>NW_028301712.1:52720000-57720000 GCF_037042655.1 Diuraphis noxia
GTAACGGGTGGATAAACTGAAAATTGTCATAGGTCATAATGCTATACAGAATGCGTCGCGTTATAATACCTAGATAGTAGATTGTTCAATTGTTGATGGGTCTTTCAAATTTTACCCCACAAACGTAACTCACAATTTCCACGTCTCACATCCTCCCGTTACGATCTTCCACCGCACTAAATTCCAGTCAGTCTAACCACTCTAACCTATATATACTCGTAATCGACATTAAACTATAATACAACACTACAACTTAAAAGTTAAAACATTGGTCGCGGTTCGATTTGGTTTTCACGTTTCACTTAGGAAAAATCGTCGGCAGACGACAAAGAGTCGCTCTGCAACGGACAATTAGCTAGGTAAAGACAGATCGTGTCTTCACGCGATTTTAAAAGAGAAAGGTCTTACACATCGCTGCGGTATGGATAACAACGTGTATCCAAGAGAACCGCGAGCATATCCCATATACATGTATATACGCGAAACAATCATGAGAAAAACGAAAGGAAATCTGAGGCATTACTGCAGCAGTCTTGTCATTGACACAATAACGTGACTTGTTTTTTCGCACTTGAACTTCAATTCGAAAACTCATGCACGGCGCAGGTGCACTATATAGGTATATATATATAGCGATTAGCAGAGCAGCCAGAGTTCGACTTTATCGCTATGACGCAACCACCTGCAACCGTATTTATTTATATATTATATTTATATCCATGTTTTAATGATTGTTTACCCTTGTGATGTCATGATTATTGATATCGTCTAGTCGTCAATGTTTTTGCTGTTGTACCTATAGGTACGCGATAATAGTTAAGTACCTACCTACCTAGTGTCTACCTACTTAAGACCATTTCACTGCCCATTATTATTTGATACAGAAAAATAACGTTCATTAACTTACATAAAAAGTACTCACTGCAAGACCTAACCTGCGCAGACCATATAATATTTTTTATCATAATTATTAGTATAAGCATGTAGATTGGTTTACGATTTTGTTGAAGAAAAAGTTTTCGAACTAAGAAAATATAATAGGTAAACGACTGGACTTGTTGACATTTTTTTGCAGACAAACGGAAAATGAGACATACTTTTAGATTTAGCTATAG
Organism: Diuraphis noxia; assembly: GCF_037042655.1. Classification (NCBI taxonomy): domain Eukaryota; kingdom Metazoa; phylum Arthropoda; class Insecta; order Hemiptera; family Aphididae; genus Diuraphis; species Diuraphis noxia. The sequence goes on from NW_028301712.1 coordinate 52,721,116, forward strand.
CATCAAATTGAATGTTACCTATACTAAAAGAACGGTTTAGAAAAATAGAGATAATCCTAACTATTTGATAGTTGTACCTACCTATATAACTAAGTGTTAAAACCAGTTTTTTGAATTCATCATCCTAGATTCGACCATATTATTTTGATAAACATAACATTATAGATTGCTTTAGATACAACATTTTAGAAAAATAAGCAAAGTTTTCTAACTCCAACCTATGAATTAAAACTGGTTTTAAAAATAAAATCTTATATCTTATTATACAGATACAACGACTCCATAACGAGTTTTTTGGAATTTCAATTTTCCGTTCTGCATCTGCAAAACCAATTGCTAACTATCGGCATTAAGTATATACGAATTTACTAAATACTTATATAATAAATTAATAGATAATTTACCGTTATAACATAAAGCATTATAACTTATAATTAATACGAATAAATAGGTATACAAATTATTTTACAATATTTTATTTCCGATGTCTATTATAATATTATATTCGAATCCTAAGACAAAATTAAATCTAAAATGCTGGGAAAATGTAAAAAAAAAACACACAGACACGCGGTAATTAAAAATATTCCTATTATATTGTGTCGATTGTTAAACAAATCTGTAATATTATTGGGCAACTGAAATTTACACCAATTCAAATAAAGTGGGTAGTTATTATCGTGAAGACAAAAAGCAACAATAATAGTAATCTTAGTCTCGGATTTTACTTTTCTTGTATTTACACAGGTACCTAGTACAATACATGGTTTAGTTACTATATATTATTATTATTATTATTATTATTATTATTATATACACCAACGATGATATAGTAGTATTGGATAATATTCTGTATGTATTATATTATTATATATATATACAGACTATACAGTTGGTCCATGTTTGAACACAATAAAACTACCATCATCGTCGTTCGATAGTTCGTAGGTACGTGTATAACATCAAGACGTGTATTGTTCAATGTGTAAACCTTGTTATCAGATAACATATATATTTCACCATTGAAAAAAAAAGTGTGTGTATATAATATATACATAGAATTTTTAATACCTATATGGCTGCAGACGCATATACATCGTTGTCGACCACTACTGGTCCTTTTTTCAATATTTGTCCTCTCGGCTTTCACGCACAATAGACGGTTCATGCATTTTGTTCGAAAAATATAATAATATACATATAGGTACGATCATACAATAAGTTTTCCTCAGACATCGAAACATAGGCGTCCCCGAGACACATAAATTTGATAATTTATTGCAGCAGTAAAAATCTACAGCAGCAGCAAGGTACACGATAAGAATGCGTTCACGCCATTCACGGCTTTGCACAACACCCTAGTCCTCCACCGCCCCCGCACCAATGTTATTATTATTATTATTATATTACCCACGACAACGGTTATTAAGACCAATTATTTAACTCACGGGCGACACAAAGCCCATGACCACTTTCTCACGAAATTATTCGGCAAACAGCATGGTATAATATAACGAGTAGGTAAATACACATAATATCATAATAATGCAATAATTTTTACAACAATAAAAACATATACTCGCGCGTATTATACTATGTACGCATATGTATATATATTATAACTGTAATTCACATTTCCACGCGCTGGCCAATAATCATACTATGTGTACGTAGTAGCACTGTATATATAGTTGTAGAAGGCACAATATGTACAAATGTAGGTTAATTTTGCGGAACGTTTCGTCACATTGAATCAAGCCCGTGCGCGACTGCGAGATGAACAGATTCCAAACAAGGATTATAATATATATATATATATATATATATTAGTATATAATACGGACAAATGGCAACTAGAAGAAGTATCAATATATACTATGAGCATTTTTATTTTGTAGCTGTTAAAAAGTGTACGGTATAATAGGTAATTATAATTCGTTATCGACGTTCGAGCTCGATGAGATCACTAAACGAAACTCAGCAAACTCGCGTGGTGTGACGGCGGACCGGCTGAGTGTTGAACTTGTAGAAGAAGACCGAAAAAACTCGATTGGATGACGGACTGAGACTCGACTATATAGAGCTATATTATGATTTTTTTTCATTATTGTTTAATTTATGCAGCTAGCTCGGCTGTACCAACCGAATACTAAATGCGTTTACATTTATACATCGCACAGGAGACATGTAAAAAACTGTCGTCGGGTCAAAAACCCAACAATATCACGATGCTTTATGTGTATCCTCTATCGTCTTGTCGAATAGACGGTAATATTATTTCTGTCACACCTATCGCGTTCAGATGTCAAACGGTTCGTCTTGAATATTAAATCATTCTTTGCCCGCGCGCAAGCGTGTGGATAATTTTTAAACACAATAATACTTTTAAGAGTTTCCGTCCCTCCCCTTTCCTTCACAGAATGAGCTCATCGCGCAGTGTATCTCTAATATATGCACACGGGCACTGCAGCACGCTCGACTGTGACAACAACGACAACGACACTTCCATAATATTATATCGGGCCATTTTCGGGTTCAAAACAATGATCGCACGCCAAAAATGTATAATAATAATATTATTATTGTTTCCCGTTGGTACACGTGATATGACGTAACTCGTTAGAGACGAAATATATATTATGCGTCTTCGCCTCGCACACCACCCATGCACCGAATGTTGTTTTTTCGCGATTCGGACCAACCCTCAAAAAGTATAGTATAGGTATATACAGTGGTACGGATAATAATATAGGAATAACGTGAACATAATATGTCTATTGAACCATATAGCCAATATAAAGCACCTACATTGTATATAATATATATATTGCGTATGATACTTATAGGTGCCTGCGCCTTGTCGAACACCTGCGCGTAACGTAACCGACTGTTGCACCCGCTCTTGGCTCTTGTATGGCTTTTGGACCTATACGAACACAGTGAACCATAACTCAAGTACATCATCATTACACTGCTATAATATAAATAATGATGTATATTATATTTTAGTAAACTGTATGCGACGACTGAAATGTGTTTTCGGAGTACTGTATAATAATTTTCCAATTAACTGCTGCACAGTAGGTACTATAGTCTATATTATAATATTATATATAATATGTTATTTTCGTTTGAATTTCCCTATTGTTTGGCACGAAAAGAAAACACTGGTAACAATTAAGAGAGGCATAATAATACAGAGATAATGCGCTCAATGATCGATAGTAAAAGTGTTTGGATAACGTCGGTTTTCCGTTTTGTTTTGATTTATTTTTTCGTCGCGGTATTGTGGTGGATTTCGAATATCGTTAACAATAACGTGGGCGGAGAGTAATAATTTATTAATCTTGTTGGATTATTATACAGTTAAGGTATTGCGTGTTAGATACGTGCGTTCAAATTTTAATTAGATATTTGAAGTGCAGGTGTTTTTATAGGTATACGATGACGACCAGTATAAATACGGACGACGTTTACATGAAATGAAAACCGTCGTAATCGTATATAGCTAGGTAGGTACGTGTGTTTAGATTACCTGCATAGGTTTTTGCTTTTATAAAGAAAGCGCGTTTAATGCAGTTTCAGAGTTATTTTTTTTTATCCTTTTAATACGCGTATATACGCACGAGACCGTAGACTTCATCATCTATATATGCCCGGTCACAATATAAAATTAATTATATCAACTCAGTCGATTCTATATTATATCGATGGTGCATTCCTGTTTGCTATAAATTCACTGGCTGTATGCCTGTATATAATATATATAATAATAATATAATATATATACCTATAGGTACGCGATAACCAGACGTCCAGACTGCTGATTCTCTATATATAAGAAAACGCCAGGGGGGTAATAAAAATCTTGCGATGTACAACATATCTATAACGAAGACGACGGACCGAAGTCAGATTTAGCGCTATGTCTTAAATGGAATACACATCATGGTCAGCGTATTGACTTTGAAGACTACAAACAATCAATTTACACGTACCGAATATTCTGCGGAGATATATAATAATATAATAACTGGTCCAACATGTCGTTATTTTTATTATTTTTTTTTTTACGTAATTACAACGCAACAATTAATAGTGAATTTCATGTACCGGGCAATAGATAGGATTTTAATTGATGCAAGAAAATAGATGGTGATGGGTCTGCTCGCAGTTATTCACGAGGGAATCTCGCGCGCATCGCTGTTGTTAATTAAAAAACCGTTTTGGTTTCCATACAAAAAAAAAAAAATGATAATAATAAAATAATGATAATAATAATCGTTGTTAAATGATTTCCGGAATGTTTTTCGCTCCGTCACGCAATTTTCATTGTGTGGGAGCAGTGCAAATCTATATACGGTATTAAATCGTCGTATATATACGGACTGAGTGTATGAGTATAATATGATATTAATGCAATATAAAATGATCGTTATATAATAATATTCGTGCCATATATATAATGTAAGTACAAATGATCAGGCGAAGAATGGTCAAAAATATCATGTGTACCCATAATTTTCGTGAATATGGCTATTTAACTATCGAATACCGAGTTGAGATGCATTTTAGTGTAAAAAAAGATTATGCAAGTAGATACAGTTTTCGAATCTATTGCATAATTTTTACAACTTTAAAAGGCATCTCAATTCGGAATTCATTATTTAAATACCAATTCGATAACTGTTGCTAAACATATCTTGCTGATAAACTTGCTGTACCTTATTTAGTCATGAATCATGATAGCATTTTCTACCAAACTGTTATTACAAAATACAAATGTATAATGTCTGTTATATTATGGGGTTTTGAATCGAATCATCAACACGAGTAAACGACTTTGGGCAATGGGTACATTATTATTACTTAAACGATTAGAGTTATATATAAATTTTGTTACTTTTAATGTAATTTATTATAGGCACGTATAAAACGATTAGCATATTTGGGCATATTTTAAAACCTAAAAATCCCGCCTCTAAAATTCGTAGAAAGACGGCTTATGCCTAAACTGTATAATATACATAATATACTATCATATTATCATTATATATATATATATGTGTGTGTGTGTGTGTGTGTATGTTCAGAAACGATTCATCACGATGACGATTACAGAGCTGACACCGCGGCGTGTGTGTGAAAGGACGTGCCGCCGAATCCTATTCGACGCGGATTTGTTCACTATATAATGTAATAGTAGTTGGTCGTCCGGTCCGGTGGTCACAGCGTATTATATACGACTTGCGATCTCGCGGCGTCGCGTCACTGTCGTCGTCGTTTTGACCACGACGGTGCCAGCTCATCAGGTCGGCGCGACGGCGGCATCGGTGGCCCGGGAGGAGTTCGATGCTCCCGATGACTTCCTCTACTGCCGCGCGCGTGCGTTCGTTCGCAGCTCGTACGCCATACTATTATTATTATTATTATTATCATTATAATATTATTATACGTTACTGGGCCAACAACCGGTTTACGCGAGCGGGGCGACGCGACCGACTCCTACGTATGGGTACCTATACTTTTTTTGCCAGCCAACTATACGCGACGTGCCTATCGTATTACCGAGCACAGTCCAGGTCGACGACGACGGACGCGCGTAATTAAAATGTAGGTAACGAACGCCGTTTTTCCGCACACGGAGCCGCTCGGGACTCTGCCAATATTAATAACGATATCGTACAATAAAATTGAATACAATATTATATTATGTACGCGCATATGTATGTATATTGCATTATAATAATATATTACGTACACACAGCGTGCCGCATGCAACGTGTAGGTATTCATTAATAATAATAAATAAAATAATAATCATAGCGCGCCCAAAGTCCGGTGACTGAACCGTCAGTCAGGCGTGCAGGAGAGCCGTGGAGTAGCGTGTCGTCCGCATTGCGAATGATAACCACGGAATTGGAGTTTTTGCCGATACTAAATAAATAATATGATATATAATATTGCGCAACACGCCAACGCCTCAAAGTCTCGTTTCAGAGTTTACTGAGTTTAGGTATACCATACATACAGTAAACAGTTATACACCTAGATAAACTTGCTGTCAGCAAACGCGTTATCGTATGTATTCGTACTGTTATTTATCCTTATTTTCTTTGATCGTCATAGCAAAAAAAAAAACGTCGTTACCGGGCGCGTAACGGGATTGTTGAGATTGCCGACTATTCGATATAATAGCATCGTGTATAGGCATTATATATTATTACACGTCATGTAACTCGTGTGTATATAACCACCGACGACCATATCGATGTATCATACCCGAAATCTCGTTTCTCACACACGTCGAGGAGTACTATATATACCTGTGCATTGCGGCTGCAGGGGCCATAACATATATAAATTATTATTATAGTGACAGGCTGCAGATGAGCGCACACAAACAAAAATAAATTATAAACGAATAATAAGGATGGGTCACGTTATCCGGGAGAGACGGTCGGTCGTTACCACTTACACGTTTTTAAAGTATACAGGTACCTAATAACGTAGAAAAACCACTTTTCGAAATCAATTTTCAGTGGGAATTTGTTGTTATATTCTTATTTATTATTATTATAAAACGCACCCCCGAAATACAACGGCAAGAAGAACGATTAGGTACCTACCTACATATAAATTCTTCTTATACCAAGTCTGATGTATATATATATATATATATGTGTAGGTAATGTAATAACCATCTTGATTCACGCAGGGGCGTACTGAGTGCTATATATAGCGATAAATGTTCGTCATTGTTGAGTATTTTCGGTTCAATGTTATACGACCCGGGGTTTCTAGACTTTTAACGGCGTCAGAATTATGTGGATCCCGATATTGTGTGCAGACGTGCCGAAATATCAGAATTCCAGGGTGTCTACTGTATACGGTCGTAAAAAATTATCGTTTGCTCGAAAATGTACGTCACTCATGAATATATACTCCAGGGAGACGTGTGGTACGTGTTCAACCCAATACTATATTTTTAACAATAGCATGCATTGTGTATTGTATGGAGTAAGGCTAGAAGAACTATAAGCAATATATTATATAATTGTACTTGTATAGTTTTATGTTAAAATATCCTTTTAACAAAAGGTAAATAAATATTATGAAAATTACATTAATTAAAACGATTATAATCAGGGCCGGTTATAGGCGTAGGCGACGTAGGCATAAGCCTACGGCGGCAAAATTAATATTTAAATAAAGGCGGCATATAAGAAAAGTTATAATAAAACAAGAGGCGGAAATTTTGATCTTTGCCTACATTTAAAAATTTGCTTGCACCGGCCCTGATTATAATTGTTCAGGGATTGATAAAAAAAAAATATTGTGATAAGTATAATATACTATAACTAGCATAGATTTGGAGAAAAACTTGTTGAGTCTAAATTTTCAAACAATTTAAACTTTATTATAATCTATGTAATACATTTATCATCTTCAATATACTATTGTTATTTATCATACAGAGGAAAGCCTTCAGTTTTACGAGCCATATCTAAGCTAAAATTTCCCAATCCCCTAACAACATGCAATTATTTTAATCTATGAAGTTATAAAATATAAATATAAATGCACACAATATAATTATAATACCTTTATTTTTCCTGATTTAAAAACGGTTTCGTTTGATAACAACTTGGCACGACTTATTAATTTATAAATTATTTGTTAAACCTAAAATATAATATTTGTTTGAGTTTCATGTACTGTATTTGTTCGTCTTATAACTTATAAGTAGGGATGTTATTCCACCATATAATTATTCCTTGATTCGTTTAGACCACAGAGAAACAACAGTAAACGGAATACAGCGAACACACAACCACCACATTTCACGGTTCGCATGACGGCGGGCGGCATACGATTTATAGCCGATGTGATGCGTATTATTATTTTCATCATAATCGCGTTCCAATACAAAACGGTGTTTAGTAAAAAAAAAAACGAGCAAAAAACAGGCCAAAATTCGTTTTGCGATTCGCGTCGGTCGGTCGGTCACCGATGGATCGCACGTACGCCGGCGGCGGAGGTGGTATATGCGAATATAATATTAAAATATTAATATCCTATAGGCAAAGGTGGGCAAGTTAATGGAAAAAATTAACTTTGGCAAGTTAAGTTAATTCAATAAAATTGCCTTCAGGTACATAAATGTAATCACATAATATTGTTGTCTACAATATTATTAATCGCCAAGCTTACCGTTTAATATATTTCGTACACACACGAGTACCACGACCGACCGAAGCAAGTGCACAACACACAAGTCCCAACTGCAGCGGTGCAACTGCAACATCGTGGGCAGTTACTAGTTAGTATTCTTTTCTGTGGTCGTCGGCTTGTAAAAGATCCATTATTGGCATAGGAATAATACTATACTATAAATAGAGCATATCCGTGGGCTTTTAAATCGTGTACACGGTTCGTGATTCGACCCAAAGTGTAAGTAATATAATCTCTTGCACCAACATACTTATAGTATTATTGCAGTTGTTACAGTTGTTGTGTCTTGTGTGATGTATAATATAATGGATGCGACGGAAATAAAATGATGTGGCACTGTTTACAGATACCAGTATGCCGATACCAGTTAATAGGTATAGGTAAGTAATAAGTATACTCGTTAACGATTTAGTAGGTACTTCTCGTGATATTCTAATTTTCCATATGCTTTCTTTTATCATTTTTGTATCTTATATGTGTGTACAACTTTGTATAGTTTTTATTCTAGTGTGGAGAAATGTGTGTTGTGCAGTTGTGCTACGAGACTTCAATATTATTATGATAATATCGAGCAGTATCGGCGATCTGTTTTTGCGTGGGCTTCCCGCGGCGCTCCATTATTCACGCGCGCGCCTTAATCCGTTATCAATTAATCGTATTAATTAGATTTGCCACCGAATCGTATGCGCCACCGACGTCTACAACAACAATATACCAATTGACAGCACACGGCAGGATAAACACAAAATACCTATACAGCATAATAGAATAATATAATCAGGTAAGTAGCCGTTGCGGATTAGGCTGTAAGTGCAACGTATGGTGTGTACGTTATAATAATAATTACCGATGTATAATACAACGATAAAGTATGGGCATAAATCGTACATCTTCATGAGATTATACTTTTTAATTTCTATCATCGAGAGGGCCACCTCCTCCTAAAGAAAAAATATTATATCTAATAGGCATCTATTAGGCAGGGAGCTATTAAAACAACATTTACATAATGTTTTCGTAAACATAGAGTAGTATTATATTAATAGTTAGTGTATTATCACATGAATATTATATGAAAGAGTTCTTTCTTGTTCCGGAGAAAAAGCTCTTTTTGCACCTATCCAGCCCATAATTCATCTAATATATAAAAATATAGTGTCACAGTGTTAGTTATTGAACTCCTCCGAAATGGTTTGACCTATTATCATCAAATTTTCTGTGTATATTTGTTAGGTTAGAGAATACGTTTTAGGCTAATTTAAAAAGGGAATTGATCACTTGGGAAGGTGCTTAAACAGGAATTTTTAAATTTACCATAGAAATTTTTGTTTATAAATGGTGGCTATGGGTATTTTTTTTTTTGAATTTGAATATATTTTATTTTCTTGTGACGTTTGTGTCATTAAAAATGCTAGAAAGACACTATAGAGTGCCATTTTTTGTCGTGCTACAGGCATGAGAAATACAAGAGGGCAAAGAACAAACGAACCACGAACAAATCCAAACTGATAATACGAATTTATGTCTGTGTTGGCTAAATATGGACTTACTAAAAATATCGTACACTCCATTGCACCAAGACTCTGATAGTGTTTTTTTTTAATTTTCGTAATGTGTGATTGAGATATAATTTGAAATTTATTAGTTAAAGAGTTTAAGACATTAAAAGTACAATGAATTCAAAAAAATTTATATTTGGTGTTTTGTTTTTGTTCCAAGTGTTTCATTCCTCTTTTAGTCATATACCAGTAAAACATATCAACACACAATCATAATAATTCAGTTATTTTTTATTTTATTAGTGATTACTAATATATTCATAAGAAATAATTTAAATGGCAAAACACTATTTACCCGGGTAAGGTAGTATTATACTACTATAATAGGTATTATAGGTATATATATAAAAATAGATTCCTGTCTGTTTGTCCTTTATGCATTCCGATTTCAATTGCTGGACCGCGATCGTGACAAAATTTGGTACAGAGATCTATTCGACTTTAGACCTATGAGCAGATGATAGGCTAAGTTAAAAGTGATTGACACAAATATCATTTAATTGAATATTTGAATTGTCAGAATTTTCTCGATAAAACGAATAAAATTACATAATGATAAACTTAATTGAATATTGTTGTAAGATTATTACTTAGTATATTTTAACCATTATCTATCTACATTCTACATGTATAAAAAAAAATATATATATAGGTATACCTACATATTATTATAAATGTGCTATATTGTGGCACACCTATACGTAGATAATATTACATTTTGGATGACCATGAAAATCGTCATCTTGCGGCTTTAGTTGCTGCGTACCAGTTAGCTAGGTATGATGGTAGCTGCAGCACAATACCAATAGCAGCGGACAGCGACATGATTGCGATGACTGTCGAAAATAGCTATCATCGTGTATGCGTACGTGCGATTGTGTTTGTGTACGTTTATAAGCCGCGGACAATGACTTATAGCGATCACTTTTGCATGTGCGAACGTTATGTATGTAATATAAAATATCGACTGTAGTATGACGTGGCGATGATGCCGTGAAACTGCAGTGTCGACTGTCGAGTCAGTGAACACGATATTTTTTTTTGTAAAATTGACCGCAGGACATGGGGTACTCGACGATAATAATAATATTAATGTAGTTAACGTAATAAAAATACGTAACAGCTCGTTTTGTATAGTAAAATACAATGTCGTCAAACGATACGATCATTCATTTGTAATTCTATTATTATTATTTTATGTGTAGCCATGTACAGGTGCCTATCATAAGATATGAGTATATGACTATCTGTAAGAAATAATGTAACGTTATAATATATATTATGCATGCACTTGATTTCTTTCTCCTTATAATTATCATCGATCCAATGCTGTGCACGATTAAACTGAACAATGTATTTTTTGACAGTGCGTATATTTAGTTACCGTCATATAAATGTCTTATAATAATATTGTATATTTGTAAAAAAAAATAAAAATAAATAAACTGTTTGCCGCAGTGCACGGGTTGAGTGCGATTAACACTAATAATACAACTACCAAGATGGCTAGATATAAATTATAAACAGTTATAAAAAAATATATCCAAAACGTTTAACGTTAATTATGTTTCATTCACGTACGGCTGTTTAAGTCTCTGTCAGATGCAACGCATATTATTTTCCTTACCCCGTTATGATTTTTTGGCGTGTCTGTATGCCTATATAGTATAATATCCATGTTTTAGGTATGGCTATCTCATATTCACATATAGAGATAGTTACTACTATACTATTTAATATTATACATATTTATATGTATACCTATATATACATTAATATACTTCAAAGCAATATTATCTAATGTATATACTATATAGGTACCTATATCATATATATATAATTATCTTTCTGACATTTATTTTCTCTTTATAACCGTATAATAGCATAACACATCTTGCCAACAGGTCAAGTTCATTAAATCATCGCGCATACACCGCCGAGTTGAAGAATTCGGCTTTATAGTTTAAAATATTATACCTACGTTAGAAATTAGGCCCTAATGATTAGGGGGTATCAATCTATCAAAAGTATAAACTATAAAACCAATACCATATATAAAATACAATTTTTTTATTATACCCATCACTATATCAATCCATACATAATTATCAATGACTGCAGGTTATTTGAAGAGCCCACCATTGTGTAATTGCACATTCTTATAAAATACACGAACGTTTAATTAATTCTTCCACGGGTACATTATTTGTTATAACTATTATTATCATATTCATACAATAATTAGCTGTTATAATTCAAACTTTATTATGACGTATATTGTATTAAAGTACAATCATCTATAAAGTTGTAAGCAGCGTGAAAAACATATTATATAATAATTATTAACGATATTAAATTAAACTAAAATTATAAACTGTTTAAATGTACAATTTTAAATGTGGTCAAGTCTTTAATTCAATCAAATTAATATTTGATTTTAATAAGAAGAAGAATTATATTTCATAAGACGATATATTATTCTGACTTTTTAAACATAGTAAAATAAATATAATAAATAATAATATATATTGTATATGACTGTAGAGTACTGCAGTATAAATTACTCATGTATAAACTTAGATATTTCTATAATAGGCAATAGACAATTACGGGCATACCTACTATTCAGAAAAAGAATTTCACTATAAGAAAGTACAAAGCCGTGAACGGTTTTAACGATTAAACACATTTTTACAAGCGTATTAAAGTAAATATAAATATAATATTTTAGTTTCACGCTATAATAATCAATATCTTATATGTAGATATGTTAATAAAATAGATTTGGTTAAATAGTGGTTAGAATTATTTTCAACTTATTAACAGTTTCTAAATTGTTTTATATTATAACTCAGTATATACCATTAAGGATTATGACTGACCCTCTAAAATTTCAATGCCCAATTAATACCCATACTAACACGTACAATTCACATTAGAAATTATTTTTATCATATAAAACAGAGGTCATGATGCCATGGACAAATTTAATCTGACCCGCAGAGAAGAAATTATTTTTTTAATTTAATTTTGTATGGTGGACTAAATTATATTTTCAATTTATTTTTTTACCTTTCTTTTACTTGCTTTGGTTTATCATGTAGGTACATTGAATTTTTAAGACCATCAAAAACTTAATGTAGGATTCTTGAGGCCCTTCAAAAATATTAATAATTGTCTACTATTATAGAAGATTTGAATAACATACTCGTATTTTTTTAAATTAAAATAAAATAGGAAAATAATACAATTCAATGAAATGATAGATACGTATTTTATTTTTATACTCTATAATATGCCGATATACTTTCTGTATACCTTCAATCAAAATGTATATTATCAAAAATAGTAACACATTAATCAATATAAATTATCGTTTAATAATTAGTCATGCATATACGAACATCCGATTACTGTAGAACATTTTATAAAAACGGTATATTGTATATTATATATATATATATAATCACATAAATAATACTTTATTATGTCAACACAGAATTTATTAGAATAACTTTTTATTTAGTTATAACTTATAATTAATTTTTATAAGGTAAAAGTGATATTGCACATTTTATCTTGTTATTAGTTATTAATTATTAAAGTACAATATTTAATAAAAAATAGTTTTAATGAATTTTGAAAAATGCCGCTTTCACAATCCACGAACCATAAAAGTTATTATAAATCACTGATTAGTAATAATCAGTAAAAATATGAGAATATATCTTAAAAATCGAAAGTAACGTTTTATAACTTAAACATAGGATGTTCGTAAAAAAAATTTTTTTCCTATTAGGTACTATGATGTAAATTACAAAATATATTTTCATTTTTCATACTACAATAGGTACGTATATTATATTATATGTTTTTTTTTTATTGTATATTGAATACATATGACATTTTGAAAATAATGACTCTTAGATTTTGGCTGTGCATTCGTTTAAATAATCCCACGGCCAAATAAAACATATTTTATCTTGAGGGTTAGGCGAGACATGTGTTAGACTCGACACAATAGTTTTTTTTTAAATCCCTGTGTAGGAGGGGATCCTTTATCTGACAAAAATATAATAACAGAAATGTACAGGTGTTTATAAGAAATAAGAATTATAAGCAATATTTATTTCTCTTTATAGAAATATGTATTTTACCAGAGACTTTAGCTATGACTATAATACGATAGTATGCTTACAACAAATTAATATACACCTTATTAATGTACTTATTACAATTTATATTTCTCTTTGGTGTTCAACTAAAAAAAACACATGGACAATATTTTTCGAAAAAAATACGATAGACCCAAATATAATATGATAATATAAGTAGTCATAATGTACCGTGTAATTAGATACTATAACTTTGGTGCCGTTGACCTATATTTATGCACAAAAGACTATTATCCACGGTTAGATTGACTTCAAATCTCAAATGTACACAATGAAATGTTACAATTCTATGCAACTATATAAAGATACCTATTACCTATTAATACTATCCGTGTCCTACCACATACAGATTATCAAGTGAGATACATAGGTTCACATATCGATACCTATGTAGTTAACTAGAATGTGCACATTGAAATATATAATAGTAATAAAAATAAACTAATAACAATCCAAATACTTAATAAGTAATATAATATAATCACAAAACTATCTAACAATACGTAGGTATATAAATAATTCATCTAACATCATTCGTTAATTCAAATGTCAAAACGATATGATATTTTTAAATATTATTTAAGTATTTTATTCAAATTATTTCGATATAAATTACAAATATTTATTATTAAATTAAAAAAATCCAAGATCTAAAGGAAAAAAAATTTTTTTCTTACCTTTGTTTTTCTTAAGTGAGACTGTTAATCCGTCAAAACACCATATTACTATAGAAAAATATTAACACTTTCACTATACCGACGTACACTTAACTAGAATATTTCACAAAACTTTATAAACTGAAAAATACTAAATAAGCACTAGCAAATAGTAAATTGAAATAATAAAAATGTGTGTAGGTAATGGTTAGTATAAGCGATACTGGTATTGCGACACCTTTACTCGGAGCCGTCCAACCGACACGGGTTATTGTACTTAACTACCTAGAAAGAAGAAACCTGTTGGCCAAGACAGGCAGGTGCGCCCCTACCACTACAACGCGCAGGTAAAACGGACAAATTGTGGCAAGTGTTCCTTCCTAAATAACGAAAATCATGTTGATAATAATAATAATAATGATATTGATATACATCAGAATTAAAGGTAAAATACTAAAGATAACTAAATTTTGTAAATACATTTGTAATTTATTTTTATTTTTATATACTCGTAACTATTTAGGTTGGCGATCACTCTGTTTTATTTATGATAAATTGAATAATTTAGATACATTTATATGATATTATTATTGTTAAACTTTTCATTTTATCTTTTATTATAACATATTATTATACTAATCATAATAATAAATAATATATCTTTATGCTAATAACCACAAGATGTTGAAGCCTTTATTGCTTTTATTTTATAATAATAATTTTTAAAAAGTAGCATGTAATAAAGAGCACAATATACAGTAAGTAAACGCTTAGAACACTCAATAAATTTACGTAGAGTCCTACGATTTGAATTCTGTTTATTGGTCTGTTTTTATGACATAAAAATACACATTTTTATAGCCTTTGAATTTTTTTTAACTTAATTAGACATGCGCATACGCAGTATAATTTTTTTCTTGCGCACGTCTGATTTTGTAAAAAAAATGCAAAGGCTATAAAATTGTGTATTTTTTTTTCATAACAACCGACTAAAAAACAGAATTCAAATCATAGGACTCTACGTAAATTTATTGAGTGTTTTCAGTTATAGCGTTTATACACTGTATAATTATCCTCTAGCAATTGATTAACAAATGCAGTTAAAACATAATATTCGCATAATGCACACATTTTATAAAAAAACATATCTATTACTATATTAGAACGGGTACTGCATATATTGCATGCATATTATAAACTATGTATAGATAAACTATGTACAATGTATAATATGTAAATATGTATTTTTGTCTGAAACTTTAATGCAATATAAACGTGTATACAAAATACAAACTTCCTTTAATCAATATACATATTATTTAATACTACAAAATCAACTTTTATAATAACCATCATAATCGTATAATAACTGCTTATTCTGAAACTCTGATTATATTAGGTATACATGTTAAAATTTACTTGAATATTCTCTCTTCATATTTTTACTGAAATAGTCTTGAAATTTTGATTTAAAATGTTCTGAAAGTTGATATATTGCAGAATTGCTATGAAATACATAAACTATACAAAATATAATATAACATGTGATTATAATATACTACTAAAAAGATGAATTATTTGATTGAGTGCGTCCTTAGGCAGGTAGCTAGGTTGTATGTTTCTATTTATATATAACAAATTAATATTATAGTGCGCTTATAAATTTGTTTTAAAGCTTTTGGAAACTCTATCTTAGAGAAATAAAAATTCAATAAAGCTTTTGTTGTTGTTTCATTGTTGAGATTCATGACGAAGTGATTACTATGACGTGTTTTTATTTTAGTGTTTATCCTCAATCATCAATAGTGAATAGTGTATAGAAACTAGTTTGACCAACTATAAGGAAGATCAAATGTAAAGAACTCCCGGTAAACTTCAAGAAAATAGAAAATTGTACACAAAACTAGCTTAGGTCAGACTCTGTAATATTTATTTAATGTATCGATTAAAAGTATAAACTTGAATCTTTTACCAAATATCTATGATAACATTTTATAGAAACGATATTATTTTAAAGATATTATGGCTTTTTTATGCTAATTATTGACATCAAATATTTTCAATTTTTATATGAAAAAATCTCTGTTTGAGAGTAAAAAAGCATGAATTATCATAATAAAAAAACTTCTCAGGGAAAATATAAAAGTGTGGGTTCGGTTATAAAGATGATATTATATTCATCATTATGTTAAATTATTTGATACTAGCAATAATTATAATAATTTATAACGAAAATCGCAGTTTCATTAATCCCGGGATTCTTAAGTAATCGAAATTTTAGATTTTCAATAGTCCATAATCATAACACGCTCGAGGGTTTCAAATATGTGATCAGTTTATTTTTATAATAGGTACTATATATTTATGTATTTAAATAAACTATAG
The DNA here is from genome assembly GCF_037042655.1 of Diuraphis noxia. Taxonomy (NCBI): domain Eukaryota; kingdom Metazoa; phylum Arthropoda; class Insecta; order Hemiptera; family Aphididae; genus Diuraphis; species Diuraphis noxia. The sequence goes on from NW_028301712.1 coordinate 52,738,126, forward strand.
AATTTCTAAAACATAAACTATAATATGTTTTTAGTAATAAGTATAATAAATTAACTCTATTGAGTTATGTTTAATGATAAAATAAAATTTAAGTTTTTGTAGTAAGTAAAATTAATCAATTTAAATAACATAATACTTAGAAGGCAATGAAACATATTATTTTGATTTTTAAAATAATAAAATTCTTATCATGTTACAAATTATAATAATAATAAATTAATAATGAGGAATAACTAATAAGTGTAAGGATAATATATTATATTATCTTTTATAATTAACTGTAATTTTCAAAAGTATACCTATTTACAATTTTTACCTTGAATTAGAAGTAATTAAAATTTTAGGCACCTACTTATATGTAAATTAAAAAACAATTCATAAATGTATTTTTTGTGTAATCTCAAGTTTCACACAAATTTTTTCAAACTTATTGATATTACGAAGAGACTTGATGACTCATAAAATTTTAATAATCCCACGTATTTAGACCTACCTATCTTTATTATTATGAGTAACATGTTTTATAATGTATAAAAATAACATACGAAATTAATCACTAACAATTGATGAGGTACATTTACAGGATAATAAAATTTGTGCCTTTTAACTGATAGCACTTACTATTATCTTGAAAAGTGTAAACTTTTAAAATTTCGTACTACTGTACTCGTTAAAGTTATAATTATCAGTTATATAAACATGCATTTTTATTTTAGATCATGCGTTTTAGTCATATACGGCATCTTATACAGTTGAATCTAACCACAATATATTCTTTAAGGGCTTATATATATGGACCATATTATGGTTATATGCGTTTTCGATGTTAAAGTCACACAATTATTGATAGTATATTCATAGATGTTATTTTTTTATACACTAAAAATATATTTAGCTTAATATATAACTATAGGAGTTGTAACTTGTATTCTAAGATTTAGTGTTCTAATGTCTCATAAATTATAAATAATCTACTTATTACGCCCCTAATCATATTATAAATAAAATTATTATACTTATATTTGCATTATAGGTACTTATACATAAATTATTATGAACTTTAATCAATAGGTATGAGGTATTTCGTAGTTTTTCAAAAATCATAAATAATTTTGCTGTTAAAATTTTGATTATTTTATAAATTAGAAAAGTATTAAAGCATATAATAATTGTAGGCAAAGAATAATAAAATTATTCAGCTAAGAAAGTATTTTAATGTTTAACAAATAATAAATCATGTAAAAATCAATATGACTTAAGATTAAATTAAAAGTTTATTAGAGTTTTGACTGTATAGTATAAGTATAATTATTCAAATTTATCCCAACACACAAATTCTTAGAATATCTATACTTAAGAACTATAACTATGTATTCATTTATCTTTTTTCATTGGGGAAACTTCATTTTAATATATTACTCATAAATTGTTATATTATACTTGCTGATGAATTATGGGTTATGTTATATATGATTTGAGATAAAATATAACATACTTATTAATGCATTTATACTGTATTGGTTTATATAATATATCACTGTATAGGTGAATATTTTGTTAAGTTTTTCGAAATTCAACATTGCTCAATTCCCCACAGTATTCGCCTATGCATGTATTAGGTGTAATTTGTTTGATAACATAATATTATTTAAATAGTTTTTTAACTGCTCTGCAGCTATTCAATAACATGTTTTATTTTTATGACGATTAATGTTCGGTATTATTAAATCATTACATCCGGTTTACGAGCCAGGTCAAATAATTTTATCGTATTGTAATTATTAAATACAAATCAATTAATACTTATAACTAACATAAATGGGGCTATACGTTAATTGTTTTTTCGACTTTTAAGAACGATCTAGAAATCCTTTCTATCGTTATCCATGAAAAGATTGGAAAATACTAAATTTATTATTTTACTTAATCGATTTGAATTTTCAAACTATATCGATAACCCTAGCTATATTATCTTGTCTCAGTTGTCTCGATTCCAAATAATATTTAAGTTATAATCATATGGGAAAATATTACTACAATATTAACCAACTATTAACTGCAAGTCAGAATTATTCGGCGCGGTGTATAATGGTTTGAAATCAGACGATATAAAAATGAGGGAAAACAAATACCAATACTATATTATAAAGCCACCCAAACATTTCTGTGTCCTTGACAATGGTGACTAATCAAGATGGTATTGGGGGTGGAGTAGGTGTGGAAATCAGCATGACGTTGGACTGCAAAGACGGTGTATACATTGACTTTCACCAGATGCAAAAAAAATGCTTCTATGACGAACTCGGAGGTCTGTATTTTTTCACCACCTTCATTTTGTCGAGACTGAGTAATCCGGTATTGATTTTCACTTCCTGTTATAAACATACAGTCGTTGCTGTCGGTCTGACGACTATTTGATTTGAAACAGCATCCGTCATACATAAAAAAAACTCATCAGGTTTCAACTTATTTTCATCGAAAGATGACACTTCCATTTACAGATTACTACTTAAGTGTAGCCATGCAAGGGTGGTTTTTGTTGGTTATTTTCTTGAAGGAGGGTGCGGCGTCATAATAACACATTTTATGCTTGGTGTTTTTTTCTTGAAAAGTGGTTCCCGCGTGCACCGTTTGTATTATATTTATGTCTGGAATGTGGTGTGGGATTCAAGGTCGACTACAAACCTTTTGGCCCCATAGGTACACACATAATATATACAGACATTAAGACCTCGTTTCGTACAGGCAAACTTGACGAGTTGCCGCTGGTGGTGTACAAGTGTAAGAAAAATATAAATATATACCAGCATCACTAACTTAGATACCATGACTGTCATGATGACTTTTCTCTCTATACATAAGTATCACTTTACTTTTTGACAATTTTTTACATACTTATCATTTGAAAAATGGAATTATTGTAATCACAAAGATGAGAGGTAAAAAGCTCCAAAAGTATATACTAACATATTGCAACGTACTTGTTCATTGTTGATCGATTATTTGTAATTTTATTATTACCGCGTTCACTAATTCGTTTAAAAAATTAAAATTCGTCGTATAAGATAGGTACTTTTGGTATTATTATTATTATTATTATTATACAGTTGAAGAGGACACCGGACGATCGGCAGGAAGAACGTGTTGTATGTGACGAATATCTAACTGTACAAAAGGATAAGAGGTAAAAAAAGCACCGTTAAATGCGTTAAACAACAAAAAATAAAGAAACTCAGTACGATAGGTCCACCATATCTAATCAGTATATTAATATTAACACATAGCGACGCGCGAGTTAGTATACGGTAAGACGACACGTCTATCAAGATACAATACTATTCAAGATATTATATTTTTGTTGCACACAATAAAATAAAATTTTTATTTTACTTAAATGTATATATCATGTGCATGCAATAAGATACCTCTTCGCAGCAGACTCGCGCAGTACAATAAGATTATAGACAAATATGACATGTGCACAATAATGTACAATAATATAATAATATCATGAGAACTCATATATTTTGTTACGTTGCATTCCAAAAAAAAAAAAAAATGAATGTAATCGTCTTGATTTTGTGCTACCACGTCTACCACATATGATTGGGTATGGAATGTTTGGTGTATAGGTCACACGTTACCGTGTACCGTTAAGAAGCCTCGAGGGTCATCGATACAAGAATGTCTCACATCATTTTTAATTTATGAAAATCATGTTCACGGGATAGTTTGATTATGTTTCCGGTTTTTGTTTTCAAATTTCTGACTTTCTATTGTTTTCTTTGGTTTTTAGTCGTAAAGGTACTCCAAGCTACGCGTTTCCATACATAATATTACACATATATATATACATATACATATATACAGATATCAATATTATACGTAATAGAAGTCAAGATTTGTTTTATTAATACACCTAGTTAAATGACGTTATTTGTATATATTATCAACATAATTATTGATAATTGGTATTTATATTGACTTACGGAATTTTAGAATTTATTTCATCACAGTTCAACAGTAATTTTTTGTACAACTATTATTTTTATACTGTAACCTAACTCATAAAAACTCTAGTTGTATACTTGTATATGTTTAATGTTTAAAGACTACAATAGTACAGTTAACAGCTCTGTGGGTTAATAATTAATCGATTTTATAACTATTTGAAAGTATTCTCTAACTGCGTTCTTAGAAAACGTTTAAAATTCAAAATGTTTGAGATACTTTTATGCTAGATTCCATATTATGGCATACTTAATTCTCTGTTCATCTAAACTTTCATTGTAATAATAAAACTTCTTTATTAAAAGTTAAAACTATAATATCTAAAAATATTAAATAGATAGGTACTATTAAATTTAATTTGAAAAATAATGATTGTATTTTCATGATTTTTTACATTTTTCTAATACCATCAAATAACACCAAACTAATTAATTTGTAGAATGATGGTTAAATGAAAAGTAAAAGATAAAATAGTTTAAGTATAGGTATCAAATAAAAACTAAGTTAAAAGGTTCATACAATATTATTTTCATTTTTATCAGGTATAACCTTTAAGTTAAGCCAATAATCTTAGTTGTTGATGCTATACCAATAAAAAAAGTATAAAAATATTTAAATATCATTATTACATCCAGTGGCGGATTTAGCGCCCGGCAAAGTAGGCAGTTGCCTAGGGCGGCAAATTTTTAGGGCCAGCAATTTTAGGCCAATATTTTATTGAAAATATACTCTATAGGTTTCTTTTTGATTTTCTTATGTACGGTGATTACTTTGAAGGATGGAAAATGAAAATGTATAATATTTGTATAACATAATATTCTTGTTAATATAATTTCTTCATTATTTTATAATACTAATACATAACAATAAACGTCCAAGTAAATAATCGAACGACTGCCGGAACGTATATTATCTATTATCTAAATACTAACCATAAATTACATATTTCGTTATTTTGTTTTTTTACTAAGTCGTAATGGGGCGGCAAAAAAAAATTTGTCTAGGGGCGGCAATTGTGTAAATCCGTCTCTGATTACATCTATTAAAATGCATTACTTAGATAAACGAACCAATAAACAATGGAATTAAAAAAAAATAAACAATTAACACAATAACACAAAAATATATAAAGCATATATTATTAATGAGGAAATCACCATTTACAGTCGTGGGGAACTGACTTTTAAAAACCTCAAGATCTATTAAATAAATAATTTCAAGATTACACGATTAAAACTGATTTTCAATAAAAAAAAATTTTAAGAAACCAAATTCTAAATTTTATCAACTTTCACATTGTGTGTATTTTAAAAATATACACAAATAAATCAATAACTTTATTAGGTTTTAAGTTTTTAACTATGTTTTGTATAATAGTAAATATTGAAATATTCGGTAAAAAATTATACATGCACTTATCTCGGTCGTCGGATATACCTACTACGTTTGATTAAAGATTCAAAATTAATTTTAAAATGTAAAACAAAACAAAATATTAAAATCAATTAATATTATTGCGACAACAGTTATGGGTAGATAAGTTATGTTTGGTACAACAATTGACAGATCGTCTTAAAATTGCACCTACGCCGATATGTGCCATTGATAGAATATGAGACAATTCACGAGATGATGTCCTAGTGCTGAAGGCGACGCTAAGATTGGTGTCAGTATACTTCTCTCATTATGTCAACCCCAGGAGGTTGCCGGAAATGATTTAACATACTTCGAGACCCCACCCTGAGAATATTTACTACGTCATACTTATTGCATGTTGCAGTCTATACAAAGACCTAGATTAATTTAATTTATAATACGACCGATGGTATTTGTAATGAAAAACGTTTATATATTTAGTCATAAATTTATAAGATATATTTTTATCAGAATTCGATTACCTATACATAGATTGAAAATTGAAAATATTTTATTGTTATTTGAAATATTCTAAAAACAAAAGTAAATGGAATGAACGTGTTGGGAGATAGTTTGAAACCTTATTATTAATTTTTACGAAATTTTATTTGAATTTTTTTATTTTATGTCGTATAATAAATTTGCTGTTGTTGTTATTAATGATAACAATTAAAGATTTATGGGAGGGGGTCTGCCATGTTATACTGTTATAATTGCTATTATATTGTTTAAATATAGAATAATACAAACGAATCTTAATTCATATACTATTATTCTATATATTATTATATTATGTGTTATACATTTAATAGATAATGAATGCGTGCACATTAATAATTTATCTCATTCATAACTAACCTAACCTAGTTCCTACTATTATAGGTAACTGTACTTTAGAATTATACCTATATAGGTATCTACCTACCTACATATTATTTAAGTTACACTCGGCTTGATTTAAAGTTCAAATTAATGCACTTGATTATAAATATTATACTTTTTACCTTGGTACATCTATGATCTATATAGGCAAGTCGTTCAAGTTACCTAGCCTAGCATGCATTCACAAAACATCGCATACTGGTAGGTAGGTACTATTCGCATAGGTACCTACATTCACGTCATTCATGAATACATAAATAAAATTAAAATTCAATTCGGCGGAGATGTTAATAACAATAATAACTATTACAAGAAATATATTTGCTAATTTAATAAAACCGGTTCTTACAATATTACAACTCGGAATTTGAATAAATAACCCCATACCTAACTGTACATCTCGCAGTATTCATAATTTGTATACTTCTTTTTGTAAGATAATTTTAATGTGATATCTATAAATAGTAAGCATTTGAAATACTTAATTTTAGATTCTGAACGAAGTGATGAATGTATTGATTTTACAATGATGTGTGTTTTTTTTTTTTTTTTTTGTGTCTGTGTACAGCATAGCTAGTCGAAATAATGCTTCGATTTCAAACTTTGGGGGTGGTTTCCGATGTAAAATTGAAGATCCTTGGTGCATTATAGAGGTCAAAAGTAAACATTTTCCAACAGTTTTCAAAAAAATCGAGAAAAACAAAAAAAAAATGACAGAAAAACGGGAATTTTTACGCAAAATCAGTTTTCGACCAAATCGATTTTTTTATATGGTTGTAATTCAAAAAATAATCACTTTAAATACTTGAAATTTTCACCAAATGTTTATGTTAGTGTTCTCTATATACAGTTTAATTTTCAAAAATTTTTGACTTTTTTTGAGTTATTTATAGACCACTGAAATTTACACTTTTTTTGAGAATTTTTTTTTGAAGTGTCGGTAAAAAAATGTTGGACGACCAAAAAAACTTGAAAATTTAATACAAGGTTCCTTATGAGTTTTTCTTATTGTAGCTAAAAAAAATTAAAAATCGTAAGTCACAATTTTTTTTAATAAGCTTTTATAGTTCAACATTTTACGAAATCTGTCGAAAACGCGAAAATTTGCAAGTAATTTTGAAGTTGAAAAATCATAAAATTTTTTGCGTTTATAACTAAAGATTAAAAATACAACACTAAGTTCTCCATAAGTTTTCCTTCAAGTAGCTATAGAGAAAACTCGAAGTATCATTATAGAAAAACTTTTAAGTGCGTTTGAATTTTAAATTTTTACGAAATAGCGTAACGATAACGATTTATTCTGAAACGATTTTAAATATTTGTTATTATTCAAAAAGTATAAGTCCTAGATACTTGAAAATTTTACCAGTTATTGGGATTGGTGTTTTCTTTACATGATTAAATTTTCAAAATATTTTGACTTTTTTTGAGATATTTATAGACGACTGAAATTTTCAATTTGTCTGAAAATTTTTTTTTGAAGTGTCGATAAAATTTTTTTGGCCTTATCAAAATACTTGAAAATTTAATACAAAGTTTCTCATAAGTTATTCTTAAAGTGATTAAAAAATTATAAGAATACATAGGCAAAATTTTTTTTTATAAGCGTTTATAGTTCAAATTTTTACGAAATCTGTCGAAAATGTGAAAATTTGCAAGTAATTTTGAAGCTGAAAAATCATAAAATTTTTTGTGTTTATAACTAAAGATTAAGAATACATCACTAAGTTTTAAATAAGTTTTACTTCAAGTAGCTATAGAGAAAACTCGAAGCGTCATTATAGGAAAAATTTTAATTGCGTTTGAATTTTAAATTTTTACGAAATAGCGTAACGATAACGATTTATCCTGAAACGATTTTAAATATTTGTTATTATTCAAAAAGTATGAGTCCTAGATACTTGAAAATTTTACCAGTTATTAAGATTGGCATTTTCTTTACATGATTTAATTTTCAAAATATTTTGACTTTTTTTGAGATATTTATAGACAACTGAAATTTTCAATATTTCTGAAAATTTTTTTGGCCCTATCAAAATACTTGAAAATTGAATACAAAGTTCCTCATAAGTTATTCTTATAGTAATCAAAAAATTATAAAAATACATAGGCACAATTTTTTTTATTAGCATTTGAAGTTCAAATATTGACTTAATACGTAAAAATTACGGCAATGTTCAAATTATCTTAGATAGAAATTCATAAAAATTTTTCTTTTTAGATCTAAGATTTGAAAATTTAATACAAGGCTCCTAACATATTTTTACAATAGCAGTTGAAAAATAAAAGAAATATATAGCCACATTTTTTTTTTACATGCATTCAAATTTTAATTTTGACAACATACGTAAAAATCACGAAAATTCGTAAATTATTTTATTCTAGAAATTCATAAAAAATGTTCCTTTTATACCTAAGATTTGAAAATTTAATACAAGGCTCCTTACAAGTTTTTCAATCTTTATCACAAAAAAAATGTCCACTGGAAATGCAAATTACATTTTTATTAGCATTTGAATTTCAAATATTGACCAAAATTCGTCAAAACCATGAATATTTGCCAATTATTTTGTAGTTCAAAATTCATAATATTGTTTGTATTTATATCTAAGGTTATACAATTTAACACAAAGTTTTCCATAAGTTTTGCTTCAAATAGCTATAGAGAAAATTTTAAGTGTCATTATAGTAAAAATGTTTTGATCGTTTGAGTTTTAAATTTTTATGAAATCGCGTAATGATAACGATTTATCCTCAAACCAGGTACATGTATATCTATGATAATATAAAGTATTATGAATTATGATAACTACACTAATTGATTAACCATGCCTTATGCAAAATGCGTCTTAATTGAAAAATAAAATATTTGTTTCAAAATAGAATATATGACAATATTTAAATATAATATATCCTAGACTGACAAATCATCTCCGTTCAGAATCGTTTTTCGTATACAATGATACCTATCATTGCATTCAAATTTAATCCCATCCATTACAGTAACCTACAGTACAGCAAAGCGACATCCACGACTTACCCGCTTATTTTTTTTATTAATTATATGTTAGGTATAAATACACATTTTAAAATAAAATAGAATACATTTTTTTTTTTTATAACTAAGGCCTAAGGATAATTATTTCATGAAGATGTTATGATATGAATATATATGGAATGCATTTTAACTGTTGAACTGGTTGTGTGTTGGACTAGTCCTAATTTTGTCGACAGTTATATATTTATGCATAAAATATTATTTAATTAAAGAAGTTTTGTTATATTAATTCGTTGGATTTCAATTCATTATCATGTCATATTATATCTTAATTTATTCTAAAACTGTATCTATGCTATTATTTATTTATTTTTTTTTAATTTAAATATTGTTCAACTCGACTACGTGTTGTGGACAAGGTCTGGTACAAATAATAAATCCATAATATTAGATTTTCTTGTTCTGCAGGTAGCGTGGATAATAATAATATGTATGTTATAAAAAATATTGTTCGATGTTTTTTCTGTTTCCACAAATAAAATCAACCTTATTTAGTTTTGTCACTTTGGATTTCTACACTTCTCTTAAAAAATATATATTATACTTATTAAGGTGGTAATAATGATATAATGGGATTATAAAAGAGAAGAACAGGCAAAAACATTGATATTATTCATTGATGAAAGTGGCCATGTGACAGTTATTCAACAGCTATTATACATAATCTTTTTTCCACTTTTTGAACAGACGACGTCGGGGGATCTACTCTCGTAACACGCCTATAACCTAACCTTATCTAACTTGACCCAAGAATTAAAGTGAAAATGATTAAAGACTTCTTCGCAAAAAATCTGTTAATGAACAAAAAGAAAATAAAACTTCTCAGACACGTTTTTGTTTCAATGAAACGCGTGCGTGGTTAATCTTTCAGCAGGTATATAGGATATAAGTGAGATTTAAGATTTTTGTAGAATTTTTTATGAAGACCCTATTTATAAGACTTTACGGAGCTCAGACCGGACAAAAATACATAACCATCTATGATAATCTACGTGTTTTGTGGTAAATACACGGTTAATTAATTCCCGTTAGTAAACAATTTTCCGTTAGTTCTCCATTAATGTACTCGTAGGTGTGAAACAATGTATATAAAATAGTATTATAATATTATACACAATTACATTTTTGTGTAAAAACTAAAATTTAGCTTAACATATATGACGAAAAAATATTAGAGTAAGTTAAAATACAGTGTCCAATCCGTTATCATAATCAGTTTTATCACGAATCTTCAAATTTTAAACAGGTACCTATAGGTACGTTTTACTATTTGAGAAACGCGTAATGACTAATGAGTTATGAGTAATCGATTGATATGCGGAATGTTAAAATTGGTTTCTTTATATTTGTATGTGTTTTTTACCCACGAATAAAAATCAACTACCGCCTACCTCAATAATGTGTTATTATATACTTACAGTAGTCATTACTTATTTATAAATATAGATATGTAAACTATGTTATTAGTATAGCTATACCTATAATAAAATATATCAGAGTAATCCATTTAATATATTTGTTAAATTACAATTTCAATTTATACTTAAAATCATTGTGATATCTTTATATGAATTGCTCTGTATTCATACTTATATTCTATTTGCAAGAAGCATTTTTGAAGATATTTTGTATGTATCTACAATGGCTAAAATTATTACATAAAGAACGTGTGAGAATGAGCTACCTAGGTATATCTATATGAAAACTAATTTTATTTTTAATGATTAAGTAGGCAGGTGCACCTATGAAAATAATTTTTGCACATTACCTATCTGGAGCTATTTAATTAGGTAGGTACCTACCTATGTAATAATAATATTCGTACAGCGAAGATCATTTTTGTTACTACGAATAAACTTCAAAATGAAAAATGTAAAACTAGTTTTGAATATACCAATTATACCTATTCCATACGAATCGTTGACGACGACACCGCTATTAAAACCCAATTTGCCAATTTTCTCATGATACAATATAATATATTTTCTGACGTCAAGTTCAAGTACACGATAATTATATGGATCAGAAACAAGAATTCGTAGTGGAATTATTAAGGTTATCGGTATGTCATGTCGTCATAAACTCACAAGATATACCTAAAAATTAAACAGGATTTCTTAAATCATACCTATAGGTATGTGGTAAGTCGCGACTATGTATGATGCTTCAGTAATTCAGTTTCATATTTAGTGTTTGCATAGATAAAACTATATAAATGTACAACTAAATAATAGGCACATTTACACCTAATCTGTCACATCTGACACCAATATATACACGTATTACAGTTAGAGACTATTGTATTACAAAACACTGAAATAAAACATCTATAAGAATGATTTAATATTTTTGAACTTCTATTTGTAGCATAAATGTTTATTATAATTTATAATGGCTCTAAAGGCAACTGAAAATGTAAATGTGTTATATATAAATAAGACACAACATAATTGGATTAGTATTCAAAATATACAGATATTTCAATTGTTATATAAGACATATAATACTATACTATATATACTCATATTATATGTAAATAGTGGATTATTTTGTTCTTAAAAGTTTTAAAAATGATTCTAATATCTTGTTAAAATACTTAAAAGTTAAAAAAGAACCTTAATATTTTCTCATAATAATCTTAAGCTTTATGAAATATGCTGAAAATCAGTGGCGTAGTCAAGGGGGGGACGTGGGGGTCAGATCCCCCCATTAGCTTTATTTTTTGTTTTTGCTTACATTATGTAGTATGCACTATAATGTAATATTTTTTCATATTGTGAAATTGTGATCTATCGAGCTATTGAATTTATAATTGTATATAGTATTGTATATATATTTGTAATATACTGATTACTGAATACCATTATAATTTTATTTTCGTTTATTTATAACAAATTAGCAAAGTAAGTAATATTTATTTGGTCAAAATGGTCGATGACGATTGACGACTACGATTATGCTTTATTATAGCTTATCTTATTATTTATAGAGACAACAATATACAGTATATTATATATAATATATATAATATGTATGACGTATGTCTATAAAGTTATGTTTACACATTTTGAATTTTTCAATATTATAAATATTTAAAATTTATTTTTTAGTAATTTTATTAGACTTTAAATAATCATGCTAAACATGAATACCATAAACATTAAACTAGGTACCTAAGAAAAAAATTTTGAGAGGGTGGGGGATTTTCCAATTTTCACCTCCCATTTAGTTGTTGTTTTTTTTTTTTTTTTGATCCCCCCTTTCAGAAATCATGTCTATGCCACTGCTGAAAATATACATTTTTTTACTTAAAATAATATAAATCTGTTTACGTACCTATCTGCAGTTATAATAGAAACATATAGCATAAACTATATAGTATATACCTAGTGAAGGAATGATAACATTAAACTTTATACATTTCTAGTATTTACATTTACCACATATCATTCATTAATTGCACATCATTTTGTAAATGTAATAATAATACACTGAAATTTAAAAATAACTAGGTATTGTATATTATACTTTTTATGGTAAATAATTTAAAATTAAAACAGACTTTAAAAAATCAAATAAATTATACAGTTTTCTATTAAAAACAAATAATTGAAAAATTTCTATCATTTTTCATTTTTAAATTAATAACATTTGTTTTTTTGTGACGAAATATTATCAACTCGATACTCGAGAAATGATCAAGTATGATTTTTAATGACCGAATTCTTAGACATGATTGGAATATGGGCTGTAATGCTGTAAATATTCTTTAATCTTCAAAATATGCTTTTATATACAAAATATACATTTTTTATTAATTTTATTACGAATTCAGTACTGGATAAGTCATTCAGAGTTTCCCCCCCGTTAAGCTGGACAAATTCAATAAATATACCCAATATAATATGTAAAAACCTAAAAATTCGCTCTCTAGACTCATATAGGTACTTACAACTTTTACAAGATAGGTGCATTAATGTATAAGGTTGTAAGGTACTAACATAAACTTTAAAATAACGTAGACTTATTCTGAAATAGAGTTGTCTATAAACTATAGATTTGCTTAAAACTTAAATAGGTAGGTACTAACATTTATATAAAATAACTTCAAACACAATATTTTCATAAACACCGTCTGCAGTAATTTACAAAATTCTCCAATAGTTATGTAGCCATATAGGTCTAGTATATTGATTGTTATAAAATTATGTTTATAAGAAATAAATAATAAAATTGTAGTTGTATATATTTTTTTATTACTTTAATAGTTTAATTATTTACTTACCTATTCTGTAAGTATATGTCACAATTAATTATTAATAAAACCGATGTACCTATTTGCTTATAGATGGTACCTATTATAGTTATAATCACCTTATTTTATTAATATGAGATCAGAAAAAATCCGAGGATGATTATAATATTAATTAATTATAAATTAATAACTATAGGTAATGATTGAATTAAGTATAAAAAGGTAGTTATATATATTATGAATCACAATTATTTATTTATATATTAAAATATGTGTAAAGAATTCTTCTGTATAAAGAAGAACGATATTTTTTTTATATGGCTCGAAAAACTCGTTTTTTGTTCATGCCTTTTAAATTGGATTATAATTAAAAATCTATTTTCTTCCTAGGTCAAGGTACATTCAATACCACTTTTACATTCAATGGACAGAACTTGAATGTAATCATAAAATTCTTTATTTATTATATGAACTTGATGTTGTGATACCTAATGATAGGATTTCCGGAAGATCGGATATAAAATCCGTCAACATTAGTCATAATAATAATAATAAGACTTGACTACTTACTCCAGTATTTTTGTAATATACAGGTGTCCCGTGAGGATTTATCCATTGCGATATCTCCCGAAATAATGGTGATATCGAAATTCTGGTTTTGTAATAAGACTCATAGGGATAAGAACTACTATTATTTCATATTTTAATTTATTTTAATGTTTTGGTAAAAAAGTTAAAAAATATATTTTTATATTTAATTATTTCCAAAAAAGTTAAAAATAGCCATTTTGTAGTTTATTTTTCTGAAAATATTGACGTTTCAAAATTTTATTTTCATTAATTTTCTAATTTTTAATATTTTTTTTTGTTTCGAGAAAAATTGAGAATTATTCAACACCATAATGTAATCAAACATGTGAGCATGTGACCCACCGCGCCTCGCGCATTCCCATACGGCCGGCCGAATACTTTCCGTGTTCCTAATACAGTGAAACTTCCATATAACGAACTTCCATTTAACGAAATCTTCTGTTTAACGAAATATTTTTAAGAACTATGACCTTCATTGTTAATTACACGTAAATTTATCTCCAAATAACGAATCTGATGTTTCTATATAAAATATAATGAAATAATTATTCGATAAAAACCAGTTTTTGTAAATGTTGTCACTATCAAATTGATAGTTTATGTCATAGTTCTAAAATTGTACATGAACAATGTACCCGACAAAGATAAGACACCGAAGGTAGGCAAACTGATTAATTTTACTGTAGTACACTTCAGTTCCAATATTGGTGCAAACGAGTATACATTCTTTCGTTTTCTCTTCGTCCGTACTTGACTATTGGTGATTGGTATCTATATAAAAATTAACTATCTAAGATCTAACCATTATTCAGTGTTATTTTTTAGTACCATTTAAACTACATAGGTATTATATGGATACATATTTTATCAACCTAGGTTCACAAATAACATAATAAAAAGTATATTTAACATTAACACTATTATTCATAAATTATAACCAATTATTGTTGACAATACTAACCTAACGTTAATACAATCATACAATCATACTAGATAGGTTTTTGACAGACATAGAAAGGAAAAAAAAATTATAGCGATATTAAGACAGTAAAAGGTGGAAAAAATGTACAAAAATCTTGTTAACAACATTAAATTACAAAACCAGCTTCCAATATTAAGTTAATTATTTTTTTAATGACCATTTCAAATTTAATATTGAGTAGGTACTAGGTATAGAGGGGAGATTGGGAGAAATGTTTAGATAAACAACTATCTTATTGAGTACCTACCTAACTACCTTAATAATAATATTTTATTGTCTAAATATTATGTTTCAATAATAATTTCTTAAGCTATAAAATCAATGCAAAGTAAAATCTTATAAGTTTCAAAACTTGACTTTACATATTGTATTTAGCATAAATTGAATACCTACAAGAAATAATAGAGATTACAATAAAATTCACAAATAATAATATTTAAAATATCTAATGTTAGGTAATATTAATTATTTCACTTTCAATTGATAGTAAAAATAATATTATTATTTACCAAAAATTATTAATTACCTATATCACTATATGGCTATATAAGCTTACATTGTTAATTTATTATTTTTTTAAGACATTTTAAGTACCTAGCCTTGCAATTCATCCCGGTTTGACCGGGACAGTCTCGGTTTTAACAGCATGCCCCAGTGTCCCGGCCGGTCATTAATTTTTCACGGTTTATGGAAGACGAGAGGAAATAACTTTAATATTATTTTATTTAATAATAAAACATAGAATAATATTATACATAATATTTGGGTTTAACATATGATGAATTTTATTTAAAAATTTTTTTTTGTTTATTTTTTTTTGTTTTATTATACAATCTGTAAATATATTTTTAATATGAGTATAAGTGTTGATAAGAGATAGAATAAAAATAAAATAAAATAAAAGGGACTGATGACTTGAGTGAAGAATCCATCCAGCAATGGAACTTCTTATTTAAAAATTAAAAGTAATATATCTGTATTGAAAATAATCATTCAACGGAAAAGTATCAACATTAGCTTTACACTAATTATTAATAAATGTAAATGCAGTAAATGTAGTTTGTGTATAAATTGTATTGGTTAATACATTTTTCAATAAAATAATGGATATTATTAATTTCCATATAATTATACTAAAAAATATTTTTATTATTTTTATCTTTTATTTTTATTAGCTTCTAGTATTAAACTATGATAGCTCAACAATTACAATTAAACATTATAATACAAAATATATACAAAAAAAAGGTTATTCAATATGACGACCGGTTTGGTGTTTTTAAAATCTGGCAACACTAAATTAAAATATTTTTATTATTTTTATCTTTTATTTTTATTAGCTTCTAGTATTAAACTATGATAGCTCAACGATTACAATTAAACATTATAATACAAAATATATACAAAAAAAAGGTTATTCAATATGACGACCGGTTTGGTGTTTTTAAAATCTGGCAACACAAATTTTAAGTAATAATAATAAAGTGCCTACTTAATAATATAATGTAGGTACTAGGTACACAAATAATGTCATAATAGATTCAATCTCTGAAAGTAAAATAATTAAAAAATGTTAGTTTTATAATTGTTTACTTTTCTAGGAAGAAGAAATGCATTTTATTATTTCAATGAGCATAATATAGCCATTATAAAAACAATATAATTTGAAATGGTATCTGAAGCGCTATCTGTTAGTGGATATTTTATTAATAGGTATCCTATTAAAGTAGGTATTAACATTAACATTGATTAAATATGACATTAATTATTATAAAAACTATTTTTTTTTTTTTTTTTAATCAATGGTTTTAATTAAATTTTCCAAGATTATCAAACTGATCAAGAGAATGGATTAACACGGGTACAGAAAATATCTATTTCTGTGCTGATAAATAGTTGAATATTATAATTAGGTTTAGGCACAGAATAGATTTAATATATTCTGTGGTTTAGGTAATAGCACAGTATAATCTTATACAACTGTAATTTTTTTTTGCATTATATTGGAATTAAATTATGAAAATTAGACTGTTAGAAGAAGGACCTTAGTCTCTCAACTCAGCCAGCCAGGCAAAAACTTATTGCATCTGCTTTAAACAATTCTCAGTAGTGTTCTTGTTTTTAATATACAGTAGTTGTTCAAGGAATTTTGGTCAAAAAGTTTTATAATAACTATTCATAAATTTTACAATTGAAACTTTAATAATAAATACTAATAAATGAATGATGCAGTACATAATATAAAAACAACATTACTACTGTATAGAGTTCATTTTAGCATTGATTATAAAATCAATGATTTTAGTAAATGCAACAATCCAGGGCTTTTTTTATCAGTATGGTTTGGCGTCCTTTCCCTATGTTCATAATTGAAATTTACATATTAGTCACACCATAGACATTTATACTTTTAAATGATAAATTAGTTTAAACTTATAAAACAAATTTAATTCCAACTTAGCTATAAATTATATATAATATTATATCCGTTGCTGTTTTTGAGCACTTTATAAGATTGGAAAATTTTCTTTTGTTAATTTAAAAGTAAATATTATGATTTATGGTTATTATTTTTAATAGTATTGATGGTGACTAACAACTTTTTGTTTGACACAGATTTCCATAGCAATGGCATTATAGTTTCTTACTTATTTTTTTCAAAAATTATGAAGTTAGTGATATTAACTTAATGTTTAGAAAAAAGTTGTACACCCAATAACTTCTAAAAGCTATAATTTACGTATAAATAAAAGTAAATTCACAAATGTTTTTAACAGTCCATAATTTACACAATTAAAATTCCCCTAAGACATTTACAATGTTTTAAACATTTCAAAAATGTATAAGAAACTGATGCCAATATATGTCATATAAATAATATTATCTAAAGACAAAAGATATGTAATAGTTTTTATATCAATGATCACAAATCATAAATTCAAATTTATTTTTATTAAACAATAAAATATTAATTTTGAATTTAAAAATAAACAATGGCCAATGAATCACTATTTATATATAATACCTATTTCTATCATATTATAATATATACCTAAAACCTTTTTAATTTATTTAACAAGTTATTTCTTCTCATTGATAATTTTCGTACTCTGAGCCAATATTGTTTTGAATTAGGATCCAATTCTTTTAATGGTACTGGTCCGTCTAAAATCAAATTTAATGCAAGTATTATTTTCAACTATCTTGCTAACATAAAATAGAATAATTTGTACAGTTATACTAGTTATAGCCAAAATATATTTGGACCAACTTATTATGATTATTGTAAATAACTGTTATAAAAATTATCTTATATAGGTTCTAACTATTTATTTAACATAATTTGTTCATGTATTTAATATTTACCATGTTTACGGAGGTAACATGAAACCCCAGAAATAAAAAATATTCATTTTTTACTATAACAATTTTTATTATTATTATTCATATTCACCTAGATTAGTGAATAGAGTATAGAGTAAAGTTTATTATGAGCGTATTTTTTAAACAAAAAGTTAGATTATTATAGATATGTTTGCTAAAACAAACACCATTTTGAAGTTAAAAGAATAAAGTTTATGAAAATCATGAAAATGTAGCAAATATATTATACATGCCATACATGTATAATGTATAAGTTACAAACTACCAATAAAAAATTGTATATAATCAGATTTGGAATGATGTTTAGTTTTCATTCACTTAAAAGTATTTCAACAGTACAATTGTAAAATACTTGTGATAGATAAAAGTAAAATATTTACTTTACCACTTCATACAATTATATCACAATATTTTTTTTAGCTTTTTCACATAGTTGACAACAAATAACTGAATGATACAAATTAGTGTTTAAATTTACCATTACTTTTATGAATCATATTACCTATATTCAAATTCCAAAGCCAATCTGGATATTCTGAATCAGGTTTTAATTCTATATCTTGCCCTTCTTTTAATATATTACTGCCGCATACAAAATTAACTAATTTCTTGGCATCAGTTTCAACAGGCATTTCAGATTTTTCTAAAACTGGACCTCCTTTGCCCAGTTTTTTTTTAGACTTTCCCAATGAAATAATTCCTGAAACATAAGATTAAATATTAAATTTTAATTAAATGTATTCAGTGTCATATTTTCAATAATTTCATGGGTGTGGGGGGATGTAAAAATTAAAAAAAATCATATTATGATAAAGCTTATTTATTTCGTCTTACTTTAAAAGGCAGCGATACTCCACACTAAAATATTGCAACTGTCTATATCGTTTGGGTATCAGAAAATGATTTAACATTGAGTAACTGAAGTGATGTATAGAAACTAGGTAGGTATTCTTTTTTGGAACGAAGTATACTGTATAATTTAAATAATATGTTTATATAACTTACCACTAGGTGATGCATATGAATTATTTGGTATTTGTACGCAACTACGAACAGAATTTAATTTTAATAATTTAAACATTATACCGTTTTTATGTCGTCCAGTATTTATTGTTTAAAACACTGTAGGAAATTTAATGTTTACGGTAGAAAGCACCGTCCACGGGGCTCGAACCTCGAACTCACGTCAATCTCGCATTCTCGCCCATCTCGGAGCTATTTCCTTATCATAGTTCCACAAAACAATTATCAGTTTATCACATAACCGGTCATGATCACGGTTATAAAGTTTAATACCTTTTATTTGGTTAATAATACGCTATCAATCAAGCAGGAGCCGCCAACTCGAATTTATATTTTTTTTTCTTAATTTTAAATTAGAAATTAAATTTTTAAATTTGTGTTAATCATAAACATAAATTTAAAATTAATTAAAATTATCGAAATTTTTATCATGCTTTTAAAGCCAATTTGTGCTATACCAATATTACCAAATAATACCAACACACAACATTTATCAATCACTAACCAATAACTAACCTGTACCCTGATCATAATATGATCTACTAATAAAGTAATAACGTATTATATTTTAATATACACAATATCGATTTATTATATTTATTATTTATTATATTAAGATTACAAACTGAAGCCTTCAGAGGGAATTCCTACTGTAAATTATTTTTTGCTTCTCAAAATACATTTGCCTGCGGGCGCCATTACCCTTTTTCTCTTTTTTTTTTTAAATATTTAAATCCAGTTGATTATTGTGTAAACAATTTTTAAAATTTAATCATCCTGTAACTCTTAAATTATCAATCCATTGTGATATTATAATTCCCAATAGTTTCTAGCTACGTTAGTATATTCTGAGATTAATTACTAATGTCTTCAGTGTGAATTCCTACTGTAAATTTTTTTTGCTTCTCAAAATACATTTGCCTGCGGGCGCCAATACCCTCTTTCTCATTTTTTTTTTTTAAATATTTAAATCCAGTTGAGTATTATGTACACAAGTTTTAAAATTTAATCACCATGTAACTCTTAAATTATCAATCCATTGATTCCCAATAGTTTCTTGCTTCGTTAATATATTCCGATATTAATTACTAATGTCTTCAGTGTGAATTTCGACTGTACATTTTTTTTTAATTTTTTTTTGCTTCTCAAAAAACATTTGCCTGCGGGCGCCATTACCCTCTTTCTCATTTTTTTTTAAATATTTAAATCCAGTTGATTATTGTGTAAACAATTTTTAAAATTTAATCATCTTGTAACTCTTAAATTATCAATCCATTGTGATATTATAATTCCCAATAGTTTCTTGCTACGTTATTATATCCTGCGATTAAATACTTAAGTTTTCAGTGGGAATTCGTACTGTAAATTTTTTTTAAATTTCTTTGCTTCTCAAAATACATTTGCCTGCGGGCGCCAATACCCTTTTTCTCTCTTTTTTTTTAAATATTTAAATCCAGTTGATTATTGTGTAAATAATTTTTAAAATTTAATCATCCTGTAACTCTTAAATTATCAATCCATTGTGATATTATAATTCCCAATAGTTTCTAGCTACGTTAGTATATTCTGAGATTAATTACTAATGTCTTCAGTGTGAATTCCTACTGTAAATTTTTTTTGCTTCTGAAAATTCATTTGCCTGCGAGCGCCAATACCCTCTATCTCATTTTTTTTTCAAATTTTTAACTCTAGTTGGTTATTGTGTACACAATTTTTAAAATTTAATCACCGTTTAACACTTTAACTATCGATCAAATGTGATATTAATATAATTGTCATTAGGTTTTTGCTGCATTAAATTACTTTTAGATTACATACTAATGTCTTCAGTGTGAATTCCTCTAATAAATTTTTTTATATATTTTTTTCGCTTCTTAAAATACATTTGCGTGCCTCCTTCTATATTCCATAAAGATTAAATAATATTTGATTTTTAGTAGGAAATTTACTAAGATTAAGATTGAATACATTGTATATTTATTTGTTTTATCATTATTATTATACGAAGTGGTATGGTGGTAATAAGTATTTACTTTCATAAATCCTTATAAATTAGGAAGATATTAACTATAATACACATTGAATGTACATTTGTTATTTGTATAATATATGAAATCACGTAATTTTTTGCATGGTAGGGATGTCGCCGCCTTTTGTTGTATGTAAAAATCGACCAAGTTTTATTATAAGTAGAAGGGGTCTGGTACAACAAACATGACATGGTGCCGTGCTAGAACCCCTTTATACAAATTGAAATGACTACACACACGCTATAGGCACTTTGCTATGGCGACAAATACACAAATGGCTGATTTTATGTCGCCGATCAACGGAATTTTAAACGTAAGTACACTAGTATTTATAACATATATTATATGTCCATACATAATAGTATATAATAATAATAGTAATATTATTATTATGTTATTTAGTTTACATATTAAATAATAAAATAAATACATTGAATAAACGAGTCCATACAATATACATAATATTATACTCCTTACATCTATAAAATGTAGTTTCGAATATTTAAATTAGTGTTATATTTGTTCTTGTTCAATGTCATAGCACGAGAACCCCGATTTTGCCATATTTGGAATAAACAATACAGAACTCACCAATGGTAGTTTAAATCCACCACGTAGACAAACATGCACCAACATTCCATTACTACCCGCAGCGTTTAAGCCTCGACTTCATCAGAAACGATCGTCTGTAGTAAAGTATTGCATAATTTTTTTGTATTTTAATTCATAATTACTTTCAAAATATTTAATTTGCACAATAAGGACGTAATTTATAATTAATTTGTTTTGTTTATAGCAATATTAATAATATAAATGAAAATATGAGCAACACAAATTTAGTGTCATTACAGACATTGACAGATGGAAAAATTCAAGCTACAAGGTCTCAATGTGTCAAGAGTCGTAATCCAGAACGAATGAGTTTAGATAGGTGTTTATTTATTTTAATTTTAATAATACATGCCTACTATTAATATTAGATATGCGTACCTATTTATATTTTTAATTTTTTTTATCTTTCTTAAGACGAGGTTTGATGAGCGTCCCTGTGATTACTGGTGAAGCTCGACTTCGACTGCTATCAATGCAACACAATTTACTAACAAAATTAGATGGTATTTCTGGAGCAGGTTTATCTAGATTAGTTTTCTTGGACGTTTATGGTAATCAACTAGAAAGAATTACAGGTCTCGAAAGCTTGAATAATCTACGTGTTCTTTTGTTAGGTAAAAATCGGTAAGTAGGTATTTATATGTATTATTTTTTTTTAAATTATTTTATTAGCATTTGTTTAAAAATTTATTATTGTCTAATTGATCGCATCTTATTTTTATCATATAGAATTAAACGCATAGAGGGATTGAAAACATTACATCGATTAGAAGTTCTAGACTTACATGGTAACCAATTAACTCAAGTAGGTGGGCTGCAAAGTCAAGGTGAATTAAAAGTTTTAAATTTAGCTGGTAATCAAATCAAAGTATTGGGTTCTTTGGACCTTGCTGGCCTAAGGTCGTTACGAGAACTTAATCTTAGAAGAAATCGTTTAAAATGTCTTTTAGGATTCTCAGAGACTCCACAATTAACGAAACTTTTTCTAAGTAACAATGAAATTAACACGTAAGTTCCAATGTTTGATTTGTTCAATTTTAAAAATCTAACCTAATGTTCCGATTTTATTTATAACATTTTACTAGTATTGACGATATGCCGAGTTTGGTGCATTTAAATAAGCTTCAAGAATTAGCTATTGATAATAATCCTGTTTCGGCTGTAGACGAGTGTGTATCATTCTTAGTATCACATCTATCTCAGCTTCAAGCACTGAATCGTACTCAGGTGACCGATCAGATGAGGCGCACTGCTGTGATTTGGAAAGAAACTCGAGAAAGTCTTAAATGTGTAGCAGCAAATTCTATGCAAGATCCGGGGAAAAATGGTCGTGATAACATAATATACAATGCTAAATCTAATTGGGAACAGATGCGTTCTCAGCATTGTGTGTACCCCAATTTAGCTACTTCACTAAAGGATCTAAGAAGTTCAACGGAAACAGAAGACGGTGAACAGTTTATAGTTATATAACATATTTTACATCATTAGTTTTAAAATAATTTATTTACCACAACTTTTGGTAATTGTTCTGTAATTTATTAGATTAAAAATTAGTATCAATAATAATAAATATACATATGTATACATAATATGTTTATTTTAATGATATATTTATATGTAATCGAAGTAATAACATTATAGAATCAATTTAAAATCATGTATAATATACACTGAGTACTGACACAGTTTATCAACCATAAATTAATAAGAAACGTATACTGACATAATTTTACTGATTCGTAACACCAATTATAATATATTATAATTCAAAAGTTCAATTATTATTTATTTATTTAATAATATGAGCTTCTACTGTAGTAATTTGAGTATGTATTCATATTTTTTGTGATAATATTATAACCTACCTAGTGACTAAACTATTAAAATTAATTATACGCGTAACATTTCGTACTTTCTATTTTACATTTTTTAAAACATATCTTTAACTTTAATACTTTTCATCATACATAATCAACTATTTTATAAATTTTATAAACGGGAGTAAAAATAAGTTAACTCATATACTTCACTTAAAATAAAAAATTATTCGATAATGGGTTGTATAAGTAGTGTGCATCTAAATTCCATGTATAATATATTTTATTGTATAGGTATTATATTTTTTTAACTTATAATAAATTAATATGATTTTATAGGTACTAAAAGTGATTCTGCATTATGTAAAAATTCGTTGGAAGATAATCACGAAACAGCTACTGCAGAACAACGGAAAAAGAAAATGTACTTTTTATACAAGAATCGAAAATTTGTCGAAAAGAAGCTTTTTCGTCGTCCAACCACAGACAAAAGTGACATAGAACCTGTAACTAGACTACCGCCAATACTGAACCAGTATCTCAACCAAAGCCCATCTTCAAAAAGAAAATTTGAATTCAGACAAAACGATAGCAGTAGCTTAGAAATATACCCGTCTGACCAGAGCGTACAAAGTAAAAGGAGTGTTTCTAGCTTAGGCAATGTGGACGCTTCTAGTAGCGATGACACCAGTAGCAGTTGTGAATCATCTTCAGAAGAAAAAATTACCAAAGAGCCAGCTGTCAATACTAGACCAATAAAAAGTGCTAATCCTAGAATGACAGCTCCTATAATAAGTGATCAGCAAGAAAATAATTTTAGACCATCAACATCCAGACCAAAACCAAAAGGCAATGGTTCAAATCTAAAGGATAAAAATAAAGAGCAAGGTTTAACTGTGTGCTTTAAACATTATTTTATTAATATGTAGTTAATGTAGTGAAAATTATCGCAACTTAATACAAGTCTTTTAACATTTAATTAAGCTTAAATTACCATGGATTTCAAGTTTTCGTTTAACTAATATCAACCTAATATTTTTGATTAATATATAGTTCTCAACTTGTTATATAAATTCTTTATGTCTGTGTACATGACAAACATTCGAAAATAATCCTTCAATTTAAATTTAATATTATTTTGGTGGAAAAGTAAATCTAGCTTGTGCATTCGAGAGGTCAAAATTGAAAATTCCCTGTAGTTTTCACAGGGTCAAAAAGCATTAATATGTAATTCAAGATCCATTATATATCATAAAAACAAATTAAAAATATTCAAGATACATGTGCAAAAACCTTTTTTATATGTGTTGATTAAGTCAAAATGTTTTCAAAATTCATCTAAATCACGATGATTTGCAAATTTTTTTGTAGTTGAAAAATTAAAAATATGTACAATTTGTATAACTATAAGGATTGAACATTTAAAATAAGGCGTCTTATAAATAGTTCATACTATGACAAAAATATATAAACAATTTTTTATTTTAAATGTTCGTAAATATTTTAAGTTAAAATTTAGATGGAATTAGATATTTAATCAAAGAATAACAATTTTAATTATTTCGTTGCAATTAAAAAATATTATACAAGGGTTACTGAAATTTTTTTAAGTATAGGTACGTATTATTAATTTTTAAACACACATTGACATTTTAAAATGCAATTTTTTGGTAAAAATTAATTTATTATTTTAATATTAAAATGAAATACTTTTATGACAAACGGTAAGATCATAAAATAATAAAAATATACTTAGCATACTATATAGTATTCGGGTGACAGACACTATTCGCTTAGAAACGTTCTTCGTATACAATGACATAATATCATTGAAATATTGAATTAAAATTGAACACATCCATTGACCATTTTGCAGTAACCAACGCGACATTTAATCTGCAGTCTAGGATAATTTAACCAAATGTAATGTAATTTAATACATTGTGTCTTGAATTTGAACTTCAAACAGATATAAAAAGAAAACACGTGTGTATGTATTTTCAATATTTTCCAACTGCTATTAAATCAACTTAAGGGGATATTTTATTAAATTGTCAAGCTTTTTTACCCAACAAATAAAATTTCATTGAAATTTATAGAAAAAAATTAAAATATTTGGAAACTGAAAATGTCGATACACGATACACAGAACAAGTAAAAATATTTTGATAATTGGTGTATATAAAATGATAATATAAACATTCAGTGAACATTTCATATCTCTACAGAATCGACCATGTCGAAAACCAGTTTTTCGTAAAAATTCAAGGTTTTTCTAAATTTTTTATTTGTTTTTCCTACCGTTTTTGAAAACTATTAGTAATTTTTTACTATTGACCATGCTGAGTACCAACTAGATTCATTTTCCTACCAGAAAAATACTGTTGAAAAAAATTGAAGCAATTCTACTATCCCAAAAGCTGCCGACAGACACAAAAAAAAAATAAATACACATTCATCGCTCCACTCATAATCTATAAGTAGTGCTTATAATATTGCATTATGATAAAATTGCATTGATTTTATTACCTTGGTTTGGTCATGTAGTCATTCATGATAATGAAAAATAATATTTTAATGGCAACTTGTGATTTACAGGTGGTGATTATTTAGTCGAAATAACAGGAAAGTTCTTAAACGTATACGGGCAAGGCAGCTTACGGTATATAGACAAACCTTGGAATCAATCAAAATCAAATGATGTTTCAACAATTAAATTCAATTATGTTAATTTCAATTCTCTAGTACCAGTTTTCTCTAAAATAAAAAATCGTTTTCCCAACGCGGAGAACTATTTTTTTCGTGACACAAATATTTACTGCCTTGGTCAGTTGAATGCTTTGGCTGATTTACAAGGATTAGTTTCTTTGTACATACACGAGGATGGGAACCCTATTACGCGAAAAGAATGGCATTCTTATGCAATTTATAGATTATCTCACTGGGGATTAAAATTTGTCAATGACAAAGAGGTATATACAAATTATTATAAAATACAAAGTAATTGAGGTATTTTAATTTTTGATTAAACATATTCTATTTGCAGGTAGATGAACCTCAAATAGCCAAATCAATGGATACTTTCAAGGGACTAAGTAATTTGGTTTTATACTCCTTACCGGAATCATTGTTGACACCGTTGCTCAATAAATTACAACTTGATTATAGTGCTGAAGAAAGCGCTTGTAAATGGTTAAAGTCATCGGACCCAGCTTTACGCAATGTTGTTTGCAAAGAAGCATTGCAATGGCGTAAAAATGGAAATGCTCAAGTAGTTAATTTTTATTGCATAAGTTTTTAAAAATCTGATTAGTGATCTGTGTAGAAATCATGATACACTACCTATTATACCTTCGTAGTAAAGAGCCCGACTGTCGGTACGAGTGTATTGTTCACATTGTTGTGGTTTAATATAGTAGAATATTATTATTTTAATCATAGCATTTGAAAAATGTTTTGAATGGAACTTGGGTTTCAATGTAAAAATAATTATTTTAATTTTTACCCAACTAATTTATTAATACGTTTAAATATCTCTAAAAGTATAATACTAGATTAATAAATAATTAATAGTAAATAATCAAACTCGGTGCACCTAGTACTTTCGTTCTACTTTGTAGTCCACTACTCCAAATTAATATTTTTTTTGACTTAACACTTTAATAACTACGCATAACACTTACATCTAAAACTAAATTTACCATGGAAAAATAATAATATGTATTTTTTAGGATGAATGTATTTGGAGACACAAAGGTTTAGTCCATTTCAATTCATTGATCAATACTACGTGTCAAGCAATGACAAAGCTGATTTTATTAGAACAGGAATGGCCTATTGTGCTCAAAGAACTCATACAAAATACATTAGTTGATTACTCACAACTCGAAGAATATATGAAAAGAAAATTAAACGATCTACGGCCTACTTAAAATCAATTAATTTATTAATTTGTATCGTGTAGTTTCGGTCTACGCACAAAAAAAAAATTGTTATTATAGTAAAACAAAAGAAACTTATAACAGTTATACTTATTCATATTTCTTTTTATACATGTTATTCGTTGTAGACTTTGATATAGATATTGTAGGTACTATCATTGATCTTATTCCAAATTCATAAATTATAATTCATTTCAAGAAGTAGCTAATAAGCTAAAAAAATAAACGTGATTTTTAAATGTTCGAGTTATTATAGTTAAATAATTGTGCATATTTATGTATCATGTTCATTAGTGCATTATTATAATTATTATATTTCACTCATAACTTTACTATCGTAACCCTTAGGACTAAGACTTGGGAAGAAAAGAGATACCTCATAAGTCATAATCAAGCTCAATAATATAATTTTAATATTATGTATTCACGTTTAGAGAAATTTAAAGACTATATTTCAAAATATATTTTGTATTATTTATAATTCAAATACAAAATCTTATTTGAAGTTATTTCGCATATTTAACGGGCTAGGGCAAATAAATTAATGTTTGCATGATATCTTTGTGTTATTGCTTTTTTCTTAATATATATAATTTATGTTCATATTTTGTTTGAAATATTACTTTTAACTTTGATGAAAAAATGTATTCTATTTTTAGTCGGGTATTTAACTAGTAGTTATTTAATTTTGACGAACATTGACCAAGTCGAGTATTAACTATTAAGTATCTTAAATATATTTACTTATATATACTTACACATTAGGTAGATCTGGGTTAGTTGTCTAAAAACTTTAAAATATGTTGCAAGTGTTTATGACAACGAATATCAAGACTAATCCAAGATTCATATTAATTTGTAATATTAAAAATAAAATTGCGATAATCATATTAGGTAGGTAATAAAAAAAAATTAAATTTAAATTAAATTTACTTTTTAGTTCTGTTTTTTAGGCAGTTCAGCAGGTTGTAGTATATAATATTATTTAGAAGTGATTACTAATTAGGTATATGTACTAATAAATTACGATAAACTGGTTATTAGTGGTTATCCATATTGGAATAAACCGCAGAACAATGTAGAATATAAACATATTTTTCAATGAATAATGGTATTTTGACAGATGTCCATATTACTAATTAAAATAAAATGTTTATTGTTATGTATTTTTATCATCTATCGTTTTATGCAACATCATTATTTCCATCAGCTACTGATAAAGAAAATAGATTAAATAATAATGTCACGACTAGAAAAATAATAATTCGTAGCACTCCGACGTCCAAACGTTAGTGTGTCATTACTACAGTAAATAAATATATTATATTCCATTCTGTGATATAGTTGCCACAGTGCCATAGAAGACGTATATAAAATTATTTATATTTTCGCTGGTAGTTAATTCTTATAGCTGTTTTATATTAAAGTCGCTTCATAAATCAATTTGATAACCTTTTATAATAGCAAAACATTATGTATAACCTGTGAGTAAATCTTGAATTGTGATAAGTAGTAATAGTTATATGACTAGCTGTTAATAATAATAGTGAATAACAGCAACAGCAATATAAATAATATTAGTTTATTGTTGTCAAGTTTAAGCGGTGCATTGACTCGATAGCCTTTGTGGCCAGTGGACGTTTATTATATTAACTTAGCATAAGTATATTATAACTGTTATATAGGTACTTACTATACCCAACATTTTAAAGTGTAAAAGTGTAAATAAACTGCACAGTGTCACCTTTAATATTGTAATTTGTGATTTGCATTTAAACGATGCTTTATAATAATTTGTTTATGAATACATTCGTTATTTGTTATATTATTTTATCCTCTGTACCGCATTCGTTCAACCAAAATGTGGGGCCACTTGTAAAAATGACCAATGGCCAAGTGTGGCCGAAACCTGCGCGTCAACACAACTACGACAAATACTTAAGATTTGAACCAGAAGATTTTCATTTTAATGTAAGACCAAACATATATAAATAACTAAAACATGCATAATATTTTGAATTTTTCAACCAATATTTTATAGTAAAAATTATATTTTAAATAATTTAAAGTATTATCCTGCATATATTTTAGTAATTGCGTGTATATATACTTATATTAAGTATACGGTATTGAATAGTATTAAATTTAACATCATCAGAGAGAACTATTTTTTTTTAGAGTACTGGTTATAGTTGTGATGACCTTCAAGATGCATTTAAAAGGTATAACTCTATGCTATTTTTAAAAGCTACGAAAACTTTTAAGCAACATAATAGTTTATCTACGAATTTTATCATTGGTAAGCTGGATGTGCTGAATGTGAAGATGACAAATCCATGTGAAAATTATCCTTCGTTAAATATGGATGAAAAATGTAGATTCATTTTTATATTTTGATAATTCACCTTTTATTTTTATTAAGAACAAGAATACATTTTTCATATTATTTTTTTGTTTGTGCAGATGAAATCAAAATAAATAATTCCAGTGGACTTTTATTAGCTTCATCTATCTGGGGTATTCTCAGGGGTCTAGAAACTTTTTCTCAGTTAGTTTATTTGGAAGCAGATGGTTCGACGGTAATATTTAAAGCATTTTGTCCACATTCGCGCAAATGAGGCAAATCTATATAATGTAAAATTTAATCGTATATATACAGTTTGTAATTCGGTGTACGTCAATAGTAGACTATCCGAAATTCAGGCATCGAGGATTTCTATTAGATACATCTCGCCATTATTACCCCATCGAATTAATAACGAAAACTTTAGACGCCATGTCTTATTCAAAAATGAACGTATTTCATTGGCACATAGTGGACGACAACAGCTTCCCGTATCAGAGCAGCGCTTTTCCAAACCTGAGGTTTGACATTTTGTTTTACCTAATATCAATAATTTGTAGTGTACTTATATAATATTATTATATATAATCATCGAAAAAAAATTTAAAACCATATCAACGACAGTAAGCGCTGCAATTGTTGCCTTATTGGACATCATTTTTATATTTACATATTGTGTACAGTGAAAGAGGAGCTTACGGAAAATCAGCCATTTATACGAAAGATGATGTCAAACATGTAATCGAATACGCAAGACTTCGAGGCATTCGTGTTATCCCAGAAATCGACACCCCAGGTAAGAACAGACACCACACAACAAGTAATAGATAAAAAATCTATAATGCATGTTGCAGTATATAGGTAAACAAATAAATAAATGTATATATCTATTTATATATATATTATAAGAACACTGAACAGACTGTTTCATGTGTAATTAATACTTAATATTTTGTACAATCATCATATTTATACATATATGTAGGACATGCATTATCTTGGCGACTTGGTGGCATTCCGGGACTATTTACTCAGTATTCAGATTCTGACCCAAATAATTTTGGCCCTATCGACCCAACAGTCGAAAAAAACTACAAATTTATCAAGACGCTATTATCTGAAATCGTTGAGTTATTCCAAGACAATTATTTACACCTTGGTGGCGATGAAGTAAATTCGACGTGTTGGTAATGACAATTAATTGTTTTTGTGTATTAATTACTATATTTCAGCTTGGGCGTATCACCATACCCAATCTTACATTTAAGTCAGGCTCTTGCTTAATAGTAGAATGCTGAATGAGAGTATTTAAATTAATATAAACCTTACTAAATATTTGTATTTTATAATCTAATTGTGGTTATTTGTCTATGTGGTCGGGCTTATGCAGTGCAATCAGTATTAGATATATGTATACATTACAAGCCTGTCCTAAAGAATTTCTAAAACTGCACATCTTTGTGTATTTAAAAAAAATTAACAGTTGTTTCGATCGCTATTATTAGCGTATTGCCATATTATATTTAAAATTCGATGATTGAAATGTGTTGTATAATACCTAGAATTAATATCGTACAAATATAATGTTTAAAATATTTTACAATTGGTATGAAAATAAATTCAAAAAATAATATTTTATATTAAATTTAATATTGACTTTAGAATTGGGTTTCACGAACTTATAAATTCTATTCAAACATAAATCCGGCGAGTACGACGAAAAATAATACAACTTATTGTATTTTCCACATAGCCGTTTATGACGTTATATGTATAGTGCGACCACTACAGAATGTTCTTGTGTTGCGACGGAATAGTATGATTAGAATAGAAATTGTCGGACTTGCTGGTTTTATGTATGCTGCGATGCAATTATACATTTTATGATATATCGTTAACTTACCATACCGTTGAACACACGTTAAAAAATATCTAAAACTATTATTGTATGTCTACAAGTTTTAAAATCATCATAAACGTATCAAATAATGATAATAATATTATTTTCAACGTTCATGTCAATAATTACCAAATAACAATCACTAATATGTATCGTTATTTATTTTGGAAAACAATATTTAACTGTATGTTTTGAGTTTTCAAATAATTTCTGAACTATTCATATCTTGATAATTTTATGTACTGCATATTTTGGAAGTATCCGCATCGGCTCCCGTTTTCGTCCGTTTCGGCTCCCTCCTTTAATTTGAAGGTGACCGTATCGGCTCCGACCCGATGTCAGTGGTATGGACGTATCGGCTCCAAATCACTAACATTTTTCTTCCCATTTACAGGCTGACTGGCTACGGTGAGAAGAAATTCTCTGTAGGCATGGTTAAAAATGTTGTTGGCGTTTAAAATAAAAAATTGTGTTCTTTTAAAAAAGAGTTTAATAAACTTAAAAAATTGTGTTGTCTTAATTTTTTTTTTTTGTAGTTTTAAAAATAATGTTAACTTAGGTAAGGTAAAAAATTTAAAAATTTGTGGTTTGAACTTGAAGAATACTTTTTTTTACGTATTCCGCTCTGATAATTTTTCCTTCTTTAAATTGATCAATACATTTCTGAATAACACTACAAATCTTTTGCTGGTTGTTAGTTTTTTTCCTAATATTCGTGCTGCGGAACTTTATATACGTGTCAGCCTGTATCTGCTTCAAAATTTCCATGAAATTGAAAATGTTAGGATCAGCAGACGTGAACTCAGCATTGAATTTTGCGTGGAAAGATTCGCAGCAGTTTGTGGTGCGATCACCTGTACTCGACATATCAGCCCACATTTCCGAGGGGAAGTGTCTGTCATCTAAGTAATTGGCACAAATGTAGTCGACAAATTCTATGAGTTGTTACCTTCTGGTTTTAGAGCAAACAAGTTTTCTACATGCTTAGACGCACTACACTTCGCAATAAAACGAGAACTAACATTAAACAATATTTTGTAATTTCATATAACTGTATATATGTGATTAACTAGCTATCAAAAAAATTGTTATCGAAACCGGACGCAATACGGCCATTCAACGGACGGTAAAGAATAACGACCAGGAGCCGATACGGACTCATTAACGTCCGGCGGGAGCCGATACGGTATCATCCCATATTTTAATTTAGAACTACACATTAATGGAAGTCCTGCGGGTGCATAACAGGTAGACTTAAAATTAATCTGATTCAAGCGTTCCCCCCAAAAAATCTGCGTTGAATTAGTATTTACTTATGTGATTGTTAGGTGATGTAAACATTAAATATAATAAATTGGTTTTCGTTGACTGCAGGACAACGAACAAAAGGATACAAGTTTTTATGCACCGCAATAACATGAAAAACGTCACCGAATTAAAAACTTACTACTTCACAAACATATTCAAAATGACGCGAACTTTAAAAACCATACCCATTGTGTGGGAAGAATTATATGACGAGAATATCCAACTCGATTCCAACGTTGTAGTACAAGTGTGGAAGAGTGATTATAACTCTTCGATAATGTCGGAGGCAAGTATTTGTATAATATGTATTATACAAAAGAGTTAGGTTATATCAATTTTAGTGGTTCGTTCGAAATTAGCAGACACTTATGGACTTATGACGTCGATCAATCACCTACCATAGAAGTGGCGAAGTGAACTTGAAAATTGTTTAGAGACTAGTTTAATATTTCACCTATCAATCAGCACTAATAACCCGATAAAGATATCCACTGTAATATTTATAACAACTTGTCGCAATTATTACTAAATAGGTACTATATACCTAATGTACTATTTATAGTTAATACAAATTATTACACATTGCCCATTGATCATTACTCACCCATCACGCAATTTAAAAAAACTGTAATGATCCAAGTATCATATTATAATAGTATCGATGTACGACAATACTGTTTGGTGTATAGGTATTATTCGGAATAGACTAATCGATATCGATCGTGACGTGCAGGAAATCCTTAATTTTATAAAAGAATTTCCGCGTTTTCTATTGTAGATAATGAAATGCGGACATCCAGTGCTGTTTTCCAGCTGCTGGTACATGAACTACATCAAATACGGTAGAGATTGGCTGAACTTCTACAGGTGCGATCCGACTGCCGTGGCCGGCGATAACCGATTGTTTTTGGGTGGCGAGGCCTGTATGTGGGGTGAGTTCGCTGACGAAACAAACTTATTACCAACCACGTGGCCCAGAACCTGCGCTGTGGCCGAAGTGCTCTGGTCGCATCAGCTCAACGAGACTGAAGCCAAGAACAGGCTTGAGGAACACGTTTGCAGGATGAGGCGGAGAGGAATACCCGCTCAGCCGGCCAATGGACCCAGCTATTGCCATTACTAGAGCATTGGAATATTATCGTATCGTATTGAGTACCTATAGACTATATTATTGTTTAAAATGAAATACCAAAATATATTACTATTTTAAACTATTTTTAATATTTATTCCATTCAGATTCGTACAAATATGATCAGTTGAAAAGTTCTTATTCGTGAAAACATTTTGTAGTATACTATAGACATTAGACACTTAATAGTATCAGTATAAAAATATTGAGAATAGTTATCAATTTAAGGTGAATCAACTTTTACCCTATTTTTGTAGTAAGTATGTTTTATTCTTATAATACATAAATAAATATATAGCATTGAGCATCGTGACAATGATTATTGATCCTACACATATACTTTTATTGATAGATTTTTGATGACAATTTAAACAGTGGAAAAGATGATAACCACTCTGATGTATTGTTGTAGGTATCTAGTGTAACTCGCCATTGAGCTAGAAGCAAGTCATTTTAATATGTATGCATGTGTTAAATTTGAATTCAAAGATAAATCATTGCATACGAAAAACGATTCTGGCGAATACTGTCTGTCAGCCTATTAATTTACTAAATATACATATTGGCATATTGCATACATATATATTATACATATACCTAATGACAATTTATTATAGGTAGGTAAAATTGCTTTATTTCGGTATTCTATAAGGGGCGTCGCCCAATTCTGTTCCCTTAAGTGTACAATTGTACCTTTTTACTTTTTAGTAGTCTAAGTGCGTCCTTATTATAATATTGCTAATAATATTAGTTCATCCGTCATCCTATAGACCTTATACTTTATAATATAAATTACTCATTGACCTTGTACTAATATATAAAGTTTATATACTAGTATAAGGTCAATGAGTATGCTCCAAGTATGTAAGTAATGTAATCGCTGATAAATTAAAATGTGCAATAAATGAAAAGGGCACCATTATTTTTTTTGTCTATAAATATTGAATGGTATCTATAATATTTATTTAATTTGAATAGACCCATGAAAAAAAAATAGAAGTATCCACTGGTTTATAGAGTGTATGTCATACGGCAACTGTCAACTGATTTGATTCGACATAGGAAGAAATAAGTACCTAGGTAATTAATTGATTCATAAGTCATAACATTTATTTCATTTTTATTATTGTTTGGTCAATTATTATAACGTGAAATCGGTCAAAAAGATGATATCTA
Organism: Diuraphis noxia; assembly: GCF_037042655.1. Taxonomy (NCBI): domain Eukaryota; kingdom Metazoa; phylum Arthropoda; class Insecta; order Hemiptera; family Aphididae; genus Diuraphis; species Diuraphis noxia. Next base: position 52,773,989 of record NW_028301712.1, read on the forward strand.
TATTTAAAATATCAAATTGAATGAATTTCTAGATTTGAATATGTGAAAATCGCAGTATTGAATAATAAACCAAAAATCAATAAATAATATGAATATCAAATTATAAACATTATTAAATATTAGTATCTACACCCAATCAGCATTTAAAAATGGGTGCACCTTAGGTAGTAAGGCAAAATTATTAAATAAATAATAATAACCAAATATTTTTGGGTTATAAGCCAGTTCACCTCCTCGTGGTGCACCCTTATTATAGGTAACTATTTTTTTTTCTCGAGAAGCATTCGGGAAGCTCCTCTTGCACGTGTGTATTTAATTAGGAATAATATTAGGCAATATGCAATTTCGTCGCTGATGCCCTTGACATTTGTGTTAGTCGTAAACGATAATAATTGGTGTGAGTGCAGTAGTTGTATAGGGTGGTGGTAAATTCTCCAATTGTATGGTAAACCCTCCCGAGTCAAAATTATGTTTACTAACTTGGTACCTATATAGGTAAATAAAAAGTAAAAGAAATTATACATTATACAAGACTTAATTTTATTATTTAAAAGTAAGCAAGTCTACATTTTTAACGTTCAACCAGACAAGATGCGAGTACATTTATTTTTAATTACAATTACAAAAGTAATTAAGAAATTAAGAAATATAAATGAAAATCATAGTTCGTACAAAACTTACTAATAATAAAATAAATAATAAGTGTTCTTAACATATTATGATAACATTGATAACAGACGATGGACTGAACTATTTTAGTAGGTATTTTAGTGTTTTCAACTGTGTAATACGAATAATGCTCTATGCTCCCCCAACTTAGTTATACTCAAGTATGTAATTGTAAACCTGGTAGAGTTTACATGTGCCAATCAAGATGTACTGGAGTAGACCCGAAAGAGTTTAACATCAGGAGAGTTTACAGCTTACATACCTGATACCATTAAAACTGGGAGAGTTTACAATCGCCAGTTGTATAATATCGGATACCTATAGTCAGCTACATAGAGTCATGTAAACGACAAGCGGAATACACAGACAGAAAATGAAAATCTTGAGATCGGATAATTACTCGGCGATAATTTGACGAACCTTGAATTAAATTTTCAAATTTTTTTGACGTTTGACAAAGTAAATATTGTATGATAAAAACAAAATAAAATGTTCAATTATTAAATATCTATAAATAGCTCAAAATGAGTCAAAAATAAATATTAATTGATAATATTTAAATTTATAGAACATTATAAGCGACATAAACATAATGTAAGCACTTTTCCATTAGAAAATAAAATCAATCATAAACATTTAAAAGTATCAAATTAATTTGCTACCAGAAACCATCCCAAAGTTGAAATTCAATGCATTTTTTCTACTATAAATCATGTAGGTCATATAAATGGTTTTGGATATAGAACATTAGATCATTGATTTATGTTGTGATTACGGATTAATTATACTATACCTAGTTGTAATAATAAATATATACATCTATATAAATATAATCATGTTACCAACTGAAATGGAGAATATTCAATATTATAATCCCCTCCATACAAAAAAAGATAAGCAACTGTTATCAGATAACCGGCGTAGATAACATTAATGATTATTTACTGCAAACATGCAAAATAGCAAAAAAACAATAAGAATTCAATAAGCACAATAATTCAGTTATTTTTTAATTTCGTGTTCAATATGAAATCATATTGTTTATTATTGTTACTCTTCTGTGCTAATTTCTTGAACATACATGAGTGTCAGGTAAGCACTCTAATTAAACAAATGTCGTCGATCATATTATATAAAATGTCACACCTACATTTTTTAATAGGCTAATCATTCGAATAATTGGGCAGTTCTGGTCGATACATCAAGGTTTTGGTTCAATTACAGGCATGTAGCAAACGTTTTGTCCATTTACAGAAGTGTCAAACGTCTTGGTATACCGGACAGGTACAAAATATACTCATGACAAATTTAAAATGTTTAATTCTTTTCTAATAATGTAATGGTTTTAGTCAGATAATATTAATGGTCGCTGATGACATGGCATGTAACCCTCGAAATCCCAGTCCTGCAACTGTATTCAATAATGCTGATCAACAGCTAAACGTTTATGGTGATGACGTTGAAGTCGATTTTAGAGGCTATGAGGTAAATGTTTCATTTTACTTATTAATTGTAATTTTTTTAAACCTTTGAATATTTAGGTAACAGTTGAAAACTTTGTACGTTTATTGACGGGTCGATTACCTCCTGATACTCCTCGTTCAAAACAGTTGCTTACTGATGAAGGTAGCAACATCTTGATATACCTTACTGGCCATGGTGGTGATGGATTTCTTAAGTTTCAAGATTCTGAAGAAGTTACCAGCCAAGAGTTAGCTGATGCTCTTGAACAGATGTGGCAGAAAAGAAGGTATTAAAATCGGCTGTGTTCATTATAAATCAATATCATTGATACTCTATGTATGTTATATTTTATTCTTAGATACCATGAAATATTCTTCATGATTGATACTTGTCAAGCTTCATCAATGTATGAAAAATTTTACTCACCTAACATCCTTGCAATGGCTAGTAGCTTAGTAGGTGAAGATTCCCTTTCGGTAAGAGTTTTATGCATGATATTGTATTACAGAAAATATAAAATAATTAAAATATTTTGTATTTCAGCATCACGTAGATCCAGCAATTGGAGTGTACATAATTGATCGTTACACATTTTATGCGTTGAAATTTTTAGAGAATGTTAAACTAAAGAGTCGTATTAGCATGAAAAGTTTTGTAAGTTTTTATTTTATATATTATGGTATATTTATAACACTTTGTATAACTGATTTTAGTGGTGAAACTGTGTATAAATCAAGATTTTATTCTTGTAACAAAAGTTTTGTGTACAAACTAAAAAGCATTTTTATTATTGGTTAGCGAATCAATGGAATAAATTTGTTGTAAATAATTTATACTATAAATTAAAATTGATAATACCTATTTTTTAATTGATAATCATACATATTCACTCTCAATATTTATACTTGACATTTTAATAACATAATAATAAATAATAACTATAGTTAATTTTATTTTCTAGCTGGGTGTTTGTCCTAAACAAGATTGTATTTCAACAGTGGGAGTACGAATAGATTTATTTCACAGAGACCTCGCCAAAGTTCCAATCACTGACTTCTTTGGATCTGTCAGACCAGTTGAATTAACATTTGACTTTTTAGATATTTCAAATACACCATTATAGAAAATAATTGTAAACATTGTCCTGTATAAAATTATTTATATTTGTATATAATTTTAAGAGCACAACTCTATTTAAAATGAGATTGTACCTCGACGACCGACTTCTGCGCATGGATGTGCTTTGTTTCTCAGCGCAGAATTCATTATTTGACTAAATGGGGGAAGTGTCTGATCGTCGCTGATGAAAACTGGTCACTGCCGAATAGAGTGTAGTTCAATATTTGTGAGCCGGTTATTTCATAACAATTTATATATAGCTAAATTATGTTATAAATACTTTATTTTTTTTTATATATATAAAATATTTATAATTCAATTGTCTACAGCGAGAAAATTAAATGAATATACAATTTCTGATCTCATAATAATAACTGTTTTTTTTTTTTTTACAAACACTAATAAGTAATAATATTAAACTGTAAACTTTATACAGACAGATTACTTGATAAACCAATTACGTTGTCCGTATTTCGCGGGTGGTCGTTCTTCTTCTTTAAAGTCTTTGAGACCAACTGGCAATTCACCAAACACTTGTGGTTCTTGAACTGGAGGTTTCGGACGATTTCCAGTGTAGACACGAGCTTTACAAAAGAATCCATGCTCAGGTCGCTCTATGCCCATTTTTTCAAACACACATTTATCATACACCGCTTGTGTCTTACGACATGGTTCAAAATCCATGCGGCTACTAGATTTGTCGATACAGTTGCTATAAATTTGAAATTCATCAAAACAATTGCCTTTCAACTTCCTAAAGAATTCAAGCGCACAGCTAGTGACTGCCTTGCCCTCATTTAAGCATTTACGTGGATCATTAGTTTCTTGCTTACACATCATAAACTCATCGTTTACATCCAGGCAATATTTACCTAAACACAGTAGACACGAGAGATACAATTATCCACGCCTCATAATGATATAGACATAGGTATAGTTTTAATAACATTAAAAAAAATTACCAATATGATGAGCAGCGGCACGGAGACCCGGAGAGCTGATGGGCACTTCTTCCACTGTCAATTCTTCGTACGTCGGCAACTCAATGTCATTAGTTACTACCATATTTACCAATATTATTTAAGAATGCGATCACAAATTACTGAAATATATCTATTAGAAAACTACAGAAAATTCAAAAAAATGAAAATTATAATATCATGTTTTATGTTCTTACTTCTTATCAAATACCTTTGAACGGGATCGGGTAATTTAGACAGGGGTTCCAAACGTTTGTACATCAGCTGTTATAGTCGGATCTTTCATTCCAGGCCACAGAATAATAAATTCGTATATTAAAATACGCACTTTGACTTTAGTACGTTAAATGTAAATTGTCAAAGAGAATGGACTTTGGTTTGTGCCTTAACAACATTATTTTTATTTACTCCTATATTCGTTAATTATGCAAAGATGATATAAACAGTGTAAACACTAAATTTTTTCTTTATCAAGCACACGTTTTTTGAAACGGCATTTTGCTTTTGCAAAACCAATTCATTATTCATTCATTCCATTCACATCGTTGTGGTCTGGAGATTGCTACTGCCGAGACAGCTATTGGTTTGATATGTGAAGCCTAAGAGTTAATCATAATACTATCAACTCGTCCACCCTGATCCATTTTATACCGCCAGTACCTCCAGAATCGTGATGGACGATGTGGAAGTTCCGTTTAAGGATCTTCTGGAACATAGTCATCCTGAAGTGTACGAGTATTTAAAAAATGCCATGCGAATGCTACAACGGCAACAGAATTTGTTGGCCAAGATAAAAAACAGCAATTCAATCGACTTCAAGGTAACTGTGTCACGCACTTCTCAATGCTAAATAAAAGTATTTTACTTTATTGACTGTAATTTTTTTCAAATAGAAATCAAACATTAAAACTGAATGCTTGGACCAAAATTCTGAATTAGTTAAAAGCACCGAAAACATTAAAAAAGACACTTTAGAAATTAAAAATCAACCAAATAAAAATTCTGATAGTGGTGCACATAATGTAAGTATATTTTTTGTTAAATTTAAGAAAGCCGATGAAATAGATACAGAATGAATGTTTATTTCATGAACATTAGAGTATACAGAGTTTTTCACTTATGTTTATGGCTTATATAAAATAAAATGGATAAAATATTGATTTGTATATAATTTCAAGGAAGTTATCTATTAATATTAATGCATGGCAGACAAGAAGTTATTAGTGATTTCTAATAACACCCGAGATATGTATTATGTTTATCTCAAAAGAGAAAAAGTCTTGCTCTAACTCAACCAAAATAATATATAAGTGATTGTACCTTTGACTCCTACAATTTGTCTCAGTAAAATAGATCCTATTTAGTTTATACACATGATTGATGGATAATATTGCTTACTCAGTTACACTACCATCTACCATTTAATATATCACTTATAGAGTTATAGGATTCAGTTGCCACACCATTACTAATGATTATTGTTGCTTACATTGTAGACTACATTTTGATACATTTTCTGGTTATAATTTAAAAGCGCTTAGATTTACTGAGATTTTACATAACCTTTTTTTTATGATTATCTTATACTTAAGATACATAATTGTTTTCAACATTTCAAACTTACCAAGGTTGTTTTAAATCATATGTTATATGTATAGACAAGACTTTTATGTTCTTGTATTACTTTAACTAAAGCTATGCAATTATTGTTTGGACAAGTTTTCTGTATGTTTCATTTTACGACAAATCTATAAACAAAATATTATTTTTCTTTTACGATATAAATAGATTTTTAGATGTTGAATATTTCTTTAATTTTTACGATTAAAATTAACAAAAAATAAATATTTGAAAAAAAAATTAAATAGTAATTTAAATTGTTAGTAAAGTATTATTACATTTTATTGATCATATTTTTGGTGACCAGAGTATTAATGTGATACTTATTTTTCTATTATAATATTTATCGAATATGTGAACCTATATTGAATCAACAATAATAGGTAAATTATTTAGAAGACTGAATATAAGTAGAACTAAAAGCATCTAGAAAAAGTAAATAGTTATTATTATTATAATTGTTATTATTTATATTTGGGCAATTTTTTATAATGTTGATTTTAGTGAATGTAGAACTCTAGAATTCCTTCACACTATAAAAAGTGTATAATAATAACTACACATAAATTATAATATAACAAATTATTTAATTATTTTTGTAAATTATTTAAAGTATAATTTATAGTTTGTCAACTATTAGTTACCTATTATAAAACAAAGAAAAACAAATTTTCTTATTAGATGCTGTTAAAAATGGAATTAATTTATAGCTATTTTAAGGTGCTTATGTAAAAAAAAGTTTGCATTTAAATTGCTTAAAAATATTTTGTTCTAACCTTTATGAGGTTATTAAAATCTGGTCTGTATTCATAACTATTCTATATAATATACCTATATTATTAAAAATTAAATCCCATAATTATTTTTGACAATTCTAATTTTTCTTCAGATTATAATTTTATTAGGTGTTATATGTAAAAAATAAATCCATGCCATACATTAATTAGTTATTATATATTATAGAAAAGTAGTTAATTATGCTTATTGTTATAGATTGAAAAGTTGGAAAATGTTAAAAAATCTGAAAATCTAGAAGTTGATAACCTAGTAAAATCAGAATCTGAAATCAAAGAAGAAGGAGAATGTAGTGAAGATGAAGAAAAATCTAAAGATTCAAAACAAGTCAATCAGTATAGTTTGGGAGAAAGTCGTTTTATATTAGAAGAAACGACTGGAATGTATTATGATCAAGTGACTGGTTATTATTATAATTTAGTAAGTTTAATTTATTTTACCATCAATGTTAATTATATTATTATTTAAGAGTATTATAGAATTATAGAATACTAGAATAGTTATATTTAAGAGCATATAGCTTATGAGTATGAATTTTTAACAAGTTCCCAGCCAAGACTAACCCATTGAAATTGATAGTTATAGTTGTTCCATATTTGTTTTAAAGATTAATGTGGTTAAATCTTATCCAATATCACATAGAGGATTTTTAATTGCAATTAATTAATTAAAATTATATTTAAAAAATCTAAGTCAAGTAAAAATTGTAACTTAAGTGAATAATCAAATTTATGTTGTAGCACAATAAGCAAATTTGATATAATTATAAATGCACAATTTTGCACAATTTATAAATAGGTAAATAGTTAAATAATACATGTTTCATGTAAGACAATTCTTATTAAAAATAACAGAATGGGAAGAAAGGCTATTCAATGATGGAACCCTACTAACAGAAGTTATTAATTTTTAGAAATTATGATACCAATTTCTCTTGAAACAACTAAATGGGTTGTCTAATTGTCTTGTAGTATCATTGTTAAGTAATTAATTATAATTTTCTATGAAAATGTATATAAAATTGTATTTTTTTAATGTTATTTAGATTATTATTTATGTCCATAATTAGTTCATTCAAAACTCCAAGAGTCTACAATTATGATATTTACAATCCACATAATAAAATTGGTATTTCAAATATTTTTCTTATTGTAAAAAAAATATTTATTTTAAATCTATGCGACTTAAATTTTATATTTATAAAAAAGTTAACTGATTTGCATCTACTTACTATAATTCAACTCTTTAGTTAAAAGTAACTTTAAAATTAATGTATCTCGTTATGTAGCTTAATTAAAAGTTACTAAATTTTAACTTTGAAAGAATCAAATAAATAGTTATTTTCATTTTAAATATTTATTCGAAAATTGAAAATCATAAGTCTGAGAGTTTTTTAATACATATATTCATGGTCACATAATGAATTGCTTCATCCATGTACACATTGAGCATTTAATTCAGATATACTGATCAATAGTTTAGTCTTACATGTAATTCAAATAAATGTAAAACTTGTATATTAATAAATTTAAATGAAACAAATTGTTTGTACATTTGATCTGAGACTTATATGAGCATTTTTAATTACAGGATAATGGATTATTTTATGATGGCAACCAAGGATGTTATTATTATTTTGATGTAATAGCACAAAAGTATAGATTACATTCCCAGGTACATTCAGATACAGCTCAATTGCCTTCTAATGAGCTCAATGTAAAGAAACAAAAGCATACCCAAGACATACCTGAAAGTATTAGTGAGATTAGTGATTCAGAAAATTCTGAAGATAGTGGTAATTTAATTATTAAAGAGGACACAGAAGAAGATATTGAAGCAAATGAAAAAGAAATAAAAAATACTATCATAAAAACTATTGAAAAGAAACCTATTGAATTTCAAGAAGTGAAAGAAGAATTAAATATTGAAAACAAAGTTATTAAAGATGAAAAAGAAGAAATCAAATCTGAAGATTGTCCTTCTCCACCTTCTACTTGTGAAGTAATTATTTATTTATGTTAGAAATTGATTAAAAGTTATGTTTCTTGCTATAATTTCAGATTTTAGATAAGCGTTATTTGAATTTGTTGCAATATACAAAGTTATTACCAGCACCTAAGAATATAGTTCACAAATTAACACCTGATGGGGTAAACCATACTGGTAAGCCATTTGAAAAATTGGCACAACAACTAACTTACGTAATTTGCAGAGTAAAGCAAAACAATATGCACAAATAAGAAATTGGTACACAATCAAGCATCAAATAACTGCAATTGAATCAGAAATTATTCAGTATGATAATCTAGTTTGGGATCGAATTGAACAATACCTGTGTCAAAATAAGAGAGATGATAAAAATTCAAATTGGAAATCATACAAAGAAGTTAAAGCTCACCTTTCCGATACACAAACTAAATTGATTAAATCAAGTAAATAATAATGTTTGAGTTCTAAATTGAATTATATTTTTGTAATGGATAATATTTTTAGTCTTTATTTATTTAAAATATTTGTTTTTAATTATTATAGAAGTTGTTGGATGGCCTCCGTGTATACGTATTATAGTAATAGAATCCAAAGCATGTAATTCATTGGTTGGTAAACTATTTTTAATTACATGTCCTGGTGGAACAATAGGGCGTTCTACAAACAGAGATGTAGTAGTACCTGATGATAATGTTAGCAAGGTTAATAAACTTAATCTATTTATCACATCATTAAATAAATACTAATATTGAAAGAAAAAATTTAATTTTATAATTATTACATTTTTTTTTCTATTTTAGTTACATGCAGAAATATCATTTATTGGTAATGTAAACAAAGTTGGTAGAGGTCATTATATTGTTAGAGACAAAGGTAGCACAAATGGCACATTTTTGGATGGTAAAAAACTTCCAAAGCACTCTTCTTCGAGTGAACCTCGTCATTTAGTCCATGGCAGTGAACTAACTGTTGGTGACACCAAATTGTTGTGTCATATACATGAAGGCATGGAAACATGTAATTTGTGCGAACCTGGTATACAAGCTCCTCCGTCAGAAGAAAGTAAGTGTACATTTTATTTAATTTTATAGGTAGTATTGACAAAGTTATCAAACAAATAATTTCACTTGTTTTTATTTTTTTTTTATGGGAAAGTAACTAAGTGATTGCTGCTGTTTTATATTATGGCTGGGTCCAATTATTTTTACCAATTTCTGTGTTTTACTTGTTTTTTACTGCATTATTTTTTCAATACAAATCCAATTGGCTTGCCTGTTTTGAGAATTCTAACTACATTTAATTGATATCATAAAATTAAAAATGTATTGTATTTCCATTTAAATGAATTATAATATACCTATCTTTTTATACTAAATGTATTCATTTAAAATTTTTAACAATTTGGATTTGCTGTAAAAGAATTTTAAAGCTAACTTAAATATTTATTTATTTTATACCTACTAGAAATTCAATATATAATCGAGATTTATATTATGTATGTTACTATAGTTGATCTATTTAATATTTTTTAAATTAAAATTTAATTATTATCATAAAAGTAAATGTTAAAAACAATTTGAATATCATTTTAAGGTGTTAAAAATGTTGTACCTCCAAAACGTAAATTTGATGATGAACTAAAAAGTTTAAAAGAAAAATATGGATTGCTTGGCTGTGAACCACCAGATGCTGTATTACCAAAAGGTTATAAAGATAGAGCTGATAAAAGAAGAAAAACTGTTGGATCTCAAAATGCAAATGAGAAAACTGAAGTAGCTTGTGTAACACAGTGAGTTTTTATAATACTCCTCGTAATTTTCATTATTAATTAAAAAGTTGATTGAATACATTTTACTTTGATTATTTTATTTTATTGTAAATATTTTTAGAAAATTCAAAGTTTTATTATGTTTGGATCTAATAAGTGAAATTGTGAAATTATTGATAAGAAATAAACTAATATAAAAATAAAATATATTCATTAAGTGTACATTATATATTTCACTATTCATTTTCAATTACTTAATTATATTTCAATCATAATCTCAAAACAAATTCTTTATTGTTAATTATTAATAACAAAATTTATTTATTTAATTTATTTTAGACCAATTCCTACAAAAAACAAAGGTTTCAAATTATTAGAAAATATGGGTTGGACTCCTGGAAAATCTTTAGGATCTAGTAATTCTGGAATTAAAGAACCTGTAAGTATTATAAAATTAAATCATATTATAAATACATTTATTTAAAAATCATTAATTTAAATATAATATTATGTATTACTGACAATGATATTTTATTAAATGATGATTGATAGATTGTTACAAGGTAAATAAATAATTCTGCTTCTTTTATCCCATGTTAAATTATTTTAGTTTATTGACATTGTTGTTTACTTGTAATCAATGTTGTAAATTCATAAATGCACCCAATAATTAATCTATTTTTTCACTATCTACATCTTTATTATTGCCAGTAAAAAATATAGTCACACGTTATATTTAACACTACAAATCAATTGAATCCATGCATTTACCAACTGCATGTATGTATTTTATTATGTTAGATTTTTCAGAAAAAGTATCCACTGAGTAATTTACAGTTGAAAAGAGAAAAGGGATTTTCATTTGACACTTTTTAAGTAGTAGAAACTATCTCAAGAATTTGAAAATGTGGTCTTTGAATAGGTATATTCAAAAATTCCAAAAATTAGATTTTTAAATAACTCCATTATTGAAAAAATAAAAGATAAGCATACTTGAGAATCATCCTGTATACACACATATGAAGTAACTTGATTTTAAAAATCATAATTATTTATACATTACATTTGCTGCATTTAATATAATTATAAATTATAAATTTAAATTAATATTCCTTTTGTTTAATTCTTGTCATAATTTAATATGAATATGGCTCTAGGAGAGTATCATAATCCCCAATCATCACCTTTGGGTACTCTACTTTTGCGAATACGTCGATAAATATGAAACTAAATAATATATATGTTACGCAGTTGGTAGATTTTGTACATTAAAAATTTGAAATATTTTATAAAATGAAAACCAAGTTAGTATATAAAAAAATGGAATTGATTTTTAATTTATGTTTCCTTAGATTTATGAATCCAGGAGTTGTAAACACTATTTAAGATGTTAAATTTATCTTGAATGTGGTTTATGGTCTAGACTTACAGAAATGTTTCTCATATAAAATATTCAGTTTTAGTGCATTTGAAGTTAGTTATATGTAGAGTGCTTTTATTCACTACTTAAGCAAACATTTATGCATACGACCCTTTATCCATTTCTAGTTTATCTGTAAACTTATCTGTAGTAATATTATAAATATGCATGTCTTAATCAATTACTTATCTATTTGAGGATTAAACTATACATCCCAAATGTAAAGATTACTTAAAAGTTTGAACGTATTACAGTATTATTTATCTTATTATAGTATACTTATATAATAACATAGATATCAGTACTCACTAAGGTTTATTGAGAAATACTTTTACGATTGGCACACATGTATATTAATCAATTATCTACTATTTGTATACTTATTTATTTTATTATTAATTTGAATTATTATACTATATGCTCCTTAATAGAATACATATAACCAAAAATTATTTAATAATTTTGATATTGTGTGCATTTTATTTTAAACTAGTTTAAATGCAGCATATAAATATCTTCAAAATTTATATATTTTCTAGGGCAAGCTTTGGAAGTTATTATTTATAATTTGTCTTGATGGTAACAAATTTGAATAATTAATATACATTGCAATTTATATGTATTGCCATTTCATTACACAAATATATTAATTGCATTATTTTTAAGATTTCAATGGATGTCAGAGATGAAAAGATGGGACTTGGGTTTTCAACTAATTTTAATCAATCTGAACAACCCAAGACAAATATTGTAATCAAACAATCAAAAATACGCTTTAACTTTGGCAATAAAAGTAATATGCCAATAAAAACGAATCGTATACATTTTACTGAAGGTAATTTTAAATAACTTGTAAATATAAATACTTTATAAAAAGTTATTGAAATTTATATTTTATGTATACCAAGTATAATTATAATTATAGAGATACCTAGTTTATATATTATTTTTCATATTTTATAACTTTTTAGATGAAACATCAGAAGAAGAAAAATAGTGATTATATTTTATGAAAATTAAAAATTATCACCTTATCAATGAATATAATTATGGAAGGAAGTATTATTTCAACAATTTAGATTATATTATATTTTAATTTGTAAGAAAAGAAGATAATGTTGGCTTTATGATGTAAAGTTTTTACTGATATTCCAAGTTATAATCATATTATTGAAATCTGAAAAATAAATAGTTTTGTATATTTTTGTCATTGAAGTATAATTGTAAGCAATAATATGTTATTTTTAAATCTATTTTACCAATATTGAATTAAAATTATAATGTTCTTAGATGATTAAAAAATAAATACTATTAGGTAATTATGCTGTATTTTCTATTAAGTTTATATTATTTAAAATTAAAATACAGTTTTTCAAAAATCGTGAATCATAATAGTAGCTACCTTACTCTTAGAATAAATTATATTTTTGTTTACCTTCATATTCATATTAAATGTCAAAGTTTATTTTGGCAATTGGCACAATACTTTAAAATAATTTTAAAATAGAAATGTAAAGTAGTTATCTAGATTATAATTGTAACAAGACTTTTGATTTTAAAATCATCGCTTGTATGTTTATTTATTAAATTTAATTTTCCTTGAAAAAAAATTACTGTAAAAAACTCATGTGTGATCTTAATAGATTGACAACTGTTATTATCTTTTGAGAAAATTTGATTTGTTATTGAAGAATCTATAAGAAAAAATAAAAATAGTACAGTACGCTACTTGATATTTTTTCTCTGCAAGAAAAATTATGAATTATAATCATAAATAAGTTTGAGAGAGGGGAAGAGTTACAACTATAAACTAAAGAGTATTCACATACATACAAATACAACATTGCAACAAAAATTTTTAAACGCCAAACGCTTTTCCATCATTTATATGTGATTATAAGAGGTTAACCTTCCTTACCAAAATCAGAAAAATTAGCTTTATAATATTAGGTATAGGCTATATAGAGTGTAACAGGAAGACCAGACAAATTAAATAACTTGTTTTAATCAATATTTTTTAGTTTTTAGATTCTGAGTATATCATGGAATGTATTGTATTTAAAATTATGTGTTTTTTCTGCTATCAAAAAATAAAAAGTTTCAGAAAAGTAAAAATGAAAATTTAATACAAATTCTTCATAAAGTTTTTAATAGTAACTCAAAAATATTAAAGATGTATAGGTACATATTTTGCAAACTACCTTTACTTGGGCCATTGGCTAGGTGAATCTTAGAAATAAATTACAATTTGCAACTATTCTTTTAAGAATTTTAGTACATCAACGATCGGAGCATAGATTTTCTGATATCTAGTTATGTAGGTACTGTAGACGTTTCGTTCCGATTTTAATCTCTTTTTTTACCCTGTTTTCATTTAACTCTAAAAATATCTTATAATATGACAAGTGTCTTATGGCTTAAGCCGCTTTCCTAGATCATCAAACCTTTTTTATGCATTTCGAAATTGATTTTCGCTAGATCAGTAGGTATAAAATATCATGCTCAATTTTCCAATATAAATTATTGAGTTTGGTAACGTCGGAAAAAATGTAGGTGAATTGTTAATTGAGAGTTCACAATCGTATTACTAAAAATTCCGTTCTCAATCGTATTTTACCGTTTTTAAGGCCATCACAAAGACCAGAGTGCGTTACCTACCATAAAATAAGGTAAATAAGAAAAACTTGGTGTCGCGATCTCCTGAATCCCGACCCTAATTAAAAAAATAAATAAAACATCTCCCCCAAGCTAGAGGGTATCCACACTGGTGGGCCTCCCTCCTTACGCCATTCATGTTATTGTTTATTTATATTATCAAATTTACTTATTGTATATAAATTACAGATTGTAAATATTCTATTTTATCTAATAAAAAAATAAAAATAAAGTAAGAAAAATAATTTGCCATCCCTGATAGATATAAATTATATTATTTTTACTACGCGAAAATGAAATAAAGCAACACCTGAAATGTTGTCAACTAATATATAATTTGGTATTTATTGTTTCCATATTTTTATTTCTATGATCATGTTCTTGAATTTTTTTTTATATGTAGGTACTCGAGAAAGGATGGAGGAGAGAACCAGTGAAGAAGAACATGACGTAACACATAGTGTGATCGATATAAAACGATAATTCCTGGGACTCTTAGAATGGGATTTGTCGAGGTGGACACTGATGTTATAATAATACCAATAATACATTATACTATCCTACTGATGATAAAAGATGAAACCCTCAATGATAATGTTCTATGAAATGAACTATGAAGAGTCTAAAGAGTCAAGTGGAGAGAATATGGATATAGCGATGAAAACGTGGAATCGCCTTTAATAATTATTCTTGTCCTGGTATTAGACAGTCAACAGAAATTACGTGAATACTGAATATATTCGAAAACAACCAGATATTTCAGACAAGATGTTTTCTGGTTTCCAGCGGCTCTCTACAGCCTACGCAGGCAACATACAAATTGGTTTCGATGAGAATTCATTACAATAATACAACTATGTTAAGTTAACTTTTCAAATTATTTTGATGCATTAAACCAACAACAATTCCATCTTCCTTTCCATTTTACACAGACTTGGGATTTTCTAGAATACTTAGATAATTATTATGATTATGAGGCTGTGGCTGTCGACTTGTCGTTTCCGGTGTTGGAGACCGGTGAATTCCGGCCCGATAACATTTTAGGTATAGGTTAGTTGCGGCCCGACAATATTTTAGCGATAGGTGAGTTGCGGCCCAAGTAATTATCATTACCTATGTACCTTACCAATATAATATATATTATAGTAGGCTAAAAACCTGTCTTGTTGAAGCTTTAATAAACTTAAAAAAAAATATATATATTATATTATATACCATTGCCTATGTACCTGGAAGATGTGGTGTTGAATATACCAGGGGTGTCATTTCAGTTTTTCTTAGGGTGGGGCAAAATTTTTACCGGCCCTTTGACTATTTAGTTAAAATAATATGTGTATTGCAAAGCTCGAAAAAAGAATAACAAAACAAATATTTTTTTAAACTAATGCTATATCTATTAAGCAAGAAGAAAAATAAATAATACAGCTAAAAATAATATACTAGTTCATAATATGATATAATAATTAAATTTAATTAAAATAGCAAAAATTAATGTAAGCTTAAGCTTTTAAAGGATATCTACGAGATTTCATGTCTGCAAATAAATCAATAGCTTCTTGAAGATCAACTTTTGAAGCTTCATCACCTTCAACAGCAATCACTAGCAAATCGCTCAAGCGCTCATCAGTCATTGTTAGTCCTGCATGTTTTTATACGTTTTAATGACGTAAAAAGAGTTCGTTAGAAGCAGTTGATACAGGTAGTGTCATTAAAATAGAAATAATTTTTAGGGTTTCTTTTGGAATTTCCAACAATTTTTTAGATATGGAAAAAAGATCATGAACTCCATCTTCACGGGTATTATTTTTGTTTTTATAGAAAGTAGGTTTTTGGCAATAAGAAATTCAGACTCTAGGAATATAGGATTAATTTTTAAGTAATTAATAATTATAGTGATCCAAAAAAGCTTGAAGATAGGGACTTTTGAAGTTAAAGTAATCAGGATCCGAAGAAATAAATATAGTACAGGTTAAAATAATATTGTTGTTAGTGTCATTAAAACGTTTGTCAAGTTCATTCATAAATCTATAAAATAAAATAAATACATAATTAATTAGTAATTACATAATAACCATGCTAATAAATATTGTATAAAAAAATATAATAAGCGTTGTATAGAAGAATTAAGTTATGCATTGAAAATTAATCTTTTGTTTATATTATAGGTACATGCAATAATGCCAAGTAAAAAATAAAATATGTCCCTAGTTACATTGGTAAGCAATTATTTTAATCATATTTTCAAATCATAACTCATTGAAAAAAATTTAAACTGTAATAACACTGCAGAACTTGTCTATCAATTGCTGAATAAAATAATACTTTTAATTCATTCACTGAATTATTTAGTGTGTTATTTGAAGTATTCCCTACTGATGATTCAGTAAAGTAGACTTTGAGCCTTTTATTGAAACATAGTGATCTGCTAGATCTGTGATTTGTAGGAATTCCATTTTTAGTAGCAATTAATTCAGCATTTTTTATTGTATCAACCCAAAATGTATCACTCCGCATTTCATTTAAACTTTGTCTAGTACATTTTATCAGATCCACTATGAGTAAGGCTCTATAAATATTTTTATATAGCTCTACTATGAGCGAAGCCACCATTCCAGCGGCCCTGTGCCCCTATTGTACTAAAAATTTGACCAGCCCACAAAAAATCAAGGGTGGGGCAACTCACCATCACTGGATTATGACGTATATGCAATATGTATCATATACGCTATATACGTATTGGACAATGCTAATAATATTCCTTATGTATATAATATATAAAAGAACAGGACTTTTTTTCGGTTCCGATTTTCTACCAACACAATTAAACTTTTTCCCAATTTTGTTCTCAGAGTGTTTCTAAATACTTTACTGATTGTCATCACGTAATGTATACATCATGACTCTCAAAATAACATAAATATAATATTATTATGTTACTGCTGCATGTGTACGATCGTCTTAATGTGCCGTCGCCCGTCGTCGTCGAATAGAATCGTGTAAAGCATTTCGAGAACGGGAACTGCTCATTCGGGCGGCAGACGACATGAATAATGATAGCCGCCGTAAACGTACTTATACTATATACATTATGTACACACGTACATAACGGTTTATATACTTTAGACGTGTGTGTATATATATATATATATATATATATATATATATATATATGTCTAAAGTATATGTATTATGTATATATGATCTCGTGTCACACGTATAAGTCTAGACCAGTCCGGGTTCGGTTGTGGGAGGAGTGGGTTGCGTATAGAAGACGTGGCCCTGCACTGTGGGACCGAGGTGAAAGAACTCCCACTTACATCGCATATATATATATATATAATGTATACACAAACTTTTGCATTTGAAAGCTCTCACGCACCCGACCGTCATTAATCACCTGCTGCGGTCTCGCCGTCTTCTTTATATTAATAATATCTATTACGTCTCGTCTGCAGTACGCGCGTCTCCGGACTACGACGCCGCGAACAAGCCCGCCATCATTAATATTATCGGTAAAGCGCCGCCGTCGAATTTATGCGATTTATCAACGCGGCCCCAGACATGTATAATATATATCGGTGCTTTGATCGATTTACGCGTTTGACAGTGACCTACACCAATTAATTTTCGTAAAACCGAGGCGCCTCGAACGGACCACTTTCCTGCGCTCCCTTTGCAATCCATCCCGCTGAATCACCGAAATCCACCTCACGGTATCGGTATGTCTTATATATACCTATATATATATTATGTAACGTACATTCAATTATATACTTCGTGGCAAACGATGACGCGGAAACGGTCGATTCTTTATTTGCAGGTCCTCACTATATTGCAAATTTAAAATAATTATACCTATATTAGATTACAGTTTAAAACTGAATTCCGATAAAACTTGTTTCAGCTATTCAACACTAATTTTCACATCCCCCTACCATCAAAACTTATTTTAACTAGTTAACTTAAATTTTAAAATGTATAAATATAAAAAAAACTAGTTTTTACTGTATTATTATAATATTATTAAATATAAAACGACCATAGGCGATTGCGATACCAATTGGCGGAATCAAAAAAATTAAGAAGACTTCAATCGACTGGCTAACAAACCATTAGGTAAGATAATTCATATAATTATCATAATAGAGGAATTATAGCTGTGGTAGCTGAGTATAGGTATATCGTATATGGTATATTAAGCAATTTATATAGTCTTAGAGTGCCTATCGCTTATTTTGTATAGTTTATGTGTGTATAGTACGTTATTAACAGTTCTTTTTTTAATTTTTCTTGATTAGAACGTTTTTCATTCATTTTTAACAATATTTTTATTATTAGTTATGAGTGAAATTAATTTTTGAGATAATTTTGTAAATCCAATTTGAATTTTTATTAGATAGTGCTAGTATTTAGTATTTACCATTATATTTCTTACCAAACTTGTTATTTAGCTAAACAAAAGTAAGTAAACATTAGTTCATATGTTGAGGGTTCTGGTTAATTCTAGTTTTAACTTTGTAGTTAAAATAAGTGTCGACGAAAAGAGGTGGTGAAAATCAAAAACTAACACCTACTGTCTAGTTTAAACTCGTTTTGATAGGTTTTTACTGTAACATTATAATATATTATCATGAAGTCCATAATAGATTGATTAAAATGTTTGTGGTTACGCATGTGCATCATAAGGGTAACTAAAATAAATTATCCAATTGTATCCTAAAACATTAATAAATCTTTTTAAATTTAATTGTAATTGTTATTTATTTTTAGAAAAATTAAATTCTATACATTTTTTAAATATTTTATATGATAAATATGGTATTATGGTAAATATCATTATCACTTAGCAGTCGTATGTCGGTATTTGTTTTTAAGGAAACAATTTATGTTGGTACATAAGTATGATTATTATTCATAATGATAATAATATACACTGAACTAAAATATACCGACAGTTGGTGTATTATTATTGTGAAAAAGGAAACTTGAGTAAATAAATGTTTATATATATACATTTTTTTTAAATGAATATTAACGAGAACAACGCCCCTAGGCCCTAACGGTCATTTCTCAAGTTATATCAGATGAGGGCTACAAGCTCATCAACATTTTACTCATTTTAGACCTTTGTTGCGTCACTGCGCATGTGTATACCTATAATCAGTATAATCACAAGTCACAACGGTTTCATTATTTTACAAGATGCTTAAATTATAGACTAAAGATATTATTTTGTTAGAGACAAATTGAAAGAAAGATGAATCATTAATTGTTTATATTTAAATTAAGGGAATATTAAGGAGGTATAGAATTTAAGCTTTCTCACTTGTAAAATTCATCATTGCAATGATATACTTAAAGTAAAGCTTGTTAAAAAATACACTTAAATACCGCTGTATATATAAATATATAATATACATAAACAACGTCTATGGTTACGATAAATTATTTTCTTTTAATTTTGTATAAATATTATTTGATGCTAACTTACCTAATATTACATATATAAATATAGAATATTGGATACGTATTAATACTAACTTTTATTTATTTTTTGTGAAAACTGGTTATATTATTAATATAGTGCTATACTATAGTAAGGTAGGTCAAGTATTAATATTATATTAATTAATGAAAAAATATTTGTTATTTTTGGCTTACGGTTTTATTGGTTTAATAATTAAGTATGTTTATATACCACGTAATAAAATATAAAATACAATACATATATTATAATATTATAATATAATATACGTGATAAGTACTTACATAGTTACATCATTCAAATTATTATTATGTTCAGTTTAACAGTTATCAACTGTCATATATTACCTATTTATTTTGTAGTTTAACTCCGGACTTAACTTAGTCTTAGTACTTAACAACTTATTTACAGAATATTAATTTGTTTTTATAGATGTAGGTAAATTTAAAATATATACTTGTCACTTGTGGTTACGACGTTTGTACAAATTTAAATTATATACAATACGTGATTATTGTAACTTGTAATTTTCTATCATTATGCCCTTAGTCCTTACATATTAATATAATTTACCTAATCAAATAATCTAAACACGTCACTAATTAAATGATATTAACTATTTACTAATCACTATTGAACAAAGTTAAAATTATTTCTTATTTTTTTTTTCATACAAAATGCTCATTAATAAATGCTTATGATAATATTTGTATTGATTATTACGTTTAACAATACTTTTAAGGTGGCTTGGTGAGGCGCGGTCGTACGCTCAATCTGCGGAAACGCACTGAGCGTACGTATCGGCCGCAGTTGCTAGCTCCCGGATGGGTGACCACCCGGGATTTTTAGCAACATATCCTTGCCACACATACACAAAAACGTGTTACAACCCAACCCAATTAAAAACCTACAAACAAACATACAAAAATAATCCGTACCGTACTACCCCACACCCAATGGCCTATGTTGCCGCGGGTTCTCCTTACAAAAAAAATAAAAAATACTTTTACGTATACCTAGTAATGCAAAATTAATTTCTGTTAAAGTAGTTATTAAAATTTGAAGTGTAAAAAAAATAGAATATTATAGATAAAACAATTTAACTATCAATATTATAAGTAATTTAGATCACTAAAAATAAGTCTGATAGAAAGCTTTATATTTTATCAATTATTATTTATTAGTGATTAAAAATTATAAAATTTTTTTAGTAAGATTGTGAGATCTAAGATTTCCAATGTCTGTTGGTCTTCTTTAGAGGGTACTCATTATGACTTTGAATCGTATAGAATTTTATACATTAAGATTTTTAAGTTATTTATATAGATGAAAAAATGACGTGCGTGAAGTTGGCCTCCCCCGACATTGTCCTATCGACACCGGACCTATGCCAATATTTCGTAACTCATTTGTAACTATTTGTAACACACTTTTCAAAATTTGCAACGCCCCGCTTTGGGAGCTATCAACATTTTTCGATGGGGGGCCAGCCTCCTGACTTTGTGTGGTCGTCTCCGGACAAACGCCATTCTTTTGTAACTCATTTGTAACAATTTGTTATACTATTTTCAGAATTTGTAACTCCCCACTTTGGGTGATATAAATATTTTTCTGATGGGGGGACAGCCCCCCGACTCTAACCGAACGACTCCGGACCAATACACTATCTTTTGTAAATCATTCGTAACGCAGCTCAATAGTCTCTTTAAAGTTACTCACTAGCACTCTTCCATATGGTCCATATAATAGACTTAAAAAAAAGATTGTGATCTCTCCCCCAGGGTTTTTTAAAAATTGTCATATTTACTAACTTTTTTTTAAATTTAAGTGTTCGTGTTGATATAATTAAATGATTATTAATGAATGGTATAAAATATTTAAGTACTCCATGAGTAGGATTGAATTCAATTCTTTGATATATGAAATATACTATACTTTGTTCCAAAAGAGAACAACCGTTTCAGCTGACCGATTTTCGTCGGTCGTTGCGCATCTTCTACCAAGATCTTCGTTGAGAACGTCTGCTAACAAGGTTAGGGAAATTTGGCTTTTGGAATTGTTACAGCTGTCAGTTGTATGCATGAAAAGTTCTCTTTTGGAATAGAGTATATGAAACATTGTCGTATACAGTATATCACTTATAGGTACTATTTAACTTATCACAGCCCTTGATTTTTTTTTTTTTTTTGAAATCACAGGTATAATAACTGTTCCCATACTACATTAACTTATTATAAACTTTATTTACATTGAATGAATGAGAATATGATAATATATACATTCTTCACAAATTTGGAGCATTTGGTTTTTGTGCAGACCGTTAAGAGGACGCTACACACATATTTGACATTTGTTATCTCCGTCTTAGATAAATTATAATTGCGTAACATAGCAAATTTATGATTAGTAGATCGCGTTTAATTTCGTTAGTTTAAAAATTAGAGTAAAATAACCTATTATGAAACTTGATAGTAAGAACATTATCTTTGTTTGTAAGTGGATTTTTCCGATAACGTAGTTTTTCAGTAAGTTATGAGCATTTTTAATTTACGCATAACTTGCTATAAAGTTGAACTAACCCACATGTAAACACAGATAATGTTCTTAACATCAAGTTCCATAATAGACCGATTCCCTCTGATTTTTAAACTAACGGAGCTAAACGTGATTTTCTGAGCATACATTTGCAGGTATGTTATGCACTTATAAGACGGAGACAACAAATGGTTGTGTAGCGTCCTCTTAAGTTTTAAATAAAACAGGCTACTCCCCAATTAAAAAAGCTAATTGTAGTGAAATTAAGAAATTTTAGAAATTAGTAACGTTAAATTAGTTAATGAAAATAATTATGAAATATCATTGGTATAAATGTCTAATGGTAATAATAATAATAAAAAAAAAAAAACAATGCCCAATAAAAATAAATAGTTAGTAAAAATGATAATTTTTAAAAAAAACCCCGGAGGGAGAGATAACAATTTTTTTTATAAGTCTATTATATGGACCATATGGAAGAGGAGCAAGTGAGCAATTTTAAAGAGACTAGTGGGCTGCGTTACGAATGATTTACAAAAGAATGGCGTTTGTCCGGAATCGACAACACAAATTCGGGGGGGGGGGGGCTACGTGAAGTTGGCTCCCCATTAGAAAACTGTTGATAGCTACCAAAGTGGCGAGTAACAAATTCTGAAAATTGTGTTACAAATAGTTACAATTAATAAGTTACGAAATATTTGCATAGGTTAGGTGTCAATCGGACAATGTCGAGTGGCCAATTTCATGTATACGTGAAGAAATGTAATCATTTTCTCTCATTATAGACGTTAATATTGGTTTTACTTCTCCACAAAATTCATATATCTTTAAAGTTTTATTACTAAATGGAACATTGAGTGTTCAATGATGCGCACCTCCACATAATAATACATATATACGTATAGTCATATTATAGATATGGCTACATTTTGGAACATTATATGTTGATAATTGTATTAGTTAATATGTAAAATTTTATTTAGTTGATATTTTTTATAGAAATATGACAATGTTGAAATATTTTACATATGATTGTTGCCAGGAACATTTTTATAAAAATATTATGAATAATAGGTATTGTTAATATTGCGATTAAATAACTTAATAAATAATCGTATATTGAATAATATGTATTATTTAAAAAATTTTAATTCATGTATAATGTGCATGAAATTTAGAATTAGCTAGTGAATCTTAAATGTGAAATATGAAATGGTTTATTTAAACTTGTTTTAGAAGATTTTTGCTTATAGTTTTGGTATAACAATTATCACTCAAAAGTACCTATGCAAAAAAAAAATACTATTTTGGCATTATTTATTGGTTGTAAAAAAAAAAATGGTGAATTATTTTCTTTCTATAGTTTAATGCTATATTCTTGACGGCACTGACCTATCCGTATGCACATATATTGTTTCCTCTTGAATCCCTATTTGGTTTCCAAAATGTGGAATCGTTTACAATACATTCGAATAATAACAAGTTCATTATCCTTTTTGACGAGTTGTTTTGTTATGTATAAAAAACAAATGATTGGAATAGTGCCAACCGTTATTACGAACAACTGATTTCCTTTACGTATGCAGAATTGTTCACCTTATACATACCCCTAAGCTGTTTGCCTTGTATACAGTTGTCAAAATAATTAAAATCTATAAATCAGAAAATATTAGTAGGTACCTATATGTAAATTAAAGTATTAGAAAGATCACAAAATGTTTATGTATAATAAGTATACTTAACCTTAACAGTACAAATCGATTACTACCCGTTGCATATATTTTCCTTATTAAGTACTCGCTGTATCAATAGTTTTTAATTTGCTTGTAACACTATCCTAAATCTATAAATGGATATCGCTAATTTGTTAACCAGTTATTTACTACCATATTATGTTTTATTTTTATTTTTTTTATTTACACAATAATATATACAATCTGTACAAATATGCACAATAATTAGCATATTTGATAAGGGTTACATATAATACATGAGTACATGAGTAAGAAGCCACCCACTAATGGCACTTGACAATATTATGTTAATATCTTTTGTATAAATAAGTAAACATTTTGTACATTATAGTATTATACCTAAGTTTAAATGACTGTCAGGAAAACTTTATAAATAAAATAATTAAAAAAAAAAATAATAATTTTTAAAATTTCATATCAAATAGTATATACAAAGTATACATTTTATTGTAAATCTATGGTAAAAATGATCAAATGATTAAATGATTAAATAACATGTTATTTGAAATTAATAATTATAATGAGTGAATGAAAATTTAAAAATCGAATATTCTTGACCTTTGATAAATCAAAAAATATTATCGTTTTAGAAAACATTATGTTACATAATTTTAAGTAATGAGGTATTAAACAACATTAAATGAGATATTATATTTTTATTATACTTATCAATATCATATTTTTAATTTTTAGTTTAAAAAAAAAAAATGACAAATCGTATTTTTTAAATTTTATATCCCAAAATATGATGGATTTTGGTTTATAAAAATTGAATAATAATTAGTCATTTTAACTTAAAAAAACTTATTCTAATGTTAAACGAGCGGAGTAGAGTAGTGCTTCTGTGAGTTGTGACTGTGTTACTTCACTCAATTCCAACGTCAGTCATCGCCACTCTGATAATGGTACCTACTGAAGCTTCGAAATTATATGTATGTATATGTATTATATTTTATATTTTTATCATAATTTGCTGAAAATGGAAATAATATATAAATTTTATTATAGATAAAATAATTTTACATAATTAATAAACGTTAAAATTTAAAAATATTACTTTTATTCCATTGGAATCGTTGGATATTATAGTGGCTTTGAGGTTATTGTACTATAATGTCCATTAATTGAAAAATTAAATAAATAAGAAATATTATACCATTGTTAGAATTTATTTATTTATTTTTCATTTTTGGCTTGATATAACTTTGTTTTAAACTGATTTTGAGTAACGATTTGTTTATCATCATAGAAACAAAAATCAATAAAATGTATGTTATATATCAATTTACAATTCTATCGATTCATTAAAAATTCCTATAATTAAATGTAACATATTATTATAATAGATAGACTATATAGATATTATTCCACTGCAAAAACGTATCTGTGATTTATCAATTTTTCTAGCAGAGGAATGATGTTTAGTAACATACTAAATTGTTTTTTACTTCAAAGCTTAAATAATAGTTCAGTAAGGTTTATAAATTATGATTTTTATTATTTATAGGCACGTATAATGGGATCTAGGCTTTAATCTAATATTTTACATGAAGTAGTTATGCTGTATAGGTAGGTACATCAGCAATATTTCTATCGCAATAACGTTAATGTCATGCCAATATTTGATGCATATTATATGATTAGAGTTAAGTGTACTTATAATTTTATTAGAATATAAACCATTAAACATTATACATTGGCTTAGAAAAATCGTAGATCCTTTCAATTTTGTAAGTGGCGTTAAAATTATTCACGGTTGAAATCGACGCATTGATAAAAAATATACACGCACATAAAAATATAAAAATATAAAAATATATAAAAATATAATATAATATAAAAATATATATATATAAAAATATATATATAAAATATATATAATATAAAAATATACACGCACCTACCTATAAAAATGAATCGAAATTGTATAATGGTCTTGATTATTTTTTATATTTTCCCCACTATTTTGGCTATATTATTTTTTATTATCTTGCATTGAGTTTCTTGGTCTATTCAGTTAATTTTAGGAATATTCACAAAAGAGCATGTGTTTTGTGTGTAACGTCTATCCGATGTACCTAGGTCTTCGTTTTATGGTAGTTTTCTATTCGTCAGCTGTAAGTAAAACTGTATAATGTGTAAATTGTATTTTAAGCTTTAAGTAATCTTAAGGACAAACATATTTGTTTGAAATAATACTTATATATTAATATTGATAAATAGTAAAATTACCTACTTCTTACCTTTTTTTCTAAATATGAAATTAACTGTTACAATACATCACATGAAAATAGAGATATAATATATATTTTAATTTGAAGACCTATATTTAATTTAGTGATTTAGATATAGTAACTTAATTATAAGAACTTAAAAATTATTTTTAGTAAGTAAAAGTACATAATATATAAATAATATAATATGCAAATGGATTTCATTACAAGTACTTGTTTTTTTGTGGAACTGTAATGATTTTACACCAATCACAATGGTTCATTTTCAGTACGTGAACAAAGTATTTTTAAGAGATAGCTAATTATTGTTAATATTACTATATGTGTTCATTTAGAATGTATTGGTTTTTATTTATTTTTTGTGGTGGATTCTACTCATTTATACATTTGATATATCTAAATATTCTTTTAAACATTTAAGTTGGGAGAAATGACCAAGTCAAAATAAAGTCTCAATAAAATTTAACTAAGTAGATTAGAAAAATTTCACTATCACGTATATTAATATTTTCTATACAAAATTACATTTTTAAAATAAATATTCAATTGTTATCTTAAGTAGGTACCTACCTATAATATAAAATAAAATGAAATAATCATAGAAATGGGTGCTGATCCATCCATCTTTTTTGTATAAGTACAATATTGTGTTTTTGTACAATGATTAATCGTTGGATTAAAATTGAAATTAACCATCGGAGTAACCTCAAAAATATCTTTCAGGAGGAATGAGGGGGCAGTCATCTTCAACACACCTTTATAGTTTTTTAAAAACGTTTGTTAGTATTTTTTAGTTAATTTTTCTGTAAATGATGTGTGATTCTAAATTTTGCGTGTAATGTCAATGAAATATTGAAATCATTTATTAATATTAAAAAAATTGTATATTAATTATTAACTTTTTATAGTTCATTAATTTTTATAGTTTTTTTTTTTTTTTTTTGGTATAATATAGTTTGTTTATTGTCATCGCAGAAACGCAAATAAAAAAATAAAATAAAATATACATTAAAAGCAAATCTATAATTCCTGAGTCATTAAGAGTCATTATTGGTATTAAAAATTTTTCCACTGCACTATTTAACCATTAACCAAAAACATCTCTTTGATTCCTTAATAATTTTCTTGTAGAGAAAAAATATGTAGTAGATACATTTGTACGAGGGTACGACGCATGACGTCCTTTTGAAAATACTTAAGATTTTGGGTTTATATAAATTTCACCAAAATTACCTTTTTACCTGTAAAAAATCTATTGATTGTGTCGCGTATCAATTCCACCTAACTTTTTTTACATATTGATTCCGCTTACCGCCGCGCCGGGCCCGGAGTATAATATCAATCCCCTGAATATTTGTAAATTACAAATTTGCACTCGTAACTAAATAAGTTAAGTAGAATATATAAAATATTTGACCAAATATTACCAATAGATACCCTTGTATAAAACTGGCTCTAAACAATTATTATTTTTTCTGTACCTATATGTCCTATATATTTTACTTATATTATTATTGACAACTATAATTCATACCTAATAATTTAAATTTCATGAAATTCACCGTATTTTTTACTATTTTAAATACAATATATTATATAAATCTATTAAAAAATATGAGGTTTTTGAGTTATATTGTCTCATTATTTAAAAAAATATTGTTCTTTTAAGACGAAAATATTTGAATTGTTTTTATCGGATATTGTTTAATAAACAGTCGGTGGAATCAATATAGAAAAATATCCAGCGTAATCCATACCTAGTCGGTGGAATCAACATAAACAATTATTTGGCGGGATCAATAGCTGGTGGAATTGATATTAAAACGACGGAGTCGATAAAAACCCAAGATTTTATCTCCTTACAAATGTCTAGGTCCTAGGGACACCTCCTAAGTCTTAGTTAATTACTCGATGAAAAGATAAACTTACTACCTACCTACATTGCAGTTATTTAACATTTTTGGATTTTTAGGCTTCTTGTAGATTAAAATATATGTATAAATAGGTACATAAATTGAAAAAAAAAAATTAAATATTGAGAAAATTATTCATTGATATATAAGAATAAATTTCAGCTTACACCGCGTTCGTCTTTTTTATATTTAAGAATAAAAGGAATACAAACATTTTGAATTTGAATTATCAAGTTCTTTTATATAATTTTTTTTACTACTCAAATATGGTTTTTCTAAAAACGTCTGTATCAAAAGATCATTAACCATTGTTGATATATTAATAAAATAACTATAATTTTATATACCTTTTTTGGAAATTTATTATTATTTAACTTCTAGTTGATGACTATAACAGCTTAGCCATAAAGTTGATAATACACAATTGATATTTAGAACAATACATTATAGCAGAAAAAAAATTACAATCGTACATTTTTTACATACTTGAAATGGTTATTAAAGTATAATATTTAAATAATTTAAATTTGCATGTTTAATATCAGAGCTCGAATATAAGAATGTATTATTGTAAAAAATTTCATATTTTTAATTTTACCTCGTGTAATTTTTCCGTGAATATTACCAAATAATTTATTCGAAAGATGCCTATCAATAATATATAAAAACATAATATATTTCTAATATGCAGTCAGATTTAAAGTTGTCCTACTAATTATACTGTACTAATTATAGTGTATTATATGTGTAGTTTAACGAAGACTATTTTAAAATTCACGCAACATGATTAATTATGCGCTTAGTTTAAAAAGAATCGTAAAAAAAATGGGAGTATAACAAGTTAGTCCTTGATCTTTAAAAATAGTCATATTAATAATAATAATAATAATAATAATAAAAAAGACAATAAATTCACATTAAATGGATACGTAATTGTAAAATGGAAAGAAACTTAAGAAACTATGTACATTTTTTTCTTTAGTTATTAAATCAATGAATAGAAAACATTTTTGTTTTTTTTTTAATCTAATAACCATAAAGTAATATAAAACCAGTCGAATAAATTATTTTTAACTTAAATGTATGATCTCGAGGCTCGGTCCAAAATTGATGTAGATAAATATTTCACGTGTGCATATTGGCTATTATATCAACAAATTCTAAAGAGATTATTCAACTGAAACGATTATTGGTAGGTATATGTATGTATAATATATGTGTGTACGTATAAACCATGAGCTGTTTTTTTGTATTATAGTTTAAGACTTCAATAATAAAGGTCATTGGCTTACCTTGTTTACAATGTATGCACTATGCACGTGGAAGATTATTACTGCTGTAGATGCAGAAGGAATAGGTAAAACAATGAACGTTTTATTTTTTTATCGTCCCAAATGTTGTGAAAGACCTTGATAATTTATTTGCAGTACTTTTATTGTACATGACACGTTTATCTGAGGTTGATTTCTAGAGGGTTCAAGTAAATTTTTTTTTTAATGTATAAAAGGGTCTATAAGTAAAACTAGGGTTATTCAAAACATATTTTAGAGGTTTAAAGGCCAATTTATAATTAAACGAATAATTGAGACAAGTTTAGAACAAACGATTTAGCAGAAATTGTCAGAAATTTTGAAACTATTAATAGAGTGACCGGGCTTAGTGGAGTTGAGTTTTTCAAAAATTATACATTCTATTTGAACAAAAATGTTTTGTATTCATTTTAAATTATTGGGTGTGGGGTGGTACGGTAGGGGTTTTTTAGTAGGTTTTTAAGTTGGTAGGTTTTTCATAATTTTTGATCTAAATGTCAAGAACTTTTTCTGAGTCGATAGGCACTTCTTTATGAATGTACTTTGACTGCCATTATTTAAATTCAGCAATAATTGAAAATCTGTAACAAGGCAAAATTTAACAAGTTTTTCAAATGATTTGTGTTCAATATTTCTTTTGAAAATAAACATTGAAAACCTAAATTAAAAAAAAAAAAAAATGTTGAATAAAATACGAAAAATTCCAAATAATGAATTAATATCATTTTTCATATTTTCATATAATAAGTAAAAAATATTTTTACGCAAAAGCAATCGTTCCTTTAAATTACTAATAAATGTATCAATATAAGGAATTAATAATCGATAAACAAAAATTATATCACATCATATAACGCACCACACTTTGTTTAACATAATATGTTTGTAAGTTGTTAATAACAACTTCTTATCACTGTATTGTTATCATTGTGTATTTTACTTATACGAATATCATAGGCGCAACTAGACCTGCAATTTAAGGGGTGCTAAAATTTAGTATACCTTGGTAACCCGTGGGGGGCTTCCCCCACCAACACACAACTTCAAAGCTATTAACAACATGCTTTTATAACTCAACTTCATATTTATATTAATTTATATGATAACACATTTGATATTTTGATAATGATTAATATTAAGCCATTAAGGAACAATCACTAAAAACATTATAATTAAAAAATGTTCATAAAAAAAACCCTAGTTACGAAATTCCTACAAAATCCATGTGGTCGTTTATTATAAAAAAATATACAAATACATTGCATGCATTAATATTTCTTAGTAAATTGTATAGGAATAGAATTATTTTTTAACTAGGTACCTGAAAATATATGGGGCATAATATTTGCATTTTCCAAATAATATTCTGTTGTGACGAACGTTGAAGTCTCTTTGACTCCTCTTAATGTTTTATAATGTGAAGTATTCAAATTGTATCTGCATAAAACTATAATATATATATTGTGCTATATAGTCACGGGTATAATTTTTTATATATTATTTTATGTGGAACGAGCATTAATGCTTCATAGTTATTTCTAAAACATAAAGGAAATGTAACGCCATTAACTGTACATATATATTTGTACGATATCTATACCTTGCGTGAAAGTGAGTAACTAGAAATTTCATCAAGTGGGAGGAAAAAGAGTGTATGTTTTAATTTTACCCCTTTTTAAAATTTTGTTAAACATTAATATATCTGTAAGCTATATTATTTTTTTTGGGGGGAGGATATCTCTCCTACCATCCCTTGGCTATACCATGCTTGCGTGTATGCCATAACCGGGTGATTCAATTTGGTAACTTATTATCTGCATAAATGTATTTACATAATTTTAATATTTTTACATATTTATGTACTTTCAACTGTATCTACATTTTTAAGACTCCTTTATTAGGTTAGATTAGATTGGTATATTATATTTTAATGAACTGTTGAATTGAAAAAAAAAAATAGGCAAGTAGGCAACTATTCTGCTCTGTAGTATAATGTTATGCATCAAGTGTACCTGTTGTAATTGTGATGGATATGTTAAATTCGAATTCAATGATAAATCCATTCCATACATAAACAGACTTCGGAGTCGATTTGCTATATTACTAAGTAAATTTATTATGTACATATTTTTATTTTTTATTTTTGTTATTTAAAGATTTCTTGGCATCAAACCATCTTAACTTTGACATTTGTATATCAGATAACATTAGTGTATATATTTATATTTAATTTTGTTTAGTAATTTATTACACATATAGTAACATCAGTAAAGTTATATTTTTTATAATTTAATGTCAATGCTACCTGAACTGTTGACGAACGGGATTTATAAAAAAATAAAATGAAAATATTTTCAATAAGTTATTATACTTCAAACAATTTATTTTTATTTTTTTTATAAAACGGTACTTACTATAAATTGTTTTCAGTAACTAATTCAAAGTATGCGATGGTCATAGAAAACACCCCAAGATATACTTGAGAGGGGGAAGACGTTCTTTCAGGGAAGAGTGTATCCAATAAAATTCGTAAAATAGAATATAGCCGGTTTTAATGTTATACATGCACAAAAAAACACGCACTTGTGCACCTCCATTGTCATCTTGTTTTTCTTCACTCAGTTATGAACCTATAAAAGGCTGATTGACCTAATCTGAATTATCATTAGTATACCACATAATAAAGCGCTACGACATCCATAGAATTTTTTTTAAAATTAATTTAAGTTATAAGTGTTTCATATATAATATTGTGCAAATAATCTGGAATAGAACATCATATCTAATGAATAAGCAAATTAAAGGTAGGTATGTGGGTTTATTTAGACATTTATTATACTGGCGGTGGTATAATTATTCAAAATATTATAATTAACTTTTTTGGGGCTAGTTACATTTTTTTTAAATATTCTATGAAATATTATACATATTATATAATTGTGTAAGATTCAAATATGTGAGGTATCATAATATATATAATATGGTATTCGAATCAAAGTTTAAACTTATTTTTTTTACTAGCTTTCAGTTTAACGTTTAACTATTACAGCTCAACAATTTGGTATAATATTATTGTTATATATATATACGTGGGAGTTCAAACTTAAAAATGGTTGAATTAATAGTTCAGAATAACAATAACTTAAACATAATAATATATCTTCGGTGCATGAGAAAACTCGTAATTTTTTAGATGATCATGAATATATAATATGTATAGCAAATACCTATACTTTTATGCGCAACAACATTTTTAATAATTCTAAATAATTTTAAACATTACCCAAGGATACCATCTGTCAAGTCATTGTTTCTTATCGCATAATCACTAGTTTTTTATCATGAAGATTGAAGAGTGTCATAAATATAATTGTGTTCTGACAGTCAAAGTGACAACATCGTTAATTTTAGGCTGAAGTGACACAAATCAAAGTGTGCCTGTTTTATTTAAAATTATAAAAAAAAATTATTTGAAATAGTAACACTCAAATTAGGAATATTAGGATTATGTATAATTTTACCTACTTACAATAGTTTTTAATTTTTTGTTCTAAATTTATATATATATATAATCATAATATTATTATTTGTTCGTTCAATATAGAGGTGAGTATAGAAAGTTATAATTTTTTTTTAAAAATTATTTTAATATATTCAATTTATTTACAATAAAAAAACAATAAGTAATAAGAATAACATAGAAAATATACAAACATGAATAACGAAGAGGAGACCATTCATTAACAGAACCTTAGAAATGTTTTTCCCCAATTTAAGTTATAAATTTATAATTTATATTATCTATAAACAGGATAATCTTTAAAATTTTGTGGATACATTGATAACTAGTGAATTTTTTTCATCATTAATCCATATAAAAAAAACCAATACATTCATCGTTCTGCTCAGAATCTAAAAACCTATAATAATAATAAAATACTTATAAATGCATAGATAATGATATAAATACTAGCATTTATTTTAAGTAATTCGTTCGGAAATTAAAAAAAAAATCAATAAATAAGGTTATAAACTTATTATACTGTATGATTGTTAGAAATAAAAATAATTTATCATGCATAAAAATGTTTAGTTTACTTGATTACTAAAATGATAGGCAACATATATAGCTTTGAAGTATATTTAAAATCAAACGCATTATGGAACATCAATCAATAGTCGAAGGGAAATATTTAACTAAATACAATATGGTCAGTTATTTTATTAAAAAACGAAATTATTCATGTTCAAGAACTCGAAAGATTGTAAAATGCATCCCTATATTCGTTAACGAATTATAGTTTTATCATAAATCATAAATAAGTAAAGTATAACCCGGTATAAGAGAAGATTGTGGGTAAGGAGACATACAGGTCCCCCTAAACAATATTAGATTCTGAACGAAGTGATGAATGTATTGATTTTATAATGATGTGTGTTTTTTTTTGTGTGTCTGTGTACAGCATAACTAGTCGAAATAATGCTTCGATTTCAAACTTTGGGGGTGGTTTCCGATGTAAAATTGAAGATCCTTGGTGCATTATAGAGGTCAAAAGTAAACATTTTCCAACAGTTTTCACGAAAATTCGTAAATTATTTTATTCTAGAAATTCATAAAAAAATTTCCTTTTATACCTACCTATAATTTGAAAATTTAATACAAGGCTCCTAAAATATTTTTATAATAGTAGTTGAAAAATACAAGAAATGTAGTCACATTTTTTTTTACAAGCATTTAAATTTTAATTTTGACAACATACGTACGTGTTGATTGTACATTGTACCAATTGTACCTAATATTGTATTACTGTTTAGTATCATATTTTTTATTATTCATGATACCAAATTTCTTGGAAAAAAATAATTCAAAATCGATAATCGTTGTAACACTGATAAATAAGAAATAAATTTGAATTTAAACAAACTTTAAAAATTGTTTAAAAATTATTGATTCAACCTTGGTAAAATTTTTGAACACCAAATTTTTTAATTTTTAATTTTACATACAAAATTAAAAAAAAAAATCGAAAAATATTTTAAATGTGGGGCAGACGACAATTTATATATAAAAAAAAAAAGTAAAAAATGTTAAATAGATCAAATGTTATTAATGTTATTGCAATTGTCAGTTCATCGTGAAACGCCCTGTATAAGTAACAATTAGAAAATTGTATACTTTATTCATTTATTGGTATTTGTCCACTTAAAATAGTTAGTTACCAATAATATAACCTAACACGATGCGACATTCTGATGTCTACTTACATTGGATACCATTAGAATTAGTACAGCTATAATTTTTATTTTTGTTGGAGGATAACTAATTATTAATTATTATGTTATTTATTCTTACCGTCTATGTCATTTTATATTAATTAGAAGATTTGTTATGAAATGTTATTTCAAGTTATATTAATAAATAATAATACAATATATAAGACATAATTGTCAATTTTATTCATCTTTATTTCGTTTAAATTGTTTATTTATTTCCAATTTAAATCATATAAATTATCATGAATTATCAATTATATTTTTCTGTTTTAAACAATTGTTTTTTTTATGATGTTTAAATCATTTGTTTTAAACGTTTTAAATAAAACCATGTTTGATTAATTTAGATATTTTAAACATGTTATAAACAAGTGTTTAAAACAAAATGTTTAAAACATCTCAACTCTGCTTATAGTAGGTAAGCATATATCTTGTTTCTGTTGAAAATGTTTATATTAGTAAGATTATGAAGACAATTAGGTATAAATAACGGGGAAAAAATGCAAATTATATTATAACTAATATTGTAGTCTCTTATTCATATTTTTTTAACTTTAACTAGACACAATCTAACAATCTTTATTAGACGTTCAGTATAGTGAATAGTAGTTACTAGTTACTAAGACCAACTAACAGAATAATATTGTATACGTCAATACACTAAATAATAAGCTCCGTGCTCGCCCAAAATGTTTAATGGAAATTATGTAAATCTCAATGTTGTACCTACAAGTTTGGTTGATCTATAGTGTTGTATTTGCTTATGTTTTGATTGTATAACATGTTTTAGGTATAATTTTCATTCCCTTCGTGCTTTCAAGAAAAGTTTGTTAAAATTTTGTAATCAGCTTTGTGTTCTGCAATCCAAACATTTGTCACCTCATTAATCATGCAAGCTTCCTGAATTTAGCATATATATGTTTTGGTATTACAGCGAATAATTTTGTATCTCTTCTTATTATGCTCTATTTTACAATCATTAAATATTAACGATTGAGTGAGTGGTTAATGATTATAATTTATAATGTGAACTGCATTGATCAAAGACCGAAATTTCGTATTTTTTTATTTTAAAACATTAGATTATCTCTCAGTTCCCTACCGCACAGTTCCACAGACTAATGGCCTTTGTTGTCGAACCCTCAACCCTAATAAAACAAAAAAAAACCAAATCGTAAATCGTACGTGTATAAAACGGAGACAACAGATGCATGGGTAGCTTTCTCTTAACCGAAATATGTTTATATACAATATTAATTCAATATATTATTAATAAATATTTAATAATAATGATAAATTAATATTTCACAATGAGTTTTCCACTCTAATCCATTTATAAAATAATTATCGTCTTTTTCCATGCCGGTAAATCCACAAAAACGCATAAACCGCAAAATATTATTTCATGATCTTCTGAATAGTTACTAAAATATTACTTAATATCATAACATTAATTTCACAAAATTATTTTATTTATCGAAATAAGTAGTGTTATAAATTGATATTAATAGATAGTTTCATCCCTTCTAGAGATTTATTTCATTATTTGTATGTGTAATTATTAATTACCATTTAGCAAGTTGGCTCATTTTCTTATCTGTAGATATTGTGAATAATCTATTATTATAGAAAAAAAAATTAGCAACAAACGGGTTATTATTTGTAATTCGGTAGCAGTACATGTTTTCATTTTATCTTACCGACCTAAAAACTCTTCAAGAGACTAAACTTCTAATTTATTACTCAAAAGTTCGTTAAAATTATTTAGTGTTTGACTTATAACATCTGGTATATCTTATATATATATATATACCCAAACGCTGTGAGCCTGTGAACATTTAATTTAAGCCATAAAAATACTAATGAAACATTTTGTGGCCATATGAATTTAACTAATAATAAAGATTATTCTGAATAGCTTTATTGACTTAAGTTATGACTTATAACTATGGACTTACTAAAAAATACACAGTGTGCATATCAAATATGTGCATGGCGAATATTAAAAACCGGATAGTATAATTGTATAAGTTCAAATAGATAATTAGTATTAACGCAATGGACAATTAATAATATAATATATATTAGTAAAAATAACACCATTAAATAATGTTTGAATAATCATATAACTGAATATTAAAATATTCCTAATAATAAATTACTATCATTTTAAGTATAATAAACGGTGATTTGAAGTAAAATCTTAAAAATGTATTGTATATTTATTTACTGTGAGAAAACCCTTGTAATAGAAAATCACCGTGAACATTTTGCAATAAAATAGTTAAATCCTCAATAACAAAATTAACATATACCTGTCAGAGGTGTATTATAATTTATATATTATTCGCTCTTCACAGTGTAGGAATTTTACCCCTTTTCCACTCACATTTATTACGAACCTGTTGAATTTCTAATTTTGAAAATTTCTTATGTATGATAAACCGAACGCATGAAAATATTAGTTTAAAAAATCTGCGGGTAAATCACTTTAATAAAAAATTCTTAGATTAGAATTAAACGATAAATCATTCATCGTTGCATCTTTATCTTGCATATTAAAAACAATTCTAAACAGTAACGGTATACCTAATATAATTAGACCTCATTTCTATGATGATCTTTTATTGTTTATTTATAATATATACAGTGTATAAAAATATTGAGAATGACTCCCCCTAAATTAGGGGTTTTTACAATGTTACAACAGTAACAACGGTTGGTTCCACTGTGTAAAAAAAATTGTGGTAAAAGTTTAATTATTTTTAAAATTTCATAGCTTTATTATAGATAATAATTATTTACTTACGTAAATGCGAAATGTTCCAAATTCTTCTAAATTGTAATACAATAACATAAATCGTTATTTTCCGTTTTGAGTATCTATTTCTGTCAAACTTTGAAACTTAAACGTTTAAAAAAAAAAAAATGTGAGAGTATTTTTAATATTTTTTAATTGTTGTAAAATACATCATATAAGAATCCTTATCTATATAAAATTTCTAAGCTTCTTGATGTTGAAAAAATTCTATAAATATAAATCATTAAAAACTAAAAGAATCAAGCATAATTTAAATAACTTCAAACTATGCAGCAATTATTTTTTAAATTATCATGAATAACAAAATCGATTTTGTCAAAAACTGGTATTGCATACGGATAAATTATCCTGTGTTTTCGTAATTATTATTTAATTTTTCCCGATTATTAAGGAAATCATTTGCATTTGGAACTTTATCTTATATAATAGGTACTTCCAAAATTATTAACAAATATATTTTTATTTTTATAAACATATTTTTTCTACCAGATACCTTCCGAATAGTTGAATATTTATTTATCAAACCTCTTAAAGGTGACACTAGATTAAAAATATTAAATAATATAAAACAAATAATAATTAATAATTAATACATTATCATGTATACTCAAATAATTTAAAATTGTTTAATCATTAGTCTATAATAATTATTGTTCTGAATATAATAATTCCTTCAAAGGTTAAATTAAACAATAAAATAAAAACTTTAATGAATTAACTGGCGACAATATTATTAATTATGTTCCATATAAATCATATAATACAACGTTGTTTGAAAGTAGGTGTAACGCATTAAAATGTAATATTATTATACATCGGTATATTTGATAGTCCTTAATATTATAAATATATAAATATATTTGATGACTCAGACTAAAAAGATATTAAAAACAAGTTTTTGTGATTAAACTGCAAATATTGAAGAACAAGTTTGGTTTATCTTGAAGAGAAAATTAATATTTTTTTTTTACATGACGTTTAATTAACTGAAAAATTGTATTATACATTATTATGCACTAAACCACCAGCGATTGTAGAATGAATCAAATGTCTCAGAGCTACACTGCTACACATATACGACTGCAAAGACGTACGTCTTTATTTATATAAAAAAACAGATGACTCTAATAAAAAATTGCAAAGTATTAGGTAGTTTAAACCTAAAATTTAAAATTTAATAATAATTTCAGTGTTTTAGTGACTAATGATGCATAAAATCTGGAGTTGTCATGTAAAATCATATTAATATATTTATTAAGAACGATATTAGCACGATATAGTGCTAGTTATAGCCAGCGGTGAATTGGTCCACTTGGATACAAGGAAAGCTCAAAGTGAGCCTATTATAAATTTGGTCTGATGATTATGTATTATTTGATAATATTTAACTGCGTGACAACGTTTTTATTGTTGTATTATTGTATCACGATTTTAGATGTCATTTGGCTGCTCTACATAGGACATGTAAGTTCTTTTATCCGTCCGCAGTTTTATACAACATATTTTAATATAAAAATAAGTTACATACTTACATATTTAACGTATATTATAGTAAATTACTATAATTAAGAAAATCATTTTCTATGAAAAATTATTATAATATATTAACTGGGCTTGTATACGGTATGATTTTTCGGGTCAAAATGTCAAGTTAATCTTTGAGTAAACCATTATATATATATACCTAACCTAAAAGATGATGAGGAAAATTGTAGTTGATTTGAAACTCGAATCTATAAAACGGAAAATTGTATGAAAACTACCCAGTAGAAAATCTATGTATATATACGCCCATGATATTAATTTCAGCGTTATATTGCCGAGTATGACTGATGATGCATTTAAATTAAATGGACTTGTCTGGTCAAATCAAAACATGTATCTAAGTTTTGATTCCTGAAACCTCCTCCTCCTCAAAAAAAGCCTAAAACAAAATTTTTAGCAACTCTCCTGTGACGGCGGTGGAGTGGTTTATATTTGCTTCACGTTCTTCGGTTGTGTGGCTCTTGGTCGTGTGGCCTATCACATCGGAAAACAGACGAACTCGCACAGTATTTCTGTTCACACAAAACCGATACCATGTGTACCTATATATATATATATATATATATATATATAATATATGTACTGCATCAGAGGGAGCTATAGACTTAATACTGATACAAGTGATACACACACACACACACACATATATATGTTATATTTTATATGTATTCAGATGAAGAGAGATAGAGAGAATGAGATGGAACGAGAAAAATACGCACATATTCCCAACATATACGACTTGGGCCGACATGACCGCCGATGATAGGGTGTTCGGCATGTAGGTGGGCGGGGAGGGAAGAGAGCGTCTGGTTTATACAGGTGTCTAGACGGTAAATAAGCAAATCCTTCTCTCGATCGCTCTGCTGTTGGGTCTCGTCAACGCACATGCAGAGGCCCTCAACACACACACACACACACGCACATACACTTGGAAACGCGTGCGCGTGCGCGCGACTGAACGGTCGTATCGTCAACGGCCGCCGGTCACTGCGCCCGTCATTACTGTTGTTGGAGTGCTTTTTTGCCTCCACCTCGTCGCCGTCATCTCACCCCTCTACCCGTTCCCTTTATCGCCGGCAGTGTTTCTATAAGCATACGCGCACACATGCACACAAGCACACGTACATATTATATACATATATTCCGTAGTTATTCAAATGAGAGACATTTCGCCGCATTGTCCGACGACGACGAAGACGGCGACCAAGACGACTAAAGTCACGGCAAAGACGACGACGACGACTGTTATGAATGCGACTGCGACGGCCGCAAGTGCGGTTCACCGTGGCGGCCCGTTCTTCGTGTATCCGCAATAAACAGACCGATGAACCTCTCGAGATACTTGAAGAGTAAGCGGTTGCCGTTGCCTCAACATCGCAGACCGCCGCAAGTACAACGCCACGGCCGAACACCGGCTATGCAGCTGCACCCGCACTACCGGATGCTGCAGTGTGTGATATTTTTGCCGACGCCGCCGCCGTTGGTGTGTGTTCGCCCGCCCGAGTGCATTTCCTTATCGGCCAACGCGCGCAGCTATAATAATATTATTATTATCTCCGACGAAACGCACCACCGCCGCGCGCGCACCGCGAGACGGCGGCGGCGACGGCGGTCGACCGTCGTAAGTCAGTCGGCGGGGCCGTCTTCAGCTGCCCCGCGTGCTGGCGATGTTATTATTTTCCGCCGCCTCTCTTGCCCACGCGTGGTCTGTTTAATATATATACCTGCAATATTATGTAAATACGATGACGGACTCGAAATGCAGCGGAAACCATGTGCAACAGTCAGTACATATATATAATCTATAGTTATAGACGTTAAAACAAACTATTATAGATTATAAAATTATGACACCGTAGTGGGTGACCGTGGCATCCGACAAGTTATAAAAATAGAGGAACTCTTATACTGACCCGGCCCTTCGACGATCTACAGTACACTACGGGAAACTACAATATCCGCACTATAAAATACGTCCGCTGCAGTCACGACTCGATTTTCGAAATGCATGTGGTTACTTTTTTGAATTTTGAAAACTTAATTCAAAATTTAGAATGTCATTATGCATCACGTTTTAGTATTTTAAATTTAAATATCTCAAAAAAAGCAAAATTAATTGGGTATATTATGTAAGTCACAATACATAATCTAGCAAATATTGGATTGAAAATATAGTCAATTGTATAATAATAATAATGCCAGATTATGAGATCGATATGCTTAGTGATAACCTATACTCGAATCAAAATACGAGATGGAAACGGATGTCCTTATAAATAAAAACAATTGAAACGTACCATTGGAATTTTTTCAGGACAACGGTACATAATACTGAAATCAGGAACAACCCCGTTTTAAACGGCATGTCATTGGTCACCATACTTTATATTACCCACCCACACTTATAGTCACCGATTATTGCCAATAAAAATCCTTCGTGGTTGCATCGTTCGTATAGTCGTGCGCAGTATTTTTTCGCAAGGTGTAGATACTGGTATTTTTAAATATACCTAGCTCAATACAGAAATTAACTCCAAAAAAACTCTTATTACAAATAACTCGTCTCGTACTGCAAATACGTCTGAATTCGAAAAAAATATTAGCATGGATTAACTTTTTTTGGTTTTATATATTTAAATTTGAAATTTTTGTATTGTGAATTGTGATCCCAATAAAATATCAATAATATAAAAACTTATACAAATATGATCATATATTTATAATAATATATAATGACAACAAAATAAATGTAAATCTAACTAACCAAAATTATTTTATTTTTATAACAGTATGAAAATAAGCAATAACGCTGAGGCCAGAATATTTTGCGACAAAATCCATTATATTCTCACGAAAATAGGGGATTTTGACTTAAACCATTATCACGAGTTAGCAATTTATTTTATTATTTGTAACTATCTACCGACTACCTGTGTTGATTATAAAATATTGATACGTGATAATGTAACTGAAATATAATTACCCAATATTTTTATAATAAAAAATAATTAAAATATTTCAATTCTAATCATGAACCAACATACTATATTAACTATCTTGGTTTATAATTCTAATCAAAACATTTACGACTTAAAACTATGACTATGGTGTTAACCTTGTAGGGAATGCCATGGTACACCCAGCATCCCC
Source organism: Diuraphis noxia (assembly GCF_037042655.1). NCBI lineage: Eukaryota > Metazoa > Arthropoda > Insecta > Hemiptera > Aphididae > Diuraphis > Diuraphis noxia. Next base: position 52,816,489 of record NW_028301712.1, read on the forward strand.
CCCCCCCATTTACACGCCGATGGTCAACGATTTCAGTGGACAAGAGAAGGCCTTTACAAGCAAAATCTACATTTGTTGCACCGCTGAATTCTATTTGGTTTAATTATTAAATATTTAACAATTTGTCGTTGTTTATAATAATATTTTAATATTGTCACCGAATTCCCAAAACGTCAAATGGTCTGTTGTGTTTTTCTTTTTACTTCATCAGACTTCGTCTAAGTGTGTATTAGTGTAAAATGGCAAAAAATATATTTATCTACTTATTGTCAACCGTGTCTGTGTGCTTAGTTTCTGCACATTTCGATTTAAATATTATTTATGTCTGATGTCTGTTTGTAGACTTTTGGTTACGTTTATTGATCTAATACTATTTTATTTCCCTTTTGAGTCTTTGACTTATAATTATTTATTAGGATTATACAGACGTTGGGATCGATTCGAGTTTAAAATATTTATACAGACACTTTTATTATTTCTGTTGTTGAACAATATTTTATGATGGTCTCCGTCGTAAAAATCATACTGAAGGACTATAATATCATAAACAATAATTACACATTAAGCTTAATCCTCTATTATATTTTATACTCTCTCTCTATAACATAATATAATCATTCTGTAGTTAAAACCGAATTCTTAGAGTATTAGTCATTTTATATACAAAGAATACGCGGCATAATATTATTGGATTGTATAATAAAATATTGTAATAGTGTTTGTTTACTGTGATTTTGTATTCCGTTAAATATTAGTACCTGATTTTAAATTTAGAATATATATAGATAATGTATAAATATTAACAAAGTTATAATATATAGGTATAAAATACTATTACCAAATTTAAGTTAATCGAAATGATCACATTGTTACAAGTGTTGAAAAATTTACATATTATAATATTATGGGGGGCAGTTTTATAGAATATCTAAACCGAGAGTAATGAGGGGAATTATAAGCCATAAAATATATCTACATATTATGTATAAATTTGACATTTTGAAAAATGATTCTTCCGACGCTTTACATGTGAAATAAAAATGGATTTAAAAAAAATCTCATTTTAAAGACGGCTGAAATAAGAATTGTGTTTTGTATAAAAGTCACTCAATAATTGCTTGCTATTTCTAATAAACCACAATAAATATACTGTGAACTTAAAATTCTGAATAAGTTTCTCCAAGGCGATAGATGTGCAATAAGACGGGATTTAAACAATTCGTATTTGAAAGATGACCTCACACAGGAGTTTTTTTTTGGCAAACGCATTTATAATTTACGGTTGCCAATGCTATATAGTTACAAAAAAAATAAGATATCATGATTGGGAATGATTGATTATAATTTTGAAAAATTTACTATTTATTTTAAAACTGTCATGGAAATTTGATAAAAATATAATTGGTGAAGAAGTAAATCTTCTTATTCGTGGGAAACAATGAGCAGGATTAGTTACTTCATAATAAAATCAAAATTTGTACTCGAAGACTAAACCAAGACTGGCTAGATTGGCTTGATAAACTTAAATGTATAATCAAAATTCACCAAAAATGAAATATTTTGTTTTAGAAGTTGCAATAGGATCTGCCATAGTAAATTATTGTTAGCAATTTTAATGTTATTAAATAACAGTTTTTTATAATATATTTAATTATGTCGAAGAAATGTCGAAAAAAAATCAAGGTATCTTAGTTAATATTACATTACAGGTTTTTCATTTATTGAATCAGAAATAATTTGTTTTAGTTCAAAACTCGTATTTACACATACTTAATTTATTTTTGGCAATTAATTGAATTACCGGTATTTTCGGTAGGTACCTATTAAATTTTTAAAAGATGTATTGTATATTAATATTATACCTTAACTATGTAGGTACCTATCTAAGTTAATTTGTGTGCCACCTCTTGGCTTCTCGTATGGGATATTAAATAAAAATAATTAAATCATACGCTATTTTATGTATAAGCTAAATTTTGACTGAGTTTTCAATCGCTATTATATACTATATATTTTTTGTTAATATTTTGTTTGAACTATAGGTACCTCCAACGAAAATATTATGTATGTTTAAATTATATATCTTTCATTTACTTTCTATATCTTAGGTGATGATCATTATGAATTGCAAGAATTAGGATATATATATATATATAAAAAAAAAACATTAATTTCAGTATTTACCCTATGTATTCCCTTTATTACCTTGTCAAATCAAATTTGAAATTATTTAATCAGGTTGTTATTATTATTTTTACTTAAGTTATTGAAATAATATAACTGTGGACCAAATTGCATATAAGACTTGGAAAGATACTAATAAATCATCAGTCCTAAAATAACGAAAAACTTTAAGTGTGATAAAGTCATTAATATAAAAAAAAAAACTTTAAATAAATAATTATTAAACATGAATATTCCATATTATACAAATAGCGTAAATGTGTAATAGTATAACACCATAAAGGCCACGACACGTAGTTATCTAACTAAGTTGGATGTTCAATAATACAGTTTACATAAATTACATAAAATAATGTTATAGAATATGAACTTAAGACCACATGACTGTCCGCCGATCATCATGAATAATTCCACTATTCCTCATTGCAAGACTGTCAAATATCTCGGTCTCACATTTGACAGAAAACTCACTTGGGGTCCTCACCTCAAGGGCAAACGAAAACAATTAAATAGTAGACTTCATCTACTTAGACCCTTAATAAGATCTAACACCAACATTCAAAACAAAATCCTTATATACAAATCCCTCCTCTGACCCTTATGGACCTACGGCATCGTACTATGGGGCCCAACCAAAATATCAAATGCAAACACGATCCAAGCATTCCAATCAATTTGTCTACGTATCATTGCCAAAGCTCCATGGTACGTAACGAACAAATTACTCCACGATGACCTCCAAATCAAAACTGTCCACGACACAGCCACCAATTTCTATAAAAGATTTCATGGGAAACTCCTCATGAACCACAACCACCTCATCTCTCAACTGGCCTCAAAAACTCTTCCAGACAACCCCACAAGACGTCTCAAACGCAACTGGTGCAGTGATCTGCTTAACCATTAAAATACATTTATATAAGTCATAAAAAAAAAAAATTTATTAATTATTTATTTTTAATTCTTTGTAAAATGTGACTCGACTGCGAGTCTTCCTTCATGTCACTCAAAGTCTTTTTATATTATTTTATATCATATTTACTTATTGTATATAATGTACAGATTGTAAATTCTCAATAAACGTCATAATTTAAATAAATAAAAAAAAAAAGAATATGAATAGCAAATACTAAAATCATAATTTCAATAAAATCACTTTTTTTTTTGATTGAAATTCGTTATAATAGTTTATTGTTTAAAATGGTATAAGTAAATGAATACCGGTTTTCAACAATATGTTAATTTCAATCAAATTTGTTAATTATTAATTGGTTTTTCCGTTTTAAAATTATGGTTCCTTGATAATCTACTTAAATACGTTACTAAATTTAATAGCTCTTAACAAAACTATTTTTTTCAAGATTATTTATATATTAATTACTGTAATTTGCAGTCATAAACGCCAGCTTTCATACATATTATATTTCTGGACTCTGCATGTTATTTTGATCAATATTTATTTACACTTATACAATATAAATAAGTACAGTTAACCTAAAAAATTTGAAAAATTATATAAATCGAACTAAACCCTTGGTCTTTTGAAAACCTCAATAATTCGAAAAATCTTGGTGACATACAATACGTAGTAATACTATATTAATACGTCAAAGTAAATGTATAATAAATAATAAATATGTACAATATGTATTATTTTGTAATAACATTTTTCAACCCTTTCATTCGAATTATTTTTTTTCCTTCAATAAATCGAATTTTCATTACGGTCCCCTGAATTTTGAAATCGAGTCTACTGTGTTATATCATGTAACATTTTTAGCGAAATTTTCATCAGAGTGTGTAACATTTGGCGAATTTTATAAAAATTTTATTGAATGTAAATATTAATAAATAATAGTACCTAGGTAAGTACTTGTAGAGTAAATATTATTTTTATACAATGAATGAACTTAAACGATTAACTTAATATTGTAATAATATGTATGAAACGATTTAGTCGATCAGTAAATTGTGTGTTTCTAGTATTACACAGAAAGATCGTACATGCATATAATCGCGTTTTAAATGAAAATTATTTATCGTTTCAACATTACATACTACAGAAAGCAATTTAAATTGTACCTATACACTAGTTAGATACGAAGTGTGAGCTATTATATAAAATACTAAAAATTTGATTCGTTAAATTAATATATTTTGGATTAGGTACTATAATAAATTATTAATACAGTTTGCGAGTTTGCCCGTAGTTCTAACTCTAAATATTATCATGTTTTGGGGCGCATTCGTATATATATTATAAAATGAGATACAAATCGTCGCAATCGTGAAGTACTAGTAGTAGTAGCGGTGAGCGTTAGTAAATCGATGGTTTCCACGTTCGATAGTGTCAGTGCATTTCACATGGCGGGAACGGTCCCATGCACATTCTCTGTACCTGCTTGTGCCGAGACGGTTAACAGTCCGAAATTGACGATGCCGAATGGAAATCCGCGTAGTTTAAATTTTGTGTGTTCCATGGTTGAATAGTTTTTAACTCGAAATATTTTTACACGACAATATTAATTATTAAATAGCGATTTTAGTAACGGGAACGATTATTATAAAATATTGGACACGTTGTTGGATTCATAACCACTAGAATATTTTCGTTTTTTTTATAAAACTTTGAACTTTCGGAAGGTATGACATTGAACGAATTTTTTTTTAAAAGAATATAATAAATTCAATTTTATATTACAATAATTTCTTTGTTTTTCATCTTACTTTTATCTATATATAAACTATAATATATTATTTATATTTATTCAAAATAAATATTTATATTATTTATAACACTCAATACAAATTAATTTTATATTCTAATTTATTTGCAGATTCTTATGCTAATATTTTAATTGCATATAAGTCTCATAGAAATATGTTTTAAAGTTTTTTTTTGTTTGGAATTAAATTAAAGTATTAAAAACAATAATCACGCGAACATTGTTTTTTTCAAGAATCACAAAAAGGTTATAATATTATATAAAAGTACAAAATTTATTTTTCGTTTAATATATCTTCCAAAATTTTCTAGTGAAAATATTAAGCGGCTACATTCAATCGATGCATTTAAAAGATTTTTAAGTTAAGAGTTATTTTTAAATGATTAATATCTATTTACCTAAGTAAAATTCAGCGTAAATATTCCGTGCTTGTAAAATATTATTTGACAGCCTTGAGTTCGGTTTCGTTTAAATAACTACCTATAATGTAAATAGATTACGATATTTTATATAATATTATACTTACATGATTAAAAATGCATATAAATACATTAAGCATTTCTACATACAAATAGTGATGAACAGTTTTTCTAACTCTTTTTAGTCTAATATCATATGATTAATAATTGTTAGTATACTGCATTTTACTTAGTTAGGTTTACAAATAATAATTGTTGAAGTTATAAAATACCGTATACCTACACTCAATTTCGAATAACTATAGATAAATGCAATAAAAAATTATGTGAAGTAATATTTTATATTATTTACCTTATTTGTAATTGCAGTTGGTCAGAGAAAGTTACAAATAATAATAATCACATACCTACGTATTTTTAAGAAAGTACATTAAAATATTTCGAAACTGAAGTGCATATAATATTATTATGGTCGATGGAAATAACGGTCTGTACTCTTTACAAAATATAATAATAATAATTAATCTCGTTTCTTACTAAGTTTCCGTTAAATAGGTTTGTATAGTATACACATAGTGACCCGTTGAGTTGAAGTGATTTTGTGTTCAAGTATCTAATAAATTACATTCAATACCTACGTAGTACGATAATATTTAAGAATGTTACACGGTAAATGTCACTTAAATTATATAGGCTCGAACGACCTGGCCATATGATCACGAAGTCTTGTCCAAAAAAACTTAAGTGTCCGCTGCGCTTACCACGTATATGGTATATATAGGTCTACCTACGCGTATGTACACTACTTATATCAATCATTAATTTTGTTAGCGCGAAACTTTGCTCATTGTAAGGGTGTACAATGCACCCGTGACCAGGTAATTAGGTGTGTATAACATATAAGTCAAGTGCAACAGACAAATCGCATCTATGCGGCTGCTGACGTCACGTGCCTATGTTACCTACAATACGTATTATAGAGTCCCACTAGAACACATTAATATTAATATTTAATAATTTTTATCAGTCATGTGAGGTGATAACGACTATGTGCGCCGACATACCCAGTTATTTTTATCACACGGAGACACCTATTACACGGCGGCAGACATAAGTCACAGGTGCATGTGTGTGTGTGTGTGAGAGAGTGTGTATGTGTGTGTGCATGTGTGTGCGCGCGCGAGCGCTAAAGGTAGACGCGACGTTTTTCGTGAACCGACTGCCCGTCGGATCGCAACCGTGGTTGGTGCGGTTCCAAGTGGAACGGTTGCCTCCGCCTACTTGGCTAGCCGTCGATAACAGTTCAAGGCCGAAAAGCGCATTTCCCGTGTGCGCGCTCGATCGTGTGTGTGTGAGTGTGCACGAACACAATACTAGAAATTAGTTAGAATTTTTTTTTTGTATATATATATATATATATATATATATATATAATGAAAGACTGCTCAACGGCGACTGATTAATGATGTACGATAAAAAAAAAAAAAATGTAAACACCTATATAAACGAAAACTATGTTGGAAGTGTATATTATTATATTTTTCTCCTCGAAATGTTTTGTATTCACACTTTTTATGGCGACCGACCAATGCTGCACTTTCCCAAAACAATATTATATTAATATATTATAATAAGCGAATATTAATCAATAGTTATAGAAACGTCCACGAAATCATAAAAACTTCTTTCGATGTTTATCGCAGTGTTTCCCCTCAATGGTAGTTTTCACTGAAAATATTGTAGGATAATACCTATATGCAATATGCATCATTCTTAGTAAATCGAAATAATTATTAATGCATAATGTATAATGATATAGTAACACAAAATCGTCGAATCGAAGAACGTCGTCTATTGATTGTTTTTTGTTTAATATGTTTGTATTTTATTTTTATAGACGATGACCGTTTCAAAAATGGTGATTCATGCATATCAGCAGAATGGTGTCCTCAATTTATCACGGAGCACGTTCACTCTATGACGATCTGTGGTGTGGCCTCCATGAAGAGCATGTACCCGGTGGCTTGGAAATCCAAATACTTTTTATTCTCTGCCGTCCTACACGTGTGCAGTTTAGACCTGGTGCTAGGTAAGTGTAACCTTGTTATTTGTCATAATGTTTGTTGTACCAGCTATAAGCATTTAGATTTTCTTTGATCAAAGAAACTGCAGCAGCTGCTAAGACACAACTGCGAAGGTTATATTGCAATATTATAGACGCGTTGAAGATTGCAATAATAGTTCGTACGACAATATTATAATATTTCTTAATTTTTTTTTTTTTTGACTTTCGTCGCTTATTTGTAAATACAATGCAAATTCACCCAGGAGGGCCTCTCTCGTATAGATCAATACCGTATATGGTGGTTTATGATCGATTGTAAAAAAATTGACTTTAAAGATTTTCTCTCAAGTACACACAACAACTATCCATTTGTATTAAAATGACAATAATTAAATATATCTATTTTTTCAATAATATTACACCTGCCCGTAAGCTGTAATAGTTACTACAGGTACTCATATATTAATTGATATTTAAACCTCAAAGATTTACTGATCACAATTGTACCTATATGAAATACGGATAATGAAAAAATATATTATATAATATTATTGCAAAATAAAAGCTAAATTATATAAAAAGAGTTTAAAACAATTTTAACAATAAAATTTTTAATTTCGAATAGGTAGTTTCTAAAACAATACTGTACACATATTATAGGTATCAGTTGGCCATTTTACGTATTTTATATATCATTTTAATGGCTTATAAATTATAATTATAGATTCAATATGCATCGAAAAATTGTATACTTATTATCTATTACATATATTTAAACAATTTTGTAATTAATTATTTTTAAATCGTGCTCAAGTTTTAATTTTGTTACAACTATATTAACATTCATTTTTTAATTTTGCGTTTCTTTAATCCGATAGAACATTATCAGAATCAAAATTTTAATACTTTTTTCTCGTAAGTGCTTAATAAATAACTATCAAAATATGTGTTTATTAATCTATAGTTGAGACATTATTATTGTTATAGTTTTTAGTATAAATAATTGAAATTTTAGATTAATTAATTTAAATGGAATCATACCATTATTACATTTAGCTACTTAGTAGTCATTGCGTTGACTTTTTGACTATAAAAATGCTATAAAACTTCGTAGCAATTGTTGTCTACCATTTTCATTATTATTTTCCTTCTATACAGGAAGACCATAAATGATTTAAACGACTTGACCCAACAGCGTTATAATATTTTTTCTAACCCCAGTTGACGATAGAACATAAATGATCTTAGATAAACCTTTACAAAAAATAACTACGTAGTTAAATGTCACAAAATAAATATGATAGTAAAATGCATGCTATTGAATTTTTAAAAAGTTGCTCTAGCGAACGAATACCTATTTCAAGTTGACTGTGGTCATATGAAATTAATATGGTTATTATATCTGTAAATATCTTCATCAAATAGCAAAACAAATCAATCACTATAATATTTAATCAAACAGAAAAATATTGCTTATTTATAATATACCTATATGTTTACAATAATAATATTATTATGTTTATTGTACATAGTACAATTAATATTTATGTCTACATCTCTTATAATGAGATAATCGACAGTTAATAATCCACGAGTCATTCACGCTGAATCGCAGACACGATTATATATTATAATATATATTATGATTTTTTATTTTTTTTTAGATACAAATACAAATAAATACATGAAATATAATTAACTAATGAAATAGTATTTTTTTGGTATGCATATAAACTTTAACTCTATAAAAACTCGATTAAAAAGAAATGGATGAATCGAGAAACTGTTTGAAATTGTTGACATTTTTTTACAATCAAACAGTAGTATTTTTACTGTAGTACGTACATCTGTACATATCGTGAACTAAGAATCTAGACTTCGGTAATTTAATTATTATTGTTATGAGGCACTGTAAAATTGTTGTTTAACGTAGCAATCGTAACCACGCGAGTCATACTTCTTAGAAGTTACATATACGCGTTTCCTCCAGACAGACGTTCATATAGACATATCATTACGCAATTACAAATGTTTGTGTTCTTGTGTCTGTGATTCATTATTTTACGTTTCTTATATTATTATATGCTGCTTACTCCTTCTGCTGCAGCAGTCTGTGTAAATACTAATATCAAAAAATATTAAATAAATGTGTCTCGTCTAATTTTTGTTTTTGCTATTTATTTTATATGATATTATACACTTCCAGACATAATATTACTATACACACACGTGCACGCAAATCAGATGACCTTGCCCGGCGCGGTGCCATTAACGGTATTCCGCCGCCACCGCAGCCGTTGGCGATTATTATTACGTTTTTAGTCAATTCCGCATCGTCTCCTCAGACCGCCATGGCTGCTGCAGCAGTGACGATACAAGTCGAATCTGTTTGACTGATTACCATTACTATATAGCAGATCATCCCGCCCATACGACGTTGTTTTTCATGAAAACATTATCGAGAACGATAATCAAATAGCCATCGAGCCACAAATTTCTTCTGATAAATGATCAATCATTATTATATGACACTGGTCGATCTGCCCATGATAATATAATATTTTCAATAACCGCGGTCCACCCTACTGTTAGCGCATCATCCCTTCGATATAGCACCGGAATTTTCCGACAATTTTTTACACGCCGTTATAGTTTCAAATAGGTTAGTTGTTGCGTGTACCGCGAGGTAGAAACCTTTTTTCGTCGATAAAATATAAATAACATTACGACTATGATTTTAAAAGTAATCACAGATAATACATTATTATACTTGCATTATAATTTATAATTATATTTTATACTCGTAATTCAACATATTTTTTATTTTTCAATGTTCTATAGGTATATGACATATCCCAAGTACCAATAAGTACTTACCTATAGCATATAAGTATAGGCTAGAAGTAAATATGAATACATTTTTTCAATTTTTATGTCTATGATATTTAATATTAGTATTCACTATTCATAACAATCATTGTATACCAATAACATTGTATGCGATTTGTACAATTGAAATAACAAGTTCAAATAACATGTTGTATAATATTATATAGGTACCTACCTAAAAGGAACTACTGTTATCTCATACATATGTTCTCAAACGTATAATCTGCTTTTCTGAAAACTTATAAGCAATTATTTTTCTTTTTTTCTTAATTCTTCTAACGACTAACAAACATGGTGGTTAAATTTTTACTACGCAATTTTGCAGAATACGTTAAATTTCAACTTTTTCTACAAAAAATATGATAGTGAAATGCGTAATGTGTAAAGTATTAAACTAATATTAATTTCTATACTTGTCATGGTTATTAACTCAGATACAGGTGGAAAAGTTGTGAGCGTTTCAACGTAGTTGAGTAGTGGGTACATAGATAAAGTTGATTTGTTGAAGATTTCAAAATTAATAATTGTTATTGATCAGTTTATCACAAATAATTCTGTAGTAATTTCGCTGATAAAACCTGCGAACCCGTACGTGTAATTAGGTACCTTCTCAATAGTATATTTTGACATTTTCGTTTATCAACGAGTGAGACATGGCCGTTTTCAATCAAAAACGTACCCTTTCCTTTCCGGCGGATTCACTTTTCGACCAAAACAAAAATGTATATAATAAATTTAAAATAAAATGTAGAAAATTATTTAAAATATAAGAATATCTATATATTAATATTATTTTTATGTTAATAATTATAATATATATAAAAAAAATAAACTAATTATTAGTTACTAATAGGCATATAATTGTTATAAAATAATGTCAAATATTAGTAATAATAATTAATATTATATACTTTATAAAAATCATTAAAATTATAAGTTGTATAAAATGAATGAGAAATTATTTAAAATAATAAAAATAATTTTATATTAATATTGTACTTAATAATTGACAAAAATTGAATATCATTGTTTTATTAGTTCGAATTTATTATACATTTTTGTTGAGGTCGAAAAAGGAATTGCCCTATTTAAAATTTGGCCGAAAAGTGAATTGCCCGAAAAGGGATGGGTACGGTATTGGTCGGAAACGGACTCGTCCAACGAGTGGTAGTTATTTATATTTAATGAAATACCAAAACCTACGTTGAAAATTAAACTAAACTGGTAGGTTTAACCTAACCTATCTATGTTATTCATGTCTGTTATTTTTCTAACTTTTACGACTATAGGTAATTCTATAAACAGTGATCAGTCAACGAAGGTGAAATTCGTCTAGTATTAATATAAGCGTATCCTTATTATAAAGTATATATATTGAGAACTTTAGTTTTTCCTGCAAACAAATTCCATTAAGTCGATGCAATATAATAATTGTGTTCGTTTCTATATCTTGAGCTATATTGCCGTTTGGAATTCCGATTGTTAATGTACATGTTATTGTTAAAAGATTTCATTGTCATAGATCATATTATACTAGATGTATATTATTATTGTGGTATTTGAAATACGTGTAATTGTATTTGTAGAATCGATGAACTACCATAGAAAGTTAGACGAGTGAATCAAAAACATCAGCTACAGAAAAATGTGTTACCAATGTTTAAACGTAGGCTGGACATAAAATAAATAAGAACAGTTTATATTTATTTATGTTTCTTAACCACGTAAAAAAATTTACAAAAAATAATTCATGTTTTCGATTTTGGTTATGATAATATAATAAAGATCTCCCTAAAAACTTTCTTCCATACTATAATTTTAAATTAAGAAATACTACATTTCTATTCCAAACGATTTCGTCAGCTACAAGAAAATTCTAGTATTAAACAGAAATAAGAAATCACTAAAACCGTATAATTTGTTTGACAGTGATGAATATATTTTTAAAACATCTAACTTATTGAAACTACTTTAAAACGCTTATAAAGTATTTTTATGATAAAATTAAATAAAAAATATAATATCAATATGTATAAAATGTTTCTCACTATGCCATTTCTCAAATCATTTAAGATAATAATACATATATTAATGATAATTTTATAATATAAAATAAATTAAATAAATATTATCATTCTTAATACCAAGTTGTTATGCGATTATTATTTCGTATTGTAGGTACTTAAACAATAGTAAAATCCATTATATTTAATATTCATAATATAATTATTTATTGCCTTAGCCACATGATATTTCGTAAAAAGAAAAAACATATCTTCTAACAATGATAAATAGTTTAGTGGAATAATATCGGTTTTAGGATTAAAAACAATAGTTTATACCTACCTATATTTACAATTAATCTCTGAAAAATTTAGTCTCCAGGAAATATTTTTTCCATTAGTTACCTACCTACCTATACCAAGTGTTATTGTAATAAATTTTAAAAATATAAACGAATAATTTGTTACCGTAAGCAACATTCTTGTTTTTTTTTCAAGTTTACATTAATAGAAGCTTATTTATTGCGTATATAAATCATTAGTGTCTCTGTAAGGAAAACATGTCTGTGTACGCAATAAAGCACCTAACACTCACTGACGCTTTTTGTGGTAATCACAATACGCGTTTAGTGTTTCTCATATTTTGTTAACAGTGATTCGCATATTCAAAACGTTTTTATTATTAATAATTCTTTTTTTTTCGCCATTCACATGATGTCTTATCGAACAATAGATATATGACGAATATAGTGTCAACGCCGTCTGGCTTGCCAGACACATTAATTTTTCATATTTAATCCCATTTGCTGTTTTGACGGACGTCCCGGGTATAATTATGTAACTACCTACCTGTAAGAGTGTAAACATGATTTTTTTATTAGAGAAGATTTATTTATTTTAAACGTCTCTTTAAAAACGGAACCGCAATTAATATTAAAAGTTCATAAAATGATTACCTTTTTCCGGAATGTTGCTTTTATATTCACACCCGTCCCACGGTTGATTATTTTTCATTCTAAAATATTTAAATTTAAATTATTATCGTCCATTCATTATTTTATTTCATATCTGTACGTAATTGATGTTAGTTTTTATTAAATTAATTTGTAGAATATCTATTAAAATCTATGATCTGTACAATTTGCTTCATGATAAACTAAAAAATCGTTGTGTTCTCATGGTTTTTAACTAAGTCCAATATATATTTTTTCAAGTCCATAAAGGAATTATATTTTGTATGGATAAAACCTTACCAAATCCTAGTCAAGTTAATTATAATCAACTTTTGTATTGAATCAAACATCCTTCTATGATTGTAATTTATTAAATAAATTTAGTTCTATTAGACTTAAAGCTATCAGTGGTTACCTATACAAGATTGATTTGTTATAATTATACTATTTTGAATAGCCAATAAATATGTACATTTTAAATAATAATGTAGAATTTATATATGTATATAAGTACAGGCCGGTATTTTAAAATACGTTGTAAATTATAATAATTTTTTTTGGTCACCTAATATAGCACGAATTGTGTATCGAGTTACAGGCTTACAGCCAATAATTAAAATGTATTAATAAGTGGTAATTTACAAATATATTTATATTTTCACACTCAAACATTTGCTCTTTAATATAAATATATGTTTTAAGTTCGACCCAAGTACGAGTATAGAATGTTAATTATTTTATTCTTAAAGTAGAAGAATATTTTTTTTTGTAATTTATATACATAAGAAAAGGAATTTTTAACGAGTAGTTAATTAATTACACTTGATAACTTATTTAAAATATTTGGAAATCTCCAAATATTATATTATATGTGGTGCAATATTTTATGGGCACCCCTGAGCACTCTATTCTACTCATCAGGTCTTATAGGACACTCATAATTCGACGTTAAGTGTTAATTAATATTAAAATACTTATAGGTAAAACGAAAATTTTAACTATATACATAACGATTCTTTGAAATTACGCTAATTCGGTTAGGCTAATAATGTAAAAATGCATGTTTATTTTAAAAATGTAATCACTAAAAAATTACTTTTATATTCAATAACTAAAAAAAAATGAAGACTGTTACGGAAATTATTCCATATGAATAATTTTTTTTTTAAATAGCCAAGATATTATTTATTATTAAAGTAATCAAATTGCAATTTAATACTATATTTTCTTTATAACTTTGGAGAAATGAACCTACTAAGCAATCATACAATACATTAAATAAAAAACTAGGATTTGGATTTTTTTTTAGTAGGTATAATTTCAAAAGTGTAGTTGACCCACGTCGACATAAGAAAATACTAAATAGCTATAATGCACTTGTTACATATTGTCGTGTTCAAAAGTTTTTCAAAAAGTAATTTAGCGAGCTATGTAGGTATAATAAACTAATAAACAATAATATTGATCAATTAATTCGCGTTTGATCGTATACACACATAAATTGTACTCATAACATTTATAGAATATTGAATAGTAATCTGCCGTTTATCTCCTGCAAGTTATGATGTGTTATATATGTAACTATATATGTAAACCTACGTAATCGTTATACGGTAAAAATAGCCATCCAATGGTGGTTTAGATATTATATTGGAAAATATCTTCGGCCGAAGGTTTATTTGCATCAAGGTCGTAGTTGCATTATATTGAAGCTAAATCGGTGCCGACAACAATAGATCCGACGGAGACGCTTGAAGACATCAATGCAGAGAGGTGTACCAGACGTAGAGGATCCGTCTAGCCAAAGTCAACTCTACGGTATGTTAACTTCGCAGCGGGGAGACGCACCCAATATAAAAAAAACCATGCTATCATTGTAAGACGTTGTGTGACGAATATTTTACCTACCGGAAACGATCCATCTCTTGTTTACGGCAATCATACTCATTTGACTTGCTCAATCTTTGAGGCTAGGTAATTGAAAGTTTTATATTATGTGTTTCATCAATGGCATAGTATAAAGCATTTTTTAATGGTGAGGGGAGGGGGCTAAACAAAGTAAAACAGAATTTGATATTCGTAATTGTATCTAATAACCTCTATAAATAATTGATAATACCCAAAATGTTTCTTCAATACCATTTTCAGAAATATCATGGTTTGTGCTTTGCCTTTTATCATAAAAGATTTATGCCATATGACGGCCAATGGGGAGGGGCTAAATCCGCCTTAGCCCCTTGGGTACACCACCAGGGTGTATATCAAGAAATAGTTGTTTTATAATTTAATCATTGAGTATGTGAAAAATATTTATTGGTATAATTTGTATTAATTAAACACAACATTTTGGAGGAAAAATGTATTATGATAAAATATATTGTATACTATACGTTTATACAGGGTTTGTGATAACTGATAATATATTCATACTCGTAGACTGTGCTCACGTTATGTGAGTTTGTAATTATTTTACAAAATATATGCATTAACCGATTAACCCCAACTAATGCTATTTTAACAATGTTTTTGTAAATTGGATATAAGTCAATTACATAAAACCACACAAGTGCATACAGTTTCATAAAAACCACCCTATTTAAATAACAGTTGTAGAATATAATCACAGCATTATTTTTTCGTGGTATTTTTCAAAAATTGTTTTGGAGCAACATTGGTACATACTTACTAAGCAATATACTTTTTTTTAAAGTCATATATTCAAATATGTTTTCAAGCGAAATATCCAAGCGAATGGTTAATACTTACTTTACGAGAAATCAATTTTTTGATTATCGATTGCATGGTAAAAATATATGTGTATAATGTACCTATATTAGTTTTGGTTATTATTATGAAATAAACATAAAGGAAAATATTACATCTAATTTTTAATTTAATTTAATTTTTATTGTTAAAAACAAAAACAAACTATTCATTAATTTTGTCGGTTTTAAGTTCCAATTGCAGATGATATATTTTATCATACAGATAGTACCTGCTGGCTGCTATGCTTTTTCTACTAATAATTTGTAAAATACAGTGAGTATTCAATATAATATGTTTATAAATTATACATCCATTAAAAATGTAATTCTTATTATTTTCAAACATAATTGAAAGAAAATAAACGTGTTTTGTAAAACGTTTTTTTATCCTACAAAAATTTAAATTTGTATATTTCGTCTCTTTCTATAATAATATGAACGATTTATTATATAAAATATATGGTACTGCATAATAATAGGTATATAATCGAACTAAACACGTGGAAAATAAATGTCACTGTTAAACAAATTACACGCCTCGGTTAATTTATTTTAACATTTTACGCAATATATAACTACCTTTCGTGGTATGGAACATCTTTATGTAAAACTTAGTCATATATTATTAAAGTATACCTATGCTATTATTTTTTCACATATACTAACATTTAAAATAATTAATGGTGATGACTAATTGTTTAGACCTTGATATAACGACATGTACTATTTAATGCCATTTTAAAATTCAATAATTTTAAAAATATAACACTATATATAACCATTAAAATTAAAACCTGTGTTTTTAGGTGAATTATTATTTATGAGGACTATTTTTATGTAAGCATATGAGCATACGAACAAAAAACATTTTAGCTATAGGATATAAAAATAAATTATGGACAAAGATAATTAATATTTTATTCCTCAGTATTTCTATTGAATATTATTACAAGGAATTGATTTTTTTTTATACATATTTAAAAAGCATTCATTGAAAATGGAACACAGAACATTTGTACCTACAATATTACATTTCAAATAATATACTTATAATAATATCTATTTAAAAAAAATTAATTTTTTTTATGAAAAACATTTAACACTAACTATTTAACACCTAACAATATTTCTATCGATAATAAACAATAATTATTACAAACATTCTCCATTGATGTTCTTAGTAATTATATTATTGTATAATCTGATTGGTATTTCGTCATGATTTCTTATGTATTTGTTTACTAGTTCATAAACTATCAACTCTGTATCTTTATGACCTCCAAAAAATTTTAATAATAAATCACAAGATAAATCATTATTTTAATCGTTATCGTGTATATCGTGTATTAAACTTCTCCATATTGTATAATGTATATAGTACTATAGTCTATAAATCATAATAGTCTATAGACGTTAAAATATAATTAATAAATATTAAATAAGTTAGTAATTATTAAAGACGTATCACATTACACAAACACATCATTTGGATCTAAATTCGGCAATTAAAAAGAAATTAGTAAAGTTATATAATAAGAATAAATCATCAATTCCAAATGATATTTTTTGGCATAATTGTTGTACATGCCACGTGTTTAAGACGAATAGGCACTATCAGGCAGACTATCTAATATTATGTGTAAAATGTTATCATAACACACCGTGCGTCCCATAAATTTTGACTGTTTTGAGACTAAGGTTACTGGTGTTACAAAAAAATTTTTAAAAAATTGTTAAGCTATTTTTTATTCAAAATAGTCACCATTGCATTCTATACACCTTCTTGCACAATCGCCCGATTTTTCCATAGCTCGTGAAAGTCAGCTTCAGAAATGTTCTTGAACTTTTGGTGAATCGTTTCAATGGTAGTGAAATGGTGCCTCTTGATCTCCATCTTCAATTTTGGGAACAGGAAGTCCGGAGAACTCAAATCTGATGAATACGTGGGGGGGAGTGTACTGGAACCATTTTTTTGGCCAAAAATTGAGTGACAATCGAAGCGGTGTGTGCTAGAGCGTTATTATGTAGCGAGAAAAAAGACCGATCTTTCCACAAAGCGGACCTAATGCGTACAATTCTTTTACAGAGGCGATCTAAAACGCTTTTAGGTGTTACCGTAGTAACTTCCCAGAATTTCATAATTATCTAGTTACTAGTATTCATTTTAGAATGGTTGTCTTAAAACTTATGGGACGCACTGCAGTATATATCATTATAATTTTTTTTCTCCTTTTTAATTTGTATACGTCATAGCCTTGGGTGGTTTAAAATAACAGTGTAAAGTTATGAAATATATTTTAGTTTTTCAAGAAAACGGTATGGTTTCATCGATGAAGTAGACAATTATTTAAGACGACCGATATAGCCACAATGAGAATAGGACTTATACGTATTATACCTACTCGACTGCCACTCAGTCAAAGGACGTATGTCCTATCTACCTACCTACCTATACCTACCTACCACCTACCTACCTACATAAATGGCTTGTATATTTTAATTCCAGATGTTAACCTCATCTGTTATCTGACCTGCAGCAGACGCCCACTAATCACGATTGCAGTATACATATATGACGTATGTATAGAAAAGTACATTAACTTTTACTGAGATCAACAGTCTTGCAGTCTCCAGCGTGATCCGCTATCGTCTTGAGTAGAGAGTAGTATACTTATGCGCGAGGTTAAACGTATTTTATTATCTGATTCCTGTCTGCGGCCGCAAGTACTATCAATGGTGAGGCATCGCGATTATTTCATAACTGCCATAGCTTGTTCCGCTCGTCAACCCAACAACTCCATACTCCGTAGTATGACGTAGGTAGGTGCTTAAAATTAAATATAAAATAATCCATAGTATTATTGTCATCATCGTCGTCGTACATTTGATTTTTATAGCCTTCGTAACTACGTGATGGAAAACGCCACGGGCCATTGGCCGCTTTTACAACTGATTATATAATAATATATAATACATAAATGTTTACTTAGAGGAAACATGACGCTAAAACAGTCGTTGTGGCACTCTCCCCACTAGAACTTCGGTCTGTCTAAGCAATATTATATAGACACGATATTAGAACACGATTATGTGAAGAATAGCCGTAAAAGTTTTGTCCGGTACCTAGGTACACGCTATACACTATAAAAATTGTGTTATTGAATCAACTAAATGTGACGTTTCGTCTCGGGCGTTATTTAGCGGACGGCAATGAAGAGGTCGAAGCATCATTAAATGCATCTAACGATAAATTGTCTAATAATTACTGTTAATACAGTTCTTTTTTTTTAAATTATTTGACTTTGTATGATTGAATAAATCTATATCTCCGCGATGGTATCAATTTGACTTAAAAATCATAAAATAAATCGAAATCTTTTATCTCATTACAAGAGGATAATAATCTATTGATTGGTGACTTAAGTCCATATAATGACAACACATACAACAGTATGTCGATGTATATAACGTGGCATAGCAGAGAGGAAGAACAACTCAAGGATCTCGAGTACCTATAATACCTAATAAAATGTCTTTCAAATAGGGTTTTAATTAACTTAAAACAATTCTATTCTTGACATTAAATTTAACAGCCAGTTTTTATATAAAATATGTCGGCGCGCCAATGTTTAAAATATTTATTAGAATTAATTTTACTAAGAATTCTGTTAGCGTAATATTTTTATAGCATATACTAGCTGAATATGCCGATTATATAGTTTATACGCTGTTGGTTTGAGTGTATCTCAGTTTTAGTGTACCTCAGTTCACAAAGAAATCGGAGGTCATTGTACCTAGGTAGCGTTGTTAAATAATTAGACATAAAATGTCCTAGATGGGCAACCACAAGTCGTGAATTAAATTTAGCACTTGGCATATTTCTAACGTGGTTTAAACTACTCACTCTATAACCTTTTCTGATATCTCTAAAAATAATCTCTGAGATTTTCGTCGTATTCAATTGAGTTTTTTCGAGTATATTATGAACTGTACACTGAATACATCATTTGGTTTTAAGATATAGTTCTTTAATCGAGGCCATGTGAACGCGGCGATTTGATGCATTATTGTAGCTGATCTACAGTCCGAGTGACTAATGGCAACTATTCATCAAACAAAGTTTAAATTTCCACCGCGTATCTCAAGATCCATATCTGAGGACCTCTTTAAAATATGAATATGTGAATATATTTTATTATTGCAGATTTAGATTATTAGTAGAAACACTATTCTAAATTTTAAGTTCGTACGTTTTGTTGTTATTGGAATTTAGCAAGGAGTGAAGGATATAGCCTTTGGCATATTTATGTATTGAGAGGATTAATATTATTCATTATTTTGGAGTGGTTAATTGATTGTAGATATCGCGATGAGTAGTTCGTTTAAAAATATTAATTTCCATGCGTCTGGTTTTCTTTTTACGTTGTATACTTTAAAATATTAAAGAGTATACCTATTATATATAACCTACTGCTCATTGTAGGTCATAGCATATTTTAACATACAAAGTACGGGGCACTAGTGCCCCCCAGTGATATTTTAATGCTACCCACTGGTGGGTGATCGTGCCACACTGCCACTGACTAATACATTCTCATAACGACCGATAGGTACCAATGTCAATTATTATGTATAAAGAACATAAAACTATTTTAAGCTTTCGACTCTTGTATAGTTTATCCCATACTATATAATAAACAATAATAATATTTTATTGAATGTAGAACATGTCACATGCTCACAACTATTTTATCGGAATTGTTTATATTATATACCTATTGATAATATAAATTATACGAATAGATATATTTGTACTGATGTAGTACGAAAATAGTACACGTAATTTTAACGATGCTATCAATTTCTTCGGAAGTCGTCAATCGTCCGCGTAAATTGAAGGTTGGGTGGGAGTAAGGTGCTATATTACAACATTTCTAATTTTCTACATATTTTGAATTTTCGTCCTGTACTCCTGATGAAAGACAGGCGAGGCGACCATACACTGTATAGGTAAATTATATACTACTTTTATACAATTGTTTAGAAGTATACATATTTCATAGCATTGCTCTGTGATTGAAATATCAAATACTTATACTCGTCCAGAGCCAGATTGGATAGTCTCGGCCCTTCGAGAAATATTTTTCAATCGGTCCGTAATTTGCTATAAAAGCCCATATTGGACAAATTTTAGTATTAATAAATAGTAATGATCTTATCCTGTTTGTTGACTGTATACCTAGTGTATACTATTATAATATAGCTGTCATTAAAATGCTAAGTTTCTGGAATCTAAAGAGAGAAGAAGGAAACTACCTGACCCAGAGCTATACCAGAATCAAGAATTTATACAAAAATTTTTTTCCATAGATTCAAACATATAATTTTAAATTTTAACACGTATTTTTTTTAAATACAGATACTGATAGAAATGTATATACTCTGTTCTACTTATTTTATCAAAGTTTTATTATTGAAAAATCGGTTATTTTGATATAATTATAATATCTCAAATTCTCAATAAATAAACCTATATACAACTTGCAGATGTATTTTTCAGTAGAGTACAGTTAATAAACCTATATCAAAATTGTTGAGATAGGAGAGTTGATTTTCTTTCTATGTTCCTCTGGTAGACAATTTTATTGAAATGCCACCCAGTGAAAATTACTTAAAATATGCTCTGTTGTAGGTACTATAGGTACAATAGTAACTACCCAATAAATAGATACAACGGAAATGCGTATTAGTACCGTGACCTATGTATCAATATACCTATGTTATGAATTTATGATGTATGAACAAATGTGTGATACTGAAAACAAATCGTGTCATGGAGATGTTACCTATGAAAGAATTAATACAATAACAAGGATTTCGAAAGAATTTTACGATCGTGTTGATACGTCATAATTCATAATCTATTTAGATTTCTTTATGAAAATATTAAAATTATATGTCAACACTACTTCTTAGTATTTTAATTGTATAGTAACGATAAATTTGTTTTTTTCTTTATTTCTTGTATGGCGAATAACGTGAATCATTATTCCGATACAGTAGTATAATCTCTATATTATTTTTAAATCGTATTTAAACATTTTTTCCTTGAAATATTACTTAATACTTTGCACTATTTTAAATTTTATTATTTTGTTCCGTTGCCTAATGGTGTAGTTAAATTATTTTAATTTTATAATTTTAAAGTATTGAGCTTTGTTATGTATTAGTAAAAATTTAGTTCATAAGTTTTAATCAGTAAAAAAAATAAAAGACGTTTAGTCTCTTAAAAAGAAAATTTAAAAAGAGGTAACTGGTAAATATAAATTTAATATATTGTTAATTCTGCGTTTTTTAAGTGCTGATGATTGAAAATTTGTAGTCGAAATATGTATTCGCTAAGCAAAAACGGCTGTTTTTGACATTAAAATATCCTTAAAAATCTTATTATTTAAAAATATTACAATTGATTTTATCATGGTGGCATCGAATAATCTAAAAACAAATTATAATTGACAAATAGGTAATCTCTTTTTTAAAAACATTTTGTAATAAATTATTTTATTTATATCTAATCTTTTATATTATTGTATAAATCTACTAAGTATATTTTTAACCTACAATAAGTACATACAAATATTACACTCAAAGTAAATAAAAATCCTAGTTTTTACATGATAGAGTGTTTTTATTTTTTATGGTTTATATTTCTTAAAGAGTTTTCTCTCTAAGACTCTAGTTGACTATTTCTACTCATTCCTACTATTTTCATATATATTTTTATTATTTATTGCCAAAAAGGAATATCATAAATATATGGTAATTTTACCCTCTTTTAGTACGATAAGCTTTATGGTAGCTTGCCAAAATGTGGATTCTAATTTTGCTTGTTTACCTACTATTGTTAACTGTATAATGTTTTTTCTAAAATATTATTTATGAAAATATTCACGAACAGGGTCAAGTTATTTTAACTCGGAAACGCGGATATTAAATATCACACAAACAGAAACTTTTAAAAGCAAACATAGCAATATAAAGTTTAACCATATAAATTAAATTTAAATTGATTATGTGTTATTTAGTATTTACGACATTTACCTACAGGTCATATAGGTGACAATATAATAAACATTAGTTGTATTCTAAGTCACACATCATTCGTAATTTTACAGAAAAAAAAAATTACAAAAATAATAATATTATTATGTAGGTCGTATAGGTACGTGTTTAATATTAATAATAACTCTTAAAGTCTTAACTCTGTGAATTATTTAATATATATCTCAAAATATATAATGCATTTCAAATAAATAGCTTGAGGCAAATAAGTACATAAAATGTAGCTTGCATTCTTATTCAAATCTTTTTTTTTTCTTGTTTTAAAATTGTTTTATTACCTACACAATCAGTTACATGTATGAATCAGAACAATAAGTGAATGTGTTACCTACCTGTAATATAATGAAGAAAATAAAGACATGTTTTCCTGTAGAGTGAAGAACCCTCCCACTGAAGGAACTTTGACATAAAAATAAATCACAGTTTTAAATTTAAAGATACCCGATTTAATTTAAAAATGTAAAAGCAACATCTCAACTATAATGCACAAAGTGTATAGATTTATGTATCAACTTATTAGAATTATACTTTCAAATTAAGGTTTTATAAACGAATGCACTATAATATATCATATGCAATAATATATAATTATGGCTTACAGTTAGACTTGATAGGTACGTATTTCACAATATATATATTATTGAATTTGTTTGCTTACCCACAGACTTGTTTCAGATAAAGAAAAAATAATCAATATATTAATATGATATTATAGTATAGTTTGCGATAAATTTATTTGTTAAGATGTAGTTGACGTACGGCGTACATTTCAATTTTTTTTTTTTAATTACCTATATTGAAATCATAGACGAAACGACGAGTCAGACCAGTCAGGCCATAGACTGGATAATATTACCATTCAATAAGATTAAAAATATAAAATTAAAACTTAGTTTGTAATCAGAATTTATTTTCATATTCTGCTCCAGTAATATTTTCAAGTTTCACTTATGACGCAACTACTGAACTACATTTTTCTATAATTTATAATTCGAATAAAATTGGTAGTCTTCGACGTATCGACGAGTGTGTGGTATGTTAAAGTTAGATTTTAAGTTCTTAATGTATATATTAGGCGATTAATAAATAGTACGTACCTACCTGTATGATTCGAATTATTACATATCGCGCAGTTATAATCGTGTAGCCATCAATTCTATCATTATTATCACACTGGTCGCCGTATAAATTTGTTTACATTATTCACATTAAATGTAGGCACGTATCATAGAGTCGGATGACCAATATGTTATTGGTTACGCCGTCACGGTTCTCGGTGGTCACTATCTCGATGATGCATAATAATATTTGATATCTATGAAATAATTTTTATTAGATGCTTGGTGCTAATAGTGGTATAAAAATAAAGTTCATCTCGACTGGACATCATACAAGTTTCGATCCGTATAACCACGTCAATACGTCATATATGTATGTATAACATTCATTTACGCGCAAGTAATAAAACATCGATAGATGTGAAGTGTGTGTGTTCTCATATAATTATGTAGAAGACTTTTTTTCTTGTGCTTCTATATCTGTGCGGTGTTTTCGTATAGGAAAAAAATCAAAACTAAAAAAAAAAGTCCCACCGAATCGCTCTCTTCACAAACCACTGCTGTGATTTTATGTATAATATATAGGTATGCGAAGTCGTCGGTTTTGCGAGTCTATACCTATGCGAGATAATAACCACGTATACGTGCATATACCTGCGCACACACCTGCAGTTATTATTTTTTTATGATTGATTTATATTATTTATACGAGTTTAAAATTATTGCTTTTCCATACATGCTTACATATAATAATAATATGTATATTATAACAACATAAACTATACACACTGCAATCCTCGTCTCAATTTATAAATTGTATACTTATATGCTTGCTCCGGCGACGAAAATTGCATCTGTTACACCCGGTGGCAACTCATAATTTTACGCACCTACTTACATTTTGATATATTTATGTGCTTTTGCATTTCTCCATGACGGAAAACATAGGTATTCACCACAAAAGTACAGCCACGGGCCGTCTAGACTTATAATATTACACACCTTTAAAATATTATACACGTATATTATGTATATTTGTGTTCGAATACATTGTATGTTGTTGACTAAGCTCAATAATTATTAGTAGGTAGGTACATACATTTCTTCTTTTTAGTAAAACAATTATCAAAAACTTGTCCATCATACGCGATTCACTAAATTGTGAAAAATAATAATGTTATACCTACAAATTATGAACAAGGAAAATTACCATCACTTATCCATTAATGTCTACGAATAACTATGTTAGTGAGGTTATGAATTAGGTGCCTATAAATGGGTAATATCTTATCGGCTAATTCATCACTTATCAGTTCCTCTGACTATAATTCATTAATTATTTATTAGCAGTCGATACCATAAATCCGCTTTAAAAAATGTTATCTTTAATTAAGTGTATGACTATCATACATTTTTAGCAATTTTATTTTATTTTTTTCATATTAATTGATGTGTATTATTGTTTAATATTTCATGAAATATTTCAATTAAATAAATCTTATGGACAAATGAAGAAGAAAGAGAAAAACTAAATATACCAACCAACTTATACGAATCGATCAGACCCGACTGTCAACCCAAAAAAATCATGTCAACCAAAATAGATAAATACATTTAATTAGAATAAATATAGTCAATAGCCCTTCCCTTTATTATTGTAATTAAATTGTCACCTAAAAAATGTAAATTTTAAGTAATAGTATAATGTAAATTATGTATAAAGTTAATGGCCTATGTCGCATTGTCGCCGAAGCTAAAAAGATCAATATAAAAAAAAAATCTCATGGAATTTTAAAACCCTAAATTATTATTACACGACGTGTTTTTGAACACATTTTATTATATTTTAGACAACAATTGGTTTAGGCTGTTCAGGGGACACGTGTTCAAAACAGATTTTACAACGTCTTATAAATATAATTTAACGAGGAGGAAAATCAAAGAATGTTGGCATAGTATGATGTATATACACCATTCATGATTCGACGCCGTTGATGCGTGTAGGTACGCAGCCGCGGTCGTCCACCTACGAGCACTATAATATAATATAATACTGCATTATTATTATTATAATACACAGGTTATAATTAATATCATTTTAAAACTTCGAATGATAATATAGTATATTTTTATTATTAGGTACATATCAATCGGAAAAAAATACAAAAAATTTATTGAAATATTAATTATGGTGGGTACATACATGATATAGAGGATTGTTGTGGGTATCTACGCAGCGACTATAAATATAATAAACTCATAAATAGGGTTGGTAATTTTTCCAGACACGACAACATAAAAGGATATGCAAAGGAAAATATGGAAAATAATACATTATTATGAAAAGCTTTTTTCGGAAATAACTGTATACCTAACCAATTACTCGAGAAACACACACATTATAATATTTAATATTTGATAGTAATAGGAATCAGTGTGTTATTCGGGCAGTCTTATCACGTGGTATTTGAGGGAAACACTTAAACGTACGTACTTATCGTTCTAATATTATACAATTCTATCAATTCCATGGTTTTAAAATATTTTTTATTTTATATTTTACACCAATGAATTCGACTTGTATAAATAAAATAACTTGCTCAGCGTTATTATTATTTGTTAGTCACTTACCTTTATAGGTATTGCAAATGTCCGGCTTTCCATCAAAAAATATGTTCATTTCTTAAAATAATAATTACGTGACGATATTCACTTTGTCAAAATGTATATTTTGTTGTATAAATATTGAAAATAGATTTTAGCAATATCTATTGTGCGAAATACCATTAAAAAAAAAAAAACATTTTTACGATTAACACATTTATATAAACACCTTCTAAAATATGCATAAAACGCATGTAGGTACTATGCTTATACTTACGTATTTGTAGTGGTTATATTTTTTGTTTGCCTTACATTTCGTATATAATATAATATTTATCATTATTATCGTTCATACATTATTATGTATACTTATAAATATTTAGTAAAACGCATTAAGTTAATATATTTCTACGAAATATAGATTTCGAGATAGTATTATAATATAATTCCATAGTCCGTTATTATTGTAAAATACATGCAACATTTGCGTATAAAAGACCTTCAGAGAAAAAAAGATTAAAGAATTTTTTACTTTTACTTTTATATGCTTTTTTTATTGGTTGCGAGAGTAAACCGCGACGTACATGCAGTATTCAATTTTTTTTTAGATTTTATGGGAAAAAAACATAATTATATATTATGTATTCACATTTTGACATTTCGCTCCAGTTCCCAAATGTCGCAGGTGGATGTGAAGAATTCGAGTTCAAATGACTCCCGCATTCTAATAAATTCAGCTAGGACTCTGCAGTCAAAATTAGTTGTGCTTCTGGGACTTATAAAGGTCTGTTCGCACTGTACGGAACATCGACGTCACGTTCACAGACCAACAACGTCACGTCAAAGTATTTTACTATGTAATAAAAGCTGCCTTTCCGTGACGTTGACGTTACGTAATGTACGTAGCAGGCGTATGTGAACATTGCGGTATAAATACATGGTAAGATATTATGACGTGACGTTGCTGCTCCAAGATGTGATATCCACGTTCCATAATATTGTGTGAATCGACCTTAATTCGTATCAAACTTTCACCTTGTAGTGTTCTTCGATACTTTGGTATATCAGTCGAATATAAACAATATAGTTGACGGTCGTGATTTATCAAACCTGATTCGAGTAATGGTCAAAGTGTATAGGTACCTAATAATAACCGTATAATTAATAATATAATATTATTTTATACCTATAGAGTACGCGTATGCGTTTCGTTACATTTTAACGGCCATTCATCGGGTGTGGTTTGATTAAATATATCATTCATATTTCATGATGGATAATAATTATGAAAATAACTACTGATTCCTGTCATCGTACGAATAACCATCCATTTATTATAATATTCTGCATTATATTATATTATTTATCGAGAAAATGATTACATCCAATTAAAAATGTGTATTGTGTACAGAAAAAAATTGTTTCGCCGTCTTCGTTTCCTCTTTTGTCTACATTCGTATACCTATCATCCGTCACGGTGATAGTTTATAATTATTGATGTATTATTAGTACCTAAGTATAATAACAATCCAAATGCAATTAATGTATTATGATAATATACGTCATAATTTCGCATTCCGATAAGTGCATTTAGAACTTTGCAGTCGAGCTGCATATGCTGCAAGAACTTCATTCGTATCAAACTTTCACATTGCAGCGTTCTTCGCAATATTTTAGTATATTAATCGAATAGTGGACGGGGTCATGATTTATCAAATCGAATTCGATAATAATGATCGCTTAAGGTGCACCTAATAATAATCGTATACATTATAAAAATATATTAACTCGTGTTTCGCACATTTTAACTGCCATCACTTGGGCGTGGTTTGATCAAAATATATTATCATTTGTGATGGATAATAATTATGAAATACCTATTGATCCTGTCATTGCACGAATATCCATCAATTTTTATTATATTCCACATTATATTTTATTATTTATATGTCTCGGGAAAATTATTACATTCAATTAAAAATCTGTATTATGCCTGAAAAAAATTGTTTGCCGTCTTTATTTCCTCTTCCATCCATATTCGTATAGCGTCCAACACGATAATATAATAATTTATGTATTATTGGTAAGTATGATATTGTGCAAATACACTTAACGTATAATATATATATATACATATAAGCAATTTAAATATGTAAAATATTTAAAAAAAAATAGATATGTATTAAAAAATATTATAGAATCGATATTGTAATATTTAATACTAATTACTAAGCCGCGTACATCATTACTTATAAATGAACATAATTTTTAAATTATTAATCGTTGTTGTCAACATTGGTATAATATAATATTATAATAATGATATTATAATGATTGTTTGCAGTAAATGAACAATGTTGTAGTTAATTATTTTTACTCAAATAATAATGTCTGAATATTTATGTTTTTAACTTGAAATAATTGTTGATAACATTTTAATATTCACGAAATATTGAGTTGATGCAGCGAGTTTGGTTGTAATCACAGACGTTGAAAAATGTATAGTTATTTCATAATAGGTAATATACAGGACATTTCCATTTATAACAAAAATGTCATCCTTTAATGAAACCGTTTGTACCGTATTGATTTATAAACCGATAACTACACTTACCCCAATTAATCAGCAGCGTTCAAAAAGTTCATCCTTTGTTTATTTTTATAGTTTTTATTTTCACCTGGGGCCTCGAAGAAGAAAAAAACATGCTAAATACGGCATTTTGTCGTTGTTTTGTGACATAATTTTGAAATTTATTAAATCACGTCTCTGATAATAGTGATTTTTATTTATATTGAGTATGTATAGGATACTTATAATAATATTTGACACATTTATTAATGTAATAGTTAATTATTAAACAATAATGCATAGTAAAAAAAAGAATTATTTTAAGCATATATATTTTAATTTACATACTTCATATTTTACTTTCCTGTCAATGTGATTGCATAGTGATTGGATATGTTTAAATCACTTTAAAATATATAGAACACATAAAATAATAAAATATAAAGCATAACCGTTTATTAATATTATTTTATTATTTAATATAATTGAGATATAGCTACACGATTATCAAATGTTAACATGTCATTGTATATTATTATAATAATGATAATATTGTGTATTTTTCGGTTTATTGAGTATCTAAAACAATAACTATTATTTTTAACCAAACGCCGGACAATTCAAAATATCCGCCCAAACAAATTATAAACAATCAGAAAGAAACAATTTAGAAATATTTTTGTTAAAGTACAATGCACTTGGCGTTTCAATGAATGAACACAAAACATATTACACGCATTACGTATTTACGCATGTTTGATTGTAATTTGTACCTACTGCAGTTATATTACACCAATTTATTTCTTACGACCTTATGTCCATTTTAAATTACAAGCATTTCAAAAAATGAAATGTTTAGGAAAACAAGAACCTGTAATCTAAGCGGCTTAGTTACAGCTGTAGCATTCACTTTATTTTTGTGAATGATAATTACAATAAGAAATATCGTAAATCATTTCTGTTAGACTAATTTTTTTTTTTATTTGAACAAAAACTCGTATACCTAGGTCTCACGGCCGTATTGCAGTTGGCTATTAGTTATTATTTATGTTTAATACTATTTCACTGTAATTTTTTCTCATTTCCCCCCCCCCCCCCCCATTATTAAAACCACTGATGCATTTTAATGGATTGTAAGTAGAGTAATCTTACATGGTGTAATAAACTCGTTAAAGTCGTTGCAAGCTGTTCACTGTTTGCAGTATAATGCATATAATATAATTTCGTGTATGGAAATAATAACGTTCTTTATTGTTATTGTTTTTTAATGATATTCAGTATTGCGTAAACCATTTAATATTAACTGCATATCTTATGGTTTGATAAATAAATTGAAATGTCTAAGAAGATGGTTTTCTAAATGATATACACGAGTAACCAATGTGTATATATATATATATATATATATATATATATATATATACAGTGATTTGTACGTATATTATGTGCAGAAATAAATCTTTAAGTCAATACATTAAAATGAAGTTCACCATGTAGGTTAAAAGTTAAGGTCTAATGGTCAATTACAAATTACTATGCACACATTCCTTGAGTGTACTAAATTAGTATTAATTATTAAACGATATATGGGGAATATTTGAAGAAAAAATGTTAACCCTCAATACATTTGTTTTACTAATAACTATTAAATTATTTTTAAATATATCACTACTCCATAATATAATAATTGTAATTTCTATGACATGACGTGTTGTTACTTGTTATAGATATATAATCAATGGTAATATCTAAACCTAAACTAATACATATTAAAATTATGTTTATAGTAATATATGGTTGTTGGAACCATATATTGCTTTATTATATTGTTCTTCCACAAGTTTCCTATTTTACAAATAAACCGCGTGGAAATTATAATATAAAACATGCACTATTATCGCAGAAGATTTTTTTTTTTTTAACTCAAATTCTTAAGAAATTTTAACCCTATAATCTGTATAATATAATATAGTCACTACCTATATTATATTATATACTATATTATAGTGTATAGTCGTAGCCCCTAGGTTGAAGGTTTAACTGTGCTGGACTTTCGCCGTGTGTAAAATATACGGTGTTCATAATATTATGAATTAATAACTGTTGTGATAACACTTGACTCTCATATACAGCCAGCCCACCAGCACCTCCAACCTGCACCTCCATTCTATCGACCATCATCTAGATCGTTATACCCAATGCCGCTTAGGCGTGGAGTGGATATAATATATCTTGTTATCATATTAATCAGACTCGCGTATAGTATAGATACAATGTGTGTATATTTTTATTCTCATTTTTCACAAACACGAACGGCAGTGCAATGTTTTGCTTAGTGTGCGGTGAAAAAAAATGATTATTACTCATTTCTTTTTTTCTCATTATCCGTCTCTTATGATTTACCGTGCGACCGACGCCGTTCGATCCTAGATTAATAACCCAGATAAAAACCCAGAAGGACTGGTGGCTTTGGTGCAGCCGATCAGTAAAACATACTATAATGTGCGTCACTATATTATAATATATAATAATATATGCACGAGCCGATGATTTTAGTATAAGGAAAAGGTAAGTTTTCCAACGAGGATCTGCGTGAATATTCAAACCATAAAAAATAAGTAATAAATCTATACCTAAATCGACCGAAAACCATCATTCACGTTTGCTAAAAAAAATCTTAAATGTCACAGCCCGACGTTTATGCGAAAGCAACAAAATAATAATAATACGGTGAGAAATTTCATTTTTCATCGGCATAATACAAATTTTACTCACATAAAATTACAGACAGTTTACCGTATTTTCCTAGCGATCCGAAAATAAGAAAATAGTTTTAAATTAGGTAACCACTTTGCTGTACCGCAGTATATTAATAGAGTCGACTGCACTTCATCATTTAATGTTACATTTTAATTCAACGATTTATCATTCCACATAAAAAAAAACTATTCTGAGCCAAGAATCGCGGTTTTTGGGCCTATATTACCAAGGAACTCATACTATATTTCATTATACTATAATGAGTATATCACCTTACTATTATAGTCATTAGATAAGTTGCATTATTTATTTTCCGAAAACATTTCATTTATTTTATTGATAATATTTAATTATTATAATATAGCACCTAAATATTTATGTATAGGTACTATAGTTTTGTATTTTCTATAATTTAATTAAATTACGCCAATGCATCTTTCTATACTCTCTTAAAGCTTCGCGCGCTGGTACATTGTATGTTTGGGCGTGAACGGGTTCTGATTCATTTAGTGTCAACTCCACGACATTATTGTGTACAAAATCGACGTAGTATATTCATTCGCTAGTAAATTACTTTATACAAAGATAGTGTGATTTCAATTTGTCACGAATTTGATATGTTGTATTTTATGGTTACCGCGTAATATCACTAATGCGTTATAAATTTCACACTGCTACTTAATTTATTAAGGTTATTATCTCTGCTGAAATGTAATTCTTTTGAAACCACTGATTTTTTAATAATATTTAATTTTATTTTTGTAAAATTCCCGATGCGATCATCAATTTAAAACATCATGACAATATACTCGAGTTAACTCAGCTTTATAATCAGTAACCACCACTACACCATCACTCGAAACAAAAAAAAAACCCTTACAAATGTTAGCGTAACGGTTAAGATAAATTTCACTGCGTTATTTTATACACCTTGTGAGTCAGCGAGTATTGCATTATGATACAGGTTGGGCCACCGTATTTTCTTAATTTTTTCTCGATATTAACTCTTAACAAATAAAAACGGGAAATCACTGAAGCCCACCCTTTATATTATATGTATTGTATATACTATATACATTGTGTAAATATAAATCTCCTTTTTTGAGTGTGTTCACGAAAAATCTTAATTTCTATCTCTCAAACATGCCTGTCGCCCAACTATGATAGAACGCCTTCTATTTTCAAATAAAATTCCAATGTACCTTTCGCAAATTGTTTACTACCTGTTTACAAAGATATGACGATATACCGAGTTTGGTCATTCTGTATAATGATCGGAGGCGTAATTGTCGGTTCACGGATATCTATACTCACTTAAAACCTTATTTGGGGAGAGGTCAGGACATGGACATGATGGCTATCGGATACACGATTATTTTGGATTTACTTAACTCGTAAATTTTAACGATGGCTATTGAAAAAAATCTAAAAAAAAGTTCAAAACGTTCGTTAAATATATATATGTGTGTGTGTGTGTAAGTAATACCAGTGTAGTAATATAGAGGGGTTTATATTATTTAAATATAATATTTTATTATTTACTCATACATCGACTTTTGTCATACGCATATAATAGTAATGGATTACAACTTATAATTTGATCGGTTATAACGATATAATCTTGGTGTACGATTGTACTAGTATAGGTATACGTATATTGAGTGCATTTTACGATATTTTTCATTCAATACGGTATTTAAAATGTCAAATTCCTTAGAGTTTAGCTTTATAGAGCATCTATAGAATGTATATATATATTCTAGTTAATTATGTACTGATGCGATAAATAATTTTTAAAATACAATTTCGGTCGCTCCTCCAACACCAATTCAATAATACCAATGTACCTGTGTGAAAAGTTCAAATGTATAATACATGCAGGGTCCAACAGAACAAACGCATGTTCTTCAAAATGATGCTATGCTCAAAGTACTTTCAGTAAAAAATGTTTTATTATATCAAAAAATGCATATTACGCATATCGTCAGCCTATTTATCAAACGGCGTAACTCCAAAAAATTCAAATTTCATTTTTTCATATCATTCAATAGAAAAAAAAATGCGCGTCGAATGGTATCATAATCATAATATTTAAGTGTGTTTTCTCCCATGAAACCGGTGATAATTTACACGCATTAGTCGTAACTCCGATAAACAAATAATATAATTTCTATATAGAAACCGGCGTATCTCCATATTATCAGTTTACAACATCATTCTGTTTAAATTTATGTTAAAAATCTAAAATGTATCGTTGCTAAAACCATTAAATTTATTCTTTTGGCTAAAACGTGAACAAGATGACATCTAGAACAAAAAAACTTTTAGAAATGGCTAAAAGTGTTTCTGCACCATACAATATCATGACAAGTTCTCCAAAGTTGACTCGGAAAAAGTCAAGTGTGTAAAATAAAAAACTTTAATTGTATTATATAAATATGAAATTTGTTTTATTTTATTCCATAAATACGTAGTGTCAATTCAAAATAGGTAGGTATGTACTTTTTAATTTTTGTTTAGGTAATATTAGAAATGAAAACAAACAAAATAACGGAGCTGTTGAAAACATTTTCGATATTGACACTTATATTAGTGAACAGTTAGAAAATTTAAATGAAGATGATCAGTTAATTTATACTTCTAATAAGTATGACATAGTAGAGTTTGTTGCTAGTGTAGCTGTTCAAGAAACTGGTAGTTTAGATTCAGGTTTGATGGCATACATTTTATGTTTAAATTTTGGTTTGAAGTATGTATAATAGCTACTAGATTTTTAAATAATATTATTTTTTACTGTAGGTAGTAATAATGATGATGTTATTGGAAATAATAATATTATGGTTCCATTTGCATTTGAAAATTCAAATGAATACATGAGTAATAATAATAATAATGATTCTGCAGAAAGTTTTAGTAATAATAATATAGAAAATCAAAATGATTTTACCGAGAGTACAGAAACCTCAGGTATATTATACAGTTTTTTATATGTAACAAAATTTAGTTTTGAAAATAATTTTAGGCATATGGTGCCCTTGAGCCACAAAGTAGGGATGCAGGCAATCGCGAAAGATCATATCGCGTCGATCATCAACGGTTCGTAGTTTGTATTGGTAGACTTTTGATTTTATGTGATCTCACCAAAAAAAATTTGCATGTCGTCAAGTCAGGGGAGCAAGAGGGCCACGGAATGTCTCCAAAACGCAAAATGAGCCATATGTATAACATTTTTTTTCAAAACCTAAATTTTGTTACATATAAAAAAACTGCATATGCGTATGTATTTTTTGATAGGTATAATAAAACATTTTTTACTGAAATTACTTTGAGCGTAGCATTAATTTTAAAAACATGCGTTTGTAACCTTGTATAATAATATAATATTTAATATTACAACGAAATGAGATAATAATGTATTAATCGATATTCACACTTGCGCGGTGCACGCAACTATATTGAATAGTATAAAATAACAATAATAAAGTTTTAGTGATGATGATGATGATAATAATAATAATACTACACTGAAATTGCTTTTGTTGGATATGCAAGAACTGTGTCAAACTCATTAGCGGACCCGTTGAAATCGCACAAGCGGGATTCAGAGATCGCGTGCCTGACCTAAATTCGCACGCTCACGCTGCTGCACCGCTGCACGTAGATTACATCATTTCCGTCAGATTTTGTCTCGTTATTTGCAGTTGGCTCGCGATATTCCATTATATTACGTACAAATACAGTAATATGCATGTGGCACGAGTGCGGCGAGCCATATTATAATTAGTTTATTACTATTGTAACGTGTATTGTGGTGTAGTGTGCATGTGCAGTATATACAATAATGACGTGCACAATATACGCTACATATACAGTTGTAGTGTATATATGTTAATATTTATTCATTTAAACGGCAATCTTTTGGTGTGTGTGTGTCTGCTCTCGTCCCAGTTATTATATCGTACTCCGGTAATAATATGCAGCTCTGCGTTTTTCGACGTCGGGCCAGCGAGCGGCAATTCGCGTCCTCCCAGCTAACGTGGGGTGACCTCGCAGGTGCCACGCGCAACGTCTATTAAAAACACCGTCGCTGTTTCCACGTGTACACAATACACATATTTAAGTTTTCACGCCACCACCGGAACGTAGCAACTTAATATTATCATTACAACAATAACTACTACTTCTACTCTTATGGTAATATGTGCTCGCAGTTAATTAAAATACCCCTAACGACTAGAGAATGATTCACCGATAATTTTCTTATCCGCTTTTATCATCTCATAATGCGTTTATTTTGGAGCTTTCACATTTACTTGTCATTGGGTCCGTAGGTAAAAATGTGGTCGGACATTTGCGCATTACACATATTAAAATTTAAAGACAATATCTTCAAATACTTAAGTTATAATTAAGATTTAGTACTGATTAATCTGACGTATATATAATGTTTAATAACACAGTTCTAAACACTTCTTAACCCTCGTTCAAATTTTGATCTACATAAATAAGCATAACGTAATCAAACGATTTACAGTAATAATTTAGGTTTTAATTTGAAAATAATAGATTACGTAAACAATGCCATTAGACGTTTCTTATAAATGGTATGTAAACCCAAAAAAATTAAGTATGGTCTATAAGCGTACTTTAAGCTAAAGATTCAAAAATCAGAATTAGAATAAGTGTATATGAATTCAAAATTGATGAAAAATTGGAATATATGGTGAACCATAAAATGCATACCTGCAATTGTCCTACATATAGTAGATAGTCAAATATATAACATAGTTATATATATACAGTTTAATATAATGTAGCCATCATATTCACATTTAAAAGGAGAACACTTTTATGAGCTTTTAATAATTACCGATATGGCGATATCTATTGGATAAAACTATAATACCAATTAATTTTATTTGCATACAAAATTAATATTTGTAATAATTATAATTAACATTTTAACTTTGAATAGGCACCTACCTAATATTTAGTAGCTGGTATAGTTATTATGTTATAATGATAATAATTTATGATTGAATGACGATAGGGTGTCAGTAATTCCCTAATATAGAACTCTGGCCACACTAAGTTTAAGTTATAAATTATACCTCCATAGCTCCCTACTCCATTATGTCTTTACTTTGCTAGCTGTATAATACTGTATTATGATATGCTGTTATTGGATCGCCCTTTTATTTTTGTTGGATAGCGAAAATGTCAATATATTGGTAGGTACCTCTTATACTTTTTCTGATGCTACCTCTCACCTCTACATCGAAATTGATCGTTATCGCGGAAACGGACTCCGATGTCGTCGTGTTTACTACCGCGGGTTAAACCACGGTTATAATATTATTACATCCCGTTAGGAACTCGCACAGTAATATGTATTTATATGTATATAGGGTGTATATAAGAGCGGAGCTGCAGTTTATACTTATAAGTAATAAGTATATATTATTATTTCACCTAACAATCGGTTCGCGTGTCTGTCGTATAATGCACGCCTACTACTCTTATCCGTATACCTATATAGTATTTAGTTCAGATTTTTTAGTAATGCGGTTCGTAGATGTGCAAGCTTCGAAAGAAAAAAATAATTTTAAAAGCTTTTAAAACAATTATTTACCACAAAGACAATGTCATTCGGAAAAATAAGACATATTTTATATTGTTATTGTTTATTTGTATTTCTATATATTGCTTATTATAATATTATTAATAAGGCGTGGCGTTCTTAGTTTCGTTTTTTGACCACATTATATGACAGTGGTTATACTGATTTGTCATACATTTAGTATATTATTTTAATATTATTATATGTTACTTTGGTCTATTTTTCATCAAACTTGTTTTATGGTTTTTGTCAATAAATAAGTGACCATCCTAAATTCTAATATCATAAAATTAATTTTAATAGGTTTAATATAATGCATATTTTAATTGAATTGTGAAATCTAGAATCATTGAAAAAACATAATATTAATATAATATTGTGTTTTGGTTTTTGACGAAAATTCAAATTAGTCTAATTTTCTGCAGACTATATTGAATTTCACACGATACTTAAAAGAATTGGAGTCATTAGTTCTATTGTATTTTTTCTTCGAAAATGCAATGAATATGGTCCTATATGTCGCACACTCGAAAATTTTTTTGTAGATTTGTTTTCATTGCAATTTACAATGCCAAGTTTGAAATATTATAATGTACTCTAAGAGCTCGTATACAATAGCACTTATTCTACAATAACTGTCTATTGTAGCAATATACCATTTCGTCAACTATCATATTATTAATATTGACGTCGTTTGTGCATTAACTAATTTATGTATTATAAAATGTTAAGCATGATAGCACGATTCGCAATCGCTATTTTTAATTTCTTCACACATAACTAGAATACGTATTATACATTTATACATCGTATAATGAGGTACTCGTATACGTAATATAATTTTATATACAAATATACAATAATAATATAATATTAAATTGCAGTGAATAAAACCACATTTTTAACATTTTTTGTATAATTAAATAAGTTTGATATAATACATTTCCGATCATCCTGCAGTGCACCATACACAACACTGAACACATCATAAATCATATGTGCGTGAAGTTGGCCCCCCCACCTTTGCAAATTTCTGTGAAAATTATGTAATCATTTTGCAAATAATTTGCAAATATTTGCAAATTGGTTTTCAGAATTTGCAAATAAATTCCCCACCCACAATAAAAAAAATAAGATAGGGGGGGCCAACTTCACGCAGCCCCCCCTATATGTAGATAGTGGATCCAAGATACTACCAACATTTTGCAAATCATTTGCAAATATTTGCAAATTGGTTTTCAGAATTTGCAAATAAATTCCCCGCCCGGTATAAAAAAAATAAGATGGGGGGGCCAACTTCACGCAGCCCCCCCTTTTGAGCAACGAACTTCAAAATGCTACCAACATTTTGCAAATCATTTGCAAATATTTGCAAATTGGTTTTCAGAATTTGCAAATAAATTCCCCGCCCGGTATAAAAAAAATAAGATGGGGGGGCCAACTTCACGCAGCCCCCCCTTTTGAGCAACAAACTTCAAAATGCTACCAACATTTTGCAAATCATTTGCAAATATTTGCAAATTGGTTTTCAGAATTTGCAAATAAATTCCCCGCCCGGTATAAAAAAAATAAGATGGGGGGGCCAACTTCACGCAGCCCCCCCTTTTGAGCAACGAACTTCAAAATGCTACCAACATTTTGCAAATCATTTGCAAATATTTGCAAATTGGTTTTCAGAATTTGCAAATAAATTCCCCGCCCGGTATAAAAAAAATAAGATGGCAGCTACGAATTGTGCTGACATTTTGTAAACAGCCCGCTAACTTTTTTATAATTTCGAGTTCAAACTCATACCAATCGTTGGTGTTTATACGTATGTATAGTTTATAGTATAGTATAAAATTATATTATATAATACACAATTGAAATAATATACTAGGTACTTATAGAAGTATTTTACATAATAATATATCGGGCTACTATTTAATATAAGTTTAATAAATTGAGCATAAACATAAAAGTAATTGTTTCTTACCTACCCTTATAGTCTTAATACATGATACTATTATAACATTAAATATATATATTAATTAATTATGACATTTTTCAGATCTACATCCTATCTACCTACCTATAAAATAACAAAACGAATCAACCACAAATTTTAAAGAGTATTAATAATTTAATATTTTTAAATCAATAAATTATGCT
The DNA here is from genome assembly GCF_037042655.1 of Diuraphis noxia. Classification (NCBI taxonomy): domain Eukaryota; kingdom Metazoa; phylum Arthropoda; class Insecta; order Hemiptera; family Aphididae; genus Diuraphis; species Diuraphis noxia. The sequence goes on from NW_028301712.1 coordinate 52,856,377, forward strand.
TATCAGATCTTCAAATTTTATTCATTTTAAATTTAGGTTGTTAATTTTTAATTATTGAAGTTAGAAAACGTTGTTCCTAGTTTTTGCCATTTATTATAAAACGTCAGGTCCATACATCAAAACAAATTAACACCACCGGCAATTTTCTCATTTTGATGCAGGATCCTGGAGTCATGTCACTATCATAGAATTGGTAAAAGGAAAATTAAAAAAAGACAATTGTTTTAATAGTTTGTTGATTCGTATTACTTTTATTTATCTTGTAACAAACTCATAATATAAATTTAAAATTATTAAAATATAACCATTTTGTCTTTTTGTTTTATAAAAAAAAAAAAAATAAGCTTCTCTTATTACTATAGTTGACTTTTGTACCTATAAACATAACTTTTTTTTACTCTTTCACATATAAAATTATATGTGGTTTTATTTTTGTTGAAAATGGGGTACTTTTTATTTTTTTTGCCAAATCATTGTGTATCTCCCATCTATTTACGCGGCGTACATACGCTACATAATGATCATGTCCATAAGATACTGCTCCGGATAATATATATCTAAAAATTATTCAAAACAATTAATTAAATAATATATTATTTTAAAATAATTATATTCAACACCTGTTACTGTCAATTATCAGACTATACTGCAAGTCAGCCAGTGAGTACTCATGGTGTTCAGCAATTAAATCTGTTTCAATAAATAAATGATTTCCTAGAACTCTGGTTACATTTAAAAATCCCAAACAGTTTAGTTCTGTGCATTTAGTTTTTTTTTCTTCACTGTACTCTTTCAAACTAGCCTCCAAATCATTGAAATCGTTAAATGTTGAGTTTAAAATTATTGTTGGACTTGGTATAGATTTCGACGTAGCACAGTGGAAACACTGTCGGTTTTCAACGGCGGATGGCACACTTTTCAAAAAACTAGTGATCATATAAGTCACGTTACATCTCGCGTCTATAAGTTTGACATCTGTTATTCCGGTGTCTTCTGGGAAAGGGGTGAAGCTAGGGGTGAAGTTGGCAGTACAAAATACATGGTGGGATAGCTGAAAAGTGGGGGTCCAACAAATTCCAACAAGTTTCCAACAATGTCCAACAAGTCCATTTGAACATTGTTGAAAGGTTAGTTCTGCTAACATTGTAATGCTAACTTCACATAGGTAAAGGATCATGCCACGCGGACTAATGAATAGTGATTAATTAAATTAAATAAATTTAAAACAATTAAATTACTAATACCTTTTAAAATTTGTGATAGGTTCATATTTTTATCTAGGGACACCTATCGTGTAATAACAAAACCTATTAATAATTAAGTAAAAAAATTGTCTTTTTAATTTTCCTTTTACCAATTCTATGATAGTGACATGACTCCAGGATCCTGCATCAAAATGAGAAAATTGCCGGTGGTGTTAATTTGTTTTGATGTATGGACCTGACGTTTTATAATAAATGGCAAAAACTAGGAACAACGTTTTCTAACTTCAATAATTAAAAATTAACAACCTAAATTTAAAATGAATAAAATTTGAAGATCTGATAAGCATAATTTATTGATTTAAAAATATTAAATTATTAATACTCTTTAAAATTTGTGGTTGATTCGTTTTGTTATTTTATAGGTAGGTAGATAGGATGTAGATCTGAAAAATGTCATAATTAATTAATATATATATTTAATGTTATAATAGTATCATGTATTAAGACTATAAGGGTATGTAAGAAACAATTACTTTTATGTTTATGCTCAATTTATTAAACTTATATTAAATAGTAGCCCGATATATTATTATGTAAAATACTTCTATAAGTACCTAGTATATTATTTCAATTGTGTATTATATAATATAATTTTATACTATACTATAAACTATACATACGTATAAACACCAACGATTGGTATGAGTTTGAACTCGAAATTATAAAAAAGTTAGCGGGCTGTTTACAAAATGTCAGCACAATTCGTAGCTGCCATCTTATTTTTTTTATACCGGGCGGGGAATTTATTTGCAAATTCTGAAAACCAATTTGCAAATATTTGCAAATGATTTGCAAAATGTTGGTAGCATTTTGAAGTTCGTTGCTCAAAAGGGGGGGCTGCGTGAAGTTGGCCCCCCCATCTTATTTTTTTTATACCGGGCGGGGAATTTATTTGCAAATTCTGAAAACCAATTTGCAAATATTTGCAAATGATTTGCAAAATGTTGGTAGTATCTTGGATCCACTATCTACATATAGGGGGGGCTGCGTGAAGTTGGCCCCCCCTATCTTATTTTTTTTATTGTGGGTGGGGAATTTATTTGCAAATTCTGAAAACCAATTTGCAAATATTTGCAAATTATTTGCAAAATGATTACATAATTTTCACAGAAATTTGCAAAGGTGGGGGGGCCAACTTCACGCACGTATAAATCATTACTATATATCGATACAATTGCAGTTAGTATACCTATCGTTTAGACGCCAACACTGACGTATATAACATAAAATATTACACACTACGAGTGTTATGAGTTACCACATTTATTTGTCTGTACCACGGTGTGTAACAACCACATACATTTAATTGTTATTTTTTTTATTATATATACGTACGTGTAGATTTATCAGAAACTAAGATACGTAATGGAATTATACAGGATGTCACTTTATGTAGGTCATCGTATAAATTATACAGATACCCGTGATCTACCTGCTGCTCTCACCTCATACGATCCCATCATGGAAGTTGTGGTTTTAAACTTTTAAAAACAGTCACATAAATCGTGGCTATCCCAGAATTTAGAGGAACACGATGTTTTCGTAACATAAAAACATGATATTATTCATTTTTGTTTGTTCGGAGTTTATAGGTTTAACCAAAAAATATTACGACTTAATGTTATTATTAGAGGTCGGATTTATATTCTCTTACAATCCTTAAAATATGATGTTTTATGTCCTAAAAATCATATCAACATTTTTTTTCAATATTAAAAAAATTATTAGAAGAACCCGTGGTACCAATTGGGGCCTGGACTTTTGAGGAACCTGGCGTTCATGCAAATAATTACTTCAATATACATATATTAGAAAAATGTTTCAAAACTAATTGTTATTTAAGAGGAACCTGGATTTAGTTCTGTACCAGGGTCAAACATATGATGTGGTGAGCCTGCAATGACGAACTCTGTAAAACTGCTTATCGTATATTCGTATACAATGTCTTCTAGTGAACTAGTTTTCTGTTACAAGCAATTTATTGTTTTTGTATAACACATTTTAAATATTTTATCCTTCATACAGCATTGTCATTATTATTGCAACTTGTAGTGCCAGTTTTGGGGAAAAAAATTATAATAATATTAATACTGCGACGACATGTCAAACAGTTTTTTGGGGGTCTCGTTCATTGTACAAACGAACGTGTGTGTATATTATACATAGTAGGTACATATGGCATGTTCATCGGCGCGTACTATCTGAACGTGTCAGGGTATCCGATTTGACTTAATGTTTTCCGTCGGGTCTGTCGCTACTTACACATTTATTATTATTATTATTATTATTATTACTATATAACTATACACTATCCAAAAAAATAAAATAATACAACACTGTCCGGATTGCGTGCGTGTTGACCCGGAACCGGTTATTCGCAATATTTAATATATAATAATTTAATATATAAGCTCCATTGGAGCTGGTGCATATTAACAGGATCGTTTTGATCATATTCACGCATTTCAACGGAATATAATTAAAATATTTAATATTTATTTCTATACATTCGTGGATCTACGAAAGAGTGAATTATCGCGAAAAAACATCATATTACCATAATCGCCTCCTTATCGCCGTCATGTCGTCGTCTCGTCTCGCAATCTTTCGTTACGTTAATGGTCCAGATAAAATTAACAATATAATCGTTAGGGAAGGTACGTTATATAATATTCCAATAGTCGTTGGCTTAAATAATTTTTTTCTCGTCTTGATAATGTATTTTATACCTAAAATTATTTTAACACATATGTAGGTTGGTAGGTACTATAAAATGCGTTCCATGAAACGGTGGTTATCAATCATTGTAAGACCACGACCTCCTATAAATTATAATGTATTAATGTCAATTTTTGACAACTATTTGCGACCTTAAAAATAAAAATTGAAATTCGTTTTTATAAAATATAACAGAGACTAAAAGAACTACAAAAGGACGTACAATATCAAACCTTCATGATTCATTTAGGCATAAAGTATAATATATTATATATATGTCATATATGTGTGTGTTTACATTGTACTAACATAGTTTAATAATAATATGTATAAATTATTATATTGCAGTTGATTAGTGAGCATCGGTGTCACGTTTCATGTACAACACGTATGGTACTACCATATGTTTTCTTTTTAGTAATTTTTTAACGTCCACATATTACATTAACTGGTGGTTGTATAAGAATAATATTATTGTCGGACGTTGAAGATACATGTACATTGTAATCCTTACACAGAAACGAAGAATGATGAATGTACCTACAGCCAAACTCGTAAATAAAATATAATATAGTATAGGAACTTCAAACTTGGCAGTTGGCATATTACCGCATTATAATATTATAAAATATGGAATAATTAGTTTAATTAAATTCACAATTTCATCTAAATGAAAGATCGATTAATGTCTCCTTTAACAGTATATTTTTTTATTAAGATTGTTAGATCTTTTATAGGTAAGATATATTTTATGTAACTTATTTACATTATAAATTCCAATAATCACAGTGAATGGTGTGCGTTTGTACGAACATTTCGCCAGCCCCCCCTTTTTTAAATTTTTAAATTTTTTCTCGGCCAAACATTAGTGCGCCATTAGTGTGAATTTGTGCATTTCCAGAATTTGTGCGAAACCCGCTGCACCCGAAAAATTTAATTCTTCGATTTTGGCATTTCCCCAGCCCCCCCTCATGGAAAAAATTACAATTTTTAAATTTTTTTTTTCCCCAAACATTAGTGCGCCATTAGTGTGAATTTATGCGAGTATTTCCAGGATATGTGCGAAACCCGCTGTACCCGAGAAATTTAATTTTTCGATTTTGGCATTTCCCCAGCCCCCCCACCAATCACTCATGGAAAAAATTACATTTTTTTCGTAAATCATTAATTGAAATACTTACAGAATTTTAATTTATTTTTATTCTCTCATTAAAAATAACATATCCTTAATTTATATAGTAACTGTCAACAAGGCACGTTTGTAGGTAGTTTCAATGATGTGATATTATTTTACGTTCGGTTATCACCAAAATTGTATCTAGTATTTAGGGTTAAATCTATTTATATACATTATCAATCATAAATTATTTTGTTTAAGATAAGCTAAATTAATTTTTTTAGAGCAATGAATACATAAATACTTTTTTGACATATAGTAAAAATATTTCTGGTTTAGCGGTTGAGTGGACCTGGACTCGAGTAATTAAAGTGTGCCCGCTTATTCCGACATTGTTTTCAAATTAATATAAATCTAAGAACATCAAAATGTACCTTGTTGTCTGCATTAATTTGTATGTGGGAATTCATCATTGATACGTTTCACATTTTAACAGGTCATATGAGTAAATTTAAAAAAGGGGGGCTGGCGAAATGTTCGTTGCGTTTGTTTCACAGTATTTGTGCTGCGGCGCATTTACCATTATTGTAATAGTAATAGATTAAGGTCGACAATAACATGACAACATATATAGCATCTCTGAACATTGATGTACAGATCAAACATTAAACATATCATCTGACGTTTTAAATCCCATAGGCTATGGCATGTTTTTAAATAGCACTGCAGTAGAATTTGAGAACTTTTATAGATAACAGGAAAATATTAGGCAGGATAAAAGAGAAAGAATTATGTATAAGTTTCAAAAAAAATAATTGTTTTTAAAATTACTATGCTACAGCGTTATCAATGGTTTAAAATTATAGTTTACAATAGTTAAGTACCTATATGTATTCGAATAAAATTATTAGAAATGCAGTTTATACGTTTTATTTGCGAGTTATCACTTTATCAGTAATTATATAATATTATGTATGACCCCAGAAAACTACCCAAAGCCACAGTCTCTACAATCGCTGCACTCGTTCGCAGTCTTTAAGATAAAAAGAAAACTACCTAATTTTTTTTTATTACGTTTTAGTCAGAGACTAGGTATTATGACAGCTCGATAATTATATATAAGAAAACTATTATTCCAAGAAATGTTCTTGGTAAACCCATAAGTCAAACGCTGTTTACATTTTGATTTTGGTTAATTTTGACTTGCAGTATACTATTAAATATTAATAATTGCCTATAAATTCTTTTAGTACTCTTAAAAGACTAATTTCAGCCTGTATTCTACACTTAAATAATATATACAGTCACCTTAAATAAAACGATATTCATTCACATATTATTAGTGTTCATTCAAAATAAAAACGTATTTTGTGTAATTTTATTTTAAAATTATCAATTATATTTGTATTAAATAACAATCATTTTTACTTTGAGCACGTTTCCGTTTTGGACCGAAAAATAATTGCCGACGGGCCTATGTAACTTTACATGAATTTCCGAGAAGTAGATGAGCGTGTGCGAACAAACACGTAATTGTTTTGTTTTAAACTGATGTCCTAACTTTGCAGTAATAGCTCGTTTAGCCAATCAAACAATTAAACTTTGGTACAGCAAACTGTGGTTCAAACAAAAAATAAAAATTTTAAATGTGTATTCAAGTCAGATTAACAAATTATTATTATTTAATCGCGATCCCACAGTAATACGGACATCTCAGTAGTCTAATAATACAATTGTAGACATATTAATAACATAAATTAATTACTAAAACGCGATACATGTTATATCTACATATTGTGTTTACCACGTATAGGTATACCTAAGTTGAACAGTATACCTACAATAAATATTGTGTGGTATAATGTTTCCAAACAAAACAGAAATATTAAATTAATGACGCGGCATGACAGACACAATGCAAACGATTTAAAATAAATTAACAACAATTTTTTTTTACTTTACATGATCAAAACTAGTATTAATGTATTAAGTTCAATAACATACACAGACATCATTTTTTTATCATTAACATTGTATAAAATAATATTATATTATACTAAATTGTGTATCGGATACGCATAATAGGTAAAGCCCGTTAATATAATTATCGCCGTAAAACTCATTGTGATAATATATTTTATATAAACTCGTAGACAATGCCGCGATCGATAAGACCATAACGCATAATATTATAATTATTCCACAATCGTTCGTTTAAAGCTGTTTGTACGCACAGGTGGTTTTTTTATGAGTTTCAATGCCTGTTTAATAATAATATATATACCTATAATACAGTAATACTTGATAGTGCATAGGTACATTTAACTGCATAATGCGTGTACAGGGTCAGTGCACCACTCGGTAGACATCAAATTTGTACACCGAGGCCTCGCAGATTTTATCGTACACATCGAAAAACAAAAACGTGATATTATAATATCATGAAAAAATAAAATAACGTACTATATTTTTAATCATATTCTATAATTTCATAATAATACTGCACATTCCTGAAATAAATGGTTGCCCAAACATTGAAAAATATTCTTACCAGATATATTTTATAGGTACAATGGTATTACTTATTGTATTGTTTATACAGATTGTATATATTTTCTTTTAATAAAAAAAAAAAGGTACAATGGTAGTTATATTTTACGACTTATGAAAATACTACACCAGCTGGCGTGGAATTGTACAATTATAGTATCTACCTAAATAATATAATTGTAAGTTGTACAAATTAATATTTTTTACGGGGAACAAACCTAGGAATTTACCAGATGGCACCGACCTACCATCATAAATCATCCACACAATCTCAGACATGTATACTTACTGCTTTAAGAGTTAATCATGAGCATTACATTTACAATAATATAATTATACATCTGAATAACTGTATAAGTATATGGCCTCTACCAGCTATATGGATCCACCTTTATACACTTGTGTGCAGGTGAGCGAAACTTTGGTTACTTATTATTGCACCAAATTATTACTATTACTATTTTTTAGATAAGGAGGAGGAGATGGGGGAGGCTCTCAGGGATTTGTGCTATTAATAGAAGCCTGAAAAAAATTGATTTTAGCTATAGCTCGACATTTTTCGTGCACACGACACGTCTTAACCATATATTACACTATTTACACTTATAATATCTATAATGTACATAATTTATCATAATTGTTTTAGAATACCTACACTGATAAAGAAATTATTAAAATGTGTTATTATTTTATAAACGATTATTAAAAACCACATTATTTAATAATATAACCACTGCAGTTACCTACTTTAACCGATGTTAAATGACTGGGGATCTATCGTTGGTCGTACTGAATTTATTTTCATAAAAATGTTGATCCAATCAATTACTATCTACCATAGACTATAAGTCACAAGATTATATGCCTCGAATGCCGCCATAATCGAAGACGATATTATCGCAACCACTCGCGATTATATACTATGTAGGTTATGTAGGTATTATGTAATAATGTATAAATGATATTTTCGTCGATAAGCCACTATAAGAAATCGCTTAGATCTTTTACTATAATAGATCGGTTCATCTCTTCACATTTCCACTGTGGCGCTTTTCGGTTACTGAGTCTTTCTGATACGGTTCAATATAAATGTAATATGTATTTATACTAAACGGACTGCATCACTGTCAGCATACTACTATCAATGTATCTAATATAGGTATGTTGAGACAGTCCACGAGGAATCGTCATTAATTGAACGGCATGCGGTTGACGTGGAAAAACCAGTGGGCAGTCATTGCAGTTTTCCATCACAGTTGACCCATGGTAACAAACAACCTGCTCTCGAGCAATGCGTAACCCGAATATGGGTGACATCTATAAGCTCGGTCGCGATAATGCGGTATCGTTCTATTACTGTGGTTTCGTGTGGTAAAATAATACAATGATATACCATTATAATATGGCATACCTTAATGAAACTATACGCAATTCTGCCAATCGGGTTAATTTATTTTACTCCATACAGTATGTAGTGTGAACCCTATTTATACTTTTGAATTTTCATAACATATGTACCAAACGGTAAAATATAAATAATTATGAAAATAAATCATATCTAACAAACTAAAATAGTGAAATCCGAATTGTAAATACTCTGTTGCAAACAAGAACATTGAATAATTGTCTGAAATCGATCAAAATACTTAAAAATTGTATCATATCCTTACTATAACAATGTTTGCCAACAAACACCATGGCATGAATAAAAAATACTACGTTTTGATGAAAAAATAATACGAAACACAAAGGAGGTGTACTGTATAGGCTCCTTTTTACACATTGTCCGCCGTGTATGCGGTTAAACTTTTTTCGTGCGGCCATATAATGCTAAGTCTGAGTGTCTGACCACTCTTATTTTACATCTTTGGAAGAATATTGTGTGATATGAGATACATACAAGATCTAATTAATGGATGTGTACACATACGTATGTACAAGTTATCAATACGCGGAAACAGTCGTACGTGCCAATAATATTTTGAATTTTCCCATAAATATGGCACAACAATAATATTATATGTTTGCTGTAGTTTGCCGTTGTAGCGGTGACAATGGTGAAATTAATTATTATATTATAATGTTGGATAAACGTTCATTTTCACTAATTAAAAAAAAAATGTCACATCAAACTATCATTACTTAAATACAATATATAAATATGATTAAAACACATATTCTGTATCTGTATATTATAATATTATTAATTTCTTCAACACGGGTGAATATTATTTAATTAATTAATTTATATCTGTAGGAGACAGTTATCGATGCATTGATATTTTAATATTTTATAAAGTTAAATGCCATAAAAGTAAAAACAAATAATATTATAACTACACGTAATAAAATGCCTAAACTACACGTTTAAGGTTATAAGTTAAAGGGGACATTCTTTTTGCATACGAAGAATTTGGTGGATAGCATGTTTATGTCAGAGTAAAAAATTTAATTGAAAAATTGTTGATTTCTTGTATATAGTTTTTGCGTTGGTCTAATATTAAAAGGTTTTAATTACGCTGTTGTAGGTGGCATGTGCTGGGCTTCGATGGGTAAAAATGGTCTGTGCAAGGATTTGATGGCTGAACGATTGTCGAAAGAACAATGTTGCAAGTTGGGCGGCAGTTCTGTTTCCACGTCCTGGAGCTCGACTGACTTGGACCCCGGAGCGCTGTTTTTCTGGCGAGTCTTGGGCGACGGCGTACCGTGTGCAAAGTGCAAAGGTAATTACAACTAAAGGTCGAATTATTATTATATTTTGTTGTATAATTATATTACCTAGGTACCATAAATTTAACTTTTTAGACGGTTTTTAAAATTATTAATTAAGCATCAACTTTAAGTTACATGCTTACATTAGGTTAACATTGTATGAATATTAGTATCATAAATATGTTTCAATTTATTGTATTAATATATTAATAGTACCTATGTTTATTATTATTATTATTATTGCACTTCACCTGTCTAGCCGTGTAAAATATTTTGCAATGTAAAATTCTCATGCAGACAAAAAATATCTAGTAGCATGCTAAATTTTTTGCTCGGGATATAAATACGAAGCCCGTCAACTCACCTCAAATTGTATATTTAACTAACCTCCCTCCTTCCCCACTACTGTTGTATTTCAATCACGGTATAATGTCGGGAATTAATTTTTTCCTATTATTTTATTCCGTATAATTACAACTGCAAGAAACCAATTTGTCGTCTTTATTGTGATTTCAAATTAAAACTCGCTGCACGTATACACTTTGCGCAGGATCGTGCACGGACGTTGAATGTGTTGCTGGCAAAAAGTGCGTTATGCGGTCCGGCTCGCCAAAGTGCATCTGTTCACCTAACTGCAAGCATCGCGACGGATTCATAGCCAAAGGTCCGGTGTGCGGTACGGACGGCGTTTCATACAAGTCACACTGCCGACTGAAAAAGAGATCGTGTCGTACCAGAGACCAATCGTTGTTAGTCGACTACCACGGCCTGTGTCAGAGTAAGTATACTCGGTACAAACATGAAATATAAATGTGTTTTATGATGTGTGTCCGAAGAATATAATATAATTATAATTATTTATTTCACGACTAAAATTTTTATAATTGATTTTAAGATTTAATATCTCTGTACTTATTATACATGGTTAATTCTAAGAACGGTCGTTAATTTTAAACAGATTCATGCAATAAAGTCACCTGCCCGGGAGGCAAGTACTGTCTGCAGGACCAGAACCTGATGCCACACTGCGTCAAGTGTGCAACTTTCTGTCCTCCGGGAATGTCGCCGTCCAGACTGGTGTGTGGGTCCGACGGCAGGACGTACCAGAGCGCGTGTCATCTGCGCGAAGCCGCTTGTCGGGTGGGCAAGGCCATCCCGATAGCGTACAAGGGGCTTTGCAAGAGTGAGTACCAATACGAAATCTTAACATTATTATTTCAAATATTATGATATGTCGATTTGTAGATAATAATCATTAAGATACACGTTTGATCGTCAAAATATTGCATTACAAAACTTACTGTAGTTGGGACTACGCCCTGCAGGTATTGCGTTATGCAAAATTTCAACTTCCATCAGTTATTCGTTACTCGATATACTTGACCCAGGCGTATAATATGTTAAGTTTTTATCGATTCTAGTAGTCCGCAGTAATCTCCAATTTAGCTTCATTTCCGACATTTTTAGAGGCTTTATTGGGTTTAGTTTCTTGAGGTTTGATTTCGGCCATTGATCTATACAATATTGTAGGTGGCAATAGTGGCATCAGTAAATAATCTACCGTAAAGCAATCATATCATTATTATTTTATTTTACATTGGTCAAAATCGATGTGTAGCTAAGATGTACATGGTCGTCGTCGACTGAAAATGACTTAAAAATACGAAAATAACATTTCGAAAATACGAAACGTTCGCGTCTCGCCGTCCACAAATAAGACGTTGCGTTGTACATACAAGTTATATGCTATGTTATGCACATTTTTGAGTTCGAACACACCCGACGCTGCCGGCGGTGACCATAATATGATGTCGAATAATAATATTGGGGAATATTGTTTTTTTCTTTTACTATTCGCGACGATAAACATAAATATACACATAAATACATGTACATGTATATACATAATATGGTCTATCGTCGCCAATCTCCGAGTCGTAAACGATGACGGTCTGCACTCCACAGTGTGTACGATAATATAATAATTACGACGTGGTCGTATACATTACACGACTGCAGTAATATACATAATACGCGTATATAGGTACAACACGCACACATCAAAATATTAATATTATATCGTGAGAATTCGGTCGTATCATATAATATTAATATCACAAGCTCGCCGACGGGCGCGCACAAGAGATATATTATAAATGTCCAAACTTCTATATATAGGTATACCTATATAATATGTATGCCTCGCCCTGTAGTAGGTACCTACTACCTATATATAGCCATATAGGTAGAGCATATTCGACACAAATGGTGTATATTAGCAGCAAGAAGATATTAGGCAGGTATATAATGCATGTGGTATTATATATACCAAAATAGCACCGCACTAAAAAGAAATAATAAAAAAAATGACGAATTTTAGTATATACTCAGAATTATTACCGAATCGCACTCTTATAGGTTAGGTATAGGTATCTGGTATATATACATGCACGGGCTCGCTAATAATAATTACGTTTCACCACGTAGCTTCTCCTCCTCGGGCGTGTACCATACTATATTATATTATTATTATCATTATTATATTATGTATATTTAGTATAGCATACTTCATTATTATTATTGCGGCGGCGGCAGCAGACTATGTACGCGTTTTATATGGACGTTTTTATAGTGCTGGTGCGGCGGCTGCGATATTATTATTATTGTATTATTATATGTGTGCACAACACAACACTGTATTATACAGTCGGTTTCATTAAGCCGTCTAGACGCTCGGTGCAGCAACAAAACTCGCGCGTCGCACACCGCCGACGTCGTCGTCCGTGCACGTTTACTACCCATCAAAACTTGCCCATTTTATATACACACACAAATATACACATTGTGCGAGTGTGTAAGTATATTTAATATCGCTTAAGTATTATCATAATAAACACGACTCGCGCCCAATCCCGCCGCCGCTGTCGTCGCAGCCACCTGTTTTTCGCAGACTACCTATCACTTAAATACGCGCGACGGTGGTGTGATGTATACTACGATGCTGTTGTTTTTCGTTTTCGGTCGTCGTCGCGTAATAAATTAATTTAATCGACGAGTCGATATTTAAGTGCTTAATATAATATACATAATATTCAGCTGTATACATATTATATGTGTAGGTATTATAGACGCACCGGCTCCGACGACGTATATAATATTATACGACGTTATTTGACTTTATGACAGGCATCGTCGTCACCAACCATCGTTTCGTCGTCGATCGTAATTTATTTACAATTATAAATTATAATATTATTACTATACTAGAATTTCGGGTGTATACGACACAACCCTGATCAATGCATTTCAGCATATTATATATTATTGATATATTTTAAACTATATTATCACTTATTCAAAATACAAACAAATAAAAAATTAGAAAAAATGTAGTTCAATTAATAAATAAAGTGATCGTCTTTAAAAACAATTTCCGTGCTATTTATTACTCATAGATAAGTATAATATAATAGATAGGCAATTCCTATGTTATAAAAACGAACCGTAATAACTTATTACTAATAAGTATTATTTTTTTAAACGTATATGATTTCTTTGATAGCTTTAGGAATATTTGTAATATAACTTTGCTAATAACGCAATACAAATAATTTTCTGATCTAAGCGTACATTTAAGTGCTCCTTAAACCTTACACATCTTCTTTTTCGAACAAGAAAACAACAAGATAATGTTTAAAATCTGTATAACAACTCTACTAGTACATCCTTCAAATGTGATTTTAAACATAAATCTTGTATAGTTTGGGGACTAAAATAATATTTATGAGATTATATATCGCCCATTGAAGCAGTCATAATAATTAATATTCAATATTTATTTTATAATATTTCAATAACAGTTATAATCAAATACTCGATGAGATATCACAACAACGAGAATTCATTTAGAAATAAGCACTATCTATACCTTTACCTTTACAACAATATGCACAATGCACAAAAATATAAGACTTGCGCGTTATCAGTTATAGGATTAGAAAGATAAGGACATAATATTATAATATGTTGTGTCTATAAAATGCGACGATGTTAAAATGTTGATATTTTATATATTCGTATTCGACTTGCACTCTGCTCACCAATCTCTACTAGTGTTAATTTCTAGTCGACTTACTTTGTCGTTAGAGAACAAAGTAAAAAGAGTAAATAAAAAAAAAAATCCTATTATTAGACAGAAAATATTAAACTTACAACAAACTATGCTAGGTATTCTACATATATTTTACATTTATATAGTACACATTATTATACGTTATCGTCTAAACCGAGTTTTTTTTTTATTTCAAAACATTTCTTGTAGATCATATCGCCACAATGTCGTGTTTTACTCAGACATCCGTTTTTAGTTTTTTTTTCCGAAAATCCAATTACTAAGTCTTGTGTGTAGGTGAAATCTGTGATATTAAATGAATTTTATAGTTTACTAGCTCTATATGACGTGTATTGTATACATGACTGGTCGTCTGGTCCTAATCCTAAATAATAATTTGCTTCCGCCAACTATAATGTCATGCAACGATGAAAATATTGCACACGATTTAAGTATTAATACCATAATTTTGGTAATTTTTTATTGCTATACAGGTTCGTGGTTCCATCGCCTATTAGCCTGAACACAGACGTTCGTTTGAACGCATCACATATTTTATTTTATAAAATATGGGATGGTCGTAACTTAAAAATAATATTCATTGAAATGAACGATTCACAGACAATCATGATAACTGTTTCTGTGTTTTGCCTACCTACATACAATATAATAATATATAGCTATAGACGATAGGATGTCAACGTACCTACTTTTGACATAGTTTAAAATGTTGAATTATAATTCACCATTAGGTCACTTCCTTATAGACACTTTATAGTTTAGTAATTTATTATTACTTATATTATACTTCCCGTATAGTCGAAGGAAATATATTAAGCGAACGTGGTTATAGCGGAAACCAAAAATCTTTTCTCACTCACTCGAAACGGTCAGTGTCTAATTAATGTGGAATATACCTGATATGTTTAAATTATTGTACTAATACTACGAACAATTGTAAAAAATTTGCTCAATCATTAACTTTTAAAATAAAAACATACGTACTGTTATAATTAACGTTATATAATTTATTTTATTATTTATTATATATTTTATAATTAACTAATTCACGTTGAAAATTGTTGTACATAATTTTTATTCAATATAAAATGCGCTGACATAAAAAAAACAACGAGTTTAATTATGTCGTAGCAATAAAAATTTTAATATCGTAGCATTTTATTTAATTCTATACAAAGTAACGGAAATCATAAACGCAAATACGGACCCGTCGTATAATGATATTAACGGTATCATCATCATATTATTATTTATTATACAATCGTCTGGCGTCTCCTATAAGTATTATTATTAAATCAACCATTGATGGACATTATTATTGTAATATATAACGCGTACCTATCTATATTTAAATTAAATTAACGTGTGAGTTGCAATGTCTGGAGTTTGAGATCCGAGTCACGTATAATGGTGTGAATCTAACGTAAATTGTAATATAATATAGTAATAACTAATAATTAGTAAAAAATTATAAAATAATAAGCAATGAGTACTGAGTATAAAACTTTGCATACGCGTAAAAGGTTCTATTTTAATTTGAACACTTAAATGGACTAATTATCAGTTTAATTCGCAAATTATTTAAGTAGGCACTACCAGTTACCACTAAACACACTAATTCATGGTCAATTTATTTGAAAACACTAAATTTCGTTTAACGTTTATGATTCATTACGGTGGTTCAAAATTTATAATCACGTTTCCAAATCGACGACTCAATTTTAAAGACGTATTATTTATTTATGTAAAAAAATGGCAAGTATTCTTTTTCGCAGTTAATTATTCTGTTGTTATTAAAAATATAAAATGGGCCACATTATGCGAAGGAGTGATTGTACTTTTAAGCCCCACCTTTCTAATCCTTCACTGGTTACAACAACTGGTTATATGATGATTTAACCCATGCATGTAGTTTAGCAGCATTCGTTTTCGACAAATCCTGCTGCAATATGTATAAAAATAGAATATTTTCAGTGTTGACACGGGTGAGGGAGGACGGGGAGGAATTCAAGTTGGGAGATTTACTCGCGAGTTACCGACTCGCTGCAACGTTAAGCGTATATACATATGATATATAGTACTACCGGAGCTATTTATTATTATTATTATTATTATTATTATTGTTATTGTCATTATTATATTATAGTACCCACTATTACTGCGTGTGTATACGGGTAATGACTCGTAATAGCCGCCGCTGCAGTTGACCGTCGTCCAAGAGTTAAATTTAACGCCGTCCGCTGCCGCCACCGCAGCGTGTTCGCGACGACTTCCTATATAACATTAAATTACATTGTATTATAATATTATTATTATTTTTATTATTATTACTGTCATCATACACCCCCGATGTATTACCATAACCGGTGCGCGGTGGAGGCGTAGGTGGACAAGAAGTAGTGCGGCGGCGGTGGTGGGTGTATAATATTTTAATAATAATAATAATAATAATAATAATACGCATCGTATACCTCATAGAGTAATAATAATTATAATAATAATAATAATTACTCAATGGTATACCTACGGCGGCGGGCGACGTGACGCGTAAAAACTAAAAAACGCTGACCCACAACGGAACCGTCGAAATGTTAAAAGCGTACACGCTAGCTCGACCGACTCGTGCGCGGCGGAGAAAAGTCACAGATTATTATATTATTAATTGGATATAACTACTATATACTAATAATATTATATAAATATATATAAAAAAAAAGGTCATTTAAAATATACATTTTAATTAGCACCATTTATTTTGTTTATAATGTTGTGAATTTAAAGCAAAAAAGGATTATTAAAAAAAAAATTAAATTAAATATAAATAGTATTATTACTAAGCATAGGTACTTGTTTAATATGTGAGTTTTGAGAATGACTATGCATATAAATTATAGAATGTAGAGTATAGACGATAAACTTGAAAATTGTATGTTGTGATTTGGAAATGTTGGACGGGCCTGATAAAAAAAGCTCGCCGGCCGCCAGTCGCCCATCCCTGCGCACTATAAGCATTAAGCATATATACCATATTACGAACCTATGCGCTTGTAATGCATTGTAATACTATGAGTTATATGGTCGACGACGACCACTTGTTCGGGTCGTTCAGCGTGCAGATAACGCGCGTATACGTTATTATTATCGCGGTTATTAGGAGGTATATTATAGATATAATACGTACCCCGTGTACCTATACACGAAACATTGTACCGATGTGATTTTTTTTTCATATCTGCGATTTATTATTATTACATGATATATAGCCATATAGGTATCGTATTACTATATATACATCGTGAGTCAGTCGCGCCGACGGACGTCTCGTTTACCGGTCGTCGTCTCAACTCTCAGTGAAAAATATAATAATTATTGGTCAGTATAATGCCTGCGTACAACGTGTGTGTAACCATACGTTATTGACCTCGGGGAATTTTAACGCGTTAGAGTGAGTAAATGAAAAAAAAATAGGTAGGCAATAATAAGCCACTGCACACACACACACACACGGGCGGTAATAAAACGCTACAATTATTATTGTTGGCGTCGGGCTGCAAGAAAAGGTAGGTATGTATATTTTAGTCAACACTCGATAAACCTGCGGGCAATTTATAAGTGCTCTGGTCTTAAAATCTCTCGAACCACACAAGTATATTTGCACGAATCGACTACAATTTTTTTTTTTTAATACTACTTAAATATATATATATTATACTTGCAGGGTGTCAAATTGTCAAACAGAAACGAAACAAATCGTTCGTGTTTGACAATGATAATAATTATTATCATAATAATGCCGTTTTCGAAAAGACGTATACCTATACTGCTACAATGAATGCAATGTGATCATATATTGTAGTTGTCATATATTTTGACGTATTTACTTTTTTTTGTCACTAAAACCATACATATACATTAAAACTCAAAATACTTCGTAAATATAATTATATATTATATACGTTGTTTACGGTTATTTAATATATGATGCGCTTTCTACACAACAATGTGTACCTACATATATTTTTTTAACGCGATGACACAACCCAACACTTTGCCAGAAGCCCGTCATTTTTTTCAGAACAAATAAATCAAATATAACTTTTACTACTACACACTTCATATAATCTTCGCGTTGACAATACGCCAAAACCATATCACATCATCCGTATTCATTAGTATCAAAAAAAAGTAACCAGATTCTTAATAATATTTTAATTATCTACTCGGTAATTATTATTGGACGTGTTAATCAAGTTCCAAAACTATATATTATAACTTATAAGTTATAAGAAATACGGTACAACGTATATGATATTATGGATGTTCGCGTGATTTATCTATTACACATATAATATGATATTATCAACAATAGACATTAAAATATAGCGCACTTAAAATTTATGAATTGTTGTCTGTGCCTCCTCAATCTCTCCGATTTAATATTTTTTATTATTATTTATTATTAACGATAAGTAACAAGTATGATGCGATGAGTCCTGCAGTGCCATGGCAAAATGGGTAATCGAGAGGCATCCACCTCTGATATTCTTGATGGACGAGTATTATTGGATAATTGCCTATATGTCATAATATAGTATTGACTATATAGAATTTTAATAATAACTATGACAGTTAGTTACGATTAATAAGACAGCGAATACCTATTTAGCGGGCTATTGCATGATGCTTATGTGTCAATATTAAACTATATAACATGTGAAAAATGTCAAATCCACCACGCCACAGGACGCGTGCGTGTTGCATATAAATAAATAAAATACGTATAAAATAATTCACGACTGTTTTTCCATCATATATAGAATCTGCCACGTGCGCCACGGTGAGCTGCAAGAGCGGTCAGAAATGTCTGGTCGAGAAAAAGACCGGACGTCCGAGATGTGTGACGTGCAACCTGTCGTGCCCGGAACTGGAAACTTCGGGAAAGCGCAAGGACACGAGTGGTAAGGTGTGCGGTAGCAATGACAAGACGTACCACTCTTGGTGTCAGATGTTCATGGACGCGTGTGCCACGGGTGTAGTGATCGAGACCAAGGCGTCCGGACCGTGCCGAGACGGCGAAATGGGTAAGTTCTGGACTAATGTTTTTTTTTCCGACATTCCCGTCTACTGCTGTATACGATAATGTAATTATTGAGCAGTAACTCACGCGGTATAGTTATGGCAAAGAGACAGCAAAGGCTTATTTTTTAGTCTATCAATATTCCGTACAAATGTGCAATAACGTGTTAAAGTCGTGCGCACATAGGTGTAAATTTGGTTAAAAATCTGAGCGTGCTAGAAATATCAATTAACACATATTGGCATAATATTTGTTATATACCTACTTACAAGGTTAAGTTAGGAAACACCTTGGAAGGACTTCATGAGTTTTTAGGGGGAGGGGCTAATCCTTCTATTCCTATTATATGAACTTTATTATGATAATAAGACATTAATACGGTCCAATGCGTTGTTGAGAGCTGTATTTATATAAACGTTTAAAGAGGCAATCCAGTATAAAAGAAGGAAATAATGAATTATACAATATGATAGACATTAGGAACTATAATAACTCTATTAATAAATGCAGGTTTTAGACTAATCGTCGATAGTCGTTACCTACAACGTCAAGTCTCTAGTACTTATATAGGTATATGATTATATTGTTAAATTTCATCATCGGGCTACCGAATATCGATAATCCTGCAGTAGATATAAATTATTCACTTCACCCCTCTATAAACCACCGAAAAAGTTCTACATTCAATCGTTTTACTCTTCGCACCAGTTACCACGGCAACATGCATTGCTATTTATACATATTATATAGTCATAAGAGGATCACGATAAGTCCAATTACTCGTTTCCGTCCGACCGTTTTAGTGTTCTATAAACAATCGAGCACACCATGTGTATATACTTCATGATAGCCACCCGTTTATCGGTTGTGTATATCGACTATAAATCGAGGAGACTACAGTTAAAAGAATTATACATAACGCAACTCAAGGGTTTATGGTCTTTAGAGATGCATTATGTATACTTTATATAGGAAATAGGTATATAATATAATCTATCCCCCAAAACGGTATGATTTATTTATACGCCTTTATATAGTTACTTCCCGTGTCGTCTTGCTTCTTAAATTTATTCTTTTCCGGTCAGGGGCGAGTACTTTCAGACAGACGAACCTATTAAACAGCGTATTCCGTCGAGGGCACGTCAAATATTTGTGAAACGTTTATACTTTATACGGCATACGCCACAGCCAGCAGTCGATTAAACACCGGCAACCAGCACGTTGTATGCGGAGGGTAGTTTGAGAGTGGTTGAAGAGTGTACGACTTTAGGTATAATAGACCATCACCACACCCGCATGTGTTCCATATTACAGACGTGCCTCATATTATTATTATTATATGGCAGCATATTATCAGTATACTCAGCAGTTTCAATTTCGTGTAGTAATCTTTAGTAATACAGTTTAATGATCTATTATCAAATTTATAGATTTTCTTTTTCATATGTTTTTTAAGATATTTTATTTTAAAAAAGTTATGAATAGGTATTACGCATAATATTATAATTTAAAAATGTGACTCACTAAAAAATTAAATACCCCCGAGAAAACACTGGTCATGTTTTTACTTAAAAGTTTGATGGATAATCACTCTAGTCTCTAACATTAAAATTTACTATACACCAGGCCCGTATACAGGGGAGGATTTAGGGGTTCAACCCCCCCCCCAAATTTTTAAAGTAGTTATATATTTATAATATGTTATCACAATCTTGTCGGAAGACGGACTTAAAATATTCTAAACACCCCCCCCCCCGAAAATTGATCCTGGATACTTGCTTGCCATACACGAAATTGGAACTTTGAACATAATTTGATGTGTTGTACGTTTGTAAGACGGATACATCACATGCGGTCATGCGGGTGGTTATGCAATATTATATTATGATATAATACTTTTGGACATATTTTTATTCTGTTCTATATATTGTTAGCTTCTTTTTACTCGTTTCTGCCAAACGAATGGTCGAAAATAAAAGAATTAAAAATATACAGCATATATTCAACCAGCAAAAGTATTACAATACCATTTTGTGAATTAAATATAAAATTAAACCATTTTATAGTCTATATAGTCTATTATATATAGACCCTAAACAGTATATAGGTATACACTATATTACTATAATATCATATATGATGTGTGATTTTAGGTAGGTAATATTATATTTCATGGCGATATTTATTTCATCTGTGATATTACGATGGATTTAATCCACTCTTTTGACAAGTTAATTAAGACACTTATTAATACATAAAACTTAATATACGCATAAGAACAATGTGAGATGTGAAATGTTTAACTCTTCTGGGATGCGCATGCGACGAAAACTTCTATTTGAATATTCATACCGCTATTCAAATAATCAATCACATAAATTATTATTTTACGTTATATTAATTGGCCACTCATATTTTTAAACTAATTTTAACTTATAGAATATAATTACGCACTAAAATCAAAATTGACTAAATGAGAGCCATTTCAAATTTAATCGATAGTCATAAATACATTTTTTTTTTATATTTTATTAAAATATTGTAATCGATCAGTTTTCATTACTAGTGTTATCTCTAATTATTATTATTTTTTTTTTTTTAATAATTATTATACTTTAATAAAATATCCAATATAAAATTTTACAAAAATATTTAAAAACATTAAGAAAATAATTAAATATTGAGAATTTTTTTAGTAAATGATTACATTTTAATAAGCATAGACAAATGTATGATTCATTTTGAAATTATTTACATTTGGTATATTTTGTTTTTAGAGCTATTATATGGTTGTCATGTTAAAATGAACAATATTTCAATTTTTAATGTTTACTAAAACAGTAAATAAGCTCACTAATAAATTTTATAAGACATTTAGGTAGGTAATAGACATTTGTATTTAAAAAATAACAACCTTTATTAGCCTTATTTGACATAACGAAATCTGGCTGAGAATTTCAGTATTACTACTACAGTCTGAAAAATCCAAAAAGTTACATTAATTTAATAATAAGCGGTTAAAGCTTAAATTTTTACGACATTATTCATCTGTAAGTTTTTTTTTCCTGTTAGAACCGACAGCCAGAGGAGGATCTGTTTACACAATACTATACTCCTCTGCTTCTATCGTTTATTGATGAAAACATTTAGAATCCATCTGTAAGTTAACGATTTCTCATAAAACAATTTTCTGATTATATTGTAATTCAAAAAACAATCATACATACTCGAATTTTTTAACAAACGTTTTTGGTCTTTATATATTCGTATAAGTATGAAAACTTTTTCAAAATATTTTACTCTGTTTTGAGCTGTCTATAGATATTTCAAATTTTTTTTATTTCTTTATTTCTTTAAATATTAAATTTTTCGCTTGTTAAAAAGCTTGAAAATTTAATACATGTTCGTTAATAATAATAAAATTATTTATGCACGATCTTTTTTTTTAATAAGCAGTTAAAAGTTCAAATATACCAACATCTTATATCTTCGCTTAGAATTGTTTTTCGTGTAGGTAAAATGATTTAATATCATTGCATTAAAATTTGATACTTTCATTTCAATGAACCACGATGACACATGACGCTACATGTATACCTACAGCAAAGTGGTAAATACTGACTTTCCCACTTTGTGTTTTATTGAAATATTAGTATTTTAAAGTTTTGTTTATTTCTACAGTTGTTTTATTACCTAATTTATTGGTTGTAAATGGTATAATTAGCTCATTTTAAGGGGTTCAGAATAAGCAATATTTTAAGAAAATATTTATCTGTATACAATAAGACTCCAGTACTCAAGAGTATAGAATTAAAAATAAACATTCGGTTACAGAAAAAAAATCAATTTTAATTGCTTTAGATTCATTAGTTAAATTACGAAAAACATTGATCATAACTCGTAAGCTTATTTTTCATTTCGACGAAGGCATATTACACTATTATAGGTAATGCGTTAGTTGCGTTAGGTTGCATTTTTTGGTAATTTATATTTTTAACGAACTCACCTAAATCTTAATAACTTTCCTAATCTTAGTTCGTTTCAATTAATACTGCAACAAATTGCATTTATTATTTTTTTTGCAGAAGTATTCAATGGCAATTGGAATTATGTGAACGCGTCCAATGTACTCATCGATGGGATTTGAACAAGACAAATTTACTGTTTGAAACGTGATATGATTCCTTTAGACAAATTTAATACGCATTATATTAAATTATATACAAGCCTATAATAATTATACACACATATGCTATTATTAAAATATTATAATATAATATATATATTTTAGCCAATTTAAAATATCTCAATATTACCTATATTAATTATATCACGCGATTTATACACACCTTTATATTATAATATAATATCTGATAAATATTATAGGTACTTACCATAAGTTCAGTCACGTATAATATACATTATTACCTATACATTTAAGTAGTGTAGTAGTATTAATAGTATTATATAATAATATTATAATAGTTTAGTATCATACCCTGAAAGTATTTACGTCCAGACTAAGATAATTATAGTAAAATATTTATTAGATATACCTTTGTAAAATATATAACTATATTGACTATAATGCTATATTATAATATGCATCGAATAATTTAATGATATTTAATAATATAATATATTTATTCAAAGTATTATTGAACAAAGCTTATATTATTATCCCCGAGTCGTGACTCTTGCAGAGCCGATGATGGCTCGACCAATATTAATATTAATATAATTTATTTAATTTATTGACTAATATAAGACGCAGAAATTATAGACATGCAAGCATTTGTATTTATATCTTTCCATTGTCGATAAAGTCCTTATGAATCATTATATAAATTAACTTAACGAACTGTACAATGTACATAGAGATACCTATATATAATTATAATTTATACTGTTTATGTAGTTATATACATTATAGTACATACCTAATATTATATTATATAGAACTTACTTAGGAATAAATTGTCTTTTATTATATTGTATGTGTATCGTATAAATTATTAATAAGTAGTATAGGTATTAATGTATTATAGATTAAATTAAATTTTCCAAAAAAAAAAAAAAAAAAAAATACGTCAAAGATCAATATTATAGTTCTTTTCGATATTATCAATTTTTATTATTATTATTAAACTCTAGTCAAATTATTTTTTTAGACTCACAGTAATTAGAATTATACCTATCTATAATAACGTGTTATGCATTAACCTTTATAGTTATCGAAATTTATAGACAAATATTATATAATATAATATCTATGAATGTACTCGTATGTATAATATTTTGTCGTGTTGATATCAAACATGGTATTATTATAGGTATATGGGTTAATAATATACCGAAACACTGAATATTATTTGGTAAATATGTCGAATATAACATGTATGGCCTGTAAGTGTCCATAATTATTTTATTATGTAATTAGGAAAATATTATTCATTATACGAAGAAGCTTAGGTAGTAAAATAAAATACACACAACTCGTGATTTCAGGAGAGGTCTACTTCCTTTGTATCGTAAATCATATTAATTATAATTTTGAAGAATTTACTTCGAAGTTAACCAGGATATCAATTTAATAAAATTATTATAAAATATTTGTAATTCCTAGGGAGACCGAGGATTTAAAAAATTCGTTAAGAAATAACAAAACGATACGATGAGTGATAGGCGAAACGTAGAGCACTGACCGGGGGTCCCATTAGTTGGCTGCTGTCGGGTTTTCAAAAGCACCACTGATTTTCTGGCGAGTCAATACGTATTGTTTCATCGATCGTTGTTACGGTCTTATGGACTTATGAAATTCGGAATCAAAGTATAAGGACCCTTTATTAATGTATATCCTAAACATATAATTTGATCTTATTAAGTTATAATTTATACAGTTACACCAACCTGGATGAGAATGTTTAAAAAGCGCCTATAGTGTATATATTAATTAATCTTTTTGTGTATACAATATACATATTTTCTGTAATTTTATCACACAGACACAACTTGATTCGTGTAATGCACATAATATCCTGCAGTGCATAATACGATGTTATTATTTTTCATTGATGTTGTACAAGTACAGTTGCACTAAAACAATAATAATAATAGTAATAATATTATAAGAACCATTATTATTGCCGTCGCTTTGTGCCCACAACAGTACACCTTGGCGGTACCTGCAAGCTGCAGGTCACGGCACAGTCCGTATCGTATATTATATTGTTTTGTTGTTATTGTAGTTGTCATTATCTTCTACACTATATAATATGTAATATACAGGGTGTTTCTACCTGACCATGATAATAAAAATATACTTCGACAATTGCATAAGAAAGGAGGGTAAAATTTTTTTAGTTAAATTTAATTTTTAGAATATATGTATCCGAAACATTGAAGGCTATATCCCCTCCTATCATACAAATAAGGTCCACCCTTACATAATATTATGTTATTATATTTTAGTTAATAATTTTTCCAAAAATTGCGTTAAAAAAAAACTGTTAATCAGATGCAGGAGACGCCCTGTAATAAAATTAAAAATTAATATATTAAAAGTATTAGGTAGAGATTATATGAGGTAGAATACTACTTATTCCAAGTTATTACAATGTTGTATAGTGTGCTATGTTCTCACACGTATCCGTAGATAGCATAATCGTATATAGTCCGTATCATATAGGCTTGCGTGGGGGATATGCAGGGTATGCAGCTACATACCTTGAAGCTCTAAGGGGTGAAAGGGCGTATGTAATTTGCGCCAAAATCAACCAAAAAAAAAATATATGTAATTTGCGCCACGTCTAAAAATGTATTTTGGTAATTTGCGCCACTTTTTAAATTTGTAATTTGCGCCAAATAAAATTAAATAAAAAGGAATTATTATGTGTAATCTGTGCCCTAGAATACCTACTAAAATTGTACTTTGCGCCATTTATATTATAATAATATAAATAATTTTTGTTTTCTTTAGTGGCACAAAATACCAAAATTAATTAGTATATGTGGCGCAAAATACATGTTATATTTTTATATTTTGGCGCAAATTACACACGTACTTAATAATGTACCTATTCGTGGCGCAAATTACAAGTAATAAAAGTGGTGCAAAATACCATCTCCCGGTTGAAAATCGACTCAAGCAAAAACCTTTTTGCACAAGAAAAATAATTAGTACGTATATTAAAATATTTCTAATGGTAATAAATTATTAAAAATGAGAGAAATCATATCAGACTAACGGCAGTGACAACGTTTGATTCACGTATAAAATCATAATAATAAGGTGATTGCTATACTATAACCACCGTCTGACGTATAAACATGACTATGGCCGGGTGTAGTAAATTGAAACATCCAGTTATCAGCTACCTAGGATTTTATGAAATACATGCTTTTTGTATTTTGTCAGTGGCGTATTTATGGGGGGGAGGGGCTGAATAGGCTGCAGCCCCCCCCCCCCGAAATTTTAAGAAAATCTAAAAAATATTTTCATGGTCTATTAAAGTCAATGCAAAATTATTAAATTCCATTTTATAGATTTTAAATTCGTATTATTTTGTTAGCATATCTTATCACTCATGGACAAAAATACCACGGGTGATAATACTGGAAATCATAGATACTAATAAGTAATTATAAACCTTTCGATAATGATCGCCGATCACTATAATACTACTATAATAGAGCTGCACAATATAATATAAGTACACATTGTTTTTATAATTTTCATGGGCATAGTCACGCAGATTTAGATAATATTATACCTGTGTGTCGTGTGATATAAATACTGTTATCCTGTTATCAGTTTTGTTTGCGAGTTTTAAATTTCCAATCAGTAAACCGGTAACCGTACAAATAATTTTGTCAATAATTAATATATTATTATTTAGCGTACTTGTAGTTTACTTGTACTTTGACTACTGACTACTGAGTTTGTAATTTGTATTATTATAATTTAAAAAATGGACAAATTTATCATATTACCCGCTGTTAAAATGTCAATATTATATCATGATTAGGTATTGTTCGTTACATGACATAATATTATGATTTAGATTGTATTGGTGCGGTGCGCACTACTAATATAACCTACCTTGTGTTGGTAGATACCTATAGTTGGTACTGTTGGTAAGTACCTAAGTTTATATTATGGTTATGCTCCACATTCATTTGTTATACCTGTATAAGTAGTAACAGTATAGTAACTATACCTACCTACAGGGCTACACATATCGTAATGACGATATCTCATGTCCACCGTAGTTATTTAATTATTATACAATCATTAATCGGAATAGCAAAAATATAACTAAATATTTGATATTATAATAACACTGCTCTCAGCATAACTGGATTTTAAAATGAAGTAGATACTCGTACTTTGGACTTTTTTACCAATTGCATGTAAAGAAAAAAGTGCAGCCAAATCATAATTATTTTTACCTGTTCAATGTTCACCAACGACACCAACAAAGAAATTATCAGTATTAAAAGGTTTAGATTTTAGAGACATTATTCAAAAAGTTGACAAAAATGTGTAATCACTGTAATATTACAGTACTTTCCTCTATAATAACAATTGCAATTTATTTATGTAGGCATAAACACTTTATTATTTGTAAATTATGCAACAAGTATTTTTCATAAATAACCACATCATCATTGCAGCTCTGCTAAAGGTGTTTACTTTATGTAGATAGCTAGTCAGCTAGATACTTGATGTAATAATATAATAATAATACATTTGATTCTCGAGATGTGTTCCAAAAAAGTATCTATATAATTTATTACGTCAGGTGACCACACTCGGAATGTTGTTCACGTTTCGGAAATCCACTGAAAAACTAAATTTCATAAAAGTAAAAAAAACATAGCTACCTATGCACTTGCATAATATACATTTTTTTGTTGATCTGCATACAGATAGGAGCATGTGAACATAATATATAGGTGATATGGCCGCATGCAACAGCTATCCGGCTGCATTATTATTAGTTTTTTACGATTTTAATCACATGGGTCGTGTGCCTAATAATAAAAATAATCATACAACCGTCATGTTCTATGACATAATGCTATAGTTCGTGGCTATAATGACGTGATGCAACGATAGATATGAGTATATGACTATGACCAGCTGAGCGGGGTTATGGTTTGTTATGGTTCTGCTGTCTATTATGTGCACGCGTAACCTAACCTGACGGCGACGACCAATAATTTATCATAATATAATCGGACAGGACGCGTCGTCTGCGACGGACGTGGGTAGTAGGGCTCGGAGTCGAGGCCCACGTAACGGTTGTTCTTGTGGTGCACGAACACCGTGCCTGGCGCCGTGTTGTCTGAGACCATCACCCTACTGATGCCGAACGGGTCCACGTAACCGAAGCTGCTGAAGCGCGTGTCACTCGGGTCGTCCGACTGTTCCTCGTGGTAGTGCCTGGGCAGATATAGTACTTGAAACCGTTCCGGACGAACGACACGCCGTCGTATTGCGCCTGTTCCGCCAGCGGTCTGGCGTCGTCCTGGCCGACATGTCCACCACCTTGCGGTACGCGCGACTGGACGTGTGCGGCTGCAACGATTGTTCGTACAGCGGCTGATGTTCCCCGGCCGTGGACGCCGTGACAGTGGCCACGGTGGACGACGACGAACGCCGTCTGTGCAGTCGTCGCCGTCTCCTCCGTTCGCGGTGGCCGCGATCGAGTTGACGTCCACTGGCCGTATGGAATAGTAGTCACCGATGGGCGACGCTGTGCTGGTCGGCTGCGGCCGCCGGAACTGAGATGCTACTGAACGCGACGACGACCCGGCCACGGGGAATCGCAATGGCGACGATTGGGTGTATTAAATTGTAATATATTACACTCTATGAATTTAGTTTAAAATTAATAATTATTATACACAGTTATAAAAAGAGACTTAAATTAATAACTCGCATCAACGTGCAGTTTGATTGGTGAAAACATCAATATTTATGAAGCATCAAAACGTATTGCAACGTTCTAGTGTTGTACTTGGAAACATTTAGATGGTAGGTATACAATAAAAATTTTTAAAAAAAAGAATATTATTTTCAACTGGATAAAATATTTCAGTATTACAACGATTTTTGGCTGCTAACGCAGTAACTGACAAAATAATAATATATACCGTATGTTTGACAAAACTGTGGTACGCTATAATATATGCTAAAACTCAGTTATTTATGTTTATCAAATACTCAATGAGACTCAAAGGTTGGTTTCGCCTATACCTTTGTAGCTCCTCTATAGTAGAACATTTTACTGAAATGCCGCCCTGCAGTTAACATCATTTAAAACATGCCTGAAACTCGGTCAAGGTACCTACATGAAAACAACAAACACGCATTATTGTGCACACTGTTATTTGCATAAATTGTGCGTATTTCGTCATGATAATAATAATATTATGATTATTTATGATATAAATAATAATTCATTCGTGATGAGTACCTACTTAAATTTAATTATTTTAATCGCATTATATCACGCCGTCCTGGTGTGCGCAGACTACTTACGTAGATATTCAAACTTTGGATCTCTGGTTACGTGGACGATTCGCGTTAAGTACCTACTTATAACTGTCCATATAATATTGAATACAATTTAAAAACTCAATATTAATATATTATAATATTACACGAAACTCGTGGACATACCTGAGCATGTATTATAATAACGTTATCAAATAGCTAAATATTAAATTATCCATTATGAGTTTACAGAGCGATTCTTTTGACGTACAACACGTCTCACTACCTATATATACCTATAATTAGTTAAACAATAATTGATTCTAATTAATAATGTATACTACACATAACCGGTTTGTAGAAACTACAGCTTATTATTTTTGTATAATGAAGGTCATTTAGATTTTTATTTTAAAAGCATTTACTGCAGCTTAAAGGTACCTAGCCAGTAAAATTAACGGTGCACTTATAATTCAATCATACCTGACTATTCTTAAAAGATAATCAATACAAATATTCCATAAGTTTAGTTTTTTTTTTTTTTTTATTGATCAAAGTGCATCGACAACTAGGCCATTAGTAAAAGAAATTTTTTTGTTACATTTTTAGTATTTTAAGTATACATTTTCTACATTCAATTTTTTTTTTTTTTTATTGATCTTATAAATACAACCCGGCATCCTTGGCCATATTAGTTACAGCTATGGTGGCACAAAAGTTAGTTACAATAGGTGTACATTATGTTATCGTATTCTAATAACTAAGTAAAAGTTTATGACGTTTAGAAATGTATTCTGGAGTTCTACACTAGAATTTGAAATTATAATTATAAGTAGTAAATATTATCGTTAAAAATAAAAAAGCGGGTAAGTCGTGGATGTCGCTCTGTTGTACAGTATAGGTTACTGTAATGGATTGAATTAAATTTGAATCCAATGATATTATATCATATTGTATACGAAAAACGATTCTGAGTGGAGACGGTTAGGTTTATCTGTCTAGGATATTATATTATAGATTATTAAACATTTTCAAATCTTAGATTTAAAAAGAAAAAAGTCGTTAAAATGTTTTGAACATTTTACCATGTCTAGGTAAGGCTAATATAAGTAAACAACCCAAATTTCAAGTTTTTCGAATATTTTTAACCGAATTACAACAAAAAAACTCCCAAAATTAAAATGTCTATAAATAGCTCAAAAATGACTTAAATTGTCCGAACTTTAAACCATAAGGAACAAAATCCAAAAAAGATCTCTTATAATTTTTCATTTGAAGCAATATTTCTAGTTTAAAACGTCATCCATAATTATTTAATATTATAATATCGTGAAATCGTGAAATCGTACGTTTTTCTCCTTTAACCGCTTTTATTTCGAGTACCGTTTCGAAAATCGAAAAATGACCTTTCTAATGTACCAGCTCAAGAGCATTACCTTTCAGAAAAGATACTATATTTCATAACTTTGAACAAGTTTGGAGAGAGAAAAAGTGTTTACAGAATAAAAAATAAAAATAAATAAATGTCATTGATAAAACCAATATATTCTTCGCTCTGCTCAGAATCTAACTCTTCATTTTCTATAAATTTTCTATTGATTATTATGATTTATTTTCTATAAATAAACTACAGAGAATGAGGCTAATTAGAGAATAGTCATAATTTGGTTCGAATGATCTTAAACGACAATTAATAATATATTGCCAATTTTAATAAATTTGATTTACAAAATATCATAATATAGTATTATTATAATTGTTAGCTGTTACACAATAAAATATATTATAATCATCCTGTTATTATGTTTACAATTTTATATTAGATATTCCCTAAAAACTAGACCTATTCACAATAATTTTAGTACAAGATATGATTATATCGCATTACAATAGTAATAGTTTATAATAAATTATTTAATGAGAATTATTTTTATTTGTGTTATAATATTCTATTAACATGTTAAATAAGTATTAACTATAGTTTTTAAATTTTGGCATTCTGCGTGATTTTACTTTAAAAATATTGTAAACGAGCTTTAAAATAATAAATAACAACATTTGTAAATTCTATGAAGAGTGTTTTTAAAGCTGTGCAATAATGTTATTGTAAATAATTGATAATATTTAAAATGTAATAATAATAATAACAATAATATAGTAAAATACATTATTGTGTTTAATTAATACGGATGTAAATGTTCATTGATTTTGCATATACTAAACAGTGTAATATAGCCATTAAATAACTGATAATAAGTATATCATAATGACCTCTACAATTGGAAGGTGAGGTAGGGAAAGAAAAGAATTTTTTTTTCACAAGTGAGCAAGAATGTTTAAAATAATAATAATACATAATCACCAACTTTGTCTAAATGTTTTAAGTTTAATAGTTAGTTTATTAAATTAGATGTCTAGTATTCTAACATTTAATATTTAAAAAAAAATAAAACTCTTTATTGTTAGACATACAATATAATTAAATATTGTAATATTAATATAAAGACAATTATTATAATATTATGTAATTTCCCGCCTCGAGCCTTCGTTTGAATTCTTTGTTTCTGATTATTGGTAGCCATCACTTCCATAAACGTAAAACACAACAGCACACATTGGTAAAAAAATAATAAAATACAATTAATAATAATAATAGTAATAATAATAATAAAATCTGAGATAATTCTTTGGAAAAAAAAAAAACATAAAATATTTTGGAATTAAAAAATAGCTAGGTAATTATAATAAAACATCTATAAAATTGAAAAGTTAAACAATAATATTTTTTTTTAGATATATAATATTGTACATACAAATTTCCACCATACATCTCACGTAAAACATTAAAAATCACAAATTTTTAGGGGGGAAATTATCATCATAAACACTTTAACCAATGAAAGGAACTGCTACAATAAACATTCTCACATGACTAGTTATTAGTATTAAGTATATTATAATAGAATTATTAATATTTCCCTACTCTCACTACACGTAATAATAATAATAAAAAAAAAATATTCAAATACCTTCACCATATTATTAGAGGTGCTTTTAAAAAATATGGTAATAATTAATAAATATGTTATACAAATGTATGTATATGCGTATAAATATAAATTTAATTAACATACAGATATATTTATCTAATTTTTTAAAGAAAAAAAACCATGTATGTAATAATTAAAATAAAATAAAATCATCCACTCAAAAATTAAATTATTAAACAAAAGAAAATAAAAAACTGCGAATATTCTCGATAAGGACATATATCTATTTACAGAATATCGATACAGGATACTTAAATGTTGTATGAATAATATCACAAACACAATATCCTAAAATACGATAGCGATTAATAAAATAAAAATCATCATTGATACTCTACAATAATAAATTATCTACTGATAAAAATAATTCTAAGATAGATACACCTGTGGACCTTGTGAGATACTTGAAAAAAACATTTATGACCATGGTCCCCCATAAAACTATTTAAGAATCTTATTTTATATTATATATTATAGTACATGATTGAATGATTAACAATGTGAGGTCCAAGTACATGAATAATTATTGCAAGTTAAGAAAGATAAAATTAAATACAGCATTAACGCGGATCATAAATGTGTATATAAATTCTGGGATGATCTGTCCCTATCCTCATATTTTTTTATTTTTAAATACAATCTAAATAAAACTTTAAATGTTTCATATTAAACAAGTGTGTTACCATAAGATTATGAATGCATAATTAATTAATTAAACATTTTCGTCTTTGGGTTTTAGAATTATAATGATCAAATATTGATTTGTTCTACTGTAGCATGTTACAATATTAGCTTATAACAATGTACAGCCTTTACATTTTTGAACATTTTCGCCTTCACTCAAGCTGATGACAGGATTAGGTTCATCTTCTATATGAGCACTTTGATCATGACGTCTCTGTAAAAATTCTTATTGAATGAACTGTTAACAAATAATAAAATTCTAACACATACCTTAAGTTCAGAAGCAATTGTGACAAATGCTTCTTCAATGTTTTTATTTTCCTTAGCTGAAGTTTCTAGCACAGACAATAATTCAGGAAAGTATTCGCACATTGCATCTGCTTCAGACAACTCCACCTGGCGGTTCTCCTCTAGGTCACATTTGTTACCTACATACATAGATTTAAAATGTAAATGTAGTTTTATTTAATTATTTTTTTTTTTTTATTTAGTTAACCCGCGGCAACATAGGCCATTAGGTGTAGGGAGGGTACTATAGGGTTTTAAGTTGAGTAAGTTTTTGGTACATGTGTGTGTTTTTGACAGAAATTCTGGTGGGCACCCGTAGGTTTCTGCTATGCCCGTGTGTGTGTGTGTGTGTGGGGGGGGGGGGGGGCTTCTCTTTCCAAACAGCGTGAACTGCCCGGAAAGTGATGTCGCCCATGACCAACCAAAACCTTAATCCACCCAGCCACTACACCCAAATGTAGTTTTAATTGATAGAAAGCAGGTAATACTATTGTGACAAATTAAAATAGAAACACATCAATTGATTACTACAAATAATTCACCACACAACAACGTAATCATTTCATCAAACAATAGATCGCAAAGACCAATTTATCAATCATATAGGTTTGTTTCATTTTAATTGTTTGTATAGGTAAATAGCTGAAATATAATTTATAATATAAAATCTATTTTTATGATAAGATACCTAGAAATTATAGGCATTGCAAATAATTTTAAGTATATCATACAGATATTTAAAGTATAAAATGTATAATATTATATCTAATATACAATTATTAGTTTTTAGGTTTTATTTTGGATTATTATAAATATTTTTTTATTAATTTCCTACATATTTTGTAAATTATTTATAATCTAGCTACAGCTTTTGTATATTCATTAATTGGAATAAATACCTATTATCCAGTAAATTATTTATGAGGAAATCAAGGGAGACCACTTAAAAGTGTAATATTTAATATAAAAAAAACATTGTAAAAATTACCAATCAATACGAGCAAAACATTAGACGAAGTATATCGACGTACTTCTTCAACCCATCTCTGTAAATTCAGGAAAGTAGCACGTTTTGTAATGTCGTACACTATAAAACATAATATTATAATGACAAAATTATAAATTGTACTGTATTGTGATGTTAACAAGGCTTACCTAGTAGCACCCCATTAGCTGAGCGATAATAACTCTGTGTTATTGTTCGAAACCTCTCGTGGCCGGCCGTATCCCATATTTGGAGCTGTAACATAAAACTACAGTAAGTACGCCTTAAGGTGATTTCATTATTACGGACATCTATACATGATCGCATAGTGTCACAGACAAAGAGGCGATAATTACTTTGACTTTTTTGCCATCGATTTTGATGGTCTTCATGGAAAAGTCAACGCCAATGGTGTTGCCTTGGTTTTCGGCATATGTGCCACTCTTGAACCGCTGAACAACGCATGTCTTGCCAGTGCCGCAGTCGCCGATTAGCACGATTTTGAACAGAAAGTCGAAATTATCCTCAGCTGGCACAGCGGCGACTCCGGACACTTGCTGCTGCGACGACGACGATGACGAACCGGACGCGGCCGAACCGGATGTCTTGGACATGACGGCGGTTCGATAATTTAGCAGCTGAAGACGGATTTCACGTCGGTCGCCTGTCGCATAACCTCACGGAGACTATAGCTAGCTGGTCCAAGACGGTTCCACCGATTTCCCTGTACACGAAAGTCGTCTCAAAGATCTTTTCGGAGACGGGGTGATATCAACTCGACGATGACGCTGGCAAAAACTTATGAGATATATTATGAATATTATTTATTCAATTGACGATTTTATCGTTCACTAGATCAACGGAATTTACAACAAATACAGTAACGCGTACGCACGGCTCTGGGAAAATCATTTACTACAACAATAACATCAGCGTTATCTCTGGCCTTTGTTATCTAAACATATGTTAACGACCACCCCACTGCTACCGTAACCGCGTTAACGCTGTCAGAATGATATCACCATCAAGGCCTCGCACGTCTATTCTGGTACCGCGGTGGTGGTGGCAATCGGGATTCGAGAAAGCGTTTTGTAGGTGATCGCAGTAATCGCAGTAATCGCACTTCGCACACTGCACAGCCGGGCTGTGACAGCTCGATATAATGACACCACTGCCGAATGGACTGTAACTAATAAATATGTATTCTTTAGACAATACTATGACGTATGATCATTTTTTTATTTTTATTAATTTTTTGAATGTACGCATGTTTTAATGTGTACACTGTACAGTATACGTTGTTAGTAAACATCAAACATTCGTAAGATAAATTATTTTATTACCATTGAAATTTAAAATATTATCAAGTTTCTTTTATGAACAATAATGAATATTTATTATTTAATATAATTTCGTTGGCGATTTTCATGATCTAAAAACGATTAGGTAACGAATAACAATTAAGTAGGTGTAAAGATAACGACAGGTAATTATGCCGATAAGGCTGTATCACGCGCAACGTCGTCTGTCGTGTCGTGTGCCTTTATCGTATTCTGATTGATCGTTGCAATCACGATAACATTCCCTAAAGCATTGATACCGCATTTATACTATACTACACTTCTACACATCGATCAATTATTAATAATAATTTATTAGTATTATTAGGTATGTATTACGCGATGTCATTTATGGATAGTCGTCAGTTGATAATATTACAATAATAATTGTAAAATTATCTTATATATAGTTAAGTCTTAAGAGGACGACACATCCGCATGTGTTGTCTCCGTCTTACAAGTGCGAAATATGACTAAAACTGTTTCACGCGAGAAAGAACCGACTGAACCGAGGAAGCTATAGTTATAAGCAAGGCTCGGAACTTATTTAGGAGTTTTTTGAGGGTTAGGAAAATTTTCAATTAATAATTGCCGTTTTTTTCAATAAATTGTTATGCTGATGAAAATATTATACCTATTGAACATTTTATAAAGCTAGCCAATCTAGGTAAATATCCCTGTAAATACAAATTCAAACAAGTGATATTTGAGTTATTGGACTTTGTGTTCTAAAGATAATATATTAATATATCCATAGACCATAATAACAGGTTTGTAAAAAGTGGATGGTATGCTGATTTGAACATTTGGCCGGATCCAATATCTTTCAAATATTAGATACTAGCTGTTTTGAAAGATTTCAAAATTCCGTTTTACCATAAATATATTTTTGGACTAAAATTGTGTCTATTTTAGTCGAAATATTAAATTATTTAGCCGATATTTTAACCATCAACAGTGATATAGTATTGTGTACCGTCAGTGGCGGCGTGAACTATTTTATTTCATGAGGCAAGTATATATGCTCGACCACCACCACCTAAATATTATCACACAGACGCTTCATAACTTATATTTTATAATATATTAATAAAATAATAACGATACAACTTTATAGTGTTTCCGGTTTCGTGCAGTTACCACGATACCACGTTATAGTACACACTACACATAGTGTATTTCCACTTTCCAGTAACCGTGAGGTACAAATTATCCTAATTATTATATAATTAGTATAAATAGTATTAGTTGACCACTTGACCACATGTGTATTTTAATATCCATTCAAGGAGGTACCACCACCTAATCGGTCGTGAGGCAATTGCCTCATGAAACACCCTATCACGCCGCCACTGTGTACCGTATAATAAAGGGATAGTAATAGTCGACAACATCGTGGACATAGACCAGTAGTTGTGCCTTAAACAAAATTAATATTTTATGGTCAGTATACCAACTATCGCGCTCTTTAGTTTTACCATCATTATGCCAATTTGTGCTTGCCTTTTAGTTTTCTACTTATTTATGTTATATAATAACAATAATTTATAGCTTGAAAATTAAAATTATTAATATTGATAAATTGATTAATTTGTGACTCTGCTCCTGCCATAGTTAAGTAATTTTTGTTTTCGAAATAGCTGATAGTTGATTTGCCGACAGAATTTTATAATATTATCTATGCACTGGTGAAGCATGTATTTCATTATCGTCAATACTAAATACCTACCATTATATGAATTAGAGTGATAGACGAAAACAAGTTTTCACTTTTTCAGTGTTTTCATTATCATTTTTGTTAAGCATACTTATATTTATTGTTCTAATAGTGTCACATTGCTAACATTAGTAACATTATTATTATTATTATTATTTTATTACTTATAGAATGGATGATACCTACCAGATACTTTTATATGTACAATATGTTCATTTATTTATAATTTAGTAATTAACTCTGTTTATTTACAGAATTTTAACAGTCAAAAAGTGTATAGTTAAAAATACTTTTTTAGATATACTTATGGTATTCGTTTGAGTAGTGTTTGACGTTACAATATGGACCGTTTCAATAATTTTATTAATTCACCTAGAAAATAATTCAATATAATAAATATTAGTCTATCGATCCTAAAATGTTTTGAGCTTAATTGGTACAAAAAAGATCATTTTAAGTGCAAATGGTAAACTATCAACATCGAAACGTTATATCTCGTATACATATTAAAATACGTTCATTATATATATTTTATCTTATTTATAATTTTACTATTAACTTAAAGGTAATATCTAAGTAGGTTTTTTTTTAGTTACACCATCATGCAAAACAAAATCCGGTTTGTCCAAAAATGTATTATAATTAAAAATTCTCGTTTTTCTTTTGCTTTTCCCGTCGCTTTTGTAAAGTATTGGGAATTTAAAACATAATTTTTCATTACATAGATAGATAAATTTGTTGTGTATTATTTTTGTATTTAACAAAGAACTTTAGGTAAATCACTTCCCAAAAGTTAGCATGAAGTTTAAATTTTAAATTAATTTAATTTTTTACACTCACAATATACATATACATTATCTGTTGTAATAACGCAAAAAAAAAAATGAATAAAGTAAAATAAAAAGTGAAATATATAAATATGAATAAGAATATAATTAAATACAGAACCCTGTAAATATTTTTATATTAAAAATTATAATCGAATTGAGAGTTAAAGTTAAATGTCTGTGTCGTTTCTTACTCTTAAAAGAGCTGGAGAATATGATACTAGATATAAATATTAAAACTGTGATGTTACCTTCCTCCTGATTGTCGCAGGGCTCTCGAGGTTGTGATTCGAGAAAATGATTAAGTACACCGTACAAGCACGTACCCATGATCAATTTAGTAGGTAGGTATAGTACGTAGTTAGTCTGTTTGAGTGATTTTATATTTTTACAGTATTAAACTATTATTAAATATTAATAACACCTGTTATCTACTAAACCGCACGAAAATACCACGCTTGAAAATGCTGTTTTAATAATTTAATACTTTCATAATTCAATATTTTATTGTAACGTAATAAAGTGTTGTTTACAAATACAAAATAATTATATACCTAAATTTCATGTCCATATAATTATTATCATCGACACTCTAATCAAACAGTTTATATATACAACACATCTAAAGTTTATTTTTTGAAAATTTGATCCATATTAATTTATGAATTACGTTTTAAAGCCTATGAGCATATATATAATACATTGATACTTACTATATTGTACTATTATACACCTAATTCCTAAACATAAAATTGTCCACATCTTTATTATGTACTCCACGCACTATGTGAAATTACGGAAACATTAAGCTTTATTTATTCCATTGTAGGTAAGCACAGTAATGCAGCGTTGTCTACATTGCCGTCACCAATATAACTAGGCATATAAAAGCAAAAAAAAAAATTATCCATGGGCAATGTTATGCATAGCGACAAGTTACAATAGCAATGGTAATGCTTTACGTACGAATATATTTTATCGACAATAATAATTTTTCTCCGACGACCGTTTGCAGTAGGTGCCTATTATATCGTTATGCAACTACATATGCGATGAATCATAGAAAATTATAGTATAATATTACTGCAGCGGAATTTCTTCCTGACTCTATAATAATATAGTCTATTATATAAAACACACAATACACATTCATACATAATATATAAACATGTATTATGTACAAAAATATCTAAATCTGTGGCCAAAAGTTCGCGGACAATACGCATTTTTTTACTCATTCTATCCCAGATAAACATTATAAATTAAGACAATATTTGTTTCTACTATTATGTATTATAATATAATTGTATTTAGCACTAAAGGTATTACAAAGATGATTATTATATTGATTTTTCGTTTAATAATAATTTATTTTTGTTTTTGAGCAGTGTGAAGTACACTGATTTAAAATGTCTGCAATATATACATATTGATCGGAAATTTACAATAGTCTATTTTATATCGCAGCATCTCTATATATTGTATATTAATATTGATCATTGTACATGGACATTGTTGCAGGAACGGTGCGTACAGACTGCTGAAACAGCTGTGTGGAAAAGAGTTCGAGGGGATGATGTCGCATTATGTATACTATGCACCTATCTTGCAGAGTACAGATTGGGACGATAATAATATGACACTAGTAACTAGTCTAGGTCGTCGTCGGTTTCACGTAAATATATTAAAATACATAGTATTACATACACATGCGTGTTTTGCGTGCGGGTCGGACTTGATAAAATTCGCGTGAGAATATTATTGACGTGCGCTGCAATATTATTCATAGTGTCACACACAAGCGAGCGTTTTAGTCGTTTTAGACACACAATGTAATAGTAGGTATAATCACATAATAGCCACGGACAAATCGGACGATAAACAGTACGACTATTATTAATTATTTTACGCGAAAATATTCCATTGCGTCCGTGCTTGTTTATGTCGATACCATAATATCATGCACACTTTTCCGCGACCGAATGATTATTGTTACGCAGTGATCATAATAAAGGCAGTACATTAGTAATACAACACACTGACATACTAATCTACAATGATAATAATGATAACAATCGTAGAATTAATATTGTCGCACTTACCTGCGGTCGGTAGTCGGTTGTGATAACGTAGGACCACAATATATTATACGATCGACGACGGTGCACTAAAATATCGAAGTATAATTATTACACGTACATAATACGGGAGAATGGTACTCGCTCATATTAAAATTGAATATTTTTTCTTAAACCACGAGAAAAGAAAACGCCTAGATTGAGCTGTCAAGTCGACCTTGGCCGAGTGCGACGAGAGAAATATATATTATATATATATATTTATACATTGTAATCGCGTCGGACCGTATAGC
The DNA here is from genome assembly GCF_037042655.1 of Diuraphis noxia. Taxonomy (NCBI): domain Eukaryota; kingdom Metazoa; phylum Arthropoda; class Insecta; order Hemiptera; family Aphididae; genus Diuraphis; species Diuraphis noxia. Next base: position 52,897,714 of record NW_028301712.1, read on the forward strand.
GCAATTTGAATAGTATTATTAAGTTGCAACAACTGTCCGCGTTTATGACGAAATTATAATAACTCGAAGTAACGTCCAGTTGTCGAAATTTAACCAAAAACATTGTTTTAATTGTAAAATAAATATTTTCTAAAGTAAAATAATTTCTTATCACACCACTCATTGGTTTGGTATAGGTGTTTTTGTTTTCTTCTTATTTTAATCGTATGAACGTTTTATAATATTTTACAAATTGATAAATTGATTTACATGAAATAATTAACAGACATATGGCGGTGTAAATATTTGTTTGGCCGCACAAATATCTTGCAATAATATTTAATATAATATGTGTATACCCAGCATTCGACGTGAATCACATTTTTTCATTCTTAAACTACATTATAGAATCACCATTGGATTGATTTTACAAATTGTATGTTATATGTTATTTTTTACGCATTTCACTATTTCAGTAATTAAATAAAAATATATCATGATAATTTATAGCACGGCGATGTTCATAGGCAATTTAGGTACATCTGTGTCGTGGTTTCATTTTTCGATCTCAAGTCCATTAAGGTGAAAATAATATATCGGTTAACTGGTAACTGCTAATTTGAGTAATGATGAAAAATATGAACCATATTGTGTTAATGTGAGTAGCTTTGTACTTAACGGCTAACTACTTATTTTTTAGAGCAGTTCATTATATGCTTTACCGACTAAGACAGTGCATATAAACCACAATATTGGCGTCTATAGATACGTCGATGGTCTTCTTTACAGCTGGCCTATCGTCATTGTCCATATAATAAATAAATTTCCATATCTAACTACCAATAAAATAAGTAAATTAATTTGTTTATACATAAATATTAAGTACATCCACGAGTACCAAACCTACAGTTCCCTCCCCCACAGTTTCACAGGCTAATGGCCCTTGTTGTCGAAGCCTCAACCCCCCCCCCCCAAAAAAAAAAAAAAAAATAAAAATAAAAATATTAAGTTCCTAACTAAACATTGACCCAAAAAATGTATATTTAATCTAATGCTATACTAAGTTACATAATATTATGTTTGTTTGCAATATGAGCTGTGATGCAAAATTAATCGAGTATGTATTGTCAGGCCCATACTTGTAAAATTAGCCTAAATAAACCATAATTTAGACCAATTGAAGTGAATTTCCTAGCACATGTATTTATATTTTATTTTATCACGAAATAAATCTGAAACATTCAACTTTTAATTTTATTATGTCCACGCTACCTTTAAATTACATTTTTTGATCTTAAATTAAAAATAAACTTTAAACAAATATTTAACGTTTTAATACATATTGCTATGCTTATAAGTCACTTAAAATAAACAAATATAATCTGATTGAATAATACATTTGAAAAACTGATCAATTTTTAATGCTAACGTTGTTGATAAAATTAATTAACTTGAAAATGAATTAAAATTTTGTTTTTAATTTGTTCAGTCTAATAATAATTTAAGTAATTTAGGTGAAGTATATGAAAATGATTGTACAACTTCAACTTCTCAAAGAGTTTGGTAGAAAATTCTCTGATCATAAACTTTGATGTAGAGTTTTGGAAGCAAATTAGATCTAGTCGATACTTTTGGGAGATCAGAATTAAAAATTCTCAGTACTTTTTAAAATAAACGGTAAGAACATGAATAAATAAATGAAAATTTGTTAATATTATTTGGGATTGAGTTAATAAAAATGTTTCGTTCAGTCAAAAAACTTAATAGTGTAATACACCATTTCTCGTAAGTTTTACTATAGATATTCAAAAATATTAAATATATATAGGCACGATTTTTTTATATGCATAATTATATGAAATTATTATAACGCCACTGATTTGTGTAATTATAACTTTTGATACGTACGAAATGCAGTGTCTGGTATATAGGTGTGAACAGTGGTGAACATTTACAGCACTACTCATACATTTATAACAGAGCTTTCGTGTATAAAAAACGTACGATTGATTTATGCGTATCAGAGTGATATAGGTAATAATAAAATAATATGAAAATTTAACACACTCGGAAAGCTCATAAAATTATCAAAGTCCACCAACAATATTGAATAGTTTGATCTTGATCACATAAATGCAACTGTATATGTGTACATATTTTTAGACAAGAATACAATTTAAAACACAGCGTAAAAAACTGTTGTGTGGTATAGTGACATCAATGTTATTATGTGCACTGCCGAATTAAGCGCGGAGCCTAGGAGCCCGGGCTCTAAGCCCTAAAATATTGAAGGTCCAGAAAGGGCCTTCTATCTGAAAACAAGTTCAAAATATTTTAAGTTAAAATTTTATTTTGTTTACACATTTTTTAATTTTTTAATTTTCATAATTATATTATTTGTATTACGCCATGAGTTTCAAAAAAAGAAGAGAAAATAAGATAATAAAGTTAACTTTAAAATATTACATTCATATTTTGACATTTAAAGAATACATATTGTATAATTAATAGCATGTAATGAAAATTGACAAATATTATAAATATTTTAAATATTGTTAAAGATATTTCTGTGTAATCAATTACCTTGTATCATTTTTTTAGATAAATAACATTTAGTTATTGGTGATATTGTAATAAATATTGTAACGACTAAGGGCCCTTTGGAATGCTAGGCTCCAGGTCGGGTAAACTCTATTAATCCGGTCCTGATTATGTGACATGAATTCGGTTGATGCACTACGGTTATTAAAACTATGTAATATCTACTATTTTAGTCTTAGGTGTAGCAAACATTAACGCCTATGCTACTAGATATTTTTCATTTTCAAGAAAAATTAAGAAATCATGAATATATTTCTGGGGTATGATGAGTTGGAAAAATTTCAAGTTGCTCGGTACATTTTGTTCAGAATTGTATTAACATTTTTTTGTTAATGTTCGGCGCTCTTATTCAATAAACAAAAGCACTACAAAAATCGGTATCGCAAAAATTGGCTAGAATAAAAGGTCGGTACCCAACCGAAAAACATATATGGTTGAAAAAATTTAAAAAAATTGTATTAAATAAATGATTTTTATTAACTATATTTATATATAGATATATTAATATATTATTACATCGTACGTATATAGTTTATACAGCGTCAGAAATAAAGTTTAATGCCACTTTTGGTGTATGTACAAAATAGTCACGGAATAAAAACATATTTAACGCCTTATAATATTTTTTCCGGTTTCACAAAACCCGCGTATAAAAACATAATAGTAATAAATATTATATTGATATTGCACAGTGAAAATATTTTCGACGCGAATAGACTTATGCCGTTATATAATATAGTACTTTTACGGTTAAATTAAGTTTACAAAATATATAATATAGTATAACGTATATCTATTTTTAATAATATGTTAATATTTTAGCTATTAGACATTTAATTCGCTAAAGTTCATCTATGGTTTTCGCCTAACTATAAATAAGTACAAACAAACACATTAAATTCTACATAAAAAAAAAAAAAACTTATCAATCGTAATAATATTACGAATCGTACATTATGTTTAAAAATCATATTGATTTCGATTTTTTTCGACTAAATGAGCAAACAGTTTTCATCCTAACTATATATTTTAAGAATCTATACATACTTAAATCGTAATTTATAATAATATTGATTGATTGACGACGTAGTTTTGCACTATGTATATTTCATCGAATACGTCGCGTTGTTGTTTACACATCGCACGCGCTTATTATAAAATAATATTAATTATTTTACGCAATAGACTATAAAATCGAAAAAATAATAATAATAAAATAAAATACAGTCAATGTGTAGTGGCTCGACGCGTAAATAACAACGTGCGTCGGTGTTCGTATAATATATGTATTGTCTATAACTATACCTATTTATGTACACACACACATACACACATTTACTGTCATATAATACATAAAAGGTATATTAACAATAATTATGGGCTGCAAGAAGTGAATAATATGAATTTTGATCTGTGAGCAGTTTGGCTGTAATTTTAATAGCGAAACGTCATACGCGTAACACTATACCGGTCGATTGAAATGGCACATGATATTTCGTAAAAAAATAAAATATACTATGAAATGTTATGATATCCGACCGATTTTGAAAGCTCAAAACGAACCAAAATGGAAGGATATAAATTCCATGTCACGATTAATTATGTCGTTATCTCGTGACAATATATATGAACCGTACATCGCGTATATATATATACATTGTTATTAAATTATTTAAATGGCTAGCGTATAATATTATTTTAAACGTAATATATCTCGGAAATTGAATGTATACGAGTATATTAAAATATGGGTATGTGTGTGTCTTCTATGTATAATGTATATATGTATTTAAAAAAAAAAAATCGTCGGATATATATTTACAAAAAATATGATTATTACTATAAGTATAATAAGAAACAGAAACGCGGGGGCGATCATTTTCGGGGGTTCGTGTTGTAGTCCACGTACACCCTGACCACCTCACCCGAGTACTTCCTCTGCGACGGCATGAAGTAAAAGTCCGGTTGGAGCTGATCTCCGGGGACCCCGTTCGACTGCTGCTGATGCGGCGGCCCGTGGTGCGCAGCGGACGTCCGGTTGGGCGGCCTTTGCGTGTAGTAACCGCCGTTGTGGTGCGGTGGCTGTTGCGCGGGCCTGGGCAGCGAGTAAGTGCCCGCCGCCCTGTCCTGGTGGTGCAGCTGCTGTTGGTGGCCGGGCGGTGGCGGAGGGCGGCTGTGCATATGACGGCCGCCGCCGTTGGCCGCTGCGGCCGTGGTCGCGGAAGGCCTGTGCAACGACCGCGATTCCGCGTAATGGTTACCGCCGCCGTTGTGCGACACCAACTTTGTGGTCAGTGGTATGGTTGACGTGTGGCTCAACGAGCTCGGCGACTGTTTCTCGTCTCCGTCGTACTGGTCGAAAGCGTAGTTGGTGTTTGGTCCACCTGCGCCGCCGGACGAATAATCCTTCCATGCGGAATTCACGCCGCCGTGATCCTGCGCAAGCGCAAAAATAAGAACGGTTATTGAATCATCCATAATAAAATTTCAAAAATGTGTTATTAAAATCATTATTATTAACGTGTGTATCTCCGCGGGCTTTCCGATCAGATATAGCCGTCGATCATCACGCAATGCGAACCACTGACTTGACCGACATTTTGCGTAAGTTATACTTGGGAACCATAACTCGTCTCATTCCGAATGCCAAATTTAATATCGCTTATTTTTGTCTCGTCAACATTATTTTATTTTTATTTTTTATTGTTTAATATGGCGATAGAGGTTGTGAGTTCTATCATGTTTTTGGAATTTAATATTTCAAAAATAAAATTGGGTTCACGCGTTACGTATACCGAGCAATACCGTTTTATATTCAAATAAGTCACTATATCGGAAAGCCTTTGGTTTTAAGACCGATCATGGTCATAATAAATTATGGTGATAATAAGCGTGAGAAGTCTACGATTTGTGCCGAAAACAACCTTTTTATTTATAAGCCATAAGTAAAATATGGGAATATTATTATTATGAAATACCGAAGTCGATGATGATACGAAAAGGATGAAAAACAAGTATTATTTCTACAAGTCCTCGGCTGTTACAATACCATATGGTATTATTAAAGGTTGGTTTCGGCGCAAACAAAACCTCTCTCTGTGGTTTACCGCCGATGTATATTTTCCCTATTACATATGTACAGTATAATAATAATATATACAGTCACATTTCCCAATGACATAATAAGAATAATATTATAATATTTACAAATACAACATAGATAAAATAATAATAAGTATATAATAGCTAAGACATTTTAATAATATTGATATTGTGAATGTGTCTAGTATTATAGAAGTAGTAAGAGTAATAGTAGTAGTAGCAGAAGTAGTAAAATAGTAAGTGGCAGTAATAATAACAATCATGATAATAATAGGAACAAATGTGCAAGCAGTTATTTTGTTTAAGAAAAGAAAATCGTACGGTGGAAAAACGTGTCTACTTATTTCTGTACAACGCTGGATACTACTTTTATTTGTGTTTCGACCCACATTCATAATCATAATAATATTACGGCAATAAATTCTTTTCTTTTTTTTTATCGGCCTATGGTAGTTATGCGCATATAATTACCACTTTTCTACAAAAAACAAAAACGAACGTTTTTAACACACCGATTTGTACCATAATAATTAACGATCGAAAAGTTGGTAATGCTCGTACGTTTCACGTGCATAGTGAGTAGAACAAGTATAATATTGTTATTGTTGTTATTATGTAATGATTTGTCATTGAACCAACAAAATAGAAGTTTTAAATATATAATACTTAGAAGTGTGTATTAAACGGAGTTATAATGTAGTCTCGAAAAAAAATATGACTTTATACAAACGAATAGAAAAAAACGATCAAAAGAATATAATAGGCACGCATCTACGAAATGGTCGTTTGTAAAGAATTCAGAGATCTAAAAAGGGGGAATCATCGAAAGACCTCGATAAAATATAAATAAAACGTTAGAAAACACCAACTGCATAACACTGTTTTATATGTGTTGGGGCCAAAGACAGAGTTGAATTAATGGAGGGGACGAATGACGAAGCAAAAAAAGTAAATAACTTCAACAATCGAAGGTAGTATTACATAAGTCAAGTTATCGAAGTATTTTAAGTTTGAAAACACTGACATTTTTTAACACAACCATTATACGAAGTAATTATTATTAAAGCCGATAAAATACTCGTATAACAATGTTAATAATTTAATATATGCAATGTCCTATACACATATATTGATATTATGAAAGGTACCCAAGTGAATAAAGTTAGTAAAAAGTATAAAAATAGAATTATAGCAAATATATGATAATGCGTAAAATATGAAAAGCTATTTCTTATATCTCATAATTATTAGTTTTATCAGTTTAAATGCATGTAGATACTCAATTATATTTGTTTCCAAAGTAACTATAGCTGTGTCTATGTATACACTTATATTAGCACATGGCCAGATTTTTAAGTTACATAATTCGTGAAAATGATTTTTTTTTAAGTTTCTATAAAATCTGTTATTATTATATAATCGTGTAGTTAAAAATATATTCAAATATTTGACATTTTTACATTTAATTGCCTAAAATAAACATTTAATATTTAATAATGAAAATTGATAAAAAAAATTAATTGCTTGGTTATTGTATTATATCTTCATTGTAATTAAACTCTCAATTATTAATTCTTATAAGATTTAGATCAATATTTCGGATATTTAAAATATATGAAGTTGAAATTTTTTAAATCGAATCAGTGCACATAGGTAAAAAAACATAAAATAATTAAATTACTCTTTGTTAGCGAAAGTATGAAATAGTAAGAAACTGATAAATAAATGCAATCTTCGTGACTTATAAGTTAGGTGTAAGTTAGGTATAAGTAATAAGATATTATAAGGGTATCACGCAAAAAGAAAAGAGAAACAGAGACAAAGAAGAAGTATTTATCAGACTCACCGGGTAATATACTTATACTATATGCGTTATGTGTGTTTATTGATGATATATATATATTTTTTTTTTGATTTTCGATATATTTTTTAGATTTTGATTTTGATTAGTAACGATGTGTGACATGTTCCGCTCGGATAGGCGCCCAATGACCAGTGGTGTACATATTGTAAGGGTCGACAGGCGGCCGATACCCGGCCTGAGCTCCAGTCGGGACCGAATAAACCAGCTATACAATTATAGTTATATACGATTACTGCAAGCTCGCCAAATGTTGACGAATACAACATTAATAAGCCTAATTATATCATACGACGAAGCTAACAATAATAAAGTAAAAGCTCTACAAAAGCCGTTAATATGGATGAACTACATAATATAGGTAATATATTATAAACATGAAAATGATGTATGATAATTTATGATTATAATAATGTGTGTCGCCGTAAACTCAGAAACGCGTGACAACGACGTGACAATAATTACCTTGTGGTTTGGTCTGGGTCTTCGAGCTGTCTTGTAAATGGTGCATCCAGCTTGAACAATGGCAATAAACACCAAGGCGGAAATGCATCCTATAACGATCCATAATTTTGTCGTGGACAATAATATACTGTCATTGACGTGTTCCTCTAACGGAATCGTGCTGGACACTGTAAATAAATAACATATATATATAATAATATATTATACAGTTGAATAATTGTAATTTCGATAATATACTCAAATGTACGCAATAAACGCATATAAGCGAGGCGATATGGCTGGGAGGGGAGGGATGTGATCGATTACTCGGTATCATAAAAGATTTTCATAAATCAATCAATCAAATGAATTGTCATCACTCATCATATTGTTTGATTTTTAAAGGCCAAATTTTACTAAAAATCGACTGTTATAATATAGTTATATGGATATGAAGGTAGATAGGTACTATCGATAATATGAAAAATTCAAAATAAATAAAAATTACGTAAGCATAACGAAATCTACATAATATTTTTTATCACTTACGCGGTGCTGCTTCGAAAACAAAGTACTTAGGATCTAACGATAGAGCGCCTACGTGGCCGCTGTTTACGGTACTCCTTAGAACACGTTCCAACTGTTCGGCGCCCTCGTCTGTGCCCAGTGCACGGCCACGCGATCCTCCGCCACTCTCGTCTAACTCGACACTCATCTTGGCGACCACGTTTTCGTTTTCCCTGTAATAAAAATAAACACAACAACACTCGATGAAATAAAATAAAACGTTTTAATCAGCCAATTAAAGTAATGTAATCAAAATATTTGTGTGAACGAATGCAGTGAAACTCGCTCGAGACGCTCTCCGCGGGACCAGCTCAAATGAGCGTCTCATGTGGGAGAGAGTCTTAAGCGGCTCCGTCTTGAACGAATTCTACTGTATTATAATAATATTAATGAATACGTACTGAGAAAACTCATCGACGCTGATCTTGTAGAACTCGGGCAACTTAGTCAAGGTCTTCTTGAAACCACTGGTAACCGTGTTGGCTAGGGCGTCAAAATCGGGACTTCCAGCAGGGGGAACAACAAAATTTTCACCCAATTTGACTAATTTGATGGCCACGTTGAACGCAGCTTTCGGGGCAGTCGTGGTAGTCGCCAATTCCCAATCTTCTTCTGTAAACAAATATTAAATCACACCCGAGTCAAAAACATAACTATGTAAACGTTATAATATTTAAAATCCTTACCGGCACCGCAGGATCTTATGCACACTCTGTCGTTAGAAAACATTGGTAAAACTTCGTGTTTTTTGATCTTTTTGTTCACCGGGTTGTAACCGCCTCCTTTGACGATGAATGTTAAATACAAACATTTATCATCCGAAAACATCATATCCTGTTTTTTTAAAACAACGTTAAATCAAGACACATTTAAATGTAATGTTAATAAGGATAGGTTGGGTAAGTTATACCCAGTTAACGTTGTCAATGCAATGTATTTATTTTATATTATAATATATTTTACCATATTTTACAAAAGTAATAATTAGTAGCTCGATTTCGTTTTATATTCTATAATAGACATAATTTGGTACTTACATCATCCTGTTTTTACATTTTTATAGTTTACCGATAAGTATAGGTTGTTGACAAAAATTTAGTTATTTCTTCAAAATAGTTTTCTTTCTTAATTGATTTTTGATAAAGGTTTTTTTTTTTAAAAACAGCATGGTTTTATATATTAGAGATTTTTGAGCATTTCTCGCCAACTTTTAGCGAAAATGTGCATACATACTAATCGGTTTTTTAGTGGATTAAATTCACGAACCTAACTTCTTGCGATATTCAAGTTTTTAATAATAAAATGGATAATGACAATAATAATTACCTTGGTATCGCCGGTCGATCGTTTTCTCATAAAGCTCAATGTCGTCAATCCTTCGGCGGTGTTACCAGTTATATTGCTTAAGTCTTGAGAAGCATCCAACAGCGGAGCTGTATATCCGTTTATCCAGGTGTCCATAAGGAACGGCCTTCCAGCTTTATCCACCCATCCAATAATGGCGTCTGTTTGACTCTAATGAGTTACCAAAAACAAAAGTTACAAACGAAATTCAAATGATGAGGTGTTTATTTTCCTTAAATAATATATAATGGATTGAGCTATTGTCTATCTCTGCACCTATGTAAACAATTTGATACCCAATATATTAGCGATGAGTTTCTTATTGAGATACGTTATCTGAGCATGCACGAATGTAATCGACGCATATTTATCACTCAGAGGAAATGCAGTTATTAGAATAAGCATGTGACAAGTATACACATACATGTGCAGATGGCACATCTTAATAAGAGACTCATTGCTTGTATGTGCTTCAAATATTGGGAATTGGCTCCATCCATACTATGTGTCTAAATCGAAACCAACGATAAACAATATTTCAATTTTGAAATTGTTTCGCAACAGAATATTGTTCCATTGGTGTTTTTAAATGTATGCGATGTTCCAATTATTTTTTTTTTTTTTAATATATGGTAATTTTTAAAACATAGAGTCTACAACCCAAATATTTAGTTGTGTTTCTCATAAACATCAATTATATTTTTAACAGTTTTTTAAATTATAAATTTTTGTCAATGAAATCTGCGATGTAATTAATCTTATAATACCTACACAGTTTACATAATATAAATTTTACCATTTTGTGGTCTTCAGAAAATCCAATACCGGTCCAAGTACTGGTATGCGTGGTGGTGATCGTGAATCGCATGTAATCGGTCTTTGACGAATAAGTCCATACCACGTGGTACTCGCACTGGCCAGCGGTCACGTTACAGCCTTTTGGGGTCGACCACTGACCGTAACAGTTGCTGGGCGCCGGAGTGGAAACCTGCTGGACAGACGGCTTGTTATTACGACTGGTCAATGGATTGTCCGCGGTTTTCGTCGCCTCTTGATCGTCAACCGATGGCTGCAGTCGTCCGGGTTCATCTACAATGATTAAGTACGTACAATTATAGTGAAAGTCATATCATTATACGTTGTGAAGACAAACGGTGCGAACCATGAAAAAGTATTGTCATTACCCCTTACTCGAACATAAGCGTTTAAAAATTAGATATAAAAAATTAAGGTGTATAAACGAGTTACATTAAATTCTCGATTAATATAATGTTTTTTAAGTTTAAAATGTGTATTTAATACTAGACATTACGTATGTACGTGATATATAAGGTATATAAGATATTATATAAAAATGAATTTCTATATGTTTTGGTTGGAAAAAATGTACAAGAATATTTATGATTTTTGTATACGATTATTGTATACATATAATACATTTTATATACATTTAAATTACAAATTTAATATTGATTCAGATAATCATTGATTGTGCTTTGAAAATTCGTAATCTTTTTTATGCTTTAAATATTTTCTGGTATTGATGTATTTTATAAAAACCAATAAATTAGACAAATACTTAACCCTTGTTGAAAGTCTTTCGCGACAACATAAATTTATCTATGAAAGATTTTTAAATTAACTGTAAGTCAAAGAGAGATTTTTAAGATGATCAATAATATCAAACTAGGTTGCTCTAAAGTTTCAATTAGATTTTTTTATAATAACAATTGCATCAATAAATAAGAATTTTCTACGATATTTTTAAAAGATGCGATAAATTTTAGTACCTCTGTGAATAAAATCATATAATAATTACCAAAAAAGTTAATAGAAATTACTCCTCGTTGGGATCCGTGACCGTGATATTTAAGTTCATCTTGCTTGTAAAAATCTTTTACAAAAGCAATATCTTTTTCCAGTCCAGATTTTGGTGAATGCTGATAGTTTTTCTGTTCTTGACCCTTAGCCCAAATCACGTGCATAACATCATCTACGATAGAGTGATCAGTTGGTTCGGTGGCTGTAATTTATTTAATTATATTTTATTACAATCGAATATAGTTGAGAAATAATATATATTTCCAAAAGTATATAAATATTAAGTCACCTTTAAGCTTCTTTCTAAAAGCAATAGTCGTAACTCCATCTTTTTCAAACCCAACTGCAGCGATTAAATCATTCTTTCCACCCCAAAAACCGTCTACGCGTGGCGTTGACCTAATGAAAAATATAATAATATTTTACTTGTAAAAAAAACTTAAAAATAAAATAATTTACCTGTCTCTAGTGTAATAATCCCACACCCTGCTGGCTGATCCTCGAGCACTTCCTATTACTAAATCTGTGCAGTCCATCCCGTTGAAATCAGCTTTAGGTGTGTACGTATTGAGTTTCATTTCTAAAATATGTGCAATCATAATACTTAATAACAGTTAGACATTTGTTCATGCAAAAAATAAAAATTATTGATTCAATTTAACATAGTACCTACTTACATAATTTTAATTAATAATTAAAATTTAATTTCTTAAAGTGCATTCACAAAACATTATAAATAAACAGTACGTTGGCATATTATTTACAATAATATTATAACATGTGATGTTATTAAAATCCTTAATCTTACTTATGTTAAATAATATTTAATATTTACCTTTTTTGACGGGAGTTTCATGTTGATGTTCATGATTATGGTCGTGAGTATGATGATCATGGTGATGATCGTGGTTGTGGTCGTGTTCATGTGATGAGTGGTCGTGTTCGTGTGAAGAGTGATCGTGATGATTATGGCCTTCCTGAACTTTCAACCTTGGTTCTGGCTCTGATTCTGGTTGAGGTTCTAATCGATTTGTTATTTATTATAATATTTTGTAAAAAATGTATCAATATTCCAAGATTGTATTGGCAACTTACCATTTGGGGTTGATGCTGATCTAGTATTTCGTAATTGGGCAAACACTGTAAGAAAATATAAGAACATATATTAAGCGCGTTTTCGCGGAGGTACTAAGAGTAAACAGTTTACTAAAATCCGTTTTGGCGATAATTTTATGTCAAAACTATTTACTGTTTACTAAAATGTTTGGTGCTATCACTAAACGACTATTTCAAGTTGTTTAGTGTTTCTGGTACCTTTGATAATGCTTATAATGAACTTATCACTTTTAGACCAAATCGCGTTTTGGCGATGAACAAATTTGATATGCCAAATCAGTAAACAATCGGCAAAGTTGAGCAAACTGTTTGCTCTCGGTATCTTCGCGAAAACGCGCTTATTATGAAAGTTTTAATTGAAATGAATTATTATTATCAATATTATTATTGCCATTTTTATTATTATTATTTTTGGTATGAAAAAAATTAATTAATAAATGATTATAAGAACAAAATCTTATACAATAATTCTCAGTTGATAATCATTATTGTCATAATAGTGATGATTAACTAACAAACATTATTATTAGCTTTTACTAGATAAAAAGCATGCTACTTGATATTTTCTCAACTGCTTGGTAAAATAATTAATAATAGCTGTAGATATTTTCGGTATTTGAATTCTCGACGTATGTCAATAATATGTTTACATTTCCGATAGGCTTTCTAGAGCTCAGAATTCAAAGTCATAGTTACAAATGTTAAACAATTATTATATTTATTTAGCTGGATTCTATTATACTATGATAACGCAGTTTAATATAATTTGATTTTAAAAAATACATCAACGTGGTTCCTGTGGTAGCATAATTATATTATGAATTTTATGATATTATCGACCGCTTGCTAGGAGTAACCGAGGAGCTGTAATGCAAAATAATTCAGAAAAAAAGTTGTATCTAGCCTAAAAACATATTTTTGTTAAAAAGTTTATACGTAATTAATGACTGGAAATTATATTTGAATATAATTTTTTTAAATCATAAGAAAATTACCTGGCCTTCCATTAGATCTTAATGGTGCATTAGTAGTTGATGCTGCAGCTTCCGGTTCATCGGTAGGCTTTGGTTTTTGCAGTCGTCCTCTGGTTCGGAAAAATGATGGTTTCGGTCGAGTGGAACTTGCAATTGTTGTTGTTGACAAAGTAGTAGGTTCTGATGAAGGTTCTGGTTCCGGTTCTGGTTCAGATTTCTTATTTGATTTCTGTCCAGTTGTTGATTTTGGTTCTGGTTCACTCTTTGGTTCTGGTTCAGTTTTTGGCTCTGGTTCACTTTTGGGCTCTGGTTCACTTTTAGGTTCAGGTTCACTTTTTGGTTCTGGCTCACTTTTTGGTTCTGGCTCACTCTTTGGTTCCGGCTCGCTCTTTGGTTCCGGCTCGCTCTTTGGTTCTGGTTCACTTTTAGGTTCCGGCTCGCTTTTCGGTTCAGGTTCGCTCTTTGGTTCTGGTTCACTTTTTGGTTCAGGCTCACTTTTAGGTTCGAGTTCACTCTTTGGTTCTGGTTCGCTTTTTGGTTCGGGCTCACTAACTGATTCCGGCTCGGGTTCAGGTTTGGGTATTGCTGCTACAGCTTTTGCACCAGGTAAATCTGCTAATTCTGGGAAATTCTTACACTCAGCAGTCAAATCTTTTGGTCGCCAACCTAGCCCTAAGTAACTGGTACTATTTGCTCTCAAGACAACTTCTATTTCGCCTTCTTCTTTGAATATTTTCCAATATAAATGGAAATCACTTGAAAGTTCTCTGAATCTATGATTGCTCAAATCGATGTCATTTGATTTTAAAGACGAACCTGAAAAATAATAATTAATTTTATAATTAATATTATAATTTTAAAGTTTTTGAATTTTTGTTTTCTAATATTGTAGCATGTTATTGATTATTTAATATATTTTACATTTTACGTTGCTTTCACTAAATATGTATAAATATCAATGCTGTAACAATATTGATAGATTTTAAGGAACTATACATCATGCTGCCTCTCAGAGTTGTACTCTACATACAATGGACTCAATTTACACATATTATATAAATATGATAATATATTTTGAAGGTTGAATAATGTCTTATACGTCTTATACCCTTCATGTCAGTGTCAAAATTCAAAACCATAATATATTATTGCAGCTAACTATTCCGTCATTTACAACAGTTAGAACTGTGAAATTATTAAAACTCTCTTATTATATACTTGACATATAGAAATCGCTTCCCCAAATAACATTTAAAAAATAAACACAAAACATAATAGGTATCTGGTATATGTTATAGCTATAAATAAACAGGATTTAATTGATATTGCAACTTTTTTTGCAATTAAGAGAAACAAAATCTGATCAAATGCATAATCGATATACTTTATGTATTATACTTATTTAATTTTATAATGCATTTTTTTTCTAATTTTCCAAGTTTTACAATTTCTGCAATTTTTACTATGTTGTGTGTTTAAATTAATAAAATATTTAACTCAGCAAAATGTATTATATAAAAATATTATTACAAATTTTCTTTATGAGCAAATAATCTGTGGTTGAACCATAAAACCAGTGTTAATGATTGTATTATTATCCATTATTGTTAAATATAAATATATATATATACATATAATTGTATTATCATCGATAAACATATTTTAAGTAATAGAAAATTTAATTTTGAATATAATTTGGAAATGTATCTAATTATATAATTTTAATAACTATGTGATATTTGTGCGTTTTAAATGCAATTCAGTTATACTACTCATTATTTAACTCATCTATGATTTTTCTTACGTTTAGTGCACGCTGGTCCAAACCATCCGGGTTCGCAATAACACTGTTTCCTTGGAGCGGTTGTAGCGTGGACATCTATACACCTTCCTTGATCACCACAATCGTTGTCTTCAACGCATTCATCTTTATATTGACATCTGGAGCCGTAATAAAGTTTGTCACATCGGCACTTTGATAATAAGTAACGACCTTTGCCACTGCAGTCTTCACGGTAATTTTTTTCTAACAAAATAATGCAATCAAATATCAATATGCTCGTACTACGCATTTTTAATGCAATTAAAATAATTCCTTGATTTTTAGATTGTGGAGTTCATCATTAATTGTACGAATAAACCGTTTAAGTGAAAGTTAACAAATTTTTCAAACCTAATTTTCATTTAAAAACCCTTCGAGTTTATGCAAAAAATTCATTATTTTTTAATTATCTGATTACATATTTATGTTTATAAATTTATAATAAAGCAGTATTTCGAAAATTGTTGAAAATATTATTTTCACTAAGAATTCAAATGCGTGTTGTTATTAAAATTAATTTAAATCATGGGTGTTAAATGTGTACTGTAACGATTACAGCGGAACAGTGAACAGGTACATTTATTAAAGTAATTTTGATCACATATTTTAATTTATTCAGTGAAACCTATTAAGAAGTAGAAGTTCGAGGGAAATATGTAGGCAATTCATGATTCGTGATAAATGTTTGCTCGGATGATTCGCTGACGACTACCAACTACGATTTGTGTATACCCTTAAATTACGGTTACGTAATATTTGTACAAATATAAGAGAATAATAATTACTGTTTTTGATATCGACATCTGCGCATGACCAAAATCTGTAGCTATTGCCGAATTCCAATGCTTCTCTGAGTAATCTAATGGTACAATCTTCACAAACGAAATCTCCCGGCAATTGAACAGCGTACGATTGAGCTCTGGAAAAATAAACCAACAACAACAATTAGAGGGGATCGTCATTGTAATGTGATGATATTAAATTGTTGTTATTATTATTATTATTATTTTGTACCATAAGTAATACAATAGATTAAATTATTATTGAAGATGTATTATTGCAAAATAATTATCGAGTACTTAATAAAAAAAAAAAATGTGATGTAACTATTTTACAGTCATAGTACATAGACTTTCTCTAGTCAAGTCAAATAATAATAACCACAATAATACTTACTAGTTAGGTTCAATACTATCGATTTATACAATAAATTAAAAATGTAAATTAATTCATTACTAGAATTATAGTCTTTATAAAACAGACTTCAAAAGTTATGTAAAGAATATTATTGCAGTCACGTTATATTGACCAATAATATATAGTTAATCACCAATAATAACTTACGTACATATTATACGAACCTATATATAAAATATATGATATCATATTTTATTTGTATGTTTAAAATTAAAAGTTAAATTATTAAATGTAACTATCCTCTATTATAATTCATAATATACGATTCTCTTATCTGTTTGGAATTAATGAATAATAAAGAAAGTAAATCTTTTGAATCAAACTAACTTTCGTTCAAAAT
Organism: Diuraphis noxia; assembly: GCF_037042655.1. Classification (NCBI taxonomy): domain Eukaryota; kingdom Metazoa; phylum Arthropoda; class Insecta; order Hemiptera; family Aphididae; genus Diuraphis; species Diuraphis noxia. The sequence continues at coordinate 52,914,882 of NW_028301712.1, forward strand.
CAACATAATGGTGTAAATGATTGCCTTATTAGTACAACACACCTTATAAAATTCTAACGACTTATATTTAAGTATAAACCATAAATAATAGATATTACAATACCAATAAATTTAAAGCGAACCGTGATGACTACATCCGTCATAGTAAACGCGATAATTTTTAGATTAGTTAAAAAGTACACATTACTATATCAAATTACAAATACGAAATAAAAAATGAAACAATAGTACAGCATAAAAAAACGTTATACCTAAACTATGTGCAAGAAAATAAAATAAGTAGGTAAGTAGGTAGTTTTTTTTATAGGTATAAGCAGATAATTTAAATAACTATTTATTATACTATAAAATAAAATTATCATGATTTTATTTAAATTTAATATATTAAAAGGTTCATGTTACGTAATTTTTCTAAGGAACATTACTGTACAGTAAATCGGAGGTTTAAAATTAAAATTAGATATTATAATATATATTATTATTGATTCAATTATTTATTCGTAAACATTAGATAATTTGCAGTTACGTGCTTTTAGTATATTATACCCCTGTGATTAAAATATTATCCCACTATTCCCACTGATGGGCCAGTGATGGCACGACTTCAGAATGAATAGTCACATAGCAAACATAAAAAAAAAGTTAAATCACGAACAACTCATAAAGGATATAAATTAATAAAACTAGCGGGAGGGGGGATATGGAAGTGTTAACCCTCAATGCCCACTGGTATTGAAGAGTACAGTAATTACTAATTATTAATTATAAAATACAAAAATAATTCGATCTGAACATACATTTTTTTACCTAGTATGAACGTTTATCAAAGAACATGCCATACCATACAATATAATATATTTAACTTTATACGGTTACCGATATATAGGTATTGAAAAATTAATAGTAAAAAATTAATTGAATCAAAGGGTGGAAGTAGAACTGTGATTTTATACTGGATAGACGGGTATTTGTACTTACAATTATGGTTTGAAAATATGTTTTATTTACTATTATGGTTTCTATCAAGATTTAAAATGTATAATTAAGTATGTGAAAGTATTAGAAATTCATGTTTTAATTTTGAATAAGTGAAATATATACCTGCTTGTAAGGTATGTTATATACAAATATAATATCAGTTACCCACCAATAATTATTACAAGATGGTAATTAATTTTTTTCGACTACACATAAATATAGGTATTGCTTAAGAATAAAAATGTCAACATTAGAGTATATCGCATTATATTCAAGCGGATAAGGTTGTATGTAAGATAGTTTTTACAGAAAATAAAATAAAAGATTTTTTGAAAATATGACACACTGTCAATAATTGTATTTTGTCCTTATCGTTCCATAAAAACTAAAAGTCACTTAAGTATTTATCATAATATTTGTTCGTAGTATTATATGTTTTTACGTTTAAAAATAAAATTTAATATTTTTGCCAGAATTATCTACTGTGTACTAACTGCATATACTATATTATATTATTCTTGTAAGAATAGTATAAAGGAATAACCATACAATGCCCGTTATTTTTTTAAATGTTACCAGGCCATATTTTCCACTTGAGTCTGTTGTTTTTAGAATATTTAAATTATTTTTGCCCCGGAGATGAGTATTTACGATGATAATAACAATAAACGTTGCTATATAAATATTTGTATCATGAATATTAATTTGGCCGTTTGATCAACGTTAATTAAATCAAATACACACAAAACAATATATATACGTATTTATATATTATAATATAGTATATATATATATATATATATATATATATATATATATATATAATATATATAAGTTAAAGATAAAAAGTTTTAGATACCTTTGAAATAGAACAGCATGTCAGTGGAGAAGAGATGAGAAAAAAAAGAAAATATGAACAATTTTACATTGAAGTAGATATCTAAAAATAACGTTAGTTTTAGAAATAGTTTTATGATTATGAATTAATATAATACGTTTTAGGGAAAAAAATAATACTTTATTAGAAGGAATTCATTATTTCAAGTTATTTAAAAAATTAAAGAATATATTTTTATTAGTTAAAAGTTAAATTGTTTAAAAAACAAATGTACCTAGTTATAGTTTGATACATATATTTATGTTTTTCCAAATTTTAACTTTTAAACTATATTGATTTTGGAAATAATAATGTGATATAGACAGTTAAAATGTATAAAAATGAATCTATTTTTAAAAATTTTTTTTTTAAAGCATTAGTTTTATACTCACAATTAATATTTTATACAAGTATTAACAAAATAATCAAAATAATCAATGTTCATACCACTAAATAATACAATTCAAAAACAGATATAACATCGTAGTATTTCACTTTAAATTTAACGACAGTAATTCTATTGATTAATTGCATTTAATTGCATTTAATAATTAATATGTATAATTGATCTAACAGTGATATAACTGATATTATTTCTTCGCAAATAATAATAAGTAGGTAGGTACTCGTACGTCGTATGAGTGCTCGACCAATAAGGCCAATATTATGTTATAGATAAGAACAGGGCTGATTTTTTCCATTTATGGGAGCCTATAGCTTGCAGTATTATCCACTAGAAGACTTAACACAGACTTGGTTATACTTTAAATCTTTTGGGTTTCTTTATTCATATAAATATATTTATATTTGAATATAAATTGATACAAAAAATTTTCTTACATCTTTCATATCATATAAAATCGACAATAGGAATTGAATTCATCGCCTTATAATTGATTAATATGTAGTTCGTATAATACTATAATTATTGCCATGTAGGTATACTTATATTCAAATTAATTACAACTGGTAATATTATGCTGTTTTTGTTTAGATTTTTGTATAAACATCAATATATTAAGATAATATAGTAGTGAGTTAACAAAGTTAATATATCAATATTTGTAGCTATTTTAAGTATTTACTAATTATTTGATAAAAATCGAAATTTTTCAATTAATAATTATAAATTAAAATGTTTAACTTCTTCATCGAATATCAGTTTTTTCCACGAGTCTGTATTATATTATTATTGTAATATAAAGGAGTAATAAAAATATATTACGCCCTAGCCTATGTGACGAGTTTTGTACATCATGAACAATTTGTACGAGAATAGGGCGTATTGTACACTTATTATATCAAACTCGATCATATTATATTATTATATGTATTTAAATCATAGAAGTTTATTATTATTTTACTATATAGATTTCCTTGTTGTCACCACATATATAACTGCAAGGATAACATGTATACTTCATGACTGTTGATTTGATTATGACATTTAGAAGACAAGTATTTATGATTCGTATTTCGTATAACGTCAAACTGATTAAAGATATTCAATATTAAATTTAAATAACATATACCCATATTAGATCATAGACGTTAATAAGACCATAATAATATTTATATATCATAACGAAATAAATCTAAAATGGGAATGGTTTTTAGAGACGCAATTTATATGACATTTTATGTTCACACAAATAGATACTTTAGAATATCTAATATTTTAATTAACTATATTATATATAGTGATGACATTTTAACTTTAAAGTAGGTGTAGGTACCTCCATGTTTTTGCTATCAAATATTTTGTTAAGATAACAAACATATAGGTATCTACATTATTGAATATATTGTATGTACAAAAATATTGTAATACATTTAATTTAACAAGAAAGAAACAATATTCACACCAAATTATATTTTTGTATTTGAACACCGTTTTAATGGTGTTTATTATAATATTATGAATACTGCAATTTATTAATATTGCTATTAGAACATATTTCGACATAGTTTTCTTCTACGACACTTCAACACGAATTATTTCGCCACAAAAACGTCAACTGTAATTTATAATAATTTATTAGACGTAATTATTTCTAAACGCAATTCACTTCCTATAACAGCCGTTGCATAGTAAAATTTACTTTACTGCTTCAGAGACTCGTTGGAATAAAACACGGTGGTACGGATATACTATAATTATTATTATGTCTTGTAATATTATTTTAAAATCATAATAGGTGTCTGGAAATACGTTTTTTTTTAAATTCTGATTACAAATATTTATAAGAAACGATAAAATAAACAATCAAATAAATTAGCTCGTACTTTAATATCTCTATCGTTTATAAAGTAAAAAGTTATGTTAGGTATATTTTTATTATTGTATGTTAATTGAAGTTTATTAAAAAAAAAACTATATATTAAGTCATGTTCATGACAACACGAGAAAATAACAATATTATGGTGCGAGTACACTCCATTGAGTAATAATATTAATTCTCTAATGTGATAATGAAATAAATAAAGATAACTATGTTATTAATAAAATACAATGACAGCTATTAACTATCCAATAGAATGCAGTTTATTTGATTTCAAAAATTATTTTATTTTATTAAAGAACTAATTTTACAATATTAAGCATAAATATGTAATTTCTGTTTCAAAATTTAAATTATTTTTAAATATGTACTTAAGTTAAGTTAATATTTACTTTAATCACGATAACCTGTATAGAGCTGTTAATTGAATGCATTAAAAAAAACTGCTTAAAATGCGCGCACGTGCATATGCAGTTTTGTATTTCTATAATGGTTTCAATTGTTTTAAAAATATTTAAAATTAATAATAATTATCGATTTAATAATAAAATGTAGAATAAACCTTTTATTAAAATTACATTAATTCGTATTCTTAATTAGGTAAATTTCAAATACATTTTCCTCTTTTTTTAAAAAAATCAATAGCAGATACCTTAATCTAACCTGCCATCTGCATAATAGTCTAAGTTTTTTTTCGACACGCGTTTTTGACAACAAAACAATCTAAAAATAACTATTCTTTAGAGACGAAAATTAAATTATTATTAATATCAATATTTATCAACTAAAAAAGTACTGATGACTTATCGAAATCGTCAGTTTAATAACAAAAAAAAAAACCAACAACAATTTTGAATCACAAAAATTAGTAAAATATGACGTTTGGAAAGACGATTTAAAGAAAATATATACATTATTATGTGCACAATACCTAAAATTTTAGCACAAGCAGTAATATAATGTAAATCAAATTAAGATAGATATGTTTTTGGGCTGGGACGCTGGGTACAGGTTAGGTTTCTAACCGATTTTTGTTAGGTCGATTTTCGTAACGCTTTGTTTGTTATCATAGAACCACAAATCAACAATCAAAAATCATAAAAAAATGTAACATGATGCTATTAGATATTTTTCTACTGCACTATATCCAATAGATATATCTATGATTCCTCGATTTCCGAAAAAAAATATATATCTAAAAGTATGCTACTGTATATAAACGAACGAATTTTTTTTTAAACTGATTTTTGTATAAAATAACAAAAAAAAAAAACACACGCTAGTGCGTTTATAAATCACAGCTCTGATCAAATGTTAAATAGTTTGTGTGCTAGAATTATTTTTAGATATTATATTATACGGGTAATAATGATGTTAAAGTACTAAAGTAGGTACTTGCAGAAGATTGATTGTTTGTAATAAGATAATTTTTACTTAATTCAATAGATTGTAGATTGACGTTAAAAATTACCTCTAAATTGAATAGGATTTTTCATAAATATAAGATTTTTAATTTTATTGATGGGATGTTATTATAGTAGGTATACAAGAAGATTTTTGCAAACTTCCTGGAATTGTACTCTGATCATCGCAAAGGGTAATCTTAAAGCATTCGTTTTGGAACGCGAAAGTAGGTAGTCTATTCATTTTATATATTCCCATAGTCATGCATTACGACCAAGTCGCGTTAAGGTTATTATTTAACATTATCGTTGCGTAGATTTTGCCTTGACATCTTTAACTCGGTCCGAAATCGTGAACAGTGGGAACGGCCGTAGTTAAAGCAAATGCTTATATATTATTGACCGCTATAGAGGCACGCTGTTTATAAGCAGGAGTTTAAATCTCCTTCTCCGTCGACAGTTTTCCCACCGAAAATTAAATTCACTAGAGTTTAAATCGACGTGTTATTATGGCAGGAGAGTAGGTATAATCAAAGAAAGCACGTTTTATTATTAATATATGTGTTTATATAAAATATATTTGGTCCGTGTACACTCCCCTCCCCGCCCAACAATTCGCTCAGGCAAGATCCATTCTTGTGTCAATCAATAATAAAATTGGTTGACATGATAATACAACGCGTACCTACGAGTATTTTCGTTTTTTTTTTTTCAATAGACGAGGCGTAAACATGTATCGAAAATGAGATTAAAATATGACTATAGTGACTCAGTAAAAAAATAGCGAATTTGTTTCTCTTTGTGTACCTATGATATAAGTCTAGCCAATCGCCTTTAAATGTTATCATAACTAAATATCAAAAATACAATATAAAAATATAACATTATGATAACCACCTACTATACATAACATATTATAGAAATCAAATCAAAATATATTCACTACACATAAGTTATTTTGAATTTAGTATAACAAAAGTATATAATACCTGCCTACCTATTTTTGTTACCTATACATATAATATTATTATTTACAATAAAATCAAACGTATAATAAACAATGTTATTTAAAAATATCTTTTCGATTTTGTTTTAAGTTTGTTTAGACTGCAGCCATTATTAATTATAACTAATAAAACGTAATTATGGATGTGTTACGTACCTATTTAATATGTAAATATATACAACGAAGTGTAATAAATGCACGAGGAATTTAGGTTTTTTGTTAAAATAGACAATTTTCAAATCGTGTGTCTGTTATACGCATAAAGGATACACTGTAACTATATAATATAAATATTGTTTTGTATACTTTTACTTTAAAAATGTTTTTCAACAATCTGTACAATATTAGCACACTAAAATTATTTGATTAGACTATACAAAAAAAAAAATAACACGAAAAGTGTAATTAAGCAGCCCCACCTATTAGTGAATCTTGGAGTTTTGTATACTTTAATATATTTATAATAATAATAATATATAATATAATAATTTGTTTGTTACGTTTTTATTAGTCATGAAAATGAAAATAAATACAATTTAATTTTTAATTGCAAACTTGTAAGTATGTAAAGTTTTTATAATATTTTTTACGTGAAATGGGATACTAAAATGTATTACGATCACAGTTCATAAATGCATAATTTAAGCATTAATTTTAATTTGCTAAATTAATTAATCTTAGTAAAAGTGCTTTAAGTAGATGCCCACCTAAGACCTATGTCCTATGATCTGTAGGAACTATAGTAGTTCCTACTACCTACCTATAATAGTGATATTTATTAATAAAAGTAGCAATATTTCTAGCTAGTTATTTTATGGCTAGTTATATTATGTGTTTACATCACTATCATTCAACTCCTGTAATGAACCGTACAAACAAACAACTTAATGTCAATAAAAAAGGAATAGTAATATTATGACAGAAAGTAAAAGTAAAAGACGCGTATTCGTCTATTCTAATGTTCAGTAGTTTAAAATATGACGGAAATATAATTTTGTAAGAATAGTACCTACTATTTTGTATCAAATTTAGAATTAAATGTATTTATATGATATGTAATGATATTGAAAAAAGTAAATGTCTTATAATTTACAATAAAATATATTACTATTAGATCATACCTATACCTGAAAAATCAGTATCGGGAAACGAAAAATATTTGCTGCAGTTATAATGATTATTATGATATTATACTACGCAATACATCTTGGAATCCTTTTCGTAATTTTAAAATACAATAAAATCATGCATTGTAGAACCAATAAATTATTTTAAAAGCTACATTGTTTTTTTTTTTTAAACATAAATTATTACAATACAAGTATCGAGAAGGAGGGGTAATATACCTACGGTAGTGTTATAAAATAATCACCCAGTATAACCTATGAGAAAAAATCGCCGTAGGACACGAATACCGAATTCTCACTATATATCTAATGGTTTTTTGGCGTTATCATTGTTAAGTTCTAGTATCAGGCCCAACCTATACCGCTATAGAGATTAACGTTGGCGTGAAACGTCTACTTTCTAAACAAGCTGTGCAGCAACTACTTTTACATATGTAATTATGAATAAATTAAACACTATTTAAAATATTATGTATTTTATAATAATATAAAGTAGTAATTAGTTATAATTTTATTTTGCATGCCTGAAAACACTAATATTTTATACAACTACCTAATATAGATTATAGACGACATAAAATATTATAATTACTCTGCGAATTTTTAAGTTCAGATTTGTTTTTTTCTAAACAGAAAATTAAAATAAATTATATAAGTACATTGGGGGATTACATTTATTTTTATTTTTATTTTATTTACATATTTTTCTAATGAATTTATAGGTGGCATAATTCAATGTTCGAGATTCCTAACATAAACACTTTCTTTAATGCCTTAATTAATAATACGCATCACTAAATCACGACCGTTCTTTGACGATGAATCCTTCAAAGTTTCACACAAATTATAATATCTCTTCCTTGTATAGTTGCGCTACTGAAATTAAATCATCCCTATAGTGATAGTGACTTTGATATTATAACTTTCATTATATACGCTTACCAAATGTATAATTTCAACCTATATTTTTAAGAACTCTAATTTTTAAAACCATATTAAATTATATATTTTTAAGTTTTATTAATAATACCTAAAAAATTTGTTTGACCACAGATTATTGAACAACAAGATTTCAAGTATAAATGCGGTGTTTTAACATAACACATCATATTTTTAAACATTAAATTAACTACCATATATTTTGAGAAAGCTATATTTAAGCAAATAAACTAGTTTATCACAAAAAAATCAACAGTAAATTCTCAAAAAATAAAAAACCATTTAGGTTAAAATATTACAACAATATTGTTATTCAATATGATAATAATAGTAATAATGATATCAAAAGTACATTTTTTCCTAACTGTATTTAATTCGATAAATAGAGTTGTACTCACGTTGCATCAGTCCTCAAAAAATCAGAATCTTTTGTGACTGGTGTTAAATCCAATACAGGCCTTTGATAATTGTCCAGTACTTGAAGTTTAATTCCTCCCTATGTAAACAACAACAAAAACATCAATAAAAAATGTCATCTCATTTATAACAACACATTCATATGATCTAATTAAAAATAAATAAACGTTGCGAAGCAGCTTTAAATTAATTAAAAGAAAATCCATGATTTATAGAAATAATTGGACAATCGACAAGTAAAAGTGGAATATTCACTTATACGGACCTTACAAGTGTATTATAAGCCTAAGTACGTGGTATAAATTTGTGCATATATGTGTTTAAGTGTGGCGCTTCGACTCGAGTTAGTGACCTTATACACTCTAGTGATTCCTAGTGCTCTCGAAACTCCATCAAAGATTGTAACGACAAGAATTCTTGGAGAAAGTAATAAAAATCGTATGAGGCTGGTAAAAAAATGAAGAATATATCTAAAAGCCGTAAGCGACTGTCATTATTATGAAGAAATAACTCAAAGCAATACCCGCGAAAGTTACGTAGTTCCATTTATAATAATATTGAATCTATTTTTTTTAAATTTTAATCGCGAAATTCTGTTGATCTGGTTTGAACAGCTTCTGCTGCAGATCAAACGTGTTTAAATGTATATCTACGAGAGTCAGACACTATGAGAGGCCGTTTTTTAAGTCCTGACATTATATAACACACACAGACCCATATATATACGGCATCAGACATGTATACAGAGCTAAGGTTCTGGGGGTTCAACCCCCCTCCATCCCCTTGAAATATTAGACGATTACTTTGGTATTATAACTTTTTATTTATATTGATTATCGTGTATAACGATATGCAATTCCGTTTAAACTTCGATTATATCAATGATAACGATTATAACTTCACCACTACGAATGTGTTTCTACGAATAGACCTGTCGGTCCGTTAATACATTTGTATTTTTATAAATTAATAGAGGACGCTACATCCGCATTTGTTGTCTTACAAGTGCGTAACCTACCAAATTGTACGCTCAGCAGATCACGTTTAGCCCCGTTAGTTTAAAATTTAGAGTTAATCGACATTTTATAAAAATTAAAGGTAACATTATTATAGAGGGCTTCTCATAGGATTTTTATTATATTTTAATTTTAAAACGAGTTATAAATATTTTAAAATCATAAATTGTTTGTATGTCTTAAAATATTTATAACTCGTTTAAAAATTAAAATATAATAAAAAGCCTATGAGAAGCCCTCCATAATAATGTTACCTTTAATTTTTATAAAATTTCGATTAACTCTACATTTTAAACTAACGGAGCTAAACGTGATCTGCTGAACGTAAAATTTGCTGTGTTACGCACTTGTAAGACGAAGACAACAAATGCGGGTGTAGCGTCCTCTCCTCTCAATAGTTGACCAAACATCTTTGATTATGTTGAAATGAGTTATACAAATGACATCATAAGCTACACAATGTAAATGTAGGACGTTAAACGAATTAAATTAATAATAATACATATTACTGATAGATGGTATAGTATTATACTAAGTTATATGAGAAGTTTAATATGCAATAAAATGGGATAAAGTGTAAGCTTTTTTTCACTTGAGTTCTTATATTATGTATGGATTGAAATTCGTGAAGTCAAATCGTGAACCACAGAAATTGTAGGTATACGTGACAAAAGAAGACTACGTCAAGAGAATTCGAATATAATATATAATAAGTATAACAATACGCCATACGTCACTATACAATATAGAATCGTTTAAAAAATACAATTGCCGATTTATTTGGAAGTTTTTACTACCGGTATGTATTATATAGAAGGACTATCAAATTGCACAACGATCTATTATTATATATTTGTTATTGTGTCTATACCCTTACGCAAACGACTAATTAATAATAATATAATGCTCCCACAATCACCCCGTATGCACAGAAAATCGTGCAGCTCAGATGGATGCTGTGTCCAATTTATACCATTATCGCACTATATATGTATAATAAGTGCGGGTAATGCGTACCACGACGATCACAAGTAATATAATAATAATTATTCGCGATGGAAATTTATAATAATATTGTCATTTTGGGATCTTCGGAGGGATTGCACAACCAATGCAACTAAATTGTCATCGCGTTTTTTTTGGTCACACGCTCCACCGCCAATCGCTGCAGCAGCAGACGTTTCGTCGACACACGTTAAGTACTCAGGTCGTGATCTCGGGTTAGCGCGTTTATTCTACAGAGCTACAGAGTTTGAACTTACCCGGTGAGGATACGCCAGATGCCATGTGACGTTGAACGACGAACCAGACATCAACGAAGTCTTGACTGAGCCTGTGAATAAAATAAAAACGAAAATGGTTAAGTTACTATATAATATTATTACGTGATTTGTGTGACCAGCTGTGGACAAAGACTTATGCAGACAATTGAAATTTGATTGTTGTACAACTGCACACACACACACAAATGCGCACCGGAAAAATACATTTGATAGCTTTTCGAGTCTTACCTATGTGATACCTATGATCTAACTGTATATTGCGTGTACAAAGGGATCGAGCGAACGTTGAGCAATTACAACTATACAATAGTAGACAATATTTCAATTTATCACCGTAGTTTATGTATACAGTGTGTTTGTACTCGTACATACCCGCCCACCCACATACCACCTGTTACATTTGTGTTTACCTACTCCTCTAATCACCTTCTATACCCAATTACCTAAACTTAATTTCTTATAGGTAAATTTGAATGTTTAAACAAAATAATATAGATAATTCAAGTTTTTAAATATGTAGGTAGATACATCGTACATATTATATAATTATATACTTACGTTTATGTATAAAATTATATACATTTGAGAGTATAAAATTATACACATTTGTATAGGTATATACAATTATATACATTTACTAGACATATTATCTATATTATTGTCTAGAAACGCGGTAACAGCAGTTTTATTTTTAATTTAGAAAAGAAAAAAGACATTATACGTTCTAATAATCGTAGATTCTTAATAGGTACCTAGTATAAGTTTTAAACGTTTTCCTGAATCATATTTCATAATCTAAAACCCTCTGTAGAACAAGAAGAGGACCGTCATTCGTAAGTCGTAACAACAGTACAAACAATAAATTATTATAATACCTTGTCGAATTGAAAATATTACAAACCATATTATGTTGCATAAAGTTAATAAACAATAACAACGAGCTGTAATACGTATCTATATAAAAAAAAAAAAAACAGAAACGTCAAGTTTCTAATTCAACCTGCGAGCTTTCTTCAGAGATATTTGTTGTTCCTAGTCTAGAAAATTTGCGTTATTTGGGCTATGAGATTTGAAAACATTGCAAAAATATGTTTACACGACGTGTTTCGAATAGTATAAGATTAAAATTTTGAAAGCCGTTCGTCAAATACTGGGCCATATACCGGACCCGAAAGGCGTGGATTAATCGCGACCTGCAATAAAACAACAGTGTTTTGGGTCTGTTTCAAAATTCTTGACCACAGCCGCGAATATCGTATATATATATGATACCTACGTTGTAAGTGCAAATCGAATGACGTTCGACACTCTCATATTAATAACAATAACAGCAGTGAGCATTTCCTGCGTGTGTCTTTGGCATACGCCACGGAATGCCGATTTTATAGGTCGTCGCGTGCCCGTCGGTCCACGCGGAATACATAAAAATAATAATAATATGATATTATTGCATTTATAATGCGCGTATAACATTATTTTCGTTGTGGTTAGACGCTACACGTATTATGATATGGAGTGTCGTTTTATATTACAATGCGCACACCGGAGGAGACCTACTGACCTTTTATAATATTTCCGTCGCCCACTGAACGTGCGTAAGTTTTCGCGTCATATACCTAGGTATGTATAAGTATAAGCGTATGCAGACACGCAACGCACAAGTATTCCATTGTGCGCGAACGGTTTCGGAACAAAAGCTGAAGAAATGAAGTAAAACGCCAATCTTCTATAGGGTAACGCGTGACGTAACTACCGTCGAAATAATACCGCCATCGTAGGTTGTATAATAACGATGATGATAATAATAATAATAATCTTTGAAATCAGTATTGTTTTAAACCTCGACGGTTTTTTAGTTCGGAGACCAGCATTATAAAATAATATGACGTGTAATAATTTCGACACCACCTGCATCACGTTGCAACGGCGGACGTTAACTGCGCGAATAATTTTAAATGATAATAATTAAATATCCGCATATTATTATTATACCTTATTTATAACGCAAATGAATTGAAATGTTGTTATTAATCGCAGCTAACTGCAACAAATGCGTAGGTAATGGTGTTTTTTGTTTTGTTTTGTTTCGTTTAATATGACCTAATTACACGATATCACTGATCTGAAACTAAAATATTAATGAAATATAATATTTATTAAATTCTGATGTCATACTAAAATCGGTACGTGATCCAAATACATTATACCGAAACCTCTGAACCACGTTCTAGCTAACACCGTTACAATAATTATTTACAAAATCCGTTTCAAATTAAATGCATTAAAATTTCAAAAGCATATATTATTTACTTTTACATTCGTAAAGTAAGTCACCGCAACTCACAAGACATGATACGTATAGGTAAACATTCGCAGAGATGTAGGTATAAGATATGTATAATACAGGTATAATATAATACGCATCATAATATAGGTACCTGCAGTGTCCTTCAGAGTTCGAATATCACGCCATCGTAACCATGATAAACTTACACTCAGAACAAGCTTATTTTTTACATGCGTAGGTACCTTTTTACCTGCAGAACACGTCTTGTTAACAGCACACAATTCTCCCTTTTTTTTAACTGATAGATGTATTTTTTTTTTAAGAACAAACTTCTAGATCATTTACAGATGCAGGTTACATATTATTGTACATACACTTTGTAGTGGAAATGTGTGATTTGCGTAGGCAACATGTTTCCCGAGCAATGTATATGCGATTTCAAGGTTGGAGGAAAGAAGAGGCGTTTTTGGTATTGCACTTAAAAAGTTAAAACGCCTATTGCACCACGCTTAAGTATTTAAGTTTGAAAAAAAAATGCTCACGTTTGAATCAATCATGTAAGATGAAACAAGATTTTACAAGATTTTACAATATTTACCCATTACGTTAAAATAATCAAAAATATTAATGATTATATAAATAAGCTGCAGGTATGCATTTTTAAGTGAGTACTAAAAAAAATTATAAGCATACAACAAGTGTATAATCACAACTTTATAACTATAAGTAACATATTGAGTATATTATTGTTGAGTGTATTATTATTAAATAAAGCCCCTGCGACTATGGTGATTGGCAGAATTGAATTAACATACGTTGACATTCTAGCTTAAATTACATTGAGTACAATATATATAAATTACAATTGATTAATTAAACACCATATTGCACAGATATCAACAGCATATAATTACAATAACTTATTTAATTATTCTAATCAATATACGCACAAGTATCTGACTAACTAAAATTAGTATTTTATTTGCCAACTATATGTTTCAGATATAAGTCAAAAGAAAACTAATCTAATCTATACTCTATAATATGTACGAAAAAATGCATAAATATATCATTTTTTAAGGACAAAAAAAAAACTGTAAGTCGAGTATAACGGTTGATGCAAGTATCGATATTATTGATAATAACATACCTACAAAGTATTTCTAATCGTTATATTATAATAATATATTCTCTTTGGATGTAAAATATTTTATAATTTTTATTTTAAAGTGAATTTAGATACCTAGGTAGTATAATATATAGTCATCATAACTACTCATTTTGACATTGAATTAAAATTAATGGATAATTAATACTTTATAATTCAAATGAACTTATTTTTTTTGGTTTGGGAGACTAAGACTTCTTTGCTATCCAAATCTTTAAACGTCTCACAAAAATACTACACTAATCACTCAGGTTGTAAAAATAAAATAGACCTTGAAATAGATCGTTAAAACAAAATATTTATTTTTAAATTAAATACACTAAAAATGTTTTAGGTTATTTTGCATAATAATAGATGAATGGATGAGTCTTCTGCGGATAAATTATATTATATAGATAATAGTAAGTAAAGATAATGAATAAAAGTGAAAGTTGGAGATGCAACTGCATAGACGAATAGACTATTAAAATAATTTAGCAAAAACAAAAATATAATAGTCTTATTTCATAATTGTAATTAAAACTATAAATATTTCATGTCACAACTGAATTGATTAGTAGGAACCTAAACGATTTTATTAAGTCATATACTAAATCTTAACAATATGATAAGACCATCTTAAAAAGTATGATTTCTAAATTTGTTGAAATTCGAAATTATTACCAATAAATTTAAACACTAAAATATTAGTTGATTCATATTTTATATATTTCAAAACGTAAAAAATATCAATTCTATGATTAACTAAAATTATCTGAACTATGCGTATATGATCATGAATCATGATTTTTATAACGCACGAGTATATTCAATCAGTTAAAATGTTTTGGATTCACACGATCTATAGTAAATATATATTTAATATAAAAAACTAACACACAGTTTGAAATGTTTGAATACTAACAAACATAACAAATTTTTTATGGTTTTTAGCGAAACGTTTAGGTTTTTAAATAAAACCTATAGTATTACATTTTTATACTATTCATGAATAATAAATAAATATATATTTTTTCGCTTAAGAATTCTGTTTCCTAATGTTGTGTACAGCAAAACAGAAGTGAAATTGTTATTTAATGTTCATGATCGCTTAAATCCGGATGACGTTCAAAATGTTTCTTTTTTAATTTGACAGTTACTAATGCATTCAGGTACGAATGATACGATAAAAATTTAACTCGAAAATTCTCCGTCCGATCGCCATAATTGTAAAAGGTATTTTTCTAATCGAAATTAAAATAAATGTCTTTTATGTTGCAGATAAAGGTATACTCACGATCTATCATCGATAATTTGATTCTTTATAGATTTACCTATATTGGTATTTTAGCATCTATACGTTTTCAAAACATTTAAACCTATTATTAGGATAGGGAAAATATTATAATTTATAAAAACTAACATTTTAGACTATAATGTAATATATACCCCACCATTTCATAAGTCATCAATTTTTCTATCCGAGACGCCCAGATTTTCACCTATATATTTTTCTTCTTAGGTAGTACCTAAAACGAACGTCAATCGACAATTTTTTTTTTCTCATTTTATCGAGATTATTTTTAATTAAGAAATACGTTTTCTGGTATACAATTGTAAAGTCGACTACCTGTGTAAAAATAAATTTAAAAAAACAGCGTTGTACTATGGAACGGATGAGTTGCCACGTAACAAACCACACGCGTATCCTCACCGTAGGCTTTCGATATGTTGTGTTGCGTAAAAATAAATATAGATAGGTACAAGTGCGTTTTATAATTTATACACGTGCCGAGCTAGAAAAGGAAACCATGTGAAGAGTATACATAGAAATAAGCGCCGCGTATAATATAATATATGTCTGTTTCGAAACGGTTATTATTTAATAATAATATATTTTACAATAATATTATGGCGAGACGGCGATGAAACGCCTTTGGAAACTCAAGTAAAAATTTAAAAATAAAACTCTTCGTCAATCCATGTTGGCCTTATAAATGGCACGATACATGTAGTGTTGTAAAGTACTTGAATAAAAGTATTCAAATTCTTTTACGAAGAATTTGATTTAAAATCAAATACAAATAAACTACTTCAAATTTTTTTTTGTTTAAATATTTTCTATATTTATTTTAATTTCTTAAAATAAAAATAAAAATTGAGAATATTATACATGATAACTTTTTTATTCTGTGAATTATACATAACGGATAACGGTTATACTTCGCCAAAAAAAACAATTGAGTAGGTATCTTAAAGGTCCACCTATGATATGGTATAAAATAAAATATTATTGCTGTATGAAATTAACGTAAAACATTAAAATCATTTCGATAAATTCGTAAAGTAAAAAAAAAATATTTTATACGAAATTTGAAAATATCTATAAATAGTTTTTAAAAGTATTTTTATATAAGTAGGTATCTACTCGAATACTTTTTTTTGTTAAGTATTCAAATACGTAACTTACGCTATTTACTTACGTAAATACGTATTTTAAATACTTTTCAGAACAAGAATCTGTATTAGTTGTACTTAAAAATGAAACTTTAACAAAACAGGACTTGCATACGACATGTGCGTATGAGTCCGTCGTCGCGGAAATCGCAAAAAATCGAAAAACGACCGAGAGAGACACAAAGTCGTCGTTGTCGATCGTCGACGTGACTTTCACCGATGTGGTGGCCAATTTAATCTGTAACGCGCTTTCTACCGAAGACCGCGGGACTACGGCAGACTTCCTTCGACACAGGATCCAGTCGTACTACGCGTATATCATAGCTTATTCCGGAAGAGCGGCTAAAGAACGTTCGCCTACCTCAAGCCCGCTGGCGTCGTATCCCGCACCCATATGATATACTCCATATGCAAGCGATGTTGATGAAATTATAATTATTGTCGTATATGACCCACACCGTGCACGCGCCGGATGATGACGGACGACAAATTTCGCTCCCAGGAAACAAAAGATGTTTAATATGTAAACGATTGTATTGTACTGTTATTATTATTACAATACGCTGTGGTTGTGCACATTCCATATAATATTATAAATTATTATTAAAGTTCTCCCACGGACCTGCAATAATAATAATAATGATATAGGTGCGTATGTACACACAAACGACGACGACGACGATGGCGGCGGCGATACAAGATATTTCGTAATGGCATGATAAATAATAATACCAGACGCGTCGAAGAGAAAGACGGGCGTGTAGCATAATATTATTATGAAGTGTTGGTTAGAGAAGACGATCTCGAGCTGTGCAGGAGTTCGCGGGGACGGGGCAACAACGATGTTAGTCCGAGAGAAAACTTGTCGTGAGTGATTTTACGCGCGTATTCTCTCCGACTCGCTGTCGTATGGTATGTGTGTATACGCGTGCCGGTCACGAGCTTGTCGTGGGATCTTCTCGCCGGCAGCCGTGAAAGTGAATATTATTATTATTATTATTATTAATATTAATATTATTATCATTATCATTATTATTATTACATTTTTTTTTAACTACTTCGCGCACTATTCGAAACCCGTTGAACGCGTTTGTCGTATACCTATCTTATACATATGATAATAATATGTACGACGGTGGCGGCCCTTGAAAACGTCACAGACCCGGTGGCTAAATAATGCGTCGTCGACGATCTCTGGCCCGACGACCCCAGTGACACTTTGACCGCGCCGTATATCCAAACAACAAACAACTTCTGCTCGATTGTTCTTCGTAAAATTTAAAATGCTTTACGCGCGCTTGACGAGTTACGATACTAATGACCTGCTGCCCTTGAGGGTTAGGTATTTTTTCCGTACACTTCAACTCAACTACTAATACCACTTTCAGCTTTTTCTTTCACTTGTTAGATATTCGCAAAATAACATAATCCACATTATGAAAACAATTTTTCAGTTTCAGTATAAGTGATAATTATATTAAATGATGCCTTATTAATTATATATATTATTATAATTTATAATCATAGGCAATAGTTTTCATACTAAAATATTTGAAAATTTCAGTAAACGCATTACACAATAGGCAGCAGAGGCCAGAGACCACTTTTTTGATTTCCTAAATTCGATTGCTTCCTAATTCTTAAATTAAAGTTTAATGTTCTTTTTATCACGCACCTATTATATATTTATATATACGTTTTAAAGTAATTTTTTTGATTTTTGATTTTAATTATTTAATTTTAGTGACTTAGAATAGCTAGCAATCAACAGAATAATACAGATTTTCACAAGTATATACGCTGGAAAATAATGTTAAATAAATGTAACATAAATAAATATTATATATAATGTGAAATAACTGTTGAACTACAAAACTTATGTATTGTCTATGTTTCCAAGATATATATATATATATAAGATGTTTGAAAAATCGAAGAATGAAAATTCACTACCTATAACAGTTTAATTTTTCCCAATATTTGTCAACAATTTATTTTATTATGTACCTATTAGATATGTTTTTGTAAAAAAAGTTAAGTATTTAAAATTCTTACAAATGGTAAGTACTAGCTGTTATAGGGTGACTAGGTACTAATATAAATGTTGAGAAAAATTATTTCGATTAGATACTCTGCGGTACTTAGCTGTACATAACATTATGTTAATTACTCAAAAAAAATTGTTTTTTTTTTTAAAATTAATTACTCAAAAAAGATTTTCAGGAGCTGACACTATGACTATACCAATAATGATTTAAATAAAAATTTATTCGGATATGAATTTGATAATAAAAACTGCTCAAAAATGCATAACATTAACGGATATTTTAAATATATCAATACTATAATATCAATAAAAAATCATGCTTATGAAAATATACGATTAGCTTACACTATTGTATTCATATTTAGATGAACTTCATATTTTTTAAACATGATATTATAGATTTCTATGGTATGAATTACAAGACAGAACCTTAAATTACCCACATACACATATACACACAAGCACGCGTGCACACTATCGAACGGGGTATCGTACGAAAATTTCTCCAGTAGTGCGTATATCGTTTAACCTAAACTGGTACTTGGTGACGAGAAAGTGTAATTGAAACCATGCGGGGATAAGTGAAACAAATAAAATAAATATGTTCCTCACCGAAGCACATGTATATTTACCTATAATGTTATTAATCTAGAAATTATTGTTAAACAAGATTTCAAACGCGACAGGTAGGTAATGATATAGGTATGTTATAATTCACCGTATATTATAATAATTATAACACACACTAAATTGACAAAATTTTAGTCCTGGTTTGTGGACTGCTAAAATGAAAGCGTGTATCAACCACACACTCGTACTTACCATTATATCTTGAAAGATGAACGTGCTTATTAACGGATACGATTATACCGAATGAAACCATCATAATTAACATTATGCAACGTGGACGTGATTCCAAAACGGAGGTATAAATTTTGATCCACACCAGTCGATTGTAATTTAAATACAAAAAATAGCGTTTGTGCTTTCACGAATATCGCGTATAGTTGTTTGTATCGTATATAAAAAGAGTAGTATAATATAAAGTTAAGATAAATTGGTTACATATATATAATATAGTATATATATAACAGCGTTATTTAAGTTGTTTCTCGCGTAGTTAAACTACCTACTTAAGTACTTATATGTGGTTTTATAAGTACAAATTATCGAACAAACCAATGAGCTCGACTGATAAACTTCATAATTTAGTATAACTCATATAAATATACATATAGTATGAAGACGTACTGCTATGAAGCGTATATATCACGAAAGGCGATTTTTAAATCTTGCATATTAGGTACCTATACGTGACTGTAACTCAACGGTTTAGTTTAGAACATCAAAGCCACAAATTGTATGATAATTTTAAAATAAAACATACTTTTATAGTTATATTTTATTTGGCTATTATATGCTTGACGATTCTTTCTAAAAAATTTAGAACCATATGGCTGAAAGTGGTCATAAGCTTTCATATTTTTAGTTTGTTGTGCATGGATATTAATTAAAATTTAAAATGAAAAGAATATCAAAACGAACATGATTAAAATGTTTAGTACCTATTTTGACAATTAATTGATAACAATCAAAACAATTACATACAACATTACGACATACAATCAGATTTATTGTAAACATTTTAGATGTAAATACTGTACTAATCTTTTATTTACTCATGATAATCGGTTTCATGTGAAATTTGGTAATGAAGAAATGAGTCGTACTTACGTATGTATTGTACAATATCGTATATACATACCTACATATAAAATAAAGAAATTAATTTTAAAATACAAGTAAATGAAAGACTAAAAACACAGATTTTATTGAGTCCAATTTGAAGTATAGGAAATGAAGAAGTTTCTAAACATATAATACAATGATGTGTTTTCTTTAAAAAACATACTTCGTTCTCATTGTGTTTTAATATTTAAAAGAGCAAATATTGTATTGGAAAAATGTTTCTGACTGAAACATTACTTGTGGTAGCCTCTTGAATCTATTCACTATACAGACACATGATGATCCTTTCGCTTCTCACGACTAAACACTTATGAGAAAACTTTTCAACCCGTGGTTGATTGTGGTTTTTGCATACACGTCTTCAGGTCATGGATAGGTCATAGAAAACGATTTGAATAATAGAACAATTATTATTATACTTAAAGAAAAACACTAGGTATAGATTACTTCTCCAAAACAGAGAAGTATAATATTTTATAACGCACAACCGTACCGCAACAGGTCAGGTTATACTCGTATATATGCAGACCTAAATAATAATTCAGGCAGTAAACAAACGGGCGGGGTCCTCCCAAGATTGTTTTACTTTCAATTTCAATACGTTCTTCGCATTCTTCTATTCAAGGTTGTTATCGTTTAAAAATAAAATGATTCTTCTGGCATTCAACTAGCCTTCTAATTTGCATCATACATAAATATTATCGATCAATTTGATGTAAACTTTACATTAATAAATAGGGTGAAAATGATCGATTAACTATTATATCCGAAACCAACAGTGACCTAGTCTCGATATTATCTGTATATCTATTGAAATTAAAATGAATGTAAATAAACTTAAAAATATTGCCCATATTAAAATATATATATAAGTTGTATTATCGAAGTATATTCGATAAATAAAAGTCAAATGTTAACACGGAAGTACTCAATTAGATACAAGGGAGTACATGGAAGTATAACGAACATTTATTCGAGGTTAATTGTTAAAATATCCTTGAATATTAAAAATAAATAAACACACTACTTTCTATTGAAACAGACAATAATAATAAGTACCATAAACTTTCGATTTCATAACGCAATATGTTTGGATGATTTGTTTTTTCTTCGATAAGCGGTAAGTCGATAAATCAATGATTTATTATACAAATGTAATAAATATTTCATAATAATTAAAATCATTTAATTTCTTGAGAAAATAAAAATATCTAATAAATCTCGAGTTTTGAAAACGAAAAAAAAACTATTACGTCCATCCGTGCAAGATTGACTTCATCGTGTGTTTCAAATAAAACAGGTACCTATATTCATTCATATATTATTAAATTATACAATTATCGAGGGGGAGAAGTGACCAGACGGGATTCCAACAACAGCACCATTGCCGCAACAGCGGTGAACAACAAGCTACTACGTTTCGGTATGTCTTCTAAACAAATTACGGGTGTATATTATACTTTACAGTATATTATAGAATACAGCAGCAGCAGCAGCAGCAGCAGCTTATACACCAATAGGTGTTGAATATAATTTTTTTTTACGTTCAGGTGGGCTGAATTCGACCAATGACGTACTATTGTGTAACGCCTGTAGTTAAATCACTATTATACCCATGCCTATGTGTTATATTTTTTCCACCTTTTTCTATTGCAACATAATATTTTTTGTGGTATACCAACACCAATTGCACAGGAACGAATTACACTTGTTTTTTTTTAGTGTATACAAATTCATAATAATCATTTTTAGATATAAATTTCAAAATATCAAAAACACACGTGTCCGATACTACGTTCAATAACCCAAGAATATTCTACGTCGGTAATAAAAAACAAAATATAGTATACGTCCTAATAATATTAATTCTACCATCAAACATACATAATGATACGTACTCATACATTAAAAAAAGTGTTACGTCTTACGTGGATCAATACATACTTAGAATATTTATATGTTACAAACATTACACAATCGGAATTACTTCGGCTATTATATATGATGATATTATTATATAGTGACTACGTTTCGTATCGTATTATCAGATTAAAAAATCCTTGGCCCATACATTAATTTAATGTTTTTTTTCCTTAACAATGATTAACTGAATAAATAAATAATGGTATGTACCTAGTTACTTTGATAGATATATTTTATAAATTTAAATAACTTTTATAACTTATATTATTATGTACATTAAACTTACCTAGTTTTCTCAATATTTCGCTAAGTCATGCATAGTTTTAAATTCCTATATGTAAAGTGTTAAGAGGACGCCAAAAAGGCATTTGTTTTCTAGAATATTATCTAGGGCATATCTGAGGATTTCATTGATGTTATTATTTTAGGTAAGTTATGATCGTTTATAAACTGTTTTATTTTTTGTGCATTTTATCAAATTTTATGAGAGATAAATTTAATCTAATTTCAAAAATTATAGAGTAAAATCACTAAAATGTAGGTATTATTGTGAACATAAAATTTACTGTATTGTACGTTTGTTAGCCAGAGACAAAAAATGCACGTGTGGCATTCTCTTGATCACTAAATCATTCTACGAACAGCAAGTATGTAGATACAATGGTTTTAAAATCAGTATAAATATTTTGATTTATAAATCCTAAAGTGGATTTATATTGCAGCATTTATGAAATTTAAACTATAAAAACGTTCGGAGTTTGTATTACTTTTGCATATAATAACAATTTGATTTGATTTTAAAAAAAGTAATTAAACTTAATTTTTAAAACAAGTGAAAAAAATGTATGATTATGGTTAAGAAAGTCAATAAAAACAATTAATTAATATAGAGAGCTGTAATACTTTCAATGATTTGGATTGAATAAATGTACACAATATTAATACTTACAAACACAACTACATAATATTAATCATATTAAATGTCTTGAAATAAACCCTACGTCTACATCATGCCCTGTAGGCTATAGATATAGGACGTAGGTTTATATTCTCAACATGTACTTTCGTAGAGCTATAGTAGCTCAAGACGCTCACGTAATACTTATCTATTATAATTATTTATTAATACACTATACATAATATTTGAATTGATTAATACAATTGTATTATTATTAATATATACCTACTATTATTAAAGCTCTCAACTATGCATGTCCTTCGGCAGACCCGTCCGATCGATTGCTCCCTCGGGATATCAAAACCTCATCTGCCTACGTCTATAACACTCTATAGACCTATTGTATACACTATGTTGTTATGAAACAAAATTAGTTATTTTGCATCAGTAGACCACTTTGTTGTAGTGTAATATTGGATTTTTGAACAATACTAGTAGAGATATTTCATGGAAAACTTGGATGAAAATAATACTTAACGGCACAATAGTCGGTGCTGTCTATTGTTAATAACACACATGATGGCACATAATATATAATATTATAATATAGACATGAACGTGTACCAAATAAGCTATATAGATCAAAACAGAAAACAACAAATCTATACTGGGTATATACTATGTTTAAAGATTTGCTGAACGATAGTAATTACCACGTTATCATTAATACTAATAAGACATACTTACAAGGTAAGTATTAAAAATAATAGCATGTTTGAAAAACATCAATACCTCAAACTCTAAACTTCCGGAATCACTGGCTGATACCTCAACTCATCTCCGTACACAATACAATTTATAATTGCTTCCAATTTACTCGACCCAAACTTTAAAAAAAAAAGACTTACCTTTAGGCATACCACAAGGGCCGGGCGTTCTGCTAGTATCCAAGAAGTCGAGGTCATATGTTCGGGCTGGAGGAAACGTGAGGGCTACATGGCTCGTGGTACTGCACACCAGGCAAGCCACCACGGCCAATATTAATTCCCTCGAATTTGAGTTCATGACGAACGCAATTATATACTTAAGCTATTCTCAAGCCCATTTCGTATGACCTAGAAAATATAATAAAAATTATAAATATTTGTAATATAGATAATTGCAAATACTTAAAATTAATTGAAAATAATTTTTAATTTAAGTATCTATACAAGCTACTTGGGTATTTTTCGTTTTATTTTTATTCATTCACAGCCCTTAAATGTGATGCAACTCTGAGAATGCTTATTAGTTATTATGATATACAAGTATACAACTTAAGGTTGATATTAAATCAATGGCAGTCAAATGGAGAATGAGGTGAATAGATCCAACTCCTTACTCCGTAACCTTTTTTCAATGTTTAGATCTAATAACCATTTTTGATAACAAAATAGTGGATGTTTAAAAATCAGCCATATTACTTCCTTCTCTATCGTGTTTTATGAAGTATAAGTGTATAACCAAACTAAATGTATACACAAATATATTTTATTAAATTTATCGTAAATAAGTGTTTGAGAAAATCCTTAAAAAATATTATATGTTTGTATATAGATCAAACAATAAACAATGAATACACAAATCAATGAAAATTTCAATTACGTCAACTAACATTGATCCTCATTAAACAAAAATAGTCAACATTCAATTACCTACCAATTTTAAGTATCTACAAAAAAATTAATACTAAGCAATAAGCACTAAACACCGATTAAAATATTAAGCCAAACGTTATAGTTATATTGTCCGGAATATACTTAAGTTGCACAGTGTATACTTTTAAGTTTTATAAAATTAATCGACGACTAACTGCAGTATGGTAAGTATAATATAAATCCATACACAATACGTATTAGTATCATGCTTATAAGTCGGCTGAAACGATAATCAATTTACTAGGCATATTTTGGCGATGCTGACGTTTTGAGCAAATTTCTAACTAGTAACAGCGAACAAACCAATACTCAGTTAGGTAAACCAGGTCGTTCAAAACTGTATCGCCAAACCACACCTATTGTTTTAGACAAATATCTAATATCCGATTAGTCATTACTCATAAACCGATTATACATCAATCATAAATAATCAAGTTCTCTATATTATTCATTTATTTTATATTTTTATTTCATGCTAAATTTTCACAAATACATACATCACCAAACATTTTAAATAATTATACCTATATCATAAAAACTTTTAAAATGCTACTGTCTTTACTTTGAAAATTATTCCAGGTTTCAACTATTATTATAGTCTATCGGATTAATAAGACTGATTAACGACTATTCAATAACCGATATACGAAAACAAACAATATAAAATCATTCTATTTGTTTTTATTATTATTGTAAGTGACAGTATAATATAATTATTATCTAAGAGCTAACTAAAACTAATTCTGTTGACAACATAAACATTGACAATATTCAATTGACCAGAGTTTTTAAAATGTATTATCCAATCGGATTATATGGTTTTATGTTACGCAATCTAAGGATAGTAATATGTAATAGAAAGTTAAATATTTGATAAAGGTTAATTTTAAATTTAAATCCAAAACATAGAATTTGCATGAATATTTTAAAATTAAATATTGAATGATTTAGATTAATTTCATGATAAAATAAATTAATGAAATTGATAAATTCACCCCAAGTGGTCTAAAGTATGGTAATTTTAAGCAAGTAAACAATTATTATGTACCTATTACATGCGATTAAGTGTTGGTACACAGCTCAAATTGCCAACAAAACATAATTATGTAATTTAATAACGTATTAATATGAGATTAAATATAATGTCTGAGTTAATGATAATTTGGTATTTAATACTTAAATAATTTGATAAATTTAGTAATTTTACTGGTGTAGGATACAGATATCATTTTTTATAATGTGTTGGTTATTAATCTAATACGATAAATAATTGAATAAACCTAATAGAAGCTAATACTTTAATAAACGGTGAAAGTTTGAAAAACTTTTAAATGTTACTTTGTGGATTGCCTGCAGTTGTGACGCACTTAATATTTTTTTAAATTACGAAAATGATTGTCTTTTTAAAAAAAATTACTCTATTACGAGTATAACATTGGAAGTAATATTTAACTTACCTTACTTACTTAACATTATGAAGAAATAGTTTTCTTAAGGTAGGTATGTACATACATTTTTTAATCGTTATTTTCTATCGGCTATCACTCAAGGACAACAACCAAGATACATTTTATGAACGATTAATTTTCGTAATAGACATTATATTATATTCAAAGAACATTTATCACTAACCAGTATAAGGATTTTAGAAGGATAATCTTTGATCTAATAAATTCAATGTTTTCAATAAAACATATAATAATAAATAAGTTATTTTTATGACGTTTTAATCTGTAAATAATCTAATACATTATCTTGGTCTTTCCGACTCCGTTCTTTGGATTAGAGAAATAAACGAATTCATACTATGTATATGTATAGTATACCTACATTGTATACAGGCGAGTATATTATTAGAGTTGTAACAAAAGTTTTCAGTTAAAACGGTATTCATTATTTTATCATGAGTATACTTACGTCTAAAATAAATTATAATTTTTTAACAGACACCTGCATCAGGATATGAATTTAAATTACATTCACTCATTCACCTTTATTCCATATTATTATAAGTTAATGTGTTTATTTTTCGTACAATAATCATGCGTATAGTAAAAAACCCGACACCAAAGGGGTTGACAACCTTACAGGAGTAACTGAGTAAGAGCACTAACCTAGACATAATATTATAATAATTAAAATTATACGCTAGCTGGTTTTTTTTTATCTATCATCTCAAAGTAATGTCATCTAAATAATTAGTCGATCCGCTTTTTTTTATGACAAAAGCGTCAACTCATCTCAAGGAATATATGAATTTTAACCATAGAGTATATGTATAACATTTACAACAAGTAGCTTATTATCTACAACGTGAAGATGAATATAATTTTTTATATAACTCCTCGATTTACCGATCATTTTTTACATCGCTGCTGTGCATATACATATATAGCTACATAACGCACATGTATTGCTAAAATTGCCTAGAAGCATCTTTCTATATTTTCTTTTTTATTATTATTTCATAACACAGCAAAATCACCAACGATGGTCAAATCGTTTCCTGGTCACTTATATGATTGACCACATACTTATACTATACTCTACACCGCATACAGACGTTCACGTGCTATATTTGCAGTTTATGCGAGTGAGATAAATATCTTCTTGCCCTCAGAATTCACAAGAATGTGGCCTTATGTCATCATATATAGATATGATATTTTTCTGGGACACCAAACCAGAAAGATTTTTCGCAATAACGCACATCATTACATTGGACCGTTGAGGTGCATTTATATACTACAAAGTAGAACCTACGAAAATCCACACGAGTAAACACTTATAGTATACATGTACATAATAAATTATAATAGTGTTATGTGTGTACGTATCATTAGCCAACAAGAAACCGACCTCACCTCGAGGCCCAATACACAAATACAGTATTCCTCCACACGCTGTATCATTTTCTACATGACTTCCAATATAGTACGAAATTAAAGATTGAAAAAAGTGAGTGAAGATAATCTAACTACACTTACGGAATAAAAATATATTATAATAATAATATATATTCACTCGCAGCTCAAACACAAATGCGTTGCCCCGCGTTAAAGTCACTAACCGCTACTCAGCGGTGCGCCAAACGTAATTTACAAAAGATGTCTTTCATATAGTATCATTTTTTTATATTATTATTACGATTCCAATTGTATGCGATTAATTGTGAATAGTAAATTACAATACCATATGAAATAATGTAACATAAAATATACCTCTAAAAGACAATTGAAATAAAATAACTGGGGAGAAATACAAAATAGTAAAATTGGAAAAGATTTAAATTATATGTATAGCAATAATATTGCTCTCACAATCGAAAATTAAAAATTAATTGCTTAACCCATGACTATTTACGTAGAATAAAAAATAATCCCAGTAAAAACTCAACATACAACTAAAATTATTTTAGGTTTCTAATGTGTTTATATTATCATTTTGTAGTTACCTTTTTATAAAATAACCGACTATAAAATATGTATAGTCGGCTGTGGCTCAGCCGGACCGGGTTCGATCCTCGACCATCGGGCGACATTTTTCTCCGGGCAGTCACGGTGTCCGGAGAACAAGTGCCGCCATACCCCACTTTGGGGCATGGCAGAAACCTACGGGTGCCCCAATAAAAATTCTGCCAAAACTCACACACGTGTAACACACATTACCGTTCCATAAAATTACAGTACTACCCCATTCCCAATGGCCTAAGTTGCCGCGGGATAATTAATAAAAAAAAATAAAAAAAAATATATATAAAATAAAAAATATATATTTTACTCGATATTTTAGCAGGTTTATTGTAGGTATACCTATAATAGGTAAGTTTTTACTCGTAAAAGTAGTATGAAAATCATGCAAGTGGTCATAGATTAATGTCAATTTGTAACTACAACTAATTCATACCTATTTAAAATATTACAAAATCGTATTGAGATTGATTTTTAAATTAGATAGTTAGAATAGAAATATAGTTAGATGCTTATACTGTATAATAAAACAATGTTATACACTTTTTTCTTTTTTATAAGAAGAAATTATATCACCAGAATATACCAGAATTATATTCTGGTCTTTCGCAAACAAAACTGTTATATATTTCAAATGCCTACATCACTCTATTCTAATGTTTATACATCCATTGAAATTATTGTACTCAACGAGTTGTCACCGACATCCAATTACATTCAATTTGCAAGCTCGCAACAACCGGTTTTTACTTCGTCGACGAGATGAATCTATAACGTGAACCGGATAATATACAATATCGCACGGTCAATGGTTAGCTCATCGCAGCAAGCGTCTGCATGTTAGTTCATCGCATGTCATTTCATACCGTTATTCTTATTTATTTGTCGACAAACTAAAATTGTAGATGCAAGAAAAATGTTTGAATACCATTCAAAGAATATCTATGTGAATATTGAATTTATAAATTACAATAAATTCCCTATATATAACCATATGTATACTATTTGTTCAAAATCAAACATCAAATACCAATAATATGTAATTATTTGTTATTGACCAATTGTATTTTGTCTGTGTTGACAGTATGATAGTTAATAAAATAATACACATAACATTATAAACTGCACCAGTAGGTAACATGACATTTTAATATATTTTAATATACATATGATAACAATATTATAACATATGTAGTATTATATATAACATATTATATAATACAAAATTTATATCTATGGCTTTTATAGATACAAGCCTGCAATAGTCACGATATGATCTGTAAATCTAAACGTTTATAGTGTTTAATGTTTATTATTTTTATTTTATACTAATTTTTTACAAGTAATGTATTTATATATTATATACGAACATTATTCGTATTATGAGAAGAGATAATATTAATATGTATAATTATTACATACAAATAGTTTAACACGTTTATCCAGACGTAGATATTTCATACACTGCGTTTATTAGTAATAAGTATTATCAACATTAAAATTATTATTTACTTATTTTTATATAACTAGTATATATATATTTAAGCAGTATTGCACAATTTCTGTACAGTTCGACATTTAGGTTCCGAATTTTTGGCTACATAATATCTTATTATGATTAAATTAACAGTAGCATAATACCAAAATATACCTAACAGACAATAAATTTAAAAAAAATCTACTATGCCCATTGTCACAAATACAATAAATATACATATTTAATATACATTTTGTTGTATTAAAAAGTAACAATGTGCAATAACCTACCTGTAACTAAATATTGTAAAATTTTAAGATGGAATGTGATAAATTCATTGAAAACATATTTTAACAAGGATACCAGAAATCAATACTGTTGCAGTAAAAATAAGAACAAATAAATATGTACCATGTTGTGATTGTATTTTTTGTAAAAAAAAAAAACAAATTAAATATATAAATAACCAATAAAAAAAAGTTGTTGAGAATTGAGATACGGTAATGACATACATTTTTTTGTACTCATAAATATAATCGTAAAGTTAAGGTTATTTGCGCGTTACGATTATAATATAATATTTTTATGTATTTGAATAAACAATTAGGTAGGTACTATTGCATTATACTGTGTGTGACTTTAAATATATTTTACTGATAATATTCTTTATTCTTAATTTTTTTTATAGATTGGCTTTATAATTGTAAAAAATAATTAATGGACTATTGTCTATTACATAACTTTTTATTTAATCACTAGATTGGTTTCCATAATATTATAATAAGTATCGTCTTTATTTTTAATTCTTTCGTTCTAACTATAACTTAGGATACAAAAAATGTTTAGGTGACACTGGACAAAATTGAAAATTATTTTTGTTCGTTTGGTTGTATAATATGTTACGTTTAATAGTTCATAGGTATATAATTCACGTCTGTGCTTCAACGGGCGTTGAATTGACGATTTGCATCACGACAGTATGACAATAACAATAAAATTTAATAAAAACCATTTTGCAGTTTGATTTTAAAGGTTGACCAATGTGCATAATATTTATCGCTGTTAAATTGTGTCTCTGAAATACTGTTGGACGTTGGTTCAATGGAACGTGCGTATTTCATACACGTTCGAGCTGTCCTATACGACATATACGTGACTTAACCTGAGCAAAAAATTTATTTAGTATGAAAGAACAAAAACAGTTATGTTTTAAGCAAAAAATACCTGTCAATAGAGTATTGGTCACGGGTATATAAAAAAAAAAAAATGAAATAAGGCATTAAAAGTGGTTGGAAACAATTCTATAGTAGAGCTATAAAGATATACATAATACAGTAGGTAATAAGTACCTACTACAGGGTATTACAATAATTATTATTCACACAATACTACCGTTGTCCGTCGCGTTTAACATTTCAGTTTAAAAGTTTATAAGAACGAAACCACAAAATATTATAATAATTACTTCAATTAATTTTGACCGATTACAATATACGCAATGGCAATATAAAATTATAGCGGTTGAATGTATATCGATAAAGAAAAATTTTTCCACTTGCAACTGCACGAAATCAAGCTATACACACAATATATGTACCACTGTTTTCGATTTCAAAATATCCGAAACCACATAACAAATAGGTAGTATAAGTAGATACTAAATCGTCGAACAACCAATAGTGAGTCTATAGAAACATTCAAACATCTATCATATAGGAACCTGATTTTCTTCTTTGGAAGATTCTCGCCTTCTCCGAGACTTGTGCAGCATGTGCATTCACACTTGATGACACACTTGAGCTTGGGAGGCGTTTTTAATATAATATATCTATTTACACAGATATGTCGAATACGTTATACCTGCATAATTAGATATTAGAGATTTTTCCTTCGTGACATATCGATTGTTTACGGTTTTGAAATAATACTGTATAATATGATTCTTTTCAGTTTAACCTTGTTATAAACACAACTATTATAAGATTCGACGAAATGAGGTTTCGACATACGAACACGTAATATTATTGTAATTAAAATTAACGATGACTGTTTAATACTCTCATACATGTAAAATATACATTTATATACATTATACATATCATTATTATATTTGTACATAATATTTTATGTGAATATTACTTTTAAACGCAAAATATACATTTTAACCTAATAATAATATTATTATAACAACAATAGTTAGACGAAGATATAATAATTTAAATAATTATATATTTTACTTCAGAGATCGGATAACGATTAATATTTTATATTACCCATTAGAAACTCGAAACTTCACAGACAATTAATATTATATTGATAAGAGATGCGATTAAGACGTCAGTATAAGGACATAACTATTAAACTACAGGCTTAGCCAGAGGGTCATTAACAATAATGTTTTAAAACGAATACACCATTAACTTTAGACTGCGTATAATTTCGTTGTCCACTATAGATGTTTAATACATAATAATATTATATTCATAATTTATATTATAAATTACATAGGTACAATGGATGACTATTCTCAATAAATTCTAATATCCAATATTGTACATAGGATTGATATTTATCGAGAAACATGTATCGGAAATATCAAATTAGATTTCCTAGTTAAAAAAAAAACATAGAACCTAGTGGGGGTATAACATCGTCTCTAATTTGAAAAAGGGTCGACGACGCCAGGTGTAAACCAAAAACCACCATTGACGTAAGACCGTTTACCACGGTCGAAGGAGGGTTCAAAAATTGTTTGTGCTGCGTTATCTTACCTGTTCGTGTAAGACAATACGTAAATTGTTGTTGTTGTGTTGTAATGAAAACCTGTGAACTCGATTGGTTTTATTCCGTAAGAACACCGCGAGCAATACAATATTGTCAAAACAACAATTTCGATTCACGGAATAATACGAGAACGTTTAATCACTCGAGTTTTTACGTAAACGGGCGAGCACGATCGTCTAGATTTCGCATAAAACAAGAGAAAACGACCGACCAGTACGGAACACACGAACGATCTGACGAAGTGACGACACCTGACGGACTGCGGTAGTGCGGTCTGCGATAGTTCGGTGCAACGACGATTTCCCGGTATCTCGGCGGCGCTCACATTTCTTCGTCGAGTTACCAAAGACGCGAGCGCGGGCACGGCTGTGGCCAGACGTATCGACCACCGCGCATGCGTCATCTTGATACAACGTTCACGCCGAACCAGTCGTCGTCGTGGTTACCGAACGGATACGTCGCGCCAGTGAAACGCGCCTTAAACCACCAACAATGTTTATTTTTTTTATTTTTTATTGCTATTAGGTCTTTTACTATTATACCTACTACACCTGGGACAACGTCTATGGAAGATTTTTAAACGTCAAAAACCATAGGGCGTTTGCATGATTGACGAGCTAGTTCAGAATATATAAGTGTTGGTAGGAACCCCGATGAGTACAATTTAAGGGACATTCGCAGCTACGTCGTGTGTCGTGCTGCATGTGCAAGAGCGTGGTAACTATGGTTACAACTGGTATCAATAATGATTTTAAATTAAAGCTATAATCAATTCTTGGTATACTCGATTACAATACTTAGTTATTACATGATATCAAACATGTATGTAATGTAAGTAATGTCCAATCACAATAATGTTCGACGTAGGTGTGAATCAAGTTTTATTAATAATATCATTCGAAATCGTAGATACGACAGTGCTCATTCTATAATAAATAGTCTATCATATTATCACAGATTAAATTAAAAAAATTAATTATTAAATATTATATAATCTGTGATATTATTAAAAGTACGCGCCGTGTGGGCATACCAAAGACCGCGTAGGCCAGATCCGTCGGCGAAGGACGTTGCTCTTGCAGCGGTCATCGAGCGCCTACCACCCGGGACGTCTAGTCTGTCGCTGTTAATGCAGTGCTGTAGTGCAAGCAAGTCGAAATCCTCCGACCTGCACCGACCAACTCCGACCGACCGCCCGCCCGTGGGGTGCCACGCACTTGTCTACCGCTGCCCGTTGGTGTCTAATATACCAAGGTATAATAATATTATTATTATCATCAATATTCTTCATCATTGTAAGAATGCTAGTACATTATATTCGTGTGTAGTGTGGTTAGTTGAGTGTATAATAATAATTGTCGTCGTCATTCTTCTTCTCCCATATGACCTATACGATGAAAACATTGTTATAATAAACAAAAACAACAATAATGCCACAAAACTGTAATTATTATAATATAGCAAGACGTGTGCTCGTATGCGTCTGTGCACAATACAAACAAAGCAGTTTCATCTCGCGAGTCTTTGAATTTTTTCATCTCGTTTTTATATAAATATATATTATACAGAGTATGAGACTAGGGTGTATAATACATATATTATAATGATAATAATGATGTTTGTTATTGTGTTTGGTAATGTATATATATATATGCACGTTGTATCTATTATATAGGTTTAACCGTGTCCACCGCGAACGTACTGCACCTCGTAGCAACAACAACAACAACAATAATAATAAAAGAAGATCGGACTTGTGCTACCTTTATGTGTATGTGTGTGTATGTGTATCGTGGTCAACGGTCTTCGCGCCTCAGTGATATCGATGACAACGTGCAACGGAGTAAAGTCATAGGTATCGTAGGCGCGGTGCCTCCTTACCATCCCTCACAATATATAAGCCCCCTCCAATTATAGATCCCACTCCCTGCCAACCATCCGAACCCGTATCCAATCGGTCGACAGCCGGTCAAGCATTTGAGATTTTTTCCGCCCGCAGAGAGTTCAGACTCGTTTTATTTCGTCATCGTCGTCGTCGTCGCCACCGTCACCGTCATCTTCATTTATCATCGCATCCGGCCAATAACTGCTACACAAGTACATAAGTACATAAGTATACGACGTAATAATATTTTTATGTTGTACCATACGATACTGTAGTATCTAAACAGGAGTTGCTGATGTGTCTAAGTGTCTTCATGCAAAGGTTTTTTATTTTTGTCGACGTAATAATATAATCATCCGATTTACTGACAAAACGGTTTTATTTTCATTAGTGTTTTTTTTTTTTTTTTACGAATTTTCAATATCTACAGCATTTTGGATCCTGATATCCAGTCCTCTGTGGATAATATTATGTATATGTAGTGTATAGTGAAAACCTTTTCAAATAATAACTTTAATAATATAATACGTACATCTATTGCAACAAACAAGAAATACAATATATAGAGACATAGCCACATAGGGAAATAGTCCCTAAATACCATAAATCTCCTAAATATACGCGAAAATCATTCATATTACATTATAAAGACCATTGATACACATAATAATGTTGATGGAGAATTTATTGTTATCAAAATATGTTTTAAGTTTATTTTGTATTGAATTCATCTTAATCAAATATTAAATTATAATAATATATATTGTTATTTTTATAGTCAAGCTATACAGATATTGTAATAAAGAACCCATAATATGATTTGCTGCATACGTATTTTTACTAATTGGCAGAGATAGATTAGAAGATCCATAAAATTATCGAATTAATAAGATCAAACAAAAAACATAAACACTACCCATAACAATAATATTTTGGTATTTACGAAACGTCACCTCATGGCCGCTTAATCAGTACGTCGATAACTATACTAACAGGTGAATTTAAGTAATTGCCTACCCTACATCCTTATTTTAAAACTTGACCATTATACAAACTGTATTTAATGTATCAAAATTCATCGAAGAAGAAAGAATATTTAACTGATTCAAACTTTATTCTCTTGTAATGATTTAGGAATCTTAATAAACTATAATTATTCAATACAATAACTTTAATTTTTAAGCTAATTAATACTTTTAAATACTGTCTTATGAAGAATTTAATCAGAATTGGTACACAGATATTTGTGGACAGAACACTATGCGCCGACTTATTTCTGAATAGGTAACCAAAGTTAACCAATCTTATATTATTTCGATATTATTGCTAGGAATGTAGTGTTATTGTTGAGCTACAAGCGAATTATCGAGATTATATTAAGTTCAGGGACGGCGCGAGGGGGGGGGGGGTGCAATCGGGGCAGTTGCCCCGGGCCCCGCGATTTTAAAATTATAATCAAGGCCCCGCAGTTCTTAAATGATATTTTATACTGTTTAGAGATTAGTTAGTTTGGATAATATGTAATTTGGCTGTTATATATTTTGCCCGGGCCCCTACAAATCCTAGCGCCATTCCTGATTAAGTTTCAAACATATTTTAAAACATTAAGTTACAATCTATTGCAGTGGCGTATATAGGGGGGTTGACCTCCACCCCCGAAATTGTTTAGTGGTACGGCACTCATACAAATTTATTATCCAAGTACCCAACAAAGTTAATTTATAATAATAATTAAATACATTTATCTATAAACTCCCCCCCCCCCCCCAAATTATTTCTTATATACGCCACTGATCTATTGTCTGTCTAATATATTTTGTACATCAAAAATCTCTATTTAATAATTTATAATGAAGGTATTCCAATGTGTTCCCACCGTGCAAAAAACCGTTACAAAAATATAAAATGAATATTCCTATATATTATATGCTATAATTTAAAATGCAATTTTGGAAAATTCTTACTTATAGTGATGTCCACAACCAACTTACATGGTGATATGAAGGTACTATGAATATTTCAAGCCTCGAACTATCATTGTTAAAGCTCTACTTTGATCAATCAACGGCAAGTCTGGAGACATTAGATATTATTATATTGTATTATGGACATCCTATCTGGCGTTTCCAGTAAGACTAACGCTTGTAATTATGTGAACAGTATATTATTATCAGCCTGTGGTTGGTTACGGATTCCACAAGGTGCGTACGTAAGTGTAGATTTTCTAACTCAAAACTTTCAAAGTTATACCAATTTCGTGATTTTTATATGATCTAACCTACTGTGGATTTGATAAATTGTGTAATCCGACTAACGCTTAACAGTTAAATTCACCACAAATTCCACTGATTGAGTGTGCAGACATGCAGTCATTGTGGGTGTGTGTAAAAGACATCTCTAAATATTATAGTTTCAAACCACATCTACCATATTAAATTACTATATGTCTATATCATAGTGACATAGTATATTTGTACATAATATGTTAGTCTATTTGCTTTTTACAAACAGAAAGTTTTTTTTTATTTTTTGCTCGTATAAGAATAAAATGACCATCAATTAGAAAAACAAATGGTTAATACGATTGCAAATAATTAAAATTATTTTATAAATGTTTAGATTCTGAACGAAGTGATGAATGTATTGATTTTACAATGATGTGTTTATTTATTTTTTGTGTCTGTGTATAGCATCACTAGTCGAAATAATGCTTCAATTTCAAACGTTGGAGGTGGTTTCCGATGTGAATACCATTGGTGCATTATAGAGGTCAAAAGTAAACATTTTCCAACAGTTTTCAAAAAATTTGAGAAAAACAAAAAAAAATGACAGAAAAACGGGAATTTTTACGCAGAACCAGTTTTCGACCAAATCGATATTTTTATATGGTTGTAATTCAAAAACTAATCACTATGAATACTTGAAATTTTCATCAAATGTTTATGTTAGTGATATCTATATACAGTTTAATTTTCAAAATGTTTTGACTTTTTTTGAGTTATTTATAGACCACTGAAATTTTCAATTTTTTTGAGAATTTTTTTTTGAAGTGCCGGTAAAAAAATGTTGGACGACCAGAAAAACTTGAAAATTTAATACAAGGTTCCTTATGAGTTGTTCTTATTGTAGCTAAAAAAAAATTAAAAACCATAAGTCACAATTTTTTTTTATAAGCGTTTATAGTTCAAAATAGCGTAACAATAACGATTTATACTGAAACGATTTTAAATATTTGTTATTATTCAAAAAGTCGTAGATACTTGAAAATTTTATCAGTTATTTAGATTGGCATTTTCTTTACATGATTTAATTTTCAAAATATTTTGACTTTTTTTGAGATATTTATAGACGACTGAAATTTTCAATTTGTCTGAAATTTTTTTTTGAAGTGTCGATAAAATTTTTTTGGCCCTATCAAAATACTTGAAAATTAATTACAAAGTTCCTTTTAAG
Organism: Diuraphis noxia; assembly: GCF_037042655.1. Classification (NCBI taxonomy): domain Eukaryota; kingdom Metazoa; phylum Arthropoda; class Insecta; order Hemiptera; family Aphididae; genus Diuraphis; species Diuraphis noxia. The sequence goes on from NW_028301712.1 coordinate 52,953,484, forward strand.
TTATTCTTATAGTGAATAAAAAATTATAAGAATACATAGACACAATTTTTTTTAATTAGCATTTGAAGTTCAAATATTGACAAAAATTCGTCAAAACCATGAATATATTTTTTTGTGTTTGTCATTACGTTATGGGGCAGTAAAAATGCTTCGACTTTTAACTTCAGTACCTTGTTAAATCAGAAAGTGAATCTAGTTGATACTTTGGGGGATCTAAAGTAAAAAATTCTTAATATTTTTCTAAATAATTGGGATAAACATACTAAAAATTAACGGAAAACAGGAAATTTTACGTACAATCAGTTTTCGACAAAATCGATTTTGATTTTTGATGTAACTTTAAAACGATGGACCATTGATACATGAAATGTTCACTGAATGTTTATATAAGTACCTATATTCTATCCACCATGAAATTTTGACTTAAGTTAAACTATTCATAGGTATATGAAATTTTCAATCATTATTAGTTTTTTTTTTAAAATAAAATCGATAAAAATTTATTTTTTCGGTAGAAAATCTTGAAAATTTAATACAAGGCTCTTAATATATTATTACAATAGCAGTTGAAAAATAAAAGAAATTCATAGTTACAATTTTTTTTTATAAGCCTTCAAAGTTTGAATTTTGACAAAATACGTAAAATCACAAAAATTCACAAATTATTTTAAGCTATAAATTCATAAAAAATTTTCTTTTTTAAACTAAGATTTAAAAATTTAATATAAGATTCCTTACAAGTTTTTCAATCTTTATCACAAAAAAAATGTCCACCGGAAATGCAAATTAAATTTTTATAAGCATTTGAATTTCAAATATTGACAAAAATTCGTCAAAACCATGAATATTTGCGAATTTTTTCGTAGTTCAAAATTCATGATATTGTTTGTATTTTTATCTAAGGTTATAAAATTCAACAATAAGTTTTCCATAAGTTTTGCTTCAAATAGCTATACAGAAAATTTGAAGCGTCATTATAGGAAAAATGTTTTGAGCGTTTGAGTTTTAAATTTTTATGAAATCGCGTAATGATAACGTTTTATCCTCAAACCAGGTATATGACGTATATCTATGATAATATAAGGTATAATGAATTATGATAACTACACTAATTGATTAACCATGCCTTATGCAAAATGCGACTTAATTGAAAAATAAAATATTTATTTCAAAATAGAATATATGACAATATTAAAATATAATATATCCTAGACTGACAAATCATCTCCGTTCAGAATCGTTTTTCGTTTACAATGATACCTATCATTGCATTCAAATTTAATCCCATCCATTACAGTAACCTACTGTACAGCAGAGCGACATCCATGACTTACCCGCTTTTTTTTTGTTATAGTTTATAAAAAAAATACTTAGAGATATTTGAAACCTACTTCAGTAGGGAAAAAGTAAATTCAATTAGTAATTTTAAGACGTCAAAGTTAAAGTCACAATAGATTTTAATGGAGTCAGGAAAACAAAAAAAATAAGGAAAACAGGAATTTTTAAGAAAAATATGTTTTTGACAAAATCGATCTTTCTTAAAAAAAACTTAAAATTGTAGATACATAGGTAAACATTTTCATTGCATGTTTATTCAGCTGCGTTATCCCAGCACCCGTACTTTCGAAATCATGAATTATAATCAAACAGTATTATGTACTTTATTTTGTACAATTTTGTACAACCAAAATTAAATTTTGTACATCCCTCAAAAACCCCTTCAAATTGCCATTTCATCTTACGGGTGCCGCGGTAACGTTACCCCAGCACCCGGATCAGTTATTTTTCAAAAATTTCAACTTAAAACCAAACAGTATTATGTACTTTATTTTGTACAATTTTGTACAACCAAAATTAAATTTTGTACATCCCTTAAACCTCTTCAAATTGCAATTTCATCTTAAGGGTGCCGCGGTAACGTTACCCGGGCGCATGTAAACTCCGCCACAATTACCTTTTTTTACTGTAAACTCCGCCAGAAAAAAATAATAGGTGAAATTGGGTTCATGTAAAATCCGCCACTAAAAAAAATTAGGTAAAATTGATTTCATGTAAACTCCGCCAGTGAAGAAAATCAAATAGTAGTATAAAATACTAGTATAAAATCAATATGATATGTTATTTCGGTAGTTTTTAGTGCATTAACTTCCGACCCCTAATAATGAGTCTATGGCTCGTAGATAGGGTGAGGGGCAATCGCCCCCCCTTCTAAAATTATAATTTATTATTAATTTATAAGTTTAATATTATATTTCAAATTTATATTGTAAAATAATATTGTCAAACATAAAAATTGTATTTCCTACATGGCTATAAATACACTAGTAAATATTATTAAAACATAATTAGATAAAGGGCTGCAGTTTGTGTAAAAAAAGTGGCTTTTATTAGACCAAAACATCTAGACAAAACTGTAGTAATTTGGTTTGAGGGATTTAAATTTTAAAAATGGATTAAGATTGATTAACAACATTGCTAGGTTTTTATCGAGACAATTTTTAATATTCTGAAAATTGTTAAAGTCATGATTAAAAATATAAATAAATCGTATTTTATATTTATTGATGGCACAGCTATAATACCGCGACACCCTTAAGATGAAATTTGTAGGGGTTTGAGGGTTGTACAAAATTTAATGTTGGTTGTACAGAATTGTACATAATACTGTTTGATTTAAAGTTGAAATTTGTGAAAAATAACTGATCCGGGTGCTGGGGTAACGTTACCGCGGACCCCGTAAGATGAAATGGCAATTTGAAGGGGTTTGAGGGTTGTACAAAATTTAATTTTGGTCGTACAAAATTGTACAAAATAAAGTACATAATACTGTTTGATTATAATTCATGATTTCGAAAGTACGGGTGCTGGGGTAACGCAGCTTGTTTATTCATGTGTTTATAAAATGTATATCATCATATTTTATTTTATTTACACATTGACATATTCAAATTCAATATTTTCAACAAGAATTAATTCAACTTACTAAATTATTAATAGTAAAATAAATAACTTTAATAGCAATAATATCATAAAATATATATTATTTCATTCTTATATACGAGTGTCGAGTATATTACAAATTTATTAATTTGGTCATACGTTGTACCAATATTATGGTGATTTATGACGATTGAATTGTTCATAACATAAAACATCTCTATACAAAAATATCGTCCAATCAATAATAATTAAAAACATTGAAACGTAATGAATGATGAATAACCGATTTTTCTTTATTTTGGTATGCATGTCAATGAATTTATCATAAGCACGGTTGAACGATCCGAAGGCGTACCAGAATTTCTTATAAAATGTTGATAGGTCGATACGAAACTACTTACAATCATTAGTAGAACCAATAAGTTAGGTCATCGCTATAATTTTGGCAGCAAACATTCTTCAAGATTTGTATTGCTATAATCATTATTCTTATACGCTACAAAGGATAACATTTTTAAATTAATTGTCCATACTATAGTATCGCAATAATATTAGTGATTCAAATACCTAAATATAGCGTGGCTGTGAGTTTCAGTTACTAGAATAATAATTACTGAAAATGTTAAATAGAAAACCTGATTCGGCTACCAGAGCATAATAATGTAAAATAATCCTTTATTCGAGCATACTCCAAAATTTAGAAACTCAAGAAAATGTATTAGCTAAATTCAAAAAATTCAATACGTCAGCGCTCTCTAGCAATGACACTGAGTTGCGTTCACATAATTTTCTTACGTGCGTGAGGAAAAGTTAAAACGACGTCGATAGATGACGCTGTCTACTCATATAGACAAGAGAATTTAATCATAATTCTACCAATCCATTCAAAAAAGGATTTAGTAGTTCACCCAAATTGTGAATTAAATAATTTCTATAATTATAAACATTTATTTTTAAAGGGTTATTATAGTAAAGTATTTTGAGTAAATGTAGTATTTGTGTACTGACCGGTATCGGTATTAGTATTTTAAGGAGTTAAATATAGGCAATTTTTTAAGGATTATAATATAGAATTATTATTATAATATTATTATATACTTATTCATCTCATTATTCTCTTAAAACCACACAACCATAGATTTATTAGTACGATGGACAAAATATGTTGTTTTATTTGGAAAAGAAAAATTGTCAACATCGAATCTCTTTAAATGTATTATATTCAAGGGGCAATATTTAGGCAATTTGCAAAGTCGTCGACGCCTCCCGTGGCATTAAATTTGTATTAGTCTATGAGGAATAGTATAAGTGCGTGAAAGTATGCGGATACCGGCTATCTACAAAAACGCTGCATGCACACGCTTCATATCAACGGCACCGCTGACAAAAAATGAAAAGCGTTTTTTCAGCACATGCTTAACAGGAAAAATTCTCCACATCGTAGAATGGTCTGATTTGATTAGTTTGTTTTCGTTAGAAATAGGATAATTTTTACAGGGAGCGATGAATTTTTATTACATATTGATTTCTTTACTTAAAATAATCCAGTAAAAATAATTAAACCTTATGAGAATCGGTCATATATGTATGTAATTTTATTATATGGTTTATAAATAGAATTTTGAAAATTCAAATCCAATCAGATGACGATTCTCTACGAGGCGTGGGAATTTTCTTGCAAGCTATGTTTTTGAGCAAAACACACGTCACGTACTCGCGCGTGCAGGCTTAAATTTTAAAGTACCTAATCAATGAAGTAATTAAAATTTAATGAATTTTATTATAAAAACATTTTTTTAACATGCTGTAACAATTCAGTATTAAATAATTAACGATGTCCATAAATAATTTCAAATATGTAAATTATCCTATAAGTTGGGTAGGCTACACTTTTAGTATAATAACTATTATATATATCCAATTATATATATTATACACTTTTTAGCCTACTGTTCTATTACAGACAAACTCTGTGATGACTTGCTCAGCATTTTTTAAAGGGAAATTAATGTTTGACTTTTTTCAAACAATGTAGTTATTTTATATAGCAGTAAGCTGGTAAATATGTTATCATTACTTTTTCATGTATTTTATTTGAAAAAACTAAAATAAAAGTTGAAGGTATGTATTGTATACTCGTCTACCCCTGCAGAATATGCTAAAAATATTCATATTCACGGCATCATATAGAGACTTAATATAATATGGCTATTATGAGCATAAGCCCAAGAGATAAAATTATTAAAATTACATTGTTAAATATTTGTTTAATAGCCTAAAGATTTTTAATAATTTTCTTAACTAGGTAGCTTAATTTTTTGAGACATTTAGAAATTTAGAACTATATAAAATTTTAAAAGTATCATTTACAATTTACATGGTTGTGTGTTTATACTTTCAGTTTGATTGATGCATGGAATTTTATTTTTTCGTTAACTCATTTTTTAATTTTAAAAAATATATATTTTCTATTCAACTCCTTTCATGAATTTTTGGTGTACCCAACTTTGATTATTTTAATGCTGTATTAGGTAAAACGATAATCAAACTATTTTTATTGTAAATTGTTTTGTATAAAAAAATTTAAAAATTTACTGTTTATTTATATGATACAGACATACAGTAGGAAATCAATAAATGGTTATATGAATAAATATAGTAATTTGAGGGAATATTGCACGTTGAGTATACAGATTTATAGAAAAGCTTTTTGAATATGTCCCTCAATCCAGTAATATTTTAACATTTAAATATATCATTTTTCTTACCGCAACTCGAATGATTATTTTTCATTTAATAATTTGACGTATTAATAAATAAAAAATAGTATATAGGTAATATTAGAAGTTATATAAAATAGGTTGGTATACGATTGGCGAGATTGTTATTTAATAACATCATATATAACATATATGTATAAGTATAACGATAGCGTTATGCCAATTTTAAATACAAATATACTGATATAAAATATAAGTTCGATACTTTTGCACACTTTTTTTATTTATAGTAAAAAATAGTAGTGTGCAAAACAAATTCATTCCCTTGACGCCATAAAATCCAATCTAAAAATTAAATAATATAATTGAATGTGCATAGTTTAGTATATTCATACATTTTATATGAAAGTATTCTTTTTGGTGTTTTCATTTTTTTTTTGCATATTTTAACGAATTCTTCAAATAGGTATCTTAAACAATAACTATAACTACATATTTCAATTCATCAGAAAAACAAAGCAAATAATAATGAATCGATCAATTTGAAAAAATTAAGAAGGTGCTTATTATCAAGAAATACAGATTTATTAAAAATGATGAGTAACATTTTTGTTATTTTTTTAAATTATTAATGTTATTATTAAATAATGTAGTACCTATACTACCTACTACAACTAATACTAATGATTGATTAATAAATAATTTAAACGCACATTTTTAGATTTTACATGCATATTTTGTGTTTTTTTAAATGTAAATTTTGATTTTATTAAATGCTATGAGTCTCGAATCTTGGATATTATTGACTTTATGATTTATAATATTGTCGCGCATAAGATTTTTTCACTCTTCCGGTTATAATTATAGTAGTTTTTACTGACATTGCAACATTTAAATTACGAAAAAGAAACAAATTTGAAATTATATTATTATTATTTATCATAATATGTAACACATCTTCAAGAATTATGATTTGCATATAGAAAATAATCAGTTGTAATCAAATATCGTCATACACTCTCAAAGAACAATAATTTTTTTTCTTAAAATTTAAAACGCCGCAAAACTGCATAATTATTGCGACGCTTTAATTATAATTTATGCGTCTTCAATTCGTAATGGATATTAGGAAATGGATTAATATACTTTCATAGCATATTAATTTACCTTCACTTCATAGCGTTTACGTTAAAGTAAAATGTAAATTTACCCATACACGACGACTTCGATCGTACGTATGAATAAAAATCGCATGCTCGATCGTATATCATGGTTTTCAGTGCATCGGTAGTCGGTTCTTTGATGACGTGCGCTCGCCGTGCTCAAATCGAGTAAAATATAATATATACACTGTGTGCACTGCACGTATATTATAAAAAAATAAAAAGCTGGTACAAAACAGAGAAAAATAGGTACGTGCTCAACCGTACGATATAATAATAATAATAATAATAATAATATCTAGCCCATTCAGCAGCCGCAGTCGAGAATCGAGATGAAAACAAAACAATAATGTAACTTAATAATAATATTATAAAGGTCCCGTTGAGTGGGGCGTCGTCGTTTACGGCGAGGGGAGGCGCGGGGCGGTTGTCGATGATTGGTGGTGGTGGGGTGAAGAGGGGGGGGGGGGGGTGGTCGGAGCCCGCGGCCCATCGGCGTCGGCAGTGGCGGCAAACCGGCCAAACCGGTTATCTGTATAACCCATTATGTGACGCCGCACGTCCGGATTCGTGTTGATGTCTTTATTTTCTTCGGCAATGTCCCGGGGCGAAGTTAATAATAGAGAAGTAATCCGTTTACCACGTGTAGCGATCGGCGGCGCGACTACTACGGCCGGAGCGGAAAGGGACATTGTTGGACGGCGGCGGCGGCGGCGTAGAAGGGTTCTCGTTGTGGCGGCAAGTGGCGGCGGCGTCGGTTACGACGAACGCTGTACCTACGGGACAACTGGTTCGCCTTCGACCCATCACGCTTGCCAGCTCGCACGCGCGCGCGCTCGACGAAGACTCTCTCCGCGTCCAGTGCCCCGTCGTCATCGTCGTCTTAACTCTTTTTCGTTATAATATTATTTTCATTCCCATCTCCCGAACCAGTTCACGCCGCCGCCGAATCGTTGTGTTGTTTAATCTAGACATATACACACATCCCGTGTGCGTATGTATAAGTAATTAGTCCAAGACGGCCTGATGAGGAGAAACAATAATGATTTGAGCACACCACAATGATATATTATTTTAATGTAAGCCTACATAATATTATAATACGACTACAATATATACATTATTATAGTAATGTTTACCTATTAGTAAATAGACTAATATATAAAATGGTGCACTTGAATTATTACACTTACTCACGTCTGAACACCCATAATTGAGACTCGCGAGACCTTACCGATTACGTATCGTTTTATAGTCATGAAATATTTTATATGGGTATTTAATTACAAGTACGATATTATGCGCGGAAGATTTATGTTGGGGTGTGGGGACGTATCGTCTCACCTTCCAGTCTCCGATACCTATAAAATAAATTAAAATTTCTTCATCGTACGAGAGTGGTTCTGTTCTTTTCGAAATGCTACGCATTTTCATGCCGTATCGCTCGAATGTTTATCACTTCCACTGCATTACTCTTTATATTGTATAGGTACCTAACCTAACTGAATATCATCATGAAGAATGCGCAATTAACGCGTCCCCTTCGTCTGATGCAGGTGCAAGAGTCTGCACAGGTGGCGTAGGTGGACAACATGCCAATAAAGCTATTCGCCGCCGAGTCCAATTTATAATAACATTAAAAACAAGACACCTCAAAAACAATAAACAGGCATAATAATAAACTTCAAAATAAACAAGAAAAATACACATATCGTTGCAATACGTATGCATATATCATAGTACAGTGGCGTATTTACGGGAGGGGGATAAATCTCCCTTTGTCTCTTTTTTGTTACTTATTTATAATGTTGTATTGACCATGGTAAGTGAACCACCCTATCTTCTTAGGAAAATTAAATGTTTACTAACGTATAATACGTTATGTTTATATATGTCATTATAATACAATATTAATATAGGTAAAGTGGCTTGGTGAAGCGCGGTCGTACGCTCAATCTGCGGAAACGCACTGAGCGTACGTACCGGCCGCAGTTGCTAGCTTCCGGATGGGTGACCGCCCGGGATTTTTAGCAACATATCCTTGCCACACATACACAAACACGTGTTACAACCCTACCCACTTGAAAACCTGCAAACAAATATACAAAAATAACCCCTACCGTACCACCCCACACTCAATGGCCCATGTTGCCGCGGGTTCTCCTTACAAAAAAAATTAAAAAAATACAGGTAAAATATTTATTGTCGTTATTAATATTCAAATTTTATTTTTGTTAGCATTTGTACGTACGCCTAATACGTATATCGTGGTGAAATCGTATAGCCGGCTTGATTTAAACCTATATGTCTTCAGCGACAGCAATACCGCCATGTAAAGTCACAGCCTCAGTGATAATAATAGTTTATTAATAGTATAAGAATTTATCACTGTGTTACAAAAAATATTAGTAATAATTACCCATTTACATCAGGTCATTTATCCTCCAGCTTTCGCGCATTGAAATTGTCTTGGTTTCCGTGCAATCTAAATATTATTTTCCCGCCAAAGCAGGTAATTTATTAATTTTTATGATTTATATTATATGAATAGGTACAATCAGAATGATGTATATCAAATTGTTTTTTGTTTTTTCATTTATAGTTAAAACGTTCACTGTCGGATCACCGAATGCCGAATGTCAAGGTCAATGGTTAACATATAGTTGACTCTCGCGATTCTTGCTGATTGTTGACGCTATCTATTGTTTGATCTATCCATGTTTATACCTTTATTTTAGTTTTTTCGTATTCCTATGATATTGATATTAAATTATTCCTTACCATCTATAAATTATAATGGTACAGTTGGTTTTATGTTACGGCCGTCACTTCCGCGGTTTTTTTTAATTTACTTGCGACACACGTTATTTTATACTTTTTCCGTTTTTACATTACCGTTTCTGATACAAATATAGTTTTTGGAACATCAAATATTATAATTATAATGTTTTTATTGTTCACTGAGCACTGAGCAGACCATTTTCATTGTTGAGATTCTAATTTCTAATATTCTATATATTTCGATAATTCAAATGATTTTATAATGTTAAATACTAACAAATTAATTTTTTTTTCTTTTAACAGAAACAAAATTAAATAAACAACACAAGCGTCAGTTTTAAACATTATTGAGAAGAAAAACAATTCTGAATGTAGAAATTAAACCACCCAAATTAATAAATCCGCATCTCTTTTCGTATCTGACTCAATTGAATTTAAATTTACTTGTATAACATTTAATTTAAAAAAATAATATTAAAAGTATTTTATTAATATACCTATATTTGTATTTATTTATTTTTACGTTAGCCTATTACTAATAATATAAAATCAAACCCCTCCCCCCATTGATAATCTATACCTAAGTCCCTGACTATTGTAAATTTTGATATACTGATAATTTTTAAATTTTTTTAATTGAGTATAATTAAAAGTGAATTAACATTCTGAATAATGTACAACGACAACAATTCTGAATAATATACTATATTATGCTATATACAATATACTACATATAATGTGTAGAACATACGCCGTGACATGTTTTTACCTATACACTGCAGTTGCACTATGTCAGTACAATATTATGTTCACGAGGGAAAAAATAAGTAGGTACCTAACCTATACTCGTCAAAAGCATACGTTTTACTCGAGTTGGCGTAGGCGGAAACCATAATAAATATAACGGTTACGATGGCTATTTGAACTGCGGAGACGTGAAATAACGACGGACCAAAACAATCAAAATCAATCATGTACCTAACTACTAACCACCTATACTTTAACCGTCTATGTGTACCTAGTGCATATCTATAGGCTACGACAGTATGGCAGTATGGCTATAGCATATATTATGTTATTTAATGTTTACTATAATAGGTACTGCATCATTGTCATGGTATGTAGTAGGTGTCTACGCCGCAGGTATATTAGTAACTACATAAAGGAACCTATTTTAGGATAGAAATAACTACCACAATCGTTAAATCGGTTGTAATAAGAAATAACACTATGTACTGCAGTGATAATTCGTATTATTGGAATTTGTCGGGTAAAAAAATAATCGAATTATAGGAAAAAATGTTTTTATATATATATATTTTATTGAAATGCATTGTTCCTTCGAGTTATCAAAAATTCGATTCAAAGACAAGCGATGCGATTTATCGATGTTCCATTGTATACTATAATTTAGTAAAAAGTGGTATAATTCTACTATTAAGATACCGAAAACCTTCGTATTTGGGTTTGTTTTAAGCATAAATATATTTTACAATTATTTAGATCTTTGACTTCTAAAATATTTCTAAGCCTATACAACAACGACAATACGTATGTGGGATCACTAAACTTAATTATGGTTTCTATATAATATAATTCATATGCCATGAACAAAGAACAATTATTATTCTATGTGTATATATGTAAACCATATACATAAATGCATTTGAAAAATATATTAAATATTATATTATAATATTGTATAATATTTGGGTATAACGGATTGCCGTTTAAAAAAGTTTTTGTATTGAGTTCCATACCAAAATATCAAATAAAATATAATTTATTTCAATATAAGAATTTTTATATTGATGTATTATAATGATCAATAACTAATTAAATTGTATTATTCTTGAAATTGAACATTATCACGTTCTCGTTTTAGCTGTTAATATATTATATTTTGACATGATTTAATATACATTATTACGTTTATGTATGATATTGTCAATATTATATGGGACATAGGTAGGTACTTTGGTAGATGCGTATGAATTGCAATATCGTTCAACTTATATCATAGACAAAGACAATATCAAGTGGATAACCAATATATTGTATTATTTTTCAGTTTTCCAAAGCCTCTTAAGTCAAAATATGTATAACCACAGATAATTTGGGTTGATTAGACTTAAAAATACTTGAAAATAGCAGATTGAGAATGTTTATAGGTGCCTAAAAAAAAAAAAAATTTCTGTAGTTAATATTACGGGGAATTGTTTCCGAGCAATTTACAAAGGCGTTAGATAGCTACTGTGGCGTGTTATATTCATTGGGTATAATTATTTATTATTACACTGATTGAGTTGCTTCAAAATAACTGGTTTCCTTGTTCATATATATATATGTGTGTGTGTGTGTGTATTATATATAATAATTCTTCGTTTAGAAGGACCATTCCGGTGAACATCATACTTCGACCTAACCAAAACAAATACATAGTTTCCTAACCAATTATAATAAGAATTTATTTTAGTGTCTATTTTTTCTCTCATCATACCTATACGTCTGTAAAATAAAATAAAATCATTCATAATATAATCTGACATATAGGTACATACAGTGGTGGCGAACTACAAAAAATTCAGTGCGGTGAATATCAAATTTTAATATAGTGTACACAGGTTCATTTTAATACAATCTCATATTCACACTTTAGCTATGTGTCTTCTACCTGGGTACCCATCCATCCATTTATTCAATGAATAAAACCTTGAAACCAGCGTTATGATTTTCCTTGTGCAATTTATAAAACCGAGGCCCCCTCACCCCTTTCTTAGACAAGTGACAACGAAAATATAATTGTATAAAACACCAATAAAAAATCACGAGGCTCTGACCGCACTCGTGTACACCCCTCGCGTCGGTACTGATGGAAATAAAATATGGATAAAGTGATAAATGATAATAAACTATGGAATTCAGTTTAATTAAGTTTAGCTAACGCATGCCTTTTTCAGCTTGCAATAAAATAATATTTAGCAAGAGCAATGTCCGGCGAGGAAGCTAGTATGTAAATTATAAATACATTTCATATTTATAAACAGCGTGTCATGCCATCGTACAGTCGTTATACATGTATAGACTCATATACTTATCGATATTCCACTTCCGTCGCGCTATCACATACGACCTAATATTCAGCCTCAGGCAATAGACACAATGTCCAAGCACATTGAGCCTTTAGGAATTGGACATTGTTTCTTTTTGCCTTTAAGCCGTATGGTATGACAATATTTTTTATTTTTTGTTATTGATTATTGTTTATTAGCATTATTATTGCACTGATTGAAAGCTGTCCGTCTTCGGCAGGAACATAAAAGTTTTAATTATTTGTCCGCTTTTCACGCAATTGCCAAATACCATTTGTACGTACGCCGTCTATCGCTCATTATTTTATGAGGAACTTCAAGATACCTGTCGCGGGAACTGGGACGATAAAACATTTTGATTTAGACGTTCTTTTGTTGTGCCTCTGTATGTGCCACTGGAACTCACCGTCCCGGAAATTAATCGCGAGCCCAGTGTGTTCATCGGTTTTCGCTGATCTTCGTAGGCTGTTCGTCGTGCGTTACTGTTCCGTTGCCTACCACATACCGGAAATCAACTCGTCTTCCGTTACCTTTGTCCGTATTCTACGCATTAGACGTGTAGTGCGGCTACGTTCTCGTACTCTCTCTCCCTCTCTCTCTCTCTCTCTATATATATATATCAAGTGATGTTTTCTGTTGTGACGTTATGCGTTATTAGCGTTATTTATACTATACACAACCACGTTATCACTCTCTCGTCGGTTGTATTGTCAAGTAACGATTTATCGTCGGGCGCTCGTCACGTAGCTAAAAAAAAGGACACAGATTACCTTTATATTATGGCCGAGGTTACTCACGGCGTTTTCCGCCAAATCGGCTGTACAAGACATATCCATCGCAAACTCAAGCTGGTCGACGTTTTCCGATGCGGATTAAAACGCGTCATAGGTATTGCATCCTTTGTGTGTAGATCTACTTCAATATAAAACAATGAGTTTTGGCTTCAAAGGAGAACTCCATACCTGGCCTCCCCGGCTTTGGTCTATTAAACATATTTGATTGTTGTTGATCCCCGGCTCGTTATAGTACATTAAAATCATGAACTTTTGTAATAGGTACATCAAAATGTACACGATATCATATTTGAGAGTTCCGTTGCAGTAAGATACAATATATTGATAAAATAAATGTTGTTCGATTTACAGCTGATAATAATTGTATATGCAATTTAGCCATTTAGGTTATGTTATATTTTTCGTTCGTTGTTGCTCTGCAATAGTTTAATCCTCGTGTAATGTATGTAGTTGTTCTATAGGTAGTAATGTTCTCTTCAACTAAATAAAAGTTTAAACAATATTTATCATTTACCTACCATTTGTTTATTAAATAGTGTACTTACTTTACTATACATAATATATTATATACATCGGACTTAAGTTTCGTCTTTTTATCATCGAGTTCGAAGCAAAAACCTATACACAGCCAAACAGATAGGTATTTAATGTTTTTTTTTTATACATTTTGTGATTTTGTGTAAATAACAAGAGTCTTGCACAAGATCTATAGATTAATACCAAGACAGTCTGCATGACCAAGATTTTGAAAGTCTTTATCTTGTTTTGATCGTCATTAACTACACACTGCACGTCTAGCATACAGGTACGTGTCGGTTCACTCGGTTCAGTCCCGATTTAGTTAGATTAGGAATCCAGTTAGGTCTTGGGAAGATTTACACCAGAAATGGTATATTTCGGTACCAGGACGCTTACACAGAATAAACATTTGGTTGGAGTAGTTAAAGACTTAAAGTTATACTCGTACGATAAACATAATTTTCATAATACCTAAGTACATTTATTATTTTATTTATTAAACAAACATTTTTTTTTAGATTAAAAATTGCATAGTCGTCGTATTTAAATATTACAGGAAGTGTATATGGCTCGTAATTTTTATTAGAACTTGATAAGAACCAATATTTTAGGCAGACAATATCGCTTTTTTATGTGTGTGGTATTTGTTCTACATACTATATTACTATATATTATATCTACTCGCATTATACTCTTAATAAACGAGTCATTTATTTGAATTATACTTTTTAACGATTTTATAAGTCATCCATTATTCTGAAACCCATTTAGATACATTATATATTTTTATATATTCGAAAATTCGTAAAATAGAAACAATATTATGTTGCGTACCACCTTCACGCGCGGTTACACAAACTGTTCAGTTGGACAACGGTCTACTATCACAGTTAAAAGATATCTGATAAAAACCTACTACATCTGATATCATTTTTAATCGCCTAAATCTACTAAGTATAAATTAAAAATGTTGATATTGTTAATGATTACTATTTTTGTAAATTATATAATACTAAGGCCTAGCTGGTCGACTGTGGGATCTTAATGCTTTAAATGTAATGTATTTTAATAATAAATCGTATTATATAAAATACGTCTTATTTTATAAGTAACACGGTGGCAACTTAGACAATGAGTATCAGAGTGGAAAATCTAATGAAGTGAGAAAATCCGCTCGTGCGCTTAAAACGTATAGTTAAACGACTAACTGGAAACTTGAGAACTCTTATATGAACTGTATACAATATACATATCATGTTGAGTATATTTTATTCTTCTCTATATACTTGAATAACAAAATTCATGCAATTTTAAGGTTGAAGCAACGATTCTGGTTAGGTATGGTTCTTGAACAAAGATATAGGGGGGAGGTAATAATTTTTTTTACACCACAAATACAATTACAATATACACTTTATTCTTATTTTAAAATGTTTTTCCAATATTAATATAATCTTAATGTAATAATTATTATTTATTATTCATAGTTCTCAATGTTCTCATTAATCATTATAAACAAATAATAGAAATATATCATAATATTATATTATTTAAATATATATATATATATATATAATATATAATACATATATGTTTCTAATTATAGTACCTATACATAAACTACGTTTATATTATGGCGTTAACACGGTCTGAAATTGAATCGGTTTTCAATCATATAAAAGTGGTAATAGTAAGTAAAGAATTATGAACAAAATTGGAAAAATAATATGTCTAGGATGTCTGGTCTTCTATCCTCCCCCCTGAATCCATCCTTCTCCTCAATGTTAAATATATTCTCGCTAGCAACATATACAATCCACAAATCCTAAATTTTAATTTTTATATATATATATATATTATAGTACCTACGTTGTTGGTTAGTAAAGTATGTATTTACAAGTTCTAATTTTTGATTGGGTCTTACAACTTAATTTTATATCTACAAAGTATTATATTTTATTACAAAAATAAAGACATTATTATTACTATTTTAATTATTATAAAGTATCTTTGTAGGTATCTACGAATGGTAATAAAACTATAAAAGGCTGTCATAAATTTGTTTAAATAAATAAAAAAGGCTAACAGTTCATTTTTTATCACAAGTTTTAACATACTTAAATTTAGATAGTTCTGCAGTTAAAATATTTATCATTCATAAATCATAATCAACTTTATGAACCTTGTATAATTTATAATATTATTTAAGTGAATGAAGTTTATTTATTGTATTATTTATATGCAATATACATGCAACAAAATATATAGATCTTATAATATATTGTGGGTAATTTGATTTTCAGAAAAAAAACAATATAAATATATACAACACAAAAAAATTATATATTTGTGTGACTCGTAATTTTTGAAGATAAAATATTTTTTAATTATCAGGTTACCTGTATGTTTATTTCGAATGAAAGATGAAACTAAATATTGAATAATTAATAATATTTTGACATTTTGAGTCTGACCAAACACCTAGTGAGCAATGAGTATTTATTATATTAGGTAAATTGTATTGGTATAGTTTACGCGCGGTGTGTTTTCACACAACAGTTTCATTTATTATTTATTTTGCTCGATTGTATTTAGTTGCGCGAAAAGATGTAGGTATTTAAGAGTCATGAAGAGACGTGAGTGCGATGGATAACGAAGATAAAAAAAAAAAAAACAAGTGCACGATAGGTGCTGTTTACCCGTGTCCGTTGTACACGACGTGACAAAGAACACAAGGGGAAAAAAGTTGAATAGTATAAACGGTAAAAAAAAAGATATAATAATAATGCAAAACTAAATAAATACGTTTACCATGCTCCTTGATGTGTGTGTGTGTATTTGTGTAGAGTTGTTGACTCGTGTGGCTACTGAACTTGAATAGTGCAGGCACACGAGCATTTCTCGCCTTACCGCCGCGCCGGTGGGAAAACAATGACCCGAAGACTTCATCTTCTATATATATACCACATAATGTATTATATTATAATATTATGTATAGAAAGTAACGATACCACATGCTCGTTGGAAAGAGCCAATTATGGTAAACGTCAACTGACACTGACATTTCAATAAATACTTTTTGACATGTGTATCAACTATTCAACTGCAGACGGTATTATAAATACGTAAAATTAAATTAAAACACACGCGGGTATGAACCATAATATAAAAAAATATCGTACACCAATTTAAATAATTATTTATATTTATATAGTATACCTAGCACACCTCAAGCATATTGTAAATGATTTACTTTATAATAAAAAAATAGTATAGCTTTAACACAGCTGCACTCTCGACTGGAGAATGGATATAAACAAGCAGACTTTAAACAAATTTCTAACTGCAATGCTGAAGGTTTTGTGAAACCAAAAATCTGTTTGATGATGAATTTTATCATCTATAACATGATTGTCTTTTTATAAATGTATTCATATTGTTAACACTCTATATAATCATATAAATTTCAATTGAATAAATGTTTTTATAATTTATTCATATTTTTTATCATTTCTGGAATACATAATCAAAGTGAACTTTATGGTTCAGACAGTCGATAACATAAATTAATCAATTAGTCAAAAAATCCAAGAAGTTTTAGGTTAGTACGTATTTATTAATTATTATACTGCTATATAGTAAAACATATTATACGAAAATAAAAATATAGAATACAATATTTTGTATAATATGCCTAATTTGTATGAATTATTCGAGTAGTTTTTATAAAATATAGAAAAATAGTATTTACAATATAAAACTAATCAACAGCATAAGTCGTATATATATCATTATAATATTATTTTAGAATATAAAATGCATTGAATATTATAGGATGACATCTTAAATGAAATATAAATCATAATGATAAATGATATAGTCACTATACTGCAATGTTCTTCGCACTGATTTAATGCCTATTCGTGGGTAATAAATAATAACATCATATTTCAAAAAACTAAAAATAGAAATTATTTTGAGATAGTGGAAACCATACATCTATGGTTAATGGTTTGTATTTTTGTTCAAATATTTTTTGTCATACGAGTTTTCACTTGGGCAACATTGTTATTGTTAAAATGGATTTTCTCGTTGTACTCAACGTGACATCTAAATACAAATACATACCTACTCCTTCAATATTAAAATATTCTTTGAAGATATATAGTAGTAGTATAAGAACGAGAATTTTCCACGGTTTTCTTCTCTAGATTTTTACTCTATATTATTATATTGATGTGAATATGATGTGATTATTCTCTTTGATGCCGTCGCTTGTCCGGTGATGACTTTTTTTTGTATATTAGTGACTATACCATGTATTCAAATCGTTTGAAGACTTTTGGTTTGATATTATATGCGTTTTTTGTTACATGGCATTATAATATATTGAAAGAAATATTTTAATGTTCCAATCCATATTGCAGACATGATTCCTGAAACTGTTATCGATACATTTTTTAGTGACGAGTGTAAGCGTAAGTTTACAAAGTATATGTAGGTAAGTTATAATTGTTGTTTACACGGCAAGTGATTCATGGGCGAGCCATAATATATCATTACTCTATGGTGTACCCAAAGAATTTGAATAGATACACTTTAATATAATGTCATGTGGACAAATGAGAGTGTATAACGAAGATGTTCAGAGGCGTTGAATAATACATTTTTAAGTATACCTACTAACCTATACTCTGTTTCTGAGTGATGCGTATATTATGTATATTATTTTTAATACTGCATAAATATTTGGTTTAGTTGAAATTAAACTTTTATACACAATACATGAATAAATCATAAATAATATTTATACGAAACGATTTTATATAATACGATACAACATGTAACGCATTTAAACGACAACCCGTAACACCTATATAGTTGCGTAGTTTTGATAGTGTTGAGTTTCTGTTTTGTATATTATTATGAAGCGTGACTGAGAAATAAGAATTCGGCTTCCGGAAAGTAAACTTTCATCGCAGTCGTGCTAGAAAATCACGGTGCGCCGGAAACCAAAAATAATTTTTAAGTGACCTCTGTCAGCGCGTGTATAATATAGTCCACAAGGCATATTATACGTGCGACGTGCATATTACTATAACGTTCTTGTGTGGTCCCCCCGTTATAACGTCATTATTTTTCATGAAAAGATAGGCCGCCACCGATCTGCGTGCACATTATAATACACACATTATATTATCGTTGGTACAGACCGTGCCGACACACAAGAGAAAAACGCCGAGCGGTGTGCACGATGATAATAAAAACGAACAAAACATCGAGACGGCACACTATCTCCATGACAATATTATCTCGGCCAGCGGTATACTCATCTCATTCACGCGAACACGTCGGCAGCAGCAGCCTAAGTTATTATCGACAGCTAATTCGAGACATTGCGCGAGCCGTGAGGCGGAAAACAAAATTGTATAATGATCGCATTATATCATTGTAATAACATAATGATAACAATAACGGTGACAAAAAAAAAAAAATTACGGGTGGGCTAAGTTTATTTCGCTTCTCGCGGCTTTGTCGTCGCGCGGGGTCGCCCGCCGAACACGCGCCCCGATGAATACAACGACGCCGACGGATGAATATACGTATTATTATGATTAATTTTTTTTTTTATGCAGATACCTTTATACGACTCATATACAATAGGTAAGTACACGTTGACAAATCGGAGCCGTCGTCGTACTACTTATACATAATAACATGGACGCGCGTGACCTTTGCACGAACGCTCGCCGCGGACATGGCAAACGGGATGTGTATTGGTAATCTGAAACCGGGAGAGACGTGGCGATTTATACAAGTTCGTTATCCGGTTCTCGTCTGGGCACGTTTGTTTGTGCTAAGTATAATTATTTTGGTGCACTGTATATATTTGAGTGCCGCAGGAGTGTACCTATATTGGATAGTTGATATATATTATTGTTTTTGAAGTTCAAAGATATTCTGAAAAAAAAAAATGTAACACCTTTATGTGTGGGTAATATAATATAACGTTCAATGGTACAAACCGGACGCTGTCGACGACGTTGTGAAATAACTCGCGTGTGTAAATGGAGAAAATCGAAATCAATAAATACGCATAGTATTAACTATTATTATCTTGTGAGTTGGAACTTTTTTTCAGATTGAAGATAAAGACTTTTTTTGTAACGTCAAACCGCGTTGCAGAATGTAATAATGTAGGTATGCTATAATATGTAAATTGGGTATTGAATGTCAAAATATGTCTGATTAAATATTTATACAAAACATATTATTATTATATATATATATATATAGGTATACTCTCACTGCAGTTTTATATCAGAATCGAATTATTGTGCCGAAAAATCACAAACGAGATACAAAACGTATTAAATTTCCCAAATAATATGTGTGCTATTTAAGTCTGATCTCGTTCATTGTTTATCAAATCGTTTAAAATGTGCTGTGGCAGTGTTATCGTGTTTGATCAAATAATGTAACCCAGAACTCGAATAAGATACCTACACGGTTTTTATTTTTTTTTATGGTCAAATTTTAATTTCCATTAAATACTTTTTTAAACATACATAAATAATTTATTATATTTATATTTACTCATCATCGTTATACGATTATGTATCTATAATGCTTATATTGCAGTAGAAGACGAAATCCAAAAATTTGTTTGCAAACATGAGAGGAGACTAAAATGTTAAATCACTATGTAAATCGATTGGGCATTGACTATCTAATTATTAGACAGATTTGTTCTCCAACGACGTCAGAATTTTTATAAGTGTTTTAAACTTCGTCAACGCGTCAAGTAAATAGTATGTAAACAATTTAATATACAATTGCTAAACGTATATTTTATAACGACTTTATAGCATCATTTAAATAATATTAAGTCCTAGGTAATTTTAAAAAATAATACATTTTTAGATATTGCATAATATAATATAGCTAACTGCGTGTATCGGAGAACGGAACGTCGTATACTACTCTAAAAGGTAAAGAAATATGTGCATATATAGACCAGCTACTAGCTACCGGCATATGCACTAAAAACTATAACTATGCATTAATCATTTTCATTTAAAATTAGGGGTTCGAAGTTCTGAGCTTTGCAGCCCTGCAGATTATAATTCAGATTACATAGCGAAACGTCGATTTGAAATGCATAAAAAATTCGTTTGCACTGTAATTGCATGTCGTATAATACGTGTGAACGAGAGTTATTATTCTTTTTGTTTTGGTCGAGTTCTCTCTGCATTCTACGACTAATCTATAGTACGGTGATGATGGTTTTTTAGGACAGTAATACAGTGTGATACATTATAATATACATACACAAACACAATAGCATACAAATACACAATATTTTTTAGGCGTGGCTTGACACCACATTATCGCAGAATTCAAAATTTCGGCCGTGGTTATGTCGCGTTTCGCCGTCTTCTGCGGAGGAAGGTCGTTTATAAATTACCATACAATTTATGTACGACGTTGGTATTATAATGTAATAATATTCGAAACGCGAGAACACAATAGGTGTATTTTTCTGTTTTATCTGCAACTGCTAAGGATACGCGATCTATCATCACCGCCGTTGATTTATAATGTTTCGCGGGGAGTGAAATACAAAAACAAAAACAAAAACAAAAAACCTGGAGAACCCAACGGCTGTTCGAATCGAATAATTTATCGGCCTGCACACTATATATTATTATACGCGCTCGCGCGGACACACTCACACACACACTCATCAGTAATAATAATAAATAATAATGTATATTTTGTGTTAAATGTTATACACTATATATGTCTATACGATAATAATAACACGAGGGTCTCGTGTACACGACGATAGCTATATTATAATAATATTATATACATTAAACACGTGCATCGTATAATATTTATTAATTTATAATATTATATAAACAGCGACGACGGTCGAAGAATATTGTACATGCAGTGTTATTACACAATATGCAAAATGAAAAAAAAAATGCACAACTTATAATATTATTACCTAACTAGGTATACCTATGATGCTTTGTGTGTCATCGTTATCATCATTTATCGTACATGATGCATTATTATTATTATTATTTATTGCCCTCCCGTCGCCGCACCGGCGCCACCACCCGTCTGTATTTCTATAGTATAATATTATTATACGATGTATCTCGCACGCGTTGTTGGCGACGAATGACCATATAATATTTTACGGTGTCGTCGTTCGCCGCAAATATTATAAAGGTACGCGTTCACTTGCGACAGTCCCAGCGGGGCTCAGAAATAAAAAATGAGCAGATTTTCACGTCGTCCTAATCGAATCACGCGGGTAGGTATGTTATAAAACAAAATTAATACCTAGAGATATTATATGTATATGATATTTATTATTGTTTGTAATACACGCGTATAAAGCAGTAATGCAGTATATAGTACGTGCAATGACACGCAGAAAAGGCTATCACCTCTTGTCAAGATTTATAAAAAACATATTATATTATAAACGGTGTTTTTTCAAGCATGCGAATTGCTCATTGCTCATACCTTTAATAATGTATTTATTCAAAAATGAAATTATGATTTTTAGACATTTTATACATACACTCAAAGACAGTTGTTTCATTGTCTTTAATTTTTCTGTACCTACTACTTATTATGGGCTGTTCTGAGGTGATATAAACTTCTGATTTTTAAATGAACCCCCCCCCCTTTTTTTTCGTTGAAAGTTATTTTTTTTTTAATGTTGATATACCTTCAAAATTAAATTACGTAGTTTTTTTGATTGAAAAATTTTTATATTAAAGAAAATGGTCCTTAAAATGATTTTTTAAAAATTTTAAATAGACCTAATATTGAAACTAGTATTTGGGCCATTTTTGCAAATTATTTATGTCTACATGTTAAAATCACCTGAATAGTCCCATATCTTATAAATCCATTATACCATGAGCTATTTATCCTTAGAAAGCAATGTTAAATAACTCAAAAGTTCCTCTTACGAATTTTGATTCCAATACGTCAATTTTTTCAAAAATAATTAACATTGAATAATTATTTACGAATGAAAAGGGGGCTTTTCTTTAAAAAAAAAATAGAAGTATTTCCCATTGTACTTTTTAAGTACCTAGTACAAACAATATCAAGAATTTTAAAATACAGTCTCTAATTATACTTAAAAATCAAAAAAAAATATCATATTTTGCATAACTGTATATTATTGAAGAAAAAAGGAGGTGAGCAATGAACATGGATATACCTTATAGCCATGTTATAACTTATAAGTTATAACTATGTCGTTTCTGTACTCGTTTCAACGTTGAAACGTAGTCGTCCACAAAACGCGATGATCATCAGTTCGCGACGCATCGATAGATATATTTATTGTACAATAAATAATAATCAATAAATGGTAAATGGTAAATATCTACGTCATATTTTAAATATTCGTATAAAATAATAATGATCACGTCGTGGTGTGTTGACGACGAGCGGAGAAAGCTACAATTCCAGTGTGTGATCGGCACGAGTAAATATTATGCATATAAATATATAAATGGTATATAAAATATAAATTTATGCTTGCATTTATAATACCCAACTAATCTATACGCCTACCTAAACGGGATTCAAAACGAGCGTAAAAGAAAAATACTTCACCGATCACAACCGGATCGACATTAAGTACAGTTTTGCCGAGCAATAATAACATTAAATCGCATTATACACGCCTGCCGTTAAACGAATTGTTACTTTCAAGTTTTGCGTTTTCCGAGACATCATTATACGTATATATTACCTATATGTATTGTATAAATTACTATCATATAGATACATATTTTTATTTTATACCGTCCCGTCAAGTATAAAAACTATCAACTGCAACGTGGTTTATAGAAATTATTATTGCCACGACCTAATAATAATATAATATTTTATGACCATTTAAGTTTAACGATGTACAAAACGTACAATATTTAACATATATAACACCGTGTAATCTACATATCAGTGTCGTTATATATGTCAATATTTAAAAGATTTCTTGTCGCAATAAAAAAAATATCTGTACCCGTTTTACATTACTAATCACTGTATATAGATCGGTACATTTTTTGATACGTTATAATTCGTATGATATATAGTACAAGGTCAATTATTATTTTATAAATAAAATTGTTTGGAAATTGAATAGTTTTAATGTTTTGAAATAATCACATTTTGCGATGTTCTTAAGTTTCTCCGATTAAATCATTTCGTGAATATTTGGTTCAAACTTATAACTCGGTTATTGGTATATAAACTATCTTAAATAAAATTTGTCATGATTTCTTTTAATAAAAAAGTTGTATTGTTCACGAACTTTTTAAATAACTGTATTAGATTTAATAAATGGTAAAGTGATTAACTTGTATAGATAAGTGTCTAAATTAATAAAATATTATATTTTATTTGTAAATTGTTCATTTAAAAAAAAAACAAATAGCTTTTTTGAATAGTAAAAATACAATTATTGTTTGAAAAAGAATCAAGTAAATTAAATAAAGACATTTTGATATAGCTTAATAAAGTCGTCGGATGAGATAATTGGGTACCTACCTATAAGTGGTATCTGGTAATGTCGTATTTTGACCATTCCATAAAAATAATAAAAACCAGTTTTTGAATATTTGTCAGATTTTCTCATGTGCAATTACTTTTTACATGAAGATTGATTATATGAAATTGCTTTATTTATAATAGTAATTTGCATTATTTTTTAACAAATTGAGTCCAAACAGTTTTTATTTAAAGCTTTAATACTTGACTTCATACGAAGTATAAGATGTTAGATGATAGAGGTTTAGTCTTTAGTATAACTCAGTGGCTGATATAATCTAATTATGACACGGAAGATAAATTTTGTACACAATGCTCCATAAACGTGAAATATCGACTAAAAATTAAATTACTTAATTATATTACTACAGCATGTAAAACAAATAATTAAGACTAAGTAGTTGTAGAAAAGGTTTAAGACTACCTGTTTTGATGGAGATATTATACAAATATTTTGTTTATATTATACGGAGTATAGAGACTACGGAAAATTAAATGATTCAATTATTGGTTGAAAATAAATCAAACGCTACATTTCTTTGCATGATATTTCTTATAAATTTTTAAAAATCCAAATGGCATTTATAATATATTGTATAATATTGGACAATTTACGCTTGTGAAATTTATGGAGGTAAATACGCAATTGTTTAAAAAATACTTAACTGGTTTTGCAAATGTATTGGTGGAACGTATTTACGTATTTAAAAATAATGGGGTATTAATATCTTAGCAAACTTTTCGTTTGAACTACTGTTTGCGCCACGGCCATATAGATATCATATATATATATTATATATATATAGATACCATATCTATATGGCCGTGATTTGCGCCATTAAATTTTTACGCCGTTTCCTACTTGAATCCGGCTAGTGCGGGGAAAAACAAAATTTCGTCGCACCGTACACACCGCAATGCGACGGAACAGCGTGGCCAGAATAGAATTCGGACGCACTCGCCGGATCCACGTAAGACACTGTGTTAGTACGTGACGTGTAGGCAAGTGCGCGCACGTGTCCTACGTGAATCCGGCGAGTGCGACGCGTGCGAACGAATTCTATTGTCACCATGCTGTTCCGTCGCAATACGATGCGTCCGATGCGACAAATGACTAAGTTGGTACAAACCGTTTTGTGTTTTGTCGCGTTGGTTGGATTCACATAGGACAACGGCGTGCCGCATTCACGTGACACGTATTATATTACAGGACAACGTTTTATTCCAATTGTTGAATTAAGATTCATAGAAAATCTTGACATGACAATATGAACATCATAATATTATGCTTAAGCCTGTATTGTCATTTGGAAAAAAATTATGTAACATTTTAAACATTGGTATGAATAAATATATAGGTGCATACAATAATTTAAATTTTAAATGCTCAATTATAGTTTATTAAACATTTTAACGAACTCTCTGGGTGCATGTTTAAAAATGAAAACATAATTTTTAGTAAAAACACAAAACTTATTTTATCATAAATAATATATTGTTTCGTATTTGAAAAAAAATCGTAATGTTTGACAACAATGAACAATTTTATCTATTTCTATTATCAGGGGGTACCATATTTGTATTAACCACCCAAGGCATAATCATCCAGTTGCAATGTATACTAATAAATTGAGTGGCATGCGCCCGAGCAGAAAAAAATAATTTACTAATCGAGTCCGAGTATTATTTTTAGTTAAATATAAAATCAACCATTTCAACGTCTATATAGATGACTACGTGATATCGTGTATATCATTTTTATGACTGTCGTCAAATAATTCAATAACATAATGTACCTATACTGAGGTCGGGAATTTCAGATTTTATTTCTACCATCGCTTATATAATAATTATCGTTTATCGATAACATATCATTATACACTCTAGTTTACGAGGTGCAACGAGCACCATGGATAAAGTTAAGTTTTTTATAGATGAATACAAATTTCGTTTTTATAAACATTTATTTAAAAAGCACTAAGATGCTTCTTTTAAGTTTGATGGAAATCGATTAGTATAAAAACGTGAACTCAATCAGTATTATACCTAATATTCCACGGGACTCCTAAAAGGTGTTATTGGAATACGTAAAGGCTAATTTATTTATGTTCAGCTATTATCATATACTACATAGGAAATATATCATGGCAATCTTTTAAAAGTTTTATTATAAAAAGGAAGTATTGAATTAAAACTAAATATATTATAAATAAAAATTAATTTTTGTATTATTAATTAACAATAAATAAAATAGAATTATTTAATAAATTGAAAGTGAAATATCTTTTCTTAAAATTTAATCATAAGATAAATGCGTGTATATTAAATATAATATGTAAAATAATTCATTTTTACAGCATATTATATTATATACTTCGGAGTCAATATTCGCCACTGCGTTTTAATTTTGAAATGCATAGGTTTAATAAAAATGTTAAACAATGACAATCTATCCGTTAATTGTTATATATATATATATTATTTTGCACTTAAATATTAACAATTATTGTACAGGTTTAAAAATTTAAGATTTAATTTAAATCCAAAAAATTCGAAAAATCGTAAGGTCAGGACTTTTGTTAAATCACGAATTTAAATCTCTCCTTGTTTTCGTTGCGATTCAAATGAATAAATAAATAATGACAGTATATCTAATAAGAATGATTGTATAGTTTTTAAATTTTAGTTTATTAGTGTTACACGGGCCTCCATATTATACAATGGTCAATTGTCACACATCGCTTGATCACCAAAACTAGTTTAGTAAGTCAACTTCCACTATCTTTACATACTATTATACCGAAAATGTGACATTCCGATCACGGATGACGGGTCTTCATCTGGCCTTGATAATAAAAAAGGCAACGACTTCCTTTAATGTAGATTTGCGAGTTTTATGTAAAAAAAGTAATTTGTCGAATTTTGTGACCCGTTTGGCATCAATCCAGAGGTCATCACCAAAAAAATGGCTTTCGTGTACATAAACAATTTTTAACAGAAAATCCAAAAACAATTTAAACGTAACGAATATAAATACTCTACAATTAATCTAAACGCCTCGGCCCATCCAAGTTATTGATCCCATATTGATATTAGTAAGGTAGGTACAAACTTTTTAATGAATAATGCGATAATCGACACAGGTAAATCGAACGAAGTTAAAAATCTAATATTTGTATTCAGGTTTTTTGAGATGAAAATAAAATATTTTACAATATTATGTAATATGATTAACATTTTATAATTTGTATTTTTATCTCCCTTTTTACCCTTTTTTTAAACAAATTAATAATATCATACAATTTTAATCGATGTATATTTGATATTTCATAACTTAAATCATCATTATTTATTATTTTTATAGTTCATATTATAATTCGAGACACAAGTTTTTAAGAGAAATATAGTATACATATTATGGTATGCACATAGGTATACAATACTCTGAATACTCCCATTATAATTTGTTACAAACTACAAAGAAACTTGTCTAACCATCAATTTTACTCGTCACCTAATCTTCATACAACTAACAGTAGATAATGATGAGGATAGAATTATAGAATTATAACGCTAATGACGTACCTACTGATGAGCTACATTCCAAAGCTAAAAGTTACATCGCAATATGAGATTGTTCTTATTATATATTTAATGAATCCTTCGTTATATACTTTATACAGGTAAGAAATTACAAAAAATAATTTCCACATTTTTGAACTGCGTCTATATAAGTATTATATTAAATAATTAAAAATGACAAATTTGATTTATTTTTCATTTAGTGACTTATATTTATATTATTCATTTAGGGGTTGGTACCGATTCATTTTTAAGCCAATTGAATAACGTTTAATCATGATTCAATGATTCGTGTCCAATTTAAGTAAATTCATAACACATTTTAACGTGATTTTTCATAGCTTGAGCCTTGATTTCAAAACCCGTAGAAACATTAAGGTTTGATATTGGTTTGATATGCTCTAATGGACTTTTCGTGTCGAATAGGAAAAAAAGTAAAACGATATTTATAATGGTACATTAAAAACCGAACATTATCTTCCATAGATCTCTATTTTGTGTGGGCCACAAAAAAGGGAGTGCGTGAATTATACTTTTATAATACCGAATTAGAAATAACAAATTTTATGCTCGTACGTTCATAGACGTATAGTGGAACTAAAAAAAAATAATGAAATAATTTTGGATTGTGTTCCCCGCAGTGTATCGACTAAATAAAATATTTGTTAAACTCGTGTAAGAAATATCTGAACTCCAATAGTTCAAATAGTTCAATAATTAATTTTAATTGAACAGTGTTTTATGAATGTTACTAATATATTTAGTAGTTATTAACTAATTAACGTTAAAACAATAATTATATAAAATATGTTCTAAAACTTCTCAAAATATAAAAATATAATACGTGCTGCTACACTAATAAATACTGTTTTTAATACAATATTATTTTTATATGCCCAGGGTAATAACAGTGAGTGGATATTAGGTTTATTCCCCCTATTAAAATATGTAATCTCTGTTCTCTTAATAATACACGTGTGACGTGTATCGCGCTAAACTATTTTTAAACATATTTTTATTATGTCACTTTCGGGATAGCATGCATAATCAACGCACACGGTTTGAACGGTCTTTTTAAATATTTTCATATTTTATAATTAATTTTAATTTTGTTGTCGCGTATACACTCTGAATGATAAGCACTAGTCGGATCTTCCCGATCACTTTTCATCAAATAGTTTTCAATTACAATGCGTCACAAGATGTAGTTATTCGCGCACTTCCGGTCCGCGCTTGCCTACTATACATATTATACAAGTATTCATATCTATCTAGATCCCATCATTCCCATCCTTATACACTGAGATGACTTACCCCGAGGCTATTCACAAATACCATTGATTGATATTAATAATAATGTGAGCAAGACGAGATTTGTACTGTTTGAAACCAGCTCTGTACAAACAGGCTGCGGTTTTTAAGACACGTGAAAACAAACGTCCCTATAGTGAACCAGCAATTGCTGCGAGTACGAACCGTGTTTGCAACAACAACAATAACAATATTATATTTTTATAATGTAATGATTTTTTGGAACGGTAAAATGACGCGGAGAGACACCCTGTACATATTATATTCGTTTCTAAAAACTATGCAAGCCCCGGAGGCCGAGCTGCACGGACGTGGGTAAAGGAGGAGAGGAAGTAAAAAACCCGTTCTGCCCGCCGGACATCGGTCGCGTCGCTGCCGTGCGTCGCCGTTGATTTAAATGAGTCTGCGGACGGACAATAATCCGAATTATTGGACTCCCCCGATCGAAAATTCCCGTTCGGCCGTTCCACGCGGGTTGATATACCTACACCGAAGGAGTTGTAGTCGAAGGACTCGTCGTCGGGTATATATTATTATTATAGCCGTGACGAGAGGAAGGGAAACCGATGTTTCCGACCTTTCCCCGACGACGTTTCGATCCGCAGGCATATAATATAATAGAATAATAATATTATTATACTATGATATCGAAATAATATAAATATATATATAGTTGCATCGGCGGCGGTTGAGGTGCGCAGTCATCGTCGTCACATAATATTATTATAATCTCACTGCACAGCGCTTCCAGAATTACGCACACCCTGGGTTTATTATTTATTATTATTATTATTATTACTATTATTACTACCATTATATTATTATGTTCCGGATATGATGTCGACGTGGGAGGTCCGACAGCGCATTGCTGCTGCAGTATAATATGCATTTGTCAGTCGTCCTTCCGAAAAAAAAAAAAATCAAAATACGTGTACAAAAAAAATTCGTCGGACGTAATACGCGTAATACACTTATATACAATATATAATGGTCGTATATTATCATTTATATATTATATTATATGTATATTATTATTATTGTAGGTATACGTACGCTGTTACTGTATATCATTCCAAGTCTAATAGATAAATTACCGCTGATTTCCGCTGCAGTGCGGTCTGCAGAGCCACGGAATGTCTTGATTGCGTCCATTGAAATTGAAATTTAGGTGGTGTGGTTTTTTATTTCATTTTTTTTCACTTTTTATATCCTATTATTATTATTTTTACCGTGATTTATAGTGTGGTCATTCGAAACCACCCTGCAAGCCTTGACGTTTTTTTTCACTATGGTTTTCGTTGACTGTGATTATCGAATCAAAAAAATATAATAATATGTACTTATATTCTATCATTACGCGAAATTTAAACTCCATTCATTATAATAATGTGCATCACTAAGTGTCTATTTCTTGAATACAATTGTTGCTGAGTGCTTAGATTTTTGTGTAATTTTATACCGATTTCCGTATTCGTACATAGGAATTTAAAAATTGCTTAATTTTCTTTATTCAACAATTTGTTTCCGTACAAAATTCACTATACACAGCTTATTTAACTATTTCATATTATTTAATTTAATTTATTATTATATTTTATACATAATTTCTAGGCACAAGGAATGTAAGGTAATGGTGCAATTTAACAACATAACGCAGATCTCTATAACATTTATATATAAATATATCAATATTAATAATTATATATATATAATGTATATATAAAATACCAACCGTTGTTTTAAATTAACCATTTATGCATAAATAAAAAATAATATTTTTATAAAAAAAAGAGGAGAATTCAAAAATCAATCTGTACTTGACTTTATGTTCGATCCAGGCTACAATATATGTGTTAAAATTATTGTGGAACTATCGCTTTATTATTTTATAAAAAAATAAATTTCTTGAATCAAACACTGATGCATTATTCTACTATTGGCTTTGTAGTTTATTTTGAGTTCATGTTTATCTTTGTGATGCCGACAAAATGAAACCATTAACCGTTTCATCTTGACAGCTCGTATGGTAGCTGCATTGAGTAGGTAATCGTGTATTTTACATTTTGAAGAAATAACTGCAGAAACGTGTTTTTCGGAATTAACTTATCTCTACCATTTTTCACAGCTGTCTTCCAAGCGAAATATTGCTGTAATTTACTAACACAACTATATAATAGGCATATATATCCCGATACAAACATAAATAATTGAAATTTTCATTTTAAATTAATATGTACAAGTATAATTGTGGCTAAGCGGAATTTTGTATTCGACTAAAAAAAGAAAAGTTGTAGTTTTCAAGTATGCTCTTTGGATATATTAAATAGGTTGCGTGTACTTATAAATATGGATAATTGTATTTGTTTTTTATTTTAAATATATTCAATCATATTGATAAAAATAGAATGTTGGTGCACTATTTTTTTTTTGTCTCTGGTCCATATTCATGTGCAACGTATAGCAAATTTACATTTAGCAGAAACAATAACATTGGGCTATTACTTCTAATATTAAAGTGAATTCATCTATGATCAAAATTTTAAGTTAAGAACATTAAATGTGTCCTTAATCCTTATGTTGGCCATTTTATGTTATTTTAATTTTATATAAGTTATGAGCGAATACATTATTACAGTGTGAAAATGCTTATATAACATATATAAAAATTAAAATATCGTAAAAAGTCTATAACTTGGGACACCAGTAATGTTTTCAGGTTAAAGTTTCATTAAGTGAATTAACTCTAATATTAAAAGTAATATCTCACAGGACTTCCGCTAAAAGTTTACATTATCTTAATATAAAAATAATTGAAGATATTATTTAAAAATAAAAAACTAATACAATAAATTAGATTTACAAGCTGTACACCGAAGTCAATATTGGGTTCAATTCTTTACAGTTATTACATGAAAAATACAATATAAAATAACCTAATAATATATAGAACTAAGGAAAACGTAAATATTGACATTTTTTTGGTAAAAATTCTAGTTATCATAAACCTTGGAGTATCTATATGTATAAGATAGTTATAAAACTAAACACTCAAGATACGTTTAAATGATGTAGTTCGTGTCATTGATGTACTTTATCAAATATTAAGCAATATGCTAATTTATGTGATGTCTTTATTGAATACCTAGCTTCGTTTAATAAAGTCTCAGCTGTACATTTATTTTCCAAGCAATGAATGAATCGCAAAAGAGATCTTATTAGGATAATCTAACCTGTTTTAAAATCCGGATTATGTATCTACCTCATTCGATTAAAATTCGATTGGATTAAAATTAATGTCCTAATTTGAACAATAAATCAAGTGACTGTTAAAATTTTTTATATTATTTTGCCTTATCAGACGTATAGTAGTGATTTATTTACGAAATTCTCTAAACAAAATTACATTAACATAATCAATCACGAAACAATATTAATTGCTGCTATTGGCATAACTAATTACTTCGTATAATAATAATAATATTATAGTAGTCATGCAAGAACGTAAAATAGACAGGTTAGACATGTAAGTTTATATTCTTTTAGAATGAGGTACTCAAATTTATAAATATTCTTCTAAAAAACATGTTTTATAGTCTTTAATAAGTTATAGTAACAATAATAATCAAAATTGATTATATCATTATTATTCATTACTATCGTTACTGATTTACACATACTATAGACATATATATTGTCAATTGATAAGGTCTACAATTATTTGAGTTGCCTGTTTTTATATATTATATTGTATCCTCTCCTACACGTCCTGTAGCTGGTACGTAGGTATTCAACTCTTATATTATGCCTTTCAATAAATCTGTAAATTATAATTATAATTTATAAACATGTCTTGCCGTCTTGCGTGTATCATGCGCAAATTATAAAAAAAAAAATCAATCGCACAAGTGATGCACAATCATTCGATCGTATACATATATACAATAGTTTTTTTTTTTATTGTTATTACTACCATGCATTTCTCGTCGTAAAAAAAAAATGTTACTTTTTCTCTGATGGTGATGTACGAGCATTATAAACGTAAATACAGACTCGGGTATCAGAACTTATATCCTATAATAGATGATGTAGGTATACACAATGCCATAAATATAGTTAAACAGACTTGCTTTGGTAATAAATAATGGGTAAGTAATATATGTTTATAAGGTGTATGCGCTCGTTATTTGCTACGATTTAAATTTCTTACATCATAAAATATATAAATATGCTATATATATGCGCCAAATTTTAATTTTACCATTTTCCACACATGTATATAATATTATACCTAATGAGTAATGACTAGAGATTAATTGTTGCACTTCCATAAAGAGAGAAACCGCCTGGGCTGTAACGTCTGCAGTATAGCTGGCTGCGGTTATGGGAAAGGCTTAAAATCTGAAAATTTCAAATTACCTGCAGTATTGGTATAAGTATACAGTGTGTAAAAAGGCTTATTTGACAATAATGTAATAACATTTGAAATACACATATACATATTTTGTTACCTATAGTTTTTTTACACCCTTTCATATAGTCTTGTACTCCTGTTACATGCATGTCACTCTCAAGTCTCTATATATTATGCGCTGTAAAATCCCATACATTCCAAGTAACACGTTACTATCATAACATATAATTATGCTGAAGCACATAATTATTATTTTAAATACTTTTTGTTCAATATATAATAGTTCCGATTGCGCGCGCTATTTGCGACGATTTTAATTTCTTGTATCACAAAATATATTATATAGATTCCATAAGTGAAAAATTTTAATTTTACCGTTTCATTCCAAGCAGGTAAAATCTAACAAGCAACGGTAAAAAAAAAACAGCCGACCCTGGGCTGCCATGTCACTCGCCGGCTGCGGTCACCGGAGCGAACTAAAATCAGAAAATTACCTTTTAAATATAGAGTGTAAACTGCTGGATTATAATAATGTAATAACGTTGCATGATCATTTTTTAGTCCTGTTACACTCTGTATAATACGATATGCGCTGTGAAATGTCACGCATTCCAGGTAGGTAATACCGACACGTTAGTTCGTTACCATCATCATCATATTATTATTATTATGCTGGAGCGTATTATTTTAAATCACCGATGGTTCGCGCTCGCGTTTATAATAATAATATTATTATGTGTCCAATAATATAGGTAATAATAATAATAATAATAATTACTTCATCGAGTGGCGGCGGCGGCCAAAACGGACGAGAACGTAGACGTGTGTGTGTGTGATAAATCTGTATATATACATATTATGTGTTGGTATAATCGAGTGGTCGGGGGATGTACCCCACGACGGCTAGCTGATCGTGTTAGGTGTTTGTAATAATGTCTTGATTAGTTAGAGGTCGGCGGCGGCGGCCGGTCGATTATCAAAGAGAGGCGGCCGCCATTTTGTTGCGTTCTGCCTTTTGGCGCCGACAAACATCGTTAACCAATATTTATTGTCGACGTATATACTACACACCATTACACGTACAGCTATATAATAACAATATCATATAGATAATATATTTCTCTCGTCCACCCCGCCGCAACCCTGCTCACTCACGATCACTCCCCTCTCCCACGCTAGCATACGCCCCTTCCGCCAGTGCTTATCCTACGACGATGATGATAATAATACTAATATTATTGTATCATATTAATAATATTGTCTATATAATATTTTACAGTACATGTTAAAATATGTATATAGTATATACTGCAGCAGTGCACACGGACATGAGGCCTATTAAATATCTCTATATACGTCCTACATATTATAAGCAGCTGCAGGTCATGTTGTAGTGGAATCCGTTTTAAATAATAAACAAATATATAGATACTGTGTATATGACGTATAATAAATTATCAAATAAATGATGAATAATATAGGTAAGGACTCGCACACGCACATGGCACATAAATTATATTATAATATTTATTTTTTATATTATTATTTAACAGTAATTCAAGTACAAATGCGTCTTTGCATTAAAATACAATACGGCTAATAAGAGTATAGGTAGGTACGAATAATGAATATACCTATATGGCTATTATGTTTCAGTATAGTTATCATTTTATATTGAATTTAATTTTTTCTTCGAGATTTCCTGCATGGAGCAGTTATAATTAACGCAGTATCATCCCTTTTAGGTATTTTTTTTTTAATTTTTATATTCTATACGTAACTATTTATAGGTATTTTGTGCTTGTTCACAATTTTATTATAATATTTCATGGACTCATGGTGAATGTTGAGTTTATTATTTTTTAGGTTGAGATATTATAAAATGTTTAAAGTGTTTTCGCGTGTACGGTGTACCAAATAATACAACATATTTATGATAATTTTAATCAATTAAAAAGTTTTAATATACTTAGGTGACGAATTCATAAAATAAGTTCGTTCCCAGTGCACATTCCAACGAAGCTATATATATATTCACACCAATACACAGCAACAGTATTCAGTGTTTTTAAAGCACATTGTAATATAATAATATGTACATTCCCGGAAGATTTTTTTAACACCAAATATCAGAAACGCGTTTATTCGCATATAAAAATCTACAGATTTCTTATTCAAGAAAAAATCAAAAAATCAATTTTTAATCGAGAAAAAATTAATTCGGGATTGAAAGGATTAAATATATAAGTGTATAGTTGGTAATAAATAAATCATATAGTGAAGAATAGACAATATTTAGAAATTTTTTATATACATATTATGCCTCGTTAATTGAGAAAAAAAATCAAATGCCACGGAAAAGTAGCTCAAGTAAAGGTAAAACATGGAAATTTAAAAATAATATTGATGTTTTATGTAGAGAATTTATGTTATGAAAAAATAAATACCGACAACATAAAAATGTCAAGTGGTGCCCTCAAATATGTCATGTACTCTGGTACCTTTATGTAAGTAGGTATTCCCTGTTGCACCACTGGTTCCTGATAGTGCATGGTGTATTTTTCCCACAGACATCTATATATTATATACCAGACCCAATTTTACAAATAATAGTATTGCACACTTAATTTTACTGCTTTAAACGGAAATTTTATTCACGCTACTGTCTTAGAAAAAGCAATGTATTACAAATATATATATATATATGTGTGTGTGTGTGTGTGTGTGTGTGTGTGTGTGTGTGTGTGTGTGTGTGTGTGTGTGTGTGTGTGTGTGTGTGTGTGTGTGTGTGTGTGTGTGTGTGTGTGTGTGTGTGTGTGTGTGTGTGTGTGTGTGTGTGTGTGTGTGTGTGTGTGTGTGTGTGTGTGTGTGTGTGTGTGTGTGTGTGTGTGTGTGTGTGTGTGTGTGTGTGTGTGTGTGTGTGTGTGTGTGTGTGTGTGTGTGTGTGTGTGTGTGTGTGTGTGTGTGTGTGTGTGTGTGTGTGTGTGTGTGTGTGTGTGTGTGTGTGTGTGTGTGTGTGTATAATAATTTAACAATGTAATTAAATGAAACAACAAAAATCAGGAAATATCCATATCTCCTAGTAGCTGGCATATTATTTAATTTTTGTTTTGGTAAACTGTAGTGAGCACACCCGTTCAAATTGTAGTGCACACTTGCACATACGTGGTGCACATTGTGTGACGTGGTGCACACTTGTACATTCGTGGTGCACATTGTGTGTCGTGGTGCACATAAAACAGGGCTTGTTAATTTTTATATACTAGATAGCCGACTCCGTATATATTACATAATCCACTAAAAATTAAAATATGAAATTGGTATTATGTGCAGTTATTAAATGTTTACAAATCGATGTTTTTAATTAAAGTGATAAGTGATCAACAAACGTTTTCAATAAAATTATTACGGAATATTGGCTATAATAGTGGCTGACGGAATACATAAATGCTGACGCACAAAAAAATCAAACAAATTATATCATGATAAGAAATATTTGTAAACATTGCACTACCAGCTTATTGCATATGGCAGCTGGTGTCATATATTGATCTGAAGAGATTCGGCTATCTAGTATAATATGAATAATATGATCAATGGTTTCGCCAGAGCACAGGTTTTTTTAGTCCGGCTGGGAAAATTAACCAACCACGGTTAATACCTAACAATAATGGAAATAAACCGAAAATTTATCATTTATTTTTGACCATTCACAGTTCTAACAATATATTAATATTAAAGAAATACTGACTTAAGGTGCCTCCTGCAAAGTTCACCACGAAATATGAATTCTTGAAAATATTCTAGAACAGTGATTGGTTGGTTTATGTGGTATGACCATATTTTTTTCTAATATTTTACCTATACCACTTTTACTTTGTATTTTAGTTCTATCGTACTAGTGGGAATTAACATTTCGTTACTTGTAGGAAATACAAATAGAAAATTGTAATTTCGATGAAAATTGTTGATTAAAATATCCGAAAACTACATGTGTCTTTAATGATCAGTAATTAATTTAATTTAGTCACTGAATAAGTATTATAGTAGCAGTACCTATTCAATTATTGTTTATATTTTGTTTATATTAAAATCAATGCTTACCTTTGCTTGTTCATACATAAACTGTTTGTTTTCCGATGTTGAGTTTGTTTTTTCTAATTCGATCACGTCACATATATATTGTAACCGACTGATTATTATCGTCATGTTTTTACATATTATGTCATAAATAGGTGGAGAGTCAGCAAAATATATAATATTACTAATATAATAATACGTCTTTGAATATAGTTTACAGACTAGTATATAATATTATATTTAGTTAAACGTATTTGAATCGCATAAATGGATATTGTGTGTCCGTCTCAATTCTTATGGTTTTGTCGTCGAATTCAATATTATCATCAAAATATATTTTTAAGTTTTATACATACTTATACTCTCGTAATCTGCACAGATTCAAACGAAATATAAAATAATATAATTATCATTATGAATAATAATGCACTGATTTCACTGGTATAAAATTGATGCACTTGTGCAAAACTATACAAGTCTTTAAGACGTTAGGACTTAGATTAGGTTTTAGGTTTACTGTGTTTTTACTTGTACAGTACAACCCCTATCGTACGCCCTCGGCTAGTCCGCCACTCCGGTTGATCCGACCATAGCATTATTGATATGAATACTATGTATGTAATCTAAAAAGTACAATTTAGATTTTCCAATTTATAGTAGATATATAGCTCGTTTAATATTTCCCTTATTAGTCTTAGCTAAGTCTAGAATATCATTTGCTAAACAAAAATCTATAACTGACTTTTTTTCTAAGTATTGTAAAATATAATAAATTTCTAATATAATCTTGTATGTAATATGTAAATAAAAATGTTCTGTATATTCTGATAATCCGACCTTTTTCACGTTCCGACCACATCCCCAGTCTCGAAGGTGATGGATTAGAGAGGTTCTACTGTAGGGTTATAGTGATGGTAAAATAATTATCGATTATACTACCTACTTATTGATAACATTTTTAAAATATAATAAATTAATAAGTTACACTACTGCAGACTGACCTATAACCAGGTTATAAATATGTTTATTCTAAGAGAATGTGGCCAAATAAGAGAATAAGACCACACAACATATTATGGATGACACGATAGCGGATAGAGTGTAAAGGCACTTCTAGACTTCATAGAACTCGTTGCACTATAGAATTATATGTTAACCTTTTAAACATGCACTCACGATCAGCAACACAAACACTGCTTGATCGAGAACAAACCGGCGTTCAACAAAATGTGTATTACGATTTAGTCAAACCTCACCCTCGAATAATATATTATCAGCGATGAGGAGGAGGGTGTAAATATCTTATGATAACCTATACTAACCGGAAGGTGAAATATGACGAGGAAAATCTTACCAAAAAAAAAGTTAGAATATAAATAACTAAGATTTAAGTGTAACCACCGGTACCACGCGAAGGATAAGAAGAAACACGTCTTGATGTTGGGTTTCCTGTACAACGTCGTGTCATATGTCATACTCCACAGTATTATTATATTTATTAATATGTTAGTAACACGCGGAAGTTACCTATACAAGTTGAACGTATTGTACACCACACACGAGGTAATATGGTAAGGCTGGGACACGATTGAGTATATGAAACACCTTTTTTGCGACACAATATTGAGCAAAATTGTCGGCATAACAAAAGGTATCGTAATCGTGTTTTACCGTATGGTAATATGGTCAAGACTAGAGGTAACCGACGTCCATATGGTTTAAACTACGCGTTAGATTCGCGCGACCGGGTTACAACGATATTCACCCATATTCGGAACACAAGGAAAAACGGTTACCACCAATCGAGTTTTCTGCGTTCACCGTTTCAGGTTAATTAATGATTTCTTTGAGACGATTCCAATGGAAAATGTTTACAATATTTTACTCGTGAGCGGGTAAACGTGAATATTCTCGTCGATCGACAATCAAATTCGCATTATGGAGTCAACGTTCGATCAAATTAAGAGAGTCTATCAAATATTGTATTATTATTATTAAATTTACTTATAATATGTCACCAACGATTACGTTTACGTATAACCGTTATAATATTTAAATATAATATAATATAACAATACATAATATTAATTTTTTTTGATCACAATAACAACATGTTTGAAATCTAATGATAAATGTGCATGATTTAAATTATTAAGTATAACCATACATATTATACTTTAATTTTTAGATTTAATTTTATTGTTTACCACTATACACGTTATATTACATTAGTGTTTTATATTTGAAAAAAACTATTTTTAAATATATCATCAGCAATAACACCCTTGCATATAATAAAATTGCATTAACTGTAGGTAGTACGTCTGTATTTTAATAACTAATATTAATTAAACAATTGTCGGCGTTTGTGTTTTACTGCATTAAAATTTTCATTACTGAGTATAATAATACGGTTTGATGATAGTGTAGACCACCACGGCGATTCTATATTTGTATAACTACAGGTAAGGTTAAACTATCAATTTTCTGTATCTACGTTTTCGATTTTCATTAATTTATAATAATCGTTGGTTGTATATGTATTTATATACTTTTATCTTTTAAAAAATAAGTGGAAATATGATGATACTATATTATAAATACATACTTAATATACACCATATACCTACGACATTCGACGATTACGATAATGAATTGTAAATAGTTAAATGCTTAAATATGCATAATGAATATATATGGGTAAATGGTAAATAGACAATAAATTAATATAATAATATATGTTAATCAGACATTTCCGGGATGCAATCGACTACAAATAATCACGAGACCGTTTAGGAAAGAAAAATATATTTTTTCGAATAATTTATGAACAACATAATAGTAATTTGTGTGATACAATATTAAAATGTGTTATGTTAATTCTAAATCGAAATTTTATAACTCTACGGTGTCGGTGGCAAGTCTTGAAGTTTATATAATAATATTATGTACAGTATACAAGTCCGCGGGCGTCGGGTGCGATTAAACGAAAGGCGTGTGTGCTTGTATAACCGATTGACTAAGTCGCGCGACGGTGTGGGTGTCGATAATGATAATTAGGAGGGTGTCACCCCACGCCGGCACCGTCTTGAACGACCGGATGACCCAGTGTGACCTTTCGCGTTTTTCTACGTTTTTCATAGATCTGATGAAATCCAAAAAAGTACTCAGCTATTCACTAATTATATTCAGAATAATCTATGCGGCTAAGTATAGTCATTCGAACGACTGGTTTATTATAATAATTGTGTGGTCCGGCTCCGCAACGTCAGAAAAAACAATTTGGCTCTTTTCAGTTTTGTGTTATTTAAATTGTTTACCTATAAGGTTCGTACACTTGTGAACATATTTGCATATCATAATAAAATAAAATTGCACCTAATCAATGACGTAATCAAACAGATGCCATTTAGTGATCGCTACTATCGTTTTAAGTTTGTGTTTTCGGTATCGTTTTACTCACATCTAATCATCTATATAGTATCATCTAAAAGTGCAGGATAATAAGGTTGTAAAGGTTGTAACATGGCGACAAAGCGAAAAAACAAAAAAAAAAAAACGGTAGCGTAACGCCTTTCGCCTGTAGGGGTTGGCTTGAAGAAGCACGTAAGTCCGTTAAAAGGGTGGTTCGAGTGCGCATGTCCATTCAAAGGGGTGGCACAAATGCACATTAAACACACACAAACACACACAAACACACATACACACACACACAGACATACACACGCACAGCCACACACGACGACTCTTAGTGCGACGACGACGACTAGTACTACTACTACTACTACTACTACTACGATGACGACGATGATGACGACGACGACGACGGTGCACGCGACCACCCAGTAGCACGGGCGCCCAATGGCCATTCACCATCCGTCGTCGGCCGTGTGTGCGTGTGTAATGCAGTGCAGTAACGCGACGAGGTATAGTAATAATAATAATAATATAACCATCCCTCCTCCCCCTTTCAGCCCCTCTACCACCCTCTATTTGAACGCCACACAAAGTCTTCCGGCGGTAACGTATAATCATTAAACTTTCAATTCGGTGGCTATACGGAAGTGGCGCTCGTATTATAATATAGTAGGTAAACCTATATATCTACATCAAATCCTCATCGGGGCGTCATCCTCGCGCGTATACCACCTATCTAGGTGTATCTATCTGTTATGTTTAACGAATAATTATTATAGGTAGGTATTGAATACACCGCAGCCACCGAAATGTGCTCGTTCTTTCTAGAGCACTTAGAATTATTGATATAGTTAAAAATAAAATCGTCACGTGCCGAAAATATAGAGTTGCAAACTTCAAAAAACATGTTTCAGATAAGTGCAAATTAGTTGCAAAATATTGGCATAGGTTTGGAGTGAATCGGCAAATACGGGGGGAGGGGGCGACTTCACAAATATTGTTTCTTAAAATACCTCTTATTACGATTACCTATCTCCACTGTAACGACCGCGGTACTAACCACCCAAGTCATGCTCATTCGGTTGTGCTTCGAATTCGATTTATATAATTTATGTTTGACTGTATCATGTACTATACATCACGATCAAAATATTATTTTTATTTTTATTTGTTTAGGGGGAACCCGCGGCAACATAGTACATTGGGCGTTCAGTGGTACGGTGGGGGTTATTTTTGTATATTTTTGTTTGTAGGTTTTTGA
The DNA here is from genome assembly GCF_037042655.1 of Diuraphis noxia. Classification (NCBI taxonomy): domain Eukaryota; kingdom Metazoa; phylum Arthropoda; class Insecta; order Hemiptera; family Aphididae; genus Diuraphis; species Diuraphis noxia. Next base: position 52,996,154 of record NW_028301712.1, read on the forward strand.
GTTTGTAGGGTTGTAAGACTTGTAACACGTGTTTGTGATGTATGCTGTGTGGCAAGGATATATTGCTAAAAATCCCGGGTGGTCACCCATCCGGGACCTAGCAACTGCGGCTGATACGTACGTTCAGTGCGTTTTCACAGATTGAATGTATGACCGCACGTCACGCCACCAAAATATTTTTTAAGTATTGTATCAAGTACTATTATTAAATTGAAATCTTTTTTTAAATAGCAACTAATATGTCTATTATTATTTATTATAAATAAAATATAGGCAATTCATTTATAAACTGAAAGTAAATTTTTTTTTAAATATAATATAAGTATGGGATAAATGTGTATTACTAAAATACATAATGATGAATGAGCATGTCTAGACTTCGGAGTCTGCATTCGCTACTTATAGGTACTCTGTGAAAAACCAAATATTGAAAATAGCTATACCAGCGTATGCGTATTGTGCTTTTGATATTTTCTTTTGATTTAGTTTGGTTAAAATAAAAACAGCCATCCATAATGACTTAAGAACTCTCCCATGAATAATTTTTAACCGGTTGATAGATTTTCCGCGGTTTTTTTTTCAAATCGGTTACGCATATAGGTATTTCTGAATACAGAAAAATTCCTATAAAATAGTTTTAGATTTAGACGAAGACGAGTTCGATTCGGAGAATACTTAACCGTTGTGTAATAATATATGCTTTTTTTATGCACGCTTTACCGAAAAATATGTAGTTTGGCAAGACGCGAACAATTACTCAAATTACCGCAACTCCTGTTCGCACACCGCACATAATCCATAATCACCACAAACCGCAATATTGTTATTTACACTCGGTAAATTACTATATTCTTTAAAAGTTTTTTTTAAATTATTCTATTCCAATTTAAACAGTATAACATAATATTTTCAATGTAATTAGGTATACATATTCTTATGAATATTCTACATATTTATTTTTTTCTTTAACAATACCTAAGTATTATAAATTGTAATTACTAATTTGTCATTGTATCGTTATGCGGCTTGATGCATCAATTTATTATTGTTGTGCAGTTAGTGTGTTCCCTGTATTATACGACTATATTATAAAATGTGTATACTTATATTACATAATATAACTTTCATAGAAAACTAGTAATTTTGGTTTAAACAAGAAACGCGAGTGTAATTTAAATTGCAAGTTTATTTACATTTCTGATATTTACATGTAATAATACAGAAGTTGGATTGTCTATAACAGAGCAATATTGTGTAACCGTTATGAATGTGTGGTGGCTTGGTCTTGAAAGTAATTATATTTAAAGACTATACTCCCCAAGATTTGAAGATCCCCTAAAAATTTGATTATTTATCGATCAATTATTGATGTAATTTGCTTGATTCTTTCTGACACAAGTGTCCACAGAAGACCATAAACATAACAGCATATTATAATATCGTTATAAAATTCGTACATATACTTTATAAATTTACCCCTCGGCCTATAGAGTTTTAATCTATATTCTATTTTTTTTTTTTTTTCTATTGATTATAAAGTTTTCCTGACAAAATCATCTAAACTTAGTTATATAAAGTACAATTTTTTTTTTTTGGCTATTTATAAAAAAGGTATTAATCTATATCCTAATGTCCTATATGTTAATATTACCTCTATTAACCGTATGCAAGTACCTAATTATCTCCAAGAAACTAAAACTTAATTAAGGAACATGTATAAAAAAAAAACATTCATAAAAACTCCGTGTTTCAATTATATATAAACCAATATATAAATATAGAATTTTAAATCTGAATTTAGATACTTTAGAACACATAATTAAAATATCAATTTTGTTTTTGTTTTTTGATTTAATATTATTAACAAAAAAATAAATTAATATAATATCATAAATTTATACCGTATATGGCGCTAGAAATATTATAAGTATAATCACTGCAGGGTTCTTGTTTCAGATTAATCATATATTTTTTAAGTTTTAAAAAATACTAATCCATATTTTTCATCGAAAAATATTTGTTCTGACATCCTCTTAAAGGTATATAATTTATAAGTTATAACTTATGTGTTAATACTTTTTATTGTATTCGATCTAATTTTTTATTTATACAATTATAATATTATGCAATATTGTGTGCTTATGTAATTATATGTATATATAAATATATACATATAAGTATGTACGTAGTACGTATGCGTGTGAGTAGATATGTGTGATATGTATTTTTTACGCAACTTACGTACGGATTAATTTTTTTTTTGTCGTGTTTAATCAAACAAAAGCTGTACGCATTTATTTTTTTTAGTAAAATATTATTTTGAAATCCGAAAATTGTTTGATTTATTACTATTTCGATTATAAACGAAAACCTGCAACTATTTTACCTAACTCTTTTCACCTTATTGAATAAATTGAATTATTACCTACACTGCGTTTAAATTAAGACAGTGATACTAAAAAATGCTAGGAGTAGCTATATTACATAGATTATTAATTTATTAACATTGTATTTATTCTAGTATAAGAAATGAAATATTTATTTAGTAAAACTTTTTAAACATAACACTTAGTGCTACCATACCGTACGGTATACCGTAGGTTTACACTGCCAATATAAACATGTTCATAAATTACATATGATGCTTAAAAAAATATTTTGTTTGCTTTTCGTAAGACATATTTGTGTAACTATACATCAGAGTTTGATGACTTTCTACCGTCTGAAATTATTTTATCAATTACAAAAAAAAATAAATAATGTAAATGGGTTACGGTGGTATTACAGTCTATATTCAAATATTGATCAAAACAGAGTACCTTACCTATATTATATTATATACGTATAACTAAAATATTGGTGTACTATATCTTTAAATATCATATTATGTACAATTCGTTAAGCATTATGCATTATATTAAATTAATTACACATCCATTGAACTATTGAAGAGTAGGTAATGTAATATAATGAACTCTTAAATTCGATACAGCCGATGACGATCAAATAATTTAACGCTGAATCATTTGAATTATTATTTATTTAAATGGCGTTCACTCATTATTAAAATAAATAATACTAGATCTAAATAGTTTTATTCAAGGGAAATATATACTCATAGAATACTATGGTATATGATTTATACTCAAATAGTTAAATGCAAAAATGAATAAATGTTGTGCCAAGTACTTAACTGCCTTAACTCATTGAGAATATCTTATTTTTTTTTTCGTTTTCACTTTTCATAATAAATTATAACTACCTAGTTCGAACGGTGTACATGACTGCATCTTACGTTTTTATTTTTAACCACAGAAATTTATTCAAAAATGTTTTCATGAAATAATCTAATAATGTGCCTAGTTGATAAATATATAAATTATTTTTAAAAATCGCACTTATAACTAAATAACAAAAAAAGGCTTAACAATTAAATTATGTATAATAGTTATACTTTTGATGAATTTAATATTTCAAAACTGTACATAAAACTGTATGTAAAAAAATATTTATTTATTTTAAAATATTAAAAATCACAATTTATAAACATACATATGATTTTGATTTGAGCTTGAACTTCAAAACTGGTTTTAATCTTAAAATCAATTATTAAAAATGTTGTTTTGAGTATTAATACTATTATCATAATAAGTAGGTAAAATAAATTTATTCAATTGATGAAAAATAAAAATAATTTAGTAACCAAATATTAAATAGTGACTTTTACTTTTATCCTAATTGTTAAAAAAAAGAGAAAATCGCCCTAAACCTTAATAAAATAGATAAATAAAATATAGATCCTATATTTTCATATTTTATTGAAACACAACATTTGGGCCATACTTGTTACGAGATTAGTAGTAAAATACAATAAATTACAAACGTAAATAATTCATATTATCTACAGTTAAAGCGACATAATAATATTATTATTCTCTCAAACGATATAGGCACCAAGATTCTCGGTGTATATGAAATATACTGTTTTTAATGTCTTCCCTGATTTTTTTATGGCCATCAACATTATGATACAAAATATAGTTATATGTCATATGAACAAGTTTCAGTATAATTTTTGATATTTTTATGTCCCATCTTTATTCAAATATTCAGTTAATTAAACATGTATACCTATACGTACGAACAATTAAATTGTTATTTTTATATATTATGTAATAATATACTAGCAATAATTATTATATAGCAATATAATTTCAGGTGACCGTGTGAACTTTTTAAGAATATCGAAGATAAAAATAAAAATAATTGCGGGCGTAGTACGCTCCGCATAAACCAACAACGTTTGAATATATATAATAATATAATTGATGCAGTATTTTTGAGACGAATCTTGAGAAATGGTTTAAAACTCGGCGACAGCGAGAATTACATTATGTATACACACAAACCTTTTTTTTTTTTTTTAGTGGCTGCCGTGCGTAGGACGATGCACATAGTATATACTTACAACTATTCTCTTATAATAAAGCGGTCTCGCTAGGCCATCTGTTATATTTCCTCTTCACGAGTTAATTTGTTTACGTCAGTGTGAAATTCGGAAATCTGTTCCATCGACCCAGCCACATATGACCATAATATGAACCTTTAAACATTATTGGCCCCGAACCGACATTTTTACTTGTCATTAACAAGTTACATATGATATATTTTAGCAGGTTATATATCATGTTATATTACAAACGTAACGACATCTGAATATTTTTTGCTCGTGTGTTTTTCCCATGTTAGCCGAACTTCTAAGAGAAATATTTTTCACATATTTTATTTATTACCATACAACACATAAATCTGTTTTTAACCTGTTCAATCGGAATTCAATAGTATTCCCGTTGATTTTTTTTCCTTCACGAATATCAGCTTTCTTGTTTCCAGAATACGCATAGGCGCAAATTGGAACCTAGTTGCATAACCTGCACGTAAATTATCGACTCGTAGGTAACGATCCTTAAAAATAAAATTTTTGAATTTTGATTTTAGTTGTGTATTATTTAACCACTCTAGTCAGATATAAATTCACCGATTAAGCGATAAAATGTTTAGAAGAAAATTAAAAGAATATGCATATTTACCCATCTCCTTTGACAATTATACACCTAATAAAATAAGAGTTAGTATTATGAATTAGAAAATATGCACTGTTTTATTTCAGGAGGACTGGTAAAAATTAAATTAATTTGTATACACCATGAGTTTTAATAATATTATATGGATGTAACGTCCTGGAAATTATTGAATTTTATTTTATCGAAGAACTTAATTATTTAATAAAAATTCTCAGTCATAGAAACAGTCGTCAGAAAAAAAAATCGAGAACGTTAAAAATTATAATTTATAAATCTGTCAATCCGATATACGGGCATCTGTTTTATGATTATTTATATATACGCAGTATAACTGTCTATTTTATGGACAGTCGTTAACATGGGGGCCTATGCCGAAAATTACATACATGTACACCACATAAGATACAACACACCAATTTGACACCGGCCGAATGTTTTCCCGGTTCTGAAGGTTCTGAATTTTACTCGGCAACGAAAAGAGCAATATTTATTATGCGAGTTTCACAGCGTATAACCTCGTGTTATATGGTCTGCCTGTCCATTAACAAATGACATTGTCGGATCTCGAGTCTGGGAGATAAAATTTTACTGCCGAACTATTTTGATTTTATATACGCATTATACACTTCTTATACTACACCGCCGTCTACTGTGTTCTCGATAGGAGACAATATTATAACCCACTGGCCACTGCAGTGTAGTGATCGCTGCGCAGGACGCGACGATCGGTACCACAATAATATTATTTAACGACGTAGCACGTTCGTTGAGACGTTGTTGAAAAGAGATAGGTAATGAATAAATGATCACTTCGATTTATCATGTTTAATGCAATTAAATGTTTATCAAGTTACAAGAAACTAGGCGCACAGTCGTAAGCTCACAAGACTTCGACTGATACAACTACATCTAAAACTATTAAGTGCTCTACCCGCATTTATATGGGTCTTGTCAATGACGTACGATCGCATGATATATACCTATTTTCTAATATTACTTCATTTTACTGTTGACTTTGCATTCTTTGGTGAATTGGTAAAAACAATTTGTTCACTTTTGATCTAAGCTTCCAGATTATTTATTCTATTTAGAATAACTAAATCTTCCCTAATTATACTAGATCATAGATTATATTATTATATGTATAATTGTACATAACTTGACTATAATACTACTGTTGGGTTTACTACAGCAGTGTATATACTTGTTTTGTTTACATACATAATACTATATTATTCACAATAATAAACCGAGTGAAAAAATGATCTATACTAAGGCTATATTGATTGTGCGTTTTTTATATAAAAACATTTTATTTATACATTTATCACATTATCACATTCTTTTTTTTATTTTAAAATTAAATCTTTAAACAACTAAATAAAATTGTAAACATTATGTAACCGTTGATCCTTATTGTTGTACACGTTGAGAAAAATAGAATATTTTGTCAGAATATAGATTAAGATAATCGTTGCGACGTATTGTTGGAATTCAGCTGGTTACACACGGAGCGGCTCAGAGATGTCTGTTAAAGTGAAAAATAAACGTATATTTATATTTCGTTATGATTATAATATGTATCTCGGTTATTTAAGTAATAATCCTAAATTAATATTACTCTAATATCGATATTAGCATTATTCGATAGTCGACAATCATCCAGTGAAGTTTGATTTTATTATTTTAATTCTAATCAAAGTAAAATACTTTTGTCGTGTGTAGTGTGTAGACACGCGTGTTATGTTTTTAGCTGCTACTTGGATATTATGTTTATACTGTTTTATGGTGGTTTATTGAATTTATTTTAGTTTATTCTTTTAATTTATACTATACATGCAGCTATTTAGATAAGCAAGTGACATTGTCAGATCTCGAGTCTATAGGAGATAAAATTTTACAGCCGAGCTATTTTGATTTTAAACAATATATATTATATTTACTATACTGGTTGTTGCTTTACTGTCTACATTTATCGATAAAACACTGTACCTATTATAATCCATTGAAGTTTACCCACAGACTATATGAAAAGGTTTTTCATATAGTCTGTGGTTTACCTGTAACATGTATGTTTGTTATAATTACATACATGCGGTACAATATTTATAATAATAAACAAGTAGGAAAATTATCATCAAAAAAGTTTTTGAACGTCCATCATGTTGTAAAATACAATTTTTGTAAGACTTATAAAATATTTAAAACTATTTATAACCTATATTATGTATTTATAGACTTATGGTTTTATGACGGGTTATCGAAATTATTTGGGTTTATCTATTCAATGTACGAGTATAATGTAAGAGTACCTATTATCTATATTTCAAAAATTAAACGCTGTTGGTTGATAACAGTAACACATGAGAACAGCTGCTATACCGATTTGGTTCATTAAAAAAAATAATATTCATAATAGTCCAAATGAGATTTTTCTGAAAAAAAAAAATGGAAAAAGCTAAAAGCGCAAATAATTTTTGAAGGTAGCATATTATAATACTGCAGTAATAGCAGAAAATTAGAAGACATTAATACAACTTTTATACATACGTGGATGCCACAGATTATATAAGGTACTTATTATAATTTGATCGACTATTATAATTTTAACTTATAATTTTAATACTCTGTTAGTATATTTTTTCTAAAATCAGTAGAATCAAAAACTTCTGAAACGTGTTCGATAAAAATTTATACCAATTTATTCATTGAGATTTTTTCAATCTCTTAACCTAGGTAGCTAAAAGGGAAGTCAGCGTGGTTTTTAGACCGCGAAAAAAAGAATAATTTTTTGTTGCCATAATTTGGTTAAATATTATATTACTATTATAACTAGTAAATAGTAGATATAAGATAGGTGCCTATATGATATAAACATTTATTTACAAATATATTTTGAAAAAAAGACAAATCTTTGGCTCGAACAACGCTGGGTAGAATACATTACATATAGATTATAAACAAATGTCATATCATGAAGCAAAATTCTTGAAGTCTTTTATAAACGTTTATCATAATGTACAAATATTGAGTATATCGTAATGGACTTAAAGATCAGACTTATTGACTGAAAATGATTTATATTTTTATTTTCGAAATAATAGTGATTATTTTGAACCAAGATTAAATGGGTTATCTCCGGAAAGATACGCAATGTGTGACTGTCGTCGCTACAGGGGGTTTGTGTCTTAAAGTGTACAATGTACACTGTACATAATATAATATATAATAGCTGTGCCCGTAAAACACTGGGTAGCTACACTCTACGATTATTTGGAAGCCATATTTTTTTTACTTATCGTGTTGTACAACACTCCATGTATTATTGTATTTTAATAATAAATACTGGTGCCTGGTTGTATTTTATAAACGCTTGAGATGTTCACATTTAGTTTACCAACCAAATATCGTTGTTTATCGGCTATTGCACGCTGAAAAAAAAAATATGATATTTATATTTTTCTTAGTAGTTCTATATACCTAATGCTTGTTTTATGTGTATTCCTTTGGAGCTTGAGATCAATTAACGCATATTATTCCGATAATCGGAATCCGATTTTTAAATGATATGAAGTCAAAATCACAAATGAATATAAAGTGTATTATATAGGTACATTATAAAATATATATTATTATTTATTATATAGCAACAATAGTGAAGTCTTATATGGAAAATACTTTTTTATTCTGCTAGTACAAATACATCCAATACAGGTACCTATTTAGGGCTTTTTAAAAAAATATTTGAGTATCTACAAACACAAATACTTTAAATTTTTTTTTATTTAAGTATTTTTTTTTTACCGGATAAATAAATTGAACAATTTTGTAATACATTAATTTCATGTAGTTATAGCATATATTTTTCACCTCATAATTTGACCGAACTTTGGTTTTCTTTGTCTAAGTATTTGATTTACAATTGAGTATAACAAATTTACAGTAAAAATATCTAAACTATAAGGAATTATACATTTTATACTTATTATACTTCAAGAGAATATTTTAACCACGAATTTGAGTACTTGAAATTTGTATTTGAATACTTGTGTTCAAATAATATAAAATAATATTAATCATCCACGTTTATTGCAAACTGTTGAGCAGATGGTTTTTTTTCAATTAGTTTTTTTTTTTTGTTGTTGTTGTTTAAATAATCCAAATACTTAGCGTTTGACATATCATATTATATTATTATATATAAACAATAATGTTTTTAGATACCATCATATTATAATACGGCCATTTAAAAAACATATTTTTCGTTTTATATACTTCTTTAATAAACATACGAATTCATAAAAATCACTATATAAATGGTCATAATAAATCTAGTTTTATTGTATTAATGCTAATAATGGAATAACAAATATATTATGCAATAAATTGTAAACATAATATATTTTAAATATTAACAATATTTTTTTCTGATAATTAATAATAGTTGTAACTTATAAATTATAATATAAGTACCTGCATAGTTTTAGCAAATTTATTATGTATTTAAAAATAAAATAAATAATAAATATCATCCAAAAAAATATTTTGGAAGTTGTAATAATTATTTTACTTTTACCATTATTCATGTAATCGCGTGTCTAAGAAATTACACTAACAAACATAATATCCAACTCTATGTTGTACAAACAGGTGTTTCTCATCTGAAATACTAAAAATAATTTATGGATTAAATTATGCAAAACCAGCATTAAAATGAAACTATACATTTCCATTCTTAATGAGTTAAGTATTTATACCAATTGGTCCTGGTGTGTCTGAGTCCAACAATTTTTTTTAGTATCCTAATTTATTTTTACAGCACATGTTATGCCGTCTCACTTTTGTCATCAAATATTTTGGTTAACAACAGCGTACTACACAAAACTTCGTCATTAATGTTTATTGTAGGTGATGCGTTATTTTCTTCTCGTCATGATTAATCAGCTGCAGGCTAAATAACTTGAACGCTGAACGACATACACACGGAAATTATTTTTATACAACTTACAAGTCTTGTGAAAATGGTAAACATAAATAACAATAAATTATAAAAACGATTTAAAATAATATATTAGCTACCGTGCATATCATGAAAAACGACAACAGTTGAATATAATAAACGCGTATGATATTCCTATAATGTTCTCGCTTTTCAACCGTATTTTGGATGACGAGTAATTAATAATTATACATATTTTTATCAAAATATCGTTTTTTAAATAACCGTCTATTCCGTTGAATCGCTATGCAATGTTATATTTTAATTTGGTCTGCCGAGGTTAAAGTTCAATCATATAACAGATATACGGTGAGTTGATTAAGTCTGCACGTATAAATGTATGATTAATAATATTATGCGTATAAAAGCGTACTTTTCTAATTTCACAGTAGGATGTACCCATTAATGTAAATATGTATATTATTATGATTTGTTGTAGTATTATAGGGCATGCGAGGTTTTATAAGGCTCTTTAGAATTTTCGACCGATCTGACTATATACGATTATCATGATAAAATATATATTCCCATGCACATATATCTATAATCAGCTTTTTCATGTTTTGAAATTTGCTTATTCGACTGTATATAATAACATGTACCTATGCGTAATATGAGAGTCGTTTCGAATGTAACTATTACCTGCATTTCTTTACACTACACACATTTCATATATATGTATATGATATAATATTCATTTGCAATACCTGCGCATGTACCCATTATTTTAACTTTACAGTTGCTGGCTTGCTGCGAAATAATGTCGTACCTATTTCAAGGATGTGTTTAGATTTATTTTAGTTAATTTATGTGTAGAAGTAGGACGTAGTGTAGGTACCTAATTGTACAGTAAAATCGTGTAGTATTCCTAAACAATTATGATGAAAATCAAACAATTTTAGTTTTAATATATAATATAATATTTTTATAATTTATCATATAATATATTATGGATATGAATAGTAAACTGCCTTATCAAGTGTGCAGATGCAATTATATGCTATTCAAATCACACGAAAAAAATTGTGGATCATCTTTTTTTTTTTAACTATAATGTATAACTAACACCTTGAAAAACCCTAAAAACAGACAAACACATAACATCATGAGTAAACCATTATACACTTCGGCGTGCATATAAATCGGAGATGATGCGAAATTCCGCCGTTTCGGCACGATATAACGAAACCTGTATTGGCTATATTATTAAACATTATACCTATGAGCTATGACACATTGAAAACGATCGGTTATTACATTGTATATCTACGCGTCTGTACACGTATTTTTGACGTATCCACACCCAATAACTTTATGTCCTGGGCAACAAACGGTCTATAATGAGTAAAATCACGTACGAGCGCTCACATTTCGATCATGAAAACTGCACGTACCACTCGTATTTTATACGCGAGTCACGACATCAGCGGGTGTGTGTGTGTGTGTGTGTGTGTATAGCTGATGGTACCTCAATAATTATGTTATATCCACACTCGCTCGTCGTTTTATTTTTTCGAAGAATTTCAACCCCAATGATTATACGTTAGCACCTAAATATTATATAGCACGTTATAATACATAACAATATGAAGAAGAAATAGTACCTGTACTAAAATCACAGCGCCTCGCGCACGATTGTGTGTTATAAATTTATATTATAAAGACGACCATTAGGTATATAGTATAACATACGTGTATAGTAAGATACATATATAGGTAATATACGCGCGCGACAAGAGGCTTACACACACAGGGTGATCCATCTGACGGACTTCATCTCTGACTTAGTGCCAAAATGTAATAACCTGAAGCCCGATGATTGATTGAAAATGTAAGTAGTTATTTTATTTTTTCCAAAAACAAATCGTTGCACAGGAGTTCACTTCGAAGAAGTGAAAATAAAATAAATCAACCAGATAAATTCACCAAAAATCGATTAGAAAAATCGTACCTCGAAATCCGTATCACTCCGTATACAATAATAATAAAAATTTCGCCGGTAAGCTGGCACGGCGGTACCTATCATGATACCATCGAAGCATCTGATGGTATGTATACATTGATTTTGGGGTTTAAAAAAATTTAACAATCAGAAGCACGACAGTCGATAACCGACTGGAAATTTGATTATTACTGTTTTGTTCCAAATCGTATAGGTATAAGCTTTGAAATCAACTCCCGATCGAAATCTACTCGAAAAATTATGCTAGTCGAAATCGATCACCCCGTATAAAATAATAATACCGGTATCCTGATACCGACGATGCAGCACAAAAAATAATCGTCGCTGCGTCCGTCGAGAAGACCGGAATCGGGCAACAATATAATAATTATTATACCACTATACTACCATTATACGTATACGCGTATAGACAAGAGGGGCCAGACGCCGACCGCAATGAAGACATTACATCTCTGAATTGTTGTTGTTGTTCACTTGTTCGTGGGACATATTATATTATTACTATACAGTCTATTATTATTTTTTTCTTTAATTCTCCACGTGTGTACGCGTGCGTGTGTGTGTGTGCGTGAACGTGTGTGCGTGTGTGCACGGAAAAAACAACGAAACTAAAAAAAAAAAAAATAATATGATAACTGATGTAGCAACAGTGTGTTTCTCAGCAAGCTTAGTGTGTGCGACGACGTGTACATCGCACGGGGTATTAAACGGTTATTATTTTGTTATTACACAGCCACAATATATGGGTTTCGTAATATTATGTTTGTGCGGTTTGTGTGCGCATTTTCGGAGCAATAATTACGATTTGTCGATGGACCTAATACGCGCGTGTTATATTATTTTAGGCCCGGTACAATATGGACGGGTGTCGAACAGTTGCCTACAGTGCAGCGGTTGTGATCGTCATTAATTAAAAAATGTACGCCGTGTACCAGTTACTCAATGACATATACGAGACGAGTATATATATATATATATTATACGCTATACACACGATTACAATACCAACTCGTCAAATAGGGGAGGGAAATAATATGTTATAATGTTATAAATAATAAATATTATAGGTACACGAAAAAACGCATTCAATGAAAAAAAAAATTTATAATCGTATACGTACAATGAAATTTGTCCAAAAATAGTATCAGGAATTGGTATTCAACCATTTAGGTATTGTGATCGTAAACCTGTATAACATGTGAGGACGATCAGTATATTTGGTTGAGGGCAACCGGTACATTTTGCTCTTGATATTTATTGGTGCTCCTGAGGGCAACTACTAGACGGATACCACGGCGCGGCGGTATAGTTTATTAGCACTCGACGGACGACGATGAGAGGTTATATTATCGCCGGTAGTGTTAGAGTATATACGTATTATAAGAGTTTTATATGGTATATAAGAGCTTTTCGTTCATTTTCATCTCGATTTTTTCTCTTCTCTAATCCACAGTTATTTCCATTCAAAATATGAGTCGATGTCGCGTTTGTTCTGATGTTCACAGAGAAATGACAGCTCGTCAATCAAGGCCATCGAATCGTAGAAAAATCCATTCGGTGGCATTTCGGAACCCATACAATATAATGCGCGTTAATAAAACGTTTTTTAAATAAAAAGCTCATCGAATGTAATAGATAAGTAATGATCAAAGTGCACAACGTTTCGGTTTTCAAATTATTGTATTCGCGCACACATCTAAATCAAATATACAATAAACGACAATTATAGGGACACCTATAACTGTACTAAAAAAGTGTCGAAGAAATCGTTATCAATGTTTCATACGAGTGATATACTTTTGGGTGGCTAAGCCCCCTCCCCTGATTCCCCTTATTTTTCCTGTATAGACTACCACCACTTTCCTCATTGTCAATAATGGATGGGTTAGTTCCTATATATATTTGTGCGCCCGTTCGGATCAATGATTACGATTTGTCATTTGTTACGACGATCATCGATCAACCTATTAACCTCTTATTATAATATGGACCAAGGTATAATAATATCATATGGACAGGTAGGACCAGGCGTGTATACAAGGGGGAGGGGTTCTAGGGGCTTAAATAAGAATGCAGTTGATGACGCTAAAAAGTATAAATTGTTAAAGCACCCGTGGATTCCACCTAGTAATTATTATGAGTAATGAGTTTATAAATAAGATTTTATACCATAAAAATACATGTTTTTAAAAATGATTTAAATTTTTTATTTAATAATGACGTTTTTTATGAGAAATAAATAGTACTATAATTGAAATTGTGTAAACTTCTTGCAGTTAGGTTAGATTAAGTCCGTAAATGTACGACCATAACGCATCCAAATTTTTTTTTTGTGTACGCGCTTGGGACCTGGGTCGATCATCCACTTCGGTGTAGTTTGTTAGAATTTGACGAGTGACGATAGTTTGATATCACGCGTGTGGTTGCTCATTATATATATTTTTGTATTTCTCCAACGCAGCCAACATTCTACCGTCCCATATATGTTCTGATTTACATTATATGTTTTATATATTATATTGTATGGCGAGTGGGTACATAAAAACGACGCGTGATCGCCGTGATCGTTTGATATCGATTTTTTTTTCTCTGCTCTCGTAAATGGTAAATATTATGTTATATTATATTCATTGAACAAAAATATCATAAAAAATATGAATCCGATTCAGTAGTTTTCGCTGATCCGACAGCTCGTCAACATTTAATGACCATCGAATCCCAGACAAACCCATCCGGTAGCACCGTGTAACCCACTTATTATGCGTGTTATATTAAAACGTGTTTAAAATGAAAAACTCATCGAATATAATCGCTGACGCAAACAAATAACTCGAGCGCTACGATCAGACAATAATATTATAGTATTATAATAGGTGTGCTGTGCACCGATCGGAGACGCTAAAATTCTTGTCTGTTAAGACGATTTTGTGATATTATTACATCGTTGTGCAACGTGTGTTATATATTAATGTAATATGGTCTGCGTGAAGTGTGTCGGTCGACGACCGATCGTTTTCGGGGTATTACGTAGGACGCGCAGTTCATTGATGAATAATACTGATGATATAGTGTATTATAATATTGTTATACGTCGAAATCGTACGAAATATTGTAGTAATAATAATAATGTGGTGACATTATGAAACAAATTTTTTCATCAAAAGCTATAGGTAATTCAGACTCTGTAAGTGCTAGCCGTCATTGAGCTGTTATACTCACGACTATATTATGTTTAGAATGTAAGCGTTTTTGATACTAACTAATTGATTGTCATTTTTAGTAGATTTAACGCAAGTGTAAGTATAGGCATATTTTTATTTATTTACAAGCACTTCGGTGTAATAATGTCATACTGAGGTAATAATAATAATAATAAATAATACTATACCGATACCGCGGTTATCTGCACAATCGATCAATATAATAGGTAATATACATATAATATAATATTTTTGATTAACTCACGCGTCGAGTATAATATCATTATTATAATATACAACTTAAGAATATCGTATCAATATTAATTTATAACCTTTTTATCTTTCATCTTTTAAACCATTTCATTTGTAAGTATATCTATATACGATTTATCGACGGCAGCAAACAACGAAACTCGTAGTTATAAAATCAGTTTTCTGCACCTTTAATAGATATTATAGACAACTGCAGTAACGAATTCGCGTTTTGAAGGATATTTTTAATTAGTATCTTTTTTTTCTACAGTATAAGTATTTTGATTAAATCTTTTATTTTCGATAATAATAAAAATATGTAATAAATAACAATAGCTGTTAGGATACTTAAATATGAATCCTATAATAATATAATCTCAACATTGGAATTATACGGTAAGGAAACTGGGTTTACTGTCGCTTGTGCTAGGATAACACACAAAATGGAAAATATTAAACTCAGTCTAATTAAATATAAAGCACATTAAATATATTATTAATTATATATTATATTGGTTCGTTGTGTATTATACTTAATAGAACATACGATTAAACAGTTAGAACTTCAAACTGTTGTAGGTCAAATAACAACTCATAATTATTATTATTTATAAGATTTTTAGCAGTTGAAAGGCAAAATGCCAAGAATGCCTCGTGCCCATAAAGGTAAAATCGCTAAATCTTCCATCAGGAGTTACATAGACACTGAGGAACGATAGAATATTCTTTTTTAGAAAACTCTATACTAATAAACACGATATGTAGTGGTACCTATCAAACAGTTGCGCTAATTGTTTAAAGATAAAGCATTAGCTATAATGTATGTAGTTATTTAGAAAAAATTGTTTATTTTTCGGTTATTATATTTATTAATTATATAAAATAGACCTAATTTTCAAACTCTTAAAAAAGAAATGTTTATATGGTTCCACACAGTCGATTGTTATCAACCCGATCTTTCTTTTCACGGGATCGTTAAAACAAAATACTGTTCTCGTTTTATTATCTTGTAAAATAAAGGAATCTTCTCAAACCGGGACATAAGAGTTTACTGTCGTAAATCTGGATATTTGTATATAGTACATACCAACTATATATATATATACACAAATAAACGTGTGTGTGTGTGTAAATCGAATAATCTTTAGACAGAATCTCAAAGTAATAATGATGATCATATAAATTTAAAAAATCTATCAAAATGTTTTTTGAATTATTCGAACGCTAAATAATATGAAAAAATACACAACAAGTATATTACAAGTATATTATAAGTGTATTACAAATATAAATACAATATAATAATGCGTTTCGATAAGGGATTTTCGACTAAACGCCTTATATTAATTGTATACACTTAAATATAATTTGAACGTTTTCGAATTTCGTTTAAATACTCACTTATTACTTGATGAATACATCTATCGGATATTTTAGTGATAAAAAAGGGTTAATTTTATACTTATTGTTAAATTAAATAATTAGTATAATTTTTGTAGCACATGTAGTCATTAATAAAATTACTTAATTGTTTAGCACACAATCAATGGATTTAAGTGTAAAAATATAGAAATCGTAGGAACAAATTGAAATAAATACCAAATGTATCGACACCTATATTGTGTTCGCTTCTCCCGAAAGTTTATTTTTAAAATCGATATAAAATATATGCAAGTGTAGGTATGTTTTCGTGGTTTTAAAATAGGTAATAAAATTAATCACTTACCTTAATGTCACTGACAATCGTTCTTTCGTGGTAATTGGATTATTATACGAAATTAAGTATTCCGTTTTGAAATGGACTCTCGCGTTTACATTTAAAAAGCATTTTTAAATTTTATTGTGAAATCTGATAATAATCAAACAATTTAACATTACATTTCTTTAAATTTAAAAAAAAAAAATGAAAATTTTCGTGATTTTTCATGTTTAGTATTTTTTAATGAGTGAACCCGGGAATTGCGATCTACGCGTGTTTTCGATTAGCGAACCAAGATTCTAATTATTTTTTATTATTTATTAAATTTACATTTTAAAGAATAAGTAGATGTATTCACGTGGAACTATGCGAGTTCAAATGATTTTGATTTTCAAGCATTAGCATTAATTTACGAAAAGTAGTGGAAGGAACTTTTTGGTGGTAAACTGTAACTGTAACAATATGGTTGAATGGTTAATAACAGTCTTGTAAAAGATACTTTTAAAAAGTATTCAAGTACAGATACAGATACTTTTTTTCAAAAGTATTTAAAATACGTATTTGAATACTTTAAAAAAAAGTATTTAAGTGCAAATACAAATACTTTTAAAAAGTATTTACAGATACTTTCAAATACTTTTTTTTTTTTTAAATATGTTTTATCTTTTTTCCTTGGCCTAATGACCTTATAGATAAATTGAATTATTATTTATTAATCAACTAAATTATTTTTTTTATTTTATAACTCTAATTTTACTTACATTAATTAGAATAAGAATAATTAAGTTAGAATAATTAAAAAGTAAGACGAAAAAACTATTTAAAAATAGTATTTGATTTTAAATACAGATACCTTCAAAAATGTATTCAAATGCTATACCCAAGTACTTTTTTCAAATGTATTTAGAATACGTATTTGAGAACTTAAAAAGTATTTGAATACTTTTACTCAAGTACTTTACAAGTCTGGTTAATAATTATATTTTCGAACTCCTGATGGCTGACATTATACGAACCCCTTAAGATGTATCGTTTGGCAACACAAAATTCTACATTTTTAAATGAAAACTATTTTATACCGCGATTTACTTACCGGCTGATTTTCTTGAGCATTTTGATGTATCTAAATCAAAATAATATTAAAGAATAATTTCGGAGTTATTGAAATGTTAATACTTACGATAATAATTATTAAAAATGGTTTTAGTAAAATATAAACTATGTACCAATATTATATTATTTAGTACCTATTTATTATTATATTTGGCCGTTTTTTTTTTAAATTATTTATGTTGATATGGATCCAATACTAATAATAATTAATATTTTCAAAACATTTAGGCTCTCATATTCAGGTATACTTAGCCCATTATCATAGTTACAATATTATCCTTGGTATACTAAGTTAACACGGTTATATATAACTAAAAAATTACTTGTTTGAATTTCGGTTTAGATGGATCTAAATTCGCAATAAAAATATCCGCTGAATTGCTGAAAGATTAAAAGTGAACGAGGAGAGAGGGGGTTCTATTTGAAAAATAAAAGTTCGCATTATCACAGTGTCATTTTTATAAGTGGTATAAAATTCTCAAGTATTTTAAAATATGATCTTCCAGCGTATAGACTAGTTTCCTGCAAAAATCAGAATTTGAACACTCATGTACATAAAAATGGAGGATCGTGCTTAAAATTCTGTACATCATTAACCTGTAACGTATATATAGTAACGTTTATCGTTTTCGGGACACGCAGAAATATCGTTAAAATTTATCCTTTGAATTATTATACGGCGCTACTGTATTTGTTATTATTATCGTCATCGCGCGTCTTCGTATAATATGATGTTGTCGACCAATCAAAACACTCTGGCGAGTCTCTCCATAGCTCATTTGACCTTGGGCCGTGATGATAGGTGTCATCGTCCCACATAACACGTAAAATACGGAGCGCGCCTTGTCAAATTTACTGACGTGATTTCATACATCGTTTCATTTGCCTATCTTTTATACCGTTTCGTTTTCTCCGAGTCCCACGAAAATCAAGAGGTCCCGGGACCACTCTGCTCTGCGTTTTTCCCATTTCCCGCAGGCACGTCGTGAAAAACAACTCTATCCACCCTGTATACACATCACATCGGTCCCCTCTCCTTCGATCCACGCGTGGAATAATCATATTATTATTATTATTATTATTGCGTTGCTGCCGCGCGACCGGCCCCGGCCGTCACTGCAACCTATATAATACCATTGTGGGTGGTCTCTGTTCTCCCCTCCACCCCGACGGTCGCAGTTTTGATCATATATTTAAGTTCGAAAACGCATAACAAACACCACACGGTGCGCGCATAATAGCGGCCGGACTCGCTGTAAATATATATATATATATATTACAACAGCATATATGTATACATATATATATATATATATATATATATATATATATATATACGTTATTAATGTATAAAATCAGTGGCAGATTTCTAAATATTATATTCTAAAAAGCGATCCGCGCGAGAGTTAAGTCACGCAATCACTATGAAATCAAAAGCACCGAAATTACGCTACTTCGTTTTACTGATTATTCTTCTTATATATGAATTCAATACGTCTGCACGTGAACAGCCATCAATAATATTATTAAACTTGCTCCTGCCGAAATCATATCCAAATAAATGTTATAATTTAGTTGTTTTAAACGGATTTCACTTTAAAAAAAACCAAATTATCGTTCAAAATACCATATGTCGCAATAATACAATAATATTATCGTTATCATATTGCTAGGTATCGAGTGGTGAGGGATCAGGTAAATTGGGCCAGAGATAAGTTTGGTACATTTTGAAGGTGGTAAATTGAGTCCCGGGAGAAAAAGGTAATTGGTAAGTTGGATCTCGTGAAAAAAAGATTATTTTTTGTCAACAAAAAAAAAAAAATTAAAATATATTATATTATTATACATTTCATTTATACTGATTAAAAATATTACAAAAACAATTTAATAATAAAATAAAAATAAATGTCATTATTATGCATATTATGTATTCGACAGAAACTTCATTAATATTGAATTTAATAAACTCAAATCGGGTTGTAACATTATACCTGTGTATTTGGTAATTTGCTCTCCTATATAATAATAATGAAATTTATTTTTATTTTTTTAATTGGTATCCGGGCCAACAATCTTTTTTTTCTCGGGTCCCAATAACTTCGATTCGACTCGATTTACCGCGATTAAGGGTCATTATAGGATCCAATTTACCAATACCGATGGCAAAGGTCTTCCGTTGGTGCACTACTGCAGTGTCTATTTATGTATATTATGGGCGTTATCTGCATCTGCTGCAGAAGCAGTGGGCCCCATTCGTTAAATTTACGATTTAGCCGGACGCCGATTCTTGTCTTCCGGACGTTTGCGTCGTATAATAATCTTTTAATCCTTTGGACCACCGGAGATCAATAATATAAAAACAGACCAGCGGGGGAGTGCTGGCAGTCCTCAGTTATGCGACATAATGACGCCGCTTCCAATTATATATTGTTATTATTATTAATAATAATAATAACAATATAATAAACGTCCTCTGGGCGTCTTTGGTCTTTACGACCGGCTCATGATCGAAAATCGGGAAACTCGTTATACTACGAGCTGTAAATAAAAACAGGAGCCCGTCTAGTCGTTTATTTCAAAAGTACTAATTGAATATTTATTATCCAAAAATATATAATAACCTATTGTAAATTTGTAACACGGCGACGGCGGTTTAAGCTTATATAGCTACAGTTTTCGCCGCTGTGTCTCGTCCGTTTTTGAAACTTATATAACGTCATATTATTATAATATTATTTTTCACTCTCAGCAAACTGTTAGCAGAGAAGAATTATTATATATAGCAATATTATATATTATAGCAATATTATTGCCGGATCGCTATAGCTAGGTCGAAGGAAAAAAAAATCGTTCAAAAAGAAAATTTGTTTTTTGTTGGTAATCGCTTTATTTTCTTCGACTAAATAAAAATTTATTTTTGTACACAATGTCTAATTATATATCAAATAATAACAGACAATGGAGCGTAAAGTAAAAAAAAATAATAATAATAATAATAATAAACAATACACATAAAACATAATATATAGCAATATTAAACTATACAAAAAACGACTTTGTACCAAATAGTGATCGATCGATAATAATATACACACAGATTTAAAAATATAATTTTTTAAGCATATTTAATTATTATTATTATTATTATTGAATAGGTATGTACAAATTACAATAATATCATACAAACACTGCATGGATGTATACAATACGCAGCTGAATGTAAAGCGATTATAATATTAACATAATATTATATACACGCAATATAACCTCCTAGAATTATATGTAATATATAAGTACCTATATCGTAAAAGTCTTTAATCACAATCCATATATAGATTTTGATGAACGCGCATCGTTGGAAACAACAAAAAAATATATAAATAAAAGATGCGAGCTGATGATAATATTCTCGAAAAAGAAGAAATTATACAAATCGATAGCACAATACACCAAGTAAGCTGTGTATCGACATCGTGATCTGGGGATAATTTTCGACGAGCTTATTCGACTCAACGAATTGATTTCAGTCTGGTATATCAGTTAACAAGCGCCGTTCTGGCGGCGCTATCCGTAAATATTCTACCCCCCAAGTTGTTATTATTTTTTAAATCTCGAGAAAACAAGCCTCCGAAAAATATTAGGCCCGAGTGCTAGCGAACTGTAGTACGCTTCAATCGATCCGATCTACGAATAAATAATAATGATACAAAAAAAAAAAACACGAAAAATAATGAGAAAATTAGGTATATATAACAAAAACGGAAAAACGCATTCCGAACGCACGAAAAAACTTTCACGTACCCGCGCGCGTGTACTCTTGATCCGTGACGCTGCAATATAGTGAAGATCATCATCGCGAGACTAGGTAAACAGACGCAGCCACCACAAGTAGCGTTCCTGGAAGTAAGTCTGTCGCAGACCCTGACCCTTCGTCGTCGTCCTCGTCGTCGTCTATTTCTTCATCGTCACAGCCGACGCAGTCCGTCGCGTTATATCTGTTCCGGACGTCCGGCTGGTAGTCCGCGTTGGCCATCATCATTTCCACCTCGGTTCGGTCCGGGTCCAGGTCGAACATCTTGGGCCGGTGCTTTTTCCGGTTCTTTCGGCCACCGGACTTGTTGCCACCGCCGCCACCAGTTCCCGCCTGCTGTTGGAGCCGTGGGTCCGCCTCGCCACCGTAGCACAGCCTGACCATGCGCTCCTTTTGGCGCAGACAGTCGACGGCTGACTTACCGGTACACCTGCACCGGTTCATCTTGGCCGCCTTCTCCTGTCGCCGAAGTATCTCCACCGAGTTAAGGCACCGCTCCGTGCACGCCACGCCGAGCATCATCCGTCTGCAGTACGTTTGAAAGTAGCCTAGTGCCGCCGAGCACACGGGGTCCACTGTGCACACCCAATTGGCCAGCTCACACGGCACCACTGTCTCGTTCTTGGACGCTTCCAAAACAAACGGCCGACAAACCTCCACGCGGGCCTTCATCTCCTCGCAGTAGCGGTCCCGACACGTGCACTGTAAAAATCCGCAAGTTAATATTACAGTTATACGTTTTACACGTAAAGCACGTTATAATATCGTGATTCATTGGATAGGTTATAGTGGTTTGGTGAAGGTATTAGTTGAATCCTGTGATTTATAAATATATTATTGGGTGATGGGTGTTTTATACATATGGAACGAAAAGGCACTTTGAACAAATTTTAAAGGATTATTTAACTACTATAATCTATAAATTCACTATTGGAGAGCAGTGAAGAAATATTTAGGATGGGTGGTGTAAAAATATTATATGTGAGACAAGAAAAAAATTCAATCCACCACTGTTGATGGTAAAATAATTAAAGTAGGTATTAGGTAAATATTAAGTAACTAAGTTATGTAGGTACAGCTGGTATGAATTTATGTACTATGTATTATGTATATTGCAATATTATAGGTCAGAACTGGATTTTTAATCTCATTATTATTTTATACCTTTCTCACACCATTATACAACAGCTTGTGTATTATTATGCACAATAATACGAGTAATATGAGTTATAAATTTGTACAGCGGGGATCGTTCGATATAGTATTGAGTGATGGAATATGGTTTAGCGAGTTTTTTCTGTATAATTTTTACAGTC
The DNA here is from genome assembly GCF_037042655.1 of Diuraphis noxia. NCBI lineage: Eukaryota > Metazoa > Arthropoda > Insecta > Hemiptera > Aphididae > Diuraphis > Diuraphis noxia. Next base: position 53,019,591 of record NW_028301712.1, read on the forward strand.
TTAATATTCTCATATATAACATCGACATATAACGCTACAGTATTTATTATTATATACAATTCATATAATATAATAATATAGATATAGGGCGAGTGTGTTAATCACCATAAATCAAACCCCTTTTCGAAGATAATAATGGACCCCAGAGGCTAAAATTGCATACTATATAATATGATGTGACGGTGAGCGTATTTTTTTTTATTGAGGTTTTAAACATATTTCACGAGAATCGCGGTGACGGGTTTCGTACTCCGCAATTACGAATTCGACGATAAAATTTCAATGAGCTATTTTTTTCTCTTGCTCAATTAAAATTTCTGTTTCGAAAACATCTGAATCCCGGTTGACGTTAAATTATTCACGTGTTTTTTTTTTTTTTTATTGCAATGATACGAATGCTGGAACGCTAGCACAATAACACATACATCGTATATATAGGTATAATAGGTATATACATGTAGCATAAACAAACGACTATAATATACCAATACGGCTTTAAAATAAATAAGACTTCAACGGTGACTTTAACGAACACCGCGTTGGTTAGCATGTATATTGTATAATATGTATATTAAGTAGTATGGCTAAGAATATATATATATATATATATAATATATGATGTATAAACAAATCCGATATCGTATTTTAGCGTTGTTCCCGCAATGACAGTCCGCATAAAATATCGAATCTACCCACGCGCTATTTTCTTTAAAGTATATTATTATCTTTGTGTTGGACACGAGACTGATTTACGTACTTATCGCCCCCAACGTAATTTTTGAAAATTTTCAACAATTACATTTGGAGAGGGGGGATGGTGAAATGTACGTGACTGATAATCAGAATGTGATTTAATACTAAATGCTTTGATTTTGGTGGGTATATTCATGAAAAAATCAACACGAAAGTCGAAGATGTTGTTCGTTTATAAGTACAGCAGTACATAAATCGTATAATACGAGTATATGTTATAGTCTGGATTTGAACTTATTTTTTTACTTCGTAAAATGAATTAAGTGCAACCAAAATGTGTTATCTAATACGCTTTTATATATATTTGGCGTATTTTTTACATTATATATAATGCAAATAAAATTATTATTATTCGCTATTAAAGGTTTTACTTAATTTTATTTTTTTATTTATAACATACACAAATTATTTTTTCGCAATTGTTCATTGATATCATATTTAAATTTTAGAACACAAAAACAGCATATTAATATATACTCACATCCAACATCCGTTTTCCGTCTTCGGTGGATAAGAGCGCGACCAGCGCGTATAGACACGATTCGGGACACGTAGTCGAGTCGGCCTGGAGCATCCTGTCACACTTGGCGAAGTAGTTGTGCAACGCCATCGAACAGCCCGGGCCGAACGCGCACTTCATTCGTACGTCTTCGCACATCACCTGGTTATGGTTGACCACGGCGTTGGCGCCGGCGTCCACCAGTCCCAGTTCTTCGGCGCCGCACAACGCCAGCATACTCGACAGCATCAAAGCGACCATCGACATGATGGTAGTGGCGTAAGCAGTCATCTCCACCACTGTTCCTGCATAATCAAAAAGAATTGTTTACGATCAGTAAATTGGTAAATTAAAAATGTTTGTGTGAATCGTTATTATTAAAACTCCCGATTTCGTTGATTAAGTTTACCTACGTTCAAAATATACATCTAAAAGTGTATTAAATAACAATGTTTAAGGGTGCTGAATAAGACAGATAAAGTTTACTTCTCCGCCTTGCAAATAGATTCAAAAACTTCATACTGCACGAAAAAATCTCTATAGGTATTATTTATAAATATACCGGCGCGGCGTAGATATTAAATTTTAACGTGAAATTACATCCTATATCGAAACGGCATTATACGACAGTTAAAAATAAGTGTAAAAATAGAGAAGAGTACGGCGAGCACGAGTACGGCGAGCACGAGTACGACAACAATATTGACGTGATAATAACATTTAGTATCTACCTATACAATATATTTAATATCTTTATTTGTGCGCAATTTCAATAAATTGATAACAATGATCACCAAACCTTGAGAGGGGGAAAATGTTATCACCAAAAGTTTAAATAAACAATACATTTTTATTATTTTACAGCTAAATTGAAATGCGTGCAAATAGACAGATTACCGGTATACCTGTCATTATTGTTTACAGCGCCTTTGAAGATTATACTAAGCTCTAAAAATTGGTGGAATAAGAATGATGTATACCTCACTGCAGGAATATGCCATGATGGATATTACCTACCTATATCATATTCATTTTTATATAATTTCAGTTAAATCATTCGGTGATAGCGAATTTGAGATATTTCACGAATAGCAAAGACCATTGCATTATATTATCCATGTATAATATATGATAGGCGCCTTAAAAGCTTAAATAGCTTTTAATATGTAAATCATTAATAATCTAACCAAAATGTAATAACCTGTATGTTAAAAGTTATGAAAATTACGTATGTACTCAAGCAAGGTAGGATTAGTAGGATTATAGGATTTAGCCAACTTCTGAAAAAACAGGCTTTTTTGATTCAGTATATCTATCCTTTAAATTATAATTTATTGTATAATAATATGAGTTTAATGTGTACTGTACACAATACGATACACTATTCGCTGAATACGAATTAATAAATTTTAATTATTGGATTAACATCCCTGATCTGTTGTCCAATTTTACGAATTTCTCGTGTACAAAACAGCAGTATAAAGTGATACCGAATGTAAACATTTATCACACACAGAAAATAATAGCCTCTATATAAATGACTTCGAAACGTTCGTTCATGAGTTTTAGTTTACCTATACCGCATGGTCGAGCCTCGCGCGTAAGTCACGAAATCAATATTATTTTATTATACAGGCGCAGTATCTGTACCTACGCTCTATATTAGGCGTATTGATATTTCGGTCTCGCCAAACACACAAGAAAAAAAGACGGTCCGAAATCGGATTCATCGTCGAAAACGTTAGAAAAAATTCACGTAACCGATAAAAATGCCAACCGCGCTCACATCGACGTTGCACACCACGACAACCAATGTTAAATCGATCGTAAATCGAAACTCGCGCGCATTAATTACAAAACTTCACTACAGGTATGTTATATTGTATCTGTGAGTCCCGAAACAACATATAGAATATACATAATAAACGATCGTATAGATATAATAATGTTATGATGCGATAGATGACCAGCAAAGCGTATTTTTCTAAGGACAAAAATCTGAAGCTGGCAAACTCCAGTGTAATATTATATAGGTACCGACGATTAGAAATTGTTTTTTCGATTTTAAACGAATTCGTACGCGCGGTTTTATGACGACACTATACATTATATGTTTCCACTCCTGTTGTTGATCCCTGTATTAGTTGCGACGTGTTATTTTAGGATCTCAACAGTGTATAAACGGTAACAGAAATCGAACTGCTGCAATTTCTCGGCAAATATCAAAAACTGTCTCTGCATTACCTAAATGTTCTATACATACCGATGCGCATATATTATAAGTATCTAGTTTATAATATGTCAATACATTTGCGAAACACTAAACAAACCTATAACAATAAGGGTATTTGAATAAATTTTGTTGGACTACTCTGTTGGTATTGATATTAAAATTATTTAAATACCAATGACCAAACAAATTGTTGTGCCACATCATAGGTTCGGTTGAATTAAATTTTGTTTAAAAATGTTGATAATGTAAATTATATTTTTAAATGGAATCAATTATTTTGGAGAGGTGTTGAGCTCTTTATGATTTATTATAATTCATCGTGACATAAAATGAAAACACCCTCACTACAGATTTAGTAGTTTTTCTTTCTCCAGAACGGCACTGCCTCACGTGACGGTTTGGCAGAAAAATAGCGCGTAAAATTTAATTTTGTCCTCTTGACAAAATGTAACAACGATTTTAATAAAATTGTCATGCATGCCAACCCTCGCGCATTTGTAGGCATTCATCACGTATAGAGGAATAGGTACGTGCGAGATGGACGCGCGCGAGTTTTATTATTCACGTATATTGTCTGCCCGACGCCATTGTGCAGTGCGTGTCGCGCATCCTGTTTCTCGTCGACTGCAGCTACCTGAATTATTATTATTGTCGTGAGTCGTGTGTGTACATATTTATTATTTATACAATATCTCATATTATTATATTATAACACATATGTGTATAGGCACTGGCAAAATAGCGAGGGCCGAAATAAATATAGGGAGCGATCGGCCGAGTATAATATACAGATGATGAGGATTTATCTCTCCAAATCATGACATTATTATATCATATATAAATATATTATATACATGCGTGTGTGCGTTATATCCGTTTAATTTGTTTGACTTGTGCACACACGTAGGACAGTAGTGTGTATACACATACACGTACAGGGGCACTACCACGCGCGTTTTGTGTATGTATAGTGTACTACTGAGCAAACACTACACGCGGTGAAATCGAATACACATCGCACGTATGCCACGCCGCCGCAACAATATTATGCAGTCGAGCGCGGGGGCGGACCTACATATATAATATTGTTATTATTATTATGATTATGATTATGACTTTATATGTTTGTTTTTATATACTATACACAGACACAATTTTTTTTCTGTCGAGCACCTATCAACATTCAGCAGTGCGCACGCGACCGGCCGCCTTGGTGTCCCACTTGTCGTTTTTATGTTATAAAATATATAATTGAAGGAAACTATTGAGGTACTGGATATTACTCGTATGTTATATTATACCGAATTTACCAAATATTATCGTATTAAACCTATATTATAGATACCGGCTATCCCGGTATATATATTATAATAGGATTGCGTATACAGTCAAATATATCGTCTTTAGTAACATGCGTTGATATATACTTATGTCCTAGCCTCCTAGGTACCTTTATACAAACAGAAAAAACGCAATTAAGTTGCTATCGAGTTTGAAAACGCGAACATCCATCGATGAAACCAGAGGTCTCCAAACTTTTTTACGGTGGGTTAAATCTGACTAATACTTTTTCAAAACATCAATTAACTTGGAAGAGCCAATATAGGGAGTAAATGAAGAGGATTATACGATATGCGTACACATCCTATAAAAGTTAGGCCGACTGGTCGAATTCGGGAGACTACTACGGGGTAGTTGTCCGGCCCAAGCTCACTCGACATTTTTTTTTTTTTTAAATACTTTCTTTTCAATTCTATCGACAATTCGTTTCCTCCAAAAATAAATAAATATTTCGAATGTGACCTATACTCATTTTGTCATCCTGTTATTTTTCATACGGCGGCTGATCGCTTTCTCTCCGCGGTTATCAACTGTCAGTGAAAACGAATGTAGAATAATATTATAAAAAATATTATCATGGTACCTACCTATAATAATATAATATTAATAATATACGTCCTGTATGACTACGTATGTGTTATTTATACTTTAGGTGCGAGACTCGGAAGTTCGTCAAAAATCTTAAGTCATAAAACGTTATAAAATAACGTAGGCACTCATATAATATTGTTACGATGTAGTAATATGCACTGCAATGGGTACATAAAATATCATGAACATAACATAAAACTATATACACCAGCATTTGCACTATGGGTATGACTGTTTAATATAATAATAATAATATATTATACGATGTACTTGGTAAGTTGTTTTTAATTCACGATATATACCTACCGCAGAGCGCAGAATCGATGATGAAAAATAAATTATTAACGAATTTTTACGACCAGAAAATAATCAAAACGGATTAATCCTTTAATTGTCTTTTTTATTTGTAATATTATATTGAAAAAGTGATGCCAACCCACTCAATGGAAACCTTATATGCAATATGCCATACGGGCGGCGTCTAAAAGATTCCAATTATGAACTAGCTATTAAAAATTCACAAAATCAAATCAAAGCCCGCATAATTGATGTCACCGTGTCAGCTAGAACTACGTACGTTATTATGTGTACAATAAAATCTCACGGGGTTAGTTTGCATACAATGGATCAACAGCGTCACATTTGTTTAGGTATAATAAAAACTTTTTATGATATTTTTACGGGATTTTATTGCATAATATAATCATTTTTATAGATATTATAAATTAAACAAATCTTATGCTAAAACACGGTAAAAATGATTTGGATATAAAAACAAAATTCAAATTTATTTAACATAATTCATTATAAATATGTACTGTGTTTATTTAAATCTATAATTTTATTTTCACCGTTTATGCCTTTTTCATTGCATCGTTTATATTTATACCTATAGATGGTAGAAGGACAATATATATATTACTTGTTCTATTCTTATTATAAACTTTTAATATTTTTATGAAATTATAATTGATAAATAATACACAGTATTAATAAAATATTATAAAAAGTCAGCGTTCAATTTGTGTGATTTCTATTTTTATGTTTTATTATAAAAATTATTTAAATTATTAAAAATCATGGAAACAATGAATAATATATGGGTTCAGACTCAAACTTTATTTCAATCTTTGAGAAACAACATACACTGCACATTGCGTTCTTTAAAATAGTATGATGATAGATCGCAGACATAACATCATAGAAAATTTTACGTTCTCCGGTTTAGTGCAATATTGTTCTGACAGAGCTGCGCATTCTATACGAGTATATGTGCATACAATTATGGGCTAAAAGATGGATTCTGGCGGAGAAACAATATAAAACAGAAAGGAAAAAAATCCTAAGAAACAAGGTGGTGGGCTAGGCGAAGGGTCGGAGCTGTCACGTCACAGTCGTTATAATATAATATCGTATTATAATCTCCCATTCTCCCATGAATACGTCTTTGGAACCGCGAGCGCGAGTTGTGTGCGAAAAATATAAAAACCGCCCGCCCAACGTCCGAGAGAAAAGAAACGACCATGCAGCGTACACAGGTGGCACACAACACTGAGGCGCGCGCATTCAACCATCGTACCCATATATGTGTGTGTGCTTATATTATGTGCCATAGTCGTGCAGACCTGTCAGACCTTTTCACCTGTCACCCCTCCGGGCAGCTCCAACCTACACGTGTGTGTATGTACAATATTATACGGTACGCGGTAATCCGTCTCGGATTACCCCGCGTGGAGGGACAATACCGAGTGACGAGGTGGGAAGGCCTTTGAAGACGAGCGGGGAATGAAAAAATCACGTCGGATAAAAAATCATGTACCTACCCCCCCCCCCCCCCCCCAAAAAAAAAAAACCAGCATCATTGCCGACGATCGCGCCGGTTGTAGTTTTATGTTTCGATCGACTGTAGGTATATTGTACATACTAAAATATTATACACATAATATATAAAATAATAATATGGTGAATATACGTTATGCTGCAAAACATGAGTTACTATACGAAAAAAAATTATGATTTGCAGCTTTTACTGTGAGTACGATTAGTACGAGTATATCTCAGCATTATAAGACCTAGCTATAACCTGCAGATAGTGCTCTGTCCGCCACACATTTATTCATGTTATTTTATTAAGTTATAATCCCAAAACAATATTCCGTGTTGAACTTCGGTGCTCGTTCGACCGGACATTATCGCAATATTTTCATGCGCGGGCGAGTGCAAAAATGCGTATTTTTCAGTTCGACGAACTGCAGCGGATTTAGCGGATGTTTTATACATAATATAGGGTGTTTCTCTAACCGTGAAACTGGACAATAATAATATATTTGGACTAATACAAATATATTTTTTTAACGTATAAGGATATCCTATTTTACATTTCCCTATAATTATTAGTAATTGTTTTAAAAATTGCAAAAAACAAAAAAAAATTTCTATGACTTTTTCTAAGAAACAGTACGGTTTACGACTGAAGCAATATTTTCCTATATTATGTGCGTCGCTCGCGGCGATCGTTTTCGAAAGAACAAAAAATCATACGTTTTTGCGTGCATTGTACTTATAGCTGGTTCATTCCGACTGGTTAATATCCGAATGTAAAATTATAACTATTTGCAGCAGCAGTGCGAACGTCACAAGAAGTAAAATATATTACACTAGTACTTCATACTTTACTTAATAATAATTAAATAATAAATAACATAGATAGGTATGTAATACACAAATGCAGTAGGACATGGACCAGTTGCACATAGAACAAAATTTGTTTTATTCTAGGCCAGTATACCAATTGCGCTGCTTACATTTTCAGTAATTTTTTTACTATTACACATTTTTATAAAAGTATATATTATGTGTTATGTATAATAATATTATAATAGTAATTTATAAAATTTTAATTATATATGTATGTGTATTATTAGGTATAGATTTATTTATATAATGTATAGGTACATATTATTAATATTGCGTTTATTGAATATGTATTATTTTATTGAGTGCAATTTGTCTATTGACCCAGAAAAAAATAAGTGCAATTGATAAACTCCTGAATAGACGAGTATGAAACCGGCCAATACCTAACTATTTTCCCATATTTTCCCATGGGATGGATTTAATGTTTGTTCATTTAGTTCCAAGATAGTCAGAAAAATCGCACAATGCGTGTCCCATATTATATTATGTAGTTACCTATATATTACAGTTGTAAGGGTATTTGCGTACTTAAACATAAACAGAAGCGATTTCGGTTAAATTTATTAAATTCCGAAAAAAACGCGAAGCCTACATTACGACAATACGACTTATAGGTAGATATGAACAATTAATGAAAACACCGCGAGGGAGTAAAAAAAGATTTTCGTAATGTGAAGTTCCACTGTTCGAATCCTATATTATAATGTATACTTAGGGCCGTTCATACAATGTCTGGTTAAAGTTAATGGACACTTAACCGGCAGAATTCTGCCGATAAAAATCCCGCTAACTGTCGGGTAATCGTTAACGGACACCTAACCAGAAATTGTGAGAACCAGCCTTAGAGGATATATATATATATATATACATATAATTAAAATATTTAAAATAATCGAAATCGCACAGTTGAGTGGCGCCGAAATTTGTTTTTGGTGCATACGCGCGGAATCGTTTTGTTTTTGTACATCTACCAGCCTATAGTTCGAGACGGACTTCGGAACAGGTTCTATAATATTATGTTATTACATTGATCATAGATCCGTGGCAGGCAGTTGTAGTCGTAGTATATATACGTATTATTTTAAGGTAATAGCACGTGTATTGTGTATAATATATCGACAAAAATCGTATAGACCAGGAACAAGTTTCAGAATTTTTCAAAAAACCAACCTTCAAATAATGATCTTTAAATATGGTCTTTCGCTATACATGCATGATAATCTAAACACGATAAACTCTAATCCGAATAAATTACTCGAGGTTTTTTAATTTATTTTTTTGTTGATGTTTAATTCGAAATACTAATTAAAATTTGTCGTCTTCGATATAACTAGGTATTTGAAAATATTAGATGTGACGTTAATACTATTTTTTTTCGCCTGACATAATATTTATAAATTATTGTACATATTATGCATGTAAGAATTTAAAAAAATACCTCGGAATACGTGAATACTATTTAACGGAACGTAGTCAATTAAATTACACCACTGGTCTGCCGTGGTTAGGAGGTAGTGAACAGTGATCTGATAGACTTATCTGGTCGACGGTGAGCGATTGTTCGCGGGTATACTTATATAGTATAATATAAACTATACGCATAAGTATAAATGTATGCAATTAGGAGAAGCTCCGTGGAGCTATAAAAATATTTTATACACTCTTCGAATGGTTCATTAAACGGTGTTTTTATTATACTATCGTCGTGGTACCTTATATGTACCTAATATTTTATACCCCACTGCTATACGCGGTCCCCACGGCGACGCAGAATGACGGTCATAATCTATTTTTCGTGCTCACAATAGTAACAATCACGGGGTGGGTGGTGGTGGGGTCATTAGAATCGGTATTTTCAGCATTCGGCCACATATACACCCCAGTTATTACATACGAATGCATTTTGGGAAATTCAAAGGAAGTGTGCGCAACTTCGTTTGAATAATGGAATAACAGTCGGGGGACGGGTACAGTCCGAGAATCGTAAAATCGTCAACCTCACGGTAGACCCGCCGCTGTTTCATATAATATACTATAAGCATAATACCTATACCTACGGTTAATAACATTACAGAACACTATCCCATCGCAAATAGGTATACATCGGACGGAGACGGAATAAAGAAGTAGTTATTAGCACGCGGACCAGTTATTATTTGGCGGGAACAGTGATCTTATTACAATACAATAACATTATTATATTGGTGGTAATTATAATTAGGCAGATTCTCTAAATCCCGTCGCTGTCGTTAAATAGCCCGCCGAAACCGCGACCACCGGAAACGTTTTTTTATTTTCTCTTTTTTTATTTTTGGGACACGGCCGTTGCCGGCTCTGTCGTAAAATGCAACAATATTATATATAATCGCTCCGGAAACATTGAGCGTCTCGCATCTGCAGGATTTCGTTTAAAAATAACACGTCCCGAGCGCGTTTGCCGCAATCGGCTTTGCGAAGTAGATAATATTGTAATAATTTATTATTCAGTATCTCGGCATTGTAAATAACATCCTACACATTACGGACAAAACCTTTGCAAACGATAAGATAGATTCCACAGTTATACTACGAGTAATTTATAGACAGTATGTTTTACTATAATTAAATGACTAATATTAATATAATTATGATACAAAACATTCGCGGTAGCGGACTTCGTGCACACACTGTTAATAAAATATATTACGACAAATAATTTATGAATTCTACGTATGTATATGCTATAGCGTAAGACGTGTTGAGCTATAATAATTTATACTTGTCTAAAAAAAAAAAGGTATGTAAGTACTCACAATAATTATCAAATAGAACGAGCTAGCGCTGTCATTATATCATTCCAATGATTTTGTTTCTATAAGCGTATATTACTATTTAATCACAACGCACGAAAGTAACAATCGTTTTATTTTTTTAACAACATTAATAACAACTAACGGTGAGAAAATAACAACAATATAATATCTTAAATCCGCACTGACACTTATTACTAAATTATCGCTGAAACCGTCGACGGCGATTTTCGATTTATTATTCGGCCAGTGAAATAAAAATAATAATTACGATTTCTAATTTTAACACGCGATATTACGATTATCAAACTAAACACGAAAAACCGTACACCGGTTGGACGCGGAGCACGATACGCGCGGTGTATGCACACGGTCGACGGCTGACGACTGTCGACTGGCTCCGAAAATCCGAAACGCGGCGAACGAGTGCGTGCGTGTGTTTCTCGTATTATTATTATTTTGTGCGTGCGTGCGTGTGTGTGTGTGTGTGTGTGTGTGTGTGTGTGCGTGTACCTGCTGCCGACATCTGTCCGTTCGTTTCTCCCCACCCCACTCGGTCACCCCGACGACGTGATCGAGATCTACGACCCGTCCTATCGTCGACGCCGCCCAAAGATCCTGCGCAGCATTCGATCCTTCTCATCCCCGTCATCCAAGCTGTTCCTCTACACCACGTAATGCGCGTCATACAACAGTAACACTGTATTAGGCTTCCACTTTGCCCTTCTCCTGCTCATGGTAATTTAGTGGTCCTGCTCATCCCGTTTTCGACGTACGTTTCGCCGCCGCAGCTGTCATGTCGCCGCCGTCGTCGAATTTGTCACGAAAATTCGTCCCAGTCCCCACGGCGGCGGCGGTGACGTGTGAACGACGTGCCGTGTACATCATCACAGCAAAGTATTATACTCCCTTCGATGCGACTTCCATCGTGACTCACGCTACTAAATCATTAAGTTCTTATTCGGTGTTAGTATTTTAGACATCTAGAAGAACATACGTTATGAATTTTCAAAAAAAATAAATAGAAATGTCAAAAATTTTAATGATCTATATATTACAAATAATATCATAAGATTTGTTTTATATACGGTTATTAATTATGTGGCTGGAGGATATTTTATTTTTCCTTTCAATTCCATTTTACACATTTCGTAGAATTCCAAAACAACCTAACAACGCAAACAAGAAACCCTATGACCACAATATTGCACTAATTATTGACCATCCAAAGACAATATTTAATTATTAAATGCTTTTATAAAAACCAACTTTCATATTATTTCATGATAACAATTTATAATTAAATAAATGTAAACAATTATAGAAAGCTGTGCTTTGAAGCTATAAAAAAATAATGTGTAAAAACTATCACGATTTATAATACTATATTAATTTTTAAAATATAAATATAACAATAAAAATTATAATATTTAAAGTGATGATCCACTATGTTGTATTTGAGATTTTTTTAAACATCACTATAATATAAATATCATGTCTTATAATTACAACTATTTGCGATTGTTTTCTAAACGAATAAATATTTTTGATTTATTCATTTATTTTTGCCTCATTACGTTCGATATTAATATTGTTAAAATTGCTATTTTTTGAAAATGTATACTCTTTAAACGGTGTAAAAATATAAAATACAATTTTTGTGTATACAAATACCGATACAAAAGTGGTTTAAGAGTGCCTAGGTAGTTAAAAATATATTTATAAATTATTGTTTTATGGTTTTATACAAGTGTTTATTTAACAATCATTATTATACTGTATTTCTGTCCGACGTTCAGTTTAATAAATAGACGCCCAAATCAATTTTTCGATAATATAGTTTTCATATTTTTTTAACCTACACAGTTTAAAATTTGTATGCTAATCGATCCCCATTACCGTTCTCTCGCGTCTTATATTGCCAAAACTGACGTCCCACACATAGGTACTTAATCGTTGAAAATGTATTTTATTTTGTCCCTGTGAATACATTTTAATTAATTTAGTATTAATGCTAATGCTTATTTATTTTGAAATAAAACTGTTATAAAAATAGTATTTAATTGCACGTAACAATGTGTATTATATAACAACGATAATTTGCTTTGCCTTAAGTTAAGGTTTGATTTAATTTAAATTTATAAAGTTAATGGCTAATATAGTAATATATAATAATTGTCTATTACTAAAGTAATACATTTTAATAATTATTATTTAATTTAGGGTTTTGAACAAATTACGTGTGTTACAAAATTCAAAAACATGTTCTTGTATAATTTGTATGTTAGATAATTTAATTTAACTTAAACTTGTTTTAACAGATCTATAACCAAATAAACATTACCACATTATATACTTTGCACGTTAAAAAATGTCGTTATTTATTATTAAACAGGAGTTCAAGTTTTGAACAAAAAATCATCGTGCGCTTAAGCAGACGTCACGTTCCGTATTTGTGTTGTTCTCGTCTAACAACAGGGAACGTATCAAATAATAACCAATTCTGTGTTGTTACTTATTAGCTTTAAAACTACTGTGGATAGTGTGAAATAACATATTATTTTCAAACTTCAAGAGGTATTGGTATTATCTGTATTTGCGCCCATTTTTTTGGCTTTTCTATTTACATTTTTAAGCAAGTTTGGATTTATGACTACTAGTGCAGAGTACATGCAATGTAAGAATTTAACAATACTCATTATTACTCACTATGTTGTAAAAAAGATATCTTGCAAATACTTAATAATATATTTTAACTTTTAAGTTTGACAACAGGTGAATTTATTGTAATGGATACTGCATGTACATTATAATAACGCAAAATTGGCCATGCCAAACTCCAATTTACATCTGTTGTAGAAACTTTCCGTTAAGCATTATTGATAAAACACGTGTGTGCCTCGACAGCTTTAAATACAAATACTACAACATATTCCCAAAAGATTTTACACAATTTTTTACAATTAATTTTATGTAAAGACTATATTATGTTAAACATATTATATTGAATTTATTGTTACAGAATTTTTCTGAACCGGTTGTATACATAATTGTTATGTTTAGTGCTGCGGAATTGAACGACATATTATATTATCCAATAATCTCAGGATTATGCGAATTTTAAATGGATTTAATTCTAAAGCGACAAAAACACCGCTATCGGTTTGACAAACGAAAGAAAAGCTTGACCGTACATTATGTATTAAAAAAAAGGTAATTATTATAATGTAATATTTTTGTTGTTCGTGGCGTTTTTACACGGCCGTGGACAGACGGTAATCCTCTCAAAACGACGGCTTCGTTTATCTGTCATTGTGCGTTAAGAAGAAAACGTACTCTTTTATACATTATACTATACATAGGTTATATGTGATGATGGAGACATCGCACGTGTGAACTCGTATTCTCACCTAAAGTGCCACTTCGTATACCTATACGCGAGCATTAAAATACATAAAAAACGCAATATATACTATATAATAATACTATGGTTTTATTAAAGTATGACATGCATTTTACACACATTATAATATTATATCTGACGAACTATAATGTATATTATTAATAAATCAAACATTATTAAAATTTACTTACTTACACCATTACACCATACAGAATATGCACGTATAATTGAATTGTATTATTATCAAGTAATTAATTGTATGAGTATGATTTATATAATATATAAATACGTGTCGCATACAGTTTCATAACTGGCGATGTTGATAAAAAAGTAAAACAAAAAAATGTATTAGCGTGGATATATCATTTAAAAGACTTTAATATAATATGTCTTTATTTTAATGTAGATACATAGTTAAATCACATTAACTTTTTAACTATTTTAAATACACGATCAATTTAATATTATGATAATTCAAATACGTAAATGGAAATGATACTTTTTAACAAATGATTCGCGTCATAATATTCCAAGTCCACATTAATAATATTATACTTAATTAAATTCTTATATATATACAAATTTCATTGCCATCCTACCGAACCTAACCAAATAATGTCATATTATAATAATTTTGTTTACGAAAATACGACGTGACGGATTTTTATGAAATCGATGTGCATACTTACAGAATAAAATACTAATTAGTCAACGTCAGTTTGTTGTGTAATTTATCGAATGAAAATTATTTCGTTTCGTGTTACCATGTGCCTATATGTAATATTATACATTATGGTATTCCTATATATCTATTTCTGAATTCGGTGTGGGTATATATGCGTGTCAGGTACCTACATAGTACACACTCGTTAGAATAAAAGATTTGTCAGACGCATGGCGTGTCTCACGTAAGACGTAACAGCAGTTGTCCAAAACGTGAAGTACCTATCCACATCTCACTACACGAGAAAAAAAGGTATTTTAAATTCTACTCATAGCATATTATTTATCAGTTACCGCGTGAGATTTCGGTAATTAACGATAGTCTTAAATAATGCACAACTATTATATACCTACATATTATTATTATTATATACATAATAAGACTTCAATAGCATTTCTTCTCTGCACTAGCCATAAAAACCAATATTTAGTGATGATATAGGCAATGCATTAATGCAGACCGTCACGTTAACGAACTCACATTTAACCGTAGAAAATACGTATATATTAATATATAGGTATCTGGTATATGTATACAATGCATTAGGTGTAAATCTATACCGCAAGCTGTACGCTTGTCTTGCATAATATATACATATACATTAGGTATACCTACCTAATAAAAAGCATACGTTATGACGTCGTGTCCGACATATATAAAACGCTGTATAGGGTTTTCGGAATAAATTTATATATATGTATGTATATATATATATATATATATATGCGTTTCGTCGGAGGAAAAAAACCGGGATTGCTCGGAACGTCGTCATTATACAATCTCGACGAGACGCTATAAACGAAAAATTGAGATGTATACGACCGCGCGAGAAACGTCTTATTATTATCGCGGCAATAATCTCGCTGTAGCAGATTGTATTATTATTATTATTATTATTGTATACATACATAATATTATATTATTATACACCCGTCATACGAGGTGGACCCGGTGTTGCAGGAGTAACCACGTTGACGGGGGTGGTGGAGTCGAGACATATAGACTGTGGGATACAAACCGTCGGACAGCTGCGTTTATAAAAGGTATTATTATTATTACTATTATTACTATTGTTGGATAACCGAAAGAAAATCGTGCTGGCGGAATAATCGAAAACTGACCCACATGTTGCACCCTAGAGTCGGGCGTATTACTGTTGCAGTGTGTATTGGGATGATAATAAAGACTTCTACACGGATTTCGTAAATTTCATATAATGTATATTATCTTTTCTCTCCCGCTCACCCTTTCCCCTCCATTCGCTGCTTATTATAGGTGTGTATACGCGTTACATATACGTGTGATATTCGCCTTCACCTTTGGTCGTGCACCCCGCTGTGTCTCGGTGGCGAACACGGCAGCAGCAGCAGCAGCAGAAGCAGAAAATCGAAATCGACGACGTTGTTGCCAACCCGAAGAAACATAAATAATACTACATACATACTCACAGCATATATTATATACATACGTTAAGTATATAAATATATAGTGTGTACATAGACATATCGACTCGTATATAGTAGCCGGTTTGGTAACTCGACGTAATTAACCCTTACAAGCCATCGCGATGGTGGATGCTGCAACAACGAAAACGTGTTCGGATAACAGGGTCTTGGTCTTAAGTTTTACTTTTACTCGACAATAAAATAATAATATGCATAATGTGGTACCATTGGTACCTACCTATATAACATTTATAACCAATGATTGTGTATACTATGTAACATTAAACATACTATCCGAAGGGATGGTACGTACATAATAAAGTACGGGTAGGTTAGGTGTGACGTGTGTACCTATGTGCGTGCATACGTAATAATATATGACGATAACAATATGTAAAATGCTATACAGTATAACGCACACGCCCGGAAACGATTATTATTTCACCGGACAAATAACATTCCGTTATAAAGGAGTCGTAATAACGTTATTAGTTACGAAAAATCGAGTGGGCATCTCTTTATAGGTTCCCTATCGCAGGTGAACGTTTAATTATTGTATACACAACGAAACGCAGGTGCGGTAGATAGTATTAATTTTTCGGATTATTTGATGTGGCTCTGACGAATAACAAAGGAATATTCATCGTTACTTTATATAGGTATAACTTAAAAAGGAACCAAAGTAGGTACCTACCTACTTTTATTAAAATGTATAAACAATATAATATGTCAAATGGTCGCGTGAGATGTTTAACTTGATTGATTTATGATTTATTTGCAGAACATAAAAAATAAAAAGACGCGCCGTCGTTGAACATAGTACCTAGGTATTATTTATTTACCTACTTCCAAAGATTTATGGCTGCTTTTTTCCTTTTCTTTTTTATTCTCATATACAGTCGGAAGCCGAATGTATTTATCTTTTCTGTACATCTCTGCGGTGGCGTCCTCATCCCTAAATGTTTCGCACTTATTTTATTCGCTTTTAAAGATGTAATCCATTATAAAAATACATTTACAAACTAAAATACCTAAATGTAGGTAAAGAAGTCATGCCGACCACTATTGTTAAATAACGCATTAGTCTTAACTCAAACTATAAAAAAAATATCTATAGAATACGATTCAACATAAAGATCTAAATGAAGATATCCGTGCACAATTCGCATTACGAATTTAGTACATTTTGTAACCTTAACTTACTTATACCTTTCAAACCGTTTTATAAAAATAATAAATCATTTTCAGGGCCATGCTATTGACTCCCTCGAAAACGTATTCTGTTTCAATAGTGAAATCAGGAAGTAAACGAGCAGAAATCAATACAGCACTACGGCGCGGCGAGTTAGCAGAATTTCGGTTTAATTCATACGACTCTGCAGACAGAGTTTAGTCCTATTCCCTTTTAGTCCAATCTGTTTTGTTCTATAAAGTTAAGACTGGAATATGGTATAGTTCAATTTATTTTCCGTCAATTTTTTTTTAAAAATAATAAGTTTATAAAAACCATTATTTGGCTAAATTTTAATAAATTATTATGATTCAAGGAATATTTATATGGATTTTGATTATTGAACGAACTATTTTTCTTAATTAGTGTATATATTATTTTTAAATAACATTTTTTAACTTAAAAACCATCCGAGTCAATATAATGCCAAACAATGATTATCAAATATAAAAATTATAAACAAGGTAACCTAACCTGTTGATAGCAACATCATTCAGTTATATAGAAATGTATATTTTCATTATTTTATTTAGTGTATGTATTGAATGTTATTTATAAATGTTGTTTATAAAAACGAACGAACTTATAGTATAATAAAAATTATCAAGAACTTAAAAATTCTACAGAACTGTATAACTTGACATCATCGAAATCACTGTATATTATATAGTGTATATCTTATAGGACATTATTGTTTATTGGCTTATCGCATAAAACTGCACAATGACTCAGATGCTGATGTAGGTAATCAACTATACATTTTAACATTTACAATAAATGTGTGGTTCTAATTCATTTGGTTTTCTTATAAGACATACAATTATAAAATAATACATAAAAGTACGGTGGACATAAAAAATAATTAAACAACTTATTTAAATTGTTTCATAACTGATAGTTGAACTAAACAAAAATTGGACCCCAAGTATAGGATATTATTCTTGTAACCCAATTTCACAAAATACCAATATCTTCTATGAATACACAATATTATATATATATTAAATATACACTATCCTAAGTTTATATGATCTAACAATCATATTATACCGAGTTATTATAATGTTAACAATATTATGTGTACAACATACAAGTATTATGTGACCAATATGTTTTGTCACAACGTGTTTATAACTATATATTATATAGTAAATATTGTGTAATTTTACACAGATTTTCGGTTACAGGACATAAATTGTTATTTTGAATATATACACATTATAGTAAAATGCGTGATAAACAATCGTTTTATGACACTATAGGGTTTCGTTATTATTTAGTTCGACCCCAAAGGACAAAAAATATTGACTCGATGATGCGTGTGTATGTGCAAGTATAATAAGAGCATGCACGCGGTATGAACAAATGTATCTCAAACAAGTCAACAAAATACAACCCTAGGTATGAAATATTAGTGTTGTGAGCAATAAACACGCCTATATAATATATTATATACCTATATACAATATTATATATTATTCTAAAGATTTCGTTTCTAGGAGAACATCCACACACTGTACACAAAAGGCTTGTATTATGTATACATTTCAACGTTTCTTCTCCGAAGTCAAGGTCATGCGTCGAACGTGGGTTTTTTCACCCTATATATTATAATATTATAGGTACATTATTGATGGTAGCGATGGCCGTTCGACGTCGCGGGCATCTATACTTACAAAAGTATTTTTGTCGCGTCGTTCGGTGTTCAGTCGCGATAATATATTATTATAAAATGCATTATATTATATTATATAATATAAAAGAGAGAATAAGACCGAAACGTGTTTCATTTTATACACCAATATTCTTACATGTATAACAATACACTTTGGCGTCGACGTCAGCATTGTGTGTGACTGCAACGCGCGTATGTATAGCCGGATTATATTATGTATGTATAATAATAAGGGGTGCTGTGAGCGATGACGATAATATAGTTGCGTATACCATACGATCGCTGAACAACGGATTGTTGCGGCCATAGTCTACCCGACGACGGGACTTTGCGTACAGGTACCCACCCCCGCTTAGCTAACAATGTAGTGGTATATACCTGGTTTGATTGGTTGTTCGGCGATGCAAGCCAACCGTGATGGATATTCCACATCAGCAGGTACTCCCGTGCGACGGGATCGGACAAATGTAAGAACAGCATGTATAATACAACCCGACTATAATAAGAAGCTTCGGGCCAGGCCTGCAAAAAGACTTGGGCAAAACGTTTCTCAAATGTACGTGACACAGTTCAGTCGAAAAAAAAATACTACCCAAAAGAAATCTGATTGTTTTTGATGTTTTAGCACGCGCGAAAAATACCACTCAATAAAATACAAAATACATATTCAAATTGACAACACTGTCAGCTTACGAATTTATTATATGTATAGAAGGGACGACTTCGATAAAGAACTTAGAAATACGAATTAAGAGGAAAAAAATAAAAGTGAGACCTAAAACCTAATGAATAATGAACAGTGTTGTAGATACTGAGGAAAAATCTGCTGCAAGAACACAACTGCTATAGATCATTTCAACGAACTTAATTAATTATAGGCTATTTTCGTTTAGACCTAAAATGTAACTGTGCAAACAAAATGAAAAGAAAAACAGCAGTCATTTTAACAGACAATGTTTATAATAAATCGAGGCAGACCAAGGAAGAGATGGTTTGATATAATGGTTTGATATAATGGCTTGACATAATAGAAGAGGATCTTAAAACTGTGGGAGTTAAAGAATGGAAGGAAATTATACAAGATCGAGAGAAATGGAGGGACATAGTGTTGGCGGCAAAAACTCTAATAGAGTTATAAAAGCCAGTTATGATGATGATGATTATGGACAAATTACTTAGCCAGAATGGCTAAACAGAACACGCCATCGTCGTTGTATACCGGAAAAAATATGAAATAAATTGGTAAAAAAATACGGTTAATGCTGCAGGCTTAATTTGGGTATAATTTTTGGTTTAGATTTTTAATTCACCTCTACCCGTGTTATTTTGTAAATTATTATATTTTAAAAATTTAGTACCTATAAAAAAAAAGTTAGACATGATCAAAATCTGAACCACATACAGCCCTCTAATATTTCCGTTTTTTAATTTTAGAATTTTTAACAAACCTCCGTTTATAAATTATTATATTATAATAAAATAATAACTAACCGTAAAGTCCGAATAGTTTTTGTGCGCTGTACCTTCATTAGACATTAATCATTATTATAAGCCTACGTATTATTAAAAATAATAATGATTTTAATAATAGGAAGTTTATTACTTTATTGTGAATATTATACTGTTAATTCTTGCGAGTAATATATGATAATAATATAAAAACAAGACAAGTGTGTATGTATACCACCATACCAGTTCTTTTTGAACTTAATAGTTAATAATTTCGGGAATATAGAGACAATCGCAATTAGTAAAGTTAGTCATGACTGCAGGTGTATTGAAAATATTATAATACCAGTATGTGTATGTATTATTAATAAATAAGAAAAAAATCTAGATTTGGTTTGTTTCTTCACTTATAAAAATGAAATTAAAAAACCTCACATTATTATTTACGAAATGTTTATATTATGTGCAGCTATTATCAGACATAAGACTTGCAGTTTTATAATGTATTAATCAATTAACAATGCGAATAATAATAAGTAAAGTATTTAATGCGTGTTTTCTCATTTTGTTCTTAATTATAATTTTAATTGTTGCAGGTATATGCGCCATTAGTTCGCTTTCGTATCATTTAGATGCATGTGTATATATATTATTATTTTTATTTTGTTATTATTGGAATTGGAATTTATTCCGTAATAAAGAAATTATTATTATTATATAACATACTATAAATTATAATAAGTTCGATGATAAATTTCTTTTGATCGATCTGAATTGACATATAGGATATAAGAGGATGGTATATTATATCGTATATAACAAGTAGAAATATGGCCAATAAGCCTATAGGAAGTAAGTTAGTTGGTGATAAATAGATAATCACGGTCGAGTAGCTTATAATTTTCCATAGAGGAAGCCATTTCTTTAGCAAGGAGTGAGTTTACAATTTCCCTTGTTTTCTGGAAACAACGCACAAATATTCGTTAAATTCGTTTAGCTCGTCAAACAAAATATTCGGCCATTATCAGCACATATACGTAGAGTCTCTCTCAATTTAGACAAACGATGTTGTCACTTAAACCCCAAAACTGGCGAGGTCTTATCCAGCTGAGGAGCAGGTTTCTTCTGCATACCTTTCGGCATCACAATATGGATCACAGATGTGACTATGTATTATATGTAACAAGTGTTCAAGATAAAAAAAAACATTTCTTTTTTATATACCATTATTTTTCCATCAAACGCAGACAAAACGTGCATGTTTATTATGTTATAGTTATATGGATAATATTATAAGTAGGTATACATAATATATCAACGGATTAATATAGTAATAAAAAGGCTATCTTTCTCCTGGCTGAATCCAAACCTAGATATCAGACCGTCATTAACTTTTTAAGAAAATATTCGATAATATAGGAAAAGATACAAAGTATTATGATCGATTTATTACTGAGGTATTTGAAAAGTGAAATTTTCACCGAAAATTAACAAGTAAGGGGTGGGGTTGACAATGTATGGGATAGGCCCTACATGAACGGTACATTACAAGTTTTTAAAAAGAGTACAAATTAATTTTGAATCATTTTTAATGGACTGCATCAAAATGCCTATATTTACCTATTATATATATGTGCTTTAACGAAAGACGTGAGTCTATATAATGATCAAAAGTTGAGTGATTTGTGGGAATTTAATTTTCAAAAATATATAGTATATTATCCCTATTATGTCTGTATGTCTGAATTAGAGAAAAACCAATTAATGATTTAATAGTATACCTATAAGTTATATACTGTATTTATGTATATTAAAATTGCACTTACCACTAAACAAACAATTTTTAAGACGGCCAAAGATATCGAAAATAATTATACGTTTATTAAAAATCATTATCTCAATTAAAAAAAAAAAACCCCGACAATGCATTACTGGATAAAATGTGTGAAATAAATGTAAAAATTGAGTGTTAAATTGATTACCTATTACAATATATACCTGTATGAACACAGCATATACCTACTACCTATATTAAATATCACTATATCACGTATACATAAATTCAGCTAAGGTATCTCGCGAGACCCATTCCTGACAAAATAATTATATCATAAATCTGTTTTTGTTTTATTTGACTCACATAAACAAGGGCTACATATGTATTTTATTTTTTAATGAAATCACATTTTTTGGTAAAAAGCTATTTTTTTATTTTTGAAAAAAAATGAAGATACCTATTTTATAGAGTTTATTTTGCTGAACATTTTGATCTTCCAACATTTTATTTTCATTAATCACATGATTTTTTTAATTTATAAATGAAACGGCAAAAAATTGGTTTTTATCCAGTCCTAACTTGGACACCCTGTTTTGATATAGGACTATATAATAAAAGTCATGTTCAAACGATTCATCCCGCGGTATTGTAATTGTGAATTAGCTATTATGGTAATTTTTAAATTTAGTGATGTAGTTTAGATATTATAATATTGTATGTAGTATAGTAAAATATATCCTATGTACTATACTGTAGTACGTAGTATATAAATCACAAATTTACTTTAATTTTCATAATTCAGTCAGGAAATGTTTAATTTCACCTTAAAACTTCATTAGGAAAATAAAATATTTTGCTATAGAATATTTAATGTTATCAATAGTATATAACCGCCTTTAAAGTTTAAATAGGTACTAATGGTACTATACTACTATGTTTAATAAATACAAATAATTATGGTACAGTAACAGTGTATACAAAATGTTTTTGAACGAAAATTTCTGTAAATTCAATGGAAATATATGCTCTATAGTTTATTCATTAAGTTTGATAGGGGGGGGGGGGTTAAATAGGTGTAGATTAATTTTTTTAATTTAATTTAAATATATTTCATCTGTTTATAAAATAAAAACAATAAGTAATAAGGATGGCATATGATAAGTATTGGGCATTGGTGATGATTATGCAATTTTATTGATCTTTAGTATGGGCAAAAACGTTTTATCCTGTTTAAAATATTCCATGTGTAGTAAAAATACTTATGAAAAATATTTAAAACATATTAATTCTATACTATGTGAAATGTTGATCAAATGATTGTACCATAATTATTTTTAATACTATATAATAGTTGTAATTTATTTTTATAAACAGAAGTAGTTACGATTTAAACATTTTTTTTTTTTTATTAAACAAACTATCCGCGGTATCTGTGATGGCCATTGGATGTAACAATACATTTTAACGATATTCAAAATTATTTACATGATATTAAATAGTTAGAAAAAGAAAAAAGAAACATATAATAGCATTATTGGTAAGACAGGACGTGTATACAATTACAATTTGTTGATAAGTTGTGTTTCTATTAAAAATTTTATCATTCTGAAGACGTTGGCTGGTTCGGGTTTCAGTGCTTCGGCGAGGTGGTCGGAGATTTGAAGTTGTCTCCTTTCCTTGTCGTAAGTTCTATATTCGGTTAAAATATGTTTAACTGAGAGGGGATTTAAAAATTATTATACTATATATACCTAATATTATATTTAAGACGATTTTGATAATATTATTATGTTTTTAATCTAACTATGTAATAAAATATTTACTATAATTATATATTTAAATTTGAATGAATGAGTCTACTCTATTAAAGTCTCTAAAACCACAATTATGTCTTTTTATTGTTCAAATATGCAACCTATATGTACTTCCTACTATGAAAATAATAATATGAGATCAGTGGCGCCAATCTTTCAAATTTTCAACCGAAAGAAAAACACAAATTCAGCTAACGATAGAGTAGACTGACTTGGTACGGTTGCAAAAATTGGCAGAACCAGTTACAAGTTAATCAATAACAACATTATACTATATCTTGAGTTGTTGTAAGATGGTGATAATAGGAAATGGTGAGTTAGGTGAGGCTTTTTAAAATTAATTGTTGAATAATATGACATTTGGTTTTTTTATTAAAATTTTTTATACATGCATTTGAAGGTGATTAAATTTACACCGTAAATGTGGATCTACGACGTATTCATCGCCATTTGATACCTGCAGTACGAAAAATTTGCCATAAACTCGATTATTGAGAACACTGTTAATCATTTTTGATAGGTATATAGTAATAAAATTTAATTCAATATTATTACACTGACCATTTTACATTTTATGTAGATATAGATACAACCGATATTTGGACTTATAATAACATTTCAACATTTCGGTAATTTGTCATAGTGACTTAACGTATAAGGAAAAAACATGTATATATTATAATTATTTATTGTATATGATTTTACGGCATCTTGTTTTTCAGGCGATCAAAGTGCCGCACGACATAGCGATGTATATAGACGAGTCGTAGATTCCATCAACCCGAATGGTATAGTGCAATAAACGATGACGTCAGTTCTATCAAATTAGAATAATTCCCAAAATTCAAAATATTCTATACACAAATCAAAATAATAAAGTAATAATTATAATATTTCATAGAAATAGGATACGATATATTCATTTAATTATTTGTTTATTGGTTAATGAATAATATAGATAACAATAATCAATGATCCATTAAATCAATAATACATTATACCTACACTTAATTTGTTATATATAGGTTTAATAAGTTTATTGTTGGAGATTATATATTTTTCTTCAATGTAGTTTGATTTTACTTTATAAAAGTACACATATAAAATACACCAGTACATGTATAATGAAAATGATTGAAGAACCGAATTCGTAAGTATAAAATATTTATTATGCTGCAGAGACGTTCGTGATTTTGGAACATTATTGCTGTCAATGATTTTCATATTACATAAATGCTTATAAAGCGCACTATTTAATGCTGAGGTTATTTTTATAGATGGCCATAGAAACATAATGATTATTGACTGAAAAATAGAACTAAACTATTTAGAAGACGATAATATTATAAATTATAATGTTCGTAGAAGGTATACTATTCAATTGAATCAATGACACCGAGGTTTATATGATGTCAGCACAATATTTGTTTTCTCCATCAGACTCGCGCGTAATATACTAATATAGATAAAACTAATTTAAAATTTCGATTTTTTTACGATTTTTAGAGTAATCTTAAAGTAAAATCATCTACAGTAAGATTTATAGAGGGTAATATTTTTGCAGGAAGATATTTTATTATTATTTGACTTTGTATTCAAAATTAAAAAAGAAAAAAAAACATTTACATTTAAATGATATTTTAATTATTTTGAGTTAATATTCAGACAAATCGTTATGTTATTTTCCCTCAAAAATATTATTCTCTATCGTATAGTTTTTATGATGAGTAATTTTTCTCTAAGATTACTCGAATACATTAAATAAAAAAGAAAAAAAGATTATTATTATATTTTATTATATGACAATAATATATATATATACAATATTATACATATTAATATATTATGATCTTACGGTCGACGGTAGTATAATATTTTGGATATGAATGTTTTCTTTATTAGTTGTTGGATTGATACGAGATACGATTTTAAAGGATTTTTTCTGGAATCGACAATGTATAATTTATTAATATATGACATTAATCATAATAATAATTGATAATATAGAAGCGTTTCAGTTCACCAGTAAGACATGTGGATCGTGAACAATCAGACAAAAAAACAATTAAAAACAGTAAAATAGTTACTGAAACGTTACTACTTATGATCACGAGAACGCGTTTTCTCAAGTCGGCTGACTCCAGTACCGAGATATTATTATTAGTGTGCAGATCTAGTCCGTTTCGTGATTTCGTGCATGTATTCATTACTTATATGTAACGAAAAATCTCAATTTTCTCTGGACACAAGGAGGGCACGCGCGCGTGCCTGTGCAACAACGTAGGGTCTGCTGCAGGCTGCAAACCAGTGTTATAAGGTACTATAAGATATACTCTTTAGGATGAGTCGGTGTAACGTCTTGCAGACAGTGGTTCAGTGAACTTAAACAAAAATGTAAGAATAATAATATTAAAAATAATAAACAACTTTACGACAGTAACTGGAACACATGAAACGTACCTGCAGAGACGTACCTATTATGCATATATATTATTATGTATATATTTTATATTCATATATATAAATATATTCATATACCTAAATATTTTATATATACATAATATACATATACTCCACCTCGCTACAAATATATACGCCCAAAAAGAGTTCGTGCGCTCTTTTCATTTTTGTCTTCGTGACGGTATATACAGTGTGTTTCACGGTGTTTGTCTTCGTATACTTACGCAACATTCGGTCTATCTGTGTGCACCTTTACCTATCTAAGCCATATACAGTGAAACTTCCATATAACGAAGTCGAATAAGCAGCAAAACAATTTCGTTATATAGAATATAGAGGAATTCATCGTTAAATAGAATTACGTATTTTTTTTCAACTTTTTTTAATTATATTGTATGTTTGTAATTTAATTTTCAACCTTAAATATAATTTATAGTAATTTATAGTATTAATGTAATTTAAAAGAAATAATCTGTAAGTTTTGTTTGCTTATTATTTTTGAAAATTGTCCTTCTTCGTAAAACGTTTCTATATCGACACTATCAGTTTGATAAGTGACAACATTTAGAAAAACTGGTTTTTATCGAATAATTATTTCGTTATATAGAAACATCAGATTCGTTATTTGGAGATTTAGTTTATATTACATTCTAGGTAAGACTCGACCAAATATTGTAGAACACGCGATGAAAATCAGTGAATCGAATTTTTCAATATTCCTCTAAAAATTTGCTTTAATTGATATTAATCCTACCTATATGAGATTCTAAAGGATGAACAAAAGTTTTTTTGGTTTAAGTACCTATACAAACGAAGCCATGCATTACGAATCATGGCGTCTCTATCTGCTCTCAGGTCACCTACAATTATAGGCATAGTCTATCAAAATCCTGTTTCAATAAAATATTACTTACTAGAAGAATTATATAGTTTTTACTATTATTAGTGGCAGTGGCGCAACTAGGGCTAAAATGTTGGGGGGGCTGTAGCCCCACCTAACATTATATGAAAAGTAACCCGTGGGGGCGATGCCCCACACCCCCTAAAAATTCATTAAAAAATATAACACAAGTACACAACAAAATCTATTTATTTATTCAAAGTTTCATTTTTCTTTTATTTTTATCAATAAATATTTGTTCAATTGGAATCTCGATGTCTTTTTCTATATGCAGGATTGATAGATTACTGAACCGATCTTGGTTCATTGTGGACCGTAAATATGTGTTTATCCTCCTCATAGCTGAAAAAGAGCGTTCTGATGTGGCGGATGAAATCGGCAAAGTAATGGCTACTTGTATCATTAAATATAAATTTGGAATTTAATCGAAAAGTTAAAAATCGAAAAACACTTTTTATTTGTATTTTTGTTATGGTTATCCATTGTTATAACTATTAACTAGGTTTGACAGCACTGAGCACACTATTGCGATCAAATTAATAATACGAAATTCAAAAGCACGTGGATAGCAAAATTCAAAAACACATTAGTAAATATGGTCATATGGAAATATAAATAGGGAATGAAATATTGAAATGGTAATGGTAAACAAGGCGACCCGCGATCGTATCCCGTCTACGTTCCGGTAAACGTTTACGTTATCTTGGGTTTAACATCATGTTGGTGCGTGGAAACGTTTTCATGTTTTTCGGTGGCTCAGCATAGATAATATATTATCTATGAGGCTCAGTCGCTCAGACTATGCATGTATTACAATTTTTGTAAAATTACGTATGTACAATAATCATACCAATGGGCAATGTGGCAATGTTGAATGTACCGATATAAATCGTTTTTTAAAAAACAAATACTTTATAAAGGCATATAATAGCTAATGATATTTACGATTTACCAAATTAATCATAGGCATATAAAATAATATTATGAACTTAAAATAAAAATAAAATAATTACATTTTTTCCAGTTTTTCCAAAAAAAAAGAATTTTAGTAAAATATTAAAAAGCTCGTTAATATTTTAGGAAATAACTAAATATTTTTTGGGGGGGCTATTACAAGTTTTGGGGGGGCTAAGCCCCCCCAGCCCCCCCCTAGTTGCGCTTATGATTAGTGGTGAGATGGCCTGTACATAATATTATAATGGTACATGAATAGTATGTTGCTTCTAAAAAGGGCACGTTGTGTAG
Source organism: Diuraphis noxia (assembly GCF_037042655.1). Taxonomy (NCBI): domain Eukaryota; kingdom Metazoa; phylum Arthropoda; class Insecta; order Hemiptera; family Aphididae; genus Diuraphis; species Diuraphis noxia. The sequence continues at coordinate 53,048,618 of NW_028301712.1, forward strand.
GTACGCGTGTGTTTGATAAAGTATAATATACGTATATTATTATGTAGGTGCTCGGACGCGTAATAACAAAGGCGTGACTTGGAATTTTTCGTCGTGTTTTTTTTTCTAATTAATTATCATTGCTATAAGGTCATTAGGTATCGCGAGTCGCTTGCAATCACGGTTTAATTGTTCGCGAGACGGTGCCCCTATAAAATATATAGTATACATACCTACATACATGCTGCAGTGTCCAAGAATAACACGTTTTGAATCCATCACTCGTCGGCTATGACGTACCCACCTATATGCCCCGTCAACGTACGCCGTATTATAATATATGATGTGCCGCGGTGTAATAATAATAATAATAATAATAACATTATAATAGTTACGAATATGGCCATTGGCTACACGACCGTGGCTATCATGACCCTTTATTATATACATATAAGCAGGTATCATATATTTTAACGTTCCGCGGTTGCTGCGTTTTACAGTTTGTTATAACGACAACAGAAATAATGATAAAGGCTATTATTATTTTATTTTTCCAAACGACTGCTGCAATACCTAAACTGGCAACTTGTCCAAGTACGAGTACAGCAAATTACCGATATACTTATTTTATATTATATATTTACGTCAGTAAATATCGTAATAATATAATATTTATGTACGACCGTACTTATGTAGTTAAACCTAGTTGAATAGTTATAAATTTATAATCTTTATCTGCGTCTTGTAATTATTATTTACGTTGTTATGTATTATAATATTGTATATGTATAGCAGTACACAGTGCGCGTACTTTCTAAAAACTTTGAGTCAGATCTGTAACAATAATATAGAACGAAATAGTCGTGTTCACGTATACACTGTAAAATCTATATTTTGTCGGTTCTGCACAGACAGTATCGTGTCCAGTTAAATCAAATAAATAAATAAGACTGAACAATATTTAAGTACAGTGAAATTGATATAGATATTGCAGGTTTTTATACATATACATTTTTATCTTATACTCAACATACGGTTTGACTTTTGCAATGATCATAATCATGAAAATGTTTAGTATAAGAATATCATATTGGGTGCATAAATTTACGATATTATACCTTTATTAAAAGGATCTCTATTTACAACATTCAGTATTATATTTATTTATTTTAAATACATTGTTAAATTGTTTATATTTCAAAGAGTAGAATAATATGATTGAACCGGACACATCCAAGTTTTCTTAAAAATATAAATTTTTCAGTAGTTACTTCTTTTGCATGTGTGTGATTTCTTAAAGAAAAGCAAGCTTAAATATTTATTAAAGGTACCACCCCATAAACCGATTCTGTATGTACATACTGACTATTTTGTGTTATATTTAGTCGTTATGTATTATAATACTTTATATTATGCTGTAGGTATATATATATATATATATATATATATATATATATATATATATATATATATATATGTGCAGACAAAGTGTAGTTAAGACTAAAATATCTTTGTTCGTGGTTTGGACATCAGCAACAGAATATGTATTTTAATAATATTATAAATATTATTATCTTCAGGGAATAATAACTCTTGGGTATACGAGTACTACGACTAAACCGGGATAATTTACATAATTGTATTAAATCATTTCTTATACGGACTAAGTGCGAGTTGTATACCATAGGATATTAGGGGAACATATATACATATAATACATAGGTACAATAATATATAGGCAACTAAAATACAAGGATTTTAATGTCATGTGTATTATTGTTTATATACCTAGGGTGGGATGTAAAAACAAAATAAACAAAAAAAAAACGACGGCTGTACTGAGCCCGACTGAGGTAGGCTTGTATATATCTGATGTTGTCACGTGCACATATTGTGTACCTACACTTGTGTATAGTCCATTAATATATTATAATATTATAATGTTATACTGATTACGGCGTTAGATTATTCGTTGGTGTGCGACGTTTGACGAGCTTCAGCTGCAGTGTTTCTTATCAAACGTAGTCACAGTATAGAATGTATGTTATACGAGTTATATCATCATAGGAGTATGTAACACTATTAAATGTATCTACATCGTAACGAAAAACGACGAGGTGGGCTTTCGGTGGTTAGAAAATTCCGACACGTACGAAATAATAATAATAATAATAATAACAATAAAAAAAACTACGTAACAAGATGGTAGGAAACCTTTGTGTATAGACAGAGTAAAAAAATAATAATAAATAAAAAAACTTAACGGGCGAAAAGATTGACACGAGCATCTGTTGGCGCGCGATGAGCTGTCTTATTGTGTACAATAACAAGGATATTGTCGTCTGTACGTAGGAGGAAACGCACGTCTTTGGAAAAGCAATAACGTCGGTGTATTAAAAAATAATATAATCTCCACTCAACGCATGTTTTAATTTCCTAAACATTTAGGTATCGTCGTATAATATAAAATATTATATCATCATATTAATATTATATTTATAGTTAAGTAATGAGCTGCACAAAGTATGTATATACTTGTATATAATTTTTAGTAGACGGTATAGTCAATCATTGGTGCTTACACATTATTTGTAAGCAATTGTAACTATATTTTGACTAATCTTTTCGGTCAATACTATATTTTTTGTTTTTGAAAATAATATATTTTTATATAATTTTAAATACTATTTATAATATTAGATCATCTATCACAGAGGTTATCGTTTCTTATGTAATGTGTTGCGACACTTTGATTTTGTAAGAAACAAATCACATTTTATGGATTTTTAATTTTTGTTTTCAGTTGATAATATTATTTGTCAACGCCCACAAAACCAAATTATTATACGATTTTCAATTTCAAAGCAGAATACATTAAAAAAAATGTTTGATCAAAAATATCAAATACTGAACTATATATATGATATTATGATTTATTACAATAATACGAATTAATAATATATTTTGTACACACAATACATCATCGTAATACGCGTTGTGTTTAGACATATAGCGTATATAGTATAGTTAGGTTCTATGGTATGGTATAATAATATATAGAATGATTCGGAGATGCAGAGCGAGCGTTAAGGTGTGAACCGGCTCCAAAAATAATAATAATAAAAATAAATTTTATATTATAAATGCGTATATACATTATACATATGTATATATATATACACCTATATACATTATATATTATATACGTGTTACTGACTGCAGCGTGTTGGTATTTCGAGTCCAAGTATATATGGTATTTTACACGTGGCAGGGAACACCACACTATAGCACCATCATTAATAAGGCAATTTTATTGTCCTGTCACACTGTGAGCACACAATACAGTAATAGTATCCTACGCGCGCGCTTTTATATTTGATGTTGTAATGCTCCTTTTTTCTTCATTATTATTATTATTTTTTTTTTTTATATATCAAGATTCCGAAAAACCCTCTGACAATAAATCGGTTTTACTGAACGCAAGCCGCCCGTTCGTGTTAGAAGTTATTTTACTCGAAAACGCGTCATCTGACCCAGAGACCGCGTCGTACGACGTACCTATACCTATATAATATTATATTATTATCGTACGCACCTCTTGCGTTGTTGGCTTGGGGTGACTATCGTTATTCCGTATTTGTTACAAGACATACTATTACAATAATAATTTTAACGTTTTATCCAGCAAGGCACAACTATTGAAGATTTTTAAATAAATTATTTGTAAACAAAATCCTTTGATGATAAATAGACAATCACGAGACTATAATGTGCGATCAAGTATAATATTATAATTCACATATTATTATGCACGAGACTATAATGAATTTATATTTTTTAATTACCTTTCCACGACGTATATAAACTCGACTGGTAAAAAGTTACGATATCGTACCGGGTGGGGAAAAAAATATATGGCAAATATTATAACAAATATCCCATTGTTTTTGTAAATATTATAAACATCATTGAACAAAATGTAATGCCATAATGCTATAAATGTCTTTATATGACGATGATAATATAATATTATAACAGCAATTTCCTGTAGACAGTATATTGATTTAATTGAATTGCTGTAGCAATATGCAATGCACTCTCTTCTCGTTGTACGTATATACGTCGTTCAATTAAAACTAATAACTTGAACGAGTGCATTTAGATAGGAGTCTATTTTATAGATAGATATTTCGACTACTTATTGTGTACACTGACAAAAAAAAAAAAATTAAAAATTAAAAAACACATATCATTGTAAAATCAATAGGCACATTCATGATTCGTCGTTCTGCTTAGAATCTAAAATCAATCTATATAGATTAAAACAAAATGTAGCATACTGTTTGATATTTTATCATTGCACTATATACAAAAACATATCTATGATTCCTCAATTTTCTTTTCAAAGGAAAAATATATGCCTTACAAATTTAGTTAGTTTGGTTTTAAATGTTTCCATTGTGGTAAGTAAATTCGAGTTTTTATTTAACCTGCCGGCTGCGTGTTAAAAATATGTTGGATGTCCCTAATACTTAATATGCGTATAACTATGATATTGAACACATTAAGATGCATATTAGTATACAAAATACTTTTACTTTAACAATGTTTCGCTTTGAAAAAAAAAGATTTATATTATGTTTTATGACATAATTGTATAATTGGAGTACAAACGGTTCGGTGGTATATATAAAATGTATATGTGTACACTGTACACCCACAACACAAAATATGGAAATGTCTTTACCGTATCTAAATATGTATGGGAGAAGACTAGGATGAATAATAAGAATAACGATATTATACTTAATAAAATTATGTTAATATTGCAGATAACCACATTGCCCCGTCTTAAATGGGGCTTATTGTTGGTTGAAAAATAAAACTAAACACTTTCTTGTGACTTATTGCCTTAGTGGGTAATATTTGGGATTTAAATATTGTAAACTTTATAATATTCAAAATACATTAAATCCATTAACATTTTTATTTTACATTCGGAGTAATTTTGATAACTAAAAAAATTACTAATCTAATATACAAAATATCTCACCTCTTACACTAGTTTTTATGAAAACTTCTTTTACTAAACAAGTAAATAAGGGCTGATCACTATTTAAAAACTTAAAAATGCATATACGTAATTTACATAATATATGTATAAAAAATGTATAAGCTTACAATTAAAAGTATTAGTGCAGTCTCGCTCTTGTGACAATATAGAATCAATTTGGTAATAAGTTGTAACGATCTAAGATGAATATGCTAAATATTTATTATATTGATATTGTACACTATGAATAATCGAAAGACAAAATATTTATTGTCTACATACTTTTTAAAAATGCTATTTCATAAATCAATCGTTAAATAGAACTGTGTAGGTATAACTTAATACATCATATGTCGATTCTAAGTAGTATTAATACACTAAGCGATAATAGGTAGGTACATAATATATCATACAAATATCACAAGTGAAAAAATGTACACGGATGCTTCCAAAAGCCAAGACGGTGTCGGCGCTGCAGTCATTTGAAATGACGCGGAATTCTTATATAAACTTCCTAACTCTTGCTCAGTTTTCACAGCCGAATCAATAGCCATTTTAAAAGCACTCGAGATAATATCCGATCATCACCTACAAGACACCATTATCTTCACAGACTCCCTTAGTGCGATCAACAACATAAAAAACACATATAATCCTTCAGACATTGGCCTTCATATCCAGAACAAAATCTACACCTTACAATACCACAATAACATCAAAATCAAACTCTTTTGGATCCCTGGACATTCCAACATAAAAGAAAATGAACTCGCTGATCTCGCAGCCAAAAATGCTATCACGTCACCTCTATCATCGTCCATAAACATCTCTTCTTCCAGTGACATACGAATACTTATAATAAAGGAATGTCAACAAAGATGGCATCAAAAGTGGACATCTCATTACACAAAATTAAACCACATAAAACATAACACTGACAGTTGGACATTTCCCTTCGAAATCCTTAGAAAATTCGAGGTAATAATAAACCAGACTGAGAATAGGACACACAAAAATCTCCCACAGTTTTCTAATGTCCAGGGAAGAGCCTCCAATATGCACAACCTGCGGTTTTCAAGTAACCATTAAACACATCCTCACCGATTGCCGAACATATTTTAGTACCCGTACAAGCTTCAACCTGCCCGAATCACCACTTTCAGAAATATTAAACAACAATCCTCAATCCATTACCAACATCATACAATTCATCACAGCCGCCAATCTTCTAACCAAAATTTAGTATAATTTAGATATAGATATAATTCATGTAATTTTTTTTTATATATATTTCTCACTTTTAAACCCAATGGCCCATGTTGCCGAGGGTATTATTATTAAAAAAAAAAAAAAAAAATATATCATACACATACAGTGCAATGTCCAATATATGTATACACTATACTATAGGTATAAAATATGTAAATAATATAATTTATGTACTCCATAGTTTTTCATTATTTTAAGTTTTTTATTATAAAAGTAGATTATGTATATATAACTGCATTTTTATACGTAATTATTATATTATATGTGCACAAGGCACAACGCGTTGAATGACAGCTAAGAAACATATCAACGGTGCCTTAAATAATGATGATGTATAATGAAGTGTACATATTTTAACGACTTGGTTCATTTATAAAGAGTGCCTTTATTATAATATTAAGCAATAACGTACACGTTAAACGATGGCGGGAAAGTTAACTGTTAAAATTTAACCAGTAAGTTGAAAAAACACTATATATCGATACGTTAGAAGTTACTACGGAAAAAAAATATTCATTTAACTCAGTTTTAAAAAAAGTTAATCTAAAAAATCTAAAAAAAAAATGTATGTGGATCACATGAAGAGCGAATGCGTTTTTTCTAATTTCTTAAACCATAATAAACAATGTTATTGAAATTTTATCGTAATGTACAGTGTATAATATACCTATTTTACTTATATGATTATCAAATATATAAATAATATACATCTCAATTCATAATTTAATAAATATTAGGTAATTTTTTTTTATTAAAAAGCAATTTAACAATATGTGACAGTATGGCTATCAAATCTACTAAAATATGTGTCTATAAACATATTGAGAAAAATAACAGAAATGTTATTATTTTATTATTATTATTACTCGTTCTATAATATTGGATTATATTAATAATTTTGATTATAATATTGATATTCACATATAAAACTATGATAACTAAAAATTTTAAATAATTCTTCGATACATTAGTTTATTTTTAAATTAACTAAGAAAAGCTCAGTTATTTCAATCGTCAATTAGCCTAGTCAAATTCAGAAGTTGATTAGAAAATTAACTATATCTAGTTAATACTTAAATTTGATGTCATAATATTATGTATGTGGTACTGTGGTAAATTGATGAATTGTTCTTATAAATAATGTCTGTAAGAATGGGGACGAAAAACAACTCAAAAACTAAATGAACATCACAAATAAAATAATAAAGGGTCTCGTGGCTAACAAGATACGTTATAGGTACGAGATGATGGATTTTTACACCAAGTCCAGTTCTCGAGCGCGTTAGACGATTAGCCCGCAGGCCCTCGCGTAAGACTTATATACTATAATAATAGACAAATTATTCGTTATTTAATATTACATACCTAAGGTGGGCGTGTACTCGAATGACGAAACGGCTTGATAGGTATATGTTTGCGTACATATGATATTGTATAGTATCGTACTTAAAATAACAGTCAATAAAAAATGTATACTTATTGTTAGATTGAATGTAGTAAGATGTTGTCGCCTAATCAATACACTTTTTTTTCCATTATTTTATCGATGTAATCACGGCCGAGGAACGTAAACTAGTGTAACGACTTAATGACCTCGTGTCAAAGACTATTAATATTATATAATAATAATGATAATTACTCTGGCCGAAATACACTGACATAAACAGAAAAAATGAAGTGATTCTTAATCGACTCAGAATCGGTCACACGAAACTGACACACGGACATCTTATGGCAAAGACAGATCCACCCCTTTGCCCAACATGCAATACAAACTACTCCATCAAACATATCATCATCCACTGCCCAAACTTCAACGAAGCTAGAAAAGATTTCAACATCCCAGACAACCTGTACGAAGCAATTGGTCCATTTTCAAACTTTCATAGCATAATTTTATACTTTAAAAAAATAGAATTGTACAATAGCATATAATCATTTAATGTAGAAATTAACACATGTAAGCTAATAACCTATGTAGTTGATGCTTAACCAATAAAAAAAAAAAAAAAAAAAAAAAATAATGATAATATTGTGTGTGCATACTTTATGGTGTGCTACTTATACATTATTATACCAATATCTATACGATGTGTCTAGGGCTTGAATCACGACTATTGACGGGAAACTGTGGAGTAACCTGCACACACATAATATTTATAAAATATAGTTCCCGCTCAACACACATAAAATAATTTTTTTATGGTCATTCAATTTTATGGAATAATGTTTAATATATTACACATATTATCATGTTACACGCGGTTAATAAATATTGTTTTCTTATATTACCTAGTTTTAATATGGTAATACCTAATACCTAATCAATTTGCATAATATTTTGTTATAAATACTAAACTATACATTTAATTGAGACATTCTATGTAATCCTATGCAATAAAAATGTAATATTGTATGAATATATTATAAAATAATATGTTTTGAAAATTTAATTTATTTTATGCGTTTCCTTAATAAAACAATTATGGTTATACGGCGTTTCGGATAGGCAATTTAGCTATAAACACTGACATAAATTCACTACTCTATGAGACCGATCGATCAATTGTTTTTTTTTTTTGAAGAAGAAGTTTAAATAAAATATAAAAAGCACGATTATTATCAAATTATATGAACACTAGTTAATAAGAGTTATTATTATTTCTAATAATTATTAATTAATCTGCAATTAGATAACCATATTTTAAGGAGAAAAATATAGGCAAATTAATATAATTCTATTTTATTGACCTTTCAGTTAATGATTAACTATATTATATTGAATATCATAATTGTGTGTAGGTTTAGTTCAATTGAAAATTTTTTTTTTAATTGTTTATAAATAGCGCAATATACCTTCATAAACTTTTTAACAGTAGGTAATGCATTCAAATTTAACGATTAAATTATGTTCTATAATACAACAACACATTTTTTTAATAATTTTTTTATTGTGAATAATAAGCAGAAATATTTTTACAAGTTATTATATTTAATTATAATTATATACATTAATTAATGGTTTTTAAATTGAAGTGAGCGCTCCATCAAAATATACCACAGGCCAACACCCCTGATTTGGATCAATAAAAGAAAAATTATTAAAAATGTCAAGTTCAAAAGTTTAATCAAAACATATTTATTTATCTTCAGCAACAAATGAGTAATACGTATTACACCACTACACCAATAAAGTTAAAATATCCAGGGGGTACGAGAGAAGGGCGAGGACTGAATCCTGTGGGAGAAATCACCTATCCTTGCCTCAACACCTTGGCGTTGTCCCTGTTTGTACGCTTGTAGTACCTATCTGATGATAGCCAATTGTGTCGTCAAATCACTAACCATATTATGCAAATGCAAATTACTAATTTGGGTATACATTATAGTCCCCTCTTCCCTAATAATTGAATACACGTATTATTTGTATCCTAAATGCGCTTAAAATTTGTCTTATAGATATATTTAATATTTTAATGATATAATTACATTTTACATTATTATAAAATAAAATACAAAAGTACAACAAAACATAAGAGCTTAATTAGTTAATTATAGTACATTTTTACTCCTTTAAAAAAATAAAAATAAAATAATAATGTTTATTAAATATTATTCCAAGGTAAGCAGGATTTTAATGAAAATCGTTATGCAATTTAAATCATTTTTTGCGTAATATAAACTATAAATATTGAAATAATTAGGAAGTATTTAAATTTAAATACGTCTGTTATATTGTAGCCTGTAGGTGTGTATAATATCCCTACTTTAAAGCATTAATGCATTGTTATATTATGGGATTAAATGTATACAGACAAAATATATAAAAATCTGATGCCAGTGAATAAAAACCATTAGTTATTTTTGTTGCATTCAGCTATTGAATACAAAATAGGTGAAGTAATGAAATAAATATTAGTGAAAAAACTTTAATGAATATAAATATTAATAAATAATAGTATAAAAATATAATTTAAAAATATTAATTCAGATTATTAATCACTGTAAAGAGTTGATTTTCATTTTTAATTAAGATCAAAGGTATGAAATCAAGATTTAATGTATTGAATAATATATTATAATATTGTGTTATATTATATATATGTTTATACAGAAGAATCGTCGTTTATACAGCCGGTCAGCGGATTTAAATTTTAAAATGATTGAATTCATTGGTTACCTAATTATTGTTGTATTTGTGGTGATTTGGTATTACATCAAATGGAATAACAGGCATTTCGAAAAATTGGCAGCTAAAATGCAGGGACCTCCATCATATCCAATCATTGGAATAGGATATAAATTTTTGGGATCATCAGAACGTAATGAAAACAACAACATTTTATAAACAAATTCACTATACTTCCATATATGTTTTTTTATGTTCTTCAGAGACCATGAGCAAAATATTTGAACTTTTGAAAGAATATAACCCAGGGCCATTTAAAGTATGGTTAGGACCATATTTTGGAGTTGTCATCGCTAAACCAGAAGACTTAAAAGTAAATACTTTTTTAAAACAATAAAAATAGTATAATGGTCTTATGTTATCGAAATTAAACAACTTATTTACAGGAAGTTTAATATAATATTTGTACTTTGTACTTAGGTTAATAATACAATGTAATGCAATTAGACGGATAAGTTTCGCGTAGTTTGAACTCAAAATATATTTATTTTTATTAAAACATAGAGAAAAATTATTTTTAAAAATTTATAATTCACTGATTAAATTATTAAATTGTAATTATGTATAAGAAAAAAAAAATTATAATTTAAAATATTCCTTTTTAGTATCACCATGTATAAGTTATATAAAGAACATAAATTAGTTTGTTTACTTTTCGACTTTATAACATTTCCGTTTTTAAAATATTAATTACTTAAAAAAATTATTAATGCATTAATTCGTTTTTGAGATTGTTTTAAACAGTTCAAAAGCTTTTCATAAAGGCCGTATGTATGATTTTTTCAAGAATATTATGGGTGAAGGTTTGTTTACTGCACCAGGTAAGTTCTGTACAATAATATAAATGTTATGCATTTGTACAAAATATAAATAAAATCATTCGTAGTGGATATAAGGAGATTTTTACGATGAAATATTACAATATAATATAAAACAATTATAGTTGACAAATGGCGAAGACATCGTCGCATAATCAATCCCGCTTTTAATGCCAAGCTTTTCAAACAGTTTTTCCCTTCTTTTAACGAAAAAAACAAAATTCTTATCAGGAATATTACGAAGGAAATGAACAAAACAGAAGCTTTCGATCTTTGGGATTATATTGCACCGTTTTCACTTGATTCTATTTGTCGTAAGTATATAACATTTCAATGTTTGATATTTGTGATAATTGTCTATAGTTACTAAAGGATATTTTATCATTTTCCGTAGAAAACGCCGTGGGTTACAATCTTGACATACAATCAAACAATAAAGAATGTGAATTTAGCAAAGCAATTAAAACGTAATACTAAGTAAAAAGTCCCGAGGATTTGTATAATAATAATTTATTTATTATATATATATAAAATAATGTTTTTTATACTGAATATTTAATTTGCATTTTTCTTGTGGTAGGCACCTGAAATGCATAAATTTTAACCACGTTGATTTGTTTGTATAGAGGAATGGAATTAAACGCAATTCGTGTATACAAATCATGGTTATATCCAGAAATCATGTTTTCGCTTTATTTAAAACTCATTGGACAACAAAAATTTTTCGAAATAGTGAAAAAATTTCCATCACAGGTATGTTTTTTATATATAAACATTTTCAATGACTTTGTCTTTGTTTTCATTATGCATCGCTATAACCATTGTGCATAACTTAAAAAACAATACGATGTAATAGTTACGTTTGTTTTGTAGACTTTTATACTTGTGTTTGTTTTATAAGTAAAGTAAGAAATTGGTTATTTTAAAAAGTACATTGAGATAGTAAAGTGTGTTGTATAATATAATTCATTGATTTTCAGAAACAGACATCAAAGTAAAAAATAAAAAAACATGGAACAAAGAACTATATTATTAATATTCATTAGCACTTAGTTAATACGAAATTATATATTATATGAAAATGTTTTTATACGCAAATATTTAAACGAAATTTTTCGTAAAATATATCTTAATTTTTTTCTTATAATGTTTTCCATATTTACAGAACTTATACAAACTGAAAAATCAGAAATAAAAATATTTTATAACTTATGAATAATAAATAGGTTTTATAAAAATTATTCACGACCTTGTTGCCACTTAATATCCAATATATAGAATATATTATTTTTTATATGTAAATATTAAAACGAAATTATTCTTAAATATTTTACATTCTTAATTTTTTCCTGATAGTATGAAAACGTATTTTTATTTTTGACCGATGCTGCACCTTATATGGTTAAAGCCGGTAGTATTTTGACAGCATTTTACCCTAAACTGGTTCATTTGACATGTTTAGTACATAACTTTCTTCGTGTCTCAGAAACAATAAGATGTAATCATTCCGAGGTTGATCAATTATTAATAGCGACCATTAAAAAAATATTTTTAAAAGCGCCAAGTCGTGTTTCAAAATTTAAAGAAATGTATCCAAATCTTAATTTACCTCCTGGACCTATTATAACAAAATGGGGTACGTGGCTTGAAGCCGACCAATACTATTGTGATCATTTTGACAAAATAAAAAAGGTTATTTTAAATTTCGATACTGAGAATATCAATTTAAAAAATAACAAATTTTTGTTTTTTGATTCAGACAATTAACAATTGGAAACTAAAAACATGTCTTTGATAGAAAGTATTAGCATTGTAGAAAAATCAGCAGATAAATTAGAAAAAACTCAAGGGTGCATGGGAGAAATCGTCAAAAACAAATTTGCCGATATCATTGGAAAAAATTATCAGAGATATTTTAATTGGTAAAAATCAACAGGGCTCTTTGGACATTGAATTCAATCCTTCTGATATAGTGAACATGAATTACGCCACAATCACATCTGTTGACGTAGAACGGTCGTTTTCAATATAAGAGTATTCTCCGACCAAATCGTTGACCAAATATTTTTGACAAAATACGTAAAAATCACGAAAATTCACAGATTATTTTAAGCTAGAAATTCATAAAAAATTTTCTTTTTAACTCTAAGATTTAAAAATTTAATACAAGATTCCTTACAAATTTTTCAATCTTTATCACAAATAAAAAGTCCACCGGAAATTTAAATTAAAGTTTTATGAGCATTTGAAATTTAAATTTTTACAACATTGTATTTTCACTTTTAGCGATTTCCTTATTTTGATGTAACTTTAAAACAAACGACCGCAGATACTTGAAATTTTGGCTGAATGTTTATATAGGCATTTAATATATTTGATAAAATTTTCAAAACATTTAGATTTGTTTTGAGCTGTTTACTGACATTTTAATTTTTCAACTTTTTTTGTTTTTTTTTCTATAAATATCGATAAAAATGTATTTCTTCGGTAGAAAAGCTTGAAAATTTAATAAAAGGCTTCTAACACATTTTAACAATATGATACGGTGTGGTGAGTTTAAGTACCAACCGTTCTTTGTAGAAATAAATATACCTTGGTTTTAGGATTTAATGGCTGGTCTTTTATTTAATCAAGTAATATATTATTTAATATTTGTACAATATCTGGGAGGAGTGAGATTCACGGATGCGTCAGTCAGACTTACACAAGCGGACTGACGCGGTGAGAGCTCGTGTTCGACCGACGATGTTATCGTTCGGTCCTATCACATATAATGGGTGTGAGATAATTATATTATATAGAGTTATAAGATATGGGAAGGAGTCCTCCACCAGTAGCGCGTAGCTTGTACAAGCGGCTACTACTTGATGGAAAGGAGCTCGGGTCGACGGTACTTTAGCAAGTGGTCGGTAAGGGAGAGAACGGGATCGATGACAGCAATCGCGTATATAATGTTGTATGACGTTCGGTCCGGTGGTTTCACTTGTCGTCCCGGATACTCAACGTCGTCGAATTTGTTGCTGCCGGTTCGATGGTCTTCGTTCTCCGACTATTATTGGTCGGCTGATTCTGGTCACGCTGCGTTCGCTTCGCCTCGACGCTGATCTGCTCGGCGATCTGAACTTGAGCTGTAGAGTCGGTGTAGGTTGTTCTTCTGGTCTCTAGTCGTCGGTGTAGTAAGTTCTTGATGACTTGTTGACGATTAGAGATGAAGTTGAAGAGTGAAGAGTTTCTGAAATCTACTGGTATATATACCCATTTGGATCGGTAAAGTTGTTGCTGATTGTTTGTAGATTGTTGGTATGACGAGTCATCATCGTATCGTTGCCTGGTGGCTGTTACTAGCTCAGTGCGGTTTTTCCTCGTCATACCGTTGAAACTTTACTATGTAAAACCTGCCTTTTAGAACTGCGTTTAATATGTGTTGCATGTGGTTTTTAGTTGTTAGTGGTCCTGAAAAGGACCGTTTTATGTCGTACTCCGTTACAACTTCCCCCCCGGATTCGTGCCCGGGTGGTGTAGCCATCGTGCACTAATTCTTAAAGGACTGTTTACGGCGTATGGATGCCCTGAATAATGCTGTACGTAATTCATTGTTAGACAAGTACCACAACGGCGTTTTTGTAGATACTGTTTTTTGTTTCTTTCTCGGTGGTTCATATTTCGCTAGCATTTCTTTGACGTAGTTAAATGCTACTGACAAGTTGACATTTTGTTGCTCAAATGGTATGTATCTGTGCACTGATTCCTCTGTTATCATTCTAAAGTCTATTGGTTTGTTCCAATTGTCGATCTGTATGTGTCTGGCCGAGTTTACCTCTGTCACCCACTGTATTATCGACAAGTGTTTTTTCTTGTTTTGTTGTTTTTCATCTTCTTCGGCTAATCTTTTGTCCGTCCTCACTGCTTTTACTGATGCTAAAGCAGTTAAATTTTCTTTGTTCTCTTCAATCAGTTTTCGTCGATTTTCTGCGGCTATTTTCTTGGCCGTGTTTCTTTCTGACAGTATTCGCTCCATGGTGTCTCGTGTCTGTCGATGAATTGTACTGTCTAGTTTTTGTCCTGTTATAAATAGTGTTTTTTGTATCTTTATTAGCTCTCTGATAGGTTGTTTTATTGACTGGTTGTTCTGTCCTTCTGATTGGATGACTAGCAACCGTTGTTTACTAGTCAGTACGGCGTTTGTTATAAGTACTTGTTCGGTGGTTGGATATACGGTCGTATTTCCACCACATTTATTAATTCTGTTTTGCCAGTTCTATTATTGCGTAATTCTACTGTGTTACTGCTGATGATTTTTGTAATTGTGTGTGGTCCGTTAAATATATGAAATAATTTTTTTATTTCATTGTTTTGGGCGTTTGACAGCTCATGTGTTTTTGTTAGTACTTGTTGTCCAACCGTGTATTTGATTTTTTCTGTTTTATTTTTTGCTTCATATTTATTTGCCTTGTTTCTTATCCTGCTTGCCACCAGTTGGATTACCTCTTGTTTACCCTTTTTTGGTGGCTGCTCTGGGAATTTGATTAATTTTTTATTGGTTGGTTTGGTATTTCGTTTTTAATTATCTCCCATGGTGTTAATTCTGTAACTTCTGACCTTAACTTATTCATCCACTCCTCTATTTGATCGAGTTTGTTCGGCCATTTTGTATGTTGGTCATGGCAGTAGGTCCGTAATAATCGGCCAATCTCCCGGTTGTATCGTTCCACCGGGTTTGATTGTGGGTGGTATTTAGTCGAATGTTTTTTCTCGATCCCTAGTTCTTGTAGTTTTTTTTTCCAGCTTGTAGCGGTGAACTGTGTTCCGTTGTCCGTAAGAATCGACTTCGGTTTACCCGTGTTTGGTATGTAGTCGTTTTCGATTCTGTTGATGATTGCTTTCGTAGTGGCTTTTTTCAACGCATACAATCTTATAAATTTGGAGAATGTGTCTAGGATCGCCAAGATGTAGTGTGTCCCGCCGCGTCCTGTGGGGAGAGGACCCATCAAGTCGATCGACACAGTTTCGAATGGTTCTGTTGGTTTGTGTGATGTGTGTTGTCCTTTTGCGTTAAAGTTTATGGGTTTACATCTCTGACAGGTGTCACAGGATCTGGTTATTTGAGCGGTTATTTTATGCATGTTTTTGAAAATGCATGTTTCTCTTAACGTGTGGTATGTTTTATACCTACCTGGGTGTCCCATGATCTCATGAGTTTCCTGTGTAAGCTTTGTTGCTATTTGCAATGGTACTACTACCCTCCAGTTGTCCGTTGGTTTGTTTTTTGAAAATATTATACCATCTTTTTTTGTTAGATGTGTGTTAGTTGTACTGTATTTTTTCATTATATGAGGGTCGTTTTCTTGCCATTTTCCTATTTCTAAGATCATTTCTTTTAACTCAGTGCTATACTTTTGTGTCTCAATCTTGTTTATTGATATTTTCTTTTCTTGACGGTCGTCGTCCGTTCTGGGGTATCTTGTTAGAGTATCTGCCACAATATTTTGTTTCCCTGGAATGTGCCGAATTTCTAACTGATATTCCTGTAGCGCCAAAGTCCATCTGGTTAGTCTTCCGTTGGTGAGTCTGCAGTTTCTAATGAACGTTAGTGCATGGTGGTCAGTAAGTATTATTACCTTGTGGCCAATCAAATATTGTCTGAACTTTTGGCAACAATATACTAATGCCAATGCCTCGATTTCCGTGGTCGTGTATCTGGTTTCTGCTGTTCTTAAGGTTCTGCTTGCAAATCCCAGTGTTGCATGCTCATTCCCGGGTAGTATTTGGTATAACTCCCCCCCTATTGCTGTGTTTGATGCGTCCGTGTTCATATACAAAGGTTCTGTAAAGTCGGGATATGCTATTATCACCTCATTTATGAATACTTGTTTCGACTTTTTGAACGCCTCCTCGTGTTTTTCTTCCCACTTCCATGTGCTGTCTTTTTTTGTTAGTTCGATAAGTGGTTTTATTATATTCGCGAATTTGTCAATGTATCGTCTATAGAAGTTTATAAATCCTAAGTACCTTTGTACTTCTTTTGCTCTGGTTGGTGTTTTAAATTTTCTGATTGTCTCAATTTTTTCCGGGTCCATATGTGTGCCCTTTTCGGATATTATATGTCCTAGGAATTTGACTTCAGTCCGGAAGAATTGGCATTTTTCTAAGTTTACCGTTATGTTATGTAATTTAAATTTGTCTAGTACCGTATATATATGTTCGTAGTGTTCCTCGATGGATTCGGATGTGATCAATATGTCGTCGACATATATTGTTACGAAGGTGTGTAACAGTGGGCCAAGTATGTAGTCCATACACTTCTGAAATTCTGATCCACTTATGTTTAGTCCGAATGGCATGCGTTTGTATGAGTAGTTTCGTCCGTTTACCAAAAATGAACATGGGTCCCGACTCTCCTTGGCTAACGGGATCTGCCAATAACCTGACCGTAGATCGAGTGTGCTTATGAATTTTACCCTACTGAATTTCGCTAATATTGTTTCGATTGCTGTTGGACATTCTCGATCAGGTATAATTTTTTCATTAATTTTACGTGCGTCCAAACAAAGTCTGACTTCTCCGTTTTTTTTAAAAACTGGTACAATTGGAATGGAGTATGGAGATTTGGACCTTTCTATGATCCCTAATCTTATCATCTTTTCTACTTCCGCTTCCACTGCAGCTAGTTTTGCTATCGGTATCGGGTATGGTCGTTGGTTTACTGGTGTTTCGTCTTTTAACTTGATTTTGCACTCGTACCCTTTGGCTTCTCCGGGTGTATCTCTAAAAACGTCGTGGAAACGCTCCAGTAATGTGTCTATTTATTCTTGTTCCTGCGGTTGCATGGTCTTTATTTGTTTGTTTGTTCCTGGTTCTTTGATTGATTTTGTTGAGATGACCCTTAATTGAGATGTCTTTGTTGTCTTCTTTTTTATTGTCAGAGATGTATTTCCGGTAGCTGTGATCAGTGTTATTTTGTTCTGTGTATAATTTATTGTTGCGTTGTTAAGTTCCAAAAAATCACTCCCCAAAATTCCGTTTTCATTCAAATTGTCTACGATGATGAACGGTGTATGAATCGTGACTTCGCCGATCTTTGTTGGTATGAGTATTTGTCTTGTCACTTTTGTCGGTTTCTCACCGACTGCTAAGTGTATACACATTCCGACTAATGGGAGTGTTGGTATATTGTGTATGTCCTGTCGTATCTCATCTTCATACTTGGCGGATATCACACTTACTTCTGCACCCGAATCAACTAGCATTTCGTATTTCTTTTCCTTTATCACGATGTCTACGTAAGGACATCCCTTCAATTCGGGTTGTTGAGTTGCTGTGTCAAAATCGTCTTCGTTTATTAACTCGGTTGTGTCTAGCTCGACCAGGTGCTGTGTTGGATCTTTCCCGTTGTGTTTAGTTTTGTAGTAACTGATTGTGCGGATCTTCGTTGGACTTGGGGTGTTACGTACTGTGGTCAGTCTGATTCCACAGTCCCCTGTTCGTAGTTTTTTTGATCAGTATCCTCTGTGTCGTCTCCTTCTATCTCCTCGTCGTCATTGATTTCTTCAGTCAATGTGATTTGTTTAATGGTTTTCTTGAAATTATTGTTGATCTGTGCTTGTTGTCCGTGTGTCGCCACGTTAGACGTCATATCCGCTCCTTTTTGTGATAAGTTGTTCATTTGACGTGTTGTCGGTGGTTGGTTGTTTAGTTGACTACGTTGTGTTTGTCCGAATCGATTATTGAAAGAGTTTGTGGTTCTTTGTGGTGGTCGACTTCTTTGCACCGTATATTGTTCTTCTTGTTGGTCGCTAGTTGCTTGTTTGCTATACCCATTCTCTAGTTCTCCTAACTTCTCCCATACGTTCAAAAATTTTTTCTCTTGAGTGGTTTGAATGTATGCTTGGATTGCTATTGGGAAGTGTTTCGTAATTAAGTTTATGGCCTGTGTCTCGTCCATTTTTGGCGAGTCCAAGTATTTTAATTCGGCCATCCAGTAATGGAAGTGTTCTTGGAAGTTACTACTAATTGGTTTTTTCCCTGCTTCTGTACATCTGATGAATATGTCCCACTGCTTATCTTCCGAGAAGTAGTGTTTTAGAAATAGTGTTTTAAATGTGTCTTCCGTCGGTGTTGCGTCTTTAATCATGTTGAACCATTTTGCTGCGTTCCCGCGCATACAATTCTCGATAAGAATTATTTTGTCTGCTGGTGTGACCTTCTTATATAACATATACGAGCTTAGGTCTTTCAAAAAATTCTTCGGGTGTTCGTTTGCATTCCCACTAAATGTTGGCATTGTCATTTCGACGGTGTTCGGTTTGGTGTACGATTCCTCTTGTTGTGTGTTTTTTAACGTAATCATTTCTTTTTCACGTTTTGCAGTTTCAATGGTAATTCTTGTATCCGTGTCATTTATCAATTGTCTAATTGCTGATGTTTCTTCTTTCATTTTTATCAGTTCAGATGTTAGTTCACTGATTACTTGTTTATGTCTTTCCTCTTGGGCTTCCATTTTTTCGGTCAATGTTACAATTCTTTCATTTAATCTGATTATCTTCTCGCTAGTTGTCTCGTGTGTTGGGGTTTCTTGCACATTCTTCTTATTTGTTCGCGTCATTATGACTGATTTTGTTGTTCGGTCTTTGTCGTGGATTCTGAGTTACTAGTTGGGCGCCAGTTGATACGGTGTGGTAAGTTTAAGTACCAACCGTTCTTTGTAGAAATAAATATACCTTGGTTTTAGGATTTAATGGCTGGTCTTTTATTTAATCAAGTAATATATTATTTAATATTTGTACAATATCTGGGAGGAGTGAGATTCACGGATGCGTCAGTCAGACTTACACAAGCGGACTGACGCGGTGAGAGCTCGCGTTCGACCGACGATGTTATCGTTCGGTCCTATCACATATAATGGGTGTGAGATAATTATATTATATAGAGTTATAAGATATGGGAAGGAGTCCTCCACCAGTAGCGCGTAGCTTGTACAAGCGGCTACTACTTGATGGAAAGGAGCTCGGGTCGACGGTACTTTAGCAAGTGGTCGGTAAGGGAGAGAACGGGATCGATGACAGCAATCGCGTATATAATGTTGTATGACGTTCGGTCCGGTGGTTTCACTTGTCGTCCCGGATACTCAACGTCGTCGAATTTGTTGCTGCCGGTTCGATGGTCTTCGTTCTCCGACTATTATTGGTCGGCTGATTCTGGTCACGCTGCGTTCGCTTCGCCTCGACGCTGATCTGCTCGGCGATCTGAACTTGAGCTGTAGAGTCGGTGTAGGTTGTTCTTCTGGTCTCTAGTCGTCGGTGTAGTAAGTTCTTGATGACTTGTTGACGATTAGAGATGAAGTTGAAGAGTGAAGAGTTTCTGAAATCTACTGGTATATATACCCATTTGGATCGGTAAAGTTGTTGCTGATTGTTTGTAGATTGTTGGTATGACGAGTCATCATCGTATCGTTGCCTGGTGGCTGTTACTAGCTCAGTGCGGTTTTTCCTCGTCATACCGTTGAAACTTTACTATGTAAAACCTGCCTTTTAGAACTGCGTTTAATATGTGTTGCATGTGGTTTTTAGTTGTTAGTGGTCCTGAAAAGGACCGTTTTATGTCGTACTCCGTTACAAATAGCAGTTAAAAAATATTAAAAATACGTTGGCACGATTTTTTTTTTATAAGCATTTAAAGTTCAAATTTTGACTAAATACGTAAAAATTACGGCAATGTTCAAATTATCTTAGATAGAAATTCATAAAAGTTTTTTCTTTTAAATTCTAAGATTTGAAAATTTAATACAAAGCTCCTAACATATTTTTACAATAGAAGTTGAAAATTAAAAGAAATACATTTCCACAATTTTTTTTTATAAGCATTCAAAGTTTGAATTTTGACAACATATTATGTAAAAATCACGAAAATTCGTAAATTATTTTATGCTAGAAATTCATAAAAAAATTTCCTTTTATATCTAAGATTTGAAAATTTAATACATGGCTCATAATATATTTTTACAATAGCAATTGAAAAATAAAATAAATATATAGTCATCCATTTTTTTTATAAGCATTTAAAGTTCAAATTTTGACTAAATACGTAAAACTTACGGCAATGTTCATATTATCTTAGATAGAAATTCATAAAAGTTTTTCTTTTTAATTCTAAGATTTGAAAATTTAATACAAGGCGCCTAACATATTTAAGATTCTGAACGAAGTGATGAATGTATTGATTTTACAATGATGTGTGTTTTTTTTTTTGTTTGGTTTTGTGTTTGTGTAAAGCATAACTAGTCGAAATAATGCTTCAATTTCAAACTTTGTGGGTGGTTTTCGATGTAAAAGTGAATATCCTTGGTGCATTATAGAGTTCAAAAGTAAACATTTTCCAACAGTTTTCAAAAAAATCGAGAAAAACAAAAAAAAAAATGACAGAAAAAGGGGAATTTTTACGCAAAACCAGTTTTCGACCAAATCGATTTTTTTATATGGTTGTAATTCAAAAACTAATCACTGTAAATACTTGACATTTTCACCATATATTTATGTAAGTGATATATATATATACAGTTTAATTTTCAAAATATTTTGACTTTTTTTTAAATATTTAATATTTATAGACAATTGAAATATTCAATATTTCTGAAAATTTTTTTTTGTAGTGTTGATAAAATTTTTTTGGCCCAATCAAAATACTTGAAAATTTAATACAAAGTTCCTCATAATTTATTCTTATAATGATTAAAAAAAATATAAGAATAAGAGGCACAATTTTTTTTATTAGCATTTTAAGTTCAAATTTTGACAAAAATTCGTTAAAACCAAGAATATTATTAATTATTAAGTTTGAGAATAGAAAAAACTGTAGGTAGCAAAAATAGTAGGTGATATGCATACGGTAAACCACTTTTACAAGCTTATTACATCAAACTTTTTGTATAAGTAATATGGAATATTGATGAACTTAATAAAACCAGCCATTATAAACTCCAGTTCGGCCACTATATATTGGTAAATGTTAATAGTATTCATATGTAGATACGTTGGATTATTTGGATTGTGTCATTTTGACTTAAGTGTGGCGTTATAAGTTCTGCAAACTCCATTGCAGATATTTTAAAAATAGTCTTATTATTTCATTATCTACAGGTTAGGTTTTGGTTAATTGCTATTAATAAGGCATGTTTTGTATTAATCACGCGTACGTGATTATGTAAATGCATGTTACTCAGAAGGCAATCAATCACAAGCCTTCCAATATAAATTGGATTATTATTGAAATAAAACACTCATATATTATTTCGTAATTATAAACACATTTCTTCCCCGTTGAACAATAAAAATCCAACAATTCCGTAACAACGACGTAAGAACCCTCATTTTAGATTCTGAGCGGAGCGATGAATGTATTGATTTTACCATGACGTGTGTTTTTTTTTTTTTTTTGTGTCTGTCATCACGTTTTGGGGCAGTAAAAATGCTTCGATTTTTGACTTCAGTACCTCGTTCGATCAGAAAGTGAATCTAGTTGGTACTTTGGGGGGTCAAAAGTGAAAAATTAACTAATTAATTAATATTATTTTAAATAATGATGGATAAACAAACTAAAAATTAAGGGGAAAACGGGAAATTTGACGCACACACTCAGTTTTCGACAAAATCGATTTTGGTTTTTGATGTAACTTTAAAACAAATGACCATAGATACATGTAATTTTCACCTAATGTTTATATAAGTATATTCTATCCACCATGAAATTTTTAAAAAATTTCGACTTAATTTGAACTATTCATAGGCATTTCAAATTTTCGATCATTATTAGTTTTTTTTAAATTAATATCGATAAAAATTTATTTGTTAGGCAGAAAGGCTTGAAAATTTAATACAAGGCTCTTAACATATTGTTACAATAGCAGTTGAAAAATAAAAGAAATTCATAGTCACAATTTTTTTTTATAAGCATTCAAATTTTTAATTTTGACAAAATACGTAAAAATCACAAAAATTCGCAAATTGTTTTAAGCTAGAAATTCATAAAAAAATTTCATTTTAAATCTGAGACATGAAAACTTCATACAAGATTCCTTACTAATTTTTCAATCTTTATCACAAAAAAAATGTCCACCGGAAATTCAAATTAAATTTTTATTAGCATTTGAATTTCAAATATTGACAAAAATTCGTCAAAACCATGAATATTTGCGAATTTTTTTGTAGTTCAAAATTCATGATATTGTTTGTATTTTTATCTAAGGTTATAAAATTCAACAATAAGTTTTCCATAAGTTTTGCTTCAAATAGCCATAGAGAAAATTTGAAGCGTCATTATAGGAAAAATGTTTTGAGCGTTTGAGTTTTAAATTTTTATGAACGTAATGATAACGATTTATCCTCAAACCAGGTATATGTATACCTATGATAATATAAGGTATTATGAATTATGATAACTACATGCAATGTTTTTGGAAAAATTGATTAACCATGCCTTATGCAAAATGCGTCTTAATTGAAAAATAAAATATTTGTTTCAAAATAGAATACATGACAATATTTAAATATAATATATCCTAGACTGACAAATCATCTCCGTTCAGAATCGTTTGTCGTATACAATGATACCTATCATTGCATTCAAATTTAATCCCATCCATTACAGTAACCTACTGTACAGCAGAGCGACATCCACGACTTACCCGCTTTTTTTACAATAGCAGTTGCAAAATAAAAGGAATACATAGTCACAATTTTTTTTTAAGCATTCAAAGTTTGAGTTTTGACAACATATTATGTAAAAATCACGAAAATTCACAAATTATTTTAAGCTAGAAATTCATAAAAAATGTTCCTTTTATAAATAAGATTTGAAAATGTAATACAAGGCTCATAATATATTTTTAGAATAGAAATTGAAAAATAAAAGAAATGCGTAGTCACAATTTTTTTTTACAAGCATTCAAAGTTTGAATTTTGACAACATATTTAAAAATCACGAAAATTCGCAAATTATTTCAAACTAGAAATTCATAAAAAATTTTTTTTTAAATCTAAGATTTGAAAATTTTTAATAACCTATAATATATCCTAGACAGATAAACCGTCTTCGCTCAGAATCGTTTTTCGTATACAATGATATGATATCATTGGATTCAAATTTAATTCCATCCATTACAGTAACCCACTTGTAACCTACTGTACAGCAGAGCGACATCCACAACTTACCCGCCTTTTTTAAATATACATTTCGATAAAAATAATTGCATATTTATGTACATATTTTGATTTTCTTATTACAATAAAGTCCGTTCCCTAGTTATTACATTAATTTATGAAAAAAAATTTTTTTTCTATTTTCAACAAATTCAATCGAGTTTCTTTATAAATTAATGATGGGTTTTTCCATACTTTTTAGATTTTGCATGCTTTATATTCAAAATTATTTTATAATATTTATTTTTTGATAGATTTAAATTGTTCATATCTTTATTCAGTAATAATATTTTATTATTCTTGTAAAAACACTTTTTTGGCCAGTCATTTTAAATTTACAGATGAAACACAAAAATATGAGTTTAAAACAAAAGTACCAACGAGCGAATAATAGTAAATAAATGAAAATAAGTATTTATTTTTTCATAGTAAATCATTGATCTCTTGAAATATATTTATCAAATTGATAATCACAATCAAATACTAGTTTAATTGACAATACTTCAAAACTAAGTACTACAGGAATTAAGACTAGCAATCATTTATAAACTTTTTTAGCAGTTTATTTTGTTTAATTTACGGAAATGTTTAAGATTTAGAATATTATCCGGACAATTTTAGATAATTTTGATTTTAATTAAATATATATGTATAGGCCAAAGAGCATCGTGCAAATTTTTCGAGAATTTCTCACTGTGTTCGATTTTCTCATTTTTATTCTAACATACTACTTATTTTAAGTTTATTACCTTTTAATGAATTCATACTAGAATATTTGTCATTTAGGTGGTAAAGGAAAAAAAAGATGAATTTGCAGACCAAAGAAAAAGAGTTATTAATGTTAAAAAAGATGTTATCAACAATGACGATGGTGAGTTACTCGGGACTGTGAATTTAAAATCATCATTGTTTAACACATTTTTTCAGAACGATATTAAAATCTAAATAACAAAAACGAATTTACTATATAGTTCTGAATAAAAAGTGTTATTGTTTAGAAAACCAATCAAAAATTCTTTTGGACATATTGTTCAAACTGAACGATGAAGATGAAAACTATTCAAACTCCGATATTGAAAGTGAAGTTGTAACTATGATGTATGCGGTAAATATTTGTCATTTTAATTTTTGTATTATCTTCTTGTATGAAACGTATTTTTAATAAAATAAAAATAATACACATTTTATTACAGGGTAGTGATACCAGTGCTATTGTAATCTGTTTTTGTCTTTTGATGTTAGCCATACATCAAGATATCCAAGTATGTACTTATATATATAACATGATATATATTAACAAGCATACAATATAAATACGGAATATTCTTGAAGTAGATTTTTTTTTTTATTGAAAATAGAAACAAAAGACAATCTATACACATAAATTTGTACAATAAGTCATTACGATAACAATTATAATATGACCATAGCGTGAATCACATGATAGGGGAAGACCACCGGTAATAGCCCTTGTATAATTTCTTAATTATTTTAATTATATAGATGCAGTAGGGAGATTGTTTGGCTCTATGTTTGTTGTTTTTTTTTTAGAGTAGTAGGTCGCGATTCAAGTTTCTTTTTAGTCTGCGTGGAGGCTGGTCAGGGATAAGATTTGAGGACATTTTTTGAGTTAAGGGGTTAATATTCTATGGCAATTTTATGTAGTAGGATTTATAATGGCGTTTTGACAGTATATTCACTGTTTCAATTTGTAAGTCGTTATGTAAAGATTGATTCGTTACATACCAAGGAGCACCAGTGACCAGTGATCATACGAAGGGTTATGTTTTGAAATGACTGGATGGGGTGGATGTTTGAAGGTGTTTGGCTGGGCCCAAATTTGAATACCATAGGACCATAGTGGTCTAATAACGGTTTTGTATAAAAGTATTTTTAGTTTGAGTTTCGACTTTATTGAAGTAGATTTGACAGTTTTAAACATTAAATGTTTACAATGACCTGTTTATACTACATTATATTAAACACATAAAAAAATATGGAAATTTAATTAAAATAATGTATTATGTACTTAACTACTTTGTTAGTAAATTTTATTTACATTTTAGGATAAAGTATATGATGAAATTTACAATATATTTGGTGAAGGTGACCAAACTATAACTATGGAAGACACTACAAAACTCGTGTATTTAGAACAAGTGATAAAAGAAACTCTTCGAATGTACCCTGTAGGACCATTATTACTTAGAGAAATTCAAGAGGATCTTAAAATATGTGAGTGAATTTAAAAATGTTTTATCTGTGTATAAAATAATATTTAATTAAATTTATTTAAGTTTCAAGTGATTACGTACTGCCAAAAGGTACAATCTGTGTTTTATGTCCAATAGCCACACATTATAATCCTGATTTGTACCCAAATCCTTGGTTATTTAATCCTGAAAACTTTAGCCCAGAAAATGTTGCTAAACGTCATAGATATAGCTTCATTGCTTTTAGTGGTGGTCCAAGAGGTTGCATAGGTAAAATAATAATTTGAAAAATCATCATGTTTGTATAGTCCACCAATATATTCTAATACTATATTGTATTTAAATTTAAACTATAGGATCCAAATATGCTATGTGGTCGATGAAAGTTACTGTGTCAACGTTTTTACGAAATTTTAGCGTACATTCAGATATGAAATTAACAGATATCAAGTTAAAATTAGGTTTGATGATGAGAAGTGTTCACGGTTATCCAGTTACAATTCGACCAAGAGATAGAAGACCAATATACGAGCATAAGTAAAATCAGAATGGGTAAGGAAAATGCGCGCAATTGTTGGTTAATATGATGACTCATATTTTTTGAACATTTTTGTGTTGGATATCATTTATATTATAATTATAATATTATTATTAATACCTATTAGTGTTTGATGTTTATTGTTAAATACAACAATACAAAACCAGTAATACTACATGGTTTTAAAGGGTAATACGCTGCTATAAGTAATGTGTTTTGTAAGTTTAATTTTTGTATTAAATATTTAAACTAACATAATTATATGCCTTATTAAAAAAAAATGTTCAAATTAATCAAAACAATTAAAAACATTTTTTTCATAATAGTTTACTTTTGATTTCTACATCTGTATTTGATTTTGAATCACCATAATATAGTTTATTGATATTTTAAATTTACTGTTGTAATATTTTCCAATTTTTTACATTTTATCAAACTAAATATTAAATAAATAAAAAATAATCATGTCAGTGTAATTTTGTATTTCTTTTCATCTTAATCATTTAAAACTTTAATTTAATATTAAAAGTTAAAACTAGTACCTGAGAGTAACCTAGTCGCAGACAATTAACTTATAACGTTATAAGTAGTGCTGTAAATTTTCAATCATTCTGAAAATATTGAAAAAATTTTATATAGATTTTTTATTCTTCATATTATTAAAATATTATAGTCAATAGTTAATACTTAATTTGTTAATTATATATTCTGATATTCATACCCAAAAAACTCAATAAATGTTATACAAAAAAAATACTAAATGTTCAAATAACTATTAAAAATCTTTAGAATTTAGAATTGATTAAAGCTTAACTAGGTACATAAATTGTTCAATACCATTTGCATTCTTATATTACATATAGCTATGTCCTACATAATATATATGTATTCATTTATTCACTAAAAAATTACGAAATATGCAATCAAAGTTGTGCTAAAAATTATAAAATATATTAATAAATAATATAAAAAATTATTATAATTCATAAAATATAAATATTTTATTTTATTTAATACAATTTAAAATACATTTTTTAAACTGTCATAGCATTTTATTTACTTTAGATTACATTACTATATGCATTACATCATTAGTGTTACATTGTAGTGCTGAAGTGCTACTATAGTTTTTTTTTTAATAAAATGACAATTGTGACATGCACCATTTTCGAATAAAGTGCCTTTAACGAATTTGATTGTAAAACTTATGTATACAAATTATTGTGGAATTAATTGTATACCTAGTTCGATCATTTAAATTGTTTTTTTTTAAATGTACTGAAAAATATGCATTTTTGTTTTTAAATCACAAAGTATGCAATTAAAATACAAAACCATTAATTATGTAAACATATACAAAATAAAAGTAGGTAGTATTATTTGATTCGGTAGAACATGAATTACATTTGTATCCAGGTAAGCATTAAATACGAAAAATAGAAAAAAAATGCAATTTCATAAGCATTTGAGGCCTACACATAATGTTATGTGTATTTTGATATGTTATTTACATGCTATATTATATTATTATAAAACACAATTTGTAAGTTCAGTATAGTTTTAAAAATGTTTACCCTATTAAATTTTGATTTTTAGGACTTTTAAGTAAACCTAAAGTCCATATTTTTATCTTCTTGATATATTTTGTACCACTTAAGGATTATCCTGTGACGATTCAAACTTATTTTTCAAATTAAAACGCACTTATTTTTACTGTAAATTATTTAATGACTGATTTTCTTGAAAATGTTGATGTGTATAAATCAAAGTATTAATGAGCAGTATTTGAGTTATTAAAATGTTTAAGGATAATAATATTCTTAAATGTGGTATAATATAAATATAAAATAAACGTAAAATTGTTTGTGGTGTTTAATTTAATAAAATATATAATTTTTAAAAATGATTTATATTGATAAATCAATAGTCATTACTTATTCATTAGTAACATTTTCAAATTATCTAAGCCCTCATATCTATTTAACCCATTAACATATACATAATAGTAATAGGTATACTAACCATAATAGACAAAGTTATATACATTTAAAACTACTAGCTCGAATTTTGATTTAGATACATAAAAAAAAAAATTACTTAATGATTAAAATTTAAAAAATGAGGGTTCTTACGTCGTTGTTACGGAATTGTTGGATTTTTATTGTTCAACGGGGAAGAAATGTGTTTATAATTACGAAATAATATATGAGTGTTTTATTTCAATAATAATCCAATTTATATTGGAAGGCTTGTGATTGATTGCCTTCTGAGTAACATGCATTTACATAATCACGTACGCGTGATTAATACAAAACATGCCTTATTAATAGCAATTAACCAAAACCTAACCTGTAGATAATGAAATAATAAGACTATTTTTAAAATATCTGCAATGGAGTTTGCAGAACTTATAACACCACACTTAAGTCAAAATGACACAATCCAAATAATCCAACGTATCTACATATGAATACTATTAACATTTACCAATATATAGTGGCCGAACTGGAGTTTATAATGGCTGGTTTTATTAAGTTCATCAATATTCCATATTACTTATACAAAAAGTTTGATGTAATAAGCTTGTAAAAGTGGTTTACCGTTTGCATATCACCTACTATTTTTCCTACCTACAATTTTTTCTACTCTCAAACTTATTGTTTATATAATATTATACAGGTGTCCTGCGAGGATTTACACAATGCAATATCTCCTGAGATAATAAATATATCATAAATCTGTTTCTTTATTAGACTCACATAGACAAGGGATAGAAAATATATTTTTTAATTTTTAATTTTTGAAAAAAAAAACAAAGATCCCATTTTATAGTTTATTTTGCTGAAAATTTCGACCTTTCAACATTAATCACACAACTTTTAATACATTTTTTAGTTAATAGATAAAATAACAAAAGACTGATTTTTATCCAGACGGTGAGTTCCCGGGGATATATATATATATATTTATATACTTTTCATAACGGCAGTATAAGACACATGTATTATACATATTGTATAATACAACATGTCGCAACCTCGCAACGTGTTATTCAGTGAATATGCTGTTACATTTACTATTAATTTAGTATTATATATAATAATATATTATTCAAGCTCTATGATTTACACAGAAGATAATATATACATACATATATATATATATATATATATATTTATATTTATTAATTATTGAACTAATTAAAAATACGCATAATATAAAAGAATGTATGTTTTTCCTTATAATAACTAAATACACATTCCAACGCACGATTAATACTAAAAATATAAATTGTACTTCGTAATATCACATATTTTTTTCTCATCAAAACGTTGTATTTATTTTATTCTAGTTATTGACATATAATATACTTCATGAATAATGATAATTGTGGTTTAGCTGCTGTTGATGTTGTTGAAATTAAATCTAAAACTAGTTTTCTCAAATAAAATATGTACTGTTAGTGGATCCCTACTCAATAATGTATTGTTATTATTATTATGTTTTTTTACTAGAAAATAAAACATTTACAATTTGTATAAAAATGATACAATAAGTAAATTTTAAATCTTATGCACTAGGTGTTCTGATGTTGTGGCAAGATAGAAGGAGGCATCCATTGACATTACTTCAATAATAATTCTTTACATTTTGTTTAATTCATTTTATTAGATGGCTAGTTAAGAAAGTAAATCTTACTTCCCATGCTAATTTCATTTATGACGACAGAGAAGATTGTCGAGCATAGTAGCAGAGGTTTAGTTGGAAATTAATGGGTTGGGATGATTGAATTTAGTGATGAATTAAAAATATATAATGAAGATACATTTTAAGTAATATAATAATATATTTTGAGGAGATTAAAGAAAATATAAAAATGTGTATAAATAAAAATTTAAATAAAATAATCGATTTTTTTTCAATTCGTAGGTTGGAAATTTGACTATTTGTGACCAATGAAAGAATTTCTTATATATGAATATTTTACAAATTCAAATATACGAATAATACCGTTGATTTTCAATGATTATTTTACCAACAATACTATAATAAATTATTATGTTTTAAACTATTTGTACCTATGCAAAATACAAATAATGTTTTGATGTATTTTTCTAATTTCAACCTTCCAAAAAAAAATTAAAATCAAACAACCGTAAAAATTAGTTTTTCCAAATAACTGTATAGTGAAGTGTTTTTTGAATAGATGTTTTAGATAGATTTTACATAATAATATACGAGTTGTTTTTATTTTTTTTAAATAATATTCAGTTCTACAATAATCAATAATTATGGTTTTATATATTTTTATGTAAGAACTATTTTATTAGATGTATATTCCAAAAATATCGATTATTTACGATTTACATATAGGTACAATAGGTACATGGTACATCTGAATGTCCACGCGGCCGGTGGTTAAGAATAACACGTATAAAATTATTATTTTTTATGTCAATTTAATATATAAAGCTTAATGTAAATGAAATAGGAAAGAAAGTACATACATATGTAAAGCTGAATCAATGAAACAATTAATACGAAATTTTATTTGTAGTTTAATTATTTTAGTATAACTGCTAAGAAAGGATTTCCAAAATTTGCATTTTAAAGAGGTCCTCAAAGAACGATTTTGAGATTCACTGTAGAAATTAAAATTTTGTATGATTATAAATGGACAATGGTTGACGACATTGGATGTAGATTATAATAATGACAGTAGACATGAGTTTTTTTTTTTGTATGTAATCGTTGCCTTTGGTTAGAGGTCGAGCACACGAAGAAAAATTATACATCAAATAGTTACGCTTACTTATAAGAATCTATAACTTAAGACCAAATGTATATTTGTAGCTTATATATAGGAACATTACACTAATCGAATTATATTCATGAAGATCTTAAATATTGTTTTAGGGATATTAGAAAAATTTAGAGGGTTGTTAATGTTTTGCAGCTCTATAGACGTATTATTTAAACTTAATTGATTGGATCGTATAGATTTCAAAATTAAATTTTGTACAAGGGATTATTGTTTAATTCAGGGGCGAGGGGCGTCTTTCCTATTTTTTAAATGACATGCTGACTTATTTGGAAATTCAAAAAAAATGTTCAGCAAATAAAAATACTATAATAATCTATATATAATTATGAATATAGTAAACTAAATAATACTAAATCATTACTTACATTTAGGGTTTGGATTTCAATGTATTTTCATTTCTTTTTTTTGGAAAATTTTACAATTCTTATATGATGCTTTCTAAGCTACAAATGCATTTCAAGTATTCCTTTTGTTCTGACCACAAAATTTTTTGGGTGTATATTTTGCTTGTCAGCGAATTTGATATTTTTTAGAGTATTTTTGACTTCGTTGAGTAGTCATAGTGATATACATAATATAAATTATTTTCATTTTGAACTTAATATCTGGTAATCCGGTTTTAAATTACTCAAGGTCTGAAATTTATCTTTATGTCAAACCATCTAATCAGCTGATTTGATTGAATACAACAAACAACATATTTTTATTATTGAATGATTACAATAGATCGATGGTGTGTGTGACCGATTGTCATCGCTGTCATCAGACGCTTTTAGACCTGTTGCGTATACATTGAAATCACTGCCGGTGTATTTCACATGTCATATATTTCGCAAATGTTTTTATAAAAATATAATTTTGAACTATATAGATATTTTTTTTTTTTTTTAAGTATTTTGAATTTATTTAAAATCATATATTTTTTAGTATTTTTTTTTTATAGTTTTTAGGTCATAACTGAATTTTTGAAAGGGAATCTTTTGGTATTTTTAAGGGGATTTATATACAAACAACAAGCCCTACTTAAATCATTTAAAGTTAAATTTTAATATTTATGGACATTATTGTGTCTAAAACATCATGTATATTTTTTTTTTCAAAATAGTGAGCCCTACTGAGAGAACTCGCGGAGATCGCCTGGAGTTCTAAATGTATGTAATAATTACATAAATAGTGTATATATAAAACAAATTCTGAAATAATCAATTGCAGTAATTGCACTTAAAATATTTAAATAAACGTTTTTATTTTAATTTAATTAATTTAATAACACATTAACATAATGTCATAGCTATTGTGGGCTAGTGTGTCCGTGATTTATATTCCGAACATGCTGTTCTGCACATTTTGAGTTGCATCATAACCAGGTCAAAATATAATCTTGATAAATTTAAAGTAAGCATAATCATTCGCCAAATGACGCTGTTGACTCAATTGTTTGCGGTTTTGAAAGTAAAATGTTATATTATCTGTATTTTGTTATTATTTTTTTTTTTAATGTGCAGGTGCCTACCTAGGCTTGAATTTACTTTCCTCCCCCTTTATACAACAATTATGGATATACTCGTACTACAGTAAGAAATTACACCATAGAATGTTCGCACAAACTTAAATAGTATACCAAGGTAAGTAGGATTTCAATTTATACCAAGTGGGATTGAATTTGAATGATATAACATGTTAATGCAATATAAATGATAAATGTAATTGATGTCACTATATCAGGAACTAGTGTATTCCAAATGCATGAATGTATTGAACATTCTATGCATATCAATTCCTACTACAAAGTATTGATGCATTGTAACGTAACGGTTTGATTATGATTAAATAATGCCTCTAGATACATATAAGAAGGGAATGTCAGTAAATAAAAATCATTAGTTATTTTTACTGCATTAAGTTATTGAGTAGATTTAACGTAGGTGTATAAATACAATAAAAAGTAGCGAAAAACTATTCGATTAATTTATTACTTAGCTAAGTATAATAAATAATAGCTTAAAAATATAATTTGATAGTATTAATATAATAACCGTAAAGAGGTAATTTTCGTTTTAAATTTGGATTGAATGTTTGTAATTAAGATTAAATATAATATATTGACGCAGACAATATAATATAGATGTATTGAATGTTTTTATACTAAATTTGTCATTTAATACAGTCAGTCAGTGGATTTCAATTTTAAATTGAAAATGATTGAAATAATCGTGTATCTAAATATTGTTATTCTTGTGGTGTTGTGGTGTTACTTTAAATGGAATAGCAGACACTTTGAAAAATTGGCAGCTAGAATACCGGGACCTCCAGCGTACCCGATCATAGGAACAGGATATCAATTTATTGGATCATCAGAACGTAATGAAAATAATAATGTATTGAAACATATTAAATTTTTTACATATTTTTATTTTTTGATGTTATTCAGAAATCATGAGCAAAATAATTGATAATTCGAAAATATATAATCTAGAGCCTTTTAGAGCATGGTTAGGACCATATTTTGCAGTTGTCATCGCTAAACCAGAAGACTTACAAGTAATAACTTTTTTTAAATAATAAACATGAAATATTGGTGTAATGCTATTTAAATTAAATTGTTAGATTAGTTAAACCATTAATTTTCGGTAAGCTTAATCGTTATATAGAAAATTATACTTAAGTATTACAGCGTTCAAATTAAACTTTTTGACTTTTCATTTTTTTACAGTTTTAATCAAAACAATTTTGAATTTTAATAATAATAAGAAAAAATCTAAACATTAGTTTGATTCATTTTTGATAAAATATTCTTTTCTAAAATTTAATAATTTAAAAAAAAAAATAGTTGTTTTTATTTTTATTGTTTTCATTTTTCAGATTGTCTTTAATAATTCAAAAACTCTTCAAAAAGACCATATGTACGATTTTTTGAAGAATATCGTGGGTGAAGGTTTGTTTACTGCACCCGGTAAGTTAAATTCAAAAGTTTAAATTATTTGCATTTCTTCAAACTATAAATAAAAGTCGTTCTTATTATCAGATATGAGAAGGTTTTTAATGTAATTTAATTACAATTCAATATAATTTAAAATGATTACAGTTGAAAAATGGCGGATAAACCGACGCATGATCACTCCTGCTTTTAATGCCAAACTTCTAGAAAAATTTTTTCCTGTTTTTAACGAAAAAAACAAAATTCTTATCAGGAATGTTACTAAGGAATTAAATAAAACACAGACGTTTGATCTCTGGGACTATATTGCACCAGCTGCTCTTGATACTATTTGTCGTAAATATAATATCTACCTACTACCTTTAATGATTTGAGATAATTTTTTAGTATAGTTATAAATGGAGTCATATTTTTAGAAACCACTATGGGATACAATCTTGACACTCAATCAAACAATAATGAATGTGAATTTGGAGAAGCAGCTGTAAAGTAATTTTACTTATGGTCCTTAGGACATGAATTTCATCTTAATATATTGTGTTAACTATAAAATAATAACCTAACCATATTCAACACCATTTAATATGCAATTCAACAAAAAAAATGAATTTATACTGAACATTTAATTACCATGTTCCATTTTATACCTTAAATAATAAATTATAAAATTTTAATGCATTAACCACATTAATTTGTTTGTATAGAGTATCAGAGTTAGACGCGATGCGAATTTACAAACCATGGTTACACCCAGATATCGTATTTTCAATGTATTTAAAACTCACTGGACAGGAAAAGGTCTTCGAAACAGTGAACAAATTTCCTTTACAAGTATGTCTTCTATAGTTAAGGATTTCAGTGAACATTTACAGTCACTATAGCTGTTCATTATCATACACCGTTATGCTCAACGTCTGATGTTACAACTAAGAACCAGTGCCTGAACTATGTACTCATGGCCTGTGTGCAATGATTTGTTTAGATTTTACATGTTTTATTTTCAGAATATTATTTCATGATATTTAATTTTTATATTTATTTAACTGCAATTATTCATATTTTTATTTAGGACAAGCATTATTATTATTTTTTTTTGAAAGTATTTTTTGACTTATCATTTTTAATATATACACATAGTACCATACATTCGAAACATATGAATATAAAAAATAAACAACAATGATGCATTAATCGAAACTAAAAATTATGTAAATGGTTATTTAATGTTTATTAGGAAATCATGTTAGGAAATATAATTACAGTGGATGGTTCATTTGAGAGTACACTGATTAGGTCCTTGGATTTTTTAAGCAATCACTTATCGACTTGATGCAGTTAACCTAACCATAACTGTTATAAACATATATATTGTTATGATCAGTTCATAATTATATTTAACATTTGTAGGTAATCAAGGAAAAGAAAGATGAATTTGACAAGAGAACAAAAGGAATAATAAATGGTAAAATAGGCGTAACCAAAAATGACGATGGTGAGTTATTTGGAACTGTGAATTATTTACTAAATATTTTCCAATGCAATTGTATACAACCGTTAACATAAATTCAATACAATTAAAATTGGCATGTCAAAATAAAATGTATTATTGTTTAGAAAAATATTCAAAACTGTTTTTGGACATATTGTTTGAACTGAACAACAATGGTAGTGGACACTTTTCAGACTCTGATATTAGGGATGAGGTGATAACAATTATGATTGCGGTAAATAGCTGTTGTTTAAAAAAAACATCTTATATATTCTTATTTTAATTATGTTTTGGATAAAATATTTAATTGTAATAATTGCAGGGCAGTGAAACCAATGCTATTACAATCTGTTTTTGTCTTTTGATGTTAGCCATGAATCAAGACATCCAAGTATAAATAATAAAATATATTACAATACCTAGCATATAACATAAATACGGAGTATTCTTGAAGTAGTTTTGACAGTTTTAAACATTAAATGTTTACAATAACCTGTTTACACTACATTATATTAAACACATGAAAAAATATGGAAATTTAATTAAAATAATGTATTATGTACTTAACTATTTTGTTAGTAAATTTTATTTACATTTTAGGATAAAGTATATGATGAAATTTACGAGGTATTTGGTGAAGGTGGCCAAATTATAACTATGGAAGACACTAAAAAACTCGTGTACTTAGAACAAGTAATAAAAGAAACCCTTCGAATGTACCCTGTAGGGCCAATGTTACTGAGGGAAGTTCAAGAAGATCTTAAAATATGTGAGTGAATTTAAGCATGTATTATCTTTTGATTATATATTATTATTAAATTTGTTGTTTATTTTAGTTTCAAATGATTATGTACTGCCAAAAGGAACAACGTGTGTTATAAGCCCAATAGGAACACATCATAGTCCTGATTTATACCCAAATCCTCAGACTTTTAATCCCGAAAACTTTAGCCCAGAAAATGTCGCTAAACGTCATAGATATAGCTTCATTGCTTTTAGTGGTGGTCCAAGGAGTTGCATAGGTAAAATAATAATTTGAAAAATCATCATGTTGTATAATCCACCTATATATTCTAATACTATTGTACTTAATTTGAAACCATACAGGATCCAAATATGCCATGTTGTCCATGAAAGTTACTTTGTCAACGTTTTTACGAAATTTTAGCGTACATACAGACATCAAATTAACAGACATTAAGCTAAAGTTAGATTTGTTGATGAGAAGTGTACACGGTTATCCCGTGACGATTCGGCCACGAGACAAAAGACCAACATATAAACGAAATTATAATCATCAAGAATAATTTACAATTATTGATAAATATGATTATTTTGTTATATTTCAATATTAAGTATATTTTCTGATATTTTAAGTATTTTTGAAGTTATATATCAATTATTAAATTTTAATGCATCTCTTGTTTTTTATCAAAAACAACTAGAAAGTTAGCTATGTAATTTTAATTAAATAATCACTGTGTTTGAAAAAAATATTCAGACTGAAGACTGTCTGTCAGCTTATAATAATACTATATGACGTAAATTGAATGATCTAATAGTAATTAAAGTAATTAAATTACTGTCATACATTAGTAGTTATTAGTATGAAAGTAGTTTAAATTTATTATTGATAATAAAATTACATTTGATAATTTTATCACTATTTATGTTTAACTTCTATTTTGTATTCTTAGTTACATATCATATGTAATTTATTTATTAATATTTTAAATAACGTTTAATTTTTATTTGAGATGGTGGTGTTGGTCAGCTGTGCCATAAGTATCAAGTCGAATTTGAAAATGCTATTATGGGTATACTATATACAATATAGTAATATAATCTACAAGTTTCAAGTATCCACGAATATTATTTTTAAATTACAACAAAATATTAAGACCCTTTTCGTTATTTTTAGTTTAATATGTAATTTTGACTAAATTGTATTTCATAATTTCTAAAAAAATGAATTACAAAGCAGTTGGATAATTTTAATTCAATAATCGTTGTAAATGAAAAGCGATCCAGAGCGAAAACGGTCAGCTTATAATATTACCATGTCCCGGTGAGGAGAGGCGTTTATTTTGATTTATATAGTTCATGACTAGTCGTGGGAATCCTTGTAGTGATTTAGGATATCACTGTTCGTATTAATCTTATAGTCTATTTCTTTTTTAGAATTTCATCAGTTGCATTGTGAAGCTGATTAGAATTATTATGAATCGGGGCATGAGTACGAAAGTTATTTTTATTTATAACCCATTGACTTTAAATCGGACATCGTTATTTGGAGATAGCGAGTATCGGTATTGGGTAATTGAATCGATAAACCAGTTTGCCGATAACGATAACGAGCCGCCCGAGTTAAAAGCAATTAATTATATCACCAATATGATGATTTCGGGAGATTCACGGTTTCAATCTGAGTAAATAAACTTTTCGTTGAAGATTGAGAATAATCGAATATTTTGGTACTTATAAAAAAAAGATCGGAAGTGTTTGACTCACATAACTCATGAAGTACGCACAACAACGAAATGACACGCAGATGGCATACATGACGAGACCAGTTACTGAAGTTAAACGTTTAATTTGTATTTTTTGTTTTATATTTTATTATAATATCTACTTTATATTATATTAGGCTGTTTACTATCAATGAAGGTATTTTTTGTCGTGCTTTTTCCTTAATTAATTAGCATTGCTAAAAGTTCAATAGCCGATAAGTATCTCGAATGGCTTTAAAACACAGATAACTTGCTTGCGAGAAAATGCACCAATGAATATTATAATATAATATGCAATTAGTCCATCACTCGTTGGCTGTTCCACAGTTCACAAACGCATTTATTTTACCCGTCATCGTATTAGCACAGAACAATAGTACTAGATAAACAAAGCTAATAATAAATTATACGATATGGTCCTTGGAATATTATTAATCCGATCATATCCTGTCAACATTTGATATTTTAATGATACCTATATACACCAAACTATTATTTATTATTCAAATTTATTGCTAAAAATTGAAATTTTTATCATTATCATATATATATTATATAATTTTGTGTGATTTGATATACTTTATAAAATCTTCACTAGATAGTAGATAGTCAAACTAATTTTATACCTGATTAGTGATAATCAATATTTAATTTATATTTCATGCAGTTTTTTATGAAATTTTAGAACCCTACAATTATCACTAATTTGAAACAGGTAATATTTTCTCGTAAAACGAGTAAACTAAATTGGTACGACTATCAATTATACGTGTTGTGTATTTTGTGTTAGTAGTTTTTGAGTGTTTATTGTTAGGTTTTATAGATACAATGAATTCAAGCAGTTATTAGAACTGCGAGTATTCCCATCGATGAAAAATGAGTAAACAATTATAGGTATAAAGACAGTTATTAATAGTTAGTTAAATTTATATTAGATGTAGAAGTTAGTATATCTACAAAATGTATCACATAATTTAAGTTCACAGTTCTAAATATTAAAACATAACATACCTAGGCACATATTTAATGATTATTATTATAATTATATGTGATACGCTGGTACCTTTACACATTAGAATTATTTATATAATTGTATTAATTTTGTTTTAAAGTTTTTATTTTTTTGGAATTTACGCATTCCTAACTACTATTCAATGGGGACAATTATTCTTATAAAATTATGGTTTCATATCATATTAAGTATATTAATTTTATACTGTTAGGTTACAAATTTTATATTTTTTAATTATTTTTTTATTTTAAAGTTGTATAAATTTTTGGGTATATGACGCATAACTATTATTTAATATATAATTAAGTTTATTATTATAAAAATGTCTAAAGTATTATCTAATTACTATGCCGATTTGATTGACAATAGTTACATACGAATGAGCAAAATGATTAAGTCATATTATACATTAATGAGATCATTTACTACGTTCATATTAATATATGACTCATTAATTATTTATATTGAAGTTTCATAACTCCAATATGTGGTAATACAATTGTATTTAAATTTATTCATCTAGATCAAAATACTTTATGTTGTTGACGAAAATCTCAATATCAGCATTCTTGACATTTTAGCGTACTGACAAATGTCAAATTATGTTTGCTCGTTATGTTTGCAATTTATTTTATTTTTGTGGTAAAAATGTTTTAAATGTATTATTTTTAATTTAATTTAGTGAGAACGTTGAGAAAGAACACAATTGAAAACATGAAATATATTATTTTAAGTATATTCTCAAAAGATTCACATTTAATTAAATTTATAATTTCATAAATAATATTTTAAAAATTACATATCAATTGAGTATACAAATTATATTAATGATTATGTTACTCAGATCGTGTTTGATCATAAAAATATAAAACTTCAATATTATTATGTAGGTATATTACAATATTAATTTAATTCAATTTTAACGACAGGATCAAAATAAGCCTTGTTGTCCACGGGAGTCATTGCAGATTCAACATCTTTTCGACATTTTATCGCACATACAGGTATGAACTTTACAAACTTAAGTTAAATTTTGGTTTATTGATAAGAAGTTTCAAAATTATCTTTTTGAGATTAGATTTCGACTAAAAAACAAAACACCAACATATTTCGAATAACAAACCGCTAGGATAATGTACAATTTTCCACCCCACAGAGAACAAAAAACAAAAAGTTACTCAATATATTATTACGGATTTTCTGATAATATTGATTGATAAAGGCAGTTGCGTTATTTTTGTGTGGAGTATCGCTGCATTTTAAAGTAAGTCGAAAAACATAGATTTATCTTAGGATTTTTAAAAATTTAACACCCCCCCTCCCCTCTCAAATATATTATTGAAAATAACTGGTTATTGCAATAAATGAATGGCAACAAAAATCTAGCGGATACAAGTATTGAAAAATAATACTTATATAATCATTGATAACCAATAATTTCATGTATAATTTAAATTAAATTTTTGTAATTAAGACTAGATTGATATATTGACGTGGATATTGTAATATTGTGTTGTATGTTTTTATAATAGAATCGTATTTGAAAACAGTCAATCGACGGATATAAAATTAAAATTGATAATGATTGAATTAATTGTCTACATGATTATTGTTGTTCTTGTGGTGATTTGGTGTTACCACAAATGGCAAAACAGACACTTTGAAAAATTGGCTGTCAGAATGCCAGGACCCCCAGCGTACCCGATCATAGGAACAGGATATCAATTTATAGGATCATCAGAACGTAATGAAAATAATAATGCATTGAAACATATTAAATGTTCTACTATTTTTATTTATTTTTTTATTTATTCAGAAATAATGAGCAAAATAATTGATAATGCGAAAAAATATAATCTAGAGCCTTTTAGAATATGGCTAGGACCATATTTTGCAGTTGTCATCGCTAAACCAGAAGACTTACAAGTAATTAGTTTTTTAAAGTACCTAATATATAAAAAAATAATGGTGTAATGTTATTTAAATTAAACTATTAGATTAGTTTATGCATTAATGTTTGATAAGCCTAATAGTTATAGGTATTCAAAATTACACTTTTTGAATATTTTTAGACTAATAAATACAATTTTAAATTTTAACTAAATTTTTTCATTTCTAAATATTATAATAAACTTAAAAAAAAAGTTATTATTATTTTATTAATTTCATTTTCAGATTGTTTTTAATAGTTCAAAGGCTCTACAGAAAGACCGAATGTACGAATTTTTCAAGAATGCCGTGGGTGAAGGTTTGTTTACTGCACCGGGTAAGTTGAATTCAAAAGTTTAAATTATTTGCATTTCTTCAAACTATAAATAAAAGTAATTCTTATTGTTAGATATGAAAAGGTTTTTAATGTAATTTAATTACAATTCAATATAATTTAAAATGATTACAGTTGAAAAATGGCGGATAAACCGACGCATGATCACTCCTGCTTTTAATGCCAAACTTCTAGAAAAATTTTTTCCTGTTTTTAACGAAAAAAACAAAATTCTTATCAGGAATGTTACTAAGGAATTAAATAAAACACAGACGTTTGATCTCTGGGACTATATTGCACCAGCTGCTCTTGATACTATTTGTCGTAAATATAATATCTACCTACTACCTTTAATGATTTGAGATAATTTTTTAGTATAGTTATAAATGGAGTCATATTTTTTAGAAACCACTATGGGATACAATCTTGACACTCAATCAAACAATAATGAATGTGAATTTGGGGAAGCAATTATAAAGTAAATGCAGTATACATATAGTCCTTAGAACTTGAATTTTAATACATAGTGTTTAGTACTGTTTACTATAAAACACGATAACCATACTAAATACCATTTTTATGCAGTTCAAAAAATAAAATAAATTGAGTTGAAAAATGTTTCAGTTTATACCTTAAATAATTAACTATTAATGCATTTACCACATTAATTTGTTTGTATAGAGGATCAGAGTTAGATGCGATGCGAATTTACAAGCCATGGTTATACCCAGATGTTGTGTTTACAATGAATTTAAAACTCACTGGACAGGAAAAGTTCTTCGAAACAGCGAAAAAATTTCCTTTAAAGGTATGTCTTCTAGATTTAAGGATTTCAATGAACATTTACATTCACTATGACCGTTCATCATTATTCATGAATCATTATACATTTTTATGCTCATTGTGTGTTGTAAAACTAAGAATAATTAGTGCCAGAACTAAGTACTCTTGCCTGTGTGCAATGATTTTGTTTTGAGGCGCCAAATTAATATTAATATTATTATTGGTATTTTTAAAATATGAAGAAGAAGTTAGAATTTCTTCATTAGTGATAACTTTCTATTAACCATTTTCTGTTTTAATGACATTTTTTGTCCAACTATTAACTTATTGTTTTAGGTTACTATATAACATTTTTATGAGAAACGTTATTTATAATTTTCAATCCCTAATTATAAATATTTAACATTTTATAAATTTTTAACAACAGAACAATTAGCAAATTTTCGTGATTTGAATGAATTTGAATTTGAGCTTTAGATTTTGTGAGACACATATTATTTGTGATAAGGTCCTAATAGGAAATTGGTAACT
Organism: Diuraphis noxia; assembly: GCF_037042655.1. Lineage (NCBI taxonomy): Eukaryota > Metazoa > Arthropoda > Insecta > Hemiptera > Aphididae > Diuraphis > Diuraphis noxia. Next base: position 53,092,218 of record NW_028301712.1, read on the forward strand.
TAAAAAAATGCATTAATGTAGAGATTTGTTTGTGTATAGTACCTATATGTCAAGTTCGAAAATATAAGTATTTTCTAATAAAGAGGCTGGTTGTTTTGTTTTTACAATGATCCACATTATATTGACCAATGTATAAATAGTATACACAAGAACTAAAATATTGAAACAAAAATAAGCAAAGTTCATTCTCCAAACGTATTAAATTTCCTGTCTCCAAACGTATTTTAATACAATGCAATAAATGGAACTATTCATTCGAAACAAAAGAATATTAAACAAAAATAACAATATAATAGGTACAAAAACTAAAAACTATGTAAATGGTTATTTAATGTTTGTGAATAAATCATTTTTTGCTTGAAATAAACGCAATATAACTACATCGACGATTTGTTTGAGAGTACACTAAGACTAATTACTTGGGTTGCTTCAGCTTGCAGGTTACCTAACTATAAAAAACATATACATTGCTATGGACAGTTTATAATTGTTATTAAAATTTGTAGGTAATCAAGGAAAAGAAAGATGAATTTGACCAGAAATCGATAGCAATTAATGGTAAAATAAGCGGAACCAAAAACGATGATGGTGAGTTATTTGGGACCATGAACTGTTTACTAAATATTTTTCAGCGCAATGATATACGACCATCAACATAAATTCAATAAAATTAAATTTGAGATGCCTAAATAATATGTATTATTGTTTAGAAAAATATTCAAAACTGTTTTTGGACATATTGTTTGAACTGAACAATAATGGTGGACACTTTTCAGACTCCGATATTAGGGATGAGGTGATAACAATGATGATTGCGGTAAATATAGCTGTTGTTTTAAAAAAACATCTTGTATATTCTTATTTTAATTATGTTTTGGATAAAATATTTAAATGTAATAATTACAGGGCAGTGAAACCAATGCTATCACAATATGTTTTTGTCTTTTGATGTTAGCCATGAATCAAGACATCCAAGTATAAATAATAAAATATAATATTACAATACCTAGCATATAACAGAAATACGGAATATTCTAGAAGTAGTTTTGACAGTTTTAAACATTAAATGTTTACAATAACCTGTTTACACTACATTATATTAAACACATGAAAAAATATGGAAATTTAATTAAAATAATGTATTATGTACTTATTACTACCTATTTTGTTGGTAAAATTTATTTATATTTTAGGATAAAGTATATGATGAAATTTACGAGATATTTGGTGAAGGTGAACAAACTATAACTATGGAAGACTCTAAAAAACTTGTGTATTTAGAACAAGTAATAAAAGAAACCCTTCGAATGTACCCTGTAGGGCCAATGTTACTGAGAGAAGTTCAAGAAGATCTTAAAATATGTGAGTGAATTTAGGCACGTATTATCTTTTGGGTATACATTATTCTTAAATTTACTTTATTTTAGTTTCAAATGATTATGTACTGCCAAAAGGAACAACGTGTGTTATAAGCCCAATAGGAACACATCATAGTCCTGATTTATACCCAAATCCTCAGACTTTTAATCCCGAAAACTTCAGCCCAGAAAATGTCGCTAAACGTCATAAATATAGCTTCATTGCTTTTAGTGGTGGTCCAAGGAGTTGCATAGGTATAATAATAATTTGAAAAATCATCATGTTGTATAATCCACCAATAAATTCTAATACTATTGTATTTAATTTGAAACCATACAGGATCCAAATATGCCATGTTGTCAATGAAAGTTACTCTGTCAACGTTTTTACGATATTTTAGCGTACATACAGACATAAAATTAACAGATATTAAGTTAAAAGTAGATTTGTTGATAAGAAGTGTACACGGTTATCCTGTTACGATTCGACCACGAGACAAAAGACCGACATGTAAACGAAATTATAACCATCAAGAATAATGCGCAATTATTGATAATTTATCAATGATAAATATGATAATTTTGTTATATTTCATTATTAAGTATATTTTCTGATATTTGTTTGTTAAATACCAATCAGTTGTTAAAAATTAAGGTAGGTATGTCTTGTTTATTATCAAACATAACTATACAACACAACATCTGTTGTGTAATTTTAATTCAATAATCATTACATACAAACATTTTTGATCTCATACTTTCTAAAAAAATTAATTAGTTAATAAGTTTTTATATTTTCGGTTACAATATGAACTATTTATGAGAAACCTTGTTTTAAATTTTCAATCTTTATAGCTAAAAATTAAATATTTTATAATTTTTCTAACTACAAAAATTTGAAAATTGTTGAGATTATTATAATTCTGTATACATTTGGAATTCTAATATAAATAGAAAAAAATATTGAGTCTTAAAAATGTATCATTGTGCTTAAAATGTATTAATGCTGTTATTTTGAACATTTTAACCATGTATAAGTTATTTATGTTTTGATTTCGTACCACCATATTGTTCTACAGATATTTTATGTTTTTTGCATAAGTTGTTTTCTTATTTGTGTAAAAATAAATTTTATTGAATGATTATAATTAATTGTTTTAATGTTAATTTTAAAACTATTTGCTTGTATATTATGTTAAATATTTATTTTGTATTTTAGTGTTTTATTTTATTATAATAGATACAATTAATTACTAGTATCAGTAGTATCTTATACATAGCCCTAGAGCATTGGCTGTTAAGTGTAATAACAATGGGTTTTGATTAGGTATTTTTGGTATTTTTTTTTTCTTATTAATTAATAATTAGTTTGATATAAAGTCAACAGATATCGTGAATCGTTTTAAATCACGGTTCGTTTGTTTGTAAAATGGTGCCACTATAAAATATAATTATATACATTGAATCCATCACTCGCTGGCTGTGCCACAAGTACATTTATTATGCTCGTCATCGTATTAGCATACAACCATGATACTAGCTATGCTGATGCAAAATTAGATAATATTATGATGTTCCTTGTAATATTATTAATCCGATCCTTTCCTGTTAACACCTGATATTATAGTGATTTATGTATCTACTTATTATAATTATTATTCAATGTGATAAAAAACAAAATGTTATGCCCAAATATAATATTATACGGATGATATTCTAGATAGTTACAACAGTTAACTAAAACGGTTAGCACATTTGGTATATGGTAAATCATACAATTTTCCCATGAATAATTTTTGAAGAAACTATTCCCTAACGGCTCTTAATAATGAAATAATTTAATAAAATGCTTTCTTAATTTTTTTATTAAAGTTAAGAGTAAACCTCTGGGCCATCTACGTCTAAGATGACGATGAACATAAACGTGTAACGTTTAACGTTCAACGAGAAATGGTGGACATGTTTTTTTTAGTGAGGGGAATCAAATGTTTCGACAGTTTCGACAATTCAACGTGAAATCTTTTGGAATGTTTGGAGACTGTGAGTAGTTGGAATTCTTTGTGGTATGATTTGCTTGTAGTAATCCAAAGAGTTTCTGTTATTAGCCTAAGACTAATGAGGACTGTGTCTCCTTCATATCACCAACACCACCATCGATTGACACACTCACGCGCACATTACTGCCATTATTTTTATATTTTATTTTTGTCTAATTATTATATTGTCTCCGTGAGTTATTATAAAATATGTTTAAAATACGCACCGACGCACTATCAGCCGCCGTCTAATTGCCGGCCTATATTATTATATTACATTATTCACATCGGTTTAGTTGCAAAAAAACTTCCACGCAGTTCCGTTTCGTCTTTGGCGACGTGTATATTGTGTAATTGTATTTGTGTGCGCGAATCGCCACTTTTTTCTTATAATATATTAGTGTTATTTCTTTTGAGTGCGCAAATCGCCAAATCGTATTATTATAGTTTGTGGACGCGAATCGCCGATGTTGTATAATTTTTGTATGCGACGCGAATATTCGCTTTTATTATTATTATTATTATTATATTATTAATCGTATTATACTAAGGACGTGAAACATTATATAATTGCATTTTGACATACGCGGATCGTCGTATTATTATAGGTATATCGAGTGTGCTCGAATCGCCACTTTTTATTATTTTTGTTGTAATTCGTTTCTCTACTTTTTTTATTATATTTGTTTAGTGTCATTATTGTTATATATTATTATTATAGCTAGGTAGCAGCTGGACAGCAGAGCACGAGCACCGGCAATTATGTGAGTTTTATTATTGTTTATTTATTAGGTACTATTCATATTATCACACATTTAGTTGTTGGGAAAAAAAGGCCGTAATTTGATAACACACACACCACCTCACACTAGTATTCGATAGTCTTGCTTGGCGAACTCTTCCACCTCTATCGAATATCCAATACCTATATACACTATATATAACCGGGTGGGTCGGTGTGTGTAGTGCGCACGAAGTATATTTTGGTGACTGGGCGTCGCGGACTATTATATATTGTCTTGTTCCCAGCCCGTACAGACTGAAAGGATTAAAAAACTACCAAATTTGAATACATTAAGATCAAATTGGTCTTGTAATAGTTTTATAGAGTAGGAATTTGTTGTGGAGGTGCATTTTGGATTTAAGTAGTGTTTTTTATAATATTGGTCTGTCGGCTGTTTACATTTAAATGGTGACTCCAAGGGAGTATAACATTTCAAAAATTAAACTTAAATGTTTTATTGAGAATTGGAAGGAAACTGGATTTTTATTGATCTGAAGCTGGAGACATTCATTGAGCTGAAATTTATCTAGACTGATTTCTCTTCAATTATTTTTATTTCCCACTTGTTAGCCCAGAGTGCAATTGAATATAACTATGAATATTTATGTATTTATGGTGACAGAGTTATTGTGATATTTATAAAAACACCTTACTACCTTAGTATTCTTAAACATTTTATATTACATATGCAATAACATGAAAACTGCAATTAATTATGGAATCAGCATAATAACATCCGAAAAATGTAAATATTATGTGTTCTACAAATATTGAAAAACGATCAAATTATAATAAAATTTGTGAAACAAAAATCAAAGTCATAGAGCTACAAAATGTATGTAAAAAAAAAAAACTAAAAAACAAAACTACCGTTTTTAAACTTCAGTTAGTTTTAAAATTAGAAATTATAAAAAATGAGGTACATTTGTCTATGGATACTACTTTTCCTGAATTTAAAATTCCTGTCACTTTCGTATCTGATTGTTATACGTCACTAAATAAAAATCATTTTCGGAAGAATCTGGTAAAATAGTGGTTCAATAAAAAATTTAAGATAAATTATTTTTCTAAAAAAATACAGTTACAATAAACTCAGCATTCGAAAAAATGTGTTTCCAAAAAAAAAAATACTGTTCCATTATTTATATTTCTGTATATTTTGTTTAGAAAGTTGTCTGGTACCACTAAAATTGAATTTCCATCAATAAACTCTACAAGTGATCATTATAAATACTTAATTATTATCAAATATATACCTATACTGAAATAACTTAACACAATAATTATCTATAAATAGATAAATATGTTATTTAAATAATTATAAATAAAATAAATATACAAAAATGAAAATGGTTTATAAAATGGTAATTTTTTACACCATATTTAACTCCTAAGCAAGAATATGGTTTATAATAATTGAATGATAGGATATTTCTATAATATTCAATATTTAACTTTAATTTGATTGGAAAAATTTAAAAAAAAAGTTGTATTTATGTTATCACGGAGGTGAAGAAAAATACTGTAGCACTGAGCAGTAAAACTTATATATAATCTCAACATAGCAGCACAAAATATCATGTCTTGTATTCAAAAACTTACGATATACATTAATATATATTTTTTTTTTTTTGTTAGGAGAACCCGCGGCAACATAGGCCATTAGGTGTGGGGTGGTACGGTAGGGATTATTTTTGTATGTTTGTTTGTAGGTTTTTAATTGGGTAGGGTTGTAACACGTGTTTGTGTAAGTGTGGCAAGGATATGTTGCTAAAAATCCCGGGTGGTCACCCATCCGGGAGCTAGCAACTGCGGCCGGTACGTACGCTCAGTGCGTTTCCGCAGATTGAGCGTACGACCGTGCCTTACCAAGCCACACATTAATATATTGATATCTAACACTGTCATATAAAAAATAATTTAATCTGATTAACCAATTGGCCATTATTCTAGTGGACGCTGATTTCGCTCAAATGTTGGTCTTTTGTCTCGTGGTCGAATCGTAACAGGATAACCATCAACACTTCTCATCAGCAAACCTAATTTTAACTTTATGTCTGTTAATTTGATATCTGTATGTACGCTAAAATTTCGTAAAAACGTTGACACAGTAACTTTCATCGACAACATGGCATATTTGGATCCTATGGTTTAAATTTAAGTACAATAATATTACAATATTATATTGATTTTTTATTACAAAATTATGATTTTTTAAATTATTTTTATACCTATGCAACCTCTTGGACCACCACTAAAAGGAATGAAGCTATATCTATGACGTTTAGCGACATTTTCTGGGTTGAAGTTTTCAGGGTTAAAAGTCCAAGGATTTGGGTACAAATCAGGACTATGATGTGTTCCTATTGGGCTTATAACACACGTTGTTCCTTTAGGTAGTACATAATCACTTGAAACTAAAACATAGTTTATTTAATATTAATTTATAGGTTCATTGCAAATAGTACATGCCTAAATTTACTCACATATTTTAAGATCTTCTTGAATTTCTCTGAGTAACATTGGCCCTACAGGGTATATCCGAAGAGTTTCTTTTATCACTTGTTCTAAATACACAAGTCTAGTAGTGTCTTCAATAGTGATTGTTTGGTCACTTTCACCAAATATATCGTAAATTTCGTCGTATACTTTATTCTAAAATATAAATTCAATTGATCAACAAAATAGTTTGGTATAGGTATCATTAATTTTTTTTTTATTGATCATTTTTTAACTTTGATCATTGTTTAAAATTTTCATTTAAATGAAAACCAAATACATAAAACTGTCTGTAAAAAATATTTATTTTTTTGCGTACTTATTTAACATTAGTGTATAGTGTTATTAGTCTGTATGATGTAAACATTTAATGTTTAATAAGCATCACAACAACTTCTAGGACATTTTTTATTTTAGTTATTATAATATATTATATTTACTTGGATTTCTTGTTCTATGGCTAATATCAAAAGACAAAAACAGACTGTAATTGCACTGGTTTCACTACCCTGTAATTACGTTTATATATTTTATTCAAAACATATTTCATATGAAAGTTGTATAATTTAAATAAAATGATAGATATATTAACCCCTATCAACATGGTTACAACCTCGTCGCGAATATCAGAATCTGAAAAGTTTCCACCATTATTGTTCAGTTCAAATAATGTGTCCAAAAATAGTTTTGATTGATTTTCTAAACATTAATACGAGTACATATTAGTTAGAATTTTTGTTTTTTTGCTATACGACTCTGACGTTTATAATAAATATATAAATTAAATACTGGTGTTATAAAACTTGTAATAGCTATATTAACACAATAATGATTTAAATAAACGATTTAAAAATAACATACCATTGTTGTTGTTAACGTTTGTTTTAGCATCAATTGCTTTTTTTCTCAGGTCAAATTCCTCTTTCTTTTTATTGATTACCTAAAAATAATAAATACACTTATGTTTAGGTAAAAACAAGTTATTTAGTTATCTTCAAACAACTTTTCGCAAATTTTACGTCACCGTCCTGATTAGTACCCACTAGACCATTAGTGTCAGATTAGTGTTTTATTGTAGTCTAATCATAATAATTATTTGTTTGTAATTAATAGATAATAGTTCAATAATTTATCGTGTGTAAATTAAACGGCAATCGTAAAGTTTGTATTCAATATTAATAAAACCTATACTTAAATCTAAATTCTATTAGACTCCAGGTATATTTTTAGATAACCAATTTTCTACTTGGCCCCAAATATAATACACAATTCATTATATATATTTATTATAGTCATTCCATCGTTATTCGTCGCTACGTTATGCAAAACATGCATGTTAATAAACGGTCATTAGTGATTATTTAGTGGTTTTTGAAATCTTTAGGTATGAATACGTGACATACTTGTAATGAAAATGTTTCCACTGTTTCGAAGACTCTTTGCTGACCAGTGAGTAATAAATAAATTGAAAACACGACATTTGGATATAACCATGGTTTGTAAATTCGCATCCCGTCTAAATCTGATGCTCTAAAAATACATTTACTTGATTTATAGTTTCGATATTAAAGCGACGAAAGATAGACGTGTAAGATCTATCTACAAGATAAAATATTCAGTATGGCTACTTATAAAAAAATAATTTATTTTGAGTTGCATATACGAAATCGAAAATCGTACTGAATGGTTATCATGTTTTATAGTAAACACATTGCAGATATTATTATTATTATGGTTATATATTATATTATATGTATTTATATTTATATTTTATTTTTTTATTATATTATTATAATTTATTAATATGATATATTATTCAAGTCCTGAGGACTTTTCACAATAATATATTACTTTAATATTGCTTCGGAAAATTCACATTCTTTTGTTTTTGATTGGGTGTCAAGATTGTAACCCATGGCGTTTTCTAATAACAATAAAATATCCGTTAGCAACTAGATAATTAACTCCAATATCAAAGTTTAAAATATTATCTACGTACGACAAATAGTATCAAGTGCAGCTGGTGCAATATAGTCCCAGAGATCGAATGCGTGTGTTTCATTTAATTGTTTCGCGACACTCTTAACAAGTATTTCGTTTTTCTCGATAAATACTGGGAAAAATTGTTCCAAAAGTTTGCCATTAAACAAAGGAGATATCATGCGACGATGTCTCCGCCATTTGTCAACTATAATCGTTTTCAAAAATATTATACCTAGAAAATACTTTTACTTGTTTTCATGGGAGTTTCCCAAGTGTGTCCGCAAAAAAGGTCATATTTTTGATATAGCCTTAGTGTGTCCCAGTCCATTTAGAATCAACCTACCACATCACGAGGAGGTGAACTGGCTTATACTCCAACAATATTTTGTGATTCTTATTTATGATAATATATTTTATTTTAACTTTTAATTTTCACCCTTGAATTTGGGTGTTTATTTATTTAAGAAAAATGTTTTTATTTATTTTTTAGTATATCTATTTAGACTGGTGTTTGTTTTTAAATGTTTATATATCTGGATGATGTGTATAAAATGATAAATTGTACTTATGATGACAACTTAAACAAGTATTTATTCTTATTTCAGAACTTCTACTTATTTCAGCCCATATAGAAAAAGAAAATATTCGAGGAGGCACTCAGGCCATTCAAAATAAAACATCGATAAGACTGTGGACGCACTCAGATTATAAAAAAAGAAAAAATTAAAAACGAGATGCACTCGGGATATCCCAATTTTCATTAAAAATTAATTTATTTTTGCTTTATAGAAGAACAAATTGTTTAAAATGTTGTATTAAACTTACCTGGTGCAGTAAATAAACCTTCACCTGCAATATTCTTGAAAAATTCGTACAAATGGCCTTTCTGAAGAGACTTTGAACTATTTAAGATAATCTAAAAAATTTTATGGTATCCATTTTCAAAATAAATATACAATCAAAAAAACTAACTAATTATGTATTTCTTGATACTTTCAAGTAATTAAGAGAAGTATTTTTAAATTTGGGTTTCGTACATATCAATGCTTATAATAATTATAAAAGTGAAATCACAAAAAGTTTTACTAGAATATATAATAGTTTCAATATAAAATATAATTATGCCAAACTTCGTTATTATTATCTTGGAGATTACATTATAAACTAAATTCTAATAATATCTAACTGTTTTTCAAAACCAAATTGCATTATATCTTAATTATTTTAAAAAGTGAAGTTACCTGTAGGTCTTCTGGTTTAACAATGACAACTATAAAATATGGTCCAATCCATGCACTAAATGGCTCAAGATTATAATCTTTCTCATAATCAATTATTTTGCTCATAATCTCTAAAGAATATTAAAACATATACATTATAGAAGAACGTTTAATTTTTCTTCAGAAATATTTTATCATTTTTTTTTACGTTCTGACGAGCCAATAAACTGATATCCTACTCCAATTATCGGGTACCCTGAAGGTCCCGGCATTCTAGCTGCCAATTTTTCAAAACGTCTGTTATGCCATTTGAAATAACACCACATCACCATAAAAGCAACAATGATAATATAAACAATTATTTCAATCATTGTAAAATGTAAATTTAAATTCACTGTGATTCACTGTTTTAAATTATGGTTCTATATATAAAAAAAAAAATAATAATAATAATAACCATATATTATGCTATCTTTGTTAATATTAGTCTTAATAAATTATAAACCTTAATTTCAAATTAAAAAGAAAAATATATTTTCGCACTATTAAATTTACCTACTAGAAATTACAGTAATAAAATCATTTGTTACCTAAAAAATCATTTATTGATACGTACTACTCTTTTACGTCTTATAGCATCTACACATTAGCGAATACAACAAAAATAACTAATGGTTTTTATTCAGTGACATACGCTCTTCTTATATATATATATATATATATATTATATTGATTTGCATATTATCAGATTATGTTTTAATGATATACAAATTATTATAATTTTATTCATTAGAAATTTTAATTAATTTATAAATTGGCGAATTGCGTCCACAACAGGTAGGTATATCGTAAACTGCGCCCCAAGTATTTTTGAAATTTACGTAAATTGAATCTAGAGACATTTTAAATAAAACATGCAAAGTAATACATATAATTTAATTGCATGTAAGAAAAAATAAAAAAATGGCAATCAAAAATCATTATATTATCATATAATCATTATTTGGATGGACTTTGGAAGGAATTCTTATATATTCAATAAAATAAAGAATATACTAATATAACTACTATATTTTATCAGTTAAACTTTAGGTAAATTTGAATTATACAATTTTGAATTATTAACATTATAAACAACACGATCAATAATAAAACATTATTTTGTAAAATGTACAATGGGTAAAAAAAAAAATAAAAAAATCAGATCATAAATGTCATGTGCACCTTTTACTGTTGTAATGAAAGTATAGGTATTCTAAAGATAATATCCTATTATACATTTATACAGACGGAACACACAAAATAAAATGTAATTTTTTTTTAATGACAGTGTAATACCTACATGTATAGAATGGAGATGTTATTGATATTTTCTTTATTATTTTCGTAAAAATATATACAGTTTAACGGACATCTCTCAATAGTGGACAACTCCAAATAACAAATGGCATTTCGGGAACGGCAAAATATGTTCTCTCTGTATTTCCCCTCTTGATAGCGGACACCTTTAAATAGCGGACGACATTTAAGTGACCGAAAGCACTCGGTATTTAGAGGTTTCACTGTAATGGATTATTGTTAATGTTTATGTGAAATCAAGATGTCGTCGAAGAATTTAAAATGTTCTATTCGCTGTCTAACTTTATTTGCAACTATGATTGTCTATGCCGTAATAAAAAATAGGTACAATTATCTAACGTGATGCTGGCTAAACATGGTGTTGCAAGTTCTGGAATCTCTGTTGCAAATATCCTAAAAATATAGACTGTTATCGTTACATCTTACGTCTAAAGGCTAAATTTGGTTAATTGTAATTTACATAATTATATCTTATATTCTTATAACGCATTATGTCATTACATATGTATAATATACATTTTTTGTCAATGATTTTTTAAAAACCTATTTTATTCGTCCATCGAATTATGACTTATGAACTCTTTTCTAGTCTATTCTCTGTGTGAAAATAAAATTAGCAACCATAGTTCATAAATTAAGCTATTAATTAATATTTACATTTAATATTATACAGTTATCCGTGTTAAATTGTATTCAATCACATTATTTGTTTTATGTAGAACCAATAAACATAATATCTCATATATAATGTACCAATATACTATTGAATATTGATGTAAAATTAATTTCCGCTGTAGTTTACTGAAACAATAATTATTTGAAACTTATAACTAGCATAATTAATGCTAATCAAATAGGATTAAAAAAAAAAGTTTACCAAGTAGGACCTCTCTGCTACTCGCTGCTATACTGTACACTGTACGAGTATCGTGTGGGTCACTGAACTAACATCACCTCTCATGAATATAATCAATTTGGAGGGTTACATGTTTCCAACATAAGGCCTTTTCCACCAAAAATGAAAAAGGTACGATTCCCGTTTTCGCCAAAAGACGTTTCGACAAAAAAAGTTTAGAACCAATCATTTCACACCCGTTCAAAAAGGAATTGGCGCCGTGACTTGTAAAAAAAAAAAAAAAAAACGACAACAATAACTGAGATCCAGACACTAAATATCGTTAATTTCCAGCCAAGTGTCACCAATAGGACCAATAGGTGATTTCTTATTCAAAAATTGTTACTTATATAATATCACAGGTGTTTTTTTAAGACTATTCCCAAAGCATTTTCCTTTTTCTTCCTCATTTTTTGGGAACACCAAATATAGTTTGAAATGTGTCGTAAGATGTAGACCTATAAAACAGATATACATGTTCAAAAATTTAAAATAAAATCAGTAACACATCACATTACATTAACATGTAGCATTAAAGCAAAATATGAGTATTTATTGCTCAGTCAATAGAAATATTAGTACATATTTCATATTACGGAAATGATTTGATTTTTGGCGAAATTTTTAAAAACGATATATTTAAATATCGATAATAATAAATTGATCTGTAAAATCAAGTGATTTCGAGGGAACATTTGTGGTACATAAATGTGTTATAGTATATGTATAATATACCCGTAATGTAACCATGCTATCTTCAGTCGTGGCCTCAACTCAAAAAAAAGCGGGTAAGTGGGTATCGGTAAAATACGATTGAGAACGTTACGGTTGAGAACATTATTTTTGGTAACACGATTGAGAACGTTCGATATTTTTATTATTTTTCAGCGTTGCCAAATTTAATCGAACAATAATTTGTGCACGATAATCGGCTATCGAACGATTAAGAACGTTATACCTTTTTGGCTGAACGATTAATACAGTTGATTTTTAATATTTATCGGACGTTTATCGGATTAACCGTACGTTATTTGTAACTTTTAAACCAGATATACGAGAAAATGACTAAATAGGCGTTTTAGTCGTCGCACAAACGTCAACGAAGTGTTCGTATTATAGTCGGTTAAAAATAGCAACGATATAGAACAGGGTAAAAAAATGCCAATGAAACGAAAGAAAAAAATAATTAATATTCATAATAAACATAATATGTGGTATGTAGCAAATAAAAGTTCTAATAATTTATTAAAATATCTAGAGTATGTTGGATTATGCTATCCCGCTTTAACTAATTTATAGGTAACTCATTTGTTATAAACTCATTACATTTTTTATATACATATTTTTAAAATACTGTACATGTTTTACTTTTTTTTTACATATATTATGATACATATCCTTATAATTCTACATTTTTAAACATATTTATATTACATATGATTTTCTTCAAGAATATTAATTGTCAAATGATAAATAATTAATGATATGGCAACGTTGCACGTAAATTCGTTCTCAATCGTATTCTTTTTTGGGTTTTTTTTTTTGGGTCAGCGGTAAGTTCTTTGTTATTTCCAAGTGTTCTCAATCGTTCGCGTTCGGACAAAAAGGTACAATGTTCTCAATCGTTCGATAGTCGTGGGTATCGCTCTGCTGTACATTAGGGGGTGGGTCGGACCTCTGACTAGGATATGTTAAATTTGAATGCAATGATAGGTATCATTGTATACGAAAAACGATTCTGAACGGAGATGATTTGTCAGTCTAGGATATATTATATATTTAAATATTGTCATATTATATTCTATTTTAAAACAAATATTATATATAAAAATATAAAAATAACGATTTGGTCGAAAACTGGTTTTGCGTAAAAATTTCCGTTTTTATGTCACTTTTTTTTTGTTTTTCTCGATTTTTTTTGAAAACTGTTGGAAAATGACTACTTTCGACCTCTATAATACACCAAGGATATTCACTATTCCATCGGAAACCACCCCTTAAGTTTGAAATTGAAGCATTAGTTCGACTAGTTCTGCTGTACACAGACACAAAAAAAAACACACACACACATCATTGTAAAATCAATACATTCATCACTCCGTTCAGAATCTAAAATATATAATTTTCATTTATAAGGAGTAACAGTTAGGCATTTCATGTGGCATGAAAGTACAGATCACGACAATCAGGTGGTAGATAGAATTATAAATCTCAATGGCAGTGTGACGTGTTGTTCGTAATGGATTACTCTCAAATAGCCATTAAATAACCGGTTTGAATAAACTGCCGTAGTCATTACATGTCACAATTTACGAATTTAGATAGTAAATACCAACGATAATATTTAAATTTGAATGGTATTTAATTGTTATTAATGAATATTGATATTGATATCATATATCAGATTACCGGGCTACCGTAAAGACCCACATTCAGCGGCGGCAGCGGCGGTACAAATCAGTCCGACGCGATATTGTAATAATTAACCACGTAAATTGTCAGTCGACACTATGAATATTGGCAATAATTATATTAAAAATAACTATACTTCACGCCTGTTTTAATATACAGCCACTAATCGTTATAGTACATTTGTGAATGTAATACATTAGTCTAAGTCATAATTACTGTACCGGTATTATAATATTTATATCATAGTAATTATCATTAATATTACTTCTTATAATTTTATAATTTATCAAACTCAGCAGAAAATATTTGAAATAAAAGCTTTTAGTTTGAGTTTCATACTTATTAATTAGAAATTATCATGACGTTGAATTTTTTCTCACATCAAACCTAAACAAAAATAAATTAAGTTTTATTTTAATTACCTTTTGGTGTCGACTCACAAATATTTCAAAATATTCATCGGCTTTTAATGTAATACATTTTAATAACACTGAACTTGATTATAATAATTATTGTTGCATTCTAGTTACAGCTCTCTAATCACATCCTTATATCTAGTAAACCAACAATCATATTTTGATTATTGTTTTTAAATGATATATTTTTTGGATAGTATCAATTTCCACTATAAGTATAGACCTATCAATATTCCATTATAACCCGTTTAATCATATTTTGATTACTGTTTTTAAATGATATATTTTTTGGATAGTATCAATTTCCACTATAAGTATAGACCTATCAATTTTCCATTATAACCCGTTTTCATCAAAGTTGGAACTTGTAAATTATCCTCTTTTCCCTTAGTGACATATTGAACACCTTTCCATTAAAATAATTTCTAAATTAAATACTGAAATTAATTAATTTAATGGTTCAAAAAATGCAAATTTCCAATAACTAAATAATTAAATCATGTTTAAGCGACCATTAGTTAACTATTGATTCAAAAAATGTTTAGTAATAAATGTTCGTGCAACCTGGTACAGTATAAAATTATAACAATTATAAGTTATAACAATATAATATATACCTAGGTTAGAAAATATTACATTTTATTCAAATAATTGTCATTTCTAAAACTGTGGAAAATTTGACACATGGTAAAATATCTATGTATTATGTGTATAATATAAAGTAGAAATCAAAATTTATTAAAAAATTGTCAAATGTAACAAATTTAAAAAAAAAGTAGGTACGTAACAAATAAAAAAATACGTTAAGCGTATTATTTCGACTAGTTATTCTGTAAACAGACACAAAAAAAACCCACACGTATTATTGTAATGTATATATATATACTTATATATTATTATATATTATTTATATATTTATATATATTTTAAATGAATTATTTATTGGAATATTGTAGATTGAAAACATGTAAGTTTCAGCATGCTTTGACGTGTCTATATATTTTATTAGTACATTGTAATGTAGAAAATATTTTTGAAATTTAAAAAAATTGTTTCCCGAAATTTAGGTAATTAAATCGTTAATATCAGCGAATTATTTGTTCCAAAAATGTAGATTAACACTCACATAAACTATTTAGAGGGTGGCTTGGTGAGGCGCGGTCGTACGCTCAATCTGCGGAAACGCACTGAGCGTACGTACCGGCCGCAGTTGCTAGCTCCCGGATGGGTGACCACCCGGGATTTTTAGCAACATATCCTTGCCACACAAACACAAACACGTGTTACAACCATACCCACTTAAAAACCTACAAACAAACATACAAAAATAACCCCTACCGTACCACCCCACACCCAATGGCCTATGTTGCCACGGGATCTCCTTACAAAAAAAAAAAAAAAAAAAACTATTTAGAGCAGTTTTGAGGACCGTTCTGATATAATTCTACATGCAAATTGAGAAACATTTAAAATTTGTGTGGAAATGACCATCAACAAGTGTCAGTGTATGTCTGCCTGAGATTATAGTACAAAAAAACATATTATATATTTTTAATCAATTTTGTTATCGGTACATTGTACACTGAAAACATGAATAGTTGAGCTAGGTTTGATATTTACATATATTGTTATAGTACATTAAAATGAAGAAAATATATTTGAAATTTCAAAAACTGTTTCATGAAATTTAATTACTTAAATCCTTCATATTAGCGAATTATATTTGCCAAAGATGTAGATTAACACTCACATGAACTATTTAGAGCAGTTTTGAGGACCTTTCTGATATAATTCTACCTGAAATTTGAGAAACAATCAAAATTTGTGTGGAAATGACCATCAAAAAAAGTCGATGTATGTCTGCCTGAGATTGTAGTACAAAAAACATATATTATATTTTTTTAATTAATTTTTATCTCGGTACTTTGTACACTGAAAACATGAATAGTTGAGCGAGATTTGATATTTACATATATTTTCTTTGTACATTGTAATTTCAAAAATATTTTTGAAATTAAAAAAACTGTTTCCCGAAATTTAAGTACTTAAATGGTTCATATTAACGAATTTTATGTGCCAAAAATGTAGATTTACACTCACTTAAACTATCTCTATTTTAAGATGTGTTAAATTTGTGTTGATTGTCGAATTATGAGGAATGTCGAAGTGTGACTGATGCTAACACGAACAGAATTAATTTCCAACAATAAATTTTAGTTGGATATTTATACAGATAAGATATCGATAATTGAGATATCTATACGAGTTTATCACCTAAAATTATTCTCAGTCGTTGAAACGCAACTCGTACATGTTACGAGAAACCCGTGGAGGCAACTCGGATGTGTCGTGACAAAACCGCGGACGCAACTCGGATGTGTCGTGACAAATCCGCGGACCCAACTCGGACAAAATATCATTTAGGGACGCAATTCAAATGCGCCGATCGGTATAATATACCACAATAGAACCGACGACGCGCGGGGTGATTATAGCATAGTTTTGCACTATAAATAACGCTAATAACAGCATTATGTCACAACGGAAAACAACATTGGATTGCGTCCTATGTAAATCCGGCGAGTGCGACGTGCGTGAACAAATCCTATTCTGACCACGAATTTCCACCCGCAGTGCGTCCGATGTGGCGAAGTACAAACTGTTTCGTTTTCCGTCGGACTAGCCGGATTCACGTAGGACGTGGCGTCAGGATATAAAGAGTACGAGAACGTAGCCGCACTCCACGTCTACGCGGTACACGTACAAAGGTAACGGCAGACGAGTCGATATTATTTCCGGTATGCGGTAGGCGACGGAACAGTAACGCACGACGAACAGCCTATGAAGATCAGCGAAAACCTATGAACACACTGGACTCGCGATTAATTTCCGGGACGGTGAGCGAACGCGAGTTGCGGTGTCACGTACAGACGCACAACAAAAGAACGTCTAAATCAAAATGGCTTCTCGTCCCAGTGCCTGCAACAGGTATCTTGAAGTCCCGCACAAATAATTAGTGATAAACGGTGTACGCGTTCAAATGGTATTTAGTTTCCATGGGGTATGGGGCCTTACAAATTAACCCGGATATTTTAAAATTGGACAATAATTATTAAAATGTCATTCAAACTATACTGAAGTTATAAAATAATTGTTAAAGTTTAATTGTAAAGGTTTGTAACATACAAATTAAAACTGTGATGGTGATCCATACGTAGATCCCCATAATATATTACATTTCAAAATCAAAATATAATATAATGATTTATTTGTTACATTTTGTTTTGCATTTACGTTAATATTGAGACTATGCCATTAAGTACTTATCATATACGGATCCCTACCGAAAATAATGGCATTGCATTTAAATAATAAACCTATTGGAGTACATAATCATAGACATTTTATATATATATGGCAGTACTGCAGGTAATAAGGACATTATAATATTACCGTGTCGGAGTTGCAATAATTGAGCATGCTGAACACATTTTTCGGTTTCCGTGTCATATGGAAATTTATAATAGTATATTATTTACAAGTATTATAAACCTAAATTGGTCAAACTAATAAATTACTATAAAATATATTTTAACGTTAATCACTTTGAATAAAACAACTCATTCAAAACCATTCTAGCTCAGAGTTACCTAAACGAAGTTATTTTAAATAAAATTGCTTATTTACTTCATAAAATATATAATAAAATAAAATAGTATTGTTTATACTATTTAATGTATGTGCAGACAACGGCAGAGCCGATACTTACATACATAATACAAGGTAAGCCACCTGGTTTTTGGCGTTTTTCTTTCTTGTGGAAAAACCAAAAAAATACGATGACTAGTCAGTAGCCATATAATATAGGTAGGTACATAAAATGTAATAAAACGTAGTAATATAATATTTTTCTGATTTTAATTTCTAAGAAAATATATTTTATTTTGTTACGGTCTGTAATAATTATTTACCTTGAGCATGTTTTACGCGTTGATAACCTGTTATACATTGAGCATGACGTATTATTCCGGTTTGTGACAATAATAATTGCAATATGTACCTATTATACTTTAAAGTTTGTATAATATAATTGTATTATATAAAATAATTTAATTTTGAAATTTTGAATTATGAGAAAATAAATCATTAGAATTATATCTGCAGTATTAAATAAATACTAATTACACAGTAGATAGAAATGTGAGCTCGGTAAATTTCGCGGATAAAAATAAATGTATGTACATTTCTTATAGATTTTTTTTAATATTAGCTATTGAAATCAAGTGGCCCTTCATTTTAAATTTTTATAAATAGCGTTATAACTATAATTATTTAAGTATATATCAATATAATATTCCAGTAGTCTTTAGACTTTAAAGTTTAAATACCTACCCGACATATTGTATTTCAACATTTTCAAAATTCATAAACACGTTATATGATCGATAATAATCGTTACTTATTGAATTTTAGAGTAAATATTTTAATAATTGTATAATAATAATTATTTATTATTTTGGCAAGATTTTTCAATGGGTGGAAGGGCTTGAAAGTTAATATTATTACTCACTTGCAGTTGTCGAAACTCGCGATAGTTTTGAAAAATAACGTAGGAGCTGACACAAACAATAGTAATAATATAAGGCAATGGGAGGGGGATTCAGAATGTTAACCCCCACCTATTGCGTATACATTTTTTATATTTCCTATATTCTATACATTTTATATTTACTTCTTCATTTATTTAAAATTATGGCTATTTCGTTCTTCATGTTTATATATTTTATTACTAATGATGCAAATTATACATTTTAATCATTAATTAATGCCATCATGAACAATATCAAGAAAGGTTAAATAAGAAAAAGCGGGAAAGTGGGACATTTTTTTTGTGATAAAGATTGACAAATTAGTAAGGAATCTTGTATGAAATTTTCAAGTCTCAGATTTAAAAAGAAATTTTTTTATGAATTTCTAGCTTAAAACAATTTGCGAATTGTAGTGATTTTTACGTATTTTGTCAAAATTCAAAATCTGAATGCCAATAAAAAAAAAATTGTGCGTATGTACTCACATTGCACACATTGTATACGAAAAACGAAAAACGATTCTGAGCGAAGACGGTTTATCTGTCTAGGATATATTATAGGTTATTAAAAATTTTCAAATCTTAGATTTAAAAAAATTTTTTTATGAATTTCTAGTTTGAAATAATTTGCGAATTTTCGTGATTTTTAAATATGTTGTCAAAATTCAAACTTTGAATGCTTGTAAAAAAAATTGAGACTACGCATTTCTTTTATTTTTCAATTTCTATTCTAAAAATATATTATGAGCCTTGTATTACATTTTCAAATCTTATATATAAAACGAAAATTTTTTATGAATTTCTAGCTTAAAATAATTTGTGAATTTTCGTGATTTTTACATAATATGTTGTCAAAACTCAAACTTTGAATGCTTAAAAAAAATTGTGACTATGTATTCCTTTTATTTTGCAACTGCTATAGTAAAAAAAGCGGATAAGTTGTGGATGTCGCTCTGTTGTACAGTAGGTTACTGTAATGGATGGGATTAAATTTGAATGCAATGATAGGTATCATTATATACGACAAACGATTTTGAACGGAGATGATTTGTCAGTCTAGGATATATTATATTTATATATTGTCATGTATTCTATTTTGAAACAAATATTTTATTTTTCAATTAAGACGCATTTTGCATAAGGCATGGTTAATCAATTTTTCCAAAAACATTGCATGTAGTTATCATAATTCATAATACCTTATATTATCATAGGTATACATATACCTGGTTTGAGGATAAATCGTTATCATTACGTGATTTCATAAAAATTTAAAACTCAAACGCTCAAAACATTTTTCCTATAATGACGCTTCAAATTTTCTCTATAGCTATTTGAAGCAAAACTTATGGAAAACTTATTGTTGAATTTTACAACCTTAGATAAAAATACAAACAATATCATGAATTTTGAACTACGAAAAAATTCGCAAATATTCATGGTTTTGACGAATTTTTGTCAATATTTGAAATTCAAATGCTAATAAAAATTTAATTTGAATTTCTGGTGGACATTTTTTTTGTGATAAAGATTGACAAATTAGTAAGGAATCTTGTATGAAATTTTCAAGTCTCAGATTTAAAAAGAAATTTTTTTATGAATTTCTAGCTTAAAACAATTTGCGAATTGTTGTGATTTTTACGTATTTTGTCAAAATTCAAAATCTGAATGCTAATAAAAAAAAATTGTGCGTATGTACTCATATAATTTTTTAACCACTATAAGAATAACTTATGAGAAACTTTGTATTAAAATTTCAAGTATTTTGATAGGGCCAAGAAAATTTTATCAACATTTCAAAAAAAAATTTTCAGTAAAATTCAAAATTTCAGTTGTCTATAATTAATATTTTAAAAAAATATTAATTAATTAGTTAATTTTTCACTTTTGACCCCCCAAAGTACCAACTAGATTCACTTTCTGATCGAATAAGGTACTGAAGTCAAAAATCAAAGCACTTTTACTGCCGCAAAACGTGATGACAGACACAAAAAAAAATATTCTTGGTTTTAACGAATTTTTGTCAAAATTTGAACTTAAAATGCTAATAAAAAAAATTGTGCCTCTGTATTCTTATATTTTTTTAATCATTATAAGAATAAATTATGAGGAACTTTGTATTAAATTTTTAAGTATTTTGATTGGGCCAAAAAAATTTTATCGACACTTCAAAAAAAAATTTTTCAGAAAAATTAAAAATTTCAGTTGTCTATAATTAATATTTTAAAAAAAGTCAAAATATTTAGAAAATTAAACTGTATATAGATATCACTAACATAAATATATGGTAAAAATTTCATGTATTAACAGTGATTAGTTTTTGAATTACAACCATATAAAAATATCGATTTGGTCGAAAACTGGTTTTGCGTAAAAATTCCCGTTTTTCTGTCATTTTTTTAATGTTTTTCTCGATTGTTTTGAAAACTGTTTACTTTTGACCTCTATAATGCACCAAGGATATTCACTTTTACATCGGAAACCACCCCCAAAGTTTGAAATTGAAGCATTATTTCGACTAGTTATGCTGTACACAGACACAAAACAAAAAAAAAAAAAAAAAAAAACAAACACATCATTGTAAAATCAATACATTCATCCCTTCGTTCAGAATCTAAAATTACACACACAAAAAAAAAATGATTTAAAAACTATTACAATTAAAATATAAAGTATACTCTAGAAATTTCAAGTAACCACGAATAATATTTTTAAAATTCAACAATATAATTAAAACTTCTATCTTTGGTTATTTAATATATTATTTCATCCAAATTTGAACTTGAGATAATTATTTTCAAAAACTGTGTTTGTATAGTTTTTACTATTTTTTTGTCGCAGAATTAACTACTTATGTGGAGCCTTGTTTTAAATTTTCAATAACTAAATAATTTGTACATTTTTATTTAAATAAATGTTGTCAATATTTGAACTTCAAACGGTTATAAAAAAAAAAAAACATACCTATGTATTTTTAATATTTTCAAACTACTATTCTATTAACTTATGGGGAACCTTGCATTACATTTTCAAGCTTTTTACTAAACAAATAAGATGTTATTTTATAGAATAAAAAACTAAAAAAACAGAAAATTTCAAATATTTACAAATAACTTAGAAATATTTGAAATATTTTGAAAATTGTATCACGTATAGAAAATGCCGATATAAACATTCAGTGAAAATTTCATGTAACTACGGAAATTTTTTTTAGAGTTACACCAATATCAAAAATCGATTTACATGAAGATTTCAGTTGTTTCTTAATTTTTTTCCACGGCAATGCATTAACTTGTTTCACTTTCCAACCGGAAAAGCTACTGAAGTATTATTTCGACAATTTATTGTATACACACACAACTACAAAAATTATGTTCCATAATAAAATAACTATTTTTGTACAAAAAAAAAAATAGTAATTACGGTTTTGTAAAATGTATTAATTGAAAATTATTGTGATGCGAGTCTCGTAAATTTTCCATGTAAAATTTACGTTTTACGTTTTTTTTACCGTTTAAACAGTTGAGTGATCACTGTATTTGTATGTTTTTGTATTTTTTATCAAGGTATAAGATTATAATATAAATCAGGATTTTTATAAAATGATAATTACTGTTACGTGATCCGAATTATTGTGATAGGTACCACATTTCGATAACGATTGCGTCACTGCTGTGATTGAAATTATTTTATATTTTACCGTGATTAATGGTTATTTATTTTTATTTTTACTATAGCGATTTAATACTAATGCTTTATTTTATATTTATCTTACCTTCTTTATACATAATGTCGTGAAAAAATTCGATAAGTATAAGGTAGGTACACTAATTATTTCATTTTAATAACAATTTACCAATTTATCACAAATTTGGTAAATTTACCGGTAAATAACTTGGTAAATTACCAAAAATATTGTAAGTAAAATCCTCATCCCTATTCAAAACTATATTATATCATTTCAGAATTCTAAATCTAAACAGGTAATAAATATACTTACAAGAAAGCGTATTAAACTTAATTATAGGTACCTATAGGAACTAGCTAATATATCTGATAGTACATGTCCAAAGTATATATTTAAAAACAAACAGATATAACCTAGCTATAATATTATATAGTAGTATTTTTTTGTATAAGAATATTTGTTATCATTTATTATTACGTATACAGATTACAAATATGAAATACGAAACACTAATATTTTTGTCTATTAAAAAAAAAAAAATGAATTGTAGTTATTTTATTGTAGTTTTGTATTTTAAATTGTGTACTTAAATGCCAAATTGGTTCATTAAATTTTAGTAGGAAATAAAATTAATACATTTGGTATATAACCCTGCAACAGTACCATTATAAAATTGTAATATTGAAGTTAATTATCTTAGAATTAAAAATAAATCTATTTACCTATATTTAGAAATATTTGAAAATAGATAGGTATTTAAACATTTATTGAATTGACGATATCAA
Source organism: Diuraphis noxia (assembly GCF_037042655.1). NCBI lineage: Eukaryota > Metazoa > Arthropoda > Insecta > Hemiptera > Aphididae > Diuraphis > Diuraphis noxia. Next base: position 53,116,241 of record NW_028301712.1, read on the forward strand.
TGCTTAAAGTCACAAAATATACTACAGTAGGGTCTCGATAATCCGAACGATGTTGGGGAAAGGCGTCGTACGGATTAGCGATTTGTCCGGATTACCTATGGCTTAAAAAAAAACATAAATTTTATTGTAATTAAGATATGAAATTTTATTTTTATTTGTATTAATCGTGTAAAAGCTCGTAATTTCAAAAGACAACGAATATATAAAAATATTAATATAATTATGAGTATAATTATGAACTTTAATATTTAAAATATCGATTTATTTTTTTTTTTTGTTGATTGATTCCCATTATGGATTGGTATGCCTTGTCTCACACAATTGAAAAATTGTATAGTATAATATTTTATATATTATGGAGATAAGATAATTCTCAAGCCCGTTCAGATTACCGCGTCTTTCGGATTAGCCTGTGTTCGGATTATCGAGACCCTACTGTATAAGGTAAGTAGGTAGGTGCGCCAGATTAAAATATCAATAATATTTTAAAAATCAACAATCGCTCAGAGAACTCCTGCCAGTGATGAATTCCTCAGCGCGGGCACACGAACAGGATGTGTTCCGCGTCGTCGGAGTGGCACTCGCAGTACAGACACCGCGCGCGCGCTCTCTCTGCCCTTCCGAAACGGTTGAAGTGTTGCTAAAAGCAACCATGGCCCGTGAGTGCCTGCGTCTCATGTGGTATGTCATAGGTACCATGGGAACAGTTCTTCCCTACCACCTTCCGACGCCCGGGATTAACGCTCTTGTCCATGACGCTTTAGCAGTTGAAGCCCATCTCGTTTGCCACTGCAATGGCCAATGGTGGTCAGCCTTTCATCCCTCTTAATGGCCTCTCCAGTCGTTTTCGGATTCTTAGTCTCTCGAGCCCGACTAGGTCGACTGGGGGCATGAATGCCAACAATAGCGCAGCCTCGTCATACACAGTTCTGTACGCCCTAATAACCTTGAAGTCAACGGTTCTCTGCGGTCGAATTAGTTTAACCCTGGTCCTGGCGGAATCAAAAACAGTTTTTCCCCACACCGGAGCTGCGTACAGGAGCTGGTTCTCAGTAACCGACGCCAGTAGTCTCCTCTTCCATTGAGACGGGCCTCTCACGTTTGGCATTAGCCTCGTGTCTTCCCACGTCGCCGAAACCCAATTTTCCGAATCCCAATTCGTCGACATCCCAGTTTGCCGACTTTCGACTTTTGGTCGACTTATACTCCAGTTTAAAGCTGCATGCCAACCTTCTAGGTGGTTAGTTGTACGTGTCCTATCGGTGTTGAAATGATTCCATATTTTCCGGTCAAACATGCATACATCACTATTCAAATATGTATCCACAAAATAGTCCATAAGTTTTATAACGTCTAAAAAAAAGTAAATATTATATATGCTAATCAAATTATAATTAAATCGTTTTCAGTTACTTTCATTAACTGGTGCTTCAGCATGAATAATTGACCAACACTCATCTATTTCATCGATAGGCACCAGAGCTAAGGCACATATTCTTCGAACCATTTTTTTCACTTCATCATTGTGTGTATAATCGTGCACTTAACCAAGTTTTTGTACTTGTCGCCATATAGATTGCCCAAAATGAAAAAGGCATCCTTTTATTTCTATGTTATATCCAAATGAATCTCGTATAGCAACAATCATTCCTATTTTAAAATCAATTTGAAATGTTTTGGGCTTGAAAGCCAAATCATTTCTCAAAGCAGCTTCTTTAATTATATTGAACATTCTTGTATACGTACTAGTGCTTTTATTCGGTAAAAGAGCATAAACCTAAATATATAAATATAAATATAAAAAACATTGTTATTTAAATATAATAATTAAAATTAAATATTAATAATAAAAATAAAATCTTTAAAAAATATAATGAAATAAATGTAATAAAAAAATATACTACATATTTTAAATGATAACATACTAACCATTGGCACCATAACACCCATTACAAAACAGTGTAATGTGTATATTTGCATAAATAATTTGGGGGCAGATTTAAATGTACCATCCATGAAAACGATTTCACTGCTACAAAGTCGTTTTAAAAATCCATCTGTTCCAAATATAATTATTTTTTCATCATTTCCTTCTGAACCTAAATAATGTATATACATAATATACATATAACTGTAATACTGTATATCCTGAGAAATCCAGTGTTCCCTAAATTGGTGAACACACGGTAGTTAAATTTTAAAATAATGTAAAATAATAACCTAATAAAAAATCTCTCCCATCGTTTGTAGAACGCCAGTCACCTTCAATCGTTAAATCGCATAATTTCGACGGTAAAGGGGGAATCATTTTCATTTTTTTTCTGTAACCGGAACTTTTTATGCTAGTAAATACTGGAATAGCATCTATAATTTCAGAGTTTGTAGCACCTTGTATTCCTGAAGTAATTACAGATCTCCTTATTTCTTTAAATGCTTTAGGTACTGGTTTTGTTGGATTATTCGAAATTTCTTCCTTCATTAATTATATTTAAAAAAAAACAACATTTTATTATTATAATGTAGGTTGGAACTTGATGCGCTATATATCACATATGCATGCACTTATGCACTTATAATTTATAAAATATGCATCTTTTTTTTTATTTTTATTTTTTTTTTAATTAATACAAATATTACTTACTTTCAGTTTATTTCTAAAACCACGATTCGCTGGAGGACTGAACTAAATTCACCAATCTATACTACATGTGGATTTTATATTTTTATGTGTGGAAAAACATTTAAACATCGAACTTATATCAATAATATACTAGACTGTCGGCGAAAAGGGAATATTTTAAAAATATTTTAAAACTGGTATATTTGTCGGCAAATTGAGTTGTCGGCGAATTGGGATTTGGCAAAGTGGGTATGAACCATTAGCCTAGCCAACGAGGCACCCGTCTGGTAGACCTTTTTGGCGACCGTGTCCACGTGCGCGGCGAAGTTTAGTCACTGATCAAGAATAACCTCAAGATACCTCAGATTCCGAGACGGCTCAATCAACAAGGTATCAAGACTTTATAATGTTTTCTGCACATACAAAAATACCTAGGTATTTATTAAAAGTACCTATATTGTCCCTTTAAAATTATTGTAACTCATATTTTTAGTAACTTACCCTAACCTAATGATAATTCCCAAACAAAAATCAATAGCACTTTATCAGATACTAATAAAATAAACATGATCTCGATATTTTCTAGTTTTTTTATCTGGTTTTACTTAGCTTTACATAATCATAGATTATGAATCATAAATATTTAAAAATGTATTATTTTTATAATTTGAATTTATCAAAATAAGGCTTATCGACAAAACATATAAACTTTGTCATGAAATAAATACAAAGTATAGTTAAGTACCTACTTATAGTGAATCCTACCAATTATTGATTTTTAACTTATATACATAGAGTAGGGAATTGAATATGCGACTAAATACAGCTGAAATATTTTAATTCACCAAGAAACTATGTTTTATTTTTCAACCCGCGGTTATATAAGTCATTGGGTGATTTTTCGTTTAAATTAAAAGAGTAAAAAAAAAATTGTCACATTAAAATATAAACTAAAATATATCGCATTTTCATCAATACATTGTGTCAGAAGGAGGGGTGAGTGGGGTTACACTGCAATGTCTGTAGTAAAATGTTAATTCATTTTGACTTCCAAAGTAAAGAATTTGAAATTTTTGATTACATTTGATATTCTGTTAAAACAGGCTTAGGTTTTAAAAATACCAATTAAATCCTACCAATATTATCAAATAATTTTGAATATTAAATCTTGAGTTTGTTTGTTTCATATGGGTTTCTATACACAAACCGACTTGAATAATAGTAGGTACTATAAAAATACTATAACATAACATGGATTAATGTATTAATAAATTGTTTAATTATCAAAATATAGTTTAGAATAACAAATTCAATTATGTAACATAAGTTAATAATTCATTTTTAACTTTTTTTTTTGAAAATATCTCATATAGATATATTTCACATAAATATCATTCATATATTGACTATTAACCTAGTCATCTTATGACTCTTCCGTAAAATCTGTCATTAAGTCACGTTAAATCAAAATTTAATTCAACACTGCCGATTGGTATAATATAACCCGAATGAATTATTAAAATGCCCTGCTAAAATGTTTTTCATTAACAGGGGGGATATTTTATAACCCATGTGCCTATAAGTGATATATTTATTATATTACTTCTGTATGAACAGGTTTCATTGAGCGACCTACCTGCTATCAGCCTTGTCATTGAGGTTGTAGGGGGCATCATTTGGACATTTTCTACTTTAGTTGCGGTTGGAGCATTGACAAGACACAAGACGATTTCTATCATAGGACGTTGCAAAGTAAGTAATACAATGATTATCATTTATTGTTAATTTAACTCAGCATTTTAAATCTCGATCTATAAATAGTTCAAAACAATATTTAAACACGTTTAAATTAAGAGTAGTTTATTTTTAGTGATTACCTTTTTTAGTTTAATTTTTTAATATTCATATTTAATACCAAGAACAATTATGTTAAAAGATTCTTAACATACTTAATGTACTATATATTTTAAAAATATGTTTAGTTCGCTGCATATTGTATCAATTATCAATAATCTTATTAAAAATAGTTTTGCAGATTACATATTTTTATTCCTAATTAAATCTTATTCGTTGATATATATACCCTGACTTATATTCCAAATATATCGTTAAAACTTTAAAAATTGTAAAACACTAATACTTTTATTATGATATTATATAGAATAATAAAAATGTTACCTAGAATCTGTAATGAAAATTTAAAAAAAAATGTGTTAAATAAGAATTAACGAGTTGTCATTATATGTTGAGAATTGATGAAGTACATTTTTTGATAGGTAGGTATAGTTATTTAGAATACAAACATATTTCATAAATTCATATCAATTGTATTAAACTGTCATAATTTCAAACACTTTTAACGACAATGGTTATTTACATTATTATAATTTGTAAATAACTAAAATAACTATAATAATAAAAAAAGATTAGTCATTACAAATTTTATGATTTTAATAACAAAATCACTACGAGTTTAAATAATCTTATAGAATTATTTGTTTATAATAGTTATTCAGTTCCAATTAAATCGTAAAAAAATCACTTTGACTTTGATGAAGTAATTTTACGTGACATGAAAACTAGTCTCGTATTAACTGACACGATTTCATTTTATTTAACAACTATGAGATGAATACAAATTTGACGACGTATGATGAAATATTTACTACTTACAAATTTAAAAGTTATATAACAATTTTGATTTATTATAAAAAATTTATACCACGTATGAAAGTGATCAAAAGTGTTTTATACTTTGATTTTTGTATAAAAAAAACCATTTAGAAGTCTTACTCCCATATTATGCATTAATATTTTCTATTAAACAGTCAAACAATGGTAATATATGTACTACACAATACACTTGTCTAGATATTCTACCGATTTCAAACGAAATTGATTAGTCAGATATATTTTATAAGCTTTACAAAAATACAAACGTTAAATAATTATAAGTTTGACTTCCAGAAAATATGTATAATTGCTACTTTGATTCAAATAACTGTAATAATTACATTGGTGAAAAAGCTAATGTAATTGTAAGTCCTAGAGAGTATAATATTGAGACGGCTGTCTATTACTTCCAAATGTATCGTGTCACTTATTAGCCCCTAAAAATTGTTGTTCTTTATTTACCTTGATGAAGACGATCTTGTCGTCAGTACAGTAAGTGATTGATTATTTCCGACAGCCTGTCTACCTTGTGTTCAGATATAGTAATGGAAAAAAAAACAACTTTTGAATGTGTGCTTTATAGAACTTAATGATTCATACTATCACACACAGAGTTATAAAAATGTATTTACTATTAATGTTTAATGTACCTACTTGTATCCATCCAAGGAAATTTTAGTGTACGCATGTATCAGATTATCAGAATCACATTCCATAAACTATAGAAGTTCATTCCTAGATACGAGCCACGAGGTGTTCTAGTTTTTCCAGTACACTATCAAGGTCATCTAATTTTTAAATAGGCAATCTAAACTTTTACAACATAGGTATAACCCTATTAGAATATCGTTGGTTCAAGGTGTTTCAATTCAATCATCTTCCTATGTCTATCTTACAGACGTAATAATACTCGCACTTCTGTGTACCGATAAACAATTATAATTAAATGAGAATTATTTAGATAGCTATAATAGTGACCATATCATAATATCATTACGTCAAAAGGGTAGTGTTTTGTTTACTATTACATACCTGCATATAAAATTGCGTCCATAAGGCAATTATACAAGTGGAAAATAATTTTGAAGAATATATCGAATCAAATAACTAATTTAAATCGTTAAAATTATTGCATTAGTATGATTAATAATTTTAAAACTCAATTTCTGTTTATCCTTTTTGGCTTTGAGTTATCGAGTTACTAAATTTGATAATATCCCAAGTTGTATGAAGAGTTGATTTTTCGATTTTATAAGGTTTATCAAAATTATAAACGACCATATCACACACCTGTATGAATTCAATTTCTCTTACTCCAACATTACGAATAACATTTAAATGAAAATAATCTTATGAATTATCAAATGTTACAAACACGTCTATGAGTACGGTATAATAGGATAGAATAAAGGTGAGAATCAGGAGTTGTAGTTCATTATATGACGAATAAGGCGCTGTGGTGGGTCTTTTAAAATATATAACCTTTAATTATTAAAGTTTAATAGATGATGATTACGAAAAAATCTTTGTAGTCATACTTAGGTATGTTGATTTTATACGATCTTAAAAAGTATTGAAAAGCAAAAATTTTCGTAATGTTATAATTATATGTAATATAGCTTGAATAACTTGAGAGAGCGCATTAGTGATATATTTTTTCGGTTTTATAGTTCAAACACGTGTATAATATAATACAAATTTCTCTTCATTTTTTATTCGTAGTGATTACACAACTGAGATACAATAAAAATCATTACCTACTACCTATAACAACAATAAAGAATATTATCATAGATATTTTGTCATTTGTTTATTATTTAATAGATATTTTTATTTTCAAAAATATATTTGTTTATAAGAATAAAAATATTAAAAATCGTTATTTGGTGAATCTCAAAAAATATGGGTATTATTTATATATTCAATATTATAATGGGTATAATTTATTAATTTAAACTACATATGTAATAATAATAAGTGAATTACTGCGAGAGTTTTTAATACTTGTAACTACCTATATGGTATGTGCGTATAAGAAAGAGAAAACAATTATACTGGTGTTTATTATTCTTTCATATTATATTATATTGCATTATACTGAGTATTCGTATAAAGTATTTAACAAACAAACTAAACTATATCAAATTATTTAACCTAGATATATCTCAATCCTTTTTTGTTCATACTATTACCTTTGTTTTATATATATTATTGTTAATGATTCATTCTTGTGTAAAAAAATATTAATGTTAAAGGCCAATAACCTTTGTTATTGAGGCTCATTTAAAATAAAATAAAAAAAGTGTTTAACGCAAAAGTACAATACTAGGTACAGATTTAAATAAAATATTGATAAAAAAACTTACTAAAAATGTATACACTAATTACAGTTCATAATAAACTAGTTGTTATATTATATTAATAAAATTATAAATTGAAATTGAAACATAGTTTATTATAAATATGTAGGTACAAAGTACAAACTCAATTTTTTTCAATTTTTTCATCTTTGTCAAAATGAATTAATTACTCTAAATTTTATAAATATTTAGGTATAAATATGCATTTAAATAATTTAAAATTAAATATTGATAGTAATTATTTAATCACTCTGTTAGTTTTATATACTTTTTAATAACACTAAGTTCAACTGGGTGTGATAATTTAAACTTACAGGTGGTACAAGTGAAATTTAGATAAAAATTTAAAAAAAATACTATTATGTTATAATTTAAAAAAAAATTTCGGTGAATTGGTGATAACAAGGGTTCAAGATCTTACCTGTTGCACTTAAAATTATCGAAATATTAATTCAAAATTGTCAAAATATTCAACCAATTTTTTATTTTGTTTTTGAAAAACGTATCAAGTAAATTATAATTATAAAAATAAAAATCTAAAATGTAGGTAAGTACATAATATAATAAAAATGATAAGTGTCTGTAGGATGTTAGGTTTTTACCACAACTATACAATTGTCAATATTGTCGATAAAAGGGTTGATTATTAAGCGATAAAAATAATATCGTAAATAAACAAACGTGTGTTAGAGACGACAGACTACGACCGTCCAATTATGATTTTACGTTTATAAAAATATAAAAATTCGAAATATCCTAAATATGCTATAAATTGCTCAAATATGTACTTTTCTTCAAATATGACGAAATATGAAAAATATTTAAATTCAAACTTAGTATTTAATTTTGGCATATCATAAGACAAATTTATAGCTCACCTAGAATAATCTACGACCACTACAAAAAACTTTGCAAATGCAAGAGGTCCTGAACTCTAGTAAAAATCTAAGATAATTAATTTATCTAAGATAAAATAATCTAAGATGATCCTAAATGAATTGTGAAATAAAAATTAGTAAACAATAAATTTACACGTAATTATTATTAATCTCTGAACAATATTAGTTATAATACTAAATAAATGTAGCTACTTAATAAATAAAAACCAGAAAATATTGAGGGACAGTGGAGAGAAAAAGTAGACAACAGCTAGTACGAGCGATGAATGTAAATTTGTTTAACGATGATGTTTGTTATATATTTTTACACTTTTTTTCTTTTATTGTAATATTAACATTACAATCTTTAACTTTGAACATTTTTTCTGGAATCAAATTGGATCTGCTAAGTACTCAATTCAGTAAAACTCCTCAATACTTACTTCTTCTCATAATCAAGAAAAAGTGAAAATTAATGAAAATTAGCGTGTGAGAGAACATTTCCACAATAGAAATTTTTAACAAAACCGACTTTTTATAACTAAAAATCGAATCACCTATGATAATTTAAATTTTCACCAAACACATTATTTTGTATTTGCATTTTTCAGACATTGGTATATGGTATATTTTTAAAATATATTGATTCATTTTGAGCTATTTTTAGGCATTTGATATTGTACAATTTTTTTTTGCTAGGTCAGAGAGCAAATTAACACGAAGATTCTCCTAAGTTGTTCTTGTTAGAATTTAAAATTAAATTTTGTTGTAATGCCACGCGTTTATTTGTTATGCATGTGAGCATTTGAATTTAAAATTTGAATGAAATATTCTCACGTGAAATAAATATTGGTCTCCTTAAAAATTATTGTTAGTTAATAGTATAGGTAGTTAAAAAAAATGGATTTATGAATTTTTTTACATCGTTTTTATAGAATGGAGGTTTCTCAAGATTTTCCCTTGGCTTCTAAATATTCAGTAAGTGGGCTCCGAATGACAAGTACTGAGTTGACTGCTTATGCAGTAATTTCTTTTATTGTGGTGCTATGGTGTCACTTTAAATGGAATCGCAGACACTTCGAAAAATTGGCATCCAGAATGACAGGACCGCCGGCATACCCGATTATTGGAGCAGGGCTTGAGTTTGTTGGTACACCCCAACGTAAGTCGAACCATGACGATTACAAAACAACGCTGAACGAAAAATGATTCATTTTGGCTTTTTTTTTAGAGGTCATAGAGAGAATAATTAAATTGTTCGACATATATGGTTCTGAACCGTTTAAAGTATGGATGGGTACATCTTTGGGCGTCACCATAAGCAAACCAGAAGACGTACAAGTAATTATTTTAAGAGTATAAAATCAGCTATTACTAATGTTTTATTGTTATAGATTAGAAAGACAAACTGGTTTAATTAAAATTAAAATTAGTCGTGGGTGCGGGTGTCAGGAAATAAAAAACGTATGTGTTATGGCGTGATGTATTATCCTATTATGATGTCTGGATAAACAATTTCCACATACATGTCATAAAACTTGACGGAAACTAAACAGTTAACAGCTATGTTATTTAAAACCTGATTTGTTTCAGATAGTATTAAATAGTTCCAAGGCCCTGGAGAAAGACCAGTTCTATAAATTTTTCAAGAATACTGTAGGTGAAGGCTTGTTTTCAGCTCCAGGTCAGTATGAAAAAATTTAATCCTTGATAATTTGCACGTCGATTTTGTTTATGTTTTTCATAATTGATATTTTATTGATAAATTAATATTGAAAAAGAAATCGTAAACAAATAAACTTGCTCTTGCATATTTTAACTGAGTGTGAAATTACAATTATTATAACATCAATAAAAATGCAGTTAATAATTATTATACAAGTAGGTATGCATACATTATCATTAATTATAGTATATTAAACAAATAAAGATTATTATTATGTAAAAGTGGTATTTATAGGGAAATGGGTCTTTATACATAGTAAAATATAACCAATTTCATATTGTCTGGCCATTGACCTATACAACAGTGAACATACGACCATGGTCTACGAGTAAACGTAGTGCATATATTTTCTAATTCAATAATGTAGCGCTATAGATTTTTGTATTTTAACGTTATTAATCTTTATTGATTGTTCGAATGTATTTATAATTTATTTATAAATTCATAAATCGTTTAATTGTCCAGTTCTAATTATTAGAAATTGTTAATGAGTTCTGAACATTAATTTATTAGTTTATTTATGTTAACTTTAATTTAATAAATTAATTATTTTGTTATTAAGTTAATATATATATATATATATATATATATATATATAGCATATATGTAAAATAAATGTCAATTACTCAATTAGATGAACATTATCATTAGAAGAGTATTATAATTTAATACAAGATAACATCTATAGATATTTGAAAAGGCCAGATCTCAAGAAGAAAATTAAAAATGAATTATCATACTTTCGATTAAAACCTAATTATTAGTTTGATAAAATATTCACCAATATTCGGCAAAATCTAATTATACCTACTAACTATTATAATAATGTATAATATAAAATATAGTTCAATAATGTTAGTCTAATGGCAATAGTCACTGCAGGTTTAATTGTAATAATAATAAAAAAATAAATAAATAAATATATTCTAATATAGTTACTGATTATTAAAATGTAAATTTGTATAAACATATACATATTATTCAATAACAATATTAAAAATATTTTAGTTCATAAATGGCGAAGACATCGTCGACTCATTACTCCAGTGTTTAACGCCAATCTTCTTGATCAGTTTTTTCCTGTCTTTAATGAGAAAAATCGAATTCTCACAAGAAATCTAAAAAATGAAGTAGGTAAAACACAACCATTTGATCTTTGGGACTATATATCAAATACCACTCTTGATATAATTTGTCGTAAGTATTTCAATGTTTAAAATACTATGTCATGTACATAGGTATTTACATAATATTTGGTATATTTATTTTGCTTATACCTAATATTACGTTACTTATAGAAACTGCAATGGGTTACAATCTTGACACTCAATTAAATAACGAGTCTGAATTTGCTGAAGCGTTAACAAAGTAACGAAATTACATGCATAAAACATAAAGAATTTATTTGTAAGATAAAGTTTTTATTTTTAGAGCATCGGAATTAGATTCTATGAGAATTTACAAACCCTGGTTGCACCCTGATATAATATTTTCAATTTACGGAAAACTTACGGGACTGCACAACGTCTACAAAACGCTGCACAAACTTCCAAATCAGGTAATTTAATGTTAATAATTAAATAAACGTTATGCTTAGGGGAAGTGTTAAACTCTTCCGGGCTAACATTAAAATATTGTTTAACTGAAAGCAATATGTAAGCTCTCCCAAGTTATTTTAAAATTATGTCGCAACAATTATAGAATATAAATACTGGTTAAAAATAGACACCTTTAGATTTTTTTAATCTGTTGTATGTTCATATAAATTAAATCAAAAGGTTGAAATTATTATCAATTTTATTATTTAAATAGTTTAGATAATTTACTTTTTAAATGGAATTCAGATGAAGGTCACATTTCAAAATTCTGCATGTTCATATCATTATAAACATTAAATTAAAATAATATAATTATTATGTACAAACAAAGTTATGAGTTATTACTTATTAGTTTATTATAGACTTAGGAGAGTTCAAATGTACCTTTCTGGTAATGCTGGATTAAACACGGCATAGTTAACCAAAGGGAGAGTTAGCTTTTGGTAATTTTATTTTTACGATTTTAGGTGATTAAGGAAATGAAAGAAAAATATGCACAGAAGAAAATTGAAAGTCAAAATAATGCCATAGATGTCAACGTTGACAAAAGTGAGTAATTCGATACAACGATAAAATATTATTTGTTATAATTTATTAATTATATATTATTTGATTTAATATTGAAATATTATGTGCAGTTTTATCGTTTATTTTTATTATATTTCAGAAAACCGTTTAAAAGTATTTTTGGACACGTTATTGGAACTGAATGAAGCTGGTGCAAACTTTTCCGATGAAGAACTTAGAGACGAAGTCGTGACAATGATGATTGGTGTAAGTACAATAAAAAAAGTTAAGATTGCCAATAATTTTTAAGTAACTTAAAAAAATTAATTACAGGGTAGTGAAACTAGTGCTGTCACACTTTGCTTCTGCCTATTACTACTGGCTATCCATCCGGAAATTCAAGTAAGTGCCTGCCAGTAATATTTTTTAAAAATATTGATACATCGTGATTTATTAGAGATTAGAGATTCCGTTGAACAGTGTTGATTGATAATATAATAGTATCTGGTTGGGTAATCAAGAAATATTAACATAATTACGTATAATTTATTGTATCAGGAATTAAATCCTTGAAAAGAAATGGAATATGTTTGATTCGCGCAGTGGAAGGAATACCATTTGTATGCATTTTCTTAATACATACACATTTAAGGCGTACCTAAATTAATTCAAAATTTCAGCGTAATATTTCTCTCCATTTTAGTGCATGTTTGGAACCATAATTTAATTCTGAACCTATTACTATTATTCAAAATACACAACGAGTTTGCTCTAATAGTATTACAAAAACATATATTTACGCTTTAATTAGTATACTTTTTAGTATATTACCTATCTAGCTAACTATTAATTATACTTGTGAGTATGGAATGTTTGGATTATAGATGATATTAGATTGAATTTTTTTCCATGCATTTTATTATATAATTTATATTTTTTTGTTGTGTTTTTGTAATTTGATAATTTTCCCAACATTTTAAATAAATTGAAGTTTTCTTCATCAGATAAATGTTCTTAATTTATTCATTATTTTTCTTTCAATGCTATTTACTTTTAAATAAATTCGCATAAACGTGTCTACAATTTTTAGGTAAATTTTTGATAACGTGCACAAAGGTCATGCAAATTTGTGTATGGCTGTACGAGATAGATTAAAAAATACACTACGCTGTACCCATTTTTTTCTTTGAAATTTCAGGACAAGGTTTACGATGAGATATATGATGTGTTAGGCGACGGTGACCAAACAATTACTATTGAAGACACTACTAAACTTGTTTACCTCGAACAATGTTTACGGGAAACTCTTCGATTATATCCTATAGGACCGTTGTTACTTAGACAACTACAAGACGATGTCAAAATTTGTAAGTAAACATAAAATCAGCTGTATCTCAATAAATTATATTTTGCAATCATTTAAAATTTAGTTTCCGGTGATCACACACTGCCAAAAGGAACAACATGTATTATATCCCCGATATGTACGCATCATATTCCTGATCTGTATCCGAATCCATGGTCCTTCAACCCGGATAACTTCGACGCTGAAAATGTTTCTAAACGTCATAAATTTAGTTTCATAGCTTTTAGTGGTGGCCCAAGGGGTTGCCTAGGTAAGTTATAACTGTATAAGTTAATATTATAAAGATAAAACATATCGCGGGGTGATTTATTAAACGTTAGAAACTCATTATTTCAGAACTCTAAACTAATACACTTCCATATTTGATATTTATCCATCGAAGAAAACCAAAAAAATATTCCACTTTGGTTTAAGAATTTAGAAATGTACGTTGTCATTAAAAAGAGTAAAACAATTAAAAACATTTTATAAAAGTATGTTTATTAACGACTTTATTATATAAAAAAATATTTTCTAAGTCGTTAATAGGTTTTGAAATAATGAGTACTACTCGTTAAATGGATCACCCGATATATTACTCCAATATTTAATATACCTGTATTTAATTTTTTAAAATTATAGGATCAAAATACGCCATGTTGTCAATGAAAGTTCTCGTATCTACGTTTTTGAGAAACTACAGCGTACACACAGACGTAAAATTAAGTGATATTAAATTAAAATTAGATTTATTGATGAGAAGTGCTAATGGTTATCCAGTGACTATTCAGACGAGAGATAGAAGACCTACATATAAAAAGAATTCTTCTACAGTTCATTTGTGATAGATAAAACTATGATGTATTATCAAAAAGAACAAGTAATAATAATATTAAGCAAATGGATATAGTTTGCAAGTAAATGGTTTTATAAAAGTGAATTGTTCAATCCAATTTCACAATTTATAGATCAGTTATATTTATGAATATTATTGACTTATAATTTTATATTATACCTACATTTATGTCAAATTGTCGAGTGGTCGAGTTTATAAAATGTTTAATGAAAATCGTAAATAATTGTATAAAATTGTTAATGGAAAGCTCTCAATAGTAGTAACTCCTATTTCGTGTTAATAAAACTATACTTAAAAGGCCAAAGCAAATTAATAAAAAGGTGGGTGCTTCTAATCTCAATAATGTGTACTTTATGTGGCCTATGTCCACCCTCAAATTGAGTTTTATATTTACACCAGACCTATGTATTTATTTTACCTGTTCCTTGTAGTCTTATAAAATGCCAAATAATTACTGTAACTTAATATTAATAAATTATATGAATTATATATTCAAAACTATTTAAGTCTTTTACTTATCATGTGAACATTATATTAAGTTAAGGCATATATTTTATATATATATCCATATTATGTTATCATTTATTGTAATAGAACAATATTAAATATTTATATTCAACTGCAAGCTTACTAAAATAGGTATTTACTTAAAAAACTGTTTTAAAAAGTAGTCTAACTATAATAATAAATTTAAAAAAGTTTTACTGATTTATTTATAACGCATCACATGTAGCAAACGTAAATGTAGCATTTATCTATTGGCTTTAAGGTTTGTACACCATTAGTTACCAGTACATTGTTACGATTGCATTGATATTAAGATATCTTATTATTTATTATTTTTTGGAAGTAATTTTACATAATTATGATTGTTAGGATGAATTTTTAATTCAAAATAATTTGCAATGATTAATTTTACATATTTTTAAAACTTGAATATTAAGTGCTTATAAAAAAGTCGGGTCTAGGTATGTATTTTTAATATTTTCTAACTACCATTGTTACAATAAATTAGGAGCCTCGCATTTAATTTTCAAACTTTTTTACCAAAAGAATACAATTTTGTTTGATAGGAAAAAAATGGAAAATCTTAAATGTCTATAAGTAACTTTAAAATGTTTGAAATGTTTTGCCAAATATAGAAAATGCCAATATAAACATTCAGTGAATATTTTAATTATCTACGGTAATTTGCCTTAGAGTTACACCAATATCACCAATATTTTCGTAAAAGATCACGTTTTTCCATAATTTTTTAATTTTTCTGGCTTTTTTGATAACTCCTGGGAATTTTAAATTTTGACTATCCGAGGTTTCATTTTTAAACTTAAACGTCTTCCAATATTGACACACGAAGTTTGTTTGTCCAAAAGCAACGATTCCCATTAAATTTTACTGTAATCGATTTCCACGGTAGAATTAAATGCATTTCAATTATAGGGGTTAAATTCAACATACTATTTTCTGTTGTTGGTTTTGATTTCATCGATCGATTCCGTTCAACTTTATTCCGCAATTACGTTGTTCGTTCTTTTACACTTGTATATTTTTGACTTTTAAGTTTTAGGAATTACGTGACTTAACTTTGTACGTCCATTTAGTCCAACACTGCTGGAATTTAAAAAAATTAAAATTAAACTAAAAGTTATTAATAATAATGGATGACTTTTAGTAATTTATATTGTCAAAAACGTTAAGGTCATATCAGAAAAGTTAACATGGTCGTTAAGTTTTCTTAAATGTGCTAATTTTCCGCACAACTTTCTTGGTTTTTTTTTTCATAATTAACTTCTCTTGGTAATAACAAACTCAACAATAAAAGAGTTATACTGATTTTAATGAGATAACACGACCGTCCTCCGACCAAAACCAGTTGCTCCCGAGGAAAATCGGTTTGCCTGTCTGTTGTTTATTGTACACTTAAAGGCATATTATTGTTAAATGTATATCATAAATCAATACATGATGCCTAGTGTAGTCAACGATCGTAATACATACATATTATATTACATGTATCCAGCAGCTATTACGACGAGGCATGCACAATAATATGGTGGTAATACACTATTGCGCATGCGTGCATATACACAGCATAATATACAGATTATGCAAGCTGTGGCTATTGTACCTTGTGCGCTAATGAAATATTAGTTATCGCATTCGAGTGCGTGCACAAGTTTTTCTCAAGCACGGGCGCAAAAAAAAATTATGATATTCTGCACGATGCAGATCGGCGGATATTGGCAGGGTTATTAGTAGGAATAGTGGTGGACGGGGGTAAATATACATCACGCACGTACGTTATACTGGGCAGTGATGTGTCAAGGGACGATGGCTCATCTAACTCAGGAAGGAGCTCAGAAAATTCAGGTTTTTGAACCCCCCTTTTTTATTCTACTCTCTGGGTTACAAGTGGGATGGTTATATGCTTACACGATTACTGATTATAATTTATAAATTAGATATTATACATAAAATGATAATATATATAGAACGCTTTTAAAACTATATGGTAGTTTTCCCTGGAATTTTTCACCACTTTAGACTCAAATATGGCGATATATGTCACATTTGCTGTTTATTGTATATTTTTATGATACATACTAGACTTTTATGTCATTATTGACTATTGACTATCAATATCGCAGACGTTCGATAATTACCCGTTTTCGGTTTACATACGAACACGCTTGTATAATTGTTTAATTCATAATATGCATAATAATAATAATAACATTAATAATAATAATAATAATAATAAATTCTACTTAATAATCTTTGTAAACAACTTGTGCATGCGCGCGCACATATTCCCGTAAGTGTGTTTGTTGAAAGCGATGACCTTCTAAGCGTCTACAAAAATAGTCTCCACTCAGTCCACTCGTCATAGTGACACAGTCCTCACTTATCAGTCGTTTACTGTATGTCGATCGGCACTCCGTACACTTTACAGATACTTTACAGCAAATTTCAACGTCAATAACAATACCTACGGTTCTCGTCTTCGATCCAAAGGTAAAAACAAGAGCTATTTTTTTTATGTATTTCCTCCCTCTAATTTTTATCACACCGTTGACTTACCATGTGTGTCATGCTAGAATCGCTCTGGTGATGGTGTGCAGATTGAGTATAAAAAAAAAATGTTGAAACTTTACCAAATAAAAAATTCTGGTTATTGCATAGAGATAAGTCTGTGTGAGTAGAGAGCGAACGATTTTTTGATTCGTTTTCGTATAGCTGGAACCACCCTTTTGCACTATATATCTCTAATACCGTTGCATACATCTCATGATCTATCATCTGATCATTCTGATCTAAATAAAGCAAACTAATTTATCCACATAACATTAATAATGTATTATATTATTATATCATGACAGAGTTCCGTCGATTGGAAAAACTGTAAAAATAAAAGAGGTAGCGGAAGAAATATGCAACTGATGACAATTGACAATAGCTTTAAATAGTTGATTTTATTTCTATATTTTTATGGCACGATAACGAAGAAACGAGAGAAAAATTAAAGCTTCAATCCTGATGTTTATTTTGTTGGAATTTCTCCAATAGTCTACACTCATATCAATTATTGTATTATGTAATGTAATGTGTACATTGTACAACTATAATTACTGTATAATAATATATAAAATAGATTTAATGTTATAATTAATTCCGATGTTTACGTTTAAATTTTAAACGTTCCATACGGTTACGATGATGATAAATAATAATAATCTATTCGCAAATTGCCATAATCACTATAATATGCACTGAAGAAATCCATGATAAGCCATAGGATCTAATTTATAATATAATACTGAGACCTGGCATGGCTTGATGGTTGGCATCAGTCGCTAATGTGTGCTGAGGTCAAGCATTGGCCGGCGTTGCCGGTGCCTGGATGGGTAACCACCAGGGTAGTTTTTAGTGACGAATTCTCGCGTTAAACAGATCGTAAGCCTCTACAAAATACTAATAATGGCCAATGTTTGTTGGTGCTTAAGATCAATAAAAAAAATAGTCGACTATACAAGTATATAACTTTATACAAACTGTAAATTTGCATGAGTATATTTACAACGAAACCTATATATCTATTATAATAATATAACGTAATAAAATATATGATAAAATATAATATAGCGAATGATGTAAAACGAGTATTTACCATTATAACATTATTACATAGAATAACTGATTTATTAAGTATATTAACTATTGCAATTTCGTAAGCTTTGGCCGAGAACGCACCCTCGTGCAACAGTGACCTTCATCACAGTAGAGTGGCGTTAGGTAATACCTAGTATTATATTCATAATCGGTAAAACATCGATGCAGTTAATGTAATATTCTGATTTTAATCTAAAATTGTATTATAGTATGCACGAGAATAAGTACAAACTCAATTATTGTTTAAACGAGTGTATCCGATATCAGACGATATCTCACATCTTATGGGGGCCTATAAAAATGAACATCTAAAGATATAGCAATACATAGTAGAAATTAGGTCGATGGGTATTACATAATTAAAGAATTTAAACTGTTTCAAAGTTTATTTTTGAATGTATCGAAATTATAATAATATAATTAATTTGTTACTGTATTTGTCTATGTATATGTTTGAGCTTTGAGGAATACATTTGTATTTTTTTTTTTATAAATTAATGATGAAAAATAAGATGAGAAAACAACTTCACTTGAATGTAGATATTATTATAATAGCATGCTTATATTATTAATGTAAAGTATAAACACATACACACACCTATTGTATTTAAAAAATTGAACGGACGTATCACTATACACAATAGTACGTATCACTCTCATTACACGAAAATACAATAATAACATTCATACAATCATATAGTTCACAGAATAGTGTTTCATAATACCTCGAAGCTATATATACACAATATATAATATTAGAAAAATTAAGTTTATTTGGAAAACCATCGAGGTGTCATCTGACACCTCGTCACGATATATTACGCACAACACTTGTAAAAAATGAACTTTGATAATATTATTTATTATTTTTACTATTTGTATTTTATATTGGGTGGCCCAAAGACAATTGCTTATTAAAATGGACATCAGTACAACACTAATATGATAACTTACTTTACAATACGATTAAATACAAACATAGAGTATGCATATATATTAAAATGTAAACTAAATAATGCTTATAATGCTTTACTCTAATAATTTATTATTACGAAATGATATCGTTTCATTAAACTGCTGTGCGGGCGGAGTTCGAAATGCAACCGATAACCTATACATTATAATATATATCTATATTTTATGATACTATTGAAACGATTTTAATTTAAATAAAAATCCAATCAGCCTATCAGAGTTTAATGAACACATTCCGAAAGAAAATATATTATTATCAGAAATTCGAGCTCGTATATACCTAAAGCGGCAATGATGTAGGTATACACAATATTATGATTTTACCTAGTATTATGTTTAATTTAATATTAAAGCTTTTACATTATATAATATAATGTATATATATATTTGAATATAAATAATATAAGTATGCAACTATACAGATAAACTTAATATGTTTTCAAAAGTCCCTATAACTACCTAGCATAGACGTAGCAGCTTATATATTATTTACATAAAAGTAAAAACAAAACTAAACTATCATAAAAACATTAAACACTTAAAGATATACCATATGCTAATACTTTTACTTGGCCTTACTGTTTTTTTTTTTTACAAAATTATGTTTGAAAAAGTTTTAAGAACCTGTGAAATATCCTACAAATTGATAATTATGATTATTATTACCCAGCGCACTGGATTTTTGATTCTTACCTATACTATGTGCTTGGTGATTCTATATGTGTGTCGTGTAGCTACACCTACCTATAAGTAGCTATAAATCACTAATCACACGCTCTCAAGTAAACATTGCGTTATATTTTACTATTAATTTAAAACCATATTATTATATAGATAGACTATAGTTATTGACAAAATATTGTTATCAACAAATATGTTTACCAAATTATTATAGCCTATATAATTATTGTTATCACAAACACATTGTACTGACATATTTTTGTATATTATAATATAGTTAATACTGAATTATAGATATAACACATAGTTGTTAAATCGTGGTATATATATGTGTACAGTTTATGAATCATACCGATATGATAAGTCACATAACACATTTTTCACTGTCCATACATTATAGTACAGTTATAGACGTTATACTGTTTAAGAATGTATGATGTGCACTTTGAATAGAAAACATTAATTAACAATATTTACTAAAAAGATTATTGCTTAGAATTTAAACTTTATCCTCAGTCTTGGTTATATATATATAAAAAACAACTATATTTACTTCCGCGTATTTCAGGGAATAGGTATATAAAGTAGTTTTTGATTACGTAGGAATATTGTATTATTATATATTATATATACAAAACAAACACGATCCAAAATAATACGGACGAAATTTTAATGAATTCAGAAATCAATAGACTGGTAATAATTGGGAGCTTGTATTTGTATACTATAATATATAATTTTTATTTATTATATAGACAGTATAATAATATTGTGTGTTATGTATATTCACACGTGCTTTTTGCAGTGCCGAAGCTAGAAATAGATGGGCCCCAGTGCAAATTTAGTCTGTGACCCCTTTAAAGGCGCACATTTGGTGTGAACGTAGGGGGTGCTGATATAATTGATGGTACACAGATTCGTGGGAGGCTTAGCCCCCCCACAGTTCACAACTCCACTTATAATATAATAAACTGCATTGCAATAATTTTAAATTTTGCACTTATTTATATTCTGACTTTTTTAATTATAATAGTATAATACTAATATAATTAATTAAAATGTTAATCAATTTTTCTTCAATACTTTGTATAGACAAATATTAATAACTAATAATAAAGTTGAAATTGTATAAATGGTAATGTAACCGCTACTCTTTATTTATTTAAGCTATTAAGCAAGTATACTGTACCTACATAATATATTATGTATTCAAAACATTTAAAAATAATTATATTACTACATGTTATTATATGGGAACTGGGAGTGCTAATTTGAAGCCTGGCGCCTGGTGGTGCTATAGGTATTATACTAAAATAACAAAATGTGAACGGCATTATCATTATATTATGATCTTATTAAGAAAATTGTTATTAGTATAGATTCTTAATTCTTATATTATTTTATTTAAGTATGGGCCTCATATTAGAAATAATTGCAACGCGGGGCCCCGGTGCAATGAACCGCCCGCACCGCGGTTTCTACGGCACTGGGCCTTTTTGGGGTAGACATTGTTCGCTGCAGTCGTGACTCGTGGGTACGCACTACGCACAATACGCATTTAAATATCAAATAAATTAATTATTTCGTATATTTCATATATTTCATAACCCTAAGATAATAATATTATTATTGACCGTATAAACTATTTCGTGGTATTTTCAAATAAACCAATCATAGAGCTTTAATTTTAATTCCGGTAACGAGCTCATGTACGAAATGCTTATATTATATTATATGCGCACATTGCGCACGCACGGTATGCATGGTACCACATGGCACATGGTGCATATTTTACTATACAGTAAAAACTCATTTAACGGACACCTCTTAATAGCGGACGACGTTTAAGCGGATTTGGGTGCATGTTTTCGAAAATCAAGTTTTAGAATTCCGAGTTTTAGAATGAAAAGATTTAGAAAATCTATATTTTAGAATATGAAACTTTTAGAAAATAAAATATACAGTTTTTAATAGAATTTACGATACAGAATGTAGAAATTATGATACTTTTCCAAATTTGTAATTATATAGTTAATGTTTGATCAGGAAGACGGTAAATATCAAAATACAAAATATTTATAAACATAATGCTTTGTTACTCAATAATCGTTATAAAATTTTTATTTTATTGATATTAACAACTATTCAAGAGAAAAAAGTACAATGAAACACGGATAAACTTATTGCAAATATGTAAACGAATAATTAATGATTCTAATTCTAATTTAGATAAATTTATGAGAGCTATTGCTAATATAGAGTAATAAGTATTAACAATTATTATATTTATTTTTATTATGAAAGAATTATTTGAAAACATTTTATATACGAATAAACAGTAAAAAAAAAAATTTTCTAAAAATTGAAATTCTAAAAGTTTTATTTTCTAAAACTTACATTCTAAAATTCGGCATTCTAAAATATGACTTTCTAAAACCTGCCTCAATATCGTTTAAGCGACCGAGAGTGTCCGATATTTAGAGGTTTTACTGTACTATAATAATATTGAGTATGCATAATAAGTAAACACATTAGCAAAAATATTATATTATGTACAATGTCATCACATTTAATAAAATAGGCCACCCATATTATTTATACTCATCTAAATTATCTAACACGTTCTCTAGATAGTTCCTCGATATTCTGGATATTATTTGCACGTAGATTTGAATATTTATTTGTAATTTTTTTTTTAATGATTATTGCTGTTTACACTTGCTATTAAGAATACGTTGTACTCGCATATTATTATGCTGTCTCCATCTTACTAACGCTGCATAATACGCGTAGGTAATAGGTAGTAGGTACCTACCAAAATGTACGTCCAGCAGTTTCAATTTGTATTTTTAGCTTAAATATTAAAGTTAATTGAACTATCATCAAACTTAAATGTATAAATTACCTATCTGTGTTCTCTCGTTGGTATTCTTACAATATTCTATTTTTTATAGGTGAATTATTAGCGTTTTAAAATGAGAATATTTTCATAACTCACTTAAAAATTATAATATCATACAAAACAATTCGAGAATATTTAAACAAAAGCAGCGTGAAGGAATTATTAGCCATACATATATTAAAAGTTAAACTGTTATATTAATACCGCGGAAACAACACAATAAACGGGTGGGTAATTTGGTTTGAAAAATACAAATGCAATGGGCGATGTCAATACAATCGCATATTTCCTTAATATTGTTCATTATTAAAGACACACGAGCAGGCCTATCCTAATAGTTTTATCAAAAAATCAAAAATATTGTGGATTATAATTATAAATAACCGAGCCATTTAAAAAAATAATTTACAATTGAATCTTGCAGATGACCTGCTGCTAGTATTTTTTTTTTTTTTTTGCTTTATCAAGCAATAATCCCAAATTTTATCTATTTGATGGTAAAAAAAATAAATAATTATTTTAAAATATTTATGAAATGTTTTGGTGGGATGGCCCCTCTCCGGTCCGGGCCCTTGGACCTCCAGCCTACAGATATGTCATTGATATTGGTACTATTCAACCGGCCGTGTAAATATATAATAATTATATAGGTGATGAGAAACATATTGTCAGTCACATAAAAAAATAAAATGAAAAAATAAAAAACAGTAAATGTTGAGATCGGCGGCTACCAAACAGTGCATCAGGGTTTTCACATTTTTCGGTAATATATTATTATGATATATAAAATAAAGTCGTAAGTCGTTACTAATAAAGTAATAACAAATATCAATACTAATAATTGATAATATATAATTGAGTCGTTAACTGCAGAAAGAGGATAGGTATATTCAATTTTATAACTTTTTTGAGAGGCATAAAAAACCATTTTAGGAATGGGTATATATATATATATACATAATACATATATACATATATAATAGGAGTTCTAACAGTAATTTTCTGCTGTAAACGATGAATTTAAGTGAGTGGTGTGTGAAAAATTACTATAAAATGAAAATTGATGGACTTATCCTCTTTTTGCACAGTTGTTATATACTTATATATATACTATGTTATAAAATGTACTCGTTTTAATGTAAAATGACCTACGAACCCAATCATGTTATTGTATTTTCGTGTGTGCTTATTAGATTCAGCCGATCTCCTCCAGCGCAGACTTCCGGCACCATTACAACCGTGTTTGAGTACCAAAATTCCGATCGAGATGACGCAACAGTACGAACCACCGGCGTTCGACTCGAACTGCATGACGCTCACCCGGTATGTGTTGGCCGAACAGAAAAAAGTCCCGGCGGCCACTGGAGATCTGACCCAACTGCTGACTAGCATTCAGACGGCCGTCAAGGCGGTCAGCTCGGCCGTGCGCAGAGCCGGACTAGCGCACTTGTAAGCATTTGAACTTTTTTATTTTACATCATAGATTTTTTACATTTTCAACTCGCTCAATGTCCAGTAGTTTAATATCGAATACTCAAAGATGGGCATTTAGGTAGGTGGGTACCTATATTATAGTCAAAAATATAATGTAATAAGAAGCTTTTATAACTATCGACTTTTAATGTGGGTACCTACACCAACTTAACAAATAATAGTATACAAGTATAAGTAATACGTTTACCTAACTAAAATAAACCCGACCAGCTGTGTTTGATTTACGTAAGACAAATATTGAACGAGCTTCGGCTTACAAAATCAGGTCCGTGCAAGTACCTATATATATATATATATATATATATATATATATATTATATATAGTGTAGTATACACGGAGCCACGTTTAAAGATAGGCAATGGGGGCGGCAATTTTTTTAGAATCGACATAAAATAAAAATACCTACATAATTATAATCATAATTTTCTTAAGGGCTGCATATTTTAATTTTCCATGCGGGGTGGCAATATAGCTTAGCGCGGTACTTATTAGTTATTATACACTATACATATAACGTGACCATACGTCCGGATTTCAGAAAAGTCGACTTGTGGTAGGCAAAGACGTGCCGTTATGATTTGGCGTCCAAGGCAAAATTAAAAATATTCACCCTCTTAAAGTTTAAAATATTATAATAAAATTTTTAGGGTCCCTTTAAACGATGCGCCCGTGGCGTATGCCCTCTAGCCCCCCCCCCCCCCCACGGCACGGCTCTGGTGGTAGGTATTTATTGATCACATATTACAATCATACATTTATTCTGTACCTACCTATACAGTTTACAGAATATAATATATTATATATACCTACATATTTTATATATACTGTAGTAAAACACTAAAACCAATAGTCCATAGATTTTTGGGAGTCTATTATATGATTAATATATTTTCTTTTTCTATTGTCATTTTTCATAGAAACAATTATAAATGTTTTATTTTTCAATAAAAAAAATTTTTATCTTACGCAAAATTATATGGTTTTCTTTTTAAAATGTACAGGTGTCCCGCTTTGAAGAATACAAATTATGGTCACGTTAACTATACACTAAATAGTTATACATAGTAGGCACTGAAATTTCCATATTGGCTATAATATTATGTACCTTCTTACCGGTAAGAATAATATAATACTTACACATAACGCAACTATCACGTTCTGTATATAGGTATGGCATGGATGGGTCTACGAACGTGCAGGGCGAAGACGTCAAGAAGCTGGACGTGCTCAGCAACGAATTGTTCATCAACATGTTGGCGTCGTCTTTTACGGTCCATATGTTGGTCAGCGAAGAAAACGAGACTGTGATAGAAGTACGTCATCTTATCGCGTCGCTGTTTTTTATTTATGTTATGCTTTTAAATTAATATTTTAAGTCATTCTACCAATCCTGATAGACTCGTACCTAGCTATTATCTAGAGACAGGCGCGTAGCCAGGGGTGGGGTGTTACAGGTGTAATAACACCCTCCCTCAGCCATGGTATACTTAATATTTTTTTATCAAGATAAAGATGCATCATAAGCACGAATTATCTTAAATCGTGATTTACACTTATTTATTAAAATTAAGTATATTAGTTTATATTACGATAACAATAATGTAAAGCACTGAAGCCATGCATTAATTAATATTTTAGACCGTTCTGTGACGTTTTATCGATTACTCGTTTCATGCACGATTTAATATATCTTTTTATGCAGCGTGTAAGAAAACGTTTACAACTTCTTAATTATTGATCATTTGATTATCATGATGAAGTATCGTATACCTACGTCATCAATTTTTTGTTTATAATTTTTTCAATTAATTTTGAATAACCCCCTCCCCCCTTTAGAAATTTATAGCTACGCGCCTGTTTAGAGACACTATCTATGGGTATGTCAATTTAAAATAATAAAGTTACAATATTCTTAGTAAATTATATTGCCTGCACGTATATTTATCATTTTAACACGGCGGAATATTTAGGCAATACGCAATTTTATTATAAATGATAATAAATTAGTGATTAGGTTGTATACGGTTCCAAGGGTAAACGGAATAAAAATCCCCGAAATAAAACATTACATTTCCAAATATTTTTAAGACACCTAATGTATAGGCACGAATCCAGAGTAGATATACCGGGGAGGGAGGGGGGATCGACCCTTGCAACCCTTGGATCTGCACCTGCTAATATATAACACAATATATATGTAACTTTAAATGTTATTAACACGTACGAAATTAGGATACAGTGAAATAAGTAAATAACTATAATTACCTACAATATAAGTACATTCTTTAACGGCGTTAAGTATTGTTTAAAAATTATTTAATTAATATTATTAATATTGACGTGCGTATCGAATATTCGAAATATTCGTATTTTTAAACTTTTGAATAATGTATCTATAAAGCAAAACTTTTAAAAAAGCTTCCTTATAATTATATTTATTGCAATTAATGAAATTTAACCTAACTCAATTTAATTTTTTACAAAATTATAAATATCATAATGTAAAACAAAATATTTTTTCAGTTAATTTCTTTAGTCACATACTCGCATATGTCACTGCACCGCCAACTATACGATATAACAAACTGAATACAGGCTTTACCGGAAAAACTCTCACACCGTAGAGTTGTCTGATTTCATTATTATAATTTTTTTTTTTTTTTGTGAGAAAATGAATGATTTTTTACAGAGCATTATGGGACTTTGGTTTTTGATTTCGCTACTATTAAAACAAAAATTGAAAAATGATTTTAAAAAAACAAAGGCTTGTAAAAATTGGTTGTATTCAAAATTGTATTTTGCAGTTTAAAAAATCCAAGTCCAATTTACCCTGGCATAAGTGTCTATCAAGGTGTGAAAGTTTATCTGTAAAGCATGTCACAAGTCATGATCAGGCCCCTTGAATATCAAATTAATATTCTAATAATAAATTGTAACAATTTTTTTTTTATATATATATAGTATATACCATGTTTATAATACTACAGATAGTATAAATATGTATCATAGTTAATAATATTTATTATATTTTATATAATCTGTAATAATACAATTTTATACCATTGTATAGTAATACATACTCACATCTCTAAAATTAAGGTGTTTAAAGTTTAAAAAAAGGCATGGTAAACTATTCTGATGTGAAAATTTTTACTTGTCAACACAATAACAATACTATGATCATATTATTATGTAGTTGTAATGTTATACTGCTTATTTTTTTAGATTGAAACTGAAAAACGTGGTAAATACATTGTGTGTTTTGACCCTCTGGATGGGTCGTCCAACATTGATTGTCTTGTGTCCATCGGTTCAATATTTGGAATTTTTAAGTACTTACAACTTACAGAATAATACTTTTAATAATTAAAATTTATACTAGTTTATTTATCAAGTTCCTCCTAACTTAACCTAACCCATCCTAACCCAATAATGGGATAATGTATGAAAAAAAAATTTGTTATGGTAATTTATTAATCGCATTATATATACAATGTATAAAATTTGCAGAAAGACCAATGAGAGCAATGAGACGAATGTGAGCAATGCCTTTCAAACAGGGAGGAATATGGTGGCTGCCGGCTATGCGCTTTATGGCAGTGCAACAATGATGGTGTTATCACTGGGCAAAGGGAGAGGAGTTAATGGGTTCATGTTAGATCCGGTAAGTTGCTACAATAACACTTAATGAAATACACCTTGATATAATTATTCAACATGATCTAATATATGAAATATAATATCATTATAACAGTCGATTGGTGAGTTTTTGTTGACTGAAAGTAATATCAAAATACCTAGCAAGGGAAACATTTATAGTATCAATGAAGGGTATTCACATTTGTGGGGCAAATCTGTGACAGAGTATGTGAGGAGGAAGAAAGATCCAGAGGTAATTTTTTGTCTTCATATTGTTATGCTTTGTAAATTATAAATTAAATTGAATTGTTATTTCAGTTTGGTAAACCATATGGTGCCAGATATGTTGGCTCGATGGTAGCAGATGTACACCGTACATTGAAGTATGGAGGTGTATTTATGTATCCGGCTACAAAACAATCACCAAACGGCAAGGTATGAATTTATAAAAAAATCTATAGTTAAGTAAAGATTATATTTTATATCGCCTCATTGTTTAAATTCATACCAAAATTAATTTTATATTACACTAGTTACGGCTATTATATGAAGGAAACCCAATGGCTTACATAATTGAAGAAGCAGGTGGATTAGCAAGCAATGGTAAGATACCAATACTGGACATACAACCCACAGCCTTGCATCAGAGAACCCCAGTATTTTTAGGCTCCAAAGATGATGTCAACGAATTTTTAAAATTAAACCAGTCATAAAGATTAAATTTTTTGTAAGAAATTTATTATACAAAATTATTGAATGGTATAATGTTGTACATTTTATAGAGTAATAAAAAAATGTTATTTTTGTTTTCCAACTATTGTAAATTGTCATACTACATAAAAATAAGAATATTAATTTTGAGTACCAGTAAATGAATAGAGAATATTTGGGTAACCAAAAACATAATAGTATGCTGTAAGATAAAGTAAGAATACAAATACTTAAGAACGAAGTGCTAAAAATTGATGGAACACTTCAAGGATATGAATGTCAAGATCTTGAGTGAAAAGTAATCCTTCTAGGGTACTACTGTATTTCTGCACCTGTTCATGATGCTGAAAATAAAATGAAACAGGAATTTATCAAAACTAATAAAAAAATTTTTGTTAGTTTAATTTATCATTTAGTGCACATATACAATAGTAAAATCATGAAAACCGTTAAATAGTAACATAGTAATATTGTAATAATAACTATTAAAAAATCATAAAAACTTATGTAATGGTTAATAAGGGCTCAGGTTTAAATTAAGTAAACAAATATATAGAAGGCCAGAATAGCATTTTATCTATTATTATTATTATTATTTTATCACCAAATTTGACAAGTGTTAAATATATCTTAAAGTGTTATAAATACAATTCTGAACTAACAATTTTTTAAATTTTTTTTTCCTATATGTTTTTCATATTTCATAATAAAAACTTATTCAAGTCATTTTAATAAGTATTACATAATGTATAATAATATAAATAACTTATTTTTTCTAAAACAGATAAATAAATTGAAATGATTGCAATTAATATGGTATAATTTACAAATATATATTAAATGAAAAAAATCTAAACAGGGAACGTGGCTAAGTAGTTAAATCAAATGCAAAATCAGACAAAATCAAACAAAAGTAAAATTAAAATATTTTGGGTAAGGGGTAGACTGGCTGGGATGCTACAGTATCCTTTGCCATAAAATATATTTGATCTGATTTGTTTTTAATCTAATATTGTAAAATTTTGTTTGAAGTTTGTTGTAACTTTGTACCTATTTACGATTTTTAGGATTTTTAGGATTTATTTTAAATATTTTATTATAACAAAACAAAATATAACATTTTAATATTTTATAAATAATCTACATATTTTAAATTTGTCCTAAACATTTTTGTTATTGGTATTTTAAAAAATGTAGCATCCTGTGCCTTATATTACCAGTACGTGCCTGTTTTGAATTTGCCCATAATGTTGTTAAACAGCATAATGAGTTTGTAATGTTATATTTGTATTTCAATACAAAATATTATGAAGAATGTAACAGTGTTTCATTTACTAAGTAAATCTGAAAAAATATAAGAAATAAGAATTGTTATACTTACAGCTAAAAACACCTGTTGCAGTCGCCCAACAGTGTATTTGTACCAGTATGTGTCAAATGGTCTGTCATCTGTATCACACTTTACTAAATGTTCGGATAATATCATTATGAATCTCTGAAATAACAAAAATAAATGTGGGATTATTATTATTATTATTATGATTGCTATCGTTGTTACTATCATTATTATTATTATTATCATCAGTCCTAGTGTGTGTGTGTGTGATATACTGAAGTAGTGATGTATGAACCGTGATGTGCGTTGACTGTAAAGTATATTTAAGTTGTTTTAAAATAATAAAAGATTTGTTGTATTCATATAAAACATTTGTTAATGTTTGTTAATCACCCGCAGCCCATAAAAAGTTACGAATACCGTATTAACTTCTACATAAATTCAATTATTACATACATTTTTTAAATTTGTTATACATTATACCTGAAAAACAATCAAAAACAAATTTTTTTGATCAGCTTGAGCCATTTCTAATTTCTCCTCCATACGTTCAACCATCTCTTCAGTAACATTGTCATCTACATCCATTGGAACACCTTGACCACCAAATGTAGTTGTTGATTGTCTAGGTTTTGCCTCAACTTTTTCTGTTTCTGCATCACTGTCATCTGAACTATTTGTTATCGCTGCTGTTGTGCGCAACTTTTCTCTAGCTTCATTTAACTCTCTGGTTAATCGATCCACATGTCTGGACATTTTGTTGATGGTCAATGATAATATTTCCCAAATATACAGCCTTAAAGATTGATAAGTGTTTAAAATTAAAGTATTAAAAATAACTGAATAACATTATGGGGCTTATGAAAAGTGATCAGTCAATGTTTTCAGCAGTAATTACCAAAATAAAATTATACATAAAAACAAAAGATGCAATACTAAGTATCTATGGCATTAACAATGTTTAGTTTAGCAACCTTCCATTAACTACTAGTGATCATTGTTCACGAACTGGGCTAAAAATAAATTACTTGGTAAACTCTGGTATCATTTCTTTTGAAAATATCCAATTTGCCACTGATGAGCATTCAATAATCTGTGTTTTCAACATTTTGTCAATGAGTACAGTTAACATTTGTTGATCTGCACTCCATAAATCAAAAGTGCTTCTTAATATTTGCAATTGACCGTCATCTGTTTCTCCTAAAGCCTAAAATTTGAACTATGTTTAATATCATGTATCAGTCTAAAAAGATTCGTTATTTTTGAGAATCCAAACAAGTATCTGTTCAAAAGATTATTATATAGATATGTAGTAAAGGTTACAAAAGTAATATGTTGCTGCAGAAGCATTAATTTGTTTGTTAAACGTTACACAATTTATTAAGAATTTAAGAATTTTTTTGGAAGTATCCAACAAAATTGTAATAGCATAAAGTGTGACAACAGTTTTGACATGTTTAATATATATTCGGAGTTCAAATTATACTTTTTAACTATAGTGTATTTATTTTTAGATTAGTAAAATAGCTAGCAGAATGGCAATAAATAGCTTAGAAATTAAAAAATAAGTTTTTAGATTCAGAACGGAGTAATGAATGTATTGATTTTACAATGATAAGTGTTTTTTTTTTTGTGTGTGTGTCTGTGTAAAGCATAACTAGTCGAAATAATGCTTCAATTTCAAACTTTGGGTATGGTTTCCGATGGAAAAGAGGATATCCTTGGTGCATTATAGAGGTCAAAAGTAAACATTTTCCAACAGTTTTCAAAAAAATCCAGAAAAACAAAAAAAAAAAATGACAGAAAAACTGGAATTTTTATGCAAAACCAGTTTTCGACCAAATAATTTTTTTTATATGGTTGTAATCCAAAAACTAATCACTATAAATACTTGAAATTTTCACCAAATGTTTATGTCCGTGATATCTATATACAGTTTAATTTTCAAAAATTTTTGACTTTTTTTGAGTTATTTATAGACCACTGAAATTTTCGACTATTTTGAGAATTTTTTTTTGAAGTGTCGGTAAAAAAATGTTGGATGACCAAAAAAACTTGAAAATTTAATACAAGGTTCCTTATGAGTTGTTCGTATTGTAGCTAAAAAAAATTAAAAATCGTTAATCACAATTTTTTTTAATAAGCGTTTATAGTTCAAATTTTTACGAAATCTGTCGAAAACACGAAAATTTGCAAGTTATTTTGAAGTTGAAAAATCATAAAAATGTTTGTGTTTAAAAATAATTAATAAAAAATACAACACTAAGTTTTCCATTAGTTTTTCTTTAAGTAGCTATAATGAAAACTCGAAGCATTATTATAGGAAAAATTTTAAGTGTGTTTGAGTTTTAAATTTTTACGAAATAGCGTAACGATAACGATTTATCCTCAAACGATTTTAAATATTTGTTATTATTCAAAAAGTATAAGTCGTATATACTTTAAATTTTTACCAGTTATTAAGATTGGCATTTTCTTTACATGATTTAATTTTCAAAATATTCTGACTTTTTTGAGGTATTTATAGACAATTGAAATTTTCAATTTTACTGAAAATTTTTTTTGAAGTGTCGATAAAATATTTTTGGACACATCAAAATACTTGGAAATTTAACAAAGTTTCTCATAAGATATTCTTATAGTGATTAAAAATTATAAGAATACATAGTCACAATTTTTTTTTTATTAGCATTTGAAGTTCAAATATTGACAAAAATTCGTCAAAACCATGAATATTTTTTTTTGTGTCTGTCATCACTTTTTGTGGCAGTAAAAGTGCTTCGATTTTTGACTTCTGTACTTCGTTCGATCAGAAAGTGAATCTAGTTGGTACTTTGGGGGGTCAAAACTAAAAAATTCTCAATATTTTTCTAAATAATCGGGATAAACAAACTAAAAATTAAGGGAAAAACAGGAAATTTTACGTACAGGCAGTTTTCGACAAAATCGATTTTGATTTTTGATCTAACTTTAAAACAAATGACCATACATGAAATTTTCACCGAATGTTTATATGAGTATATTCTATCCACCATGAAATTTTTGACTTTAGTTAAACTATTCATAGGTATATGCAATTTTCGATCATTATTAGTTTTTCTTAAATTAATATCGATCAAAATTTATTTTTTGGGTAGAAAATCTTGAAAATATAATACAAGGCTCTTAACATATTGTTACAATAGCAGTTGAAAAATAAAATAAATTCATAGTCACAATTTTATTTTGTAAGCATTCAAATTTTTAATTTTGAGAAAATACATAAAAATCACAAAAATTCAGAAATTGTTTTAAGCTAGAAATTTATAAAAAATTTCTTTTTAAATCTAAGATTTGAAACATTAATACAAGATTCCTTACAATTTTGTCAATTTTTATCACAAAATAAAATGTCCACCGGAAATTCAAATTAAATTTTTATTAGCATTTGAATTTCAAATATTGACAAAAATTCGTCAAAACCATGAATATTTACAAATTATTTTGTAGTTCAAAATTCATAATATTGTTTGTATTTATATTTAAGGTTATAAAATTCAACACTAAGTTTTCCATAAGTTTTGCTTCAAATAGCCATAGAGAAAATTTGAAGCGTCATTATAGGAAAAATGTTTTGAGCGTTTGAGTTTTAAATTTTTATGAAATCGCATAATGATAACGATTTATCCTCAAACCCGGTATATGTATATCTATGATAACATAAGGTATTATGAATTATGATAATTACACGCAATGTTTTTGGAAAAATTGATTAACCATTCCTTATGCAAAATGCGTCCTAATTGAAAAATAAAATATTTGTTTCAAAATAGAATACAATATGACAATATTTAAATATAATATATCTTAGACTGACAAATCATCTCCGTTCAGAATCGTTTTTCGTATACAATGATACCTATCATTGCATTCAAATCTGTTAGATTTGGCCCTAGTCAGAGGTCCACTCCACCACCTAATGTACAGCAGAGCGACATCCACTTTCCCGCTTTTTTTTTTGAAACGAGAAGGTAAAGTAATTTCATTACAATTTTAATTCATTAACATGTAAATTAACTTACCCAAAAACAGATATAGATCATATGAATATAAAAATGTTTACCTTAAATACACTAATGAACTTAGTAATAGCTGCAAAAGCATGTGAAAAAGACTTGCTGGCTATAAACAACAATGTTTGTACAAAAGCATCAACTTTTACTGGATTTGAGATTCCAATGTCTGCTGGTTCCATAATTTCTCCATTTTCCGATATCAATGGTTCTTTTAATATTTCAATTATATCTTCGGGAGTTGTCTTATTTCGTATTTTAGTAAGTAATGTGTTTGATAAAAACTGACCAGGTAATGCTGAAAAAATAAATACAATTCATAGTTTTTAATATTGTAACACAATTAGAATCTGATATCTATCTTACTGGACTTTTCCATAGCATATTTAAACTTTGGTTCCGGTTTCTCAGGTAATAAAGGTTCAAAATCTGGTGGCACAATATCACGCATACGCTCATAAAATGATAACCTAAAAATAATCAATCAAATTTTAAATCATTAATAATTGTTATGAAACTAGTACATGATATGCGCACCTCATGGCTTTTTGAAGAACTTCACGCACAAACTTTGGTTTTGGGTGTTCTGGATCCAATGCTAAACAATCTGCCCACTCTTGCCAGGACCAACTGAATTTGAAATTACTCAAATGGTATGCAAACCATGATACAAACCTTAAAAACAAATTTGCTTGTTTAAGAATTGCAAATAACAATCAGTCACAATGTGACATACCTATCAAAAGCACAGACATGCATAGATTCTATACGGGAGTATAATATTTCTGTTGTCTGAGCCAACACAAGTGGCATTGTGTTAGTTGATAATTTAGATAATTCAATAAAGACAGAGCCAAACATTACTTCTAAATACTTTGGTTTGGGCTGGTGGAACATCAAGCCGAATATCACTTCAACAATACAATACTCCAGAGGTACTTTGTTTTTGTGTACAAAATTCATTAAATTAGTTGCACTAAAAGTAATAAAATAAATTCATACATCTAAGTATTATATATTTAACATATAGAAGTGGGGTGAATTTTTTTGATAAATATTACCATTCTTTCCTATTTTTGCATGACATATCAATTATTTGTTGTAGATGTTCTTCAACTAAAAATCTTTCAATGGAGTGAGCACCAGGCATAATGTGACCCTAAATGTATATATTGGTTCAAAATAAATATCAAAAAATAATTTTAAATTATTTGTTATTCAATATTCACTCACATCAGTGACATCTGTATAATCAAACATTCGATATACAACCCATGGCATTGGATATACACAAGCGTTATGATGAGGGGGTGGCACAATGGGAGGCAAATTATGCTGAAGAGCTTCACACAAAACATTGTCAAACGTCAAGTAAGGTCTTGGTATAATGGTCTCGGTCCAACTGTCATGTTTCAGTTTTTTTACCTGATTCCATAAACATTCCAAGTACTCTTCCTGGGGATGAGGTACATCTGTGGACCAAATCCTCAGCATATTAACATGCTTTTTTGGGCGCTTATTCAAATATACCTCAATTGTTGTCAATAACATTTCGAGAGGTGATTCCCTTTTTTCATAGAGTTCTCTACCAACCCATGGTAAACATGACATAACAGCATAACAATACCTGTTATAAACAAATACAACTTTAAAATAATAGTTTTCAACTTCACATTCTTTTACTTACCAGTCTTTTCGTACGTTAGGAACTCCATCTTCTTTAGTAACATCTAATAAACTCCCCATTAATTGTATAAATGAACTAGCGGACACAACATGACAATTCACCAAATCACCAATGAAACGTAAAACTACTCTAGCTTCATTCCAAGAATTATTTTTTAAACTATCTTTGAAAGAACGTACAATGTTTTCTACAAACTAAATTTTCAAAAAAAAAAATTGTAAGGTTATTATTAGGCATACATTAAAAAGCTTTCCCTACAATAAGAATATAGTATGTTATTAAATTAAATTCACTTACTTCACCACCAAAATTGTAATTTTTAGCATTTAATAAGCCAACTAAAGTTGAATAAATTGTACACTTTTCCGGCATATTAACTGCACATTCTACTAATAATTTGAGTACTTTTTTCTTAAAGTTTTGTATATTACCATCTAGTACACTAGCCAAACCTTCTAAATTACTTTCTATTGTGCTAGTAGTCTGTTTATAAAAATAAATCAAAAAAAGAAATTATTAGTAATATATTATAAAATAATTGATTTACAAAAAAATGTTTTAAATATGTATTTAAATATTTTAAAGACGATGGAGAAATTATAAGTAATAATAACATGAAATTGTATTTAAATATTATTGGTACAATTTATGATTGATAAAAAGAAGCTTATTGATAATAAACAAATAAAATTACGTTTTCTCCAACTTTAAGAACAAGACTTTCCAATCTATCTTCTAAGTCATTACTTTCGGAACCACCACGACGACGTTTTTTATAGCCTCGATCACCACCTGAAAATTACAATATTAGCTATAATTTTTTTTTATGCATTAAAAGTACTCAAAGTCATAAATACCAACTAATTATTATACATAATTACAGTAAATTATAATAATTAACTTGGATATACATTTTCAATTACACAACAACTGTATGTTGTGATCAATTTAATCAATATTATTTCTTAAATAGTTTAGTTTAATTAAATATACTTCTACAGTTTTACTACGAACATTAGTTTAAAATATTGGTTACATGCATGCATGATAATAAAGTTAAGTTTAAGATTCATAAATTTGAATTATTTATAATGAAAAACAAACAAAAGTTTACCTTATGAGCACGTCCAAAATATGACTGAGATTAAGGAGGGCAAAAAAAGTGACATATTGTGAAAAAAGGTGTAT
The DNA here is from genome assembly GCF_037042655.1 of Diuraphis noxia. Classification (NCBI taxonomy): domain Eukaryota; kingdom Metazoa; phylum Arthropoda; class Insecta; order Hemiptera; family Aphididae; genus Diuraphis; species Diuraphis noxia. Next base: position 53,153,640 of record NW_028301712.1, read on the forward strand.
AAACTCGAGTATGAACTGATTCATTTTGATTTGGTATAAACACTATTTAGTAATTACCTACCTATTGCAAGGTGAACATTTTTAAATATAAGTTTCAAAATATATTTGATAACAACAATTCATAATATTCACATTTAACTATTTTTTCATCTGTTTAATTAATTGAATTTAACAGAATAGTTATTAAATATTATTATGGACTAATGTTTTTACAGTTTCAGTGCTATGGATCATAATATATGACTGCACATACAATTAATTGTATGCCTTAATATGATAAAATAATAAGATAAGTTGATTCTTTAATTTACAACTGTATATTGTTAAGATATTAAAATGTATAGCTACATTAAAATGATTTTAAAATATATAGGTAGGTAACTCCGTAAATATAATTTGTAATAAGTTATCAAAATTATATTTTTACATTAGATTGATGAAACACGACTGAATATTTAGTTTGTTGATATGTTCATATTGATACAATAACCAACCGAAATGGTTAAGCTAACGTTTATTCACATGCAAACGCACGTTTGATTGCTTCATCAATTGAATTTTCATCATTCTTTTTTATTAAGGAATGCACATCCTGTACATACTTATAAGTAATTTAATATTGTTAATTGTTATGGAATATACCTAATCAGGTGTGGACATTGTAATACGAAGTCACCATTGACACTAGATGACACATTATAATTTATTTTTTGTTTATCATTATTATTAATTGTGTAGACCTGTAGTAAATGATGACACCATGTTCTTTTTAGACACCGGGAAATGTAAAAAAACTAAAAAAAGCTTACCATACAGATCTTCATAACTGTCATGAATTCGACGACGGCTCATGTTAATTTAAGACCGCAGATCACAATAAGGCAGTAAAAATATGGAAATGTAATTCCGTAGACGGTTAGAACACTAAGAACTCTATTGAAGTTGCACTTTGCGCTAAATGGCTAAATTTTGAACATAAAACAGTAAACAACGAACACTAATATTACAGAGAAAAATGCTGAACACTGATTGTCGAATGCCGATTGGCGAATGACGATATCTCGAACCGTAAACTATTATACTATTATAGCGACAAGCGGTGATAACGATTTCGAATAGCTGCAAAATGGCCGACTATTATCATTATTCTTTATCATTAATTTTGTGGAGGTTTTACTGGTGAACGGTCACATAGATCCCCCGACATCAAGATCTCGATGACTAACTGACGCAATAGGACAAATAACAGAATGCAGGTAATATACTAATATAATATAAATATAGGTATCATATATATAACATACTATTATAATATAATATGTCATATATAATCTTTATTTCAGTTTTATTTTAATAATATTAATAATATCATATAGTATAATATGTTTGAATTATTAAGATAACTTGTAATTTTTCAGCAAAAAATCGTTTATATTCTTCGTAAAAATATTGGCGCCCCTTAACATACTCTATAAGGTTTTTACGAAAGACAATTTTGGGAAAATACATCTTTTTATTATTATTACATAACTATTTATCACTTTTCCAAATTTTTTTTTAAATAGTTGGTTGTTCCGAATGAACCCTTCCTGAGTGTCACCACGTCATCCGATTTTTCATTTTTTTTTTTTGCCAGAAGGGTGGGAAGGGGAGGATAGATATAATAATAATAGTAAATATAATTATGTTTTGTTTATTATAGGGTTGTTAATGGTTATACAATTGAATGAATAATAAATCAACAATTTGTTATGAGGTACTATTTTAATAAATATATATAAAAATACACCTATTTTAAAAATTGTTTCACCTTTACAAAGCTAAAAATGCTCGAAAATACTACGACTGTATATGATTTTAGTCCTGTATTTTGTATGATTGTGTTAAATCTTTAATAGAGATTAAGATAAGATAAATCTACGGGAAATTTTGAACATGATTAAGGTAGTTATTAAACGACTAATTAAACATAAATTATTTTGAATCATACAGAATTGGTATTTTTAACGGACAACAAAATGCACGGTGATCAGCTAGTGATAGATAAAAATGTTGATTATTTTGTTGTAATTTGCATTTTACTATTCTTATTTCAAATTCTTATTGTTCGTTTCAATCGATTCAGTGTTCCCCGCTTTCAAATCATTTAAATGTGTGTTGAGTTGCCAATTTATTAGCAGGCGCTATCATTAATTATAAGTATACGGTCGTTGCCAGAAGCGTCCGACTTACATGTAAATCTGGTATTCTGATTGCCTATCCAACTGCCTTCAATATTTTCGATAGACGTATTTGTTACAAGACAATAGGACATACATCCCATCAATTATTTTCATTTGAAATCATGGATTACCTATCATACATTACTGACTACAGTTATTTATAATTATAACTGAATTTATATCTCGGTAACTACGAGTGTATTGTTCCTAAATAGAATAAATATTTTCTTTACTTTTTAAACGTTTAATAAACATTTTTTAATCTTTTAAAATGGGATGACCATCTGAGCTTAGAATCTTTTTTCTATATCAATACCTATGTAGGTGTGATTCGTGACTACCGGAATTTAAGTATTATTGATTATTATGTCAGGGTATTAATTGAATTGATATCTAGCAAAAATTATTGCTTGATATTTCTTGAGTGCTATAGAGCTGTAGGAGAATGTAAGGGCCTCCATAAGTGACTCTAAAGCATTATTTATGGATGTGACGGCCATATCTAGGATAGCCGTGTCCACCGATCTTGCCTGTCATGCACAGACATGAATTATTGTGAAATTTGATCTAAATTTAAAATATTTAAACTCAGGTGTCATATCCCCAAACATATTTTTTTTAAGGGGGTTTAGTTTCCTCCTCTCCTGGATATGCCACTATTGTGCATGACTTGCGAACGAGGTCTGGACACGCCTATGATATCTAGGTATCTATTTTGCGTGAATATGACAATGTGATCAGCATAAACAATACATTTAAGACCCAAAGAATTTATTTTCTTGATAGTTGAAGACATATATAGATTAAATAAGATGAGAAAAAATAATTTTTATAAAAACAACTGTGTTTTTTTTTCGAAGACAAAAGTGAACATATTATAATTTATTTATTTTAAATTTAGCAACAATATATTTATTATTTACAATCTATACAATACATTAATACAATCAATAAGTAGGACAACTGCATATAATTTTAAATAACTATTTTATTTAATGTTTCTCTCTAAAATGTGTGGGTAATTGATTTGGATTTAAATTTTATTCACAATTTATTATTTTTAATTCCACATTCTACAGGGTTATATAATTTACCAAAACTCACAATTATCTGCAAAAATTAGAGGATAATAAATAGTAGTAGGTATAATGTATAATACGCATTTAGCCATTTAAGTCCATATAGGTACTTACTTTTTTTATTTCCCCATATAATTATTCCTTTATATGTGGGTACGTATGTATTGTAATTTAAAATATGATAAATGGTATAAGGTAGGTATCACTAATAATTTTTAATTTTGATTCAGTGTAAGTAGTATAGTGTTACAGCAGTGCATATATTAAAATATTATTATAGCTTGTTTGTATAAGTACTTAAACATGTCAATAGGGAAATATTTCTTTTGTCTCTATTACACTAGATATCTTATTTTAATTCTAATAATATAATAATGTAATATTTTTATATTGTTTATATTTTGTGTTAAGCCTTGTAAATGGCTTGGTACAATCTACTCAGTCTAGTATAGTAGGCATAAATTATGTTTAGTTGGTTTTTTTTTTATGGTTGAAAATCCAATCACTGACGACACTCTGGAACAATATGATAATATGATACCTACTCTTAATTTAATACTAATATATCATATATTATTATACTTATTTTAGGCATATATTATATATGCCTATAATAAGTTTTTTGGTGGCAATCATTAGATGTTTATTTTAATATTACTTGGAACATAAATTATAATTTTTGAACCTACTCACTTTTATTACAAGACATTTAACCTATTCTAGTAAATAAGCTTTTAGAAAGTTATTCGATATACTCTATAATGACTATTATGATATATAGGCGTGATGATTACTTGGTGATGTGTAAATTTTAGGTACTCGGCTAACAACAATACTCTACGCATGTTTAAATATTTATAATTTATTGGTATTATTATAAATTATAAATTATTATACGTGAATATGCTGTTAATAACAATATATTGTATACAATACAATGCATAATGTAATCAAAAATATTGTAATGAGTCACATACATATAATTATAGACTCAAATCTTTAGAGTTATGAGCTATTAACGAAATTGTCCATCAAAGCCTCTATTATATGTATAATTTACTTTAATTACCGTATGGAGTCTATTGCACAAATACACGATTAGGTACCTATATATTAATATTAGGTTCTATATAATATTATTTTTCAAAAAAGAATAAGTAAATTTATAGGAATTGATTTTTTAAAAGTCTTTTGTTGTTTGCAATTTTTTCAAGTTTTGAATTCTAATAACCAGCAATAGTGTTTATAATATAACATATATTACCTTCCTAGATTAATCTTTTGTTTTTCTATCTATATTTCATGGATGGTTCAAAATTCAACCATCTATTTATGTGACCTTTTGATATAAAAATGCGTTTTGTGTTTGTGATCGTTTTAGATTCAGAACGGAGTAATTAATGTATTGATTTTACAATGATAAGTGTTTTTTTTTTTTTTTTGTGTCTGTGTAAAGCATAACTAGTCGAAATAATGCTTCAATTTCAAACTTTGGGGATGGTTTCCGATGGAAAGGAGGATATCCTTGGTGCATTATAGAGGTCAAAAGTAAACATTTTCCAACAATTTTCAAAAAAATCGAGAAAAAGAAAAAAAAGTGACAGAAAAACGGGAATTTTACGCAAAACCACACCAAATGTTTATGTTATTGTTATCTATATATATTATACAGTTTAATTTTCAAAAATTTGACTTTTTTGAGTTATTTATAGACCACTGAAATTTTCGAATTTTATGAGAATTTTTTTTTGAAGTGTCGGTAAAAAAATGTTGGATGACCAAAAAAACTTGAAAATTTAATACAGTATATAATTTGTAATTTGTATTAATTTTTTAATTATTTTGTTTAAAAATTACTAATGCTTTAGTTTTTTGTCAAAAAATGCTTTGTAAAAAAAAAAAACATTTTTTTTTAGATTAAGATAATCTCGACATTAATTTTTTGACAGAAAATCGTTTATATTATTATTGTACATATTAAAGTGATCATATAAAAAGTCATACATCACATCTAAGTGAAACTTAAATTAAATATAATATTGAATTTAAGTTATAGTTTATATTAAAATTGTCAATATCTACAATATAAAAATATTACATTGTGCACCTATAGATTGACCATTGATGACACACTCCACGTCTCCACCATTATCACTGGCGGAGAAATCGCTATGATGCTGATTGCGCAGTTGATATATGGATAAATTTCATTTAATAAGAGAACTGGTCAGTACTTCAATTTGTATTCAAAGTGGTTCATCACCTAAAGTATAAACCCTTTTACTTATAATATTACTTACTTTATAATATTTACTATTATATATAGTGTAATAATGAACATTAAACAGTATAATTTAATGAACATTAATGATGCCAATACAAGCATATTTCGTAATATAAAATCAAACTCAACCAAAATATATAAAAAATAAAAAATACCTAAGTAATTGAAATGTTGTACGCGTGTAAGACGAAGACAACAAATTTCCATGTGTCGTCCTCTTAACACACGAATGCTTAAGATTATCAAATTTTTCAAGTAAAATGTCTTAAAATATTATCCAGTAATTATTATTAAAAAAAATTATATATATATATATATATATATTAAGTACCAACGACAATTACTGGCAGCATTGACACGCTGTATTGTATTTTGATCATCAGATTTTAAAATATAAACTCTAAAGTATAATATAGATATTAATTATAATAAAATTGACATGGATAATAATGTATAATACATTAATAAAATAAATATAGCTTTAGAAGTTGTCGTCCTCGGGCGGTGCGACGGACGGCGAACGAAACAGCACTGCAGCACTACTGCAGTATGTTTGCATGAGTGATTTCACGTGGAAACAAAATATTGTACGAACACTACAAACCTATCTAGTCGTATTTATTACTTATACATTATTATGTATATAGAAAAATTCGTCTAAAACGGTATCCGTAGAAATACGCTAGCATTGTTATAACAACAATACTTTTATTAGGTATATAAATCATTGAGTTTTTCTGCCATCGTAGTAATTTAGAAATTATCATATTATGCATCTGCATTAATTGAAAATAGAAATAATACGATGACCAACAATAAATTATGGAATGCTGAATATCAAGACTATATAAGACTTATATATACTATAGATTTTCTATTATAACCTAAAAAATTTTTGTTACCGTGGGTGGTGAAATTGGAAACTGAGCAGGGCTAAGAATTCCGCTTTTTCTGGAAACTGCGTCATTCAATACCTCCGTGCCATTATCATCCTATTGATAGAAATAGAAATAGGACTAATTAGTTTTACAATGCAAGTGTTATGAACGCATTAGCTATTAGTATATTGTATTAGCCTGTTGTATTAGAATATAAGAGTATATTATTGTAGTCTACGGGTAACGCCTAATGTGTGGGCGACTCCCGGAATATTGCGGCTACACGGCACCCGCTAGGGAACCGTAGAGTCAGTCGTCTTAGCTCTTTTAAACTTGTACGTCGTTCTGACCATCAATAATAAATTATACAGTGAATTATATATTTCGACTCACAATAAAATTATATTAGTATTTAAATCTTTAAAACTGTTTTGTTGTACTCTCTCCAAAAATCGAACCCTCACACTACCGAAAAAACAACGTTCATACGGAACAACCCGTACGAGCACAACACAAGTAATACATTATGTAGGTACTGCATTACACATTATAGTGTTTACCTTTAAACAATACCTACCTGTGAATTATCTTAAGATTTTTTTAAATAACGAGTTGTATGATATATCAGATTTCTTCACCCTTTACGTTATACCCGTTTTCACGCCTCAAACCTGGGCTACGATAAATTGGTAGGATACGCTAAGCTATTATACATTAAAATATTTTGTATATAAGCGTATTGCTGGTCTTGTGACTTATTGGTCGACTAATCAACTAACCACGTCATGAAATATATTATGGATTCTTAAATCAAGCTAACCAAACCCTCGTATGTGTCCCTACATTTTTTTGCTTATTGTAAAAATATTTTAAACAGATTGTATGAATTAAAATAAATATGAAAAAAATAATTCAATTTCTTGTTTACCTCTAAATCCTCGTTTATTTGAAGATCATCGTAATTGGTTTTTGAACGGTCCTTTAACTTGGACAAGTAATAACTTATCATTCCCATGGCTCCTATAACGCCAAACGTTAGACCAATAAATAATCCTTTTGGCATTTTTCAGATTAAACTTTAAACAGCCAACCTGTTTAACAAGAAACAATATTTTTTAATAGTATCCGTTAATAGTTAATTCGTAGTTATGTTTATGTTATAATATACTCTCAGTGTTTCTCAGGAAAAAATTTGTTTTTTTTTTAAATGTATAAATATTTATTTAAAAAAAATAATATTTATAATAAATGGCATAAGTATACAATATTATTATTTTTATAATTTTTTATTTATCCAAAGCCCGGGAACTAAAACTATTATTAGTTGTTTGTAGGGACTAATATGGAAAGTGGACCTATCCAAAGTAGATCACTATATGCAATTAGCGATTCAAATACAATAATTTCTCCTATTACTATTATATTATATTGTCATTATTTCAAAAACAAAATATAAATACCTATATAAGATAAATTCCAAAATAATCAAATCAGATACATCGTATACCCGACTCACTCAGTTATTCATATAGTGTATACAATTTATCATTAAGCATAAATATAAGCCATAAACGAAATTAACTATTAAAATTAGAATATAATAGAGGTACTCAAGAAATTTCAAGTAACCACGAATAATATTTTTAAATTATTGAAATTGTTATTCTTGGTTATTTAATATGTAATTTCATCCAAATATATGAACTTAAAATAATTATAAAAAAAAACTGTGTTTGTATAGTTTTTAGATTTTTTTTGTCACAGTATGAACAACTCTCGTGGATCCTTGTTATTAATAACTTAAATTATTTTGAAATATTTTAAAATTTTAATCAAGTATAGGAATTGATATATAAAGATATGATATAAATTTCTAATTTAAACAGTTATTCGTTTTTGGAAGTTCGGTTACCCCTGTACCACCAAAGCATCATTATTATTATATAAAGATCAAAAATTATCTTATCGATTGTTATTTCATTTTGTTAGCGCTCGAATGGTATTATCCTATTATTGTTGTTCACTATCTCGGCTATAAAGCATTATTTTTATATTAAATTGTACGTGTGATAATTTTGTATTATGAAAAGTCAGTCGCACATTGAAAGTTGTACCGAGCACAGCGAGCGACCAAACAACTATTCGAGTTATAATAAAGTCATACAATCCACTTAAATTTTCAATATTTTTTTTTTATTTAAAGATTTGTTCCTATTGATTTAACACATTTGTTCACATTTGTAATCCTAATTTAAATATTTGTACACCTCTCAGAACTTAGGAAAATCAATTTTTCGGTGGTTGTACTAATAGTTAACGGTACGCCAGTACCACCATTGGCTTGTATTGGTCCTACCGACTTCAGACTGATACCAACGAATGTTATTTCGATTGTACACTTTTGTAATCTTAACTGTATCTGCATGGTTGTTATTTTATTTGTAACAATTTGTACAACAAGTAAAAGATATCTTATACTTCCTACATTTAAAAGTGTTTCGTTTATTTTTTAAGTACTTTATATTCAAATAATTTTTGATTAACATTAGCCTCTGTTAGTAAAATTGATTCTGAAATTTTGAACTGGTATTATAGTGGTCATAAGTTATGGTATATTTGGATGATGGTACCAAACCTAAGGCTTCAAGTAATTTTCCACCATAACGGCATTCTCGCATACGTACTGATTCAGGCGTTACTTTAACCATAAGATCCACACTGAGATTGTCCTCAATTTTTTTCCAAACGTCCGCATTTATAGTAGCTATTTCTGAAGTACCTAATAGGAAAATAATAATATAGAACTAATACTGAAGATTTATTGTAGGGTTATTGGATACTGGAAGGTATGACTAACAGATTTATTTAGAATTAACATACATTTTAGATATTCAAAGTTTGACTTTATATAAAAATTGTTGTAATTAATGTACTTTGATTATTTTGGCAAATAATTTCATCTTTATATTTAATTACCTCGTGATTATTTACAGGATCTTTTACTTTCGGTTTTCTTCCCATCTGGATCTAAGATCTAGAGTATATTATATGAGAAGTAATTTTAATTCTAATATAAATTAAATTTGATAGTAACTATTTGCATTAATATCGGTGATAAATTTTACAATGCTTTATGAAATAACGGAAAAAATATAAAAAAAAGTGGGCCAACTGCAAATAGCTTACCTTTTTTCACCTAACCTGATACTGGTATCAAAAATTTTTATTAAATTAAAAAATATATATTTTTATTAAATTTAGATTTTTAATTTATTTATTCTTTTTATTGAATTAGGAGTTTTTATCTAATTTTAGATTCTGAGCGGAGCGATGAATGTATTGATTTTACAACGATGTGTTTTTTTATTTATTCATTTTTTTTGTGTCTGTGTACACTATAACTTGTCGAAATAATGCTTCGATTTTCAACTTCAGTAACTTTTCCGGTTGGAAAGCAAATCTAGTTGATGCATTGTGGAAGTCATTTTTTGAAATTCCCAATAGTTTTCAAAAGCATTGGGAAAAATCAAAACAAAAAATTAAGGAAAAAATGGGAATTTTTACACAAAATACATTTTTGAAAAAATAAATTTTAGATATTGGTGTAACTTTAAAACAAATTACCGGGCATTTTTTATACATAATAAAATTTTCAAAAAATTTCAAACCTTTTAAAGTTATTTATGAACATTTGAAAATTTCAATTATTTTTTTTTTTTTTTTTAATGATAATACAATTTTATTCGTTGGGTAAAAAAGCTACAAAATTTAATACAAGGCTTCTAATATATTGTCACAATAGTAGTTAAAAAGTATAAAAAATACAAAGTCACAATTTTTGATTCTGAACGGAGTGATGAATGTATTGATCTTACAATGATGTGTGTGTGTTTTTTTTTTGTTTCTGTGTACAGCATAACTAGTCGAAGTAATGATTTAATTTCAATATTTAAATAATATAATATATCCTAGACTGACAAATCATCTCTGTTTAGAATCGTTTTTCGTATACAATGATGCCTACCATTGCATTCAAATTTAACCTACCCTAGTCAGAGGTCCACGGTCCACCCCACCCCAGAGTACAGCAGAGCGGTACTCACTTACCCGCTTTTTTTTAATAAGCATTGAATGTTTTTTTTTTTTGGTAGTGATTTATCATTGCTTTAAAATATATTATAATAATACATCAGTGGTTAGCTCCGAATTGAGCGAAGCGAGACGAGTGTCCAACACCCCAGTCATTGTATCCGGTCAGTACATTTTTTCTTATTATTTTTAAATTATGATTTATCATCACAATCCACAGTATGATTACTAATCGTTTACTCACGGTTTTTTTCTCTTTTGCAAAAAAAAACCATCATTTTTAAAATTTTTTAGTTAATATACATTATTATTTATTATAGTTTATAAGTTATATGCGTTTGTAACGTACCTGTACATTCCAGGTTCATATTTCAATAACATGCATGATATTATTAATATTATAACTAGAGGTAGGTACTGCATTTATCATTTACGTTTATTACAGGGAATTATAATATCAGATATACCTATAAAGTTACAAATTAAATAAATAAAATATAAACATTATACCTAATAGAAGTAATATACTTGAAGCTCGGCTGTCAGACAAACGTTTAAATCGTACCTAACTATTTAAATTAATTATGTGTGTTTATTTACCGCTTGGACCAGTGCAAGTCATTTTTGTGTAAGAAATTATAATTAGCTGTATACAGTTATGATTATTATCTCACATTTTTGACATACTTTGTTTCTTATATTATATATACCATATAGTTGATGATTCAGTCGTAGCAATTAATATTGTCATAAATCATAATAGTCGTATATTTTCTAGAAATGTTCACTCACTTTTCAGCATTATAATTGTCTTATATCCACACTTAAAAATTCCAAAACTATTAATTAACTGGCTTAAGTTTATTCTCAAGAATATCGATAAAAATTACTTCAATATTTCCTTCAACCTTAGGGTATTGGTTATTAATTGTTTTTAGATAGAATTAAAAGTATATTTGATACAATAGTATAATAGTATTATTGAAACTATACAAAATTAAAAAGCATCTAAACAACAATAATTAATAATCATGGAAACCTTATTCTAAATTCCAACCGTTTTTTAACCTGCGTACGGCAATCGTACCCCAACACCCCAACAGAAGAGATATAGGTACGATATTATATTATGTAGCTACCTAAAAATATGACTATAGCGGGACGGCAGTATTTAATTACTAATTATGGTTAAATAATAATTTTATTATTTAAATCAGCACATTTGCTTCATTGGACTGGCTTATATTAATAAATTATTTAATATTTTTCTAAAACGTATAATTCATACTAAACTATTTGTTTCATAAAATATTTATAAATTTATTATAACTGTCTTTAACATGAGGTGAATGCAGGAGTTCGTGTGGTATACTGTGTAGTTTACAAAATGTAATATAACACATTAATGATATATAGGTAGTGGTTTTCGATTTTTAGAGACAAAAAATACAAAATAAAATAAAATACCCGACAAATATATTTTTATGAAAAGTATTTAAATGAAGCAAACTTATTGTTAATAATATAGGTACTTATATAGGTATTATGTTTTGCATGATATCTATCGACCAACTTTGTGCAAACACGTTTTATATCAACAATTTATAAATAGAACAGAGCATGAAAATATCACTATAGCGCTATATGTAGTACGTGGTATCCTGGTATAACATTATATTATAGTCTTCAGCGTTATATGATGACACCTGCAATGACACATCGATCGATGATATACTATGTATTATACAAGCTGTCTAGGTATTATATTATTATATAGGTAGTGTATATAAAATTGAATGTATGAATGTATATAAATAATAAAATGCGTTGCACGCGTTCCGTTCTAGTAGTTCAAGAAAAATGCTCGTAGGTACATATTATAATGTATAATCTATTATAATATTATAGAGGTAGTATATATTATTATTTTGGTCTAAGAAAAAGTTATCTGTTATATATATACGTTTTAATATGTATACTGTATAGGTGCGCATTGTACATATTATGGTACACTATATATTATAGCCATAGCTTCTAGTGTGCGGTTTTTTTTTATTTTAAAAACGGTTATTGTTTATCCTCTATACTGAAAATTTTAAACTAATGACCGTTATTGTTTGTCACCACATAAGGCGTTCGAGTAAAAGATGCATAAAATTATCCAGAACCATACCCTTCAGTAGCTATAATAGTGTCATGAAGCTAAGTTAAAAAAGCAGAGCGCGCACTATAGTTATACTCGTACAGAGTGTAATAGAAAGAGTGTAACATAATTTGTTTTTATTTTTCAAGTCTTTCTGTTGCATTTTGTATGCATGAAGCAGAATGCACCCATTACAATTTTCAACATTGTGAACTACAATTTTTCTTTAAGTTTAGTGGTTCATAACAATGGAAAAATTTGTTAATTTACGTTATCTATACATTTTCGCAGTAAAGTATATTGATAGATAAGGGAATAACACAATAATTTTTAACATCAGTATAGACACTGGTTAAAATGGCCTGACTGACGTAAACAAAAATGTATTGTTGAAAATTATTTTTTCCAAATAAAACATGATTCAGTTTTTTTCCCTCAGTGCTATTGTCTTGACAGCTGATATAGAGGCAGTGAAGGCACAAGGCAAGTGACGGAAGTTGACTTAATTTCGGTGGATTACCTGAAAATCAAGACAAAATAGGTACATGGGAGATAGGTATGTACTATGTAGACTTGTGATGTGTCTTGAAATATGTCTTATACATCATAAATAATGTTACTACCTAATATATTTTATACTGTAGGGCTGACATATTTTAATTTACTTAAACCGGGAAAACATTTTTTATACAATTTTTATGGGAAAAATCGTAGATATTTATCATTTATCAGTCTCATTCAATATTCTGTTGCAACTAGAATATATACATAACACACAAAATGGTCAACACTCTACTAAACCTGCTGTGCTAGATAGCAAATATGTTTGTTTGGCAAAAACTAACTCACCGTTACAAATCGGAATGAGTATAACTAACGAAATAATCAATTAACGATAAGTAAAAACAAAAATTGGAAAAAGGGAACAGAAAAACAATTAATGTATTCATCAATAATAATTGTTGTCATCAAGCTAAGAAAATAATTTTAAAATAAATTTCATCAATCAATCAAATAATTATCTTGATTATTTTATCAATTATTAAGATAATGTTGTTTTTTTACTATAAGTGATAAGCGACATACAATAGTTACCTTAAATTACCAAAGTTTGATACAATTCCGAAATACTTTATTCAGACATTGGTATGCTATATTTTCAAAACTGGGAAGTATGTCAACCCTAACTATTTGACATAAAATGTTTAGATGTTGGTTATTCGGTTATTAGAATAGATTCTGTTTATCGTTAAATTAATGAGTGAATTAGTGAGCACATCAAATTCGTAATACAATGAACTAATAAGCCAGCCATTATTATTGAGTGATTAAAAAAGTAACATCTTTAATCTTTTGCTAAGCGATTAACTAATTTGATGAGCGATGACTAATAAAAATATTTTATGCAACAACCAATCATAAAATCAATAAAAAAATTAATCAATATTGTGTTATCTAGCCCTAAAGTTATTAATATTGATATTAAAATAATATTTTATGCTCGAAAAAGGGAATAAATCCTTATACATTTTTAACTAATTAATTTGTATATATTGTGTTGAATGACTTCTTTATTAACTTCGTTTTTATATTTGATCAGCACGTTTTTACGTGGTGAAGTGTATCTGTCAAGATATATATTATAATAATAGCGAACATGACATTTGGTGTGAAAAAAAAAGTGGGTCAAAAGTCTTTGGCTGTTGTCCAAGACGTTTTGCACATTTCATCTTTCTACACCTTTGGTGTTTCAAATATACCTATATGCGCTTATATACAATATACTTTAAAAAACTATAGATACATTTGTATATTACGTAAATAAATATATGGAATATAGATATTATAATATATAATGTAGAGTGTTTTTTCTTTCAATCTATATCGTTATTATGTGTGGTATCTATTATAGATATAGCTTCATTTTTTTCTCTCTTCGAAACGTTTAGTTTTTAATTAAAATTTTTTAAAGGGAACGAACGTGGACGGAAAGAATAAAAACAAAAAAACTGCAGCCTACGTTTAAAAGGCATACTCGAGCTATATACACTTTCTATGTGACCGGCCAATCGGACACGTACGAAATCGGATACGGCCGATGACAATCGGAAATCTTCATCTCCCGCGCATAACGACTGCTGAAACATTCTATTGCACGCGCGGTAGTGACGGCGGCAAACAAAACGCATAAAAACACGTCTACGGACCAGGCGCAGTGCGCGTATCGTACCTTGTCCTGTGCGGTCGTGTGTTGGTGCATAGTAGTATTCGTTTATATTATTATTTTTACGTAGTGTTGTCGGTGGTGGTCCGGTGAAAAACGGAACTTATTCTTTGTATTAATTTTTATTTTTTTTTTTACCCTAACTTAACTCTCGATCTATTTAATATGCTACGATTTTCGATCACCAGCGTGTGTGTTTGTGTGTGTGTGTAAATCAGCGGTACGTGGACATATAATATAATAATAATTATATTATATCATTATTACATCAAAACACTACAATGGACGAGGATACAGCGTTGGTTTTGGGCGTGCAACTGTTGGCCCTGTGTTGTATAGCGTGTTCTCTGGTGGGTACCTATTATATGGCTTCAATAAATAATATATTTTACATTTTGCAGACGACTATCTAATACAGGTACTTATGCTGTGTTTAAGGTGTACTTGCTAGACTAGAGTCTACGTCCCCTTTACAATATTAAAATACATATCTAAACTCAAAGTATTCTGGTATATATATATATATATATATTTATGTATCTACCTATGTAAGATATCGTCTTATCCCAGAATAAAATTATAATTTACAGTCTTAAGCACGCACTTATTTCTTTTTATTTTGTATTAAAAAGTTAAATTATTTACTAAATACATTTTTGAAATTAAATCGTTTGAGTATTTTCGAATGTGGTTCAAAATAGTACATAAATATGTAGCATAAATATTAAATATATACTAAGTATACAGTCCTGTACCGCTATCACCTAGAGGTATAGCCAGGCATAGACGTGCGCAGACTCTTGTTTCATGTGTGGCTTTTTATTTATTTTTTTTGATTTTCCATCCTCCTTAAAAAAAAAAAAAATGTGTAAAACAATTAAATAGAAATACAAGACATGATAGGTGCCAGTACGATAATTTTTATGATAAAATTGATACAAATAAATTTCTGGTTTACCAAAACAGTGAGTTATCTGCTCCTTTTACTTAAGTACCTGGTACCAATTCCCAGCATCAGGTTATAGAACTATAAGCCTCACCCGTGCACACACCTGTATGTGATCAGGATTTTGCGTTTGTAAAAAGCTGATCATTTATTATACTAGAGATATTAAGATATTATTTGTTATATAAATAAACTAGAATCCCTCATATACCTACGTTTGTCGTGGTTATATAACAGTTAATACTTTTACAGCAACCTGCATTAAACAAACAATGATTCACTTGATATATTGTCAGATGTGGAGAACACTGCACATTGGAAGTATTTTTAAATTTTCTTGATATCTGCAGCACCATGAGCACTTTTGATTAGGTACGCTATTGCTGTCACTATATAGTCCAAAAGTCACTTGTTGACTGCTACTATACTGCAGACTCAAAGAGCGGTGTACTGGAGTAGTAGTCAAAGTACACATTTCGCATTTAGTTTTTACGATTGCAACTGTAATATTTGATGTAATTTATTTATTAACTGTATCGAGTTTCTATGAGAGCAAATGTGGTAGATTAAAAATGCTTCATTTTAATAATATTTATAGGATTACACTATGCAAATTAGAAAGAAACTGAAAATAAAGTAGTTTAATTCTGCAGGTTACTACTATTATTCCATATATACGCATTGATGATGTATGGTTTAAATTTTGTATTTCTTATAATATGTACTTATAATTTTATGATTATATGGAAATACAGAATAAACTCATTGGTTTTATTGTCAACGGAAATAAAATATTTGACGATGTTGATGAAGTAAGCCATGAGAAATGAGTGTAAGAAAGATTTCTCATGCATATTATCAATAATTTTCAGGAAATAGCTAAAAGAACAAATATGAATAATAACCTCCATATTCCTATAAAACTTCGAACTGTAATGATATAATAACAAAACTATATTTTAAAGTTATAAATTAATAACGATATTCGATAATTAGGTTTGTATTTATCTGCATCTTAAAAGTAAAAGTCATGAATTATGAAAATAGGATTTTTATATATATTTAAAATGTCACTAACAACAGTATACCTATAATAATAAACGTATATAAAAAGTATATAAAGAATAAACATAATATATAAAATTAAATTATGATTAAAAAAAAATGTCAACGGTGAATTGTTTATAATATAATATATAAATTTATATGTGTAAGTAATAGTTACTAT
Organism: Diuraphis noxia; assembly: GCF_037042655.1. Classification (NCBI taxonomy): domain Eukaryota; kingdom Metazoa; phylum Arthropoda; class Insecta; order Hemiptera; family Aphididae; genus Diuraphis; species Diuraphis noxia. Next base: position 53,170,733 of record NW_028301712.1, read on the forward strand.
AGTAACGATACCTATAGTAATAGCTTGAAGAATCTTTATTCTTCATGAGTAATAGCAATCTTTACCATATATTATTCGTGTACAGACGTAGATACATAACTACGTGATACGTAGACTATTATAGAGCTAAAATGTTCACACTATACACTATACTACTATATTAACAAATTCAATTTCTACCCGTGAAGTGTATACATTTCCAATTACGTAATTTGATATCGTCATTCACCAAAAAGTACTTCAAAAAATAGTATATTATACTTTTAAGTATATATAGCATCATATATTTCAACTATTGGTTTCGTGAAACTGTACATACAAAATATATCCCTTTTAAACTTAAAACTTTGAAGTTGGTTTTTTATTAATAATGTATAATATAAATATTATATCTATAGTATATAACTATTGTAAAACGCATGCTCCAAGACTTTCAATTGACATTTATTTCGATATTATCACATATTATTATACTTAATTAAATGTATCCTACCTAACTGGGTTATCATTATTAGGATTACTATTAATTATTACAATTATGATATTATGTCTATATATACTTTTAACTTGATACAATTCTACTATTGTTAATCGAATTAATTAAATATATATAATTACTCGCATTACTGCAACATACAATTATTGGATTGGATCGCCTTATTTTTATATGCCTTCAAAAAAATGATAAAACAAATGCGTAAAATTGTAATTGATATTTTATTGCGCAATCAAGCCTTACTATTTAAAATTTTAATCACTGATTTGAGAAATCTCTTGAATGCCTCTATTAATTTCGTTTGAATATACATAATTGTATTTATAATTAAAATTATTGATATTTTTTATTATTATTACAAATTTGTTTATAATTTGTTAATTTAATTTTTTAATTTGTTTATACAATTTTCAACTAATCAAAAACTATACATTATATATAATAGATTGGGTAACAATATAATATAATTTGTACCACAATAACATAATATAGTAGAGAATTGGAATATTGAATCTATGTATAAAGGATATATTATCGTAGCTTATAATATATTTTACCTAAAAAAAGCGATAAAATACGGTATACCTACTATATACCTAGGTAACATACCTATAAATATTATATTTTATATTATATATTTTACACATTATCGCGAATAATTCACTAAGCATGCTTATCCACATTTTTTTTTCTCTTACTACTTAAAAAGTATCCTGTGGTGTTACAAACTTATGTTTTTTTAATGAGAACTCCATCTCCTTATTTACTTATTTGAAAAAAATACTCCAGTCGTTAAAATGGGTAAACATTATTATGGTGTGTGTGTATGTGTAATTACATATATAAATTGGAATCTACATAAAATATTCGATAATAATCATGAAATAATCGGACTCGATACTTTAATTATTATTTGTTACAACACACGCAGTGTAGGTATAAGTATCCGAGTCACAGCATTGATAAATATGTAAAGGACCACTATGTTTAATACGCTTATAACATAAAATTGTAGGTAACTGTACGCTTAAATACTATTCTACGTATCAATTCTTATGTATCTAATACCAATATTACGTATAGATATATACATAATAATATTATGATATTATAATATGTAAGTGTTTTGCTAATTTCATTCAAGTCGTGACCGACCACTGGTCGTGGAACTTGGTAGTTGGGATATCGATAATATGTTATATTATATATATACGAAAACACGCTACCAACCAATAACAAAACTGGTTACGCTTATAAAATATTTATTTTTTAATATTATTCTCATATACGACTTATAAAGTAATAATATAATCAATGCATTCAGTGATAAACAGTCGACAAGCAGTTTGCCTCTACGAAAGTATTATTATAATATGTTGGTAGGTACTTAATCTATCCATAATATAATATCATGTATTATATAATATACTTACTTGTAAATCCGTAGACGAGAACGTTCAAAGCGCTTTCTATAAGATTCGCTTACCAATTATTATTATAATTTACTAGGTAACTATCAAAATAACAGAGGGCCTTTTTAGAATATTATTGTAACGTTACTTTCGACCGATGTCGTATTATCGTGTTAATACCGCGAATCGTATTTGAAATATTCAAATATAAATAATTATACGCGATTCGGGTTGGAGTGAAGATATATAGGTACATCTGGAAGTTCGTTATTACTATATAAGTTTGTTTTACGGAGTAACGGTTGAACTAGCTGAAATCTTTTCTTTATTCGTTTGAACGATTTTGATTACAACCTGATCTCAGATCTACAGTATAATATATATATATAGATATGTACAGAGTGTTTCAGAAAGACTTGAAAAATAAGATGATTGATAGGTACGTATGACAAAAGTTATGAGAACTACATAGATAAGATAATATATGATTTAAAAAGTACCAATACTTAATACTTAAGTAAGGAAAAATATTTTCAAAATAGTTATTACCTACGTTTAATTAATTTACTATAATAAAATATTGATATAATAAAAAATAAACTATTTGGCATAAATAAACGTTTCTATACCCTAAAAATTGGTCCAAAAATTAAATTTACAAATTGGATATTTTGAATTTTCCATATTTTCCAGTATTAAAAATTAAAAATGTACTTGTTGCGCAAACGTCTATAAATTATATATATATAAAAAAAAATAAATATTGATTGTAAAAAGTTATTACTTATTTAATTTGTCAGGTCTCTATGCATGACACCTTGTAAGTTGTCAGTATTGGTATAATATACATTAAAAAATATACTTTATATTGTATAGATAAATTATACTCCAAGTTTATGGTGTTTTCAATGATTTTTAACCAATTGTTAGAGTTTTATAAACGTCAACACCAGCGTAATTTTAATATAATATTTTTTTTTTTTTTTTTTATTAATATTCAATAATGCAACACTTTCTAATAAATAGCACATCTTAATCACGAAAAATAGAAAATATTATCAGATGACAGCTTAATTGTTTATTTTTTTTTTCTATCCGTGTGTGACTAAATAGGTATAAATTATATCTAATCAGATGACATGATTTAAATAATGTAGTGAGTATAATATCTTCAACAAAAAAGAATTTAAAAACTTTGAAGGTTTAGAAAAACATTATTTTTTTCACAATAGAATTATTAAAAACGTTTAATCTCTAATGAATAAATTATGATGGTGAGGACTCCATAAACAATTTAGCTAGTGGATATATTTAATACTTTGATGTTTGATTTCACCATAGTTGACTTTCCAATGACTAAAAGACAACATGGAATGCTAATTGATAGTAAATGTTATTACTATTGTCACATGAATACAATATTATCGTGGCACTATAACTATTATTAATTGATTAGGTCTTAGCTGTCATTGAATATGTATTATGGAATTGATTTGACTATTAACATTTTTAATAACCAGGCAAAAAATTATATTTTTACGTCTTTGTATATAATAACATAAATGCAAAAAAAAAATATTTGACTAATGTATATTTATGAAAAAATAATTGAATAAAATAAACAAACATTTCATTGAGATATTTTAAAATGAATAATTCATTAAAACAAGATAATTTTTAAATTTATTATTGAGTAATATAATCATTTATAACTACTACTAATATTACCGAACAATATATGTTTATGACTTCAATGATATCTATTTTTAACTAATATTAAAATACATTTATTGGAGTTGGATTTGCTTAAAATGATCTTCTTACATTTTTTAACATTTTGATACAGTATATAATGTTTATGAACGTCAAACTGAATTTTTACAATGTAATATACTTGTTAAAGTTTAGATTAAATGTATATAGAAATAAAAAGATAGATAAGTAATTACAATAATATTTTTTATTTTTTATTTTATTATTCTCAACTCTACTAAAATATTACTTAAAACTCTAAAATTAATTTGAAATACACATAAATACATAATATTTAATTTAACCTTTAATTAATGAAATATTTTAAAAGATTGATGTGTACATTAAACATGGTTGATTAAAAAAATAAATATTTTGATAGATAGTGTATTCAGGTCACAAATTAAATATTTATCAGAAATGTATAATTATTTAATTATTTGATGTTTAATGAATGATTGGTTTATGTAAGCGATAGATGCTTGCAACATCGTGTAATATTAAGTAGGTATCCACATATTTGAATTATAATTTTTTTAATTTCATGTAATACCTATCTTATAAATTCAAACGCAAACCTATTTATACTACTATACTCTATAGTCTACACAATATAATAATTATTTTCATTAACTCAATTATTTATCATAGAAATAATTGAAAAACGGTTAATTAATAAAAAAATTAAAAAATTTACCAACTTAAGACTTGAATTTCTTTCACAGGAAGGTTTCTGTATTCTGTGAATTATTATTTATTTTCTTTACTCAAATATTTACAAATTCACTATTGTTTAAAAAAAATTAAATGGTTTTGTTGGATAAAAAATAATACTTGAGACTTATACCTAATATTATATACTTTATAGATAAGTATATAATATTTACAGAAATTTGATCTTGAGTTATTTAGTGGTCATTTGTATCTTCAATCATTTTTTATAAGCTTCTACATTTTAATACATTTTAGTAAGATAATTTATAAAAATAATATAAATATAAACCTAGTACCTATAGTTTATTAAATGATTGTCTGCTGTAATTGAAATCATAAATATACAATAAATAGGTGTTATAATATAGGTAAATGTAGGTGTCTACTATAATAGTTGTCGATAAAAATGTTTTACAATTTTTCACATTAAATATTTAGGTGTAATATCCAAAACAGTTGAATGCGCAACTATAGTATTATGGATGGTATACGGGTTGCTAATAATAATTTAATAACGTTACCAATTACCAAAACAGTTGTATACTTCAATAGAACGCATAGCCGCATAGGTACTTATGAACAAAAGCACAGAGTATAACGGAACGTTTTATTTTCTTTTTGAGAACAAGCAACAAGGGCTTGTCTTTTTTTAGATACAATATTCTAGGTTAGGAAACAATAATAATTGGCTTATTAAGTTTATTTCTATAGGAAGGTAAGCGATGTGCAAAAACGTGTATATTCACAATTCACAACTAAATTATAAACTACCTATACAATATAATCATGGCTAAGTACAATAATTTTTTTCACAGTTTAATTTGGCTCAAATATATTTACTCACAATATACGGTTAACTATCATAAGCGTTTAAAAACGTACAATCGTATAAACGTATTATAGGCGTCTAGGTGGAAATTTATAATTAATAATATTATTTTATTTTTGTTTATTTTTTACGCTTTCCTACGTTTATTGTAAACACTTCATTTTTTTGTTATTAAAAATAATATAATATTAGATATTTAACAATCTGTACCTATACTACTGCACATGAAAATACAACAAGAAAATTGGCCAATATTTATAATTATAGACATAGACGCAAAGTAAACAATTAACATACCTAATGTATTTTTAAAATAAAATATCTCTAATAGCCAAAAGCTATTATTTGGAAATATTCAATTAACATGAAATTAATGTATTTGGCCATAACTAATTGAGTTTTGTAATGTCAATTTATCAATGTTGACATTTTAATATAGGTAGTTTGAAGAAAGACGTTATATTTTATGTCATACAACATAATAAGTTGGTTAGCATATGCTACATGCAAACAAATACACAATATTATTATATTATTATAATATTCAAATAATCTAGATTCAAGGAAAACATAAGTGATTTGAATAACATCTCGTGATATCATATCACATGGAAAATATCAAGTGTTGTAAAGACACTACAGTCTTCTAAGACGCATAATGAAAACTTTACAAATTTAATTTTATACAGTTTTTGGGTGATTATTTGGTCCTCATAATGTTGAAGTAAATTTCGTAACGATAACCAAAAATTAAGAGGAAATCAGAGGCCGAATAATTTATAGCACCACCAGGTAACACAATATTTTAACATAAAAAGACCGTCGTCATTAGTGCGTGGCGCACATTCACACGTACATAAGACAATTGAAAATATCATTATAATAACTAATAAGTAATAAATAACTAAGGTACCTCAAACTATTGTGCATGATAATTTGTGTATATATTAACCAACCACCGTGTCTCTCCACCTACACTTTACTTATTACGGCTCATTGAACGTTGATTGATTAAAGCCAAGAATTAATAGGTGTATAAACTTACTTGTACTCGTAGACGAAACGACTAATTATTAATCCACTATAACTGTAACAATATAATTTGATAAATGTATATTAAAATATGTTAAGAAAATACTGAAACTCGGAGGTGATTTTTGAAAATATATATGAGTAATCTAAGTGCATTATATTGCAACTTATAAATATTAAATATGATAAAAAACAATAGTACGTCTATAGCCTATTAGAATTTATTATTTTCTCATTACATACATATAATATTGTATTCCTTCAATAATATTCAAAGATTCACCACGACTGATAAATATTTCATTGTTTTAAACAACTACAGTCAATTTCTATTTAAAAAAATGTTTTGTATATGCTCGTGTCGTGGGCTGTACGAATTTCACTATTTTTCAGATAACAACATTTTAAATAAATAATTTAATTTAAATAAGGCGTGTAATAATACCTATGCTTTTATATCATTTTTATTTTGAACTTTTGCAAATATGCAATGAAGTGTAGACGTTACACAGTATGTACAAAATTTATTTTTGAATCAAAAAAATATATTGTATTGTAAGTTCAAAAAATCATTTTTTTCAAATCAAAAGTTGATAAAACAAGTTTTTATTTGCATGCGTAATATCCAATACACCGGTTCGAACGTCCCGCGTGGCCGCGTGTAATTGGGTGAAAGTATAGATTTGAAGTTGTTCTCGACTGCGGTTTACTGTATATTGTACGCTTGTACGTGTATATATATATATATATATATATATATATATATATATATATATATATATATATATATTTATACACTATACACATAAATATACAAGTCAAATACGGAATTTCTATATTTGGATAAGACACTCACCTTTATGACCTAAACCATCAGACCAATTGTAATCACTCGTAGATATTTGCATGAAATATATAATTTCTATCGCGTAATAAAAAACGGAAGAACATTAGCGCCATTCGTACGCGTTGAATGATCAATAATCATATTTAATGATATATAGGTACAAGTGTACAACCATGGATATATTAATTGTTACAGGAGGTTATTAGTGTCTGATAAGTTAATAATCAAATCTTAACTTCTCTTCTTTAAATATATTTTCTTTTGAAGTATTTTCGGATACTACAGTAGGACTATATTACTTATATTATCGATTAACACGACTTTTTAACTTCAACATTTTTTATTCAATTTTTATTTTATTATTATTATTTGTTTTGCCAATAAACTGAATAAACATATTTGACTTTATAAGAATACTTCAGAAAATTCATATACTGCATAATTGCAGCGTGATATTTTAACTATAAATATTATTTCGAGGCGTGGTTGAGTGTGCTCCATCGGTTTTCCAATCAGTGCCCTCATAATTTAAGATTAATGAGTTCTTATTTTAAATAAATAAAAATATTAAACTAATATGCATTGTCATGCCATAATCATCCATCATTTTAAAATAGTCGAATAATATGCGTTTATTGAATGACAGTGCAGAGGGTGGTAGCATATGGGTCATCATAGTTAATATTATATTTATTTCCATTTTACAATGTTCCTCAATATCTAGGTTTTCATTAAAGTAGCTTTCAGTGGCACAACCAAGGGAGAGATTTGGGGGTTGTAACACCCCCCGAAATGTTTTTAAAAATAAAATATTTCAAATTGAAGACCTTTTTCTTTTTGTTAATTCATTTTTTGATTTGAATAACCCCTCCCCCAAGGGCCAAGAGCCACTGGTAGCTTTAAATTGACAAAATTATATTATAATCAGGCATGATACACTATACAGTGATAAAAAATATCTTTTATTCTCTAAACAGAGTCAGAATGTGCCCAGTGTTATTATATTAAAATGTACAAATCTAGTTTTAACGTAGGCATAATGATGGCCAGCTTGGTGTTTTACTTGGTGGTTTTACCACCTTTACCTCGGTAACCAATAACCACGTGATGAAAATAGCGAGCAACGCTAATGTAGGTACTCTTGTAGTTTATATAAAATATTTATCGATATTAGGTTACTGACGTGGTAATTTGTTCCAGGTGCTATATTTGTTGCGGAAAATGAGCAGGAAAACCGTGGACGCAGTTCCAGCGCTCCGATCAGTGCTGGTCACATCGTGTGAGACGTCTGTCGGACTACAGCTTTGTGACCGGTTCGCGGCCGCTGGTTTCCGGGTGTTTGCCGGCCACAAACCGGACATGCGAACGGACGCGACCGAGTCTTCCGATCACGCGCAACCGTCCAGCCTGTCATCCAGTGCCTGCACCCTGCTCCGGTCACGCGTAAAGCAGCGTGAATCGGCCGCGACAGACGTTGAGCGGGCACACGGAGGTATCGTGTTTGTGCCGTTGGACGTGACTCGTGAGGATTCGCTCCACGAGGCAGTGGTAACCATCAAAAGACATCTACCCGCCGGCGAAGACGGTCAGTAAACCGCTATATTTGACATGCCCGTTGATCTAAATTTTAATCTTTGATCAGTTTGATCGAAAATGAATAGTGATAACCATGCAATTGTAGAGAGATACCTGTAGTATCTACTTAATAAAAATTAAGGTCATCTGAAGGTTGTGTGAGTGCCAACTGGTAATATATAATATTAGATTGATAGTGGCGTACCTGTGTAGAATAAAAAGGTATGACCTACCTGGCTACCTATTTGCATATAATTTTATATTATAGGTTAATTTATATATTTTAAATATGATATTTGGGGGGTAAGTAACATTTTAAAAGTAATACATAGAATAGAAGCTATAGGTAATATACACATAAGTCATTACACTGGAAGTATCAATTAAATTTGCATTAATGAAATAATGAATCTAAATCTGTTTATTAAATTTAAATCACTACATTCCACGCAAATACCTACGCAACATTTTATAAAATGCAATTATGTACTATTAACATTACTATTAGTGTTACAAAAGTGTTAAACACGACATTTTTGTACAATTAACAAGTTGTCATTTTGTGATTTTTAAAATTTCTCTTATTCATATTTGTTTCATATTAAATTTTATAAATACACAATAATTAATGTTAGTATTATTATCTTAAATATTGGGATTGCATGATTATGCAACTATTCAAGAAGTGAAATTATAACCTGTAAAATAATACAATTTTCTTATGGAATGGGTCATTATATTTATGGGATGGGTCAGTGATCATCACTCATGCCCATTGCCCATACATTACTATATAATATACTATTATACCACTCATTATATCATTAATATTTTATATAATAAAGGTAACATCTTGTACGAAGTACCAACGTAATTCTGAAGCCATAGATGAACTTTATGAATGCTGTTTAAAACAGAATCTGTTATCTGAATACCAGATATCCAACCGGAAATGTACTCGAACATCCTTCCTGAGTATAAAATATTTAACATTTATACTTAGGTATAGCATATCTATGTACGTAGCGGCGGAACAGTTGCACATTAAGTTATTCTGTATTATAGATGTTTCTGCGAATCATAAAAACGTTATCACTAGTAGAATGTTGAAAATTTTGTAGGTATTTATGAATTTATGGTAATAACTTGTTTTTTATGAAAGCGCACAAAGTTATAAGTGTACAACCTGATGTGACTTGATGTAGATATATGTTGTTATGTATAATATATTATTACTCATAAAAACGTTTAACTGAAATAATTTTTCGAACTTGTACAATAGAGGTTTTTGTTGTTCGGCATTCACTTGGCTTTTGAATAATAATTGATAAACGGCCATGAAATGAAAATACTTTGCAAACTATATGCCTACACATATGACAACACTATACTCAGCTGAACCATTTTTAAAATTTTTTAAATGACACCTTCCTACAACAGTAGTACTAAAGTGACGTATTTAATTCATAATAGTATACCGTTTTACTAGTAAAGCCGTAATAAGTGGATATGCTCGTAAGTTGAGGCATATTATTTTACTATCGGTTCAAGGTCTTGGGTTCGAACATTGGCATAGTATCGTATTAAAAGCCTATACATTATAATAATAATGTAGCCTTCATTTTATTCACAAAACAACCTACATTTAATTTATATTATATAATTTGTAAATTTATTTTCTTTATCAAACGGATTTCCGTTTAAAATTTCATCATTTTATTGCTGTACATACTGTAAAATAGGTACTGAACCTGTTGAATTTACTCAAAAAAAAAAAAAAAAATTAAAATTATATGTCGTAAAAATACAAATCACGAAGTCATGAAATTATAATATAGGATATATATTTGAATAAACACTATTATTTCCTATCGTTATTGTATTTGAATTATGATTTTTAAGATTATTAAATTCAACTGAAATGACAAAATATTATAAAATAAAATAGATTACGATGAAAATGACGATAAAACAAATTAAAGCAATAATTATTATTGTTTTATATTTAATTATAATAATTATTAACATTTTTGTAAAACGTGGTATCAAAATTATATTACATATTAATCTCCAGTTTTAAATTTTCCTAGAGATATTATATCCTTGATAAATTTTGTTTTCATAGATAAGCATCTCGTATCTGTATCTATAGAATATCTCTGAGGCATCGAAATAACATTCATTTTTTTTTTTAATAATCTGTATATATAGCACAGATATGTAATTGATTAGATGTTAATGTACTAAAAAATTTGATCTTCTGAATAATACGTATATATACGAGTATAATTTAATTAAAATATAATATTAATTACATATAACATCATTATATGATTCACAATATTATAAAATCTATATTATTTATGAAAATCTCAAAAATATGGTGGAAATATTGAATGACACATATTTAGATATCATATGGATATAAAATAATGGACAGTGATTGTAAGAAGGCTTTATAATGTGCCAAAATAATTTTAAAAATCTTCTAAAATTCAATTGATATATTTCAATAAACATTATTTTAATTTTAACTCTATAGGTAAGTAATAAAAAATAATAGTAATTAGGTATAATAGTAATGGCTAGTTAAATGTTAATAATACGATAAAAATATAATAGTTAATAATAATTATGCAATGGAAAAGAAAGTAGGTATTCTTTGTAAACTGCATACTGCTTAGATTTAAATGGTAAATACTCATTATATTCATCATGCTCATTAGTAAGTATTATTATAGTTAATTTTTGAGCAAACTACATATTTCAAACCCATCCAAACTTAGAGATATTAACAAAAAAATACATAATTGATTGAAAGTGCATTTTGCAATTTAATTATATATACCAAAACAATTTATTATTATATATTTATATTAGTATATATTAAGTTGTATATAATCATTGTAATTCTGTTTTTTATAATATGGTATATTAATTATTATATTATATTAAGTACCAATAATTACCAATAACCTTAATTTAATTTTTAATTTACAATATTTTTGGATTTTTATACTTGGTAATTAGGTACTTATTGATATCTTGTTTGAGAAATAAAAATTTATCTCATTTTATTGATTTCATGATGTATAGTTTATAATAATTTATTTAAGAATTTCATAGGATTCATTTTTTTTTAGATTTTTCGTTCTATATTAGAATATTAGAAGTATAATTGTATTTAAGTATATTTACATTAATTATCATAGTGTTTGAAGTTATGCCTGTATAACTCTAACGTATTATATTATACGTGCTTAATTCATAATTATTTTGATAAAACTATCAAACCTATCTGAAATAAAAGTATACGCTTGTAAATAGGTATATATTTAATTTTTATGCATCTAAAATTCATATAAATCATAATTAAACACGTTGATTCACATTCTGTCGGCTGTGCCTAATTTGTAAAAAGAAAAAAAAACTCAAGCTAAACCGTAGATTTCCTAGACAGGTATATGATTATGGCAACTATAGTGACTACCAACAATAACCTACATTGGCTAAGCAAACCCGACTATATTATTCGTATCCGTAAAGTGAGTGTAGAGACTATCTTAATAATTTTTGTCATCGAAAGAAAAATAGTGTCAAACGCATCTTAAATTTTAAACACGGCGTTTCACCTTCTATTGTATACGCGATGTCCTTGTAAATGGGTAGGTTAGTGTTTTAATTTTTTATTCATGAAATCAAACGTATAAAATATCAATATCATCGGATTTAAAGTTTTAATTTAGGTACAGAAAATTCACGAAACAGTTCATGCTATGTAAATACTACTATATATAGTTAAAATTAATAACACTGTAGGGATCTCACAAAATAAACACTATAAACACTTAAATAAATTTAAATTATTACTGTTGGTCGTTTTATTTTTGTATTTTCACATAATATAATACACACATTATAGAAATGTAGAAAATATAAAATTCAGTATAATCGTATATTACGTACTGTATTGATATACTATGTACCATTACAATAATATTTTAAGTGGCCTGGTGTGGCCCAGCGTTTGATGCCATTAATATGTTTTGAGATCAAGCATGAGCCGGTGTCACTAATTCTAGGGTGAGTGACCAGTGACCACACGGGTTTATACTTTTTCAGTGACAAATCTTCGCCACATGTAATCGTACACGTGTTCTAACCAACCGTATCCTCCTTTACAGTTATGAACCTACTAAAATAAAATATTTTCACCTTCCTATAGAAGCAATAATAATATTTCCTATGTTCCTTACCGAATGATTTGTCGCAAGTAAAAAATAATACAAATTATGAAGTAGCTATATTTAATAATAACCACTGCGTCGTAAAGATGTGAGTGTCATTGTTTTAATTTGTCTCTGAATAAATATATTTATCAAAAACAATAATGTCACAGTAAAACGTGCGATAATTTAAAAATTAAATAAAAATATATGCCACGAAAGTTGAAAAACGAGAAAAATTTGAGCAGTAAAATGTAATCTTTCACGGAGATCAACGACAGTTAAAAAATAATATTGCCTTAAGAATCAACCATACAAGATACTTTCTCGATTTTTATATTATATTATAGAGTGAAAATTATATTTACGCGCACATTCTCTATGCAGATGGCGTCATCGATTATAAGACGAACATTTTTGGTGTATGACTTAATGATAAATGATAATAACCAAGTTCATATCCAATAACATTGACCGGTCTTAAATTTAAATTGCATATTAACGTATTTATAGTAAAATAAAACAGTTAATGTTATACATAGTTGTGTTAATATTTTTTAATCTATACAAATAATAAATAGCCTCTTACTGTAAGAATTACTTGTGGAATTTATCACTTGTATTATCACATATCAGTCAGATATTATGAGTTATGACATGTGAAAATATAAGTAGGTATATTATTTAGGCATAAAATCAAACCCACAATGTAATTGTTAAATTTGATATTATATGTTAATTTTCTGGTTTTAAATATTAATATTTTAACTACTAGAAATAAAATTTCAAGTGTTAAACTCAAAGATCAGACTTCTGATTAGTAGGTATATATTTTGTTTTTTTACTAATTTACCAGGATAAAAACTATTTACGAGATCAAAATCATCTTAATAAGTTTAATTTCTATTTGATTATTTCGACAAAATATTTATAATGTACTATAATGTAAAGTATTTTAATTACTGTAAAATTTTTTTTAACATATTTTACGTACCATGATAAAAAAAAAATGTATCTTAAATAAATATAATAATATTAAAATACTCGACTAAGCACATAAATATAATCATATGAGTTATGGAGTCTTATTACATTGTTGTTTGTTATTACTGGACACTTATTGAATACTAATACACCATCGGCACCACATAATTATAAGAGTAAGCTAAATTTCACAATTTCACACACAAATAATCTAACTGGTCCAACTCGGGTACAAATTATTTAAAAATAGAATGTTAAAATTAAATTCTACACATGGATATATGGAAATATGGTTGAATAAATTAGTAGACTACAAATTAAATCATGACTATTGGCAAATTCCCATTGAATACTATTCTGACATAGTAAAATTTGTTTTTCATCCATAATGCATAAATAATTCGAAAAGAGTATTATGTAATCAAGTATTTTTTTGATGTGCACATAAAAAAGGAAAATATCATAATACATATATTAATATAATACATATCATACGTTCAGATCACTTGAAAACAACAGTGTTAAAAAATTCAAGACTTATCAAGTTCACATATTTTGTGAACACTATGCGAATAATGTTAAATGCAAGGGTAATGCTTAAAATACTGTAATGTTATAATACTTACTGGGAATTATACATGAACAACTATTATGATTATGTAAAAAAAAATCAATCTTGATTATTAATTATGTTTATTAAATCAATAAGATTCTTTTTTTCATTTATTGATTTAATTGTGTCAATACATGCACAGAGTACGTATTTTTTCAATATTAATTATAATTTACGATTTATATGTTTATAATAATATTTACAGTAACTTTTAACTTTGGTTAGCTTATTATAAGTCTAGATCTAAATCTGAATCTGAAATATCTTCTTTAGGTACAAGTAGAATATCCTATGGTAGCCGTGGTTTTAATCTTAGATTGGTGGATCTTCTGCCAATTTTATAGTGGAGTGCTCCGTCAGCTTTGTGAACTTTTCGTGGACATTTTTGGATTGTTGTGTTATATAGATAGTTATGGTCGGCCCGTATCATTGTGTAGTAATTTGTTTCTTATGCACCACGAGGTCTTTAGGATTATTTAAAACAATTTATTTTTGAAAATGTAGTTTTTTAATTTTTGTTTGTGAGGCAGCTGCCCACACCAGGCATGTGTAAGTTATTAGGAATCGATAAGATTATTACAATTATTGAAAATATTGAAAATATACTTAACACTAGGAGCATAATATCTACGTCAATGATTATAATCATAATATGTATTTTTTAAATATTGTATAATTTTACACCGACTCGTGACTCTATAGAAAAATATTATTGGTAACATATAATAAAACAAATTATAATCAATATTAAATTAAAAGATTAGAATTGATTAGTTTTGTAAACACATATCACATTAGCTAGGTATCTCATATATATTGTGTCTCACTCAATTTATGTAAATTTGATTTTTCTAAATATTACTCTAGAAAAATGTCTAAACCAGTTCACAATTTATTCGTTTCCAGTTTAATTTAATACTATATATTTATTATGATATGTATAGTATATAAGTATAAGTATTGGGTATGTATGTACCTATAAATTATAATATATCACGAACAACTAATTAAAGGATGTATTTTCAAGAGGGGATCTCTTTAACACAGCTTATCTGTAATTACTTATATTAACCTACATTGACGTTCTTAAGCATTAAAATAAAATAACTCTATTGAGTAAACGTCTGTTACTATATATAATATAAACGAGTTCGTTTTGCTCTTAGCAGAAGCAACTGGTTTATATAACAAGGAATCTAGTGCATTTAGATAACGGGCAAGTAAGCATTATGTTTATATATATAATATATGTATTATGTACATATATAGGGCACAACGTGCCTTGAGCTATCATGGAAAATTGTTGGAAAATATTTTTTTCCAACTGACAAATAATTAACCATAATAGTGACGTCTACAAGGGTGATTTGGGGGTCAGATTCCCCATATTTCTATTTTTGAAATTCTATTAAATAGTTGTTACGAGGTTACATTTAATAGTTGTATACCTAATATAAATAATAATACAAAGTTAATAGGTTAGTACTTAAATTATGAAATAAAATGTTACCTATATTTTTTTATTCATGATTTTAATATGCAGATACCTAGTATTTTACTATTTAAATTATAATATTGTAATATGTGAGTTTGCGTAAATGTGGAAGAACAAAATAATATAAAAAAGACATCTTTACTTTATTCCCTCTATATATTATATTACATTACAATGAACGCTGAAATTGTCGTGTCCCCGATCTTCTTTTTTTTCGTTTCGCATATTATTCGTCGGGTTGTTTTGTGCAGTAGGTATTAGGTATATCATTATACATTTAACAGCCGATATCATTTGTCACAGTTTGACACATTAACTTCTATATTTTTTTTCTAAATAATACCCACACGCACGCACGCGCACACACACTATATAATATATATATTATTATAAACATATATCGCACGCGTATATAGATTATGACAGAAAATCTAAATGGTAAAGTGACATGGAAAAAAAAAATTACACGATTGAAACGCTATATATACTTTCTCTTTGACAACTGCCGCACCATGTGCTGGTATGTTGTGTACTGTTAGGCTACTCGGTCATTCACATCGCGGTGACCGGCCCTGTTGGAAGAAGTAATACTACAATGATCGTAGGTATGCCGATGAATATATATATATATATATGTCTGTAGGTAATATGTATACACTATATAAATGCAATAAAATATTAATATCTGATACATCCACGATCGTATAATATATTATAAGATTATCGAAATAATTTATAATTGCAGAATATAGAATGGGGGGAAAAAAAGTATTATACCGTGCTCTATTTGTTACGATAACTACTAATTAGTATATTTATATTCCTCCTTGCGTTCTCTTTGGAAGGTAATACAAAAAACATGTTTGTTTATTGTATGTGTATTGCGTTTCGATCGAGCTCGCACACAGCGCGCTTGTATTATCACATAATAATGATTGGGCGCGTGTTATTGCGAAAGATCGTCCGTGGCGATTACACAGCAGATGATTATTATAAATGCTGCAGAATTAGTATGCTCACGAGCAATACGTTCATATTTTATATTAATTATAAGCCTTATCAGTACGCAGGTATACAATAATGATAATAATAACAATAACAATAACAATAACAATACGAGCGCGTATATATATATATATACACACAGGTACTACACTACACGTCTACCATGTGGTAATTACATTATGCTATCCGAAAAAAGACAGTAAATTGTTTACGGCCGATGAATTTAACAATTATACAACAATAAACAAAATAACACGGTAATGACGCGTATTTTTTTTTTTTAGTCACAATCTCTGAATCTCGTGCATAAACATTCCGTTTGTGTACCTATAGTCTTTAAATGAATGCGCTGTCGCGGTTGTTTGAGAGTACTAATAAGTATAATAACTATTATAAGTATTGGCTGATTAATCGAATTCGGTTGACCGGCCAAGCAAAGTGTATCAAATCAATCGGTATAGGTTGGGCATAGGCACATAATAATCATTTGGACTTGTGCGATTACTTCTTATATAGTGGTCTCTATAATTGATCGTAACTGTTTTTCTTTTTTTTTATATTTTAATCCGAAAATCGATTAGTTTTTTTACAAGACCATAATCTTATTTCTATCTATTTACTATATACGTATATATGGATACTATTACACATGTTTACTCGTCTGTTTCCATAAAGATACACTATAATATGGATGCATTCCTATGCAATATTTTTTACATTAATTTGGATTAACTAGTCATTGTATTTATTATTATTCAAAATACGGTATTTTTAACACGTATGCAATAGTGAGAAAATAAATAGCTATACCTCCATTACTATTATATTTATATTATTATATGTATAGAGAACACTGACTACCTAGGTAAAAGATTTTTAAATTTGATTATTTGCAGTTAATCTGCACATTTTTAGTTGCATGTAATATTTTGTAAATTCTATGCACCAATCTTCCTAGATAATATACGTTTTGAAGGACCATTGTTCCAATTTCAAGATTTGTTGATCTTTTAACGCACAAATGTGATTAAACAAACAATAACAATATTATTACTCATACAATATAAGACAAGACACACCCTAACATGGCTTATATATATTATATATTGTCTATTCAACACTCCTTAAAAAAAATAACGTTAGGTGTAATAGATAATTACTTTCGAATCAACGAAATGTACCTGCTGTAAAATACACCTAACAAATAAACAATCTTAAACCGTCAGAACCAATTTGATACATTTTTATTATACAAAAAAGTTAACCAACCATATAATTATATTTTTAGTTTCCTTTTAAAATGCAATACTATAACGCCGTAATAAAAAATGTAGCATTGAGCTGAACAGTTTTTATCTTAAAAATAAATACTATGCTTATAAGTCTATATAACGCTTATTAACGGAATTGTAAAATATTGAGACCTATCTGCACCAATCAGTATTCACCTAAATATTATACTATAAAACATTGATTATTGAAAAACGCAATTCTAAATTAGTAAACAATCTCTCAGAACAATAAATTATTTCATGAACACGGCTAATATGAACCTACTATTACAGATTATAAAAGTATCTTACGTTATTAACTCAAAGTTTACCTTGGGCAAATTATAATTTACACGTAGTAATTCGAGAAACTAGAATTTAATAAACGTTCAAATTATTTTAATTTTGTTGGATATTTGAAATCTATATACCAACTATCCATCTGTGGTAGATATAACTATACATTTTAAATATACAGTAATTTATAAACAGTATAATATTATATTATGCATATATGTACCTATATTGTTAGATACTACGTCAACGAATGGAATAATAATATAATATATATATATATAATATTATAGAATTATTTATATGTACCTGTTTATTAAACTTCGATAGGTTGTTATGGTAAAAATGTTAATGCCTGATCGAATAACGAACATTATACAACAATTAATAAGCAGTAATTTATGACGTATTATACTATGAGACGATCTAAATATTCTTATGGATAGTGCTTCAATATTTTCTACTTACGTTCTGATAACATTGTAATAATAAATATGACATTATATTGTGTGTTTATTGAATAGGAACTGTGCACGGAAATATATTATACACATTATATACAAGATATGAGAATAGGATTTCGAACAATGATATTGCCAGGAGTATTTTTTCATCTGCAGTGTATTATTTCGCGTATGCTTTATATAGTGTAGTGGATATATGTATATATATATTGTGTATAATAAAAATATTGTATGGTCCACATCTTTTGCAAATATTTCAAGTTTTCACATCTTGACAATGTCTGAATAAAAAGTAATTATTGCGTGTTTGTTGTCAAACGTTATATAGATAGAGTTACAATAGTGTGGTTCTTACAATTTTACGGTCAAATCGTAATTGGTTGAAGAAGATGGAGAATAAAAGGACTAGATAGATATAGGTTCTGACCGGCAGTGACCGCGTGATTTGCGCCACGCACTGCCACCGTTGAACGAACCCTACACAGCTGCACAGGAAGTTGTAACTTAATTTTCTAAACCTTTATCGCGATGATAGTCATTGTAAAACATTGTGCTTGTAATGTGAAGTATAATATATAATATATAAATATAAGTCTTGCAAACAAATCTTCATATACATATGACGTATGAAGTACATTGTGCTTGTGCACGTTGCATATTGTATATTTGTATATACCTGATGTTTATTTCCTATGTGTATCATGTATATGTATGTACAGCGTAGGTACACAAATTATGAATCCATTGTAGATATTGAATGATATTGAAGATGGCTACTATAATACGGGTGTTATAATAGTATAATAAATTGCTTACGTAAGAAAATTAAAAAAAAATTACTTTTTCTACAACAAAGCCATTGTAAAAGTTGAGGAGTATAATAAATTGCTTGCCTATGTGAACATTACAAACAAATTACTTTTTCACCCTAGCCACACACACACACACACACACACACACACACAAATACTTACATGTAATACAGATATTATTATATTATTTTCTGTTGGCCAGATGCCTGTGCAGTCTATAATATGTTCTATGTATACAGTAATATACCTATTATAATGATGCCATACCCAGCATACCCTACTCTTCGGAAACGTCTATAATACATACATTATTATTGTACTTACATATATTATACATATAATATAATCCTGTAGTATATTATATATATACTATAAAATATAAACAGCTATGTATGATGTCAGTCACGCGGAGGAATGCGTATGCCCGAGATAGATTTAAGCAAACTAGGCGTACCTCGCTGAGCAGTCCTTGTGAACAAGTTATACATTAATAATAATTATTATTATTATCATTCTAAGCGCGGCAACCTTGCCGACTATCGTATTTTTAACGGTGACTATCGCGCCCGATTGCTTACAAATATACGCGTGATTGTGACAGGTATTAACATTCCACTCTCGACCCTTAGTTAGGTACACATATAATAACATAATATAATATTATTATACAACTATACAAGGATTATAATAATAGTTATAATACTTTAAATTAATATATACATTCTGGACAATAGTAAAAGTCATATGAGAAAAACACATTATATACGTACCTACTGTACGTCTGTATGTTCGTACAACAATAATAATATTATGATTTATGGAACATTAATATTGTAAGACGCGTATGAATTATTAATCATTGCTGTGTTCGCAAAATTATTAAAAAAATAATTAAATATAGGTATTATGTTAGATCTGTGTTATTAAATGAAATACGGTTATTGAAATTTTCTACGCACAATCAAAAAAATAAAAAATAAATTTAAATTGTTTAGTACGGTTTCAATAATTTGTAAAGTAAACATATTATATAAATGCTAGGTATATTAATGTAATAACTAATAATATTGATTCATCACTTATTAATAGTTATTATTTATACATTTTAAATTATTGCTTTTTAAATAAAAAACCTACCTGACAAATCATTGTCAATATTATTTAGTTGTCATTACTTTTCATTTTTCAATGTAACCATAGTGCACCCAACATTTAATATTACTTAATATAATATATTGATTTAATACCTATTATACTTGTCTCAATTGTTTTATTTTTTATAAACATAGATTTACTTAGTTTAAAACTCTTGTCTCCAACTTGAGCTTACTTTTGAAGACAGATTATTTTATAATGAGGCTGGCGTGTATGATATCTTTGAAATAATAATAATTTGCTATTTACATATTATCATATAGTATGGATGTATGAATACCGTATATACGTATAAGTAGGTACATCACGTTAATAAAACGAATTCATCTTCATAAATAAATTACTGTTGTTTTTAAAAAAAAAATAATAATGTTAAATTAATAATCAAACTTATTATGATACTACATTCCCAGTATCCTTGAATTCTCAAGTCTCTTACTTTTATTAATACCAACCAATGATTTTTTTTAATCCATACTTTTTAATGGTTACTTATTATTATTATTATTATAGTTTTAATTTAAATATACTTTTTATATTTTAATACTGCACATTTTCTTATAAAAATACTATTAAATATGTTATGAGCTATAAATATTAACAATAAATATCAATATAAATGTGATTTGTAATTTAATTAAAAAACATTTTATTATCAATTAGATAAGAAAACATAATTTCAAACCTATCGATAATTATTTATAATAAAAAAATTCGTGACAAAAATACGCATTCCGTACAAACAATGAATTCTAAGTTCTAACCAAACAACATAATATATTAATATTATCTTAATAATACTACTATAACTTAAATGAGTTTGAGTTAATCTAAATTAGACATTAGTGGCTTATTTTAATCTAAAAGTTTATGTTTATACTAAAAATATTACGTTAACAATAAGATTCTTACACTGTTATGGCTTAATGTAAAATTCATAAAATGTAATATTATCATTGTGGTAATGATACTGAGATATAATAATATGTAGGATACGTTTTAAGGAGGAGTTTAGCCTTTTTTACTTCCTCAAAAGCCGTATTTTGAGGGGCAAAAGTATACGGCACTATAAAACTACAATCCACGAGAATTTCAAACAAACTACCAAACATACGATTTCTTAATTCCATATATTATTACTAAAATATTATTTTCTTACAATTTGTTGAAGGATTTTTATTTCATTTTTAGGTTTATGGGCTGTCGTAAATACCGCAGACGTTTGCCTGAAGGGAAGAATCGAAATGCAAGAGAGCGCTCAATGGGAGACGTTATTTAAGACTAATGTTTTTGGAACACTCAAGACAGCCCGAACATTTTATCCTTTACTAGTGAGCCAAAAAGGTAAACAAATAGAATTTAAACAAGAATTATTTTATATATGGTATGCAACGTATTTTTTTTTTAAACTACTGCATCTATAAATTATACACGTATATTTTAATAATTGGTCACAATAATTCTATAATGATAATTTCATGTAAAATTGTATGATAATGATTTTAACGTAGATATGTTTTGGGGCTAGGTGGTTAAATTTTTATTTTCCTATCAATTTTCGAAGCGCTTCGTTAATTGCCATAGAATTGCACATTTACAACAAAAACAAGAACAAAAAAATTGTATTAAATTTCTAATAACAAGTAGAGTGCTACTAGCTATTTTGTTCACTGTACTATAACCAAAAATAATATGTCTGTGGTTCCTCAGTTTTCCTTGCAGAAGAAAAATATCTAGTAGCATGCAAATGACAAGTATTATGTTTATAGTATAAGAAATTATAAAACCAAAAAAATATTTCAATTTATATTTACAATTCAGCGAATCTTTTAAAATTAAAAATAAGAACTAGAATCAGTCGTGAAAATCAGATAATACAATGAATTTCTATTTTTAATAATACTAATACCCATTGTATTTAATATGTTTAATTATTACTTACCATGCAGTCTTAAAAAATGTATTGTTTATCAATTTATATTAATTAACGCAATAAAACATACAAAAAATAGCAAAAAACAATTATCTTATTAATATTAATTGGTCGACAATTTAATAAATATGGCATGTTCATATTTCATACTCACTATCATTTTTTTCTTCTTCTTTTACTTCTTAGTGGGCTTTTATTGCACTATATTCTAATTGCCTATCTTCCTATAGAATAACTTTTTTTAGATATCCAATTATCTGTTATTCGTTCTATTTCATCCGAGAACAACTCAAGTGGTTCTTCTTGTAAATGTATGCATACTGCCACTTGTTAAATTATTTTTCCATCGGGTCCTCATACATAACAGTTATTGATATATTAATACCGTACAAACGAGAGAATATTTTTAGCTGTCCATAAATACTTTGTTAAGACCAATATTTATACTATATTATGGCACATTCTCTATTTTATGATCTATTTTTTGGGCTATATATAGAGATTCAAATTTGTTTTTTAATACCTTCCTTTCTAAAATTCCTACATACCTATTCGTTTTTAAGGCGGCTCTTTGTTGTTTAAGGGGCAGAATGTAGGCAATTTCAAATAGTTTGCATTGCTCGTGATTTCCATGTTGTACGTAAATGTGAGTGTAAGTAACTGTAGTTCAATATGTGGGTGGACTTGATTACTATGTAGTACAGTAAAGTTATGTGCATGCATAAGGCATCAAAGGTAGGTACTCGAAAATATGATTGAACTACGTCAATGAATTTGCCAATAACCCTGTAAAAAATAAATACACTTCTAGTAGTCCAATAATTATTGTAATCTTGAAAAATTATTTGAAATTCATACATTTTTCTCTATGCTTTATATGAAATAAATTTCTACATTTCATTACCAGCTTGTTGATTTAAATGTATGGAAAATATAATCGCTTAAAACCTTTGAGTCTCCATAATTCTAAATACACCTTAAGTATTTTTGATTAAATCACTTAGCTGTACGACATGATTATTGTCTGTACTCAAGTGTCAAGTGTAGATTCTTATAGTCAATTCACATTTTATAATGTTCACTAATTATTACAATAACAAAATGTTTTAAATTGTTACGTTTTTTCAGGTCGTTTTATTAACTTCGGTACATCCAATGGACATCCTCACCGACATGGAATGACTGCTTTTGACTCCGCGCGCCATGCCGTGGTCGGTGCTAGCACCTCGTTAAGAGAAGACCTGAAGAATTTGGGTGTACACATAATCGTTATAAACACAAATCATATTTTGCCGGAGCACATGTTCGAACCAGTACGGTATTCAGGCAAATCAAACGAACAAACGCTCAATGAAATGTTTTTGAAAACACCTCTACCCGAGTATGCCATACACACACTATTGGACGCACTACTCGAGTCCAATCCGAAACCCGTGTACGGTTTTGAAAAACCATCGATGTTCAATTGCAATAGCTTTTCAAAAAAAATTTTGAAATCCGAACGCTATGTTGGATATGAAAATATTTAGTATAACACCTTTGCCCAAGTTCCAACTAAATGTACAAAATCTAACAGGCAATGAATTAGAACTAATTAAAGTTCCATTATTATTTTATTATCATAACATTAAATATTTATACAATATTATTTAAATGTTATCCAAAGAACATTATTTAATGGTCAGTATAGTTTTATATAATATGTTTTTAAATGATTGTATGTTTTATTTATGTAAAATATATTATGTTCAAACGAATATGATAGAAAACTCTGTCAAATTACCGTCATAAATAATGTATCTACATAATATTATATCAATTATCCTTGTTATCCAATGAGTATGATATTGTATAAAAATTGAAAAAAATATAAAAAACATTTAATTGTTATCAACAAATATACCAATGTGTTATAATGTATATTTTTTAAAAACCAATCAGTACATAAAATAATATACCTTCTATTGTACATATAATTATATTTTTAAGTATACCATAATGTTCATATTAGTTATAGTCTTATATTATAGAACAATATCACTTCAAATATGAGATACTGTTTTCTTCCATGGTTCATACTATTTAAAAAAACATATCTCATATTATTGTTTAGCAAAATTTGTTAAAAATATTAGCAAGATATAGTGACTAGATAGGCAAAATTTCAGACACTCTCGTTTCTCATATTATGCATATTATAATGCACTCTCATCGTTAGTCATTAAGCATTCACATATTTGCAATTAGGTACATCATGAATTTCAGTAGACCCTGTTATATTTTAGATTCTGAGAGGATTTTCAATATCAGTAGTATCTTCTCTGGTAGGAAAGTGAACCTATTTAGTGCATTAAGAGGTCGAAATTGAAGATTCCCAGTAGTTTTTCAAACAACGGACTTAAAGAAGAATAAATGTAAAAAATTCCTAGTAATTTTCAAAAGCACCTTGAAATTAGTCTGCACGTAGAATTTTGACAGAATTAGTAAAATTACGTAAATATAAAAATTATATTGAGTTAAAAATTCACAATTTTTTTTATATATGTATGTGATACGAGATTCTTCTTAAGTTTAGAAAAAAAATGTATTAGCGCTTAAGATAAAATATTTATTAACTTGGATATTTACTTAGTTTCTCATGGAGATTAAAAATTTAATATCCAAGGCGTTTGATATATTTTACAATAGCAGTTAAAAAATATTAAAAATACATAGGTAGGACATTTGTTTAAAATTAGTATTGTAAGTTCAAATTTCACAATATATTTTATTAAATTTAAAATGTACAAATTATCTTGATTTAGATTTTTTTTTAATGTTCATAATTTATAGCTAAAAATTGAAAATTTAAGACAAAATATTACTAAGTAATTATGAACTAAAAAATTCAAAAAATATACAAACGCAGTTTTTTATATAGGTAGTTATTTTAATTTCAAATTTGTTAAAAATTACATATTAAATAACCAAGAGTAACAATTTTAGTTATTTTGTTACAATTAAAGATATTATTCGTAAGTACTTAGAGCTTTTAGAGTATATTATTATATTTTATACATATATTGACTAATAAATGACACAAATAGTTAATACTGAAGCTAAAATATGAAGAAGTATGTCACGAGTATAACACCAATACAATTAGAGATTGAAGAAGAAACGTCAAATTCAAGTAAAGAACACGAAACATACGGAAACCAGTTTGAAAACTTATGTTTTAAAACTATGGTATAGTTAAGTAATTAATAAACCTAATAATAATATTAGGGTACATAATTGTGAATACTAGACTGATGATGATGGAAAAATTGATACATTAAGATCGCTGAGCTACGATGATATTAAACTGGAATTATGAACTTTTGAAAAATCTATCAAATGAGTGACAAAAATATATCTCTAATCTTCTTTTATTAAATATTCTAAACATACCATGGTATATTATAGATTCGGGTAATATATATATATATACCTATATAGTATATATATCGGTTAGAAGTACCCACACAAATTTACGGATGCATCACTCATGGCTTATGGTGCATATTTATATTTAAGAACAATTAATTAACATCAAGAACGCGCTATTGATATTATTATGTACTAAATCTCAAGTATTTTCTTTAAAGACAATATCATTACTTCGATTCGAATAATGTGGCACACATTTACATTAACAATAAAGTCCATTTGATTTTTGAACAAATATGTCATCACAAATTACAAGTACTTCATTTTTCAGTTGTCATCAATTATTTATAAAAAACGATAAGTAGTTTTGATAATAGACTTCAAGTGTAATAATTCATTGTTGAATAAAATTATAATTAAAAATTCAAATTAAAAAAAAAAAGCGGGTAAGTCGTGGATGTCGCTCTGCTGTACAGTAGGTTACTGTAATGGATGGGATTAAATTTGAATGCAATGATAGGTATCATTGTATACGGAAAACGACTCTGAACGGAGATGATTTGTCAGTCTAGGATATATTATATTTAAATATTGTCATATATTCTATTTTGAAACAAATATTTTATTTTTCAATTAAGACGCATTTTGCATAAGGCATGGTTAATCAATTTTTCCAAAAACATTGCATGTAGTTATCATAATTCATAATACCTTATAATATTATCATAGGTATACATATACCTGGTTTGAGGATAACTCGTTATCATTACGCAATCTCATAAAAATTTAAAACTCGAACGCTCAAAACATTTTTCATATTATGACGGTTCAAATTTTCTCTATAGCTATTTGAAGCAAAACTTATGGAAAACTTAGTGTTGAATTTTATAACCTTAGATAAAAATACAAACAATATTATGAATTTTGAACTACAAAATAATTTGCAAATAACTATGGTTTTGACGAATTTTTGTCAATATTTGAAATTCAAATGCTTATAAAAATTTAATTTGCATTTCCGGTGGACATTTTTCTTTTGATAAAGATTGAAAAACTTGTATTAAATTATCAAATCTTAGATTTTAAAAGAAAATTTTTATGAATTTCTAGCTTATAATAATTTACTTTTGACCTCTATAATGCACCAAGGATATTCACTTTTACATCGGAAACCACCCCCAATGTCTGAAATTGAAGCATTATTTCGACTAGTTATGCTGTACACAGACACAACAACAAACATAAAAAAAAAAAATAATACACATCATTGTAAAATCAATACATTCGTCACTTCGTTCAGAATCTAAAATCATAGAAACTTTGTATCGGCCTATAATATAGTATCTTTAAGGTCTATTATTTATCAAATTTTTATTCTGTTAGCTTCTCTATTATTTATTAGTAATATATTTTAATTCTAAGCTGGGCGATAAATATATTAGTTTAAAATAATTGTGAGTATAAGTATTATGACAGAAAAATAATTCGATCTTGAATTTTTAAAGTGATTTCTAGAAGAAAATTAAACTTTTGTAACGTAAAACAAGACAATTTAGGATAAACAACAAAATAATGAATCCCCTGGATTTTCACTCAAAGTCGTTTGAAACTATAACAAATACTACAACATATTTTTTTTTCAATTCTAACATAAAGACCGCAAGGATATGTAATTTTCACTAAATAGTCATGACAGAAATTACTATAGATTTTATCAAATTTGTACAATGTAATTTATCAAAAAAAAAATAAGATATTATAAAATATAATTAAATTTTGCTTAGATATTTTCAATTATATGCATAATAAATATACAAAATATTATATTTTGTAATATAAAAATACATATAGTAAAAAATATGATAGTAAACAATTTAAGTATATTATTATAAATAATATGTACTGAGTTATGCTTATAATAATAACTAACGAATAATGTTATTATTATTATTATATTATTTTTACTTATCGTGTATTATTTTTATTTATTATCTACATATTTACCCCCCATATTTTACGGGTTGGAATTATGATTATGTCTATAATACTTTGTGAGGGCAACTAGAACATATTTTTTGAAATTCCAAAAACAGCCGTTGAGATGAACGGGTCAACAACAACATTTAAACTTATTGTTATTTATTTAGATAAAAATTAAGTAACTATATAATATTTAAATACATTTACATCATTGATCATGTTATATCTTAACAAAAACGCTCTGTAAAATTTTGTTTAAAATTATCGCTAAGTATATTATTTTTTTTTAAACAAGTAAATGTTGTCATATAAATTTATAGCTATATTTTTTAACTATATATTATATGATTTAGGTTAAAACGGTTATTTCATTTAATAATTGTATTTAGCTTGGCGACTTAGATTTAAATTATAAAATAAAAATACTATAGTATAATGAGTACATATACAAATATAATTTACTAGTATAGGTATTGGAATAGGTAGTGTATTACTTATCAATTGTCATAAATGGGTATTACAATAAACGTGAAGAACTATAATTTGTTATTATAGATCGCAACCCTAAATTCATATATATCTAAGAAACCAATTTTTATATATAAAGCTACAACCCTACAGTCCAAGATAGGGATCTTCAACATTTATAAAAAAAGCCATAACACATGTATCAAAGCAAACGGAGATGTGGGCTACATGATCAATTAACCATATCCAATCATAGAAATCTTCCTCAAAATCAATCTAAAAACTATCATAATTCATAGGTACTATCGCTCTGTTCTACACAAATATAACAGTATATAACATTTATATACCCAATTAGAAAGAATTTAATCTTTCCGATAAAGAACATATTATTGTTTATCACCTTTCTCGCCATGGGACCTTTAACAGCCACAATGAATGCTGGAGATCGTATATGTCAGACTCTAGAGTACAAATTATCGTAGAGCTGCTTTAAAATGACAATATATTGATATTAAAAACAACAGACGGCTCACAAGAATAAACCCTTCAAACGGACAACCCTCAGTCAACGACTAATCCTTAGCAACACTGCCAAGGCCAACACTATCTTATTCTCACACAAGCTTGAATGGCAAACTCTTATTATAACATTTATAGCGACCACGAATCTCGTTATCACTTCCACTAGATCACATGCACCTAATTTACCCCTCCCATAATATAATTTAATCGTGTAATAGTTACGTTATAATTTTGTTTTCCTATTTTTATAACCTTAACAAATAATTAGCAAGAAAAGTAAAACGCCACAGATGCTCTTTAGACATTTTAAACACATGTTATGTTTACAACATATGATTTACACAAAAATAAAATCACTCATCAACCAAAAATGTGATAGGTATAGATTAAAAAGGCTATATATTTTAAATTAAAACTTTCTCAAATTGTATATCAATACTTGAAAAGGCATATATAACACTCCTGTATAAAAAATCTTTTTCAATGTTATAGGTAAAAATCTCAGTAAAAAAAAAAAAAAAAAACACTTCAAAAAAAACTAAAAAAGCGGGGGAAAGTGGATATCACTCTGCAGTACAGTACAGCGTAGGTTATAAGTGGGTTACTGGTTACTGTAATGGATGGAATTAAATTTGAATCCAATGATATTACCTATATCATTATATACGAAAAACGATTCTGAGCGGAGACGGTTTATCTGTCTAGGATATATTATAGATGATTATGAATTTCTATCTAAGGTAATTTGAACATTGCCGTAATTTTTACGTATTTAGTCAAAATATGAACTTTAAATGCTTATAAAATAAAAATCATGCCTATGTATTTTTAATATTTTTCAACTGCTGATGCAGTTACATAACATAGTTAACTTTGTTACAATGTGTTAGAAGCCTTGTATTAAATTTTCAAGCTTTTCTACCCAACAAATAAATTTTTATCGATATTTATAGAAAAAAAAATACTAAGTAGGTAAGTTGAAAAATCAAAATGTCAGTAAACAGCTCAAAACAAATATTTTGAAAATTGTATCGAATATAGAAAATGCCTATATAAACATTCAGTGAAAATTTCAAGTATTATATCTGCGGTCATTTTTTTTAGAGTTACATAAAAAACTAAAATTGATTTTGTCGAAAAGTGATTGTGCTTAAAATTTCCCGTTTTTCTTATAATTTTTAGTTTGTTTATCTCGATTATTTAGAAAAATATTAAGAATTATTTACATTTGACCCCCCCCCCCTCCAAAGTACCAACTAGATACCAACTAGTATCAAGCTAATACATATAATAATTTTAGAAAAATAACATCATTTATGCTTATTGTACTTTTTTTTTTTATGTACAGTTTGGTCAGTTTGTATAAAATTTAAATAAAAAATAAAAAATAAATATTGAAAGACTACTGGGCCTCCTCACTGCAGAGAAAAACTCGAGTGGAGACTGAAATCTTGTGTAATAACAATATTTTTTGGAAAAACTGTCACAATCTCATAATTGTTGCGGCAGTGAATTCGTGTTCATATCACTGGAGTTCCAAAATTATCTTTTATCCGTGACTTTGTTTTAGTTATATATTATAGATTAGTTGTAAAATGTCTTGATTTTTTTAGTTTTATTAAATCTTTATTTGCTTTTTATAATATATTATCCAGTACGTGTGTTACCTCCGACCGACACACACGTGTGCCACGGTCACCGTAAAACGCATTTATATAGCTTCCGATAGCAGTAATACTCTACGAACAGCAATTAAGAAGGTATGTAGACACACTATTGTTATCCATAGTTACAGCAGGTGCCTAAAACACTCTCTCCATATCCAAAAATATGGACCTCACCAAACCCAACTCCCTCGACTTTTCACAGTACGTTCCTCAAACCAACAACACTAAAACTTTCGCCGAAACCACAGCAAATATACAATTTCCTAAAAAAGATCAAGCAATCGTTTTTAACTCAATCGAAGATGTCCCTCAAATAGAGTATATTAAAGCTTTCAGTCAACTCACTTCACCAACCAACATAACATTCGCCTCTAGAATATCTAATAACAGATTTTGCATTTATTTTGCAAATAAAAATATCGTGGAACAAATCATTAGCCAACAGTCACACATCGTCATTAATAACTCAAAGATAACATTCCGTCGTCTAATTAACCCAGCCAAACGAATAATACTATCTAACGTGCAGCCGATTATCCCTCATGATGTATTTAAAAACGCTATCGAAAATTTGTCAATTAGAATACTATCACCGATAACTTTTATAAAGGCCGGCTTCGCTAATGACGAATACGGGCATATTGGCAGCTTCCGCCGTCAATTATATATAAACCCAGACGATAATGATAAATTACCCAGCTCAATACTAATAGTATTCGAGCAAACTGAATACCGTATCTTTATATCAGATGATACGGTAATATGTTACTTATGTAAACAATCTGGCCACACTTCCAATCGTTGCCGTAAGGCAACAGAATATAAAATTACTGATTCTCAACTGCAACACCAAAGTACTATCTCAGACGGCTATGACGCAGATAATACCAATGTACAACACGATATTGAACATCTACCCAACACTTCACACATTAGCCAACCACCTTCACAAGAACAAGTAGAACAAGTTAAAAGACCAGCGCCTTCATCTACTTCTAGCAATTTACAGACGGATAATGTTCCCCCCACAGAAAATATAATTAATTTATCTCAAACAAAAACTAACGCGCAAAACACACCAACCAATAAGAGCTCATTAGCAACAAAATTAATAGAGTCACAATCCAAAGAAAAAAAAGCAAACAATTCAACACAACCGCCTCCAAAGAAACCAAAACGATCAAACTCCGTCGAACAAATTATAGTTAAATTAGACGAGTCGTTATTACCAGCCAAATTGGAATTCGAAAAAATACCCAATCTTAAAATAAATTTTAACCAACTAAAATACATAATAGAAAACACACTTAGCATCCCGAACCCCTCTAGTGTTCTAAAGGAGTTCAACATAGCACCAATGGAAATGATCGAGATTCTGGATTCAATCCGCCCCAAGATAAGGAATCTTAGCATCAAAAATAGACTAACCAGACTTTCCAACTCTTTACTTGAGATAACTCTAGATACTGACCCTACCATAAAGCAATAAATATAAAAAAAAAAAAAAAAAAAAAAAAATTAAACATACGCATCTACATGTCCTTAATACTACAATGGAATCTGAACGGGTTTTTCAAAAAACTCGACGAACTTAAAATCATCTTATCAGAAACAAATCCCGAAATAATATGTCTGCAAGAAACAAATTTTAAATATGATAACACAGGAAAATTACCAAATTACACAGGATTCAGTAAACACCGAACTGCCGGAGCTAGAGCCAGTGGCGGAGTAACAATATACGTAAAATCTGAATATCCCAGCAAAATTATCAATATTAATACGCATTTCGAAGCTATAGCAGTATCAGTGAAGTTAAGACAGTTAGAAATTAATATATGTAATATATATATCCCCAATCAACTTGACTTCACCCAAAATGACATTGAAAATCTCTTAAACCAAATACCTACTCCCTTCATTATCACCGGAGATTTTAACAGCCATAACCTCATGTGGGGATCTATGAACACCGATAGGAGAGGAAAAGAAATTTATAAAGCATTTGGTAAAGATAGCATAGTAATCCTGAATAGCAATGAACCCACCCACATAAACATTGCCAACGGACAAATGTCCAACATTGATTTATCACTCTCCAATGCATCGTTAGCACAAAGATTAGAATGGATTGTATATAAAAACATAACTAGCAGTGACCACTTTCCAATCATCATCAAATATATACCACTGACTAACGATCCTTCTCCGGTCGAAAGGTGGAATCTAAAAAAACCCAATTGGACACTATACTCTGAACTATTGGAAGAAAAGATAACAAGTATAAAAGATACAGAAACAGTAAATATCAATACACTTGTAAATACTTTTACCAACTCAATCCTACAAATAGCAAATATAATAATAGGAAAATCAACCTCCAAGAATGGAAAACCTAAAGTACCCTGGTGGAATCATAACATTAAAACTGCTATCGAAGAAAAATACAAGGCTTTAAAACAATTCCAATTATCCAAATCCCAAGAGGACTTTATAGAACTTAAAAAACTCAGAGCGAGAACAAGGTACTTGATTAAAACCAGTAAAAAATCATCGTGGGAAAGCTTCACAAATAGTATCAATGCAAAATCCGACACGAAAATAATATGGAATAAAATCAAATCCTTAAAAGGACTCAACAGAACTCGGAAAATAAATCTTATAGTCAATAATTCCGAGCTACTATGTAACGAAGAATTAGTTGCTAACCTATTGGGCGAATATTTCTTCAATAACAGTAGTGATTCTAACTACTCTCCCCAGTTCCAAACCTACAAACGAAAATGCGAATTGGAAACAATTCCAAATACTATAGACCAAAATAAGATGGACCAAAGCCAACTAAACCTACCAATCACTATGGAAGAAATCACATACACTCTTTCAAGATGTAAAAGTCACAGTCCCGGTCCTGACAGCATACCTTACATTTTTATTCAGAACTTCGGACCTAACACCTTAAAACTAATGCTGGCACTGTTTAATAGAATTTTCACTGAAGGTTCATGGCCAACCACATGGAAAAAAGGCACAATAATACCAATTTCTAAGAATGAAAAAGATAAGTTCAATCCCGAAGGGTATAGGCCAATAACTCTTTTAAACACCTTGTCAAAAATACTTGAAAAAATTATTAATTACAGACTCACTTGGTTACTAGAAAAAGACAAATACCTTTCTAAGCAACAATGCGGTTTTAGAAGAAATAAAAGCACAATCGATACTCTTACTCATATTAATCATGAAGTAAATCAGACCTTTAAGAACAAACAAATTATGGGGCTAGTCAACCTTGACATATCCAAGGCTTATGACTCAACATGGAGACACAACATCTTAGTCAAGCTTAACCAAATCCTGTGCAAAGGCAAGATACTCAATCTGATAACCAACTTCCTAATAGACCGGCATTTCAAAGTCAAAGCTAACAATCACTATTCTG
Source organism: Diuraphis noxia (assembly GCF_037042655.1). Classification (NCBI taxonomy): domain Eukaryota; kingdom Metazoa; phylum Arthropoda; class Insecta; order Hemiptera; family Aphididae; genus Diuraphis; species Diuraphis noxia. The sequence continues at coordinate 53,205,135 of NW_028301712.1, forward strand.
AGGAATTCATCCAGGAAAACGGAGTACCACAAGGTTCAGCATTATCGGTAACTCTTTTTCTTATAGCTATAAATGACATAACCAAAAGCTGCTCACCACCCGTAAAATGCAACTTGTTCGCTGATGATTTCAGTTATTCATGTCGTAGCAACAATATAAGTTCAATACAAAAATTCCTACAAACAACCACCGACAATTTAACAGAATGGGCCAATAAGACAGGATTCAAATTCTCACCAACTAAATCCAACATCATCATATTTACAAAAAAAAGAAATGTCAGCGAACTAATAATTACACTAGACAACACTCCAATTCCAACAAAAGAATCAGTCAAAATACTTGGTATTTTCTTCGACCGCAGGCTCACATGGGCAACCCACATACGCTACCTTAAAACATCTACCAGTCAAACACTTAATATTTTAAAAATATTATCTCACACTTCCTGGGGAGGTGACTCTAGTACACTTATCAAAATTCATAAGGCAACCATTCAATCGAAAATATATTACGGATCAAACATATACAAAACAGCATCCCGATCTATTTTAAATGCAATAGATAGTACCAATAATACTGGACTAAGGCTCGCGATTGGCGCTTTTCGCAGCAGTCCAATTTACAGCATATATAATACAGCAGGCGTACCCATACCTGAGATTAAAAGGAATGACCTATCGCTTAAATACATGGTTAGATCCTATATATGTAACAACCTACCACTGCCATTAGAAAACTCCGATTTATATGATGAACTAGGGAAAAACGGCATTATTATGGATCAATCAATGACGAGAGAACAATTGTCCCCACCCGCATGGACTTCCTCTTTCGACATAAATACGGAACTCAGCTCCTTTCTAAAACAACAAACTCCACCAGAAATTTACAGAAGACACTTTCAAAGCATATTAGAAAATTACCGAGATTATCAAGAAGTTTACACGGACGCATCCAAGACACAAGACCAAGTAGGAATTTCAATAATACTAAGGAACCAAAACGTAACATTGAAGCTACCGAACACCTGCTCCATATATACGGCCGAGGCAATAGCGATACTTGAGGCGATCAAAACAACCTTAGATGATGAACACCCCAACCACATAATATTCAGTGACTCCTTGGGTGCCCTTAATAGCATAAAAAACCAGTTCAAACCCGGCGAAATAGCAACAAAAATACTGAACAAATTAAATGAAGCCTTGCATAAAAACAAACAAATCACTCTCATGTGGGTCCCCGGGCACATCGGCATCGAAGGAAATGAACTAGCTGATAAACACGCTAAGCTCGCAGTCACAAGCTCCGTATGTAAAATTATTCTTGGATCCACCTACAACGATCTCAAAAAATACATAAATGACATAACTAACACCAGATGGCTCAATACTTGGAAACAACAAAACACCAAGCTTAACAGAATCAAAAGCAGTACATTTAGGTGGTTAAACAGCTCTTTAAATAGAAAAGAAGAATCGGTACTCAACAGATTGAGAATAGGACACACGCGACTTACACACGGGCACCTAATGGCTAAGGAAGAACCACCATTATGCGAAGTATGTGGTGTCCAAATATCAGTGAAACACATAATAACAGAATGCCTAAAATACCAGCAAGAACGTCAAAACATCGGATTGGACACGACCCTCGACATCGCATTGGGACCCAATGCTGTGGAGAACAATAAGATGATCTTTTTTTTGAAGTCAACAGGTCTTTACAATTTAATTTAATGATTCACATTTGTTTTTTTTCTTTCTTATATAAATACTTAGAAACCATACTGTTATAACTTATCTTTAATATTGTAATCCCCTTTAAAAAAAAAAATGTTGTAAAAATCTTAAACCATGTAAACATACCACAACTGTAACTAATGGCCATGTAGTTGCCGAGTTTTTATTTGATCAATAAAAAAAAAAAAAATATATTATCCTAACGAACTATTGAATTTTGTAAATTTTTTTGTATTCGTTTTATTACGTTAATGAAATCATAAATTAAATTTAGCTTTAATTTATCAGTACATTCATTGATTATGTTAGGTGGTACCTAAAAATTTTACAGAGCCAGCTAGTAACGTATAAATATTATACAGTATATTATTATTGCCAATATTGCCAATAAGTTTTTTAATTCATAAAAAATACATACTTTATCTGATATTTCTATCTACTCGTCAAGTCATTTCTATTGAGAAGGTATTTTTAATATAAACCTGCATATAAATATTATGCACATAGAAATATAGTATAATATTCAATTCGTTACATATAAATTATTTAAACAAATAAATTGTTTACTGACGACATTATTGGCGGGTCTATAAATTATAAAGTATAGTAACAAATTATACAAGAATTATGAAGAAAAAATATTTATAATTATATTCCAAATTTTCACATAGTGTATATTATAATTAGTTAGGTCTTATGTGCCTATTTTATATTTAAGATAATATTACAGTAAAACCTCTAAATACTGTTAACTTATGAACACTGAAATTTGGTCCACTATTAGGAAGTGTTCGCTATTCAAATGTTTTAGTTTGTATTAAATTTGTAGTTTATTCCCAGAGAAACGTCCACTATTGGGAGGTATTGTTCGTGTTTAGACTCTCATTTAAACCCATCATTAAAAATGGTATATATATATAATATATAAATAGATATAATATAAAATCTATAGTTTCAATAAAATCATAATATTATCTTAATCATATCAAATGGCTGTAATAAGTATATTATTACAATATTGTAGTATAGTTTTATATAAACATTCCCATACCAACAGTAGGTAGGTGCTTTATTCTACTGCAGTCTATAGTCGAATACTATATATTCGTTAATGGACTGGTTGATTCAATGGTGTCATAACCGGCTGGAGTAGGTGTAAAATCGTGATTCTTAATCCATTATAACACATTCTGTTAGCTATACACATTACATAGCAAAATAGTGATCAGTATTTAAAAATTGGTATGCTGTATAATAGAATTATATTATAAAGGATGTTGACCCGTCAGGAATTTAAAGTTTTAGTAGAACAACATGTTTAACGTTCACATACAATCAAATTAATATTAATATTGTAGATATTTAAAATAAACATCACGGTATAAGTACCTATTCATTAATAACATTGCCACATTGAATTGTGAGACTGTGAGTATCTATTTAAATTTGTATTCAAACAAGTACACTATATAAAATATAATATTATACTGATGTACATGTTTTTGTACCTACCAGAAATGGTGGGTGAATATATAGATATTATAATCAAATAAATAATATGCCATCACTATCATCATGACATGTGATTTCAAAACTAATCCTTCAAGTACATACAGGTCAATTTGAATGAAACATACCACATCATTAAATTAAATGAAAAATACTAATAATTTTAAGGTTTACATAAATACGTTTTATTTAATGTTAGGAACGAGGTAAATAAAAAAAATACATAATAACTGATTTAAGTAATAACATTATATTAATTTACCATTGCGGAATGACTATAATTATTTTGTATCTTCTAGAATTTAAAAATGATACCTATTATAGTGGGGAGATTTGCGAGCGTCAAGACGTAGGACAAGTGGACTGCCAAACTAAGAATCATTCGAATTCGAATTTAATTCCATGTTGGTTCCGGTTCTGGATACTAGTGAGTAGTGACTACATTATTTTGCAGATGAACAAATCCAAAGAGTGTGCAGCGATTTAACATAATACACTTTTGTCAGGTAGCGTATATTTTTATTTCACTCTTTATTATAGATTATAATACTAAGAACTGAAAGTTTATTATGCATTTACGTATTTATATTAAGTATTAATTGTTTATCCAAATAGAACTTTGTTGTTAAGGAATATTAATCAAAAAAGCTTTAAAAAATAAATATATCTACGATTTTATTTTGAAAATTTGGTATTTTTCTCATATATTTTCAAAACTTCCAATTCTTAAAGTCTTAAATTACATTTAGTTTATTTATAATTATATGTTATAGTTTATTAGTTGTAATATTTGATTAACAATTTTCATTTTTTTTACATTTATAGCCATAGAGGTGTGTTTTTTAGACACAGATTTGAAATATTACTCATATGAGTAGTAAATAAATAAAGAATAAATCAAATTTTAAATCAAATTAGTGTTAATAAAATTGAAAATGTTTACCTTTTATAGCATGAAATTACAGTAACCAATTTTTAGTTATATGAATATAACAATACAATACCCGCATAATAGTAGGTACATTATATATTAATATATTATTAATTTTCTATAAATATAAACTTTAAATATATTATTACAATATTTATTGAATATCATAATATATTTTATATTATTCATTAATTATCATTATCATGTATAGCTATAATATTTCGATATTAAAAGCAAAATAATAGTAAATTGTGAACATATACATCATATTCATGTGATGAACATATTTCTATAAAGATATAAATACTAAAATAATCACAAATTCAAGTATAAACAATTAATGCTGCCTAATATAAATATAGTATTAACTAACTAACTATTGAGTATTATTAAATACCTGCAACAACCTAAAAATTAATAATTTATGGTTAACATCTAAAATATCAATTATTTATCTGTATTAAAAATTTAAAATTCACAGACGTAATAATCATTACTATTATGGTTTACATATTTATATCATTAGAGAAATTAACATAAGTAACAAGAAACGTTGAAATGATTTTTAATATTCTTAGACGAATTATTTTAATATCAAAACTATATTGAAATACTTATATATTAAAATAAAATATAGTTTATTATAGCCTTAAAACAATTGCAATAAAAATATTATTTTTTTCTTGGTATATCTAATTATTTGTAGGTGTATAATATGTATAAGTTGTTTTTATTAGTGAAAAATAAATAAATTACGTAGATACCCACTTAACCTATATCAAATGATGGTGCACGAGACCAAATATGCTGAATGACATCGATGCATCCCAAACGTATTCAATAAACAGACATGTACAAGTTTACAGTTCTAAAATGCAAATTTTATTATTTGCAAATTTTTAGAATTCTAAATTGTACATTCTCGTGTGTTTTTGTTGACTTTTTGCCATTTTACTAAGTATACACTGTCGTCATAACACCACTGTGTATTACAACTAACCGTAAATCTCAAAAAAACTGGTTTTCGGAATATTTGTGAATATTAATAATGGTAATATGTAGGCCTCTTTGAAATAATACGTATTACAAAAGGGGTCAATACACTGATCAAGCAATATATGATTTTTAAAAGTCTTAGACCACTCTGTATAATATAGTTACTACTGCATCAATGGGCCATGTACTTGCACCTTATTATTAATCTAACGGAATCGCATATTACGACATAAATAGAAAACAATCTGTTTCCTTAAAATATATTCATGGTATGACATATAAAATATTATAATAACTATCTTACGATACACATAGTAGTGTCCTTCAACTTGACACTTACGTGACATAATGCATATACGGTGCTTAAATCCAAATTATTTTTATAATTTTCCCTGCGTCCAGAAAATACGTCCGTTCACGCTTCTCTACAGCTATCGTACATTCGTACCTATACACCTAATATAAAATACAATATATAATAAATAATATTTCAAGTCCTACGCACGATACATTTAGTTCCTATACACACTGTTTCATGTAACCTACCCATGTATGAAAATAAAAATAAAAACATTTAATATTTTTCAAAATTTATTGTTTCTTGTTTTAATGCATTTGGATATTAGGTTGTTATATCTACTTAGCTACATATTTATAACATGTACGTATTAAGTAAAATACAAGTGTGGGCAAACCTCGGTGTCGAGGACCTCTGCAGTCAACGACTTTACCGTAAATACCCAACACTCGGCGCTATATTGTGATTATTATGTTGTATGTATAGGTACGATATTCGTTAGGTTGATATAATAAAATTGCAATCCTAATAATATATAACGTCATGATTGTCCGTCTATGGAATAGGGATATTATAGCTTAAACCTATGTATATAGCTTAGATGTTATTTCATTTCTTTCTTTCACGCTGCAACTTATATTGCATTATCTATTACGGGCTACGGCGAGTACAATAATAGTTTATACGAGTGTTACAATAGTATTATGATGTTGATGCTTGCGTCCACTGCAGACGGGCAGACGATGTATTATTTTCCTAAATTTGTGTATTAACGGAGTACGGCAAGAATGTTACCACATAATATTATATTAATCCCACTTTTGGATCGTTTTACAACAACGTAATAAAAATTCTATAACTATATAATACTCATCCGAGACATCCGTCTAGATTATTGTACCACGTCATGTGTTATTCACACTGAGTAGGTACTGTGACTATAAACGTGCGATTACATAGACGCTATATATTTTGTTTCATACCTAATGGGTTTTAAATTGCATTCATTTACATATACGTCTCAATATATGCATTACGTATATATTCGCATGCTGATTGTTTTCGAGATTTGAACCCTACAAATGTATTTACATAAAAAAAATGTCTTAACATATAAAGCAGGTACATAATATACTTACTGCTTATAGTTGATGCATACCTGCGTGGCTGTATGTTATACACGTGTATCAAAAATAAATTTGTCTTGAGGATTGTCGATTTGATTTCAAAATGTAAACATATTAGATTTAGCCACGCGTTAAATTGTATATCTATATCGAATATAATAATATTTTATACAGCTGTCTGTTATAATAATTATATATGAATGTTATTAAGTATATAAACTGTATTATAATTTATAAGAATTAAACTATTGTCTAGAGCTGTTATAATTAAACTATTTAAACTTTAAAGCCATAATATTAATAAATATTACAAAATAATAATATAAAGAAAAACAATTTTTCGAATAAAAAATTAAGATTTATAGTGATAGCTTCAAATACCTACACTATATTTTTAAACTAGATTACACATGAGTTCTTTAATTTATTTAAAATCTGAATAAAATTTATAACCAGACCGTTGTTTTAATATTAAAAATTTAAAACCACAAATTGTTTTAGTGCTTGTAATACAAAATTTACAATAAATGTCTCCATCACCGATAATAGCGTAAGTATATTATGATGATTAAATTTCACGTCGTAAAAATATGAGAATCTGTTTTTATAAAATTTAAAATTTAAAAAATTTCAAACAAAACGACGTCCTTATGGCTTATACAGATACTTTTTGTGATTTTGAAACGATACACGTATATATATATATATAATACTTGTACACATGCATATATATATAATCACTGTAAGTATTAGGTTTATACATAAATAAGTATAAACTAACCTATTTATCTGTATATTATATTATTATAATACATGGCGTACTTCTATATGCTATATATTATGCATAAACGTCGTCGTAGCCGAGACGTTTTTTTATGTGGTCTGCTGCAACATTTACCTATATACCTCGAAATCGTAATTATTTTTCTGTTAAAAAATGCCAGAGACCTGTATTGGCCATTATGATTTGAGAGAATGCGCGTGAATACAAAATAATAACAAACATATATATGTCAATACAAGGTCGACGAAAGCGCGAGCATTATCCTACTACAATACTCATAGGCGTATATACTTATATACTATAAGTCTATCGTTTTGTTCGCGCCTCTTTTGTCATATTTCGTTTATTTTTAAAATTTTGGGAAAACTTTTACTTTTGCACGCTTTGCGCATACTGAACACTCAGGTAATGTGTGACGTGTATATATATGTACAAAACATAATATATTGGTACCTACTCGGCTTATACCTCTGTTACGCGACTGTTTTGCCATTGAAGCTCATCGCGTGTCCTTTTTATAGGCGGTCACCTGGTGCACACGCTACCATTCAGTCTTCAAGCTCAGGCAACGCGCAACATCATCCGTGTACACACAATATATAAGGCAAGTTGATAAATAGGTGATAGGATAACCAGCCACGACATGACGGAAACACTGAAGGTAAGTGATTTTCGATTTTGTGTTATTTTTCTTTTTATTTTATTTCCCAACTGTCCGCCTTGTTTTACGCCATAAACGGGTTCACATTTTTCTCAAACGGACATACCTAATTAATAATGTCTTTGATTCGGTGTACACATTTTACTTAAAGTTATAACATGAGGAATAAACTCAAATAGCCGATACACTATTGCTATTATGCAGTATTACCTATGCGTGATATTAAATTCTTTCCAACAATTTTTAAATATTGACTTTAGTAACACTTCTCTAATCAGTCTAATGTATACATTATTATACTAGTATATTATACAGAAAAAAGAAATGATAAGTATACTTCAGACGTAATTCCAGCTATATATTATATTATACTAAGTATTATTTTATGTTATGTGATATAGTAAGATATGCAAAAATCGTAAATTAATCTTAATGGAACATTCCCAACAAACTGAATAAAATATATTTTAACAATTTATCTACAAATTAAAATAAACGTATATTATGCTAATGCATTGTATTGATTGTAAACAATTAAATTATTTTTTCAGGAAATGCTTCTTCGGACGATGTTGTTGTTAGTGATCACTTTGGACGTATGTTGGGGATCGGATCCACCAAAATCGTACGGACCATCTCCGCCGAATGATAACTACCAAAATAATTACGAACCCGAGTTCCAAAGGCCGTTAGCTGTATTCACAGAGAGACCCGTGAATGTAGCTAACTTTGTACTGATTCCAATTGTGCAAGTCCCGTCCTCAGATCTAAGGATGATTTATCGGCCACAGATCGATAGCGTTTCAAAAACTGAACCAATAATAATGTGCAAATCATTAACAAAATCATTTGTAAGTATATAAATGTATAATATTTGTTTTTGTTATTGTTGCTATTATTTTAACTATCCTTTATATTTCTAAGGAATATAAATTAATGAAAATAGAATTATAATAATAAGAACCGTAATTTTTATAATCTCCTACAATGTATTATATAATACGTATGTTGTAAGTATTAGGAAAAAACTATACGTGTTGCAAACTGTAATGATGATGATGTTTTTTATTTATTAACAGTTTGTGCTTGACAACTATTATATAGACAATTAATTAGCTGTTAATAGAATGCACTATTCAAGTATCTATGGCATCGTTTAAGTTTTAATGTAAGTGCAAATTGTGTACATCAAAATATTATTATATATTATATAGACGTCAAATACTTAGATATTATATAAGTATTATAAGCTATAATTATTAATTATTACAGTCATATTATATTACATTATAGTTTGGGCTTACCAAAAACCAGAATATTGTACCTATATACATAAAATGATAATAATGTATATTTTGTGAGGATATTGGATTAACGGGAATTTATGTTTTAGTTAGGTCACTTTAAATGGCAATGATAATAATTGATAATGCCTGTATTTGATAAATGTGAAATAAATTTGACACGAGATGAAATTTCAATATTTTAAAATTAACATCAGCAAAGAAAATTCTATAAAAAAGAAAGTATATTAAAAAAATATCTTGTTTAAAAAAATACAATCCTAACTAAATATCGCTAATGTTTAATTTATTCAATAAGGACAATTAACTTTAAAAGTTTAAATGAAATTTCGTTCGTTTAAGCTTATGAAGCGTAAATAAATAGTGGACAAAAAACGGCATGTACTTCAAACGGTGAAAAATAACGAATAATTGTCGAGTAGGTACACTTAATAAATGGGTTATAAAACACTTTTACCTTAGAAGCACATACTATTAGACCGCTACAAATCGCGTGCCTTTTGTCCATAGAACTTACAGTAAATAGTACTTCACGGAACTATTAGTTTAACTATTTAAAGAATAACGATTTCTTTGGTTGTAATTTAACTAATTATCATTTGTACACACTCTTGTGTTTTTAGATAATCGTTCAGCAACTATAATATTTGACTACACATTTAATATTATATTATTTTAATATGGTTAAGTTATTTGATAATATTTTCTTAATTTTTAGTCTTAAATTTCGCGTCGAAAAACGATATTTTTATCGTGATTTTATGTATATATACTATACATATATCTATGTATATTATCCAACATATTCTAATTGTCTAATAAACGTAAATTCTATCAAAAGCATATAGTTATTAATATTAAGCTTTTAGTGAACGTAAAACGAGTTAAAAAATTTAAAATTTAAATTATATATTAGTAGGTAGTTAATATTAAATTGTACAATATTATAATGAATACCTTAAAATTAAATTTGAAATTTGAAGCCCAAAGTTTGAAACTAGTCTAGTCTTGGATTTTTTTACAACTGGTTACTAACGCGAATTAAAACAATAATAGATTTTTTTTTATTTCTATTAATAACTTGTTAGCTATAAAAAAAGTTACTTGTCCACTGATTTAAAATCAAATATATAATTTTTCTATTATTTTAGTTTTTTAACATAATTACACAAAATATAAAATAACGAAGGTTATATATAGGTTAGGTTATTCAACCTAACAAAAGTTGAATCATATTGAAAAAGCTAACATTTATTACAGTCATTGAATTCAGGATCAGCTACAGTATATTACATATATTATATCATTCTACGGAAGTATAATATTTATTACCATTTACCTAAATAAAATCTATCCACCGTTATTATTGTGAATTTGACAATGATGGTAGAATAATTATAGACTTGAAATTATTATACATCTATTACACGGCTGTCAGCTTTAAATGAAGTTATAATAATATTTATGTAAGATAAACATCTACATTTAAATAATTAAACTGGAAGAACGCTTCGGGTTCATAATATAATAAATATCTACGCAAAAATCAAGATTTTCAATCATGTATTTTTTTAATACCGGATAATAATACTCTTTGACGAGTTTATATTTTTTTTTATTCGTATCTGTTATTTCGATGCGAGAAGTTGTATTCTATTTTTATTATTATTTTATTTTTTCAGTTGCCAAGTTTTTAGAATTCAATAACGTATAAAAGTTGAAAATATCATAAGTATACAGATTGTAGATTTTTTATATTTTAATAGCAAAAAAAAGTTCATAACAGCTAACTTTAGTTATAAATTATATGGGAAACTTATACTATGGTATACAAACCGTTTATTACTTTATATCTAATTATTTTAGATTAGATCTACGTATTTCATAGAAGGTCTAATGCTATTTAGATAATCTAACCAACTTTTTCTCATATTTTGCTAGAATAACTTTACTGAAAAAGTGATGAAAAATTATAGAATCGATTTTTTTAAATTTCATAATAAGATAATTGACACGACACGATACAACATCGACATAGCTACAAGTCGTTTGTTCGATACTATTTATTCGAATGTTTATGGTGGAACTTGTTTCGTGTATAGTGTATAAGTATATAGGTACAGTTTAGTGTTTACTAGGTACCAATATAAAATGGTTACAGTACAACAATATAATATTTATTTATAATTTATTCTTGTTTCGTATTTTGAAAACTATTTCAATGAACAAACGCGTCAATTTCAAGGTTTGGAGTATATAATATTATAATGGTTGCAGGAAGCTACGCCAGCGGTGCAGGTGCAATTGCAGCAACCATTCTATCTGTATGACGAACGAACGCTTATACCGTTCCCAAAGTCAGTTACCATCTTGCATGGTGGTTATCGCATGTCAATCCCGGTCGGCATGGTCGTTGCACCGGTTCCAGTGGATCTCCTCCGAGCAGGTCCAGTGTTTGTCACCACCCTATACGCTATACCCGCGGGTCCCGTACCAGCGCCATCACCAGTAAGGTGAGATCGATGTAAATAATTTAGATTTTTGTAGATCTGTAAAGAACAGAATTCTAAAACAACACAATTTGGATATTATTGATAGTTGTTTTGCAAATAATTACAAACTAAAATTAATGGTATCGATCGTTCAAGCTCGTGAATGACACTCATTGGCACCCATACTGGGATGCCGAGAAGAGCGGGGCGCCCTCCGCTATTTTATAAGGTTATATTAATGGTTTTATTACTTGTAAAAACAAAAAAAATAGCACCTATATACCTAATATGTGCTGTGTTATCAGAGATTTTTTACTTTGCACTCTCCTGGTTTATATTTCTGTCAACGAGCTTGAACAGTATACTAAATACTACGCAGTCGTTAAAAATGGGTTATTTACTAACATGAGTGACGATACGATCTTATATTTTTAGTCATTAATTTGTAAGAGATAAAACAATTTTTGCGTATGACGCGTTACCAAAAAAAAAAAATAAATCAAAATGCCTCTAAAATCGATTTTGGAAAATTATAACTGTATAGATGATCATGGGCATGTAAACTATAAATAATAATTTTCTATTTCTATTTTTAACTGAATGTGAACTGTGTAGAATAATTTTTAAATATTTATGCATACATCATCAAACCATGCTTATCTATTCATCGATTTTTTGCGTGTATCATAATGTAGGTTCGTTCCGTGGTCGTCTTATCCTCCAAATCCAACGGCGATTCAGCCGTACTCAGCTCAACCACCGTCTCAGTACTCGGTACCACCGCCGTCCCAGTATCCGGCTTCGTCGTCTCAGTATTCGGCAGCACAATCACCGCACTATCAGTACTCACAACCGGCACCACCGTCGCCAACTTATTACCAACACTCGGGAGACACTGGTGGCGGTTACGTTGAAGAGTCCAACGAACCACCTGGCAAACTCTACTCGCAGTTGGCGGCGGCTTCGTTCCAAAACTCCAAAGAATCACCACTGCTGCATCAACTCAGAGAAGAGTCGGAAAAGAACCGCCACAAGTACGTGCCACCTTCGTATAACAATAATTATCAAACGGTGGACGCTGCATAGACATTAGACGGGTCATCGCCACTAGAAAGCAGAGACGCAGTGGATGGGTGCACGCTTTCCACGAGACATTCGTACTATTTTTTTGTTTTATGATTAATGTTATTATTAATCGACAAAACCTATTTTTCTATTCCGTATATTTTATTTTATAGGCTAAACTTTTATAACGAAAGACTATTATTCTTATAATATTATTTATATAATGTTTATTATTAAAAATAGAAAAAAAAAAAAAAATAATATGAAAATATTATTATCATATTTACATATTTTATACATGTGAAATATAAATATACTTTGCAGTAGTGCTAAGAGAAGAGAAAGAAATTATAGTTTGGAACGATTTACTTTGTTGAGTATTAACATGTTATTATAATATTATTTATTAGCTCTTTAGTTACTAGGAGAGCTGAAAAATAGAAACTACCTATCGACAAAATTTTCCAAATATATTAGATATAATAAGTGTTAGGTTTAACGTATATTAAATATACGTTAAACTTATATACCAGTCCTCATAAAATACCTACATTTTATATTATTTTTGCAATAGTTATTGATATTTATTGTACTATTTGTACTTACGTTAAGTTTTATTTTATGTTCAGAATTAAATAATTATACCATAATTCATTGAAACTATTTTATTTTAATTTATCAGATTATTTATAGTTTATTGTTCATGCTGTATGGATAGGTATACCTAATAGTTTTAATATTTTAAATAGTAACAAACAAATATATATTCCTTAATTTAATAACTTAGTTTGCACAAACTAGTACTTAATTTTGTAATTACCAAAGCCGCTACTGATAAAAATAAGAAAAAGTAGGATGTATTTTTTATAAAATGTTAAATTATTATTAAAAATATTTTAATGTCGCGCAATCGTTATGAGGTATTAGGGTGTGACCCAGTAGGTGTTTATTAAACAATAAAGTCCGTTAATTTTAGTAAAGTTAAGGTATAATATTTTTCCTTAAACTAAAAATAAACTTTTTGAGTTACACATATCTACCTATTATTTGTTAACTTTATAATATGCACATAGGTATCTAGGTAAGTACTTATAATTTTAAATTCATAATATTGAATTTATTTTATTACAGGGCTTAAAACCGATTCCAATAAACTCAGTAATCGGCTCCGTTAGGAGCTAAACGTTTTTGAAAACCAGCAGGTTACCAGTTATCGTGTAATTTTTATATTATGGTAACGAGTAAGCGTTTCTTTAAAGATATCTCAAACATTATGATAACCGTTAATCGTTTAAAACCATTGATGAGGTTTCTAAGGTAGTCAATTAAAATGTTTTGAAAAATCATATTACTTTAGATTCTGAGAGGAGTGACGAATGTATTGATTTTACAACAATGTGTGTTTTTAAAATTTTTTTTTTGTGTGTACACGATAAGTTGTCGAAATAATTGTTCGATTTTCAACTTCAGTAACTTTTTTGGTTGGAAAGTAAGTGTTAGGGAAGTCAAAATTTAAAATTCCCAGTAGCTACAATAATATGCCAATAGCACCTATAGCGCAAATAAAAACCTTTTCGAACGCTTTTATTGACAGCCAATGGATATATTCAAATTAACAATATTTCAGATTTCTATTGAAAGAAATAATAGCTTATTCGTAGTTATTAATTAATTTATTATAATAATAATCAGTGTTGCCCGGACAAAAATTTGTTTTTGTTTATGTGCAGAAGCATTGATTATGAATACTATACAGTATATTTTATAATCAATGGTATAAGTATACAATTATTATGAATTATTATTTTGGCTCTCGATATTTCTTTAATTTTGTCTATACCAAAACTCACTAAACCATTAATGACTTTTTACTCTATGTTTACGTCTTTCTCCGTTATTGAAAATAAGAAACTGTAAGTTTTAAGCAAGTTAGAGTAGGAAATTCACTTAAGACGCCTCTTGCAAAACTTTAGAAAACCATGTTTTACACTAGATAGCGCCATTATCTCAAAATAGTGAAATTTGCCGTTACCGAGTTTTCGCAAGAAGCCGAAATTATACTCTAAAAAAACTAGTTTTTTTTTAACATGTGCCTAAAAGTACTGCAACGATTTTACAATTATGCTGATCCATGCGTTTTCATAATGTCAACCCACTACTTATTTGTTCTAGTTGTGATGTCCCCATTCGTGGTTGTTCATTAATTATAGTAAACTTATTAATATATCGATATTATAACAATATATTACAATAAAAATGATTTGATTACATTTTATATGTAATTTTCATATGTTTATAATATATAATATAGACATTTAAAAAAAAATCAGTTGAACAGTCAGTACAAATTTCATTATTTACTCATATTTTGACTTGAACCTAACCTTTTGATTTTCGATAAACTATCAAAATATGTACTTAAAATATTTATAATTAAATTTGATCACATAATACGTTTTAAAATATGCCTTGTATTAACAAATCATAAAACAAATTTTACAAATAAAAAAATAATACAAAATTCATAAAAGTCTTTGCTCCAGTAATACGTAAAGATAAACCTATTCGGAAACCGTAATTTAACCAGCTAAAAGGAAAACAACTTTTGAATGTAGTTAAGAACTATATAAATTACGTTACGAAAATGAAACCAACTTCTATTACTAGTTTTATAAATTTAATCCAAATTTAATACTGGAAAGAAATAAGATCTGCTGATAGGTAATATTTTTAGGCTCTAAAATTTTTTTCGAGTATATTATAATTTTAGTCGTTTATTTATTTATTTTTTTGACTTCTTCAATTTATGATTAAAAAAAAAAAATTATATAGTTTTCCGTAAATATATTTATTACTTATTTAATAGATATTTTAAGTGACATACATATTATAATTATTATCTAAATAAATAAAAAAACATACTTGAACTTGATGAAAAATAGAAATACAAGTACACCTTATCTCATATAATGGATTATATTATGGTTTCTATATGTTTAAAAAGTAAATTTGAGGCCTGGCGTGGTACAGTGGTTGGCCGCAGTCATTTACTTGTTCTGAGGTCAACCTATCGACCGGCGTCGCTAGCTCCCGGATGGGCTACCACCTGGGTTCTTAGTGAGGAATCCTCGTCCTATTTACAAGTGTTTCAAACCATACAATTAAACCAGGCTATGCAGTTGATGCATTTAACAAAAAAATTACCTCTGGTCTGTTATATGCACACAATAGTCGTAGGTAGTGATGTAAGAATACTAAAAATAACATTTCTATTTAGATTATAATAGATGGGTACACGGTACACAACAAGTTTAATTTGGGCCTGGTGTGGCGTAGTGGTTGGCCGTAGTCTTTTCGATGTCAAGCATTACCTGGCGTCACCAGAGGCGGCTTGAGTCTGCAAAACTCCAGGAGCAAGCTTCATGAGCTACCCACCACCCACCCACCCATATTTTACTTTGGACATAATATATCTATTACACCTGGTTTACCACATATTACCCCCCACCCCCCAGCCACCACATAACAAAAAAAAATGTACTCCTAGTTTTGCCAATGCACCCACCAACTACGTTTAATAGGACCAATGCTATTATTATATGAAACAATAATTTTAAAAATATGGAATTTGATTAAGTTGAATTTTTTTATTCAGTATTAATCAGTGGCGGTTTTATAGGGGGCGAAGGGGGCGCTCGCCCCCCCCCCCCTTGGATTTTTTTGTGTCAACTGTTATGTTCTATAAGTTATATATGCATATATATAAGTTATATATGCAACTATTATGGAGGGTAGGGGGCACAAAAATTGAAAATAGCCCCCCCCCTTGATGTTTTATCAAAACCGCCACTGGTATTAATTAGGTATAGATATAGATATATTTTATTTATAAACATTTTAAGCTTCTAATCTCAAACAATTAAACTAAATTTATGTTGTGAGAACCACGATTTAAGATAGTACTATCATTAATTTTAAACATTTATAACCACGATTAAAGATTTCTTTAATCGTGTTAATAACCAATGGCACTATCTTAAATAGTGATTATGGCTCACTTGTTATATTGCCATGTTTAGCTATTAGTTATTACATTGTACTTAGTTTGTTTTGCTGTTACGGCATACCTATATTTACGTGGTAAATAATTATAATATTTAGATTAAATTGCATATTAGTTTAGCATACAAGTATACAACCCTGAATAGTAGATACACACCCACCCATTTTCGAGTCAGGAGCACTCGCTCCTGGTATTCTTATAACACGCCGCCCCTGGGCGTCACTAACTCCCGGATGGGTGACAACCTGGGTTCTTAGTGACGAATCCTTGTCCCACGTACACACGTGTTTTTACTCAACCTATAACTACCTATGAAATGCTAATGGCCATAGTTGACGATTATAATGTTAAAAAAAAATGTATTATGCCATAACATAAATAATACGAATCCAATTGTACATTGTTTAAGTCTATGTAAGATATAATAGTTCATAACACAAATTTTCAAGAATAATAATTAATAATAAGTATGTAATTTAAGATATTTTATATTATTACATTAAATAATAATCATAATTTGAATGTTGGATAGGGCCAGAATTAAGATAATGACCCATTCATATAATTATACTTCAAAGTTGTTTTGCTTTAATGAGTGCGTACACCTGTACAAGAATTAAGTTACTCTTACATGTGTACCAAAACATAAACAATTTATGTTCGATACTTATCAGTAAGATCATAAGATCAATAGGACTCATAACTAGGTTACAATACATACAAATAAAGCATTAATACTTATTAGTTATTAATTCTATAATTTACATCCAATCATACTTTCGTGTTAAGATCACATACTATAGGTATGCCTATATTAAGACAGTTCCCCTCCTATATGTATGCCTTCATCTTGTTCAGACAATCGTCACTTAATCATGTGCTTAAAATTAAACACACTCAAAAAGTGGGCAAGCCTCTACCCATAATGTATTATATAGTGGCCCCGAAGCTATTAAAATCTAGTAGAGCAAATAATATTTCAAGTGGCCCAATATATCAATATCGGAAAAAATGGCGTAACGAGGACAGAAAAGTGGTCCATATAAAACGGGCCTATTCTAAATATTCAAAATATGATGGGTCATGATTTTCTAAGAAAGGTATTCCTAAGAGGTCAACAATCAAGGGATCAAATTAATTATGAAAACACATAAATCGGAAATCAACTCAGAATCTTTTTATTCAAAGTGTCCTACTTAATCATTTGTTTGTCACGCGTTAACCAAATACTCTTTGTTTTTCTACTGACATTCAGATTGATACATATTAAGCCCAGTGGCGTAGTTAGCCTCCCAGAGGGATATTGGGTGTATAGTACTGTATACACTTTTAACCTCTACAAATCCTAACCCTGGCTACGACACTGCCTTCCTCGCGTGACAAGCAGTTGGTTAAGTAAGTCATAAAAAGGTTAGGTTAGGTGCCTCCTATACATAGGCTATGGTTAGTTGAAGCTATGGTTATGTTAGAAGACTATCATCACAGGTCATGACCATTGCAATGATCTTTTCCTACTAACTATCAAGGTATTCGACATTGTAAACATAACAATCAAGGAGAATATTTAAAAATTGCAGAGGCAATTTAAAATTATTTTAATTACTGATATTTTTTTATATTCTATATAAATAATAATTTATTAAAATTAAAATAAATATTTCCTAACTTTTATCACAGTTTTAAAGCCAAATTAGAGTTATACCAGTTATTCCTAAACCTAAATATCGTTAATCATAATTCATAATATATATATATGAAATATTCATATAATAATTTATTTTAATTAAATCAATACAAAATTACACAATGCTGACTGAAGTGTATAAACCTAACCTAACTATTAATTAAATAATGATATTTTATTTCTTATAAGTTTCTGGGTTTCATTTATCATTAAATTACACAATACAGTAGGTATTCGGTGTGTATTTCAGCTGTATACATTTATATACATTTTATTATGATTCTTATAGCAAACTTGACTGCGGGCACCAAACCTCCCTGTCGAATTTTTTTTCTGAATTTCAATCTAGTTGATTTTTGTGTACACAGTATTTAAACTTTAATGACAATGTTCAACCTATTTATCAATTCTATTTTGATTTCGTTGTTTTTCCTAGTTTTTTTGCATTCAATTATTTTAAAATTACACACTGCAGACATCAGTGTGTATTCCAACTGCATAACTTAATATTAATTTTTTTTTTCGCTTTTTCAAACACAATTGGTATCTACAGTTAGGTATATGTTAGCTACAGTTAGCTACAGTTAGTACAAAAAACTACAATTTGTTTCTTATATTTTCTAAATATCATTTTAGTACATACTAAGCCTGCACCACTTCAACTCTACATATGTTTGTAGAAATATAGTTTTCACAAACACTTTTTTCAAATTAATATCAATAATCAAAATGTTATTAAATTTCTAATACGTAAATTAATTATTATTTATTAATGTATTTTCATATAGGTTTATGATTTACATCATATTTCAGCGTTCAGGATATTCTTCTTCTAGTAATATGGGTAATATAATTGCCTAACTATTAAAATCATAAATTTAAATATCTGATTTATATAATAATTATAATTCAGTAAATATTATGAATTAGTGTGTAGAAATTGATATTTTGTCATCAATATTGTAAATTCCAAATATTATTAAAAAAATGAAATTAAATATGTACCGTGGATAACACGAGTCAACGAGTACATAGGATATACATATACTATAATATCAGTATTCAGTTACCTATTATAGCTACTTATTACTTACTTATTAAAATAAATATTAATAACAGAGATCTCCTTAAAGGTACATTTAAACGGTAATATAACTACCACGTAGATGCACAAATTGCCTATGCGATCGCCTTATGTATACCTCGTAAACAAACGCATATAATTATAAGCTAGAAATGTACAAAACCACCCCAGGAACCCAATGAACAAAATATCGCAGATCTGCGGTTAAAATGATTATTATCTTAACATTTTGAATACACCCCTCCTACTGCTGATGTGATCCTTCTGCGTTACAGATCAACACAAGCATAGGCAACTCAATTAAATATTTAAATTTTAAATTTTTTGTTTTTTTACCTCAACCTATTTAAAGCCATTTTATTGAATCGCGGAGGTACAACTTGCGATATTGAATATTATTATTATTATCGTGTCGGCGTATAGCGATGTGGTCAAACTGAGGCGATGGAGGCGGCGGCGTCAAGACACTACACAATCGATCCGCGCACGCTCCTGGGCACACGACCCTACTACGACTCACGAAGTAATGCGCGCAGGAATCCACGGGTACACACTCGTTTGCGAGTCACTCAAAACGTATTAATACTCCATCGCTTTTTATTATTAATACTTCATCTTCGAACCAATCACCAGTGAACCATACTTGGTTTCGTTTTTTTTTTTTTTTTTTCGCGACACCAACCGCAGGACAGGTGTTTACTAGTATAACGGGTATCTACCTAATTTTACACAAAATATAACCACACAATTTTTCCTCGGACGACGCGATACGCTGGAAGAAAATCGATAACACTGCGTGACGTAACGTCATGGTGAGCAGTGGCTGCAGTGGCAGTGCCGGTGGCAACGGCAATGACAGTGGCAACAACAACAACGCTGACGACATAAACGTCAACAACAACAATAATAACAACGACGGCATGCACGATGGGTGTTCGGCCGATTCGCTGGACGTGCACAGCTCCGAGGACCAACGGTACAAGCCACTGTTGGAGGCCATCAAGACCGGCGATTACGATGGATTCGAGTTCGCTGTGGACAAGTGCGGCGGTGAGGCGCTCAGCTTCCGGGACGAATGGGGCTACACGCCTGCCCATTGGGCCGCGCTCTACGGAAACGCCGAGGTGCTCAGGTACCTGGTGGCCAGAGGCGTGACCGTGGACATGTCGTGCTACGGGATCCAGGGCTCCAAGCCGGTGCACTGGGCATGCCGCAAAGGTCACACCGCCGCCGTCCAAGTGCTGTTGCAGGTATTATCCGCACACATAGGTAGGTCAATCACAGATGTGGGTGTCGATCTAATATTATACTGCTGTATACCCACTCCCCCGCTCGTCAATCTGTCGTATATTATATAGGCGTGCAAATTAATAGGAAAAAATCGACTAGATTTGGTCGAGTTAGGTCAACTACGTTATAATAATAGGTACCTATAGTTACTGCAATATAGACGTCAAATAATTTAGTTTATAGATATCGTCAAACGATATTGTGCCTACAATCCTACACAACATTATAATATTAAGCTCTAATGTTGTCACGTATAATTTAGGTAACATGTTAAAGAAATTATTATTAATTTGCTCAGAGTTGGTAAATTGCGTCCCGCAAAAAAGGTCATAGTTATATACTGTGTAAATTCGGCCCGAGTATATTTTATACATACGTAAATTGCGGCCCGGGTATATTTGAAATGTACGTAAATTGCGGCCCGGGATATTCCGATTTCCGGTCGGCTGGTTATATTATCTTTAATATTGATCGATAAGGATATCACTTGATGCTCACATATTATATGAATATTATTTATTGTATGAATAAAATTATATTGCCAGTCCTAAGTCTGAAAAATGGGAAGGAAAATATTGATTTCGTAACCTTTAATGTAATTTACATAACAATGACATATATTTAAGTACCTAGCCAAATATATTAAAATATACCGGGGACGCAATTTACGTATGTATATAATATACCGGGGCCGCAATTTACGTATGTATAAAATATACCCGGGCCGCAATTTACATAAAAAATTTGAAACGGGACGCTATTTACAGCGACCCTTTTTAACCTATAGCAAATTCGCTATAAGCAAGGGTAGCGAATTTGCTATAGGTTAAAAACATGGTCACTAATATTAATTTTAATTACCACGGCCTGAATCACTCGCATTGCTTGTGCAACTACCTATTTGAGCATTCTATATAGCAACTATGATCTACTGTGGGGCAGAGATCTCAAACCGATTTATTATTAGTGGATCTGTTCATAAATTTGAATACACACAGTGTATTATTAATTATAAATGATTATGCAAATAAATATATTCATACTACCTGCAAAAAATAAATTTGAGTATACAATACGCTTTTTGCACGTCAATTAAAATTGAGTAAATATATAATGGTTATTATTTATTTACCTCTACGGCTCCACCGTGCTTCGTTAAAATATCAAAGTAAGAGTTCGATCTTGCATACTACAAAATAATTGTTGAGGCAACTGTTATGAAATATTAATAACATTTTGTAGATCACCAAATATACTTATAATTAAAAGATTTATCACCTGATACACAAATACTCAACTTTAAAATGATAATATGAATATTATTAAATAATAACTACAAAATGCACGCGTACAAAATGCATATATATTTTACTGTGATTTATTTTTTATCACCCAATGTTAAATGTATTAGTTAATTACCTGAATTACCCAAGAAATTTATCTTCTATAGTTCCAGTTTCATATAATTAAATCTAGGAATATTTATTGGTTCATTTTTAATTTTTATATAAAAACCATTATGTTAAGATAATGAGTGATTAAACAAAAAAAAAAGATATTTACTTAATTTTTAATTTTACCAGAACATTTAATTGTAATAATAATTATTATTAATAACAAAAATTAAAATAATAACCATGATAATATAGAATATTATATACAATAAATAATAATACATTTAAACGTGGCATTAACTGTATTATTTTTAAAATTAATTAGAAATAGCTATGTTTTTATAATAGAGAAATTAACTTTTCAACTAGTTAACTAAATAGAAAAGTTAATACCCCTTTTAAGAATTTATTAATACGAATACAATCTTAAAAATATTGGGTATTGCATCCGTTTTCTAAAACCAAGGCATATGAATATATATATATTTTAATTCTTTTTTGGGGGGAGGGAGGAGGGGGGTAAATTAAAATTTTGAACTCCTATATTATGTCATATAAACTTCATAGTAGCACATAAAAGCAATAATTGAGAAATTTAAAATAGACACCTATACTTAATTTTTTTAAACATTTTAATTGTGTTTGTAATTATACATATATTATATTATATTATACAGATTTATTATCATAAATCATGTCCATAATAATAAATCTATTCAATTTTGTGTATGTCATTATTCAATCGTTAATATATCCGTTATAAATAAATAAAATTGTACTTATATGGAGCATTTTTGACTATTAATGTATTTTATAAGTGATAAATATGTGAATTACCTTCAATATATTATGTTCACACAATATACAAATGCATAAATTTGATTCGATTTTGAAAAAAAAAATAACTACCTCCAGGAGAAGAAGTTAGGGGATATATTTTCTACTCCTTTGTCCCATAAAGCCCCTTATTTGTACTGCCAAAATAATTTATTTAAATATATAATTACTTAAAACCTCAATCCGATTTAAGATTCATAGGCTCACCATTACGCCACTGACATACCTATCTATATCTATACGAACTGATAATTTTCGTACCCATCAAATTTATATTTGCGTTCTATAGTTAAAATATTACTAAATTAATTTTTTACTCGTTATGTCTGAGTACTAATTTTATTACCTTGTACGTGGTAAAATCACAGTAGAATTATTTAATAAACTATATGTATAATAACTGCAAATAATAGAATCAATATTCGTATCATACCTAGTAAGTATTGCAAGTGTCAAACTATGAATTTGACAGTTTTATTATTACCTACGTATGAAAATGTTTATACGTTTTAAACATTGAGTTTCGTGTACCATGATATTTGTTAAAAATAAAAAAAATACTTAGAAAACCTAACTGTCTATGAACAATAATCTTTTATGTAACCTGCGTAATATTTAATAATAGTCTGTAGTTGTGGCTAATCCACGTTAGTTGTTTCGTGAATAATTTAATATTCGGTGATACGAAAACCATGACCCATAAAATAAAATTGCATGTAGGTATACAAAAATAAAACTTAACATTTATAATTATCTTGAATGTAAATCGTTGATATTTCAATAACCTTGAAAGGCCACTAAAATGACAGATAGAATTTAGACCAAACCCATATCATAGTAGGTATACAATTCTAATATTATAATTACTCAAATGATATTTTTACATATGTAATTTATCATAATATTAATTAAATGTTTTGAAAATCACTATTCACGATTCAATTATTTTAAATGATTAATGAAATACAAAATAGTATCATGTATTATATTATAATGTTTAAATGTGTATCTTTAAAATGAATATTCATGAATGAATAAACAAAATAAATAATTAACGTTAGATTTTATAAGATTATTAAATATTATACATGTTTCATGTTTGGTTGAAAAAGAAAATTATACAAAAGTACACTATAATATAATTAATAGTAGGCTAATCGCTAATATCTATGTGTATTAACAGGCATAACAGTGTAATTAATATTATTGATTAACGAACTAGTAAGATAATATTTCAAGTTTCAACACAATAATCCAATTTTTAGTTTAAAAATTTTCTTATAATTATTATATTTATCTTTAAAACAATGATTATAAATTATATCTATACAGTATTAAAAATTTAACAATATATTATAATATAGGTAACTGGTTTGTATAAATGGTATAATAATAATTGTGTTATTGTCGTTTAAATATTTGTTTGGTTATAATTTATTATAATGATTAGATATTGTTTGGATCTATATCTTATTTACAAAATATTTAATAATATAACCTATTAAGTTTTATGTAAAACCTAGAATTAATGTATTTTCGTCTACTCCATTACGTTTAGATAAAATTGTATTTGAATCAGTGTATAATCAGCCTATACCCTATACGCTCCATTAATTTATTGTTTTTTGACTCTCATATTATGTTTTGAAGGCTGGAGTAAACCCAAACGTATCGGATTTCAAAGGCCTTACACCCTTGATGACCGCCAGTATGTTTGGAAAAACGTCTACGGCAAGTTTCCTGTTGGGCATGGGTGCTCTGCATCATCTAACCGACATAAATGGTGACACGGCATTGCACTGGGCCTCGTACAAAGGTCACCCGGAACTGATAAGGTTATTGTTATACTCTGGAGCTGACCTGACGAAAGCTGACAATTTCGGGTCCACACCGTTGCACTTGGCTGCTCTTTCAGGAAATGCAAAATGCGTTGAAATACTTTGTCAGAATGTAAGAAAATTATTTACTTAATTAAAAAGACATTGTCAATGGACTTTTCATAATTTGTATGGATTTTCACTTATTGACCATTACAGAGCCAAATATCTTTACAACCCAGGGACAAAAATGGAAAAACACCATTGAGCCTGGCCGTGAACCACAGGTACGAGGACATCGCTGGGCTGCTGAACAGAGAGATTAAGAAAAGAAAGAAATGGATGGTACCTCTACACAAAGCGCTGTAAGATTACACAGTGCTATAAAATATGCAATTTGATATTTTGAAATATTCTGCATTATAAAACATTTAAAAAATATTTTTTATAGAAATGCAATTTTTGGAAGTTCGGCGTATTCAAAAGGTCCTTTGCTGCTATTTCTATGTTCCTTCTTGATTTGGTGGTATCCTCTTTACATATACAGAGTGAGACAGTGTTTTCAGTTATCCATAAAATGTATGTCCAGATTTTTAATAGTTTTATGCAACTATATTATAGGTAGTGCCTGTTACGTGGAACATAACGAGAGGTTGCCACTACACTTATCTAGCATGGAATATTTTTATGTGGATATGTTGGATTATTACGAAACATTCAGATCCTGGATTCTTACCAATCGATTCAGGGAGTTACATTCAAACCATTAGACAAGTAATTTTATTTATCAAATAAAATATATCACCTGTTAAATATTTTATATAATCGTGTGTTGAACTCATAATTATAAATATAGTTAAAGTTTTCTCCTATAATGTATATTCTTAATATTTCTTAATATATTACGTATCATTATTTTAATTAAATCTGCATACAAATTTGGAAACAATTCATGACATGACAAATATACGTGAACTCTTAACATAATTATACACTATGATGATATAATCATATGAGTAATGAAATACACTTAATTTATACCAACGAGAAAATTATATAATACTTACATTTGATTATAATAATTTATCTCGCCTTTCTTTATTAAAAATGATCCTTATCAATTCAAAAATGTATTATATTATTTTAATCAAAATATTGAGTTGATTTGTGGAATTTATTTAGTTACCATTTTATCCATGTGACATGGGTACCAAAAGAGATATTCTGTCAAGGCTTTGTCATACATGTCGCTGCGTAAGACCCTTGCGAGCTAAACACTGCAGGCTGTGCAACAGATGCGTCCAACATTTCGACCACCACTGCCAATTTGTTATCAATTGTATCGGACTCAGCAACAGGTATAGTTTAACCAAAGTATTTTTTTTTTAAGCCCCAAATTTAGTTGTTTTAGGGATCCTACAGTCCTAGTCCTATGTATATGGAATATAGTTTGTGGTAGAAATATTGCATAACCGGGCAACCCTGTGTTGAAAACCTTACCAATAGTAACTTAATATAGGTGTTATCACTACGATTGATCTCTATAACTATACGTTGGTACTGTTGTAGGTATAGGTTATGGGTAACCAATAAATATTTTTTAAGGGCTAAATTAGAAATATAGAATTTTTTGCAGGACCTCAACATTTCTGACCTTAATAAGAACTAATGAATAAAAATGATAAATTACAACACTAGAACGTATCATATTAACAGTTTTTACTTTATTTTAAAAATTGTCTGCGGGAAATATAGAATTAGTCCACCAGTCTGCACCATTTGATAACCACTGATATAGGGTTTTCTTATATAAATATAATATTACAATTATCTTTTGTTTTCAAAAAAAATTTTTGTTTTTTTTTACAATATTGAAAAGCTAATTCCGCTAGTACGGTTTCATAATTTTGTATATTTATAATATAGTTGTGAGTGATTCGTAGCAATTAGTACCTATACATTACCTCTCTATATAAAAATATTATATGTTTAAAGCCAATAAACTTTGTTGTTGAGGCTCAATTAAAATAAAAATAAATAAAAATAAAATATTATGTGTGTGCGTGTCACTGTATAGTTAATAGCTATATAAGTATATTAAAACCCAACCCTGCAACCTAAATCAACGGATAACATGTACGTGAATGTTTGGATTTGTTCATAGGTCGTGGTTCTTCTGGTTCGTCATCAGCTTAGCAATGAACTGTTCGTATGTGATTTACCTGGTGTGCTGTACGATAAACGTAGAAGGGTTTAACGTTTTTTACGTCCTGGCACTTTTGCAAGCGTTCGCTTTTGGTATTCTGAGCTGGGCCTTGACTGCGACGATCGTAAGTAATGTATATAATAACCATACATTATGATAATATAGGAAGATATAAGAACAAATTACAGGGTGTCTCACTGTCTCAGTTATTTTTATACCTACACATGTGAGTGCAATAAAATTACGAGGTAAATTTCACCATTTTTTTTTTTTTTATTGGTGAATTATTTTTTAAGAAAAAGAATTTTTCGTGGCCCATCGTACTAAATGCAGTTCAAAAAGGCCTATTTGTAAAGAGATATTCATATATTTTTCATCAACCGATGATAAATAAAAATACAATAGTTATTCTACTAATAATATTTTATATTTTATATTTTATAGACAGTAGACACTGTGTGTGTACTGTGTATAAGTAATTTTTAAAAGTACATAAATATAAATGTTTTGAATTTTGAATAAATAAAAAAAGGTAAATACTGTGTTAATTATGATGGTATAATTTTAATTATTTATAAATTATATTATGAATAGTTTAATATTCATAATAAGTACCTATATACTTGGCTGATACAGAACAACAGATTCTATTATAGTTCAATATTGTTATTATTATTCATATTTAAATTAATTGCCAAAGCACACAACTATAGAAATAACATTTGTATTTTATAAAAAAAAAAAAATATAGCTCTATGATATTTTATTATTTAATCTTCGATTATATTTTACCATTTTTACCACTTAATTGGTCAAATTTACTGATATTTTTTAACTCAATAAATTCTCTATCTCACATAGTTCTATACCCATCTAATTAGGTACAAATGCATTATAATACTGTATTTATCTATCAAAAGTCTATCTTAATTTTAAAATTCACCTCATAAGTATTATTTTTTAATACTTAATGGAAAATCAATTTATAATCCTATTTCTTAGATATTCATATCGATATATCAATTTGATATTTCACTCTTTAATAGAATTAGTTATAATTTCTAAAGTCGTGTATTCAAAAAAATTATAAAATATAAAATGCATTGTTAGAGACACGCTTTACATTAATATACAGTCAATAATAATCTAATAATATATGTATATGAATTTTATGCACTTACCTGTATCATCTTATATACGGATAAAGTTCCAACGATGTTTTTAAATACTTATTTATATTTGTTTTTTTTTTTTTGTTCTGTATAGTGTATCAACGCATTGATGAATTTAACCAGAAACGAGATGATTAACCATAAAAAGTACGCGTACCTAAAAAACAGCAGAGGCAAATACTACAACCCGTTTTCTAGAGGCGTCGTAATCAACGTTTTGGAGTTCTTCGGATGCACGCAAAACAGAACGAACTACGAAGGCGATATATATAATTGTAGTTATAATTGAAGGGGGGAGGGGGTTACAAAATATAAGAAAGAAAAAATGTAGGTACCTATACAATATTCCTACGTAAACTGCCATCTCTTTAAAGGTGATTACTGATTCCTGGGTAATTACGAAGAAACGAATCAAAGAACATCTTTATAATAATATTGATAAGATCGGATAATTTTTAGCAATATTATTCTGCCTCTTAAATTTCTGCACATTTATTTTTATATGAAATTATTATCATTTTAGTAAACCATCTTTAATCGTAATATTTCAATAATATACTATAATAAATTAGGTTCTATTTAAATGCCAGTGTATGCAGATAATATATTATTAATATAATATTATTTTTATTTCAGACCTCAGTATATTCGAAAAAGATTACATTTACTAAATTATTATTATTATTGTTATTCAAATATTTATTTTGCTATGTCAGAGATCACTTAACGTGAATATTTTTCACACAAATTTTGCATAAATGACTCTACTTTTAGCGCGCGTGTTATGTGTCTCAGTCGCGCATAATATCAAATTAACATAATATTGTGAAGTACTGAAAAAAACTTCTCGAATACCAACGAAAGATACAGCGATGATAACGATGATGTTGATGAGTTTGGGCTAAGCCTATACCTGTTTTACTTTTTCAAACCAAAAATAGGAGACTGCCTGTTTGGTCATTCAAACACCGTAATAGACTCTTTGCTTACTTTCTACTGGGTAACAGCTGTTGTGCACAATAAAATATATAGCTATTTGCATACAATAAAACGTGCGTTCACCGTATGTATAGACTCGCGTATTTTTTTCCCAGCATTTACGTTCAGGTACAATAGGAAAAGAAAGAAGTATAAAAACATTTTTGCTAAACAAAACTCACTTCTTCTGTGATTTGTATTTATATTTTTTTATCTATAAATATTAAATATATATAATATATATATATTTGTTTATTACTATTATTATTAATTTATTATTATTATTATTATTATTATTATTATTATTATTATTATTATTATTATTGTCATTAATTATTTTTATGTTTTCTATATTATATATATTATATAAAAAAAAACACAAACGCTGATTTGTACGTATATTAGTAATATATTAGTATAATTTATTAATTATTTAATTAAACATATAAAATAAATTAATATTTGCTCAACATTGAGCACGCTTGCGTGGCACATTTTTACAAGAATTTCTAAAATAATACTATATACTAATAAGTGTAATTTACTATGGCAAACACTTGCCGATTGTAGACAATGGAGTATAGATTTATTGGCTGTGGTTCACAATGGCTAACAAATAATCACCCGTAGTTGTGTAATCTGTGAGATTCGTACCTATTACATTCACAGGTTTCAACATTGGTGATTCTATTGTTTCAAGTCCACTTAGACCGAACGAGAACGGTTTTGGCAATGAATCATTATAGATGAAAATAAAAAAAACAAGTACATTAACTCGGATACATAATAGTATTCAGGAGTATCAAATAATTTGACATTATGCTTACATGATAATTCCGATCAGTCGACACTGACCTATAGTTTTATGGAAATATAGCCACGGAAAACAGATATTAAAATACATATCGATAGTTAAACTAATAAATAAAATTAAAGTTATACCTACTCATTTTGACTAGCTGTACACACAGTAACGAGATTGAGGCATAGTTATAAAAAGAGACTTAAATCAATGACTCACATTAACGTGAGGTTTGATTGGTGAAAATATCAATATTTATGAAGCATCAAAACGTATCGCAACGTTTCAGTGGTGTATTTCGAACCATTCAGATTGTTTACAATTTGGATATTTTATAATTGATATACTAAAAAAGAAGAATATTGTTTATTTTTATTATTTTTAACTCGATAAAATAATTACGTAGTACGATCTTTGGCTGTATATACGCAGTAACTGATAAAATAATAATATACTGTATTTTTACGAAGCCGCGATACACTCTGCTAAAACTCAGTTGCTTATATTACTCAGTCACCATTACATAATTTTGAATTCTACTTTCGGGACATAAGACTAAACAACTATTCGATCATGAATTCATATGACTTATAAGTTTTTAACTCTTGTACATGCGCAGCAGCTTAAATTTGTTTGAGTGCGCCCGCTTTTGTGGACACGCGGTACATCGATGTCTGCGATCAATTACCTAGCTATTTCATCTACTCATTTTATCAATACACCACTGGACGCTGCGTACTTACTTATAATATAATTATTAACAATTAATTATAATCCACTGCGATTATAGCAGTGGCTATATATAGTTTATGCTCAGCCTATATTGGTTATCGACACCGTTGAACGGCGACACTAATGGCGATGTTTTGAAAATAATTACACATAATATTATTATAACCTATGACGTATTTTATTGTGCGGTCCGCATCAAGTCTCCAGTCGTAACGCACGCCCATCAATTTCATTGTCTCCGAGTGCGTAGTTTATAATAATATTCTAATAAATTGCGAGTTTTCCTACTTAGTAAAACAACGCCCTGCGTGTGACGTCTATAATAGTAGTTATGTCCTTTGTATCATTAATATTATTAATTATATGTGACAAAAGAAGAGGGACGAGAGAATCGCAGAAAATCATAAAAATTAACACTAATCATTAAAGCTACCTACCTACCTACTAGCATCGCTGCAGCGGCTGCACCGGAGGAAAACGGACGACGATTCTTTAATCTTGTATTATGGACATGTGCATAATACATCCGCCATCATCTATGACATAATAATATTATGACATGATGCAACGATATCTGATATGACTACGATATATTTACTGCATGCGTGCGCATAATCCCTCCGACGGCCAGCTGAGCGGGGTTATATGGTTTGTTACGGTTCTGCTGTATATTATGTACACGCGTGTTTACGTGACGTAACCTGGCGGCGACGACCAATAGTTGATCATATATAATCGGACAGGACCCGTCGTCGGCGGCACGGTGAGCTCGTGGCCCGATCACTGCGACGGACGTGGGTCGTAGGGCTCGGCGTCGAGGCCCACGTAACGGTTGTTCTTGCGGTGCACGAACCCGGTGCCTGGTGCCGTGTTGTAGTACACCACCCTCCTGATGCCGAACGGGTCCACGTAACCGAAGCTGCCGGCGCGCGTGTCGCCCGCGTCGTCCGACTGTTCCTCGTGGTAGTGCCTGGGCAGGTAGTACTTGAAACCGTTACGAACGAACGACACGCCGTCGTACTGCTCCTGTTCCGCCAGCGGTCCCGGCGTCGTCCTGGCCGACATGTCCACCACCTTGCGGTACGCGGGCCTGAACGTGTGCGGCTTCAACGGTTGCTCGTACAGCGGCTGATGTTCCCCGGCCGTGGACGCCGTGACAGTGGCCACGGTGGACGACGACGAGCGCCGTCTGTACGGTCGTCGCGCGTCATCGTCGCCGTCTCCTCCGTCCGCGTTGGCCGCGATCGAGTTGACGTCCACTGGCCGCACGGAATAGTAGTCACCGATGGGCGACGCTGTGCTGGTCGGCTGCGGCCGCCGGAACTGAGATGCTACTGAACGCGACGACGACCCGGCCACGGGGAATCGCAATGGCGACGATTGGGTGTCGGACGGGTACACGAACGGCGAACCACGCCACGACGATTCCCTGGGTGGTGGTTGAGTGACCGCTACGACAGCCGCCGGCCTGGTGACAATAGTGGCCGTGGCCGACCGGTACGGTGACACCGAGACGGCCGTACCAGCTATCGGTGGCGCGTATTTGGCAGCCGACACGGCTTGACCGACGGGCGTCTGTGTGCCGACGAACAGCTTCTTGTTCTTCACTATTCTGTAACCTGCAGCACATATTATTATGAGACAATGGTTATTAATTGACGCTTACCAATCGAATTCAAATTAAATTACATTATTTTCAATACACTTTTTATTTGAGTTACTTAACAATATTAACTATTAAGAATGATATAATTCGTGTAAAAGTGTAATAATTATATCGATATTGATGATACTACGATAACAGTTAAAGTGTGAAAAACATACACAGAACGGAATATTTTCAGAAAATTAAGTTATAATAATGTAGCGCAATACACAACATGTTAATCAGACTTCCTAAATCATTTTGTACGGATTTGCAAGTGCTTTATAATGCTTAGCCTCACTCTGGCTAGTATATAATATGTTGTATTGATGTCGTACAACGTACAATTTATATTATAATCGGTTGGAATGCTATAAAATAGATTTGATCAAATATACACCTACCTACCTCCTTCATCCCTAATATTATCTTGTTGTAAATGTTTACTCAATTGGAAAAATTATTATTCAAATCAATTCTATTAATAATACTAAATCAATTATTATTTGGGTGAGTATATAAGAACATAATATTATACTGACTTTGTCTAGGTTTTGTAATGCAATTTGATTTTGTATTGTTCAAATCGTCTTTTAACACTGATTTAAATTTAAAGTGACACCAGTGGCTTATTTTTAGATTTAAAAATATGAAATATTAGTTATGATGTTAATACTTATGTGTACGGAAAGTAGCAAAACTTGAGAGGTCCCTCCCCAAAAAAAATCCTGAGGCCCTTCTTTATATATATATCATAGGCGAATCTAGGAATTCATAACAGGGTGTGCCTTAACCTCAAAAAGACCCTCTGAAGTTCAAAATACCTCTCAGTTATCACACGTTTAGAATATGTTTCCCATTTGAAATAACATTAGGTAATAATATTAAATAATATTATTAAGATTAATTTTTATTACCTAGTTTATATGCTATTTTTCATGCTGTAAAATAAACATGTAATGTTTCAATTTAATAAACCATCACTATTGCAAAGTTCAATATATGTTACTCAATTATTATTTTTGGACATACAACTAACAATCAAATTGTTAATCAATTATGTTTAAAATTCTTGGAAGTTTAATATAACATCTTATTTTTATTATTATTAATAACAAAGAATTGTATGAAATATATAATATAACTGGTATCTAGTAATAGGTGACATGATATTATACTTAATACTTCTATGTTAAATGTTAATACGAAATACGAAATAAAGTATTTTTCATTTTGTCAATAACTATAAAAATGATAATTACTGGTAAAATTAAATTACATAAAACAACTATGATTATGGCAATAAATTACGACTATAGCCGTGCTATAAATAAACAGGCATGTTTTTTTCTTTTCTTGAAAATATTGCTGATCATTTATTAACTATTTTTATCACTATAATATTTATTGGCAATATTTGTACCCATAAAAATGTATTAAAATTAAAAACAAATTGTTTAATGTTTAGACTCATTACTCAATACCATTGTAACTGAAATGAGTATAATGGGCTCTACACAGGTTTTTAAGAGTCGCAGGGTGTGCACTGGCACACCAGGCACACCCTGTAGATTCGCCTATGATATATATATATATATATATATATATATATATATATCAATATAACGAAATTCGTATATATAATATATATACTATCTTTAATAACTAAATACATTTTCACCCAAAATGCAAACAATTACCTAAGTATAGTAAGTTATCCAATTAAAATATTTTGTAATTATTTTTCACTATAAAAATATTATAAGATTAAAGGCGAAAATATATATAAATTATAAATAGGTACATACATAGTATTACAACGTATAGCATAACAACGTAATAATTCTGTTGTGTTATAAAAATCGTCAAAAAATAGGTATATAGTTATGTTGGACAAGTTTTTTCGTTTCCGCCCATCCCACACGTAACATTGCGTATAATACTAAAATTACGTCTTCCATTTTTAGTATTCACCATATAAAGTTGCCATAATATATTAACTCATGATATTTTTACCGATTAAACATTTTTATATATACGCGTAAGATTTAAAAAATAACATTATTTTTACATTACGAGTATATATACAGTAGAAGATTATAACAAAAGGACTTAAATCAGTTTTTAAAGCCTAAGTCTTTGGTTTAATTTTCATTTAACGATGTGTATAAAATTGAAAATAATAATTAGGTTCACGTTATTATTTTTCCCTCTCAAAAGCAAGTCTTTAATTCATACAACGTTTAATAATATTTATTGTGCTCATAATTTTAGTTTGAAATCCAGTTTCCCAATAATTTAATATATGTTTATGAAATAATATGCAATTTGCTATTGTCGGTAAGCGTCGATTTGAGGCGTTGAAATTGCTATTTTTAAACTAATCAAAATTTAGTATGGCTCTGTTAGTATGTATGAATATAATAAAAGTATACATCTAATATCTAATGTTAAAATAAAATTGGATTAAATCTGTAGATATTGGTTAACGGATCGAAGGTACGAAAATACATTTTTCAAAGTTTAATATTATGCAGTTTTAAATATTTAAATAACTTTCCATTATTACATTAAAGTTTAAAATATATATTAAAAATATGTATTAATTTAATTTTAATTTTTATTATTATTTTATTGGTAAAATTTTAAATTATGATAAAAAACAATTGTAAATAAATTATACTTTTTAGAGACGTATAAAAAACCCTATATAGCTATATATATGTTGCATTAAATTTAAAGATATTTGAAAATTATTCTACTTTTATTTAAAATACTTAATACTCAAATAAAAATGTATGTTAATTTAAGGATATATTTTGATGAAGAAATTAACCAATCTTTGTTAAGCATTGTAGGTAATTAAAATTTAAAGAAGTGTATTTATATACATGATTATTTTTAGTCATTGAATTTTGTTATTATTACATTTTAACACGAAGTCTTCATTGTGGATAGTATTTATTTCACAAAACTATATTTTTGCTAAAAATAATTAAATTAATAAGGTAACGATTAAAAATATTAAGAATATGCTTATATATTTTATAAATTAGTATACTAAATATTTATGATGAATATTAGCAGCGTGTAATGCAATGAGTATATTGTTAATATTAAAACTGCCCTGTTCAGTGTTCATAAATATTTCTTTACAAATTTACATAAAATGTATATGATGTGCACGCAATTCAATAACTTTTACTATAAAGTTACGACATACAGTTGTGAAAATAAACTAACTCATGTCTTATAAAAAATAACAATGATCTATTTAGAACATTGAGGTGAATAACTTTTAAGGTTTATAAATTTAAATAATTGTGACTATCAGATCATAGTAAGTATGCCTACAGCCTACTTATATTAATTTACGTGTAAAATTATTTAATTTTTTAATTAGTTTTTTATGTAATATCGAGTACATTCTATCTACTCATTAGCATTAATTTAGTACTAATTTGAATAGAGTTGCATTTTAAAATAATTATATTATCATCGAAATGTAATTGCTGCAGTATGAAATTTGGTGAACATCAATAATAATATGTATATCGTTGTAGCAATAATTCAATATGATTTTTGGGGTTTTTGAATCAGAACTAGGAAGAATTAATATAAATATAGTGTAGGTTCTAAGAAACAATTTAACACTTGATGAATTACATTTGTTTGTTATTTGTATAATATACAAATGTATTAATTATATCATAGTTAATAAATTGTAAATCAGCGTTCTTATGAATACAAACAATTATATAGATCTTAATTATTTCGTATAATGTTGATCCGTTACATTAAAGTGTTTACAACCTAAGCAAGTAACAAATTACGGGTTATTATAAAAAAATAACCAGTTCAACCGTCATGTACCTGCATAATGGTAAATGGTTACTCTAATTTCATAAACGTTCTTTGATCCTAAAAACAATTTTAAGAGGATTATATTTTTTATATAATTATATAGATATTAAGAATATTTCACGTTTTTATAGATAAACAGAACTACAGAAGATTTGTGCTATGTATAGTCGGAGATTGTTATTTTTATGTAATTTTTAAATCCATAGTTCTTGCTTATACCGTATTGTGATCTGATTTAAAATATGTTGAAAAATTTAATTCTATACTCCTAAGTCTAGGAAATAAATGTCAGGAAAACTTTAAATAATAAAAATAATGAATAAAATAGAAGCACGAATGATAACTGGTTCAAAATTATGTTTAGAACTAACTCAAAAAGATATTAACAGATTGCATAACGTGCTGCAGTATGTAATGCTGCGCTATAATGCAATACTGTTGTAGAAACATTTCCAACACTTAAGTCTTGAATATACCACAAAAACTAATGCATACACTATACTCGTACAGTATATTATATTGTATACATTATAGTAGTCTAGTAGTCTAGAGTATATTATATTATAATATATTACACTCTACTAATTTAGTTTAAAATTATTACACTTTAGTCACGATTTAAAAAAAATGTGTTATTGCAATTACGTAAGTCCATCATATATGCTTATCGAGTTTATTCGAGAAATATAATTTAAACGCGCTTACAAAATATTTCGAAAAATTTAAAAATGTGGTGTGTATATTTTTATAAGTTAAATGGCGAGAAATAAAAATACCGAACACCGAACGTGTGACTTACCCTTCGAATCGGCTACGTAGTCGTTAAGCCTCAAATACCCGTCTGCGTCTACCCAGCCGTACGTTCCGACCACGCTTCCATCTTGTAGTCGTCTCTCTTTACGGTACTGACCACTAATGGTTTGATACTTGAAATACCTTTCGGGCCCCTCGTCCGTCTGTATATGGTACTGCGTGTTCGGCTCCGTGTCCCATCCTCCGTCAATTTTGGACGCTACTGTTCCCAAAATGGTGAGCTGAGAATAAAAATATTCATACGTTTTATTAGTACACATTATAAAATACTAAATAGAAATAATATGATGTCACGTCAAACATTATATAAATTAAAAGTATTGCAGTTTTACAATATTAAATAAATTGGACTATTTTATTCTATTGGGATTTTTTTTCTTCAAACACTGTATTTACCTATCCCCCGATTTGCAGTTCTGTAGACTTATTACGTACGATGACATGCTTACTATATGCCTTTCATTAGGGTAGCGGACCATTTTGATTATAATATAGAGACATGTATTATTTGTTATATTTTATTCGAGCACATGTACCATAATTACGTCTCTTGAATCAAGTAAGTAATATCATGTCATGTATAATGAATACCAATTTAAATATTTTACACTGCAATTCATCCGACAGTCAACAATATCCCTTTATGGACAGAAATATTTTGGTTTTGGTTACATTATGAACAATTCCGATCTGATGCATAATATTAATCAACCGGTTTCGATAAACATTTAACTAAAAAATTGTTGATGATGATAATTATTACAGTACGTTGGTGGATAATAATATAATCTGTCAGTTGACTGGACAAGACAAAGCAAACCATATTATAACCACGCAACATGCATAGCACGCTTATACCTTTGATGTGTAGGTATACATATACATTTTTCTGGTCAGTGCCTTTTAAGGTCTTAGTCCGACCAAGAACCTATTCTCTCTCTAAATGCACATATTTATATTATATTTACGAATATATTTCCTTTTTATATACAATATTTTCATTCTTTTTGAACCTTCATACTTACTGTATATTCTAATAAATCTTTATTACGAATCTAAACTTTCAAATAAGATCTACTAACATTTATTCACCTTACCTACGAGAATCTGCATAACTAATAATTTTCCGTATAGAAGTTTTTCTATCTTATCTTGTAGACGACTGGTTTATGATATAAATTATAAGTTATTTTATTATGTAGACGTGTAGTATAGAGTAGAAATACGATTTATTCAGAATAACATAAGTGACTATAAATTGTATACACACTACACAGGTAAAAAAATGTATTATATATGTTGTTAAAAACTTAGAATGCGTATTGTTTCATTGTGTATTCAACGTATACCCATACACTCGAATGACTCGATAGCCAATGGAGCTGATTTACGTGTCATTTCCCGCACACTTATAAAATATATACACACATTATACATCAAGACTGAAGAGAACAGAACTCATCCACGTACAAACAAATGTGTGCAAGTAGCTATTTCAAAAGTTTGTTTGAAAAAATTGTCAGTTCAACAAAACAAATGAATACATTATAATATTACATTAATGTTCTAGCATATGATATATTATAACAATATATTATGGTATTATTCAAACTTAACAAAATAATATTATCTAAAACATGAATTAAATACATTTTTGATTTACCGTAAATAATATTTTTAAGTTATTCTTAATAATATACGTTTAGTCTTAAAATCCCGGAAGCTGGGAAATAAGTAATTTTTGAACACAATAAGTCCATATAAAACATTATTTTACCATTTAATAACTGCTACCCATTATGTAACGGTATTAAGCTAATATTAAAGCATAAGGTTGTAAAAATATATAATTAAAATTGATAAAAAATGCTATACAATTTGAAGCTGAACGTTTTTAAATGTAATAATTATAAACAAAAATGCATAAATAAATAAATTTGAACATTAGTTTTGCCATAAAAAAGATTTACCTATTTATTTTTTATCATTACTATGAATTTGGACACTAAAATGTTCAAAATATTTCGTATGGAAATATTATGTAATTCAATTTACCAATAATTTATTTAAAAAATTAAAACGAGGAATAAAATATGTATTATATATTATTATAATATGCATTTATATGATGTAAATAATTATCAAAAATGCCTAAATTTGTTAAATATAATGGTACCTAAATATTGTATCTATTATATATTTTTTTTTGTGAAATAAATATTGAAGTACGCAAAAGTAACACAATTTGTATTTGATTTCAAAAAACAAATTTATGTGTTAAAACCATCACAAAAATAAATATACATAACATGTTGTGTCGTCGTGATCACTATTTCTAAGGTAAGTATTGATTGCAGTTCTATAATTGATGAAATATGATGTATAGGAGATTATTAGAGACCTATATCATGTATTCATATGTACGTAAGATTAAATGGTTTTTATAATCTTGTTTTAGAATTAAAATTATTACTATACGCAATAACGGCTGTTATATAATAATATATTATATCCATTGTCAT
Organism: Diuraphis noxia; assembly: GCF_037042655.1. Taxonomy (NCBI): domain Eukaryota; kingdom Metazoa; phylum Arthropoda; class Insecta; order Hemiptera; family Aphididae; genus Diuraphis; species Diuraphis noxia. The sequence goes on from NW_028301712.1 coordinate 53,244,950, forward strand.
GAATAATAAAAGAATGATTAATTGGTTTTATCTTTTAGGGAAATCACGAATAATATCCATTTTTTTTTATGAATTACACTTTCTTACATTAATTAATGATATCGTCAATTTCGTAATATTTTGACAAATTTTTTCTTTGTCTACCTCCAATCTTTCTACTATATATATATATAATATATATATAAAAAAAAAAAACCAAAAAAAAAAGTATTTATGAGTATGGTATAGAAACACCTATGTATACACAATATATGCAGAATGCACATACCTAATACCTATAATATATTATTATATTTGTTCAATTTACGTCACCGACAATATTCTTCACAGCATGCAGCAGTATAGACTATACTTTAACCACAAGGCGACATTTCGTAATAGTCAATAATATTATAATATTATGTTCAGCCTACACCAGTTTACAAATAGAGGAGAACTCATTACTACTTTTTACACCCACGACAATAACAAGACTACACAATATAGTTATTTCTATTTGCTTATTTTCAACCATGGGAGATGATTTCGTACACTTGCACATATTACATGAATGTTGTGCAGCAATGCTACTCATCCTATATCTATAGCATATATTATATTAAAATATGTATCAGGAAATATTAGTACACGTATAACTATAACATATTGTTGGATGTACAGTGTCGGTAAGCTTCTTCTCGATAACATTATAATATAAGTATGTAAATTATATAGATATTTTAGTATTGACACCTTATAGTAAACTATTAGGTAACATTTTTTTTTATGTAATCGTTCGAGTTTGTGTAGATCGTAAAAAATTGAAAAATATTAAACAAATTTAAATAAACATTATATTTTAGTGTTACGAGATAAATTTTTAGATAATCACAAGGTATAACGCGAAATAACAATTTTATAAATGTAATTCAAAGAACTTATGTACAAAGTAAACAAAAAAATCAAATAAATTAATATATTGTAAACCTATTGAGTTTTGAAACATCTTCTGGAGTCGACCATTAAAACTGTTGTCTCATCTCACTCAACCACGCTGAATATATTTTTCTAAAATATTTTAGGTCATCTAATTTAAGCAACTAAACAAATTCAAGTTATATAATTTATTAAAATAATAATAATTGTACCTATATCAAATTTTTCACAAAAATAATTTATAAATAATATGCCAAAAGTTAAATTGACCGCTATAGAAATTACATAATGTATATTATTTACAATGCTGCTTTAATATACATAAAAGCTATACCTAATCATATTTTTATGCATTGTAGGTACTAATAACCATTTTAAAATTCAAAATAATAAAAGTTGAAAATCGTTGTTATTTTTAAGTACACTTAACTTAAATATATAGGCATGTATATTAGAATGTTTATCAACAAAATGTTGTTATGTGTTGCTGATAATTTTTAGTCGGTTTTCGTTCACGTATCAGCTATAGGTATATAATATATAATAGCATTTCATTATAGAACTGTTACAGACCATAATACATTGTCTTGTAAATAATAGAGTACCTAGATAGAGTAGATCTGTAGCACTATAGTCATAATTTACTCAGTCGAATATTTTTTGGTTACCTATTAATTATGAAAAAAATAAATAATAATGTGGTAATTTAGTAACATTAACAATTTCTACAACTTAACTTACCTACTATACGCTGTAACTATGTAGTTTTATGTCTTATTATTATTATGTATTTGAGTGCTGTGAGAAAAATCGTATGGACTACGGGTGTCAAAACGTAACAATATTATTTACAAAAAAAAAAAAAAAAAACATACCATCGACTTCCGTGAGAGGACTAGAGTAGAAAGTTTCGAGTACGGTCACGAATCACGATCGTCGTCGCAACCGATTCGGTAGTTGTAGTCTATATACGTCGTATTTATATTTTCACACTATATTTCGAAACGCGTCGCACATTTAATAGGTAGGTACCAATGTGTTTAGACTAACTCGACATTATGATTTTATTCATATCGTGTACCTAGATGTGAATGGAATGTGATAATTGTGATTCTTAAAATACTTAAAAATATTGATACTTATATATTGCTGACCACCGTAAATATGTTGTCCGTAGAATAATTTCGACAAGTTGCTATTTAACTTCAATATTTTAAATTTTTTTGAGATCACAACAATATATAACCTTGATTTAAGTATTTTAATTTATCTGAATTGGCTGATCTGTTTTATTATTATTACCTACCTATTTAGCAATATTTAACTTAATTGCAAAATACAATATGTAAAACACGCAATTACCTATACTTTTTATAATATTATTCAAGTTCCATAAATGGCAACGAATCACGATCATATTTAAATTATTTTTTTTTTATATATAAACGAAACAATGATTTGATTTTACGCGTGGGTGATGGGAATTATTATAATAAATTTTAATTAAAAAATTACTCAGCATTTAGGCCTAAATGTTGATTCTATGTTGCGATGAATTACGTAATTAATTATTATTATTATTATTATTATTATTATTATTATTTGATTAATAATTAATTATAATAACTCATGATTATAATCGTTCGCGATTTCGTCAAAAAAACAATCGTAGGTACCTACCTATACATAGATTAACGATTATAGATACCTGCTATACTTAAAATTCTAACATATTATGTTAAGCTTTCAACGAAAGTCAAAAACAAGTATAAAAACAAATTTATTCTCAAATATTGTTAAACCAAAACGACCTATTTATGAACTACGTAATGGATATATATTATGCCTGTATTAAATAGGTTATATTATACAAATTATGTTACCTGCAGTGTTGTGATAGTATTAGCACCAAAAACATATATGTAAAATGATAGCCAAGTTCAATAATATAATATATGCCTTGGTTGTTGACTTCAACGACAAAAAAGTGAGATATAAATGGATGCCAAGTTCAATGGTCAGTCCTGAAATTTATTTGTAAACATAAGTATACGAATTATGTTATAGCTTTCGCAAGTTCTAAAGTTTTGAGTTCTTTTTTATTCTTCTAAAAATTTGGTTTGCTGGTAGAACTAGCTATCGAATATAGTGCTTTTCCATGACTGTTTTAGTAGGTACTTAATAATAATTCGTATATGACAACTAGCCAATTCAGACCTTATAGGCTTCAAAAAATTATTCTAAGTGATAAGAAGAAATTATATTTTATGTTGTTATAAATAAATTTCAGGACTGAGACTGACCATTGAACTTAGTATCCATTTAGATCCCACTTCTTTTGTTGTTGAAGTCAACAACCAAGGTATATATTATAGTATTTAACTTGGTTATCATTTTACATAATATATGTTTTTGGTGGGACATCATTACTTTTTGTATGTAAATTATTAATAGCTACTTATTCATAATAAAATTATTTCCAAATGGTTTTTGTTAAACTATTGTATTTTCCTACGTTTACGGGTTATAATCAGTATCTGGATTTTCTTTTACGCTTTTTTTTGTTTATACTTAATTTGGCCAAGTCGGGGTGGAATAGCGTGTGCATAATATGTATCTCGCAAGTCTGAATATATGTGCCAAATTTTACATGTTTATGTGGAATATATTTTGAGTTATGAGGGGGTCAAAAGTGGCTTCAACAAATGGTTCGTGTAATATTACACAAGGTGCTGTCGACAGTTCTGTTAGCTAGATAGAACTTGGCTTGACACGCTTACCACGTGTCTAGATTTCTACTGTTTATAATAATTTAATGAAAAGAAAAAGTCATAGCTATAAGTAGCTAGATTTTGAATGACGAATACTAATTGAAATCGATTGCGGTGATACTCCTTATACGCTATATGTCATTGATAAAATTAGATTATTGTTTATATATATATTCGATATATGTACCTATACTTATACTGTATAGACTCCGCTCACAAGAATTACATTGGGACCATCTCAAAGTGAGTTTTATGACCAATTTAATGCTATAATAGGCAATGTAGAATCAGAATTCTGTCCATGTGTGAGAACTGAAACATTTTTTGTTTAAAAAAAAGGTCCCCCCATCACCACCCACGCGGCACCCATATGAATTCATCATGCTACGCCTATTGTAATAAATAATAATCAACACCGAAAAGTTTATGTTCTACGACTTTTCTTAAGTAATTTTGAGTCTTCACTTTTTTTTTATAAATGTACATTTTGAATATTCCCGAGCCTTTCTAAGGGATTTTGAGTCTACAAGTGACTGAACCTTATATCTTTGAGTCTTATAAGTCTCGTAAGTCTTATAAGTTATAAGCGGCGTTTACCTTATTATACTTAAATAAATGCAGTTGACACGCGTGACCTATGGTCAAATAATATGAACCATACATACAATATTGTTGTTAAACACCGACCGTATGTTGGGCTAATACTACATCATGAACTACAATATTATATCGTGTGAACAAAAACATTAGGCTAAAAAGTAAACACGTCGCTCATATATTATAATGGATGTCAAGTTTTGCGCCCGTGACCGACCGGATTCGTTTCGCATCCGATTCAAAATGTTTATTCGGCGACCTACGCACGAACAAATGCGACAACGTGCACCTAATATTTCATAAAGTTATGACTTGTGAATTATAATATTTCACACGTGCGTTTAATGTTATTAGTGTCGTTGAGCAGTACTAAACCACACAGTTATAATAATGCGTAATTTCTGATTTCTATATTACAAATATGTCCTACGTATATTACGACATATATATATATATATATATATATATACAGGTGATTCTTTTAAGTGGGTAAACTAATTATTATCTCGAAAAGTATTTACTTTTTTCAAAATATTTTTTATCCTTATCATTTTTTAAGTTTTTTACTTTTTTGAATGACAACCTAGAGTTTTAATTTCATATTCCAAAGCAGAATATTTTTCAAGTATTTTGATACGTAAAAATCGAATTTTGGACAAGTAGTTTATGAGTCATAAGTATTTAAAGTTTAGATTGGCGGAGTGGAGTGGTACGGGGTTACCCCGCGAAATGTTTGTCCACTACTCCGCTTGTCTAAACTTTAAATACATACCTATAACTCATAAACTACTCGTTCTAAATTTGATTTTTATAAATCAAAATACTTAGAAAAATATTCTGCTTTGGAATATGAAATTAAAACTCTATGTTGTCATTCAAAAAAGTAAAAAACTTAAAAAATGATAAGGTTAAAAAATATTAAAAAATATAATTTTTTAATAAAAACGTTGGTTTTTTAACAACTTGAAACCAAGTAAAAAAATATTTTGAAAAAAGTAAATACTTTTCGAGATAATTAGTGTACCCACTTAAAAGAATCACCCTGTATATATATAATAGGTATAGGTAGGCAGTGTTATAAAGTAGGTATTCGAGTAAAGGTATTCAAATACTCTTTAGGTACTCAAACACGTATTTCAAATTATTTTGAAATAAATACTTTAACAAAGTATTTTAAACCTTTCTCAAACTATCTTATCTTAAGTCTAATATTTATTTTCAAACACTTTAATAATTTATTCTTTTTGATTTATATATTTTATACTTTAATTTTGATCACGTAAAATAAAAATTGAGAGTAGGTAACATAATATAATTTAACAATATATTTTTTTCTTAGAATTATATACTATATACTCCAGCTAATATTCCAGCCAATAAAACTATTGAGTATTGTAAAGTTCACCAACATTGTGTTAAATATATGCTCTAAAAAATTTACTTGAAACATGAAATTCGGTTTATTTGATTTAAGGTAAAAAAATTTAAAGTATCAATAAATACTTTTTGCTGATTATTCAAATATTCATTTTAAATACTTTTCGAAATGAGTATCTGTACTTGAATACTGTAGTTAGAATACGAGTACCTATATATGCAGTAAAGATTACCCTAAAAACTAGGGTTGTCACTCATCCTGGAACTAGTGACACTTGTTGTTGTTTGACGTCAGAACACGTTAATGACTAAGGCCAAATACCATGTCACATCAGACACATCATTCTATTAGTCGATTATTCTTTTGATTATTCCTATCACTAATAATAGGTAGGTACATCGTGACTCAGGCACTCTGGCATTTCAACTGTATTTTCTGCACGATTAAAATCATTTTCATTTCTTTCGTCGATATTCTGACGTACGCGCGAAAATTTAAGTATTTAGGTGAGTAGAGCGAGGCAGCCTGAATAATTCATGAGAGATCAGCGGGCGCCTATTGTTATTACCGCCCCAATGATGATTGTATCGCTCGCGCGCGCACGCCCGTCATATATATTTCTATAATATTGTTATTATTATATATATGTGTGTGTACGACACGAATTACATGACACGCCTAATTGAGAATTCGCACGTGTTAGCTAAGACAGTTTTATTTACTTTTTTACGTCATTGTTGCCGTCGCCGTCCTTCCGACAGGCGAAAAAATCTACGCACTACGCTCCATTATACGGTTATTATTATTATTATTGTCATCGATGGACATGGTGGAACAAAACACAATAGTAATATTATCAAACATGCGGCAAATCGTATAATATATATAATGATAAAAATAATGAATTGTATCATGATAAATCAATATATAAAAATGTCGTGTCATATAGTGTTACTTATTGAACTCCTCCGAAACGGCTTGACCGATCTTCATCAAATTTTCTGTGAATATTTGGTAGGTCTGATAATACGTTTATGGCTAATTTAATAAGGTAATTCATCACCTGCGGGAGGTGCTCAAACAGAAATTTTGAGATTTACGATAGACATTTTTGTTTATTAATGGTTGGTATGTGCTATATGATTTGAGAACAATATATTTTTTTTATTATTATTATTTTTTTTTATTTGAATATATTCTATTTGTTTGTGTCATTAAAAATTCAAAACAAGTATTACTACCTCGAATCCCTATTACTACCATAGATATCCCAATTTTATTAAAACGGGTTCAATTCCTTATTAGATTGGTATTCGAAATGATAATCAATAAGTGTGGCTTAAATTTGGGTGCACCGTGTTTTCACATGGACAATTATACGCGTGGCATGTTATCGCGTGGGTAAGCCATCCTGTTAATTTGTGTTGGTTGAAGATGGACTCACAAAAAAATAAAAACGTACACTTCATTGCACTAAGAGACTGATAATGTTATTTTAATTTTCATAATGTGTGATAGAGGTGTGATTTAAAATGTATTAGTGAAGATAATAAAAGTACAACGAATTAAAAAAAAATGAATATTTAGTGTTTTATTATTGTTTCCAGTGCTTCATTCCTCTTTAAGTCATATACCAGTAAAACACATCAACACACTATTACAATAATTTAGTTATTTTTTATTTAACTACATAGGCGCAACTAGATCTATAAAACGAGGGGTGCTAAATCTATGAATACATCACAGGGCCGTGGACCGTGGGGGGCAAAGCACCCCACACCCCCTACACATAGACCAACTTTAATCGATACATCAAAACTTTAAAAAATATATTAAGACTTTTTAAAAAAATAAAAAAATGAATAATATTTATAATACGCTTTTTTTACTACAATATCAGAAACATATTGAAACATTTTAATTTCATAATCCTGTTAAATAAATAATAATTTATACATTTGAAATCAGCATAATTTTTATGGGTTTCATGCAATATTTATTAAAAATAGTTTCGGTGCAGTTTATCTTATTGAATAAATCTTTTTCAATATTCAACAAAGATAAATAACAAATTATATTATACGACCAAACAGTTATAAATTTTTTCAGGAAATTTCTTATCATTTAAAAACATAAAATTCATAATATTAGGTATATAATAATAATTATATATAAAAAACAAGGGGTGCTAAATTTTAACTTGGGGTGCTAAAGACCTTTTTGCACCCCCTAGTAGCGCCACTGTTTGACTACCAATATATTCATTAGAAATAATTTATATGGCAAAACAACGTAGTGCCGTGGTCAGTTAGTAATATTATAATAATATTTACACAACAGTATTATAGGCGTGTACTTCTAGGCATAATGTCGTCGAAGTGTTAAATACAAAAAGTATAAACGAGTATTTTTTTTTGATTAGAATTTTCGTCGGAGCGAATCCCCAACTATCTTGCTCAGCTCTTTCCTTGACAATTATTATTTAGTTATGCAACTTCGGCAGGACAGATGTAGCTCGCCACAACAAATTGCCATTATGTTTTGTTCACAACTCGGGCGAACTGCTGCAGCCGACCAATGAATAATATTATTATTATGCATCGAATTTAAATAGAAATCAGGCCGAAACCCGTTGTCATAATGTATAATTCATGGAATGAAAAATGCCAAATTACAGTGATTACCTAGGTATTATATAGTTATACGTATTATAGTTACACTAAATAATAGGCATGTGCCTACGTTTTAGGTGGTTTTTTACGAACGCATTATGCCGTCATGCACATTTAACTTCACAATAAAACAGTTTAACAGCCATGGTATCCATATTATAGTCTCATAATGTACCTAGATTCATAGTAGAAATATGCAAACTATAACACCTATCGCATTGTTAAACGAGTAATTAATAGCTAAGGAGACACCGTATAAAATATTATAATAAGCACTTTGTTTCATAGTATATCATGTATACCTATTAATATATTTTTATTCATCAATAACATTACTGCAATATTTAAATTTATATTTAGTGGGATGTTTAACAATTTTTTTAATTTTCTTACAAATGTTTCGAAAAATATCAAGTTTTTATATTATAAAAAAGCTAGACTAGCTATAAATTCCATTGCATAATAAACTTAATGAATAAATAACAACAAACGTTTAAACCATATAATTTTATCAATTCGGAATCTTTCGACAAGTTTCCATTTCGTATGACCTTACTGTAATGTAGGTCAGTCAAAAGTGTTTGTTTTTATTTACAGTCAATGTAGGTATATACCTATTATTAAATTCAATCCCTACTGATAAATGCGCATTGAGTGCACTATCCACAACTATAAGATTGTGATCAAATCAAATACGTGAAAATTGCACGTTATTAGCATTATAATAAGTATAAAGATACTATAAGACTATTATATTGTATTATGGAATAGATACAAGAGAATCAGTGGGTGACCGATTTTATTTTATTCGAACTCAAGTCGGCGACGAATCACGATGACGACGATAAAAAAGTTATATATACATATATAAAGAATAGAACCTAAATATCAAACTGTCTACATTGTGTACAAGTTGTATACGAGTACTATTTTATATTACACACATATCAATACCATTAGTGTCATGAGTTCATAATATGATCATTTGATAAAATATATGTGATATACGAGATCATTCGTCACATGTGTGACGACCCTGTCAACGCGACTACGGAACATAATACATCAATGAACCGTTTGTACCACCTTTGACATTTCTAACATATCAGGTGTTATAATAGAAGTTATATAATCTCTTACAATGATATTTTAGACAGTTAACTATATTGATTATAATTTATAGTGGGTACCTATAATTCCATAACTCTTTTACAGTCGTACCGCTACTAATAATTATTATGATTTCTTGATCGGTATTTGTTTCGTTTACATGACGGAATAAACTGTTTATGAATTACTCCGCTCTACGGACGTAATTTCTTATTCAATCTAAACACAATAACTACTTAATTTTCAGTTATTGAAAAAATCTTTATCATAATATAAGATATATCGTCGTAGCACATATTATTTTATTGGTAGGTAATTAAGTATACTTATTTTGAATATTTGATCTTAAAACACGTTGTTTATTAAAATAGAAAATATTTAGTATGCGTCTCGATATAGTTATTGAAGTGCAGTTATTATACATGATATTTACCCGTAAATGGCGTGCATTTTGTATTTTACCAACAATACGTTTCAAAATTTCAATATGTGACGTATGTATCACGTATTTTAACAATAAAATTTACATTTTTTTAAACATATTTACCTACCGACTACCGCCTACCACAAACGCATCTGAGCGGTTTTCTTTTTTCGTTTCAAAAATAAGCCTATAGTGACTATAGTGCCTACTTTATATTATATTATAATATATGACATAACACGAAACCGCGGTGGAAGTCGACGCATACCTATTTTGTGCCGAGAACTCGTACCGACCAAAAATATTGCCTAGCTCTATTAATTGTATCCGAATATAATATATTACCTATACAATATTATACAGACTGTATAATATTATTATTATTATTATATTATATACATATTAATAGGTATTATAATATGTGTTAGTATTTTGTGTAGAATGCGGTAACGCACAGCGATGGAATTTAAATATTCAAGTAATTTGTGATATAATGCAACGATATTATGCAGGAATACAGTTGAAGTGAAGTCATCGTCGTCGTCTGCGAAGACGTCATACGGCGTACACATTTGTGTGCGTATGTTAATGTGTGTGTGTGGAGCGCGCGAGAGAGTTCTCTTGGTGGACACTGCGGAAATGATATCGTTGCACGAGCCGATCGACACGTATATATATATATCGAGTCGGATCACTCATCTGCAGTCGATAGTTGGAATATTATGTTATTATTATCTTCGTTGGACCGGTCTCCCACCATAATAATATTACACATTACAATACTATGATATACTAAACGCGTATAGGACTTAGTAGTCGGCAAACTAACTATGCAGCGATACGAATAATACGAATGTTATCGCGTGTAAGGTTACTGAGAAATAAGAAAATAAAAAGGAAAACAAGCGCTATGTCGCAAACCCGATCACGTTGTACCTATATAGTACATACGAATCTGTAATGTTGTAATGCATAACAATGATGTATAATAATATTGCACTGCGCACACGCGCAATAACAATAATAATAATAATGCGATCATATTATTATGGTTCACCAGTGGTTTTGCCGGGTCAAAGCGCCCCAGACTACTACATTGCGACGACCGGCGGGACGCGTGCTCGGCGTGTAATTCAGCTTAGGTCACGACAAAATTCTATTCATTATACCTACGCTTATAGTATACTATACTGGACCCGTTATTATGGTTATTAGCGTAAAAACGCGCGCGATGGCCCACTGAAGGAGAGATATATATATATATATTATGTGGGTATTTTTTTTATATTTTCCACATATTTGGCCGCTTTTTACCGTGTCTTCGGCGTCACTGCGTATATAATAATATATTTATTGTAATTGCATGCCCACGATCGACCGTCATTATTGCAATATATATATATATATATATATATATATATATATATATAATATTATTTTACGTAAATTCCACCGATTTGAAGGCAGGCGGCAGTAATACTCGGGGTTTAGGCTATATTATAACATTTATAACATTTGACCTGTGCAAATAGTTCATTCATCAACTCCTCCGTTACGTAGTTTCGTATAACATTATAATATGGTCCGTATTATAGACCCCCTTACACCGAATAAATCCCCCAAAATAATATAACAATTTTAAATTACCTACTGAACTATTATTATGGTAACGATTAGTGGCTTTACATCAACAATTTTATTTCAAGGCATTTTAAAGCACTAAGCTAAAAACATAATTTTAAGTGCAGTTTCTTTGTAAGAAAATTTTATATTACTATAATAATTGCAGTCCATAACATATTCTGCTGAAAATAAATATCATACAAAAGTATTTTAAAACGCATCGAAGGAGTAAACATAAATTTTTCAGGTAACACGTATAAAATAATAGGTACCTATAATTTGCAATATATATTATACCAGTTACAATGTTACATAATGGTAAGATTCAAGTGCCCGCACGTGCTACATCACCGGAAACCGCGAAACGTTAAACGCATTTTAAATTGGGCATAATATTGGTTTATTTTGGAATAAAAAATAATAACAACAACAAACACTAGCACATAAATTACTCATATGTCGAAAAACAATTTAGAGTATAATATAGGACCTTCTATGATATATGTATGTATACTACATAATGAATCAAAGTTATGTAGAAAAACACCGTTCAACATCGATTTGAAACAAAAGTAATATCAAATATGGTATACCGATGCAAAACCATTATTACGTGACCACAAATTATATGACGACAAAATACTGAACCGTATTTTTATTTAAACTATGTGCTTTTTTTACTATAATATCTGTAAATCACATAATATCATTATATACATTAAAAAAATATACACCATATAATATGTTGACTTTTATTTCCCAAATGGCCAAGTATAGGATAAAGGAAAACTATTACGGTGATTCTAAGAAATAAACAATGATCTGAATAGTACGAATTTGCTCGAAAAAACAAGTTTACCTATAGAGCGTCGACTTAAAAATACAACTTTTATAATATAAGTTAATGATTTATTATGGGTACATAATATGTATAATAGACACATATAAAACGACTATTTTACTATTTCATGGTGTTTAGAAAAAAAAATTCACGTACAGTTTGAAAAAAAAAATAATTAAATTGAATTTTTAAATTTTTAAAATTCTACTTAGCTCTAGTTTAGTCAATTTTGGGTTTAGGACACAAGTTGATGCATCAAAATGGCTTGAAAAAAATCCATGACCCCGAATATGATATTTAAATTACGGGTTGCCTTTTAAAAAAATGTAAGTTTTATTGCGCGTGCGCAAAATAAATGAGTTAAAAACATTGTAAGTCACAGAAATGTACGATCCATTAGTCTAGTTTAATGTCCCGCAAACAGAATTGAAAAATATGTACATGGTAATAAGTGGTAAAGTGGCCCCTGATTTTTGGGGCACACGGTATATAAGTATAATAATGCATTAAAATTTAGTTACTAACATGTTTTACACATAATCCCGTTCAAAGAAAAAAGTATGAACTATTTTATAATAATTACATTATTCATTGATTAATATCATTGTTTTGCTAAATTTTTAGTTAAAACTGTCAAAAGGTAAATACACTTTTTGTAATTTATGCACCAATAATCTAATTAAATATCAGAACATAGGTATATTTTATTTCTTTTATAGATCAAGAATATCTACGTCCTTTAATTGTTAAGACGTATAATAATTATTGAAAATAAAAAAATATTTTAAGGTTAAAGAAAAGATTATTTATCATTAATTACTAAAAATTAAAGATGACCTAAACAATTTAAACTACCTAATGTATATATCTATTTATAAATATAAGTTTAATGTACTAGAGTAGTTAATTAAAACTAAACCAGTTATTCCGAATAAAAAAATGATGATAGATTTTTAATATTCTAACTAAATTGTACAGTGAATTATGATATTTTGTGACAAAATATGATTTTTTAATTATTGTTATTGCTTACTTTAATATTGAAGATTGATCAAAATGGAAAAAAAAACAAAAAGTATAGAAACCTTGTTAAAATTTACATGAGAATATACTGTATTGATAATGTTTGATCAATATCATAATTATATTAAAAAGTATAAATATCATATTATAATATATAACATTACAAATACAGAGGAGGGAAAACAGGTAAAAGGAAATCTCTATAATTGGTCGAAAAAATTTTACACGCGTACCGTACAAAATACGCTACGCACCTCCAATAATGATATGTTAATTTAATTTTAATCATATAATTTAAATTTTAAACAAATTCTGCTAACTGACTGCTTAACATTATATTCATATATCGTGCTATAGTTATTCAAATAAAAACGATATGTACAAAGCTTATTTATGTGAATAGTCACACCCAACAAAATCAGCGGACATATGAAATGGCATATAAAATAAAACGACATTCCCTAAGTTTAATCCAATCGAGTTTAACGATCCGACCTCGTCCTCGATCTATGGTACAGTGAGACGAACTTAAATTGTCTGATCGTAGTGTTTTGTTATTATTTTTTAATTTGTTCTTAATTTAGTGCACCGAAGGAGACACCTACTGTTCCAGGTCGTCGATCACTAGTTGCTTCCAACCGAGACAGCTTTTGTTTACAATGGAGACAGACCACCGTGCAGGACGAAGGTCATTACTTGCGTAGGCTCTACCTATCATGCCAAAATGAAACACCCCACGGGTGCAACATTTCAAAAACAAAAGATTTGGTTTTAATTGTGTTTAACTCAATATAAAAATACAGTCAATCTAATTTACGAGACCAATTGCCGCGTCGTAGGAATAGTAATCACAAAAGTTCAGGTATATCACAGGTGCCTAATCAATTTAAATCGCATTATATAACGATTTATCATTTTTCTAAACTTAATATTTTTAAATTTTGTGATACGCTAAGTTTCTAAACTGTAATCAACCATGTTTCAGAAATCACGGTAATATATTCGCGTATGTAATAAATATAAATAAATAATTAGATAACTACTCTTATATAGTTGAGGAATTCAAACTAACGATTCAAATTGAATTAAATTTATAACTAATATAATTGTAAAATAATATCATAATGATATAATAAAAAACATAAAGCTCAATAATTAACTATCATTACCATTTCATGTGAATTATTGAATAAAAATATAAATTAGTTGAATGCAATTTAGAAATTATTTTTACTGCAAAATTACTTCGTGTTTATACTTCCGTTAAACTGCACCTATATAGCATGGACAGTATCACTATTACTAAACTTCCTCGAGGCTGAAATAAATTGATTGCTCATGTGTAAAACATGGTTTACTTAGATATTACGAACGTTTGAGGTGAAAGAGATGCTGTAATAGTAATATAATGCCTTGCTCATCAAAACGTAATTTTTTTGGTCTGACTAAGAATCATTATCTCACATGATTATGTCACACGATCATCATATGGCACAAAATTTATGCTTCGGATAATAATAATTATTATAATGACCATGAAAACAAATTGTAAAATCTAGTCTACTTATTTAAAAAAACTAAATATACGTATCTATTTAAACAGTATCTTTTAAATTAAATTACGGATCGTCAATTTTTTTCAGTAGTTAATAATATAATAATATCGTATAATAATATTAAGGTTTATTGATGGATCATAATTAATTACAGGTACATTATCCGTGTATAATCACTTCGGATACCAAAGTTCTATTCGTTCTGCTATTATTGTTTATAGAATTGTTTCAGACAACTTCTTTTTGGAAATTCTTTTCAAGTCAATTATGCAATATAATATATATTTATTTTACATAACGCATATTCAATAGAAGATGAACATTATAAAATTACGATTATTTAAGTATCAATTGGAAATTATTAGGTATTACAATTTTTACATGACTTAAAAATATTATTAGGTAGTCGAAAATATTTTCTAGCTTAATCGATTCTGATCAAGTTAAATAAATTATGATCCAGTTGGTCAAGTTATTTTATCTCAACAATCTACAACTCTAGCACGTGTTCAATTATGTAATAATAAATTCCTACGACTGTTTTTATTTCTCATTTTTACATTGAAACTGATCAGAAAAGGCACTACCTATATTACACGGAACAATAAAATAAAGTAATTAGAGAATGATCACATGTAGTATATTTTTAATTAAAAATCTTTTTAATTATTGTACCTATATGAGTATGATAGATGTATGCTATAGTTATACAACCATTGAATTTGCCCGATTAAAATTAAAAATATATTTATTGATAGGTAGATTTATAATATTAGATCTAATACCAAAATCAATGAAAATAATAGATGTATACTTGTTATAACTATTGACTTTTCCGATAAACTATTCTGCCTTCTAAGTCACTATAGAAAGTTATAATTTTGTATTCATAGTTCATAACATACGATTTGTCTTGCAATTCACCGAGTGAGTACATTACAAACGAATAGGTACATCGTCATAATTTTGTTATGTTTTTTTTCACATGACGATTTACTTTTATGGTAACATTCTATTGTCATGCATCATGTGAAATGGTGAAAATATCGAGGTATGAGATGTTAAAATATTAAATGCTGGGGCCGTATGAAGATTTCTAGTAAGCAAATCTAATGGTACATATGTTATCACAGGTCATTAGCTTTACAAAATAATCATGTTGTTCAGATGGCAAGAAATTGAAAAGAAATCTTTGTAAACTTGGAAGAACAAATAGGTATCACTGATTTTTCACTTATGTAGGTATAGTTTAGTATCTTGTACCTATATATTTAATATTATAATATTATACTTGAATGTCACAACATTTAACTTATAATTTTGAATTATAATAATTATTATACAAATAACTCTTAGTAATTTCTATTGAAAAATTTAACGATTGTTTCACCAACAATTCATATACTGTTGACTATTAATTATATCAAATATAAGTACAATTTTAAAGTTATAACTTTACTTATGGTTATTTAAAAATGACGATTAACTTTTACTGGTTTAGTTTTTTTTTTTTTTTTAATATAACTATAACTTCTCCGTTTGAAATTATCCAGTAGGTACCAATCGGAATTTTTTTCAATAAGCAAACTATTATGACCTTATGAGTAGTATCTTAAACTAGTTTAAATATAAAATTATTTACCAATGAGTAATGATAATTATTCCAAACTGTTTGGTCTGGAAATTAGCAATGCACTATTTAGACAAAGTTATGTAAAAAAAAACAACCAAAAACTCAAGTTAATAAATTTATAGATAAATTTACTGAGTTCTAAAAATTATTCATCAACTTTTCCAAGCTCGCAATTAATATCGTACTCAAATAGAATAATTCTTAACAAAATAATTATCTTGGAATATTGTTATATTTGGTGTTTAAACATATATTTGAAAAATTTAAAATAATGGGAAATAATAACTTCTATTTACCTACGTAATAACTATAAGGTTAAAACCTGCTTTTTGCACTTCCAACTGTTTTTGTAGGACCGTTATAAGGTCACTAGATTAAATTTAAAAACATTTAAAATGCAATATTTTCCAATTTCGGGGCATTTTTATGTTGGATACCTAGATACCAAAAAAAAAAAATTGTATTTTATCCTTTAAAACTTTTTCGAGATTTATAGGTGTAATATATAGGTACTTAATTATTGGAAAATTAAATTTCGGGCGTATTAAGATTAAATGAGCTAACAAATTTTTTATTCTCAAATTCAAAGCACTGGCCACTCGAATATTTTATGGTGTAGTTGCGTAAAAATGAAGATTGAACTTTAAATATTGTATTAAATAAGAGTTATATTTTTATAACCTAATTTTAATGCATTTTCAGTGCATCAATAATTGAGTAAAGCTAGTTTTGACGATCATTTATTGTGTTAAGTACACGGTGGGGCTATCTTGCGCGCGTTTTCACTCACTTGGAACATGCAGTAGAACAAATACGTCAAGTGGGCGATTCTAGAAGAACGTGTGGAAGATTTCACATGGTCGGCTTGAGTCGAAAACATAATGGTTCCTGCAGTAACAACACCGCTATGACTATTGCGATCCCATTGGAAACAAATCGTGTAAAGTGCAGAGCAAGTACGATATACCACATTCACAGGTATAAAAATATTTCACTTGGCGGCAGAATTGCTTATAATAACCGACTGATGGCGATTTTATTATTATTACTATCGATGTATATTTTATAACAATGTCTAATATTTTATCGAAATATAAAATATGACGTGTTATTATTATAGTCGGTCGCGTGTGACTTACTGGCCCGCGGACAGAGAAAAGTGAAGTAAAATAGGTAACAAATTCGCGATCGGAGAGTTGAACGACGAGACACGGGTCTGACGGCGGCGGCGACGTGCGCGGGTGACGTCGTCGCGCGTACCAATATTATACTATACGGTTGTCGCGTGACGAATGAAAGCCGCAAACTCGCTGCGGCGGACCACCACACGCGGAACCGGTCCCCGCAGACTCGATCGCCCGTTCCCTCTACACGTCGTCGTCGTCCTGCAGCTACCGCCGCCGCGACGATGGAAATCGAAAGCGGAACTTCTGACGGCCGATCGCATCGCTATATTATTTTATAGCAATAACACGTATTATAATAATATCATAACCAGCGCCGGGGTATCCTGCACGACGTGTAACATGTCCGCGGTGTCGGTGACGATTTATTATTCACAGCAAAATGACATGCCAAATGGTATTTAGAAGTATAGGCACCTACTTTAGTGATCTCTACAACAGAATCTTTAAGCGATAGGATGTACGTCGTGTAATCATTCAAACGCATTGCTCCGTGCATAAAATATGTTAAATGTAATTTGATTTACCTGAAAAATATCCTTAAAAATACCTTAAAAAAATTTGGAGTCACTGTAACAACTGAAAAAAAGGCGTATCTAAATGTGTATTAGAAAAGCTAAATGTAAATAAAGTTACGATTGTTCGTCGTTACAGTGACGATGTGGTAACGATAACTATTAGTATCTGACATATATAAACCTGAGTTATACCTTATACCAGCGAGGTGCCTACCTAGTTATTATTGATATTTCACACATTTGATGCGAATCCGATTCGCCTTTCCCTCGTGATCATTTCGTTGCTCGTTACTCGTGTCCGGGTCACGTGCAGCTTAGAGATGTACACCGAAGTGCCTTTTGTAATAAAGTATACTATATCAATTAATTATCATGTATGCCAGCTATTCTCTATCTATTTGATGCCATGGCCTGGTATAATATCACCAAGATGTTTGGCAATCCTTTGAATATGACAAAATTAAACAATGTTTATTCATTAATGGACCTAAAAAGAATCTGTGGCCCTCCATTTTGAAAATCACTAATGTACTATGTATACGTTTCAATGCAATTAAAAAAATAAATAAATTTATTGACATACAGTCAATTTCATTCGCATAATTTATTTGATCAATATACAACAAAATAAAGTAGTTTAAAAGTTACCAATTAAACTGGGTAACGGAGAGTTGAATTAAATTATCTCGTTAATCGTTATGTGTATTGAGTTATGCAAATTGTACAATTAATCCGATTCGATAAGTAACTTGTTCCGATAGGAATTTACATTGAGATGTATTTCATTAAATTGTCGATGACCTACCGTAGTGTCATGGAAATTTCAAATTCGGGATTTCCGTTGATTATTATGGTGTAACCAACTATGTCGTTGGTATAGTCACTGGTCGCTATATAACCAATATACCGTCATCGTCAAACACGGGCATCGCCGTTGCCTTATTGAGGTCATACGGACCGCGGTATTTACCATTTTACCACAATCCGTAAAAAACAAACAGTGGTTTCCTTTTACACGATATATTCTCCGCGGAAGTACTAAGAGAGATTATCTAATGTTACGCGATTATCCGGTCATCGTTAAACTGTTGTCCATAAATAACGTCGATGAAATAAACGATTTTGAAAAGTAATTTTTCTTACGGACGGGACGCAATAAATACGAACAGTTTGATCTGCAGATAATAATCACGATGAATGATAACTTCATTATATATTATATTGACCGTTTCGAATGTCATAAATTATATCGTTTCTACTCGACTTGCAAAACTCATAATGTATTTACAAAATAATATATAATAATAATTACAGTAATATTATAAATATCAGAATCACGTCTATAGTATACATTCCTCAGAGCGTAATTATGCGTTTACTCCCACACAATTTTAAGTCTAATTATTATTCGCTTAATTTTGAATTTACTTAAACAATATAATTAGAGTTTAAGAAACATATTAATATACCAAATGAGTCAAATATTATTATTTTAATACAAGCACGTATGTAATACTCCTAAAAATAAATTTAGATTCATAGTGCGGAGATGCGATCTAATAAAATTAGAAACACATATTGAGAGTAGGTATATACGATTTAAATACGCCGTTAAACAATAATATTTATAACTCATCAGTCATTATATATCATACAGAATAAATAAACAGTTAATAAGTCTTAAGCAATCGAAAATACCTTATACCAATATCTAAAACTAGTTTAAAATAAATCTCGTTTTATAATAGTTCTTTTTGCCTTTTGAATTATTATACGGTCGTGTGTGTCGAATTTCATTACTAAACTGTCACATTTTGTCAATACATGTTTTTGACAAAAATTATTCTTAAATCTGTTTAGTTGTTAGGTGTCTACCTATTTAGTAACAAATTATTTAAGAAAATAAAAAAAAATAAAACCGTAATCAATTTAAAAATAACACGGATCAAATCTATTGTTTCAAACAATATAATGTAAGTAATCAGTGATAACTGTTCTACTTTTGATACCTGTGAATTATCATAATCAATATATTATGATATTTATATGTTAAGAAATGTATTGAAATTTATATGCCTACATATTAAGTATTAGTTACACTAAAATTTTGTATGAAACGAGCATTTCTTAACAGTTTGATCAATTTGGAATTCTGTACCTATAATGAGTCCAGTATAGTTTATAGTTAATATTTTGATTATTTATAAGTTTAATCATTTTTAAAATGTATGATATATTTATTACATAATAATGAATAGGTAGCAAGAACAATTTACATGATGAAAATTCTTTTAAATATAACAACAAAGTATAAAAACATATTCTATACCTATAAATCAGATTTTAATATGGATGTTTTCGTTTATGTAGGAAGTAGCCTTAAGTAAAAAAACCCATGGGTAGGTTATTGAAGGAAATGGGAATTCTCGTATTCTTAGGTATACAAATTATAATAAATTATATACATAAATAAAATTTTTATTGTTTAACCTTTGTTTTAGCTAAGTTTAATTTACAGTTAATATTTCGATACTATCTAATGTTTCATATTATCTAAATTAATTTCATATCATTAAGGAAAAGCAGTAGTCATTTTAATTTGAAATTCATATTTTCCTATCTAATTGTCTTATATTGAGGCTTATATTATAAACATAAATATACCTTCTTGTTCAAACTATTGTCCTTGTGCAGGGATTACACAATCGCAACGCACCTAACATGCGTTGTTTATATGCATTGTTGCAACTCATTACTCATTTCAGTTACATATATAATAGGTAGTACCTACTACCTATCATTACATTATCATATATACGAACATTAAATTGTATCAATGTCAATGTTAAATTATCACTTAGTGTCAAAAAGTGGGATTCGTTTAGTAAACATGTAGGATGATAATCCGGAGGCGGATTCGCGAAGTAGGATGCAAAATAATAAATGCTCTTAATTCATGTCGACCTTGTATCTTGAAAAAAAAACAGATTAAAATTTTTTTATCGTAAGTGTGTAGACACAATTTTTTCGATACAACGTTAATATTATCCTAGAAAGACCTGTGTTCAAGACGATCTCATTGAACATGTATCTTACAAGAACAAACAGAATAATAATAATGAGCTTAAAAATTGTGTTCGTGGGATGATAAATAACTGTATGGTAAATATATTAGTTATGCTACTATATACCTACTACCTAATAATGAGAAAATCCTTGAAATATTATCATTCAGAAACTTTATTGAATCAAAATGTTCACAAAATACATTTTTCGAATATATAACATAGGATTCCCAAATTAGGGGACGTTTCAAGGATATTTCATACAATAACAAAAACTATGACCAACGCTATTGAAAGCTTAAATTAAAAAAAAAAAAATATTAATATTTAATGCTCATAAGTACTTCCATTTATACTTGTACTTCAATGTATGTGTGTAAATGAGTAATGTACTTTGAGTAGGCATATACATTTAATTAAACAATGAACCTATAGAACATATAGTATATGTTAACTTTAAGCTTTTAGTTGAAAATCAGAAATTAATGTCATAATGTAAAAACTATTAAAAAATGAACTAAAAAAACTCTAAATCCCAACACCCTAGAAGCTGGTTACACTCAGACCGGACGCAGACACTACCTACCAAATCTTAATATTATTAACAAAATATAAATTATTGGATATAATTTAAAATAATATAATTAAGATTTTTTTATACATTAGGAAAAAAACTATAATTAATTAAATAATTAACAGCTATTGGCCCATATATCCGTTGTTCCTTAGATTTATAAT
The DNA here is from genome assembly GCF_037042655.1 of Diuraphis noxia. Lineage (NCBI taxonomy): Eukaryota > Metazoa > Arthropoda > Insecta > Hemiptera > Aphididae > Diuraphis > Diuraphis noxia. The sequence continues at coordinate 53,266,998 of NW_028301712.1, forward strand.
TAAAAGAAAAAAACAACTATTACATTTTTCTGTTATATATTTTAAATTAGAGCTGGACGATAAAACATATCCAAGTCCACAGCTAATCAACGTAGAAAAATTAATTAATTATTTAAAACTAATTAAACTATACCAACTAATTTAATCTAGATATATTTCAATCTATTTTTTATACTATTATTATTGTTATGTATATATTATTGTTAATGCTACATACTTATGTAAAAAAATATTAATGTTTATAGCCAATAACCTTTGTTGTTGAGGCTTAATTAAAATAATAATAAAAAAAAAAACATTTATGGTATTAAGAACTTTAGAAATGTAGCAATATATTATGATAAATAATCAATAAAATGTTTCAGTGAAAGTGAACCTTCGGGCCTGCGTGTTTTAAATGTTTATAGGGCTCATACGTATTTGTATATTGTTTCAGTTAGTAGATCGTGGTGGACACCGTAGTTCCAAGGACTTTTGTTTGTATAACAAACTATCAAGCATCATTAGATCTAAATCCAACAAATAATATTAATATAAATGTACAATTTATGTTCTATGAATAAATGTGCTGCATTATTCAACTCCAGCACTATAACTATCAAAAAGCTAATAGCAAAAATGCGCAAAGAAATTTATACAAATAAAAAAAACAAAAGAAATTTAGTACAACAATTTAAATCTTTGTTTCAAAATCTTAGATTATTAACATTCCAAGAATATTTCAGTTGTGAATTCATACGCAAACAATAAGCCGATTGTTTTAAATTATTATAAGCTATATATTACAATTATGTGGTCGACGATCGTCCGAGTATTATTTGATAATCAATAAACCAGCTTCATTACTTTTAAAATCAGAAACATGAATTATTTTTAATTAAGTATTCTAATAACTGATATATGCCTTTTTTTCATTGTTAATTTATTTCGAAATTCTCGCAAAAGCCTAAAGCTGCAAATTAATTAATGCTCAACATTTCTAATTTACCCGATGGACATAAGTAACTAATTTATATAAGTAGTATACAAATAATGTAATTTAATCTTCTTTCTAAGTCAATATTTAAAAGTATATTCCGTTATTTAAATGTCTTAAATAATGTAGATGTAGAAATTTTGTTTGTGATAATTGGTTGGTACTATACAAACATTTTAAGAAATATTATTATAATATTGATATAATTTGACCAATCAAATATAAACTATTATAAAATAATACAATTTATTAAGAAGTTTTTAGAAATTACTTCAATTTAGTGATGTTTTAACTAAACTTTTATACTAAAATGTGTATAAAATTATTCATCAATGTTTTTCATATTTAATTATATTTATATTATATTTAGCTATATTTAGCATGTTTAATGAATATGACGTATAATATTACAATTATTGAAAAACATTGTTCATAATTTGTGAGTGATAACTAAAAAATTAACATCAAGTCAGATTTACGACTCAGATGGTTCATTTAAATTAATAGCCATACATATTTTTTCTTAAAGTATATAGTTGTTTGTAGTACAATAGTATATAAATATAGTACAGACATGCCTAGGTGATATTATATTCATTAAATGCACATATATCTATTATGTTTCAGATGAATTACAAAGTATCAAGGCCCAACATAGAAAAACTTATAAAAATACAATTTTATTTATACTCATATGTTCGATGTACCTATACTAACGAGATATAAATATAATATGCATTATCGTGCATTTAAGATGTAACACATTTAATTATCAACAAAATTATCTTCCCATAATTGCATAATATACATTTTATTATTAATAATATGTATAATAGTAAGTGTTGGTAATAAAATCCTGTGAAATGTGTACGTAACAGTAGTAGAACGTGTTCTTCATTCTACCACCTATTATATGTAGGTGACAAATATCAATTTCAATAATGGATATAAATATTACGTGCTTCATAAATTAGACTAGGTAATACCTGAGACAAAATACTGGTTTTTATTATACCATAAAAACAAAAAAAAAAAAAAAAAATTGTATATAGGTACCTATATATAGTTAAAAAAAATCTAAATATATAATACAAAATACTATAGCTTATAATATGAAGTATGCGTATAAAATATAATTACTATATTAATTATATGCATACTGAATAGTATAATATATAATAAAGTATATAACTTATTACACTATATGTAGATAAATGCCAACATTTTTTTTGGATTTTAAAGATTTAGTAGGTTTAAAAAAAAATAATCAATAACTTTGTATTAAGTTGAAAATTGCTTTTTTATAACTGTGACCAGGTTTGTTTTAACAGGGAGAATCGTAAATATTTTATTATTTCAGTACAGTATAAGTCAGAGGTATTTAAACTGTGCATCGCAGCTCCTAGGGGCGTTGCGAAGATTGGCAAAAGGAGCCATGTTTATAGCATTAGAAACCAACAATAATGAAGGTCTTGTATGGTTTATTAATATTAATATTACATTTTATAATCATTATGGAAACGATAACGAAACATATCATGCGAGCTTTTGAAGTTTTATTTATAATACTAGTCACTTTTATTATCACCAATATCAGTTATATTGTATTAATTTTTTCATAATAATTTGGGAACCGTTTAAAATATTATGATATTATGAACATACAGCGAAGCTGCGGGATGAACGAGTTTGAATACCTCTAGTATAGCCAGTATAATTAATAATTCACTTTAACAAACTTGGAAGATAAATAAGAACTAGGAAAATACAAATCAAATAATTAATGTAAGAAATAATGAGTTCCTCATATAAAATTAAATCAATAAAATGTTTTTTTTTTAAATTGATTGAACAAGTTTTAAGTGCACGTGGCACAAGGTAATTATCCTATAATTCTAGTAAAAAAGCCAACCAACAATTAATTTAATTCGTCCTATACATAATACTTAACCTTACTAATTTAAGTTATAACAAGTAAGGTTCCACTTTTTTTTTTATTATTCTTTTTTGTTTTTGCTCTTTTTCTAATGTTTACTAATAATGAAAATGAAATGATGATTTTCACCATTAAGAATAAAAATAAAATTTTTACTTACGATTACGATGACGTACAATCCAAAATCCATTTCAATGTAGACTATATTTTCAATAGTAATCACAACAAAAACAATAATATAATATAATGATACAACTGACGATGACGATAATATTACACGCAACTTATTAGCGGTGACACAAACTTTAACAACACGCTATATTGGCACAATATTGGTGATTTTTACCACAAAAACGACAATACATGGACGACATGGGTGTACGCGACGCGACCAGCCTGGACTGTATGATGTCCAGGTGTGTGACGGTGTGTGCCATTTCGGACCAGCCGCTGTGGTCGTCGCGTGCCCACTCGAGGTATCTGCCCACGCAGGGGCACGCCCGGTTCGCGAATGTCCAACACTCGCGGTAAGTCTAGATAATAAATAGGAATAAAAATTGTTTTTGTTTTTTATTGTCTGGAAGCTGTTATTGTTGTATAACACCCGATAATGCCGTCGCCGCCACCGTTCCCGATTTATTATCTTGACCCCTATTCGCGTATATAATAATAATGTATGTCTAGTCGATAATACCAGTTAAATATAATATATAATGGCTATAAAATATAAATATATAATGTCATATATAAACATATTAAAGTAACAGCTTCGACTGAGAGATAAAGATTGAGAGAAAGAGAGAGTGAGTGAGCGAGAGAGTAAAGAGACATGAACGCCAGCACCGACGACAATGGTCCGCGCGCGACTTGACCCGGGGCAACACGTTTATATTTCGTATATTATAAACACGACTACGGCCGACGAGAATTTGATGAAACGGATACAAGCTACAAGAACGACTGCACGAGGAAACAGCGAACACAGCGATGACGTAACGGCCATGTTACATATTATTATTATTACCGCCACCGCCACTGACCATTCGACAAAACTTATACACAGTTATCGTTTTATTTGATTGATACGGTAGGGGGAGTGGAGAGGAGAGAGTGTGAGAAAGTGGTAAGAGGGAAGTGAGTGCCTATATAGATATTTCTATTACTCATTACTCAATTACTTAAAACTGTGCCGTCTTTGTTTGAGGGCTTACACAACGCAAAATGTATATCAAGACAACTTACTTACAACAATAAAATATGGATATGTAATAATCTTGACTCAAGGGGGGAGGGTGGGCAATATTAGGGAGCCAAAAACTTTATTCTAGTAAGAAGAAAAAAATATACCTGCGTGATCTATTTTTTTTGGTTCCATAAGCCTCGATCTGAATAATCCTTATGGACAATGGATATTGTTATTTTTCTTTTTAATAATATACCGACTAGGTGGCAATATTATTTTGATATTAAATATATTTTATTTTAATATACAAGGTAAAATGGTGTTCAAAAGTTTTGAAATAATATCTACAGACATATATTAGGAGTACCTAATAAATGATAGTCGTATGATATAATTAATGAGGTGATTAAATAGTTTACCAAATAAATCTACAGTGGTTAGTGTTTCTGTTATTACCATATGTATAGATTTTAAAATATGTAAACAGTAGGTAGTAGGCACATAATTAAAGCATTTCTAAATATTTTGAACATCTAGTAAACATTTTAACGAAAAAGTTCAGTGTTCATTTAACGTTTGTATACAATATTATTTAAGTTATAACTTATAAGTTTATATTATTTATGCATGAGCAATAAAAAGTTTTAATTATTATATGATTTATATAAGATAAATATTAGTGACATTCAAATTAATATCCCTATTCTTATAGAATGCAATAATATTAAAGCTTACATGATATACACATACTATAATATTCTATACCCCTTTGCATTACGTATATATGATGGCACCATTCCAAAAATAAAAAGCTCCACTCGGAATCTAAAAGATCTGGGGGATCTATATTATATCTTCATCACTCTTCATTCCATAAATACTCCACTGGTAATAGTCATACATAAAAAAAAAAAAAAAAACAACAACGCTAAATCAGTTGTATTTTATATCGAGCACACACGAAATCTATGTATTGTTATTAGTCATAACTCATAACATAAAAGTATTCTATGCTAGTATGCTACAAATATCTTCCTGAGTAAATCATAGGTATGTATTTTTTATCCTATACCCGTTATAAAAGACTCTGGTACATCATACATTGTTAACAGTATTTTCCATGTTCATAGGCGTGGTTATATGTTTGATGTAATGAATATCAATTCAAAGTGTTTCATGGCCATTGGTGACCTATATTTAATACCACAATAGTCACAATATCATAAATATTAAAATATGCTTAGCAATAAGAAGCTGTAGCAACATTAAATTGTTGTCCATCATCATGTTGAAGTCTAAAATATAAATTATATTATTTGTTTTGCTATTCCGCATTAGACACAGACAGATAATAATATTTATTTCATCAAATCAAAAAAAAATATTAAACAAAAAAGCAACAGAAAGCTTAGATTATACCCCTGAACAAGCATAGCTTGTGTTTAGAGTGAGTAAGTTCAAATCAAACAAATTATTACATAATACGTCATGATTTAAAAAAAAAACAAAGTAAATATATTTATATAAAAAGTTAGTATACGGATTTAAATAAATATTCTTATTTACTAAAATTATTAATAGAAAATTATTTATAGAATAAATGGAATACAACCATAATATGCCTACAATAAAAGCATCAGATTACTAAACTGTATCGACATATTGATGTTTTGTAAAATGTACTTTAAATAAAAATATTCAAGTACAGATTTGAATACTTAGCAAAAATGTATTTGATTTACAAATACATTAAAATTGTATTCATAGATACTTTCAAATATGAATAAAATATTTTTATTACCTTAAATTAATTGAACCGATTTCATGTATTACGTTAATTTTATAAAACATCAATTTTAAATAGTATCAATATTTTGGTAGAACTCAAAATATTCGACTGATTTATTAGTCGTGGTTTTTGATTTTCGAGTGAGTAGTATAATCCCAAGAAAAAAAAAATATTGCCATTATTTAAAACAAACTAATGGAGTAGTCGAAATAAGTATTTTATTTTACATACAAATACTTTGAGACATTATTTTGGATACTTTGTTGAAGTATTTTTCTAAAAAAGTACTTAACTACATGTTTGAGTACATAAAAAGTATTTGAATACATTGACTATACGTATTATTTTAAGATTTTAACGTTTTTACCTGTTTTTGTAATGGAATCTGGAAAGTTTTATGAAATTGACATAAAATACACGTACAACAAGAAATTAAATTTGATATCTTCCGGATAGATTCGTAGAAAACCAAGGAAGTTGTTTTTTAATTGTAGTTATATTACACTTATTCCTATATTAGGAAAACTCATCTAACTCTCGATTTTCTATAATTAATTGAATTACCTACATATATTGTATTATAAAGAAGGATTTAAAAACTAAAAATACTGTAATATTTTCGGAATAATATTATATGGTAAATTATATACGCAGTATTTTAATTACGCCAAAAAAGTCATAGTTGGCATGATATGAAATTATGGAAAAAATACTATCTCCAAAAAGCAAATAATATTGTGGTGCATGAAACAAAAGAAGCACAACAATTTCCAGAAAGTATTACTGTACCCTCGGGAATTAATGCATATTAATCAATTTTAATATAGCTTGCAGTATTTGGTATCAAAATATACCTGCAGCACATTCTATTATCCATGATACGCCTTATTGGTTATTGCAGTATAATATTGATTACTTTACAATTTTACATTAGATATTTTATTATCCGTTATCGTAGAGCATTAATTTAATTATATTGTCATGTCGATACATATTTCAAAAAAATATACATATATTACATGTTGTGTAAGTTTCTTACGCAGATTTAAAACTATGATTATTATCTTCCAAACGTAGGTATAGTTCGCACATATAGTATTGTGGTTTTAAAGCTAATTACATTTACTCTAATATATAATATAAGCATAATATACCTCAGCTGTTGTAATATTATTGATAGATTCGTGACTATCTTATATCTTATATGTTGGTCAATATTTTATGAGTTCAATATACCTCTGTACTTCCCGAAATTAATAAATTATAATTTCTGCCTTACTTTCAATATTGATAGTTTCCTATCAATACTATCTATATTAAGTACTAGTCATTATAATATAGTATAACATATTAAATTGGTATAAATAGATAAGATTTTCGTTGTCGTATGAATAACTATTAACAAAAACATTTTAATGATTCATAGATGTATCTTGCAAAGGAAAAATATCAAGTCAAGTGCTATGGTTTCTATTGTTATTAAAACTGTCTATTTTTGAAAGTTATAGAGATTTTGAGTCGATGTATCTATCGAATTTTGAATCACATAACCGCCATTACAAGCTATACAAATTTCCAAAAATCTTAAATTACATAATAAATAATGTTTTATAGTTTTATTATATGTAAACTTATTTTAATGTATTGAATAAAATATCCTTAATTATGGTCGTAATTTTTGAAGTAAAATGAAACTTTCCAAATATGTTTATGAAATCATTAACATACATACATAGGTAACTTGGTACTTAGATAGCCAATGGCCACATTAAGTAAATGATGCATAAAGTCATAGCTTTCTAATATTATAAAAAAAATGTATACAAAGTTAAATCATTGTTATCAAAATATCTCACTGGTGTGGAAAGCGTACATCTAAGTAATAAATCTTTATTTGAATTTATACTATAAGAAGAGATAAATAATTATTATTTCTATATCGTAAATGTTGAGTATTGGCCATTAAGTAATATAATTAATTGTATAAATAGCGTTGGTACTACATATATTAATTACCTAATTACTCAAACACGTCTACTTAGACTATATAGAAATAGGATTTTAAAAAGTTATCGAATTCAATATTTATTAAAATAAGTTGTTTAAAGTTATTAAATAACATTTGAGTTATTAATTATAAATATGAAATCATTTCTTTATTATTTTATTAATTCATGAAATAAAAAAGCGGGTAAGTCGTGGATGTCGCTCTGCTGTACTGTAGGTTACTGTAATGGATGGGATTAAATTTGAATGCAATGATAGGTATCATTGTATACGAAAAACGATTCTGAACGGAGATGATTTGTCAGTCTAGGATATATTATATTTAAATATTGTCATGTATTCTATTTTGAAACAAATATTTTATTTTTCAATTAAGACGCATTTTGCATAAGGCATGGTTAATCAATTTTTCCAAAAACATTGCATGTAGTTATCATAATTCATAATACCTTATATTATCATAGGTATACATATACCTGGTTTGAGGATAAATCGTTATCATTACGCGATTTCATAAAAATTTAAAACTTAAACACTCAAAACATTTTTCCTATAATGACGCTTCAAATTTTCTCTATAGCTATTTGAAGCAAAACTTATGGAAAACTTAGTGTTAAATTTTATAACCTTAGATATAAATACAAACAATATTATGAATTTTGAACTACAAAATAATTTGCAAATATCCATGGTTTTGACGAATTTTTGTCAATATTTGAAATTCAAATGCTAATAAAAATTTAATTTGAATTTCCGGTGGACATTTTTTTTGTGATAAAGATTGACAAATTTGTAAGGAATCTTGTATTAAATTATCAAATCTTAGATTTAAAAAGAAAATTTTTATGAATTTCTAGCTTATAATAATTTGCGAATTTTTGTGATTTTTACGTATGTTGTCAAAATTAAAATTTGAATGCTTATAAAAAAAATGTGTGACTATATATTTCTTTTATTTTTCAAATGCTATTGTAAAAATATTTTAGGAGCCTTGTATTAAATTTTCAAATCTTAGGTATAAAAGGAAATTTTTTAATGAATTTCTAGGATAAAATAATTTACGAATTTTTGTGATTTTTACGTATGTTGTCAAAATTAAAATTTGAATACATGTAAAAAAAAATTGTGGCTATACATTTCTTTTCTTTTTCAACTGCTATTGTAAAAATATATTATGAGCCTTTTATTAAATTTTCAAATCTTAGAATTAAAAAGAAAAACTTTTATGAATTTCGATCTAAGATAATTTGAAAATTGCCATAATTTTTACGTATTAAGTCAATATTTGAACTTCAAATGCTAATAAAAAAAAAACCGTGCATATGTATTTTTATAATTTTTTAATCACTATAAGAATAACTTATTATGATCTTTGTATTAAATTTTCAAGTATTTTGATAGGGCTATAAAAATTTTATCGACACTTCAAAAAAAAATTTTCAGAAAAATTGAATATCACTAAAAAAGTAGATATCACTAACATTAACATTTGGTGAAAATTTCAAGTATTTACAGTGATTAGATTTTGAATTACAACTATATAAAAATATCGATTTGGTCGAAAACTGGTTTTGCGTAAAAATTCCCGTTTTTCTGTCATTTTTTTTTGTTTATCTCGATTTTTTTGAAAACTGTTATAAAACTATAATGCACCAAGGATCTTCAATTTTACATTTGAAACCACTCCCAAAGTTTGAAATCGAAGCATTATTTCGACTAGTTATGCTGAACACAGACACAAAAAAAAAAAAAAAAACACACATCATTGTAAAATCAATACATTCATCACTTCGTTCAGAATCTAAAAATAAATTTGTTAAAATGTCAACACAATCAGCCAAAATGTATAATACAATTTTAATAATGACTTTTACATTAATTTTATTATCATAATAATTTACTATACACTAATCTAGATTTCAGAATTCAAAATACATTAATTTGACTTTTATATTAGGTATACCAAAATGTTTAAAACATATTATATAATATTAACATCAGATACCAGAAAAAATCTAAAATTGCCCGACAACCTCTTTGAAGCCCTCAGCCCTCAGCTATGACAACACCAACAAAATAATTACATTTTTAAAACAAATTGATATGTATAATCTAATTTAAGAAGCTATTGTATAACCATATTTTACTATGTACTAAATACTAGTTTTGTTACAAGCTAATAACCTTAGCAGTTGAAGCTGTACCAAAAAAAAAAAAAAAATATTAAAATCATAATAATTATTATGTTAAAGAAAATAAGTTAAAAATTAAAAAAACGTTATATATAGTCACTGAGATAAATATTTCAGACTTTGGTGAACACAACACAATATTATAATATTAATATATTAGGTGTTATAGGTGTTATTATTTGTTACCACTGTGAGCGCCACATGTTTCAGGTTTGCTTTTTCGATGTCCTACAGGTCGTTGCCAGACGCCCACGAAAATTAACAGCTCCACACACGCCTTCTGCCCAAAAAAGTTAGTACCTGTACGCAAATAGATGTAAATAAACCTACTAGATGTTATAAAAAAGGAGCTATATTAATAATTAATCAGCATCCTAACACGTAGCTGATGCCCTGTAGTGTTAAAATATAAATCGAATAAATTAGTTATAATACCGCCGTTAGACATCATCAATAATAATCGAAGCATGATATAATATTTATCTTAGAGGCGCCGAGGCGTGGATTAGGCGATAGCGGGTGGTGCTAATCACATAAAGTACAAACTTAATAAACCCAATCTCTTTGACTATTTATATTTACATGGCAAAGAGATATTTTTTTTTATGGATTTTGTTAGACTTTTTGATTTTATAATTTAATACCTATTAAAAGTTGTCCTATATTGTATTTGAATATTTTAAATAAGTACATTTATTCAAAATATCTTGATAAATCACTTTAGACAGATAAAGTTTGGATTTTTCCAGATAATTGCAATACAAAAAAATATAATACATAATTATTATACTATAGTTATTATTATTATTATTATTATTTTTCAATTTTATCTTAAGTCACCACACTTGTTCAGTGATAACTAACAGAAAGGTTTACCAAAATTCATTGATACCTTATTTTTTAGTCAACATATTGGTTTTGGTGTTTTACAACAATTAATTATTTTACTACACATAATTTAGAGTATTATAGAAAATAACGTTATTTGTTACTTCTATATAGTATATTATATGTCAATTGTTTCTACGATAATTTACAACGCCACAACAACATATTATTACGCTAAATTTTTGAATTATACTGTATAATTATTTTGAGCCTATATATTATGTATATGTGTATATGTATTATATAATTATTGACAAACTAACATACATTCGTGTATTGTTTAGGAGGAGACGTCCATTAAACACATACTTATAATTACTGTCTATATTTAATAATAAAACCAACATATTATGGATATCATATAATATGTGTATTGTAATAAACCTATACACACCTATACCATAATAATGCACTGCTCATTTAAACATAATAATAACGAGGGCGATGTGTATCTATCTTATATATTTAAACTAGGAAATCGAATTGATGAGTTGACCCATACTTTGTGATATAACTTAATATTATGGGAATTGGGCACTGTTTTTCATTCTTATATTTTTGTTTCTTGAATAGTAAAAAATTGATAAGTTATTTATTTTAGAATAATATTATGTTTTCAACATATGTATAGTAACAACGATACGTGCTTACATAGATCTGATATAAAGTAATATACATAAAATATAATGACATATAATATTCTACATGCCATAAATATGTCATTATTATTTGATAACTAAATCACGATCTACTGCACGACGTTGTTTTTGATTGGGAGGTATACAAATTATCATATATAGATTGATTTTCCAGGCTTATTTTTATGTGTGTGAATTTAAACTCCCACTTAGTCTAAATTTTACCGGGGAAATTGTAAGGCCAGTGATTTGTAACCAATTTTTAGTGAGTTGTCCAAATTAATTATGGACAAATAGGGATGAGTAATATGTTAAGTAAGCTAGCTCAATAATTACGATGTCTGATATAATATACACTTCATAACGTATATTCAAGTTGAGACTGTATATATAATGTAGACGCATTTAAGTTTAATCATAAATTCTTCGAAGAGGTTGTCCGAATTTCGTGCAGGATCACGCACAGGAATCGGCATTTCAAATACAATATGGACTGCAAGTTAATCATCTTAATACTACTATGGCGACATGTAGCTTACACAACAATATACAATATAAAAATATAATATAATGTCAATAAAAAAAATTGTGAGTAAAATATTACGAATAGACGTCATAAATTCGTACTTCTAAGCCACAGTCGCCGCAGCCGCCAAGGATCGTTGTGTCGCGAAATACCGGTGTACGGGAGTGGGCGCCATGCGTCCATACCAGGCGATATTATATTAGACAACAGTAATGGTGGGCTTGCCCCGAATAATAGTAATAGTTATAATAATAATACAGCATAGTGGTATAATTTTCAAATATAAATATATAGGAACGCGCCGGTGAGTGGGTGGCTGACCTCAACACGTTCTTGAAATCAATGTTATGTCACACTATACACACACACACACACACACATATATACATGGACATCGCGACAAACTGCTAAGTTGCCGCTGCAACCGCCGATCTATCAATCGGTTCGACGAACTCGACGCGAAGTCGCGTTCTACATCATATTGTATAATATTATATTATATTGTGCAGAGTAAGACTTCATTTCGTTAACTATAGCGTTATTGCAGGGGACTGTAGCAACCAAAACGGGTTTAAAGCGGAAATGCACAAAATAGTGGTAACATCACACAAATTAATATTACTTTTTTATTTTTAATATTATTTATGTATTATTAATGAAATTAGACGGCTTTTTCCCCTTGAAAGATCCAAAATAGTTTTATTTTAGTCTCATTTAGTTTCCTCGTCAATATCTTTTGGTGAGTCAAAGTTTAAATTGTTCGAATGAAGTTATGTCCCTCCTTTATAAAATGATTTGTTTTTTATACTTTATGATACATTATTCTAGAAAAGTAGAAAACACAATGTAATGCGGAACGTATTATGATAGGTATCTTTGTTTCGGTTGTTTAATTAATATTACATTGAACAAATGTTTCGGTAAGGTAATTCAGTTTAAAATAATTTCAAAACTCATTTTCAATCATATTTTTTTTTTTACGTAAGTACATCTACAAAAAATACTATTCTTTTTCAATTTTTTTTTTTTTTAATATCATAATATGTAGCTTGTACCTATAATGTAGCTATAACGGTGTTCTTTTCTTCCAAAGATTTAAATAGTAACATTTAAATAATTTAATCTGAAAAAAATTGTATTCTATATTTTCAGTGAGTCAAAATTTAGGTTGTTTGATAAAAATCCTACAGTCTTTCAAAAAACATTTAGTTTTTACACTTTACAATATATTATTTACTTGTTTAAGTAGAAAACGAGATGTAATCTTGCAGAATATATAGGTGTATTTTTGTTTCAATTGTTTAATTAAATTAACGTCGAACAATTAATATTTCAGTAAGATATTTTATAATAAATTAGTTTAATAATAATTATATTTCTTGTTAATCTAATGGTTATAAAACAGAAGTGAAATCATCCGAGAAAAAAAAACTTTTACGTTTAATAGAAGTTATTCCAGGTGCAAGATTATTGCGAAGTGAACTGATCGTTATAGACGGGAACCGGCAGAATTATATCCAAGAATATTTTTTTATAATTTTACATCTACGAGTAAAGCTGAAAATTATAATAATATGTATCTGTATAGCAGTGATGTCCAACCTTTTTTGTTCAGCGTGACACTTTGGTAAGCAATTACCTTCGAACCGGCCACCAAATATATATATTTATTTTATTTTATTATTATCTTTTCTATTATAAAATAAATAAATAAAACTTTATTTTTTTTATAATATATTGTTTGATTCAAACATTTGTAACGGGCCACACAGAATACTTTCGAGGGCCTAATGTGGCCCGCGGGCCGTGGGTTGGGCACCACTGTTGTATAGCATCAAAATTCTACAGCGACTGATTCAATTCCATACTATAGCTATACACTCACATATATTATAGTGATAGTTCACAAAAATGACACTGAAATACAAATTAAAATATTAAATCTCAACTCGTGTTACCACTATATAATAGGTTCATCATTTATGATTAACAATCAACAATATATTTAAGCATTAGCATAACCAGAAGTATTTTGGATTTTTAACCTCCATCCACTTTGAAATTTTTACATCCACCTAATGAATGTATTATTTATATACAAAAACTGTAAAACTTTGTTTAATTTATACCTTAACCCCTTTCCCCCGTTTCATAGTAAGTATCATGTTAAAACAGTCTGGCCAATATTAGAGAACTGTACCTGTAGCATAATGTTGTAACATTAAAGTGGTATATTGGTATAATACTATATGTATAACAGGTTAGGGATGGTCAACATAAATACGTCAACGAGTCACATGGATAAATACAATGATATCAAGAGCCAAAATGTTTATAATTACACATCACAGTTTTTATAATTTTATCGTTAATAAATAAATAATGGTTTTTTATTTATTAAATAAGACGCGAGTCTAATACAACTACGACGAGAGCCGCAAGTTGGCCATCTCCGCTATATAATATGTTATAACAGTTAGTAATTGCCAAAGTATATGATAAAATGAACGCATAGTTATTTGGTATTTACCATTTTTAAATAACCATTATTTTGTTCATCTACAGAAGATCCAAATTTGGACTGATTGCTCAGATGGTTGTGGTCAGTGGATCATCCGATTACACAGTGAAAAAGTACGTGGAAAAAATACAGCAAACAAGTATTGAACGGTTGTATTGATTCTTGAATTCAATATAATATTGTGAGCTTAAATCTCAAGTGCTCTTGAAAAAAATTCAATGATTTCATGATTTAGAATTAGTTATAATATTAATTGAAGACAGACATAATAACTTACTCACAAGTACAACATAATAAGATTTTATACTTATATTAAAATTATTTTAAATCTATCTTGATACATGTGTATCACATATACTTCCATTTAAATTTGACTTGTTAATTGTTATATTACATTCTTAGAGAAATGGTAAATAGGTACTACAAATTATTATCATAATTGAAGGATGATTCATGTTGGAGCCTAATAATTCCTTTATATGTATTCATTTTATCAACGCTACTAAAAATTTCTATAGAAATAAAAACAAAGAAACCAACTTCCATTTTATTAAAAATCAAAATCCTGACAAACTTATAATTTTTTGGTCTGTTTAAATTTTCGTTAGAAAACTGCTCAATAAAACAAAACATTTTCTTTTTTAGCTTTTAACATAACTTTTTAATAGGTAACAGTATTAGCAGACTAGTTTTACGATTTTTTTCTTTTGTTATTATAGAAATACCATATTTAAATATTGTTTAATTTGCCCCTCTACTTTAATTATCAATTGTACGTGAATGTGAATATAAACTAAACCTTATATGATTACAATTATATGATTCAAGGCTTATATGACACATTAAAATATACACGGTAAAAAAAAAAAAAATTAAAATTAAAATTAATTGTAACTAATATAGTTTTATTTTACTCCCCTTGTTTCTATAACATTTTTTTCGTGACTCATATAATATAGGTATGTATAATAATCGAATTGTGGAAAAAAATCCCTAGCATATTTTATATAAGATATAATATAAGATGCAATAGAAATAAAATGTATATTCTATATTATTTTAAAAATTGTCATATTATAAAAAATTGCCTTTTATCCTATATTATATTATGTAAAAAAAAAAAATGCATCCATGTAGTATTTATGTAATTATATGATCTAGTCAACCAAAAACTTATAATAATAATAAATAACTATAAATTAAAATGTAATGTGATTGTAATATTATTTATCTACGACGATTATAGGATGCATGGTATCTACTTTCTACTATCTACTATCTCATATCGGAATTGAAACAAATAACAACTAATTGGTCAGCTGGAATTACATCTTGATCGCGTTTATTTTGAGTATACTGTTGAAAATTCCGAAAGTTTAACCATCGTGGCATACATTTTATATACATATAATATAATACATGTATATATTTAGTAATACTGTATTTTTAGGGTATAATACCGTTTTTATAAAATAAAAATTTTTAACATAATATACGATATTTATTTTATTTTTCATAGAACATAATTTATAAAATAATATAATACTGTCGGTTTAATGTTACTGGAGAATTTTTTTCAACTATCTCGCAAACTAAGATGTAAAATTTCAGAAATGATGCATATGGTTTAACACCTATAACTTATGTGCATAATTATATTTGAGCTACAGAGTGTAAATATTATTTAGATATGGATATTAGCATTTTGTCCTTATCTATTACTTATTATTCTGTGAATATTTAGAATGTACCTTAAAAAAAAAATACTAAATATCCTGTACACAATTTGACCCTTGACAACCTTAAATAATATATTTCCCTTATTTCTGTAGAATCCCAACATTTTTTTCCTATCCCCGTGGAATTGGATAATTGGTTTGTGAACTGTGTAGAACATTATATATAAATTATTAACTAAGTATAATAGTGGCCTGCACTAGTGGCTGTGTAGGTTATATTCGCGGATATGCAAAATTAACATACCCATAACTAATTTAAGAGTTTAGACATTACAACCAAATGTGAAGTATTTATGATATAAATTTTATACAATAAAATAAATAAATTATGTAGTAAAGTTATAGTTGAAATAAATTGTTATTAATGAAATAATTGCATAAGATTAATTGCCTAATATTGCGTTAACATGAATTGATTCTGTAATAATTTTAATAAACTGTTAATTATATGATGGTTAATAATAGTAATAAGAACATATAGGTACTAACATACAATGTTAAACTAATATAAAAGTAACATTTCATCGTACATTTTAATTATTAAAAAAATATATTATATCATATATTATGAAAGGGGTTAACCATTAACCCATTTTTTTAAATTATTGTATTTGATTAGGCTAAATTTTAAAACACTAGATATTCTTTAAAAATATTTTCTATTTGATTTGATAATTAGTTTCATTTTCCATAATATTTTTTATCTAAATATAATAAAAATAATTTGAATCTAAAATAAAATAATTCAAACACATCGTAGGTATTATATTGCACTATATCATTACTGCATTCTATAGTAAATTAAATGTTAGGTATTCTTATTGTTCACACAGTACACGGTTTAATCAGCGGCCTACTCGTTTGATTGTGGCATTTCTATAACAGCAAAAATTGCATAGAAATATAATTAACGAACCTTTAAGAATATTATTACCCTATAGACCTGTTAACTACAATAACAGTATTGTGTTACTTTTGTTCGTCTGTTTTTGTGTGTGCCTGTGCTGTAATGCTGTGATGCTTATGGCGATTTTTGACCACTATCGAGGTTGCAATCAGGACCGCAGATGTCAGTACGACGACCTGAACCATTCTCAAGACGCCTACCATTGATTCAGTAGGTAGAAAGAACAGTTAAATGGTTATTATTGTTATTATTTTTTTTTTTAATACAACCAGGTATTTTTACGTGGGTGTTTGTGTAAGACCTTCAAAATAATAAACTTTTAATATGCATTGCATTGATGACAAACTCGTTTATTTATCCGGAACACGTTTGGTCTCCAAAAAGTTCTTATCGACCTACACACGAACAAATATTAGTTTAAATATAAATTTACAATACGAGTATTATGTATTTCAAGTGCAATATTTTATTGATTTAATGACAATGTTTATAAATTACTGAAAGACAAATAAGAAATTGAATTGCTAAAAATAATATAATGGCCGTGTAATACGTGTAATTGTTATTGAATAATAAATCACTAATTTGTACATTACGTTATTTAAATTACATAATTTAATTTAATGTAACAAACTTTATTTTCTTATACATTTTTATATTTATATATAATTCAAAAAAACAGTTTTTGAACATATTTCGAGTTTATAATACAGAACCCATGTGTAATGTGTATGAATAATGTAAACTTCATTCTCGCCCACCACAGTAGACTAATATATAGAGTGTGTGTGTGTGTGTGTGTCGTTACTTAAGTCAACTATATGCTGTTAATTATATTTAATTAATAATTTAAATAAACATTTAACAATATATTTGTGAATAATTGAACGCTAATATCGTGGGTATTTTTATCTAATTAACCATTGTTTATTTGTCAGTTTGTTGGTTTATCAAATAAATCGTTAGCTGTACATTTATAGCAATACGAATTAGATATTGTCAATCCAACAAAGTTTTAGGTTTCGAAAGTGCGTTAAAAATATAGCTAATACTTTAGGTACCTACTTATTTCTATCTATGTCTTTGTATATAATGCGTCGTATCATATTCACTTATCAATGCTTACCAGCATGCATAAATGTGATCAACGACCATAGATAATTTAAACTCAGCGCTTTCTGGAACATTGTGTTTGTTTCATAATTTATATTCTAAAAGTACAATCATTTACTCATCCGGAAGTCCCTAATATCAACATTTATTGCATTTTAGATCCATGTAATCTAATGATAATGTGTCGTAACTGTAACGGGCTGAACTAAGTTCATCAGATTTTAAATGTAGTATATTCTTTGAATATCAAAATAAATTAAAGGAAATAAAAAAAATGTTCTTATAATAAACTAAGCTCTTCACATATATTCATTCTATACAAGTCTAAAAAAATTAATGTTTAATTCGCTTTACAGGTTGTTATAGTAGCAGTGTAGCAGATAAATTTCAACTTATACGTAAAGTCCTATGATCAAATTTTAAAAATGTTACTATCAGTATTTAATTTATCAGGATCTTTGATAGGCTCTTATATCTTATGAATGAATGAACATAAAACGATTCTGAGTGGAGGCGGTTTTGTCAGTCTAGGATATTTTATCCTATATTATTAATATTATATTTTTTGCCAAACGAATAAAATGTTACTGTCATTTATAAAAAAAAAACTAAAAAGATTGAAAATTGAAAATATCTATAAATATAACTAAAAAATTATTTTATTTGGAAATTTTCACAAGTATAGAAAATATCAGTGAAAATTTCATGTTTCTATGGTAATTTGTTATAGAGTTACAACAATATATTTTTAAATCGATATTCACAAAAATTGATTTTGCGTAAAATTTCCCGTTTTCCTTATTTTTTTATTTTATTTTTCCCGGCGCTTTTGAAAACAACTGGAAAATTCAAAATTTGACCTCACCATTACACCAACTAGCTTCACATTCCAATCGATAACCTGCTGGAGTTGAAAATTGAAGCATTATTTTGACAACTTATAGTGAATACATACACAAAAATAAATAAAAAAACACTTATCATTGGATTATCAATACATTCATTGCTCCGCATAGAATTTAATATTATGGCGAATTTAAAACAGAAAAATAATTTGAAAATTTTCAATATTTTGATGAATTTTGTCAAGATTTTAAATTTAAATGTATATAAAAATAAACTTGAACTTTATAGTTTATTTTAAACTTCAAAGCTTTTTTATTGAGTGAAAAATTTTTATGCCAGAATAATAAAAAAAGGGTAAACATTTTTTTAAATGTTTATACAAATATTTGATTAAAATTTCAAATGTCCACCAGTTATTGGTTTTTTAGCTAAGCACATACAAAATAAAATTAATTTAGCGTAAAAATTAACCCTTAGTCCTTTCTTGATTTTCATAACACTTTCTAAAAATACGGTAAGTTTTGAATTTAACATCTCAAAAAAAAATAAATAACTTGTTCACTAAAAAATTTAAGCAAAAGAAGTTTGAATAAAAGCAAAAATCAATTTTGTTTATTATGTCACTAAAAAAACAGCCATAGGATGAAAATGTTCCTTCAATGTTTATACTAATATACTAGCAATTTATATGCACTGTGAAATGTTCGAAATATAATAATTCTTTATTTTTAGCTATTTATAAGCATAGGAAAATTTCAAGTTAATTAGTTTTTAAATTTATTGTCGATGCAATTGTTTTCACAAACCATACGTACGAGTATATAATATAATATTACTGAAACGTTAAATGTTATTTTTATGAAAAGTATATTTAGATGCCTAACTAACAGGCGTATTTTTTACACAACATACATTTTTTTTTTTGGTGTGATATATTTTAAAAGTGAGAAGTATGGGAACTTGGTATAAATTATATTGATTATTACGTATTTTGATACGTCTCTCGATAAATTTTGTTTTTTTCTATATATTATCTAAGTCAATTAATGTCTATTCGTTTTAAAATATTTAGTGGAATTATTAAAGTCGATGGAACAAAGTGGAAAATTGCAAACATCTGTTCAAAGCATCTTCACAGTATTTAATTTTCACACAAGTTATTTACTCGAGTTGGGTTAAAAAAAATAATTCAGGTACAAATTTACGGAGCTTAAGACAAACGATGAATTATATTTTCATACCTATACATTGGTTATTACTGAATCGTCTGAATCAACAACTTATTATATTATGAATATTGCTTTTTTATGAAACAGAAAATGATTCTGGTGTACCGACATACCAATTCATATTAAAAGAAAAATAAATTTACAAGATAGCTAAAGATAGAAAAATATTTACAAATTTCTAATTAAAATTGATTCGAAAAATTTTGAATTTCCATTAAATAAACTTATGAAAAATCTTGCATTTGCAAGATCCCAAGCTAACGTTTCAATTATATAATATCATTACATGGTTATGGTGCTTATACACCCAATGATTCCTTATACACGCTGTTTGAGATATAATAATGGAAAACGCAAAACGGTTTAAATGAAAAAAAAAAAAAGGAGAATTGGGTAACGATCCACTGATCGTTTGTAATAGGTGTTTAAAGGGTCATTATAATGGATGTGTTAAATTTTAATTAAATGATATAATATGATCATAGTATACGAATAATAATTCTTAGCGAAGACGGTTAGTCAGCACTCAGCATATATTATAACTAGGTAGATATATTTTATAATAATATTATTGTTGTTAGAATAATTTAGTATCATTAATATTATATTAGGTTTGATTCATATTCATTGAAAAAAATGTCATTTGAAATAACATTGTTTTTAATATTTTTTAAATATATTTGATTTGTACCTGCTTGTTTAATTTCAGAATATTAAATATCTTCTTTTTCTTATACTTCCATACCTATGTCAACGAACAATAAGTATTTTTTTTTCAAAGTGTAATCCAATTTTAATAATTAGTCTTAAACAATATTTTATGATGCTCCTATGATTTCTTAATATGACGCAATTCCTACAATACATATTATCTCCCTTGATGAAGATTAACTTGACATTATTTTAGGCATGTGATTTTTGGTATCGGAAATTTTTGTACCGAATAAAAAATGTATGTTTTAATAATTATTAAATTGGTATATACGTATTCATGATTTTAAGTATACATTTATGATGTAAAAGCATTTCATATATTATAATTACAAGAAAATACTTTTAAAGTATTAGTAATGCATTAGAATGATAGTATTTAAATATAGTTTTTCAAATACTAATGAGACCAATTATTACAAGTATATGTATTCTGAATACAATTAAAAAGCATTTTTGACAAGACTTATTAATTGTTATGGTAAGTTTACATCGGCGGATTATTATTAATATTTCATTACAAATTAATTATAAAATTAATATTAACTACTCAGTGGTACTCACTGTATAAATTATCGGAATTTCAACTGAAAATATTTAATTTCAAAAACAGCGATTCTGAGTATTGTGTTCAGTTTATAATATTATTACAATATTATATATATTGATTTATATTAATATTATTGTAAGTTTTAATGGTTCAATAAAATAAAAACACTAAATGTAAATATTTCAATATTTGTTAATTGTTTTGTTATATTTACATAATTCTAAGTTATCGCAATAATTAACACATTAATAATTATAAAGTAGATACATTTTCTAAATAATAGACCATACAGATTCTATAGTGTTTCGATTTGTTTCAAAATCGATTCTGTTATAACAAAATCAGGAGCATGGTTGAGCAAATACTTGAAATGGTGAGTACACGCACATATGGTGTTAAATTGCATATTCAAGCGCCGTCAATTGAAATTATTTAATTATAATGGAACTATTTAATTATAATAATATTAGAGGAGATTTGACTGATAAAATAATTCACAATAATTATCTGTTCACTTATAAAATCTCAAGTTGATTCATATTATTGTTAACATACAACAAACGTATTTTTTTTTTAATAAAAAAAAAATTAAATAGAAAAAAAATTATTGTATTGATTTTTCGTATGATCGACAATATGGAATCAATGGCAATTTTAATAATTATTTGAAATATTAAAACTGCATTACATGAAGTAATGCAGTATTTAGTATTAATACATTTTTACTTCTTCTTATTGATAGATGATTTATATATTATTTTAAATTTAAATTATAGTTAAATTTTTAAATACAAGTTAAAAACTTAGACATAATATTCTATTAATATATAATATTATTCTGCTATGTTTTATTAATCAATTGAAATTCATAAGTATGCAACTTTATTATAATAATATGTGCTCCTGATGATCTATACCTTGTATATTTTTGTTCCTTCTTAATACTTTTGCGATATATTCAAAATTATTTTTAACATTGTATTTTGTGTGATGTATTTAGAAACTTTTTTTTCACTATTGAAATTAAATATATTCTTGTTACCAGTAGTATAATGTATTATTCGACAAATTTGATCAGTATAATTGATCATTATTACTGTTTGCTTATGAGTATTTTATTACATATGTTTTATTTTATAACTATAAAAAAAGTAATTTATTATAATTAACTGACCTAAACTACATATTATATAATAGGTACTCATTATTCATACAGAATGGTAAATTTACCCAAGTACAGGGGCTGTCAGAACAACCGCATGTTTTTCAAAATGATGCTAAGCTCAAAGTAATTTCAGTAAAAAATGTTTTATTATATCAAAAAATGCATAGGCATATGCAGTTTATTCATATGTAACAAAATTTAGGTTTTGAAAATAATGTCAGGCATATGACGCCCTTGAACCACTAAGTAGGGATGTTGGCACTCGCAAAACGATTCTATCGTGTCAATCAGCATCTGTCTCGAAATTGTTCTCACCGCTTGAGT
The DNA here is from genome assembly GCF_037042655.1 of Diuraphis noxia. NCBI lineage: Eukaryota > Metazoa > Arthropoda > Insecta > Hemiptera > Aphididae > Diuraphis > Diuraphis noxia. Next base: position 53,290,238 of record NW_028301712.1, read on the forward strand.
GATCTCGTCTTTCAATTCATCAAGGGTTCGTGGTTTGTATTGATAGACTTTTGGTGACCCCACCCAAAAAAATTGCATATTCTCAAGTCAAGGAGCAAGGAGGCCACGGAATGTCTCCAAAACGCGAAATGAGCCATATTTATGACATTATTTTCAAAACCTAAATTTTGTTACATATAAAAAAACTGCATATGCGTCTGTATTTTTTGATAAAATAAAACATTTTTTACTGAAATTTCTTTGAGCGTAGCATTATTTTGAAAAACATGCGTTTGTTCTGACGGATCCTGTATAATACATAATATATAATGTAGACTGTAGAGTATATAATATTATAAAAACTTGTTTAAACGGTGTTGCAAAAAAATTATATTATGATATGGATGAAACAATATTTATTATTACATAAATGTAATTGTGAACTTTTAAAAATTGTACTTTGATAAATTTTAATTTATTACAACTATGCTTCTCAAACTGGATACCGTGGTTATATGACTGGTTGGCCGTGAGTAAAGGGAGTTATATATTACTTCTCAATAGAGGAAACTCAATTCTTGAAACCCAATTTAATGAAAAAGAACTTAGTGAATTTTGGTTAAAACACAGCAAAAGTATCTAGTGATTTCGAAAGTGACTTTGCTTTTATTAATGCTTTTCACATCGATATATCTTTGTGAAACTGCATTTTCACAACTTAAAATTATAAAAACAAACATAGATCATGTTTTTCATAAATGTCTTTAGAAGCAAACTTGCGTAATTCAGTTTCAAATATCACACCGTACATAAATATGTTATGCTAAAATATGCAAGTCCACCCGTCACATAATACTCGTTAACATTATTATTGAATATGTTTGTATTGTTTTATGGTAATTACCAATTCATATTTGAATTTTTTTCATTCGTTTTTGTTTTTATATGTCTAAAGTTTAATACTATTATAAAATTTATTAAAATACATTTGATTAACTATTCTTTTTAATAATTTATTTGTGTGAGATAATGCATGTTATTTTAGTATATAATTAATGATTTTTATTTAGGGGGCCTTGACAAGAAAGTTTGAGAAGCACTGTATTACAGTAAAAATTTCAAAAAACATTACATTGTTATAACAATGTAACGTTACAAATATATAAACATATACAAATCAAATTATTTATTTATTTTAATTGAAAGTAAATTGTATAATTCAAATCTAAAACATAACATACTTATTATTAATATTATTATTATATTAACAGCAGTTTGTTTATAATAATGTTGTTTCGGTAACTTTATATTAACGTAAACGTAAATAACGGTCAAACAGTATCGCGTAAAAATAATTTATAATAGGTACAAATAAATGAAAATATGGTTTAAACAGTTTTAAGACCTTGGAATTAAATAATTATTCTCTTGCATTTGATCCATCAGCTATAAACAAGAATTTTATAATTATATTACATAAACAGATCCGATATAGTTTTTGTGTACGATTATTGGTGCGTTGAAATCTCAATTGACGTGGTGAATGTATTTTTCGAACTGCTAATAAAGTATTATTGCGGATTATTGGGATTTAACATCTGGCAGAAAAATGCATTTTTGGCATGTTCTTTTTTAGGCTAATAGTCTAACGACGCTCAGCGCCAGCCACAATAGATATTCAATCTAACAATAATAATTTATTAACAGAAACGGTTTAATTTTTTGACAATATTATATAGTTTAAAATAAATTTACTTATGCTTGAATATAGATGTTAAATAAATGTAACTATGTTTGGTTATAGATGTTGAGTTATCAGTAGTGTGAACAGGAATTTCTTTAGGGGGGGGGGAATAAATTATAAAAATATTATGTTATTATTTATTACAATTTAAATTAATTATATTGAAAAAAAGTTATCATTTGATTTGGGGTTATTTTATACAAAATATTAGGTATATCTGTTGTTATTTCTGTAATTAGTTTAATTTTTATTTTATGCTATTACACAAAAAAAGATCAAGTACAGCACGTAGGGATGTTTACGACTGAGAAACTAAATAACTATATTATAATTTTCTTTAGAAATAATAAAATCATGACGTACACATATATTTGTTTTTCTTAAAAGCTACAGAAGCTCATGTATATAAAAGTATGGAAATTTAATTTACTATTTACTTATCGCAACAACACTAAAAACTGTATATTGAAAAAAAAAACAATCATTAACAACACTTTAATAATATGTCAATATTATTCATACGGTGAATAGATATTGGTACAATTTCAGATGAATTGGGTTTGAAATTTAATGTTCTAATTATAATATTCATAATAGGTACATATTGTTTTCTTAGCTCAACCCAAATACAACGAGAATTTCCGAAAACAAATTTATTGATGATATAAGTTCATAATGTATACCAAAATAAATTAAACTGATGTACCTAACCTACGTTCAATTTATTGCAAATTAAATTTAATTAATTTTAAAAAAAAAAAAAATGTTTTGACGAATTGTCTATAATATGACGTAGGTACCTATTTAATAATACCGTGTTCACGTTGAACCGAAATCCGGTTTGAGGAAAAAACTTGACTCACCAATGTCCAATGATCATTCAACTTTTAATGTTATCAATTCGGCATGCACTTGTCCAGTTTAAAATATATATCGTATTTTGTACGTCGTATTCATGGACACATTAAGTATACCTAATACCTATACGTCTATAATACATTTATACATATAATAAAATTTGTTTTGATTATGAATTAACGTCTATATTGAAATTATATCACATTGATTACCTATAATATTATTATAATTGTAAAATTATTTTGACCAAAAACTATTTAGCTAGATAGTGTGACTGATAAGTTATATTTATTATTTAATACATTTTGGTCAGCCAACACGTGCAAATTGTTTTATTTTTAACCCGAACATTCGGTCAATGGTATAAGTGTTAATTTATCTTGAGATAATAAAACTTTTTATCTGGAATTTTGAATCATTACGCCTTCAACTCAATAATGATACACGTGCGAGCGATGTCTGTCAGTAATGTTTTGTTTTTTGATAAAATAATAACTCGTGCATTTTCGTCGATAAAAATTACAATCTGTAATTAACGTGAGTGATAACAAATAAATAAAATATTACAATTATACAATAATAATATAGCAATAATAATGTAAATAATAGTAAATAATAATATTAATTAATAATAACAAATAAATTAATAGTACAAAACAGTTCTGTAGTACAATGTTATAATATCATATGAATAAGTCTTAGGTATTAAAAACAAAAAATAATGGTAATTTTCAACTGAAGAAATATAAAAATATATCATACCCAATAGTATATTATTAAAATACAAAGGTCATATTATAACAATAATGGCTCATTGGTTGCATTCGACTACTATTCGTATATATTATAATAGTAATCTGCAATGCTGAGACTTATGATTTTTAATATTATATTCCCCGTGCCGAATTGGTATAGGACTACACCGAATGTAATAATATTACGTGCGCATCAGATATAACAGTTATGATATATTTGAACGGACAACGTGCGCAGACTCCGCAAAAATATGAATAATACCAACACGCATATTGTAAATATAATTAATAATAATATTATACAATATATAATTATTTTTATAAAAATATATATTTACTTCTGCGCATATACAATATGATATACATATTATACCTTCGCAAAATGTTAGCACTTAATAATTCCACGTAATCACATATATTTTATCTAGGTAACTATTACTCGTAATCAATTTAATATAATAACGATAATTAAAAAAATAAATATTAATTATAGTAAATAATAATAATAATAATAATAATAAAGTAATATAATTAACGGTGTAAAAATGGTTTTTGTCCGAATTCATCATCGCACACGCTTGGAAAGGCGATGACAGCGTGAACGTACATTATAATTTCGAAGACACTATAATATTATTTTGAACATTATTTTTCTGTACACACGTGTAATGTATGATCTTTAGTTATGACCTAATTAAACTGTAAGAACTAACATAATAATAATATTATTCCAATGTTTGAAAATCGGACTTTGGTGGGTGGGCGTAAAATAAAGGGAATACGCGGTATACGCATAATTATATCAACATATACCGTGGTCGTAATACTGATGACTTAATTCCGGTGGTCCTCCACCCGCGCCGGAAATCAAGTCTTTGTTGTAATCGTACAATTCGTCCACACAAGACCCATAAACGTTACCAACACCCCCCACGCCTACAGTTGGATAATGTACGGTGGCCATGGACGCGGCCGTCGTAGTAGCCGGCCGATGGTACACGCCAGACGGTTGGTCGGCCACTGATACCACCGGAGCGTAACCAACGCCGCCGTTAAACATGGCGTCTTTAAGTACCGGTGGATCGACGGCCACATGGTTGTGTTGGCGATAAGGGTCGTTCGCATAAGGTTCCACCGAGTACTGCTCTTGGAGCTGCTGCTGATGTTGTGGTTGATGCTGGTGGTGCTGCTGTTGGTGCTGTTGATGATGTTGGTGAGGGTGCCTTTTGGCACAAGGGTGCGCCGAGAGCATCTTCATCAGTTCGTTCCTCTGCGTTTCCAGATCCTGGATCTGCGACTTTAGGTCGTAGTTTTTCGTCTCCAACACGTTCGATTCCTGAGAAAGTATACAAAAGTCGGTTACAATAACGTCGGGTTGAGTCATTATAATAATATTAGGACATTAGATACACATACATATTATTATTTAAAATTTAATTCTAAGCATATTAGAATTGCAAGCGTGTTTCTACAATACCAAAATAATATGTATAATATAATAGCTTTAGAGTTTAGAAGAATTAAAAAAAAGCTATAATTTCATTACGAAACTATGCATAATTATGCATCATTAACTATCAGTAATTTTTCCCGCATTTCCTTTCGATCAACATACATTTAATACATCTTGGATTGTTCAGATTTGGTCAGCAAACAACAATTAATACTAGAGTCGGGTTTTGTTATGCCATGTTACGTAAAGGTTATACGTATGTGCGTAAGATATTTAAACCTAATTGGTGTAATTATGTAGATGGAAAATAAGTATAACAATGCAGAATTCAAAAAATGGCGATCGCTTTTAAGATGGGATATCTAAAGAAATCAATATAAATTTGTAACAGTAACGCAATACATTTGGATATGTCGGAGAGGTAGGAAAAAACGTATTGACATGCTATAATTTCAGCAGATTAACATTTTGCTTTTTTAACATTTCTACGATTTCCAACAATAAAATGTCGTGCCAAAGCTGATGTTTATGTACAATATTAATTGAGAAAAAGACAATTTGCTAAGTAAACGTGCGTTTCAATTTCCTCGATTTCGATTTGTATTGAACTTGACTACAGATTACAGTATACATATATACAAACCATGCATAACACGTGGTATGGTTTTGGGTCTTGGAGTTAACATTTTAAAACCAACGACGCGTTTTTCCCTAAGAAAGTGTTCAAAATCCAAGCCAACACAGACACGACTATTTGCGTATATCATCACGTCCACCAGCAATAATGACTCGAGAATATTATTATATAAGTATACCCGCGCGTCCGATCAGCTCTGCAGTTCAAAGAATATTTGAAACAATAACAATTATTACATCCAACGTTTTTTTTTTTTTTTTTTGTTGAAGGCTATGTTCAACGTGCACCTATACTGTTGCAGCAGGAGTACATACCTACAGGTGGACTGAATATAGTGAACTTCTAGACGTGCGCAACAGACTCTTGACCTTGTCTATACATATGTATATTGTTTCAATCCTCAAAAGTGACCGACTCTTGTTCAGCATTGCGTTCATCGTATATTATATTTATATGTATGTGTGTGTGTGTGTGTGTGTTTGTGTTAGTACCTATGATAGCGAAGGAGGTTGTTTTCAATTTCGTCAGTAATATAATTACTCAACCGAAAACGGTTTGTCTATTATAGCCATTTATAGAAGAACGCACAAGATATTATATTCATAAAATATCAAACGTTTTAGTAGATAAATATAATTTCGTTGTGATTTCTATCGCCAGGGTCATACAAACGAATTTCTCATGGTTGGTCGGCAAGAGGTGGTCAACATTTTTTATTCTAAAATTACCGGGCAAACATATACTCTCATTCGTCGAATAGATTTAAGAATTTTTTAATTTTTGATCAACCAACGAGTATACCTATAAATTATTATAGACCTACGTCAATACTCAAAACGTTGTAAAACATTTATTTTTCGAAAGTTCTCTTATCTCGTAAGAAGATTATACTTGCTCCGAAGTAAAATATGAAGTATGGTCTACAATAACATATTATATGCATTAATATAAGACATAATGGACAACGCTATTTATACATTTATAAAATATTATATAAACAATTATTATAAAGTCAAAATTCGTTGTGTATCATTAAAATACGCAATCGCAGTAAAATGAAATATTTTTGAAAATATTAAAATTTCGTTTATCAATTTAAAACTGAATGAAAAAACGAATGTCATATTTTCATCAGACATTAGAATCGTCGCATGACAAAATAATACCTATCTATTCTATTATTATTATTTAGCTAAACAGGTTTATCACAGTGTGATTTTATTAAAAGTTTAATGAACTTTGATATTATAATTGATAATACCAGTTTTATCAAGAGAATGTTTTCCTGAGAAAAAAAAAATCATGTACATATTATCTTCTGGCCGTGAGGTCGTCAGATAACTTGAGTCACATGGTGATGTTCTGATGAACGTGGTCTAGCTTTTAAATGAAAAAAAAAACCATTTCGCGCGGGCATATATTATTATATACTGCACCGCCACAATCAAATATTGTTCCACGGCAAATAGATTTTCAAACCAACCGTGGCTAGGAAATGAAAACAACACTATTCAAACAATTGAATGACAAATATTTAAATTGTGATTATAGGAAAAAAACGTAATTACTATTTATGCGTATGCCTTTTTTACATCGTCGAATCATAGTTCACGCGCGAGTTGACTACCACGCGTGTAGTATGCCTCTAGTTTATACCTATATCAAAACTCTTGGAATAGTTATGCATATCTTATTAAAAAAAGGTATGATATTGTGTTTACCTTATTTATAGGTAGATAGGTACTTCACTGAATATTTAAATAATATATTACTATTATTATCTCTCTGAAATGTATGTGCGAAGTGATTATGCGGTAAAAAAAAAATATTTAAAGTCAATAGGTTGTCCATAATACACGATTATAACAGGTAAAGTAACAAAATAAAGAACAAAAAATAAACAGTTCAAAATTACGCAAATCAAACTTTGCAGACGCGACGACGTCGCCTCCCGAGTTGTCGTACGCACTTTCGTATATTTATGAAAAATGGAGTATGATTAAATTGTAAGCCACTTTTCCGCTTGCAGTGCCATGTTCTTATTTCACACTTCACCACCGGTAATATATATATATATATTTATTTATTTATTAAAACACACACACACACAATTTGAATAATGTACTCATATAATATAATATGTGTGTAATGCCATGCCTAGCGAATATGCAAGGTTTTTTAATTTTTTTCAAATACGGTAGTCGAACGTTTTTCGAGATGGATGCTGATGAATGCGAGACGTTTTCAGTACATGTGGAATGATCGTGTTAGGCAACGATGACGACGATGATGGTGCAAATCGAAGATAATACCTTAAGATATTTATCCATTTTAAACACATGTTATATGAGTATATGACGTATATTACGAATTATTGATGTTATTGTGTTTATTTATAACATATTATTATAGTTGTATACCTACATAATATGTACCGTAACGTCTTCGGAAACTGGGTACACACTCCAAAATTCAGTTAATACCATAATCCTATTCATATTTTTGAATTCTGTTTGCGGGACATGATACTAAACTATCTGATTATTCATTTCTATAGGACTTACAATTTTTAACTCTCTTGTATAATATAGCACATGCGCAAAAACTTCATCTATTCTGTATACATTATGTTCTCGGACACATGGTATAAATATGGTACCTCATTATGTTTGACTGCAGGACGTATACAAACGGCGAAACGAATCCGTTCCATTTATAATCATATTGGATTACAGTTGATTAATGATTTATAGTGTAATAGTATATAGCAGGTAGAGCGGGTAAGCACGTGTTATAAAATACTGTTATATAGTTTATTCGCTTTAAAGTCAGCCGATTTGTCATCTCTTCGTACGTAATAATATAACGTACAGTTTCCGGTGACGTATTGGTTAACCCTTTGTTATACGCGATCGTCGATAATATGCAGTGTACATCGCAGGTAGGAAGACAACTCTCATCATGTATGTTTAATAAAATACGTAAATGTATATTTATATTTAATACCATTCCATCGAATCCTCAGACTAGCACCCCACCCAGCTTTTCTTCGCCTTTCAGATCGTATAGTTTCACGCAAGAGATAACCACTAGTGCACAAAACAATATACGTACATAATTTATACCATTCACTTTGTATACCTATATGTATACAATATACATTTACGTATATTACAGCTGCGACAATCCGAGGAGATTCTATTTCCGACCAACTGTCTATATCTCTCTCTTTTTCTCTCCTTCCCTTTCTCTCTCTTTACTCCTCATGTAGGCGTACAGCGCGTGTGTGACATTATATATACAATACCGATACGCATGAGAATTTGTGACCGTAAGGTGACATAAATCCACAAACACACACACACACACACACACACTACTTCTACTACTATAGTTACTACTACTATAATAGTACCCTATACTACAACTACAACCAGCTGCACAGTGCACGTATGACGATAGACCTGGCGACGAGCCACGATCGTCACGATTAAACGGAGATAAGACGACACAATAATAACACGGTGGATATGATTTAGACAATACCTACGATATACGGTCAAACATATTATAGTTTATTGTAGTTTATTGTTTATTAGTTATTACGATAATAATATCGAACACCGAACACTTATATAGTATAGGTAAGAAGGTGCAGGTACTCACTTGCATCAGATTCGTAGTCTTTTCGCGTTTTTTCAGACGGCACTTGGTCGCCGCTATCTTGTTGCGTTCCCGCCGCCGTCTTCTCCTCTCTTCGTCTTCGGCCGTTAGCTGTGCACACAAAAACACCAATCGTTATCACAATTATTATAACGCAGACTAAACACAATATCTATGGCACGCCACGCGTGACCTTATCACACGTTTACATGACGCGTGTACCTGAGGAGCCCGTTCATAATAATATAGTACATAACATAAGTATCTATAACTATAATTTTATTACCTACCTACCTACTATCGTAAATTCTGTATCGGTGTTTATTCGCAGTGTACTGCAGAATGATGACCTGAGATAGGTCATTAATTTAAACTTTATCGCACAAATAATAATGTTACTCGTGTATTTTTTATCGAAAAAACATCAATAAATATATAAAGTTTCAAAATTAAGAAGGTTTTGCGAGATTTACATGCCCTCCTCCATATATACATACACATAGCATAGACACCACACTTCGACATTGGACAGTCTCCCCTGACAATATCTCTATATCTTCACCCACTTAAATAGACCTATATAGTGTAATTATATTGTAATATTATACGCGCTCACACCGAGCAGATCATTAAATGGCTTTGAGGTCGCAACCTAAAAGAAGTTATTACAGTCGGTGCATGCGACTTGCATGTTAAATACAGACAAACTCCATAATTATTTACTATTATTATCATTATTATTATTATTATTATCCATCGTCGCACCGGCACACGCGTCAATCGCATTCTTCGGCTATTTACCGTAGGCGTACATTCGAAAGTGACGTTGTTGCAGCGTTATCATATCAACGAGAACGCGATTTGTACTTACAAAAAAAGGTCGATGGACGGGAAAAAATAGTATAAAGACCGATATCGCGCGCGTGTGTATGAATAAATGCATCGAAATCAGACTCGTGTACATACAATGAGATTAATGACAAGTTTTAGCACTTTGAACGAACAAAAATATAATTTTTTAATATCTTATTAAAATAGGTAGATGCCAACCTATATATAACAATTTGGTGCCCCCAAAAAGTGCTACCCAAAGCATTCCTCTTTATCATTATCCTAGAATCCTAAAACAGCTTAGCTACAGTATGTGATATTAATTTATTGTAAATATGTATTATTATTACGGCATTTGATAAGACCGTATAGGCGTGTAGTATTTATAATGGTCATTGGACGCTTACTCCTTCGCCATGTGATGATACATCATCTCCGTCATCGTCGTCGTAGTCGTCGTCACCGTGAGACTCCTCGTCGGTCCGTCGCTTTTTTGCGTGTCCGCCACCCGGCGAAGAGGCGACTAAACCAGCCGACGCCGTGGCCGCCACGATCATCGCACAAGCGCCGGAAGTGATCGTTCCGCCTGGTTTTATCGGACTTCCACCGGCGCACGACGATGTCGTGGTTCCTATCACTGCGTTCCTCTGTTTGGACCGGATGGCCATCTTGAGCTCCTCTTTTATCTTCAAACTGGAACAGATGCTCTGCATCCTGGCCGTCGGCGACACGGGGGAGCACGTCGAAACGGGAGAACACGTCGACACAGGGGAACACGTTGACACTGGGGAACAAGTCGAACCGGAAGAGTCTTCAGACGCCAGTGGCCCGTTGCTGGGGAAATTTTGGAATGGATCCATCAAGGATATCAGCGAATTGATCACATCGGGTGTGTTCGGGATTGTCGAACAGCTATGTGATAATGCAGCGACCGCAGTCTGACCGCCGCCACCACCCCCGGTAATAGAGTAAGACATGATCGAGTGTGACAGCGAAAATGGTAATCAAATAACCCCTTAAGAAGTTTATAGTAGTTTATAGTACGTCGGTGATATCTGATATAGACACAGGTGACAGGTGTGCCTGATAGTGATCCTAAAAAACAAAAACAAAAATTTTTTAATACTCATCGACCAGAATATATTATATTAATTATATAATAATTTATGTTAAATTTAATATTTTTATACGAAACATTTCGATTTCAGTCATTTTTATGTCATTTGATACTATTATTTGTTAGGTCTTTTTACTTTTTTCATTGCTTATTTACTATCCTAACATTATAGGTAATTTTTCATCAACTTTTATTTTTATTTAATTTATTAGCTGATCTAGTTTTAAATAATATTTTAGCTCTACTAAAAGCAACTTATATAAATATAAAACATAATTTTCAAACTATTTTTAGACGCCCTTAATTGTACTTTCGTATGCAATACGATTTATTGAATTAAATTTGCTTTCATCATTTATAATGAGCTAGCTATACTCAATGACGTAAAACACTCGACTTTTTTTCTACCCGATTTTCGTATGACACTTTATTTATTGCCATAGAAACACAAATCAACAAAAAAAAAACTAAATTAAATTCCTAACAAAATGTAACAAAGGTTATTATAGATATTTTTCTACTAAACTATACCTACCTACCTAAAAACAAATCTATAATTCCTCAATGTTTCTTGAAGATGAAATATATCTGGTATAGCATGCTACTTAAATACAAACGAACAGTTTTTTTTACATATATTTATATATAGAAACGTCACCAATGATCTGTGCAGAATTCCTGAGTGAAACTTTTACACACCAAACTATCTATATGTATAATGTTATATAATAACAATTTTCTCGTCGTTGAATATATAGTGAATAGGCATTTTGATTGAATATTCAAATTAGTATGGGGTTTAATTATTTAAAGCTGTAGTCATAGGGGAATGACGGAGATCCCTATTCTTGCTATCAAGAGAAACTTACGAAAAGGTCAAAAAGAATAAATACCATGAAAATTACATGATTCCATTTTTCGTGATCTATGGGTGAACCGTAATTTATTATTTATCACTCAGAATAGATCCATAATAATTTAACAACTAACTATTTTTAATGCTAGTTAATCTATATGACGTGTAAACTATAGACTTATTTTCATATTCATGAATTATATGAGATAGGTATTTGTCAAAATGTTTTTTTATTGATTTTAAGCCCGCTGACTAAGGCCTTTAGCTATATTAAGGGTTATGAACTGTGGTAGGGGTAAGGTTTTGGTACGGTAGGTTGTTTTTACGGTTGTTATGGTAGGTATCCAACACGTGGATGTGTGGCAAAGTTTTTAACTAGGTACTATGAACCCGGGTGATCACCCATCCGGGAGCTAGTAGCTGTGGCCGTTACTTACTAACTTGTCGCATTTCGCGATTGGTAGCAGCCAACGCGCCACGACAAGCCATATCAAAATGTTAATATTTTTTTTAAATAACTAATTTATTTTTATTGATGAAACACGACAATACTACTTTGCCGTCTGCAATACACGAATAGTATTCAACAATATTAAACGGCATATTACGATATTATCGTATTATATCTTATGTAAATCTCGTAGGTATTAATATCAAGAAAGTTATTAACTTTAAATTCGTAATATTTTATGACTTTTATTAATTTTATGTTTTTAGCTATAATGTCCTACACATCATTTGACACTTGACGCATAAGTACCAATAATACATAATAATATTATGAAAAAATGGTAGTACAGGTATGCTGTTTATTTATTATTATTCACATAAAACAGTTAAATTATATTTTAATACCAATACAAATAATATGTAAATAAAATAATAATACACTATTTATATTATTCCTATACACTGCTTTAGTACAGGTACTTCTCGATATTATTTCACGACAAGTATGATGTAATTATACTTTTAACATTAATAATGTGATGCTAAATTGTGAATATTTTATCAACTTGTGTGTTTTCAACCAATGAAAAATTAGTGTGATATTGTAATACATAGGTATAGAATTGAATTAGTGTACCTAAATTATTATTTTTTTTTTCTTCACCAGATTAAACCCGATAGGCGATAAGTTTTCAAACGGCCGCGGCTGTACAAATACCGGACTGCTGCACGCGTGCATAAAAAAAAATCTTACGATAAAATACGATTTTAGTGGAGCTTGCATTAAATTATACGAGCGTTATAAGGTATAGATGTTTGTATAAATATTACATATACAATAATGTACGTAAATACGACATAATACATCAATGCGTTAGTAACGCGTGCCTTAGAAGTAAAATAATATAATATTTAATAAAAATGTGTCTAAACAGGCATAACGTTACTGCTATAACACGTATGATATATATCAGTTTAGACATAATAAACGGTAACCTTTTCGATTGTTAGACTCGTCGAGTACGCTACAAACTGTTGTAGATACATTATTGTGCGATATTAAACGATATAATATGCCATATTTGGACAAATATTTTTGATGAGCACTCCACTCCGCTCATCAAAACTTTAAATACTTATAAGATTATAACTCATAAACTCATTCTCAATTCTATTTTTATGCATCGAATTACTTTGGGAAATATCCGGATTTTTAAGATGAAAAAACTACCTATTTTTTGAATTTTTAAAAAAAAAGTAAAGAACTTAAAACATTGTATGGATAAAAATATTTTTTTATATTAACGTTGTTTTGTAACGACTTGAAACCAAGTAAAGAACGTATATTCTAAAATAATGAGTGTCCTTAAAAAAAGAATCACAAGATAAACAGTATTAAAGTTTCCTATATGAAATATGTATAATTCTACCATACCTTACCCTCGGGTCAGCGTACATTTAGAAATGAAAAGCACGTCACGTGTTGGATTTTAATATAATAATTTTTTCCTTTACTCAAACTTCTTGGCACTTTTCATTTAACCTAACCTAACATATCATAACCTTTATTTTCAATGATAAGTACGAACGTTCGAATGAAAATATAAAATGAAACAAAAAATTCGTTTAATAAAATATTTTCGGAAATAATTTTGCGTGAGCTTTGACGATTGTATTGTTCCACCTCGAAAAATCTGTAGATCTAAGATTAACGCCCACGCGCTCCGTGAATACTCGGCCGGAAGACGAGAGACGACCTAAAGAATATAATATATGAAAAGGACGTCGTCGTCACAGAGCCGCATGCAGTCATCATCGCGTTTTTCTATTTTTTAATTTTTTTTTTTATTAGGATCAAAGCCAAATTGTATCCGTACAATATTGTTAAACATGTAATATAGTTTTATGGCAGTTGAAAAAAAACCATACTCAACAATATTTTTCTAGTGGTATTTAATTTCACGGTAAAGGTGACGTTTTTATTTTACATACATTAAATACTTAATGAATATGGATGCAGAACAATAAAAAGATTAATTATTCTCGAGATTATTTCACAAAATTATATTGTTATGCGTTAACATGCGAAATCTGTGATATTGTATTCATGGGCATATGTATATATAATATATATAAGTGTAATATTAATTTATGACATTTATGTATTTTATAATTTTAGATTCTGAACGAAGTGATGAATGTATTGATTTTACAATGATATGTGTGTTTTTTTTTTGTGTCTGTGTACAGCATAACTAGTCGAAATAATGCTTCAATTTCTAACTTTGGGGGTGGTTTCCGATGTAAAAGTGAATATATTTGGTGCGTTATAGAAGTCAAAAGTTAACATTTTCCAACAGTTTTCAAAAAAATCAATTTTTTTATATGGTTGTAATTACTAATAATAATAATAAACTAATCACTGTAAATACTTGAAATTTTCACCAAATGTTAATGTTATTGTAATCTATATACAGTTTAATTTTCAAAAGTTTGACTTTTTTTGAGTTGTTTATTGATCAGTGAAAATTTTTTTTTGAAGTGTCGATAAAATTTTTTTGGTCCTATCAAAATACTTGAAAATTTAATATAAAGTTCCTTATGAGTTGGTCTCATTGTAGCTAAAAGAAAATTAAAAATCGTTAGTCACAATTATTTTTTATAAGCGTTTATAGTTCAAATTTTTATCTTTACTCAAAGCATCATTATAGGAAAAATGTTAAGTGCGTTTGAATTTTAAATTTTTACGAAATAGCGTAACGATAACGATTTATCCTCAAACGATTTTAAATATTTGTTATTATTTAGAAAGTATAAATCGTAGATACTTGAAAATTTCAACAGTTATTTAGATTGGTGTTTTATTTACATGATTTAATTTTCAAAATATTTTGACTTTTTTTGAGATATTGATAGGCAACTGAAATTTTAAATTTTTCTGAAAATTTTTTTTTGAAGTGTCGATAAAATTGTTTTGGCCGTATCAAAATACTTGGAAATTTAATACAAAGTCTCTAATAAGTTATTCTTATGATTAAAAAATTATAAGAATACATATGCACAATTTTTTTTGTTAGCATTTGAAGTTCAAATATTGACTTAATACGTAAAAATTACGGCATATTCAAATTATCTTAGATAGAAATTCATAAAAGTTTTTATTTTTAAATCTAAGATTTGAAAATTTAAAACAAGGCTCCTATAATATTTTTACAATACCAGTTGAAAAATAAAAGAAATACATAGTCACATTTTTTTTTACAAGCATTTTAATTTCAATTTTGACAACATACGTAAAAATCACGAAAATTCGCAAATTATTTTTAATCTAGAAGTTCATAAAAAATTTTCTTTTTAAATCTAAGATTTGAAAATTTTTAATAATCTATAATATATCCTAGACAGATAAACAGTCTCCGTTCAGAATCGTTTTTCGTATACAATGACACCTATCATTGCATTCAAATTTAACCTACCCTAGTCAGAGGTCCACCCCACCCTCTAATGTACAGCAGAGCGATACCCACTTTCCTGCTTTTTTTTTTAAATATGCATTTCTCGTATGATAAAATTATTGATGTGTGTTCTTTTTGTATACGTTTTAAATGTATGATTATTATTATTATTATACATTTGAATTTTAATATTGTATTGGTTGTTCAAGACCGAAACAACGCTTTTAAAGTTCCAAATTTTAGTGTGTTGGAGTGTCCACGCTATACAATTGCATATTATAAGTGTTAAATAAGAACTATATGCTTATAACTTGATTTTTATGTTTCAATAATAACTTCAAGAAGAAAATTTGCAATAATAAAAAAAAAAAAAATCTATTATCTACAATAATTGTATGACGTGGGACTTGTATAATACCTATAGGCTATAAGTGTATAATATCATACACAGTTTGCTCGTTTGTTGGGAATTCCATAACTAAAATATGAAATAAAACACATAGAATTTCTACTGATATATATTATTATTATGTATGTCTATATGACATTAATAACAAGGTGTGGTAGGTACTAATCTATTTAGAATTCCGATCAGTTGTTTGCTTCTTTTACACCTATGTGATATGCGAAAAGTATATATAAGCTAGGTAATCTTAATTGATATGTGTGTACACTGTATATGTGTGAAACGTTAACCACAGACTGAACATATTTAATAATGTATGTTATTCTATAGTATGATATAATTAAACTAACTCATTAATTCAAATTGTTTGATAAATTTTATTTATTTCACATCATTTAGTGCCTATAACCAAGTGCCTAACCAAGTGCCTAAGCCATTTCTAGTGAGTCGCTCGTAACCATTAAATTGTATATTAAATATTTGCATGTAATTATTTTGAAATCGCAACCTGTGCGATGTATATACTTTATATAGGTTAGGTATTAATATATTATTAATAATATTATCAATTATATATACATTTAATTAAAAACAAAATATTCTTATAATATGTTATATGTATATAGATACAATATGTTTCTAAAGTAATTTTATAGAATAATGTCCCTAAAACAATTGTATATAATATATAATAACTACATACTTATTAAACATAGAAGTAAAAAAAAAAATGTTTGGTATAGACTATAGCGTTTGTTAAAATTGTATACACGTCAAATGATTTCGTATTTTCTATAAATTAATATATTATAATATACATTTAATATTTTAACCGTTGATCTATATGGAAGTATAAACCAGTAACAAAACAAAAGTATTGAACCTTATGATATATAGTAAAATACATATATCTTTTGTACTAAATACTTTTATCAATTCAATATTTAAAATTGTTAATACCTAATAAACGTGATTGCCGAACGCAATAAATTATTATAATAAACTATGCGCGCAAAATTATAAAGCGTGCACCATGTAAGTAGGTACTCGCGTATTTAAATGATTACGATAGGTACCTAATAATTATTTTCGATCGTAGGTATACTGTGTTAATTATAAAGTAAAATCTAATGGGCTCGCGTTTTTTTACTCTCGGATAAAACTATAAAAAAAAATTTATTATCGCAGAAGGTGAATTATTAATCACTTTCTTTCCATTAGGTGCAGTTTCCTGAGATGATAAGTAGGATTAATGTGAAACCATGGCCTCGATATGGGTAAATTCTCCTCATCAATTGTATATAATATGTGTATATACTACACTGCTATAATAGTGGGTGTGTGTTTGTGTGTTAGCACATATTTACAAGTATGTCGTATATATATTCACATATATACATATATAAATACACACACACACATTCCTATACATATACACACACACACATACATACATACATACATACATATATACATACATACTTGCATATATACATTACATATTATACTATATACAATCTACATATTTAAATGAATTAACGTGCATGTTTAATCGTCGATTGATATAAACAC
Organism: Diuraphis noxia; assembly: GCF_037042655.1. Taxonomy (NCBI): domain Eukaryota; kingdom Metazoa; phylum Arthropoda; class Insecta; order Hemiptera; family Aphididae; genus Diuraphis; species Diuraphis noxia. Next base: position 53,308,014 of record NW_028301712.1, read on the forward strand.
TAAGCTCATCGACCATAAAAATATTTGCACTTGATTCCGAACAAATCTTCAAGCGATATTACGAGTTAAATTTACATAGGAATAATATTATATTGATGATTTGTTATTTTTTCATTCTAAGCATTTAGGTTTTATAAAACAGCCGATCAATATCGGTTATAGACTAATATAATATCTAACTGCACGTGGTCACAGTCATCGAGTGAAGTTCATAAATTAAGTAAGCTAAATGTTACTTAAATGAATATTACAATGTTTCACTAAAACGACTTATGTGGGAGCTCAGAAATTATTATTTATGATTATTAACATTATGGTCATAAATATTAATAACAAAAAAAAAAACAAAGAACTAATAACGACATTGTACACCTATACAAGCGATTGTAATAAATACAATTTATTTATCTATACATTAAACTAAACAATGTGTAGTACACTATTGAAAACTATGTCTCGCAAATGCGTGATACATCATATTATGATATATTATGTGCAATTCTATAGACTTTTACTATATTATTATAGAAAGGAATAATAACAAAATATAAAATGTTTGAAACTAAAACAGTATATCATCATTCATCAGTTTTCACCAGTAAAACATAATTTTATATTTGTGTGTATATAATTAATTGTTCAATTTTTTTTTTACATCAGATCTCACAGACGAAGCGGGTGATAAAACATCGTTGTTGTGAAATTGGAAATAAATTACAATTTTGGTTCCAAAAGCTCTACATCTGCAGATACTTCACATAACGTTATATATTTAGTATGATTGTCTTATACTTCATTATTGTATATAAATATTATTATAAGTAAAAAAAATAATAATAAAACAATTATCGATATTATATTATTTTATACAATCGGCTACGACTACATCAATTCGTAGGTAAATTATCAATCCAGTTTTCGTTATTTATTCGATGAAAAAAAAACACTCGACACGACTATACTGATTTTACAATATGTACATGTATCATTTTGACGGTTACTGTTATTAGTAATGAATAATAATTTATGTATTGCGCGCGCGTCCCGACGTATGCACACACATACGCTTATTTTTTCCGGCGTCCGATAGTCTCAAATAATATAATATTAAAGCGTCGGTTATTTTTATGATGTTTTTCCCTGTCCGCGAGCCGAAACAACCTTGGCAGCCATTCGACTTTCAGACGATCCAAACAAATTTCATCAAGTTGCACAAGACGTGCGTATTATATAATATTGTATATTCGAGTGCGCATTTAATAAAAAATATGTAGAATGTATATAATTATATATAAATAATGTACCCATGTTTAACGTATAACTCCGCGTGGGGAGGATATCGCATTGTTATAGTATTATGTTTCCGTTGCATTCGATTATTTTGTATTTTATAGTTTATATTATTTTTAAACAATTATTGACCGTATACATATTTATACGACGAATGGTTTTTCTATACGTCGTACGCTGCACATGACAATAATAATATTATTAATCTGATGGATTTTCTATCGAGTCTTAAATACGGAATTTCGAAGGAAAACTCTTTCGTCATCGGTGATTGCAGTTTGCGATCCACGAAAATGCAAACCTAACCCAGGCGTACAAATAGTAAATCGACAAGGGAATTTGGTTTTACTTTTTCGTTCTGCGTGGCCTCTGTATAATACGTTTATGCGGCATTTCCGGTCAGTTATATGGACGACAACTGTAATGAAACGCTAACGCGATAATTATACGCTATACACTAATATTTACATTTAATAGAAGCGTAAGCGCCCCGAGTCACATATATGAGTGTTTATATAAATAAAATGTATTATTTAATAAATTTAAAATTAAAATCTCCATTACAAAAAAAAATACATATGTATTATGAATACTGGGTGTTTCATCGCTAAAGTAAATAATTTAATTTTCCAACTAACTTTTAATAACAGCTCAAGCAATTCTAATCACATTTTCATATGCTTATATATATAAAATTATATTTTGTGTATAAGTATACATGTGTATGTCTTGTTGTGTTTTAGCATTAAAGTGTTTTTTTTCCTGTTGATAGCTTTATTTAAAAAAAAATTAATTTTAAGATATAGTTTTCGATGATTACTGTTTAGGAGACCTATGATAGTTATTAAATAATTACATAATACACCTATTATTTGAGGGTTATCTTGGTTCGAAATAAAAAAAAAAAAGTGCTTGCTTTTGTTATTGCAGTTATTGATATCTATATTTTAAAAGTTAAAAGATTAATTTCTACACTCAAATACTTTATACTTTTATAAACTTTAAGCTCTTGAATGTAGTGTACTTCTAAAGACTTGGTTGGTGGATGGTTGATGTTTACGCCTTCATGGTGGGATACCCTGTATAAAATATACATACGCACACACACACGCGTCGGGACAAATAAAGTTAAGTGCGCAAAGACATGGATTTCTGCGAACATAACTCGTAAGCGCCTCTTTTTACACAATATAATATTGTATATATATCGTAAAAAAATTTCATTTAACTCATTCAACTCAAATTTTATTCCTAGAACTACAAAAGAAATAAACATAATATATAAATCAAGATATTTTTTTTCTATTTTATTTTTTTTTACCGTACGACAAAAACGTAAACAGTGGCATGGAGGATTTTTTTCTGCCACAGGATTGCAATTACTTTATAATATATGAATACACATTATACTATAATTAAAATATTATGTGGTTTTAACAGCTAATGTCGTATCTAAATGCCTTGAATCACACTAATAATATATAAGGTACGTACAAGTACTATTGTGGTGCTATACAATTTTGGTTTGAAAAAACAAAATCGTTTCTTCGTTTTTACCTATATAAACTTACGAAATCATTCTTACATTATATACCAGAAATATTGCACTATAGGTAGCAGGAAAGTACTGTTAATTTGATAAAAACATGAATGGAATCGTGTTCTTCAAATTTTTACTTTTATAGTTAGCAGTTTTACAACATTACAATAAATTATATTATAATATTGTAAGTGAATCTTTTAAATTTCAAATCGGATATATTAATAGTTATTTTTTTGTGCGGTACTCCTCATAAATGCTTGACATTTACGAATTATGTAATTCAGACATTCGTTTTATATATAGATAGGTACCTACTTACTACATATAGAACAAATGGATTAACTATTATCATAATTTAATAACTATGTTATGTTATTATCATCACATTATACACTTAAGTTGTACTTATTAAATAACTTTTTCCTTCATAATGAATAAAGAGTTGTTGAGTTTTCAATTTGCATGTAGGTTTTTGTCTGTTATCTTGACTCGTGTTGCAATGCGTTATTAATCAGTAATCACATAGGTACTATATAATAATAAACTAACTGTGTAAATCTACCAAAGTACACTTCAATTTTCAAATTTTGTACGCAATAAATAATTAACACAAACAAACGCAAATCTACACATCTTTGTATCTAATTAATTTTAAAAAAAATATTACAATTTAAATAATCATAATATTTGTTAATTTTATAATAATTAATTAAATACACGGAACTGCACTGCGGTAAAAGCATCATTGCACTATGCGGGTAAATAATAATTGAGCATTATTTGTTTTAAGAAAACGCATTATAAAAGGGGTCCATTAAAAAAGTAAAACAAACATGCTGATATAATATCAAATAATACATGACCGTTTTTCTCATTATTATTAGTGTCATTTATTGAAGACTTTAACTCTAGTTGCGGACTTTTAATTGTTCCAATAATAATTCAAATGCACTCCAAACATTAAAATTAGTTTTAATTTTTACAGTTGTAAAACGTAGCAATGTTGAGCATTATAATTAATCAACATACGTGCATGACATCAATTGGCACAATATATGTAGGGTATTTTTCAAGACATAAAGTTGTTTACAAACTTCAAAGCTATAATCCGAAACAAAATGAAAAACAACACTTTTAAATCTACAACTATGAGAAATTCTAATAAAATATTATTATATTATTTCAAAATTGTAAGTAAATTTATTTTATTATATTTACCTTGTTAGCAGTGTGCAAATTGTTACCTGCAGTATGTCGTATTATCAAGTTCTAATAGGATATTTTTTTATCGAATACCTAATATATTTTTGCCGGTACTTGCATATAATATGTTATACATTATAACACGCGTTCTACTAGATCAGTGATTTTTCTACCTATATATCTAAACAACGATAATTGAATCATGTCCCAATTATCATGGTAAAACAAAAAAAATCGTTTAATCCCGGTGTCGACGATAAGATGGAATTTTTTTTATCATTTTAAACGTGTCAAAGTCGTACCGTGATGTTCCCACGCGCGTGTCCCGCTGTAGACAATGCGCAGCTCGTGTGACCCGAATATCGCACACGAAAAATAGAAAGAAAAAAACCAAACAAACAAATAAATAAACTCGCTATTACCATGACAAGACGATATGTACCTTCGCACCGTATGCGCCTAACCTATCCGCGAGCGCGCTCACACACAATCACACACATGCATATTAAATAAATGTATTTTACTACTATTAATATTACTTATACACATTTGTTTCATGCGTTTAAGTACTTCTGTGTGTGTGTGTGTGTGTGTGTGTGTGTGTGTGTGTGTACAACAGTCACGAAGAGCCGTGCCGGCCTTGGACTCCCGCGCTCGAAGACCGATCATAATATAACGACTGACGACGGCGGCGTCGGCGTGTATGTTGCGAAAATTTCATTACCGTAGAAATTACCAACTATTTATTTCTGACGCGCATCAAAGGAAAACGAAAGGCTCACGAAGAGCTTTAATCACAATGGCTGCAAGAGACTCGACGATCGGTGGTGCATGCGTATGACTAGAGCTTCATGCCACGAGTACCAATATATACGAGTATTTGGTCGTTTAGTATCAATAGTAAGAGGTAAAACTAGTGATTACTTAAAGATTGATGTATGGTGTGTGTGTATGTGTGCGTGCATGATAATATTATACGATGAGATATCTGTTACATAACTCTTGATTAATAACTTTTCGGTAAGTAAATAAGTCCATCCGCTCGTGGCTAAAAGTCTTCCACAAGGCCCATATGTCCGAAAACGTTTAACAGGATCTTGTGTAAGCGAATGCAAGGTGGTCATCTCAAAGATAAAATAATTTAGTATAGGTACCTATATTATAATTTATAGGTATATTATAATGTGTCTTTAAACTGTCCGATGATATATCTACCAAAAAAAAAAAAACGATCAAAATGCTAGTCAACTCTGGTTTGAACTTCGTATTTTTAAATGTTCCTGTCAATTTTGAGAATGATATCTATTATGTTTAAAAAAAAAAAAAGTTCTGCATGAAAATCCATAATCAAATTGAGTATTACTGTTTTTGCCACAAAATACTTAGCAGTTGAGTAAAAAAAAAATATACCCACAAAGTTATCGTCGATATATTATTATCAACAGTAAAAACGTACAGAATAAAAATTTTTCAGCCCTTCAAGGTACCAATGGGTAGTTAGGACTTGGATAATTATTGTATTAATACAAACTCCGAAGGTATAAACAAAAAAAAAAGTAAAACCATCATGTAACCAAATCATATTATTTATATTGTATATAAACACAAATTCGTAAGTACCCACACGGCCATTAGTTTGTTGGTATACAGTAATTAGGAATGAAAGGTTTTGGTTTTACATATTGAATAAATCTAACGGCGCTCGATTAGTGTACGGTGCGGCGGCGATGGGTGGCGACAAAAACAAAATAAACTCGTTTCTACGGCATTATAATAATAATCGTATACTCCAGGTATATAAGACTGCTGGTCTAAACTGCTGCTGGTTATAAAGAAAGATAAAATTCCACTACATTTTGTTATTATCATCATCATAATATATTATACCGACTAATATTATTTTAAGGGTGGCGGTGAATTATTATCTTTTTTTGTGATATGTGGTTATATATATTTATATATATACTTAATGCATATACACCCAAAGTATCACATATATAATATAACATCATAATATATTACACGATGGTATAACGCGTTCTATTATACAACGTGACTAGTCTTTTCGGATAAAATAACATAATATTTTCTAATGCAATTTATTGTTTATTGACCAAGTCCAATACAACAGCAGAGTGTCGACACGACCAACCCATCGGGTTATAGCACATTACAACAAAATTCTGGGCAATCTAGACTTTTTCTATCCTTGAATAATAAAAGACCAGGTATTGTGCAAAATATGTTATTATTATAAAAATAACGTAAAATATGCATATGAATTAAAAGATTTGACATAATGTTATTATATATGTTTTAATGTTTGCATAAAAACTATGCGTAATTATTTAAATATCTTAGGAACTTAAAACTAAAAATAAAAAATAAAGTAACATATTTTTTAATTTCCAAGTGAGACGGATAAAAATGTATTAGGTATATTTTGTAATTTTATCTAGTTTAATTTCCTTTTCTTGGAATAAAATGGGTTTTAATAATATGAATGTTAAAAAGAAAAATTAAGAGGACAGCAAATTAAAATTTAAAAAAAAGATGTTCAGCCTATAAAAACAGATATAAGGCAGTTTAACATAACGTAGTTAGTTTAATATAGTTAGATATAGTTAAGAACTTCAAAAATTTATCACAAAATCTTTTAATATAGAGTTATTTTAAAACTTATTTTTTTAATTAACTTCGCAAAATTAAAGAAAAACATATAATTATACAATTAAATAATCAAAAATATCATTTCCAAGGGACTACTCAAATGTTATTTTCAGATATGCTCAAGATGATACGATTTTATTGTTGATAAAAAAAAGATAATTAAAAAATTATCACAATATTATATTTATTTAATTATTATGCTATTGTAATGTATCGATAATTATATTAAACATTTATAAAATATGATATGTGGATAACTTTTGAGAATTTTATCATTATTTTAATCTTTAAAATAACGAGTTTACCTTCGTGTACAAGTTTTAAATCATTGGCAACACATAGGTACTTAATACTTTGTACGTCGTTGGTTTATTTTATTATTATTAAAGTCTGTTATTGACTTCTCAACACGTCAACTTAACGTAGAAATGTTTTTAAAACTGTTGGTAAAAAATTGTTACCGTATGGTATATAGTGATGTAAATGAACACAAACCTAGTAAAATTAATTACTAATGGAATATTGCCAACGGCCAAAAAGCAATGTGTTCAACTATAGTTGTCGCGGTGATACGGGTAAAATTAAACTGTATAATATGCGGTAGTCATGTACAATAACAATTATAGGTACACCATATTATGCAGAATTATATATGAGGCACATGTCTACCTATATTCTTAAACTAATATAGTCACTTACTGTATAATATAATTTATCAATAATGCAGTGATTTGCGTGAGCATGTGGCAGTCGGTAAAGCATAATTTTATATTGTACTTAAAGCTTATAATTAAAGAGCTATTTATCGTGTTTAAAACACCCAAACACCCTTGTGCGCATACATATTGTATAACAATGCAGAAGGACAACTGTATTGAACCTAAGCGTCGATTATCCCAAGAGGGCTTACACGTTGTAAAATTACTTAGAATCCGTTAATCGTTTTTGGATTAAGTGGCCTGCAGTCGTCGATGGTTAGGCGATGTGATGCTTGTTATATATACAGGTGCTTATATGGACGCGAAGCGTTGTAGAATGACTATATACAATTATTATATTGTTTATTAAATTGAATTATTGAAATATTAATTGTTTGATTTGCATTCTCAGAATAATCGTGGCCACCAAAGACAGCCAGGCTAAAAAAAAAAAAAAAAATTAAGAAAGAAAAAAAAACGATTCCCCCGCAGGATGATGCACATGCTGAATTCTCACGATCATTTGGTACATTTCACAGTGTTGTGCAGACGTGTGCGTCTGTGTGCCCAAAATTTATAGCTCACACATGCTCCAGTTTAATATTAATGATAAAAAAAAAATACATATATAAAAATAATGTACATGGAACGTTTCCAACCGGCAACGTTTTATCTTATACATTATATATACATTATATATATATATATATATATATATATATATATATATATATATATATATATATTATATTTTATCCACATGAGACTTTACAATATACGTGCGGTTTATTTATTTATTTTATTGTATGCAATAAAGGAAATAACGAAAAAGGCAAACAATAGTATCGAGTTTAGAACAATGCAAGTTGACGTGCGATTTTTTTCACGAAAATATACGTATTCCTCTGTTGTACAATATCAAACTTCTTGCTGCAGATCCCGGTCAACGTCACGATTCAACCATAAAGATAATGACATTTTCAGTATACAGAGTGAACGGTGTGCTGAATAGTGCGACAGTGCGTATATAATATTGCATAATATAATTGTACCGAGATATACTGTGAAGTTCGCAAAAATATTTTGCATCTTTTTACCTATATTATTCTTTTTTATACAAAAATCGAAAATTAAAATATACCTAACGTTCACTCATTGATAAACATTTTTTTTTAAATTTTAAATTCATCTATTATTTGTGTACATCCGGTACTTACGATATAATAATAAAAATACATTTATTATGTAGGTGGTGACTGCGCTTATTGCAACTGTATTATTCTGTATGCATGTCGTATATATGTGTTGGTCGTTCGTGTTAATTCTCTTCGACAATGGTTCTCGTAATTTTCAAATGGCAAATCAACAAGTTTAGTTTTTTATTTTCATTCCTGTTCTAGGAACACCCATTTGGTTTTATTATCGTTTCCTCACCGATGCGAGTACCTACTGCTCCACGACACGTTCATCAGCGGATAACACGCAATATTAAATCGTCTATGCGTTTGAAATGCCGAATTCTGAAATGGAATTATCAACAACATAACATTGCAAAAAAAAAAAGTTTTTCACTTCTCCAGCAAATTATATTATAGAATATGAATTAATATTTAAAAAACCCCGTTGAAAACATAATTGTTATGCCAGATGACCGTCTTTCTTAAACGCGGTAACAACTCTCTGGGCATACAATTTGCATAGATGTATCCTATTATCCATCTAAAACTGTAATGTATGATATGTATTGTAATATTATTTATTTTTAAAATTATAGAAGTGATAGGTATAAAGACATTAAATATATTATGATGTTTGTATTGCCACTAACTATATGACATTATAGTGGCAATTAATGCCCGGAAACAGGACAATTTGGAAGTATAATTAATATCATACAACTTATCAGAGTATAATTTCTTCTAAATAATAAATAGATTAACATTCAAGGTTTTTAAAGTCTAATTTTGAGACCAATCTTATTCGATATTCATTTTTTACTCTTTCACAGGTAAATATATAGTAGAAATAGGTTCTAGAGCCATATTAATCATCGTTGCAGATGTTAATTACATTAAGTCACACTCGCACACACACACACACACACACACACACACACACACACACACACACACACACACACACTCACTCACTCACTCACTCACATACATATGTATTTAATATTAAATACATTGAATAACAAGTTTAGAGAGGTAATATACATTTTATTTTTAAACAGTATACGTTATAAGTTATAAACTTATTAATTGCATATTTTATAGTTATTCTTTGAAATAGGTAAAATATAAGCATACTGTTAGAACCTAATAATAGTTTTACTGTATTATATTTTAATTTACATTTTGCTTATACTTTTTACGGTTTTCAAATGTAAAATTAAATTTTATGAAAAAATATACAATAATAAATGTTATTATAGCGATGCATCTCAACTAAAACGGTTTCAATGATAAAATTCTAGCTAATAACATTTACTACATTGTTAACATGGAGAATGGAGATTCATTTGTCTTTTAGTGTTATATTTATGATTAACATCATATAGCAATAGCTATATATGATTGATATGGTTAGGATTTAAAGACTTACTCTACATTAAGTAAAATATTATAATTTTGAACTTGGGCCAATACATAATATCTTATAAAGTATAGACTATCAGGTACTATTCTTTATTTAATGATAACTATCTAGTGAGATACAGTTTAAATTAAAAATGTATTAATTAATAATACCAATAAGTGCTAAATAACTGTAGAAAAACTGAAATTCATATTAGTATATAGTAATTTATGGGTATTTTTTAGTTCTTACTAGCATAACTCATATACCTACCTATATTATACATGGCGATTCAACACTAAATATGTATAATCAATAACAATTAAATTTTTAACACTATTGAAGGAGAATCATGTGATGATAATAACCTTTTTTTCAACAAAGAAATATAACTTTTCAAAAAAATTATTTTTGGAAAATGTTGTATCTAAATCAAATTTGAATGTTTTTGAGTTATTAAACTATGTGTATCAAGGATAATAGTCCATAATAATATAGATTTATAAGGCTGTAATAATTTTAAAATAATAGTGATCGATATAAATTTAATACAACTTTATAATTTATAAAATTTAACCAAGAATAATAAGAATTGGAAACTATTATTCGAAGTACATAAAGTTTAATAACACAAAATCACTTATCCATATTTTGATTTAAACACGGTAACATTTTATAAAATATCATTCAAATAAAAATTTTGTTAAGTGACAGTACGTCTGTGTAGCAAAAAAAAGTAATTAGTTCTAGTTTGAAGAAAAAAAAATGTGTGTATCAGAATTCATAATACTTCTTACATTGTGTAATAATTCTAAATTATTAGCTATATAACTATGTATAGTACTATACTATAATTGTTTGTTATACAACTTCCAATAGATAAGATTTTTTGAAATTATATACATAGGGTATTTAATTTAATTTGTCTCCAAATTAGTTTGTTATTTTTTTACATCCTGAAACATATTAAGCACATCAAACATTTATACAATAAAAAAGGCCAAGTTAGAGCACTTAAAATATGATAGCATATCAAAGAAGTGATATATATACGCAGTGGTCATGGTGCAAGTCTACTCTTTTTCAAGTCCGTAATCTCACACAACTTCTACTCTCTTGAGCAACTATTCTCTTTCATTTTTATTGCTTAACACTTTAACATCATGCTCTAAATTGGTCTCTTGTGCGTTTTCAATGTCTGACACACAGATGCTCCGCAAATACAATCTTTCATTTTTAAGTGTCAAATTGTTTTAATGAAGTATAAAACAGGTTTTTCCTCTGCATAGATATTTCTACTTTAGTCTTTAATAGGCTAATTATTTTGTGTTAGGTTCTTTTATTTTTAATTTTCTTCTAGTTTTCTCCTCTCCATCACGATGATGGACATGATGAACGTTTCAGGTAGTCAGTAATTAACATTTAAACTTTAAAAATCTTTAACATGTTGAAACGGCTTAATTTTACCATTGTCCTATGTTGTTTAGTTTCAAATTTCAAGAGCCAACAAATAAAAATACGAGGATAAAAAACTGTGTGAATTGGTTCATGAATAAAGATACATAGCATCCTAATTGAACTTGGCCTGGCTCACTGCCGTGTGCTCAGATATTGAAAATAGAACACTCGGAAGACATTAAACAAATTATTCAAGTATAAGCAAAAAGGCATACTCCGGTTGAATGTAATGGACACAAATTCACAGGAAAATGTGACACGTATTGACCATTATGTAACATGCAGGTTGTAGCAAATCGGTAGCCTGTTAGACATAACTATTATTTGGGTAATCACAGATCCTTTTCTGTATGCTATTTTATCTATTCAAATATAATAACATACGTAACAATCTATTTAAATAGTACTATGTTTCAAAAAACCTTTTTTAATGTTTAAAATATTAATGAGAACTCATATGATGACTTATTGAATATTAAACACAAATTTAATAATAATTTACAAAAATAGCCGTTAAATGTTTATTTATATAGTATGTTAATTAAGAATAATTATGACAAACAAAAACACTGTCAAGACAAATAAATTCAAAAATAAAAAATATTGTACCAAGCTAGGACTTAAGAGCCATGTGAATTTAATAAGTTTAAACATTGTATAAAATAATTTAGTTTTAAAAAATACAATACACGTATTGTCATGAAATTTAATTTGAAAGTTTTTCATATTATTAATGTGAAATATTAAGTCAGATTTGCTTAGGATTAGTTATAAATAATTATTGATCAATTGATTCCTTGACAAATATTGTGTAGGTACTATTAGGAGTATGTTAATACGTTGAACACGAAATTCTTTTCTGAAGATTACTCAAGAGCTAACATTTATTTTTCATTCCTTTATTGGCACTCATTTGAAACAACTTTTAAAACGTTAATAATTCAACTTCTTTGGACCAATCATAATTGATTATTGTTAAATACTTAGTGAACCTACAAGATATGTACACATATGGAAGAAAGTAATTACTATAGGTATATAACATAATTAATTGTTAGACTATATATAGGCAGGTAGGTATGTGTTAAATGTTTAGAGGATGATACTTACATTTTGTTTCCTTTATGTATGTACATATCAATGTGATAATGTATAATATTATATACCTACATTATGATTATACTGACCCCAATTATTATAAAGTAATATACTAATACAGCTTAGAGAGGTTCTATATAAAATATATATTATGCATATAGTATATATACCTTTATGGCTATTTAATATTCACTAGATTCATGACTTATGATTTATAATTTACCAGCATACTCATATATAAACATTAAACAAATATAGCTTTCACCGTTGAAAATTAAATGAACATAAAAAATTTATATCACTACATATAATTGTACCTGTTTAAACTAGCCTAAATTAGTTCCACTAAAACTGCAGAGAGTCTTTAATGGAATACCTAATAAAAAAATAAAAAGTATTTATAAATCATCTGAATTCGGGGAGATATCTTTGCACTAAACTAAAAGATAAATTTATACAATTATTAGCGAAAAATTTATTTTTGTAAACGTCCAAGGATGCTTTGAGCCGTTGTTCGATTTAACTCCGCGTATAGGTATATATTCTCCTTAATCCTCCAGTAACCAGTAACCATAAAATACTACACTTAAGTAGGTAGCTAATTCTTTACATTTTGTAGTCTGAAATCTATCTATTAACCTTAATACATATCATATATATATATATATATATATACGTCATCAGATTATCCTATAAATACCATATTTTGTATATATTATGTTGATGAGCGATTGAGAAAAGTATATAATACATAAACCATCAAACACAAATATTTATGGCCAAAATAAAATAGAAATGGATTTAAAATTGTTATATCTGACCAAACGATCTCGATCCGACTATAATTTTATGATATAGTATTGCTTATATATTTCATTTTATTGTATAATATTTTGGTACCAATTTATTTTATGAACATTTTTTGTTTTATATACAATTCTAGTTAAATTATAACATATGCTGTGATCGAAATACTACATGTGTTTAATCATATTTCTTAAGAACAATAACTTGTAAATATTAATATTTTCTCAATTTAATTTATAGCAATAATAATAATTGTAACATATTATGATTAAAAAACATTTTGTAACAAAATATTTTAATATTGACAATTATTAAAGGTGCCTATGTATACACAACTTAGATCTAAGATATACCAAAATTCTCATTAATTACAAACAAAATATTACGATTCAAGAAAAAAATAAATACATTTTAGTAACAACAAATCAAATTTTTTTTTATCATTATACCTAATTATTATTTATACAAACGCATAACTGTCTGGTGGTTTGACAAAAATTTGTATAATTTGTATCACCAGTATCTCTTTTCCATCCGAGCGAATCCTCGAGTAAAAAAAAGCAACTTTTTTTTAAATTCATATTAATGCTATCGGACATCACAAATACAGAATTCATTGTATTTTCCATAACTATGAGCGATACCTAAAACCAATTTGTCGTAATCTCTATAGAAGTCGACATAGAAGCAAACATCTTAATAATCTTAGTTATTTTAGATAGATATATACGAGTACACACGCATTTCCAATAATAATGTAGCTTGTACACTTTATATGAACAAATCAGTCAGTACCTACATCCTTGGTAAAACTGTTTGCCAATTACTCAATATTTGTCTTAATTATTCAAGATAAACATATTGGCTATTATATTATGCCATATTATTATATGGCACATTAACTTACGTTTTAACGGATATTGTTTATATTCATCATCACATTGTATAGTCAAGAAGGAAAATTAATATTATTTATCTTATCAGTAAAGATAGATAAAAATATACTTGAAACATTTTTTTTTTAAGTTGGGGTAAATATATCACCCTATGGAATTACAATTTGGCAAATGTAGTTAGGTACTATATCGCATCACAAAATACACGTGGTTGATATAAATCTTTATTTTTACAATTTCAAAATAACTTGAAAATTAGAGATGATATAATTAACAATATAGATATATAGCAGTTTAATAATAATAAGGTTTTAAGGGGGTAAAAAGATACAATATGTATCTGTTCAAGTGAAATGCATTCAAGTATTTATTTTATGGATATTAAAGAGTACCTACCTATAATCTTTACACAATAAGTATTGAGTACCTATACACAAGTGTCAAGAATTATTAACGTACTTATATACATTTTCTTTTTGCCTTAAATAACGCGGTAAAAACTATAAATACTTAAACATAAAAATTTCTTCTTGATAAATCTATTTATCCAAAACTTTCAAATAAAACTACAAAAGTGTAATAATAGGTACCTGATATAATGATGATGAGCCGTTAGATATTTTAAAATTTTGATGCGCATACAAATATTAATAATTAATTTATACCTACTTAATTAAAGGTATGTAAAAATGTATTTATTTTGTTTTGTTTTCACAATAATTTATAGATACGTTTATACAGAATGTTTAACACAAAAATATTTAAATATGCATAATAGTTAATATAATACTATATAATATACTATATACATTCAAAAACTAAGATTTTTATTAAACTTATAAAACAATGATTTCGAATAAATTCTAAGCTCTTAACTTTCTACAATTTAGAGCAATATTGTTTTTAAATTGATAAACTTATAGTTTATAATTATTAAAAAATGTCAGAAAACTGTACTTAACATTTTTTAACAGATTAGTATTTTTGACACGTAATTTTTAAAATTTAATTAATTTAAATTGTTGTAAATTATATTTAAGTAATAGGTATACCAATTTATACACCAAAAATAAATTTATAGATATATATGAAAAAATTATAATTATCTAATACAGTTTATAATGTTTATATATTTCATAATACCTGCGAGATACCATAATAACGATTTGAGATTCACATAATATGAATATTAGGTGGACCAATTCCTAAATTGCTATAGCCATCAAGCATTCTATCCTATTTTTTTCCTTCAATTAAATTATACTACGGCATATTAAAATTTTTATTTTTTAGAATTGTCAATAAGTATTTACCTACACATGAAATTGCCTAAATTTTCATTTACTTAATCTTCTTGTCATTAAGGAGTGTCCTGTCGAGATATAAGTAGGTGATAAATTATTATTTTTCAATCTATAATATCACCATATTTTATTATAGATTCTTAAACAGTTAACTTTTATTTAAAATGCCGATACCTAACATAACGGTGGTGGTTCTAATTTTAACAAAATAGTTTAGGATTACCACTGAAGGATATTCCTTAAATGGTATAAAAAATTAAGTATTTGATAATATTATGTTTACTCCAGTATATATAATACTTTTATTTAATATTCCAAAAGTCAGAAAGTTAATTGATTCATTAATTAAAGAGAAGGTGAGGTAACATATTTTTTGAATCATTCTGTATAAATAGTAATATAAGCAGTAAAAAATGTATATATTATTTTTATTCGAAAGAGTCATTAACATGGTACAGTCGTACAGATGTCATGCAGACACCCAATTACTTATAATGCATCAATTAAGTGATTATCTGAGGCTGAAGCTAGCGTAGGCTAAACAATAGACACGTGCTGCAGTATAACGTCCTCGTTTTCGGATAAATAATGTAAATAAAATAATTATTGCACTTTTATGCATGAAAAATTATATATGTAGGTATATTAATAATTGTAACGCATATTATATTCTAATGAGCTTGATTTAATTTTCATCAAAATATTTAAAATATGTGACTGCATGGATGTATATATTTTTTAAAACATTGTTCATGATAGTTTTAGTTAAATTAACGAGTATAAATCATCTACTAATAAATTATTATATTCATAGTTATATATAAATAATAAATTGCAGTTTAACATTATATAAGTATACGAGTAATTACTTGTATACCTATTAATTATGTGTACTGATAAATTTACCATCACATATAAACATCGTGAGTTCATTTCGATAACGTTGGTAAAAGTTATATTATGATATATTATGAATGAAAATACGAAATATCGAGCTTATTATGTAGGTTCATCGTATATATATAATAAGTAACAACTGACGATAAATAGTTATATTCTTATCAATTATTTGATTTAAAAAAAAATAGATACATAAAACAAATCGGTTTACTTTTGATATACAAAGTGGAATATTAGATTTAAAATAAGTATAGGTTATCTGCAGTTATACAATGATATAATTTTACTATAACATTAATTGCTGTTTTTTTTTCGTATTGAATTTTGTAATACATCATACATTATAGTATAACTATTAAGACATTAAAAATATAATTATACCTCCAACCTACCTTTTTAACATATTGTATATTGTCAGTGATTTTGAAAGAAACTAAATATGGTTTTACGTACCTACATACAACCTATAGGTATCTCTGCCTACCTACTCTACCTACCCCTGTATAGTAGGTATCATAAACGATAATAAAAGACAGACAGCTAAAATACATAAAAAATTAAATAGAAAAAACACCTATCTATAAAATAATATTATCTCAAGCGGTTAAAAAAAGATTTATACTGTATTTTGTGTGCATCTACCAATGATAAAAGTCGTGTTCATATTAACGATTTTAGTTTATAATAATACTATATTCTCGATGGAAATTTTCCAGTTTATCTTCCTAATAATGTGGTACCTACCTATCAAGATGGTGAAGTGAAGAAAAAAATTGCAGAAACCAGGCATATACCTAATATTCGTAATTCATGTATGATACGGTTTTCATCTAAGTACAGGTACTTACCGAATACGGTTTCGAACTCAAGTCGTCCGAGCACAACTGCGACTACGACGACAACAATGGCAATAATCGGGACGTCGGATGATCGGAATCGGAAAAACAACGACGGACAGATCAGAAATAATTACGGGAGTAGCAAACCGCACACAACAACACACGTCGCCTCGCGACCATCGCGGAACTGATCGTTCAGTACTGACACTCGGGCACGCTGCCGGTGCGCCCCGTCGTCCCCCCCACATCCTTTCACGCGCGGGCTTTCTAAATTTAGCGCTGACGTCAATTCTCAACGTTCCGATTGGCTGACACGGCGGCCCGCTGACCGTACCTATTGGCCGGGCGGCCAGCCGGGGTTTGGCGGGCAAATTCGATTTTGACCGTTTCGCGCGGCCACTTGTCACGTGCAAACGCACATGCACACGCACGCGTAAGGCACAGACCAACACTTGCACGCCCGTCGCATCAACTGCCAAAAAGCCTCCCGACGTCACTCTGTCGCAGGTAGACATAATATTATTTTGATAGCGATATAGTAATGATATTATTATATATGTAATCTCTATAGTCGCCGACAGTGTATAAGTAGTAGGTAGGTACCTATAGGCTATAGATAGTACCTACAATAACAACAACAAAATTAGGTAATAAAAAATAATAGTAATAGTATTAAAGCACTTTGATAGGTTATCATACTTATATACATACAGTATACATATACGGTACCTAATAATTTGATATGACGTATGTACGTATATACAATATACCTCACATATAGGTATACAATACGTATAGCGATTATTAAAATATATTATTGTTATTTTATACTTTATAATCATATAAAATTTGCGCATAATTAGGAGCTATTTGCGATGACGCCGTCATGAGTATATCTCGAAATCCGTTAGATTTTCGTTGATCATCTAATTGAAAGCAAGCGCGGATCCATTGGAGGGGAAGTGGTAGGAGCAACTGCCCCCCCATGACTATATCTCAAAATGTATTATTTAAATTTAATATTTGATGTTATCCTATGTAGATATATTATCATTCCGTCACAAATCGTTGTATTTTATATTAATAACACACATTTATAAATTGCTGATAACAATATTATGATCGTCTGATCTATATTAATTATTGGGTATCTATTCATTGCTACCCGCAAAATTGTTATGGTGACTGACTGATGGAATAATTTGAAATTGTGAAATCTTAAATTGTAAATAATCCAATAAAGACATTCAATTCAATTTAAGAAAAAAAGTATTAATTATAATTAATATGCAATTATTGCATATTTATAATATAATATGTACTCGTATTTACCAGTAAATAAATAGTAAATTTAATTAGATATTTATAATCCACCCCTCCCGTTTAAATTGACTGGATCCCCACCTGACTAAAACTAGTATATAGGTACTCGTACTAGTATAGTAATAATTAAATAATTTAGGCATTGATACATTTTATAGTTCTACTTATATTTAAATTATATAGATAGATACGCACATTACAATGTTGTCTTATGCATATATGTAGGTACATAGAAATAGTCTTATACAGATTAAAATGAATCGCAAAGAAACAATTACAAAATTGACCCCGCATTTCAAGAGTATATAAAAATTACAATATTATAATATTAATTATTAAATATAGCATATATGCTGCCTAATGTGGATACAAATTTAAAGAATATACCTAGTTTAACGCATTTTAAGTTCTATGTATTTTGAATGTTAGGTACATTGTTAATTAGTAATATCGTTATTAGATGATATTAGGATGTGTTTTATAATATTTTATTAATATATATCCAATATCCACACTGATTACCTACGGTTTGAAAGAGCGTATTAAACTGTATATTAGGTATGTATACCTAAAAACGGGTTGATATCTGTTATAATATAGGTATTACCTACCTATTATAAACGATATATCATTCACCTATATCTACCTATGTATCATATTTTGTTTATATATTATATTTATCATATTTTTCAAGGAAATATGAGCTAAGCAACAAATTTAAAAGGTACTTATACACACGCAGCACGATAATATACTGTGCCTATACAATAATAATATGTCTATATATCGTAACCACTTGATGAAAAGATGACCTATTCGTGAAATGGAAACACGTTTTTTACACTTTGTGAATTAAAAAATATTTCACAAAATGGTCACTCAAATTTAATATCGTGTAATTTTTTTCACAAAGTGGTCGTTCACTTTGTTTACTGAAATACAACATTTAACAACTTATTCTACCCTTATAAATGTTAACTTAAATAATTATGTATAGTGATAAAGTTTATTTATATCATATTAATTTATTAACCGTATTGTTAACATGTTTTATTTATTAGAGTAGAAAAATGAATTGTGACAACGACTGTTACATTCTAGACTACCTTTAAAACAAATACATCTTTTGGTTTGAAAAGCACTTTTACACGAATAACTTAACGGAAACGTCAAGTTTGATTATATCCATATTAACCTCGTGCCCATGTCAAATAATACAATAAATACTTAAATGATATATAAATTATTCTATACGATTATTATACTGCAATTACCAGACTATTCGATATCTGTTTTGTATATGATATTTATTAGTTTTGATAGAAGTCATAATCATAATGACGATTATAAAGAATTAACCTTGCGTGAAACTTTCCAAATTGTATTTGGAGGTCAGGGATTTTTAAGTCTTTCGTGTAAAAGTGCTTTTCAAACCAAAAGATGTGTTTGTTTTAAAGGTAGTCTAAAATTTTAACACAAGGAATTTTTCTTGGTATGTTTTATTTATAACTTTGTTTTTTTGTTTTTTGAGGTTTACTATAAATACAATTATTGCACTTATGTATGGAGGTGTTAAACCAGATGAGGTTTAATATAAAAAATTTAATAATTAAATTTAGCTGCTGCAATAGTATTATTACTGCACTATACATAGTATTAATCGAAATTATAAATTATACATGTACAGTAGTCACTCGATAATTCGAAATTCAATGGACTACCGAGCTAAAAAATTGATTTATAAAAGTTTTCGATTTACCGAGTGTTCAAATAATTAGGAGAAAAGAAATTCATTTGAATTAAAGAGAGATGAAAATTTTATGTTATTTTCACCTGCTTCAACTACCGCAATCACTTTTTTTTATCAGTGGTCGACAAACACTTATACTTTATGGAACTCATGGCCATAATATTCTGATTGACTATATACTTTTTATTCGATTTCAACAACGGTTTACCCATTGAAGATGTTTATTTTAGTAAAATAGCACGATTTAAGTCTATATTAGCAGGTACCTATAGGTAAAGTACGATAATATATTTTAATCACCGTCGTTATTAGTTTCATTACGAGTACGTCGTCAAATAGATTGTATATAATCTTTATACATTAAACATATTATGAACATTCATATAACCGCGTTTAAGGAAATTCGAATTATAGAGGTACTGGAAAAAAATTCTACTTCTAGAATTTGTCCCACCGACAAACATTTGAATTATCAAGGGGTACGGAATACATATCTTTCTTTTTTAATTATAGAGGTTTTCTCAGGGGACTAAGCGTTTAGTTCAATTTATGGAGTTTTTTGAATTATCGAGTGACTACTGTATATAATATAGATACCTACACAAACCGTAGATCAGATTTATCTGACTTAATAGCCATACAATTGTGATAATCATAGTCTTTATCGAATAGACCGATAAATTGGTTAATTATTTTGGTGCAATTTTATTAAAGCAGATAATTCTCAGCCGCATTGTTCAAAAATACACAAAACTAAAAAAAAAATAAAAAAAATAAATTTATAAACGTTCACATTATGTTTAATCGAGTACTTATATAGATAAAGCGCAACACAATCAGAACTGCAGTTAAATGAAACGTAAAGATTTATTTTTTGTTTCTAAATTTCAATTTATTAAAATAGCTTTTATTTTAGACGTAAAATCACAATAATATAATCATGATTCACACCTGCTGTCAGTATCATAGGTTAGGTTAGGTTAGTATCATAGTATAATATAATATAGTATACATATTACATATACTCTATACTGTCTAATCATTCCTAAACTTTTATAGAATAGTATATACGATCAATGGTCAGTAGGTAGTGGATACAATTGAGTGACTTACAGATGTATTTATAGATACTGGCGGTTTTTTTACGCGTCGTTAGACTAATAACAAATTTAATTATTTTGAAAAAACTAATGCATTTGTCTGCTTAACGTTATCAAGTGTGATCCATGATTCTTTTATGAAGTGATTGATAATGTCCCAATTGTCTTTTGATCAGTCACACTATACTATGGTCCGAAATGATATAATATTGCCTATACTATTATATTTATTATAGAAATATATGTATATTTATTTTTTTAAGAAATTTATTTTCTTCCTCAAAATCGACATAATAGACTGGTAAACGATGAAATTATAAATTTAAAATTAACTAAATAACTTATAATATACCTTTATAGGGCTATAGATGGTATAGATATAGATAAACCTATTTGTATCTTAGTATACTTATAAATCTTATTGAACAAGTTGTAACCAACAATAACTTATAGAGAAAAACTTGGATATTAACCGTGAATATACAGAGTGATTAAAATGATTAAATAAATAATTGTACAAATACAAAATACACCTGTACATTTTTATCTACATTTTATTAATTTGTAAAACGTTTTGAGTAATGTTTCTCGCTAAATACAGATTAATGGCCTATATTGAAATACTGTTCTAAGACTGAGGAGTGACATTAGCTTTATTCATTTAGTTTTTTAACTTGCCTTCAGCGTACAAAAATAACATATTTAGGTCTATAAGGTTGATATTACGGAGTTTCTGTTTTATATATTATTCTCTTGTTTCATAACTGTGTTGATAAAGTTGTTTAATGATGTCCCAGTTGCATTTTGATAAGTCCTACCATGTTCTGTGAACCTAAGTTTATCTCGAGTTTAAATTATTTAATCATATAATACGTACCTACACGTTATGATTAATTACAAGAATACCTATACTAAACAATAACGTTTGCCCGAACGATAAAATATGCAATAACTATACATCGGGTTTTCCGTATTCAAGTATAATATCAAAACTAATCAGTGTAACTTAACCTTTTAGTGATAACATTTTATTGAGTTTCGTCGCATCATAGGTTTTAGAATTGCGCTTATTGCATCTGTCCATCTATGTTCCACGTAATTGGGTGTACGTATTATACACCACTCGCCAAGTAATGGATAATAATGAGAGCTTTTCAACAGATATATATCATAATATATATAGGTATATTATTATATTATATTGTTTGAACTTTGAATAGTATTAGATTACCTATAGGAAGATATAATATAATATCAGGCTGGGTACCTATACATATCTAATATCTATATAGGTAAAATAAAAACGAAAAGCTGTTCGTTAGTAACCACATTGATCGAAAACAGCTGGACCAATTTGGCTCAATTTTTACAATGTCTGTAATATTTCAAATGAGTTTTAAGGAAACAAAAATTGAAAAAGTTGATTAGAAAAATAGAAAATTTAGGAAAACCGAAAGACCTTTTTTTAAATTGAATTTTGGTATAGACACAAATGTTTTCCTTAGGCAATGGCGCCGAATTTCTATAAATCTAGTAGGGCAAAAAATATTTCAAGAGGCCCAACATCTTAATATCGGCAAAAATGGTATACCGTGGAGAGGAAAATGGTCAATATGAAGTGGCTCTATCCTAAATTTTCAAAATATCAAAATATGTCGGGCCATGGCCCGACCTTAACATAGAGTTCGGCTCCACTGTCCTCAGGTTACATGATATAATATAATTATTATATAAATAATTTAAATTTTTGATTCTGACATTTGATCACAATATTTTTAACCCACTTTGATTTATTAGAAGTGAACATACTCAAAATAACAATACCGTTTTCAATAAACAGTCATACCAATAAACTACTTGAGACTTAGAAGATACTTATGTTTTATTTTTTCAATCATCATGCCTAATTAGCTATAAGGTATAGGTCACATATGCATTTTTTAGCTCAAGAAAAAAACTCTTTATTTATTTGGTTGTTATTGATCAACTACGTATTATGTAACTATAAGTATTATATAATCATCTCAAATAATATATATTAACGTTTTTTTTAACAAATCAAATATTTTTTATCGCCAGCAATATCGAGAGAGACAGATAGTAAGTAAAAGATACATATTATAACATTATACTTAGATGATACGTATCAGCGATTTGTACACTTTTATCAGCGTATCAGACAATCGCATAATGCATCATAGTCTTATAAGTATACATTTATTGAATAATTTGTCAAAATCGGTTTGGTTGCTCATCGATGAATTGCAGATATTGCCGAAAATAGATTTTTCGACCAGATTTCCCGAATCCAACGCTGCAAATCAATATAATATATATATATTATACACGCGAGTATTGTTGTATATACAATTATACAATGCATAAACAAACGGGTCTAACCTACACGATCCATCACTACTCCTTCCCGTTTCTGTATTGCAAGTGGTGCGCAAGATACATATTATTAATATTATAATATCTAGTTGCGGAGACGAGAGACTGCTGCTACAGACAGCGGTGCAGTATACCTATTCTCGGAAATTATTACAGTTTTTCATTTATTATTTTTTTTATATTCCCCATGTTTGTTTATAGACGAGAAAAAAAATCAATTGTCACGTAAGCGTTGATTTTATTTTGTATTTTTTGTTTTAGCCATTAATCTTATATACATACGCTGCAAATACGGCTTGCCTTGCAATATTGAAAACTAGCCGATCGATTCGGACTGCTGTGCTTTGCTATAGTTTCGACGTGTGTGTATTTTTTTCAGATTAAAAACATCAACAAACTAACAAACTGTACGCTTTGGAGGAAAATTATGAAGTCATACATATGATGATTTTATAATAACATTATATTTGATGCCTGCTGCGTTGGAGGTATTTTGCGTTAAGCTTTCTTTACTTACATAGAAATTCTTAAAATTCACCACGAAATACTATTCGTTAAATCGCTATAAAAATGTTTCTATTATACCGCTCAAAAAAATATTTGTCAATTCATTATATTAATATTTAAAAAAAAGAAGTATTTATTCAGTTTGAAAATAATAGTTAAAATTTTATTTTTCACTTATATCGTTCATGTAAATATGATGTTATAAGGTCGTTCAATAAAATACAATTTATACTTCATTATTAATTAATTTTTAGTTTGAGATGTTCAGATCCTCATCATAAGAGTTTAATATATTAAACACAGAGTAGTACTTTTAATTTCTGAAATAACATCTATTTTTTATTATACATTTGTACCTATAGAGTTTTTATTAATTATTTATAAGCTAAAAACAGAGTGTAAGTACTATTACAGATTATATTTTTCCAAAGTACCTATTACGAAAATTGAATGCACATAGACAGAACTACAAAATAAAATATGAACATTATAAAATAATATAGTTGTCAATGTAAACTCAAACCAATGTAACTAAAATTTTGTAACCCAATGGCCTATGTCGCCGAGGGTATATTACAAATTGAATTAAAATAAAAATGACAGCAAAAATTGAAAAACTCTAATTACCAAATAGTATCTATAATTTATTTTGCAATACTATTGTTTTTTTTTTGTGGGGGGGGGGGGGTTGAACCTCTAAATCCCCCCCTTTATACGGGACTGCTAGCATCTATGTGATTTTGTTATTAAAAAAAAAAAGCCTATAATCTAAATTATAACAAATATATAAGCCCAATGGCCTATGTTACTAAGGGTCTATGTAGAATTTAAAAAAAAAAAAACAATATTTATATATATTCCTATAAATTTATCATCACAAATCATTTTATTTATTTAAAAATGATAAAATAGGTACATTTCGCAATATTTCACTTCAAGTCTTAAGAATCATCATTCTACGAACAATTTATTTTTATTGACTATTTAATCAATGATAGATTTTTATTAAATAAAACAAGACTTACATTTTTATACAGATATATGTAATGCATTTTTAGTAATCGTTGGCCCGATCGTCATGATGATGGTCTGATTCAATTTTCGTAGTTCAAACCGATAAAAATAATTATTATTAGGTATCAACAAAATTATACGTTACAACTGGCCCGCTTGTCGATAAACTGGATGATAAATTATAATATGAACTTAATATTATTTGATGTTGCCACTCGACCGTATGCGATAGTTTCGAAGGTTTACTAATTATTACTCATAAGCACACATACACGATTTTCCAAATAAAATCAAACAATAACAATTTTGTACTTCTATTATATGCACTTCAAATGTGTATGTACTCATTGCATAAAATATAGTGAACGTTTCTAGTTTTCAAATTCTTTATAAGTGACAATATCAATATCATTATCTTGACAAATCGTATTAAGACAATATTTTGCATAACACTATAATATCTTTTTTAAAACAAAATTACTATAGATTAACTAATAAATAATAATCTATATTAAACCTATAAATATATTAACTTTATAAATCAATAAATTAAATATGTAGTAATAATAACATATTATTATTATTCTTTAGGTACAACATTGAACATAATATTATAATTAGTCAATACAATAGGTAACTATTAGCTATGAATATAATAAATAAATGTTAACTATGATTTTATTTCTTCATTTGAATCAAGACCATTGGCTGGGGAGTCAAAGAGATATGAACACCTCAACCATAATTTTTTTTCAATTTATTTACGTTTTAAGGGTTTTTTAGTCAAAAAACATATTTATAACTACTCTAATTCAATAATCCTAAAACAATTTGTTTGCTGGCCATGACCTTCAATTAAATATATACGCCCTCGGAATCAGTGGGCACTATTATTAGGAGTGATTTACAGATATTTGTTAATATATGTAGGAACTCCATCATAATACATTAATATGCCTTTAAATCAATAAATTACTAAATGATCAGTCATTAAGATAGATATTATTGTTATTTTGTGTATATTGGCAGAGACAATAATAAAAGCAATAAAGGTGGAAATCAGGAGATAGAGTTAATTAGATTTTTGTTTATCAATGTATACAATATTCATATTTATGCAATAAGTTTTTTATGTTTGTTATTTTTATAACATGCGCGGTATTACCGATAACCATTGATTATAAATACTGTTATAGTTTAATAATCAATGGTGTAACTCTATTTTAAATTAAAACCACACCCATTTTCATCACAATTTTTTTTTGTGAAATTGATTAATAAAACTATCTTCCTTGATTAAAAGCTTATAATTATAATAATTTCGATAAAAGTCGAATGCTCTTAAAATGGGTTTTGTTAATTGGTTAACTGAGTGAAATTTGTATTAATATCTATAATATTAAACACATATTATAATTTTCTTTAGAATATAAAATTTATGAAGGCCAAATAAAAGTATTTAGGTTTTTTTCTCTTAACTACACTATTTTAATTGTGGTATAGGTGTTATAACACTTATGTGTTATGTACTTAAAACACTTTTTTAATAATTTCAAAGTTACAGCACTTACAACTAATATAAAGACCCTTAGTTTTCATCTTGGATCCTTTTACTCATTATATTTGACTTCTTTTTTAGCTTAATTTTATAACGTTATTTGAAATTAATAATCCTGTTAATTTTTACACATCGTCTTGATAGTCTAGTAATGTATACTAAAAATATGAATAAAGCAGATAGGTATATAATATTGTCATTTGTCACTTTTTTTTATTTAAGTGAAGTTATTTATATGAGTCATTATTTTTAATATTGAAAATATCCTATGAACAAAATATATAATTTATATTTTAGGTATAATATCATACATATAAAATAAAGTCTAGTATTTTTTTTCGATTTTGAGCCTGTTAACTGTGGCCATTAGCTGTTGTAGAGGTTCTGGTTAGTAGTTGGTATGGTTGGAATCGTTGGTATGATGGTTGACGTGGTTCGTTCAAACAAGTGTATGTGTGGAAAGGATTTTTCACTTGAAACCCAGGTAGACACCCATCTGGAAACTAGTGGCACCAGTTTGTGTCGGTACTCCAAGCACATCAGTGGTTGAATTAAGCCAGACACCACGAAACAACCACACCACGTCTTGATGTCTTATAATATGCTATACGTGTATCATATACGCCTAGCTTGTTAGATAATTGATATATTGTACAATGGTACCTCGATAACTCAAATCGGTCGGGGGCGATAAAAAAGTTCAAGTTATCAAAAATTCGACTTATACAGGTACAAGTTATACATGCGTATTGTATATATTTATTAGTATATCCATTCTGCTATAAAATGTATAGTTATTATAATAGCATAATGCATTATAAAATTAGGTATACTCACGAGACGAGTCTGTCTGGCTATTTATTTTCACATTTCAAAATATTAAAATTATCTAGTAATACGTACACAAAATAAGTAATATGTTTGAATAACGTTTAGAAGATTACCAAATGGCAAATTATATCTATTCATTTAAATTATGTTGAAACTTCTTGATAAATTACATATAGGTATACTTGTTAAAACGCTCATCACGATAGGACACGCAAGTCTATATCACAGATTATATGAAAACAGATTGTGCACTAAGACGTAAACAAAAAAATGCCCTGATATAAATCTCCGCCAGAATCAATGTAACCATTTGATGGATTAAAAATATTTGAAACATATCGTATACTGGTGGCTCACCTGATAGTGATATCCGACAAAACAAACCTTTTAAAAATACGGATGCTCAAATATCACATTTAAATTTAAAATACATGGAAAACTTTTTAAAAAAATTACAGGTATTTAACAAAATAACAAATGTTGAAGTGACAAACAAAATGAAATTGATCAGAGGTTGGTTAATTTCAATTTCAGGTTTATTTACATTGTAGGATTCATTAAAATTTACAAATACTGATGAAAATAATTATGTTTTATATACAAATCGAATCAACCAAGACTGTTTGGAAAATTTATTTGGCACGTTTCGCACCCAACATAATGGCAATAACATAAATCCAACTCCAATACAATTTATCTGGTCATTTAAGCAAAATTTTTTTTCTAATTATTTTAGTCACTCAGATAATGCTAATTGTATAGCAGACTTAGATGAAATTTTATCAAAAATGAATACAGACCCTATTAATGATGAAATCCTTAAACTAATTTTTCGAGATAAAAATCCATTTAAATTTAAAAAAAATACATTAACAATAAACACTCCGGATTATAGGAATTTATCAATGCCTGAAAAAAATGCTTTCATTTATGTCTGTGGGTTTTTAATAAAGAAATGCATTGAAAATCATACTTGCGATGTTTATATTGAATATGCAAAATCACAAAAAAAATTGGACGACTCTTTCTTACTTTGTTATTTCAAAGCTTATGAAAATACAGAAAAATCAATGTTTGGAAATTTAATGATGTCACAATATGCATTTTACGAAGATATTTTTATTCATAGATTTCCACATGTATCTATTGACAAGGAAGTAGGTATAAGGTTAAAGCTAAGTATGACTAATATTGTATTTAATCATCCATGTCCCCTATTTAATAAAGAATATTTAATTAATTATTTTATAAGATTTAGGATTCATGCTGCTATTAAATTTTTAAATAGGAATTTAATATCAGAAAAAATAAAAAAAAAATAGAAAGTTATGTATATTAAATCATTTATGAATAAATTATTAGTACTTACCTTATTATTTTAGTTATTAAGAAAGCCATTTATATATTATTATATTATTATATATATATTATATTTGTATATTTCCATGTTTATAATTTATTATATGTATTTACTTTTAATTGTTTATAATAAAATCTGTAAGTTATGTGTAAAGTGTAAAATTTAGTTATATTCAATATTGTAATTTGTATCATTTTTAATTGTTAATAAATTGTTTGATATTGTGAAAAATTTAAAAGAATATGTTTTTTGTACACAATAATTTACCATTATATTTTACTACTTTTGTGGCTACACTGATTTGGGCGGAGACCAATCAGAGCACCTTATTCATTTTTTACATTGCAGCATAGGAAGTGCACAATCTGTTTTCATATAATCTGTGTCTATATTCTGTGAAACAAAAATATGCTTAATATATACCTAACTTATATAAATAAGTAACTTATTTATATAAGTTATATGACTTGTAGCACTAGTATATTTGATTGTTCCAGGACCTTCTAAATATGATTTCTAATTATTATCACCTTGAGCCCTGTATCGAAGAATTTCTCTAAAATTGCCTTCATTGTTGATTTCGGAATCTGAACATGTTAAAATTTTTCCTGAATCTCGATGACCTCTAAGCGCTAAATTTTGACCGCCACACAAAATAATTGCTTCGATTATAGGAACTATATTTTTACGATTTTTCATTACTTCTCTAGCTTTTCCAATGTCAATTTGTTTATCAATCAATAAAGTAGGATTTTTCACCATGTTTAAAAATCTATCTGCATACAACACACATTTTTTGTGATATTCGAGATTTGAGTGATTTTTAAAATACTCTAACGCATGTCTCCAATTATCATATTTTTTTATGACCAACGAGCCTTATGACTGATTGTTAATCCCTCCAGAGTATTTGGAAAAAGCTACGCAAAATTTACAGTATACGCTCCGTTGTCAATAGCAGAATAAACTAACCAAGAATAGCTAATAAACCATTTAAATTGAAATTTTAAAAATCTTGGTGTTTTTTCTTTTCCAACAATAACTGCTTTTATAGAAAAAGAAAAATTTTCATCGGGCATCCAGATTTTATTTAATACTTCTTGTATTTCATTTTGTATTAAAACTTTTTTTATATAATTAAAAATATCACGGGTACTATAATTGACCGAAGAATTATGTTCAGCAGATTCATGAACCAACGAATCAGTATTATTTGACGAATGTTCAATATTTTCTTGAAGAGTTGAAATTGACGTAGATGAGGGAGATTTGAAAAATGGCTGTATATTTAATTGTTTTTTGGAAGACATTTTTTGAAATAGTGAGATAGTCAAATAATTCTTATGGAATCAATTTTAAATAATTTAAAATGATAGTAAAATTGTTTGTAAATAAACACATAAAAACATACAGTTAAATACACAAGTATATCCAGATACAGACTACAGTATAAATATTAAAATAAAGTAGTATACCTTAATATATTATAACTTGATTTATGTATATCAAACTTACTTGTGAATATTACAATACTGAACGAGATCTGATGCAACAACGACAACGACAGCAAAAGAACAATAAATGAAAATAATGCAACGAAAGTCGAAAAGATACTATTCTGTACGAGCTTGCACACACGGGCGGCGACAAGCGTATAGGTCCTATCTGTCAATCGATTCTAGGTAACACAAATTGCAATTAAGATAACGCAGCGATATTCCACACCGAAATAACCAAACAGTTTTAGATAGCTATATTATAGACAGTCTATCTACATCGTTAAATTATTAGAAAACCCGTAATAATAGTAACTTTTTTTTTTGTTCTGGGGGATTTGAACCCGACCCCCCCCCCCCTTAAATACAAGATTGCGATAACATCTTACAAATATATAACTACTTTAAAAATTTCGGGGGGGGGGGGGGGGTGGACCCCCCTGTATACGGGCCAGATATGATGTACAATATAATATGCACAAATATTCATAGGTATAATCAGTACATATTATGTAGGTAGTGTGTATACAACTAAACAGACATTTCAAATTGAATCACTGAAATGTATTGACTCATTTCAATTGTTTATATTTTGACAAGACATTTTAATTGTAAATTAATTTGAACGTATTCAGGAATATTTCAAAACGTTTGATCATATAATAGTATTACATATATTACTCAGGATGTTTCTATTCCAACTAAATAGTTTTAAATTCTGAATGATGCATTCAGCAATATTCAAATTTCAAAATATCCCTCAAAATTTAACAGCAGTGAAAAATATCCAAATAATCGTGTTAAAATATAAACAAATAATGTAATAAATTAATGTTAATGACAATTTCATTGTAAGTATAGATAGATACTATAATAGTATAAATATACTAAACAGGTTCATGTGGGAACTGATGAGATCTTATTATACCTAACATGATGGTAATGTCTATATGATCTTAATACAATAATACAGTGGATTGATGAATAGAAAAACTAAACTTAATAAATACATATCATTTCTGATATAAGTGACAAGATAAAATCATGTAAAATAAAATGCGGGCAAAAATAACTTACAGTTTAATTAAATTAATAGGTATTAAATGTTTAAAATTTAAAGTAAGTGAAATGATAGCTTTTCGAATTGTTCTTTTTATTTCAATACGTAAATATTGCACCTAAAACTATATAGTAAAGGCTATTGTTGCCCACACAGATGATAAAATAACAAATATTACTAAAATAATTAGTATATTGATAATTTATACACTTTTGGGAACAGGTTATTACAACAATATATATTAATAAAAATAAAGTACTTAATAATATTTTCGAAAATTGTATTTTATACGCTTGTTATGAGCCAGGTTGGCATTAAACAGTACTTAAAATTGCATACGTATGCGCAGTAATATTATCTTAAATATCGCTATAAATATACACTAAACATGTACAATGAAAATCAAAAACAATACAAAATGTGCAAAAATTGGCATTATAAAACAATTTTAGTATTCTACTTTAGTCTGTAGGATCAAGTTAAGACGCGAAAAATTAAATATCCGTAAACACGAGTCGACTGTAGATTATTACATTAATATTTAATATCTACTACTATAAGGAATATAGGCTATACGCCACTTAGTGGACCTCTAAAATTTTTTCAAACATTTGTTCCACGATAATCGTAGCCATAAATGACAAAAGAAATAACTCATCACCAATCAATTTTACGAAAAAAGGTTCTACTTTTCATAATATTTGCTCTGAGGCTCTCGACGATGGTCATGGCCTGCGGCTCTGCGTAAGGGATTTACCAAGTTCCCAAACGAAACATGTTATTATATATAGCTGCCGGTAAACGATTTCATAATTTTACTTTATGAAAGTTCATACGACAACTATACTTTTAGTATCTTCTACAAGGAGATAAAACTAAATGCATTACTTGCTGTACTTATACAAGACAACTAAATATCATAATAAAATATAACCTCTTGAACATAATCTTAACTAGGTATCTAAATATATCTAAATATATATAATGTATAGACTTCTCTTTATAGTTTATGATATAGGTATAGCCGTATAGGTATTAAAAATTCGTTCTTTTATATTCAGTTCTTGTTGTTTGTAAAAAGTTGATTTGAAGACGTTTTTATGCAACACAAAAATTCGTCAAATCTTTATTTTATAGACAATTGGTATTTTGAGGGATTTTTTTCTATAAATATTAATGGCAAAAATGTTTACTCATTCAAAAACCTTGAAAAATATAACAAAATAAATGTTAAGCTCGACGATAAAAAATTTACTCACACTAGACATAAACTGCCCAGCAGAGCGATTACCAACTTTTCAGCTTTTCTTTCATCGAATATTGGTCATAACAATTTACATTTGAGTTCATTGTTAACTATATATAATTTTTATTATTTTAAAAAATTAAATCAAATGTTAATATACTATTTTAAGTTATAACTTAGGTATAGGCAATATATTATAAATTAGCTGTTACTTTTCAAAAATTTATTAAACAGGTATAGGTATATATATGATAAATTAGTGTCGATAATTATATCCTTTGTCTTGTAATATGGTTGATACAATACTATTTTTAACGTTGTTACTATTACAGTTAAAAATAGGAATATATGTATATATATATGTAAATGTGAAATTTTTGTTACTTGTTGGATTTAGCCTCTGGTCCCATCACTAATCCAACATACAACCATCATGTTTTTTTTTAATTTAAAGAAGATATTTTTAGGTTATTAGCCTATAATTTTAACAATATGAAAAAAATTAAATTTACATATATTTACAATTTATGGGCTAGGTGAATGTAATCGAAAAATGTATAAATCGAAATCGCTTCTTCAGTATCATCTTCGGTGAGAGCTAGTCGGAGAAAAGTTGCATTTTTTTAAATTGTTCGAGCTTCGGTGTATTTTGGGCATCTCGTGAAGATGTGGTCGATAGATAATTTCACGTTGCATGTGTTGCATACTGGAGTAGGTTCCTTGGTGATGCGGAAGGAGTGGGTTAGGCGAGTGTGACCTATTCTGGCTCGGGTTAAAAGAAGATATTGTGTGTGATCTGCGGGTCAGATATTAAGCATCGTTATATGGACTTAACTCCTGTGTACAAAATAGGTATAAATCAGCGTCACCATCTTTCCAGTAAATTAAATTTAAAAAAATTGTGAAACTTTTTAATATTTTTTAAACTAATTTATATTATTTAAATAAAACGAAATAAATCAAATGTTGTTTGTCATTCAAGTGTTTATAAAAAGTCAGTGTTTCTATGTTTTTACCAAAGGGACCAGGTGAATCATTGAATTATTATTACTATTACTTATTATTGCTAGGTTAGGATGGTTAGATTATTTATATTACTATAGATCCGCAATCGTTTCTACTATTCTCTAAGGGGCCAGACAGAAGGAAAGTTTGGATAACACTGGTCTACCCCTACGGGCACGTGCCTACCTTGCCCAAACCAATTTTTTATATTTTATTATGTTGTGAAATTAATTCATATCTATGCAAATAGATGATCAAATTATTTCGGAATTTCGCAATGATAATATATAGAAAATAATATACAAGCGTTTTTGTTATAAGCACATACCTACACTTCCTAAATAATTTATGAAAATAACGATAAGGTAATATACTATAGCTTTATTATAGGTGTGTGCATGCATATTTCTGAACGGCGACGGTTTACTCATTTGATGCAAATAATAATTCATAATATTATACTTAATATGATTTAAATTTTGCAATATCTACCTATGTGTATTTAGATATTACTTGTGTATTTAGATTAAATACCTTCACTTTTAGCTGATTAATTTTTTTTTCCACTTTCATCATCTATAACTATTAGTGTGTTGATTGACACGATGATACGTAATAGGTACTACTCACTTTCGATCGCTGCGTATAGTCGTGGTAGGTTAATAATATTATATAGGTAATTTGTACAGAAAGGAAAACATAAATTCATGACATATATTAAGTATATAATTCACGTTTAAAATAATTCTAATTATAAGCAGTCCACAACGTACCCCGTACGTAATCAAGACTAAATTCAATAAATAATTATTTTATATTTGCATGTACGTGACGCTATCCATAAAAATCTCAATTCATACCTATGAAGTATATTTTACAGGACCTATATTGTATTTTGTACAACTGCTACAGCACACATTCTCGTCGTAGTGTCGTTTTATATTCGTCAATAGTAGGTACTATAATAGGTACTAATACCTATAATTTTTTTATAACTATAATTTTAGGGTTTTATTTTTGACAATGGTGATTTAAACTTAGTGTTACAGACGTTACAGTATTTTTCTCTTTTTTTCTCACATAAATAAGTATGTTTTTAGGTATGAATACAAGATTTTTTCATGGTTCAATGTTATGGTTGCCCACCTTTCAACAACATCATATTCATAATTCATAGATTTTACATGTAGAGAAAAAATATTGAGTAGCAAGCTATGACTTTTTTTTATAGATGATAAAATAATTTACAAAGAGTATTGATACAATAGATTATAATGTATTAAAGCATTTGTAGTAATAATTATAAATAATAAAAAATGTGGTCCAGAATACCTACAATGAAATTTCGTTCTTATTTATATTATAAGTGGCATGTTGTACAAAATATTTTTCCTCTGAAAAAAAATTGAGAAATTATAGATTTGTTTTTGAGTATAATGCAGTGGGAACAAAATAATCTTGTAATATTATGCAATATTTTGTTATAAATTAAGTAGGTAAAATAAATATTATCGATCGTATTTATGGGAATAAACAAGTGTTACAAAAATGAGCTTCTTCAAAATCGGTTGGAAAAATAAAAATGTGTACCCTGCTCAAAAACACAAGGATCTATGTTAATATACATTTTTTATTGATTTTTTTTTTATAAAACATCTATGTTTTGTATATTTGTATAAATTCTAACCCCTGAATAATATCGATAGTACAATATCATAATATACGTTTACAACTATTCCTTCTTTTTAGACTTCAAAATTAATAAGGCGAGTCTCCGCAGTTAATAACTTATTAGAATCATATTATACATATTATGTAGGTACTATAATAATAATATGTGATAAACCTCAGTTGGAAGAATATTATCAACTGCAGATATTGTTTATAATAAATTATAATAACGTATTTTATGATCAAGTATACTCGCGTAAATATAATAATGGTATACTGACGTCCCACGCAATCAATAGTCGGAAGTCTGAGAACCGGTTACAATAAAAATTAAATAAAACCATTTAATACGTTAGTATATTATTTGCTATGTTATTCAACATTCGTTAATAAAATATGAACATCTATCTACGTACACGAAATAACACTTAAAAACTTTGAACGTTCAATAAATACATTATACAATAATAATCCAACTTTAAACATCTATAAAATGTGTTAGTGGTAGCCGGTAACATGTAAAATATATTATTTTGTATAAAATTCCTAAATATGCTCGTTAATCTATAAATTACAGGGTTTTATTAGTTAATATATAGAACACCATTAAAGTTTTCTCTAATGTATGTAAGTTATAGTCATTGTTCGTTTAATAACCCGGAGTGAAGTAGATAACATACGATATTTGTTGTTTTTATTTAATGTTATTAAGAAAAATTATGAGAAAAATTAATAATACAGATTTTATCACTTAAAACATTTTTTTTTATTACCTTACCACTGTTTTATTTATTTACCAATATAAATCATTTGCTTAAGCTTTAAAGAATATGATATATTATAACAACTTTACTCGAAGTCACAATTTAGCATATTATCTGCAGCAAATAGTTTATTACAGTGATGTCCCAGATGAAGATGTATGTTTTTAAAAGGCATCCGAATCCCAATCACTAGGTAATGGCCAAAGATTTTTCAAATGACCATCCCAATGTGTAACATAAAACGGTACACATATATATTCTTTTTTTAAATTTATTTTGCAAGTAATTATGGGGGAATATGGGAATATATCCAAATTCCTCCTTTTTTTAAATAACCATCATAATTTTATTCCTGTAAGCACTTGGCTTTAGAAAATTTTAAGATTTTAAAATAAGAAATAAGAATTCATTGACAGTATCATAAATTTTTATTTTACTAGTTTAAAACTACGATACCTTACAAAATTATAATATATGACAAGAAAATTTAATATATCATAGTTTTGTTTTATTTAAGATTAAGAAAATGATAATCTATAGCCATCATTTGTAAAATAACTAATAAGTCATTCCGGCAACAATAATATATATATTGAAACATAACATGAGTTACTTGATAGCTAGGGGAAGTTACACACCAGTAATACTCCTTAAAAAATGTCTTAGGTTGAATTACTTTTAGACTGTACGGCTCATAGTTAAAATATAATTTTGGAAACCTTTATAACATCATAATTTACCTACCTCATTTAATTTATAATACCTACCAAATTAATCCAATACACTTTATAACTCTAAATACCACCCAAAAAGTTCGTATATTAATAAATAAAATTATTTAATAATTGTATTTGACTTAATATCGATATATTTTTTATTATTATTATTATTGTTAAACATTTTAATAAATATAAAATTCTAATAAGTTGTACAAGAATACATTTTTTCAAAATGAATATTAACATTTTATACACATATTAGATTATATAAAAGATTTAATAATAATTTTAAATACATTAACTAAATCGTTATTATGAGCTTATTAAATATCTAGTGAGTATGTTTTATGTAGAATAACTATTTGAAGTATGTATTTTTGAATTCATCCAATACATTAAGTGAAATCTATAAAGTAGCTAATTATTTTATTGAACTACAGGATTCCTTACATTAACTCTAACATATTATATATATATATATATATATATATATATATATATAATATATTCTACAAAAAGAAAATAGTTATATTCAGAAAGTAGTGAGTAAATAACACAGTTGTCAGTTATTATTCAAAATATTCCTTCTAAATATTATGTCTTTCAAATATAATATATTTTACAATAAATTAACCGTCGTTTACTAATATTTTTATAAAATATAACTATAAAACACGTTATTACAATTCTATATTATATTATTGTATATTATTCTCGTATATTTGTTTTTCGCATATTTTATTATGGTTTGAATTATTGTTTTATAATATTAATAATCATCGATTACATCACATCCTGAGGTTTTTCTCTTTCAAATAAAACCGATATAATATGAGAAGTATTTTTTTCTTTAAAATACATTTTTTTTATTGCATTGTATCGGTCTTTTATTTTATTTTTCGAGAAAATGTTTCGACTGCATGGTTATTATAATATATAGAAGTTGGTTTCAACATAATATAAAGTATAAATATTTCAAATAAAATATTGAAAATATACCTTTAATATATTATATTATAATGTAAATATATCTTATATATATATATATGATATATATATATATTTACATTGCAATAAATACAATTTTAAGTACTTTCGGTGTATTATGTACACTATATTATAGAATATCTACAGGGTGATTCATTTAACATAAAACACCCATTATTATTTTGTATTCCTAGGATTTTTTTATTTTTACTTTTATGCATGAAACATAAGTACAGTTTCAATTTCATATTCCAAACCAAAAATATTTTTTCTGAGTATTTTAATATCTGACAATTGAATTTAGGACGAGTAGTTTATAAATTAAAAGTATTTATAGTATAGTGAGTGGAGAAGTGGACCAATGTTTTTGATAGGTAAGCTCTTACCACTCCACTTTGCTAATCTAAACTTTAAATACT
Source organism: Diuraphis noxia (assembly GCF_037042655.1). Classification (NCBI taxonomy): domain Eukaryota; kingdom Metazoa; phylum Arthropoda; class Insecta; order Hemiptera; family Aphididae; genus Diuraphis; species Diuraphis noxia. Next base: position 53,346,504 of record NW_028301712.1, read on the forward strand.
TAACTAATAAACTACTCGCCTTAAATTCAAACTGCACGTATCAAAAATGGTCCGCTTCAGAATATGAAATTAAAATTGTGATGTGATATGTTTAAAAAATATAAACATTAAAAAACAATCGTAAGGATAAAAAAAATTTTTATTTTTTTTTTATTAAAATAGAATATTTACAATCTGTAACATAAGTACAATAAGCAAATAGGATTTATTTTTTTTTTACAAAATATTTACATGATATTATGATATGAAGAGGGAGGCTTTCCAGTGACAGAACCCTCATACGTCAATGGTGTCAGGGGTTTAATAAATCCCAGCACCAACACCTTTTTAACCAACGGGTATGGATTATTAGGTAGGTTCGCTCCGCCCTAATGTATAAATAAAAATATATATATTTAAACAAGAAATTATATAAAAAGAATTTTTCAAAAACACTAACATTTTTTTGAAATAAAGTTAGTCACCTGGTACCATCGAATCCCAAACGGCTATACCGTCTACTGTTCGCTTATTTCCAAACGGCTCTCATCGAAAAAAAAATGTACAAACAGGTATAATTGTATAATTGCAAACTCTACAATTAGACATATACATGTCTATCTTCCAAAACATATCTTCATATCTTCCCTACATAATAACTGCGCGATGTTATTACATCCACGTAATGTCGTTGTTGTATAGTGTATACAGTTCCTGTGTATCATATTTTTAAATTTAAAATGTATAAAATGGAATACCGAAAATATTGGATATATTGATAATATCGAAAAAACCAAAACATTGAACTATAGCTAATTGGAAATGTTGACAATATAATGTTGGTGGCGGATGATTCAGTCAGCGGGACTTGCTTCAGAATTCAGAGACAAAGATTCTGGGATTGGAAAAGTGCTAAGATATTTATTTGGCCTTCCTTTCCTACCACCGTCAGAAGTCTTGGATTGTTTCATAGATAATCTAATGGCTATCAAACCAAAAGACGATAAAATAAATAAAGTTATCAACTATATTTTTGAAGATTACATAATTTTAGATAGTCGTTTCTCTCCTAAAATGTGGTCTGAGTATTCATCTTCTCTTTCTTTGATCACAAATGGATGTGAAGCTTTTCACAGTATATTTAACAAAGAATTCAATACTACACAACCAAATATTTTAAGGTTATTGACATACTAATCAATATACAATCTGAAACGCAAATTAAAGCTCGAAGTCATTTTAATACACGGAGATTGAAAAAAAAACAAGAGGTCGTCGAAAAAATCATTTACGAGTTTTCATCAAATAAAATAGCACGCATAGACTATATAAAAAAATTGTGCTAAACAAATTTACTTGATAGATGATTTTTTTTTAAATATTTTTGTTTATAAATTTTTTTATATTTGTTTAACGTTAAAAATTTAAAATTTAATATTATATTATACGCTTTTTTTCATATAATTTTATTTTAACAACACCTCTTTTGAGGCAGTCTTAAGTCTGTATAAAGTGGGAAGGAACTTATGTTGTAAAAAACCGGAGCTGTTTAGGAATTTACCTGTTCGTTATAGACGTTTTTGAATGGGAGCCGTTTGGGAATCGACCTTTTTGTAAAACGGGAGCCGAATGGTCTACGACCCCTGGTACATGGTTGTCTCTTAAATTTACTTTTTTAATCACAACATTGCACTTCGTATGTATAAATACATTATGTAATATGTCATTACGTTCATCCAATTTATTGATATGAGTTTAGCGAAATTTCGAAATTTCACCATTGGTTTTTTGTTGTGGCTGATTTACCAACGATAATCCACTGTGTAGTTTTATAATGTTATGGGTGCTAGTGTAGCGTGTGATCTACCACTTACGTGTGCTCTACCTGTGATCTACCTGCTATCCAGTTCTTTATCGGTGATTTATCTTAACAACGTTAATGTTATATTTCGTCTCTGATAGTCGATAATAATTTAGTGTGCTTTTCGATTTCGACCACGCACATAGTCCTTATCCGTCATTATTTTCGTCTATTAAATAGACTCTATTTCCATATATTTTTTTTAGATAGTTCCGTCATGCTTGACAATAAGGATACTATTTTACCTATTATTAAAAGGGAATATGAAGGTGGTTCTGTCATTCATGAAACTGTTAATCATCAAGAAAATTAGGTTGACCCCTTAACAGGTGCACACACACAGGGTGTTGAAAGATAATGGTTGGATGCAAAAATATCTATACTGAAGAAAAAGAGATGCGTACCTATCCTGCAAATGGCTAAAACGAAATTTATATTATGTGGACGATTATTATATTTTATATTTCCAAAAACAAACTGGTAGATCGCACGCTATACCAGAAACGAGTTGGTAGATGACACGTAAGCGGTAGATCGCACGCTACACTAGCACCATGTTATGTATTATAAGCTTTTGAGCATACCTAATCTATAGTTGTTTATATTAACATAATATATCTTGGGAACTACTCCTACGCTCAAACCTATAATATAAGTACATTTATTTATATTTATGCTCAATGTCATATATTCTACACAATACAGAACAATATATACTTGTCTATATATTGCATAAACGTATTGCACAAGTTTTACTATCTACATGTGTTTGTTTGGGCTAAGTTTAATTCTAACTGAGATATATAAATAATGAGCATAATTAATATTTCGATTAATTAAAGCTCCTGAAACGCATTTGTAACCATACCGTAGTTATTTTCAATACGTCTGAATGTAGGTTATTTTATTATTAATTTTTGCCAAGTTTTTTGCTGTATGCATAGGTTAAATTTTATTTTAAGTTTTACATTTTTTATTTACCTTTGACAGTAATAAGATAATACTGAACAAGATATTTCATCGAGTATATATATATATAGCGAATCAACTATTTTTAGATTAAATACCTATATAAGAATTTGTGAATATTTTATTATGTTTGTCAGCCTTAAAAGATACTTACACTAAATATTATTAACTTCAACTTATATTATTTGCTACCAATTCTAAATGAAAAATATACGTGACAAATTTTACTACACAATTGGTAATTATTATTCCTTAATTTTAGATCTGAACGAAATGATGAATGTATTAATTTTATAATGATGTGTGTGTTTTTTTTTGTCTGTGTACAGCATAACTAGTCGAAATAATGCTTCAATTTCAAATTTTGGGGGTGGTTTCAGATGTAAAAGTGAATATCCTTGGTGCATTATAAAGGTCAAAAGTAAAAATTTTCCAACAGTTTTCACAAAATTCGAGAAAAACAAAATGACAGAAAAACGAGAATTTTTACGCAAAACCAGTTTTCGACCAAATCGATTTATTTATATGGTTGTTATTCAAAAACGTATCACTGTAAATACTTGAAATTTTCACCAAATGTTTATGTTAGTGTTATCTATATACAGTTTAATTTTCAAAAATGTGTGAGTTATTTATATAGGTAACACTGTAATTCTCGATTCTGATGAGAATTATTTTTTTTAAGTGTCAGTAAAAAAAATTTAGATGACCAAAAAAACTTGAAAATTTAATACAAGGTTCCTTAAGAGTTGTTTTTATTGTAGCTAAAAAAAATTAAAAATCGTTATTCACAATTTTTTTTTTTAGCGTTTATAGTTCAAATTTTTACGAAAAAAATGTGTTTATAACTAAGGATTAAAAATACAACACTAAGTTTTCCGTAAGTTTTCTTTCAAGTAGCTATAGATAAAACTCGAAGCATCAATATAGGAAAAATTTTAAGTATGTTTGAATTTTAAATTTTTACTTAATAGCATAACGATAACGATTTATCCTGAAACAAATTTAAATATTTGTTATTATTCAAAAAGTATAAGTCGTAGATATTTGAAAATTTTACCAGTATTTAGATTGGAATTTTCTTGAGATATTTATAGACAACGGAAATTTTCAATTTTTCTGAAAATTTTTTTTTGAATAGTCGATAACATTTTTTTGGCCCAATCAAAATACTTGAAAATTTAATACATAGTTCCACATAAGTTACTCTTATAGTGATTAGTTATAAAATGTATAGTTATAAAAATTATAAGAATACATAGGCTCATTTTTTTTTTTATTAGCATTTGAAGTTCAAATATTGACAAAAATTCGTCAAAACCATGAATATTTGCAAATTATTTTGTAGTTCAAAATTCATAAAATTGTTTGTATTTATATCCAAGGTTAAAAAATTCAACACTAAATGTTCTATAAGTTTTTCTTCATATAGCTTTAAAGGAAATTTGAAGCGTCATTATAGGAAAAATGTTTGGAGCGTTTGAGTTTTAAATTTTTATGAAATCGCGTAACGATAACGATTTATCCTCAAACCAGGTATATGTAGGTATATCTATGATAATATAAGGTATTATGAATTATGATAACTACATGTAATGTTTTTGGAAAAATTGATTAACCATGCCTTATTCAAAATGCATCCTAATTGAAAAATAATATATTTGTTTCAAAATAGAATATATGACAATATTTAAATAGAACATATATCCTAGACTAACAAATCAGATCCGTTCAGAATCGTTTTTCGTATACGATGATACCTATCATTGCATTCAAATCTAACCGACCCTAGTCAGAGGTCCACCCCACCACCTAATGTACAGCAGAGCGACATCCACTTACCCGCTTTTTATTTATTTTTTATTAAAAATGTTTTTTAGCATTCTAGCCAATAGATGTTCCATTTAACCACAAGACTCAATATTCTTTTAATGTATCATAATCACTTACATATGATTTGATTACTATAATTGATTTTGTATACTATTACTGTTGGTAACCCACGTGATGGAAAGTTTGCTTAAATTGAGTTGTGATGTATGCACGGGTATTATCAATTAGACATATTATATAATTATACTATTATACAATATTAAAATTCACTAAAACAAACAAATTCAATAATAATAATAATAATAATAATAATAAAATATAAAAATTATATTTATATAATATTTGGTGTGATATTAGCAATGGATCCCAGACAGATAATCAAGTACTGCAACTACAAGTGCTTTTGATGCTGGCGTGTGAAATAATTAAAGGTATCTCATGAAAGCTTACATAATATACATTTTAATAATTAATTTATATTTATAGGTATATATAGTGATTAACTATGATTAATTCAATTGCCATATTACTAAGACACTAAGAAACGTTCTTACAATGTCCGATTAAAGTTAACGGACACTTAACCGGCGGAATTCTGTCGGTAAATATCCCACTAACCGTCCGTTAGCCGTTAACGGACACTTAGCCGGACCTAAGCCATTCTAAAATATTTATAAATTTAAAATATATTTTTAAATGCATGTTTTATGAGCATAGTTATTGTCGAACGCAGCAAGATTTTATTTATTTACATAAATACGGAAACACGCAGATGTATCGTTTTCTTAACATATATTTATAAATTATCTTCATGTCAAAATAAAGATTAATGTTATTATATTATTTTCGGTAAATATTAAAAACAAATCGGTACTAATTATTTATTTGTGATATTTAAAATTTGTTTAAGACAAAAAAAAGAACATAATAATTTGTTATAAGATTATAATATATAAGCATAGTCTACGAATCAGAACACACTTTTAAAATATGTCTTTAACATTGACTCAATGAAAACAAAATGTTCATATTATTATATGCAATTTAACACATATTTAATAAGTATTTTTCAGTAAATAAAAATAAAATAATATCATTTTTGATAATATATTTTTCTAATTATTTATAAGACATTGGATACTCAAAAAAGTAAATATTATACATATATATATATATATATTTTTTTTTAATTGAGAATAAGACTTCAACAGCTAGGTCATTAACCTACGGTTTATATTATATTGCATTATATATTACATATATTATATATATTAATATATATATATATATATATATATATATATATATTATCCGACTGTTAAGATTGAGATATACGTCATAACTCATAATTTGATCGAAAATAAAGAACCCGTTCAATTTTTCAATTTGTGATTAATAAAGGTAAGAGTTTGAAAGTAGGTACTTGAAATTTGAATTATATAAAAAAAATATTTTTGACACCACTTAATTTAATCCTTATCATAATAAGAATAAAATATATACATATATTATAATAACTTTTATAACTGTTGTGTAATTCATATTTACTATTGTTATGATTACAATAGTTGAATAATGTATTATAAAACTCGTTGATTAAAATAATACCGAGTCATGTGCTCAACGTGTTATTGATAAGTATTATTACTATTATTTCAACTTATTGAAATACTATTTTCCATATTTTGTAGGCTATAGATAAATCTATTTGATATTACTATTTTTGGGCTATAAGGATAATTAGTAATTACTTCGAATAAGTTTTAAAGATCAACCACGAACTCTCAGACTTACAGTCCCTCCAGCAACGGAGAACACAATTATTATATATCTCAAAACTTAATTGAAATAAGATTATGTCATTTTGACTGTATAATAGTCTTATTATTATATTTTCATTTTTTATTTAAAATGTATATAAAAACCTATACCATATAGCATCATAGATATTCTAATTCCAAATTTTGTAATCTTTTTGAATACATTATATTGTCATAATATTTTAAAAACTTATATACCTATACATCACTTTTATCGTTTAATTCACAATGTAAAATGAAAGTTAATATATGCTTGAAAATAATCTACCTCTTGCAATGATATGAGAACAAATAAATAATAATTTGAATACCACGACTGTAAGTACGCACATAACAATGTTTTATAAAAATAATATAATTATAATAAATAAGTACGAATTTTATAATCCATTTAAAGTTTTTATGAAATATTAATTAAAATTAAAAATTAAAAGTAAGTTACAAACTTAAAACAATATACAGATCAACAGTGGTTAAAGTTGTTTATATTTAATATAGATAAATAGCTGTAAGTTAAATTAAATACAATTTAAAAACAAATAAAATTAGTTTAGTTAAGGTATAGCTTAATAGTTTATATTAATATATATTCCTACTGATGTAGTTGGTAGTTTACATAATACAAGCATGGACTATAATATTGTTTGAAAATAAAACACTCATCATTGAAAAAAAAAATAATAATAATAATAATTTACAATCACATACTGTTAAATAATGTCATTATCGGCATATACATCTAACGGAATGAAAATTAAACAGTAAATATTATAATTTAGTCTGTCGGTGAAATGGGTTATGGCTTCCTTCGAATTGAAAATAATAATAATTAGGAAACATGTAGTATAACATAGCTAGTAATACTTGGTTATAATATAACCTCTGAAGTTAAAACGAAAATAGTCAAATAATAAAAATAAAAAGTTAAAAAAATTTCACAAATTCACAATATCGCTCTCAAATAGTCGAATTCTATATGTAGCAACGTCAGTAGTTTTTTATCATTTGAACTGAGGATTTCTATAATAGGCACTTCAAAACCTCAAAATATATATGCACTTAAAATGTGCTCTAAAAAATGTAATATTTATATAAAATATGATAAATACTAAAATAGCTATATTATAATATTTATATGAAAAAAAAAAAATTAATTGCCTTCGTATTTTTCTTAATTTTCTCTAACGTGATAAATTATGACGGACAAGTGAAGTTCACTCACTATACACGCGTTGCGGTATTAATGGCAAATAGTGTAATTACATAACCTAAATAATATCATATTTAGATATTTAGATATCAGTAAAGTTGACCGTTTATTGTATTGTGAATTATAAAAATAAAATATGAATTATAATTCTATTTTATTTCGACAGCAATAATCGAAGCTGTATAGCTGTGACGGATGTACGTTACCTATTATATTACTAGCTATGCTTAAATGATAATATTAATATGATAATATATTTATACACATTTTACAGATTGTTATGTCTTATAATATCATTATATCTAATATACCTATATATATTTTTAATGAAAGTTTTCATCCCTAACTAGGTATTACTTATTGTTATGTTTATATAATTATATTGTTTTATACATGAGTATAGTATTATGTACAATAATTTAATCACCCGCAAGTAACCACGTATAATGTATGCCTTAAAAAATTGTTATAACCCATGATTTTATCCGACAAAAAAAAAAAAAAAAATTCATTGTAATATTATGTGTAAATTAAATTCAATATTATCATTAAAATTGAAAAACTCTTACAAATAAATGAAAATAAGTAGTACTATATAAGTACATATAACTATATCAGTACGTATTGCAAGATTGATTTATACATACCTATACTTATTAAAATTATAATGGATTGAGATAGGATACAGTTTTTCAAGTACCATTAGGTATACCACACAAAATTAAACCATTTTTAAAATTCTATAAGATCACAAACCAAGACTGTATTTAAGTGCATGAAGATAGATAGGTATTTGGTAAATTGTATCACTTTATCATTAAATTGTATAGTAATATGCCAAATGTACAACCTTAAATTAATATCTTGCAGATTTGATATACTTAACTACCATGGAAATCAAATATATATATATATATATATGCAGCAAAGGAAAAAAAATTTTTTAAATACTATATAATATCTTAGGAATTGACACTGGAAAAGTGGAAAATGAGAAAAGTGATGTTTTGTAAACATAAATATTTAATTTTTGGATCATTACAAAATGTTACTGTTATAACTACAGTAATTTTTTTTAATGACAACAAATTAATTTATTATATTTCCATGTTTGTAGTTTTTTTTTTTATGGTTTAAATTTATTTTCGGTACCTATGTGAAATTAAAAATATAATGTGGATAATATATTTTATTTACAAAATAATATAAACTTACAAAAAAAAAAAAATAATAATAATAACAATATAAATAATTAAAAAAAAAATTTTTTTTGGTTTATTTACGGGTAATATATAAATTAAAAACTCTAACATATGATGTCAATATATGACGAACGTATTAAAATTAAAATAATACATGAAAAACCACTATTTTTCGTAATAATTACGAAAAAAAAATCATTATTATTATTTATAACTGTTAAATTCGTAATATAGTATGGTAAAGTGAACGAAGCGAATAAAACTAAAAAAAGTAAAACGTTCAAAAAACTTATTAGAACACGCTGACTGAACTTATTTCTTCATGGAAGTGACACTATTGTATTTTATTAGTATAACAAATGATTATTATAATTAGATACATCTTTGGCAAGACTTTAGCGATATAATAAAACTAATTAATAAATGTCTAATAATTGTATCTTTCCAAATTATAGTAGTAATAATACAGCAGTTATAGATACCGATTTTATTTAAAATAAAATCTGAAATATAAAAGTTTTGAAGTTAGAGTAAGCATGTATTATAAAAATATAATATATATTTGATACTATCTAAATATGTTAATTGGATATTGGTTGTCCTTATAAATTCTGCGAATAAAAAATAAAATAAATAAGAATGATACTGTTTGATTTTGACAACATAATTATACTTCACACGCCCTAGTGAATGAAATCAATAAAACGTTCAAAAATGTAGGTATCTGAAAACATGCTGACTGAACTTATTTTTCTGGAAGCTTGTATCTTAAACTGTATTAGTATAACAAAATATATCATTATAATGATTTGGGTACTTACATATTTAGTAAGTCTTAACAAGTTATACTATATAATATATATATATATCAATATAATAAACTAATAATTAATTGTTTTTTGTCGGATGATTCAAAGTCTAGAGGCATTTAACAATATGGGGGTAAGGTCGAACTAAAACTATATTAGTCGAATTGCACTTGATTAAAAACAAAAAAACTAAAATGAACGAACTGTACTTGGATTCAAGAAAAGCATTTAAAATTTTTTTTATAAATATATCAATATATATTAAACTTAATTCATTGCAATTTTCACAAATTATTTTAAACATGTTTTTATTCATATCTATACTGTTTTATTTGTGATATTTATAATATAATAATTCATTTCTGTATAATTAAAAAAAAAAAAATTTCTTTAAAATATAACAGATATCTAATATACATATTTCTTACATATAAATAAATATTAATTAGTATGCCAATGATAACATTTTAAGTAGAAAATAAGAAAGTATTTTCAAAATAGCATTTTTGTTGAAAACTCTTTTTTAACCCAAATGTAGTTCGACTATTTTCTCATTTTTTAACTCAAGTGCAATTCGACTATCGTACCAAAAAGAAAATCTAACAATATCATGTATAATTGTATAGTTATCATAGCTGGGTATTTTTGTGTTTAAAAAAAAAAATTAAATCTGAAAGTAAGATTAAACAAGCATTGCGAAAATACAATAGGTATAATTGATAATATCTCAATATCATACTTAGATATCAGTTGTCCGTGTAAATACAGTGAATAAAAATAAGAAAGATATCATTTGATTTTGACAGCATATAATATTTCTCACGCCCTATAGCTGGGACGGATGATGCAGTTATTATATTACCTGTTATACCTAACGGAAAAAAATCACGTAACTTTATTAATGTTATATATTATTATATTATCATCAAATAGTTTTTCGTTTTAAAACCTCCCGTCGGGTGAGCACTCGCACGGTATCGATTATCCGTTTCTTTTATTTTTCTCTCTTCCCCGTCAATACAAACAATATTTATCACTTTATTATGTTTTCGGACGTGATCACGGATGGCATAAACAGGATACAAGTAGGTATAGAGGTACACCGGTACACGTGTAAAAGTGATTTTATTTATTTCTACCTGCACCTCCGTGTATGAATAATAATAGTATACCCCTGCGTATACTAAAATATAAACTAATAACGTTCAATCGCCTTCGTGGGCGTTTATTTACGATTATTATTATTATTATTTCTCTTTTCATTACATATCCCGACATCTGTAAAAATATAAAGCCGGTATCATACTAATAAGAATGCTTAAAACTAATCAAAAACATTTAAAAAATATATATACAAATATATTAAATAATTTGCCTTAAGAAGGTGATTATTTTGAAATGTTTCTATCACCATAGTATAGGTACTCTTTCATAGTAGTCCATTTAATTACACATATTAGTATTTCGTAGTATTTATAATTAATGGGAGTAAAAATAATTCGAAAATTTCAAAAATCAAAATTTTAATAAATTTGTTATTAAAGGAAAAAATATTGAGGCGAACATGCTTGGCGAATATTCCTGTATTTTATCTTCATCACATTTTCCATTTTGTAAAAGACGCACGTTTGTATTTAAGCCACGTATATTTATTTTATACGTAAATGTATAGGATAGTCGATAAAACTCTTTAACAATATTAATGGAAGTTTCAAATTTAGGTAAAAAATTTGAGATTTTATAATTTTGAGAGTTTGATATGACGGCGGTCCTGTATCGAGTCATAGTTTTGACTACGGAGTACCGCCCCCACACAATCTGATCGCACGGCCGAGTGAATTTAATATTTTTCTGTAGTTATAGAATAATATTTCTGAATTATTTACTAGGTTATGATTGCATATTTTTTAATGGATTTTTAATGACCGACGTTATACATAAAGATATTTTTCTATGTTTAACCGTATCTATAGCGTAATAGTGTCAGTAAAAGGATTGTGAAATTAAAAATTATACAAAATATTATTATTCGTCGGACTTTAAGCAATAACCTATACGGTTTGATAAATTTCAAAGCTAAAGAAAAATATATTGATGGCAACTGTTGTCAGCGAAGACAAGGAGATCGAAAACTAAAATAATACGAAGAAAAATCAATCGGTCATCGTCGTTTAATACCGAATACCTTACAATATAAACGATTTAAGGAATTGTTATATTATAATGGGTCGGTAGTTGGTATTTTGTTAAGTATCATTTTAATTTGAACTGAAAATGTAAAATATATTTATTTTTCAAGTACTATTAAGTTGAATTACGTACATGTTATCATATATTTGTGTCGATGCATTTTCTTTTAATTATTAATTTTTAACTAAATATTAAATAATTAAACTCTCATAAAAATAAAATGAAATATTATATTTTACTTGGAAGCATACTACACGGTATATCATATAACATCATAATTAATGAAATTAATAGTATAGCTATGGTAGTATAGGTATAGGTACCTAATCAAGTGCCTAAAGCTACGTGAAATTCCTGTATACATCTCTTTTATGCAATTGAAAGGAATATTATATTATTATTACGAAAGTCACATAAAGATAACCTATAATAAAATAACTGAATAATTAACTGCATTAATCTATACAGTAATTCTAGACCAAATCAGGAGTGCATGATTGGTGTGTAAAAAACTAAAAATTAATTAATTGTTTGTAATAATATATCTAAGAAATTGTCTTCAAAGCAAATAATTTACAAATAATATAGTAAGTGTGCACACCATATCAATAATTTATAGAAAATATTAGAATTTCTACAAGACGGGAAATTTAGTACAAAACAATTTAAGCGTGAAGGTTAAAATAACGTGTTTGGTTGGATTTATTTATTTGTATTGTATAATTACAATAAAAAATCATATTATTCTATTTAAACGTTAAATAAATATTAAACTCACTTGGTAACAAAATATGTATAGTAGATACTCGATTAATATCCAGATAATACATACGATAATTAATGAAAAATTAAACTGAAATTAATATTCTATAGCTGATGAAAGAGACGATAGAACCATAATTGTCGAATTAATAATAATAATAATAACTCAAACGAGTATTAGGTTGGTATAATACATTACGAAAAATACGATAAAATCATTGATTAATTATGAATAATTAATTGATTAATTTCAGTAGTAAATTTTTACAAAACGGCTCTAGAAAAAATCTAATAAAGAAATGAAGATTTATTATATATTTAATATATAGTATGATTTATATTTCACCTATTATAATTTTATTCAACTGTTCTTGTCTAAAATCATAAATATTATAATTTATAATGCTATTATATTGAAAATCATTTTTCATTCTTAACATGTATAATTAACACTTGTTGTTGTTATAATATAACTATAGGTCATACACTTATTATACACCCTAATACTTCATTTCCTAAAACATAAAGCAATTCTGGTAATTACAATTAAATATAATAGATTTAATTTTTCACACATAACCTTTACAGTGGCCGTTTCGTAAATTATCAAAAAAGTGATGAATTACCACAATGACAGAAATCTGTAATGCATTTTATGTTAACAAGATAAAATGTATTAAACTTGAAAATTGGACTTCTATTAACCAAAAACAGGCACCATTAGTGATAAAAGTCAGTTAAGAAAATGTACTCTACAAACTTTGTACTATGTCTCATTAATCTTGATCAGCTTTATCAAGAGCTCTTAAAAGTTAGTTCAAATAACGTCAAATTATAGAACTGCTGGGAGAAAATTAATCTGGTATTATTTTGTTTTAAAAATTAGCGAATTGAATCCATTTATTTAGAGAAAAATAAAAAATAAATATATACATTGGTATTCATTTATACCTTAAGTAGGTAAATAGATTAATTTTAAACGAATGAAAAATGTATATATATATATATATATATATAATAAATAATATAAAATGATTATAATTAATAAATAAAAACAATAAATATCAAGGAGTTAATTATTTGACTACGGAATAAATGATACAAGGACGGAATCATAATATACTTTATGTATTTTATTGAAACTTTTTAACTATCTGACAAAACACAAAGAAACTCTATAAGAAATATTTTAAAACGTAAATTGGAATTAAGATACACAAGTAAGCACTATAAGTGTAAATAACGTAAAATTAGTGTGCTTTAAATGTAAATAAGTACACTTGACATAAATTAAATTTTACTGTCCACATTGCTAAACACTATTATTGAAATTAACTTTTATCTTAATAAATAGTTTTTATTGATAAACTATTCAAATTCAAACTCACAATGTTGACTATAAAAAAAAATATTAAGATACCTACAATATTTTTTTTTCACTTGTATAGAACATTGTGAATATGAATGATATTTGTACTTATTTAAATTAAAATATCATATGTACGCGTATAGAATGCAAAGTTAAATATTGTTTATAAAACAGCCATGTATATTTTGTTTATAGTTAAAATTATAAAAAACTTTATTCTTAACGTAAACCTAGAATACTAAACAATTACGTGGAAATGGAAATTAAATTGTTCTGAAAATCATCGATTTAAAGGCATGTCATATACCATTATTATAATCAAAAAACCTCTAATGATTATATGATTGATCTAATGAACTATGTACTTTCATTTCATTTAAGCAATTTAAGAAAAATAGAAAAATAACAAATGGTTTAAAAAATATTTTTATCTTGAATAATTAAATATTATGTACTAAGTCCATCTTGAATATTATAATAATATCATACATTTATAATATTATAGGACGTGTTTTGTGTTGTATATGATAACTTTTATGTATAATATGTAACTTATAATATTATTCATTCAGATTGATCTAGATATAAAACTATTATAATTGGTAAAAAAAAAATACAAATATTTTGATTTAGTATATATCATAATTCCCTTGATATGTACATTAATAGTAATACTTTTAGTGACACACAAAATATCATAACAATGCATACCAACAAATTTCTAAAAATTATTTACCTACTAATAATATTGACTGTAATAAATAACTGTTTTACCCCCCCCCCCCTCCCAGCTACCTCCTCGTAAAATAAGTTAAGTTTATGTTTGCTGTTATTTAATCCCGCTGAAATTTTGACAAATGAAAATGCATCTATAATCTATTTAGCCTAAAGATTTGTTCTTAAGCTGACGGACGTGATATTTTTCATTCGGAGGGCGTTAACCAAATAATGTATTACGACTAATCTCAATTGTCTGGCATAATTTATTTTTCAGAGATACGATATAACCGTTTTATTCAACATCAATAATGGGTTTATGGAACAGGAATGCCTTGAAATTTTAAAATAAAAAAGGTTCCTATACTTACTACAGATCGTTTTATATGGACGATTATAGAATATAAAATTGGTTTTACATATCATAAATTATTCAAGTGCTAATGGATAATATAAACCAATTTAGATAGATACTTGGATTTATTAAATTTGAGGGGTTGTGAATACATTTAAGTTTATTCACATATAACTTGATGAAACTGTACCCCCAAGTCGTTATGTACATATTAAAACTCAAAAATAACATTTGAAGTTAAATAACTTTACCAGTTAGTTCAAACAACTTTAAACAAAAACTATTAGAACCCATCACCTGATGATTTATTATTATTTTATGTTTTTAATGACTGTTGTTAACAATATTGTATAAGCAATATAATTCTTCTGACTCGTTCCTAATCTAAAACTGTAAAATTTAGTTTAAATTGAAATAATAAACTATAGCAAACAAATAAACAATAAGTAAATATTAATATTTTAATACAATTCAAATTGTTATGAAAAGTTTTGTTGGTAAGATATTCAAAAAAATTCATTTCTGACGTGAATTAGTATACTTGTAGAAAAATTTAACCAGATAAATATTTTCTAATATGAAAATATGATTGAATAAATTAACTATATTTTTATTTTTTTATTATCTGTTATAGTTTGTTAAGGTTTAAAATAATAGTCTACATACGATTAGATTCAGGTTACAAGTAAAAAAAAAAAAAATAATAATAATAATAAAAACTATGTTCGTAGGTTAACATTATAATATTATACAATAAACACAATTATTACTTATATTATATAATATCATGTTTTATGGTGTACGATTTTAATAACATTATAACGCTCAGGGTGGCCCACAATGTGCTGACTTTATAAAGCGGAAAGGTTTCGACAAAGAATTCTTAGTCATAATATTTTTAAAAAACAAAACATAATTGGCCATTTTGTATAGATTTAAAATCATAAAATAACAACGACAGTAAACATTATTTATTTCTACTGACTTTCTACCAACAATAATAAATAATAGTGATCTAAGATTTAAATCAAAATTTAAATGATTTTGTAATACCTTATTTTATAATTCTGAACATAGGTATATGCATGATTTGCATTATCGTGATTATTTTTATTCGAATAACAATGCAATTTATATATAATTGTCAATTACACTCACTCAAACGCATAAACTATTTTCAAGAATAAAACGTGAAGGTGTCATTGTAGTAACAAAAAAATCGTACTGAGTGCGCGGTTACATGGAAATAATATTACGATCGAAAACTATAAATATGCATTTGAATGGCAAAGAAAATGTCAACTGTAATAAATGTGTTCTCTAATACCAAACGATATGTATGCACACGTGTATATGCATGCATTAAATCTGAAGAAAAATGTTTTTGCTATAATCAGATAAAGACAGGAGCTGAACAAGCTAAACACACATAGTTCACCGCCCACCGTTGTTTGACGGCTATCATTAGTCACATCAAATATTTTTGAAACTTTTACATTTTGCTATATGTCTACATAGATCTTTTCACAAGTTTTAGTCGTATTATATTTTGTGAACACCGTTCGTGGTGTGATCCGTACATCTTATTGATGTGCGTACAATTTTTATTTTAAACTAAATTCAAACTATCTATAAATGTAGTTTAGAAAAAAAAAATAGAAAATTGTTTGGTATAAATTATTTTTGTAATTTTGACCCCTGGTTTATGGACTATAATATAATGCAGCTTTTTTTAATAAATTACTAATCATGTGATTTCACTGCAGTTTAAAAATTTACAAAAATGTTGTACCTGTGCTAAAAATTGTATTGCCTGATTAGGTACTTAACTACAATATAAATTAAACAAATAAAATCGTAGTAGCAAGCCAAATGTTAAATAGTATAATATGTAATAAAAACTAATGATTGGGTATGAAAATAATTTTTAAAATATATACAGGTGTTATATTATGTATAACTAATAATCATTTAAAAATTAGGAATACATTAATATAGTTAAGTATGTAACTAAAAATCTCAAAATAAATATATAGATTTATGATAAATAAAAGCGTTTAATATATACTTATTTATAGTGTTGTTACTGTTGCTCTTATTACTCTTAAACCAATTACAAATTACAGAATTAATTTATTTCATAAATATCTATAATTTAAAATAATACTGTATTCGATTTTTGAATTGTTATCTCAAAAATCAATTAATATATAAAAAAAGAACTTAATTTTACCAATAAAATACTTACTAATAAATATTATAATTTATGTATCATTATAGAAATATTGTAAACGAATTGTAATTTACGAGTATAATTAGAAAAGTTAAACAAACTTTTAATAGCATGAAATATGTTGAAACAATTTTAATTAAATTTAAAAAAAATTTAAAAGCAGGTAAGTGGATGTCACTTTGATGTACAGACGTACAATAAGTTACTGTAATGGGTAGTATATAACATTGTAATTCAATGATATAATATCATTTTATATGAAAAACGATTCTGATCGGAGATGGGTTGTCATTCTAGTATATTTTATACGATATTAATTATATTGTTATTATATTTAAAAAAAAAATGTAGGTACCAATAAAATGAATTCCAAATTAATCAAATCGGATTCCAGATGTACCTGACTCAGTCATTTATAGTGTATACAATTTATTATAAAGTATACTCTAGAAATTGTAAATACCCACGAATAATACTTATAAATTACAACAATATAACTAAAATGGTTATTCTGGTTATTTAATAAATAATAAGTAATTTCATCTAAATTTGAACTTTAAATAACTATAAAAAAAATTGTGTTTAAATTTTCATTCCTTAGTTTAAAAAAATTAAACGTTTTATACATTTTTATTAACTAAATAATTTTTAAATTTTTAATTAAATAAATTATGTAAAAATTTGAACTCTAAACGGTTATATAAAAAAAGTGCCTATGTATTTTTAATATTTTTCAACTGTTATTATTTATTTATTTTTATTTCATACATACCTACATAGATATGAATACTAGACCCCACTGAGAGAACTTGTATTATATCAACATATGGTGAACTGTTAGGACTAACATTGCTTATTTAAGATATTCCGACCATTAATACTTTTTGTATATAAAATAAATTTTCTACAGTCCACTTTTGAATATTTAGTTGTTTTCCAATAATTTGATAGCGCCCAGCATGTATATTAAGCCGAGTCACACCCGTGTCATATTTAATCGACTTTCGTGGCAAACAGTGAAAATTGTATTACATTTTCAAGTTTTTAATTCAATGAATAAAATTTTATCGACATTTATAGAATAAAAAACTAAAAAAAAAGAAAATTTCAAATGTCCATAAATAACTTAAAAAGATTTTAAATATTTCAAACATTGTATTAATTATAGAAAATATCAATATAAACATTCAGTGAAAATTTTATTTGTCTACGGTAATTTGTTTTAGAGTTACACCAACATCTATAATCGATTTTCTTAAAAATTGATTTTGCGTAAAAATTTCCGTTTTTCCTTAATTTTTTCCCCCGGAACTTTTGAAAACTACTAAGAATTTTACCTCCTCAATGTTTTGACTCCCCCCCCCCCCCCAATGCACCATCTACATCCACTTAACGACCGAAAAAGCTACTGAAGTTGTAAATCGAAGCATTATTTTGACAACTTATCGTGTATACAGACACCGGAGACACACATTTAATTTTAAACTATCACGTTCGCATTCAGTTAAATTTGCATTTAGATGTACCTACATAATAATATGTCACTAACTCTCGACTGCTGTAATAATCGAAAACCCATCAAAATTTCGGCATCATATTTATTGCTGTTCGTGTAGTAATACTACCAATGATAGGTTGGTGCCAAATGAAACTAGAGATGTGACTGACCCATCACGTCAACTCGAATAATTGTTGGAACCTGCCACTGTACCGCGTGTTATTACTCTAAATATTAATTTAAAATATATATATAAATATGCTACGTGTAGGCAAATTACTGGTGTACAGTTTAATAGTTATGCGATTATATAATATGGTACGATTTGGGTGGCGTAATATGGAAATTAGAAAAGTGACATTTCCACGAACCGAACGTGATACACACAAAATAAATGTAATTACGCTTAAAAATGTCTATGTGTGAATAAATAACAACGCTACTGTAAATTTAATAAATCTAATATCTTAACGTTCTAGACTTCATTGTAACTGGTGTTGGTAAAAAAGCAACACAAACTGGGTTATTAAATTTAATAGGAATCACGATTTATTAGAGTTGCCGTTTACTCAACATAATTCGGCAGTTGGAAACGAATACTCATATTTTATAAAAACGTCATAAATATAAAATACAAATTAAAATTACTATGATAAGACACAATGATCAGTTTAGTTATTGAAGCTTCTCAGTCCCGACATTCTCATAACCCCATAATTATATCAAGCACTCAATAATAAAATATACTTATTGGTCTTAAAATGACCATATAATATTATAACTACCCAATACTCTCTTTATTCATCCATTATTGGACATCAACATCCTACTTTATGGTAATAGGCAATAATGTCAATAATTAACGTAGAACAAGACCTGTACATGTATAAATACGTTAAGTACTAACAAATAAAATAATAGTAAAACAATAATAATGTAGACAATACAATATTGTATTTATCTCAGGAAATATCAATTAAATATATTCCGGAGGAAATGGCTTGGACGTAAGAACATTGGACATTGATCGATATCAGCTATAAAACGTTAAACATTACACCAAAATATTTATTTGGTTTAACTCAAAAACAAATAATTTTAGATTCTTGAAATGTTTGAAATATTTAGTAACTATTTATTGTATTAGCTTGTAATAAATAAAATGTCCAAAATATATCTACGCTTTATATAGCTTTTAATAGGCATGATCAATTTTATAAGTTTTTCGAAAATAAAATTTTACTATTTTTCCGTAGTATTTTTGTCAATCATTTAGAATTTTGTATTTTAATCCCTATAGAATTACCACCTAGGATTCTAAGCTACATTCTTTTAAGAAAAGAAGAAAGTTAAAAATTGAAATATTTTCAATATAACAACTTAAAAAACACACACACACATACACATCATTGTAAAATCAACACATTCATAACTTTACAGTATTTTTAGGGTTTAAAATAATATCTATTATTCTTTTTTTTTTCATTAAATATAGGTACCTAGATTTAATTTGGAAATTATCACAAAAAAAAACAACAACAACAACGCACAAAATTGTAAAATCAATACATTCATTGCTCCGCTTAAAATCTAAAATTTAATTTATTTATTTAACCAACGACCAACATGCATATTTTATACTCGATTATGCAAAACAATAAATCGTCCATTATTTGCTGTTCTTAACGCGCGCTTATATAATAATCTTTACGATTTATTTATATGTATATTTTTTTTTCGTACTTATATAATTAATTATTTTACGCTTTAAATAAAGAGTTTATTAAATTGTAGTTTTTTTTGTTTTCAATAAAAAGTCCAAAACAAAAGACCTCATGCCAGTGTCGTATTCAATTAATTAACTGTATAATTCCTTGATTATAATTTAAAACCAATTATTAGTTTAATCTATAATAATTACTTCCCAAAATGGATTTTCATCACGGTATTCAAAATGTATTCACTTGTTTTTACATAATCATTCATAGTAATACGACGCCGTAGTATTATATATATATACTTTGTCTTTAATCACATTTTATTTTGTATGACTTAGGTACCTTTAATTATAAAATATAGGTATCTAATATTTTTAATGAACAATATTGTAAAAACGCTGTGCATTTAATTATAGGACAACTGAGCTGTAGTTTTTGGCAATACTTGGAAAACGTTAGGATTCTTCCTTTGAATTATAGTGGCGTAGGATACGTCACCTGATGCATTATCAATTGTTATTTAAACTATACCATAAACCTGACTATGTAATATAGTGTGTGGGATTAAAAAATCATAAAAATAAACCACTTAAATTAGATGAATGTTTTTACAAACAAAAATTATTTTGAATTTTAATGTCAGATGGACCGAGGTTTTAATATATGCTTACGATTCGGGTACCTACTTACATACCTACTTTAATTTTATCAACTACAGTTTTTGACCGTTTTCTTTTGACATTCTTCCTTTGTATAGACTATAGTACACTACAGCAATATCAATAATAGTATAGTATATACGTTAAATATTTCCAATGCATAGCTCTGCATCGTATAAAAACTTCAATGTTCTTGAGATATAATATAATATGTAAAATATACAATAAATTTAATCTGAAACGTTATTTTATTTTTAAAAAAAGTCAAAGAAAACGTTTATGTCCCAAGAGAGCTAGAATTATTTTCACTCCCTCGTCCTTCTTCGTTTTAAAAAGAGGCGGTTTCAATCTAAATTTTCCTTTAAAAAAAAGGATGAGCACTGAGCAGCAATGTAAATCCAATATAACAGCATCAACTCCACGCCTAGGCCGACCACTCCCTCCCTTTCAATGCAGAATTCTCTACTATATATATATATATATATGTTTACCAATGTATGTTATCAACATTTTCGACGTAACCACAACACGAGTTTTCCGATTTTTATTTGATTTATTGTGATCTTTTAAGATTAGTCTTACATATATTACGGATATTATTATAATATAATTTGATAAGTGGGTACGTAAAGGTACCTTTGATTTTTTGAAAAATACCACGTGAACAACGTGGCAACCATGATCACAAACAATCGCGATCGTCGACAACTTCGATTATCAATAACCACCGTGACTAAACCAACAACCACGTTAATCAGCATCAACTACAATCATGAGGTAAATCCGAAATTTAGTACGAAATGGCACGACGACATATTTTCTTATTATGATAACCAACGAAATAATAACAATATAATGAGACGACATGCAGCCGGCTAAATGAGCTCGTTAGGCTCGTTAGTCTTAACAACGGCGTGGCTTAACGTGAGCGTTTCCTAACGGCCATGTGTATAAAACGTTTAACCGACGTATAATTCTTAACGGTTCGTTTAAAACCTTTGGCTTTTGGCTGCCGCGTAAACGGTTCAGACACGTCACGTTTGACAACAGCTACTTCATCACACGAATAACGTGAAAACAATATTTCAAGACATTAATTATTATTATTACTACCATTATCATCATTCAGTCGATTTTCCAGGAAAATTTAAGCATTAAAACATTACATTTTCGTAACACACTCTATAGTGTAAACATAGGAACGTTAAAAAAATTCAAAATTATTTTCACACGTTTCACCGTGTTAATTTAACCGTCCGTAGCATTTGTAATAATCATTATTAACGTCCTCAGCTATCAAGCATCGCCATGTTTTTAACTCTAGAGTTTCATAATCTACATTTCATGACGTATTATTAAATCTATAGCCGTTATCTAATGTTTTGAACAGAATTTTTTTTCAAAAATGTTTTACTTTTGAGTTTTTTGTTCCTATATTGATATAGGTTTTTATTTTAATGAACAGTTTTTTTATAAACATTTTCTCTTTCAAGTTTAACAAACAAAACTAAGTCAATAATGAATATTGTTCCGTACAGGAATTGTTTGAGTGGACTGTATTGATGCTGGTTCAGTTGTTTAGAGGATTGTTACGGAGTATCTGTACCGTGTGAGTGTTTTATACCGCGCAAGTCTGCCCGTGGTGGGTCTTGCTACGGCGTAGATGTGTCGTGAGTGTTCTATACCGCGCAAGTCTGCCCGTGGTGGGTCTTGCTACGGCGTAGATGTGTCGTGTCAGAAGGTCCCGAACCGCGCAAGTCTGCCTGGGTAGGTCTTGCTACGGTGAGGTAGGACTGACTACTGACAGATTTTGTGCTCCGCACTCCCTTTTATAACCTTGGTCTCGCCTGCTGCGGCGCTGTGTACTAACATGAACCGCCCATGATTGTCTGTGGTTGGTTATTGCGTACGGTCACGTGACGGCGCTGGCCAATGCATTGGTTGTTGCCACCTTCGAAACCACGCCCACAGCAGTCCGATTATAATGCCGTTGTGTGTATAACGGCGTTGTTGCTGTAGTTGCCTAAATGGTGGTCGGTGGCTGGTTGTTGCTGTCGTAGCCACGCCTACCGTGATCTTGTGATTCGTTAAAGCGCTTGAAGATATGCAAACGCCGGCCTGTGATTCGCTAAGGCGCGCTGGCGCGTCCGTTCCGTTACAGAACACGGGACCGGCCGTTTTGCATGTTGTGGCACCGTAGCCGGCGTGCAGACCCGGGCTCCTGCAGAGCGCGCGGGTTGCCGAACGCTTCGTCTTTGCTCACCGTGAGCCCTCATACTGTTACCAGTGGAATGAGCATTTATGACATTATACATAAATACTCTTCGCAGAATACACACGGGTCACCAAGAATAGTTCGATTGGGCAAGTTTGTAGCTATCGTGTACGTTATTGCGACCGGTGCTCTGTGGACCAGTCTGACCCGTGCTCTACATAATACATAGATCCGGCCGGTACAGTCGGCGGGAGGTTGGTAGCTCATGTACGCCTCCCGACGTCAAACGTGCCCGCCGTATGTACCGACTGTATTCCGAATCTCATGCTATTATGCAATCGTATTTTGGCCCAAACGGCCCCGTACAAATAACATACATATATTTAATAAAAGAAACTATATTTGATAATATTACCTGGGGAACAACACGACCCCGCGTGGCGTGAACAAATATAATATGTTAAAATATACAAGGGTAAACCTCGATACTAGATATATAGTTGGAATATAATATATGTGTTACAATTTTGTTTAGCGTGTATTGTTTTTTATTCAGTTTAAAAGTTTGTGGAATGAATTATTTCAGTATTGTCCAAATGTAATTTATTGATTAATTAGATAACACAATTGTTTTTATTGACTACCTACCGACTCGATATAGTTGAATACAATACGTAAATAATTGAGTTTTGTATTACAATGCGTTTAATAGATACAAAAAGCTAATTAATGCTTATACGTAGTACAAATCATTATATGTTTTATAAAATAAAAACATAAAATGATAATTGCAGTATATTTATGAATTAAATAACATACAAATTTCAGCCTTAAATTGGTAAATTTGAACAATTATTTACAAAATCCCTCGAATTTTTTGAGATTTTCCTATAATATTATAGGTATGACACAACAATAATATGTATATATAATATTATGCTTTACGAATCTATGTTGTGATTCCTTAGTAATTTGCCATACGTTTTTATCTTCATATAGTTATTTTAAATATTCATTGATTTTATTTAATGTTTAAAGTTTAAAACCATATAAATACGATATAACCATATTAAATTGCTTATATTATGTATAGCATATATATATAGGCAGGTAAAACTCAAAATGTTCAAGTCCTTGTATTTATTTTGTTTAATTTTTTTTCTTAATTTTTATGGCGCATAATTGATGATCGGTCTATACGTGTGTGCGACCTCCTGACCAAACGTCAAATTGAATGCCTACACTGGAATAGTGTATTTTCTACATCCGATCGGTCACGTACCGGTAATTAATATTAATCTACGACATGGTTATGAAAATATTAGGCGATAATTAAACATGTCTACGAACACAACGTGAGACATTCACGCTAGGCGGTTAAACTTTGAAGGACCGCCACGATGGAGGGGGACTATGCATCATAAAATGATATTATTGTGTGTTATACACCACTTATACCAATAGATAGGTACATTAAAGGGTGGTATTACACCGTTGTTGTACAGTGGTTGACATTGTTGCGAGGTGGAAAGTAAAACCATCGAGTGATCAGTATAGTAAAACTTATTTACGCTCAAACAATAATATCACATCGAAAAATAGTTGTTTTGCCATGATAAGATGTTATCTTAGTTACTCAGTGATCTCACCTATGATAAATTATAAACGTAATACAAAATGAAAATTGAAAATGACGTTTGAAATTCACTATCTCATATTGTTACTTATAAGTACCTAGCTATTATATCTACTGAAGCGTATATTATATTATCGTGTCAAAATTGCACAATATTCAATATCAGTATTCAATTTTAATACGTATGTAGGTTTATCTTTCCGTAATATAGAAGACATAATATATATATATGCACTGCAATCGTTTGAGAGACCTTGAAACCAACTCGGAAACACCGTGGTGAGTTACTAAAAATCAACGGTTAACCCAAGTAGTTCCTCTAAAACCCGGTGAGACAAATTACTATAATAATAATAAAAAAAAACTCCATTATCAGCTGCGTATGGATCGACCACCGTTTACATTATATAATAATATTATACTCATGCAGCCATCATTGTATTCATCGGAACGTTTCAATTAAAAACACTCATCGTGCGCCCGTATAACACATAATATATATACCTACATATCGTACTTTATGTCTTATTATTTAATATGTATATGTTGTACTGTAGTGTACAATTGATGTGTTTTTTACTCCGTGACCAGCCCAGCTGATCGCTGACGCCGTCGTCCCCCGCACACATTATACGCAAAAAAATAAGACATTTTTTATTAAATATTATTATTGTGTCGTTCGTCCGAGGTCGTTTCATTTGACACAGCCTGTTGGTTAAAAAACCACGGGAGGAAGGAAAAAAACACAATTAATTTTTGGTTGCCGATCGGTCTCACTCCACCCCGCACGAATACCGCTATTAGGTATACAAAAACCGGAAACGAGCATACATGAAGTTTAATAATCATCTTCAGACTTTTCTTCATATATTATTGTGTACAGTGCATATGCGTTGTGTTAACTTTACTATTATATAGTTCCTATGGAGTTATTAACAATAATAAAATATGATACGCATATTATTATTATGGCCCGTTGAGAGTTGTTCACCTTTATAAATTTTTTTACCTGTTGTATATTTTGAATTATCGTATACGCATATGTAATATATTTGGCTAGGGCTAGGTTATAGGTAATAGGTATACATTATTTATGTGGAATTAGTAAAACACGAACCATCAATCTTCGTCTTGATCGTGTGTGGACATATATTTTATCGGTTTTACTCGAAAACTCCAAGGATAAACAATTTATAAAATTGTATTTACTTCATCCTGAAAGACCTTGTAAAGTATGATGAAAAATACGTTCTTACGAAAAAAGTTAAATAAAAATCTATATTCCATTTTTTAATGGATGCAACTTTTATTATTATTTTTGTCGTTGAAATATTAAATTGCATAGGATAGGTAAACTGCTTACAGGTATAAGAATATTTGATATTTACATTTAAATAATATTTTAATCATTATACATTCATCCTAGGTAGTAGGTACCCTTTAAAACAAAAATATCAAAGTAGAAATTGATTTCTTATTATTTATTTTGTTTGTTTAAAAAAAAAAAAAAAAAACATTAGTCCGTTACTGAACCTATATTTTATAAAAAATATAAATTATTATTATGTAACTACCAATATACTGTTTTAGAGTAAACATAAACCAGTATTATTCCAATGATAAACAAATAAACAGTAATAAGGTTTATTTAAATTGAAATTTGACGTGGCATTTCCACATTTATATTATTATTATAACATGTTCCAGACGTTACAGTGGGTTACACGCAAAACAATTCACTTTTCCTAAATTTTAACACAGTAATCTTTATAATACTATGTACATCGTACGATTAAAAGCAATACCATATGAATCATAGACATATGTTATACTGATGGAAAGCATTTTTAGAGAGAGTTCCACAATGGATGAAATGTAAAAAAAAACCATAAGTTTGCGAATATCATGGAGCACCATTTTTACATTAAATTTTTTTATTCATATATACCATCAATGTTGGCTGAAAAACCATAATTTAAAATATGCGGCCATCCATGGCATTCCTAAACACATAGTTCTTTCTCTCTCATTTTATCTGGTTGAGATGAACTATAAAAGTAAGGCGGTAGTCTGCTCGGTGCTACCCATAAGTTTATAAGCCTATGATATGAACACATTTTATAAAAAATAGTTGGATAGTGGTTAGAGGTTACCCTGGGTTCTATATTTTTCGTATATAATATTATAATAGTACATATAGGTACAGTAAAAATTATGCTTTTGTGGGGTTTTTGAAAATGTTTAGTAGCGTTATCGTCTATGTAAAAATAGGTATATATAACTTTTTTATATTTTCACAACGACCTATTATAATAACATTTGAATTTGTTTTACAATAAAATATAAATCAATACTATAATAGTAAGTACAGTACCTAGTTTTCCATATTACTAAGTAGTAATGTATATCACAAACCAATAAAGCATTATCGTTAATATTCAGTAATTCGAAATTATTCATTGATATTATATAACATAAACCTAAAGCAATATACTGGTGTTACGAGTTTATACCATGTAAAACCCAAACGGTCGTATCGTAAAACCGCTGTGTTGCATAAAATGATGTATACTGATGTCTGATATATAGCATATTATTGCCCATAATACGTATAATATACAACTTAATATTATAAGTACAACGCATCATTATATTATAACGTTATTTCTTTAATTGATTTTTTCTTGTTATACATTACAATGTATAATAAAACAATAAGAGTTTTTACTGAAAAGGCATCTATATATGAGACGTGAACATGTTAAGAGTGTCTTTAACGTAACATGACTTGAGTGTTTTGTTAAAAATTATCTGTACTGCTTTAGATTTACTTTTCGTATCGATTTTAATAATGTTCGCAGGATAATAATCCGCTTTGCATGTCGGAACTCGACAATTCTGCTGTTCATTCTTGATATGAAACTTTCGCAAACTTTTATTTTTATCAAATCATGCAAATCCAGGTCTATATCGTCGCAGCCGGTGCAATAAAATCATCTGGAAAACGCTGTTTAAATAAATGCAAAACTTTGAAAGCCCTGAAGCTACACATTGAAACAGATAAAACTAACGACTCATATTTTATTTATATAACACTATTAAGTCTGGTTTAATAGTTTAACCAACATAATTTGCAATAATAATATTACAAGGAAAATTGTAAATGATTAAATAGACGGTTAGTTAATTGATTTCGTTTTTACCCCATACGTCTATTTACACTGAAAACATATATTTATTGCATACTAAAGTGTATATACTTAACAATTATAAAATTAATAGCAATCATTCTAATATTGTTTCTATTCGTTAATTTAAAGTAATTAAATAATATTGTCTACACTTTTATATTTTCAAACTATTTTTAATAGTTCTCAGATATATGCACTAAAAAGTGCAAATGTCAGATACATTCGAAACAATAATTACGTATGCAATGAAAAAATCATAATAATAAATTTTAAGTTAAAATTCGGTTGAATCGTAAAAAATTGAGCTCAAGAAAAATTGTTTGTGATAAAATATAATAATTTTCTGAAATATTTTGAAGGGAACATAAAACCATAGCATAGGTACATACTCGTATAAAAGGCAATTCATTTAGGAAGAATATTTTAAATTATTCTGAACTCACAACAGAAAGATCATCTCTGCTGACCTAACGAAAACGAAGACTGTGAGAACGTTTATTGTGCAACGAAAATAAAAATTGAAAAAAGTAATTAAACGAAAAATCATGCCTTTGTATTGTATAAGAGACCGTGAACCAAAATGTCCAAAACGTTTTCAAGTTCTGGTAAAATAAATTACGTTTATAATGCAAACACACTCAAATACGTCTACTCCCTGATTGCTTCTGTCCATCTACGACTTCTCGAGGTAAGGTACTTGTCTAGTAAAATTATACATGTAAACGTAATCTATGCAGACATGAAAATATATTATTATCTTTTTAAATAGATATACGACTTTTAGTGACACATAGCTTACCGCTCTAGCTATTGTCTTTAATTTGACGTGATTTAGTTTTTTAGATTGTCGTGGTAAGCGCCAACTGAAATGTATGCAGACTGCAGAGATCCTTTATATAATACTGTGCTGTAATCCCAATATAGGTACATCCTCGAAAATTATTTGGTCTCTGTTAACAATAAAACGTTATAATGCGTGAGTGTCACAAGTTCTGGTAAAAATAAAACGTTTACCGTACTATAAAAATATACGCAAATATACCTACCACCGTCACGATTGCTTCTGTTCCATCTACGACTTGCACGAGGTTGATACTTACTTTTCTATTAATACTATTTATATATTATGCAAACGCAGTCCATGCAGACATGGCATCACAATATATACTTTATTTTTAAATATGCGAATACATCACACGCAGTAGTCTGCTCTAGCTTGTCTTTAATTTAATTTAATTTAATTTTTTGCTCTATAAGGTCATCGAGGAAGTGTGCAGTGACAATTTATATATAAAATACGAATGTCCTGCAATCCTACTACATGCTGGCGTGCGTTATGGTCTATATTAATGAGAACATATTATAATGCACGAGAATCGTGGACTCCATCATCAGCATCAACGCGTGCAGTATATACACGAACTCCTCGCACACACACATGAGTGGACTTGAGTCATTTCCACTAGAAGAACGCGGCGTTTCCGTATCGAGCTGACTGCGAAGAATGAGAGATAATTATGCCATTTTGAACTTTTCACGTTTTATGACAATAGGCGTACGTCTACACGCCGCCACTTGTATTGTTGTACGCGTGCTCGTAGCTTTTTTTTATACTCGTTGTAGCGATAATCGCACTTGATACTTGCACACTACAATTCAAATTTCTGACTTTTACGGTAAATATTAATATATCATAGTGCAATGCCTGCCGTGACAACATTTTTTTATAAAACTTCAGAATAAATGTAAGCACGTAAAAATATTTTCGGAAAATTGCAGAGCGCCTTGCATAATATACTATAAAAATAATACAAATAGTGATACATTAACGTTATTGCTGCAGTAGCAGGTTTACGTTTTATGTAATTTATCGTTTAATTCCAACTCCCTAAACATGGGTTTAAAATTGAAGAAGAGGTACGGGATAGACGCTACAAATAGGTATACAAAATATTTTGCACCTACACGACCTATATATAATTTAATAAGATGCATATAAGTGATTCAGGAAAGTGTGGCCTGTAGGAGGTCTAATGAATAAGACGTATCTAAAACACTGATATACTCGGACCTCAACAAGATATTTTTTCATTATAAGCAAATTTAAACTAAAAAAAATTGATTATTTTTTATTTAATTTTTTTAATGTTGCTACGTTTTGGTAATATCATTATGTACGACTTGTTTTTAAGATTTATGAAAAATACTTAATTCTAAAAACATGAATGTAAACAATCATTTATTATATATATTATAGTATTCGTCGACTAATGAATAAATTATATTGGAACTTAATTTTTTCTTTCAAAAGCCAGATAGAGCTCCTATATTTATTTTTGTTACCGGTTTAATTATTTATTTGCCGTTTAAAATAGTGACTTGTACTGTATTTATCTAAACATCGGCGTTCATACGATTATACGAATGATTAAATAGCTTAATAATTTATACTACTGAATACAGTGCTTCAAGCACATAAATAAAAGTCTACCAATGTTCAAAACATTCATATAAATTTAAAATTTCAGTTTGAAATATCTGAGACACATGGTTGTAAAAACAATATTTTTTATTTTTGACAAAGTTATTACACTGCTTTTAATAGTATAAAGTAACATATAAATATATATATACAACATAGATAGCTACTATATATGTATAGCCAATTTATATCATGGTTTAAAAATAATGAAAATTGTATGATTATAAATAAAAATGATTATATGTTTAAATATCATGAAAAAAAATAAATGTACTGAAACGTATCAAAAAAAATATATAAAAATGAACCATTATCAAATAGTATATTTAAAATTACCTCCAGATAACTATAAATCCAGCCATGCTATCTATGTACATATAAAATTAATAGGTAGGCACTTCTTCTTGTCGTGTCCGATTATAAAATGCCAATAACAATTATATTATATATAAAAAAAAAACAACAATAAACAAATAAAATAAAATAAATCAATTTGGTACGTCTAATAAATCACATTTTTTTAGCGTTCTATACGTATGTTGCGACCAGTAAGCGGTCACCTCTATTAAATTTGTGTTTGTCAGAATCAGATCTTCCCTGGTGCATTGTACTGGAATCATGGAACATGACAAAAGGTGTTCATCATTCTGTTGTTCTCCACAGTCTCATATGTGTCATCTTCAAATTCTATTTTTCCATGTTAGATTTAGTCCTTGCTACTCCGGCTTTCAATCTGTTAAGAGTTTTCTATAATGGCCATGAAAGGTTCCACCCATTGGAAGTTGTTGTGTAGTCTGAGTCAGTTCTTCTGGTTATAGCTCATCTTGCCACCTTTGCAGTCTAGCTTTTTGTGGAGATTCGTGCAGTTCTTTTGCTATTTGTATGAAACTTTTTCGAGATTTAAGTCCCGTGTTCATGATTTCATGTCCGAACATAGGATGTCTTTTGTCCTTTATCTGTTTGGTTTTTTCTAGATAGGTGGTTACTCGTCTTCTAATTTCAGGTGGAGCTATGTCTGCTAAAAGGTATAGCTTGTATGTAGGCGTTGGTCCAAGACATCCCGTTATTATTCTGCAGGTGTCGCTCAGAGCTGCTATAGATACATTTTTGAGGTGTTTGGATTGGCTGCACACTGGACACGCATATTCTCCAGTTGAGAAACATAGAGCTATTCCGATTGTTCGCATGGTGTAAGGTCGTGCCCCCATTGGCTTCCAGCGAGTTTTCTAAGTAGGTTGTTCCTTGCTTGCACTTTCATTTTAGTTTTCGAACAGTGCTCCTTAGTCAATGTCCTGTCTAGAGGGACGCCAAGATACACGGGGTAGTCAGTGTTGTGCAGTGTTTTCCCGGCCATTCTATATTAAGGTGTTTCTTTTCGTAGGTAGAAGCAACATACCTGTGTTTTGTTTGAGGTAGGCACTAATTGTAAACTATACGTTACAAATCATAAACATATATTAACTTCAATTTATAACGTGTTAGACTATTATCTACAATATACTTTACATTTTTGTGTT
The DNA here is from genome assembly GCF_037042655.1 of Diuraphis noxia. NCBI lineage: Eukaryota > Metazoa > Arthropoda > Insecta > Hemiptera > Aphididae > Diuraphis > Diuraphis noxia. Next base: position 53,378,729 of record NW_028301712.1, read on the forward strand.
TTGTAATTTTTTTTGATTACATATCATAAATTTATTAAATTATGCAAAATTTTAAATAAATGAGAGAAATAATTTTTGAAATAGCATACGAGCCTCCCAGCCTCTTTGTTTCTAATTGAAAAATCTGGGATTGAAAAATCAGTTTAAAAAAACGTTTATCGAGATGAATTTTATGTTAAAAGAATATGTGACATACACTTATGTTATTTCAGTTTTACAAATGTACAACATAGCTAAATTCATCGTAAAAATAATCCATTAGACTGTTATTTTTAATAAAATAAAAGTGATTTGCCAATTAGAAAGGTACAACGGTAAAACTTTTATTGATATTTTTATTAAGAAACAATAAGCTAAGAGTTTTTTGAAACTGTACAATTTTTAAATATAAAGAAACAAGTCTGCACATCCGCGATGATAAGCAAAAAAAAAAAATAAACAGTTCAATTGTCTTGATAAGTATAATACATATGTATTAAAAATTAAAAAAAAATTATTTGAAATTGTAGTTATTATTTAAGAGTGTGACAGTTTACACTGTCACCATACGCATGAATTGGCAGATTAAAATATAGTAAAGCATATTAAGCAAAAGAACTCAGTACTCTCCATATAGTTAACTTTACATGATTGACATAAATTTATCATTATTCATATACTCCTGTAAAAATTGTGAAGAACATTACGCGTCAGTCACCAAATATTTTTAAAGATACAATTTCAGAAAAATTGTTGTTTTTATTTTTATGTTTATCTTTTTCGTATATTAAATTATAGAAATATTACTAAAAAGCAACTTTCTAAAAAACAGTTAACTAATAAAATGATGTATATAAACACCATAATGCTCAATTTTACGTATGCTTACATAACCTAACCTATCGAAGGAAAAATAAGGACTATATGGTTTTAATATTGCAATAGATATCTTAAAAAACATATTATTATGTGCTTAAAAATTGTAAATATTTTGTATTGTGCTAAGTGTGTATTTAAGTTTATTTATTAGAAATAAAAAATTATAATTTTTCAGTAGTTATTATATAGTTCTGATAATAATTAATATGACATTGACGTATATTGTTTAATTTTAATCCTTAAACAAAAGTGGTAAAATATAATTTAGTAAGCACTGATTTTATATAAGACAAAAATAAAACCAATCATTCTAATAATACACCAATAAACATGAATAGGGCGGGACACCACGCGTTTTCCAGTTTTCCAATAGGACTACGCTGTGGAAACAAGGCTAGATACGCTCAAAGTTGCATAAAATTTGTTATAAAATATTGAGATCATGTAACGTTATAACAAAATTGTTATATTATGAAAATGCGCGTGGTATTTATAAGACAATAACATTTTTCAATACAAGAATTGCAATCGCTCCAAGACAAAGTTCATATTATTATAATCAGTTAGCCAAATGGAAAAAAATAAGAGATTTGTCATTCATGTAATTCCATTTAGTAAGCAATATAGGTCAGTATTAGATACTATATTCATTTTAATATAATATTGCAAAGTCTTTTTCAAATATTCGTTGTCAAACATAAAGAATTCTTATGAATAATATATGTATGTCGTAACAATATTTATTATATTGCAATGTAAATATTATGTAAGGATATATATGCGTATCTATATTGAATAACGTTAAATTTCATTACAATATTTTACAAATGATAGAAAAAATATACTTAACATTTTAATTTTAATAATAAATGTAAAAAACTAATGATTTTTTCATTACGTATTTGTCTGTGAAAAAGTCAAGTACCCTGGAAAATTAAATTTTCTGGAGTGACCGTAAAATGTTTATATAGTTTTGTTAAAATCAATTCAACGAATATGTTATATATTTTTTTTGTTGAAACAAAGAAGAGACCAACTTTCCACCATCGTATTAATTTGATTCCATTATACAATGTTGAGTTGATAAAATTATAATCATGCAAATAAGCCTATACCTACAAGTTATGTATACTAATGATACCTACTAGTATATAGTACTCAATAATATTAATGAACTTTATAATGTGTTTACAAATATTATGTTTATGCATATAGAGTTATTTATCTGCTATTATATCAATTCAAAATTATTATATTATAATGTACCTATCTGTGATCAATAAGAAAAAAATAAAACAATGCTGCAGCAGTAAACGCTCAAGTGACTTATCAGACATTGACATTATACACAATAACATAGCCAACGATCAGAAGCAACAAATAACATAAACTATTCAATTCTTAACAAAGACTTATTTGCATATATATATATATATATATATATATATATATATATATATAAGCTCAAGGTATGTGCTTAAAAATAAAATTTTAGTAATATATATATACTGATGATGGTTTTATAGTAGTTGATAATTACTAGGTAATCAATAAAAATATAATAATTTCAACATTTGTGCGTAACATTATTCATTATACGTACCTATACAAGTTTATAATATTATTATATACTTTTAACGTAAATATATAGGACGGTACGTATACTACCCATATAATATAATATTATGTTCAGAAAAACGAGCATAATCAATTTTTGAATTTAATTGAACTGGGCGATTTTGGATTAACTATGATTAATAGATGGGTTCGGAGATATTTATGTAAAAATTGCTCTGGGAAAATGTGAGAACACGCACGTTATCGTTAAACACACGGTTTATGCAAAGGGTAGGACTATCTATTTTTCGTGTTGCCGTAGGGATAGATTTGGCGGGGACAGTAAAAAATGGCCAAAAAACATTATTAATTTCACGCGTTTCAGATATCCCAGCCATTAAATAAGTAAGCCTCAGAGTAAAATATTTTGACCACGAGCCAAAACGGTAAATTACCGAATAAAGGGGAATTAAAATACAACATTTTATATTCAAGTGAGTTTTGTAATAACGGACCTTAATAATTTGGCTACCTTACAGATCCTCGGGCTGCTTTGGTCTTGATTATTACTATTTTCATTATTATTATTTTTATATCATGTACAATATATATAATATTGTTATAGTAATAATTAATACATTTTATTCTACAAAAGTATGACAAAAACGATTTTCCGCGTGCATAAAGCCCGATTCGATACGACTGTCGATCATACATTATATTATATTATAATATTATATACTCCGGGGTGGTCGGTGTGCTGTTCAACGGCGCGTATACACTATAATATAGTATCGCTAATAGCTTAATTATTGTAATATTACTTGTCGGGAGGAGTGGTGATGTTTTCGTTTTCTTAGGTCAATGGGCGGATAAGTTGGAACCGATCCCCACTATTATAATACATTATTTAATATTAATATAAATATTAAATAACGTGTACCCGTTTCCCACACCATCCATCATAGATCGAATCGTTGTTCAAATCAATGTTATCAATTGTTTTATTTATATGAGCAAATTGTTCTGCCTGTACATATAATTTAGCTATCCTACATTCCTACCTATAAATAGTGGGTACGATTAGTTGCTCAACCGTATGTTTAAATAAAGGTACCTACACGTGACGTACAAAATAATGTGTGTAAGTATATGTGTAGGTATGCGCTGGATGACCGCAGTCGTATACGTACATTAATATCAGCTTAGGTTAAATCGATAAATCCACCAACCGTTTTATGTGGCGTTATCTGATTAGAATTAATAGATAATTAATATAATCTGATAGATAATATGTAATTAATATACATCGCATAATATACAATAAAATATCATTAAGCTCGAGAAGGGGATTCGACCTTTTCTTTTACAATAATATTACAATGTTATATATATTATATTATATAATTTATATATATATATATATATATATAAGGTAACCGCAAACCACTACAGTCCGTAGTAAGCAACCGGAAATATCAAAAATACTATGTAAACATAGTGAGTACAATATCTATGATGTATGCCATCGTCGTAATAGGTATGAATTAAATTTTTCGAAATTCAATTCAACTAATCGGGACAGTCGATACCTCTTAGGTATATCGGCACAACATACACACCTAATATTACTACGATATAATATTCGGCGAGCTGACATACGATATAACTGCACAATATTATAACACTATATAGGTATGGTTTTTTGAATAATAAATGCGCTTAAATGAATAATGTGATATTATGATAATAACGCAACTAGTATAGGTATGAGTGTACGTATGACGAAATTTTATGATAATTTTATCTTTAACATATTCGTCAGCTTTGAAACAGGTAATAATATTATTGTTAATTACCTACCTGCTATTGAATACGCGCAGCGTCAACAGGCACTGTCTGTGAGTAGACAACTTTTGATTGAAAATATGTAATTAATAACTTTGAGAATATTACCTTCACCGTACAACTGGACGTGTTGAGAATACATAATTTTTTTCTCCACAACCATATTATTGTTAAGTAACCCTATGGTGCATGAACTATATGTAGGCGTTGTGTTGTATTTATGTATAATGTATATACCATATGTAGTGTTATAGACTGTATTGTATGGCATGTAGTCGTAGAGTAAACGAATTTATACAAATTTTCGTGATTACATAATTTCCAATAATAATAAATAAAAACAAACCAAAAAGAATTGTTTTAATATCCTATATGAGTTATAAGTAATAAAATATATTATTATAAGGTAGGTATATCGACTGACGATTACCAATGTCTAATATAAACGCGACAATAAGGCTGCAGTATAAAGTAATATTACTAGAAAAGCAATATATCGGGAAATACGCCTATGGACACGTACAATAATTACATTATTATCTTAAACAGTCACCACAATCACTCGACATTTTTTAAATTTCTCTTGACATTAAATTTGTTCTAATATACTCATTGAGTTTTTTTTTAAGTCGTGCTATCTTGAAGTTCAAGATCAAAAACCTTAATAAATAATAAAATATTATAATACTAAGGCGCTATATATATATGCATATCTACGTATAATGTTTATTTTTACGTGTGTTTTAGGATAGTAAGCGTATTGATATATTTATATTGTGTCAATAAATATAGTTTATAATATGATTTTTGTTTAATATCAGATAGGTAATAGACGGAATAGGAAACATAAAAATGTTATCTATTGAATTCCAAATTTATTTAACAATATAAAATCTAATACCTACTTATCTTTGTTGTTGAAACAAATATTATTATCATTGTCTCAGTGTCCAATTATATATTTTATTATTTAGTCAGTTATGAACGCCTAATCTTACAATTTTTTCTTACAATCACAATAATATCCCGTTCGTTCGAATTTTCAATAAACATTAACCTACAGGCGAATGAAAGCTAAATAAATGCGGCTGCAGACGTTCGACGTGGTACATAAAGATTGACGTGCAGAAAACCAACACTTGAATGATTTCATTCGGTACCGTCCACGGCGGGCAACGTGTTCCTAAATAATATACTAAATCATTTATCGGTCAATCATCATTACAATAACATTGACGAGGGTTGTGTGGTAAATCTCCACGTGCCATCCATCGCCGCCACCACCTAAATACCTAATCGATCGGACTCGACTAGAATTAATCATATTATACATTTTTATCATCCGTCGCGGGAAAAAGATTATGTGCCTGCACAGTGTACCCCTGCGTAATATTATAAACAGGCGCGACAATGATTTCAATCGTGCGCGAAATATAAAAAAAAAAATGTATATAAAATATCGTCCGGTGATGTATTGCCGTTCGCCGCAGTCGTTAACCGAAACCTTTTTTTTTCCCCCGACGAATGTATATGCGGGACGGGAAATAAATTTACGTCAGTCCAACACGCCACTGACGGTGGCGGGGCCGCCACTGTCATACAATTTTTGCTGGTCATTATTAATCGACTTGGACTGCTGCAGCACAAGTGCGTGGACAAGACAATACACCACAATATCATTATATAGACGAGCATGCGCATTGCTGCTATGGGTCGTTGAATGTTTTTTCAAAATTATTTGCTACGACTCGACACACGCTTGCAGGCGTCAAGTTCATATGGTGTAGGCGAAAATAGGTGTATTATTTTTATCATTTTAATACAATTATAGTATAATGGGTGATTATTTTATCATTGAACACTCAATTAAAAAGTGTGAATGATGTTGAAAAATAAATTGTACGCGGTTCCCAGTATCTAATTAAAAGACAACATTTAAAAAAATATATTATACTCTTTTAATGATAACTTATTAGGGAACGACTTTGAATACAGTTCGCATTTTTTTCTAAGTGTCCGGAAACATTGCTTTTAAAACACAAAGTTCATTTCATACATCAAGGAATGAAATAAATGTAACTTTTAGTTTTCATTTTTTGACATTTTTAGTGTATTTTTATGTTTTAAGTCAGTTTTATGTAGGGATAATGGATAAAATTCAATAAAAACGTAGATCAACATTTATTCTAAAAAAATAAAAATAAATATTTATTATGTTTTTATCGATAAAATAAACCTTGACTCCAGACGAAATGATTGTTGACACGTATAGACACACACATACAAGTTACAACATATTATTACATGCAATTAGGTAAAGATAAGCTTTTTATCTAAATTGTGATTTTGTATTGCACTGTTGAGTTAACTTAATGTGTTTTTTATAAGTTTTATAATTTTTTTAAGGCATTATAAGTCGTGTTTTGTTAATTCATTTTTTTTATTTTTTATGGCATTAAATTCCGTTCCCCAATGATAACATATAGCTTTAATTTCATATACTAAACCATGATATTTTTCTTAGGTATATTCTGATGAGTTATAAGACTTATAACTATTTAAAAATTATAAGAGCAGAGTGAAGTGGCAAGCGTTTACCTCAAAAATGTCGGTCCACCACTCGGCTCTTTTAAATTTAAATACTCTTAAATTCGATGTTTATTTATCAAAATATTCTGCTTTTGCAGATAATAAAACTAAAACTGAATTTTATGATCCAAAAAAGTAAAAAGTTTAAAAAAATATAAGGGTAAAAATATGATGTATATTATAATTATATTAAAAATATGTTGAAAATTTAAATATAAAATACATTGAAATAACATATTAAAATTATGTAATATTATCTTGTAAAATATATAATTATTAATTGCTTAATTAAATACAATTTTTCTTAATTAAAATTTAAAATTATATTAAGATGAACTCCTAAATTTTGTTATTGAAAATTGTATCATCTGTTGCTCTAAGTATGCTTGAATAAAACAGTAGGTACTTTTAAAATATATTTTATTATCGGCGCATATTTAAAATAATTTTAAAATATTCCATTATATGCTTATATCTAAATTAAAATTATGATTTCCTGCCATAACCTCCAAGTAAGTTTTAATAATTGTAAATCCTTCATTTTTTCTAAGGCGTATTTAACTATTTTTCCATTGAGACCTGAGATACCTTGGCAAATAAATTATTATTAACGATATATCAATAATTCCACGACACACATATGAGTGTATGGCTATATCTATAATTGGAGGCTTCTCTAAAATTATTAAGAAAATTCATTATGTAAAAATGTAAATCGTAGTTATATTTTTACTGCAAAATTACTTAAGAAATAATGATTTGTATATTTTATCACTTAAAGAGTACACAACAGTTGCAAAAATTAAAAAATCACACAAAATCACAGAATAATACTAAAAAATAGGAAGACCGTGTAATTAATCTAATTCGTGTAATAATATTTGATAGTGTTAAATAATAGTCATAATAATATATTTTTACATCAGGACTATTTTTTAATCACCTGTATAATAATATTATGGAAATAAATTACCTGTGCCCAGTTTACTGATTGGAAAAAATTAAATTAAAACGTTTTGTTTTGATTTCAAAATGAGCCACTCTAATTCTAATATGATAAGTGATTATTTATATAATATATTTTTAAAAAAGTGTATCTCCATACAGCTGATTATGGTGTCAAATGATTCGAATACGTTCGCATATGTATCTATATTTATAAAATATATTATATTCGCTAATTAATAATATTTGGAGGTGTACATCGTATGGAATATATATTCGTCATACATATATATATAATTTCATGATTCGTTAAAATATAAATGATTTCGTATCACTAAAAGACACTAAACTTTACTCATAGATAAATCATTTAGAAAAATAGTATTGGTATTGGTGTACAATTATTATTTAAATAACATTGAAATGGATATTTTTAATTTGCATGTTTATTCCCCGGAAACGTTCATAATATGGTTTCATGACTTCGAGTAATGCATGTCTTAAATATAATAATTCATTGCGATACCAACTATTACCGAGCCCTATGCCCATATTATAATATATCCACGTAACAATAATGTGTGTATTTAAAAATCAGAATACAATTGAAATGATGAAATGCAGTGAACCTTTCTAGAAAAATGTCCATTAAAATAAAACGGTTTCGATGTGAAAAAAAATCGTTAAAATAAAATATAATATAAGGTACGTTTCCGAAAACGAAATTGTCCAGGAAATGTTGATTCCGTCGTAGAAGTATTATATATTATGTAGGTAGACACCTTGTGCGAGTGCACGACCGACTGTATCTAGCCTAGACGCGACTGGTCGTAAATTATCGAAACTGAAATATAGACGCGCGCATGGCCCGAAGGAAAAGGATCGCGTTGATTTATGGTCATTTCGGAGTCCGGTGAATATCAATGGAGCTACTTATTCGAGATCACGATGGCGACATGTGACCCTTCTGCTCTTTCGCCGAAACGACCAAAAAAAAAAAAATAATAATAATAATATACATACCTAGGTATATAATATATCTATATAATATATACATATACTGGGCGATGCCTATACTCACTCATCATTTCAAAAACAACTTTTAAGGTTATTGATCATTTTTTTTTTACACAATTTAAGTTGTTTAAAATAAATTTTCAAAAAAAATTGACTTGTTTTTATGAAAACATGCATTTTTAATTCCTCATTACAAAACAGAGTATTTTTTTAAGTACCTACCTGCTTCGATGTATAGAAATTTAACTTTATGCAAGAAGTTTATGAGTTATTAAGTTTATAACTTATAATTGTATTTAAAATTTAGATAAGTGGCGGTGGTAATGTTGTGTAAAAGAAATATTTTTATAGTTTTTGATAATAATATGAAGATAGTGTCCACGGTTAAGCAGATCACTCCGTATAATAATATACAATAAAATAAAACGACGCCTCGTCGAGAAAATCGCGCACAAATGTATTATTATGATATATATTTTGTATATACATATTTCACATTGCACACACACACACACACACACACACACACACACACACAAAGCACCGGTGACCTCCGCGGGGTCACGACGATATTAATATTCCGTCCGGGATTGCGTTTTCTGTATAAATTGTACACGCGTGTCGTGCACGCACCCGACTGAGCCAGGAAAACTCATTACAACTAGCAGTATATAATATATATATATATATATATATATAGGTACTGTGATCGGAGCTGTGCTGGTATGTATGTATATAGGTACCTGATATTTAATAATAATAATAATTTATCATCCACGCGCGTGTGCGTAACCAATCGTATACATTGATAAAAGTGCAGTATTTTTCACATGGTTTTTTTTCCCGACGTGTGTGTGTGTGTGTTTGTGACTTTGTGAGTTTCTAATCTCTCCACGATGACGTCAAATCGCCAAATTACTGAATACCTATTGCAGTATTTTAACGAATTGTCATCTTTTTTTTGCAGCGATCAACTATTATAATACTAATATTATGGCGATGGATCTTTTAAACTGCAGCAATGGAGCTACTAAAATAGTATGGCGGCCATAAGGGGTTGGATGTTGTTTATAAGTGTCAGTGAAACGTAAGCGGAAACGTGTAATAACATATATATCAAAGCAATAAACGCTCAGATTAGGTTTACTTAGTACACAAATACCATTAAGTTAACGCGTTGGAAATAAACGATACGTACTTCTAAAAAACAACGCCTGAGCGATTACCGATCAATAAAGTTACTCGATTGCGTGCACTCGATTCACACAACGTCACAACGTATCTTCGAGGGATAGACGGACTTAATTCCGAGTCGAACTGATCGCAGCAGTTTAATACAATTCAAGTTGTATTACACCGTAATATTAGTCGTATGCATTGTGTTCTGATTTTTTTTTTCTAATTATTCATATATCCCAACAAATGAATATAATTTGCTATACATAATAATTAATAGCATATGGTATAAATAAGTAGAAACATTTTCGCCGCCACTGGGCATATACTCTAGAACAGAATGCGCCTGTATGCCATATATGTGATGAGTTATGTACATTGTACACATTGTAATGCGTCATGCCATAATAACAATATTATAATATATAGTAAGTATGTATAATAGTAATAATGTGCGTATATAGCTGTCGTCTTCGTGTAAAGCGTAAAGTTATTTTTTTTCGTTCTCCAGTGTTATTTTTTTGTTTACTCAAATGAAGTTCCGTCGTTGACGACGACCGAGAAGAAACACGATCGTTGTGCAGGAATCAGATTTTCTGTAGGCGACACGTGTGGTATATCGCACGCACTAGTAAATGATAATAGTGTATGTCCCCAAACACATTAAAATGATGACAATAAGTATGTGTGTACGACATATATTATGTATATTATATAATATACATAGAGTACGTTAGTATGGTAGGTAGGTATATAATATTATCGTCAGTCGGGTATACAACCGGATAAGGCGAATGCGAAAGACCGTATCGACGTTTATATCATGTTATACACTTATACCATATAAATGTTGTATGTATTATACAGGTCGATTCACCAAGTATGATAATCCCCATTTTTAGTCCTTTAATTTGGGCGATTGTAAATTCCGCCGATTTGCAGGTAGTCGATTTTAGGGTTGGATGTATAACATGAAAATTCCACCGATACATTTTTTTTTTTTATCTAAAAAAAAATTTTAATTCCACTGATACGTATTTTTGACTTGAAAACACATAAACTCCACCGTTGGTAAAATCTGCAGATTAAAACTATTTTTAGTGTAGCTATTACACATCAACTTTCGACTGACTTATCTAAACTTCATCTTAACGACCGCAGATAATATCATATACTCATATACAAACTATTCTCACACTAACTATAGTGATCACTATTGATTATTATATATTTTATTTTAATATCGAGTAAAAAAATATATATAAGTACTTATCTAAATATAATACGTTTAACTAATAAATTATGAAGGTACGCGTTTTTGGGTTGGGTATATTTGTTGGTACACGTGTGTGGTTTTTGGAAGATTTTGAATTGGGCACCCGTAGGTTTCTACAATGCCCAGTTGCGGAGCGGCGGCCTCTCTCCCCAGTTTTTTTAAATTATTGTATTAAAATGCAATAATTATATATTATAATAAATCTGTACCCATATAAATGATGTTATCTTAGTGAATCACATTGGTTTTAGATACTTTTATTTCAGGTAAAATTAATGCACCGATGGAATTTACATGAAAAAGGTCACAATCGGTGGAATTTACATGCGTCTTTTAATTTGTTCAAATTTGAAATTTTTTCCAGACCACTTTTTCGAATTCATAAATTTTTTCGTATTGCAGTAACGATAGACATTTCTAGTTTTCACTGTAAAATGTAAATCATTAAGTAGATCATTTTTTTGAACATTTAAAAAATTTGAACGAAAATGTTTGTACCTACTATAAGGATAAAGTCCTTATAAAAATGGTTTTACAAACAATACCATTACCTGCATTTTTACAAATTGTAATTTTTAATAAATTAATATGAACCGCTAAAATTTTCAAACCATTATACTTGACTTATACCTAACCTAACCTAATCCTTTATCGGCCGACGATACTAAGTTGAATCTTGAATAACTAAAAAACTAATTGTACGAAATTTTGATTCTAATACACTGACATCCTCAGAAAAATGATCTACTAAATAATTTACATTAGAAGGGGAGAAGTCTCATTTAAAAATCAGAATCTTATATTTTCACAAAACATCCCTTAAGTAGGTAGTATCAAAAAATTATCAAGATTTTGTAAATATATTGAGTAATAGATGTATATTTGAAAATTCCAAAAATCATATTTCAAAAAACTGCATTATTGATGATAAAAGGAGTAAATATGCTTTTTGATTCACCCTGTGTCACTGTATATGTAATATTATATTATACATATGCAAATATAATATTCGGTTTGAACTTATTCACTTGAAAACGAGAATACGTAAACAACCAAATCATTTAGCACGAAATTCACGCGCAGTGTGATTAAGCAGTTAAAAATATATTTTTTAAGGTAAATAATCGAATCGTATACTACCTACCAGAAAATATAATATATGTTATCAATGTCGACATCGTCATCTGTTATCACTATTTTATAATATTAAGCACAAAATCATTTTTGTTGAATCTTCAATGGTTGTAGAATATTATCATAGCGCAAAATGCATAATAGGGTTAGGTATGCATAATAAATCCATTATCATGTTTGATGTTAAGAGCTTTTAGTTTAAAATTTGAATAAATGAACAATATTGAATTAAAATGTGGTCTCATCACGTGCTCCGCATGCTTCAGGATAATATCCACACGATTAAATACGTCTAAACTAGGAATACTCGAATAAAATTATAATATAAACCTTCAATAAAATAAATTTCATAATATTATTATATACAGTATAACATTTTATGTATAATCCATTTATACATAGATTTAAAAAAGTATAATCAATTCCGAAAGTAGTAATAGTTTTAAGACACAAAAATAAATATAATATACTAAATATTATACATCTATAATACGTATATTACTTCTATAAAATGTCATCATTATATTGATAATATTTTATATTATATTTATTTTTTTTTGCTTGCGGAAATGATTTTTTTTGACTATACAAATTGAATTCGATTTGTCTTTTAATGTTCACGAGATCATAATTATATATATATATATATTTTTTTTTTTATTTAATATTGCATAACTCATTTCATTGATAATGCACAAAATAAAAAAATTTAAATTACATTTTTTCAGTTAATATTACACCTGCCTTACTTAATATTTTGAAAAAAATGTACGCAATACGTATTAACAGTAATAACGCCGTAAAACAATTTTACCAATAAAAATATAAGGTATATTTTATATGTTTAAATTTCTTTATTATAGTATTTAAGTATCTATAGGCTATAAAACTTGAACAAGGTAAAAAAAAAAAATTCAAAACCTTGTGTACGCTTACATATATATTATAATATCGGAAATACCGAATCGAATAATACTTCTTCAAAATTACACGTCTCAATTTTATATCGTGTACCTATATAGTATATTATAGACACTAAAGTATAAAATAGGTATAAATGCTATCTATAAATAAAGACGGTAAATCTGAAAAACGATTCCCGATAAGAACTAAAAACGTGTGACTTTTACAAACGCCACTGTAAAGTGTGATTTTTTTTATAGAATCTCTCCAATATCATGACATTAGTAATAACAGTCATAATCTGCATTGGCTTTGGCAAAGTTGTGCACACATATACATGTGCACACGATACTCTATTTAACTGTTTCGAAACCATTTTTATCGCAAACGAGCTTCAGTCATTGGTCTAGTTAAATAAAGTTTTTTTGGTGATGGCAGTATATCACGCAGTTATTTGTTTAAAATGGTCCAATTCAAAAGTATTTTATAACGATCGACCAATATATGTGATTTGAAAAAAAAAGTATGAGGAAAAAATGCCAGCTAAAAATTTAAAGGACAGACATTCTAGTAAAAGACAAAAAGACCCGGAAACATATTATTATTATGTGTTTTGAAAAATTAATTATTTATTAAGTATCAAAAACTAAAATTAATTAAAACAGTATTATATGTAATTACCATTAGTAATCGTGTCTAACTTTTTCCTAATGTAATTGATTATAAATACAATAATAATTAATTTATAATCAATGCTAATAGGTAAAATGTATATGATAATGATTAAAAAAGTATTTATTGGCTCGTCACACATTGTTGATACAATACCAGCTGCTAAGTCTATATATAATTTTATTGGATTTAATGTTATTTCTTTACCGATATCGTTTAATACTATTTTGGTTTTGTCAACATTTCATGATTCATTGCCCATTTTGTCAATTATAATATTACGCAGGTTGTAAGATACCAATAAATTGCGATATTACAAATAACCGGATATTCTAACTTTCACAAAATAAGTTATAGTAGTTTGATGTTGACTGTTTGGTGCAACTTAATGAACATTCCACATTTCAGGTGTCAAAAATAATCCTTAATTTTATGTAATTTCATAGATATGCGCTCGCATCAACTAAATGTATGTTCTGATTACATACCATAACATAATCTACTGATAAAATAATATAATATAGGGAAACGAAATAAATCAAAACAATGTTTTAGTTATTACCAAAAGTTATATAAATAATTTTTAGTAACTTATTTTTTTGATACTTTATAAATAATTAACTTTTTTCAAAGATATATATATATATATATACTTTATTTTTATACAGTGTGTTCACGATGTGAGGTACTACTTAATATTTCCTCTGGATGACCTTTGATTGAAATGGGATTTTCGGGAGGTAATAGGGTGTACCTAAATACACATTGTCAGCCTCAGTCTCAATGAGAGGCAAAATTCAAATTTGTAACTCTCTCGGTACGCGCATGCGCAATACAACCTACTTTTTTTTTAATGACAACACCAATTTTTTTTTATACAGATTCAGGTAAAGTATTTTTTTTTCAAACAATTTTTGTACGAAAAGTTTTTTTCTAATTATAAAATTAGCAAAGTTACAATATGGTCAAATTTAATATTTATGTAGGTATAATCTGCTTTTAATGACATTTTAATAATATTCATTTTTTAATTGAGCTACCAATTTTTGATATTTTGAATTTGCTGCTTACATACAAAGAAGACTAAAATAAATATATATATTAAATAAAATAACTACCGTTATTCACTCTACCTACAGTTGCAAGTTAATAAATAAAAATAGTTAATGGTAAAGAAAATTAAAAAATTAATACTACAAATTTGTTTATTTAAATTTTATTGAATTATCATATCTAACTATTTTAGAACTTATTACTATTGACTAATTGATACGTTTTATCTTTTAAATTGTTCAAAATCTCCACCTTAATTTTCCAAACACGATTCCTACGGCTCAACAATAATTCTCGTGATATTGCTGCTTTTATTTGATCTTCAGTCAAATTATTACATGCCACTTGTATTTAGTTTACTTGATTATTATACCTACATAAATATTAAATTTGATCATACTGTAACTTTGCCAATTTTATAATTAGAGAAAAATTGTTTGGAAAAAAATACTCTACATGAATCCGTATAAAAAAATTGGTATTGTCATTAAAAAAAAAGTAAGTTGTATTGCGCATGCGCGTACCGAGAGAGTTACAAATTTGAATTTTGCCTGACAATGTGTATTTAGGTACTCACTATTACCTCCCGAAAATCCCATTTCAATCCAAGGTCATCCAGAGGAAATATTAAGTGGTACCTCATATCGTGAACACACTGTTTATTGTTCCTTTTGTCTTGACTTCTTTTTACCGTTTTCTGCTTTATTTTTATTTTAGAGAATTTTTAACGGGCTACGAAGTGCACGGGTTCAGCTAGTTATATATATATTTTTATTTTTTATTTTGAAAAACATAATCTGTAAATATGTTCAATATGTATTCTTGTTCACATAATAATACATATAATTTAATTTACCGAGAAAAATACACTTAAGAAGAAATCTTGCCTTGGAGGTACTCCTATGGGACGAGGACTGTTTGAGCGGATCTACTCAAAATGCGGTCCGTTTGGGCGAATAGTTATTTCCGGTTGGGTGAATATTTATTCGACAAAAAATACATTTTGGTTGAATAAGAATGAAAAGGTTTATATCTAGGTAAATTAATTTTTATGATGTAATATTGAATAGTATATACATTGTCAATTGAAAAATAAAGCCATCTACAAAATAAATAACAAATAATTAATAATGATTATATATAATAAATAATGATAAGCTCTTAACTTAAAAAAAAGTATTAGAATAACAATATTGTAATAAATTATACAATTAACATAAATCAGTCAGTAAAATTTTGAAAATAATTAAATAAAATCATGCACGGTGTACGTGCATAGGTAATAGAAATAATATATTATATAATTAAACACTATTTTTAATAAACGTTTACACTGCAAAGTGACCAGTTTTTTGTCTGAATCAGTTAAAAATAATTTCACTTGCTCTAATTATTATCTTCACTAAAGCAACCATCATCCCTACTGTGAACTACATAGTTATAGGTATGATAATTCAAGATACATAATTTTTAGATGATATAGATGATACATACAATGTTCACACATTCGAAATAGAATTTTTGATAATAATATTCCTTGGTTGGTTTGAATTACATCAAGGTGATGGGTAATAAAAAAATCTAATTATTTTAAATGCCTGGCAAAGTTTATTTAAAGTTAAAAAGAAGGAAGCCACAGACACCATCAATGTTGAAAATCGAAGCATTTTCATTGCTCCAAAAGGTGATAAAGGACACAAAAAAAAATCTATAAGGATCACATACAATTTTAAAATAAGGAAATTCATTTCATTCACTGCTAGAATCTAAAATCTATAGGTATATGCATAAAATAAACAGACATTTAACCATTTTCGGAGTTTAATTTATAATTAGGTTACCGTTTGAGAACTGAGAAGTGAACGTACATTTCGCCAGCCTTTCAAGGCCCCAAGTATGATTTTTGAATTTTTTTTTGCTAAACTTTTATGTGCCATTAGTGTGAATTTGTGTGACTAACTTCAGAATTTGTGCGATACTGGTTAAACTGTAAATTCAAAAATATATAAGGGGGGCTTGAGAAATGCTCCCCAGCCCCCCATCATAGAAAAAATTGTATTTTTCAAATGTTTCTTTTGCCAAACTGCACTAGTGCGTCATTAGCGTGAATTTGTGCGACTGTAATAAGAATTTGTGTGACACCCGTTTCTTACGAAAAAATCATTTTTCCTTTTTTCACATTTTTCGCATTTCCCCAGCCCCCATCATAGAAAAAATTATATTTTCAAATTTTTAATATATCTATGTGTTACACAAATTCTATATAAGGGGGCTGGAGAAATGTTCCCCAGCCCCCCTTATATATTTTTGAATTAACAGTTAAACCAGTATCGTACAAATTCTAGAATTAGTCACACAAATTATTCATACTAATGGCGCACTAAAGTTTAGCAAAAAAAAAATTCAAAAATCATACTTGGGGGGGGGGGGCTGTCGAAATTACCTATCGTTTTATCCAAACACCATCGAAACGTAGTATTGCACTTCTTATACTATTATATATTATACCATCTAATGTCTAGTGATTATTTAAAACGACCCTTTAATCTCATATAATATATTTTAATATAACTGTAATACTGTATATTAGAGATTCTTAGACTTTCTTTTCGAGTACTTATCGTTATCACTCATGTATACTATATCAAAATTAGACAAGTTAATAAAAATAATTAACTGATATTCAATTAAAACTTAAATGTTAACAAATATATTTATTTATTTTTCAAGCTACAATATGTCATGAAGTATCATAGTATTTTGATTTACACAAACATTTAACAAGAGGAAAACAATTGTGCAAAAATTTGATTATGATGGTACATCATTAGAAAATAATTAGTAACCAAAATCAAAAATCAAAAAAATCAATGAACTACTATTGTCTGTTGGATCCATATGATACGATAAAAAAACATTAATTTTTACATAATACCATACTACCTATAACGGAATTGCCACTTTTTTAGAACCGCTGTTGTATATTAATATAGACTTTTAGGGCATGAAAAACATTTAATATTACGTTTATAGTAATTATTATAGGCTATCGTCGTGCAGCTGACGCAAAGTTGTCGATATTGTGTATGGATTTGAGATGGGCTGTCATATTACGGCAAAATGAAAATAATATCGATAAAACGGCGTGAAACACGCTTAGGAAAAAAATTCAGCACACGTCACTGCGTTCACTCGACGTCGGATGTCGTGGATTCCAATGGAAAAAGCTGCGTGACTTTATATCGTTATTTATGTACCGTTATATAAAATCAATATAACTTTTATTCGTAACGGATGCCCGATTTACGACACGACACTTGCGATACTGACGACGACCGTGTTGACAATTTAATTGGCACGTTCTCTTTCATCATTAAATAATATGATAAATAATTGCTATTATTTTTTGCATTTCCAAAGAACACGACGTGCAAACCCAGTAGTGTTTATCGCCCTCTATATAGGTACATAATAATGATAATAAATATTATATGGAAATTTATAATTATAATACACAGAGATGATGATGATATGGGAGAGCGGATATAGATGATAATATTATCATAATCATTATTATATAGCCATCTCGACGCGATTTAATTGGATAAAGTAAAAGTCCAATGCGAAATTCAGGGACAGACATTTATAGTTATGATAAATCCAATTTTACATTGAAATACTACAGTAATTTAATAATAATAAAAAAAAAAAAACAGTAGCTCTGTATATCACTATATTATATAGTTATAACAGTAATACCAGACTGCCTGAACAAACAAAAAACATTCAATAAATCAGTATAATAGAGAGCTAATGATCCTTTAAATATAATCTAGTGGCCCGTGATTGGTCCATTCAATTTCAGTCAGTACATTATTTTTAATATTTATAATTAAACAATTATACCTATTATATTTATAATTTTATAATATCTAAATTGAATAATATTAGGCGATTGATATAAGTACATAAAACGTGTATAAGATATTATGATAATGATACGTAGTAAAATAATATAAAAATATATATTATGGTTTAGACAAAGTAAAACTGCTCAGCTATTGCAGTAAACACTAAATGATAATAATATTTGAATGATTATATTTTTATAAATACATGTATATAATGTTGTTCAAAAATCTATTACTATTTTTTTCCTGACTATCTGACTTTGCTGACTGATTATCTAAATTATTAAAAATCGTAAATAATATTCAATATGCTATTGATTTGAAAATAAATTAAAATAATTTTAAAAATGTGTGGGTTATTAATTAGCTTTTCTCAAGCCTGGGCATAAATGAGTTAAAAACTAAAGTAAAATTAATTTTCAATTGATAAAAATAAATAAATAAAGATTTACATAATAAATAATTAATGAATTAATGACTGTTTAAATATTAGATCTCCGTATAACTTTTAACTTAACTGAGTTTAAAAACATTAGAATAACTTTTAACTTTTAACTTCTTAGAATGTTTTCTATCAATTTACTCAACTTAATTAAAAACTATTGTTAACTTGCACAAGCTCAAGTCTTTAATAAAATGTTGAAAAATCTGATCTTGGGTTTATCTTTGACTCTAATCTTAACTTTTCTTACCATCCTGAATCAATCAATTATAAAACGATAGGTATTCTAGACTTTATTTAAGCGTGCATGTAAAGATTGACATGACTATTTTGCTTTAAGAATTCTCTCCTGTTCTTTAGTTCATTTTAACATTGAATATTGTTCATTAATTCAGATTAATAATACATAAGAACATAATGAATTTATACAATATAACTTTTTGTATTTCATTTAATTTAAATTCAGCATCAGCATACATATAGACAGTACGTATTTATGGGGGTTGGAGTAAGCGGGAGCGGGGCCTAGGTGGCTCATTTTTAGGGGCAATACAAAAAGTATTGACACTCAGATGATAAACTATCATGTTTTTTTTACAAATACACCTATTGCTAAAGAAATCTAGGTTGGAAAGGGCGTTATTTTTTCTTAAAAGAGGCGTGAAATTTCTAAATACGTATATAGGCCGGCGCATGGTTCGTATGATAATATTTTAAATCCCTTAAAATTAAATGTAATTCCTTTTAAAGACAGACAAGTTTATTTCCGATTTTCTGCATAAATTAATTTCTGAATTGACTGATCGATGTTTACTTTGTGTAATCAATTCCAAAATGAATTCCTTATTAATTCTAGAAATCAAAATCCTATTTATGCTATTTTGTCAGTTACAAATCATATGTTAAACTATCCTGCTAATCTACATAATATGATTGCTTTTAATACATATATTTTTGATTAAAATATCTAGCATTAAGTTAAGTTTTCTATTTTCTATAATATTGTATCCATCATTGCAACGCATTATTATATTATGTAAAATTTTCTGCACTGGATTTTTATATTTTCTATACTGCAAAGGCAGGAATTAACTAGGTAGTAAAACAATTAAAATAAGTTAAAAAGTTAATTTTTTTTTACTTAGGTAACTAGATGGCTAATTTTCTTATCAGCTTATGAAATGAATTAGTTCAATTATTTGTTCTTGAAATAACCTAGTTTCTTAGTTTCATTTTAATTGTTAAAACAATTTTTAAATTGTTTGTTTTTGTAATTATTTACGTAAATATGAATATCTATTAAAATAATCCAGTAATACAAACATGTCTGTTGTTTTTCTTGTTTTAATTACCTATCTTCATCACCTAATTTTCCCATTATTTTATCACTGTATGTCTGTATAAACTTATTTTATAACATTAATGTGTGTTCGTATATTTATGTAAAATGTAAATCTATAAAGTCTAAGTACATAATATTATGTCCGTTAAATTAATAATAAATAAATACATTTTTGTACAGAGTTTATTCACCCAAGAATGTTTTTCCCATCAACATCATGTCATCGTCCAATATATTGTTATCTATATGTATTTTAGAATGGTTTTAAAACAATAATACGTGTGTACGACACGGGATAATAATATCAGTTTTGCATCGGTTAATTAAATGACAGCACATAATTAATAATATTGTCCTAGCACAAAACGAGGATTGTCACGTTCGAGTTATATAAAATGACTAAAAACCTAATAATTCAACTGTGCATTTATTATTTGAAATGTATAAATATACGTGATGCATATCATAAGTCATGTATTATTACAACGGATTTACGACACGCGTTTAATTTAATTTACTGGTTTGCGATCTGAATGGCGGTCGGTGTTGTGGTACAATATTATAATGACAATAATAAAAATAATAATTAATGCTAGTTGGTTTAGTATTTCTATTAATAACTATACAATATAATACAATACTATTAGGGAGTAGTAATGCATGTATATAATACCAAAAAAGTATGTTTCAGAAAAATAGCTAGCTAGATGGGGCGCGCAAAGAAACAGTAAGAGATAGAGAAAAAACAAAGAAAATATTATTTAGGTACTTCATAAAGTATCTAAGTTTTTCAAAATAAATTAAACAAGACTTTGTATAGTTTGTTTGGTGAATTTTTGGCTCGTAATTAATCATCCATGGTTTCTAAGCCACGGTTGTAGAGTATAAAACATGTAGAATACTACAGAGCTATATATCATAACTTCTGTTTTTTTTTAAATATCCTGTTTACACAAATTTCTATATGTATGATTAATTGTTTTTAAATATAATTTATAAGTTTTTCACACTGATATTTTATCGTTTTACCAAAAAAATAAAAATAAAAAAAATACTGTGCAGTTTAACAATAATTTAATTTATTATGATTATTGATGCGCTTATCGTATTCTTAGCTGGAAGACGAATGAGGCCAAAGGATGTATATAATAACCATACGCATAATATATATTATATATATTAACATACACGAACAACAACCCAATAATAGTGTTTTTTAATATTTTTTATTTAATTACTTGAAACTAATAAATTAATTGCGGTAAAATGCACGCACGTAAAAATAAATAAATGTATAAAATGGAAAAATAAATGTGATGTACAGGGCCATATCGATAATATCCAATGATATGGTAATTGGTACCTAAATTATTTATTTCTTCTTACACAAATAATCTTATATATTATTAATAATAATAGGAATTACAGCGAAACTTCCATACAACGGACTTCCGTTTAACAGTATTTTCAGTCAGACGAAAATATTTTTAAGAACCAATCTAAATAAATTAGCATCAAATGTATTCAATTCTAATTAACAAATTTCATTATAACACGGATTTTTTTATGCTCACGAGTATAATTATTGTCATATCTAAGCTTCACTATGTAGTTACAAAAACGCTTCATAACTGTATATTATGTATTTTTTTTTAATTTCAAGGATTAGGAATTAAACATAATTGTATAGATAGCTAATTTTAATATTTGAAATCGCCACTGTATAAATGTACAATTGAAAAAATCCCCCTAAAGAACAATAATAATAAATTATTATAGAGACACCGCGTTAGTATATATTGATGTGGCGGGCACTAACATATTTTCTCTAGTAGGCAACTTGACCATATGGTCTCTGGCATCAATAATGATGATGATAATAATAATTATGGTTATTAGGTATTCGTTTGGCCCTTCAATAATAATAATTGTCCGCTATAAAGTGATATAAGTTGTGCACGTATCCTTGTCACAAGGTCCTTTCATTATCCGTATGAAAGTCGCCCCTGAACCAAGAGTTCAGCTCGGCAACAACTGTACAAATCGAGGGACACGCCGTATAAAGACATTTATTTTTATTTTATTCTAATATAACAATCGAATATAACCGAATAATATTATTATTATCGTTGTCATCGTCATCACTTCATCAATAATCATTACTATAAACACGCTACCTGTAAAATATATATAAAAATAAAATTTTAATCGATATGCGCGTTTCCAGCACTACATATTTGATTAACCCTTATATTTAAAAAAAAATAAAGACAAATCTGTATAAATTGCAATTTTGAAAACCAAAGATCCAATCTCTACGATAATTATTTCAGTAAACCAGTCTTGCCATTCTACATTAAAGTAAAAACCATTTTGTTTTGAATTTGAATTTCTTACAAATAACAACATTTTTGAAAAATAATCTATTTCGTGATCACTTTTTAATATTTGTTTTAATTACCACAACATTAGTAACTATGTTTAAATACCTTATATGTCTATTGTATCACATTTACTCATTGTGCCATGAGGTATTATAGATTGTAAATTTCATATAAAATTAAAAAAAAATTACAACACATTTATTTTTATTCTAATACTCTTAAGTTGAATATTTTTTGGACACTTTATATGTATAAAAATTGGTATAATATCGAACCTCAATGATTAGTTAAATTATTTATAACTTTTATATTGTATGTACATTAAAACTTTTTAATGACCATAGACCGGATAACTGACATTTTGAGGGGCATCCATGTGTCAGTGTGCCACTCCACTCATATAGTAAATAGGTGCATACTAATAATACTAATCGATATTTATGCAGAATTAGATTTTTAGGCATCGAAATTCTCAGAAAAATATTCTGTTTAGGAATATGAAGTTTAAATTATATGACATCAATCAAAATTCGAAGGAACTCAAAAAATAACAACGTGCAACATTATAAATAACACTTTTTTATGTTGTTTTGTAATATATGATATCAAAAACGTAAAAAACAGGATTTCTAAACCGTGAATATTTTTCGCAAAAGTATTAATGGGGTAGCTAAAAATATATAATCACTCACTAGTCAGTATATATTAGTTTTAAATACAACTTATAGGTACAACGTTATACAAAAAATAAATATTGATATATTTGCTCGTTAAAAACGAGTAGACAGAAATCATTGAACTTTTTCATCCAACTAGGATGATATCGTTTATAGATTTAGAACGTTGGCGAGTATATGGCGACGTGCAGTCGGTGTGGAGATGACATTGTGAAAATGCCGTCGCCGTTGTTCAAAGATAATTTAGTGCACTGTCTGGGCGTTATATAGATTTGCACTGAGAGAAAAAAATAGTGGGAGAGAGGACGGCGACGTTATACACACACTCGACACATACACACACATACAAAACACTGTACATAAAAATCGAAGAGAACTGAAAAAAATCGTACACACTAGAAAAATTAAATTTTGTTTTATAAAACTCTATTAATATATGATGACCGTATGGCGGCGGCGGGTCTGCTGGTGTACGTCTCTCCTATATGTTACATCGCGTCTGAAAACGGGCGGCAAACGCGCACAATAATAACAATGTAATATTTATATGTTATATGTATACCATATTATAGTCTCCAGATATAATGATTCACCGAATTCTCCCTGGAATCGAGCCAAAAAAGCAGACCGCGCGCACGCGGGATTATAAATTCAACGATTGCAGAGGGGAGGGGTTGAGGCGGCGGCGAAAAAAACATAAACATACAGTCGAGTCGTTCGGATGATATTATAACAGTATAGAATAATTAAAATGATAATATATATATATATATATATATTATTATTATTTTCGTTTGTGTGCTTTGCAATATGTTCGTCATCGCCGCTGTGTAGCCCGCGAACACTGACGACTGTGAATACTGAATATTAAAATATATAAATATTTTTTCACACACGTGATGCGCGTTACCGCGGTATATGTGCCGTCGATTCGTTACCTCGAGTTGGATATTACGATATCACTATAAGTCGATGAGTCACGACCCGACTTTAGATCCGGCAGCGCGTGAATCATAGGCGGCTGCAGGATGGTCCTTATAGCAGCTATTTTATACATTGGTATATATTTATAATAATATCAGCTATTATGCTAAACAGGCCGGTCATTGCGGCTGCTCGACTACACGACTTATACAACAGTCGAATAATAAAATAACGATTTAAATTATTAGTCGCACTCCAATTCCTAAATAACGATATGCACTTGTTGTTGATTTTCGTTTCAACAACATGATGGCGACGAAAATTGCGATTACGCTAAATCAGTTTAAAAAAAAAACCAAGTGAGGAAAGCTCACTCTGCGTTCGTGCTAAATTCCCGTCCCAAATGTCAGTTTTAGTACCCAACGCAATATAAACACTTACTGCGTTTATATGATGGCGTTAAAACGGTTTGAAATTAAACCGGTCTTAAATTCTTAAACTTCATATTGTGCGAGCGTTTTAACTTTTAAAACGGTTTATAAAATGTAAACCGTTTTAACACCATCATATAAACGTAGTATACGTATAATCCAAGTACAATTGTAAAATAATTTGGTAACCGTCTAATACTTTAGATAGTGTATTTTGGCTAGTGCGAATCTTAATTAAACACTTGCACAGTAATTTGGTTCTGCATCAGTGCAGGAATATTATCTTAATACATACAATCGTAATTATGTAGTATTATGTACAGTAGCATGGATAGTAAATAAATATCAATAAATTTAACTGATAAGTGATAACAGATGAACGGACACAACGAAGTTATAAGGTGTTCTAAACTTATGATTAGAAACTTAAGAAGTTGTATACAGCCCGAATATTTATTTATTTTAATAACGGTAATATTTAAAAATACAAATTATCTATTTTTTTTTTTTTAATGATCAATACTTACTACGCGCATAAACGATTTTGCACTATTAAATATTGTATTACAATATTATTGTAAAAAAGTAAGGACTAAACAATTTTTCTCTAGCAACATAATAATATAATCATGTCATCAATAGTTTGAATCTAGGGGAAAAAAGCTCGGAAATAAAATCCCTTGAAATAAAAATATGATTAAAAAAGCCCTTTACCAACAAACATTAAACATTCAATGATTGTACTCTATATACAAATTCCAAATTTTGAATAATTATCTGATGAATTATTGTCAGAAGTATTAATATTATTTATTAATCAATAATTTTAATATGGTGGCTTGGTGATCACTCAATCTGCGGAAACACACTGAGCGTACGTACGAGCCGCAGTTGCTAGTTCCCAGATGGGTGACCACTCGTGATTTTTAGCAACATATTCTTGCCACACATACACAAACGCGTGTTATAACCCTACCAACTTAAAAGCCTACAAACAAATAATATATATAAAAAATAACCCCTACCACACACCCATTGACCTTTGTTGCAACGGGTTAGGTTAGGGTTAGGTTATAGACTAGGGTGACCATACGTCCTGTTTATTATAGGATTGTCCTTTATTTCAGGGTTGTGTCCTGTTGTCCTGATTAACTTCTTTCAGAACGTTTTTTGTCCTGTATTTTTGATCAAATAAAAATAATTTTAAAACGAAACTTACGAAAGTAATGAATAATGATTATAATAAATTGTAATCTTGTGATTGTCTGAATTTATTAGTATAGCCGTATAGGGAGTATGTCTACGAGTTATCAGAGCTTATCAAAGTTATCGGATTGACCGTTATTGGACTATGTTTTCAATTCCCTTCTGTTTATTCTGCATTAAAACCACGAAAATCTATTTATATCAATGAAAATACGTTTTGTTAATACGGTTATCGTTATTATAGCGAATAGCTATTAGTTGGGTTCCAACAATCGTTGAGTGTTGTTGACTTTTTGATAATCGTTAATATAATATTTTAAAATTTTAGGAAAGTAATCTATTAAAATACGTAAGCGAAGGTAAATTGTAATTTTCATGCTTAGATTACACATATATTCAAATTCTTTAAGATCATAGTTTCAAGTAAGATTTTCTTATACCACTTAAGAATTCTCCCGTGACTAAAAACTTCTGTTTTTCAAATAGGAACCCTCCTCCTACTTTTCACTTTTAATTAATAATTAGATATTTTTGGGGGGTATTTTGATGTATCTAATTCACAATTGAAAAGAATAGTTTTTGAGTTATACATATATAATACTTTGTATATTAATAATAATAATATGCCCATTATAATGGGTTAAATCTGATATGGGGTTTTTAAAATTAACCTTTGAAAAATAATAGTAGGTAATTACTATTGATCTATCAATATAAAATATAATAAGTAAAAATTATACAAGTATAATAAATATTACATCATATTATATTCTATACTTTTATAAAACCATTTTTAAGGGTTATTATCCGTAGTACAGACATATTAATAACCAAGAAGCTATTCATAAACATTTTGACCAAGATATATCAAAATGTTTTAAAAAATCATTCGTTAAATAATTCACTGTTAAAAAGGGGTTCATTTAAAAAATAGAAGTTTCAATCGCCTCAGGACACTCCTTAACTAGGTACTTGGTACAAAAAAAGAGATAGAA
Organism: Diuraphis noxia; assembly: GCF_037042655.1. Classification (NCBI taxonomy): domain Eukaryota; kingdom Metazoa; phylum Arthropoda; class Insecta; order Hemiptera; family Aphididae; genus Diuraphis; species Diuraphis noxia. The sequence goes on from NW_028301712.1 coordinate 53,406,069, forward strand.
AATATGGTCTTTAGGTATATTTAAAAATTCTAAAAATCAGTATTTAAGTAAAAGTACTTTCAAAGAGTGAAATGAGGTGGATGGTATGAACATGCTTGAAAAAATCCCCCTATAACCTTGTATCAGTTCATTTTCACGATTGTCATCTTACAATCCACCTGCTATTGTACTGATTTATTTTTATAAATACAAATTATTTTATGAATCTCGACTATACGAGTTATATACTTATCTACTTATATTTTAGAGTTTTTGAGAAGCAATTGAAGTAGTGAGTGAAGCTTCATTGTAAGGGAATTTTACGGTAAATGGTTTTTGGGACAGCAAAGAGGATCTAGGTATTGTATTCAATCATCAAAATAAAAAAAGTTGTAAGAAAAATAATAACCTTTATTACTAATTCTAACCTTATTAATAGAATTTAATAAGCAACTTATTGTAAATAATTTAGAGTTAAGCCCATTGTTGCCAATGGCCATAATTGCCGAGGCTAAATTCAAATAAAAAATATAAAAAAAGTTGTGTGCATTACACACCCTGTTAATTGAATACAGGTCACTTAAATCAATGAGATTAACCATAACAAAAACGATTTCGTTTTATAACTATTATTATGTATAAATTAATATATTTTAATACAGTATTATGTAGACTTGGACCAAGTCACTTGGTAGTGGTATAGGTACTATAAGTTAACACCACACCATGACGATTGATCGTGTAAACATATTTATTTTGATACGCCTTTGTATTAAATAACAATAATAAGTTATTATATTTAAAATTATTTAAAGTTATTATTATTACTCTATGGTTATTATATAATAACTGTTATTATAAACACACTCGAGACTCGAATATTGATATTGAATAATATAATATTTTTAAACAATCAATTAGTGTGATATATTAGTTGCATCCGAATCATATTATAAGACCAAATTGCATGCCATCGCTTAAAGGAGTATATCCGAATTTGCGTTCCGTATAATACTACCCACAACTGTATTTATTAGGTACTTATGTGCTCAACTAAAACTTTTTTTGAATTTTCCTTATTAAAAAAAAAAAAAACACGTGTATGTAAACGTTCCGTGAATATGGCTTTTATAGCTAACTAGTTTTTAGATTTAAACTTTTTTTAAATATTAATTAATGAATATTAACCTTTTTACAAAAAGGCTATTACTATTTCACCATCAAAGAAAAATAAATTATGTTTCTGGTATTATTATTATTATTATTGCATATTATAATGTGATGTAATATAAAATGGCATTCACTTAATTAGCCTAATCTACAATCGTTTTATTTAATATGCATAGAGTCACATTCACTAATAGTTATTAATTGTAACAAAAGCCTGTTCCACCAATGGAAAAGTATGTAAGTTAAATTATTGTAATTAGTAAAATTACGATATGCAATTCAACTTGCTTCTCAAAAAGGTGGCATGCAGTTCTGATATTCCGACTTATTTTTATTTCATTTTTTTGACATGCAAATACTCTTTATATATTTATTTAGTATGTTTATTAACGAACTATATGTATTATATAATGTCTTAATAGTTATTATATATGAATAGAATAGGTTCTGCCTATGGGCGGAGACCTGAAGTACAAAAGCCCGTTTAAATTAATTTGTAATTTTTGAATTTTGATAGTTAAAAGTACTTATTATTTATTAAACAATATTTTAAGACATAAAAGTTTAATAATAAATTATATTAAATTATTTCGTTTTTTTAAGCTGTTAACCATTGATTATCTAGAAATCGTGTTAGGGATGACATCCATAATGGATCGTATTTTAGGGAGTTTACCAATTATGCAAAAAATTACATTTTCATATAAGTACTAATTGCGATAAGTAATTTTCAGAGTAATAATAATTTTATTCCATAGTAAATATAACCATACTGTAATTGCAATATAATGAACAAACATTTATAATACATATACCTAATATGAACGTCAATAAATAATAATAATAATTAATGCATTTATAATATACCTCATAATTTACAAAAACTTGCCTAAAAGTGTTTGCAGCGCAATTGGTATACCGAATCTAATTACAAATTTCGTTTTATAGGCGAAACTGGCCTATGACCATATCTTATTGAACATAATATATTATATAGGCCCAGCAAAAACATTTAGTACCTACAGTGGTCCAAAATTGTATGTAGAGGAGCATGTATATTGGCAATAATCATACATGTATGTATATGTAGTTGTGGTTACACAATAAGTAAAAATCTGTATTCAACTGTTGGAAAAACATTTAATATTTATGCACTTCAACAACATCTAAACATTCTAAACTAATAAATTATCAAATAGGTTATATGAAATAGCCAATTGAATTAAAATTAAAAGAAAATATTCGACAGTAAAATTACCAGTAATTACGAATGATAAGTAATAATAACTTTTTATAACGAGTGTATAAATACATTAATTTGTAAACGATTTGCCGTTCAATTTAAAATAGTTGTACAATTATACTGCAAGGTATTTACAAATTTTACGTGAACCGCATTCTTAATAAGTTGTATGTAGTAAACCATACGATGTACAGACACTGTTATGCAGGACCGATAAATCTACCAAAATATCGTTTTTGATACTTGATACTTTTCAAAACTTTCTTCTACTCCATTCAACGTGTAAATTAGGTAAGACATAACTCTACCAAACACCATACAATAATAATGACAGGTGAAAATTGATTTAATCGATTTAATATTTTATTATCCAATTACAAATTATTATTACGTGGTTATTGACTATTTGTTTTTGATATATTTCAAAACTTTATTTTTCTCCATTTGACGTTTAGATTACCGCCAGTAATTCCCAAAGTGCAGTAGAATTTTATACGAATTAATTACATATGCATAAATTAATTTGAAAACCCTATGATGGTGGCAACGGAAACGATTATATGGAAATAAAAGTGTATAAATTACTTGTATGTAATTTTAATTAAATAAATAGGTATTTTCATACTACCCATTAAAATTGTTTCTAATTTTCGTTTATGTTTTTCCATTTTTTCTGTTTCTTATGATTATTGATTAGTAATGCTTTGACTTGAGAAGGGCAAACTGATTAAAAAAAAAAGCAACCGTGAGCCAATGTTTAGGAACCACTGGGTCAGGTAAGAAATAATTTTACCAAACATCGCAAAATAATAATGATGGTTAAAAATTGATAAATATCAAATTGTCTAATAACATATTATTATTATTATTATTATATGTGGCTGTCACCGATATGTGATAAATCCTAAATATTCACCACTATAGTGTGCACTATATATTTTGTGATAGATAATACATAATTACACCACAATCATACTACAATACTACATACACCAGCAACCGTGTGTATAATATATACAAAATTTAATTTAATTGCATTATTATATTGTTGGTTTCATGTATTGAGAAATCCAACAGGCAACAGGTATCACTAGAAAATTCACGTTATAATAATAATAACATGGTACTTAACTTATTGGCAAATTGCTTATTAGCGAAAAGCGTAGAAGCAGTATAGATAATCATGATAATCATTAATCACGCTCTAATATTATATTCTTGAAATAATTATTATATAGTTATAAGAATTGTTTTTTTTTTTTTTACGTAAAATGTGAGTCATGCGTACATAATATTATATACATTGCATATTATTATAGTCTTCTTGGTTGTAATTATAAAGTCTTTGGATGGAATTATTTGGTAAGAACCGATAAATTTCTATTGGATATGGTAATAATAATATTGACATTTAAAATATGGGACCACGCTTGTCTTACAGGTAAAGATTTTCACATATGAAAACACAAAAGTATATTATTATTATGAGTATGACTTACGACCGAATCCGAATAAGGTTGATCCGTGAAATTATTTATATGTATAAATAAAAAATGAGCAATGTCCTTCGTTAAGAAAAAAAAAAAACAACAAAAGCATGTATGGTATAACGATATCAATAATTTCTTGATTTAAAATTAAAAATAATCGTGACTGAGTTAAAGCTTCAAATAAATGAATCAAACTGTACGGTGTTTTTTTTTTTACCACCTAGATGCGTGACCTTCTGTTATGTTATTTTTGAATCGAACACAATTGTAAATGATGATAGATCATAGGTCAAGAACGCATATAGGGGATGTTATAGGATTTTCTGTCTAAACATTCCCTGGAACTAAATATTTGGTGGAAATATTAAACGGTCATAACATGGTGATTGAATGGTAAAAAATAGACGGTATTTACTATAGGTAAATACTATATAATATAATATAAATTATTTTTCAAAAGCAAACTAACTCCGAATTTTTTACATTTTTATTTTTTAGCTGTTATTGTACATATAGCGGGTACATAAAAAAATTCGATATAATATTGAAGAACTTGATTTCGGATTATATTATTCATACTAAAATTCTATGTTTTTGAACAAAGTGGAATGAAAAAATATTTACTTGATTAATACAATATACTACATTTCTTATGAATTTAATTTAATTTTTTTGTGTTTATTGTTAATTGGAAAAATAAAGCTTCACGAAAATCAGTCAGAAAAATCATAATAATATACTACTTTATATTTATTTTATCCTCTAAAAGAAAAATGTATGAAACATAAATATGTTTTTGTTAATTTAAGTAACCATAACAACGAAAACCTTACGAAAATCGGTCAAAAACATTTTACTGTAGATTTAGCCCAAGACATATATATAATGTTGAAAAAAAGTTTAACCAAACCAAAAACATATCTACATAAAAAAATACGAACATTGTTTTTGCATAATACATATAACCTATAAGAAGTAAGTTGGTAGTTATGTATAGGTACCTACATGTTAAAAATCAAAAGTATTATTACCGAGTATAATTTATTTCTGTGTTCGTAGTTTTCATCACGTACGGATTAAAAAAAATGTTAAGAGTGAAAGTCACGTTTGTTATTGATGTACATAATAATAATAATTACTACATTAATAGATTTATTCAAAACGTAACATTGAAATAAAAATAAAAAACCACTTTTTAATATGATATTTATTTTCGTTACGCAATTTGATCCTAAGTTTCGATGAAAATTATTAAAAACTATTATAAAGAACTCTTTAATAAACCGTTTTGCATAAATATCTCATAAACAGATTTATGTGTTTTTAAAGCAAACTTGAGTCCCCGCACCTAATCTGCTTAAAATATACATTTCCGATTAATTGAGGTTATTTATTATTATCATTAATTATTGTAATGTAAACAAGTATAAAATAAAGGTGTAGTGTACTAGCTATTATACTAATATGTGAGTTATAATTATATACTCAATATATTATTATGTATTCATAAATCTGTGTCAATTAAACTTGGTATTTTAATATATAATATTCATTTTCACCGCGGTACGGATAATTTAAGACAAACTTACAAACGCCGAAAGGGTAATCCGGAAGTAGGAACTGTTGTATGAAAATAATATATAATATTCATACGACCGCAAAATATCGATCCTGTACTATTGCGCTGGCGAATTGGTAAAACTAAACAAACTTACAAACGTAATTTGAAAGGGTAAAAAATGGTAAAGTCTGCGCAGTCAACCATACCCTAAACAAAGTATGCCAATATAAAAATACTGAAAATCACTGGTCTAGACTACGATACATTCAACACAAACACATTGCGCAGTCGCAGATTTTATTTTAAAATGGACAATAGTTTTCGAGAAATTAATGAACGCGTGTTCCCATTATTATCAAATTAATAATTGATATTTGAAACTAATATCGTACAATAGCATACAGAGTAAGAATAAAAATACTTAATTATTGCAATATTGAGCCCTCGGTATTAACCTCGTCGTCATATAGCTGCTATATCGTGTAATGGTGGTTACCCAGTAATTCAGTATACTTATATTTGGGAGGAAGGTGATAGCTTGATTACTGATCTCCCTCCGTATACGAGCATAAGTATAATATATATCTACATTCAGGCCTAAAAAAAAATTGTTTACCAATACCAAACCCATCGCAAGCAGTTTAAATCAACATCCGCAGGAATAAAATAATATATAAATGCGTATTTTTACCGTATAATTATATGCACAAATCGTAAATGTCTTATTTATATATAGGTACTTACATAAATATGTAATACATTATTGTCATTATAAGATTTAGGGCGATCTAAATGAAATTCTATGTACGAATGATGAAAAATGTCCAAACTCCACTACACAGTCGTACCACTATCATCATCATCATGTGCACACATCGCCGCGCTGACATCATTAATCGCCACCATAAATAATGCATTAAACGCCGCCGACCGATCACAGGGCTCGTTCGCCGACACCTAAGCGCGATCAATTATTTTCATTATTATTAGGTACCGTCGTCATCGAACGTCGTGGTGCAGGCTGCAATAATATGCTGATATTACTCATAATAATTGTATCGTACGTATAGATACATGCCTACCATAAAATAAGAACACTATAATTTATACGTGTATATACGTCTAAATTCCATATCATTACAATATCATTATTTTATATCTACACGGCTGAAACTCATCGCCCGAAGTTATGACGATATAAAGTGTATAGTATGATTACAATGCAAGTCATGTGAATGCTACACCAAATACACCTATATCTCTCTACCCATAAGACCCCAGCTGTATGTACTAGCAATCGAAACGATAATATACTTTAATGCGATGATACAAGTTTATTGTGAGTATATCTCTAAAATTACCGCTTTGACAAAATGGTTTTAAATCCATAATATGAATACTCGTTATTGGATACTTTTTAGTTCAAGTTGTTTTATCAAACTCGAGACTGGATCCGGGCATGTTCCTCTATCCAAGGAAGACATTTTTTCCGACTTTGAAATAACTTATATGAAAATTAATATATGTGTACAATGAATATATATATATTATGGATATAATAAGACTGAATAAACTGAATTGCACTTCAAAATAACTATAATGTCAATAATTGTAATAGTAACATTACAAGACAATAAAAATGTATAGCAAATAAAATAACATTATTTATAATAATAGAAGTATCTTAACCCTATTTCGTCCAAGAAAAAACCGAACAAACATAATATATTAAATACGGCCCTATGTCATCGTATCTCGGTTAAATAAGTTCATTGTGATACGATGGTCAAATTGACATTGGTGTGCCTACTACCTTGCATGGTGAACTATTTTGACCTGTGGCAAATTGGACATTTAGGCACTTGCTATATTTTCAAGCCTGATTTAATAAACTACTCTCTAAACTTTTCTGGTATCTCTAAGAACCATTTCTGAAACTTTTCTCATAATCGGTCTAGTAGTTTTTGAGTATATATGCTACAAACATATATTTGGTTTTAAAATAGTTTCTAAAGATTAAAATCCAGGCTCTGTAAACACGACGATTTGATGCATGTCTTTACATTATCTGTCCAAGGAAAATATTCAACCAATTGTATTTAAAAAAAAAAACTAATTCATACTATTTCAATATTATAATAATTTGTAATCAATGAAAACTATTTAAAAAAAAAATCGTAAGATCAACCGTGAGTCTTTTGTGACTGTAAAACTGTGAACACCCTCTTTAAAATACAATTTCAGTAATCCCTTTTCATAGTATGATTTTGAAATGTATGATTTTTGTATGCATTTTTCTTAGCATAGTTAACTTTTGAAATCGTACATTGGTATGTTAATTAAATGTTTATTATTTAATTAGGAATTAAACGACCGTAAATATGAGCTAAATTAAAAATATATATGTCAGGTCTTGGGTAGGTACCTATGTTATAAGTATAACGTATTTATTAATAGTTATTATGGATAATTGTAAATCGTTATTTCGTGTTAAGACTCGGTACAATGTAATTTTTTATAATGAGTAATAAAACATTAAAATAATTTAAAATGGGTAAATGTTTATACAAGTACACAGTTTTAAATACGAGTATAACTACGCATATAAAACATACTATAATAGGTACTATGTAACATTATCAATGAATTTATTTCATAAAATATTAATATAAATAATTATAAATGTTCACTAAAATTTACATCACCGCTAGACCGCGCCTAAAATCGGTTGGCGAGTAAAATCATGGTTAATTTTGGATTTAAAGCAGTTTTAACGTCATCTGATATACGCATAGGTGCAGTACTTGAGTACAAGTAATTTTATTATTTTTAAGCATTTTCCACGAGGTTTTTTTCACGATTTGTATGAAAGTTATTACAATATTAGTATATGCACCTATGTAGATTTCCGTTTTCGTCTCGTTGTGTGTTGCGGCGACGTCTCGCGGTTTTTATTTTATTTAATAAACAAACATACAAAATTTAGGCGGGCGCACGCACACACACACCACACACACGAATAGCTCACGGATAAATAGGTATATGATAAACGTCGTGTTATTCACGTAAGTAGAAAAATATAATATTGTAACATCAAATTATACATATTTTAAGCAATACCCATTGATCAACTCATGTAGTTGCATCTATATAATTACGAATGAAATTTATGACGTGAAAACGGCGAAGGACGGTAGTGCTCACGATTTCGTTATAAAGCGATTCATTCGTCTCATCTATAAAGGCACCTGCAGACAAATATAATATAATTATTTTATGTTTTTCGGTTTGATAAGACACGCGTAGTATGACACTATGACTTTATACTATGAGCGTTAAAAATTTAAATATTCACTTATGATATCGCGTTTACCAGAAAAATACCTGTGTTTTGAAATAATAAATTTTACTATTCAAAAAGTTAAAGTTAAACTTAATTTAACTATTGTTTTTATCGATGTAAACATAATAAATAACGAGTTATATTTTATTATTTTAAGCAGCTATAGTATAGTATGTACTGGCTATTTATAAATTAAAAAAAAACTAACTTAATTTAAGTCTATTAGTTGATTGTAAGTCTTAAATACATTTTAACTTAACTGAGAAAAAAAATTAGAATAACTATTAAAGTATTTTTTAAATGTTTTCTATCAAACTTAAATCAACTCATTTGACAATCGCCGTTGACTTGGATATACTTATAAATGACTATAATAAAATAATAACAAAAACACTATATTATGTCTCTAATATTCATATTCATAGTAAAATTATTTATTTTTACTGCTGTTAGAATTTAACCGAATTGAGATAATAATAAAGTAATTTTTATGTAATTTCATAACGACTGGCGTTCTGCCACGCGGACCATTGTTTCCCGACTAGCAGACAACAATTTATTATAATATACGAATTTTAAGTATAGAGGTTGATAATATTATATTTAATAGCATTTAGATCACATGATCCAAAACTGATATAATAGATTTGAAGATAGATAAGCAAAATAATAATAATATTTATGAACAGTTAACCTTGTTTATTAATGTTATAATAGATCAAAAGATATATTTTTTGAGTATTCTCTAATTATCTGCATTAACAGAATGATAACATGCAGAGTACGATTTAATCACATCATATCTGCAATGTTAATTTTATTTGGGAGAATCCCAATAATTTTATTGTAACCGATTCTCATTACGTTTGCATATCGAAAGGCATTCGTAGCGGTACGTGATAAACACAAATATTAAATAAATAACAAAGTTTAATTATGTTATAAAAACTGTATAATATCTTTACAGTTTATGAACGTAACATACCACTAGTGAAAGATAATATTACTATCGTATGATATCCGCATTACGTAAAATAATGTCGTAAAACGTTTGTTTTATTAATATTTGTGAAAACATTTCATTTTTTTTATAAAAATTCAAAATCACCAGAAACATGATATTACTATGTTTTTATACGCATTTAGTATATGTTTGGTTTTTTTAGGTTAAGTTGTTTTTTACCCAATGTGAATATATTATATGATGCGGTTATTAAATGTAATATTTATTTTTCCATAAACTGTTAAGCCATTTCGAGATAGGCGCAATACCTATATGTAAACTGCTGATAATAATATAATGTAGGTATTCACCATTCACATGTTCTACCTATACAACGGAAACGTAAGAAATTGTGCTTGTGCAGTATTTTAATTTTTAGTTATCTAAAATGAACTTTTTAGACTACTATTGCGTAACACTTGAGTAGGTTGTTATTTGTGTATACGATAACCAATTCTTCGAAACCGTAAAACAAGAAAAATGATTACAATAATTTGTTGTGTGCAAAAGTTAAACATATTTTAACTTATAAGGAAACATTCTCACGATGGTACATATTTGTTTTACTGATATGTTCCGTCGAAATTACGTTAAAAAACACTACATCCTACATAAGATATGTTAAATTCTGAGCGAAGCGATAAGTGTATTGATTTTACAATTATGCGTGTTTAATATTTTTATTCTTATTATGACTATGTACACGATAAGTAGAGGGAATAATGTTTCAATCTTCAACATTTTTTTCCGGCGGGAAAGTGAATTTAACTAACGCATTCAGAAGGACAACATAATTTAAAATACTCAGTACCTAGTTTTCAAAAGCACCTACAAAATAATAATAATCAAGCGAAATAGGTTTTTGACAAAATCAATTTTAATTTATGGTGTTACTCTTAAAAAAATTCCGTAGATATATGAAATGTTAACTGAATATACATATATCTAAAGCTAAAGACCGTAAAATTTTCAAAATATTTTAACTCGTGTTGAACTGTTTATAAGCATATGAAATTTTCGATTTTTATTAGTTATTTCTTAATTAATGTCAATAAATAATTTTTCACTCATAAAATAGGTTGGTACCTGAAACTGTAATGTAAGATTCTTCATAAGTTAATGTAAGTGGAAATCTAAAAAAATTGTGTGTAAATCCACAATATTTTTTTACGGGCATATAAAGTTCAAATTTTTTGGAATTCGTAAAAATTATTAATAAATTATTTTGAGTTAGACATTTATAAACTATTTTCTTTTGATATCTAGCACGTTCCTAAAGATTCACTTTAATAAACACTGCGAACACAATATAAAAATAAGATAATATTATTATAAGTAACATAATGCTACTAAATATTTTTGCATTACAAGGAAAATTGAGGAATCGTACATATTATGTTGAAAAATATTTATTAGGATGTTTCATTTTGTTAAGAATTTATTATATTTATTTGTTGTCTGTATTGTTGATTTAAAATTATATGGCAATAAGCAAAGTTTTACAAAAATCAGTCTAAAGAAAATCGGACACAAAAAAAAAAAATTGTACCCACTCAAATTAATTTAGTAAGTTAACTATTAATAAAGTTAATAATATAACTAACTCATATATCAATATTTTATTTATTTTGAATGACGAAAAAAATCAACTAATCTTATCTTCTCATAATATGGACCATTGCTTAATGCTTAAAGGATTATAATATAGTATTACATATTATTTAATCATTATATAGTATCTACCCATTGTATGTAACCGAGATTCCCTGGTTATATTCTAGATGCGACGAGCTTTTATAGACGATACGGTACACAACGCTGGACAGGGGGAAAATGATAAATTATCAGGTACAACAAATGTTAAAGACAAAAGAAGGATACCGACAACTACACAAAGTAACAAGTTGAAAAGGATGGACCGGAATCTGATGCGTGATGGGCCGATACAACAGAGATTATAAGGGATCATCGTATATCAGGGTAAAAAGGAAAAGGACGACTACCAAAAACGATGAATTTAATTTTGGCAGAATCGTAAAGTAACAAACATTCCGACATAAATCGTTTCAAATACACTGATAGTGATGAGTTAAAAATTTTCAGAACGTTTCTTGCCTGCACCATTACACTTGAAATGCATTAGATGTTTATGCAGTTTATGGATTTTTTAAATTAAAGTTGTAAATTAACATGTTATTCGTGAAATCATCGAAGCCTCATTTGAAAATTTTATTATACTAACGAAAATGTAGAAAATGATTATACCTTACCTACCATAGACAAAATCAAAAATATCGCATCGCATCGCATACATTTATATGACAAATGTATCTATTTACCAAATGATCGTTATGTTTCAAAACCTAATAAGTTAGAACTCCGTGATTCATACAATGCCACACGAGTTAAAGGGATTTTTAAAAAACAACAACAACAACATCAATTATACACACTGATGGCATTAAAATGCGTAATACGAGAACTTTTGCTTATATACACACTAACGTACGAGGTTAAAGTTTTCGGCCTTCTCGGTATAATGTATGATAAAATGTCTCGGATGTCTCTTATATAGGATAATAATAACAGCTGATGTACTCAAAGTTTAAGAAAATAAACTTGTTTCACTAAAACTTCGCCGCCCAAGTTTTCCCAGACCGAATCACATAATATATTTTATAACATATCTGCATGTTTTTTTGTTTTTTTTGTTGTATCATAACACGCGACAGAAGAATTTAAGTGCATTGAGAAAACTATAGTATTTAATAATCCGTGTAATATAATGTTGAAAAATCGAAATTCGCGGAATACCTATTTTAGAATTTAAATTTAAGTTTTATGTTGCATAAAATATACCTACCTACCCACTTGTTTTGTTGTTTTATACGACCGTTTTTCATATAATATTATAGCAACACCGTATGAAACATTTTTTGAAATGGTAACCATCATAGGTACCTAATCAAATGTGTAAATTGTAATAAATCCTTCTTATACAACCAAACAGGAATGAAAAATGTTACGATTAACTTGACTCTCAAAAGTAGGAGGTACACTTGAATATATGAAAAAAACACGAGTTTAATATCGTTCAAAATTGTAATACTGCAAAATAAGGTCATGACAAATATGACTGACGATTTGAATAGACGTCTTATTGCTTTTATATACAATATATACAAAAAGCAAAACAAACAAACCCCGTATTAATATTGTATATTAATACTAAATAAAAATAATAAATATTTACATCGTTGTCGAAAAACAAATGTTTGTAAATTACAACAATACTTGTTCGATAGGATATCCGTTATTATATGTCATTATAATATACTTATATTTTTTAAATCGTAAGTTTTTTTTCTTCAAATATTTCAAATTCAACTAAGTACAGTACTCGATCAAAATAATATTAAGTGAATAATGGCTAATAATGTTAGACAAATACCGCATACGGTCGATATGTTTTTATTTGCTGATAAGTGCACACTTACTGGTTAAGTATATGCATATACATAATCAAGTTGTTTTTCTTGGGGCTACAAAACGCTTAGTCACGAAACACCTATAGTTATGAATTTATGATGGTATTTTCTTCGAAATTATAGCACGTTTGGGCACTAAAAGATAAGTAAAATATAGGTAGTGTTTAGATTATAGAAAATTGTATATTATTTATTGTCTTAATGTGTATATAGTATACGTATATATTATATATATTATCTAATTTAACTTGTATATATTTATTTATTTATTAATGTGTTTTTTTAACGACTAGATATCATCGAAAAATTTTTTTTCAAACATTAATAACTTTTGAAATATAATTAGTGTTCAATGATAAAAGAATCAATCGGTATATATATAGTCTTACAACTATCATATTGATTACAATCAATTTTATAGCATATCTACACATGTATGAAAAAGAAAATAGAAATACGATCACTCGTATAATAATCCTAGTTAAACATATTTTGTCATCTACTATGATACTTCTGTGATTATTGTATAATATAGTTGTAAAATGAAGTTGAATAAAAGAAATCATAAATACTGTAATATTATATTCACCGTTCGTACTTTTAATGTATTAAAAGCAAAGCTGTATAGGTACCAAGTGCATATATATGGGTCTGGCGCACAATAATTTCAATAATTTAAAGTGAAAATAATAATTTTAAATTAAAAAAATTATTGGAGATTTGAGAACAATAACAAGAGAAAAAATGACAATAATATATAAAAACGACACATTTGGAAAATATTATTAAATCAAGAGCTGGCTTAGCATTGCAGAATATTCGCACCTTCGTTGAATTAAATACAATATTACAAACTTATAAAATAAAAACCGCTGAACGCTACAATTTTTGTTTTATTTTGTTTATAGTAATTTAAAAGTTTAATAAAATATATTATTTAAAAGTATTTCCCACGGAACGCTGTTTGATTTTTTAAATTTTCTGAAAAACTGTTATCAAATTCAAAACACATTAAGCAAATGAAGAAAATATTTCTATAAAATATATAGGTCATAGCCCAGACAACCCAAAATAACACCATAAGCAATGCTGTCACCACATTGCAGTAATCGTGCATAAAAATCATAACCCCATAAAAATAAATCCATTAGTGTTAAGTCGGGAGACCTTGGTGGCCAGAGTACTGAATCTCTTGTTCCCATCCATCTTCCCGAAAAGTGCTCGTCCAACCAACCTTTCACAACCTTAAAATTAAAGATATACATTGGTATTATTATTATAAATCACATTCATACCACCAAGGCTATTACTCCTATTTCCTAATTTTAAGATTAATTCATAATAAAATACTTTAAATAAGTACCTACTTAAAAATAGGTTTTGCCATTTAGTAAACGATAATACACAGCTATCGTTATTTCTATTTGCTAATGAAATTATAACCTTAATTAGGTATGTATAACTGTACAAGTATTGTCAGGCTGAAATAGATATTTCATTATTGAAATGTAAAACAGTTATTTTTTTTGAATAATTATGAATTTTAACATAGGTACAAAAGCCGGTTATCAAAAATTGAAATATTTAAATGTTTATGGAAACTGTTTTAAAAATTATGACAAATTAAATCGTTATCTTAAAACTTAAAAATCTTAAAGTTTTAAACAATTTCTGGTAATTCTTGATTTAAAAAAAAAAATATCTTATCTTATGTCATTCAATTATAATTTCCATACTAGTTACCGTAAAAAGCTGCATTTAATTATATTCATTTTTCACCGAGATATTAAGAATTATACTGGACTTTTGGGAGATACATACATATTAAAATGAAGCTTCACCTCACAATTTCACACTATTCATTAAATATCTAAATATACAAAATAATAATAATAGTTGGATTTATTTTTGGTTGTCATAGCAATTTTGTGACATGAGCATAATATTTCCTTACACTTCCTTTAGCATTGTAGGTACCCTCAATAAAGGAGTTATAATACTTCAATACATTTTTTATTATTATAATAAATTTATTAAACACTTATGTTATACGTAGTTTTATAAATTGAAAAATATTCTGATAATATTACATCGAGAAAATTGTATTAAACTTAAAATATTAATTCGTAATAATGTAACCAATAAATTTATTGATCAGCAATAATTTTTCCACGATACAATTGACATGAAAGACAATATAGTTGCCTATTTAGAATTTAAATTGTATATAATCCTCGCAGGGACAACATCAACAAATAAATGTCTTCATTGTTGATTATTGCTTAATGCATATAAATAGTAAATATATATTATTTTAATTTAACTTTTTAATATCCCATTGAATTGACGAGTTCGGTCGAAAGATCTGTGCAGACTATTTATTCATTATTAGATTACCTACATGAGCTAGCTTTGAACAGAATTACCAAACTATCAACGATTATTATTATTCGTTTCACGGTACGTTCTCAAAACAAATCGACAAAAATAGTCTAAATAATTGTATAATATCATCGACTTGAGCGTTTGAACTTTTAGTAATACAGCAGGGGGGGGGGGCACTAACCTTAATTTTGGAAGCCACAAATTATAGAAACTAATTCGAAGCTAGTCACATTGTTAAGATATATTTATAAACAATTAAGGAACATTTCGTTTTTACACTACGTAGACCATTATCATACAGGTTCACATTAAGGAATGAGATTTTTCTTTTGAGAAGTACTTTTTATATTATACTAATTAATTTTACTCTAAACTTTGTGTCAAGAACCGCATGAGCCTAACTCAAGAGTCGAATGCGACTCGCAAGCCTCGTTGTGGCCACTCCTGTAATACAGCTATACCTTATAAATCAATCCTTTGATACATATTAAATATTTATACCTAATGTGTTATAAAAATCAAGGTTAAGGCTATGCTGACACAAAACGTGTAAACAATATATTCGGTGTGAGATGTGCACGGTGAGACTATTGTAAACGGATAATCGACTGTTGTCGTAGAAACTCCGAACGGCGCAATGCCGGGTGATGTGTAGATTTGAGCGATGCGTTCGATGATCTGATCGAACGGTCGCGATCCAGGAGCAACACTCGAACTGCGCAAAACGCCACGCGGTTGAACAAGAAGTTGCGCGGTTCTCGCCTTTTTTTCCGAAGCTAATAACAGTGGCCTATAGTGACCACAGCCCAGCGCCCTCAGTCGAAGTCATTTGGGAAAAATAACGCCTTCTCCGCGGAGATATGTGACAGGTTACGTAGTTTGGTGTTCGGTGGTCAGACGCTCACTCGTTTTCTTCACTGCCTGCCGACAATAATATGCATAGCGAAAACCATATAGAGAGTATCAGTTGCGTGAGTATCAACTCTGCGGTACCATTTCTTCGATCCGCGTTTTGTTATTTTTTTTTTTTTTGTCATCCTCGCCACTGCAGATCCTATATATATATATATATATATCCCTATTTAAATTGGAATAAATTATGAATGCATATCATGATTGCATTTGAACTGTTGCATGGATGTTACAAATATTGTTACTTTCTAACAAATATTCGGTAATGGTTCACATAGGAATACCTACATAATTTATACATTTTGTGGTTATATTAAACTGTTGTACGGATGTTAAAAAGTGACGTTAAAAAAATGTTTCGTGAAAGACATTATTGCGATAGAAATAAGATAACACGCGCGGATGTTAAATGTACTATTATATGGAATGCAATCTGTGATGTTACATATTCCAAAAGAACATCCTATCAACATTGCATGAACAAAATATTGCAGTAGGTGCTGCAATTCTGTCATCACATAAAACACGGACCGACCTGTGCTCGGTGGATATCGTCACTCGAAGCCGCGTCATTACGGCACTTTTTTGATACGTTCGTCTGCCGTTTCGGTCGACGATGATATTTTGCAGTGATGAGATATGACCAGTGGCCCCAGGCCGTATTTTTATGTGCACCGCGAATGTACAAGGCATATGTACGTGTGTGCATAACGGTCTACAAACAAAAACTACATAATATGCTAGCTACTAGAAAAAATGAGTATTTCCTGAATTTAGTTGTTTCATTTGATTGCATTGTTAAATTATTATACTTATAGGTATTTATATATATATATTATACATGTAATACATTGCTTTTTCTAGGATAGTAGTGGATACAATTTTTGTTTAAAGCAGAAAAATTAAGTATGCAGTCCGAAATTTTATAAATAATACGGCCTGAATGGCCCACAACAGCTGATCATACCAAGATCAATACTAACTATGTCGTGGCGTCAGCACCGTTGTTTATTTTGTACTATTGAAATGTCTTGTTCATAGTTTCTTAATGTGTTTTACATTAATTTTATAATTTTATTAAACATTTAATGATCTAACCTAACCGGACATTTTGAACCACGTTTAAAAATTATAAAAATTTGGTCGATGCTTAATACTCGTACTTTCGAGCCACGCCTTTGTTACAATGACAAAATTACTGTTTAGTGTGGCTGTTGACCGCGCGTCGTATTTTTTATAATTAGTTAATAATAGTTATTATACAACAAACTGGAGTTATTATTAACAGTTGGATAACGAATGGGTGATGACACTATAAATACTAACAAATAATTTTACCTGAAACATTTTGGTGTATAACCTTCTTTTGTACACTTCTTAGTGTAAATATTGCACAACAATTAATTCAATAATTATACTACCTATATTAGAAACTAAATGGTTGCCCAGTAGATACTAATAATAATTAAACAAATAGGTATAAGAACGCACCTGATCAGTGATAACAATACAATAAAAGAAATCTCCACACATCGGACTGACATTGGAAATTGGATTACCTAAACGACGTACGTCATAATTATAAATTATTAGAAATTAATCCTGAAATAGTAAATAAGTTTTATAATCATGTATTAAATGTATTTAAATGCAAAATTTAACTGTATGAATTTTACATATTTTTACGTCATGATTTACGTATGAATTGAACAAACTTTATAAATGTGGCAGATAAATAAATATAATATGATCTAAACCTATATAAAAAAAATAATAGCGTATGGAAGTAATTTATTGTTTTTCTAGATTTAAAATGATTGATTCTGTTTGTAAAACTATTTAACTATCCTTTGAAATGTACATTATCGTTTAGGTGCCTACATAAAATTTATATTAGAACGAATAATGAAATTATATTTTTTTTAAATGTAGCTCATTTTTTTAGTAAATTATATAGAATATTTAGGGCAATAATATTTAATATTTAAAAATATTATATTTAAAGCATTAAAATCTCAGGCCTTAGTATTGTATAATTTACAAAAATAATAATCATCAACGTTTTTAATATACACATTCTGTATTTACTCGTATACTAAGAAAGCATAAGATTTAGGTGAATACAAATAAAAATAGTAAGTTTTTATCAGTTATCTTTTAACTCTTATAATAGACCATTTACTAATTGAACACTTTGTGTAGCCGTGAAGGTGGTATGCAACAATATATTGTTTCTATTTTTCGAATTGTAGAGTATATAAAATGTAATGTGTCTAAATATGTTTCAGAATAATTAATGACTTATAAAATCTTTAAAATATATCATTTAAATAAATTAGGTACTCTTTTATTCAGAGTATAATGAGAATAGATTCATATCTTATAACATTATTATAACAAATACCATTTACACACAAATAAGATAGTTTATGCCTAAAATATTGGTTCCTACTATTATAATAATAATAATTACGAGCCAAATACATTTCCTATAATATTTAAAATCGCCGACTATACAACTTTTAATTTAAAAAAAATAAATAATTTGTTTAATAAATAAATGTATTACGAAAATTATGTTTATCGTACGAGTACGACTTTAAGTCTTTAACCTCTCATATATTTAAATATGTTTATAAATAATTTTAGAAAGGATGGAGGGAGGAGACGGCGAATTTGAATAAGTGCCTATAGGCGGAAAACCCTATTAAATACGCCACTGCTAATCGGTGTCCTTTTTATTATCTAAGCGACAAGCGCACGACAATAAATCGATACGTAACAATATAACCGTCAGCGGGGCAATAGCGTAGTTTTGTCGTATTAACAGCGCTAATAACGGCATAACTTCACAACGGGAAAACAACATTGGATTGCGTCCTGTCCTATTTGAATCCGATGAGTACGCGAACAAATTCTATTCTGATCATGCTGTTCCACCCACAGTGCGTCCGATGCGACAAGCTGTTTCACTTTTTGCCGCACTCGCCGGATTCATGTAGGACATGGCGTTACCATGTAAAGAGTTCGATAACGTAGCCGCACTACACGTCTACGCGGCACACGCACAAAGGTAACGGCAGACGATTCGATATTTCCGGTATCCGGTAGGCAACGGAACAGTAACGCACGACGAACAGTCTACCAGGATCAGCGAAAAAACGATAAACACACTAAAGGCTAGAGATTAATTTCCGGAACGGCGTGCAAGACGCGAGTTGCGGTGGCACGTACAGACGCACAACAAATGAACGTCTAAATCAAAATGTTTTATTGTCCCAGTGATGCCCGCGACAGGTATCGTGAAGTGCCGCATAAAACAATTAGTGATAGACGGAGTACGCGTTCAAATGGTATTTGGTGATTGAGTGAACAACGAGCAAAATAATATAAAATTGTCGTGTTCCTGACGAAGCTTTCAGACAGTGCAACAGTAATGCTAATACACACTATTCAATAATAAAAAATAACAAATATTGGCATAAGACATAAAGGTAATCAGAAACAATGGCCAATTCCTAAATGCTCAAAGTGCTTAGACGATGTTAGTCTGAATCTGAATATTATGTCGATTAACTCTTAGATGACATCATGCGGAAGTGGAATATCGATATAATAACGATTATTATTATATTATATTATATTATAACGACTGCACGATGACATGACACACTGTTTATAAAATGTATTTAAAATTTATGTGCTACCTGTCTGGCCGGGTATTGCTATTGCTAAATATTATTCTATTGAAAGTTGAAAAAAATGCATGTGTGAGCTAAACTTCACTAAACTAAATTCCATTGTTTTATACTACTATCGCTATATTGTCCTCGCGGTAAATTCGTTGTTATGATTACCTAAATTATAATAAATTAGTAATTAAATACCAATTTGGTTTATATAATATTATTATTTTAATAATTTTATATAAATTATACATAGTCGTGTAAAAATTAAAATCAGCTTCACTTCTTAATAAATTGAGTTCCCTAATTTTTAATTTTATCATGCCACGCTAAACCACGCAGCCACGCATACGCATGCAGGAATAAATTATTAATTATTATTGAATTATTTTTAATTATAGTTTTAAGGTATCTTATTTTATCTGATACTATTACAAAAAATATTATTTCAATTTTTATTGTCTCCACTTATTTTATTCAGAAATAACATGTTTTCTAAACGTGTTTACATAATAGTTATTATATTTTCAGACGTAATGTAATTAAACGTGTTAGGTATTGTAAATTTTCATATTGTTTTTTAAATTTTTTTTCACATGCTCATGTTCGTGTTTTTATATTAAGTTATTTCTTTATGGAAACATAACATTTTTTTTTCTGAAATCGTTTTTATTTTCTTAAACGTATCTATTTAAAAAAAAAGTCCCATCTAATGTATTTCTGTACTCATTTTGGTAATTTGTTCAACTTTACCTTAATACTATAGTTTAACATTTAACAAATACAATACATATTAATATAAAAATAACCAATAGAACTATCATATATTCATATTGAACATAATTTTTGCTGAAATCGAAATTGATTTTTTATAATAATATTAAAATAATAGTATACAACCACACGTCGTGTACACCTCAATACATGCACCTGTGTATTAAGTTTTACCTAGACTCAATGCCGTGTATGTCATACTATGTGTATTGTATAAAAAAAGATGAACATAACCATAAGAGAAGGATGTTGATTTTTTTTATAAGTTTTACATTTTATATTTTATAAAATTTAATTTAATTGAGTGAGCAGATAAATTATCTGTATATTAAAATAGTTATGCGTTATGATGAGTATATATATAAGATATAACATCAATTCATTTTAAATTAAGTTTTAGAATTTATCTAATGTAACTCTAAAATATAAAATCTTAATGTAGCGAAAATATGACGATACAAATTTAAGTCAAATTTCATTTCTTGAAGTTTAATTCCAGGATACAGAACAAATTAATATTATGTTAATAATTTAATAATTGCAGTCTTTTGCTAAATTGTAACATTATAATATGAAATAAGTCATTTTAAGTTTTATTCTCGTAAGATTTTATTCATTGATAAATGGATGGGTACTGGGTACCCGAGTAGGTGACACGTTGTTCCAGATTGGATTAAAATGATCTTACGTACAAAAATTGGATAGGTACTATTAAAATTTGATATTCGCCATACTGAATTATTTTTAGTCCGGCGCGATTGATTACAACTATCAACAATAAATTACATGGTTAGCTAGCATGTTTAAAGTAAAATATTATACTCAATTGAGGAAAAGTTAAATTAGTTTGACATCTTGACGCTTTGCGTCCTGTGACATCTGACACTGATCCGGACTGGTACAAACTGACGATAGACCTCACGTCAAACGTGCGAAAGGAAACAGTCATCATATCACACAAAACTTGTAACGTTATTACTCTTATCAATAATGAGTATTAAAATATGACTGTTAGTGTAATATTTTATCTCGTTATAATTAAAAATTTTTAAAGTATTGTTAACCACCGATAAAATCAAATTGAATTAGCACAGTGAAAGTTTTTTTTTTTTAATTAAAAAATAATACGAACTCAGTTCTGTAATTGCAACATAGATTTATAGTTTGTACCAACACAATTTCCTATATAGGTATGGTAATTTTTGATAATATGGTCGCCATGAATATTCGTATTATTTATATTCGTGTTGAATATTAGAATAACGTCTCTACTGTAAATTATGAAAAATCTTTTGTTTGTATTTTTAGCCGTACCTGTGGGATAATCTGCACAAGTATATTTAACGATACCGATAAAGGCAGCAAAAATGTATGATATTTTAAGATAAAACCTCAACATATACCTAAGTATATTTTAATTTTAGGCAAGTTATTATTCAATATACTGAGTTCCACAAAAATACCTGACAAAGGATGCGTTACGATTGCGTATGGATATTTTTCATTATTACCATTGCGTACATTCTACCTACCAATACTTCATACAACGTTACCGTTGTTCAAAATCGTGTAAATTTGTAATATTACTTATTTTAGGAAACGATTGCTTATATTTGATACAATTTCATAAACGTTACCGAGACTATTATTTCCAGGCTATGTATTAAATAATTATATAGGTACATCCAAATTGTATATTTCCAACTAATATATGAGCTGAAGAACTTTCAATAAATAAAAGGTATCATATTTTTATAAATTATAAAAAAAATTTGGAAGTATTCTTGTACAATATAACTTTAAAGTTTATGTTCTGATACATAAAAATAAAGTGTCATAAAATATTTAGATTATTATTAATTCCGTAATTTTTAGTTATAAAATTGTATTAATTAATAGCTTATGACGTGTATTATTATTGTATTTTATGTACCTAAATATTTTATATTGTTTTTAATTAACTATAATATTATAATATTAGTATTTAAGTATTTTTTTAATTTAATTTAATAGTACATGTTGGCAACGTTGCACTCATTTTCGTACACAATCGTAATGTTTTTGAGGCCTAGGTAGAGAAATCGTACGCAATCGTAAAAACGTACGCAATCGTTTTACTAAAAGGGACAATCGTATATCATCGCTGACAAATGAAATGCCTTTTTTTGTCTAAACAATTTAATATAATTTTATAATTTATAGATTATAGTCGCTCAAAGTTTTTTTTTTATACTGAAAATAAAAAATATATGTATATAAAAATTGTATTCATTTTTTTCGGAGAAAATTTGTGAATATTATGTAAATCTAATTTAACAAAAATAATTTTAATGTTAAAAACGTTTATTCAAGTTAAGTGATTTATTTTTTTTAATATTAATATATTTTTTTTTTTGAGTAAATTAATTTGAATCTTATTATTTTTTTCAAAATATTATTTTTAAGAATTTTCAGACATAAGTAAGTCATAAATAATTTATCATCCATATAATTATCATAATTTATTTATTTTTCATTTATCTGGTATTTCTGTTATATCCTGTATTATATGTTATTAAATAAATACATAATTAATATTATGGATACAAAAAGTTAAATTAATGTTTTAATTCAATATATAACATAATATTATTAAAAAAATATTATAAAACTTTATATTATTATTGCCAGGACTAATCGGCGATTATAGTTAAGGTTTTTTTTTTTAAATTTTTCAATTTATTTGAAGGGATCAATAATAATTTAAAGCACTTTTTTATCGTTTTTTCGTGGGATCCGATTTTATAATACTCCACGTCTCACATATTATGCAGCTACAATATATACGCACTACAATACCATCCAATATGGTGCACTTATCGTGATGAATTAATCGGCAACTCGAATCCTACACTGACATCCGACGAAGTGAGAGTGAAGACCGCTAATTCGATGGTAGAAACATATTTTTCCCACCTACCTACCCCTATACTCTCAACATCCAGAGCGTTTTCCGTTTTTACACTTGACCGCATCTATATACGAGTATACGAGTTGCGCGCGTCTCTTATATAAAGCAGTGCATACAGATAAGTACACATTATTATGTAACGTGCAAAGGGATCGAATAAGTACACGTTTTTTACTCTATTTGTACTTTCAACGTTTGCACATGACACACGTCAACTACGTCACTTCGACATAAGCCGAGTACCTTGACTTTTACGTCTTTGTGTGTGACGATCAATCGTACCTAATACATATTTGACATACACAAACGTATTTTTTTTCCACTCAAAGTGTACACAAAATAATATATCCGCATCGGACGAAATGTTCGAGATTTAAGCTCGTTGAAAAGAACAGTTTTTAGAATAAAATATCAGTATTTGTCATTCGTTGCTTTGATAATATATATTATAGAGATAGAACAAATTTTATTTAAAAATAATATACAAAGCGGACTGCCTTTCCCCAACAGGTCGCCTATAACTTGAGTACTAACTCAGTGTTGAGTATAATAAACTATTCAGACTACATTATATGTTATTGGTATTATTGCAGTTCGATGGGTTTAAAGACAGTTAAATATGCAATTAAGTATATTATAATCAAATAAAATTAAATACGTAACAGTAGAGTATTAAATACGCAGGGTATAGCATGGAAATCAGTGACTCAATGCCAATCACAATCACATAGACTATACAAACGTGTGTTTCCATGCAAATTGTACACAAAATAATATGTCTTCATCAGACGAAATGTTCAAAGTTTAAGCTCGAAGAGTGTGATAATTTTTAGAATATATCGTGATATAGCATTAGTTGCTTTGAAAATGTTTGATGTACATAGATCTCGCGAGCCGTAAATAATCCATGGACATTAAACTAAAATCACGGCATTATTTATTTTTCATTTTTTTTTTTGTAACCCACATCAGATAAATGGTATACAAAAGTATATTTTAAATTTCTTTTGGTTGAGACAGAAACATTATCGTTTTCGTGTCCTATATCATTCTCACGTGGAATTCCGCCAACTTGAATTCTTTTCCGGAACTGAAGTCGACTATGGTTTAATAATCTTCGAACTATTTTATTATTATTTTTTTTTTTTTGGTACTTTATAATATAGATAAATCGAATTTTTCGACATACGTGACGATATACATATATATAAATTTACAAAAAACAAATCAAGTTATTTTATGTAATACCTCCAAATGGTTTTCCAATGCAATTAGGTACTTACTGTAGATAAAATTCACTCCAATTTAATCGTCACCGTAAAATAGCATTTTACTCAGTACACGTAAAACATATTTAAAACATATTAAAGTTAAACTAAACATTTTATCGTTTAATAATTTATATAAAACCTATGATATATTATTTTTAATTAAGTTTAATAAATTAAATTTAATCAAATTGCAGAATAAACTGTTAACGAAATATTTGCTTTTATTAGGCTTTTTTTCCAACTCACATAAAATTATTTAAGATGTCAAAAAAATGACAAATTTCAACTCCCGCTGTTACGTATAGGCGTCATTTTTCATAGACATCACCATTGCTTTATCACTCGACCACGAACAATAACCACCACTTATGACGGGCACTTATGTATAGTTGAGCCACTGGAAACAAAAATTCTTCGAGTGCACTGGATATGAGAATAAAATAAAATAATACATGTGAATGTTGTTTTTTCTTTTCTTTTTTGCTTCTATATAGGTTTAGATTTTAGGGGATGAATGTGACTGCCGCTTACATTCATTGACCACTTTACTTCCATAATCAACTACACGTATTAGATTCCTTATTTACCTGGCATTTAATACAAATAAATGTATAGTGAGTATTATATCCTTACCAGTTACCATCATCATATGAGAGTATAGAGATGTAACATCCCAAAATAAATATTAACGTTATAATTATAAAATATAAAAATTTAATTTTTTTGCAAACCATCTTATCTATTTGATTTCTTAAAATAAGCTTTAGATCTTTGCGACGGGTTCAGAAGTTAAAAAACATTAATTCTAAATATTTTTTAAAACATTGTGATCAGATCATTTTAACTAATTAATATAACATAGGCCATTGGGAAACGAGTATTATACACACTTTATTGTTATATATTTATAAAAGACAATCAAATCAGGATTTTAATTTAAAACATTACGATATTAAACAAAAAATATTAATTTTAATGCATTAAATGAAAACCAAGAACACCTGTGTAAGAAAAGACCAAACTGTTAAGATTTGCAGTTTAAACAAAAACAACAAATCACAGTTAAAAAAGAGAAATAATACAATTTCTTCTTGTTCAGCTAAATCTGTGATCATCTCCCCGCCAAAGCTCTTAAACACATTTAGTGTTAGAGCACCAGAGCTCATTCAGTCTAAGTGATGTTTCCTCCGTATAATATTATTATTATTATTATCTTTGGGTCTATTTCCTAATAAACGAAGTTTTCTTTCTAAACGACCAGGCGCATTTAAACAAGCGCGCCGGTGTAGTCTGTGTTGCCAGCCGTCCACCCGTAACGTCCGAATCGCTTGAATAATACATGAAACTTCCAAGATAGATTGCGTTCGTATAATATACAACCATCACATCACTGACGATATTGCGGTGCTCCTTCCTATTTGATCAATCGTATACTTATATTATATTACTATACATGTAGACTATATAACCGCAATAGAAACAATTCAGACACTTATATACCCACCCGGGCGTGTACCGCAGCCACCTGGACAATTGATTAGGTCCGTAGTGGTTACAATAGTGTTATAAACTGTATCACGTAGCCTCTAATATTTTTAGGTTTTATTATAGAACTAAGTACAATCAAGTGAGCTCATTGTCGAAATCAGCAGCAGTGCTCTAGTTAAGTACCTTTAAGTAGGTGTAACTGGTGATTTTTTGGCAGGCTTGAAATAATATTCATATTAAATTTGCTTAAATTATGCATATTATATTCAAATTTTGATTTTTGGAATTTTTAAATATATTTGATGATCCTCGGTATTTTTTGTACCACTTAAGTATAGTCTTGTGACTATATAAAACTTTTATTTTTCAAAAGAGAAACTCCTTTTCACTACAAATTATTTATAAGAGGCGATTTTCTTAAAAATGTTGATGTATTTGAATCAAAATTCGAGAGAGTATACAGTTTTAAAGTCATATAAATTTGTGTGTTAAGGATAATATGCATAATATGCGTATAGCGTATGGTAATGGATTGATTATTATAGATTGGTAGCTTAGACAATTTTAAAAAGTAAGTAATTACTATGACGACATATCAACAAAAATTATCCAAGTACATAACATACTAAATTTAGTCTTAAATATAGTTTATATTTAAAAAACAAAACACATTTTTAATGGTTATTATCCTTAGTATAAATATTTTAACAATTCAGAAATTTCTTATTAGAGTTTTGGTTTAGATACATTAACATTTTTAGAAAACCATCTGCTGAATAATTTGTGGAAAAAAGGGTGGTTTCTAATTTGCAAAATAAAAGTTTGTAATGTCCCAAGGAAAAAAAAATATGACCATATGCCACAGTTTCAATAATTATAAGCTAAAAATTATTGATTAAGCATTCATAATATAATTACTAATGTATAAAATAGTTTTAAAGTTATATGTATCTAAGGTGGCCGAGCCATACATTATAAATCGGTTTTCAGTTGATATATTAATAATATTACTTCACCACAAATTCGTTTTATATAGACAATTTTAAGAAATATTAAAATTGGGCCTTTTAAAAAGTTTTGTGTATTATTCTTATTATAAATATTAACGCAATTTAGACAATTTGGGCCAACCAGACTCATCTACTGTGTAATAAAAGGTTGACTTTCCAAAATAGACGTAGCCTAACAATGTCATGCATGGTAAATTTGAGTGTCGATCGGCTGGCATTATTGTGTTCGCCGTTCGATAATTTCTAGGGTAATTTAATAATATAAATTATTGTTTATCGAGTTTACCGAGGTCAACAGTTGTTACGCGCATCGATGCATAAAATAAAGAAAATTAATTTGTCAAGAAAATATAATACTGGTCGACGTTTATAAAACAACAAATACAACTTGTATAAACGTTATTAAATTAAAAATAAAATAATCAATTTCACATTATAGTGGTGTATTGAATATTCTGTATGCATAAATTTCATTTCACAATATTTTATACATGAACATATAGTGCATTTTTCGTTTCATCAATAAGTTAATA
The DNA here is from genome assembly GCF_037042655.1 of Diuraphis noxia. NCBI lineage: Eukaryota > Metazoa > Arthropoda > Insecta > Hemiptera > Aphididae > Diuraphis > Diuraphis noxia. The sequence continues at coordinate 53,434,355 of NW_028301712.1, forward strand.
CTTTTAACAGGTGTTATATGATTTTATTAATTTGTTTATTTTTTCTTTTATGAATAAATACACTGTAAGTATGATGAAAAAAAAAATACAATACATTATTTGTTCGTGTCTTTGAAATACTAAAAGACGCAATATAATATAATTATTATTATATAGGTACAAAAGTCAAAATGTTAAATCAAATAATATGCCTATACAAAATAAAAATCATCTTATTTGTAATGTAAACAATGTAATAATTTTATCAAGATGTATAAAATATATTTTTTACTTACATATAGTTACATCAATTATAGGCTACATAATGATTAAGTTATGAAGATATTATTTTATTCATAATAACTAATACCTATATTTGTTTTGAACTCCCGAAAAAAACCTATTAACTGTAGAAACGATTAATATTTAAATTTATTTATTTATCATAATTCGTAAGTATATACCTTGTATGAAATCAAAAATCTAATATTTTATGAAACCATCATGTAACGTATAAACTGAATATTAAACTTTTTAATAACGAATCAAAATGGCCATTTCTCAGAACATTCTGAACTGTAAAATAATAAGTGATGCACACAATAGAATTGTATAAGAGCAATATAACTTTAGGCATTTTGTTCGTTTGTTATTTCAAATATGTTAAAGATCCTAAAGAATTTGAAGCATGAAAAATTCACGTTTTTTTTTCATTATTTCGCAAGATTTTTTAAAAATTTCTATTGATTTTATATACAAATATACAATGTCACTCTAAATTATTAACGATAATATTCTGTTAAATAATTTGACTACTATTTTATAAAATATAACAGACACGAAAATAAAATGAAAACTACACATCGCATTGTTAAACCATGACATTAAACGATTAAACTATTTGACTCAATCCTAAGTAACTAACTAATTATAAGTATGTACCTCTAGTATTTAGATAAAATACAACAATATGGTATAAGATAATTAAAACTATAAAATATAATTTATTTTAACTGAAATTCACGCAATCACAGTAAAAAATAACCAGTATGTTACTGTGAATGTCCGCAGTTGGTGAATGCTGACGGTCGCCGGTTAATGTCGTCGTACACCAAAATCATTGGTGAATGTTTGCTTATTGATTAAATTTGTGATTTTAGTAAACGTTCACAAGTGAATGTCAACATGTCAACATTTATACAACGATATTGGTGAATGTTGGTGATGTCGATATTATTTAATCTAATTCAGGAATGACGGAAGGGTCACAATTAAAAAGCAATGTCTTATACTAACTAGTACCTACCTATGCAGTATAAAGTATTGGGCGTAACACGTTTCCACCAAAAGTAGACCTTTCCCTTTTCCACCAATACCCGTTTCCACCAAAGATGTATCTTTTCCTTTTCCACCAATATCCGTTACCACCATATGAGATCTACCTATAATAATTAAACCACGGTTAATTTATCAAAATAATTTGTATACCTACTACGCTTAGATTAAAATCTTTAATACAATAATAAGTTTATTTAAAATACTAATGCTGGATTTAAAAAATGATATATTTAGTTATGTATATACTATATATTTTATCTATTTATATATATAATTGGTTGATATTTTTTTTCAATCGTAAAATATAGTAGTATACAATTGTTTTTGTAAAAACGTGGTAAATAATTTTATTTGGTGGAAACGGGCATCGCCCAAAGTATTCTGCAAGTTGATGATTTCGATAAAATGTTTTATTACCTTACCTAACTACTCTTATTATATCTGGATAACATCCATGCTATTATGTCTTGCTATTATTTAGTATGGTATTAGCATTCAACGTAACTAGTTATATATTTTTATTTTAGGCAATTTTTTTTTAAATAGATGTGGGAACTATTTTATAATAATTTAATATCAGTCACTGATGTCTTTTATGTAGTACACATTCTGAATTCTCATGACAGTTTGTCATGCTGTAATAAGTAATAATATAAAGTAATCACAATTTAAATACCTTATAATAATACAAATATAATATAATATTGTTTAATAATAATAATAATATTTTTTTTATTTAATTAAACATAATATGTTGTTTCTATTTTATAATATATAATATATTCAACTATATTACCTACTATAATACTATAATATTATATGTGTGAATACGTACCTACTTGTGTCAACATTGACCAAAATCCTAATGTAAATGTCAACATCTACAAATAAATGTCTGTATTATTTTAATTTATCAACATTCACCAATTTATAAGGTGTGTGTTAACATTCACCTGGTGGCTGTCAACATTCACCAATTGCGGATATTCATAATAACAGGTACATTAGACAAGCTCATTTTATTCTATCAACGTGTATTCAAATTTAAAACAATAAATCAGCTAGTCTTATTTTTATTATATACTTATCACTTTTTAATTTTTATCAAATCACACCTAATCATAAGTAACGTTCACGGACATACGACAAATAATAAAAAAAAAATTATCAATATAATATTATTATATTATACATAGTAAGATGTATAAAAAATTGAATACATCATAAATTACAGGGTGTCCCGTGAGAATTTACCCATTGCAATATCTCTCGAAATAATGGTGATATCGAAATTCTGGTTTGGTAATAAAACTCACAGAGATAAGAACTACAATTGTTTCATATTTTAATTTATTTTAATGTTTTGGTAAAAAAATTAAAAAATATACTTTTATATTTAATTATTTCAAAAAAAATTAAAGATAGCCATTTTGTAGAGTTTATTTTTCTGAAAATATTGACGTTTCAAAATTTTATTTTCATTAATTTCCTGATTTTTAATATTTTTTTTAGTTTCGAGAAAAATTGCGAACACCATAATGTTATCAAACATGTGACCCGCCGCATCGCGCGCATTCTCATACGGCCAGCCGAATACTCTACGTATTCCTAATATTTATAATCATCTTTTATTTCGTCAAAACTAGAAAAAATATAAAAAATCAGGAAATTAATGGAAATACAATTTTGAAATGTCAATATTTTCAGAAAAATAATCACTAAAAAATGGCTATCTTTAATTTTTTCGGAAATAATTAAATAAAAAAATTTTTTTTTAAATTTTTTACAAAAACATTAAAATAAATTTTAAAATGAAATGATTTTAGTTCTTATCCCTGTGAATCTTATTATAAACCAGAATTTTGATATCTCCATTATTTCGTGAGATATCGCAATGGGTAAATCCTCGCGGGACACCCTGTATATGTATAATATGAATTGTTATAACTATTTTTTTTAAAAGGTCCTAGGGGATATACCCCCTCATCCCTCCCCATTTAGCCATCACTGGATAGTACGCCTTAATAACAGTTTTACACTTCATAAAAAACAAAATAATTCATACCTATAGCTACTAAAAACCTCAATAAGATCACCGAAAGAAATAGTGAGAGAAAAACTCTTTAAAAGTAATATTCGTCTGGTCATCGCCGATAATTTTTTCGATAGTATTAATATTTTTTACTGGGTAATAAGTAATGTATAACTGTATAAGTACATCTGTTCCGCGACCGTACAAAGAGTCGTCGTTGTTCGGCCACGACACTATGCATAGGCACTTAAATATACATACGTATAATAATGTATAAAGCGTCACCGAATAACATAACATCACCATAAACGAATGGACCGGTTTAAAGTCGGTGAACAGAGAAAAAAAAATTACATTTTACTATATGATAATAACAGGCACGGTCGACATCCGGGTGTGCACACGTGTGACAGTTTCCGAAGGTGAATGGGTGCGGGGGCGTTATACTTTTATAGAAAAATAAATGAAAAATAGAAAAATAAAATATATACGGCAAAACGATTACAGCTTTTATAACAGACTATAATTTATAATAGCCGACCGCGATATTTAGGCCCATCGACTCATTCAATTTGTGGGCCTAATGAAGAGACGGTAAATTATACACATATTATTTTAGGTATTAAGGTAACACGTTGGTAAATCATGCGGAAGTACCGAAAGAGGGGTGGGTGGATTACCCTCATATTATAAATTATAATCATACATAATAATACATTTATACAAGTACCTACCTCTATTCGTTTATCTTTTTTAATTTTTAAAAGTGAAAAATTATAGTATCTATTTTTTTTTTTTTTTTTTTTTTTTTTTTTTTTTTATTAAGAGAAAAGCCTCGATAACGTGACCATTGGCTTATTTTTACATCAAATGACGACTTAAATTAAATTGTACAGTTCAGTATCTTTCAAAAATAAAATTATGTTTTGGGTGGATTTTTCGTCAGGGCCCAGTGCGTCGTGAAGGTGTTCCGGTATGTTGAATTTTTGTCTTGCCTCTTTTGTGTCTCTGCATTCGGTGATAATATGTTTGATTGTAGATGTAATTCCGCTATAGTATCTATTAAAATGTATAATACGATTATATTTATTATATTATATTATATTTATTAATATTTATGCTCGTGTGTATGGTTTAGTGAGATAATATTTTTTATAACTAATTATTTAAATTTAATCAAAGGGAAAATTAGATAATTATTGTTGTAAATTAATATTTTTCTAAAGTATGACGTTTATTTTTAGCAATTAAAAAAAAAAATCGATTATATCACATAAAAATCTTAGGATTCTAACTCTTATTTTTACTTAAAAATGTATACCATTATACATGTATATTATATTGAATGAATCGCGTATATTAACGTACGCATTGAATAATTTTTCATTTGGTACTATAATTTTTTTTAACACTGTCGGATACAGTTTAACGATTATATAAAATATTTTATATCATTTTTAAGTAAAATTTTGATATAGATATAAAATTTATGTAATCGTATTATTAGTTAATACGATATTTTGACTATTTTAACGTATGTTTACTTAATATAAAAACTTGAAATCTAACAAATTTTGGAACACTAGATAATTGTATTAATTATTTTAATATCAAAATTTCATAATATTACAGGAGTTTCTAGTCTTTTAAAGCTATATATTGAAATTTAGTTGGACTAAATTTGTTTTAAGAAACTATAATAATAATAATAATAAGAAGAAGAAGAATAAGAAGACATAAGTTATGGCAAAGAAACCCAAGAGAAAAAAAAACTTTAATTTGCACTAGATTTTAAATTTAGTATTGGTAAATGATTTGAATTAAATGCATTTTACAGACTATAAAATATGTACCATGAATTTGACATAATATTCAAATAATATTTTAATGATAATTGATAAGCCATCCTTAATAGACTAATATATTAAAAATCATTATTGATTCACCGTCGTAGAGCCTTAAATTCAGTTAAAATTCTAGTAAAACGATATACATATAAAGTGTATTAAATATCTATAAAACAATAAATTATTATTATAAGTATCAAGTCATTAGGTTACAAGTTGGTATAAAATCTAATATAAATACAATGTTAACTACAAAGACAAGGAATTAATATTCTACCTGGTCCATCCCATTCTAAAACAGACTGTAGTCGTGTGGCTGACGTGAACCAATTTAATAAATGTTGAAAACGTGTAAAATATATTACATTTTCCAATCGCTACAGGAAACCCCAACGTGGCATACTTATTGGTAATACCTACCATTTACCAATAATAATAATCATTAGTTAATGTCGTCTTTGATTGCTTGAAAAATGCATACACGTTTAAACACTAAACTGTATACATTAAAATAATAAATTGACCATTGACGCCATGGAAAGAGATTGGCCGTAGAACGTAAACACTGTCGCGGTCGTGTGTGTACTCCTTGAAACAATATAGGTGCAGCCACATAAGGACCACTGATCAGTTAAGAAAAACCAGGGAACTCACGCTGTTATAAATTTGGTCGTCGAGTGAACCTCGTGTTCTCGAACACGATACTATATTTTTAAATTTAAATTCAATAATAATTAATAACTGTAAGTGAAAACGATTCCGACCGACGATACTCATCCTATATCTGCCATCCTATATATTTTCAATGCTATTTTACATTTTAAGTTTCTATTATTATTTTTTTACAATTAAAAGGATAAGGTTTGCTACTCAGCTATAATTTTTAAAATTGCATTGTGTGTAGACACAATATACAATAGTGGAACAATGTGAATAGATTTGCGGTAGATGTATAGGGTTGAATTGTGAAGAAGTATTGAAGCAACTCACGTTTTTGAACGAAATAAATAATAATAATATAAAATGTATATTTATATTTATATATTAATTATATGAATGAAAGGCCACGCATTTAAAAACCAAGGGAACGTAATTTGGCAATAGCTAGATATTCACGCATATTATACGAGATAATGCGTTCAGTGACTGAATAGAAATCGAAAATATTTCGTTTAAATAGCCAGTTAAATTTTTTAACTTAAAAATATCTGTAAAAATAAATTGTCACAATATGCGTATTTCATATGATATTATTAATGATAAAATTAATGTAAACTTTATAAGAAACGTTTTATTAGATTCAACCGTGAGTTTTTTTTTAAACAATTTAATACATTTTTAACTTCGAGTTAATTTGCAAATTTTAATGATTTCAAAAGTATTTTGTTAAAATTATTATTTTTCTTTAGTTAAACTGTTTTATAAAAAGGATAATGCCTGCTATAATAGATAATAGTTTACCTATATAGTATTATTTTTATTTAGTGTTAAAGTGCAGTAGCCATTAGGTACAACACGAACGCTGAATTACTTTATGACAATATTAATATACTCACCAAAATGACTTATTTCGTCCGATGCATTTCTACAAAATTATATTATTTTAGATTTTATACAATATGATGTACAACACACATAATATACAGTACAGTAAGGTCTTGTTAGTCCGAACACGGGCTAATCCAAACGAGCTTGAAAATTGTGGAATCGCTATATCCATACACACATGTATGAATGTATAATAGCATAATGTAATAATATTTCGTGATTTCTACTTAAAAAGCTGCAAAAGCATTGAATACAGCTATCCAATGGACTGAAGAAAACGTTGAATTTTGCAAAGAACTATAATTGTTACTTAGAAGTTTGGTACAAGGCATTTAAACAGCATATTATAGGAAATTAGAAACTAGTGTCAAAAAATAGATCAATATTTTAAATGAATGGGTAAAAAATTATGGGTAACAGGCTATGTATACTTAATCATAATTTTGATACAAATTTATACAGTATATAGTACAGATAAAAATAAAATAAATTTAAAAATTTAAATTACAAGAAAATTAATTATTTTTAAGTTGTAGGTAAAGGTAACTTCTTTCCTCAATCTTGTTTGTGCCCCACTGTATACACCATTATCTAAAAATTGATTAAATACAAGTCCGTTCTACCTTTGTAGTTTTATTATATTTCTTTCCACATAACTTTCAACCAACACTCAATTATATCTCTTTAGTCAACTGTCAGGGTCACAGCATTATCATAACGATGCTGATCTAGCTATTGTATCCATATATTATATGACTACTTATATGGCTGTAGCCTGTATAATATGAACAATACAAAGCGACAAAAATGCATGATAGCACTAATATAATATTATTATTGGTCGCATGACACTGAGCCTTTACTTGTATTGTTCAAACTTGTTTAATTATAGCACCCGACAGAATCACAGAAATACATGACAAAAAAAAAAACAAGAAAAACATTTTGTATGACTACAAAAATAATTGTGAATATCATAATATGGTGATCAAATAATTTAAGAAAACTATACTAATGCAGAAAAAATCTCAAAAAGAATATTTTGAAAAAGTTATAATATGTTTCAAATTAATTTACTAAAAAAAAAAAAATTGCCATTTAAAAAAATTGTTTAATATAAACTAATTAAATTGGATAAACGTTTTTACTTTTACCATCAAAATTTGCCTAAACATTAGATTTACAAAAGTGACTATTTTGAATTTTTCCAAAGACAATAATATTTAAAAACATTTATTGTTTTTATTAAAAAAAAGTTTAAATATCAATTAGATCAAAAAATTATTTCATTTGTCAGGTATGTCTGTTACACTCTGTATACAATATTATGTGTACAAATGTAACGAAGATAAGCGTCGGATTACTATTGGATCTGTCTCAATTATTCGTATAAGGAACCTGTTATGAATATGGATGACTTAGTGTATCCTATCTTGACATTACACTCTCGATGCGTAACCAACAGTCAGAAAATGATCAACAGTCAAGACAACTGCATAACATACCTATTACTCTCCATATTTTGTTTCGTGACAAAATTATTTATAATATTACAATATTAGGGACTTGTATAAGCAGCAGGTTGAAGAATGAAATACATACTCGCGATCAGAATTTCATCCCAGGCACACACATTAAACGTCATATACGTATAATATAGTATGTCCACTAGGTACATAATTTATCAATAATAGATAATTATGATCTACTATGGTTATTCTTATTCACTCACTCATTACGAGACCACAACAGTATGAAATAGGCCGAGTTTAAATCTCATTGTAAATTATGTGATAAAATATAAAATATTTTAATGTTTAATTAATGACCTTCCTATGATGGAATTTCCGGATTGACGCGTTCGGAAAGTTGTCACCGATACTGATTAAATCCAGAGAGGTTCTAACCCTATTCGATCCAACCATCATAGTAAGGTCTGGCACATGGCCGAGTTTGCGAGGCGATTGCTAACCATATTGTTTATGGTATACTCGTGACAATTAATGGTTATCCACGATATATTTCATCAATCAGTCAATGAAAAAACGTCACTGATGTTTTCTCAGCGTTCATCTCTATACCGTGAGATACTCGATTGAACCATTTTGTAACTTTTTTTTTATTGTGAGAACTAATTTATTCGAAAATAGTGACGACATTTTGGCCACTAATCTCAGTTTTTAACCAATAATATTTTTGGGTCACCGTTCACGAATCCCTATTATATTGTTATTTGAGAACGGATTATTTGTGATCGAGACCACCTTCGGGCCGATGACAATATATTTTATGATCCGCTTTCCGAGAATCATCCGCACCATCTTGGCATAGGCACAAATATCGTTTGAGATAGGGAGAGGATAGTTAATTTGCTCCTGTAGGTACTTTGGTAGCATTTTAATATTGAGTGACGACTGTTTTCAGTTTATCACTACAACACACACGATAATATAAAAACATCAATTAATTGCTGCAGACATACCCATACATATATCATTATCGAGCATCGTCTTTGGTTCGTTCGGCCGCGGGAAAAACGAAATCACGGAAGTCTTCTTGAAAACGTTGAAAAACGGCGGTTGACGTATCCGACATCTCGACCCGCGGTGGCGGTGGCGGCGGCTACCAGATCGGTTAGATCCGGCTGCGGACAGATGGCGGAGCGCTCTGCCCCGTCGCCGCGGAGTGAAAACGCGTATACATTTTAGATCCGGACGGCGGCGGCGGCTGCGCACCTGCGCACACTCGGCGAACCGCCACCTCCGCCGCCTCTACTACCGGCACCGATGTCTTCCACCGCCGCTGCCGCTCCACTCGTCCCGGGCCCCACTCGGTCGCGTCGTACACGACATTCCTGCGACGAGCCAGCGACACATCGGTCGTTCCCCGCGCGCTCGCGCATTTAGTCCACCGCCTCACAGCATATATATATATATATATATTATTTACGTTTATACACATATATAATATACACGTATAACAGTCGTTTACGGCACACGCACACGTACCCACTCACACAGACACCAGTGCGCACGCGTGCGCACGCATACTACACGACCTCCGACTGCAGAGACCGGGTGTAGTGGGTTTAATACCGTACCTCGTCGCCGTCAGTAGTATTCGAACGGCCGTTCGGTTCGAGAACAGTTACAAAGCAACGTTATACAACATCGTATCCGCCGCCCGCCGCCACGTTTCGCATCGATTTCGTATCGGCCGGTTCCACTTGCAGCTCGTTTTTATTTTTGCTCCTCTCGTTCTACGCCAACTAACCGCCGAGCGCACCCGCCGGGTCCGGTCCGCCCGAGTGCTTTCGGACGCGCGCTATAACCACACCGGCCGCCACTGCAACCATGCGGGCCGTCGTCCTGTGCGCAGCCCTGTTGGTCGCGCCTCTGTACGCCCTGACGCTCAAGGTAAGTGCACCATCACCAGGTGATTTTAATATTTTAACGGACAGTATAAACTGATAATATATATTATGGAGAACTGCAGTGCGATGTATAGAATGTGTGGGAAACGTCTGTTGGGGGTGTCATTTGTCCGCTTGGGCAGCACATTGGACAAGGTGACCGTTTGCCATGTCTGATTTGAAAAACGGCCAGTTGGTGTGATCGGCTTAATTCTTACCATAGGAATTTTCTTAACTTTCGGCATGTGCATTTTTGTTCTGTATTTAAATTGTTTGAATTATTGGTAGATTGAATAGTATAGATATTTTATGGGTAGTATCGTTTTAATTACCTAAAAAGTGTTTTAATAATAATATTGCTATTATTAATTGTAATATTGTTATGTTAAATTTGGATTATACGTGGATTATAATAAAAATTATACATTCAATTCATACAAATCATCCTTTACTATTCCTTTTTTTTTACAAGTATATATGTATCATAAGTAATGATTCATAAAAACATCTGAATTGATCGAGGCACCTACACTTAAAATTGAAACAAAAAGTTACAAGCAGGACTAACTTTATTTTTTTTTTAAAGAGCATTTTTGTTTCTTGAAATAACCCCTTTTTTAATCCTGATTTGAAATCACTGAAATTTCGGTAACTGCACTAGCAGTGGATAATGACAATAGGTACGACGTGATTTTTTTCTATACGAACAAAAAATAATCAGGCAAACCGTTATTAGTAGGTATAAGTTTCGTGTGTTAGTTATGTCAATAGCGTGTGTGGATAGTATTTTTTTTCTCGATGACCCGAACACCAGATAAAGCGGTCCACCGAGACGACCCTCGTAACACAATTATAATGGTAGTATAATAGCCGATATGCGACCGCGACGATGACATCTCTGCCGGTAATGATAATGATTATTATTATTCGACCGTGGACCGTGTTTTTCATTTTATGATATAGGTACATGCGATTGGAATAAAAATAAAAATAATCAACTGCCAATCGCAATTCATTTTTTCGACAACGGCACTACCACTACATTGCATAAATCTAAATAAGTAGATGACAAAATACACCCTCATTAAAAATGTTTTACTTGGCGAAAATAATGAGTTTTCGCTTACGCAGAAATACCTAATACCTATGTTTCATATCCAACATATAATAACGTAGCAAGTGTATATTTTTTACAGGCTATATACAGGTACCGCTGTATTGTCTGTACAACAATGCTTATGGTATTAATATAAGTCAAACGAACGTTGTGAATAATATGTTACACATAGAACCGGTTAGTTAGCATTTGCTCTTTTTCTCCACCTGCTCGTCGTGGAACTCGGTGAGACGACCAGCCTAAAAATAACAAACTGCAATAATAATTAGGATACAGGAAAATCACGTGTTGGTAATTGAGCTACAACAACGAGTTATTTGTCGTTTTGAAACGCGTAAAGAATTAGTTTTTTTTTACTATATAGTTATCCTGCTCTCGCCATCAAAATAATAACATAAAATTGAAGATTTATCTATCCACCTGCCGGTCTTATCGCAACAAATATTTACTGATACTTCAAAATTGTTTATGTATGGTGTATCACATGCATAATTGATCGTGGAGTAGTCAACAGCAATTTAATTTTCTAGTGTATATTTTTTTGTCATTATTATATCATTATCATTATTACGTGATATTATGCCAGTTTTCCTTTCAAATACATTTGTCATCATTACATCCCTGCACATAGTCGATTTTCATATCAGATGACACACCAGATGACTGTGATTTCTGAGTATTTCAAAATTAATTACAAACATCCCTGCAAAAACTCCGACGGAGATGAAGTTTTTCATTTTATTTTTGTCTCATAAATGTAGTAGTACAGAAAAATATGCTGGCGCGACCCTATGTAGGTAATCAACTATTGAATGCAAACTCTTATACAGCATTATTATACGACGTTTCTTTTTATTTATTTTTTCGTTGGTGAATGTAGCGGAGATTAAGAATTCCCCGATGTAATTCCTTCGAGTTTCAACTGTACCCGAGAGAACGCTTCATTACTTACAGAAGGAACTTTATTGAGACACCGCCGGGATTAATATTTTTCGCGCCACTAAAAACTACTTCAACGATTCTCATCTATACAAGTACACCGATAGTTTTCTTTATGTCACATACCTAATACCTATAGTGTGGGAAGTAATATACGAAACTATACGGAAAAACTCGGCCGTATTGATAAAATTGTATATAATAGATACATCGATGATTTCTACTCCCAAGCTTTAATAGAATAAATCTTTAATAATATGTTATAGCGCATGTATAATAGACAAGAAATTGAGCGATCTAAATGAATAAATTTATATTTATATTATCTTATCTTTGCTATAAATGGTACACGATTATTGTATTTGTTCGTTGGCTTTGTCGATTAACTTCAAGCGAAGATGCCATCAAGAATAATCACATTAATTTTTGTAAACAAACTCGTTCGAAAACACTGTCTATATGGCTGAGGTATCTAAGAACGTTACTAATGCGTTGGATCTGGTGGGTACGCCCAGCACGTGTGTTTGACTAATAACAATAATAATATATTTATCAGAGGTGGTGGCGTGGCGTAGGTATGCGAGCACACTTTGGTGTGGAGGGTTGACTTTTCCTCGACTGCGGTAGTAGTGTTGGTCATTGCAGGTGACGGCTAACGATGAGGGGTAAATCATAGCTGTTTTAGGTAGATGGTCATGTGTACATGTGTGTACGTCAGTCATGTGTGTATGAACGGGGGTAGATAAACCGTTTAATGCAAAAAAAGAAGAATTCGACGCATTGCCCGCTCCACGACGACAGCGTCCCTTTTCCGTCGTCGTCGTAACCTGAGGGGCTCGATTATTAAATTTCACCCGGCGGCAAAACACTGTCGGCGGTGGCGGCAATAGCCTGACGGGCGGGGGTTGTTTTCTACATGTGCCAGCGGAGGGCGCGCGGGACAATCAATATTTCCCGACGTTGCCACGGTAAGCACCGCTCGCTCCAAACATCACCCACCGAACACCCCTGTAACACCCCTTATCTCACAGTGAGTAAGCGCTGGGGAGGGGCGGTGCCTAACGTCTTTACGCGCGTGGACGGCAACCACAGGGTAATTACAGAGAGTCTCGACGACGGTTTTTTTTATTCTCTACGCTTTCTTCATTCTTTCCATTTTTTCTCAACTTCTCACATACTCTCTCTCTCACACTCACTCTCTCTCTCTCTCTTTCTAACTCTCTCTCTCTCTCTCTCTCTCTCTCTCTCTCTCTCTCTCTCTCTCTCTCTCTCTCTCTCTCTCGGCTCCCTATTTTTCTTTCCTTTGGTTTTCTTATTTTTCCACAAGCCTTTTACCCCATCACACAGACACCAAAATGACATAATACATTATTTAACCATAACTGTTTAGGGACCCATCTGGTCCATACCAAAGCTTGAATTATACAATAATATGATTAACATAATAATTCATATAGTGTACAAATTACTAAAATAACAGGTTTGACATTCAATGTAAAAATTATAAAACAACAAATAAATACACATTAATAGTTTTCTTTAAGTGCTCGCTATTTAGTATTTCCGACTGCCTTTTTTTTATGCATTAGCAGCTTTTTAATCATATCGTTTATTTATTTAGTTTCAATAATAGTTTTATAATAGTTTATTGGTAGTAAAACTTATATTATAATTTAACATATTGTGTTGCAATGTCGAGCTACATTGATCACAATCATTATTATTATGATATATTTTCCTATCACATATATAGGTAGGTATCTATACTTGACCCCCGTTTAGATGTGGATTGAAATTTTTTAGAGGAGTTAATTTATTAATAGACGTAAGGTTTTTACCAGCTATAGATAAAATAGACATTAGTTAAATAAATATCTCCTTTCAACTGTTTGTACAGGTTAGTAATTTATTAATTTATATCTACTTACACACATATACCTATAATGTTATGTTAGCGCCTATATACTATCATCATCTACCGTATACTATATTTAGTTTAATGTATATACATATTTAAGTGCCTACATAGATGATATACCGTTTTATCGTCAAGCAATTTACTATTTCATTCGTATTTTTTTCGTTTTCCAACTTTTTTCAATTTTATAACAAGACCAAACTTTATCTTTATAAAAAATCAGCAACATTACAACTTTGTTTTGTTCGGTAGTTAGTGTAAATCTTTAGTCCCTGGTATATCTATTCATCTAATCGTATTTATGATATTATTGGTTACCTTGGCTTTATCCTACTTCCAAATTGTGTGGAGACATTTTACCTGTATGCAGATTTTCTCTTTAAAATATAAAGCAATGAGTTGTGCTCAGCAAAACATATTAACAAATGTCCGATAATATTTTACTAACACATTTACAGAGTTATATTACAATAAAATATAAATCAACTAGCCTAAAATCCGTAATATAACATAAATAGCATTCAAACTGTTTGCATAGGTCTTCTAGATTATTTTATTAGCTTGTTATAAAATCGTTTGAATTAGCTTTGGTTCTTTGATAATGGTGTTTGCAGATAAAAAAAAAGATAGAAAAATCTATTCAATAATGAACGTGTACTTATTTATGTTAAGATAATAATATGGATATTGTACCTTTTTATTACATTATATTATTATAGTAATAAAGTGTCATTCTGTTCTCGATAACGTGAACACAGTGCAATTATCGTGTTCATAGCTACTGGTGTAGAAATCCGAGAGGTTTTTTTTCTTACCAAGTTCAATTATCGAATTTACGACAATTTGATTGTAGTTTAATCGGCAGCTGTCGTCAAACGATCCTGATCTTTCATTGCTAAATTATATTACATCATTATCTATTATACTGATTTAATTTATGCATAAAAGTTTTGAAGATGATTTAATGTTCAAGGTTCGAATATTTTCAACCATATCAATGTCTTACCAAACAATAGCATTAAGCGATGGTTCATATTGAGCAATAAAATATTTATCACACATTATAATAAAGTATGTAGGCACTTTAAGACTAAAACTAAAAATTCATAAATTTACAACTTTTTGTTATCTATAGCTACATTGATACGTACTTGCATTCAGTATCCGTACAGTTAGTATGTATAAATCATTACGATTTTATTTTTGTATTGATTTGATGCTTTGCTTATCAACATCCAGGAACCAGGATTTATTATATAAGTCTTTGTCCCCCGATAATACCTTCTCTGTCGTTTGTATTGGTGGTTATTTGTTTGAGGTTGTTCAAAGTAGCTCTTAGCTTTTTGATTACGTCATAGAAATTAAACCACATCTCCGTTGTCTAAACTGGAATTGGAAAGGATCCAAAATGACTTTGTCAATCATGTTTTCTGGAAATTAAATTTTGATTTACATTTCCTGAAGTGTAAATCTATTTCGTCTTTCTAATCGTTTATCAACGTAACATTGTAAGCCTATTTTTTATCTTCATAAATTCATTGTTTTACTATAATAGGTGTTATTTTTAATTTGTACGTTGAAAAAACTATAAAATATATTATAAATTACAAAGCTGCCTTAAATAATCGGTTGTTTATTACTTAATAAGCTTAGACTAGCTTTGTTTCATCCTTCCAGTCTATAAAGTCTGATATTTTTTCAATTTAGCTTTTTGGACCGTTGCTATCAACGTATTTTTTAGTACTTAATATTAATAAACATATTTCATTGTTTGTCTTCATAAAAGACTAATAAGCAGAATATTCCTATTTTGTTATTTTATCGCGTCCACTGAACTACCGCAACACCTACGACACCATGGTAATATTTACGTCAAATAAAGCAATATTTACATAACATGTGTATTTTACATAATATTTACTTATTTACACAAAAATTATGCGTGTTTACCGAATGAACTAAAATATATACTTAATTTAAATTCTTGTAAATTAAAACTTATTTTTTTAGTATAATATGTTCAGTATAACACTATATTTTATTCAAGTATACCTACCTATATTACTCGTACTTCAGCGCAGTCTGTTTATTTTAGTCCAATTTTAGAAACTGTAATAGACTTATGAAGTCGATTGTAGAATTGATTTCAATTGATTTCAAATGATTTATAGTAATTTTCTCTAAAACATACAACATAAACACAAATAAAACTCATTTTGCTGTAAATTAGGTCCAAGTATGCTTCGTCATTCATTATTGATTAGATTACATGAATACATTTACATACATGTGTTCTAATTATATCGATAAAATTTGATACAAAAACCTTTATACTGCTCCTAAACGTGATTTTAAAACAATTTTTAACAATATAGGTAATAAAAATTAATATAATCACATAAAAATTAACTCAAAATTAAAAATATATACCATTCGAGTTTTGATGTGTCCAAAATATATAAATAATTTAAAATTTGTATAAACAATTTTTAAGAAAACAAGCAAAAATACATTATAGTTAAGTTTTATAATATTCTAAATTTAAATAACTATTTATTTAATGGTTTTTTTGTAGATTTATACCTATAGGTATTGTATTTTATTTTTCTTCATGCAACTGTATTAAAATCGACGCATTTTTGAAACAATACTATAATTATTTTAAAAATTTAACCTAAGCGTTTGTGTTTTTGAAATTAAAATTTACATAAAAACAATTTATGAGGAAAATTCGATTTTATAGTATTATACATTTCATATAAACAATCTATTAAATTGTAAGCCTGCTAACCATTAAACCAACAGCAATAACAAAAATAATATTGTTATTCAGTTTTTACTCATATTATTTAGATTTTTCAATAGATGACATTTAAATCTACATCGCTATCATTCAACGTCTCGAAGAGTATTATTTTATCGACCTTACATTGTACGTTTTAACAAAAGATCAACATGAATAACAACTTTTGATTTTAAGCACTTACAATCCATTAGTGACATTACATAATCAATTTAAAAATATTTTAAAGTATAAAGTAGTTTTGAAAAAAAAAGAAGGAAAAAGCCGTTAAAATTATCGAATTACCGCCTGCGAGTCTCGCAAGAGTATATACGTAAAATAATAATTTTATAATCGATTTTTTTTACGGTGACATTTCAAACGCGTAAGGTAATAACTAGGTATATTTATTATAACAATTTACTTTAAAACGATTACCTATAATAATTATTTACGTTTATCTTAAAGAGACATCATTAATAAACGAACGACGGATAACAACAACAAACTTAATGATATCTACAAGAAATATAGAGTCGGTGCAGGGGTCCGGATTGAACGATTCGGCTAATGATTTGAAGAACTTTCAATGATCTCTGTCCTGAGCATTGACGGCAGTCAATGAACATATGTTTGATTGTCACGTAAACTTCGCACAGGTGCACATCGAGTCGTCCTATCGGGCTATTTATAAAATTCACAAAACTTTAGAGTGATCAAATCTAAGTTGTGTTGTAATTTGATTCAAACTTTATGAACAGCTCAAGAAAGAATAATTTCAATTATTGATATTTGATTTGATTTCTTGAAGTTTAGTGTGGAATAGTAGATAAATGAAAGTGAATACATACTACAAAGACAAAGCGTTGAGTAGAAATTGTGTATCGATATCTAATCTAGACACGGACTGTTGATGAAAATAATTCGATAAAGAGCTACAAGACCGTATAACCAATGGCTAGTGTTGATCGTTGATGAAGGACATACGAGTAATATGTATGTGTATCCTCAATCCATTTGCCTGAATACGTTTTGAAAAGAGGAGTAAATAGGATCAAGTGGTGACGAAATATGGAAAGCACTAGAGGAAATACCACTTGGAATAGCTGGGAAGATGTGATTGATAGCGAATGGTAACGTTGTAAACGTTCAACTTTGGAAGAACGGATAACTATATGGAAGGATATAATACTAGATAAATATACAAAGAAAAATAAACAAGAATATTGCAATCATAATTATCACGTATATTATTGTTTGGATGATTTCTGTTACAACAGTTGTTATACATACAATTTAATAATTATATTATATTATAACGTAAATACCGGTAGTCGAACGAACGCACACTGCATGGACGCGTTGGCTAGGCGTCAAAACCGCGCGTCATCTTCACGAGTACTTGGGTACTCCTACCTCTGGGCTAACTACTTTAACCTAACTTATACAATATAATATATATTATATGTACAGCACTACAGCTTACCCACTGTATTATTGTAGCCCACCAACGTTGTGCAATATTATAAGGACGGACCTGAGGACTACGAACCCTCGTCCGGCAAAGTTTATGTGGTCAGTGGACAGTGATCGCGCTGTAGGTTCAACCTGTTTGCAGAGGGTGGTGGGGGGAAAGAACTAGTTAATGAAACACACAACAATAATTAATATATATATATATGTACTATTACATGATTATATACATATTGTACACAGACAAGCACACACACGCACACTCACACACACACACACACTAGTGGATTTCTGTACACATTCGCCGGACGCGCACACAACCATGGCGGTGGAGGCGGTGTATAGCTGCAGTATTATATATACGTCGGGAAGTGTATACGCTCACCGGCGGTAGTCCATTTATTGATTTCCAGCACCCATTTCCTGTGTATGTGTGCGCACTATTTTTTTCCCTATTGTTTTATTTCGGTTATTTTTATACTTTTTTTTTTGTTTGGTTTCCCTTCTACAACAACACACATATACACGCACAATGAATACGATTTTTTTTTTTGAATCGTTCACCGCCGGTAAAGAGATGAGCGAAGTTTAATTTCCACGTCGGAAATCGTATATATGTATTATATATATATATAATACATATATATGTATATATTATACATATAATATGTATTATGTATATTTTGTATAATACGACGATACGATACGCCTGCCGTGTGTATAATGTATATACATATAGATACCAACTGCAAAGACTGGAATTGTACGGGACTGGGCGGTGGCAATACGGGCAGAGTCACGTTTCCACGTTCGTGTGTAACACACAAATTAGATTCGACTTTCAGTGGCTTCCGCACGCGCACGCGACTTACCCAGGCGACGAGAAGAACGACGTATAGTATATTATACTATTATGTGTATAGTTTCTATACACTTATGACTTATATAGTTATAAGCCTAAGGTGTACCTATATAGGTGTGTCTATATATATGCATTTTCTACGTAGCCTTTATATATATATATATACCTGATAGTATGTTATTGTATAATATCCTCGTGACACTATATACAACGCATAGGCAGATCGACAGCTGAAAATCATATTGAAAGAATATATTTTAAACATAATATATGGTAATATTTTTATTATAATTATTGGCCACGCATAATAATATAAAGACAATATCGATATAAAATATGGCGACAGATAAGCTCTGGTTCGGTAGTATCTATCTGAGGTGGTTTCCCGTTGTACTCATCACTTTTTACTTTAGATTAGTTCAAAAAATAACAACAAGCCGGATCTTTCCGTTTAAACTTGAAGGACGATTTTTTAGAAGATTTAATGAAAAAACATAACGGATACTTTCGGTACTTATAGTTAATATAGGTAAATATCGCTAAACATCATGAACCAAAGGCTCGCATGAGTTAACGTATTTTTTAATTATGTTGTAAGCATATTGTGATGAGTGCAATATATTGGGGTAGCACTTTCTAGTACCTCTCACTCGTTCCGACAAATGCCTTATCAATTAACGTTATAATATATTTCCTATGTATTAGGTACTTTCGTTACAGTTCATCGTTTCTATTTATGCATTACTATGTTGTTATTATATTACTTAGAATAAATATTAAATGAATATTACTTTATTTATTATATGGAGAAAAAAGAAGAGATTCTACAATATCTATTAATATGATTGTGTAATGCTGCTGTTACTAAGATAGCGTGTATTTTACGACAATATCGTTGTTGGATCGATTTTTACAGCCAAAATAGATAGGTGTTATTTTTCTTCTGCAGAGTTGGTTGTCGGGATGTAAACAACACGCTCGTACATTTTTCTTAATTACTGTTTTCTGAACAAACTTACCGCTCGGTAGCATGTCGTTCGACCCTGTTAACTACACATAGTTTATTCTCGTTCATAATATATTTTCCGATAGTTTTCGAGGGTACTTAATATATATATTATATTATGTTATAAAAGTACACAAAAGATGATTATAAATGAGAATAATAATCTATAACTACACAGGTATTATATTATGTATAATATAATAATATATAAATATTAAATTACCATCATAAACATGGTTACTTAATATGTATGTAATTTCTTACGGTTCTGTACACCCACCACACATATAGGTTGAGACAGCATACTATTAGGTTGTTTTTCATCGCGTTGGTTTTTATCTCAATAATACACCAAAGTCAAAACTCACCTACAATCTTCAGATTTTAATAACATTATTTTCAACCACTGAATGTAACCCGAACACATTACTATATTAGGGAAAATTTAATTCACAGAGACATGTTATAATTAATTTATTTTATTTTCATGTGTAACTAGATATAATGTATTATTTTTGCAGTTTTCTTGAAATTTAATAAAATTAATTAATAACAGCTAATGTCGAATAGGTTGAAAGTTTGTTTAATAATTCTTACCTATAATATGTGTACAAACTTATAACATTCGATTTGGAGAAATAAATTACAATTGATACGTAAATTATGAAAAAATATTGTGTTTAGCGTTTCTAAACTTTAAAGTTTAAAGTCAACATAAACAATAATATTTCGACAATGATTATAGAGGGTTTGTATCTTTACATATCACATTTATTTCATCATCGTCTGTTTATTTGCTAAAAAAAAACCGTATAAAATGTCATTGTAGTGAGTTTAATTCATAAATTGTTTTTACACTCAAAAATCTGTTATGATTCGGCAATTATTCAGTTCTTATTAATCTTTATGCCTATAAATATGTCATACTATACAATAGAAACTGAAGTCTATTTGGTTAGGAGTTTTAGTTTGTAAAGTTTTCATATTTGAATGGAAATATTACGATATAATTACAACTGATATAATATAAAAGCAATCGGATGTCAACATTTTACAATATACTATATTTTAAAGATAAAAATTTAATTTCTGAAAGCGCTTATTATCATTGTTATTATAATAATATCTATTGCGTAGCATGAATTCGTGAATTCTCGTTGTTTGTCGGATAATGATATTTTTCAGTATAAAAATATGAGAAACGAAACAAAAATAATTAATAATAATACTGAATAATAGTAAAATAATAGTCTCCTGTCGAGGTCTGCTCCCTTTATGCGCGTAGATACGGAATGAATAGGTTCGTCAAATGCCGCGTGCTCTTTGCAGGACGTTTTGATATTATTATGTTATGAACAATATATTATATTAAAATAATAGCATTTTTCATTCCAACAGCTATCGAGTATTATCGCGTCGTTGCATTCATTTTACGAGCATAATTTTTAATCGTACATTCGATATTATCATAATATTATGCATCAATGATATAATAATATAGATTTCTGTATTGTGAATATAATACTCAACTACGCTGCATTGAGTATATATGTAGGTATTGTGATACGTGGCATATAAATGTCATTCACGGTTTTCCACCATCCGCGTATTTATATTAAAATATATTATATTTTACGTATTAAATATTATTACTATTATAAGTCGAGCTGCTACAGGTTTTGCCCAGTTATGAAATATCACATTATTATACGTTCGTTATAATGATATTATAATATGATATAATGTCAAAAGCCAAATACGTACGCATATAAAGCTGCTAGTCCACACACTAACATTTATCTCGGGGGATCATCATCAATGGCGCTTTGTCTACACACGAGAACGGTAGTAGCCGCTATAATCGGGGACTTATTTTTCATGTTCGTTTTCGCTTTTTCGGTTTACCTTTGAGTCCTTCGACTCTTTTTTTTACATTGTTCGGGGATTAGTCTAATCAGATTATTACATCGCGTATATTCTATGTGTTTCCCCGGGGTTTTTATTATTATTATTATTCGTTTATGTAATTCAAAAGTTGATTAAATTGTCGAAACAGCTCGTCGTTGCTGCTAAACCCAATTATATTAATTCACAACACCGTATGTTTTAATACGACCTTAGAATATACCCGAGGATTACAATGCAGTACTTTTGTCATTAATACGGGCTTTAATCATTTTAAATCAACAGTATAATATTAGGCACCTACTTATTATATTAATGTGATAGTCTTTTACGATAGGTAAACATCGCTGCTATGAGCAATATTAAACTGATAAGGTGCAATATGTGACCTTCGTTATTTGAACACTTTAATGTGATTTTTAATTATTATCATAACAATATAGGTTAATCTGTAAAAATGGCACACCATCATGAATGAAAATGTATGACGTACTATAATACTATGTACCTATATACTTTATAATAACCATCATATAATATTGTTTATAGTCTATATTTAACATTTTATCAAATACTAAATATTGCATTAATAATAGGAACTAAAAAATTAGCTTATGTATATACTGATTTTTCTTAGTGTTGTTGGCTTTTCGATAGCAATGTATAATATTTGTAATAACACATTTATTTCGTTATTTTAGGCATAATATTTTTATCGAGTATTATAGATATAGTTAGTAAAAAGCTGTCCGATGGTAATATACAAATTACCGAAAATTTATCGCCAAAATTCGCTGATTTTCACGACATTTAATGCTAGGTTTGTTAAAATTCTAATTTTTGACATTTTTAAATATACATATACTTAAAGCCCATATTTTCAATTCCTTAGATTTTTTATACCATTTATTACACCGTTGAGTGATCTTTGGCCATAAAAACTTATTATATTTAATTATTATATTATATTCCGAAGTCAGGATTTGAATAAACGTATAAAGTATATTGTATAATATATTAATATATAATTGAAGGGCTTAACATGTTGGTGAACATTCATCATGAATTACCAGTAATATAATGATGAAAATAATATAAAATAGTTTTATCTCCAGTGCGTCAAAATTAAATCGTGTGCAACTCGACGGTCTTCTCGTCGGGCGTGAAGGATGTAATATGCCATGTAATATATATATATATATCAGCCGGGGCAACATATGATATTATTATTATTATTCTGAGTATTATCATTATATTGTTTGGGTGACTACTTCGTGATAACTTTATATCGCGATCCGACAAGCGGATACCTACGGGTATTCCCCGGTGTCCTATTCAGGGGCCTCGTGTACTTTAATCAAAAGTCTGTACAAAACAGGAGGCGGCAGTAAATTATTACGTGCGGTTAAACAGCAGAGTAGCAAACATTTACTAGGTACGCTCGGAATTTCAGAAAAACTAACACGAACTACTAGGCAACAACGAATAGGTATAATAATGTACAGCGAACGCGTCTAAACTTACCTTGCGCAGAGGAGAGACATATATAGACGAGAGACAGAGAGAGTGAGTGACAGACACAGAATAATCGAGGAAAGCTAGTGGAAGAGACAAAGTATGTACCTACTAAATCTCGATTTGGAACTTTGAGTTTAAGCCCGTCGTCTCGTTAAAATTTCATACACCATGGTCACTGAGCACTACCCGTGCTTCATATATGTGGGATTTTACGTTGAATACCAGCTACTTTGATGGATAATACAACACATACAAAAAAAAATATATATATATATATATATGAATTGCATTTTTTATGCGCATACATCACACTTGTATATTATTATGAAAGCGTGCAGACACGATTATTAATATCTTTTTTACCTAGTATTGTATACATTTGTACACCAAACAAAAAATTGTGAAAATAATATCGGAATCACAAATTCGAGCACAGAAATGTTTCATTTGATACATTCATATTGACAGTTATTGATGGTACATCAATTAATATTATTAATCATCATTAAATCGCTTTTATGAATGTTCTTTATATTATGTACATATTCTTAGTAAAAACCAACTTAAAACAAAATTGAATCAAAAACAAAATAATTCAAAAGAGGCATATATTTATTATGACATACAAACTAGTTAGGTAGTAGATCAATGATCGAAATATTATTTAGAAAACACAAATATTTATTTTATATGATGAAATATGTATACTCAAACAAATATAAATTATAATATTTTTATAATTTGATTAATTTTTATTCACGTATACATAGCGGACGCGATGAAAAAATATTAATTATACACCTTTACATTTTCACATTACGTGTGTAATAACTAATAACTAATAAAATAAATTAAACAAATTATCTTTCAATCACTTTTTTTATTAATATAATAATGAACTTCAAGGAGAAAAAAATACAAGTCTAGAATATTTATAACTACCTATAAAGGATATTTAATAATAATATATACGTCACCATTTACCATTTACCTGTGGTAGTAGAGAGCAATAAAAAAAATTCTTTAGATTATTTGACTGTATATCACTTGAGTACATATTACAAAAACTACACCAATTGAAATGTTCTTGTCAAATAACACGTTTTTTTTTCTAAACAACCATTATATTATCTATAATTTTAAGCAAACATACTGTTCGATTTATTGCCGTTAAAAAATGTTTGTACTATAAAATAAATACAATCATGTCATGTATGTGTAGGTTGTCGTAGTCGTCATAACGACCATAAAAGAATGATACACATTTTATTATTTGCCTAAATAGTTCATATTTTTAATTCATTTTCCGTACTATATTTAACACAATGTTGCACCTTAGTTTATTGGGTGGAAGAGTATTCACATCGAGTTTTCTGTTGTTTTTTTATTTAAATAATAAACCTATTTAATTAACAACAAAGTAACATTTGTGTAAATTGAGTAGTATATCTATCTACGATAGTAATTATTATATATAGGTACAATAGTGGAAGACAAACGGATCCAATCTCTGGGTACCAACGCTGCCGGTACGAAAATAGGTCACTTCTAGAGAGAGTGCGTTTCAAAGTATACCGAAGTCCGCAGTCATCGCGTGGAATTAAACGTTTTACCACAATATATGTTTACATTATCAGAAGGTTATAATTTATAACACTAAGCAAATAATTGTAATAGCACGTATAAATGTCCTGAAACATTTTAATTTACAATAAATAAGAAAGACAAAAAGATTATAACTATTGTGATAAACCATGTATACGATTGTTATTATCAGTTGTCATTAAATCCGTGTATTATTCGATGATCATAATGCATCATATTATATTGTATTATCTATAATATCTACCTATAATGTGATATGAAGTTGTCATAAACTAAACAAACATAATAATTATATTTGAAATCGTGTACAAGACATTATACCTACCGCGTTTATAACCATAATATAGCAGTTCTATGCCTAACCGGATCAACATTGTATATTGCTAATTGTTTGACGATCATAATAATAAAATATTATTATATTATGACGTTTTGAAAACAACGCGTAGGTAATAACATGACAAAAATTGAATGACTATAGGTGCATCGAGTGCCTTCAACACGACAATAAATGAAAAATAAAATCTCTTACGATGCGAAGTTGACGCAGGTGTTTATCGTGAAGCCTAGAAACTTCTTAAAATTATAAAATAAACAATATATCAAGTATAGACTATAAAATATATATCCACGCCTAATATTATAATAGAATGAGTAATGAATTATGAGAGTTTTATGCACGCAGATTGGTAGATACGGATGATCGACGGACGACTGTCTGATAAAAAATTATATATTTATTAACGTTTACCCGATAATGGTCGTATAATGTTCACTCTCATTTGCGATCGATACATAATAATAATAATGTAATATAGTCGGAAAACGATTTTAAAAATTTTGGATAACTTTGGCGATGATTTTGAGTTTCACGCACAACATCGTATATTAATTAATTATACAACACCGATGTGCTGCATTACTAGGTAAGCGTGTAAAACGATGAATATTATTCTTGTGAGCGGAGAAGAGCTACATCGTCTAAAGACAACTTATACAGTGAATAATAATAATAATAATCGAATACCCCTCAGGTTTTAGTTTACTTTGATCCGTCATACCTTATTAAATTTAACCAATCGAGATTCCTTCAACGCTGCCACTACCACCGGTCGATCAAAGAAAATCCCGGTTAAACGCGTTCGCCGATTTCATACATAATATTATTATTATTATAATGAACAGCGACCGCCGCCACGATGACGATGAGATGAATAAATTGAAAAAGACAAAAATTACAATACCACGAATTTTCGTTCAACCTCCTCTATGCAAGTAACTGTTGCTTTGACGACTTACTATTATTATTATAAGTATTACAATTCAATAGAATGCGTATAACCCATTATAATAATAATACAATAATAAAATTATAATAATATGTTAATAATTACACTCTATATTATAATAAGCGAGTGATATTCGTCGTCTAACGGAGCGAATTGAATAATTTAGCGGTATTGTTATAATACCTAACTAATAATTTATTGTTTTTTTTTCACGGAAAAAATTAATTATTTATCAGTTGTCTTATACGTAGAACACATGTGCGCTGTTATGCGGATTTAGCCAATTTGTCAAACAGAAAAATGTATCGAGATTTTTTCACATAAACGTATTTATGGATTCCATTATTATATTATATATACTATTAAATTAATATTTATGTATTTATATTATTCTTATTTTGCATTTTTTATTTTCTTTATTTGTTATTTCTTGTTTCTTTGTACTTTATAACGCCATTTATTTATATTTTATTATAATATTATTGTGCGATTTAAACTTAATTCTCTTCTGGTCCGAAATCCTAATAGTATTTGAATGAAATATAGTTACGGTTGTGTCAACTCGAAATATGTAAAACAATGGCCATTTCATTTACTTCACCAACGCAAAATTAGATAGATACCTACCAACCTAGAAGTGTAATGGACTGTGGACGTTAAATAAATCTAATCCGAACATATATACCTACACTTCTGATTGCTTAATGCATTTACGCACTGAAGCAGTGAGATCTCAGAACGTGGCTTTGCAATTTCCTGAGGTTAATCCTACTTTTTGACCCCCAGTTTTCGTTATATATATTTTTATATTATGTATCGAAACACACAAATACACTCTGCAGTTGACCAGGTCTTAAACTACAAAAATAATAAAAACGCAATGGATTTGATTTTTTTTCCATTTTTTGTCGTTTAAAAATGAAATCGCTCGAACATGCAATCGCCAACCACTAGCTGTCATAAATTTAGGACTTCTATACTTTCTATATAATATTTTTTTATCGTACGTATCAAATTTTTGATGCCTTATAAGTCTGTCAGACCATCACGACTTTTGTTGCCTTGGTTACTTGTAGCAATAAATAGGTACTGCTGTTGAATACGTGCTCACCACATCTCCCTATGCACACAATTTTAGTGTATTTTATTATTATCGATTATTGAATTATAATTATATTTTCGAACACTATTGTTTGGTAAATATTTTTGGGTATATTCAGACACTTTATATTTTTATCAGATTAACTATATTATTTATATTTTATTTTGACAACTTTAATGCAAGTGATTTATTATTATTACCATTTTAGTAAAATATTATGTCGGGTTTAACAAAAATAAATAACTTTGTGTGGCTATTATATAATAGGACTATAGTGCCATTAATTATTATTATTTTTTATATTCCAATGTAGACTCATAAATTACGCATAGAAACTTGGAAAATATAATATATACATGTATATTATATAGTAGGCATAATATACATTTTTGAGTGTGATTTTCCTTACCTACCTAAATACTTGTTTTTAACGCTGTACAGGCATTTGACACATCAGTTATTGAAAATTTTGTTTCACAGCATTGTTTGACGATGAATTTTCAGCACGGTCCGTATTTTGCTTATTTTACTGAAAGAACGGACGTTTTGCACGCACCATTAACCTTTGAAACCTTCGCTTATTTTCACATGTCGTATAGGTTATAATTTCCTCCCTCACTCTGTCAATACAGCTCTTCATCCCTCGCATCACGATATACCGATAGACAAATCCTTTTATGGTCTGCTGAATTTTAGACGCTCCAATTCGCACCGATCAATTCCGCAGGTCTCGTGGTACCTATAAACGCAAAAGCTGTACCCATACCTATATATAATTTGTGTTGTGCCGCACACGTGGTTTATTCGTTCGATCATAATATTATCAGTTATTGCTTCTTCTTATATAATATTAGACATTACCTTATTCCGTGACAATTTTATTTCTGAAACTTTCGGTTATTTCATTATAATATGCTCAACAATATTAAATCCTTTATATTCTGAATCTGATTCACTGATAATATTATACGGATGATCAGAAGTTCAGAACTATGACACAAAAAGCCACATCATGCAATATATATATGTCATATTTCTGAAGAACAGAAGATGCGAAACAGCGTTAAAAGCTTATATATATATATATACCTCGTCCGTTCAAAAAAAACCGTATCGAACGGGTGTTGCTCGATGAATCATTATTTATACGCAATTCGATTGATTGTCCGAAAACCTTGCAAAATCGCTCTTGGCTTCACGTTCACATATATAAATACACTAGTCTATAGGTATATAAGTTTATATAATATATATATATTATATATGTGTGTGCGTGCGTATACGTTGTGTGCAAGTTTCCGATTCAGTAACACCGTCCTTGTTATATTCAAAATCCGGTTAAAAGCTCGGTGGCAGATTAATGCAGATGACTTGTTTTATTAAATTCGTATCTATATACGTTATAATAATATTGTGTTTAATATGATTGTGGACGCTGGGAAAACGTTCAATATTCGTATTTAAGTTATACCGTACGCGAAAATAAAACATTTCGTTATTACTTATAAAGCAACATATTCTTGCGTTATCTGCAGTTGTATAACATCAGTAATAACAATAATTATATGTACATTATAAAATACAAATAGTCGTAGAGGATGTAGAGAGGGTCATATTTCTCGTTGCAGGGGTAGGATATATAGGAGATGCGTGTGTGATGGGTGAGAGATGACGTGGCTGCGTATACATATAGTATGATGGGCGCGGGGTAAGCTTAGTCGTTGTGCGGAATAAAGTACGTGAGAAGGCTTTCGGTAGACGCCGCTATTGTAGATAGTTTTAATTAAAACAGACCGAATGGACCATTGTTTTATGTCATCATCGCGCATATTATACAAATACTACATTTATATATATATTTATATACACTCTCTCTCTCTCTACCTCTATTTATCTGTTCCGTCTCGACGTGATGCTGCCACTGCCGGACGTCTCGAATTAAACCACCCCGTGGCCATTGTCATTCCTCTGTATATTTCTCTGTAATGAAGATTTCTTCCACGTCCTCGGCATTCGCATTGTGTGTGAGCGCTAGTGTGTGATGATTTTAACACAATAACACGCTGATAACTAATGACTTGTCGCGCGCGCGCTCGCGTATAAATAGCCAGTCCGAATACAAGTATCCATCTGTCATCGGTCTGCTGATTGCGTTTCCTCTCCTTCCGGTAATGTGTACACACATATATTATACAAATACCCACACTCACATGTTTAGCAGAACTTATACCTACGACCGACCTACCACAGTGGCTATTAATTATTATGTAGTATGACATATAACTAGGTACCTATATGTTATAGCTATTATTATAATTATTGTCATACGCGTTAAATTATATATTTATATATGTGTATGTATAGTTTTTCGCACCTACTGTGGCACTGCCACATTGTATTAGCGTTGTGTGCATTATGTTTTATTATGTTTTATTATGTTTTTGTTGACAATTCTCTGAGACACATACATTTCCGCAAGTTCTTAAGGCTTTACGTCCAGACCGTCAGATGTACCGTAGATGCTCATTGAAAATAACAAAATCCAACCACACATTTGAACAATTACATGAAGTGTACCAAAGACGTCCATTCCTAGAAAATATATTTTTTTTTCTAAAATAGTTGAGAAAAAAGATTAAAAACTTGATATATTTTCTTCCTGCCAAGTCGAATCGTAGTACGAATAATATCTAGAAATGTAGCATCAAACAGATGAATTTTAAAAACAAAATAATAGGTATATTTGATATTATGTTTATAAAAAAATGTTAAATTATTTTAGAATTTAATATGAAATAATGAATTTTAATGTTTGAATATACTTTAAATAATATTGATATTTACTGAACACACTTTGAGGGGAAATGGCATTTCCGAAATGCAAATGTATGCATAAAATAAAATAATTGTTCACTTGCCTTTGTTACCTACGTTTACGCCCAATGACACACTCATATTTATGTGAAATCAAAAACAGAGATATTTAACTATACGTGTAAATATTTTTACTACAATTTGTATATAAAAATATTCACGTATATTTATCCTCGGTGAAACTTCTATTTCTTTTTTTGTGATTTCGACCTCGTGTATTAAATACATAATTGGTATACAATTTACCTTTAGATTTTTGAAAGTAAATATTTTTCTAAAATGTAGATACATGGTAGAAATTTAAATATTAACTTCTTGTATTTTATTTTGAATAACTTAAATTAATTTAAAAGTAAATCGGTTTACCGAATTCGTAAATTCGTATTAGCTTATAAAAAACCTATTAGATGTTTACAAAAGCACTACATATTTATCAACAATTTTACTCACTTTAATATGCAAATAAATACAAAATAAATATCAAATAATTGATAAAAAATACACATTTAACTAATAATGAGTTTGTTATGGTACATTTTATTTGCAAGACAAAATAAATTTTCTGTAATTTTCATTTTCTCAGAAATTTTTATTTTCGATACAAAATTTAAAAAAAAATTGTACAATACATTTTGTATTTTATTAATGGCAACTTGCAATTTTTTCTTAAAGACTTTTGCATAAATCATTTTATCTATTCCGTTCGTTAATACAATGTCATATCTTGTAACAAATATTGATAAAAGCCTGTAATATACAAGTTATAGGTAGGTATACTAAAAATAATTTAAAATGTATAGTATAATAATATAATATAACTGCAGGTGCTATATTATATATACCTACCTACATTTTTTATGTATATTATATTAATTATTGTGCATAATATTATGTATATGCACATGAAATCAGTTGGTATATTAATAATATATATATATTCCATTTAAACATAATTTTTAGATAAATATTTGAATGATAAAATAAAGTGTGAAACGAGTAAGTTAAGTCAGGTTAGGTTCGTCTAACACACGAACAACAGAGTAATAATAAAATAAAATAATAATATTCAGTCATTATAATATTAAGTACTAAAATATAATATATCACCTACATAGGTAGGTAGTTATATACTTATACATCTATTTCAATGTATTGAATCATATATAATGTTTGAACGAAAAACGGATGACTTAATGACACATTTTATAATATTACATTTTCTACTCGGTATAATATTATATAATATATATATATATATATACACGGCTGGTAAATGTAAGGTGTGGTAGGGTCGCGCACAACCATTTCCCTGGTTATTCATGGAAATAACGTGAGAGTGCCGTTTTGGAATGTTTAAAACGCACGGAATATTTGTCGGGCGGGTTAAAAGACACGTTGATAATAATATAAGTACAGTGCTGCTGCGTGGAATGTGGCGTAGTCGTATAAGATGACCGAAAATCCCCTAACGCATATATAGTATTAGAATGTGTGTGTGTATGTGCGAGCGCGCGTGTGCGGTGTGAGAGAGCGTGAAATGATATACGTGTTGTCAAAGCTGAATGGTTTACAAAGCTTTTGAAGTGTTGAACGCTATAGTTATCTGATACAGCCATAATATTATGCACCTATTTATATTAGGCAAGAAATTAATATGTTATAATTATTCTACCGAGAGACGATGCGCAAATTAAATCTATACCTTCGTCGACAGTAATGCCGACCCATGCAACACGTCATATTTACCAAGTACAAATCAAAAAATTATCTCTCAGTAGTCTGTGAATGTAAATGAAGGTACATTAAAGAAGAACGTTCTTTTAATATTTTTCCTCAGATACTATGTAGTCTGCAGTACAGATATTAAAAAATAATAATAATCAAGCTTAGATATTTTATTGCAACGTCGTAGGTCATTACTACTAACAGTTATAAATATATGCGTATTTTAAATGAACATTTTAACGATATAGTCATTCGTAGTAAATTATTTTTTCTTTAAGTTAGAATATTCCACGCGTTTTACCAGAGTAAGAGTATTATACCGTACTATACATCTTGCTCGGAATTATTTCATGGTCCAACCATTATTGTTGTTATACAATAACAGTGATAACTGTACACAGGTCTCGCTGAAACTGCAAACAACCCTTGGGCTGATCTTTATGTTTCTTAGTTTTCTTTTGAACAGAACTGCCTCGACGATGTCTGTTTGAAGTTCGTCTCATCAAATTATAATAATAATATTGTACCCGAGTACGTCAGGCACAGTCGCCTGTCTGTCAGGACGAAATAACTGCTACGGATATGTCTATGCCCAAAACATGATCGACAGTCACTTGAACAGATTCGGCGTAGTTCTATTGAACGTTGAACGTATAATAATGTTATCGTATATATATACGATATACCTATAGCTGCAATGGCGAATCGAATCATTAGAAATTCAATTTAACACCCCGTTGATTGCCAATTCAGGCAAACGTCCGCGATGTAAAGTGGGTACCCTCCGGGCTAATTATCCGCGTCGAAAATTCCAATTTACTGGTCGTCCGATGGGCACACTATTTTCCTCTCGTCCGGAATAAAATGCGCGTAGATACCTGCAGCGGCATCGTGACGTGTGTATAATAGTGCTGTTATTATAATGAATTTCATTACAATTATTAGTTATGACTATATACGCACTGTCCGTCTGCGGAAACACACGCGATGGTGGTAATTATTATATTGTCGAAATGCGTGTGTCGTGACGGGCGTGTTGTTATTATCATCATGCTTCTCGATATGTAGGTACCACAGGGCTGTTTCCGGTGATGGTTTGTTGGGGGCAGCAGACCAGTACCAAACAAACGTTAAATCAAAATCGAAAATCTCATTGTTGACAAACATATTATTAGGTGATTATACACTACACACGATGTACAGAAATCAATTAATATAGGCAGGTACTCGAATATCGGTGTGGTCGAGCAAAATAATTAATAAAAGTGTGTTGTCGAGTGCATATATATAGGTCCTGAATATTGTGTTGTGAATATTATCTATTATTGACAGACGACAGACCAAAATACCTCAATACGACGATAAAATTTGTGTTTCACCACGATTCAATACCCCCGAAACCGAATTATTTTATACGATTATATCATGCGGTTTACGGCGATCGTTCAGTACAAATCACTGAATGCGACATAATAATTGACTTTGACTATTGCAACTACACACACTAATGATGATAAAATAAAGTCTGATCTCGAGATAAATATATTCGTTAGTTGCAGTATATATATAATATATATATATATATATATATCTTGCAACTATTGATCGAGCTTCCATTAAATTTTGTTTGAATTTCTATTATACTTTTTTAAAATTTGTCTTGCGGAATATTTGGCGTACCTATTCTACATAGAGATACAACGTTTTCTTGGAATATCGCTGTTCGTCAAAACTCAAACCTTCCAAATATGTATCAAATATTCCGTATTCACATAATACCTATAGTGTTATTTAGCGCTTTGTATTCCGAACAATTTTCAATATTAAATATTATATTATATTGTAATAATAATAATAACAAAAGTAATGAACTTAATATTTCACCATCAGGGAGAATCAGATTTGGCTTTCTTATTTAACCATAATATTTCGCCCGGAGGTATGATTAATAATTGCAGATATCTCAACGTTCGATTTATCGTTACGTTTAATAATAAAAAAAATAATATACTGCGCAGTATATAGTATGATATATTATTATACAGTAGAACCTCAATAACTCTAGAAGTATATATGTATAAGTCAAACTTAACCTGAAGAAATGTCATGTCTCCTGTATTTAAATAATATGGTCATTTAATAATATTTTTACTATAACTCGTATTTTCAATAGCTAGAATTGTATTCTTGTCCCCGACCGATCAAAGTTATAGAGGTTCACTGTACTATCATTATATTACATAGGTAGGTACGCGTAGTATAGTGTTTCTAAAGTTTCGTTGTATTTAGAAAATCGTGATTCGTTGTTGTTAAAAAAAATTAAAACACATGGCGCGCCATACGCTCTTACGGTCAACCGGTTTTTTTTGTTATTTTTTTTTTTTTTTTAACCAAACGACAGGTGATGCGAGCAGGTGGACTTTTTAAAACGAACACTGCATAAGGAGACGGTGTTCAGCTATAATAATATGTATATGACTGAGTGAAAAACCGTTGCCTATAAATATTACTTCGACGAATTCTTATAATATTATATTATATTTTAATACTTTTGTATGTGCGTTATATATAATATATTATGGTTCTACACACGTCGTGTTGGCTATACATATATAACATTATAAGAATGTAAAATATGTGTGCACACAGTATAGGGATATATTTTTTAATCCGACGGGGATTTCACGGAACGACCTCGTGTCGAGCTTAGGACGTGGCACTCAGCTTAGGATCGCACCGAAAATAAAACGAAAACGAAACTCACCGGGCGAATCACAGGCGACCCGATTTGGGGAAACGCCGTCTATATAGCTATAGCCATATACCGACCGACCTCACGGTCCACTGCACCCCCGCGAGACCGAATAGATGGTACTAGGTATATACCTATATATACATATATTATATATAAACACACCGCCATACTGACCTCTCTGAGGGGGTGTATACTGTATATATATATATCTACATGTATACGTTGTAAATGGCGTGCCAAACGCAAGTCATCCGTGGTCACCGAAAAAGATTGCATTAATGTTTCACGGAAAATTCTAACATTTTTGGACCCGATTACTCTTCGACTCGGTTGCACACAACGATGCAACAAAAAATAAAAATAAAGTAAAAATCGAACGTCTGGGATGGCCGGACGATTTCGATAGTATTATATTATTATACCTATTATAATAATATATAATATTATTACTATGCGTATTATTAAACTGCACATTGCAGCAGAACGGCATGCGATACTGATTCTGTCAGATTACCAATTTTGCCGCCCCTAAATCCGCCACTGCCTAAAATATAAAGTAAAATACTAGTTGCGACCGCAAATTATTACTACATTGGTTCATTGTACGTTTTTGTTATTATTTGATATTATATGGTTATGACATGTTACCAGTTACTTAAATTAAATGAAAGGTAGGTACCTATGTGATTGATTATAATATGCAAATAAGAAATAGGTATTATTTTAATAAAACGCAAAAAATGTCAAAAAGTTCAACAAAACTTTCAGCGTACAAAGTTTGTATAATTTTAATCTATGCTTATGAGTGATGAATTTAATATCATGAATAATGCGTTAAAAATAAATTACGATTAAAATAAGTTTTTTAATTTAACGAGTTTAAAATAAACTTTAATCTCGAAAGCTTTGGAAAATAACATAAACTTAAAAGTATGATTTTTTAACAATAATCGTGTGAAATAATATTTTATATATACTTATTTATGCGTAATAGTACAATGCCATACTTATCCATTTCGTAAAATGTACCTACTATTTAAATAATTGAAGTTCATCAACGTTGTGAAATTCGTAATACTCATTTTATCCATTTTAAAAAACATATACGATATTCATGTTAGTGAAAATGTATGCTTTAATGTAATTTCACATAACTCGTATTTAATTTTAACAACCAAATGACTATATAAAACCATTTAAATTAAAATATTCGTAAAAAAAATCACCATTTTTTTATTTTTAGTCATTATACGATTTCCTAAATGTGTGTGGTTTTTCATTAAAATAAATACTCGTATCATTTTTTTTCTTGGTATAACTAATATACTTTTAGTTTTAAACTATACAAATTTAATTTTCAGAACAAATTCATGAACATAACAACTTACTGCGGTATTATTCAATTTCTTAAACCTTAATCAATAATACGCATAATCGTACAGTGTAACAATTCTTTTAACTCTTAATATACAACTATTAATAACGTTTATTAATTGATATTGACGATTATTCTAGCCAAAATAATATTTAGTTCAAACATTTTACTATATTCCCTTATTTAGACGTCCATATTCACGAAAGAGTTACACAATACACATAGTTACATACTTTGAGTAGGTATCCGTTTCCAAAAAAAAGTATCCAGTTCTAGAAGTATATAAAATGACAATCTAGTTGACGGATAATGATAAACAGATTTCTCAAGGTTCACACACTGAGCATTCATTTTGTTATAAAGATCAATTTCACGAAAAAAGTTACGTCACTGCGTAGTTTGCTAGTATGGATTACAATTTACAGATAAATTTTCCGCTATGTCAAATAAATCTGTTGTCTTATGTTCACAGAAAAGTCTAAGTTTTGCTTATATTTTAATGTCGTCGCCATAGATTTTTTTCTTGTGTCTGCACTATATTTGTATCGAAATTATAACATAACTTTATAACCACACGCGTTTATTAAAATATAACTTGTTGACATTATTAATACATCTTAAGTAAGTATTGGACAAACCAAACCATAATATAACCTATTAAAATACATTTTTGTTTAAAATACAACATTTGATGTGATAATAATACTATCTTCTTCATTATAATATATACGCCTATTACACATTTATTATAAGTGCATTTTTGTTTAACCAATAGTGTTACCATTTGGAAGTTTCGTGTCAAGTCGTCGTAATAATAGCATTCTACGCTCAACGATGTTTGGTATATGTCTGTGGCTGAGGGGGAGGGAGGGGGTCAAATAATTTCCGAGCTCAGTGCGTGCAACGTCAACGTCTTCATTATACTTACGAGCTAGGGCGAGCTCATATTATGACGTAATACTTGACCTGTTTGCATACATTTCTTTTTGTCGGCGCCAACGCATAAACAGTTTTTCTAATTTCTATAGTATAAGAACACATCATAAATACGCGTAAATTATTATTTAATATACGTAGACTCCCTCGTTTCCCGGAGACGACCACACACGCAGCGTCAATTAAATAGTTTCTTACATGTTTTTTCTGTTTTTATTCATTCGTCCTTGTTCGCATATAATAACATCAACAATATTATCAATGGCACTCCGAGGGCAACGGTGGTAACATGCTTGATTAATGATGCGACAATGTACATATTATTTTAATAGGTTACCTAAAATATAATATGTATTATAGGTTAAAATGTATAACAATAATTCTGTGTATAATAAGTGTACACCCTATCTATAGCTACGTAAACGTGACTGCGAATTATAGGCAGGTAGTTAAGTCTCCGGAAAACTTTGAACGTCCTTTTTACCGCACCACACGCGCGCGCTATACCCACCACTGATACTTTTATGTGGTCTCTATAGTGGTCACTTGTATGCGCGCTCATTCTCTGGGGTGTGGTTTATACCTATATACCACAGACAATTATAATATATTATTATAATGTCGCGTGGATCGTAACTTTTGTTCCCATCATTCTACAAAATCATGGGACCACTTCGACATAAGTATAATATAATAACTAAAGGAATTATAATATTTTTTTACACACCTCCAGTATTGCGTAAAAAGCAAAACGCTGACTTATAATGAACCTCGTCCCATATCTCCACAATACCCACATTATAATAATGAATAGTTATTATGTCATTTATCGTGTTTTCGCAACGTCTAGTCATCGCAAACAGCCAGTGAAATTTTTAGGTTTTTTTTCCTCACAGATCGAAGTTTTATGTTCGAATTTTTCACAGAAACTTATTATTATTATCCGCTAATACGTTTTATAGTATTTTTATTATTATATATATTATAACCACGCATAAAAAATAATGCGTTTTCGAAGGTCCACCGGAATTTTACGGAAATTCATTTCTGGGTGTGATCAATAATCAAAGTTGCACAGTATCAAAATTTTGCTGCTGCAGTTTGTTAATTTGCAGAAACATTAAAACATTCCATTCGCAGTAATTTCTTCAATAGATGACATTTTTTATAAATGAAAGTGAAAAAAATAACTGAATAGTAAATAATATCTTATGCCCATAATATATTTCCAATGACAACCTCTAATCAATAATAACAATAATAATTTAATAGCATAAATAAATATAATATTAATAATATTAGATATTGCTTGATAGATGGCGCCACTTTTGTATACTAACAACCTCTTAATTTTACCTTTAGGGGTTTAATTTCCAAAAATCCTTTCTTAAAGCACGGTGAAATTATAATGTTAATCTATCCTGTAAAAATCAAGCAGATCTGCCCTGTGGTTTGGGCTCTACAGTGATCCCTCTGGAGGACAAATTCCTTTATGTATTTAGATAATTATAGGTATTGCATATTATGTTGTTCTATAGTCTTGTATATTTTAAAATATTTTATTGTATAGTCAAATAGGTATAGGAGTTTATAACTAAATAGTAAAATAATGCTAATAACATATTTATCAAAATAATAATTTCTATACAATTATCAAGAAGAAAAGTATTCGTAATTTATTATGAATGTTAAAATTATAGTTTATAGAGAAGATTTAATTATTTCGTCGTTTGATACGATATCACTTAATGTTTAGGACGGAAATATGACAAAGTGACGTTTGTAGAGTTAAAGAATAAAACATGTCAAGCTCGCCGATAAACTACCTAAGTTGTTGTAGGGGTACAATAATAATTCTAACGACGAGCAAATACCATGAATATAGGTTCACGGTATATTTTCGAATAAAACCAGCGAATGTGGCAAACGCACGTTTCGAAGAGAAATAAAAACGGCCATAACGTTCGACGCGTGAAATCTAATAATGCCTAAAATATAATAATATATTACAATAAAATGCCTATACCTATATCGCTTCAATGAATTGTAACCCAGAAACCCAGGATTCGGGTGTAATGCACATATTTACACGTACCCGTCGTCGTGGGTCCGCTTATAAATTATCGACTTTGGTCGTGCGTGTGTATACAAGACCTAATGGGATTTAGTCCCTTTTTGATAATAATAATAACAATAATCGTCATTCAAGTTCAGCTGCAGAACGTCCTCGTCGTCGTCGGTCGTATAGCTCGCGGCGGAGTTGACACGATAATATTATTATTGATAATATAATAATACGAGACGACGGATGAAACGCGCTTTGAAAAGGACTCATCGGGGACGATGGCAGATACGACGCAGGTCACGATGCAGTCGCCGGCGGCGGAGGTGGTGGTGGCATAATATTCGTCACGGCACGACCCCTCTGCAGCAGGACCGGATAAACCTTCGCAGAGGATTTTTAATGAGAAATGGCGATCGAGTTTACTACAGTGGAGGCGCTATATATACGTTCGTACTGGCAAAATTCCTATACATATATACAATTTACATAACACATAATATATATATATATATAAGTATTTGAATCGTAAATATAAACGCGCGCGAAATCCGAACGAAAATTCAATCACGCTCAAATCGGACGTTATAATCTCCCCTTTTATTTAAGTCTCGGCATGTTTAAAAATAAAAAATAAAAAAACCCCCGAAACGAAAGTTTGATCGCCATCATAATTTCTCGATGTCTTAACGCGTGCGTATTGCAGGCCGATCGTCGTCCGAGATTCCGCGAACGGAATTTTATTAGCCATGCTTTTGCATAATTTTCAAGATGTCCGCCCACCGCTTCCGCCCCGCGAACGCACGCCGCGAGCACAATTGCCGTTCGGCTGTAGTTCGAAAACCGTCTCGGAAACGTAATTTTCCGGTACCACGGCCCTCCGGTTCTCGGACGATCATCACGCGCAGCTGCCCGAAAATTAATGCAAATTTCACTATAATACATATTTTTATATCATCACAATCGAGGAATTCAATATTGTGACTTTACAAGACGGACGGATGTTTTTTTGTTTAAGTAACTATAAACATATTATAATATACAAACATAAATAAATCTACGGCGTGATATTTATATACATCTATATAATATATATATATATATATATAATGTACAAATTGGTAAAAGTATATAGAAAGTTATGTCCAATTATCTGTGAATGTTCGAAATTCAAATAATATTATTTTAATATGAAGTTTTAAAATATTATTTATCAAATAATATTGTAGTAATTTTTTAATATATCTTAAGATTATAATATTAAAAACGATTTTATAAGAGAAATCACAAAATCTAGTAGCATTTATACTAACTACATAAACAATTTTTGTTCTTATTTTAGCCAGTTAGGTGAGTAGATAATTTTATAATTAATACCTGATAACTTAACTTGTTAAATTATCCATTGTAACAACTTAATTTAATTAAGTCAATTTTAAAATATAATACGCAAGTTCAAATCATGTCGCTTTATATTATCTATACGTGTAGGTTGTTAAAACCAATTCATTGATTTTTTTTTTAACCACGCAAATGAGCACATAAATATTAAATAGGTATTTTTAATTAAAATAAATAAATAACGAATTAATGAAAACGAGTGGTTACCTAACTACAACTATTGTGCAACAAAAACAGAATTTACAATTGGATACATTTTTAACTAAATATTTAGTTATTATTTAAATCAAATTTTAAAATCACTATTTGTGACTCAGATGTGGTAATTTATTAAAATAATTTTCTTTTTTTTAACTAAGTTAAGCTATAATATTTTTGTCCATATACTTTAAACTTTACGCAATAATGTTGTTAAGTTACTTCTTATTTGCAATTGATTTATTGACTCAAGTTATTACTTTTAACTTGCTTAATGATATCTTTATTAATTTGATTAAAACCTTAACTAACCCAACAACTTAATTTTTCCATGAACTTGCATCCATTGAAAATCAACCAAAATACACTTAATTTATTTACTCTCGGCTTACTTAAATATTGTTATTTCATGATTAGAATATGCAATTTTTGAACATACATTTTCGAACAAATGATAAATTGAATACTTTTTTTCAAACACATGATACCCCAACTTATGACATATTTGGTATAATTTGCTATAGCTTATACGCTACATTATTATTAGGTAATATAATATTTAAATCGATTGCGATTATTATTTTTAAGTAACCCATTACAAAATTCAGTATTGTAAGTTCATTGTGCTATAAGTATATGAATTTATCTCTGCAGTGACGTGTATTTTTTTTTTAAACACCTCGATAATGCGATCAAAATCAGTTATCAATTGTCAATTAATAAATTACTATAGGCACCTACCTATACCTACCCTACCTACCTATCGTAATACATTTAAAAAAACATCTGTACATATTTTTTTTTTAAATGTTTATACAAATAAAATTTAAGAAACACCGTGTCCCGCCCTATAGGAATGTACCTAAATCCATGTAATTATTCTCACGGTTAAATGTATTCTATACATAGTTCAAACAGCACTTCATTCGTGTTTTATAAATTATTTATCTATTAAAAAGAATTATCACGTTCTAAATCAATTTTAATGAAAGACAATAGAAATAAATCTACCTTTTATCGGCGGCTATATCGCCTGTACAAATAAAATAACAAGATTTTTGCATAAATCGTTAGCCACCTATAGACCATTGTTATATTAATAAATCATTATTGTAAACAAACTAACCTATACCTACCGCGAGCATCAACTACCGCAATAAACTGTTTCGCTCGTGTTTTAACTTATAGTAAAACTTATGTTTTGTATGTACAAAGAATATACTATGTACTACTATTATATTATAATACATGTCATGTTAAGTAATGTACAAGATTAGACTACATATTTGGAATGTTTTGTTGTCCTATACGATTTCATCCTAATGTGTAAAATAATCAATATTGTACAGTATACCTGTGCATGATAGGCGTGCATTAAACATATACTCTCAAATTAAGCAAAAAAAAAAAACTGACTGTCAAAAGATTTTTGATTTTGTCGAGACGCATATATTTATAATTTGACGACTCGTCACTTAGCTAACATGCAACCATATCTGAAAACTACTGATTTAAAAATCAATAGTTTTCACATTGGATAATGAATGAATAGAACAATGCTTGTAGATAGGTACATGAGAAAATTTTTACTTGTACAACATAATAATATATTCTTGTTGTTTTTATATTTGTCTCAAACTATGTTATGTCATATTATTTTAGTATTTTTTATTGTAAACATTTATACCTTCATTAAAGTATTTAAGACATAGATGACCCTCGGTCTCAACCCGAGCTATCTCAGTTCGATTAAAAGTTTTTTTTTAAATTAAATAAAAAAATATATAAAAATAATATAATAAATATAAGTGGTAATTACATGCACATTGAATGCAATTCCATACTTGTACGTGTGAAATTTAGGATCTCATTTTACCTATTACGTGAGAGATTCGTTAAAAAGTAGCTATTTATAAATGCTATCGGATGAATATATTGTTTACTATATGATTGTGTTCTAGAAGGAAAACAATTTGTAATACCATTTAATTTATTCAAATCATTGCACAACGTCTGTCATTTGAAAACAGTACATAGCTGTGTAACTAGGTACTCAAATTTATTGTGTTTCGAATGTCGGTGCTAGTTGAAAATAATATAAAATGTTGTTAATTAAAAAAAAGAGGGTAGGTCGCGGATGTCACTCTGCTGTACAGTAGGTTATAAGTGGGTTA
Organism: Diuraphis noxia; assembly: GCF_037042655.1. Lineage (NCBI taxonomy): Eukaryota > Metazoa > Arthropoda > Insecta > Hemiptera > Aphididae > Diuraphis > Diuraphis noxia. Next base: position 53,477,527 of record NW_028301712.1, read on the forward strand.
CTGTAATGGATGGAATTAAATTCGAATCCAATGATATTATATCATTATATACGAAAAACGATTCTGAGCGGAGACAGTTTAGCTGTCTAGGATATATTATAGATTATTAAACATTTTCAAATCTTAGATTTAAAAAGAAAATTTTTTATGAATTTCTAGCTTAAAATAATTTGTGAACTTTTCTGATTTTTACGTCTTTTGTCAAAATTCAAACTTTTAATGGCTGTAAAAAAAAATTGTGACTTTGTATTTATTTTATTTTTCAACTGCTATTGTAACAATATGTCAGGAGCTTTGTATTAAATGTTCAAGCTTTTCTACCCAGCAAATAAATTTTTATCGAAATTAATTTAAAAAAAACTAATAATTATCGAATATTGCATATGCCTATTGCCTCTAAATACTACTAAACTTCAGTCGAAATTTCTTGAAAATTGCATGTGGATATAATATACTTATATAAACATTCGGTAACAATTTCATGTATCGATGTATCTATAGTCATTTGTTTTAAAATTACATCAAAAACCAAAATCGATTTTGTCGAAAACTGATTATGCGTAAAAATTCCCGTTTTTCCTTAATTTTTAGTTTGTTTATCCCGATTATTTAGGAAAATATTGGGGAATATTTTACTTTTGATCTCCTAAAGTACCAACTAGATTCGCTTTCTGATCGAACGAGGTACTGAAGTCGAAAATCTAAGCACTTTTAATGCCCCAAAACGTGATGACAGACACAAAAAAAACACACACATCATGTTAAAATCAATACATAAAATCCAATCATTAATATTTATTTATCATCTGTTTATTAAATGTATATTGTAGGAAGAACGTGGAAAAAATTATTGAATTCAAAAATATGTTTATACAATTTTCATTCAATTTCTATGATGACTATGCGGTCGGGGTCATTTGAATCTATCGAATTTCGAAAACAAACCACGCATGTCATATAGAGGGAATGGTGAGGAGGTGAAAGTTACAACTTACATAAAAAAGAATATACTCAATATCCCACAAACTGGTGATATTATAACTTAACTATAAAATAGTATATATAATTTACCAGAGGCGTTTAAAATGATAATAATATAAAAACGTATACTTATAATTATATAATACACAACGATATGGATGATGGATATTAACGCTAATATACGTTGTCCGTAAACAACGAAGGAAATACTGCTTGAGGTGTTGAATGACAAAATAAATAATAATAATAAATAATAATGTCAGTCTGCAGACCATATTATAGTATATATAATATAATATAATAAAGTAATGCCCGTGGGATGTTGTGGTACTTACGAGTTGCGGTACTTGGTGGGCGTTGTTGCTTTTAAAGTAAATGTCTACAAAAATTAAATTACAACCGGACGAAATAAAATCCAAAAATATTACATGAAAATTTAAAAAAAAAAATTGTATTCGAATTTTGTCGATATCCGTGTTGGAAATAGGGTGCCACTGCAAATCTCCCCATATAGGTACCTACTAAAAGAATAAATGCATTTAAATTGTTGTCTACGATACTCCTACGCCCTACGTATCAAACATTTAAGATGCTAAATAATTTATAACACACTTACCTGCCTAGGTATTAAATGTCTAAATTAAATTCATGTCGTTTAAATAAAATGTGTGCATATAAAATATATAAATATATAATACTGTTATTTATTTTTTATTTTTATTTTTAAACATTTATTGGATTATACACAACCTGTAAAGATTTTTACGATAAGCATAATAATGTGGGAAAAAAATATGTATAGTATATATATAGTTTTTTATTATATTTTGCTTGTAATATATATAGGTACAAGACATGGAGACGTGAAGAAAGAAGTCACACAACACTAACACGAATTTAATGTATACATTAATAAATTCGCTAACCTTTTCTTTTACACATATTAATTGACATTAACTTGTACGAAAAAGAAAACAATACATTTCATTTTACTTATTTATTTTTTTACTGTAATTTTCTATTATATATTTTTAAAACTTTATACGAATTGCGATCGCCAAATTTTAGGAGTTATACAATTTTATGATAAATTAATAGGTACCAAACTTCAAATATATTGTCCGTTTAACCTTAACGATTGATCAATAACTGGATTCAATATTTAATACAAATACTTAAATTTAACCTTCAAAATAACTAACACATATTATTATATAATAATACAATGTTGTAATATTCAATAACAAAACAAATGTTACAAGTACTGTTATATAATATGTATAAATATTTAATCGCATATACCTAGTTCAAAAACTATTTACTTTTGATTAAAATAAAAGATATTATTGACCAACTGTCAGGTGGTGCATGTCGACCTATCTAGAAATACAAATAAAAAACTTATCAATAAGTAATTAAAGAAATACATAATATATTGTTTTTGAGTTTTAATAAGTAATGCATGAATAAAATAAAATAATATGCATTTTTAAAGAGTTTTCTTTCACCTAGTTGATTATACTGTACATTTTAATAATAGTATTTCAGTTCAAAATTTTTTAATTAAAAATAAAAATACATTTATTTCATACATATTTTTCACAAGTGGAAAATCAATTTTATACCATTAGTCGAACATAACACAATTGTCAACACTTGCTTGATTAAAGAGAAATAAAATAAAAGAAGAAGAATACTGTCACATCACATCAAAATACATTTTGTAGATTAAGAGTGTATATAGGGACTAGAGAGATTTACTGGCTATACAACTTATATTAATAATATAACGTACCTATGAACGTTTTTCTACTAATGTTCTTAAATACTTTTAAGGGTATCTAATAAAAGAGGTCAAAAATATTGATTCAGTCTCAGACATTTATTAAAAGTCGAAAAATACACAATATCACTCAAGTCCAATTATAAAATATTTAACTCTCCAAAAAATGATTAAAGAGTATCGCTATAATAATAAATACAACAGATTTTAACGAAACCTGGGCCATTTTTAAAAAGATTGAAATAATTCTGGGCTTAATTTTTTTCTGAAAATAAAAGGTTTTATTATAGTTAATTGTTTTTTCTTTAAAGTTGTTTGTCGATGATGTTTCTTTATAGGTCTGACTAGCATGATCGATGAAAAATGGTTGACTATATTGTTTGATCATCATAACCATAGTATAAGTACTATAAATACAGATAAAAAGCCAAACGAGATTATTTGTCATTAATATAAACCAATATTTAATTACATTATAGGAATTTAATACTCAGATAATATTTTATATTATCTTTGCTATAGATATGAATTAAACAACTCGCCTTCAATACAGTTTACTTTGTTTATTATTATTATATTTTTTTTTATGTTAAAAAATTTAATTTAAAGACTTTCGCATGTGTCTTGTGATTTGTTTAATTCGTTCCAGTATTAATGATTCAATAAGCACAACTATAAAAACTTTCTTAATTTCATGAATATAACCGAAGTTTGTTTATTTTTTGTAATTAAAATTTAATTAAATAAATAACGTAATCGCTATAATATGATTAATACGCCACGTCAATATTTTTATTTTTTATTTTGTTATAAACCGTCAATTATCTCTCTGCATCATGCTGTTAAACAATATGTAACTAACTGGAGTTAAAATGTTATAGAAGTCCGCGTTAATCAAGAGGTGCTAATATAATTTGTTTATTTTGCGCATTAATTATTTTTGTTTAACTACTTTTAATTACTTACGGCCTGCACGCCGCGTATGGGTGCAAGACTGTAATTGTTGAGATAAAATTAAATGAGAATATCGCCGTGTTAAATAAAATGTTCAAAATGCGTATTAAACACGGACGGTTGAACAAAAGCATATTTAATAGTAGGCAAAAGAACAAGAGAACGGATGAGAAGCGGGAGGAGGGAGTGGTGGAGCAGAGAAAAGCGCATATAATATTTCTTCTTACTGTGCGTCATTCTGTTTCTGGCCCGATGGTAATCGGTGAATCTACATATTATTATTTTATACAATTCGTGACAAAACGTGACTCACTTTGACCCGAATCGTTTGCGAACGTTTATTGTCCATGACAAAACCCGACTGGACACGATTTTTCAGGCGCGACGCGACAGAAAAGAAAAACCCAACGAGCGTTTGAGCCCGGTAAAAGAAGGACCGGGTATGATGATTGATTAAAGAGGAGAAAAAACAATTAACAATAATAACCAAACATATTATACAAAACCCCGAAGGTGAAGCGGCGGTGGTCCACGTCAAAATTACTAAACGGGGCCATGGTGACAAGCCAAAATGCGCATCATTCTTCCATCATCCATCGCCGTCGTCTTTGCGGTTATCGCTGCGGTCTTCTCCAAGTGTTTAATAATATTGTTGTTATTATTAATATTGTTGTTCGCCCGATGAATAATGACGATGCGTTGATCAGTGTCTGCAGCTCATTCTGTTTCGGCTCGGTCGTCTTGTAAGTTGTTTGGAAATCAGCTCGAACGACTTTCGTGTACGCCGTACCTACCTATATATATATATATACAGCTACGTTTATTTTTTTCAATATCCGTTACAACGGTGTTTTCGAAATCGCTATATTGACGATTGTGAATATTCATTAAGTTTATGGAGCCAGTCGGTAGTGACGGCGGCGGCGGACGCGAAGGAGAGACAGCGAGCACAGCAGCAGCTCAACGAAATCGATATGGACGCGAAAAACTTATGCGAACGCTTAGACGGGAGGTGACTTAGCAGAGTTCCAAAGGCTCGTTTCCAATTATTTCAATTTCTTTCGCTATCTCGTATCCCTTCTCTTTTTTCCATGTGAATAAACCTCGAGTTCCCGTGATCCCCCCCCCCATGTACCCCTGATACCTATATATCTATGACACCGGGTGGCAGCGTGTCATTCGTCTTTCAAATGCGCACTCAGAGCTGTGTTTTTCGTATCTCTTTTCCTCACCACCACCTAACCTAACCCCCTACTCTATATTGGAACTTGACAATTATAATGTTTTGGAAAGGACGGTGGACAAAAACTTCAGAAAGTCTCTTTCACCCCACACCGCCATAAAATAAACGTAAGCCAACGCATATTAGTCAGTGTTGTTTTAATTAAAACGTCAATAATATTGTTTTACTACGCGGAACCTGCAAATTAAAACTCTTTTCGTCAATATTTAGTGAAAGTACCTCGTCTGAAATATTTTACTAATTAAATTCGTGCTGTTCATTGCATTATACGTATATGTATGTAAGTAACCATTATTATGCACTATAACCTAATCCCTATCACTAAGGCTAGTTTCCGTGCATTGAGATTTTGTGTGTTGTAACTAACATAATATTTGAACACTATTATGCGTATGAAAAAAAAACAAACACAGACACATTTTTTCACTGGCTGCGGGAGGTGCCAACCCCCCATGTACACGCGCCGCCTTTGTTTACAACTTGAAAGAACGGTCTAGGGCCAGCCGGTGCTATTGACCGCGAACACATGAATTCACTCTGCACTGCAGTGTGTGGAGTGTGTGTGCCTACACATCTACCTATACATATATTATGATATACATCATACATATTATATTTTCAATATTGACGTATATAACTACAATACTACACTTATGCAATATATATTGTATAAATTAATATTAACATCTCCGTCTAACGCAAACAAACAGTGACAGTGAAATTATCATTCATGGAATCGGCAATAATTATTCGTTACGATGAGGGATTATAATATGAAAATGATATATGACGTGTAACATGTTAATTGGGTGATAAAGTATGTGCAAATAGACCTGTTATAGAACGCGTTAGGTTTCGCTTGATATGATAATATATTCGCATTTCACATCATATGCGTGTATGCTGTGTACATGCGTAAAGTATATGATAGTATGATTGTTAAGATTTTAGAAAATATAAATGCCATTTTATATCCATTTCATATGATCGGAATTGTGCATTAATCGACGCAATTTACATTGCGTTAATTTTTCGAATGTACCACAATTATTTAATGTTGGAGTTTAAATTATTATGACGGAATAAATTTGTTTGCGAACAAATTACCATACTACAATATAAGACATTATACATATCATACTATTTTGCACACTAAATATTATATCACCAGTGATATATAGCCATGATAGATGAATAAATTTAAACCGTTAGTAAAATATTTTAAATTTATGAATTTTTACGTCATCTCGTATAGTCTCGTATACGATCTAGGGAATTTCAGTAAAATCCAATATCATCATGCAACTGCTCGGTTCTAATAATAGTTTTGGTAACTAATCATGTTAAAAATTGTATGAAATATGATTCAGTTAACATTATTTTATTATTTACATTATTACTTTAATTATGTAACATAGAATGCACGCATCCATGGCATTATTTCTGAAAATTAAAGTAATTGATTCAATTTTAGTAAACGAGTTTACTCTTAGTTCTTACCCTCGGTGACTAGATTTTATAAGCAATTTGTTTCTCGTAATTGTGTTTTCCTTCATCGCTATACATAAATTTAGTACATAACTTTAGACTTATATTATCATGCTAACTAAACAATAATTTTGTTACAATATCAACGTATAATAATATTAATACCTAATATTGCGTGTTAAAATCAAAAATTAATTATTGCGTATTTCGTTGCATCAAGTAGGATCAAAAATTAATTTTGTTTATAATTGTTATACTACCAAGATTTTTTAATGTTTATTATATACATCATCGCTAAATTTTTTTCTAAATGTCATTCACTATTAATATAGGTACTTAATTTCAATATTTAATTCTTATTTATAGCATATGCATTATACATAGACAAGATTGAGAAAATATTTTTACACATTTTTTTATTCTATTTTTAATCTTTGAAAGTTAATACTTTATTTTGTATCATAAACATACATATAAAATAAGTTTATTTGTCAAGATTTTTTATTTTATTTTGCATTACCTACGATAAAACAAAACAGAAACTGTCTTAAATGTTTATGTATACGTTTTAGTTGTTTTGCTGTGAGCTGTCAAATCATAAAATGTTTTGACGGTCTGTATCGTACAGATTTCATAAGCCACGACATTAAATATACAATTCAGTTTCAAATGTGTTTAAGGCTTACTTAAATTTATTAGATTTTCCATATACTTTTCTTATATAAAGTTTTTGGAGGTGTAAAGTTCTTTGACGGTGTTGATTTATGCAAGATTCATACTTTTCTGAAGACATCTGTTTGCCAAAATTACAGAAAGTTTGCGAAAAATAATGTCAGACAAATCGAAAAGTTACTGTAAATTATTATATGGTTGTCATAATTATTCATATAAGATTCGTTATAGGGATAAAAAAAATTAGATTATTCGAGACGCTTAACTGTTTAGATATAAAAGAAATTGTTGAATTATAAATTATAATTTACAACAAAGGAAAGTGAAATTAAAAAGCTATATACATATAAATATAAATATTTGAATAATAAGAATGCTCCGAATAGTTCGTTTAAAATGAATGTGACTGGAACCACTACGTTCCTTTTATGCTGATTTTAATGGCATTCCTGTAAACCATAGTGTAGAATGAACTAACTATGCTTTAACAGTTAAAATACAGTAAACCTTTAAAGTTTGAATCAGTTAAGTTGTTAAAATTTTGTTATGCGAACATTAACATTCTTTGATCAATAAGCAGATGATCTTAGAAACTTTTTTGTCACTCAATACTCGTTTATATTATGTACAATATTATTTGATTACACTAAAAACATCTTGATTTAGTGAAAAAAAAGCTTCTATTAGTTAAAATATAATTTGTTTTATAATTATTCTCTTGAAGTGTGTGTTTTTCGCGGTAAACAATTTCACCTAACAATAGCTAAACCATACCACTATAATAATTTCATCATAAAACATGTTCAATAAATTCATCACGGATAATGTAGAAAAACTTGAAAAAGCAACAGTTGACTGAGTATGTACAATAGAAGGGTATAGATACAAGATATCCTATCCGAGTTGAGTGTCAATTTGAGTTAATGTTTTTATTTTTGGTTTACAAAGAATTAATGTTAAAGGTTAATAAAGTGAGAACTTTTCCCCCCTGCCCCTTCACCATTAATATCCACCAACAACCCTCTCGATATAATTAACACAACAAGGTTGTTAAAAACAAAAAAAAACTATGGGTACCCTCGCACAGGGATATACGGTCAGTATCGAGGGATTCCATTATACCGACGTGAATTGATGACATAGGTTGATGACTGTCATAACTTTCGAAAAAACATATTTTTTGCAATATTTTGACAGTCCTCGCGCGAAAACCGTAAAAATTGGAAAATTGGATTTCTATTAATAAATATATATTAAGCCACATAAATATTTTATTTGAATTGAAAAACATTTTCACGAAATATCGAATAATATTCCTTAAAGAAAATAACATATCTAAGACATTAGTACACATTTATATTAAATATATGCACATAAATACAGTATTATACATCCGGCGTTGATAGTCACGAAGTTACGTTCATTTTAAGACGTCGTGTTACCTCGAACGAGATACTTATATAATATGAGAAATACGTGGAACATATACCAATCAATTTTCAACTCCATAAAGTAAACATTTAATCAGAATATCAGATGAATAAATATGAAAAAGTTTGGTGTGAAAGCTTCGGCAGATTTTATTCTCTCCCTCCTCCTCCCCCCGCCATATGGTCTTACGGTGTTTACAGACGGCCATGATCTGAGTATTCCTTGGGGCTTATGTAGATCCTAGGTATGAAAGAATTTTAGCTAAACGTTCGCCCGAGACACCGCAGTTTAAAGGTAAACTTCTCTCACAAGGATTATCGAGAACCTTTTATATATTTTTTTTTACCTTCTCTCCTGTATCTTCGTCACCCGTATTGAATAAAAAAATTTAAAAAAAAAAAACGAGGAGAAATGCAAATGAAAATATCGAAAGCAAAAAGAAGGAGAAAAACCATCGGGATGGCTATCTGCAGCGAGCAGTCATTTTTATATGTAATCCACGGCGGTGAAAAAAAAAGAAATATTATAAACCTATATAAATATATATATATATATATATAACGTATATAGACGCGTGTGTACGACGAAAGGAATTCGTAATATCGAAAAGCGCCGGTCTATTAGAAGATCTCGGGAATTTAATGAAAAAAATGTCCCATTTAAACCTCATTGACGCTTTCGAATAAAATAGGTCATATATAGCCGAGTTTCATCAGTGCCGCAGCATACAGGTAAAACGCAGCATCTAGTATCATTCTAGCTATCATTTTACCGTTGCAAACTCCAATCACGTGTTTAATGATCACTATTCATTTTGCAGTATCGACGAAAATTATTAGCTCCCATTAAATTTCAGTTTTATTGGGTTTGTAATATTAAATTAGTTGTAATTGAATGTCAAGATATATAATTTCATATTTTTTTTTTAAATTGTTTTGAGCGTATTTTAAGTAATTTTAAGTACTGACCTACACAATAGTTGAATAATCATCATCGATTATAAACTTAAATTATTAAAGCAATACATTTTATGCATATAGACAATAGATATGATGACTTACTAATATTGAAATATTGATAGATCAAAACCTAAAATCCTTTGTGTCATTCACAAAGAGGAATAATAGTTAGTGAAAAATAAACATTTTGTAGTTTGGAAATTATATTTAAAGTTACTTACTTAATAATAACTCTATACATGATAATCAAAACATTCTCGTGGTTTGTAATTTATTAAAATATTTTTATTTTTTTTTTGATTTATACTAATTTAAATTTTAAATAATCTGAATAATATTTCAGATTTTTCTACTTTTAACCTTTTATTAGTATTACGAATAAACTATCAACATCTTAAATAAGTGGGAAAAAGCTGCCTTTTAAATTGTTTTCAATGTTTAAGAATTCGGATATTTTTATGCAAAACAAGAGAAAAGTTTTCACTATATTGTAAACATATATAGTGAAAAAATTATAAGAAATAATCTTGAATTAACGAAAGAAAAACAAAATGATTTATTTGTTAATAAATAAGGGTCTTATTTGACGATTAAATCTTTCCTTTTTTATATAACAAAACTCTAAAACTGTCTTTGTGTTTCTGTAAAACAAAATCAGTTCATTTAAAACTTTTCACTTTCATAAAAATTAAAGTTCTATGCTTATAGACTAATTTCTTGATACTCTTTACAACAAGTGACAATTCTTTGAACAGGATCAAGTATCCTCAGTCTGTGTTTTTTCATACACTACCATAGTAGTAGGATCACTTGGCTTTTCATTAGATTCAAGAGCTAACAGAATTTTAGACGTTTATCTTTTAGTAATTTATTCCTTTGTAACGACATTGTTTTTCAAAACTTATTTTTATTCTTTTTTAAAACAAATCGTATATAAAAGTTTAGTATAAATATAAATACATTGTATTAGCACTGCAAAAAAATGTAGTTTTGAAAATGATACAAAAAACCAACACGCGCATGCGTAATACACTGTACATATCTATTATCTATATATTTTATATACACTATGTACCCACTCCACCTTAACTCATAATCTATCCGTCGATATAATATGTATACAAAGTACAAACACATTTCGTGCAGTCTAATTATGGGTAAATGTGAGTGCACACTGCAAAACTCTTTATTTTTCATATCCCTTTATTCTAATGTGAGCACACAAAACACAATATGTACTAACCGAGCTTACAACTCTGATAAACACGAAAGTAGTTTCTTTTTCTCGCTAAATAAAAAAAAATATTTGCGGTACATCGTGTTAAATAAAAAAATATATTATATTCAAACCATTTGCCTTAAAGTGTCAAGGATAACGGATGTGGAGGCGGCAACTACATGATGGTGAAGCGAAAAGCGACCGCAACCGTGCACACGTTATATTACCTGAGCATAAAGTTCAAACGTTCAAAGTTTCAAACAATCGACTGACATTTCGAAAGTATGTCATCTGCGCCTTACACACGACAGCGCGAGAAATTAAAACTTGTACAATATTATAACAGTTGTACGTCTCGGCGATATTACGCAAGGGTCCTAGAGAACGGATGGCTTTAGAGCTATTTTGCGTTCACCAAATTCAACGTGCTAAAAATCATCTGCATATATTATATTCAGTGGTGTGGCTTTCCAGGGGCCTCGGCCCTAGTTGGTGATTAAATGGGTGGGTAAAATATTTAATACTACGAGTATACATATATGTATAAAATTGTTTTATTTTTATTTTTTAAATAAATATATAAAGTTACCCTCAGCATTTGAATTTAGTGTAAATATTAATTTTAGGTGGGTGGGTAGGTTTCTATTTTGTATTTGGCCCCTGGTCAAAAAGTAGTTCGCCACGCCACTGTGTATATTATTATATCGTTTACCGTCGTCGAAGGCACCGCACTACCACCGCCGCCCACAGTTACGTTCGCGACAGTCATAAGAAATAATATATCTTAACTCTGACGGATAGTGACAGAGGGATGGCATTTAATCCAATTATGTTTCCGTTTTGTCGCCGTTACTTCGCCGATTAAAATATACGATCGACAACTCAGCATCGCGTCTTACACGATTTGTTTTATGTTATAGGCAACGGTTTACGTACAGTTTTTATTTCTCCACCCGCTTGCTCGACGATAAAAAAAAAAGAAGTATTTAGTAGTGTGTGTTTGTGGGGGAGGCGGTTTTGGTAATCGTGTGCCTCCATTCACGTCGAAACAATAAGTTTGTGTTCTAAAGCCATATACGTTTTCGCAGAACAATCTATATAATATGTAGTATTATTATCACAAAAAAGTTATTTATTTTCTTTTTGTTATTGAAACGGTCTGTGCCAGATATATACAAAAGAACAACTAAAAACAACGACAGGTAACGGCGGTGGTGTTATCGTACAAACGCGATGAGAAAGGGTCGCTTGCGCAAATCGTTAATGCGCACTTGGCCGAATGCAATGTATGTTTAAAGGGGTGGGGTGGTGGCTCGCGTGTGGTACGCGTACGATATTTCGGGCTAGTACACAAGTTAGGTAGTTGACTATACCTAGCACGCGCGTGTGTTAGTGTATGAATCAAGCAAAGTCGTCGGGGAAAGTATGAGTGAGAGAAGTCGAGTGGAGAGAAGAGATGTTGGTGATGGCAGATACGTGTGTTTGTGTGTATGTGTGCGTGTGTTATGTATGGATATAGATGATACAGAAGGGGGTCGAGCCGAAGGGTTTGCTTTTCACTCGGCGGCTTTTCCTCCCCCCGCGTGCATATTTTTTCACCTCCCCACCGGTCACCATAAAATCGATTCGGCCATGACGTCACCCTTTTATGTTTCCAACGCCATTTTTGCCCCGACCGCGTGTATAAACGCGTATTGTATACGACGACGGTGTGGTACGTTTTACTTCGTCGTCGTCGAGTCCCGAGTGTGCTTTTATCAAATTTACAACGACGACTAGAAAAAAAAAATATATATATACATATATAAAGCATAGCATACACACTCACTGAAGAAACATAGATACATGTACAACGTTGTCACATAATAATATAATATCATATAATATATATAACACCGTCGCCGTAATGAAATAATGTTCTCAGACGTTCATCGATCATCTGCGGTAAAACAATAATAATAATAATTCTTGTGTATACTTACTACTGCGATGCTGTCAGGACTTCATATATGACAGTTTGTTTATTTATATATACAATATATACTTGTCGTACATAATATAGTGATGGTACATTCTGCTGCGTTCAGCCAGAACACGCTACGGTGGTATAGTAAAAGCGGCAAAATTTTTCGAAATAAGCTCCTTTGACGGAAAACTTTGTGTGTTGTGTATATATTTACTAGGCCAAAGTTCTTATCTTCGGAAAAACCATACATTAGTAATCGGTAAGGCACTCAGTCTCGAAAACGTTACATATATTGACTAAATATTATTTATATACCTTTCTACCACATCCGTTAATATCCGCGCCCTATATATTATAATGCGTTCGAAAAATAAACCCCACATAGTACACAGCCCTGAGTTATAACATAATATACTTAAACTTTCGAGACCTGCAACACCGCGATATTTTTATCAACCTGAAACTTTTTTTTTTATTATTTATGTTCTTACTTTCTGTTTTTGTCAGTTTTTATTTCTATATTACAACTTATAACAGAAATTCACTCAATGTAGTATATTATAAATTATAATATTGTACGCGAAAAACTATTTCAACGGGTATAATTCAACCCCAACCTAACCGCACGTATATAGAATAATGCAATTTGATCGTAAAATATTACTCAATATTTTATATATATATTATATATTATTATATAATATGATTCATAGATATACCGTATGCGTAGGTGCATAAAATCTTGGTGAAGTTAGTATTTGTAAAATTGTCATGTAGGTATATATATTTTTTTTCAGCATATAAAAGAGCATTATGAATATAAGAAAAATATCTTACATTTTAACATGCGTTACCGAATATTAATTCTGCAGACTTTCGTATGAATTTATATGAATGTTGCAAGAATATAATATTTGCATATGACATAAAAATATATAATAAAATATAAAAAAGTTATATAAAATGAATATTAATTATTAGAAATTATCGAAATCGTAAAAAAATACCGATAATAATAACTTATTATATCATATTAATAATATTATATGGAATTTTACGTACTCACATCAACGCGTAAAACATTGACCATTTCATCATAATCATAAAAAAATGTATGTTTTAATATTTTATTCTTATACCTATAACATATATATCATATGCCGGTCGAATTGGTAAATGTAAACTAAAACATAAAACCAGTGTAAATTGACATAACAATATTATTATATATCGACCGATATCGTTGTATGAGTGTAATATATGTTCACTCCGTAAAGACTTTAAATGTATACGAACACCGTGGAAGCCACGCGTGTACACGATTGATGCGCTTGTGTCAAAAGGAAATTGCATGCAAACTTTAGTCTCATACACTATATATACGTCGTAATTCGGTGTAATACAATTCGTTTGATTTCGAGTAAATACCTCGTGTGTGTGGAAGTGTAAACGAAATACACAAATCCGAGGAGAGTATTTGATAGTATATTTTAGTAGTTCACTTCTGCTGCTGCTTCTGTTGCTTCACACCAAATAAATATATTATATTATGGTACAGTTGATTCGAGTTACACACTCGTCAGTAGGTATTGTAATGGAAGATAAAACGATTAACGAGTGTTTTCAAAACGGGCGTGTTTAAGGAAAATATTTTTCGTGCCAATAGCATATGAGATAAAATCGTTTGAAAGTGCTACATGTTTTGTAATCTATAGGTAGTATTGACTACCACCTAAATTTAACAATTGATTTTCACATTTCTTGCGAAAAATACTATTTTTTGTACATTTATTTTTTGAAAGGGTCGTCGTCACCTGGGTTAATCGAAACACAACATTAATTAGTATTTAAACCTATTATTTTTCTATTTCACTGTGAGATACGAACCCACGACAACTCGACGAGTTCAATATTACCTACCTCTACCCTGTATAGAAAATTATTTCTAAGCGATAACAAACTTATAACAATTAGTAGGAATTTTTAATTATTCAAATGCATCGAAATTATGAAAAAAGTTATCGTTCAGTTATCCTAATCAAAATTTAAATAATATGTTCAGTACTTTTGGTCATTTAAATGCTTTTTTATTCATTTTTACTTTTTACGATTTCATTCAAGGCCATTTGTGGGTCTTTATAATATGAATTAATATAAAAATAATAATAAAAAAAATAACTTTGATAACTACGATGGCTTATCAACTCTTAAAATATAAGATTATTTAAACTCTAAAGTGTTAAGTATTGATATAGCCTATTTAAAATCACTAAGGTCGCAATACAATAATATCTGAAAACGCAGTTCGCATAATATTATTATTAACTTTATTTATTATTTACCACTTTTAAGGGATTAAAAAGCGTACATGTTCGATGCACATATATTACAATAATTACTATACATTAAAATATAAGTACTGAACCATTTAAACACACACATACACACATTTCATCACCCTGCAGGTACATGATTTATAAACACTATAGACATAAAATTGTTTAAGTATAGTAGCGTGTTGAATATCGCATCGCCTATATAATACCACATGCCCAGAGCATATTATACATTTTCAGTCTGTTCGTATCCAATCGATATTTGCTTGATGTTTTCGCCATCAATATACCTACTAGTTTTTTCGTACGATAATATAATATAATATTTATGTACGCTAGTTGAGTCGTTTGAACTCACGCGATTTCGTCGAACAATAAGGGTAGGTACCTACCTATATAATACGAAATCACACAAAACTTTTTTTTCGTGTTCTGTCGATTTTTTCGACATACCCACAATATCATATTCCTTGTACGATATACCACGCGCATTGTATACTATTTCGTTCTGCCACCAACCCAGGACGGTTGTGACCGCATTATGCGTATTATATTATTGTCATAATATTCGTAGGTAGGTAGGTTTAGGTTAGTCTGACTATAATCACTAATGCGACTTATAATTTAAAATGTTATTTCCTCTGACTGGTCGGTAAAATGATAATATTACCTATATGGCTATATGTATTATTATTAAATTCAAAGCCGGCCGCGCCACGGGTGAAAGAAATATTGTTATAACAGTTCGTATACAATATATATATATATATTATAATAGGTCGGTTGCGGAAATTTCGATGAGAAGCTATACATTATGTATTTTATGTATTGCCCATAGGGGGTGACGGTGAAGTGGAGAAAGCGAGAGCAAGTGGTTTTTACGAGTTCGAGAAAACGCGTTCGATTTGTGGCTGGCGATAGTCCCACAACGCATACGTGTTTTTAATGTGTTTTTTTAAGAGAATTGAACAGATGCAGCGAGTACGTGTGTGGGTGGTGTGTGTGTGTGTGTGTGTGCGCGCGCGCGATTTTAGAGTTAAGTAAAACGTCCGTCGTCGTTGGTGGAGTTGTACGTGTGCGGACGAACAAAATGGTAAATAATTTATCACTGCGCGGAAAAGGAACCGCTTTTGTTGTGCAACCACGAGTTGTTGTGGCAACCGCTTGCTGAACGGACGGTTACCCTTTTTAGCGTTTTTATTTTACTTATTAAAAATGTATGCGTATGTATTGTAAATATTTCGCATTATAATATAGTTTGGCTAGGTATATATAGTACCCGTGGCGCTATCAAAATTCTGAAACCCAAAACGGTTCTCGTTGTTTGTATACTTATACGTGAAGGAGATAATATACAGAAGAATTTTAGTCTGTCGCGAACATTGCACGAAATGTTTTGTGTTATTTAATCCACCGACATAAATACTCATTTACATTTTTGATCTGCCACTGGTCCGTTTTTCATAATAATGTATTAAAGTGCAATATTGTAAGAGCTAAAAACACATATAATACCGCATTAGTATTTGTTTTTTTGTTAAATTAAAAGACTTATAATTTCATTTTTTGTTGTTTCAGGTAAGCTCATGCCCATTGTCAATTGTTTGCGCAGAAAGTAAGTTTTAATTTTATGAACAAAACAATGGATTCGTAACTCTAAAAATAGAAACAGAATAAAAATAATATGCCCCGGAAACAAAGTAAAACTGCTCTCGCATTGTATTTAGAAGCTTAGATATTTATAATTTAAATATCTAAGTTAGTTATTGTTTAGTGATGATTAAAAAAAAAGTAAAGAAACTGTTTTAACTTCTACCTATTGTAGTGGAGCAAAATATTAAATATATAACTACGATAAGTTATAAAGTGTAACAGATGGAACTGGTAAATGTAATTGAATAACTATAAAAGAACTATCTTTCTAATATTTTTTTTATGTATTATTATGTTTTTAAGTAATTGTTAAAAATGATAAATAAAGTTATTTCATACCATTTATCACTTACTTCTGTTACAGTCATTTTAATATAGGTATCAACAACTATGAAACCTAATATTGGTCTCGAAAAGTATAATTACATAACATTTTTTTATACAAAAAAAGTTTAATTTTATATATCGTATATTATTCTACAAATACATTTAGCTAAAAGCTATAAATAGTTTATGTTAAGATATTATAAGCAAACCGCGTACGAGTGACACGTTTTGCACTGAACAATTAAATAACACTCAGATATGTTAGTAAATATTATATTCCTTGTTAGTAACACTCATCAATTGGTACAACAACCAAATGATTTTTAAATTTATAATTGAACTTAGGACAAAAAGCTAATACGTGACGTATAAAAGACTCAATTTTTATAATGTAATAAAATTTGAAAATTCTAAATTTATCCAAGCCGACTTGTGATATACCTGCATTAGTGTGTTGTGGCCTGAGAGTAAAGAACTTATGGGTATTGCAGCTTGGGAGGCTCGACATGTCCATTAAATACTTAAATACGTGGCCAGAGAAATTACAGATACCTACAGGTCCCATAATAGCAGAAATCGTGTTTGCAACGTGGTATTAAACATCCATTAAAAATAACAATATATTACAATAAAAGCAATATTATTATATAAAAATATAATCATTGTGATGGAAGATACGCTTGCAGTAATGCAGTGTAGCGTTGAGCTAATAATAATAAAACAGTCCGACGACAAATGTCGCCGAGCGTGAACCTTTGCACGACTTGAATATAACAATAATAATATTAATGATTGTTATTATTGTTATTATTATGTCATTACGACGTCTCCTCCGCCTAGTCCGCCTACAAGTTCGAGCTATGTAGAGAGCGTTGATAATAAAAATGCAAAATACGCGACACACCACCTTTTATCGTTGGATTTCTTCTCGTCAGCACAACATTCGCATCGACCATCATTTACTCGTGTTTTTGGAACGTCGTGCCGAGTCAGCACATCACATTGCGACATTGTGTATATACAATACACATTTAAGTATTATATATCATTATTCGGTATGTTATGCATTGTAGTGTTTTTTTCCTCCAGTCCATTCACAACAACCTATATACATACGACATATTCTCGTAATACATATATGTATATTTTACGTCGCGGCAGTGAATACCTATATTATATTCAACTTGCTAAGCTATAGGATTAGAGGCAATGTTATGATATATATATTATAACGTATTGTGTGTAAATCATCGAGTCACGGCTTTATATAAAAATATTACGTTGTGTTATGTATCGTATATTAATCGTGATGGTTTAATTTTTGTTTTGTTTTTGTAATACTCCGGTGTACTCTCGCACCAAAGCTCTCGGATGACTTTCGCAATCACGAATATAAAAATATATATTATATGATGAATAATACAATGATATATAGGATATAGGTAATAGGTATTAGGGAATTTTGGTCTACGTTTCAATATTAGGTATATATTATAATGTTATACGTGAATGAAACAATCACCCCAACTGATATTGCAGTATATTCATTTAATTCGGTTGAATTACTATATTATAATATAATGTTTATATTAGTATATATATATATAGTGTATGATGGACTACTACGCATACCATTATCATCGAAGTGTATTTTGTGCGATTTGTTTACTCGACTTTTAGATAAGTGAAGCCGAACTGATAACCAAAATCAGATGTATATCGCATATTTATAATGTGCTATTATGAAAAATGCTATAAATCATGTATTAACTCACGCAACAGATAACATTTACAAATCGTGTCAACGCTCAGCAGATATAACATTAATAAAATGAAGCTTTTTTTTATTGGGACATTACAGAGGATGTGGTGAAAACTATA
Organism: Diuraphis noxia; assembly: GCF_037042655.1. Classification (NCBI taxonomy): domain Eukaryota; kingdom Metazoa; phylum Arthropoda; class Insecta; order Hemiptera; family Aphididae; genus Diuraphis; species Diuraphis noxia. Next base: position 53,496,420 of record NW_028301712.1, read on the forward strand.
CAATATATTATTAAAACTAGATTTTAATGTACCTATATTAAAAATACTGAATCATTAAATTCGTAAACAAATTTTAAACTGTACTATAAACGTACAACATTCATTCGTAGGTATTGCATTTAACATGTTGGGTTTTTTTTTTAATTGTAATAGGCTTCCATTTTATTGTACCATGATAAAATATAATACCACGATAAATCTGAATTAATATTTTACAAATAGGATACTATTTCTATTGTTTCAATTTTGTCAATATTATCAAAGAAACAATAGGAAATGAAAATACAATTGTCAGCAGTGTAACAAACATTTTATCTATTCTATTATTTTTTAAACAAAGCGTTTCTATAATGAAAATAATTAATAATATAAACGTATTAAACGTGAAATAAAATCCACGTAACTTTCTCAAATACAACCAAATTTCACTCGAATTTACTAAAATAATTAATATTCTAAACGTATAATGCCAATTTCCTATATTTCGTAGTATTTTTACATTTAGGTAGTTATAATATATCTAGAAATCAATAAGAAAATAAGATTTTCAAACGATTTCCGTGTAGGACTAAATTAGTTTAAGTGTATACTGTAGATATAATATAATATATATCAGGAGTATGTAATTTAAATTTATCCAAACCACTCTAATCCCCCGATTGTCGATTTTCCAAAATCTAAAACGATAATTTTCAAATGTGAGAAAATCATAATAATACATAATATAGTTAATTTCACTTTAACTATTGTCTATCACGTTATTTATTATGCAACCTCCAATAGGATATTACTAAACTTTTGAATTTCGATATTATTAAATCATGAGTTTAAAAAAAAAAAATAATTACTAACTTTTGAAATTCAATTTTTCGGTTAATAATAATTTTTGAACTCAGAAAGATATAGGTCACGCCTTATATATTTTTATATGTTTAAAGCCAACATCAAGTACCTATATCGTTTATTAATTCGAGAGCTTCGTCGACAGATTATCAAAGTTTTTATACAAAATAAAATACAACATACACAAATGGAAAACGAGTATATAGGTAGGTACTATAGGTACCACTTGTAATTGTTATGCACACTATCAACACAAAACCTGTCAAAGGATGAAAATCAATCGAACCTCTCTTCGTTATATTTTTTCTGACGTGTTATATCCACAATACAAATAGGTACAAATAAATATCAAAAAGGCATTGAATGCTCCACTACCAATTGTAATAGGTATAAATAGTATAGGACACTCACAATATCTCTGTCATATTTGATCTCAATTATAATTATACATTAATTATTATCCTTAAATAGTTAAAATTTATCGATTTTTAGCGATATAGAATCTTAATTTGTATGTATGGAAACAACAAAATAATATTATCAAACAAAAGTCACCACACTTCACAATTTCTTTTTTTTTAAGGTAGATAATTACTTAGTTGTATAATTGAGTTGTGTTTAATGATCATAACATCATTTACGTGATTCAATTGATATTTTTAAAATAATATTATAATTAGAGGTTTTGAATTTGAATTTTTAAAAATTGTATTTTTAAAAACATAGGTCAATTTAAATCGAAATAAAAAATATTGATAAATTGTTATGTTATAATAGTATATACAATTACAATTGTATATTAAACAATCACCACTCAGTCAAAGATTTCACCTGAGCGCCTATTGATTTTACAAGTTTTATTGTTGAAACCATATGATCAATTGAATACACATAACAGGCATTAAATACGCATAATTATATAGTGCATCACATATGTATGACAATTTTAGTAAAATATAATTATTTTTTTTATTTATTTATTTTTTTTATTTAATTAATAATAATTAAATTAAAAAATAACTACTTAAGCCATAATGCAATAATATTTGTATAGTAGGCATAGAATGTAAAATATATTTATTAAATTAAAATTATTGAATCAGTATATTATGTATAACAATATAATATACATAATCAAATATCCACATTTATCCGTATTCTATATACTTATTGAATAACCCTATATAACATTATATAATCATTGTACACTAATATGATACTTAATATTTAGTTCTTAGTTTTATATATATTCGCCTTAATGAATTACGCACTAGAAAAATGTTTCTCTCAAGCCGCATATGTATAAAAATAAAAATACTGTATAATTTATATCGATATCGTATTGACTCGCGTGAACATAACTCAATTTAGCCATTTATTCATTCGGTACATATATCTACCCACCGTAATTGTCTGTCCATTACTTATGTATGCAAAAATATACCTATATTTTGAAAAACAGCGAAATGTTTTCGTTGATTACACAATATTTGTTATATAGTATCTATACATTATAAACTCGCAGATTACGTGCGCTGAAAACATTTTTAATGTCTTTTCCGTTCATTTTCGTTATTCTTATCTGATTGATGTTAACACGCACTTATTTAAAACTAGATTTTTTTTATCGGTTCTACCCCCTCCCCCTCGCCATTGTACACAGCACTGCAGTAAAGGTAATTATACTTCTTAAGTACCTTCGCCGTCAGACTTCTATGTGAAATATTTCACAAAAGCCTTTTTGTTATAATTATTTATTAACTCGCGCTTTTCAAAATTATCTACATAAATCCCTAGCGAAAAATTCCACTAAATCTATTTACTATTTAAATATTAATAATATTAATAATATTTTCGTAATTACTTTGATAATTTATTATAATTTATTTATTAATTTAATTTATTTTCATAATGGTCTTCAATACATAAACTCGAAATATTTTATTTTCTTCATTAATATTGATGAATAAATCGATATTGATATGATCTTTACAATTTATGCATCCCCGCGTACTTTTCCTACCATACTTGTGGCTTAAAAATAATTCAACTAAACAATTATATTTTTTTGCACAATTAACACTATAATATAATAATAGGCGAGTAATACTTAATATTTTAATTTATGCTATTCGAATAACTATAATTATTGTAGGTTTTGGGATGTTAAGACTTTAGGTAAAATTTAAACAAAATAATATGTACAAAATATAATACCATTAATTTGTATTAAGTAGAAAAGTTGTAAAAACGCTTGGTTATATAATATTTCACACTGCAGGGTATTATAATATTATTATATACCTCAAATAAACTGTAACATTATAATTAGATAATTATTGCTATAGAGATACTCATGTAAATATTCATAAATGCTTAGTTTTGGAAAACTAAATAATAATTAGATCAACTTCATTTGATCCTTACATTTTATGTAATTATCTGTATTCGGGGTGGTCTCTTACATTATATACTACGGAATTTAATTATAATATAAAATGAAAATTCTTTTATGGCTTTGATAAAGCGATATTAATAATTCAGATTATATTTACATTACTTGATTGAATTCATTAATAATTAATTAAAATAAACACTAGAAAGAGAAATATTAAAATAATTTATTCTTATAGTGATTAGGTATCTTAAAGAAATATAAAATTATGATCTTCTTTATGAATACATTATACATAACATAACTTTTTAGGCAATACAAAATTACATTTTCATCATTTTTCGTATATAATTAACAAATTAATTATTTTTAAAAGTCAGATTTTTCCAATGGAATGATGACATGCCTGACAAAGAAACGATAAATCTTATTATTAAACACGAGTGACATTAAGGAAATGGCCAATTGTGATACCATTGCCAAATGGTATAGCCTAACACGAAATAAAAAAAAATATTGCCAAAAAAACCAGAACTAATAGAGCCATGTTGATACAACATATCTTACGAACTTAGAAAAAAAATCTATTGAACTGGCATTCTCACCTCCTTTTCCTTCTGATTGTGTCACTTTCTAGAAATCGATCGTGTAGCCAAACTTCAACAATCTCTTTTAAAACTTAGTTAAAAACAAAGTCTCAGGAGAAAAGTTTTACGTTATTTTTGTTATTTTTCCCTCTCTTGCACACACCCATTGTAGAGGATGGTTCGATAACGCGACAAACAATTTCAAAATGAAAAAGTAACCCCTTAATATACGTCAAGTTATAAGAAAAAGTTCGTAGTCGAATTTGTTCGAGTCTTTCACACACGTGCTGAAAAACACTCTGCCGATTTATAGACAATTCCCCGACAAGTATTGAAACACATTTGGAAATTCAATTGTATCAAATATGTCTTGTTTATTGCCCGTTGCACATTGTTATTGATGAGATATAAATTCTACCGAATTCTTATATAAGCAAATAATTAAACGTAAAAATGAGTAATGATCTACCTACTACCATTTACATAGTGTATATTATATTAAAATATAATAAATACCTACTCGAAGAGTATTTGTTTGGTGAAATTTATCTACTGTAAAACTGTATGAAGTTTGAAAGTAAGGACAAAAGTTTATCGATTCAAAACATCTACGCTGACTCTTTAATAACTTCCGTCCAATTCCAGCGTGATGTTGACCTGCCCAAAGTTATTGCAGGACTCCTTTTGTTAAAGACCGGAACCACTTTGCGAACTTCGGCACTCCGGGGAATACAGCCACCGACCCTAGAATACAACAATATTGATGACGCCAAGTATGCTCATTCATCGTGGTCAGAGTTATATATCTATGAAATAATGCTGCCAAAACTTGTCTATTCATGTATATCGTACATCCTGTATTCCAGTGACAGTTTTAAATTATCTTTTCCGTTTATCTAAGGTCCAAATTTAAATTTAATACGCAGACTCAATAGCTGATAGGTGTATATTGATATAAATACAATTCGTTATTTTCTCTGATTAACTCTACTTGCGGTCCTTAAATCCGACGTGGCACTTCCCAATTAACCAATTGAATTTCCGTTATCTTATTCCACAGCAAAAGTTGAGAATAAAAGACGGATTTGTTATAATCTCTTGACAAGGAATCCTATTGTTTAAAAATACCTATATAGACGACGAGGATACTGTGGTTATATTATTGTATGAATTCTGAGAATTGTTTGATTTTGATGTGGAACCAAAATAGTTGACAGGATACCGCAATGGCTAGCCAAATAGCCAAATATACCTAATCAAACGATTAGAAATAATATTTTGTATTTAACATAATATTTTATTTGCATATTATTAGGAATATTAAAATTGAAATTATATTAAATAAATCTTATTATCTTATGAAAAAAGAAGAAAAACCACTGTGCATTTTTTGTGGAACTAAACTAACAGTCTGCCACATAATCACGGAATACCGTCAATAATTTACGAATGAACGAAGAAATTCAAACGTATCCATCACGTTGGACGCAGCCTCGGACCGCACGCTATCGCTATCAAACGGGTTATCAAATTCTTAAAAAACCCAATCTGTATAATAAAATCAAAAAAAAAATTGTGTTTACTAATTGTGACTAATGGTCTTTGCTGCTCATGTCAAATATGTTCAGTAAAAAAAATTCTATAACACTGATGACTACTATTTTTTTTATTAATTTCTGATTGTAAAAAGTTTATGATGTCAAAACGCGTAAAAAAAATGTAATTAAAGAAAAAATACAAAAAAAAAGTTTTTCTTTAAACTCTGTTCGAGCACATTTTATTATGGCTGGTATTAAATAAATGTACTTTGACAAAGATTTAAATTCAAGCTATTTATGAAATGACAATCAATTTCGTAAAAGTTCATCTCAATATATATATCATATTTTTTTTATTAAAACATATTATTTTATACACTTTTATTATAGTATAAAAATAATGTTTATTCTATTCGTACAAACCTTCTTTCGAAATTTAAGGCAACTTATTTATTTATTTTTTGGTATAAGTTACCTGCAGTATTCTCCTTATAGTTTAATAATGTATTTACCAAACAGATTTTGATGAATAATATTATCCCCTTTAGAAAATACTGTAAGCAAAATTTATAACACAGATAATATTGATTTGACCAAATATATTATTATAACATAATAATAATTATAAACGCAATATCATAATTATCGCAACTTGATTGGTCAAACGCAATATTACACAGAGTGAAATTTATCGAAGCGAAATATTGTGGTGGAATTAGTATTGATATTATTATTATTATTATATCCATGAACAGAGAACCCGTTAGCGTGGAAGCAAAAATATTTATCGTCCATAAACTACAAAGCGTCATGGATCATATATTTATATAACAGTGCGTCGTATATGTATTTAGCTCAGCAAAAATGTACACAAAGAGAACATAATTCAAGTAGGTAGATGAAAAGAATACAACTTAGCTGGGGTGCATTGAAACGATCGGTGCGAAGGCAGTCACCCCTCAGGCTGTTAAGAATTTTCTGCATATAACTATAGTGTTATTAACTCTGTAATATTATAACAATATTATAATCGGAGCACTGGTTCTTGTGTTATCAGCTTGGTAAAACTACGTATACAATTTTAATGTCTGATTTTTTTTACCCCGGTCCGTCTTTATCAATTAATTACATTTTAATTTGATTTGTTATTCATGTACATATTATATCGAAGCACACACGAATATTTTATAATAATTAAACGAATCGTGTTTACATAACATGATGGGATGATGCATTGTTTAATGATTAAAAAATTTAAAGTGTCCGTTATAAATAAATTAGTCATCTCAATACCCGTCATGCGATATGGGTAATTCTGTACAGCATTAATCTATATACTATTTAAATAATACCTATCATAATGTGTACGGATTTACATATTTGAATGGTATTAAAAAAAAAAATCGCTCCGGATTGCGATCCCTAATAATTACTTTGCAAAAGACTTGTTTTGCTTTATTCATATTATAATATTATCCTCTCTAAAATTCTCTGGTAATGGAAATAATTCTGGAATGAGCCGACTGGCAGAGTCTATTATATAATATATGATGCCAACTGATTACTTTCAAAAACTCGAGCATCGTCTTCGTGACCAGTGACCACGGTCTGATAACCGAAACTACGTTTTTCCTTTGTCCAAAATATATTCATAATGGTAAAACCGATGGGCCCAACTCGTGAAAATCGATTTTAGAGAGTTCTTCAGATCTGTCCCGTCCCCTTTTAAATACTTGACTCGTTGTTTTCCAATTATTATTTTATTTTTAATGCAAAAGCGACGTACATAAATAAATATCGTCGTACACGTGCTAAACCTATAAGACATTTAGTCCAACACAAACAGTTTGATCATATTATTATAGATGTATAGTACTTCGCGACATACAATGTTATGTAGCTAATACTTTAATACTACTATTATACGTGGCATGCGAACACAATGCTATTTGTAAATGGTTTTATTTAAAATTTTTAAAAACATGACGTGCGAAAACGGTTTCGTGAAATGAAAATGACGTTTAAACGTAGACTGAAATTTCTCGAGAGACCCACCTCCCTCACGCTTCACCGGTGTGGCATACAATGTATACAATATACAATGTATACAATTTTATGTTTTGGTATAGGTAATAGGTATACGATATGGGCGAGGAAAAGAAATCGAACAACCATATAAATATTCCCTAACAATCGTCTCCCGGGACAGAAATCCAATCCGTTTTTCCTCTAACCCAAAACTAATTTCCTATACACTATTACTGCAGCAGTACGAACACGTACACACACACACACACACACATATATAAATATAATACCTAACAACGCACGTGGATTAAAATTAAATTCAAAAATAAGAACGTACACCATGCCAGTGGCACTACCACTATATCGCAGTTATTCTCGAGCCGTACAACAGCTGAGATATAATATATACACTACGGGAAAACATAATAATATTATATCATATATTATTTTTTTCACTCACATAATAACATATAATACGTTCGTGTATCGATTTATCCCGAGTTATATTATATTCACACCCCTATTGATATGTTGGCAATTTCACACGAGTAGTAATGTTATATCCGAAAAGTGGGAGTGTAAAATAATAATAATAATATTGCCAACTATGTTGTAGGTATATGAATTCGTATGCGATTGAAAAAATCGTGTACCAGGAAACACCGCTCACGCGTGCATATTATATAAATAGCGCTGTCAAAGAGTGTGTGGTTATAATAATAATAATAATAATGTTTTATATAGATGACCAAATAGATTAACTTTCCACCGTGAAATCCTAAGGAAAAATTGTTCTTAGCGGATGTAAATTTCATCTACAAATCTGGCAATCAATATTATATATAGGTACATATACAGCTTCAGGACGTGGTCTAGGAACGGGGATTAAATATTTTCACCTTGCAATTAATCAAAATCTATTTTTTAATATCATTATTTATTATTTTTTTGCTATCATATAATTTATCTTAAACACGGGTGATTACTTTAAAAAAAAAATATATTTTTTTTTCTAGAACGTAAAGAACTAATCCTCTTTACGACCGTTGGATTTATAGCATCAAAAGGAATGTATTTTGGGTCGTTGAATTAAATTACTGGAAAACACCGGAAGGTGAAATTAAATATAAAAGAAAAAAATAACATTTCCCCTAGACCGGTGTACTAAGTTATTCGATGGAAAAACAAATTTTTTTTTAAAAGAGCAATACGAAGATGTCTTCTGAGGTTCCAATTAGCTTAAAAACAGAAAAATATATTTAGCCAGAGATGGTAGAAAAAATAATAAGAAATAAATTAAAATATAGTGCAGTAATTTATACTTGATAGTTATATTATATCATAAAATAAATAGAAGAAGAATGAAGAATGAATATTATTATTCTATTTAGTCCTTACTTTGTACATAGTTATGACCCTCTTTTATACAATATTGATTTTGCAGAAAAATAAATTGAACATTAACAATAATGTTCTAGTATTTGCACAATATATATAACGATTGTATAAATGTTTTTTTTAATTTAAACTATCGATTCTTGAATTCAAAGAACGATTATAAACACAATGACTCTGTAGTTGGTTCGAAATGGTTAAGTAGATATATTTAAATCAGTATCACTTTAATTTTTACCAACATTCGTTATTACTTTGATCAAAACAATTACTCTCAAACAGTTATAACGATTTTGGAAGAATTCCTTCTTCTTCTCTATTTGGTTAGGTTATATATGTTGCTATATGTTGGTGTTTTAGAGCTTAAGCGATTTAGAGTTTTTACTGCTCCAAAAATGTTTCATCAAAAATAAACACAGATAAAATACTCATAATGGCTGTAAAACCAATATTATATTGCTCTCTCTCTGTCTCTCCCTCTCTCCATCCTGAACCTTAAATTGTGCTTTTTTATTTATATCTGTGCACACATATATTATATTATGTTTATTTATTAAGATAATAAAACGGAGAAAAATATAGTATTAGTGATTTACGCATGTACCTATATTGAACAATATGTGGCGGACAAATTCCATGGCAATCAGCCAGCCAGTTTTCGAGAGCATTCGTATTCGACGTTATTACAGAAACAGCGAACGAAAATACGTATTACGATTGAGTATGAATTTTCCGTTTTCCTTTTTATTCTTCTCTGTCGTTTTTCCAATCAATTCGTCTTCAACATTTCTCTATTTGGATCACATAGTACGATGGAGATCCTTACAAATATCAGGCGTGGCTTAGGTAAACACAAACATTTTTAGCAGTTTACCACTGCATACTTATATAGTACTTATGTTTATCCTAGTAGTTTATTACAAAATATTAAGTATTTAATCTATAAATCTATAATATTCATAATATAATTTTCTTTAATTTCGTTATCTTTTAATGATAAATAAGCTTTTTCTTGATAAAACAAATCATAAAATTATCTATGAAACATTTTTTGTTTTTTTTTAATGAAAATCTTTTTCACATTTATTATGTTTACAAATAATTTTAACCTGTGTGAATATTTTAACAATCTACATTAATTATAGTAAACAATAGTACCATAGGTATTATATATTTTACATTGGGATTATAGTAATCCATTCTTGATTATATTTTCTAATAATAAAAATGTACTATTAAAGTGAAAAATGGAGGTAAGTAAAAAACAAAAAAAAAATCACCGTGTATAATATAATCAATAATTCACGAAAGCCAATCGATTTCACGCAATATAATATAGGTAAAGCGTACACCCCACATTGTGTATTGTATTTTATAATTATTAATTAAATAATTTATGTTGTTAGCCATTCACGTGTCGAATGTATGCCATCGATTTATCACTATTATCGATATCGGCTATCGCGCATTGACGATCATCGGTCTCGGGTGCTATCGTGTGTTGTAGTATCATATATATATATATAAAACATTAAAACCCATAGACGTATTGACAAATATTATAAATAAAATATAATACGTAATAATGCATAATATAAAACGCGTACGTAAATATAAAATGTGTACATTGCACAGTGCACAACCCCTTGTCAAACGTCTCGTCCTATACCGCCGCACCGTTCTATAAACGCGTATAATATTAAAGCTTTAACGATATTATTGTATTGAACCATCATTATGGTTGCAATACGATGTTATTATATTGTATATAATAGCACCATGAACACCTGACTTTAAATAATAAATTACAAATTCAATAATCGGTCGTTTCCCGAGCAGAAATTTGTCTTGACGTACAGTATTATTATTAAGATGATAATAGTTATAGATTGTAAAAATATTTTATAGAAACCTAAATTGAACTTTTTCGACCTTGTAATGGCGAAATCAATAAATATATATATAGTTTTATTGAAATACGTAGACGTGCTTTATAAGCATATAACATTATTAGTATGGATCGAATTTTTGATAACTCGATTTCTCCCCCCCTCCAACCTGCTAGAGCTATTGAGGTTTCATTATATTTTGCTTGTCGTATAATATTTATTTAAGTTATTTATAAAAATATTTTAAACAATTTATTATAGTTTAAAATATACAATATATCGTATGTCATATTAAACTCGAGTTTATTTTTTTAAATCTTTTACGTTCACGACCATTGGCCCATTGGTCGTATTAACGTATTTAAGCTATATCGTGTAGAACACGACTATCCATTTTATTATTATGTTAAACAATATTTCTACTGAAATTATTCATATTAAGCGAAGAATTTTTCAATTATCTCGAAATACTCCTGAATTAAATATTAAAAAAATTAGGCCACAAGCCGTGTCATCATCAAAACGTCCCATTAACCTACATGGATATATAGTGTACACACATATAATAATACGTTGTTTGCAGATATTAACCTCGGTAGTTAAATAAGTCTACTAAAATATATAATATGTATACATGTGTGTATGTATCGGCCACTACTTACTATACCTAATAGCTTTGTGTAACAGCATTTTTTTTTTTAATTATTATAAATTATTGAATGCTTTACTTATAATGTAAAAAACGAATTAACACAAACTTGTTGACATTGTTAAAAAATAGTATACAAAATACCTAGCGTTTAAAAAATTCCATGTAAATCATAATATATTATAGTAATTTGTGTAAAATGTTTTCACTGCAAATTGTTTCCTAATTCCTTTACATTTAAATAATTTATTTTTCCACATCAAAATTATACGATATTTTCTAAGTTATAGTTTTACAAACATTCAAATGAAATAATACAACAAAAAATACATCTACATATTATTTTAACTTAAAATAAAATGTTAGCATTTATTCTATTAATTTAAAAGTATAAAATATTTTTTTTATACGTGTACGTGTATAAAGATTGTTAATATAGATCACCAATAACTTTTCAAAATAATTTACAGTAAAAGTATCGAAAAATTCATTAACATTATTATTTTTACATTTTAGTAAAAAGCATATTTTAATTTAAAACAAAAACTAATTATTTATTATAAATTGCTTAATATTTTATAAGGGGTCTTATTAATTTGTAATTTTATATTATTTTTCTTTTTGTAAATTATAATAATGCTTAGGGTGTTTTAACATCATAACGATGCCGATAGCTATAAAGTTAACGTTGTGTAACATTAAAAATTACTTATCGAAACCTATGTTGGTTTAAAAATTGTATGTCGTAGTTCAAGAAATAAAATCTCTCTTCGTGACATTCCATCCTCTTCTCCTTAATCGTCGGAAACCTCACATATATTTTCATAGCTAGGATACACTGTAATGCGTTAATCGACCAAAGAGTTATTTTCGTAAAGACAGCCATAAATACCATCCCCTCCCGAACACAATAATAACTGAATTTTCCTCTCTTGAAAATATTATTATTATTATATGTACTTATGCCAACCCATTTCGGACGACAAATTTTTGCAAAACTCTTCCGAAACATATATACGTAATGTTAGCAGATTCACATCCATATAAGTATATACAGTTCGCAAGTGGTACAGATGGCGGTGATTTTCTACAGTAATGCACTATACACCTACGTGAGATGAAGAGTTTCGATTTTTGTCGCTGTTGGTAGAAACTTTTTTTTTATACCCTTCACCAACATTGCAACTATATAGGTACTTATTGTAGACGCGACTGTTCACATATACACACGCTATACGGGCGGCCAAAGAGTGGCCGTGGTATAGCGTGTGGGAAAAACATAAGATGGCGTGACGACTGAAAACCCCTTGAAGGCTTTTGAGGTTTCGCGTTTTAAAGGATACAATTGAGAGAGAATAACAGCTAGAGATCATATTATATTGTGTATAGGACAAAGAAGCAGAAAGTGGTCTACAACTGCCATCACTACAGATCTACCATCGATCACAGCAGAAGACAACTTACGCTTGGTGGTACGTCTCTTATTTATAGTAGCGTAGCTAGAGGGGGTTTTGGATATTTAACCACCTCTCATTTCCTTTACCCCCTAATAAATTCAATGCATATCATACGAAAACTGTGAAAAACTTAGTTTAATTTATACTTAACCCTTCCAAACCACTGATTATATAAATAGGTGTATATGAGTGGTGCTGCAAATAGGTAAAATTCTAAGGAGGTGCTTCTACCCTTTTGCATTTTGCAATTTATTTTTTACACAAGTATAACCTTGTAGGAGAAATGTATGTACCTATTGATTTTAAGTATGAACAGCGTAAATCACTTGCGTATTGTTCAAAGATGATTATTAAAATTTTGGCGGTATATAATATGATGTATTATATTATTCGTAAATAGTAAATACGCATGCGAAGCAATCAACTATAGGTACACGTGTGCGTGTATCGGTTTCTCGCATTCCACCTGAGCGCACGCCCTTTACCCCCTCCCCGACAACTACAGAGAGGATACACATTATTTTGCGGTAATTAAATTCCTCGGATTTTCTCCTTTGCCGCCAAGCGCCCTTCGTCAGACTCGTAGTTTCGATCTCGACGATCGTCTTTCGGTCGCTGTAGTATACACGATGCTGCAGAGTTCTTGACGTTTGAAAAATACAATCTATATATACCTAGCCCTTCCCCTCTCCCTCCCCACTTCTAACTATAGCAATTCATGGGAAAATTGAATTTCACGTACGCCCTACGCTAAGGGTTAAACCGGTGGAAAGATTATCAACGACGGTTAGGTGATGATGGTGGTGGTGGTGGTGGTGGTGGTGGTGGTGGTGGTGGTGGTGGTGGTGGTGGTGGTGGTGGTGGTGGTGGTGGTGGTGGTATGCTGCAGCGGGTGTACAACGTTGATTTCAATTTAATTAACGACTTATTAACGACCGTATCGACACGCGCGCACCGAACACACATACAGTACGTAATATATTGTATATATACATCACATACTGCCTGATGATGTGTAGTATTTTATTATAGTTGTGTTCCTACTATATATATTATATTATTAAAGTTGATGAATGCGAGATTGCAGTCTCCTACTTGTAGATATATTTGCATAATAATATAATATATAAATATATGTTTAATATACACGAGTATACGCATATTTTTACTGATATATAGATGGCGGTGAGCGGGTGGACGTGAGTAAGCCCCGTGACTGCATAGGATATGAGTAGCGCGTTAGACACTTTTCCGGATGGAACATATACCGCAAGTATAGGGATCTGGATAGTAGTGGTCATTATTGGTTCTGGAAGGTATGGGAGGGTGCCGTCGTCGTCGTAGTTGATGAAATCGATTTCAATGCACACATATATCATGCGTAATGCGTATATACATGTGTACCCCATAGAGACCACCACCACCCACCTCCAGCGAGGTTTGTGTTTATATGCATATATGTATATACAATTATTATACATTATATATTTGTTTACTTAAAAGCATGAAAAAAAAAACGAAAAAAATCCGAATAACGAACGATCGTTCAACAATGTACCGCACTGGCCGCATAATACGTACACACGAGTATGGCAGATGCCTACACTGCAGTCGAAAATGAATTAATTGAATGGTTCCCGCCACCGTCACAATATTTTTTTCCAGTCTGCCTAAATCGACTAGTTACATTATTTTTTGTTTTCCGCTTTGGTTAGGTTAGATTCTATACTGAAATAGCTATACGCCACAGATAAAAATAGACCTAGGTATATCCTAATAGATTATGTTGTCAAGCTGAACACGCATGCCTTGAAACAAAACCCATTTTTTTTTTAAACTTTCTTACATATAAAATTCATTATATTTTATGATATTTTATAACAAGGGTGGCGAACCAATAGCATGCTTACCAAAAGTAGCACGTTTGCGAAATGTTAATAGCACGTGTAAAATTTAAATTAAGAACATTCATGCTATTCTTAAAATTTTACTTGTAAAATATACAAAGAAATAAATTATAAAAATTTTAAAAGTTATAATATTCCTGTATGTAAAATTGATTATTTTACCATATTATCACTACATTAGTTATGCTCTATTTAGTGTTTACAAACTTTGGGCACGGTAAAAATTGTCAAACCTTTGATTGCAAAATTAGATTAGATTAAACTACTATTATATGTTATTATCTATTTATCTTATTCCAAATTTAGTTTCTTTTTGTTTAAAAAAATAAAGTATATTATATTGTATCATTATAATATGGATAGGTAGATAGTAAAAAAAATAATTGACGAAAAACCATATTTATTGTTTGTAAGTTCTATAACCTCTTGTGTTAAACATTTTTCATAATAAATTACTAGTATAATTTATATATATATATATAGTATCTTTTTATAAGTCTTTTTTTTATTAACTCATTAAAAATCCATATTTATTTTGTAATTTGTTTGACTCAAATTTAGTCAGTTTTTATAAATATACCGAAAATTATAATCATAAATAATGAAACTAGACACTAATTAGCTGTAAAGTGAATATTTTTACATGGATTTTATTATTAAAAAGTGAGATAATTTATTATTCACAAAAACTGTATTTTCGTAAAAAGAGAATATAATAACTTGACGATAGTAATTGAGTATTGAATTAAATTGTCAATTAAAATTTTATCAAGCATCCGCTCTTAGCTTCAGATCATAATATTAGCCCGTGTTCATATTTTGACAAACAATTAATTAAAATTTAATTCCCCAGAAACTTTTGAAAAAATAACATAATCAAATCGTCGGAATACTTAATCGTCATGAACTTTAGAAATAAGTTTTCAATAAAGTTCTACACTAAGAAAAGCTTAATCAATTTTTGGCTGAAGTTTTTCTTTATAAATATGCATAGTTTAAAAGCCACTTTAAAAATTTTTATCGTACGTAGAACTTTATGTTTGTCGCAGTAGTGTTTCCGAAATGTCCATTCCAGACTATACCCAGCATTTCTTTGAATAAACGTAAAAGTGTTTGTAGTCATACTATATTTTAAAATTATTTCAATATTTTGTTTACTTATGTATTTTTTTATGAATGTTTTCCAAAGAAAAAACATTGCAACCGACATATTTAAAATTATTAGAATATGGTAGACACAAATAAAAACTCTTAAAAACTATGTTCAACGGAAAAAACTACAGTGATTATATTTTTGGTATGAGTATCAATGGATATAAACAGTGGATTAAAAATAAAAAAAGTTTTTCTGATGTTTCGGAACGATTATAATGGTCAAGCTACGTGAAATTTTCGTGAAAACTACCACTATAAACATTTGCGTTATCGTAGATAATACTTATACAATATCCACTGGAGTAGCACACAGAATTAATAGTAAAAAGAAACGTCCAACTTTTACATCTCTACACAGTACACATTATACACGAAACTTTTGTTTGACCCTATAAAAAAGTATACAATGTAACTGTAATACTTCTACTCTCTTTCTAGGCGCCTAACTGCTGAATATGATCATCATATGTTATATAAATTAATCGGTAATGCTATTTATATAAAGTTTTTACTTTTTTGAGCGGTTCGATCGAACATAAACTGAATTGCAGTAAAAAAAAATGTTTAATGAAACAATATCATCGAAGGAGAACACAATGTGAGGTTGCTTTTCCAAAATCAGAACTTTTATGTGTTATGTCACAGTAAATATTACTTAGTATAATACGTAATGTTTAACAAACTTACTCACCAACTCCAATAATAATGAATATTGGTATAATCAAAAAACAACGTATACGTTGTACTGTTATTATACGATGTCCAACAAGAATTTATAGTTGACTGATCCCAATGCTTAGTTTTTGAAAATAATTTGTACTGCAATCTTATTAATATGCTCAAAATATTGTAATACTAAACAATTGTATATTGCTGTATTTTAGGCTATGGATGATTATGCTAATGATTTCATATTTTTTATGCAATTTTTCACATAAATTTAGGAGTGTTCTTTTTTTGGGATGATAATAGCGTAGGTAGTATACGAGGAACGACGAAAACAATCTATATTGTACCTAGGTAATACTTTCGTAATAATATAATATATTGTAACTCTTTCCACTACTCCCTTCCTCTATACCAGCAATCAAATGGGCTAGATAAATTCATATAATTCAGTGTAGGTGGAATGTACTCTCGTTTACGTTATTCGCATCGAGCTCGGGCGACGGATATAAATTATGAACAAATATAAAATACTCCACCTTTATACAATTTTTCACTTCTCTCTCTTAACAATACCCCTGTGTGCTATTTATGTGGGGCCGGTTTTTATTTTTTCCTACAGGACATAATATATAAACACCGCGTATTTTGGTAGACATAATTGATTGTTTTTAATTGAGTCGAGTGTGCATATAATATGAAGCTCTGGGAATTCAACGTAACTGGTGGATTGTTCAGTTGTATTAAAATAAAAAAATAAATAAAAATTGGTCCTATATTTATAAATCTCTCCGGTAATCCCTTGGCTTTGGAAATATACTCCGTCCGTCTTCTTTATCACAGAAGGATAATTCATCAAAAATAAAATACATACACACACACACAAATATATATACAGTGAGTAAGGAGAGGTGAACGAACCGATAAAAACTGCGTTAATACACCTGAAACAAAAACGAGCTTATCTTTTGCGCGGGATGGTGTAAAGCGAGATCGGAGGCGGTGGTCGTGCTACAGGCCTCCTACAGGTGATGAGGGTAGGCGTCGAGAGTGGATGAGTTACGAGGGCGAAGAGGGTTGTGCCATTGCCGGTAGATGGATGTGACTAGGGAATAATAAATGGAAATTGTGTATATATACGTTTCTAACGGCGGCGGTGGCGGCAGCCATTGTTTGGCTTTTAATTGGGTTTCAACGTTGGGCCAGCACAATAAATCTGGAAGAGTTACTACAAGGGAAGTTTATGTGAGCAAAGGTTTTGTGAAACAATATAAAATATTAAGCCATGTATATATGTATATGTACTTATAATAATACAAGCTCGACCTTCAGCGAAGAAATTGTAATCTTCGTGTAAATTTTCATTTGGTGACGCCACATTTTTTCACTGCCCCTCTGTATACGTATACATAACGCCATAGATTATTATTTATTACTGCTTTAATATTATGAACTCCGGTATCTAATATTTAGGAGTTGGTAGTGTATTATTCAATACCACTGTGCAGTGCCTGGTCAATGCACATGCACAATGACAATATATACGTGTGTTAGTAACCATCGAACTTAGAATTGAAACGCACTACCTACAAGTACTGTTTTTCCAGATAAATCGTGATAATTGACTATTGGCCATGAAGGTGGTTTATGTTTATATACCTCCCAACTATAATGAATTCACCTGTGGTGGTGGTCGAATCAGTATATAGACGTGACTCAGACAATAAAATAAAACACGTCCTTAAAAACGTGCAGAGGCCACAATAAGTGACAAAGAGATCGAACGTAGCGTGATATTATTATTATAAACCTCATACGGGCATTGCGTCGATGTAGACTGTGACCTAACTACTATGGCGGGTTCTTTCTTTTGTCATAACGATGTGCGAGTTATATTGTATATGCAAATTTATTTACATAAATACGGTAGACTATTCGCATGTAGTAGATGATCCTCGTGTCGAAAATAATAAGGCGATATTGAAAATAAACGCATAATAATATTATCGACGTAGGTAGGTATACAGTATACATATTATATCAGAATATCATACCGATACACCAACTACGATAGGAATAAATAAAATTTGATTTTGTGTACATAAAACGAGTTTCATTTGCATCATTTTCGACGTTATTAATTTTATAAATATATCCTATATGGGGCATCTCTTAATACTTAATTAAAAATAAAATAATAATAATTCTAAAGAAAGAATAATACGAATGAATATTTGAAGACTTTTCAATAAATTATACTCATGTAACAAGTATAACGAGTGTGTTATACTGTGAAAAATATTCTTCTCAAACTATATCATTATATAATGATATAACGAGTGTGTTATACTGTGAAACATATTCTTCTCAAACTATATCATTATATAATGTTGTTTACCAGTTCGGGTAGCAATGCTGAGTGCCTGCTCGTAAGTGATAATCTCAGCTGTCATTAACTATTATTAGGTAATATTATCGTATTGCTTATCATACGTTTTATTATTAAATTGCATGGATTGTAAATAATTTCAATAGATTTTTTTTTAAATGTGTTGTTTTGGAGAATAGTAATTGAATAAAAACCTTAATTTTTCTAAATTGATATACGATTTTAAAGCTATTAATTTAGACTTAGCTAATCGAAAACTACAAGGTCTAGAAAAAATACATTTTTAGATGCACAAAGCCTTCTATCTTCTAAGCATCCCTATAGTTATAGTCCAACAATTATTTAAAATATTTATTTTATAGGTTTTTCGTTATGAACTCTTTACTTCGGAAATTATAATTATAATTGTCTGAAAATTTAACTGCTAACTGCAAAATAATTATGGTTATAATTATTACAGTTCTCGTTAGATTAAATTTTTTTTCATCCAAACAGATGTGTGGACTGCCCGACTGCGTATCTGCGTATATGTTATTATTGTAGAAATTTGTATGCACTATAATATATACATAATACATATATATATATATATATATGAAGAGAGAGAAAGTTTAATTCAGTTGGGAAGTAGAGACAACATCGTTTTTGTCATAAAACAACAAGCAATTTGCACACCAATTACACAACAATTGCTTTTAGCGAACGAAACAGAATAATTCACTTTGAGAACCATTTTCCAATTTTCTCTTTTAATTAACCATCATAATTCAATCCCACGACGATTTTTCGTACCCATACCTCCCATATTTTTTTTAACAAATGACACGTTTAAATAAATGAAAAAGTAAAATCAATTATTTGAAATTAAATTACAAAAAAAAATCGTTAACGAATCTGTGCCACAGTTGAAAGAATTCATTTAGGAGAATTCCTATTGAGGTAGAGTTAGAAAGGATAATATATATTTTTAAAATCCAACTACACGTACATCATCGAAATAATTAAGGGAAATTGGTAAAAGTATAAATTTAGTACCTTTCTGCAGAAATTCGTTCAGGTTTTGTCATTGAAAAATAATAAACGCGTAGATATACCTATACCTAATTAACCGTTCGATTGGTCCGTGATAATCTTTTACTATAGCAGGTACCCGTTTTTATCACGTCGTCTTTCTTTTTTACGTGTGTACCTGCGTACGTACGCTGTCCAGTAGAATAAAAAACGCTCTCGTGTGTTCGAGCCGTAGAAACAGAAAAAATAGCATTTAACATAATATTACCTGTATAGGTACGACTGCTGTTAGGGTCGACCATTTTTTTTTCGCGCACAGTCGTTTTGATTTCGAACGTACACCACTAGAACATACCTACCGGCTACCACAACCGTGGTCGGTGTTTTAGGATTAAAAGTCGACCGCGGTATGCTCTGTGCGTGCGCGTGAACCGTATATAGGTCCCGCGGTGTCGCCGCTGCAGCGCGTTAAGCCGCCATCGCGCGTCTCATGCCGCGGTTACTGTCACAGCTGGCGTTTGATCATTATTCCCGAGAACCGTTTGCATAATGATTACGAGCGTCTCGTCGTTTCTTGCAAAGCATGCAGCCACGGAACAAAACAAACGTCTCGTATAATGTCATCGTATATAATATTATGATGATGTAGCTCGCGGGGATCCGGAGAACGTGCGCGTGTACAGAAATCGATAATAAGAAACGCGTTGTGATGTACGATTGGACCTATATTAATTCGAGTTTAATACCAAACCAACATCGAATAATATGTGAGACTTCACCACACTCGTTGTGTGTGTGTGTGTGTGTGCGCGCGCCTGGCATTATTTCGCGCTGGGCGACCGTCGTTGTCGGAGCAAAGCGCCGCTCGCTATTGATTTCCCTCGGGCGGCGGCGGCAGGGACGAAATTACCCGGTCTCCCGTCGTTATTGTACGACACGATGTTATATATACAGCGAAACGGACGCGATAAACTACGACGGGCCAACCTTGGCCCTGGCCGGGTAAAGAGCGGCTAGATCTCGGGGTACGTGCATATATATCGCTTATATACATATGCATTATGTATATATTATATATATTATATATACACATATTACATACGATAATATACATGATTTAGGGATAGACGTGACGAGGGGGTGACTATAAGGTCGGAGATAATAATATATTATATACAACGCGTGTATAAAACAACGACAGCAGACGACGACGACATAGTTGCACACGCATAAACGGCGTAATGATAAGTATATTATTATTATATAGTCACGTGCGTGCACGATGATAATAATAATAATATACCACTGTCGGCGAACGAGAAATCAATCGGATTCGAATCATATTATATACTATACGCGTCTATAGTAGTCAAGAATAATCATAATTATTATTATTGCTTTAACTTAAAAATGATATGCGAGACAATGACATGAATATGAAACGAAAAAAAACGTCGATACGCCACCGACCGGGGGCACTTTTTGTGATTATTATTTGGCTATTCGTCCGTCATCAGTGTACGCTGCGCCGTCGTTGTGTCAAATAATAATAGAATTTTATACGTCCATTGTTATTATGGTTTATGGCCGTATTTGATAGTATGTAAATATTGTATTATATTACAATAGTTTGAAGTTGCTTGCCGGGGAAATTGTCTCTGAGATGGATAATTTAGGCCCTTCAAAATTCGTCGACACCGAATGTATTTTAGTAGCTACTGCGACACAGCGAGACGCGTTGCATAATCAAACAGAGGACTCGGAGGGGGTTATGTTTCATTTTATACTTTATACTTATTAGAATATAAACACGAATACATTTTTTTATACCAAGTTTACACAACACTCCTTCGAGCCTGCTGCCGCCGCCGCACGGTCAATGAAAAATAATTAAAAAATTACAAGGTTAACTAATGACGTGACATGCATACATATAGAATACTTTACTATTAGACTGTTACGGAAATTTGTATAAAAATAAAATATACCTTATTGATATGGTTGTTATTGCCATGGTGAGTAGGCATAAAAAAATTTGACTTGCAGACGGTTGGATATAATAAGAAATGGAACTATCGATAAAACTTGTGTATTCGTAACAATAACGACGATAATACCACGCCGTAATGTTATATTATGATGTATAATAATATCGTATAAATAAACGTATCTCATTTTGTTCGTGATTTTTTTTTTAATCATTGTGGAATTAAAAAGTGAATCTTGATTAAATGAAAACACACATGTTGGAAGACCTGTTTTATATACATATACATTTTATGTATGGCATATATTTCAAATTTTCACAACGATCTAGTTAGTGAATGTGTGTTAAGTTAAATTCAAACTATGTACTTCATATTTTTTTTTACTATTCTAGTAGAAGTTGTTCTTTTTATTTTTCATTTCGTTCTATATATTTACCATTTTTACTTTTATTGTTTGTTATTACACCGTTTATAGTTCAATAAATAAATACATTGTTTCAATTAAAATGGCTGAACTTAAAGTATAGCTAAATTTTGACTGTGTATTTTAAAGACCAGTAGGGTATGTAACGGCGCTATGTATAGGCAATATAGGTACATTTCTGTGTAGAAGAACCCTAGCTGTTACAATACTATATCGTAGTATAATAATGATCATTAAATAAAATATATTTTGTATATTATAACTGTAGACTGTAGTAGTTAAAAAGAGAATACTATTGAAATTTAGTTAACTATATTCTGTTTCATAAACTAAATGTGTTATATTTTTAATTAAAGAAATGTATGTTCTTGTTTTGACTAATTTTCATTTTAAGTATGCATAGCTAGCGTATATTTAAAGTGTTCTATATATTTTTTAATACAACATAGTATTTTTCCAGTAGCGTTTTAAAAATTAGATGATAGAATAACGTTTAGCAGAATTAAAATTCTGATGTACCTTCAGATGTGTGACTGTAAATGTTATAATGTTATCTTCTAAATTTTAGAGACATTTTATCATAAAATAAATAGATTTATGTGGTAGGAGGTTTTATATATTGAAAGGATATCGAAAAAATGATTAAATTTTCCTATATCAACGAAATTTTTTTTATATATTATTATATACACCATAACCATTGTTTACATTATAAATAAAGGTAATGAATGGCTGAGAATCGTACATTTTTAACGGTAGTGATCGATACATACACAGAAGCTAGTTTATGCATGACTAAAATGTCTGCTTCGTCTTATCACATGGGTTATTTATTTTTCATACATATATAAATACCTCCCCTTCTCGACCGTCATTACAAAGACTTGTTGTATATACGATTGCCCTTTCTGTCTAGCGGTTTTTTTCTTTTATTTATTTTGTATAGGTATACCTCTACAAAGTATAATATAATATGTATTTTTCCATTGAACAATCTCCGTTGCACAAACATGACTGTTACGATATTACTGATTTGATCGTCAATACGAACATCAGTTTTAACGACAAAGTGAAAATAGCTTAACCACGTTTATATATACACTGTTAATCGAATGTAAATATACGAAGATACACACAAAAGCGCTCGCAATGTTTGGAAACTTTTCCTGGTGACTGTGTGGGCTGCAGTAGTACATAACTTCGTTATGTCGTTGCACACGAGGAAAGGGTTCAAATGACAAATGCCGTATGTAATGATAATTATTTCTGTTTACTAATGAGTAGTAAATACATCCGACTGTAAAGCGATATAATTATAATTCCTAATGAAAACATTCTGAGCTGTTCTCTGCTAGAACAAGAGTTTCTACAACATCTAGTCATTTTTCATCCTTTATCAATGGTGGACTTAAGAAACTGCTTAAAAAACAAGTTTTCAATTTTATTTTATAATTATACAAAATGAATTTTATGATAAGAATATTAGCTTTATAATATTCAATTAAATTAAATTTTAATAAGGATAGCATTAATGACTCTGCAAGAATAAAATATAGAAAAAACTCATCTAAAAAAATTATCCAACTATGAGGAGTTGTGGCATTACAAATTTGAAATTATCAACTATTATTAGCATTTGAAAACATGATAACTTAATTCTTATTTATTAAATTAAATGGTATATAATAATTCAAATCGGGAGATTGTTTAAATTGTAATTCATACGGACGAGAATAAATAAACCAATGCGAAATATTATGAACAAATTTGTATGCGTGAATATTTTATTGGGCAGAAGTGATTTTTTTTTTATCATAAAATAAAGACATAAATATAGTGAATATCTCAATAGAATAGTGACATATTCAATTTACCATAGGATCGGCAAATTGTTAAACCCACTTATGTTAATTATCTTAATTTGTGGTTATGAACTTTGCTAGTTTCCATCCAAGTTGTTAATTATGAAGATATTATGATATATTGTTATAAGTTTAGCATTTTATTATAAAAACAAATTTGGTTAATGAATCCCTGTCCAAAAAAACTTTTTAAGACTTAGTATAGGTTACTTGGTGAAAAAAAATGGTTATTAAATTTATCTCCCCTTAGTTATCCAATTTTTTTTCTCGCACGCTTTTTATACATATTAATTACCTATGTCGTTGTCTTTTAACTATGCAACTTAAAAGTATGGAGTGCATAAAGCAAACACAAACATAAAATATATAACATATATTATACCGCATTTGAATACGTCATTTAAGACAATGTCAGCGTATAATAATATCAATTATAATATTTAAATAATTATATTATAGTTTTGTTTACTGTCTAGTGTCTATACCGCGGTGGCGGGGTGGAATACACGTCGACATTGTGTTATAATATTTACAAATATAAAACGCACTATTCGTCTCTCATCCATAAAGATATAATAGTAATTATTATGCTCTTCCATTATTTGGTTTAGTTTAAATATTCACGACCAATTAATGAGTGTTACTAAAATACTTAATGTGTTATTCGGGAGATCGTATGTTAATAATTCAATTTTTACGATGCTATTTTAACACATAACTAAACGCTATCCTATTACGACCCTGCTAAATTATTTACGAAAATTTAATGTTTTTATGATTACCACCCGCACAGTGCACCGCACAACCGTCGAACGACGTCTGATTAAAATTATTTTTAATAAAAACACATTAAAAAACATTATATATATTTATATAAGCAAATTACGAAGATCGTTACGTTGAAAATTTGTGCCCGTTGTGTATACAAAGTGTATAAGGTTAATGTTTCGGATCGTTATCTGCTATGAGATCCATACACATCGTATGTAGGTACGTATATTATTATATCGATACGCACACTCACAGACGATGATGAAAGTGCCTAAGAAGAGCTCTTACCGTTTTTCTCTTTATATATACATATATATATGGCATAGTGTAGTTTCTTGGAGTAGGGAGCTCTTTCTCGTAACCATATACTCTAAATTCAATTTTCAACGATGTAATAATGATTTCATCCATAGTTATATAGTATACATTCGTTTTTTCTTTGACGCGAAAGCTGCAGTGGCCAAAAGAAATGTAAACGATCGAATTTGGCAATGCGTTTTTACTGTTTATTAAGCCACAAAGTCTTCATACAAACGCGTGATGTACGCATTCCTCCTCTCTATTCCTTGATAATATATAATTTAAACGCAATACGCACTATACCGTGGTATAATAGTTAAAGGAGTGTTTGAAATTATTTCGTTGACTTCGTGGTGCTTACTCGCCATAATACGTACCTACAATTATTCCAACAAATGGAAACCTTACAGTAAACCAGATTTTCAGTATAATAATGTTTTTATCTTGTCCAATAGGTACCTAGTGGTATATACGTAGTACCTATACGAATTTTATTCTGAGTGTCCACTCTTTGTAGTTTACCAAAGTATTTATTCTTCCAACATAATAATTCGTTGTGTATATCCAGATGTTTCATTGAAACTATACCATTACTGATCTTATAGTAATATAGTAGTGTGTTTTCGAGAGTTTTCGTATTTATTATTTTAAAAAAACCTGCCGTCTCCGAAATCCGAATGATTAAATAAACACGTCTTGCGATTTTCGTTTCCTCTTCAACATGGAGGACAATAGTAATCCAGCATATCATGTATGGATCACAATATTACCTACATAATACATATAGCATGTTGTGTACAACAGTAATATAATCCTACTGCGAACAAACATCATCTTCATATAATATTTAAAACATAAAATACATAGAACACAACGGTATGATATAGTATGCTTTTTTTTATTAATAAAATAAGACATTCATAGTCTATGGTTATCTACATCTATGGATAATAGAGAACATATTAGTTTGTGGCTATTTTAAAAAGATAGTTAAACATAAATAAAAGTATTAGTAATTGAAGTAATACATATATAAATGAACTAAATAATTACATGATTACATAAACTAAATGCAAAATTATTTAACAACAATGATACGTATACAGATTAAAGACTGGAGATTGAGTTTAAAATAAAGTATGCTATAAGACATAAATGGTCGAAAAAAATTAATTTTTTACCGAAAAAAATCAAAAACGTGTATCTACTACCTATATGATGAGGTGACATATTTTGAATACTCTATTTAAACAATAATGCACACTTGGTATGGTTTATAATAATAAAACAGAACATTTGAAGTATTATATTTAAAAAAAGTTTACAATAAATATTAAATCTTTAAGGTCACGAGAATAGAATACGTGTAAAACAATTGAATAGTATTAGTAATATGTCTGCTTTTAGACAAATTTGAAATTTTGAAATGAGATACATGAGACAACCTAATTTACAATTAATTGTTTTGTAAAAAAATATTGAAACTTTTTTGTCGCCATTAAGATTATAATATTCCTAAAAAGTTAATTTAATTATATTTTTTTTTTTTTTTTTAAACTACTTAAAAAAAGACAAACCTTAATCTACTGCAATTACGTCTCCTTAATGGAAAGAAAATTCACCTCGGCGTTTGTGGTGGTGTTATGTATTATGCACTCATGTGTGGTATAGTGGTATTATAGCATTATCGAACGATGGCACAATTCGGCTCACTTGAGTATAGATTAGATGACAGATCGTGGTAATAATAGTACAATATAGGTCGAAACAATATTGCCATTAGCGCCGCTACGACGGTGTAACGAGCCTGCTACAGTGCAGAGAGGTGGTATTAAGTAAAGCCTTCGCCAACCTAATGGCGTAAATATTAGCCACAAAATCTGAAATTATTCTAATTAACAACAAATCAGTGTACAATATTGTTATAGCCTGTAACCTACGATATTATTTCAAGCTGCACGTATATTTGTTTTGTATGAAATCGACGTTTTGAATAACCACACATTCATAAAACAAAGGCTAATTTTTTTTACAAATGTAATTCCTACATAAAATTATAAAAATTAATCAACTCGTAGCTTATACCCTACAAAAAAATAAATAGAATAAGTATAGTGTAAGTCATTACTAGGCCAAGATGCATTAACAATGGAATAGTTGAATAATATGTGAACAAATAACAAATTTAGAGCTGAGAGAAAGAGAGTGATCCGAATTAACTATAATAAGAAAAACATCGACAAAGAGGGGGGGGATCAATTTTATTTATTGTATTTATTTTTTATCACTAAAATTATAATTAAAACAATGGTCAAATACTGTTGCGGTCATATCTCACTCCAAGACTTTATAAACAAAGTAATATGCTCACTTATAAGCGTCAGTTGTTTAAATAAACCACGTTATATTAGGATTTTGAAGTAAATTTAAATGGAGTATTGACGTAAACCTTAATTTTTGTAGATATAGAATTTCAATCTATCGTTATAGTTATTTTAATTGAAACAATGCATAATGCTTATTGGTAATCATTAATTTAGATAATTTTAACAAAACTATTAATATCTAGGACTAAAAAAATATTTTGATATTGATAATAACATATTAATTTTTCTATTACTCCATAATTATCTTAAAATGTCGTCTCTTCGACCACCGGGGGCATATTATTATATATTTTGTAAAAATTCACACTCTCTGGACACCAGTTTATAATGGGCTTAATCATTATTATTAATAATCATCATAACGAACCAAATGTAAAATTCAAACTTTCATCCGTAATATTCTCGATGTGAACACTATACAGGAAATCACATCTATTTAAAGTATACATTGACTGCAATGTACATATATAACATATATCTATAGATAATGCAATATATCACACCACAGGATATACACAAGCCTCTAATTAACCAGTGTTTGTTGTTTGCATATTATCATCTGAACAACGTCATGCAGCGTGTCTTGTGTAATATGTGTATAATAATATAATATACTACGTTATACCGTTATAACATTGTGGTGGAATTTTCAATCATAGTGTTTGCGTTGTGCGAGAGACACAATGCATAATATAATACACTGATATGCGAAGGTTATACATTATATTTCTAAAACCAATTCGTGACCTCTCTCTGCCCAGCTATATAGCCTTCGCGCACCGCAATCACCTATATACTACCTTGGTTGAATCTCTCATCGTAACGACAATTCCAGTTCAAAAAATAATCGTTATTACTTCGTCTTGTGTGCAGTAGTTTATATTTTATTATTATTATTATTATAGTGCCTTCGCGTGCTCATTGATCGTTTTCCCGCACAATATAATATCGCGTTCAACCAGAGCTACTCATTTAACGACACGAAAACACGATGGACGACAACGGCGGCAGCCATATCTTTAACCTACACCCACTGGTCCCCTGTACAGGCTGTCCTGCATGTTCAGTGTTATCAGTACCGATTAAAACCAAAAACGATATGATGAGACGTTGATGCGTCATCGATGCCACCGTCCACCGTACTATTATAATATTATAACGTCCACTGCACACGTAAACAATGCAAAGGGCAAGATCGTTAAACAAAAGAGACGGTCCGTGTATAGAGTTGAACCCCCGTCAACCTTCCACCCACTGAAAAGTTGAAAGCTGACAATTTCAGTGAATAAAACCCATAAAATGAATTTAAATTATAGAACCACAACGATAACCATTTTGGATCCACTTCTCGTAGAGAAAACATATTAAACGAAATGACAATAGTTATAATGTTATCATAAATTAATACGTCTATAGCCGCTTTCACTAAAAGGGTGAGTGACTGCAGCGCTTTCGGGGGGTTGAAACGTGTAAGAGGTTATTACCACAGTTGACATATTTCGAGGGATTTTTAGCTTTTTGAATAGATAAGATTTCCATTGTTATGTTTATTATAATATTTGTCATAGAATTAAAATTAAGTTAAATTAAACCATTTTTTTATATTAAATAAATCCACCCTGTGATAATTTACGAAATGATTAGAACCCCTGTTTACGATATTATCAACCACTGCAAGTTCTGCAGACATTCGTGATGCAACCTAATATAGTTTTATTCCAATCCATCGATAACTATCTACACGTTTAAAACTACACCAAATCATTAATTAATATTAATATTCTAAGTGAGTATATTATAAAATCATACAATTTAACACAATATAAATATTCATCAGAAGATCCAAGTCCGTGACATAAACCTATGCATACTTAAGAATATCATTAAGCGTCATGTTTATGTATAATTATGTGATACGCATATCTATGTTATTATTTATTGAATGCAACGATCACGTACGCAGTAATATAAAGTGATGTCCCATTTATTGGTATTAGAGGAAATGTATTTACTTAAATTATTTTCATGAATATTTGAATGGGAAAAATATATTTGTATATCCTTGAGATTAAAAAAAGAATAAATGCTGTCTTTAACAAATATGGTTAGTAACCCTATTGAAATTAATATTAATTCATTGGCATATTAAAGTGTATTAAATGTGTATCCGTCTTTCATGAGCATCAAGCACACACAGAAATCTGAAATGTTATATCTAATATTATGCTTATGTTCTCTGCGCACAAACTTATAAGCTCCGTGATCCTAAATTTTGATTAGATTTTTTTTAATTATAAGTACAATTTTTCGTTGGTTATATTATTATACATTGATTTTAATGTTCTATTGCTAAAATCTGTTTATTTATCACGTGTGTTAAGAGTTCAATCTAAAATCTACATATTAGTATACTTCATACTTATTACATTATACTCGTAGAATATAATAGTTTAAGTAGCAGACAGTACTATGTACGTTCAGAATTTGTCGCGTAACGACCTATACCTTACCTATTGGAATTTTTGAAACGAAAAAGTGATATATTATTATATTTCCTGAAAATTTGCATTCGATTTCCGGATTACACATAAAAACGTGAAATATAGCACGCAAACGCGTATACATTTTAATGCTACGTGCAAGTAAATCCATATTGATGTTTTTCGAGGTAAAATGAATTCAATCATTTCGAATAATATCGATTTAATATATAACGCTAGCTTAGGTTGAACGTCGTGTTAAATTTGCGACTGTTTATTGTTATTTTGGTCGTCTCCTATTTTGTCACTATCATTTTTTTTTTATATATATAACGGATACATGTGATAAACGTATAAACTATTAGAGTAAAGCATTTATTAATAAATCAATTACATTTAATACAAGCGGCTTTAATAGTTGTTGACAATGTGCATATGGAGCATGTATAACATAATAGATAATATAATATAAACAGCAGGTAATATAAATCTGAATTAAACACTCGTACTCGTGATCGTGATGATATATTGACATATCAAACATAATGGATATTATAACAATAGGTGTAATACTATATTAAAAATTCGATTAGCTATATAGGTACATCATGTACATATTATATGTATGCAAAATTGGCTATTAACAATGAAATGGGGGTAATAATAGTAGTAAAACATAGAATATCATACTTATATCTATACGCCAATAATTGTTGATAGAGGTTCGTCCACCATCACTCCTCCCTTCCACCCATTCACCCCACTATGACGCAATATTCTCGGTATTTATATAGGTACACTGCCACTAAACTAGGAAATCAATTTTAACCAACAATATACCTACATATTAGTATATTACTATAATAATATAGTATATAGTCAATACTCGTAATAGACATGTACAAATCTGATCGTGAAACAATTATTAGGTGGTACTAATTACATATATATATATGAATTGGTTGCCTCGCCACGACACCACTGGCCATCGTCCACCCACAAGGTCTTCAACTGGCGTATTTCACTTGACGTATGCCATTTCGCAATAATATTTCAAATCTACCATAGATGCAAGTCGTACGTCAAACCACTCATATATATATATATATATAGTGCCGTCGTTATCTACCTTTTCCAGTAGTCGCATCTTGTGCCTGTCGTTTGCCATTACGTTATAATATTTCACACATCCTCGCCATTCTTGTCAGCAGTTGACAATTTAAGCTTATCGAGTGCGTCATATTACACCCCAGACGCCAACACTAACACCCCTCCAATCTCCACACATGGATTCATTCCACATCCTGTTGATGTCGTTTTAAACCATCTTCTAGTAGTCTGGTGTGCTCGTCGTCCGAATGCGCTGCTCGCACAACAGAATACGATGATACATCCACCCCACTCAAGGGAGACGCTTATAAATTATAATGTTTGAAACCAAAGATTTCTATAGACAACGGTATAACACATATTGTATACCTACCTCATATATATCACCATCATGAAAGTGAACATGCATCGTCGTCGTTCGCTGATAATAAGTTATTATGTTACGTTGTATACGATAAGAAATTTCTTATAATTTTACGTTACACTAAAAAAGAGTCACTTATATTAACTGTCAATATACTTTAACTCTCTATGGCAGATAAGGTATCAGACATATAATTTTATATATATATATATTTTTTTTAATATTGTATCAATTTAATAAGACAATCAATGACTTTTTGATTAAACAGACTGTTAACTTATGAAAATAATATACTACAACCCTTTTTTTAAATATTTTGTTGTATAGGGCATAGGCGCAGATGGACCGTCACCGGTACACTTCGAGCCACAAGTCGCTGTGCTTTGCGATGTGAAATCAGATACCCCATATTATAGCCAGTACATGTCAGAGAATGGTCGGTGGACCTCCGACACGAAACGCAAAGTCGGATGCTTAAAGGAGAAAGTTGACATTTTGGACTACTGTAAAAAAGTAAGAATACGTTTATACCTAAATACGCTATTTTCGAAACAAAACATAATTATTGATAATGATAGGCCATGGCACTAATACTAACGTAATGATAGGTATAGTACTATAGTATTTTGTTTTTACTACATACCTCAGTGGCGTATTTAGGGAGGGGCCCATAGGGGCCCGGGCCCCCCCCTTGGCCCGTGTAGTACATATTATAATAGTATAACACAATACTACTCAGTAATCGACACTTGTATTATACTTTAATACTTTATAATGTATGATTAAATAATGATTTGATATGAAAACATTAATAAGGAAGAAAATGTAACTGTGGAGGAAATAGCACAAGATTTCATAAAAATCTCCGCCAGGAGAATGCAACTTCAAGACTGGTCAAAATAATAGACATTACTTAAATTGTACATGCTTTAATATAAGTACTTTAATTGTCTTAATCTTAATTAAATATAAAATACCTATAATATATTAAAACGTATGATTTTGGTGTTATATCTGGTGGGCTCCTCCCTTGAGAGATTTCTGGCTACGCCACTGACATACCTTAAGAGGTTATTGCTTGTAGCTAAAATATTTTATAAATGTATACCTACCTAGTTATTAATAGTTATTATGGTTAAGAAAAAAAATTAAATTAGTAAAATATTTCAAATATAATATTAAAGATAATGCCTATAAAAATTAAAAATAAATAAAAAGTTGTACTTGTATCAAAATACGATCTAAAATCGTGCGTTTATTGTATTTTAGGTTTACCCCAAGAACGACATTACCAACATAGTAGAATCCAGCCATTACGTAAAAATCGGTAACTGGTGTAAAATGGGATTCAACAAATGCAAGCACACTGATTGGGTGAAACCGTACAGATGTCTTGGTAAGTGTACACGAAGGTTTATTTATCGCGAACCCTTCAACCGGAACGAGATTAAACTGCTGCCGTTTTTGTTTGACCATAATTTCTCTCGTCTGTAAATCTCCCTTTAATACTGGTCCCACCATCTTACCACACTCATCGCCACCCCTGAGTCCGTCGATTTACAGTCTTTTATGGCTCTCGTTCCTTATTCCCGTGATTGATTAGCTCTCTCACGCCACCATTTCTTGTCTTGACTTACAATTACACCGAGTATTTGGACTTTGGAGGGCTTACTGATTGGCAGTACCTTTTCAAAAGCTTTTCTATGCTCTGAATGCTGAATTGAAAATAAAACCAAAACAGACGTTTTATAATATATTGATAGTAGATACATGCAAGGAAAACACGCCATTGCGTTAGCAAAAATAATTGATTTTATTATGACATTCTAATAATTATCAGAAAAATTGACGGTTCTTAATATTCTTATTTTAACTTCTAATATTATCCAATATAAACTGTAGAACACAAAAATATACAATGCTTAAACAAAAATAATAAATGTAATACAATTACCGGGTACAGTTTCAATAACAATTAAACAATGTGTAGTTGCCTGATTTTAACTTTAATTAAAATTCAATTTTATTATAATATGGTTAAAATAAATAATCGTTCAATGTCAAAACCATACCTGGCCCAGCGGTTCTATAGGTTCTAACAACATAATATTATTATATTTTATTAGCTAAAGTGAATTTTTTTTTTATTTAATACCTATATTTATTTATACGAAGTATTTAAAATCAATGAATAATATTTTCATTAAGTGTTTGAAATTGAAATTCATAATATAAAGTATATTTTACCCAAGTATTACGCAATGGATATTATCTCCTCATTTTTACGCTTAAACTCGCGTAAAAGAGAGTAGGTACCTATCCTACTTACCTACGCCATCACTGAAATTATAATTAAAAAACAATAGACTCTTAAGAGATTATCCAGGGCTTAAAAACTCGTCAATTGCCTTGCTCGTACAACGCTCATAATCTGGTACCGATATCTTTATCCACTCGGCTCACGCAAATGATTATAACTAGGGTTGGGATTTCGATGCACTTTGCATTGTTTTCCAAAGCTTACTGTACGATGCTCGTCTATTTACAAATTTGTTTAATGTGCTTATGAATGAGAATAAGAAAGTTTATTTTGCATTTTTTTGGAATTTTTTAGTTTTTTGGTCATTTCCTTAATTTTTTAGGGCATTTTAGAGTTTTTGGAAACCAAGTTTGAATTTGATATTTTATTTTAAGATTTTTACACCAACATGGATTTATATAAATATAACAGATTATATGTAGGTAGGTACTCATAATTCGTATTATATTATCGGACAAGATTTGAGTAACCACTACCCGCATTTCCTGTTAAATAATCTTAAATCGGTAAAATCGATGTCCGATAATATCGTTCGACGTTCAGTACGAGTTTTTAGGTCATATAATCATTTTTTTAAGCGTATTTTTGGGAGGGTTTTGAGAGCATTATTTAGAGTTTTTAGATCATAAAAGCAGTATTTTTGGTTTTTTAGGGCATTAAAATCCCAGCCCTAATTATAACATAAAGGAAGGTAAACTGAGAGCCACGGAACGTTTTAATATTATTAATATTATCTTTATTACCTAACTAACTATGCTTAACAGGTCTTCATTTACCTCATTTTTATATTGCTGTACCTATATGTATCTTACTAATATATGTTGTTTATTTTTTACGACGCCTACATGTTTAAATTATGAAAATTCTTTATGATTTACGTCTAGATAAAACAATATTTATCAATCATAAATTTATATTAGTGTAAGAAATTAATATAAATACCACCATAATTACTAATTATTATTTATCATGCAATTTAGATTTATTTTAAGTTCCCTAAAAACAAAAAATACATATAAAATCAAAAGCACAACCATATCTTAAATACCTAGTTTTTTCTCAAAATGTACTATTAAAATTTAATAAAAATCACAGTAAATAATTACCACAAGTTGTCAACCATAATTAATTAACCAAAAACTTCATAGTACCTTTAAACTAGATCTACTAGATACAATATTTTTCATAAGTATTAAAATATTTTTAATTTTTTAGTTGTTGAGATATAAAATTAAATATAACTGACTGAAGTTGCTTTATACATACAAATATGGGAGTACTCGAAATACATGGAATACCTACATGTGAAAAAAAAATTAATAATACTTTTTTTCATAACATTATCTAATCTTTAGATCCCCTAATTAAAAAGTTTCAAGTAGAAGAAAACTACAATAAAAACAATTTCAAAATTTCAATCCATAAGTAAAAAATTGAACTTCTTTTTAGAACTTTTAATTCCTAATTATGTAATTTTAAATAAATATTTAATTTTTTAGTTTGTATAATTGTATTGTTTTAAATTTTAAATAAACACTGTACATAAATTTTAAATTTCTGTGCCTATAGATTCGCAATTTTTATAAATAGATACAACTAAATGAAAATGAATTTAAATTTTTACCAGAATTACTTAAAAACGATAAAAATACATTCCGGTACATTTAATAAGAAGTGGGGAGATGGTTATATTAAAAGAAGGAATATATTATAATTATATCATAGAATTTCTTTCTCTTTTTCCGTCTCTTAAATACCTATATCTAAGATGATATGTATCGCGAGAAGAGTGAAAAAATAGCACACTACAGTTTAGTAGATACAACAGCAGCAGTGCTACACCATATGATGATATACAGCAAGAATTTTAAACTATCTTAATTTTGTTTTACAGAAAATACTCTTTGATCTTTCGAATTGTCTCGATAGTGTCTATTTAGTATATGTGTGGAAAATATAATTTGCTTTTCTCGATATACTCGTATGCTCAATGTCGTATTTTACTTACGAGTTACGATTCTACTAAAATTGTGTAAATATGTAGTCGTCTACAATAGTTGGGAATACGGAGGGACACATAACTCGAGAGATTCTGTTTCCGACTTATGAATGACCTAAACATAGTAATTATAGTAACTTGTTTTAGTAATTTATACATAAAAATATTATATATATAATATATATGTATAGTATTGTATACATTATGACTCAAATTTATCATGTAGACATATACTGTGTCCTTTGGCCTATTTACGTTTTTAAATTTGCAAAGTCATTGTATTATACAATAATTTTTTTTTTTTAATATTTAAAATTTTTTTTTTACTCTATTTAATCCTATCCTTGTTTAAAGTAATTGTTTACAACAGAATCGATTGAACCCACTGATCCATGTGATAAAAAAAATAATTTTTTATATTTACTTAAATTAAATGTATTTTTCATTAATATTTAAAAACCTATACATATAATAGCATAAGATACATTTAGTATATTATTTTTTTAATTTTATACCAATAAAATTATTTTGATTGAATCAAGCATTATATATTTTTATTAGTACGATTTCACATGTTATTTTAAATTTTATTTACAGTTTAACATAAGTATTAAATCATTTATTTATAGTTTTGCGCTATTTCAACATTACTCGTATTTAACTGTTCAACGTTAATTTGGTAACTAGATTGGTATATAACTAAACCGGTAAATATAACATTAGTTTGATGTAATTGTATATTTGTATCCTTAGGTGTAATGATTATACCAACTACAACTTACTGGTATTAAATAAACAACTTTACCACCTAGGTAAATTGAATCCATGAATTTCCTAAATGTCTGTCGAAAATGTTCTCTACGATGTTCTATTATAGGGGTACAAAGTTGGTTGCTGGTAGTTAATTATTTACGTTAGTCCTGAAATTATAAACATGCTAAAAAAGTAAATAAATGGTTACATATGATGTAAATTTAATGTAATTTGTACGTTTACAGAAGGACAATTCCAAAGTGACGCTCTCTTGGTGCCTGAAAATTGTATATTCGATCACGTTCATAATCAGAGCAAATGCTGGCCTTTTGATCGCTGGAACCAAACTGCGGGCCAAGCTTGTCAAGATCGTGACCACAACTTAAGAAGTTTCGCTATGTTGCTCCCTTGTGGAATATCGTTGTTTTCCGGTGTAGAATTTGTTTGCTGTCCATACAAAGGTAAATAAATTTAATCACACAAATACTTAAATAAAATATAATTTGCATAGATTATTATAACTATTTTAAATAAAAATTCTATTTTTCGAGGCGTTTAATCAATATATTATTCATTTCAATATTAATATTATAAATAATAACAAAAGTTGAACATTATCTGCAAGCTCCAATTAAAAAAAAAAAATGCATCGGCCTTTGAAATAAACTATATTTTGTTAAATAATACATAAAATCATTATTAAATAGGAAATTTATAATTAATTTTGAGGGAGTAATTATCACTAAGGATTAAAAGCTACTAAAAAACGTATCAAGAGCGATTCTAAAATTACTTAACTATTATCATAGATTTATAATAAATATGTATTAGTTATTAATGTTATTATACCACTGTTATCCGTCAAAGATGATTCAAACTCAACTACTATTTCTAACTTAACTATGATTCCTCTATATTTAGACAAAATTCAATTGAAGAAAACGGCACCAGTAGCTGCAGATAGTCTTCTCTCTTCGGATCAGTTCGACGTAGAAGAAGACATCGATGACGATGATGACGATGACGATGACGATGATGAAACAAATGACGAAGAAGATGACGACGATGATTATGATAACTATGATGACATGCCACCGTCCCGCATGTCATCGACTTCAACTACGACTGCAGCACCAACAACCAGTACCTCCACTACCACGATGGCAACAACCACAAGAAAAGTGACTACCACCACAACAACCGTACCACCACCTCCTCCGCCACCATCTACTCCCGATAGCTCTCATACAACACCATCCAGTCCTATAAGAAACTTGCCAACTCCGGACACGTATTTCACTCATTTCGATCCCAGAGACGAGCATAAGTTGTACAAAGAAGCTCTAAACCGATTGGAAGAATTGCACCGTGAAAAGGTGACCAAAGTAATGAAAGACTGGTCTGATTTGGAAGAACGGTATCAAGAAATGCGTTCCAAGGACCCACACATGGCCGAAGAGTTCAAACAACGAATGACACTCCGATTCCAGCAAACCGTACAGTCCCTGGAGGAAGAAGGTTCAGCGGAAAAACACCAACTGTTTGCCATGCATCAACAGAGAGTGAACGCCCATATTAATCATAGAAAGAAGGAAGCCATGAACTGCTACGTTTTTGCTCTTAACGAAAACCCTCCGAATGTAAGTATTAAATACCTAATTTAATCAAATATTATTATTTAGATGCAGTTGTTCGTATCGAACAAATTATTATCCCTTATAATAAATATCAATTCTACTAATGATTTTTATGCTTGATTTCAGACACACAAAGTACAGAAATGTCTTCAAAAACTTCTCAGATCATTGCATAAGGACCGGCATCACACAATAGCACATTACCGACACTTACTTGCATCTAGTATTGAATTGGCAGAACGTGAAAAATCAGTAACGTTGGAACATTTGGTAGACATTGATCACATGGTCAACCAATCACTGCAAATGCTTTACAGGTATGCAAGCTTAGAACAATGTTATTAAGTCAATTCATTATTTAAAAAATATTTCACTTCGCTCTATTGTATCATTACAGATATCCAACATTGTCACGCAAGATTTCGCAATTGATGTCGGACTACATCCAAGCACTCAGGAGCAAAGATGATACTCCAGGATCGCTTTTAGCCATGACTCGTGATGCCGAAGCTAGTATACTGGATAAATACAAAGAAGAAATCTCGACAACACAAGAAGGTTAACTAAGAGCTTATTATAGATTAACAATCGATTTATTTTTGTAATATTTGAATGTGTTTGTTTTGTAGACAAATCTCGTGCAAGATACCCGATGGAAATGAAACGCAATCAACCGCACGAAATGGTTGAATCAAAGGAGGCCAAACTTCAAGTTGAAACAGCCGCTGAGTTCGATGCTAACGAAAACATAGAAACCCAATCACACTCAGGTCAGCAGCTACAGGCTCAACAACAACCAACAGCAGCCAAACCAGATCAAAACACCGCCGCTGCTGCCGTACAACACCACGACCACGATTCCGAACCTAAAATCTCTCATGCTCAAGTGCATGATATAAGCCACGGAGAACCGGTAATTTTTATAATATATAATTAAAATTATTAACTATAACTCATAACAGCGGCGTACCTAAAGGGTAGCATCAAAAGAATTACCTAACTACTATTAAATATATTTATTTTTTATGTACCCAATGAATATTAAATATGATGTTTTCATATAGATAATACTTTAGTGAAGTGAGTACATTCATACCAAGTTGCTAGGTATACTATTGGATTTTGTATTATTTCATAGTAGTTATTAAATATACCTCCACCCTACGAAAAAAATTTTCAAGATACACTCTGCCTCTTAATATATGTATTTAGTGAACTAATTTTTTCTGATTCGGTAATTTTTTTCAGACATTCTTTACCCGAAAGAACTTCCACCATGATTCAAGAAACGTCCACCTAACTTTGGCATTTGCAGGATTGTCGTTAATAGCCGCGATTTGTGTCGGAGTAGCTGTGATTCGCAGAAGAAACGCTAGATTGCCACAAAATCAGGTAACGTCATCGCACTATACTTTTGTTAAATCCTATTATTTGTTTACATTGTTACATAACTATATTTTTTACATTTTTTAGGGATTCATCGAAGTCGATCAAGGTATATCTCAAGAGGAACGTCACGTGGCCAACATGCAGATAAATGGATACGAGAATCCCACTTATAAATATTTTGAAGTCAAAGATCAATAAGTGCGTTCAACCTGTAACAAATAATTTTAATTTTGTTAATTTATCATTTAGAATTATTTAACTGTCATACTTTGTTTAATATCACCAAAAATATAATTTGTATTCTTATATGTTATTTTTCAGAAAAAAAAATATAGCCCACATAGCGAGAAACGTACTTAAGGAGACGATTTTAACCACCCAGCAGCGTTTTTAACCATTTATCTATATATTCATAAATATTTACATAAATATGGATGTACGTGATACAAATAGGAACATATTATCAATATATATATATATATATATATATATATATATATATATATATGTATAATGTATCTATATAACTATATAATATATAATATATATAATATATAGGTCTGATTAATTACAAAATTAACGTCGTTTTATGCATAGATGTAGAAAGGACCACAGTAAACTTCTAGACAAAAGTGCCGTTTTATTTTCATTCTATTTAAAAAAAAAAAAATAACATATCCATTATTTTACAAAAAATTTTAACGAAATCGCCTAATGCATTTTTCTAGTCAAAACATGCTTGTTTTTCATTAGCCATGTTGGACATTCGTATTATACACAGTATTTTTAAAACATTTAAATAATTATGCCTACTCAAAACGTGTAAATTGTAATTATCTTTTAACCTTTGTCTAGCGCTTTGTTTTAAACTATGTAGTACCATCAGCATTATTAAGTTAGACATATATTTATAGTTAGATATTTGAATTATAATAATTATTATGATACAATACGATAATTAAAAAAAAAAAAATTACATTTAGATAAATAGTATACACATATTCTTTTTTTAAGTACCTAAATTATTATTATTATTATTATTATTCATATCTATTATTTTATTTTTAATAATGACAATAAAATAACAATAGAAAGAATAATAGTGAAAGAAACAATATAAAAGAACAAAATATAATGGTTATAATGACTTATCTACAACTTCCAATATTATATTGTACGTCTCGCTTGTTATTAAATTCTGATTATTTTAGTTAGTTTTTTTTATTTCGAATTCGTAATTAAGATTACTTTTTTAATTGTTAAAAGACACTACCTATTAGGACAATTAAGATTTCTCATTTTTATTATTATATTTTTTTTTCGTCATCACTCTATTATATAAAAATATATACCTAGTAAGATATTATATTATATTATATTATAGATAGGTATATTATTTAAGCATTTAGAAAGTATACTATTATAATTTATATTATTTAATATTTTTGGGTAAATTTAAGAATAAAATGGAACAAAACGTATGTTTTTGAATCTGATATAACTTAAAATAATAATAATTACTAAGTGTTTTTCCAAAATGTTATCATTACCTACCTAAAAATGTATGTATAACTAATTTATTTATAAAAATAAAATTGTATACATTAAAAGAAATGGTTGATTACATTGTCTATTTATTATTTTTATCTTTACTTCATTCATTGATTTTTCCTATTGCATTATAACATTTTAATCCTAAGATTCACATATTTATTGTTTTGTTTAATAACATTTTACGACAACAAGTAAACAATAGATTTGAAATACATTTTTTTTTTGCTCATTATTTTTGCATAATGTTACTTCCTGGTAACAAATTTGTCAATGTTGTTTAAATTTACAACTACTTATTACAAAATGTAACTATGTTAGTATCCTTTAAACTTAGTTGAGATACAATTCAAAATTAACAAGTTGCTTATTGTTAACTAACCTACATGAAATTAAGAAAATAAAAAAATATAAATAACTTACTATAGCTCTGTAAAATAATTGTTCGATTTATTAATTTGTTGATTCCAATGAAGTCTTATACATCAGATTATGATAAAAGCTTATTGCTTGGGTATTATAACTTTATACATAAGATATATATAAGATTGCTCCTATCAATGGTCGAAATAGCTCAAAATAAGTAGATGGATACCTAAAATTTTATAATTTTCTTATATAATTATGGTCAGAGTGTGGTTGAAGGTGGAGTTGGGTTGATATAATAGGTACCTACCTTATTTATTATACAAAATATAATATGTTTTATCAAAAAAATAATTAAAGATTGTGACACGTTTGTAAAGCGCTTTTGTTACAAAAACTAATAATAGGTAACTAATTTGTATAACTATATTGTCTATTGATACAAAATTACATTAC
Source organism: Diuraphis noxia (assembly GCF_037042655.1). Classification (NCBI taxonomy): domain Eukaryota; kingdom Metazoa; phylum Arthropoda; class Insecta; order Hemiptera; family Aphididae; genus Diuraphis; species Diuraphis noxia. Next base: position 53,538,486 of record NW_028301712.1, read on the forward strand.
GAGATTTAATTGTACTTTTAGTTGAGCGCAGTAAATCAAAACAATATAATAAAACATACAAGTGTAATAACTCAGAAACAAATTATTAAAAATGCTTATTGTATTTTTATATTTTTTAAATTATAAGAAATTACATTTAGATTTATTATAGATGTAGACGTCAAATGGTCAAATTTATATGAGTTAAAAATACTTCATTCATACAAAAATTAACAACAACATTGTATTCTTGTATAACTAATTAAAAGATTCTAGTAGAAAAATACAATTTTTATGAATAACACCAATATAAATCGATAATCTTTAGATATAATTACGAGTATATGGGGAATGCGTTAGTTTGCACAAAATAAGTGAAGGGATGGAAATTACGATTTATAAAAAATGGAGGGATGCCATCTTACCGTATCCCTCCCCCACCCACTTCGACCACTGGTTCTAATAGTAAAAACTATAAATTGACTTTGATCCGTTCTAAATGACCATATTTTCGTCTAGCTGTTAGGTATAATAAATAGTATAAAAAATGAAACCATTCCAAATTCCCTTGAATTTTTTTAAAACAAAATAATATAAAGTAAATATTTTACAAAATATATTTCATAAATAAGTAGGTACTCATAAATTTATTTCCGACTTCTCGTTTACTGAATTGTCATAACAATAAACTATATTATCACGAATCATAATAAACTATTAGGCTATGAAATATACAAATAGAAAAACTACGAACATAATTTTGTAAGAAATGTATAGGTATAAAGGTATAAAGGTATAATAACTAATAAGCATATTATAGTCTACTTCCATAGTTCCATGTTCTATTCAGAATTTCAAAATAATATATACTTGGCTTATATAAAATGTTCAATTACTTAAAAAAAAAATGTATGATAGGTTAGGTTAGGTTAGGTTAGGTTACTATTTGTAAATAGGTATATACGTAAATAACAATTCGAAAATAATTTTTCCAAGAAATTAAATATTTTCCTGCAGTGAATTTATGATAAATGATCATAAATAAGAACAATATAACTTACTTATAACTTATAGGTAAGTACCTACTTATAGATTTCATAGATTAAATTACTATGAAATGTACATTGTATTCTTTGTAACAGTAAAAAAAATTAAATAGTTTCAGGAATTGTGGCCATAAATTATTTCTCTATATTATTACTAATATTATTTTTTTGTATCCATATAGATCATAAAGTAATATATTCTACTGAAACACTGCTGTACTTATTATTACAATGATTAAGTAGCCGAATCAATTTTGGTGTATTTTATATTTTTTCAATTTTTTTTGCGTAGAAGATAGTAGGGTTGATACAATGATGATGTGGTAGAAGTAGTGAAATACTACCTTAGGAAATAGTAAAAACAAAAAGGAAAAATATTATAAATTTTTCAGAAAGAACTACGTACCTAATAAAAGTATTCAGTGGCGTAGACAGAAATTTTCATTTTTTTTTTTTGGGGGGGGGGGATATATAAACTAGAAAATTTTTGTATAAAAAATATTATTTTATTTTTTCTACAAAATGTGTCAATCTACAATATAATGTCTATTTTCCAAGATTTATGTGACATAATATCAAGAATTTCTTCGGGCGTAGTAGGAACTTCCCGATGAATTGATAACAATGTTAATCCATTTAATCGAGTCTGAAAAGTAAATACAAAAATAGACCTATACCAACTGGTATAAACGAAAAATAACTATTAATTTTTACTTCAGCCATCATATGTTTGCAACCTTTTAAGGCATGCGAACGTTCTTTCGGGTGTTGATGTAGACACTGCCACACTGGTAAGGTGCACAGTATTTTAAGTAGTTGAGAAAGTCCATGGGGGAATCCATCCTATATAAGAATTATCAATGGCTAATCTCATCATTCTCATAAATACATTTTATATGCCATAACTTCATTATGATGCGGGCCGCGGGGTGCCATCACTGGACGACTTCCCCTTCCTGCCAATCAATCACCATCACATTTACTTATTGTATATCTGAAAATACAGATTGCAGGGGCGTACTCAAGAGGGGGTTCGTGGGGTTTGAACCTCCCCCATGACCTCACTAACCTATGTAGTCTTGTGCGTTCGTGCTTAGGGGAGAGGTGGCCACAGTGAGACACGGGGCACAGTGATCCATTAAATATAAGTCGACTAATTTAATATTTAACCATCAGATGGAGAATCCAGAAGATTCATAAAATCATAATAAACATAATGGTTAACTATTAGTCACGGATATAGATACTAGTACTATTAGTAAGTTCAGGTCAAAAATGATACTATCATATTATCATAATATTGTTATTTTTTGTTGGTTATCAAAGCGTGATTGCGTGAAAAATGTGAGCTTCGTTTTTTTCAATTTTGGTATCGAATTTTATTCAAAGTTACGTATTTTAAGGTATGTATAAATTAAATTTTTCTTGTGCACAATTTAGTTATATGCATAATATTTTATCATAAATATTCATACGAGAATAATTAAAAATCTGCAAAATAATAGATCGGTATACATTGAAACAGTACACAGTGAGACAAATAAATACTGTTGTCTCCCTGTACCTACCCAACATCAGTTAACTCTAAAACAAGACTGTTGAAATAAATTGTGATCATAATAAAGCGATATTATAGGTTATGATTTTTAATTAATTTTTAAAACTTAAACATAAAACTATTGAAATAAACAAAGTGAATACCTACATTTTTTTAATTGTACAAAAACACAATAAATTATTTTAAAATTTGTTAAAAAAATTCTCTTTAATTGTTTTATCATATTATATTATAAATGTTGTGAAATGAAAAGTTTAAATATAAAATATAAACTACAAATTTAAAAGGTTTTATATTATGTACCATAGGTAGGTAGTGCCCCGTGACGTGTCTCATTGTGTACAAGGCTGGGTCACAGTGAGACACTATGACATTTAAAAAAGAAATTTCTCTGGGTTGAAATTTCGTTAAATTTTAGAATGTATTAATATGTTTTTTAATGCTCAATAATATTTAGAATAAAACCATAACGCTGTTGAAGGATTATCGCTTAAAACAAAAACAATATTTAAACAGGGATGTAGTGGAGGGTATGCATGAGCGTGAGTATGCGGCGCATACCCACTTTTAAAATTTTTAAAAGAGAGCATACTAAAGAAAAAAACTTGAGACCGGAAGTATGCGCTGAAAAACATGCGTATACCCACTTCACAAAAATTGTTTTAAACTAGCTGGCAGAAGTATTATTTTATTATGTATTAGGTAAATAAATATACTTTATAATAATATTAATTACATTGTTAAAGTTATTATAATTTAAAATCAACTTGATAAAATAATAACTAATTATATGTTATTAATTTATATAATTTAAAGAAGGTGGAGGTGGAGGGGTTGATGCAGGCCGTAGCCAGACCAAATTTTCTGGTGGGGCAAAGCAAACTTTAGGGGGGGGGGCGTTTCCCACCGTGGCTACGGGCCTGGGTTGATGACAAAAGCTGCCACATATGTAGCATACTCATAAATAACTTTAGGACTACATGCCTGTATTTAAAAAGTTATTTTTAGTGTCTCATTGTGTCCACCTCTCCCCTATATATAATATAACTCACAGGAGCAATTTTCTAAAAAAAAATTTTTTCAAGGGAAAAAATAAACAAAATATATCTATTTTAAATCGTATGTCAACATGCAATATACAACGATTGCATGCATTATCTGTTAAGAACTGTAAGATTAGATTGGTAAGTAAGAATATTTTTAAAAAGAAGTTGACAAAGTCCAAGTGATAAAAAACAAAATGTTCAATCCCCCCCCCCATTAGAAACTTCTGAGTACGCTTCTGACAGATTGTAAATATAATTTTTCGTCAAATAAATAATAAAAAAAAACTTCATTATACAATAGTGTTTTACATAAGTTTCATACACATATAGTATAAATAAAATAGAAACCAGTTAAATTATTCAACAAACAGCATTTATTTGTGTTATTGTATTAATCAATTTCTGCCTCGTTCTTTTTCAAAAAAACATCAACCAAAACATTTAATGCATAATAAATGGTATAAAGTATAAATAGATTTCAGAACCTATTTCAATTTTGTCCTTTTTTTGAAAATTACCTTATGGGCTGGGCGCTATTACTCGAAGGACCTCCCGCTTTTTAGTAGTATTATATTAAAGAAATATGTGTATCTATTTTTGATATACCTACATAAAGATAGTGTACTATTTTACTGAAATAAAGATTAAGATTGCATTAGTTCGGTTTTTAATTTTAATTGTCTTGTGCTTGGGGGTGCATTTATTATAATAAATGATAGCAAGAATCAAATTTGTACCTAATGCACTTTTCATTTGTAAATTAGACGTTCTGTATTCTGTACCTAATAATATAAAGAAAATAGTACTGATACTTGGACTTAATAAAAATGCACTTTCTGTAACGTTAGCTGAATCATATATTATTGAGCCATGTTTAGTTGTTTAGTATCATCCGATTTGCTGTACTCAGGCCCTAAAATACTATAATTGGTAAAATCTATACGTAATAAATCTATCTATTTATCTATTTTGAAAGTTTTAAATGAAAAGCATTCGAGATACGCCCATCCCCCAAGTCAATGTGCACCAAAATTCCGGGATTTGTATTTTACAAACTACAGTTTAAATCGCAGTAGAGAGCTGCAGTTAAGAGCTGGTGTAGGAAAGTACCTTGGTGGCTAGGTAGTAGCAGGTTAGGTACCTATATGGTATTTCTTGATTTGTGCCGTAGACTTATAAATATCATTAACAATTAATATAAAAGACATATGGATAATTAACTATAAACATATCATTGTATAACATTAGGGTTGGGATCAGGGCCGGATTTAGGGGAGGGCAACCGGGGCGATAGCCCCGGGGCCTCCACAAAAAAGGGGCCTCCACAATAGTGACTTCGGAAAAAAAAAATCATTCAAATTACTAATGCACCGTCCCCCACCGCGCGCCATCCCGTTGAAAGTGGCCAATAGGATAAAAATAAATTTAACACTGATTGCCGATGAGTAATTCCGTGAAATTTTATGTCGCCAACAAGTTTGTTTATCAGTAAATCCGGTGCGTCCTAAACCCCACCGCTACCGCCACCGCCTCTAACGATTGACGCGAACTCGTGTTGTATGTGGCATGTGCCAATTAATGATAATAGATAAATATTACTTCTTTTAGCTAAATGTTAAAATTGCGTAATTTTAGGCCAACGAAGCAAATGAGCTGAGGCAGCACTTTGTAAAATAATATTTAAGGACGTAAGCACCACAGGAGAGGGACAGTGCGGGTTTCGAGTGAGAGACGATATTATGTTTGTAAACGATTCATAGAGACCCGTATTTTTGTGTGTTTGTTTTATGTATAATAAAGTGATTCAAAATAGTATTAATTGTTCATCGATTATTTTGTGTATCATCGAGAGATAGGTATACAGCACTCGCAAGCGCTATACGCACAATAATAATATTATTCGATTTTTCTTTTTCTATGTGTGAGTGGAACGACATTATAATTTATTATTAATCAATATTTATATTTAAATGCTTACATTTTGAATAGCAGCAGCATAATACAATAACGCGTAACCCGTCTATCAAAACTTTCTCTCCAGAGCATTGAAAGTGATTTACTTCGCGAACTGGATTTCAGCGAACTTATCAACGATTTTTCGGCGAAAAAAGATCGGATGGTTCCGTTTGTTAACACTTAAATTTATTTTCTTGTTTCTGATTATCATTATATATATTGTATATAATGTTTGTTAAATACTAATAAAATAAAAATAATCTACTTTGAAAAAAAATTGTTCATTTTATTTTTAAATAATTTGGGGCCAGGGGGCCCCCACTTCTTTGATGCCCCGAGGCCTCCACTCCTCTTAATCCGGCCCTGGTTGGGATACGTCCCGATTTGGCGGGACATTTCCGATTTTTAATATACTTGTCCCGCGTCCCGTTTCAATGTTTAGCGGGACGCGTATGTCACGATTTTTATGAGTTTTTTAAATTTTAGTCCCGTGTCCCGTCTTGCAAGCCAGCGGGACAAGAAAGTCCCGATTTTTTTACAACTACTTGGAACAAAATATTTGTAGCATCTAACATTAAAACAATATTGATTTGTTTTTAGATTTTATTACTACTTTTGTATCAGTTGTATTAATTTAAGAATATCCATAATTTTTCATAATTATTTTACTTTATTATAGATACTAAGATACCTAATCAATTTACAATTTTTTTTTTTGTCCCGATTCCCGCTTTTTAATAAAGCGGAACGTCAATATCCCGATTTTTTACAATATTACATTTAAAAAAATTGTGTTAAAAAAAAAATCCTAACCCTATATAACATTAATGCATTAAACAAAAGTCTGTGATAACAACGGATATTTTTATATTTTTGGTCGGTCGTCAACTACTTGGGGTGGGCGGATTCTACGTTGGCATTCTGTGGGACCGTGAGGGTTGGTCGCACTGAGAGCCATTCGTAATGAATTCCTCCCGAGACCGTCCCGTCACTGTTGAGTGTTGTTCGGCGGGCAGCGATGAAGAAGTGACGAGGTGTAACACTAAAAGACTGAAAAATAAGAATAAAAATCCTACTTGCATCTGTTGTACAATAGATGGGTATATTATGCTATTGGAAATAGGGAAAACATTGTTTGTTGTTGACAAAAAACAATAACAATCATAAAAAATAAAAAAACAATATTTATTTACAACGTTCAGCCGCACACTGCTATCGTATAATCTCGTAGGTAAAACTCGAGTTACCGTCGGATGTGAGTGTGTGTGTGTGTGTGTGTGCGTATGTGTGAGTGTATTGTACGTGCCTGCGCGTGTGTGTGCGTTTCGGTTATTGTTTGGAGTAGGTATTAAAATATTATAGTCGGTGCACCTCGTCCGATTGTCTCAGCCGTCGACATCGCCACAATTCTTTAGGTTATCACCGCCGGCCAACCGACCGACATATCTCCATCCGCGTACGATTCAGCGTCGAATTGCACACGGTACACAGCAACGGACGACTCGGATCTAGCCGTCTCCGCCAAGAGGACACCGCAGAGTAAGTCCGTTTATCGTTCTGTGCCTCCCTCGGTACGACAGCTATCTCTGTCGTCGACACCTTCCCCTAAGCCGTCCCGAGTCCAACGAAACGTCGTCGTCCTCTACCCTTGTGCCCACCTACACTTGATGTCCATCGCTCCAGAGACGTGTACAACACTGTTGTTTTCATTTTATACCCTTGGAGACGTCTACCTAGGTACTTTGTTATTATATTGGTGTCCACTCGACCCTTTCTTGAAGGTTTTCTTTTTGTAAAGCTACCAATTAGTTAACCGTATATTATAATTATTAAACTTCCTCTGATAGTCTGTAATTGAGTTATCTAGCATGTCTGTTGCCAAAAAAAAGAAAAAATTCTACTCTCATTTATGTCGCTCTATTATTTAACCAACTAAGATCTGGCCATTACTTTAACTTCTACATTTAATTTAATTTTGATTAGGTAGGTATAGGTAATTGAGCACAATATATACAATGTACAAAAAACCTACCTACCTATCTGTCTCATAAATGCTACAAATTGAATAGGTTTTTTAAAGTCATTAATTTTATTTTACATGTTCACTGAGCACCTAAGAAGTTATTAGATATGTAATACAATTTGAAAAACTAACATTTCATTGATATAGGTACCTAATGTGTACATCATACAGTAGTTTAACCATAAAAATCTAATTATTATATTTACTGCTTTGTTTAATTTATATTAATATTTAAATAAAATTAATTACCAAGATGTTCCCATAAGCACTACCATAATAAATAATAATCTTCATAGTTCTATTCAGTTGAAAATCGCTATAAAATAATTAATAGGCATAACAATATTCATAAGTCTGATGTGTGTCGATCATTATGACAACTTTGTGTTAGTTAGATTCTTATTTCTTGGTAGGTAATCATTTATATTATTAGTTTTAAATCAGGAATCATTAATTAATCTTATTTTATTAATTTAAATACTTTACGACCAAATCTATCTTGATATTTAAAACTTATTCAACTAATTATTTTTTACTTTTTCAAAAGGTTAGGTTAAGATTTTCATCTACTCATATTATATAATGTTGACTTTTATCAGTTCTGACTGTATTCAGACCTTCAAAAATTTAATGTTAAGTAGGTAGGTACATCAATATTAGTTAAATGGTTTTATAAAATATAAATTTTATAACACATGTAGATACCATTACCATACTATATTTTCCTAATAAATATTAGAGATGTTGTCCTTGTACCTTTATAATACTATGTAGGTACCTACCTATATTGATTTTAAATTACTAGATAACACAATATAATGTTTGAACTTGTAGATTTAATTTATACAATTTTATATTTCATTTCGCTTTTAATTTTTTGGTCATAAGGTACTGCCTTTATTTTATAAATTGTTATCTTTAATTAAAAAATTAAATCACAACTTAAATTGTCTTTATTTCCATTTTAATCATGAGACATATTCATTACTTCCATCTAGTCCATATTGTTTATTTTATATTACCTAATAAAAATAACAACTTTTTGTCCTCTTTCAGGATTGGTACCACATTTAAAAAAGGCTTATTGGTTATGGCTAGTTAACTCAGCCTAGACTGATTTTTTGTTGCTATGATAACTTTTTGGTCTATTACCTATACCCTGTTTCAAAAGAAAATATTTAGTCGGCTGACATATTTTTGTCATTATCCCCTCCCTCCCATCAACGACCCAGTATAAGTATGATCATATGGTTCTCATTACGTAAACTGCATCAAATTATGATGAGTAAAAAGTGATTATTCTTTTTTGAGACAGTGGTTAAGTAATTTGCAACTTAACCTCATCTTCCCTCTTCTGGTTCAAAATGTCTTCTATCAACTGGAACTTTCTACAATGTATAATATGTTATTTTCACTGTTAATTTTATACCTAACACTGTTATTTTTGAAATTATTATAACTACTAGAACCTAACCTAACTTCTTGAGAATAATACAAGTCTAAGGAGATTCGACACCATTATTTTCTGTCTTTGATTAAATGCACATGTTACATAGGATTTAGACATATTCTTTGCCACACATAACAATTCATCTGATGAACCAATAAGAATTCTAAAACAGACTTGAATTTGCGTCAAGATTGCTTGATATTAACTTTCCCACATTTTTGATATCATCATCCAAACTCCTTAAAACCTATACTTAAAAATTGTAATTAAAAAATTGTCATTTTTCAATATTTTTGGAAAAGTCAAGTTGGCTTAACGATAAATTCAAATCTGTTTTCAGAATCCTTATCCTAACCTATATTGAGCATGTGATAGACAAAGACAAAAAATCACAGAATTCCTGCATTCCTTAATTACTTCTTAACTTTTATTCATATAAACACCTAATATTTGTTAAATAATAAATACTATGCTAATTATGTATGGAAACAAAATATTTAGGTATGCATAGTTACTTAAATCTTAATGTTTTTATAATTATTTTGTGTTCTTGTTAAATGACTTAAGTAATTATTATAAGTATGCATTTTGTTTTTTTCAGGGAGTTGACTAAATAGGATACATTTTTATCACAGCCATCTCTATTAATCAAGTACGTACTTGAAGTCTTCAGATTTTGAAATTCTTCCATAATGGAATGGAAGAACAATGTTCCAGAAGGGTATATATATTTATAAAATCAATATAAGTATATCTTAAGTATAATACATATATTTATTTACTTTTTTTGTGTGCAGGAAAATAAATAAAACTTCAGGTCCTCAAAATAGACGACCTTCTGGTGGTGGAAATAAAAAAGCTAACGATACTGTTGAATATTTTGGGTAAGTACTTATACAGAATGTAACATTAAATTAAAATTGAAAGTAATTAATTTAAGAAATATACTTATAAATTCTAAATCCACTACTTTATGTATTTACATTTGATATTTTAATGGAAACATTATGTATTTTAATTTATAATCTGAAACTGAATATACATTGCTAAAAACCTATGTGTGTAATGTTGATATATTGAACGGTTGAGTATTCTTAAATTATTATGCAATTCAATTAAAGAAAAATTAATATTTTGTAAATAATTTTATCATAATGTCCAATATCCAAGTATAGTAAAAAATCTATAAAAAGTTATATTAACATCTCTTTAGTTATGAAAATTCTATTTTTTTCATTTAAATCAAAAATATTGATCATCTTAAATTTTATTTCCTTTAACTTTTATTTATAAATAGATACTAAATACAAACACTATTCTATAATCATGATTTATTCTTTATGATACATAAATTATGTGATTATATAGGTTAACAGAACCACAGAATATTTGTATAATTGTCATTGGCTAAGTGACAATTTTCAAAAATGTGTCAAATGTTTTAAATTAAAGTATCTAAAATTTAGATAATATATTATTTCTATAGATAATATATTATTTCTAATATTCTCAAAAAAAAATAAAAATAAATAAGAATTGTAAAATAAGAATCATATTAATGTTATATTATTATTATTATATTATGTAGGATTGTAGGTATTTAAAATACTTATCAATCCTTTTTTTGTTTTTATTTCTTTTTATATAAATTTAATGTATTAATTATAGATTGTTTATTTCTAATAAAAAAAAATTCTTTTTTAATTTTTCTTGATTATCTGATAATATAAGATAATTGTATTTGTATAAAATGTTTAATTTAAGCTTAAAACTTTTAAATGCAATATTTTTTTAGTACTACACAAAAAGCTAAATCTAAACGTAAGCCTAAGAAAGAAAGCAAAATGATCAATATTGAAGAATTTGTATGCACCTATGGCACTGGGAATAATATTGTTAGTTCAGAGCCAATTAAAGCTGCTGCAACATTCCGTAAGTTTAGAATAAATTGTAGTAAAAATGTATAACTAAGTGTTTTAAATAATTAACATTTTATTATTTTTTTTAGCTGTTACTACAAATGCTTGGGCACGCAAAAAAGGATCAGAATTGTTTGCCAAAGCAAAAGATGATAATGAGGAAGAAAAAATGTTAAAAATGGCAATTGCTGAAAGTATTAAAAGTGCCGAAGAACATTCTCGAACCAAAGATTCTTCTTGGTAAATTTAATTGAAATTTCATAAAATTATAGTGTTTTTACTTTAAAACAATTTTCAATAATTTTAGGAAAAATGACCAAGAAAATGCTATTGGTACTGATGACCTGATGTTTCAAAAAAAACATAATTCCCAAAATAAAAAGAATTCCAGAGGAGGATCTAAAGAATCTAGATCCATAAATTGTTGGAATAACAGTTCATTTGCTAAAGAATCAGACGATTATGGTTTTGCATCTGAACACAATAAAACTAATAAAAGTCCTAAAGTTGGGATACTTTGGGAAGATGATTCCAAAAACAATAGGTCCAAAGAACGAAAGGACATTAAAAGCAAGTCAAAACACATTCAAAAAGACAAACCTAAAGAAAATAAACCATCACCTACTGATAGTCCACTTAAGCCTGAAAAAAAACTCAGGCAGAGAGGTGACTGGAAAGAAACATTCATCAAAGACAATTATCAACCAGAAAGAAATGTAAGATCAAACGACATTGATGATCAAAGACCTCAACCTCAGGCCCATGATTGGAGTGTTCTTACATCTGGTTGGAACAAACCAGAAGAAAAAAAAGATGAAAAAAAGCCATCCAACATGTGGAATGGTGATGTAGGTGTCAATGTGTCCAAAAATAAATGGGATTCTTCCAACTGGTCTTCAGAGCCCGTTAAAACAGAATCCGTAGATATTTGGAGCAGTGATCGCCCCAAAAGTAATTCAGTTGTTTGGAATGACCCAGTTGAAGCCAAAGATGATGGCATTGATGAAAAACTCATTCAGTCTGAACGGAAAGAAATTAAGCCTAACGTTTATGGCTTTACTGATTCTTGGGGACCAATGAGTACTCAAATCAAAGAACCTCCCAAACCTATAGAAAGTCCGAAGTTTGTTGAGAAGAAACCACTGCCAGCTCCAGATTTCAATAGGTACCTATTGGAAGCTCTCAGTCAGAGTTCGCCATACACTGTGCCACCACACACAGAACCCCAAATATCTCAGACAAATACTGATAGCCTATATTCCAATATGGAATCTGTCCTTCCAAAAACCTCTAGTTCTGTGTTAGAAACAAACAACTCACCAGAATTCCTTTCCAACTTACACTTTTTGGCTAACATGACCCAAATATGTGATAGGCTGGGCCTGAACAATAAGCAATTACTTTCAGACTTACCAGTTGGTGCAACTAGTAGTGGTGTTGAAACCGATTTACTTCAACAACCACCAACGTTGAATCAAATACAGCAGAATCTGAACTGGAACCAAAAGACTACCCAGAAAGTATATCAACCGTTCCAGCCTGTGCTGCAACAGCAATCAGATTTTATGTTGCCTAACCAGTTACTGCAAACTCAGCAGCAACAGCATCAGCAACAGCAGCAGCAGCAACAACAACAACAACAACAACAGCAGCAGCAGCAGCAGCAGCAACAACAACAACAACAACAACAACAGACATCGTTTATGCCTGCTAATTCAAGCAACTTCAATCTAACTAGCAACAATGCGTTTCCAGCATTAAACTTAGATCTTAACCCTCAATTTAATAATCTCATATATCCTAACCCATTAGTGCCACCACCTAATGGTTTGTACCCCTATCAACATCAGACTAACATCGAAAGGTTAGCCAATCTATCACTAGGGCAGGACAAAATGAATTTCCCCATGTATAATTTGGTCCAGGACAAACAGACACGACTAAATGACTCGTCATTTAATTCTGTCCGAGAACCAATGAAACAATCCAAACCAGTGCAGCCGAATGTGTTCATGCCCAACACACTGCCCAACTCGTACAATTTCAACATCGATCCAACCCCTCCATTGTTTCCTGCCAACCTATTTTATGCACAGATGCCTCAAGATGTGAACTACGTGCAACCTAACCAGCAGCAGTTCCACAACTTCAAAGAGCAAAACATGCAACACATGTTTGGCAACCAGAAACTGGAGCATCAGGTTCTCAGAGACAAGATGTTGAATGTGGGCAATCCATATTTAAAAGATTAATGAATATGTAGTCTTATCACAAAACGTAATATTAATACGTCATCTAGTCAATGAAAATACTTAGGTTTTGATACCTCGGTAGCATTGAACCCCAAGTATTGTGTAAGGTACAGTGTTTTATTTTTGCTTCGATTTTTTCCCACCAATTTCTCCTAGTGTGTGATTTTTTTTTTTTGGCAATAAATACTTTCAACCCATCTTACTTCGATATTCGTATCGAATATCAATTGGGTATAAAAAGAATAGTGCAAATGTTTTTTCTTTTTAATGTAAATTTATATTTATCATTGAGTAACCAATGTACATTATAACGAATTATTCGGTAAGGATTTTAGAACCATTGTACGAGTATATTATTCTCATTATGATTTATACATTTTAAACGACACATAGTTATTGAGCCGTATTATAATGTTTTTTAATAGGTAAAGTTTGCTAATAGTAACAAACCGTCAACAAATTTCAAGTAATAAGAATTTATTGATAATGCCCATGGGTTAAGCAATACTTATGACCCATGGGTTAAGTTGATCGTTCACTCACTGGTAATTGTAACTTTTAAGGTCTATACTGCCTCTAATCTATTAATTTATGTGATTAAACAAAATCTACAAATTCAATTTAAAAAAAAAAAAAACATTTTTCACATTATGAGGTATTAAAATGGATATAATCAATGGTATAATTAAGTACCAAGGTTCTTTTTGAACTATTAACATTTGTTTAAAAAATATTTTCAATTCTTATTATTTTAATGTTGTTTTGAACTTCCATACTTATCTTGATAGTTACTTAGTTTAAAATAATACCAATATGAGATGCATAAAACAAAAATTAATAAATTGAATTGGCTGATAATTAATGGTTGCTCCTTAAATTATACAAAATTGTAAAAATATCTGAAGAGTTGTAAATAAAACCGTCGACAGAAAATTTAAGCTCCAAGATAGTTGACAACATAGATATATATTATATAATCGTACAAACTATATCAAATGTCTATTAAGTAGGTAGCGTAGCAGGTTCGTCATTTTGATCAAGTAAGTACCATTCAGGCTCGGCTTATTTTTTCAAAATAAATAAATAGCGTTCTGCAAGTCTGAAATCGAGAATTCATAACCAATAACCATAGGGCCAATATACAATTATAAAGTTAATTTTGTATTTTATATTAAATAGTTGATACCTAGCTACCCAAGTACTTAATACAGACCAAGAGCCCTATACGACAGTCATCAATGATTAAGGAATTTTAATTTTGCTAATTTCTGTTTAATTTCACTGCACTCTGCTACTCTTGTAATCTGGTCTATGCCCACCTCGATCACCAGTGTCACCAATTTATATTCTTTAAGGGGCACATAATATAGTTAGGCATTTGGATATGGTTTGCGAACCATCAAAATTTCTGTGGTTAGTAAAAACCAATGAATCAAACTAATAATTGATAATCACAGCATTAAAACTTATAATATTTATCAATTATTTTCACTTATTTTTTAACTGCGGGCCGGATGCCTTATGGCCGAAACCACTCAATTTATTGACAAATTGATGTGCTAACCAAACAATCTAATTCACTGTTTGTTATGTTTAATAGGTATTATTGTTATATAATATGTATTATTGTCTTATACAATATATTATCGGTTAGACACACTATGTACATCATATTTGTTTACAGATTGATGATACAGTTATATTTATATCAATTGCGCTATGACCTAAAACACAATAGTGTATATATTATGATGTTTTTGAGCATCGGATTTACATTATTCATTTAAATCTATTTTTAAATATACATTATTAAATGAACGCGTTGAGAGGTATTTATTTTGGATTATAGGCAGGATAATACTGCGTCACGGAAGAATGAAAAGCAGATCCCGCGGCGTTGTCCGTTCAAAACCAGAAAAAAAAAGCAGGATAATACTAGGACAATAACGTGTATGTATTGTATTTATACTTATAATTTATAAAGCTATAAAAATCCTGGAAAAACAATATGTTCATTTTTTACAACGAATAGTAGTCATTGTGGGACACTGTTAGTGCCTGGTTTTATAACACTATTTTAATCCTAAGTTAATATTTTCTTATTTAAAAATTAAAAGTGATTAAATATAATAAAGAAAAGTTAAGACTTTAAAATGGATTCTTCTAGCAAAAGTGTTTAGTATTTAAAAAAAAAAAATCCGAATTCAGACAAAAGCAATGAAACGCTAATATATCTTCTGTTATAAATTTACAAAAATTTAGTTACCTCAAGTGAAGATGAGTGTTCACTCAATATCAATTATTGTAGTGATACATTTAAAATACAAAAAGATGATGTTTCATGTTTGTGTTAATGTTGAAGTGGTCAGTGGATGACAGAAGATACTATTTCGGGTCCCTATCACCCTGTATTAAAGGTAGGTAATATTTTAAACAAAAAGTTAAAATATTATTATCATGACAAAATAATTTAATTGAATATTTTAGAAATAATAATTTTTTAAGCTATATACATAGTTGGAACAGTATCAAACAAGATGCTGTATTTTGCTCTTATTATCGATTATTTATGCATTAATCAATCTTAATTTTACTCATCCTTTTTTTTAGATAATTCATAAGCTGTATGGGTGGCAATTATATGTTCCCATAAGTACCTTATTTTGCTATAAAACATACATTTTTAGGGCTCCAACCCCCCTCCCCCATTGACTGAAAGGACTAGTTACGCCTTTTGCTATGTTACACACGTGTAACACGGAGACACCACGTGTTAGTCGTATCACTTAAGACGACGCTATTACACAAATTTGCTGTCTCCGTCTTACAAATTCACTAGTTATAACTCAGCAAATGTACGCTTAGAATATCACATTTAACTCTGTTATTTTAAAAATTAGAGTAAATTGACCTATGAACTTGAAAGTTGAAATATGGAATTATGGTTCCTCTAATGCTCTAGATGTGCTTGAAAATTTCTTATTCAGTTCTATAGCAAAGGCACCATTTGGCACTCAAAAAAATCATTGAGTTATTCGAATAAGTATTATTAATACGAAGATTATCGATTAAGCAATTTAAAATATTATTATTATTTATTCATTAGAGAACTTTCTTAAAGATTACCTGCTGGCTATTCATAATTGAATAAGCACAGTTGGCATAGGTAGCCCCTCCCCCCCCCCCTAAAGAGCTAAGTTGCAGTTTATACCTCATCGTCATATTATACCCACGATTAAACGCAGGTGGATAACCTATCTGATTATACTGCTTACATTTTGTCCTTGGATTGCCGACTTAAGTAATTAAGTTGCACTTAATTTGATGTTCATTTGAGTTGACTGACTAGTGGGACACTCAAACCAGTTTTTTAAATTTACATTTTTTACATACAAAATTGCACCGGATGCAGAGGCCATGCAAAGTATAATGAATATAATATACCTATACATTTTTTTTTTAACAAATCTTTGCCCGGACAAATACTCTAAATAGGAAAATCATTTGTTTATAAATATTAAATAAGAACATTAATTAATATACTAGATATATTTTATTATAAAGTATAACTTTCAGTAGATATTTAAGTAAAAAAAAAAAAATTTATATGTAATATCTAATACATTACAAAATCAATTTTTTACAGTAGGATTATTAAACATTATTTGAAACCTTAAATATTAATAACTAATTCAAGTAAAAGAATATGTTGATTAATTGGAAATAATGACATATTTATTCAAACAGATTAAAAAATTAACACATTCAATGTGTCATAGTAGTTTATTATTTAAATGCCTACATAGAATTGTGTATCCGTTTTTGTAGAATTTATTTTGACACCCTCAATTTTAATTACTTGTTTCTTTTGTATTAAAATTACGTGGAACAAAATTGTTTGTTCGAGTAGGAGAATAATATTGAAATGAGTTATTCATGGAGTACTGTACATTTTTACAATATTCATCATAATATACCTGGTCCTTTGTTTGTTTGACATCACCACATAACCATAGTTCAGAAGAGTGAATGACCGAGCGTGATATTAATACTATCCAATGTATATGTTGAAAGTTATCGTTAGGATAATCAATAGGGCCACTTTGAATAGCCATATAATTATATCTTTTGAAGCCACGAGCTATGTTTTTGAATCCATTTTCTATAGAATTGTAGTATGCACTTTGAGTGGTAAACATACAAATCACAACTTCATTCTTAACGTTGTAACTTATTATTTCACCAGGGCAAAACTTTTTATTTTTGACATCTCTTAATAAACTACAAACAAATCAAATACAAGAATTTGTTATTTAATAATTCAACAGTTTTAATAATATTATAATTTATTTAAATTATCTATTCCTAAAATTACATCAACCCCTATGCTTGAAAAAATATTCAACTTATTAACTTCAAAAAATATAAGAGGATAGATTAGTTCACCAAGATAGATAGGTAATTATTGTTAAAAAAAAATAATAATAATGATAATAAAACTGATTAGTGAAGATGTAGGTAATGCTAATTGTTTTTAAAATAATATTCTACAAAATTATAGAAAATTTGAAAATTATCGATTAATTACAACCTGTAATGAAATTTAAATAACTGCTTCATTAAATCCATACACACAGCAACAGTATCAGTAATATGCAACCAAAAATTGTATAACAATACCGTGGCAGAAGTGCAGAACAATCTTGAAACTGTTATGACAATAAAATGTTTTCGCCACATACCTATACAGTGTTAGGACCTTAAAACACTTGAGTTTATTTAATTGTTTAAACTTTAATGAATAATGATACAACAATGTAGGGTGTCTTAAATAAATATCAAACATAATATATGGATGTATGTTATATACAGTAGAAACCGTTTATAATGACACCGGTTGTAGTGATGTATTGGGTGTAATATGACCTTGGATTAAATGTCCTGACAAAACTCCTATATTGTATGTGCCAATTTCTATCGGTTGTGACGTCTATATAAAATGACTTTACTTTATCGAAGGTGCATACCATAACAACGGATAATACCAATAACTTCAGCGTTGTTTAGTCGTCTGTTTTATTTTATTTTATCGTCAGTGTACGGGTAATCGGCGTGCGATTAAATGTGTTTTGTGTTTATGTGTTAAAATTTGTGAAATTGTAAAAAGAGCAAACAAAAGCAATTCACAATTGAAGAAAAAGCAAATGTCCTTTTTCGTTTAAAAAAAGGTGAACAAAATTCCGACATAGCTAATGAATTAGGCGTAGGTAGGTCACTCTACGATTTCTAAAATACCTATGGAAAACTCGAGACAAAATCGAAAAAGAGTTTCAAAATGAAATATTATCCGTTAAGAAACTTAGATATTGTACATAATATACAGATTTAGATACTGTTTTATTACGATGGTTTAAAAATCAAAGAAATCTATGCATTGATGAACCAACTCTTCATAAGAAAGCCAGTGAATAAGCTAAAGGCCTTGGTAAGCATGATTTTAATTTTTCCACTGGTTGGATTCAAAGTTATAAAGCTAGGCATAATATTGTGGTTCAGCAATAAGCGAAGAATGAAATTCAGCCAATACTGAAATAACACGATATTGGCTTGAAAAAGTATGGCCTAAATTACGAGAAGGATACAAAGATGACCAAATTTATAATGCAGATGAGACTGGACTTTTTTACAGAATGTTTCCTAACAGCACATTACAATTTAAAGGAGAAAAATATTCACATGATAAAATGTCTAGAGAACGCCTGACTGTCTAAGTTTCAGCAAGTATAAGTAGTAAAAAATGAAACTGATCATAATTGGAAAATCCTGTAATCCACAATGTTTTAAAAACATCAAAAGTGACTGTCTACCGGTAACATATGAATCAAACTCCAAAGCTTGGATGACTGCAGAATTATGGTCTAAAATTTTATTAAATTGGGATTTAGAGTTGGGAAGAATAAAGGAAACATTTTACTCTTCATTGACAACTGTCCAGTACATTGCACTTTAGCATTACGTAATATTAAACTTATATTTTTACCCATTAATTGTACATCTGTTCTTCAACCAATGAATCAAGGCGTAATAAAACGTATGAAAACTTATTTTCGAAAAAGTTTGTTGCTAAATATGATCAATAATATTGAAAACAAAACTGAAACGAATATCAGCGTATTAGATGGTATATTACTGATTTTTAAGGCTTGAGAAAAAGTGTCAAAGATTACAATTCAAAATTGTTTTGGTCAGGCTGGTTTCAATAATGCAATATCACAACAAGCGGTCCAGGGAGAACAATAAGAAGACATAAGTTTCCCAAACATAAATGAATATGTCAACTTTGATAATGATGTGCTAACTTCAGAACCAGTTAGTGGTCAAGAACTCATTTATTCATCATTGATTAACCCTCTCGATGAAGATTTATCTACAAGTGTAGTGTTCAATGCGGCATAAATGTTGCCTGTTGGCAAATTATATGACTCTAAATAATATAAGTCCTAAGATAAATTTTGAAGAACTTGAAAAAAAATAGAGCGTGATTATTATACAAACAAAGTTCAATCTAAAATATCAGATTTTTTTAAATAATAATTGAATTAATTAATTTAAATATGTACATAAATAAATAATTATAATAATAATAATATGTATTGAAGTTATATTTTTTTTTTTGGTCCTCTGAAAGTCATTATAAACGATTTTTACTGTACTTATATAACAGATGTATTCAAACCGTGTCGTGTCTCCCAGACTCCCAGAGTCGTCGCTCAAGTTTGCGAAGAGAGCCGATTCAAAGCACCGTAAATTAACATT
The DNA here is from genome assembly GCF_037042655.1 of Diuraphis noxia. NCBI lineage: Eukaryota > Metazoa > Arthropoda > Insecta > Hemiptera > Aphididae > Diuraphis > Diuraphis noxia. Next base: position 53,558,531 of record NW_028301712.1, read on the forward strand.
AATGTAGGTCTTGTATAATTATTATGAATATTATTTTTGTAATCCTTATAGAAAAGATAGCGAAACACATCACGCAACCATATAAAGTTTTATTTCTAGGACTAAATACACCGTTACTCTCAACCATGTTGGCCATCATATTGTATACGTGTGTTGATTCAATTTTATCATGATAAATTGGAAGCCGTCAAAATGTTGTGATCACCCAAAAGAGTTACGGGATGAAAACGTTTGAATACCTCTGAAATACAGTAATAAACATAGGCCTAACATAACATGAATTTTAGCCCCCCCCCCCCCCTGTCATAATTTTAGTCCCGCTTCTCAGCAGTAGTAAAATTTTTAAACTAAATATCTTTTTTTTTTTTTTTTTTATTAATATCTTGGAAAAATATTTATTTTAATGGTTATTAAATGTAATGAGTAATGACTAATGACTAGGGCTCGGAAGTTGTAGAAGTTGCATATTGCATATTTTTCTGTATGCTCTCAATTTATAGCAGGCCAATCAAGAAATCCAATGACAATTTTAAATACAAAAATTAGCAATGCATTTATTTGCATTTCATTAGATTTTTTGTGCTTTTTTTAATATTTTAGTAGAATATTTAGCCCAGTTACTTAATCAATGGTAGTTGAAACATGAACTAAGCCATGATCCGATGGGCTCTAAATTATAGCCCTCGGTTCTTTACCGCGCGAAACAGTTTTTGCAATGTTACGCACTTGTAAGACGGAGACAACACATACGGGTGTAGCGTCCTCTTAAAATTATCGTAATATCAGAATGGGAAATCTATTACATTATTTGTTTGATATTACAATCATAATCAATTAATGCAATGTGTTTGGGGGTGTGGGTTAGTAACCTAACCCACTTAATTTACCAATTATCAAAATTCTAGGGCTGAAGCCCGCCCTAACTTTAGGGTCTAGTTACGCCTATGGTAATATAATATACTTGTATGTGTCAGTTAAATACGAAGTGATATCTTGATTTTTTTTAATAATGTATTGTTCTTATTGGAAAAAAATATATAACACAACACGATTCAAAATTTTCGATCACAATACAAACTTTATTTTCACTTTATACAGTTAAGGCTATATTACACTCGGGGGCGAACCTAGTGGGGGGGGGTCATAATACCCCCCCAATAATTTGTTTTTTACTTTTCAGTTGGCCATTTTACATTTATGAAAAACTCAAATACTCAATAAATGTACATAATGGCCAACTAATAATTAATTGTACCTACACGGCTATACGATTATGATTTTGATGTGGGCTATTATTGGAAAAATAAGCTATAAATTGTTATCAGTGCATCAGTAATAACAATAGCGATAGGCGATGGCCGACTTGGCCGAGGGAGATTATAAATCCCAATGTTAGTGGTACCGTATCAGTTGCTATAAATAGTCAACCGAACGTGTTTGATTTGATTTCTTCTATGGCATATAATTCGATATTGTTATATTATGTATTGTGATCAGTACTAACAATTGTCAGTTGTCAGCTACAGCAGTCTAGCCTCTAGCGGCAACCACTATAATTTACAAAAATTATAGGTTACGTTATGCTGTATTTATTTATTATCGTCTAATTTAATATGCGTGATTTTTGATCGATGAATACAATTGTATAACAGCCATTAACAGGTAATTATTGTTATATTATTCCGTTAAATTTTTATTTAATTCACATGGCATAAGACATTGTAAAAATATGAATTTAAAATTATATACTTAATTAGATACCTACTTTTAAATGTTAGATATGGGGAAAAGGAGAAAAGTTCAATGTGAGTCATGTGGAAGAATACTGATAATCAATAATGATGATAATGAAAAATATTTATAAGAAAATTAGTAATTTTTATAACAATAATAATATATACTTTGTTTTCTTTTTTTAGTACACACAATTTGCTATTGCTGTTTCACCATGAAAATATTTTACTGTGTCTATTTTAAAAAATATTATTTTATCATAATATGTAAATAATTGTAGTTGTATACATGAAGATTGAAAATTAAAGACAATAATAATTAACAAAATGCATTAATAACATCAATAATTCCTACAGATCCTTTAGGTCATCTATTAATATGTTAAATCTGTATATATTTTATTATTTATTATTTTATTTTACCTAATGGAATAATGTTAAAATGAATATTTTTTCATAATCTATTAGTATTATAGTTTGAATTTTTATTTTACTGAAATAATTAAAACATTTTATTTTTAATATTTTAATGATGAAATGTCTCTGACAAAATAATAATAACAAGTTGTCCTGGATCAATTTTTTGAGTTGGCCAAACTATTAACTTTGCCCCCCCCCCCCCCCCAATAATAACATCCTCAGTACGCCCCTGATTATACTGTCAAACTGTGCCCCATGTAAATTGTGTGGTTAACTTATTGGTCGTTACTACAATACTATATTGAAAATATTCAGGTTTTCAACTGTTAGGTATTTATTAATGAATAATGACTAGGGAAATAGTTTTACCTAAACAATATTATTTTATTTAATAAGTAACAAGAAAATTCTGACAACAGACCACACGGAATATGGAGTGTTAAAGTGCCTACATGAATGTTTTTTTTTATATTTTTTTTTTTTTACCTACTCGATACATAGAAATTATCACGAAATGGATAAATCAGATTCCTAGAACATTATTATTTTGAATTAAAAATGCTTGACTAATGGCAGCACTGAATGATTATCTATTCAATAATAATTTTAAGAACCTATCCTAACTAGTGGCGTAACCAGAAGAGGTTTTGGATTTAAATCGGTTGAGCCCCCATTGAATTATTTCCCCTAATTAATTTATTATTTGTATACTAAAACTGTAAAAACTTGGTTTAATTAAACCAACTTCTCCCTCCCCATTTTATAATCCAAGCTACGCCACTGACCTTACCAAATACTTAATATTTAAATTTTTGAATATGATGGTTCTTAAAACTGTAACATATTATATCAATTAATTTCTTATTTTCTAAGTTTTGAAACTTAATAGATATATTATAATAATTATACATATTACATATATATAAATTTAATAATATGGAATGAATTAAATAAAAATGTAAATACTTGTCTTTGAATGGGTATTTAGCGTCAACTTTATCTACTATATGATCCGTCCATTTCTTGTTCTTTATTTGTTCTAAATCGATAAATAAAATAATAATAGTTTCGGATTCCATCTCCCATAAATGTTTTGGTGTGATGTACACTTTTAATCTCGGCGGTGTTTTTGATTCTAATAACTGACAATTTTTTATAATAATAAACATACCTAGATACATAGTAGTTAGCTATTATTATTCGCAATGCTTACTTTGGAAGGTATACATACTAATATGTGAATACCAGATCCAGAAAATATATTATTAATGAGCAATTTTATATCAGACCAATTAAGTTTGTCTAATCCACAACCAATTTTTGGTATTCCTAATTTTGTTAAATTGTATTCTTTCATTTTGTTTAAAAGTGAATAGAGCGCTTTTTCCATTGTGATTATTGTAGGTTTACCATTACTAGTTTTTTTTGTTACCAAATAAAATGCATATTGATCATGGCGCTTAACAATACCAACATCTCCTATTTTTAATTTCTGATCAACTAATTTACCAACACCACCAAAGATGCGTCTAGAAATTAAAATATATTATTTACAATAGAGTATAAATCATAAATAAAAATAAAATGTTTTTACTTAAAATCAACAGCTATGCCTGCTCCCATTCGTAAGTCTTCAGCAACACAATGAGCAACAGAATAATCATTAGGTAAATTGAAAATGTCTTCATCTATTTCATCAAGAACACTTAAATAATAATAAAACATTTTAAAATGATTTTTAAACAGTACATATTCTAACATAATGTTAAACTTGCCTTCAAACTTTAATTCCATTAGCATAAGGGCATAGAGTACAAAGAAAATATGTCTAAAGGAAGACAGTAATAGGATCATCTTATTTAAGATACTATCATCATACAATAATCATTGTAATTCTCAATTTTTTATTACGGTAACAATAGCATGTTACAAATTTTAATAAACACTTATATAAAAGAATAAGAGTAATATATTTAATAATTTACAACATACCTTATCCCCATGTCAGAAAATCTGCTTTGCTTTTGACCATTGTTATTTTTGATTTTATTCTTCCATCTAGTTAAAATAATATAAAAAATGTATTATATAAATACATTTTAGTGTTAAAAACAATTATTTAAAACTATTAATATAAAAATAATAAAATAATGACACAAATATCAAATAATAATCATAATAAGGTTCATAGACATAAATAGCAGGCAGCTGGGGGATAAGCCCACTAACCACCATTGTGTAACCCTCCCAAAAATTCGGAAGTTTTATACTACATTGGAATATATGAAAAATATCCCATTCTCAAACACTTTTTGCAGGTTAACCAAGGGTTACAGGGTTACACGATAAAAGTGGACATCAAAAAAGGTTTCATGGATAAAAAGTTTAAGAAACGCTGCCTTAAGCTTTTCTTTATTTATTAGGTTATTTCGAGGGTTATTTTGTTTAGTCTAGACTTTCATCAATTCAGATAACCATGAGCCCCAAATAGTACAGATTAATGAGGTTCTACTGTAATAAGCAAGACTAGGCAAGTTAAAGATTTTTTTTAACTCGTTAAGTTAATATAAGAAAAAGTAAATTAAATTAAAAGTGAACTAAAGTATTTTTTATAACTTTGTTAAGTTAAAAATTAATGGAGAAAAAAAAGAACTTAATTAAAAAAGTAATTATTTTTGAATCTTTAAGAAAAATAGGTTACCTACAAAATGAATGACAAATTCAAAATTTGCGTCAAGTTCAGATTTGTGTGCACATGTGGTCAACCATGTAGTATGCTTAGCAATATTTACTGAGGATTAAGGGTAGGCAGTTGATGATTCATCCAACTCTTTCTCATCCATTAAAGAAAGGGTGGAGTTAAAATAAAATAAATACACAAATTATACAAGTTCTACTATTAGCTGCTACATATCAATATTTGGCATATCCATATAAATTATAAAATATAAACACAATCAGTATAATAATAAGAGACAAAAGTATATTGTATATGACATACATAAACACATAACAAAATATCATGTTTGAATAAATAATATTTTTATTTATATCAATTGTTGCTATTTTTATGAATAATTAAAGGTCAATTTTATTTACTATGTTACTAAAACCAATATTACAGCAGTCACCAAAATAACAATACCGTAATTCAAAATTCAAATTATAAATCGCTGAGTATAAATATTTTAAATCAGAGCATTAACAAATAATTATTTCCCCATTAGTTATTTTTTTCCAGGTAATAACATATTTCTAAGGATGTGTGGGCGTGTGGTGTGCGTATGAGTTAACATGTCACTAGGTTATGATTTTATAATTTACAAAATTGTCGCGACCTGTATACAATTATATGACTAATTATAAATATAAATTAATATTAATATTATTATTTAGTAATCAATAATTATACATTTTTCCATTTATTTTCTATTATATCTAATATTTCTCAAGACAACAAAGTTATAAATCAATGGATTGTATCATTGTATCAAATTTAAAATGTAACTCCATTTTAAGAAATCTATATTTAATTAACTTGATAACTAGAAGTCAACATGTTAAATATGTTAAATAATTTAACTTTTTAAATTGAAGTTCAGTTTCAAAAAATACAACGAGTTACTTAATTTAGTTGATATTAACTTAACGTTTTAAATTAACTTTAATTTCTAACTCGTTAACGCTCAGCCTTGGTAATATGTATGTTAAAGAAGATTAATATTAATAACTGACAACATACTTTTCTTCTCCTTCTTTAGTTATTGATCTACATGTGTCCTTAGGTGAATCAATGTTTTTTCTATCATGTGATTTTTTCTTTTGAGAATTTTCATCAATGGAATTTTTGTTGGACAATTTGCTTTGGTTTTGAACATTTTCATATTTTAGTTCTTCATTCAAACTTGAGTGACTAGATTTTTTTTTGTTTTTTTTTTTTTTACTCCGTCTATTTAAAAAAATATATAATATAAATAATTTTATGACAATTATAATTATTTATGTGAAATGTAATCTCATTAAAATTTAAAATTAAAAATAATAAATTATATGCTTATTATTAGAGTTAGGATGTTGATGATTTTTGCATTTTTTTTCCTTTTATTCTGTAAAATGCTATCCTAGCTAAAAATTTGTTTCATGCTCCCTTGATGCAGAATATTCTAATTTAATTTTGCATTTTTTTTGTTTTTTAACGTAATTTTTCAACATTTTTAAGTCATTTTTTGTACTTTTTATATGTGGGGCATTTTTCACAAATTATAGAATTTAGGGCAAATGTTACACCCAAGTTTGGAAACAAATTTAATATATTTAAAATCTAACTTTGGATTTGGACTATTAGTAAAAAATAATTTTAATATTAATTAAATAAAAAATTTTAAATTTAATTATACCCATATCTCTAATAAAAATTATTATTTATAAAAAAGTTTTTCACTTACTTAATTAGTATTTCAGATAATTTTTAAGGTCATTTTTAAAAGTTTTCAGGGCATTTTTGCACTTTTTAGGGCTTTTTTGCATTTTTTTAGGGCATTTGTGTGTGTTTTTTTAGGTCATCAACATCCTAACTCTGCTTATTATTATTAATTTTAAACGATGGAATGCGAGTCATGAATATTAATAATTGACAATATACCTTTTTGAATCACTATTTATTGATAAATTTAATGAATCTTCTTCATACGAATTAATTTTGTTTCTTTCATGTACATTTTGATGATTAAATTTATGATCATCAAATGAATCTTTGTCAGAAAATCTTCTTTGCTTTTGATTATTTTTATTTTTGTTATGATCTTTCTGTCTATTTAAAATAATATAAAATATTAAAAATTTTATGAATATTACGAATACTGATACCATAAATATTTTAATCACCTAAAATAATTATTTAAACCTATTCTGCTGTTGTAACCAAAAACGCTATAACCCGTAAACATTGGATGATGATTTTGATAAAAAAACGCATTTATGTATTTTGTGCTTCATTAAAATTGTAATTGCATATTCTATTTATTTGAATATGATGCATGTTTTTCTATGTAATTTTACTTGAAAATGCAATGAAATAATAATAAATATAATTAAATTAATTTTTAACAAAATGTTTTAGTTTTTAGGTTGCACCTTAGTCATTATAAAAAAAATAATTATAATTATAAATTTTAATTAACAATTTTGGCATTTTTCTATGATTTGAATTGTGTTAGTCATTTGTTTATTACTTAAATTATATTTTTGGAATAATATTTCAGACATATGGTATATCAACTATACAAACCAAATTTCACAGTTATTATATATATATATATATTTTTTAGGGGAGGGACTTATGGCGTTTTTGATTACAACGAGAGCATTGTAATTTTTAAAAATGATAAGTGGTAAAAAGTATTATTATTAATTTTTTTAATAATGGTTTATTCACAATTTAAATTCAAATATACAGGTGTCCGCAAGGATTTACCCATTGCAATATCTCTCGAAATAACAGAGATGTCAAAATTCTGGTTTTGTAATAAAACTCACAGGGATAAAAACTACAGTTATTTCATATTTTAATTTACTTTAATGTTTTGGTAAAAAGTCAAAAATATATTTTTTATTTAATTATTTCCAAAAAAATTCACTATAACCAAATATAATAACCTATAATGGCTGTATACATTTTTATCCGTGACTGTTTATTTGCTTTAGTTTGTTAAAACATATCATTCATTAGACTAAATTATTAATAAATTGGTATGTTTTTCATAGATGTTGTAAGAAAATAAAAACAGAAATTTTCTTCTGATGAGGAAATTATCTTATCAATTGGAAAGTATATGACTGGTGCTAAAGGCAGAATAGAACAACAAACTACAAAAGCTAATCATTCCTAAATACAAGGGGGGTTTTATAATTATTATTATACCTAATATATTATAATTTTTAAAAACATGTATACTTTAATCTTTTATTTTATATATTCTTATTGATAAGAAACAAAATGAATACCAAACATAGTTTTTGTATGTCATATATTTATCTATTTTTTACTTTCTTATATAATATAATAATGAGATGTTTTAAATAGTTATTATTATTATTATTAGATGATATTATACTATTTCAAAAGCGAGTTTGATTTGTATTTTTTAATTTTAAAAGAGTAATTCTTATTTTATATGCAATGAAGTTGTTTATAACTACCTATTTAAAAAAAAGAGATTGATTTGTAAAAATTTTATTTTATTTATTAGTTTTGATAATAAAAAAATTAAAACTATACAGTAGTTTTATATCTTTTATACATAAAAATAAGTCATTAACAAAAGATATGGTAATCCAAAAGTAAATTGTATATGTATATAGTAGGTATTTGTATTTGATTTTGTAATTTTTATTGTACATTCATTAAAATGATTCATTGTTTATGGATTTGTTGTTATAATTTTTAAATTTATTATGTATTTTATTATAGCAAAATTATGAAGCAACTATCTAGTATTATCATTGATTATATAATAAAATAATTAATATTTTATATAATAATCAATGGTACCATTGATACTGTATATTTATAATATTTATTCATTTGGAAAGATTTTAAACTAAATATTAACATGATAGAAACAGTTATTTATAATATATCTGGTTGGTATTTGAGTGTTGATATAAATTTGATATTTGTATTTGGGTATACATTAAATATAAAAAGATATTAATAATATATTTGATCAATGTATAAGTGTTGATAAAGATTAAATATTTGTACATGGATATTAGTTAAACATTAAAAGATATTCATAATATATCATTATATATGTTGTTGATATAAATTGGATATTATTATTCTGATATTTATAAGAATAAAAAAGTTGGTTCATAAGACATTTATATAATGTCTGGTTGATATATTATGTTTTGTGAGGAAGTTAATAATGATATTCTTTAGATATTAAGATAAAATTAATAATATCTCATTGATATTTATTTAATATGTTTCTGCTATATGAGATTTTGTAGTTTATGTTACTGAAAATATTGACGTTTCAAAATTTGACTATCGTTAATTTCCTGATTTTTAATTTTGTTTTTAGTTTCGAGTAAAATTGTGAATTATTTAACACCGTAGTGTAATCAAATATGTGACTCGCCCCTCTGCACGCGTGCTCGTCCAGCCGGCCGAACGATTTCAGTGGGCCTAGTTATAATCATATATTAGTTCTTATCCCTATGAGTATTATAACAAAACCAAAATTTTAATATCACCATTATTTTGGGAAATATCACAATGGGTAAATCTTCGAGGGACACCTGTTTAGGTACTTAGTAAAATAATGTAAGTGATGAATTTAATAATTGACAACATACTCTTCTAAATCATCAATCTTTGATAAATGTGGTATACATTCTTCATGCAAATTGTTGTTGTCTTCATCGTGTACTTTTTTTAGATTAATTGTATGATCAACTGATGAATCTATGTCAGAAAATTCTCTTTGCTTTTGACTTTTTTTTTTTTTTTTATTCTTCCGTTTACTTAAAATAATATAAAATATTAATGGTTTTATTATTATTATGATTTATGGAAGTTGATCACATAAACATATTTAAAAAAAAAACAATAATTTGAAATTATGGAGTGCAACAGAAAAATCTGACCAATGCCACAAAATTTATGTTATAATCAATATTTAATATTTATTTATTTATTTTTATTTATAAACACTACTTATGCTATATTTATACTAAACATTTTTTCATTTTTATTTCTTGAAACTGAAACTGAAAATTTTAAAATTTGATCAAATTATTTAGGAAAATTTAAAAAAAGCTAATTTGTAAATCTTACTTTAATAACAAATTTTATTGTAAAAAATTATCTAAGTCGATAAGTTATTTTTTTAATCATCAATATTTTTTATAATAAATTACTCTAAAACGTAATGACTGAGGAATGGATTTAAATGCAAATTGCATTTTTTTCAAATGTCCGAAACATTATTTTCCAAGCACCAAATTTCATTTCATATGTATATCAAGGAATTGAAAAATTTAACTTTTAATTTTTTTTTGCATTTCTAAACTTTTAAGTCTTTTTATATAGGATTGGATTAAGTTTGATAAAAAAGTAGTTAACAATTATTCTAAAAAAAAAATTATGTTTTTACCGATCAGATAAATGTGACACTAGATAAAATTATTGTTTACACGTGTAGACACTAAGGTATATTACATACAGCATACATACAATTAGGTAAAGATAAGATAAGCTATGTATCTAAATCCTAATTTTGTGCTGCAATATTGAGTTTAGTCGTTACTTGAAAAATTATATGAATACCTAAGATTAAGAATTTATACAAAAGCTATAGTTAAACAAATTTTTTTTCAATATTAAAAATAATTTTCTTTTTATTAAGAATCTTGGTGATGAGAACCATTAGTTTCAACAATTACAATAAACATATAAATAGGTACTAATAATCTACTAAATTAGAAAAACATTATTTTTTTTAAATTTAAATTATGAAACCAGCCTGGTAGAATAAATTAAATGTGGATAAAATAACTTGAGAATTGCAGGAAAGGATGGATTGAGGATTGGCTGGAATATTTAGGGAATTAATTAAGGAGAGAAAGCTTTTGCGTTAGGAGAAGATATATGGGCAGTTAAAAAGGATGTGAGTGATATTGCAAGTGGCAGGAGTAGAATGGTGAGTGCAGAGGGGGAATTATTTAGGCCGAGCTTAAATTAATACAAAGGTAGTAAGGTGTGTCCGAAGCGAAGGCGAGAGAAAGAAGACATATTCTTGCGAGATAGTTTAGATTTATCAAATCAAGGGAGAGGAGAAATGGATGATGCAATGTCTGTATACTAAAATGAGTGGGCAGACCTTCTCAATATCTGATTCATAATTTATCAACCCTATTTTTTAGCATTGGGCAAAGATTAGACCAGGGTATTGTGAAAAAAAAATTATTTTAAGAGCATATTTTTATTGTTTTTTTATGTGTATTAAATTATATTATAGAGCATTCAAATCCATTCCATAGTAATGACTAATATATTTTTCCAAAGTATTATTTTTGGGGATTTCCTGATATAAGTATATTTCTTAAGCTATTTATTATCCATTTAATTTTTTTAATTTTTGTCATATGTTTAACTAAAATCAATTTTTTTCAGATCCCTGTTACACCCTTACACCCTGCTTGAGATTATTTAAATAAAATACAATTTTATGAAAATATTTGTTCTTAATATAAAAATAATAGAGTAATATAGTTAAAAGGGAATTAATATTAATAATTGACAACATACCTTTCTCTTTCTTCAGTTATTAATTTACTTGTATTCTCATTCCCAAGAATATCAATGTTGTTTTTATCATGTGCTTTTTCTTGTTTGGAATTTGTGTTTGACAGTTTACTCTGCTTTTGAATATTTTTATGATTGTTTTGCTCTTCACTCAAACTTTGGTGACTATTTTTTTTTTTGTTATTTATTTTAACAACCCATCTAATAAAAATAATATAAATGTATGACTTTTGTGAGTAAAAATCACATTAACATATTTAAGTATTCATTAATATGAATGGTCAAAACTATTGTTGTTTTCCATGAAAAATGTTACATTATGAAATTTGAAACTTAAAAATAGTTAAATTATCTATGATTCAACTATCGTACAATAATAATGACATGGTTAAAATAATTTTTTATACAATAGCATGTTAAGAATTTAAATATATTAGTACCTATTTAAAATAATGTAAGTAATGAATATTAATTATTAACAACAGACTCATCTAGATCATAAATTATTGATAAACATATACATTCTTCACGCAAATTAATGTTCCATCATATAATTTAAAAATGTGGGAAATTAGTTAACCTTTTCATAATGTAGGTAACTACACCTCTACCACACAGGTAGATGTTAAATGTACTTCATAATTAAGAAAGTCTATGTTATATATGCACTAAATATGAATTCTATAATAAATCATTGCGTACTGGAAACAATTATGAGTAGTGACGAAATCATTTTTTCCTAGTACATTTTGATACATTAATATGTCTATTACAGTAATTTATTTTATTATAAATTTAACCATAACTTGAATAAATTATTTTTAAATATAATACATAAAATATATTATATTATTAATAATTAATACAAAGTAATATTTAAAAGTCAATACAACTTAATGAAGATTTATATGAATATATTTGTTATATAAATACTAATTAGACAATAGCATGAAATTGATCTAAATAATTTGAAAATGCTGCTGTAAAATATTATAATTAGAGCTTAGATGTTTATAACTGCATATTTTTTGCGTCCAACCAGAACTATACTTTAGTATGATATATATTTTTTCATATTTGAAATTGTTGAGCATATAAATGCATATATTGAATATTTTTAGATTATTTAGCATATATATTATAAATTATAAGTATAATATTAAAAAAGCAGGAAAGTAGGTATTGCTCTGCTGTACATTAGGTGGTGGGGTGGAACTCTGATTAGGGTAGATTAGATTTGAATGCAATGATAGGTATCATTGTAATCGAAAAAATTGTGACTATGAATTTCTTTTATTTTTCAACTGCTATTGTAACAATATGTTAAGAGCCTTGTATTAAATTTTCAAGACTTTCTACCCAACAAATTTATATCGATTTTAATTTTTAAAAAAATAATAATGATCGAAAATTGCATATACCTATGAATAGTTCAACTTAAGTTGAAATTTTTTGAAAATTGCATGTTGATAGAATATATTTATATATGATTGTGCATAAAAATACCCATTGTTTTCTTAATTTTTAGTTTGTTTATCCCGATTATTTAGACCCCCAAAGTACCAACTAGATTCACTTTCTGATCGAACAGGTACTGAAGTCAAAAATCGAATCACTTTTACTGCCCAAAACGTGATGACAGCAGACAGACACAAAAAAAAAAAGCGGGAAAGTGGGTATCGCTCTGCTGTACATAAGGTGGTGAGGTGGACCTCTGACTAGGGTAGGTTAAATTTGAATGCAATGATAGGTATCATTTTAACGAAAAATAATTCTATAGGTTAGGTCTATAATTTGTCAGTCTAGGATATATTATATTTAAATATTGTCATGTATTCTATTTTGAAACAAATATTTTATTTTCCAATTAGGACGCATTTTGAATAAGTCATGGTTAATCAATTTTCCCAAAAACATTGCATGTAGTAATCATAATTCATAATACCTTATGTTATCATAGATATACATATACCTGGTTTGAGGATAAATCGTTATCATTACACGATTTCATAAAAATGTTTGAGTTTGACTCAAACACTCAAAACATTTTTCCTATAATGACGCTTCAAATTTTCTCTATAGCTATTCGAAGCAAAACTTATGGAAAACTTTGTGATGAATTTTATAACCTTATATATAAATAATATATAAACAATATTATGAATTTTGAACTACTAAATAATTTGCGAATATTCATGGTTTTGACGAATTTTTGTCAATATTTGAAATTCAAATACTTATAAAAAAAAATTGTGACAATGAATTTATTTTATTTTTCAACTGCTATTGTGCTATTGTAACAATATGTCAATAAGAGCCTTGTATTAAATTTTCAAGATTTTCTACCCAAAAAATAAATTTTTATCGATTTTAATTTTAAAAAAAAAACTAATGATGATCGAAAATTGCATATACCTATGAATAGTTCAACTTAAGTTGAAATTTTTTGAAAATTTCATGGTGGATAGAATATACTTATATAAACATTCGGTGAAAATTGCATGTATCAATGGTAATTTGTTTTAAAGTTACATCAAAAATCAAAATCGATTTTGTCGAAATCTGACTGTACGTAAAATTTCCTGTTTTTCCCTAAATTTTTAGTTTGTTTATCCCGATTATTTAGAAAAATATTGAACATTTTCTAGTTTTGACCCCCCAAAGTACCAACTAGATTCACTTTCTGATCGAACGAGGTACTGAAGTCAAAAACCGAAGCACTTTTACTGCCCCAAAACATGATGACAGACACAAAAAAAAAATATATTCATGGTTTTGACGAATTTTTGTCAATATTTGAACTTCAAATGCTAATAAAAAAAAATTGTGCCTATGTATTCTTATAATTTTTTAATCACTATAAGGATAACTTATGAAAAACTTTGTATTAAATTTTCAAGTACCTATTTTGAAAGGGCCAAAAAAATTTTTTCGACACTTCAAAAAAAATTTTCAGAAAAATTGAAAATTTCAGTTGACAACATTTATCTCAAAAAAGGTCAAAATATTTTGAAAATTAAATCATGTAAAGAAAATAACTGGTAAAATTTTCATGAATCAACGACTTATAATTTTTGAATAATAGCAAATATTTAAAATCGTTTGAGGATAAATCGTTATCGTTATGCTATTTCTTAAAAATTTAAAATTCAAACGCACTTAAAATTTTTCCTTTAATGCTTGAGTTTTCTCTAAAGCTACTTGATAGAATGTTGTATTTTTAATCTTTAGTTATAAACACAAAAAAAATTATGATTTTTCAACTTCAAAATTACTTGCAAATTTTTGCGTTTTCGACAGATTTCGTAAAAATTTGAACTATAAACGCTTATTAAAAAAAAATGTGACTAACAATTTTTAATTTTTTTTTGCTACAATAATAACAGCTCATAAGGAACCTTGTATTAAATTTTCAAGTTTTTTGGTCATCCAACATTTTTTTACCGACACTTCAAAAAAATATTCTCAAAAAAATCGAAAATTTCAGTGGTCTATAAATAACTCAAAAAAGTCATGAATTTTTGGAAATTAAACTGTTTATCACAAACATAAAAATTTGGTAAAAATTTAGTGTACAATTTTTACAGTGATTAGTTTTAGAATTACAACCATATAAAAAAATCGATTTGGTCGAAAACTGGTTTTGCGTATAAATTTCCGTTTTTAGATTTTTTAAATAATCGGGATAAACAAACTAAAAATTAAGGGAAAAACAGGAAATTTTACGCACAATCAGTTTTCGACAATATCGATTTTGATTTTTGATGTCCGTTCAGAATCGTTTTTTGTTTACAATGATACCTATTATCATTGCATTCAAATTTAATCTACCCTAGTCAGAGGTCCACCCCACCCCCTAATGTACAGCAGAGCGACATCCACTTACCCGCTTTTTTATACTGCAATACAAAAATAAACCATTGCTAATATTGTGTTTATGTGTAACACATGAGATCAGATATTTATAAGCCAGCAGTACAAAGGCTATGGAAACTGACAAAATTGATAAATTCAAGTATGCACTGTTCAACTCTGTAGACATGATTTATAAAAACATATTGTTGGAACGTTGAAATTCTTCAAAATTTAGAAAATATCAGAAAAATAATTGTTATACAGTGTAATCACTAATCATGACATTTAAAGTACTAAACCTATGTAAACATTTTTATTTAGATCAAAAATGAATTAATCCCTTGTTCATATTTAATAGCTGTGTATTTAGTAATAAAATCATTTTAAATACACATAAAAGAGTATATACATTTTTTTGAATTAATATTAACCCTTTTTTACATATATTTGTTGTAAAAATTGGTATATTCAATAAATTATATAGCATAAAATGTATATTTTGAATGCATATTTTAATGTAATTTTGGTTATTAACTCCAAACTCTAATTATAAAATATGTAAAATTTTAAAATTTCCTCAAATAATATTTTTAGAGTAAAAAAAAAAAAAACTAAAATTATAATTCTTCCTTTAAATAACTAATATCAATTTTAAATATCTATTGAAAAATTAAGCCTTTATTTCAGTTATATATAGACCTTTAATGTATTTAAATAGGAATAGTAGCAACTTATGAGGAACTTTGAATAGTTTGAAAATAGTCAAAATATTTTGGAAATTATACCAGACAGAAATATGGTAATATAAATATAAATTAATCTATGTTACATGTATTTAGTTATTAATTCTTAAGTTACACAAAAAATCAAAATCAATTTTGGTAAACACTGCAGGTATTTCATAATAATTAAATCTTTTTTCTTCATTAATATTAAAAAGACTGAAAGTTTTCAATTTCCCTCCTCACAAGTATCAGCTAGATCTGGTATGATATTAGAACCAACCTTCAAAATTGTATCACAAGGAATTTGTTTAACTAAAAATCATTTATACACTTGAACAAATATACAAATTGCAAAACCAATAAATTTATTTTTCCACAACTTAAAAGCTAAAATAATAAAGTCATGACTCAACTACAGAACAATAATCATTACCTAATTCTTATTTTTTTTTTTTTTTAATGACAACATGTACAGTGTACACATAAATATTAATTAAACCAAGACAAGCGATGAATACAAGAAACTAAACATACCCTTCTTCAACATCATCATCCAATGATTTACAATCTATATCCTCATTTGAATCAATTGTATTTATTCTGTGTGCTTTATTCATTTCTAATTCATATTTGTCAGAATCTTTTTCATAAAAAGATTGATTACCATCTTGATTTGTGTTAATTTCATTGCCATTCAGACTAATTAAAATATAAATTAATTTAATATAAATGATACTATTTGTATTTTGATAACAAATATATAAAAAAATTGAGAATCAAGGATGTATTCTACATATTATGATAAATTTAACAATACTATTAATGATGTATCAAAATTTATTATTTTTATAACCAAACTTTAAGATATTATATGGTAAAGATTACTATTCTATTTAAAATCAAATTTATTTTAATTTTAGTTTAATAAAAGAAGTTGCATGGAAAAAAGGAATGATTTGCCCATTTTTATTTTTCAGATTATTTTGAACAATATCGCTTTAAAGTTTAAAGATCATTCATTTATCTATTTCACATACTTTAAAATTTGTAAGATTATACCTTGAGTAAAAATGTTCATGACCTTAAGTACTAAAACAAAGCAGTACAAATATCAAAGAATGCATTATAAACATTCAAAATATAGCCATGACATTAGACGATATATTAAAAAATTGTATTGTTATTTGAATTATAAACATTTTTTTTTTAAATAAAAAAAAAAGAATTTAATTCTATTAACTTTGTACTAAAGTTAATTATATACAGAATGTTAACCCACATATGCTAATCCCTTAATACTGGATCCTAATGCTGTTTTACTATTAATAATTAGATTTACTATTATTATAAATGTAGTAAGTCGTTGTAAATTTTAATAAACTTCTTTTTAGATTCTCTTAGGTCAGTGTTTTCATCTTAAACTATTTTATTAATCCTAAAAAAATATGGTTTAATTATAAAAGATGAAATTTTTTTTGTATGATGTTTATATTACAGCATAAAATCAATTAAACATTAAAAATATTAAATAGTAGTTCCTAAGTATAATAGTTGAAATATAAGTTAATCTAGAGTAATAAACTCATTGATTCTTATAACATACTTTTCTTTTTTGTCTGATTTTTTATTTTTAACTTTGTTCTTTTTGTTATTTGTAGATTCTAATTTGCACCTAAATAAATTTATAACAAATTTAAGTATAAATATAAACAATACTTTTATAAGTAGGGTTAAATGCTACCTAAACTCTAAAATAAATATACCTATCGAAAAAAAATGATTAACATTAATAACTGTCTTAAATAAAATGAGAGGTTGACCAAGAAGTTCAGACCCCACTCCACTATTGGCCAATAATGATATAATTTTTTTTAAGTGGATTGTAAAAAAAATTATTCAACAATTTAACATGTCTTAATGACAAAATAATAAAGTCCTGCAAAAAGAAAGTTATGACCAGAAACCTGACAGAAATATACACTTTTGAATTTTGATGGTCCCATGAGTGTCCCTTATAGGCAGGTTTCATTGTCAAGTTAATCCTCAGCTTCATGTTGGGAAAGTTATATGGTTCTCTGCATGAGCGATTTCTGAATACTGATACTTTAGTATAAATACTAAGAACAATTAACTAAATTAAAAATTCTATTAGTTGTTATTCAATTTAATTATTTTGTTTTACATTTGGTTTCCTACATTAAAGATTTCAAGGAAAAATTTGATGCGTATCAATACCCTCTAATTTCTTTCTTGAACATACATTTTTAATTTACCAATTCACAAATAATGCCAATTCAGTATACTAGAAATAATATTATTGTAACACTAATAATAAATTTAATTCAGAAATAATTTTGAGAAATTATCTATTTATTGAATAGCTTAAAATCACTGTTTTCCTTTAATTTAGATCGTGAGATAACACTTTTCATAAGTTGTGGGCACATTTATCATTTTTATAAATAAAATTAACAACTCAAGAAAAATAGTTGAAATTAAGCTATAATGACTATTAATTTATTTATGAAGTAATTAAAATAATGTAACTATACTTTTTTTACAAAAACTGAAAATAATTATAATATTGCACTCTATTCACCGAGAGAGCATAACTAGGCAGCGGCCAAAACAAGCCTCAGCCCAGACATGGCCATAGTTAGCGGTTAGGTTAGGAGAAAAATTTTATTTTGCACTTTCTTTGGAGTTACACTTCCTAGCTGGACAGAGTATAGTTATAATCTTTTAAATTATTATAATATTTCATTTTTTGTAACTAAATTGATTTTATTTATGTTTGCTCTATTAGGTTATATTATATTAATAAATAATAAATACCAATTATTGTAAAAATATTTGCAAAGGAAAAGTGTATAATATGTCATTGTCGGTTGGTAACTGTGGTCGTTTTTTTTTTAAAAAGATTCAGGCCAACCTTTTGATGGATGTTTGCAAGCTTAAATCAGTAATCTGTTTTAATACAGAACTACTATAGGATAAAATATTTTAATACAAAAGGAACATTTATTTTAATTGTTTTTTATTTTAAGCTAAAATATTTGATAAATAAGGCTTTAATAAAGTATTATAGGTAAGTGTAAGATATTTTTGTATTTTTGTACCAGTTACCTTTTAGAATTTTTTCTTTTGTCCATTTTGATCGGAAATTATTTTTTCTAGATTTAAAAAAAAAAAATACATTTTAAGTATTAATATAATAGTTAATATAAACTAACTTACAAATTGTAATATCTAGTGCTATTTAGTCTATCATTAAATTAACAATAGTAGATGCATTATAGATTAAAACTATAAAATAGGAATTTCAATAAGCAAAAGTACCTAAGTGAATTGAGAATATAATATATTAATATGATAGAACTAATAAAGCATGTTTATTTATTTACTCTTTCTAAAATGTGCTAGTAACATACTACATAGTGTTACTACCTATAGTGTTTTTATCTGGTAACTATACTTATTAATATAATAGTAATTATTGTTGAATTCTTGGTTACAGAAATAATTAGTTTGATGGTTGTATCTAATTATGATGCAGAAAAATTTCTAAATGTTTCAAGTAGATGCTTATTAATAACAATTTAAATAATATTTTTCAATAGAATTACATACCATTAAATTTAATTTAAATTTTATACAGACTAAATAAGTAATTATAGTAGCAACTCAATTAATAACATTTTAAAATATATTTTTCATAAATGCCTATACGTAAGTAAGTTTAATTTAAAATATTAAAGGTAATAACCCAAGTATAAACCAGTATACTTACAAAACAGACGTACAATTAAAAAAAAACTATTATATTTAAATATGTTTAATAAATTCACAGCTACAGAAAAAATAACAATCATATGACATTAGTTTATAAACTTGAATAATTGAAAATATTTTGCCACATTTAATATGATCATTATGATCAAAAAGTTTACAATAAATATTAATTGTATAAATTACTAAAATCTAAAGATCTAAAATATATTATTGTCATTAAATGTCAATATATATAATATATAGTGTCAATAACCATTATGCAGTATACTTATATTATCATTTATCAATAATCATTAATCAAACATTGCCGGTTGTCTGTTCAACAATAAGAATAATATGAAATACCTAGTAAGCAACTATAACACTTAAAACAGTTTGATGTGGTTTGAAAATATTTATATTATTTGCTCTTTTTATCTACGTGACATGACCATATATTAAAAAACTCATCAATACCTAATACCTATATTATAATGTGACGGGCTCAGATTAGTACATATACGATTCACTACATAATTTTTATCTTTATAAAATACTATTTATCGAATTTCAGACATCATAAAATACGTGTTTATGTGTCATGAACTATTATGTTTTGTGTATACCATGTAAAACCATGAAATTGTGTTGATTGTTACTTGTTAATTGTTATGGGTTAACACGCGTTGAATTCTTCAATGTTGACAAGTCTTGACTACCATCATTTCTTAACTTTTAATCAGAGACTTCAGAGTTTGGACTTGAACTACTGTTGTTATAACTATTAACTAATAATTAGCTATTAGAAGTCATTGACAACTTACAAAGTACCTCCGGACTCGGGCATTCAAAACAATCAAAACATTCAAAACTATCTAAATTGAATATTGAAATATGAGAAAAAAAATAACAGTAACGTACAACGGTTGACGTGATGTTAAGATAAATGATAAAACATAAAACCATAATACAACATTACAGAATAGATATTAGATAATATGTTCATTGTTGTATATAATATTTCAATATCTGTAATCTATCTTCTGTGCCATTTCCATTTTCCATAGTCTTATATTTTATATTTTTATATTTACACAAATTTAGTTTTATTGTTCTGTGGTTTTATGTTTTATCATAGTAAACTATACAGTAAAATTAAATTCATTTATAAAACCACCGTATCTCTGCTCAGTCTGCTCCATAGATAAGCACCTATATAAAGCTCTATGGTAGAATTTGAATTAGGTGCACCCCCGTGACAGAGTAATATTACTCTATGGCCCGTGATCAGACATCAGCTGTTGTAGCTTGTAGGTCTAGTAACAGTTATTTTTTTATAGTAGGTTATTCAATAAGTTAGTTTACCGCGATTGTTTGCTTATCATTTTTTTTTTTTTTTTTGGTCAATGTCCAATCAATTCTCATCACTGAAAGGGATGAGGTATTAAGCTATATTAAAATTAATAATAATGTTTAAAAATAAAATAAAAATCGTTTAGATTGAATTGATATCCAAAACTTAGCTATCTACGTTTGGTCCGGCGCGTATTTATTTCCAGAAATATTTATTCCAACGATCAATTTTTCCACAATCTATCAATATCACTATATAAATTATAATTCCAATGCTTATTTAATCTATCATTATTTTAGATTAGGAGAAAGGAGATACACAAAGTTACAAACCTTTTGCGCTCAGTCACTAGTCAGTCAGTCGTTGCATAATTGTGAGGGTGCAAGCCGTAAGGGAAAGGGGCAGTTACTTAACTAAAATTTGTATGGGTGCAAAGGTTTGATTTTGCCGCTCCCCCACAGATAATCCAACAATGCAAATATTTTAATCTTCTTAAGTTAAGAAAGAATCCAATATATTCAACATATCATAATATTTACTATTTTTTTCCTCAAACTATTTCATAAAAAATTACATTTATATTATGTTCTCTTAATCTACTGTATATTATGTTGACGTATTGTGAATACAATTTAGTTGAATATAGTTGAAGGCCAACTTCACGTACACGCTAATATTATCACAATAGTCGCATTTAATGAAGTAATTAAATCATTTGTTTGTTATTATTTATACACCAAATAAAAAATATGACATGTAAATAATATTATACTATAATAACTTTTATTAGTGAACTCTTATATGGTATACTAGTTTAGGCTATTTCAAGTAGTTTAAGCATACATAATGTACAATATATATTATTTATTATCTATGAGTTTAAGGCTATATTTTCCAACTAATTGTCAAATATATTATGAATATTGTATAGATGATAAGTACCTAATATTCTGATAAAATTAAGTTAGTAAGTACTCAAATTCAATTTAAATATTTATATTTATAGACACTATAGTACCTAAAAGTATTGTAGTGGTATAATATGGTATATACAACAAAAACTAAATCATGAAATTCTCCGTCATACATAAAATATTTATAATTCAAATCAAACATATTTATTTAAATAAAGATAGTAATAATAACAATTGTTCATAATTTCCGATACTTAAGACCAATTTAAATATAAGGGTATTTTTAACAGTACAGAAAAATTATAGTCCAGCTAAAATTCAATTTTTAGGTACCTATGATTCATGAGTATATTCTGCAACGCCTCAAATAATGATGCCCCTACGATCCTACATGCACGTGCGTACGGAGTAAGGCGCTAGGTGTGCCTAGAGGGCTAGAGAGGCACATAATTAAGGGGGACGATCGCCCCCTCCCCAAGCCTTTATAATAGTCTATTTTTGATAAAAGCGAGACATAAATTTCCACCATAAAAAAATTTAAAAGTATAATAATAAAATCATAATTGTTTTATATTATGTGTAAGAGCATATCGACACTTATAATAAAAATTTATTATTGAGGATTTGGACTATTAAAAAAAAAAATTGCCCCCCCCCCTCAATATGAGGTCCTATGATAGATAGTACCTGTGACTAGGCACTCCCGAAATTCTATGATGAAACTCTAAAATTTAAGTCCCAGAGCCTAGGGCCCGTATTTTTATTGATGTTACTAGAATAAAAAGTAATTTATTCTAAAATTTGTGGTAAAAAATAAATCATGGATCGTAATAAAAAATATCAGTGGCGTAACTATGGGGTAGCGAGGGGTAGCGGTCGTGACCCCAAACATTTTTATGGGGTGGCAAGAGTATCATTTTGTTACCCCAAAATTATTTATATAATTTAGTAAAAAAAATCCACGTCAGTGTGTATTTACTATTTATTTATCTTTAAATAGTTATCAAGAAAAAAATACGTTATTTGTGAATTTTCGGGGTACCACACGATTGCGTACGATGTTTCTTTTTGAAAACACGATTGCGTACGTTACACGATTGCGTACGATTTACTGTGCATCGTTGCTAAATTAATGTTTTTATTTTTGATCAGTAAAATTTAAATTTTGGAAAAATGACTTAAGTTATGGTACCACTTAAAAATCTCAATTTTCGATAAATACCTATGTTATAATAATATAGTACACAAAATAAAATAATTAAATGTTAAAATAATATAATAAAAAATAGTTATTCAATAATAATAAAAAAAAAAATTATGGAAGTAACCCCTGTTCTATAAGTTCAAAGCAAATGGCAACAGTGCTTCAAAGCTGCAGACAAAAATCGTACGCAATCGTGTTTTACCGGAATTTTCGTGTTATAAAACTGTATAATAATAGTATAATGATAAGTATAATATAATAATAATATATAAGTATAATGATTATTTTAAAATAATTTAGGAGGAAATTATGCGTATAAGTGGTACTCATCACTCACTATGCTTATTGGAGAAGGTGAAGTATTTAAAAGTGTTCGTTACCCCAAATATTTGCTGTTAGTTACGCCACTGAAAAATATAATAATAAAACATACCTATGATATTTATTGGAATAACTTATTATGATTATTAGGTATACGTTACATTGTTACGGTAACAAGTAAATGTTATTGACTATAAGAGTCATTATAATAGACATTAGATCTATGAAAAAATTTAAATTGGTAGTTTGGTACTAAATACTAGTAATTATTCTGATTAATATGTACATGCCTTGAAGAGATGGCCCAAATTATGGAAAATGACACGAAAATATTGTAGGCGCTCCTAAAATTCAGATTTGTCGTTCCAGCTCCACAACATTTTTTCAAAGTAGATAGGTACTTATTTTTTTCCACTGAAATTATATTTTAAATTATTTTTATTCCGATACCCTCCGTGTTTCCATAAAAACGTCATCCAATTATTTAATTTTGTTTTTTTAGTTCTTAGAGCGCCACTCTTAAGGTTATTGTCTTAATAAATTAATAAAATTGCAACAGAAGTATTGTACAGGCGCATATACAGAGGGAGGTTAGGGTTCAACCTCCCCATCCACCGAAATAATTTTTAATATAGTAATATTTCTATATACTTGCTTATGAACAAATTTCATACATACAATTTTGATATTTAGCATAATAATAGTCACATTAAAAATAATGAGCAAGAAGGGATATATTGTTGTATTACAATTTGGATTGCTATATCCCCCCTCCCCCCGAAATTTTATTCTGTGTACGTGCCAGATATTGTATAAGTTTACAAGCTTACAACATGTCAACACGAGATTGTTACTTGTTCCAAAAATATATCTTCCACATGCTTTCACGAACCATTTTTTTCATTAGACATTCAATCAATGATCTTTTATTCTAATACAATTTCAAACTATACTATTTATACTATTGGAACAAATACGTCTTTATTTTGTAGAATATTCACACAGATATTATGAACGGGTATATTGTAGTGATTGTACTTTTGTACATACTCGTATTATTATCTCTACTAGTACATAATATCCATTAAACTATATGTTATCAATTTATCATATAGTTCAATGATAATATCACGGTCTTGCTGCATATTAATAATAACATTATCACAAAAAATAAAATTGAAATTACTTGTAAAATAATGTTTTTTTTTTTTTTTTTTTTAAATGTAAGATTTACCCGATTTAAATGATTTAAAATTAATAAGTCAACTCTTAAGAGTTAAGACTTCTCGTTAAGAGAATGTTACCGGGTATTGGTGTATTTGGGACAGGTAACTATTATTTGCATAAAATTATTTCCTATATATTTTAAATTTAAAATAAATGTTATAAAATTTAGAATGACCATCATATAATATTAATATTATTTTTCCATTTGCTTTAGAGTTTATTTATCTTATCTTAAGGCTTTTTATTAACTACATTTATTATTTTAATTGTGTTAATAATAGTTTTTATGAAGTTAATGTTAAAGAAAATGATAGATAATATTAAATAGACAAACACCACCAAATAATTGGTCTGTAACTAATTGATTTAATATGTTAACAGGTAAAGTTATTGAGATAATCGTACCCTTTTTACGCGATAAGGGTTTCAAAGTAGAAGCAATATGGGGACGCACCATGAATGAAGCTGAAGAAGCTGCTAAACGTCTTCAAATACCGTTTTGGACTAACAAAATTGATAATGTGCTCCTAAGAAAAGATGTAGATCTCATTTTCATTGTATGTTCTCCAAATCTTCATGCACAAATAGCCGTCAAAGCATTGGGTATTGGGAAACATGTTCTGTGTGATAAGCCAGCTGGTTTATGCCAGAGTGAAGCTATTAAAATGGTACATGCTGCACAATACTATCCTTCACTTATATCAGTTGTCAATCATAGCTTGAGATTTTTACCAGCATTTGTACAAATGAAAAAACAGATTGTTGAAAACAAAATTGGAAATGTGTTTTTATGCGATGTAAAAGTACAAATGGGTCGTTTGTATGGGGATAATTATAACTGGTTATGTGATAAAACAATGGGTGGTGGGGTTTTAACTTTAGTCGGAAGTCATGTTATAGACTTGGTTACATATTTGACTGATCAAAAAGCTATCCGTGTTCATGGTATTGTTAAGACATTCAATAAAGATTTTAAGTGCATGACTGGCGTAAGGCAAGTGACAAGTCCAGACTTCTGTACTTTCCAAATGGAAATGACAGACAGGTCTTTAGTTACAGTCACATTAAATAATCATCTTGCTGGAACTTATATACAAGAAGTGCTTATGTGTGGTACTGAGGGTAATTTAATTGTCAAAGGTGGAGATTTATATAAGGACAAAGACGAAGTATTGTATTTGGATGTGGAAGACTTACAAAAATCAGATGCGATAAATGTAGTTTCTGCAGATATCATGCCTAGACCTTGTATGAAAGGTTTACTAAAAATGATCAGTGCTTTGCGAGAGGCATTTTTGCCAGTTGAAGATAAAAGAGGTTGGATAAAAGAACCAGTTTCATCTGCAGCCACTTTTGAAGACAGCTTGTACGTCCAAGCAGTAATTGATGCAATACGATCTTCAAGTGGAAACAAAGAATGGGTTAAAGTTGAAGTAATCACAGAAGAACCAGATCCTAATCCTTTACTGAGCGCTGCTGTAAGAAAGAGTGGCATGTCCATGTAATTTGTAAAAATACAAATATATTATTTAATTTCTTTATTGGCATTTTTACTTAAATAACAGATTTTTATTGTATACATTTTATAACAAAATATAACTTATCTTTTTAACAAGATCTCATTTTTATTATACAATTTTGTAAACAATAAATTTTAAATTGTACAAATAAAAAAATAGAAGCAATTAGTGGTCCATTTAATACAATACAATTAAACGTGTTTATTTCACTGCAGAAGGATTTGATTGAATTTCAGATATGTAACTGAAAAAAAAAGTAAAATTAAATATTAAAACACAATTAAACCTCCATAATATCCAGTGGGAACAGTAGTCATAGTTATCCAAATTATTCATTTTTTACTGTTAATTGTGTACTTTATAAGGCATTATAAATGTAGACATCAAATCAATAATACTATGTATCACATTAACCAATAAATTGTTACAACTTTAAAACTAATACATTTAAAAAAAGTTAAATATTAACTGCTGAAAATTCAAAAATATACTAATTCAAAACCAGTGGTCAGCACCCTAATTGTAGTGAAGCTACTTTAATTGTAGCTAATAACTATGAAAGTGTAGCTACAATATCTACAATAAAACAAAATATTATAGCGCGCTAGAAATTTATGGTTAGCGTAGCGAAAATTTTATTAAAATAATATGATGACAGTTTTTTGGTTTTGAGTTTTCTTAAAAAAATACATGAGAATCTTCAAATAAACCTGCCTCCCGGAAATACAAGAAAATAGTAGTAGGCATTAACAAATTATGACCAAGTATTTAATCATACAAGTGAATATCAAAATAAACCAAGACAATTTAAAAAAAAAAGTACTGCACTACAATTTTCAAAAAAGTAACTTTAGCGATAACCAGCTACTTTAATTGAGGGTAAAAACATTAGTATTAGCGTGCTACAAAAAAATTAGTTGCATCTTGATCACTGTTTAAAACATCTTTAACCATAAAATACTTTTTATTGAATTTATCAGCTTATGACTAATTAATAACATATTTTTATTTAAATAAATAGCCTTGCCATACAAGCAGTTTTAAGGTTAACAAAACCTTATTTTTATTGTATGCAGTGACCATTGTGTTTATAAAAGAAAATAATTTGTAGATCGCCTAAATAATTTAATACTTATAAATGATAACTTTATTAAACATTTCTTAGAATCCTAGACAGTTTGATATTAATTATAAAAATACAAAACATTATTTGTATTTAATGTAAAATGTCATACTTGGTCATCTCTTTAATTTGTTTATCAATTTCCTCTTCAATTTCTTCCAACTCTTTCTCACAAGTCATCAATTCATTATATTTCTTATCTAATGTAGTGATTGTTTGTTCTAATTCATCCATGTTGTCCACAAGCTTTTGAGCTGTTTCTTGTGTATCATTTTTAATTACTTCAGTCCCAATAGATTCTAATAAAACCTTAGCATCATCTAAGAAAACATTTACACAAAATTAAAAGTTCATTTTCATAATCAACAGTATACTCCGACTTTGATATTCAAGTAAAGATCATAAATTCGTAACTAACCTGTCAACAGAGGAGCTTCTGTTTCGTCTATTGTTTTTAAATCTTCTTCAATTTCTTCTTCTACTGGTACTATAGGACATTGTGGTATGGGAGGTTTTTTATTACTCATTTTATTTATGATATTTCAAACTTAATTTTTGAATAATTTTAAAAAGACAAAAAATAACCTACAGTTTTTCTACTCATGTAAGTTCAATGCGATATGCGATTGTCATCAAAATCAAATGTATACAAACTACCAAGTACCTGTGATTATCATATTTCGTATTTTCGTAATGAAATATAATTATTTGAATGCATACAGCATATTATTATCTACATAGTACATATTATCAACCATTTACACAATCACAACCACGATTAAAGATAGTATCTTTAATCGTGATCACAACCATGGCTTAAGATAATACCACAGATTATATAAAATTTATATTATTATTATTATTATATTTATTTATTTATTTATATTATATTTGTATTTATATTTATTTATTATATAAAATTTTATATAATCTGTGATAATACTATCTAAAGCCGTGATCACAACCTCTTGAAGTCTTGTACGATTTGAAATTTGAATAAAACTATTGTGATAAAACCATTGAGTAATATTACTTCATGACGTGTTATCATAACAATTTAAAATAAAATAAAATCATGGTTTTCCACAATTCCATGGCTAAATTTAGCCATGCACAATTCCACGTTTTAGTTTTCTACTTAATTTAATTTAATTTATTTCGTCTCATATGATATATTGACATATTAATACTCACCTTGAAGCCAGGTATTTTTGAATAGTTCGTATTCTTTACTCTATAATAAAATATAAAAATTTTATTTATTTCAAAATAAGATTTTAATAGGTATATATTTTTAATTGAAAACAATAAATATATGGTGGTAATCAGTTCTTTATTGATGATGAAACAAAATTATTTTTGTTAATTGGGATCTCAATCTTTTTTTGGGTTGACATAATATTGATTGTTATAATAGTCTGGTAATCGAATTTGTGAATTGAACTTGTAGTGGTTGCTTAACGTCTTATTTTACCGCTGTAATCCTGCACCAAGTATATTTTGTGGAAAACTCGACTCCACCACAAGTCCACAACTGTGTGCCAATTGCATCCAAAATGCATTCCATATGTGAATTTTTTATCTAATCGTAGCGATTAACCTTTACTGTTATTTTTTTTAATATAAATTGTATACGTAGGGGAAACTTATATATTTTCTGTCACAATCGAAATATTTATAGTTCGAATAGGTTAAAGGTGAAATAATATTTGCGTAGGAGAAACTCCTTAAATATTTGTTGCCACAATCGAAATACTTACAATTCGAATAGGTACAAAGTTAAATTATTTGTCTTTTCGATTTTTCAAATTAAAGTATTTAGAGTATTTAAAACAAAATCATACTGAATAAACGGACATTAATTATGTTAAATTTAGCAAAGCCTAAAGTATGTATTAATTTAATTTACAAAAATATTTTTGATTATGTAAAATTTTCAGATTTTATTGGTGAGTAATTATTTTTATAATATTATAAAATAACATATTTATTTATTATACTATGTATTAATATATTAGAGCAACCCAAAGAGCCATTGAATTTTGTATATCAAAATGACACATTTGTTATTGTGACACTTTATTTGACCACCAACTGTCATAAATCGAAACATCATCGGATTTGTAAAAAAAAGTCGTTAACCATAATGTAAGCATAAATAGAGTATAAATGTTTTTTTTTCAAATAAAATTTTTTTTTCGTCTATCTTAACAGGAAATCTCTATAAAGGTTTCGGGAGCTATTATTTTTGGCGAAAGATTGTTTAATGATGGTAAAGGTCCAATTATTTTTACTCTTGACCAGTTAAATATTATTTTAAAGAGTTTTGGCCATTATATTAACAATTAACTCACATAAGTATTAGGACAATACTTGCATTTTGCAAGCCAGTATTAACGATGTCAAAATAGCCCAATTATAACTATTTGAAGAAATGGAGAATATATTTCATTTTCTTCTTAACAATATATTCATCAATGATGTTGATGTATTGTCAAAAAAGATTGTTGATGATCAACCAAAATACTCAAAAAAAATAAATGCATAAAAATTTGCATATCAGTCTATTAAAAATAAAATGAATAGTGCACAAATGAAAAATTTATTAGAGTTATATGCACTATCCCACAAGTAAACTATACTATAATTACACTTTTTAAAATAATTCACTTTACACTAATAATGTATTACTTTATTAAAAATATATAGTGTTAAAAAATATCGAGGTTGAAGTTATCAAAATTTTATATAAAACTTGCATTTTATTGATACAAAATGAAACAAAAATTGCCTAATATGTTGCCATAATGTTGTCATATAATATGTATGACTGAAAATACTGAGATAATACTACTAAAATGCTAGTATAAGCATAAATTATATACATTTTTATAATATTATATAATATTTTTATATAATCCGTGATATAAGGTTATTATTATAAAATAAACAATTTTTCCTAATAAATGAACTAATATTATATATTCAAATTAGGCACTAGATATTTATCCCAGTGCCCGGTGCTCTAGACACAGCGTTTAAAAAAAAATACAATATTACTGACTTCAAAGATTATGTGGCAATGATGAATTTAATTGTGTTTAATAATATAAATTAATTAAAATTATCAACAATTAAATATGTTTGTTTACAGAAATTCGTGACCGTGAGTATTAACTATTAAGCATTTAATGTTGACAATAATTCAAATATTTACAGATGTGGCATAGACAATTACCTTACATAATACATATTTTAATGATATGTTTTTATACTATACATAGAATGCTGCAAGTTACAAGAAATAATAGATTTTGTACATATACTTAAGACTTATAAACCTAATGTTATTGTGATAATGGTTATATTTATTATGGCATTGCATACAAAATGTAAATTCTATGATTTCAAACAAAAATTTCAGTATTATTATAAATTATAATTACTATTAAACTTAGATGCAAATTTTGAAGTTAATCCGTAAGTTGTTCAAATAACCGATTTTAATTTGTAACTAACACAAACACAATAACATTTAATAAACAAAAATTTTAACAGTTTATTTACAAACGATAAATTGGTGGAGATTGGCACTAAAGTATTTACTATACCAAAAAATATAATATTTGAATTAGAAATTTTTTCATACAGTGATGTCATTAACTTTTTATATTTTTTATAACTAATACAGCCATTAGCCATACTATGGTCTACGGTAATAATTCATCATTTATACTAATATTATATCATTGTTTATTATTTAAATTTAATATAAATCATTTTCAGATGCACAATATACATGAAACATTTGTTCTATAGTAATGAATATTGTCAACAGAAATAACACATACAACAATTATTGCAAGATATTCCTTTCTAGAACAATTGATAAATTGGAGAAACATAATACAGTTTTTAAACATGTATTATATAGTCATTCTCCATATATATACAAAATTAATACAATACACCCCTGGTTAAATCAATAATATATAATTATAAATTTAAAACGAATGACAACATCATTCAATGATTGTATAGTTTAACCAAGGAGGATATACAGATGTATGCGCATATGTATAAAGTAAATATATATATACATATTAAACTATTTATGGTATATTTAAGAGGATGTCACACCCACATGCGTTGTCTCTGTCTTACAAACGTAGAACATAGCAAAAAATACACTTGCGCGGGACAACTTTTCTCCCTCAGTATTTATAATAGAATTATAAAAATTTTACAACGCATTGGTAAGAACTTTATCGTCTTTATCTGTGTCATAGCGTCATTATTTTTTTGATAACATAAATATAATTAAAGTTATAAGCTTAATAAAACACATTTATTTTTTATTTTTTCATTTAATTACTTAAAATTATTGATTTGTGCTATCAAAGAAATAGTAAAGCTATACAACAAATAAAGTTCTTAACTATGCGTTGTGAAATTTTGAAAATTCTATTATAAATACTGAGGGAGAAAAGTTGTCCCGCGCAAGTGCATTTTTTGCAATGTTCTATGTTTGTAAGACGGAGACAATGCATGCAGGTATGACATCCTCTTCATAATAATAATATTAATAATAACCTTCTATCTTAGATGAATACTAAAATGTTTAATTTGAAAATAAAAGAATTTAATAATATTAAGTCAGTGACACAAAACATAGCCGGTCAAACTAACATAATAGAAAGTGTATTGAATAATATTATAATGTACAATTGTGATACAAATATAAATAATATTTTTAATTTGTATAATTGCAAGATTCAAGAATTACATGAAAAAATAAAGGATAATATAAATGGCATAAAAATTGAAAAAAAAACCCCGTCCATCTGGCAGTTGTGTACACACACTACACAACCACCCCCAACAAAAAAAATAAATACTAAGCCCAATATTGTTCTATGGACTGTAAGTAAACTATTTTTTTTTTTAAGTTTTTTATTTAATTAAAATATTTCTTCATTAATATTTCAGCTCCACATTTGATTGTTTTTATATTATACATTTTTTTATTAATTATACTTTTTTACTATTTAACGAAAAACTACAATTGTTTTATATTATACTTTTTTTTATTAAGTATACTTTTATACAATATACAAAATTAATACAATGCATGTGTAATTCACAAATATTTTTTTCCAAGCCTCTGTTTAAATTATTACAAATTTGGATATTCAAATGTAATTATTGTGTAAAATAGTGATCTGATTAAATTATTTTAGTTTCCTTTAAGTAATTTAAAAAAATAATTTACATGGGAACTTGAAACATTTTACTGCTAATTAAATAATCAACAATTATTTAAAAGCAATACAATTTTAAAATATTTAGATCAAATTTAAGGCATTTTAAATTTAATAAATTTATTCACTTAATTTTAAATTTTCAAATTGGAAGTGATAATAAACATTTATAGACTTGGTCAAAATGTTTAAACATTTAACACCAAGTCTCATATAAATATTGCTTTTTTTTTTTGTACATCAAAATATGCAAAAAAAATGTTAGTCTAGTAAATTTTCAATTTATCAAGATAAACTGGATGATATGTTATATAAGTATATGTTAGATAAGTGCTTACTTAAAATTTTCAAAAAAGATTTTTACAATATATAACCACTATACACTCATGTAATTTGCCAGTTGCCTGGCTGATTTTTATGTAAGATTTATCGTTTATGTTTAAAAATATTAATGACACTGTACTTTTTTGAATGGCACCTACTGTCGTCCAATAAAAAACGAATTTATCTGAAGAAGGTAGGAAAAAAATACCTATTGAAAATAATTTGAAACGATCTTTACAACGAATTCGCAGTAATAATTACCCAAAGTTAAAATCAATAAATTAATTAAACTTGGACAATTCAAAATGGGCCACTTCTGGTGGAAAAGGTTCACAGCAATTTCTTCTTTATGACTACAAAAATAATAAGAATAGAATTTTAGTTTTTGCTTCACGATTATGTTTAAAATTTTTATCATCATCAAAACATATATTTATGGATGGCACTTTTGCAACCTGTCCACGAGGTTTCTTTCAAGTATATTATGTTATTCATGCTCAAATAGAGGAAAACAGTTTACCGATAGTGTACGTATTACTGCAGAAAAAAACGAAAGAAACCTATATAGAAATGCTAATGGTGTTAAAAAAATATTGTACTTCGGTTAGTGATTTCGAACAAGCTGTGATAAAAGCAATTGAAGTTGTATTTTAAAATGAAGTTACAATCCAACTATGCTATTTTCACTTGAATCAATCTATTTGGAGAAAAGTCCAAGAATTAGGACTAGCCATAAAATACAAAGAAAATAAACAATTCAGACAAGCTGTGAAATTAATAAGTGCTTTGGCATTCTTACTTGTAAATATGTTTAAAAAAGGTAATAAAATATGAATTATTATTTAATTATTTAAATTATTTATTATTACTTTTTATTTTAGGAATATCTATATTGTATGACACAATTAATTACAATGACGATGTAGACCACATCTCAACTTATTTTGATGATACGCACGTCAAAGGAAATAAGGCAACTACTACGGAATTCGAAACCACGTATCTAAAACGCCAACCACCGATTTTTCCACCACATTTATGGAGTGTATATAATGTATCAAAAAAAGGTTGTGCCCGCACTAATAACATATCTGAAGCATTCAACAATAAATTTCAACATATTGTCAGGATCAAACATCCAAGTATTTATATTTTTATTGAATCGATACAAATAATTAATTCTAATACGATGATATCTTTGACAAAGAACAATAAAAATGTTTTTTTTAATTATTTTTTAAAACCAATAAGTGATAGAGAAAAAAATATTGTATCTATTGGTAATAGTTTTGACATTAACTTTTCTAAAGATGAACTTATGAATTATTTGTATTCCTTAAGTCTTGCTGTAAAACATCGATAAACCATTGAAGCTTAATTTTTGCGAGATATTATATTAATTTTGATTAAAAAAGGTTACTTGGTATTAACATTTAAATTATTTTTTTTTTTCATTTATTTATTATTGTAACTATTTGAATTATATTATATGAGAATGTTTTATGCTAAAAAGCTAAGCCGGGGACCAATTGTTTGTGTATAAAATTATGACGGGGACCGATTGTCCTAAATCCAATAAAAACTTATTAAGTAGGCCCACACTCACCTAAATTCCTGATAGCAAAAGTCAACAAAATTGGATTGACTGTATTATACATTTTTTTTAAATATTAGTGCCACATTAGAGAATTTTTATCTGGTCACTTGAAACTAATAAAATATATACTCTGTTCAGGTTCAGAGTGCCCAGTTGCTCGGTTGAAAACTAGTACTGTTCGCGCATGCATTTTGCTATTGGTGGAATCTGACAGTTGACAGCGGTGGTCGTAAAATGCCGACCAATCACTGGGCATCTGATGTCTCCTGGGGGTCTGACAGTTGCGGCTGCTTAGTATGCATGTGCGAGTTTGGGCACTCTTAACTTGAACAGAGTATAGTTTTAAAGATAACAATTACTAAATGCAGTACAACTACGTGAATCTTTGTATATTTTACAGGAATGTATACCTAGTAAATTTGTTCCAGTCATCAGTATTATCAAAAACAATGTTATCCTCAAAGGTGCAGATGGCAGGAGGGTAAGCTGAATAAGCCAACATATATTCCATCTAACTAAAAAAACAATGTACTGTTTTTTTAGTTGTGCAGAATCAAAGACCTCCCCAAATCTCATTTATGTTAGTACCCCACCCTCTTTGGGATTTTAACGGATTTACACCAATAGTTATTCTGTTGTTAAAAAATACTTATAAGATACCAATAAATAATTGATTTACTTAAAAAAAATACCAATGTATTAGATAAATAAATATTTTGAATTTTGATTTCTTCATACCAAGACTAATTAAAAAATAATTATTTTTATACTGTTTACAATTTATATTATATAATATATAATCTACATGACATATATAATTAATTATTTTTAAATATCAGCCCCCTTTAAAATTATCACAAATTTCCACCTGTGGTATCAAGAATTAAAAGTCAAACCTATGTTGTTTATAAGATTCAAAAATAATAAGTTATAAAAGTATGGACAAAAATATTATTGATTAAATAATTTATTTAATAATAAGATGTAATGCAAACATTTATAAAGTATTTTTTTATGCAAGTCAATCATTATACACATGAACAATTTTTTTTAAATTTATATCATGAAACAGAGTTCTAGTAAATTCTTGAAAATAAAAATAGTTATATTTAAACATTTATAGATTTATCTAAAAATAAATATTAATAGTTGGATAATTAAAGTCACGTGGTCTAGTCAATTCTAGTTGATGGCTGATTCAAGCCGTGTCGAATCAGCAGTCATGATCATGCTTTGCTTACTAAATAAGTCAAT
This sequence comes from Diuraphis noxia, assembly GCF_037042655.1. Classification (NCBI taxonomy): domain Eukaryota; kingdom Metazoa; phylum Arthropoda; class Insecta; order Hemiptera; family Aphididae; genus Diuraphis; species Diuraphis noxia. The sequence goes on from NW_028301712.1 coordinate 53,594,447, forward strand.
AGTCAGACTAGATAGTAAAACTGGTATTGAACGTTGTTGACCAAGGTGTAAGGCTATCATTTCTTCAATAGTTTTTGAAAAAGGAGTTTCTAGCAAATGCATTGAACCTTCATTTAGCTAAAAAAAATAATAAAAATATATCAGTTCATTGCCTATAATTTACAATGATTATAGTTCAATTATTTTATTTTATCCAATTTTAAATTAAGTTCTATTTCCTATTTTAATATACTGTAGCCAAAAAATAGTAATCATACTCCACTTCATACAAACAATCTCTCCAGCAATCCAAAGCTACTATTTAATATTTTTTCAATTTTACAAATTAACAAAATAAATACATAGTAGATAATATAAAGTGACTCATTGCCTGGACAACCCTCAGTACATTCTCCTCACTAATTATTTCAGTCTCGCATACAGTGTGTCTACTGTTTTCCCAAATAAATCCGATTAAAATGACAGAGCAATTGAAACTAATGTCTAAAAAGTAAAAAGCTTAGGAAACTACTAAAATTAATAAATAAAATCAAACCATAAATTTTAACTTCTAATAATTCATGTCTAAGTCAAGTTAGAAGGGTCTGTGCGCCCCTTCCATGCAATCCAAGTCAATCAAATATTAATAACATCAAATTAAATGATTGTTACAGAGTAAATAAATTATTGAAGTGACACGGTCGTACTCTTTAATGCCTAAATGCAGTGTTAATAGCTCTCAGATAGGTGACCACCAGAGTATTTAGCAACAAATCTCCTTGCCATACATATACTTGGTAGAGATGTGTCGTTCGCGAACGAACGGATCTTATTGAACGGTTCAAAGTAGTGAACGAGTGATCCAGATCGCCAAACTGAGGTGATTCGGAGCACTGATATTTTTTTTCCTTATTGGTTCACACTGTGTCCCGAATCATATTATTATTATACTATTATATTATTACTCATGTCACGAACGACGCGAACCGTTTGGGAATCACGACAATAGAACATAATATTCCCGTTCAATGGTTTTGATTCAATATATGCTCAAAATAACCTATCAGATCGCGAACGGGTCTTTGAACCGGATCTTCTTGATGACCTGATCTGAATGATTCGGATCACTTAAATGAACCATAATTCCCATCTCTAATACTAGGTGTTCCAAACTAACCGTTCCCTCATACAGTTAATAGCTATAGTTGTCACCTTATAATCAGTAATAAAAATAAAAATAAATTATTACTTATCAAAGAATCAAATAAATAAATACTTGGAACATTAAGTTGTCTTCTTCATGAAAAGCAAATTGGCTTGTCAGTCTATACATGTTATTTTGAAGTCCATCAACCTTAAAACCTAACAATGTGTAAACAGACTCTCTAAATTCTTGACTACTCTTTTTAAAAACTTCACGTAGCCTTTGATTTTGAATTTCTTGAGATTTTAATTTTTCTTTAAGAACTAAAATGTAATAAATTTCATAAATTATAAGTTTAATAACTTGAAAAAAAAATGTACTAACCTTCTACTTCTTGAGATGCATTTGTTTCAACTCTATTATCTACAACTTGAGTCAGATTCATAGATATTCCTTCTTGCATAGCTTTAATTCGTTCCTTTAATTTTTCTATTTCTTGTTTAGCTTTGGCCAATTCATTTTGATAATGATTGAATCCTTCGGATGCAGGATTCATCCTACAAAAAAAAAAAAAAATAAAAAAATAAAAGATTTTAATTAGATATTTGTAGAAACTTAAGAAGATAACCACACCTTCATTTTATTGTCCAGTCTTACATATCTTACAAACAAGTAACATGCCAAATGTACGCTCAGCAGTTCACATTTTATTCTGTTAGCTAAAAATTAGAGTGAAATATTATGAAACTTGATGGAAAGGACATTCGTGTTTAATTGGAAGTTTTTTTTATAAATTGATTCAATTTTTGAGTGAATTCAAGAGCATTTTTATTTTACAATTTATAATACATGCACAACTCACTTAAAAATTGAACTATCGCCAAAATAGACTATTCAACAAAATAAAAATTATGTTCTAACCATCAAGTTTCGTGATAGGTCTATCCACACTAATTTTTTAGGTAACGGAATAAGATGTGAATTGCAGAGCGTAAATTGAATAGATTACATTTTTGTAAGACTATGACAACAAAAATGAGGGTGTGGCATCATCTTCACGTATAATGAGTTACATACTTGAAATGTAACACTTTAGTTTCTTTTAAATTAAAATCTCCTTTTAAAGCTCTATGATCTATTTGATCATTTAAATCAATACATTTGGCTTCCAATTGTTTACATTTATTAATAAGTTCTTCTTTTTCTTTTAAAAGTAAATTTTTTTCATCTATCCAACGTTTATTATTATCAATAGGCACATATATAGATGGATCTGTTTCAATTTGATTCATGCGCAATTTGTAACCATTAATTGCTTTTTCTAATACTTCAATTCTAGAATCTTCACCATTTATATTGCCTATGACAGTTACTTCTTTTTGAAATGAATCTAAAAGTTCTCTTAAATCATTACGTTCCTAAAATATAGATTAATTAATTAAATATTTATGACAATTATTGTTTATACCATTGATACAAACCCATGTAATAATGTAGTTTTGTTTCTTTAATCGTTTAATGGTTAATTCATTTTTGTTATTATTGTTTGTTGCAATACTTATTTGTTCTTTTGCTTTAAGCAATTCAACTTCCATCTGTTTCAGTTTTAATTCCAATCGAGCAATACTAAAAATTATACATGGACAAACATTGTAAGAAAATAAATAGTTCTTTCTTAAAAGTAAAATGCAATAATAACATAAGTTAGTCATTTAAAAATGTTTTACGTGGTTTGCAATTCTCCCTTCTCGTTAACTAAACATAAATCTTTTTTCTTTAGATTGTCAACATAGTAACGCAAATATTCTGGATAACACTGAGCTTCTGTAACATTTTCACAGACTTCTCGGCAAACATCTATCCATGTTTTCAAACGATCTTCACTAACTGCTAGGTTTGATCTCAATTGCATTGCTTCTTTTTCAATCAACTCATGTTTGTTTAATTTACTTTCGAGAGTAGCAACTGTATTTTCTAAAATTTCTGTTTGCTTTACATCATTTCTAAAAACATTAAAATATTATTTTTGAATTTTTTATTATCTGATTGAATCACAATAAATTGTAGAAAATCTTCACCTATAAATAGCTACTTCTTCTCTTAATGAAATGAGTTCATTTTCCATGGAATTAAACCGTTTCAATTTGTCTCGTTGGGCATTTACTACCATAGCACTTTCTTGTAAAGAAGCTAATTCATTTTCCAAACACTAAAAATAAAGTGAATTAGTCTATATATATATTTTTTTTAATGGCTAACTAAAAGAACCTAATAAGTTCCTGGTCACAAATATAGTCACAAAAAATCTAACTAAAATATGAACACATACAAACAATTTAAGAATAACCTACACTATCTAAATTATTTATACTTAATTTTAAAATATAAACAAATAAATATTTGTTATTACTTTAATTTTTTGGTTAGCAGTATTCAGTTTGACTTGATCGTTTTCCAATGTATTAATTTCAATTTGTTTTTTTCTTAAATTACTGGTTAATTCTTCAATATACTTTTCATTTGACCTTAGAGTTTTTTTTAGTTCATTTAATTCATAATCAGTACAATTTCTTGATACGCTTTCATTTTGATATTTTGTAAGCTCTAAAGTCACCTATAAATATTGTTTTTAAAAATTACAAAATAAACATTATTAACATTTCATTTCACAATTATATACTATTACTTTTAAATTATAGACATACCTATCACCTATATTATCTAGTTTAATACAGGATTTAAGGACTTGAAATATTTATTTCTTACAAAATTAATTTTTTAATTTATAAAATATTTAAGTATTTTTGGATCAGTTGACTATAGATCATAAAGTATCAAACAGTAACATGGCAAACTATTTTTATGTAGGGGTAGAAAATTGTTTTTTCAAACAATATCTACCTATACCAACCGAAATTAACTTTTACTAACAAGCAGTTAATTATTATATTATCAAATTAAAAGAATCCAATCCTGCAATTTCACTACCAACTTTATTCATAATACTTTCACAAACTGGGATCAGGTAGATAGGATCGTCATTTTTAAAAGGTTAAAGGCCATGATACTTAAAAATTATTTCAACACTCTTAGAAAAATAAGCTGATAATAAGGTACATGACATGTTATGGTATCATTCAATACTGCTAAAAACCAGTTTGCGTGATTCATAGCAAGTGTTTATGTATACTAGTGAATTCTGAATTGTAATAATGCATACTATACCTAAATTACTAATTAATAACAATACTAAACAGTATTGTGCTACTATAATTTCCAATAAAAATGAAAAAATTTCAAATCTAATTTTAAACAAGGCCTACTTCTTAATATTATAATTTAAAATCAAATAAATGTGATTATAAAAAAATCAAGAATCTCAGTGTGGTTAGTTAAATTTCTACCAACAAAATAAAAATATAAAAAAAAATTGGAAAAATAGTTAGATATTTACACTGTTTAGTTTATCTTCGAGTTCCTTTTTTTCTTTTTCCAGATTTGATGTATAATGTCGGTTTTCTTCCATTACAGACTCAAGTTTTTTCATTAAACTATCATTTTCTTCTTTTAAATTAGATTTTTCATATCGGATTTCCTTAAGCCTGTTATCTAACTGATCAATCTAAAATCATTAAAACAAAATGATCAAGTATATAAATAAATATTATCTTAAAAATACTCCAAACCATTAATTTTGATTTATTGATGTTGTGTTCTAAAGCAGATTTTTCTTTTTCAAATAAGATATCAGATTCTTTTTTAAGGTTGAAAAGAGTCTTATTTCTTTCTTGAAGTGAAGCAATTTCTGCACGAGCATTAATCAAATCTTGTTTTATGCGACGAGATTCCCACGGTGATGTCACTGGCGCTGAGAATAAAATATTTTTATTAATTACAGTATAAGATATTATTATTTAAATGTTTAATTATACTGAGTATAGATTCTTGTAAATCGGGACTGCAAGAACGTCGTCGTTTATTTGATAGTAACAATGAATCATTTGAAGAGATCATGCTGGTATCATATCGCATTCTTAATGGATTTGTCCGATTATTTGATCGCAAATCGTCCAAAATTTTAATTACAAACGTTTGATCATTATCTTTAGATTTATTCATGATGTTTATGATTTAGAAGTATTGCTTGTAATAAAATTAACAAAACTATTTGCGTACAATTAAAAGATATTTAATTTTTTTTATTAAAAAACCATAAGTAATATAAAATTATCAAAACGAAGTACAAAAAAAAAAAAATAAAAACCTTTAAACAATACTTAATAAACGTCAATTAACTTCATCTTTAAACAAACGTAATCGACAATAATGATTGTCAAGGAATAACGATAACGACCATTATTTATTTTATCACAGATTTGAGATTATATGAAAACAGATTGTGCACTTCCTATATTGCAATGTAAAAAATGAATAAGATACTCTGATTGGTCTCCGCCCAAATCAGTGTAGCCACAAAAGTAGTAAAATATAATGGTAAATTATTGTCTACAAAAAACATATTCTTTTAAATTTTTCACAATATCAAACAATTTATTAACAATTATTAAAAATGATACAAATTACAATATTGAATATAACTAAATTTTACACTTTACACATAACTTACAGATTTTATTATAAACAATTAAAAGTAAATACATATAATAAATTATAAACATGGAAATATACAAATATAATATATATAATAATATAATAATATATAAATGGCTTTCTTAATAACTAAAATAATAAGGTAAGTACTAATAATTTATTCATAAATGATTTAATATACATAACTTTCTATTTTTTTTTTTTTTCTGATATTAAATTCCTATTTAAAAATTTAATAGCAGCATGAATCCTAAATCTTATAAAAAATTAATTAAATATTCTTTATTAAATAGGGGACATGGATGATTAAATACAATATTAGTCATACTTAGCATTAACCTTATACCTACTTCCTTATCAATAGATACATGTGGAAATCTATGAATAAAAATATCTTCGTAAAATGCATATTGTGGCATCATTAAATTTCCAAACATTGATTTTTCTGTATTTTCATAAGCTTTGAAATAACAAAGTAAGAAAGAGTCCAATTTTTTTTGTGATTTTGCATATTCAATATAAACATCGCAAGTATGATTTTCAATGCATTTCTTTATTAAAAACCCACAGACATAAATGAAAGCATTTTTTTCAGGCATTGATAAATTCCTATAATCCGGAGTGTTTATTGTTAATGTATTTTTTTTAAATTTAAATGGATTTTTATCTCGAAAAATTAGTTTAAGGTTTTCATCATTAATAGGGTCTGTATTCATTTTTGATAAAATTTCATCTAAGTCTGCTATACAATTAGCATTATCTGAGTGACTAAAATAATTAGAAAAAAAATTTTGCTTAAATGACCAGATAAATTGTATTGGAGTTGGATTTATGTTATTGCCATTATGTTGGGTGCGAAACGTGCCAAATAAATTTTCCAAACAGTCTTGGTTGATTCGATTTGTATATAAAACATAATTATTTTCATCAGTATTTGTAAATTTTAATGAATCCTACAATGTAAATAAACCTGAGATTGAAATTAACCAACCTCTGATCAATTTCATTTTGTTTGTCACTTCAACATTTGTTTTTTTGTTAAATACCTGTAATTTTTTAAAAAAGTTTTCCATGTATTTTAAATTTAAATGTGATATTTGAGCATCCGTATTTTTAAAAGGTTTGTTTTGCTGGATATCACTATCAGGTGAGCCACCAGTATACGATATGTTTCAAATATTTTTAATCCATCAAATGGTTACATTGATTCTGGCGGAGATTTATATCAGGGCATTTTTTTGTTTACGTCTTAGTGCACAATCTGTTTTCATATAATCTGTGATCACACCAAGATGCTTTCCTCAGAGGCTTAAGGCTTAACTACAGGGACGCGTAATCCAACAGGAAAAGGCAAGAGGCTCATTGTTGTTCACATAGGGTCGGCCGAAGGTTTCGTCGCAGGTGGTCTTTTGTGTTTTGAATCAAAAAAAAACACATCTGACTATCACGACGAAATGAACGGCGATACATTTTTCGAATGGTTCTGTGGCATTTTACCTTTATTGAAAGATAACTCAGTAATAGTCATGGATAATGCACCGTACCATTCAGTGAAAACAGAAAAATCGCCTACCTCTACTTGGAAAAAGGCTGCCATAATTGAATGGCTCGAATCCAAAGGCGTAGAGACTAACCCGTCAATGATAAAATTTGAATTGTTAAAAACTGTCCGAGAAATTAAACACAAATATGATTTGTACGTGGTTGACAAAGAGGCCAAAAACCAAAACAAAATTGTACTACGTCTACCTCCATACCACTGCGAACTCAACCCCATTGAGTTGGCATGGTCGGTTGTAAAAGGACATGTGAAAAATAATAACACAACATTTAAGATAAATGACGTTCGGCAATTATTAAACGATGGTATAGACAAAGTGACACCTGAAATGTGGTCCAATTTTGTTTCACACACTATTAAGGAAGAGGACAAATTTTGGCAGGTAGACTATATTTCTGATGAGATACTGGACGAACAAGAACAATCGCACGTGTTAACAATTACTGGATTGACGACTTCTGATTCAGAAAACAGTGATTGACGAATTTTAACATTATTATAATATCTTTGTAAATTATCATTGCTATGATTATTATTTGTATTGTGCAGCTGTATTTTTTCTTTTTTTTTTATATAAGTTATATTATTATATACCCATGATATTTAATAAAAAAATATTGAATATATAATATGTATGTGTGTATACTTATAAACAAGCAGGCATAATAATATGGTAATGCCATTTTTTTTTTATTAATATTTATACGGTTTATACGATCTGTTCCTTTAGGAACAATAAGAATATGTGGGTAATGAAATAAAAAAAATAATGATATCTCACATATCATATTTTTTATGTTTATAAAAATAAGTACGGGTTATAATATGTTATGTGCGGCATAAAATATTATAACCCGCTGTATACACATTGCCTTGTAGTGGGAACGGCACCATAGTGGTAGAAAATTCGGCCGGCAGACGTCGCGAGCGTCAGTATCGATGCGCGGAATAAGCCATAAGGTCGCTCTCTCCTGGGCCGTAGTATATTTTCTATGAATACAACAAACTGTTTAGTGTTTACTATATAGTTGTTTTATATGTCTATATGGTTCATATAATCATATACATACATAATATATTAATATGATCTAAGCATAAGACTACATGATAGGTATCCAACACGAATATGTACTTATCTCTTTTCAAAGAACTCATAAATCTAAAAGAGGTAGTTGATAAGACGTGTTTAATACATAAAATATTGTGATTTGAGGTTATGGTTTTAAGTTGAGCTTAAATGTTTTTTTTAAATTCGATTCTTCTAATTTTTTAAATCTTGACTCTTCACTCTAGTCTTCGTCTCTCATGGATCCGGAATTTAAAAGTTTTTAAAATAAACTATTTATCAGATTAATGATTATATCAATCGCTACTTTTAAATTGAATATTAATAGTTTTTTATTAGTTTATTAACATAAACGGACTGTTTTTATCGATGCTGTAAATTAAAATCGTTTTCATATTTCAAAATGCACATAAAACATGTATGTATTGAATTTGAAATATATGTATTATCATGTCAAGTTTATATAACGTTTTCTGATAATGTACCTATCGATTATGACATCGAAATTAATGTAAAATCAATTACTATAACATTAGCAGAAAAAGACGTATACATTTTAAACATTAAAGAATATACACTTGAAGAAGATGAAGTTAGAGATATCAAGGTTTATGGCAATAAATTGTTATTTCGTGCTCAGTTAAGTAGTTGTCCCAAAACTGAATCTTCTTGCTTTTCATTCATACCCAAATACATGCCTGAAGTGAAAAGTGCTGAAGAAGTCTTCATAACATGTTGCTCATGCCAGAAGTTATTTGACACAAAATCATTTAATTTTCGTAGAGTCTTACCAGTGGAGTTATATGAAGTGGATCACATGTTTTGTCATGGAGGAACAGACAATTTAGTTTTTCATCCTCAAGAAGATGACTGCTACTTTGACAAAGTATCAATCTATATTAGAAATAAACATTGGACATCGTCCAATTCTATTAAATGTAAAAACTGTAATTTGTGTTTAGGTGTATGCGTAGAATACGGTTTAAGATTATGGTTAGATTCTGTCAGTTTTAAATTCGGAAATAATGATGAACAAACATACGCCCCACCATATGACTGTTTTGCTATTTTAATAGATGATATAGTTAAAACAATGCTTGGACCAATTTCTCATGTTATAATGAAATTCAAGGATTCTGAAAATGCCTTTCATTATCTTTTAATGAAAGTCATTAAAAAAAGTGAATTTGCTATTGCTTTAAATCCTAATTGTAACAACATTCTTACTCTAAATAGGAAAAATTGTTCAAGTATTATTTGGCATACATCTTCTGATTTTGTGGAAAAATGGAGAAATGAATACTTTGTGACAGAAATACAAATATCAGAAAGAATGTATCAGAGTGCAATTAAATATTTAACTGAAATCAACAAACAATTACTTATTGGAAACTGTTTGACCGGAATTGAGAAAACAAGGAAATCTTATTTAATCACAGATTTAACAGATATAGTTGAATAATTTTTACATACAATTTTGTTGAACTATATTATTACCAATTAGTAATTACCCATTACCCAATCGCTCATTACAATTTGATGATTTTATGAATTTTTGTTAAATTTATTGTTAAATCGTCCATGTTTATATTTTATACAAAAACATTCCACATATAAAGTATCATTGTTGTGTAAAATAAATTATTTTGATTTTAATATTTACTCGGCAACTATATTTTATAATTTACTTATATAATATATAATAATATTGTAATAAATGGAATTAACTATTGTATTTTTAATTGTATATCTTCTAATTTTATTATACAAATATCTGTAAGATCATAACATTATTCAACAGATGATGTATTTAAATTGGTTATAACATCAATTTTAATATTAAACTGCATAAACAGTTTTTTTGATTATTAAAGGTTATGTTCACTTGTTACCAAACTACTATAAAAATTGTATCTATCTAATTATAGCATTCATCTACATTTATAATATTTAGATTATATATATTGGTAGTCACCTATCTAGTATTAATAGTTTTTACATTTTTTCAAGCAATCTGGTTGAATTGTTGATTAAAATGTACTGAATAATAATAAACGATAGACATAAATTCATCAGCCACTGAAACTTCGGTAACTTGCTGTAATGCTGTTATATTTTAGTAAATAATATTTATCATTTTACTACCTATATAAGATATAACTTGTTGGTTTCCGTGTAAACGATAAGTCGATAACACACAGTCGGACAGTCTTCACTCTTCTTTATTCTTATGGGGTATGCATGAAGTCATGAACTACTAGTAATTCATAGGGGTATGTATAGAAATCTGCGCGATAACATTAAACAGTTGTTGAATGATAAGTGATAACAAATAAATGCATGTTTAACAATAGGTTAAAAAATATATCCAAGGTTGATTTAAAGATATTTACCAATGTGACCGACCATGTAAATAAGAGTAAATATAAATACCAGAAGTTCGGGTAATAATGAAATATTTGTTTTTTTGATCTCAGCTCAAAATTAAAAATAAATAAATATTGGTTAATATTTTTAATTGATTTTTGTTTATAACAATATTTTGTATCATCATACAGTCTTTATTCTTAAGTATTTTTTTTTTGTTATACATTAATATTTAAATTTTTATTAATTTTAATTGACCTCAATTAAAGTTTTCTTTCTAAATAAATTTAACATGTTGAGAAGGTATATTTTATCCACTAACAATAAATTTGTCAATTGTCGGCATGTCTCACAATCAATGTTACAGTCTACAGTTGATGAAAAATCAGGTACCGTTATTTAATTTAGTTCTAATTTTCTTTTACATAAATCTAACTATTTTTTTAATTAGGTTTGTTCTTCTTATTAAACCAGAAACTGAGATAACGGCTTGTTTTAAATTTGAATTTAATTTTTATAGGCATAGCTACTGTGACAATGAATAAGCCACCTGTTAATAGTTTAAACCTTGAGTTTTTAGATGCAATTAATACTCAGCTTAATAAATTACAAAAAGATAAAATCCGAGGAATGATATTAACATCAGTATGTATACTTGTTTAGGTTATATACATTATACATGTTCAACTATTTTGTATTCATATTTAATTTCAGGGCTTACAGAAAGTGTTTTGTGCTGGATTAGATATAACAGAGTTTTATAATCCAGATTCTGATAGATTAGTTAAATTTTGGACTGCGTTACAAGATACATGGCTTTCACTTTATATGGCTTCGTTTCCTACTGTAGCTGTCATTAATGTAAAGCAATTGTATATTTATTAATTAAAATAATGCAATTTATATTAACAATGGAAATTTGAATTAATTGCTAAAAAAAAATTCAAAAATTTTATTGGCTCAAATTTTATTTTATTATGTAAGAGTAAGTCAGTGTATAATGTTTATAGTATGTAGTTTTCGGTAGTTATGAAACGCAAATTACAAATTTCCGTAAGAAAATAATTTTTCAATTTTTACTTACTAATTACTATGAAGTAATATGTTATTTTCCAACATTATTAAAATAAGTGATGAATGTAAAATGTATGATAAAATTGGGGGGCTAAGATCCTCAAGAAAAATCAAAAACTATAATTTATAAAGGTACAATTACAAAAGATTTAGATAATAAATAATAATCAACAATATTATGACATATCCCATGAATTAAAACTTTTGCATTTTAATTACTTAATACATATAACATTAAGCCATTAAAAATGTACCTACGGCTTAATAGTATTGTTATTATTGGTTGAATTTGTAATTGATTTTAAGGAAGTACTACTTTTTGAATTAAAAAGTTTTAGTATTGTAATAAAAATAGTGTCAGATTACAAGAATATAATTTAAATAAAAATATTCAATGTAACAAGAAACATAATTTTATTACATTTCAAAAATAATTTACCAAGACTGGTATAATATTATGATAAATTAATAACATTTACATGGGTTAAAAAATAATAATATTTATTATTAAATTGGATGTTATTTAACTTAAGCGTTATCAAAATTGAAGTAAAATTTATATATATATATATATATTTAGATTTTTTTGAGATTAAAATAATTTCATTATATTTAATTAAATGTAATACAAATTAAATGATTGTTCAATATTGTTTTTATACTCATCGCTTTTAACAAATTGAGATGTTAAGTGTATAGTAACAGATGCTACTGTTGAAACAAAATATACAATTAATACAATAACAGTCATAACCTATTATTAATACTTAATGTTAATAAAAGTATATTCTCATTGCTTACGTTTTGTTAAATTTATCCAAAGGGTCATAGTCCAGCTGGAGGTTGCTTATTTGCCATGAGTTGTGATTACAGAGTTATGGTCGGGCCAAATTACACAATTGGACTTAATGAGACTAAATTAGGAATTGTTGCTCCAAAATGGTAAATTTAGCTTGACAAAATAATTTTATCAATGGCTAAAATACAAAACTTAAATTCTTTATATAAATACATTTTGGATTAATTATCTAGGTTTCAAGATACTATGGTAGCAGTTATTGGTCAAAGGAAAGCTGAAGTGTCATTGACCACAGGAAAAATGTATACTACTGATGAAGCATTACAAATTGGTTTAGTCGATGAAAGTTTGCCAGATGCTGATAGTGCTCTTAAGAAAGGGACACAATTTTTGAATAATTTTCAAAGGATATCTCGTGAGTAGTAGTATAAAGTTAATGCATTAAATTTAATTTTTGAGATTAAAATGTATTACTTTTTTATATTGTAGCTTGGGCATATAAGATGACTAAAGATATCAGTCGTCAACCAAATGTTCAATGGTTAATTGATAACAAACAAAAAGATCTTGATTTTGTCATTAAATACATGCAATCCCCAGAAGTTCAAAAAAATCTTGGACTTTATTTACAATCTTTAAAAAAATAAGATAAAAAGTTACATCTTCAAATTTTTAATTTATTTTTTTTATAATGTTAAATAAACACCTTTTTAAATTTTTACAAAATATAGAATAAAAAAAAAATTGTATGGCATTATATTGGATCAGTGGATAATATCATTTAAAATTAATTTATAATATTGTATTAATTATATTTATTTAACTTGTTATCAAAATATATATATTTTAATAATCTTTAAATGTACTTACTTTTGTATTTTACATCAAATAACTGTTGATTACACATTGAAACTATTTCACCATCCAGTGGTGTGGCGAACTTTATTAAGTTATGAGGCACAGTTATATTGTCGGACCCACCACCATACCATGCCATGGGGTACCCATCACAAAAAACATTAAACATTCTTTTTAAGATAAAATATATTTATTCATTTGAATAATAATACTTTTTTTAACACATCAGATGATCTTTGAGGACACCCACCACCCCTCAAACTGAGGCACATGCTTCAAATATAGTCCTTCGTCACGCCACTGTCACCATATATAATATTCTCAATCAGTTCTGTTAACTCTAAGGTAAAAGTTTTCACTTATCAAGCTATATTTTAAATTTATGGAATCTCTAGTAAAATATCGAAAATCATTGGTGTAGAATGAGGGGGTCTAATAAGAATTGGCTATAGCCACCTCCCATATAAATTCATTATGCTATAACAATGTTATAAAATTGTAAGGATTATCCAACATATCTCTTCTGTGTTGAAATTGGACCAATTTGTTAAAGGTTTTCTATTTATCTAACATATTTTCGAATACGAGTGTCTTCTTTGGAACTTAAATTATCTTAAGATACCCTAATGATTAAAAGGGCTCAACACAAGGGGCATCATTTGGGAGAGTGCCGGGTGTTCATTAGCATCACTTTATTTAAAACACCTTTGGCCTGTCAACAATAAATATATGCACTGATACAGTGATACATCTAATTGTTTCACACTATATATATTTATATTTTTTTCAGTATAAAAAAAATTTGCTGATTTGTTTTATTTTTTTCAATTAAATAACTGTTTATTGTGCCATTGTGAGCAAAGGTATCCATACAATAAATTACAGGTTTTATTAAGCTAGCTTATATTATGTATATTGAGTGCAGTGAAAAAAATGTATGGGTTAGTTTCGATTAGGTATGTTTTATAAATAAGTATAAATATACTAAAATAGTAATAATTTTGATGTGTTCAAACATAATATACATATATATGTATGACATTATATTAAATAAACTATATAAATATTCTAAAACTTTTTCCCCACTTGATATTGGTTGGAGTATAGTTTTATAAAGAATGATTTTGATGTGTATGGTGATGTTAGAATAATGCAATGGCCTTAACAGGTGCAGCCTGGAGTTAAGTTCCTTACGCTTGTCTTTAAAATTTAAAAACCCGGTAAGGTGCCAATCAAATGTAAGACCAAGATATTTTATTTCTGTCGAAAGAGGAATTATAATGTTGTTAATTGGTACAGCTGGGTAGTTTAAAGGTCTGAGTGAGAAAGTGACAACAGATGACTTGAATTTGTTTATTTTTATTTTCCAGTTGGTGAACCACTTAGGGAGAGCATTTAAGTGAATTTGTAGTTGTTGAGATGCAGACTTAAAAAACAAGTTCACCAGCTTGAAATCTAAAATTATAATCTACAAATCACTTCCCAAATCTATTTAGGCATAATATGGACTCCAACTTATTCGGATTCAGGCTAAAAATCTAAAAAGAATATGTGGTGTTGTGATCACCTATAAATTATACTAATATAGGCTATAATAAGTAATCAGATCAAAATGTCACTAATAAGTAGCTTCTTCCATCAATGCTTTTTTCCATGCTATGTATGTCATTCATCAAATATTCTTGTTATGAATTTCTTGTATAGATGGTTCCAGTGGCGTGACGAAGGACTATATTTGAGGCACGTGCCTCAGCTTGAGGGGTGATGGGTGTCCTCAAAGATCATCTGATGTGTTAAAAAAAGCATTATTATTTTAATGAATAAATATATTTTATCTTAAAAACATTTTTTAATGTTTTTTGTGATGGGTGGGGTGGGTGGTGGGTCTAACAATATAACTGTGCCTCATAATTTAATAAAGTTCGCCACGCCACTGGATGCTTCATCTCAATATGTTAGGAAAAAAATATTTTTTAAATGGTTTTTACAACTAGGAACAACGTAAACATTTTTTTCAAAAAAATTAATGCTTTTTGAAAAAAATGAGTGGTTCACAGTAAAATAATCATGTCATAGTATATGAATTGGTTAGAAATAAAAATTATTGTACATTATTGTTGTAATGTAACAACTTAAAAGTTATAATTTTTGTATAAAATCTAAATACAATTAATTTAACATAACTTCAATACTTCTTTAAGTATTTTATATTTTAAATATTTTTATAAATTATTGTTGCTTCATGATCTCACTAAAAATGAAATAGAATTTATAAATCATGAAGTAAATTATACTAATTATACTTGGCTTATAAAATTAAATTGTTATAATGTGACCTCGATTGCCTTTTTTAGTGAAATATTTACATGAGTAATTATATCTCAAGCTAATTTTCGACCACTATAAATTATAATAAGATTAATATTGAATAGCACAGAATAAATTTTAAAAAGGAGAACAGATTTTATTATGGTCAGGGTTAGGATAAGGGGAGGATAAATGTGGAAATTGAGTCAGATATAAAAATGTAAATTAAATTTAGTCTAATGAGAGAGAGGAGGGCAATTCATTAGAAAATGATTGGCAGGGACGATAGGTACATTATGAACTATGATTAAGCCCCAGGTTGAGAGCATATGATTGGGTAGAAGATGTAATATATATATATATATATATATAACTGTACTGTTACTAGCTTTAATATTTGTATGAAAAGTTTGGCAATTACTGGCACTATTCCGTGGTTCAAGGCTTGTCTATTTAATATTTATATAACACTATAACAGTGTCAATCTGGCTGAAATTAAAATTGGACAGTTGTTTTGTAAATAAAAGGTTATCGAAAAATACAAAAATTATTATAAAATATTGAGCGGCATCGCAATTCGCAGCAATAAATTACTTTGTCCAATGTGGCAATGTTTAACCTGAACAATACTTTTCATGGTTAATAATAAACACATAAAAATTGAAAATTTGATATTTAATTTATGGGTAATTTATTTCTCATAATGGCTTGTTAAACAACAAAATATTAATAATAAATGTATTTACTGTGAAAATAAAAACTAAAATATCTTGAACTGCATTTTACCTTAAATGGCTAAAATAAGATTTATTTAATTTTGAACTCATATAAGTTATATTATACAATATAATATATAACTCATACAATACTATACTTAACAATAAAAATGTTCAATTTAAAATTATAAGTACAATTTATCTAAGAAAAAATATGTTGATTTTAATCCATATTCAGTAAAAGAATTTTGTACAAAATTGTATTATTCTTGTTTTGATTTACATAATATAGTAGTAGTTATAGTTTAATAAAATAAATGCTGTAAAGTCAGCAATAATAACAGTCGTTTGTGCTTTCCTAGTTATATATATATCAAAATACAATACAACACAAGACAAATTAATACTAAATTCTACTACAAAAAAGTGTTAAATAGTGTTTTTGTATTTGCAATATTATAAATACAAGTATGGTTATTGTTTGAAAAAAACAATGTAAAACTTATATATTGAAATTAAAATAGCAAAAAAATTATATATAGGTATGTTTCAATATAAAGTTAACAGTAAAAATATTTCAACTATTAATTATTGCAATGTCTTATATCTCTCCTTTTGATTTTTATGATTATAATACGCACAAGCCACCTATGAGGCTATAAAAGCTTACTTCAAATTAAACTTTAATATTATAAACTAAAAATTATTCGGAAAAGTGGTATAAAACAATATTTCTGAATTTTTTATTCTGAAAATTAATTATAATATAATTATGATTATCAATATAATTTAATAGTGAGTTATTAATATAAAAATTAAACATGATTACATGAGATAACGCAAAAAAAATGTATATATTAACTAGGATTAAAAATTAAAACTATCACAAAAGTAAATACATACATATCATAGCAAAAATATGGCATAATAATAATAAATTAGACTAGATAGATATTTAAATAATACTGTATTATGCTAATAAATAGTGTAGATTGTATGTTAAGCCCAAGAATTCAATTAATTAAAATATCTTTGTTTCTTAATAAAATTAAAAGAACTTTATCAGTTGTCTAAAAATACATATTGATTTCTAAATAGTTTTACTTACATTAACAAAACATACATTAATTTGTTTATATTTACCATTCTGCATATTACCTAAATATGATTGTATATTACTGGACTAGAAAAAGAACAAATTGATTTTAATACACTACTGATAATAATAATAATAATTCTTACTTATGGCTATATAATCAGATATTTTGATTCTAATGGTTTAATATTATTTAATAATAATAATAAAGAGTAAACAACAATTTTTACTAATTAGTAATTGATTATGTATGGTAAGTATTGAACTTAAGGACTTTTTTCATAAGAAATTGATAATATTAATGACTATTTTAAATTAAAAATAATATTAATTATAGCAAAAGCAATTGTAACTTTTAAGGTCTTGATAAATGCTATATCTATGTTTGTATTCTTCATTGTACATTGAACATTTAAGTTCAAATTATTTAGTTTTGTTAGTTTTAATATCATTGTAAATTTACCTATTAACAAATCTTGAGGTTACAACATTGTATAAGGTATATTTATAATACTAATTCAAACCTTTAATTTAATACTCAGAAAACTTAGACAATACTTAAGGTTTGATGTGCAATTTAGCGTAATATTAATACTAACAAAACTTATGTAAATTACTAAGTTTTATTTTATTTTTAATTGTACTGTTTGAAAACTATTGCAATGAGTGTGTTGAACAAGGATATTATTAGAGTTTTGTTATGCAATTTTTCAAAACTAAGAATATGAAATGATGAGTAATATTAGTCAATATAAGATGTAAAAAAATCATCTTAATTTAACTATAGTTTTTAAAAATTAATAACATTACTATTGAATATGAAAAATAAAAAATATAAATGATAAATATTACAATTTATTATAAAATGAGTACCTAGTTATTTTCCTAAGCTTTAAGCTAATGCAAACTGATAGAAGTAGGCTAGTACATAGGTATAAGAAAAAACTTAAAACAATAGTAATAATTTTAGTAAATACTTATATGGTTAGATTAATACTACTTGTTAGAATTTGATTTTAAACTATCAAATTCTTTTACCCTATCTGGTATACTAGCTCTTTCAACAGGCACACAGTCATAGAGTTCATCTAAACTGTTAATGAAATGTATTTTGCTACCAAATTTTGAGCTTACAAATGGTTTGATCATTAATACAAGCGTTTTTAACCAAAACGTTGGATGAACCAAATACAAAAACTTCAAATTTTTCCTTAGTTTTCTATCGATCATCTTATAACAACGTTTTAGCCAAGAGAAACCAGGAACACAATCCTTAGAAGTACCCCCTTGCAGATAAACTAGAACATAGTCTTCTGTAACTAGTTGGTCCAAAGTTGAAACTACATATGCAAATAGATTATTCATAACATAATTGTAATCTACACGATCACGATGTGGTAAATAGCATGCACTAAATATAATAATAGCATTGTGTGAACCAGTTGTCATGTAACCACCATGTGATAGCACACACTTATAAGGCTCTATTACTTTCATATCAATCTTACTAACAACACCAGTTACCGTAGAAGATCTCCAGTTACGTTCATCTTTGAATTCTTCTTCAGCTGTTAACTCTGGTATTGATTTGTTTCCTAGGTCCACATTTAAGAATCTATCAGTATTGTCACTGAATTCACTACCAGAACTTGATTCATAATCATAATCATTAGCTTTATTGTTGATGGGTATCAATCGACGTCTCCGTGAAGGAAGATTTATGGATAATGGGTTGTCACGTGTCAGATGAACACTTTGAAGATTATTTGTTAAAAAAGCGCATTCTTCTTCTTGTATATTAAAATGTTCACAAGAAGCATTACTAAATGACAATGAATGGTTTATGTCTAAATGTATTTTACTTGCCACTTGAGAATCAACTGCATGGCACAGCAAATCTGGTTGAGAAATTTCTTCCAAAATATTGCCATTTATTGATTGGCTGCTCTCAATGTCCTTTTCGTAGTCCATAGTGTATGTATCTTATACGACTGAAACCAAACCATTCTTCATTAAATTCCATTTTGTTTTGTTATTATTTTATTTTTATATTTTGCTCCACTGAAAATATTAATTGAACTCAATTGACTAAGGAATAGACAAATGAATGAAATGATTTATAAATGCATCATCTTTGTGACAACCACACAGCAGTTACTTTTAAAGCTAATTTCCAATATTATAAAATATGTACATTAAATGTGACATGTACATTACAACTTACAAGACGTTTTCAATAACATTAAATTAGTTAAATTAATTAATTTGGTCTGAATATTTTAAATTTATCAGATTATATTAAGTTTAGTATGTATAAAACTTAATGTAGTTTATATTGCATGAAGGAAACTTATCCACAAACATAAAATAATGTACAACATAATACAGACAACAGTTCATAATATATACATATTCAATAATATATATATTTTGTTTCAAAAGAGAACTATCACTTTTTGCACATAGGGAATGATGCAACACCAGGAAGTTGGTGGAAAATGTGCAGTACTGACATAAATCGGTCGGCTGGCTAATTATCCTCTTTTGAGACGGATAATGAATGTTAACAAATATAATTTAAATACAAATTAATTTTTTAATTTTTCTATTACTTATATTATGCAAATAATAAATCACCCAAATCTTGATCGATAATAATTCATCAAATTTTGGTTTTTTTATAGTTTGTTAAATAAACCATATAATACTGTTTAATTAAATTAATTAATTAAAATTTTATTTCCTAATTAATAAGTAACCATCAACCTTTATATTTATAATTTTATGAAGAGATTTGGGAACAAGACTTTATACCTAAAATAGTTATTATACCTAAAGCTTTTATTTTTAATTTATTAACTATATGAATTAATCAGAAATATGTTGAAATTATTAATTTTAAGTTAATTATAACTATATCAGAAATTTAAATTTTGAATACATTTAAATTGGTGTGATTATCTAAATGTATAGTAAAAAATTATTTAACTAGAGTATATGTAATTTTTTTACTATTAAAATTTTTAAATTATATTTTAATAGGTAGCTATAATAATTTTTTCTTTATTTGAAATAAGCAATCTATACCTAAGGGGCACAATAGGCGTATGTAGTTTTAGCTAAAATATTAACATATAAAATGAACTGTTCGTTATCCTTCTATGTAATGTTAACAAAATATATTTATTCATTACTTAGTTTTGAAAATTATCAAATATTAAAATTTGTGTAAACGTTGGGTAGTAGGTAGGTACTTATAATTATTGTAATTTCCCCCCTAATAGTTTTACTTTACAAATATGAAAATGCCTACACTTTGTCCAACGAGAAAATGTGTTGATTTTGATAAGCCAGCAATATGTTCTCTTGCTATACAGAGTATAAATCTTAATATGTAACATTAATAATTATTAATCCTAAACTTATTATTATACATACATAAAATATTGTAGGTAATAATATAATGTTTACACTACCACTGCAAATATTATATTAAGTAGCAACATTCATAAATATTCTGATAAATAAATATATATATAATTATTTAATTGTGAGAAAGCAACACAACTAAACTCAGTTGCATCCAGGTGTTTAGTTTATATCTTAATTTGACTGCCATGTGACCAGCGATGATCAATTGTTGTTTTCAAATTTTATATTATAGAAACCACCAGCAGCCACAGTTGATCATTACTACCATGCTACATGACCACCGGCTGCCATAACTGAATATGGTTTTATATCTTAAATTATCCATGGTCCTACAATAATGCACCAAAAAAATGCCGTGGCGTAGCAGAAATCATAACAAATTTTTTATGTAATAACTATTTTTTTAAACATTTTTTTTATATTTTTACATTTTTTGCATGATTGTAATATACAAATTTGGAATGACACTAAAAAACAAACTTGGCATACAATGATGGTATATCATGTGACCGCCAGCAACCACATGGCAGTCAATGTGTTAATATTAATTTTATTACTAAATATAGATCATAACATCAAAATTGAAATAAAAAACATTAAACTCAAAATTAATATAACATACTTATATTTTTTTATTTAACTCTACATTTTAATACAATTCTTACAAAATTTTCCAATTTATTTTATATTATATTATATAAAAAAAATTAATAATAATAATATATAAATAAGGATTGTTGTAAATTTTATGGCTGTTTGGTATAACCATAAGGTTTAATTTCACAATATAATGATAAACTGTAGGTCTAAATAACAATATTATAAATTACAATGGTTGTTTATGCTGTAGTTTTTCAATAACCCATTCTATAGCTTGTCTTCCTTTTGCTGCATTGCCTGAAATTTTACTGGTAAGTATATTTTCTATATATCCACTACATGGTAAGCCTTCTACAGTGACATAAGCTGTTTGTTTGAGTAAAGTTTTTTGTGGATCATCAGGATGTGGCTTATATGTGAGCTTTTCTCGTACAATAACAAATGGTCCCATTGATAAGTTTTGACTATCTAGCTTTAACTGCCGACGATCTCGATTAACTTTAGAATACTCACTGGCATAAAATGTACTTATTGGACCCATTAATGCACATGCCCAATTCGGTAATGTCCATCTAGTAGTAACTAACCGATGTGAATGTAATTCACCGTTAATTACTTGCCGATCAATAACATCTATTCCAAGGACAGCTGTGTTCATTGGATTTGGATACTTATTCCAAGCTGCTTGAACCACGGTCTCCCATGGATAGTTAAATGTGTGTTGAACAGTCCAGATTTTCATGTTGAAGAGAGATCACAGGTAACAGCTTTCACGATATTTCCTAAATTAAATCACACCAATGTCTTTTGATGTAAAAAAATATTTAAGATAGGAAGTGAATAATTATTTTATTAAAAATAATGCTGATTAATCAGTTCTAATTTAGTTAGTAATAATTATAGTATATACCTATGTATTCCTAACTAATTAAAACAAATCATTGATACATTTTTATTATTACGATTTATGGACTGATTACAATAAATAAATATCCTATAGAGCAGAGGTATTCAAACTGTGCGTCGCGGCTTCCAGGGGCATCGCGAGAGTTTTCAAAGGGAGCCGCGTCAAAGTACCGAAAACCAACATCATAGGTCTTGTATAATTATTATAAATACTATTTGCAATCATTATGGAAATGAAAACAACACACCTTACTATCCGACCATTTGAAGTTTTATTTCTAGTGCTAAAGTCACTGTTATTATCACCCGCATATAACATATTTCCCATATTGTATCTGTTGTTGTTTCAATTATTTCATAATAATTTGGGAGCCGTAAAAATATTGTGAACACCCAAAGGAGCCGCGTGCTGAAAAAGTTTGAATATCTCTGCTATAGAGTGATTATTTAAACATGAACTAGTCAATAATAAATATTCATTATAATTTATAACCTAGCTTTTAAAATAAAAATTAGTGGATATATGTTTTTCAACAAATTAAGAGTACTTAAAATATTATATACTTCATAGTAATAAAAGTTATGGATTATTGTTAAAACATCAAAAGTTGATGCACAAGCAAATTACAGATTGAAACATGTCAGACTTCTTCAAAATATACAAAATTAAAGTTTCAATATATAATTAATTAATCCTTCTAAAAAAGAAATATTGACAGATTCGTATAATTTTTCATAAATAATCACACTATAAAGTATTATAATTTATATTATGTAATATATATACCCTTGTATACACCTATAAAATATAATATGGCTTATTTATTGTAATCATTATAGTTATTAGTCGCATGCATTTATAAATAGCCAGGGTCACTTCAAGAAATGTTTGCAACAAATTATTTGCTCAAATACTCTTTTAAAAATTTAAAAATAACATATAGGTATAAAATTATTTGAATCAATTTTTCATAGATAAATCCCAAATAATTAATTTTTCTTACTAAGCTTAAAACTGAAAATACTGCTCTTATAAATCTCAGCCAATTTTATTTTTTATGATTTAAGTACCCATTTCAAGATACCTAATTTTGGAGTATAGTTGTATAAAGCCATTTTGCTAATTTATTATGTTATATAATATACAATAGTATACTCTAAAACCAATACTATTATGGATTCAATTGGAGAAATAATTATAAATAATAATAATAAAAAAAAAATACCTTTGTTATAACTAGGTACCTATACTTTTGATTCAAATGATTTTACTCGTATTTTATACAACATAGTTTTTAATATCATGGGTACTATGCTTATTTCATGTGGGGCAATATAATTATGTCCCACTAATATAGATTATTAAAATAAATATTCTAAAGTAGGTACAATTACATAAATAAGAAAACTTTCGATGTGAATTCATTAATTTATTTAAATGGGTGCATACAAACTATAAATTAAAATAATATTTTTTATAGCTTTAATTTAAATTTAAGTGTTTAACTAGTTTTTTTTTTGTAGATAACCATAGATAGACATTTAAAAAATAACTAAGGGTTAGGATTATATGCATATATTTACGATAAGGTTATGCAATTTTTATAACCTACATTAATAGAAACATAAGTCAAATTTCCATAGCCAGTTATTATATAATATGCTAGGTTAATATTCTATTAGAAACACCAATTACAAATTAACTGTTAGTGGTCACACAGTAATAAATAACTACTAGAACCCAAAATAATTTTATTTCATATAAAAACAATGAATTAGTAACACACAAAACAAACAATTAAATATAAATTTAAACTATTTATTGAATAAAATTGATGATTGAGTTACATTAGGCATATAAGAACTAAGTATCAATTTGATTTAAAGTAAATATTATTTTAGTTTGGTAATTACCAAAGTAATTACAGGGTTACAAATAAAGTAGTACTATAATTTGAAATAATTGAGAAAATTAAAATTATAACACTTACCTAGGTTAATTTATAGAATTTTTAAAGAAATATTTATGTAGGAACCTGTGATAACTTATTCATTAGATAAAAGAAGTATTATATTTCAAATAATCCTTAAAGTTGTTTAATATTAAAAACGTGTCACATATTATATTTAATATATATGTATTGAAAAATTATATGCTCTAATTTTATGAGCGTAGTCAATGACCATAATGGTATTTCATTGAAATCTTAGTTCAGAGGTCATATAAATGAAGAAAGATATGTGTCAGTTAAAAAAATAAAAATAATTTAAAAATAAAACCAGATGACAAATGCACATTAGTTTGATTATATTACTATTAAATAAAACAGTTAACCAATTTTTTAAACATATTCTGATGCAGAATAAGAAGCTACATGATTTTATTAAATATTAATAATTGTGCCATACTACTATATTACTAAATATGACCAATGTCAAACCCAGGACAGGCGAATTTTTAAGAATTATAAAATTTTCGTTAGGCAACAGATATAGTTAAGTATGTACCTAATTAATATTATCATTATTAATTAATATGCAGGTATGTATATGATCTTTTGGCTCACCTTGTATGTGCTTATAGTATTATGGTTAAGCAAGGATCGTTGATTGTAAATATTGTATAGTTATGTGGGTACGTCGCAACGAAGGTGTGTAAGTTTGCTTCTGGGCAATAATACGGTACGTATATTAGTATTATTATTTATTTCATAGTCGAGCTTGTTCGACCACCGATCAGCACTCAGCAAGAGCGACACAGCGAACTTAACGGCACTAAGGTGTATAAGACTGAAACCCTACCACCGGACGGACGCGCACCGTCGAATCCGAAGACCAAAGTAATTTTTTTCGGCGCACAGGTAGTACGTCGTAAATATTTTCCCTATACTCTAAAGTACGTGAGTACTGAACTACTGAGTATCTGACGGGAAAATAAGAAAGACGGAAGGATCGAATATCACCCGACGTATAGTACGTACAGTCCGTACAGACGTCGAAGTACCGTAGTGGGCTGATTTACTGATTATGCCAAAACGCAGCATAACCATGGAGGAAAAACGAAAGCAGTATCTGTTATCGATTTCACCACCGCAGATCGCTTATCATCGTAGTCCGTGATCGGCGAGATCACAACTTCATAAGTGATACTAGTGATAGGTGAAATGAATCACAACCACGGCTTTAGATAGAAGCATCTAAGACTGATCTAAAGCCGTGATCACAACTTACTTAAGCTTCTATGGTGTTCTCAAGGTTTATTTTATATATATCTATAAACCTTGTAGTGCTCTAAACTTACTATGACTGTCCAGACGTGAATATTGATATAAATTAATATCCGTCCAAGTCTCCCACCAGTAGTATGAACTATGAACACTATTTTTTATGAATCATTGCTACAACTAATGCTACTATAAATTGCCACTACTACACTTAGATTATGTACGCCATGTACCCAAAAGTTTCTGTGATATAATCAAATATCAAATACGTCAAGTTTCGAGCACGGTTTAAGATATATTTTTTTAAGATATACCTAACCATGGTTTCAATATTATGATTTTAATGTCTTTAACAGTGGGGCCACAATTTTTTAGTGGTATGGCTCAAAGGGAGGATATGTTCGTTATCATTTTTCGTTTTACCGCGCTTTTTTTTCAATCTATTCTTTGATCTCTTGTAAATATTGAGATATAAGAGAATGGAGGAATATTATTCCTATAATCCTATTTCATTATCATGCCTATTGCCTTATCCCTTAAAGCCTTAAGGATTATGACACCACGATATTGAACGAATTAGTACTCTATTTTTTAGTGTATCTATTTACAAGTTGCAAGTTACGACAGTTAGTAGTTAGTAATTATCCACCATAAGTTGATACATAATAATAATTGTTTATTTTTTATGATTTAATTGATTTATTGCATTAATCGATTTTTAATCTTTAACTTTTAACATAAAAAAAGCAATATTAAAACTGTCTTGATATTTCAAGAATCAACTACAGCAGCGTTATGGCTCCTCGCGGTAGAAAGACAAAAGTAAAAACCGCACAAGAAAACACAGAGTTATTTGAAAAAAATCGTTTTATCATTCTACCTAGTAAGTCTTTAGCTTTAGCTTTTGATATACATTAATAATTCTATTTGAGGTATTGAGGTAACATTTAGTTGAACTCTTTTTTAAATCGATCGGAACTTATTTTTTTTTGCAAACCTAAACCTTTATATTTTCTACCTAACCTAGATTCAGTTTAAATCGAACTCGAACTCAACATATTTACTATTCTTTTTCAAAATATATATACAATTTTATCACTGATTAATAATTATATTGTAATTATTTCTAAATAATAATCAATTTTTATTTTTTTTATCATTTGCTATTAAGATCAAAGTCTAGTTCAACAAATATTTTCTAGTTTGAATTTTGAACAGTTCGATCCATCACTAGTTACAATATTATATAGGTTAATGTTTGTCTTAGATGCTTTAACAAAAGAAAAAAATAATGATCAACAATTTATAAAACTGCGTCATCCACAAACTAACGAATTGGCTTTATTTGTGTATTCAAAAAATGAAAAAACTTTAGCACAGATGCGTTCCTTACCGTTCAGTCACAGGTAATATATATTTCAATGTTCTTTGTCTTGTTAACTTTAACTATGTAAAATTATTTTTATAGATCATTTTTCAAAGGCAATGATGTCATTCCTATTGATAGGATTGATTTTGTAACGTTAGTTGATCCTTTGTTTCTTTTTCTACCGTATTTTGTCAAAGTAAGTATAATACTATAACTTAAACAAATATTCTCCATTAAAGCTGTTTTATTATTTTTTAGTTTTTTAGTTAAATGCCGTAAAACAAAATTGTAGATAGTTTTAAATTACTTGAAAATAATTAAACGTTAAAATATTTATTATAATTCTAATTTAATTTCAAATGTTTTTAATTTAAACATATGTAATTGGGATGAAAATATACAAGGTAGAATCATAATTTATAAGTTGGGCTGAGTTTCAAAGTTTTATTATATTAACATTAAAGAAGTTTGCCTATTTTTTTAATATGTTATTTTCTTTTACTTGGTAATGTTACTAACAACCTATTTGTTTAATGCATTTAAATTCTATATTTGGATCTGTTTTTCATATTCTTACCTGCCCAAGGTGGTTTTGCATAGTGATACAAGTCTCATAAATTTACAAAATGAAATTTACGATTTACATATTTTTTACCATTCAAAAAGTTGAAGCAACTCTTTATTTGTAAACTTTTGTATTTTTATTAAAATTTTAGAATTATAATTCAAATCAGGATTTTTATAAAATGATAAAATATAAATTTAACAAAAACTGCTGTTTTCTTTATGCTATAAGATATTTTTTATTTTTTATAGTTTATTAGTTATTTATGCTTAAGCAAAGAATATAATTTTATTGAAATTTACTTTGAAACAGATAAAAACTATTGTCTGTTTTAATTTTATATTTTGATGCATGAAAATAAAATATTCTTAATTTTAATAAACCAAAATTATTAATTGTTTTATTTATAGAGAGGATTAAATAATTATGTTTTATTTTATACTTATCTTGCCGTTTTTGAATTATTTTGCGAATAAATTCAATACGCACTCTATAAATTGAACTTTTATAAAAGTTATTATTTCAGATTCTGAGCAGAGCGAGGAATGTATTGATTTTACTATGATGATTTTTTTTTTTTTTGTGTGTGTCTGTCATCACGTTTTGGGACAGTAAAAGTGCTTCTATTTTTGACTTCAGTACCTGGTTAGGTCAAAAGTAAAAAATTCTCAATATTTTTCAAAATAATTGAAATAAACAAACTAAAAATTAATGGAAAAATGAGATATTTAACGCACAATCCGTTTTAGACAAAACGGATTTTTGTTTTTGATGTAACTTAAAAACAAATGACCATAAATACAATAAATTTTCACCGAATGTTTATATAAGTATATTCTATCCACCATGCCATTTTCAAAAAATGTCAACTTAATTTGAACTATTAATAGGCATATGCAATTTTCGATAATTATTAGTTCTTTTTAAATTAATATCGATAAAAATTTATTTGTTGGGTAGAAAAACTTGAAAATTTTATACAAGGCTCCTTACATATTGTTGCAATAGCAGTTGAAAATATTAAGCTAGAAATTCATAAAAAATGTTCTTTTACTATCTAAGATTTGAAAATTGAATACAAGATTCCTTACAAGTTTAAAAAAATATCCACCAGAAATTCAAATTAAATTTCTATGAGAGTTTGAAATTTAAATTTTTACAACATTGGATTTTCACTAGATTTCTCATTTATCGATTTTCTTATTCTGCTGTAACTCTAAAACAAATGACCGCAGATATTTGAAATTGTCACTGAATGTTTATATAGGCATTTTACGTTATTTAATAAGATTTTCAAAATATTTTGATTTGTTCTGAACTGTTAATTGACATTTAATTTTTCAACTTTTTTAGTTTTTTTTTTCTGTAAATATCGATTAAATTTTATTTGTTGGGTAGAAAAACTTGAAAATTTAATACAAGGCTCTTAACACATTGTTACAATAGCAGTTGAAAAATATTAAAAATACATAGGCACAATTTTTTTTTCTTTATTTGGAATATATAATCTGTACCTATAAGGCACAATGACTACATGGGATGAGAGATACATACATATACAGTAACATTAATACTAATACCTTACAAAATACTAACCTAAGCATATATTTACATGAATACACAGGTTGTGAGAAGCCATCCGTCAATGACACTCACCTATTTGACTAAATACGTAAAAATTACGGCAATGTTCAAATTATTTTAGATAGAAATTCATAAAAGTTTTTCTTTTTAAATCTAAGATTTGAGAATTTAATACAAGGCTCATAACATATTTTTACAATAGCAATTGAAAAATAAAAGAAATATATAGTCACAATTTTTTTTATACCTAAGCATTCAAATTTTGAATTTTGACAACATATGTAAAAGTCACGAAAATTCGTAAATTATTTTATGCTAGAATTTCATGAAAAAATTTTAATAATCTATAATATTTCATAGACAGATAAACCGTCTCCGCTCAGAATCATTTTTTCTATACAATGATATAATATCATTGGATTCAAATTTAATTCCATCCATTACAGTAACCTACTATACAGCAGAGCAACATTCATAACTTACCCTCTTTTTATTCAGTGAATTACTAAAGAATTTTTTTATGTAAAATCTACATCACTAGTTACGCATGATAAATTGAAAGAAAATTTTAATTAAGCGAGTAACCCACTTAGTCACTATGTGCACCCAAATAAATTGATATTTAGCTTTTACCTGACCATGGTGATTTTATAAAACAATAAATCAATATTTTTTGGTTAAGAAGTTATTTTAAATATCATACTATGAATGCAATAATAGTAGTAAAATATAATATTGATAATAATTATGATTTTTCATTCATCTTTTTGTCATAAATATTTTGAATTATAGTGTTCTTCTATGTTCTGTCCATTGGATCAAATTTTAGTAGATGAATATCTTCCAGAATTAAATAACTTACTAATGAAACTATCAGAATTGACTAATTTAAAACGAGTTGCTACTAAAAAAGGTATCTACTACTTGAAATAAAATAAATTAATTTTCATCAACTTAGAATTTTATATTTTGTTACATTAATTAATATTCTAACCCATTGTTTATAGAAGTTGGAGATTTAATTTTGTGGCAATATAATGAAAGTAAAACTTTGGAATGGCTTACACCTAAAATAGAAAAAGTATCAAAAGTTTTAGCTGCACAACAAATAAATGTTAATCAAAATGCAGCCATCTCATCCTCATTTAAAGTGTGCGAAACAAGCGTACAGGCAACTAACGGTAATATAATTTTAATTTACTATGTTCTAGGTAATAAAAGGTAATAAAAATGAATTAGCGCAGTCCACACCAAGTTCTTAATAAGTGGTTACATGCATTGAATCTGCATGTCCAATTGTGGAACACAGTATACAAGAATCTTATTTTTATAAATGCTTTGGACTATTTGTTTATATATTTAAAAAAATATATTTTAACCCATTCCTTAGAAACTAAAAAGAACTGGCCATCCAACAAAGATAATTTTAATTATATATAAATTAAAGTTTAAGTGTTAAGTTTGAACAAATATTTCTCGTATAATAATAATAAATTAATTTTTTTAAATCCCTTTATTCAATGTATACCAGACAAAATTTTTTATTTTACTAATATCACTATGATAACTATTATGTATGGATTCGACAATTTATCATCATTAATGATTTTTGTGGGTTATGCTTTCTATAATATATGATAAATAATAATCAATCATTTTCATAATTGTATTTTTGATACAGAACAGTACAAAAGATATGCATACAATATAATTTCGGAATATTTACACATTGATATTCAAAAGTCATTGTTGAAACATCTTGGGCTGCCAGAAATAATAGAATGTAATAAACGTAAAGCCGATGAAAATAAAAGTGATGTTAATAAAAAGGTGAAGCATAAAGAAGTTGAATATGATGAAGTGCCTTTCCAAGTAGTAAAGGTAAATAATTTTTAGTTATATTTTTCTTTTTTTATTAAGTTATAATTCTAGTTCATTTTTACTTTTAGAATGTCACTCCTAAGTTAACGGCTAAAGACAAGGCATTAAAAAAAGCTGCATCGGGAACAAAATCTATATCATCATTTTTTAAAAAAAACATTTAATTTTATGTGTGAAGTATGGTTGATACTTTTTCCTGTTCAATGGTAGATTGTTAAAAATTATATTTAGTTCTTGATTTGTAAATTAAAAATTAACACTTCAATTATTTATGTATATAGTGTAGTAGAGTTAATTGATAATTGTCTTTAAAAAATGCATATAAATACAATACTATATATTTTCACTTTTTAAGTTCATGTTTTAAATATCAACTTATGATCAACCATATGGTAATAAACAAAACTTAATATTATAATTAGTATTTATTATTTAGGTTATTTGAGTATAATTTGTTACCAAGTTTGATTTATCTTAAATATTAAGATATTTCAAAAACAATTTATGGGAATCTTTAATGGTTTTATTTTTAACTGATAATAGTAATGTAAACAAAAGTATACATTTGAATAATATTAACAATTTATACCAAATGTGAAATGATATTACTTATATATTAATTATTACATAATCTAGATATTTTTATCTTGTTCTTTAAATATAAAAAAAATATACAAATTTTCCCAATCATGAACCTTCTGTAATCACTCTGACTTCATCATTTTCTAATGTATTGGGATCATGTCTAATTTTGGAAACATGGATTTTCTTATTTGACACACAAACAGAATAATGATAATTTTGAAACAAAACTATTAATAAACCAAACAAACCAAACATTAGAATTTTAAAAGCAGTTCAATTTTTGATTTAACATACTTGACATGCTTTGGAATTGTTCATCAGGCACGTATAAGCTTTTACTTGTGCCGATTGTTTTTGATATGATATCAGCAATATTTTCATTATTCTCTAAATCACCACCAGACTGAAATATTCAATTATATCGTGTAATATAAACATAAAGGATAGACTATTAAGTATTCATAATAAATTAATTTTCAAGTAAAAAGTTCCTTATAGTTTTACTCACCGAGATCACGGCCCCATCCATTGTCATAATCAAATAACCCATTTGTTCGGGAATCCTCTCCATATTTGATAATTGTTTGAATAGGTAAACTTTAATCCAAATCCTTTCAGTTTGTTTTAAGTATTACACGTTACACTGGACGTTAACTGATAAATTTATCATTTAGTGTTTCCCCAGTATCGTTAATCGTTTATCGTTCTTAAATTAATAGTTAAATAGTCCATACTATCACATACTATATAAAGTATAAATTGTATATTATATATTATCTATGAGTTTATAGCCAATATTATCAAAAGTACTTCAGTGATAAGAAATTATGCCTGTATTATTGTTTGCGATTACATTTACCTACTTATCGGGCATTCGGGCTAAATATTTATAACAGAATTTTAGAATAATATTACATAAATTAAAATTGAAACGTTTCAAAAATTTTTTTTACAGACTGGTTTGTTATTATTTCGTTTATTTAAATAGATACAATTCGTATATAAAAATGTGATGACGTATTTATATGATGGCTAATGGTGTAGCGAACTGTGACAAGTCTATATAAATTAGTGGTATCATCTGTCTAAGATGTTAATAAATAGACCTATAAGTAGTCTAGAGACGCGCCTATGGACATAATAATTATAAATAGTGCGTGACCATGAACGTCGCTCGACAATATATATATATATATATATAATATATATATATCACCATTGATTATAAATACTAGTATGAATAATTATTAAAATAAACCTTGTTCATTGCTTTTGTGCAAACGGATGCTCTTATTTCTGCATCAGTAAATATAATATATGAGAAGGGACATCCGGCACGTACCGCACCGTGTTGACCTTCTGTGGCATAATAGCAGGGATAGTGACCATCGACTAAGTCGTTGAGATACGCTGAGGCCTGAGAGACAAGCTCACGTCAGACGAACAGACACCACCAACCAACAACTACACTGCTCTGCTACCATTCAAGTCACGTCTCGCTAGTCTACATTTCTTTATTTCAACTCTGTTAAATTTTATAAGTTAAATCAATTAATAAATTCAGACATTACTGAATTATAACACAAATACCCAAACACTTGTTCAATTATTTCAACTATTCCTTCCATCTCATCAAACCACGGTGAGCTCGCAATAATGGTTAGAAAATTGCCCTAGTCCATATCGATATCGTTATTTTTAAAAACTGCTGATTCCTACAATTCCCGTATCTAAATGATTAATTATATGTCTATATGATGATAACCATAATTTATATAACTATAATGATTTTCAAAGCATACTCAGTGTTCACTGCTCATTCCCGATATAGTTTCTAATTTTTGAGCAATAAATGTAATGATTATTCAATGATGTGTTGTCTCTTTTATTAATCACCACTTAGGAGTCATAATTTTTCGGAGTAGAAATAAATGATAATACATCATTTTTCAGTTTTTAGGGTTATGTCTACTGTCTAGTAACAAATTTATTTTAATTATTGAGAACTCTGAGGAGAGTCAAAATTCTTAGATCTGTCAATTATCACATTTCAGTTAAAGTTTTTTGTTTCTAATGGTAGTTTAGTACATTTTATTTGCAAGTCTGTATGGCATGTTGGTGTAGTTGGTCCACAATAATACTGGATAGTGGATGCACAGGCATGACCTGCAAATTTGATCAATACTATACGTACAGAAAAAAGTAAAGGAAATGCTTGTCAAAATTGTATTAGGTGTGTATACAGTGTGTTTCCTTTTAAAGGTAACACTAAATAATTCTGTCCAGTGACATCGGATTAATATGCGGATTTCGGGAGGGGATAGGGAATACATAAATACAAATTTCTTGATGATTTTAACATTTTTAGATCTATCCGTGTGCGCATGCGCAATACAACTTGCATTTTTTTAAATGGCAACAGGTGTTTTTAATACCAAATTCGGATAGACCGAATTTTTTTAAGTCGATTTGGTCCTTTTTACCATAGCTCTAAAATCAAAATTGACTAAATGGCAACCAGTCAAAGTTTCGATTAATATTATTGAATTTTTCACCAATCATACTAGAATTTTATGAATTATTATGAAATTTTATTTATTATTTTTGTATCCGTAGGTTTGCAGATATTATTAAATCATTTAAATCGAAACTTTGACTGGTTGCCATTTAGTCAATTTTGATTTTAGAGCTATGGTAAAAAGGACCAAATCGACTTAAAAAAATTCGGTCTATCCGAATTTGGTATTCAAAACACCTGAAAAAAAAAAATAATTGGAAATATTAATACAATGAAAAATTATATTTCACTAGAGCAAATTGTATTTACTTGTTTCTAGAGTCTAAACCCTTTATAAATGGAAATCTTGTAATCCGACTTATTTTTCAATAGCTTGTGTATTTAAATACTCCAAACATGAACACTCCTTCAATAATTAGAAGTGTGACTGGATATATGATTCATACTAAACAAATAATAAGCTACATATAAATATTTTTATTAGAATCAAATCCTTAATTACATTTTTTTTTTACCAATTTATTCAATGAAATAGGTATTTCAAATATAAACAATTATATATCTGGACGTGACTTATGCTTAAGCATTAATTATAAATATATCTATAAAAAAAATAATGAATCCAATACAATAGGTAATATTTATATTTAAAAATAAGTTCACATTATAAAATATAAATTTAGTTATTTTTCTCGGTGTTTGTTGGCAGAAAAAAAATGGTTTTCTAAGAGAAGTTAATATTGAAGCCAATTAAAAACCAGAATCTTGAGAATCTTAATAATTAATTGCATTAATTATTTAAATAATATATTGATTTTTAAAATAATTTCTTATAAATTTTGTTATTGTTTGAATATCTCAAATTTAATTAATTAATATTTGAAAACTTAAATATTTAATCGAATACAATATTACCTTAAAACATGTAGAAACAGTTTCAGTTATTTTTAAGCTTTTTAAAGTTATTAAGATTATTTTTTTAAGTTTATGCAATATAACTTTAATACGTCATAAATTAATTTTATAAACTAAAAATGTCCATCCATATTAATGTACGATGTACCTACGGTAACAATATTACTAATAAATATATAGATTTCTAAGAAATATTGAGGGGCTCAAATATTTTGAAGCAAACAGATCCCTATACCCTTATAAAAGATAATACTGTTATATGTATATAACATAAACATATTTTACTGTCTATACCTATAGAAATATAGAATGTATTTTGTACAGTAATAAGTGTAAGTTTTTCATTAAAATAATATTTATAATAGCTATATGAACATAAAATAAGTATAAGAACTTGGCTTGTGATTAATTGTGAGATATTTATTTGCTTTTAACTAGAACAAAATTTATTTAATGGTATTTAAAACAGTATTTGAAATCAATCAGACTGCTAGGAACTACTAGATATTTATTATTTTATACATTTATGGATTACAATATAAGAAACAAGGCTCGGAACTTTATGCACTAAAAAGTACTATAATATGCGGTAAAATATGCAGTAAAAAATTGGAAAATATGCAAAACTTTGCAATTTATTGAAAAAAATTACATTTAACATACAATTTTTAAAAATTTATATTATGGTACAAAATATTAAAATAGAAAAACTGTTGTTAATTAATTTATTAGTACCTACATATAAGTTATAACACTATAAGTTTATATTAAAACTGATAACGTTTGGGTTTGATTTTGAATCTGAAGTCAACCACCCGAGAGTCGGCCACGATTCGAGTACTCGAGTTTGTACAGTCTGGTATACAAATTCTGTTTTCTGTCAGTATAAACACAGAACAATAAACTATAATGGTATAAACTATAAAGGTATAAAGGACGTATAATGTTTATATATAATATGTATAATGACGTAATGTTTCCGTAAAATGTGATCTCTAACAAATTACATCTTTAAACTTTAAAAAAATGTAAATTTGTTAGAATTTAGAACGTATATTATATTTTTGAGCGATTTATAAGTTTAAAGTTATAACCTAACTTTCTATTATTAGTTTAATGGTATGATGAAAATCTAGAAATTCGCTAGGCTAAACCGGTTTAAAATTATCCCACATTATCACGCACCAGAATAATGAACTGTGTAAATAATTGGTATGGTCTAAAAACACCTCGGTGCGTTATTTCACACCGGTTTAGTATAGCGGATTTCTAGAATATGTTCGGTATAATCATGGTAATAACGTCAATAGAATTTATTTATTTACTTTTAAAACAAATAATTATTATATGATATAGTGCGACATCTATTTTATGGTAGTCGGAAAAAAAATTCCCCGGTTATTTTAAAAAAACGGTCTTATACCCTAAAAATACGATATTACTAAATATATACATGTATTATATGTATATAAAATTACGCCACGATGGTTAAACTTTCGGAATTTTCAACAGTATACTCAAAATAAAGAAATAAACGCGATCAAGATGCAATTCCAACTGACTAATTAGTTGTTTAATTTGTTTCAGTTCCAGTTGTTCCGGTATAACTGTATAAAATATATAATAGTAGATAGTAGATATCACCCATCCTATAATCGTCGTAGATAAATAAATTAATAAATAGGTTAATTAAGGTTTAAGAGTGTTTTTCCATTTTTCCAATGTAGCCATATTATAGGTACTTTATAGGTAACCAGGTAGGTACACGATTAGAGATAATGAACTTTTTTCGATTGCAATAAATATATGTTATAGCGATCATATTATATGGTCATAGCCCATAGGTGTTTATTATACGGGTACAACACAAAGAAACTGCGCTCAGTCATTTGTTGGCACTGTATTAGTTCACTACATAGTGTGTCCTTAAAAATGGAATTAAAAAAAGCAGCACGAGGGTATAAGATTGCATATAAAGGCTATATGTATACATTACAAAAAATATGTTTGAATTTTATCCGTTCAAAAAGGCAATGTTTTTATAAAATAAAATTTTTTAACATAATATACAATATTTATTTTATTTATAATTTATTAAATTATTTAAATTTATTCAATCCCCAGTATAATGCTAAATGCTAATGGGGATTTTTTTCCACAATTCCTATTTCATGGTGTCAATAGAACTGCACGCCTGAAATTAAATTAAATGCAACCCAACGTACAAAGTTTCTCATCACTAGTCGTCCAAAAAACAGGATATTAGGAAAACAAGTCACCGGTAAGAAAGTCTCACAGAAAATGTCTCCAAATTAATAATTGATTTAAATTCAGTCTTTTATCATATAGATATTTATTTAGGCATCATGTATTCATGCACCACTACGTAGGCTATAGGTAATGCATGTTATATATTTTATTGAAAATGATTAATAAACAACTAAATTAAATAGATACCTTTCTAAGATTAAACATTTTTCTCACATATTGACGAAAGAACATTAAAACAAAATAATTATTCTCTACATATTTATCTAGATATTTTCTTTCAATTGAATTGATACTTATAGGAAATGCATTTACATTTATAATAGTAGATTTAAATTCAGTTTTTTATAGTATAAATATTTTAAACATAATTAAATGTTAAATTTGTTGAAAATAATATAATACCTAATATAATATTGTTTAAAAAATAGGGACTCTTTTCTGCTTACCGAAAAACAGTCACCTAACTTCACACACGTGACACGTTTGAGTGCTCCTGTAGATCAAATTATTATTTATTAATACTTAATCGTAGTAATCGTACTACGGACTACAGTACACTTTTACGACGGATAATGTAATATATAATATTATTTATTATCCGTACACTTTTATGGATTACTTTTACATGCCCTTACGTTATGCATACGTTGAAACTCGACAGCCGTTTCAAGGTTATCAATGTAGAAGTGGTTACGGTATAACCTGCATAATATCTACCATCATTATCTTTTACGAATTCACGACTATAGGTATGTAACTAATAACTAGGTATACAACATTTTACCATAATGAATAGTGATAGGTAATGATATTTATATTTATGTGCCCAGCGAATGTCGCATAGTAATAGTCTCAATTCAACTTGTCTAGTATCGAGCTATCAACTGTTTATTTCGAGACAACTCGCTTCAAGTGCAGTACTTATAGTGATCCATATTTGACGTACGGGTTTTTCTACAATTAGCCGCTGGGTCTTAACTGTAAATACAATTTTTTTATTTTAAATTGGTCATACTTTTTGATTTCACATATTTTTTTTTAGTATATTGATTTCGCTTAATTTTGTACTAATATAATATACTAAACGAATTTAACCAGCCTATCATTTTTAGTTACTTAAATCCCTTCAATAATTATACTCACCTAATACATTAAGCATTGTTTTAACTCGCCACCTATTTATCAAGTTACTAATTATATCTAGCCTTGGTGTAGTAATTGAAAAAAAAGTTTACTAATTGTACAAGTAAATGTAAATATTTTGTTTAAATAGTGTTCTGATTATAGTAATATTACACATAGCAGTATAGTTTGGTGATCCAAACTGTTATAAGGTACTTGCATAGTAGGTATCTACTGTGAATAATTTTCGATATTATTTTATTTTTTTTCAGTATTAAGTTGCTCTAAAATCATATTATGGCGATTCATCTTGATTCGGCTAAGTCCGCCATTAAAGATTCCTTATATGATGAATCTAAACCTTGGTGTAAAGTTTTTAGTTGGGCTGAAGCACAAACAGGAGTCAATAGACTGAATTTATTTATTGGTAAGCAATTCAAAATTAACAAATGTGTACTTATTTTCAGAGGTTGATACTATAAAAAAATGTCAGTAAAAATTTGATCATCAATTTGCCAACTATTGTTATAGTCTATGCAAACCCAGTTACGATGCTTGTTGGCTGTGAAAATTTGGTGTCCCTATTTTTTTAACGTTGCATTCATGCTTATATGTTTCTTGTATAAACTTTTTAGATCTTACAATCAATGTTAGATTAATTTTTAAATTAATTAAATTTTTCACTGTTTGGTATATTTTAGTTCAACCAATGTTTAATTATACGAAGTTGCCTGTTTAGGTGTTAGTAAATAAATTATAATATACAAAAGCACCTAATTATTAAATTTAAATAAATAATGAAATATTATTTTTAACTTATAAGACATATACCTTGTGTTCACCAGTTTAGGAAACATGGAATTTCTCGACCCAATTATGTTAGAATAAATTGAATTTATATTTACAAGCTAGTGGTATATAAATATAAATTTTTAGATAAATTTCAAATGTTTAACCCTCTTGGTACGCATATGCGTAACGCAACTTATTATTTTTTAATAGCAACCGGTATTCTTAATACCAAATTCGGATAAACTGAATTTTTTTAAATCATTTTGACCAATTAACCATGGCTCTAAATTCAAAATTGACCGAATGAGAGCCATTCAAATTTTAGTAAATAATACATTTTTACAATTCATTATAAAATGCATAAAACCATTTATAATTATTTATTATTGGTTACTTATTGAATATCTTTACATATTTATTTATTTTTTATTGTGTTATAAATAAAATTAATATAATACGGATATAAAATTATTTAATTATAATTTATTACAACTGTATACGTAAAAATATTCAAAAAGTAACCAATAATAAATGGTTTTATGCATTTTATAATGAATTTAAAAATGTATTATTTATTAAAATTCGTATGACTCTCATTCAGTCAATTTTAGTTTTAGAGCATGGTTGATTGGTCAAAATAACTTTAAAAATTACGTCTGTCCGAATTTGGTATCAAAAATACCTGTTGCTATTAAAAAAAATAAGTTGTAAATAATTATACTATAATAAAGGTATTTACTTACAAACAGACTTATATGACATTAAAATTTGTTTAAGGTTAAAGTTTAAATGTCCAATCAATACAAAGGATGATTAATTTTTTAATTTAATTTGAATCTTAATCTCCATAAAATAAAATAGGTCCAATCATAGTTTTTATTTTTCAGTGAATATTAATCATTATTCAATAACAATTTATCATATTTATTTTAATACTATTAACTATTAAGAATTTAAATCATACTTATCATTACCATTTTAGAAATAATTTATAACTAAGATATGTTATACCTGAACTCGGGTATTGTCTAAATAGTTAAAATTATCTTATGTACCTAACTAGTAACTACTAACAATAATTAATACTTCAATTGATGCTTATATTTCTGAACTTATAAC
Organism: Diuraphis noxia; assembly: GCF_037042655.1. Classification (NCBI taxonomy): domain Eukaryota; kingdom Metazoa; phylum Arthropoda; class Insecta; order Hemiptera; family Aphididae; genus Diuraphis; species Diuraphis noxia. The sequence goes on from NW_028301712.1 coordinate 53,634,909, forward strand.
TAAATAATATACAGTTATCAAACGTTCTTAGGCAATTAGTATTGATTTATATACATATAGCATTTCTTGATTTCTTTTATTCTATACTAATATTGAGTCAATCTGTATTTATATTAATGATATATTAGGTGAAGATTATATTATTGATTAATTTATTGATTCGTCTATCACAGGTACTTGGTATAATATTCATTAGGTATTTAAAATTTAGTTGATGTAGTATTAATAATTCATAAATATGTATATTGCTGAACTGAACTTATATCAATCTAAAAACATTTTTTTTACACACTTAAATTTCCTTAATTAAATTCAACAATTTGTGTTTTTATAAATTAATGTAATTAATAAAAATACTTTTAAGTTGGTAAGTATTTAACCTTTTTATCTGTTGATAAATTAATAATAATTAATTAATGTTTTATAAATAATATTAATAATATTCATATAAGCTATGAAGTAACATTTTACAATATTGCCATTTCAAATTATAAATTAATAGATTTTTTAATTGCTCCATATTATTTTCTTATTTCAAAATATATAGTAATTCATCACGATTTATGATTTTTATGTTGCCATTTTAGGTTAGAAGATAAAACATAATAATATACTTATTGGATGTTTTCTGTTTAGATAATTTAAATTAGATTCTATAAAAAATATTCTTAAAAGAGAAAGAGATTTTTTAAAAAATGAAGATATTTTTCAAATGTGTTTTCTTTATTTTGTTTTAATTATTTAAAAAATTTAGGTTTGACAGTGTTTCTCACATTCTACTTATTGATTGGATATGGAACCTTATTGTTAAGCAATTTGATCGGCTTTTTATACCCTGCATATGCATCAATTAAAGCGGTCGAATCTAGTGGAAAAGATGATGACACAAAATGGTTGACATATTGGGTGGTATTTTCATTTATTACTCTTATTGAATTACCTGCTGCAATTTTACTAAGCTGGATACCATTTTATTCTTTAATCAAAGTAAGTTTTTGTCATTATAATTAAATATAAAAACTATGGAAGTACAATTTTAAAATTATACATATTGTATATAGTTATAGTCCTTTAAAATGCATTTTAATTTGGTTGAATTCATTTTAAATTTAATTTTAATATGTAATGTATAGTATAATGACGTACATTCAACCAAATAATATAATAACTATTTTTTCTTTAATATATTAATGATTAAAAACAAAATAAGTTAGATAAACAAATAATAATGGTATAATTTTGTTCTCAGACAATCTTTTTTGTGTGGTGTTTTATACCAATCAGCAATAATGGTTCTGTGGTTGTATACAATAGATTTATACGTCCATACTTTTTAAAACATCAAGGAGATATTGATCAAGCAGTAAATGATCTTTCAAAAAAAGGTAAAAAAACATGATTTACTAACACTTAAACTAAGTATTCAATACATTTTCCAACCATTTTAAATTACCTTTATTTATTTATTTATTACTTTGGTAATACATAAAAATAATTAAGAGTTATTATTTAAATTTTTTTCTTGTTATTAACTGATTTAATTTTTAATTAACTTAATACTTCAAATATTAGTTAATTTAAACTTGTTAGACTGAGTGACATCTATTATCCTTCTAAAGTCTTAATTTTTAAATTATTCATTACATTATTGAATAACTTCTATAAATTATTCTTAAATATTTGTTAATTGATACATAAATATTTATGATTATAAATAGTGTTTATTTTAGAAGTTTTTCAACTTAACTTATCATTGGTTAATTTTAATATTTTATTGTTAAACATTAAAATATCTATAATTTTATATGGCCTTATCCAATATAAAGTATACAGATATATTCAAATATTTAAAATATTAATCAGTATAAAGTGTACTTATTAATCTTACCTATTTGATTATTTCTGCTATTATTGCTATTATATGGATATGAATAGAACATATAACAATGATAAACTGTTCTTTATCACAATTTATGTAATGAACATCATGTAAGAATACTTCATTCTCATATCTGTTAAAAGGATTACTTTCTACTTAATTTTTACTGAAAATCTATAATTTATAATTATTACTGTATTATATTTCCACATGGTTGGTAAACAATATGTATATTAAACAATTTTCAATAATTTATTTTTCTTTAGCTACTGATGTTGCATTTGAGAAGTTAGTTACTGCAAAAGTCAATTAATAACACATTTAGTTTTGGTGTACTATTTGTTGAACATTCATTATCAAGGTTTTCATCAATAAAATTGAAAAGGGTAAGTTTCTGTGATAGAAAATACTTAACTAAAACATATTTTGCTCTTAGTGATAACTTATAAGTATAAAAATAAGTTAATGGTGTGTAGTTTTTTATGTACAAAACTATCTGTTTGTATTATGCCATAATATTGGTATGTAGAATTTTTAATAGTCTGGATCACTCCAGAATTGTATAATCATTGATAGTTTTTATTATCTTCAATCGAAATTGTTGACGTTTTTGTACTTAATTCATAGAGCTATGTAAGTATAATTTAAGATTATTAGTTAATTAACGTTTTAAAACTTAAAATATTTGACAAAATATTATTGTATTAATTAGAGTATTTTATATATTGTTAAACTATGAATATAATTACCAAAAGTATATTCCAATTTTTTTTCCAATTATTCCAAGGTCAATAGATACACTTTTGAACATTTTAAGTATTAATCTTCTTTAAATCTACTATATAAGTACACTGTCACAATATGTATGTATTTTTAAATCACTTTTTTTTATGTATAATATTAATTGTACTTAAGTAAAGAACATTTTAAATTTTACTGTAGGTACATACAAAAGAATAAAAACTTTGATTAATACTTTTAATATTATAATTATTTTATTTTAATTATTTTTTAGACAAATATAAATTAACCTACATTAACTAAAATATTATTAAATTAAAATAAGTAGAGCTTATCTCATGCAACCTACTGAAAGTTTAAGGAGACCTTAGTGCATTATTTAAATGATAAATAACATGATAGTTCATAGTTGAGTATATTTTTAGTGTTGTCAAAATGTCTATACTCACTTAAATTAAACAATTGTGTGTTGTAGTTAATATTGTTTTAACTTGTGATTAGTTCATTAGTATAATTTGTAAAGTTCTGATTTCTAATTATTTTGATATTAATATGAATTAATCATCAGAACTTCAGATACTACTTTCATTGTAAGATTGCATTTGATTAACCACAGCTCGTTATTAACCATAAACACAACTCAAAATTTTTTCTTTCTGATAGCTTTTTTATCACACATTTTGTATATTATAAAATAAGTTTTCATTAAGAGGAACTTCTAAGTATTTTTAGTTGGATAACCTTGGGTTGAATATATATCTTGATGGTTGAAGGGAGTACAACAGTACTAAGGATGACTGATACCACTTTTTATTGGTATAATATATAAAAATGTCATATTTGTCCAAAATCATAAACTAATATTAAAATAAAACCAATATTACATGACTATGTACATTTTTAACAAATAACTATTTATGCATATTATGTATGTTATGGTCAAAGTAGGAAGTCAGTCGTTATCAGGGGCGGAGTGGGAAAAAAATTCAGGCCGGCAGATTTAAATTTATCCAGGCCACCCACCATTTACCAATTAAATTACCAAAAAAATTTTTCTCGCTACGCTCAAATTATATATTTCTATTAACCTATTTCAATACAATTAAATAAATACATTTCATTTTATTTATAATATTATTTATACAGTTATACTCTCAATATTATAAAAGTATTTCAATGACAATTGCTATTTCGTTTAACTTCTAATGTGTTGTAATTATATACCACTAAATACCAGAAAACATTTAATTAGTATAGTTTAATAGCAATATGAATAATTATATATTGTGTTTTAATGGTTCAGGTTTAGTTAATAAGTAACAAATATATTTATAATAAAGAAGTATTTTATTAATTATGATTTATAAACAATAACTATAACAAATTATTAATAATTATATAATAAGAAAGATATACATTTATAATAATAATTTTGATAATAGCTTAGATTTTTCACCAACTGCATTTATTATAATATTATTATCTATTTCCATCAGAATTTTATTCTCAATGGCCATTAGCATAAAAGACTCAAGGTTTTCATTTTTCATTAAATTTCTTAACCTATTTTTCAAATACTTCAGGGTTGAAAATGACCTTTCACAAGTACGAAACAAATACATTTCATGCTTTCACAAAGCTAGTATTGAAAAATTTTATTTCGCTTACAAATACATATTTTAAATAATTTATAATTTTATCAATATTTTTTCATAGACGTTTTTATCTATTTAATTATACAACCAAAATATTGAGTGCATATTTGGTGATTTTTTAGAGCTACAAGTCCTCTGCTCTACGGCAATGAGTAATGAACTAATGATTAATGAGAAAGATAGGTACATAATATCTGAGGTACTATATAGTATACTACAATAAACTGTACTAAATAGGTATTCACTCACTATATAAAATTTATTACACAAACGTTTCGGAAATTTTCAAATATTGTTTCTTAATTTTGTTAACCAGCAAATAAATAACAATAAACGTTATTCAATTTATTATATTATTTTATCTATTTTTTTAAATTAAAAATGATCCCAAGACCCTACCATAACTAGAACATTTAGCTAAGCAGTAAATACAGTCAAATTTATTTATGGTACAAAAAATTGTTTCCAATGATCAATAATTAAAATCGCGTAGTTGTTTGGACACACTCAAGTCCAGTGCACAAACATTTGTTTGGGTTTATTACAGATATTATTAATAAAAATAACAATAACCAGTGGGACCACCGACTAATAACACAACATTAGGTATTATTCAATTATAGCCATTATATATTGGCGTATGTCTATTATGTTCATCGCCACTTTGAACTTCTGAAGATAAACAACTTTCAGCTTTCAACAGGCGTCAGTACTCGGGTGTTTATTATAAAAATAACCAATCGATATTTTGTAATTTTATGCTCGATGGCCTATCACCTATGCTTTCTTATACTCATACGAGGCTATTAAAATGTAACACAAATCACAATTGTATTAATATATCAAATACAATAATTATTAATTTTGTAATTTCAAAGTTTTAATACAAAAACATTGTTGACGCATTTACTAATTTTGTAAATAAAATCTAATATAAAATGATCGGGCCACCAGGCCATCTGGATAATTCCCATTTCCAAACCGGCCACTCCACCCCTGGTCGTTATGCACGTTGACCAGGCACTATACACAAGTACAATGCCCGATTTTTAAGGGCAAAGTTAGAATAAGTTAACGTTACCTAGGCACCAGTATTGTATACAATGCTCAATTAGATTTAGACACTATAGATTAGATATATTAAGAATTAAATAAAACATCTTACAGAGTACTCAAAAAAGTTGTTTTTCACTGTTTTTATCACTTCCATTACGTTTTCTGTCTTTCTCATTAATGTTTTTGATGACAGCTCCATAAGCTGGAGCTTTTTCTAAGTCTCTCTGATTTTAAAGTACAGATATAAACTATGAACATAGCACTTTATTTAATTTACTTTGCCCACTTGAATCTGGGTAGGGTACACTTGGACCAGGAAATATAGTACAACGCCCAGTCAATGTATGAACTGTTAGAGTATTAAAATGATGATTCTACCATAATCATACCAAAATATTCAGGCATTGTTATACAATTCCCATATTTCTTACTTTGCCCGTAACCAACACACACACACACACATATATATATATATATTGTATTTTTTTTTTTAAATTATCTTAGTAGTATATTATGAATTAATTAATAATACTATTTGTGTATTTTATGTATTGTAAGTTTTATTTTTACATAATTGATAAAGTTGGAGAGTAAATTGAAATCTACTAATTTAATTACTTGTTTTGAAATTTTAAACTTATTCATTATATCCCCTATGTTATTATTACTATTTAGTAAGTATTTACTATTTATATTAATTTTTATCATTTTCATAACATTAAATTATTTTTTATTTGTAAGTATTTAAAGATAACTAAATTAAAGAAATGTTATCAGCAGTTATCAAATTATTCTAGTGTTAATTTACTCTAAATAGTTTTAATAGGTTTTTTTTTTTCAAAAAATTCAAAAAACCTTATATTACAATAATTGTCCATCTAAATATGTAGAAAAAAAAATGGTGTTGATATGTAAAATAAAGTAAATTTTTTTAGAATTATTAAAGGGTATATTTGTTGCTGTACTCCCTGTCACCTCTCAGAAACTCATTTATATGTAATATTATCTAGCAGAAATATTTAGAGGTACCTCTCAGTATAACCACTTATTATATTCAATTTAACAGCTTACATTTGTTTTTTGTTTTATTTAAAAATTATATACAATTTACATTAACATTGTTGTATATTGTACTTTTTAGTTTATTTCTCAATAATCAAATTATTTTTATTTTCAGGTACAAACAAGAACTATATTTATTTTACAAGTAATTTTATTTTTCGATCTTTTATTGTCAGTTATTTATTAGGATATTTACAAATAAACTAAATCAATATTATTACATTGTATTTTTTTGAATTTCATTAAGTTTTCTATTACTGTAAAATATAATTTGATAAAGTGTTAATAAAATATTTTTAAACCTTCCTCATTTGTTGTTTTCATTTTTTAACTAACTAAAATGTACTATCAGTTGTCTTAAATGTCTTAATTAATTATGTTTCTAATGAATATGGGATATTTTAAAATATGAAATTATAATTAAAAACAGTCATAGTTTTAGATAGTATTTTAAATTTTTGAGAAATATCAAGTTGTTGTACAAAACAAATGGAAAGCATAAGAGTAGAAGTAATTTTTCTTAAGTATTATTGAAGCATAGTTAATATTTAAGATGAATATCACATTTCTTAGTTCTAACACAAGGTACTTAAATTAAATTTAGAGAATATTACTGTTGCTTTTGTCATAATATTACTCAGTTTGTTCCTAAGTTACATTGCATAAATTTTAATTTGTATCAATTGTGAATTTATAATATTGTACCATTCATGTATTTAGCATATTTGCTACAGTGAGCAAAAAAGTTTATTTAAGAACTTATATTAATTTAGTATGTAGTGCAATATATTTTTTATTATAGTTTTTCGCATTATCATATTAATGGTCAATATTGTATTAAACATTATTAAATAACTAATAGTTATTATTCTGTGGTATTACAATTCATTATAGGTTATATATATATATAATTTTTGACAATTCAAATAATTGATTAATATTTAATACTTTATTTATTAGTTATTACCACAGACAATACGAAAATATTCATACCAGGTGATCTAAGTGTCTACGCTAATTAATTCAAAAAGTTTCCAACTTTTTGGGTATATTTATTTTGTTTTTATATTTTTGAATGACACCATACATTTTATTTTGCTTTGAATCAGATAAAATTAAAGAGTCATTCACAAAATAAAATTCCACATTCCTAAGCAGAATAATATTCGGAGCACTTAGGTACCTATTTTAATCTAAAAAAACAGGTTAAAGTGAGAAATGTTCAATACTAAATTAGGTGTATAACTGTATAAGTATAAAGTTTATAAGTCACTGAAAGAGATATATTAATAATATAAAACCATTGTAGACAAAAAAAAATCCTGTCTGTCAGCCTATAATATTCCTAGGTATAATTGAACATATTAATGTGATTGTATAATTTATTTTACTATTCATAAGTACTTCCAACTGCAGTAGGTAAAATTCATTTTTACCGAAAAAATTTGATAGTATCATTTTGTGTATGAAATATAATAATGTATTGTGTATTGGTATAGTCTAAAAATTTAAAGTACCCCCGGTCATTTTGGTATAACATTCAACAAATAGTATAAATAGATCTATTACATTAATATGTCTATGGCCTGTGTTCTTTGAACAAAAAAAAGAGAATATGCTTGTGCATTTTTATTGTAATAATAAACCTAAAACAAACAATAAAATATAAAATAAAATACTGTATGCCCTAAAGGATTATATAGATAATTTAAATATACATAATATAAATTATAAATGATAATATTATTACTACGGCTATAAATGAAAACTAGTGATAACATTATCATACATTTGTAAAAATGTAATCTGATTTTAAGGGTTATGAAATTATGTTATGGCTTAGTTTTGAAATTTAAATTATTTGTGGTTTTAAATTTTTAAGTATAATATTTGTTTTAAGTTTTTTACGGTATACACTCAAGTCATAAAAAAATATTTGTTAATTATTAAATATTCGTATTTAAATATATTGTTGAAAATAATTTTCAACTAATTCTAAATTATATTTTAAAATGTTAATATCCAGATGTGGACTTCGAATATTAAGTAAGTTGGGATATCATACTAAAAGTTTAGTTGAAGGATCAAAATACTCTACTTCATTAAAACTGTGTGTACCAGTAACTAGTGCAAATCGTTATTATTGTATTAAACCAAAAGATCCTTCCGATACATTAAATCATGAACCAAGTACACCAAAACCATTTGATGATATAGATTATGATTCAATTACTGGAGGTGATGAAGAAACATTGTCAAAATTAAAGCGTCTAATCTTAGAGATTGATTTACTGTATGAGAGTGGAGAACAAATACCAAGCCGCCTCAGAGTAGATCAATGGCAAAGCTTACTACAATTAAGTAGCAGGTCATCACGAATGAAACACTTAAGATACTTGTTTTTGATTGAAAAAAAAAAAGAAAACCGTATTGTGCGCAAATTAGAAAAAAGAGCTGAACGCTTAGAGCGATATGAAAATGAACCAAAAAATAATCACATTGAGTACGGATTATTGAGAAATAGTATGTTTCATAGAATTTATGAAAAGCAAATGAATTCTCTTTATAATTACCGTTTATGTGAAGCTATGTTGTATGGACAAGACATATTAATTGATTGTAGTTATGATGGGCACATGTCTCTGAAGGAACAAACAAATTGTGCTAAACAATTACTGTTAATGTGGTCCTACAATCGTACCCATAAAGATCCTTTTAATATTATATTTTGTAATGTTGATAGAGAAGGTACAGTATTCAAATGTTTATCTAAAACAATACCAACTATTGATGACCCTACGTTCCCTTTAAATTATACCAAAAAAAGTTACTTAGATCTTTATCCAAGAGAGAAGCTTGTGTATTTGACTCCTCATTGTAATGAAGAACTTAAAGAATACAATCATGATGATGTATATATAATTGGTAAGTTTAAAGTTTTACTACAAAAAAAAAATTTGTTTGTAAATAAATAAAAATTATTATTATGCTGAATTTCAATGTTTTAATTTTTTAGGTGCAATGGTTGATAAGATGAAAGTTGAGCCTTTATCATTAGCTAAGGGGAAACGAGATAAAATAAGAATGGCCAAATTACCACTTGATTTATATTTAGATTGGAAACAAGGAACCAAAAATTTAACTATTAATCAAGTATGTTAACTATTGTTAACCTATATTATTAAGATTTATTTACTAAAAGGATTTGGAAGTATATTTACATTTTAAACCTTTTATTAAATAAACATTCATGATTTATCAATATACAATTGATTAAATTCTTTACTCTTGTACATTGTATTTATAAATATTAACAATTTTTTTTTAGATGATTATGATTATGGCAGACTTAAAAATTGACAATAATTGGGTGAATGCTTTAAAACATATACCAAGAAGAAAACTTTTAGATGTTAATGCTTACCAAAGAGGACTTATTGGAAGTGACCACAAAATATCAGCAAAGCGAATTAGAGAAGATTTTAGAAGAAATTCTGTGTATAATTTATTAATTAAAAAGTAGTTGTAAGTTATAAAATAATCTAATTAATATGAAATAGATGAATTTAAAATCTGACACATTTAATATTTATTTTGAAAAATAAATATTTATGGTTTGAAAATAAATGTATGATGGTCCATTTGTAGTAAACTATTATAATGTAGAGTTACATTTTTTTAAATGCTCACTAAATTCAACAAATAATTTATAATTACGATGGTCTTAACAATTAAAAAAACAATCAAATTAAACTTGTCCATATTAGATATTTATTGTTAATTTATTATTATTATTATCTGTATCTATAAATCTAAAATATAACATAAATAGACTATATTCTGCATCAGTCTGAAATCCAAATAATAAAAGTGAAAATAACCTTTTTGTTGCTTATTATTGTTTTAAAAACTACACGAAAGTGTTTGAGTCTATCTTTACGCTCTGGGAATGTAAAATTTCTTTCGTAAGTATTGGGCCAATGAAATTATAAATTAATTATAGATTATATATATATTTAGATTTTTATAAAAAAAACTAAGGTGAACATCTGTCACTATAGCAACAATTGATGCTTTTCATTTTTTGTTACGATTTTTTTTCCACCCACCTTAAGAAAGAAGTTTCACTTCAAAAATTTGATATAACAACATATTACAAGTTAAACATTTAAAGTATTTTTATACACATACATTTTAATATTCACACTATTAAAAAGTATCATTATACAATGCAGGTTTTCAAAGAACTAATCAATTAGATAAATCATTAATTATAGTTTATAGCATTTTTACAATCTCACTATTTTGGATTGGAATGATATATCCAGTTATCAACATATTATAAATAGTTAAATTTAAACAAAAACATTTGTATGATAAACATATTATAGTTAAAATTTAGATACATAATTCATGAACTAATACAGTATTACATAATAATTTCAGATTAGGTAACTGTGCATAATATTATATGGTAACTAATATAATAATATTATAACAAAATATAACAAATTTTAATACACTAAGTACAAACCCAACTATTGCTGAATCTAATAAAATATAGTTTGTTTTTAAATGTAATAAACAATAATTATGAATAATCATAAGCATTTTTTATCATTTGTTAATAATATTTTTTTAAATATACAAAGTTGTTATTACAAGTTAACTTTAGTTTTCTAAACTATTTTTTAAATTCACCAAATATATAAAAAGTTTTAATATTTATTAACACAGAAATAAATGTTATTTAGAACTACATTTCAGGGTTTAAATAATTATTTAAATAGTTTAATTTAATAATTAAAGATTATCAACTGTGATTTAGAATCATTATCCAACTATTTTATTTTTACAACTATCCAAATTTCTGTCAGATTTTTACTTTTTTACACCTTTCTTCTCTTTAGTTAATTAAGCCATTGCGCATTAATTGTCCTGTAAGATTTTTTAACCATCAATATAATATAGTATACATTAATATTGCATATAAGTGTAAGTTTTTATAACAATTGTAAAATAATATAAAATGTTATGTGATAAATCTTTGTTATTTTAATATTATTTCCAGATTAAATTTGATGGCTATAAAATTTATACGAAACAATTAAATAGTCTCTGATATAATTGAATCAGAGTTAAAATATGTCACTAATATATTCAGAATAACATACAGATTAATAATAATGACTAGATGTGTAAAGAAAGGCACTATAATAATGTGAGCTTAAACTAATTATTATTTTGATTAAACAACAGCGTTTATTACTGCTTTGAGTCTTTTAGTAATATGACCCTGGACGTGTTTTTGTAAATGATCACGGCGGTAAAATGCCTTTCCACACTCTACACAGACATGTGCTTTTTCTCCAGAATGTACAATATAATGTCGAGCTAAATGTTCATTACGCTTGAAGGTCTTAGGACATGCAGCACAGGTGTATGGTCTCTGATCACTATGACTTAATTGATGTCTATCTAAATGCTCTTTTCGTTTTAATCCTGCTCCACATTCCATACATATAAATCTACGCTCTACCTAAACTTAAAATAATTATTAAAACATATTTAATTTAAATTTAAATTTGAATAATAACTTTTTACCTTGTGATTGGCTAAGTGATGTTCCAAAACTGTTTTATCTGTATATGCCATTAAACATTCAGAACAACAATACAACCGAGAACCATCAGGTGATGTAACTATTCTAACATCACCTAATCCTTGTCTTCTTTTCCCTTCTTGTGGAGGAGATAACTATTAAAAAAATTTTAAATATTTAAACTGATCACTAAATTTAATATGAAAATTATAAAAGCTTTAAAAGACACTTCTGGGTACCAAACAAAAGATTAAAATAAATTGCTTATTTTATTTTATTACCTTAAGAAATTCTCTCAGACTAGTCAGGTATTCAGCAACTTTATTACCAGACTGAACAGCAGCAAAACCTTCCCATTGACCAAGCCTTTCTTGCTCTTCTAATGTTAAAGGATCGGTCATAGTAGATACATCTACTGATATCCTTGCTTTAACTTCAAGAACCTGTGAGCGACTATAATTTTTATAAGAATTTTGTTTTGAAGGTAACTGTGGTTCCGTGTATCTATAATTGTCATAGAACTCATTTTTGTCATGATTTTTAAAAAAATCCACATTACCATTGAAATGAGTATCTAATTTCAATGTGTTTTGTAGATCTAAATGTCTTGGATCAAATATGTTACTTGATTGGTACCTAAAATATAATGTAATATATTTTAATATACCGAACTTTCAGACAAAAATTAAAATTCATTCAATTACCTGACATCATTAACCATTTGTGGAAAAACAATGCGGTCAACAATAGTTGGAGTTGTTTGGTGGTTCAAACGGGTTGAACAATTTTTATTTGTTAGATTAGAAAAATGATTTTGGTGCATTGTGTTTAGTGAAGGGATTTTATATTGATTCAGATAATTCATATTTGAAAAAAGTCATTGCGGTTTACAGATAAAGCTAATGTAAATTATTAAAATTCATAAAAATAAAAACTAACCATTTGAAGAAATGTCGATTCTAATACGAATTTGTTTTTTCATATTGTAATAATATAAGCTTTTAAATAGATATTAAAGGATTAATGAATATCATTAAAAAGTAAAAACTAATAGCAAAATACAAACATTATGAAAATTAACAATAAAAAATAACAAATCAATGCAAATAAATAATAATGATTAATGAAATCAAAAAATCTATCATATAATATAATTTTAGTTTCAAATTTTTCAACTTTTGTTTTAGTAACTATATTTAAAAATACAAATTATATTTGATATTTACCTGGAAAAAATTAGTAAAAACGATAATGGTTTAACAATTATAGTAGGCTAGCAATATTAATATACTGATAAGAGAAAAGCTTACAGCGGTAGACAGTGCATGTTGGGTTACCAATATCATACCCCTCAAAGCAAAATGGCATTTTTTTAAATTTGAATAATATTGTTTTCCGTATTAAAAAATGTGTAATTAGTTACTGCTATAAGAATTTAATGTTTTGTCGACAAATCAGCATTGTCTTGTAGAAATAATTAACATGAAGTTAAATAAGGATTACATTTCCATATAAAAGTATTTACGTTCGATAAGCACTTATGACATTAGTAGGGTTTGATATGTAAACAGGGCTCCAGTTTAAAAAATATTTTTTATTTTTGTTTTTTAACATTCGGAATTTAAGTTTGGAAGATATCTAGTTTATCGCCCACGCGAATTGTTCAATTTTTTTTTCGGAAACTTATGTATTTCGACGAGTTTAGAACGATGGTGCAATGGTGAATTTTTACACATAATCAGTTTTCGACAAAATCAATTTTTTTTAATGTTTATAAAAAAATTTGCCTACCCAAAAAATCTTTAAAATTTAATACAAGGTTTATTATAAGTCTTACTTATCGTAGTAAAAAAAAAAATAAAAAATCGTTATAGTCACAATTTTTGTTTATAGGGATTTAAAGTTTAATTGTTTGCGAAATATGTCAAAACCGCAAAAATTTGTATGGAATTATGAAGTTAATTCATACAATTATTGTGATAAATATCTAAGGTTAAGAAACCCAACACAAGATTCTTCATAACTTTTTCTTCAAATAGGTAACTGTAAAAAAAACTCCAAAGTCAATATCGAAAACATTTTGAGAGCGTATAAAATTACATTTTGGATGCTGGCTTTGTTATATAATATTATAATGTAATGTAGGTATTATGTTGTATAATGTATAGATTGTAAATGTTGAGCTATCATAGTTTTATACTAATAGCTAATAAAAAAAAAAAATTACATTTGAAATTATGCGCCTATAAAATATAATATATTTTAAACTGACAAATCATCTTCGTTCATAATTGTTTTTCGCATACAATGATACCTTTCATTGCATTCAAATTTAACACATTCATTATTGTGATCTACTCTTCATCTCTATACTGTACAGCAGAGCGTACCCACTAGCCCATTTTATTTTTGCACCATCGTTCAAAACTCGTTGAAATACATAGGTTTCCGAAAAAAAAAATAAAAAATTACGCGTGAGTGCTAAACTAGATTTATGACTTAATTTTTTATCTCACAATAAAAAACCGCATTTAGTTTTAATGATTTTAACTGCAAAAGTAATTTAAATTAATTAAAAGTTCAAACATTCAATCTTGATGAATATAACTCCAACATGAAAAACCATTCCGTATGGTCTACCTAACTGATATAATGTTAAATGTCAATGATAAAAATGTTCATATTTCTTTACAAAAATACTATGCATTATATATAATGCTTGAAAAACCATAAAAGTATAACTAGTATAAGATATAAATTTAAAGTAAATAATGAATAACTGATGGATTTTGATTAACATAAATCTGTCTGCAATTGTACAAATGTACAGTTATTGATAAATATCCAATTGTTAGGAATATTTTACCGAATGACATTAGGAAAAAAGTATAATAATCAGACACAGACACAAAAATAAAAACGTTTCATTGTAAAATCAATATATTATTCAGCGGAGCGCTCAGAATCTTAGATATTAATTAATTAGAGCACGAAGATGAAATCCATAGCCCTTGTACTTAAATATACTAAGAAAGTATAAGAATAAAATACAAATGCAAAAATACATTATGTCATTATGCATTTATGCGTCAATGGGACATACAGGGTATCCTGTGACTCGTGAGGATCTACCCATTGCGATATCTCCCGAAATAATGGTGACAGTGGCGTATTTTGGTTGATTTCTCGGGGGGTGTTAACATTTATTGAACCTCAAAAACAACATTTTTAGTTATTATTTACTAATGTAAAAAGACATTGAATTAATTTTTAACAAATTAATACGTTAGGAATTGACAAGAAGTTTTACATTAGATAAAAATAGTATACTATAAAATAAGTGACAACACTAATGTCCAATATATTAGGACTTTTTTTTAAATGTCGGGGGGTATCAAGACATGGAGGACATCCCCCCCCACAAAATACGACACTGAATGGTGATATCGAAATTCTGGCTTTGTAATAAGACTCACAGGGATAAAAACTATAATTATTTCATATTTTAATGTTTTGCTAAAAAAAATTTAAAATTATATTTTTTTATTTAATTATTTCAATTAAAGATGGCCATTTTGTTGAGTTTATTTTTCTGAAAATATTGACGTTTCAAAATTTTCATTAATTTCCTGATTTTTAATATCCTGATTTTTTTTAGTTTCCAGAAAAATTGCGAATTATTTAACACCATAATGCTATCAAACATGTGACCCGCCACGCCGCGCGCATTCCCATACAGCCGGCCGAATCTTTCCGTGTTCCTAATAGTTATAAATTTATTATCATACTTAATTTCTTCAAAACTAGAAAAAATATCAAAAATCAGGAAATTAATGAAAATAAAATGTTGAAACGTCAATATTTTCAGGAAAATAAACTCTACAAAATGCCTATCTTTATTTTTTTTGGAATTAATTAAATAAAAAAATATATTTATTAACTTTTTTACCCAAACATTAAAATAAATTTAAAAATGAAATTGAAAAACCAGAATTTTGATATCTCCATTATTTCGTTAGATATCGCAATGGGTAAATACTAGCGGGACACCTTGTATAAATATATATTTTATATTATAATATATTATTA
Source organism: Diuraphis noxia (assembly GCF_037042655.1). Lineage (NCBI taxonomy): Eukaryota > Metazoa > Arthropoda > Insecta > Hemiptera > Aphididae > Diuraphis > Diuraphis noxia. Next base: position 53,650,993 of record NW_028301712.1, read on the forward strand.
TATAAATAATATTTAAAAATATTATAGACAATTTTATTATAGTCTCAAAACTCAGTATTAAACCACAGAATAGATTCAATTTTAAACAATCTGTGATTAAACATTACATTATATTATATCGCTTATATTATGTCATAGTGACTATGTTCTATGCCAGCGTTTCCAAACCTTTTTTGCAATGGCGACCCATACATTTAATCTTTATAAAGTACGCAACCCCCCCCCCCCTCCTTAAAAAAAAAAGTATGCCGTAAATAAATAAGATTTTTACTATAATCCATTTTATCATTGAGTTTTTTATAAAATACAATACGAATACAATATACTGAATAATAATAACTTAATTAATGAATAAATAATAAAAAAATTCAAAAAATTAGTAGAATAGAAAATTTAGTGTGAATTTTGATTTTGGACACTGCATAAAATTTCCCACTGGGGTACAATTTCAGATAAACTGATGCGCATGGCATGTGTGACATCTAATCTGTTTCTTTGTTTTGTTTTAATATTGGCCGTGGTAGAAAATCCTTTTTCGCAAATTTTTAATCATAAATTTAAACTTTTCATAGTCTCGATGTACCGCTCGTTGCTCAACAGCATATTGTGGATTATGAACAAACGACCGAGACCGATCGCATCGACAAATCACTAGTTGTCACTAGCGACACTAGCACATTTACAGATAAGATGAAAAAAATTCCATAATCGTAATAACTTTACGTCATTTATTCTACAATACTACCTAGTTATTAATACAATTTATCAATTTACGACTAAAATAACTGTAATCGTAACCGCAAGTCGCGACCCATCAAAAAAATGTAATAACCTAACCTAACCCATGGTTTGGGAAACGCTGTTCTATGCTATGACCGAACTAAAATTTTAGATTTACATTTAAACTTTAAAGAATAACTGCATTATTATTTATTTATGACTGAATTTTATGGTCACTACAACATAGGAGCGCTAGTGCGACAATTTCCTGCTATCTAATACTGATTACAGAGATTCATTTCGGAGGTCAATTTCTCAATTTAGATTCGTTGGTGTATCGTGGTAAGGGTAACGAATACCCGGTATGGATTTATTATCATAAATAAAAAAGTATTGATTTGAATCATTATGGGTAGACGACAGACGTCCTTCTGGGTGAGTGGGTGAGGCTGTGCCGCTGTGGGCTGTGGGTCGTAGTTGTCAGTTGACTTAATACATATATCTATCTTGGTATAGATATATTTATACATAGTTGATACATTTTTATGTGGGTGAATGATGAAGATATACATTGAGCATTCGCTACTGTTCAATAAAAATCAATGCTTATAATGTTATAACTTCCAACTATTAGATGATAATACATTAAATACTTTAAATACTTTAGTGATTAGAGTTTGTGATTTTACTGAATAGTTCTTAGTATTTCATTAATATATTTTAATATTGTATCCAACCAATTTGTATTATTATCGTTACCTACTTAAGTTACCATTAGATATTTAGATAGTGTTGTATTAATTACTGTTTACTGAAATTTATGCCACAGTCCTTTATACTTTGGAAAGTACATTTAATATTATTAAAATCCATTAACTTAATAATTTTAAAAGTTTTTCGAGTATTAATTAAAAATGTGTTCAATATCAAATAAAATGTGGAAAAATACCATATGTATGTGGGAATTCAGCCGAATAAAAAATGTTCCCATGATCAGTCGACTATGTACAGCTGCAACTACTAACTCTGAACAGGATAATGATAAGTCATTGTCTAAGGAAAAGGCTCATGCATTAGTGATGAAATTGACAAATGAAGAAAGAGACAATTTGGCTTGGTGCCTAAATCATTACGAATCAGAAGAGACTAAAGCGGAATATCAAGGTTCAGTATCTTGTAAAGCTATCATGTTTTGGACTGTTTTGCATGAAATCTTTATACTTTCATCATACATAAATTTATCTTTTTTAGTAAAAAATGTTTAACATTATCTAACTATGTGCTGAAATTAAAAATAACTCGTCTATACTGATCTATAGGTCAATTGGCAGGATTCAGATGGCGTTCAAAGTTTGGGCGCCCCAGTAAAGTACCTGAACTAGGAGATGTAGATGCAACAGGCTCTTACTGTCCATTGCCAGAAGAATGGCTATTAAAAAAATACGGTACCTACCTACTTAGCTTTTATACTAAATACATATTATAATATTATTGCTAATTCATCACTTTAATACTAATATTTTTGTTTTAAATATTATTTATTTCTTACAATGGACAGAAGAAACCAATAGTAAGATAATTATCACTAAATATTAACCATTACACTTGTAAAAAAAAATTTTAAATAGTGTGATTATTATTACATTTATATTTTAATCCTGTTTAACATTTAATTTAAATTAGCGGAAACTGTACCAGAACCAACTAGAGCACAATTATTTAGAGGTATGTAATTAATTATTTAAAATGTATGTTATTTGATCAATTTTTTTCTTCTATAGTGGGATTGCAAAATGCTATTCCTTTCATTATGTTTGGATTTTTGGACAACTCGGTGATGTTAATATGTGTAAATAATTTTTAGTATATTAGTTCTACTATTATAAGTATGTAATATTTATGTGTGTATAGCTAAATTTCAATTTTTAGGGTGAATCAATTGAACGAACAGTTGGTGCTGTTATTACTATATCGACAATGGCTGCAGCTGCAATTGGTAATACTTTTTCTGATATTCTTGGAATTGGCTCTTCATATTATGTGGAACAATTGGTAATCAAACTTGGTTTAAAACCTCCAAATCTAACACCTATTCAATTGGATATGAATTGTAGTAGACAAGCTGCTAATTTAGTAAGGTTAAAAATATCTAAAACCAAATGTAATAACTGAGGAGTAAATAAGATTTTATTAAAATTTGTTGGTATTTTTGCTAAGAAATATTAACTATTTTCAAATTAAATTACAAGAAAACAATATTTTTTTAAAGTTTCTATGAATATTTATCATTTTTTGAGAATGAAATGTATACGTACCAGGCGCGGATTCAGGGGGGGGGGCTATGGGTGCTCGGGCACCCCCTGTCATCTAGCCACCAACAAAATAAATTTATGTTATAAATTAAATTATTTGTTATTTTTCAAAATAAAAATAATAATAATATCGGTGCTTTTCGTTATCACCGTCACATACGACAATAATAACTATTATTTTTAATTGTTTTCGAAGTATACTCGTATGTAACGACACGCGTCGACGGCGGAAAGCACCAATAACAATTATTATGGAAAAAAAGTTAACACTAATAAATCAAATATTAAATGGTAATATTTAAATAAATAGTAAGGTGCAACAACAATTTTTTTTTTTTTTTGAGCACCCCCTGTTAAATTTTTCTGGATTCGCGCCTGATACGTACTATGTCATAATCATTTGAAATAAAAAGTTATAACTTTCTCATTTATACTTTGGTTTTAGTATTTAATACTATTTGCCTAATTCTTAGTTTTAAATTGATATACATAAAGTCTTATTATCATTAGGGAAGAACACTTGGAGTCACTCTTGGGTGCTTTTTGGGAATGTTTCCATTGCTATTAAAAAATGATGAAGAATCTAAGGATGAAAAGTCTGAGGAGAAAGATGAATAATAAAAAATAAAAAATAAAAACTAACTTCCACTTGTTATAAATAGGTTTTATTCTGACTGATTTCTTTAAATTATTATAATATAGAACACACTATAGTGTAATCATTAAATGGCAATTATTATTAGCTAATGATAATATTAATAAATATTTATTTAGCAGTTTTGAAATTATTTACATAATATTGATAATTTAGTTGTTATATTCTTTTATCAGAGTGTTAAAAATTAATCTAATTTTAACATCTGTTAAATTTAATCATACTCCTATATTTCAAATTACTAAACTGTAATATCTGTAACAGTTATATATCTATTTTGCTATTATTTTTTAGTTGTTTTATATTTTATATCTAGTTAATTAATAGTTATTTATTTGATTATTTGTAGTTACTGCAATTTAATTATTATTATTTATAACTGTATTCTATGTTTATTGTGTATTTATACTGTTTTTTTTTACACAAAAAATTAAATTATAAAAATTGATTTCTTCAATGAGTATAGTTTTACTGAATAATAAAATAGACTAGAATAAACATATTTATGTATAATAAAAATCACATTTTCTTTAATAAACAATTAATTTAATATAATAACAATTCAATAAATAAAATAAAAAATAATTACTACAATTAGCTTAAGTTAACTGTAGAGCTATGATATTGCAAAAAATAGCCTTAAATAAAACATTTAAGTATTACTTAACAGAAAGGTGAGAAGTTTGAACAAAATTAATCAAAAAATTTATACAAGATGAGTGGTAGAGGTTTAACATGTATTCAGTAGAATCTATACTGCAATTGCATTTGCATAAATAACATGGTATGGAATCCTTTGTTGAACCTAAAACCTAATTTTTTTGCTAGTTAAAATTTATTTTATATCAATATATAGATTATTGAATTTACCTCTATATTATTAGTTGATTTAAAGGTACAATTATTTAAGTATGTTTCCAACTTAGACAACACATCATTTAATCTTTCTTCTAAAGATGAACAATAACAATTTTTAAGAATTCGTTGACAAATTTGACTTATCAAATTCAATTCTAGAACATTTGAATCAAAATAATTTAATTGCTCGATTCTCAAGTAATACTACAATTAGTTATACATACGTGTCATGTAGTTAATCCCTTTATCGTGATTTATAACTTCCATAAGTACTTTCTCATCAGATATACTTGAAAATGTAGTGAAACCTTCTAGCAAAAACTCCAGACATTTATTTATGCATTGTACCTACACAAATATATTTTATAAATTAAAGATGGCAAAACAGATTAAAAAATATTAAGTTTTTCTTTTGTCAAAAAATTAACTGAACTTCATTCCATCAGCAAAAAATTATAAAGGAATTAATAATCACTTTAGTTGTATAAATGAAAAATACATACTTGTACATTTTTCCAATCCAATTCAATGTCAGGTTTGTTGCTTAAAACTTCTTCAACACATAAGAAATCTCCAAATTCATCATCATAAACATCATTATTATCATTCTCTTTAATACTTTCAACAGGTTTTACTTCCAAAGAATCATTATGATTATTTTTATTTATGATATTTTCAACATTATCAGTTTCTGCTGCCAAAGCCCGAAATACTTCATATTTATCAAGAAAATCATCTTGGCTAGTTGTCACATTTTGCTGGTTTTCTACCAAACCTGAAACAATATCTGCTGATGTGTCATTTAACACTTCAGGAGTTTTATCAATAATCTTAGTGTTTTCTTTGAAAGATAATGTATCAAAAGCTGATTGGAAATCTGTAAACTCTTGATTATTTTTATTGTCAGTGGTTGTGAATTGAGCACTTTGGAAATCTGAAAACTCATCATCGAAAGTCTCAAAACTATCATTCACTGGAGTAAAGTCTAAAGATTTTGGTTCAGGATTAGTAGATAATGGGGACATAATTTTAGACATTTGATTTTTTGGTTCTATGAAAGTTACTGCTAAAGGGTCACATTCTTTAGATGGAATGATGTTACAATTTGGCTGTTGAAAGTTTTTGGTATAAATATTTTGATGTTCATTGTCAATTTTTGATATGCAACTTCCTTTGTTTGCTAGTTGTTGTGGCTTATGTTCAATATTTGATTTCACTGTTGATACATTATGTTTTTTCTCGATAATTGTGTAATTTAATTGTGGTATTATTGGTTTATGAATATGTTGCAACAATGACACATTAGACACTGAATAGCCATTCTAAAAAAAAAAAAAACTATCATTTATAAATTAAATAGTTTTTTATAAGTAGAAAATATTGAATTATATTTAATATTGGTATTTGATATACAGTGGAGTTCGCTTAGTAGGGATACCGTATAAAAGGGATAACCACCTTATAAGAGACAAATCGGCAGAGTCCCAAACGCATGTATTCATTTTAGGCAATTTAACTTCTTTTATTGGGGACAAACCATTGGTTATAAGGAACATAGTTTATTCTGTTCAAACCTGTTTTTTTATCTAATCTACTTCCAATACCTCTAATATATTTTATATAACAATTTTATGTCATACAATATGATATAATATTTTATGTATTTTTGTCAATCATTTTTATCATACTACTACATACATATTCCATGAAGATAATAGTTGTTTTCGAAATACAAAAAATTTATAGTAAATATATAAATTATAAATGTAGGTAGTCTTATGTAAATAGCATAATATTACTTCTTATTTTCCATATGCATGGTCAAACTGTGAATAAAAAATTTTCAGTTAATCGGGACAGTCAAATAGGGACAAATAGGTCACCGTCCAATGTGTCCCAATTAAGCAAATTCTACTGTATTGTCAATCAAAGAAATTTTAGATATTTGCCAAAATATAATATTATTTGATATTGGAGTTATGTGCTTCATTTTATGCTCCTCGTCCTCATCATGTATTATGGGTGGCAATTATCCACTAATGCTATAAAAGCATATGTGTGCAATTTACCTATACAGTAAAACCTCTCTATAGCGGACCCTCTATTAAACGGAATCTTCCTTATAATGGAAAACGTCAATAGTTCCAGTGCAAATAACATATGCAATTTCTACCTCTCTATGACAGAAAACTCTTTATAACGGAAAATTTTTTGGTCCCATGCAATTTCATTATAAAGGTTTTGCTGTATTAAATTCTTTAATATTACCTGAACCAGCGTAATTAAAGCCAGAATTATATAAAGTTCCTGTTGAGATAACGATCCTTCAACACCAACATTAGCCATAGACCATAATCTACCAAGTACATCAACAGATAGACCACTAGTCATCAATAACTGTGAAACTAAATCAGTATCACATGTTCTATCTCGTCTATCAGATTTCACATACTGCCAAATCTGCTCATACAATGGGTGCACGAAACCAGATTTTGGTATCATCCATTTTGGCAAATTCTGTAAAAATATAAAAATACACTCTTACTACAACATTGAACTATCGCATAAAACCCATATACAAACAGGCAATGGTCTCAATATCAAATTTCATAATAGGTTAATTCACTCTTATTTTTAAACTAGCGTTCTCTTAAGATAATTCCACACCAATTAACCATATTTCTTATTTATCTACGTCTTATAAATATTATATAAAATATAATATGCTCAGCAGTTCATGTTTTAATGTTAATACGATTATTATTTTAAAATAATTTCCGTTAGTGTGTCGGTTTTATATGATATTTCAATTATTAAGAGAGCTACAAGTATAAGATATTGCAATTTATAAGTGCTTATAACTGGATTAAACATTGAAGTATTGTAAAGATGGAAATTCAAACACATATTATAATGTTCTTACTTATAAGTTTGATGATAGAGGTCAATTCACACTAATATTAAAACTAATACCTATAGCTACAAAGCTAAAGGTAAACTTGAAACACACATGTAACATGGGGACAAAAAATGTGGGTATGGTAACCTCACAACTTAACATTTATTAATTTATTACTATTATTTTATCAAGATTATTACCGAATACAATTGATGGTCTTTATTAACAACAAACGTGTCTTGAGAGATGATGTTTTTAATCATAGAATCTGCATCAACACACTAAAAATAATAATGATATTAGTGTTTTTTTATTTATAATAGGTACCTGAACACTAGAATTTTGGTGGCCTGACATAACACATATTAATCAATCATTGTTCTTTTTATAATTGGATAAATATAAGCTACTAACAGTTACAAAAGTTCAAATATAAATTTGTAAACAATTTATGCATAACCATTATGTTATTATGGTTAGAAAGTGTCATCACAGACTTACTCTTTCATTGGCATTTTTTTTACTCGAAGAAGAAAAGCTCTTTGCATCGTGAAATTTATCCATTCAGAAAGATATTGTTTAAAATTGAACAATATAAAATTAGAATTTAGCAAGGCTTTAAAAAATCAAAAATTATGAAAAAGAGTAACTTAGTAAGTTGTTTTTCAATCTTTCAACGAGATACAAAATTGAAAATACTTGATTAGTTTATCACTAAATAATAATATAATGTTATTATATATTATTATTTTTATAGTAATGACTAATTATTATTTAGTAATTTAACATAAAAATTTAAAAGAAATAAGAAATATTTATTTTAATATCGTCGATCACAGATTTCTAGAAATCTAAATTCTAAACACAAACTTAACACATACACAACTACTGTCTACTGATAACTTACTGATACATATCATGAATCATGATAAATTAATGTCAGTGTTACTGAATACAGACCATGGTAGCACGGGCAGCATATGATCATATTTCATCTATTCTGTGATATGATACGGACGCGAGTGATGACAGTCTGCAGACCACGGTTACCTACACACCTACCTGGTTGTCAACGAGTACGAGTTAATAACCATCGTATTTACTAGACCCAGTTATAAAAAATTGCTAAAAAACATTCTATAGCTTTATATCGGTCAATCGTTTATGGCTAGACCCTAGACCACGACTTTAGAAAATCTTCATCTTCTAAAACCATATCCTAGACACCTATTAGATTAAACTAGAAATATATCACTAAATTAAATGGTAAATCATATTCAGAGTTAATCATCAAGCGTGCTCACCCACTTTTTTACTCGAATAATGATGTATAGTGTTACCTATTCATAATAATATGATATTTGGAATCTTTAATTATATTCCTTTAACCTAACCATATTTTCAAATTCTTGGGAATTTTCTATGTCACAGAAGGAATGTATACTAGGGATAGCATTTAACTAACAATAAAACTATTACTAATACCTATTTTTGATACATTATTAATTATATTTAGCTAATTGAATTTTGCAGTCAAAATATGAACTTAAAATATTCAGGTAGAAAAAATGTTTTCCTATGTCGGAATCTTTAATATATTTCAACTACTATTATAACAATTAATGAGGGACATTGCAATTTGCATTAAATTTTCAAGTCTTTTGACCCAATGGAAAAATATTTATAGAAATTAATAGGGAAAAAAAACTTGAAAATATTGAAAATAATAAAATAATTTATCATATATTACAGAATAAACGTTTGGAAAAATTTCAAGCAACTACAGTTTTTCGTTTATTAATTACAACATAATGAAAAATTCGCTTCATGAGAAATCGTAAGTTTACTGGTGAATATCTAATGTCGATAAATTTTGTAGGTACCTACTTTTAATGCTCTTAAAAAATAAATACGGCTTTCGGTAATATTGCTAGAGGAGTGTACGTGCTTTTTCCCACTCTACCGAATTACAAAGGCACAACCAATGGAACTCACGAAAGAATATACGTGTAAACGTGTTACGTGCCTACTTACGTCCTTTTCACTTTTTAAATGATGTCTTATCGACAAAAGCACAAGGGCGGACTGGCCAGGGGGGCTAGGGGGAAATATCCCCCTGGGCCGGTCTAAATTATGAAATTTGGGCCGGTCGTCGAACAATAATAAACTTGTAATATATTTAGTCAATAAAACATTCATATTGTTTACAAAATCACAACTGATATAGTAATAATATAGTAAAATATTTAGGGGCGCTAAGCTGTATTTCTCCCTGGGCCGACAACCTCCCACTGGGAGGCAAGTGGCGTAATTAGGAATTTGTCTTAGGGGGGGATAAACATTTTTTTCCACACAAAATACTTAGATTTTCAAGTACAATATTTCATCAAAAATTCTTAAACTAATATATATGTACACAAAATGTATTAATAAATGTGCTTTAAAATTTTACACAATTTAGTACCTATACAATATTATAATAATTTCTTCAAAATGTAAATTTTGAATATATTAGAATCAAAATTTACTTTTAAATTAAATAATAATTTATAGATTTCTTGATACTATAATTATATTTAATATATTTCGTCGTGATGTCAGCACGATAAAACATATTAAAATTCCACAAGCTTCAAATTAATATAGATATTATAAATATACACATTATATAGGCTCTGGGGGGATATATCCCCCTCATCCCCCCTTAATTATGCCCCTGCCTCCCAGTCCGCCCCTGCAAAAACACAACATAATAATATTAATAAATAACATTATAATTTATAACTGTGTTGTATTTACAACAACATGATATAACAGACCTTAAAGTTTATATATATTATAATATATTTTTACGTTGATCGTTTCTCGAAAAGTCAAAACTTATTAATATAGGACATAGGACATATATTACGATCTACAAAAGTTTAATATAAAATTGTTAGGTCGTTACGTCGGCTAGTAGTTGGTATTACATAGTCGGTTACTGGTTAGTAGGGCACCTATATAGTTTATATACCTATACTAGGCTGCTTAGCTGCTAGATGATGATCGTCTACTAAAATAATCATAAAATCTAGTCTGTTCAGTTATTATGACTTATGATAGGTACTATTATAATATTATTAGGCATAATAGGTATAAGTAAGTACTTAAAAACCGTTTACCTACCACCGTTTTCAACCCCGATATAGCAATGGCAGGGCCACATTTAAATTGAAACAACTAAATAAATTATAATATACTTATAACTATCAACGATCAAGAATAATTAATATACCTTCGAGATTGTTAACTACCTATCGTCCTATTTAACTATATAAATTAAAATCCTTTTAACAAATTTGTTATGATTCAGTAGAAATGAGTTATTAAGTTTTTTATAATAATACAGCGTATTTTGTTATTGCGTGGTTACTATAAAAGTACAGAATTATAAACTATAGTTAGCCAGTTAGCGATCTCGAACCACTAGGTAGGTATATTTGTGAATGATACCAATGCGATTAACATTATTTCTTTCACTATACCTACTCGGTTCTGTTATTTATTATTATTTTTGTTTTATATGAATTTAATTATGACTAACAAATTTTGAGAAAATTAAGTTTTGATATTTGTGTAACTCTAAAACAAATTACCATAGACGCATGAAATTTTCAATCGTTTTAGTTTTTTTTTTTTATATATAAATGACAGTAATATTTTATTCTTTTGGTAAAAAAGGTTTAAAATTTAATACAAGGCTCCTAATATATTATTACAACGACAGTTAAAAAATATTAAAAATACATAGTTTAAATTTTTTTTTAGTAAGCATTTAAAGTTCAAATTTTAACAAAATACGTGAAATTCACCAAAATTTGCAATTTATTTTGAATTATAAATTCATAAAAGTTATCTTTTTAAATCTTAGATTTGAAAATTCAATACAAGATTCTTCATGAGTTTGTCTACTTTTATCAAATAAAAAATGTCTTCTGAAAATCAAATTAAATTTTTATGAGCATTTAAATTACAACAATTCACTCCATTTCTTTTGTACCAATATTCTTATTTTGTGGTTATTCTAAAACGAATAATTGTAGAAACTTGAAATTTTCAAAAAATGTTTATTTTATCAATTCCTATACTTGATAACTTTTCCATAATATTTTGAATTTTTTAAAGTAATTTAGACATTTGAAATTTTCCGATTTATTTAATTTTTTATTCTAAAAAATTCATTACAATGTTATTCATTGGATCAAAAGACTTGAAAATTTATTATAAAGTTCCCCATAATAATATTATATAAAAACAGTTGGAAAATATTAAAAATACATATTAGGCACGTTTTTTTTAAAAATAATTTAGAGATCAACTTTTTACAAAATGTATTAATTTAAAATTTATAAATTCTTTGGTTGTTAAAATTTTTTAAAACGTTTAACTTTTAAAACTAAGGATAGAAAATTAAAATCAAAGTCCATGAAATAATGTTGATTCTGGGGCAAAAAAATCTAAAAACTATACAAACACAGTTTTTTTTTTATAGTTATTTTAAGTTCAAATTTGGATGAAATTACCTATTAAATAGTCAAAAATAACAATTTTAGGTAAACTATTGTAATTAAAAAATATTATTCGGGGGTACTTTAAATAGTATATACCTACTATGAATGAATGCATAATTTAGAATTTTGTCAAGTGGGAGATGTAGTATGTACGTTAGCAATAAACATTTAATTTTCTAAATAGATGGTTCACTTACCATCAACATCACGGGCGTAGCCATTTTCCTTCAAAAACAAGATACCCTTTTCCTCCAATTATATGTCCATTTTCCGCCAAAAATTAAAAAAATAATTCTTGATCATTTTCCTCCACCTTCTACTTTTCTTCAATAAATAAAATAATAAAATAGTTAATACAAATAACTTATGTATAGCCAAAACAAAATGTATTTGTCAGGTGTTATATTTAATACAAATAAAATAGTTTGTCTCATGCAATGGTGTTATCATATAATAATTGTTGAAAACTAATATACAATATGTTTATTAACATCATATTGGGTGATTCTTTTATCAAACAACACTCATTATTTAAAAAAGTATTGACTTTTTTCAAAATATTTTTTTACATAGTTTCAAGTTGTTAAAAAATTACATTTTTATTAAAAATTATATTTTTGAATATTTTTTATCCCTATAATTTTTTAAGTTTTTACTTATTTGAATGACAACAAAGAAGTTAATTTCATATTCCAAAGCAGAATATTTTTCGACTTTTTTAGTTTTTTTTTCTGTAAATATCGATAAAAATGTATTTGTTGGGTAGAAAAGCTTGAAAATGTATAAAAGGCTTCTTACACATTTTTACAATACTGGTTGAAAAATATCAAAAATACATAAGCACTATTTTTTTTTATAAGCGTTTAAAGTTCAAATTTTAACTAAATTTTTTTCTAGTTGGTACTTTGGGTAGTTAAAAGTAAAAAATTCTAAATAATCGGGATAAACAAACTAAAAATTAAGGGAAAAACAGGAAATTTTACATACAATCAGTTTTCGACAAAATCGATTTTGATTTTTGATGTAACTTTAAAAAAAATGACCATTGATACATTAAATTTTCACCGAATGTTTATATAAGTATATTCTATCTACCACGAAATTTTCAAAAAATTTTGACTTAAGTTAAACTATTCATAGGTATATGCAATTTTCGATCATTATTAGGTTTGTTTTTAATTAATATCGATAAAAATTTATTTTTTGGATAGAGAATCTTGAAAATTTAATACAAGGCTCTTAACATATTGTTACAATATCAGTTGAAAAATAAAATAAATTCATGGTCACAATTTTTTTTATAAGTATTACAATTTTCAATTTTGACAAAATACGTAAACATCACAAAAATTCGCAAATTGTTTTAAGCTAGAAATTCATAAAAAATTTTCTTTTTAAATCTAAGATTTGGAAATTTAATACAATATTACTTACAAATTTGTCAATCTTTATCACAAAAAAAATGTCCACCGGAAATTCAAATTAAATTTTTATTAGCATTTGAATTTCAAATATTGACAAAACTTCGTCAAAACCATGAATATTTGCAAATTATTTTGTAATTCAAAATTCATAATACTGTTTGTATTTATATCTAAGGTTATAAAATTCAACACTAAGTTTTCCATAAGTTTTGCTTCAAATACTCGTAGCTATAGAAAAAATTTGAAGCGTCATTATAGGAAAAATGTTTTGAGCGTTTGAGTTTTAAATTTTTATGAAATCGCGTGATGATAACGATTTATCCTCAAACCAGGTATATGTATATCTATGATAATATAAGGTATTATGAATTATGATAACTACATGCAATGTTTTTGGAAAAATTGATTAACCATGTCTTATGCAAAATGCGTCTTAATTGGAAAATAAAATATTTGTTTCAAAATAGAATACATGACAATATTTAAATATAATAATATATCCTAGACTGACAAATCATCTCCGTTCAGAATCGTTTTTCGTATACAATGATACCTATCATTGCATTCAAATCTAACCTACCCTAGTCAGAGGTCCGCCTCACCACCTAATGTACAGCAGAGCGATACCCACTTTCCCGCTTTTTTAAATAATGAGTGTTGTTTGATAAATCAATCATCCTGTATAAGTATATACATATATGCTCGTATTATGTTATATGTTATTAGGCTTAATCGATAGCTGATATATAGATAGCCGATACCAGAATGTAATCATCAACCGATAAGTGCAAAATGTGATCATATAGCTTTACTCTATATTTTTTAAACGGAACGTAATACTACAACAAAAATATTTTCTACAATATTTGAGGAAAATATAGACATAACTTTAATCGAAAATATGTGGAGGAAAATGGAAACCAAATTTTTTTTTATGGAGAAAAACGGTATCTCGATTTTGGAGGAAAATGGAACCGCCCAGCATCAAAATATTACAAATGAATCACAAATATGAGACTAAAAGCGAGATCTGTACCTTATTATTATTTCACCCTCCCCCTCCCCCGTAAATATGCCACTGGTTTCATAAAATGAATAATATTTTTTTTTGAAAATCATGCATTATACAAAAAATAAAAAAATTGTCTTTCGTATAAAATCTAAAAGTTTTGTGAGGATCTATCCCCCATGATATTTTCCTTGGGTATACCCATAGCCCATAGGGCATATATGCACCTTATTACGAGAGCGCTAATTTATTTTTCCGCCGGGGTGCAAAATGTCTAAATACGGCACTGAGCAGTGGTGGGAACGAACGCTTGCAACATGTAGAACTGTAAATATTCGTGCTTAATATTACATACTAAGATTATAGGCATTATAGCGCATGTTATATATTATTTTTATTTCCGTACGCATGTTTTGAAAATCACTCCGACTGGCATGTGTTATAAATGTTATAATAATACTATATTTTCGAGCGCGGTTTATTTTCATCATTGCTGTTGCACGATTTTGGTATCGTACGAATAATGATGATAAGCGTGATAATATAATGCTGCAGCTGTGTATAGTGATGGCGGTGCCGTGGTGTGGTGAAAATATTAATAATATGGCTCAATGCGCCAATACTGCGCAGACACGCCAGTCGTTAATTCCACAGTTCGGGGCTTATTCTATACTCTTATTTTATTTTAATCATGACCATATTATTTAACGGCGAAATTATTAAATACTCACGCATATTTTGTATAATAAATAATAATATATTAATGTAATATAGTATAAAAACATATTGTGGATATAGTTTATTGGTGCGTTATTGTACTGAAGTACATAATATATTTTTTTGTTTGATCTTTCTTTATTGATATAAGTTAACTAACATAACAATAAAATTAATTTTTAACTGTAAAATAATTGAAAAAAGTCAGTGTTAATGCGTGTGTAAACCTCTTAATTTATATTATTTATACTAACGGTATATTTATAATTTTTATACGAATACAACGAGTAAGTAATATCATATAAAAGCGCATATTTTATAGATAAAAACAAATACATTAAAATTATACATTAGCGCAATCATACAGAGGATCGCTTAGCTATAGTTTAATTTTAGTACCCCATACCAGGGGCAAGGGTGCCCCAGCTGACTAGTTCCAGGGTGTATTATTAATTATTTTATCGACTATAAAATATAGAATAGATGCTTTATATTTTCTGTATCATCTAAAATGGGTAATATTGTACTATATGCTACGAGTACCTACTATAATATATATATATATATATATATATATATATATATATATATATGTATGTGTAATCCATTATCATACATTTTAATTTAGAATAGTTGAAATTTGAAATTTTGAAACATACACCTGGCTACTTGATAAAATCGTTAATCTATAACCAAGAGCGCCCGTAGAAATATTAGACGTTGTGGGGAGGGATGAGTAGGGCCAAGTCAGAAATCTCTGTTAACACGACACATTCTTTTTTTACAAGTGATGAAGCGATTAATAATAATTAAAATAGCGAGGGCATGTCCCTTGATACACCTATGCCTTTAGGTATAAACTATAAATGTTACTATTATAGGTAATATGACAATTTGTACGTTCTGAATAATTCATTTAACTCTGTAGACTGTAGTTTGTTATGTTTAATATTAGAGTGAATTGACCTATTATAACAGTTAGAAGTAATAATATTATTAAGTGAATTTAATAGTTTTTTTTCAAATATTTTAATTTCAAAGCGAATTATGAGCATTTTAAAATGAATTATCTCGCTTTAAAATTAAAATAAACAAAACTTAAACTTTGAAATTTACTTGATAATATACATAAATAATGTACATTTTTCTGTTATGTGTTTATATAAGACGTATACAACGTATTCGGATGACATCCTCTTAATATAGTCATTAGTCATAAAGCTTCAGCCTATATATGATAATTATATCTATATTTCAAGACGTTTTTAGAAAATATCTACTGACGTGTTCATCACTCCTCTTCTCTTATAAATTGTCACTAGTAAAAAAAAAAGTCTTCCCTTAATTTAGTGACATATCCAGTCAATGGAGTACAAACGTTGAAGGGGGCTTGGGGATACCCCCTTCCTCGAAATGTTTAGGATGCATATATGATAAAACTACAATTTGGGGTGATATGTCAATTAAAAATATTAATACGAATAAAAATTAGTAGTCTATTAAAATTTACGATATGTTTTGTTATGTTCAGGTTCTGGTCATCCAAATGAAAAAAATTTAAAAATTTAAACCCACCCCCGAAATTCAAGTCTAAATACGCCACTGTATCCAGTTACTCCCTTTTAAAATCGAAGTGACGGAGCCCTGGGTATTTACTAAGAATATAATATAAGAAAAAGAATCTAAAAAAATAATTATTATTTAAATAATAAATATATATTATAGTTATTAGTTAAGTACTACTATTTATTCTCGTGGACACAAAAAATATCCTTAAAAAGGTCCTGCTATATTTATATTATTCATATTATAATAAGTATATGTATTAAATATTAAATAAGATATGGTTGATAATTCATTAGTATATAAATACGTATTATTCTTTATTCTATCGTAGTATAATAATTTTATATATTAATTTAAATTTTCTATTTTTAGGGTCGAAGATCAAGGTGTATTACTGTATTAGTGACTAATTCGTATAATTTATTTAATATGTCAATTATGACATAAATATTAAATGATACTTAATATAGTCAAATTATTATAATTATTCAGAATACTTTTTATTTTGCAATTGTTTTATCGTTTAAGGAAGTGAAATATAGGACTGGTTGATAAAATATGTTAACTGTGATTTTTCTGCGTTAGAAATATTATAAAAGTATACTAAATAAATAATGTGTACAAATAATAAAACAAATAAACTTGTATAATTAATTGAGATCACTATACATTTGTAACTTTATTATTATACGTATTAGGTATACATAATTTAATAGAAATAATATACTGTTCCAATTTTTTATTGATACCTGAATATATATATTATATACATAAAATTGTATCAATTTGATTCGTGTATATTTAATGTGAGTATATATTTTAAACTCACGTTAAAAATAAATTGAATTATTTATAACTTTTTAAGTTTTTAACTAAATGTCTAAATATTAACACGCAGATACACTTATTTGATGATTAAAATGTCTTAATTTTAATGCTGAGTGGAGTGAAGTACTTTTTGGTTTTACAAATTACAATGATATGGGTATAACCTTTTAGAGCAGTAAAAACTAAAAATCCTTCGATTTTAAACTTTGAATGTGCTTTTGGTAGAAAATTAAATCAAGTTATTTGTATTTAGAGTAAGAAAAAACAGAAATTTTTATAATAAACCAGTGATTGCCAAATCAGTAAAATATTTTAAAGCTAGACTTCCGTTAATGTGCTATAAACATCTTAATATCAATACATATTGAACGATTAATATATTATTTCATAAACATATATACGGTTATACGGAAATATACATACTATTACTTATTTGAATTATATATTACATAATAATACATTTTTATACATTTAAATATATATACTTTTATGTTTTGAAATATTTAATTAAAATTTGAGAATTGTTGAAATAATGATATAAATTCAATCAATAACGTATCCATAATTTATTTATTTATTCATTACGATTTTAAATAGCCAATTCTTGAAATATCACCATAATAAATATTAATAAGTCATATTATAACCATACCATCTGGTCTTTATCTCAGTATCTATACTGATATTCAATGAGCCAATGAAGCGCAGACAAGTATACATAACTCAAAGATCAAAATTTATTTGTATTATTTCGAGTACCTATATAGGCTATAATCATAAGTTCTAAACGTTGTCACCACTTGAATTTTTTCTTAGTTTAATATCTTGAGTTAGTTATTACTTATTATTAGTATTAATTTTGTTCAATGTTCATTAAGAAAAGATTAACAGGTTGTCAGACAATAATATTAATCAATAAAATTTATTGACTAGCAAATTTCTAAAAATCCAAAAATCACTTACTTACCCAGTTACTTTCAAATTGATTTTATTAAAAATTTGCCATTGGTATAATTATAACTTACATCTTTAACTTAAGCTAATATATCGTTGACATCATACATTTATGAGATTACATGTATTATGTGTATTAATTATTTTGAAATACCTAAACCGGCGGGGCTAAACTAAATAATGCTATAAATTATTAATATAACAAATTAGCACTATATATAAAAATTATTATTATTGTTTACACTATACAGTGGCGTGGTAAATACTTATAAATCATGATGCCCCACGGCCCAAATAATTTTCAGTAGGTAATGCTTGCAATGTGTATGATGTTTATATTGGAAATATATAGGTATACAGGATGTCTCAGAAAGATCTAACAAAAAAAAAAAAAATTATGCTAATTAAACGTACCTATCACAAAAATTATTAATTATATAATAAGTAAATAATTTAAGAAATATCTCTCATATTAGTAAATTATACAAAATCATATTTTTAAAAAAATTATTACGTTCCAAATTAATTTAACCAAAAAAATATTAAATTCTAAAAAATTCTAAAAAATAAATATTTGACTCAGATAAATCTTTCTACCATAAAAATTGTTGTTATAATCAGATTCAAAAATCGGCTATTTTGAATTTATCCAAAAAACTGTTTATCAATTTTTAAGTTTTTTATTGTCAGTATTAAAAAATAAAAAATATATACTAAAAATATATCGCAAGTGTCTATGAATTGTTTTTTTTTAAATATTGAATACAATAAAAGTTATTCCATATTATGTCAGATCAGCGTGAGACACCCTGTATTGCATTATTGTACACTGTACAGTCCATCCTACCACTATATAGATATAAATATTATGTTGAAGATACACGCCATGACCACAGCTATTGTAGATACTATAGATAGGTATTTACTTATAATCGTTACTGCCACCTACCCTTGGCCAAGCCAACGCCCTGCTAGTTACAACGGTTGCAACACCAACTGTAAACTAGTATAATTATAGTCTAGTATAGAGGTATTTAAACTTTTTCATCTCGCGGCCCTTATAGTTTCCATATCCTTTTTATTGAAAAATGATAATAAATATTATTTATTCATGCCTCATGGCATACATCAGTTTTGGTTTCCGATGCTTTGACACGGATCCCTTCATCAAAACTTGTGACACCACTATAGGAACCGGGACACAGAGTTTGAATACCTTTGGTCTATATAGTCTATTAATCCCGTAAACATTTATTTTTATGGGTGGTCATCGTTTCCGCCAAATCTATTTCTACTTATATTATTGACATGGAGTTTAAGAACCCTTAGTCTATCTGTATAGTGCTAGCTATCGAACATCAAATGTATGTCGGGATTCGGGATAAATCATTTGATATTGAAAAAATAATTAATTTTACGCACATTATAAATTAATATAAATCGATCTAATTTATATCATGTGTCTGTGTTATCAAGATCAGAATCATTTCATGCATATTTTTATCACACATTAATCCATTTTTTAAATTTTTAATTTCCAATGGTCAAAACAACATATACATTTTAATAATTAAACTTTAAAAAATGTATGCAAAAATTATTCAAGTAATAAATAATTTATATAATTGTAAGAAATATTTGACTATATATTTATTATAAATACATGAATTTAATTAAAATCAATTTAATTTAATTTAAATTAAAATTTTTGAAATTTAATCAGACAATCAAGTCAAACAATTTTTTGGGGATCAGTGAGAACCGTTTCCAGTGGTGGATCCAGAACATTTCCAAATGGTTCTCAAATTATAATTTAATACAAACAGGTAGAAACTAGAAATAGATTTGGTGGAAACAAAAATCGGACCTTATTCGCGGTTTGGCAGAAACGATAATTGACGAAAACGAAAATTAAAATTGTTGGCTTAAACGACTGACTCCCATTCTGATGTCCAGCATCCAAAATCCCACACGCCAAACCAGTTGTATACCACTGATAAGTAAATACTTTTTGAAATTTGATCACATTAATTAATGATCTTTAATTTGTTTATATTGTTTTTGCAGAAAACTTAAATTATGACTGAAAACAAAAATGTCAAGAAGTGTATAAATGATACGAACAAAATCATTCTGTACGTGATTTTTATGACAACTTTGTTCCTGTTATATTGTAGTGATGAAAATTATGAAATTGAAAAATCGATAGATGACCATTCTGCTGAGTATCATTCATATTACAGCCAAGTTATAACATCTGAAAATAGTAATATACATTCTGTGATCACATAACTAGATATTTTTAGATTCTGAACGAAGTGATGAATGTATTGATTTTACAATGATGTGTGTTTTTTTTTTTTTTTTTTTGTGTCTGTGTACAGCATAACTAGTCGAAATAATGCTTCGATTTCAAACTTTGGGGTTGGTTTCCGATGTAAAATTGAAGATCCTTGGTGCAATATAGAGGTCAAAAGTAAACATTTTCCAACAGTTTTCAAAAAAATCGAGAAAAACAAAAAAAAAATGACAGAAAAACGGGAATTTTTACGCAAAATCAGTTTTCGACCAAATCGATTTTTTTATATGGTTGTAATTCAAAAAATAATCACTTTTTAAATACTTGAAATTTTCACCAAATGTTTATGTTAGTGTTCTCTATATACAGTTTAATTTTCAAAAATTTTTGACTTTTTTCGAGTTAGTTATAGACCACTGAAATTTACACTTTTTTTGAGAATTTTTTTTTGAAGTGTCGGTAAAATTTTTTTGGCCCTATCAAAATACTTGAAAATTTAATACAAAGTTCCTCATAAGTTATTCTTAAAGTTTATAACTAAAGATTAAGAATTCATCACTAAATTTTCCATAAGTTTTACTTCAAGTAGCTATAGAGAAAACTCGAAGCGTCATTATAGGAAAAATTTTAATTGCGTTTGAATTTTAAATTTTTACGAAATAGCGTAACGATAACGATTTATCCTGAAACGATTTTAAATATTTGTTATTATTCAAAAAGTATGAGTCCTAGATACTTGAAAATTTTACCAGTTATTAAGATTGGCATTTTCTTTACATGATTCTTACCGGTTCTTTTGGTTATAGCAGTAATAAATAAAAATAAGTATTAACTTATAGGACTATATATGCGTATATGCCACCAGTCCCTAAAGTATTCAAATTTTCGTACTACACACATAGTTCCAAATCAGTCAAAACTAAATTATACATAGTACGTATCAAAATAATAATATGTATTTACAAAAAAATTTTTTTATATAAAACTCATTTTAAGGCTTCTAACACATTTTTACAATAGCAGGTGAAAAATAAAATAAAAATATAGTCACAATTTTTTTTTACAAGCGTTCAAAGTTTGAATTTTGACAACATAAGTAAAAATCACGAAAATTCACAAATTATTTTAAACTAGAAATTCATAAAAATTTTTCTTTTTAAATCTAAGATTTGAAAATGTTTAATAATCTATAATATATCCTAGACAGACAAACTGTCTTCGTTCAGAATCGTTTTTCGTATACAATGATATAATAATATCATTGGATTCAAATTTAATTCCATCCATTACAGTAACCCACTTGTAACCTAGCTACTATACAGCTGAGCGACATCCACGACTTACCCGCTTTTTATAAATAGAATACATAAATAATATATATATATATATTTTTAAATTATCATTGATATTTTAGGCATTTAGTAAAAAAAAATTTATATCGATTACTACTTAATATTTTGATAATTTAATGTATGTTATTTTTATAGACACAAAAATACCTCAACAAATTGATAATAACGTGAAAGAAGGGTATGTTGTATGGAATGAAAATTGTCGAATACCCAACATAAGTGCTTACGACAAGACAATTAAAAATTTAATTAAAAAAAGCAATTCTCCAAAGTGCTTTTCAACATTGCCGTTAACTAGCGTAATCCTTGATACAGACAAATGGTTTTACACTTTTAAAATTAACCATGGACTTAACTCACAAATTTCAAAATCAATTGTTAATTGTTGTTATTCGTCAATCGTTAGAAATGAGCTGAAATTCAAAAATAATCCAAAAGACGACGATCGTTATAAGTAAGCATCTATACACAAGTATTAGTATACCCACGAATTATATTTTTAAATCACAACAAAATAACTAAAATTGTTATTTTTCATTAAAATACCTAGATTGATATTTAATTTTGATCTTAAAAATCTGTGAAACAAAACCGTTTTATACATTTTTTGGTTGCAGAACAAACTACTTATGAAAAATCTTGTGTATATTTTCAATTCTAATTGACGGACATTTTATATATTTTTAACTACAAACAAATTTTCGTGATTTTGATAATTTTATCGATATGTACTTTAAATGTTAATAAAAAAAATCGTTCCAACGTATCTTTAATAATTCTGAACCATTATTGTAACAACTATATGAATAAGAACCTTGAAGGGAATGTGAAAATTATCTTATAAAAAAAGATTCCAAATGTCCTGTGAACAACCAAAACGGCAACATTTTTTGAAAATTATGTAGGTAACTTATAATTATACAAATAATTTATTTTGAAAAACATTAGGTGTACATTAAATTGAAATTATTGACTTATTGAATTTAATTAACTTGTAAGGACTTTACGATGTGTATTTAATCGTTGTTTAAAATTACGAAACGTAATCATAAGTTGTTATATAGTTTGTTACTAGATATTAGATTCATTGCCGAATGAGTCATACATATTGTGTCATTGTAATACATTGGAAAATTACAACTAGGTATTACAATTTGCGTACTGGCCAGTAAAATGTATTTTAAACAAAACAAAACATAATGAGAAACAAGAATAAATAGTTAATGCATTCATCATATATTTATAAACATAATATATGTTTTCAGTAGATATTTACATACTACATGATTGCATAAAAAAAAATCAAGTGATGACGTTGCATTAATGCAATAATATTAAAATTCAAGACCGTATTATTTTAAATAAAAGTAATTTTGTAATGACTAATTCTAAACTACAAAATGTCTGAATTTTATGCTTTTACATATTATTTTTGTATGATACAGCTCAGTGGAAGTACTTGGAAAAGATTTATTTGATATACGTATACAATGCAAAGAAAAGTGCTTATTTATGATAAATAAAGCGTATTTTAACAATATTATGTAGGAAAGCATTTTTTGATTTTGAGAAATCAGCATTAAAAAAAAAAAATTATTCAATTCAGTCTGTACTTATAATGCCCGGCATCGATAAATTATTAAAAATATTGTTAAATATTTATTAAAACAAAAGTGATCTTATTTGTCAGATCATACTGGTACCCCTTGTATATATAAGAATATATTAACAATTATTGGATGTTAGAAAAAAAGATAATTTTTCATCTTATTGACAATTAATATAATTACAACACATGTTTTTTAGGCAATACAATTTTGAGATACCGCTATTTAATTACCTGCATATTGTTACAAAATAATTTTAACAAAATTAGTAGGTAAAATAATTGTTTTATAATTTACTAAATTTTAAGAAATTAAACTTATTAATTTTTACTAATTACGTCTTCCTGTAATATATTGCACATGAATAACATGAATAGTTATTTGTTAATGTTTAGCCATTCAGGAATCATAATAATTATTTTCACAAATAAAAGTTATGTAATGTATGCAGTAATATTGATGATAATGATTATTTGTTTATTATCAATTCTAAATATTATACTATACACTATTTACACTATACTATTTCAGTATATCAACTATTATAATAATTATATATCAATACCTACTTATAGTTATTTTAGATTCTGAGCGGAGCGATGAATGTATTGATTTTACCATGATGTGTGTGTGTGAGTGTTTTTTTTTTTATGTCTGTCATCACGTTTTGGGGCAGTAAAACTAGTAAAAGTGCTTCGATTTTTGACTTCAGTACCTCGTTCGATCAGAAAGTGAATCTAGTTGGTACTTTGGGGGGTCAAAAGTAAAAAATTCTTAATACTTTTCTAAATAATTGAGAAAAACAAACTAAAATTTAAAGGAAAAACAGGAATTTTTACGCACACTCATTTTTGGACAAAATCGATTTTGGTTTTTGATGTACCTTTTAAACAAACGACCATAAATACATGAAATTTTCACCGAATATTTATTATATTCTATCCACCATGACATTTTCAAAAAATGTCGACTTAAGTTGAACTATTCATAGGCATCTGAAATTTTCGAACATTATTAGTTTTTTTAAAATTAAATGGCAGAAAAGCTTGAAAATTTAATACAAGGCTCTTAACATATTGTTACAATATCAGTTGTAAAATAAAAGAAATTCATCGTCACAATTTTTTTTTATAAGCATTCAAAGTTTGAATTTTGACACAATACGTAAAAATCACGAAAATTCACAAATTATTTTAAGTTAGATATTCATAAAAAATATTCTTTTTAAATCTAAGATTTGAAAATTTAATACAAGGCGTCTAACATATTTTTCAATAGCAGTTAAAAAATAAAATAAATACATAGTCACAATTTTTTTTATAAGCATTCTAAGTTTGAATTTTGACAACATATTATGTAAAAATCACGAAAATTCGTAAATTATTTTATGCTAGAAATTCATAAAAAAAATTCCTTTATTATCTAAGATTTGAAAATTTAATACAAGGCTCCTATCATATTTTTACAATAGCAGTTGAAAAATAAAAGAAATGCATAGTCACAATTTTTTTTATAAGCATTTAAAGTTCAAATTTTGAATAAATACGTAAAAATTACGGCATTGTTCAAATTATCTTAGATAGAAATTCATAAAAGTTTTTCTTTTTAAATCTAAGATTTTAAAATGTTTAATAATCTATAATATATCCTAGACAGATAAACTGTCTTCGCTCCGAATCGTTTTTCGTATACAATGATATAATATCATTGGATTCAAATTTAATTCCATCCGTTACAGTAACCCACTTGTAACCTACTGTACAGCAGAGTGACATCCACGGCTTACCCACTTTTTTTTTACTACTTAAAACAATGAAATAAAATATTTTCAAACACATAATACTTTTTATATACCTAGGTACCTATAATGAGTGTCTTATGTTAAAAGAATCGTACAATATAATATATTAATATGTGTAGGTATATATGAAACAACAAAAAGATCAATCTTGTATTAGTTACCTACATAATACACTAGAACAATAACATTATCTGTGTTCTTGACTTCTGGTCGGATTTCTTCAGTGTATTAGTTTTAATACAAGTTTTAGGCAGGTGCCAGGTACAACTGTACCTACAAGTGTTTTTAAATTGTTATATTGTATCTACTGTAGTTAAAATATAAAATAGCTTTACAACTTAAATATAAAAATTAAACCAATAATAGCACAAATAATAGGTAAACCATAGAACTGAGTTTAAATTTGACGAGGTGGTTAAGTTTATTCCTATAATCCAACAACAACAAAACTATATTACCCAATATAAATACAATTAGGGAAACATAAATTAAGTATATTATATTATGTGTGCGTACTGCTTATAAAACTAAGACAACGAATGCGTCTGTAATAATGTCCTTGTCCTATTAGGTTTTAACTTTTAAGTTAACCTTTTATTTTTAGTAACTTTTGATTATATATTTTAGAGTTGAGCCAAAATGTAATCCCATCAATGATTCAGAAATAATTCCCAAGTCAGTGGAATACATGATGGTAACATGTGAATTGAGACCAAATGGTGATAAATTAAAATCGACAGTTTATAAAGATATTCATGCAATGGTGATCGATAAAGGTCAAAGACGATTCCGCAATTCAGATATCCCAGACAAGCCCAGCGTGCTAATAATATCCATTGACTCATTGTCACGCTTAAATCTTATACGATCAATGCCTATAACATATCGTTTGTTGGAAACGCATGGATTTATGTCACTTGAGGGGTATAATAAAGTCGCCGACAATACATTTCCCAACGTAGTACCAATTTTAACCGGCATGTTTGTAAATCAAATGACTAAACGGTGTTGGAAGAGTCCCAAAGACGAGATGGATGGATGTCCATTTTTGTGGAAAGATTTCAAAGAACGAGGTAATATAAGTAGTTATAGAACTATAATTTATACTATAACATATATACTAATATTACTACCAACTTAATACATGCGCATATGATTAAAATGGTATACCTATCTACGTCTGTTATGATTGTATTTAACTTTTAAGTGACTTAACCAATTAAGGTAGATGTTATAAAACATTCAATAGATTCCTTGAGACTCAGGTATTTTTGGATTTTTTTTAATCCCAATATTATGCCGTTATATACTATATAGAGTGGCTTACACATATTTTGAAATACGAAAACTGAAAATGTTTTTGTTTATATTTTTATAAGGTTAATATTGGTAATATTGCAATAGACATTAAAGTAATAAGCGTACTGTATTTCAGATTTTTGTTGAAATTGAAGCTTGACTGTTGGAGTAGATTTACTATAGACTTGATTTTTCTATTCTATACCCACGCATTTCATAATGCAATTTTATTCGACAATAATTTCAATCATATAGTCAGGATATCTAGTTTGTTCAAACACTCCATTTTATCGATCATAATGAGTAGGGGGGGGGGCGAAGTTATTCGTGTATTCAATTGCCATAAATATAAGACTATCTGAAAAATTTGGGAGCTTTATAATACCCCTAGTTTTTCATTAAATTGTGCATTTGCTCATAAAAGTGGCTTATGTTTATCTATTTCTAAACCGCAGTACAACGAGGTTGTATAATAAGGCTCATAAAATAAATTTTGATATCATATAATATATTTCATGAATATATTTATAACACTTAATATTTAACCGCCACGCACATGTCACTGCAGGTTACGTTACGGCTTACGTGGAGGACGAACCCAGCATGGGCACTTACAACTTCGGCAAATACGGATTCCGGAACGCACCGACCGACTACTACTCGCGGCCGTACATGCTAGCGGCCGAGCGTTACTTGCCGGTAATCAAGTATGACGGCATGAATTTCTGCCTTGGTCCGCGGTCCACGCCTGACCGGATATACAGTTACGCCGAGGACTTCATCCGGTTGCACAGGCACCACGGATATTTTGCCGTGTTCTGGATGAACACGTTCAGCCACAACGACGTGAACACACCGTCGGCGATGGACCAGCGGACGGCCGGCGCGTTATCCAAGTTGCTGAACGGCCGGTTGCTGGACAACGCTGTCACTGTAGTGCTCAGCGACCACGGGCTCAGGTTCGGGGCGATACGCCAGACACATGTCGGCTGGCTTGAGGACCGAATGCCCGCGTTCTACGCCCGCCTGCCGCCCGGATACGTGGCCGCGCGACCCGACCACCACGCAGCTCTGGCAGCCAACAAACACCGACTAACGTCGCCATTCGATCTGCACCTGACGCTCAAACAATTGCTGTTTCAGCAGCACGGCGACGATAACAACAACAGCAGTCTTTCCGCCACTGTGGCCGACGGGTGTCCAACTTGCCATAGCCTGTTCCAACTAGCCGATTCCAACAGGTTATTGTTTACTTATATATTAGTATATAATATAGAACCGAAGGGGGAATACTAATTAATATCCTACTCTAAAACTATCCTACATAGCTGGCTGGATAACTTGAAGCTCGTCAAATAACGTATATATATATAATGATATAGTACCATATAGGTAAAGTTATTAAACTAATAAGCAGGGCTCGGAAGTTCTAGCAAATGCACATTTTTATTGGTTGGTCTTAGGACATTCAGAGTAAGATACAAAATTGTTTCAAACTTCTCTAATGTCATATACGAAATTTTATTTTGCTAATTTTTGCATATTTGTGATTTTTAGTGCTTAACTTTTATTTTACAAGCATATATTTTATGTAAAAAGAAAATAAACTAAATTGTATAGAATAATGAATATGCTATAACGAAAACAAACAGTACATTTTACTATTTTAGTTACTATTGCCGATCGCACAGGTTATTCCGTTCGTTTCCAATAATTTAGTTATTTTTAAAATTTTATCAAATTTAATGTAGCAGGTACTGCAATTATCGAATTCGTTCGAAGGTTAGATAGAAAATGTTCACAACAGAAAATGTTCCAGAGCCGGAAAAGTGCCTACTTCTCAAATATTTACTATATCATATTTTATATAAAACTTGTATAATTTAAAAAAGTCTAAAAATTAGTTTATAAAAAAATTTTAAATAAAAAATATTTGTTAAAGAAATTTTAATTTTCATATTTTCCAATTTTAAGTGCATATAAAGTGCTAAAAAATTACTATATTAGTGCTATAACTTCCGAGCCCTGCTAATAAGTAATAATCCAATATAGCGACCCTGGCAACTGAATATTTAGTTAATTTGTTATAATTATTATAAAAAAATGCGAGTCCACAATATTAATATTTTGTTAGGTTGTTAATTCCGTGTAAGTAAAAAACACGAGCTTGCAAGTTGCAACTATTGATATTTACTCGGTATGGATGACATGATACTATGATACTAAACATGTTAATATATTATATTAGGTTATCTATGGAATATATTCGAAATATATATACTCATCGCCTGCAGGTGCATTAGATAGATACTCCAACTGCATTAACTGGTATTCTCAGAGAGACTACATCATAGTTATATTATTTTCTGTAGTAGTACCTACCTATATAATACTGTCAAATTGTTCTATTCTTACCAAATAGGTCGTGCGAACAAGCGGGCATCGCGCCGCATTGGTGCACGTGCAACGAGTACGATGAATTAGACCAGCATAGCAAGACAGCAGTGGACGGTGGCAAGTACGTGGTGCGGCAGTTGAACGCTTTACTAGCCAAGTACCGATCAGCGGTTCATCAGGGGTACGTCTGTTCTTACTTGTCGCTGAGAAAAACCGTATCGGCCCGGAGCAGGGTGGACCGGGTAAGTGGTCGCCGCGAATACTTATTGGTTGTGGAAACGCTACCGGGCCGGAGCATGTTTGAGGTGACCGTCGGCCAGGAAGACAGTAGCAACGGTTCGTTCGGCATGCTCGGCGACATAAGTCGCATTAACATGTACGGGTTCCAGAGCTTTTGCACGGACGACTGGAGATTAAAAAAACATTGTTATTGCGTGAAAAAAAATCGAAAGCCTGCTGGCAGTTAGTGATGACAGTAAATATTCTGCTTCGGTTTGACGAATGGATATAAATTATTCTTGGGAGGCGACCCTTAAAGTCCTCGTTCCGTGACATGACAATATTCTAGATTCCAACTTCTAATCCTATTTTTTAAACTATAAAATATTATAATCATTCACTGTTAGATAACATAACACATAACTTCACAAAGTTTCAAAATATGAATACTTACACAATAATATAATACGTATGGTCTGAAATTTACTATAGATGATATAGGGTGCTGTAACACTACATTGGATTTCAAGAGAAATTAATATATCTTCTTGTACAGCCATAAAATTTGACACTATCTATAATGTCCACTTATTGTTTCTCGAAGATTCAAACTCAAACAGGTGCCTAATTACGACATTTTTCAATTAGTATGCAACTTATTTAGTTGTCTTACAACAACTCGCTGTGGTTTAATAAAAATACGAGTTAATTAGGAACCCTATACCCAACCTATAACCTATTTTTTCGTATTTATTTTATGCTATATATAATGGCATGTTCAAGTTTACACTTTGCCTGCCTCTCATGTAATATTATTTATTGAGTAATACAGTAAAAACTTGTATTGCTCCAAAGGCAGCCTAAAACCACTTTCATTTTTAAGTTAGTATATTATATGTCCCGATTCAGAGCTTTCAGTTTGGCATAATGCAATTGGCTTAGCTACAATAGCCAATAGGAATTTGATGCGACAACCGCCGATGTTCTACCTTTACATAAATTAATTTGTTGGTCGTCTTGATTACTTGATTACTGTCTCTTCTGAGCCATGAATATAATATATAGTTGCTCTTCAATATGAATGTGTGATTTAACGACAAGTATTCAAATATCGACCAAAACAGAATGTCTGGTCCTTCGTGTCCACACCGCCTTCGTCGTGTGGTTCCATAACTCTTGCCATTTGCTCAGTGTCGCCTCGCTATCCTGTCTCCTGATCACTGTACCATTGTGACTTCTCGCTATTGTGTTCCTCGATTGTGTGGCGCTCTTCAGTCGAATGGTACGCTAGAGAGACCTTCTAACCAGAACCTGGCCAGCCACATTAGACACTGTTCTATAGCACCTTGCAACCGTAATAGCAGCACTTCTTTGAGCTTGACTGAGCGCGGTTCTATTCCGGGCTGTCTTGGCTGCCGTCAACGCTCAGACCGGGAATTTTTTATTTTTTATTATTAAATCAAAGTGTTTCTGACATACAAGGTCATCTAACTTATTGATATAATAAAGAATTTTTAACATCATTAAGTTGTTAAGCGTAAATCAGACCGGGGAAGTGTACAGCAATTTACTGTGTGCCACCGATATAAAGCAGTCACCTTCTCCTTGCTGACGGCCCAAGGCCTCTGGATCTTGGGCAACAACCTCCCAAGAGCAAACACCGTCCGCCTGACTGTTATCGTGACACAAGGACCAAAGTTAATTCTAGTCTCCAACTATGGAATCCTAAATACCTCATCGAGAAATTCACCGGGATGAAGCCCATCTAGGGTGAAGATTGATCAAGACAACCGCATTCAGACAATAAATAATTAGTTCAACAAAAGCGTGTATCCCGGGTAAGCGGGTTTTCCCATAAGGTATACTACATAATATGTATACGTCGTATACCTCAAGATTTTTTTTTTCAATATTATGGATATAAGTAGGTACTGCGTATTATAACATTATTATACAATATTTGTAAAGATTGACGAAATATACGTAATATATTAAAGAGAATATTTAATGTATGTATAAAAAATTTGGTTTAAAATTGTTTCCATATTATTGACGCGCTCTTTACCGGCTTTACTCCTATGAACCATAAGAAAATTGTTTTTATTGTATCACATGTTTATATTTGATGATATATTATACTCTCAAAAAAAATAATGGGAACACCTCAGCGTGTATCTACCGATATTATGTTATTATAATTTATACTATTAAACTATTATTATACATTTATAAAATAATAATGTTTACTGTACAATTATACTGTTTTTTGACAGTGAGACAAGAAAGTTATCATAAAGCATAATAAATAACATTTTGTACCTACATTTTTAATTGGTTAGTACTAGCCAGTAGCCACAAGCCACAAGGTAATAATTAATAATAAATATAGAAATGCCATACTTAATCCATTAACTGTATTTTTAATCAGATAAGCAAAAAAAGTTAAATTTTGTGGTGACTTTGTTATATTTAGTAAATAAGTAGGTGAACTTAAATGTGTTGAAATACAAGAAATTAATATTCAATAAAAATCAAGAATAAAGTCTACTTAAGTCACTAAAGTCACCTATATGTTACCAACAAATTTAAGAATAATTTAATCAAACATTAAATGTAAGACTAAATATTTAAACATATTATTCAACTAATAATATTTGTTAAATATTATTATATGCTTTGAATTTTAATATCTATAAAAACTGGAATATTACTTAGAACCATAATATATCAGTCTAAACATATTGGTATCTTAATCTGTGGTATTTATTATTAATACGTATTATTTTAATTAGAATGATTGTATCCGCTTAAGAGCTTGTCATAAACTCATAAGTAACAACTAACAATCTAAATCAAGATCTCATACATTTTTTTAAAGCCGAGTGGTACCAATTGTGGGTCAAAACTCAAAAGGATCAATTTCTTTCATAGTTACATCAACTTTTGATTTTTCCCAAAGAGGTTGTGGTGGTATTTTCAATGTATATTAAAGACTAGTGTTTATCTTTATTGTTTGGTGGATGTATTGACAAGTATTTAAATATGAAATTGCATCACTTCCTGATACTTTTTTTTTTGAAATTCGAAATCATCTTAAAAATGTTACATTGATTTAAAAATATCTTTAAATGGATTTATACTTTATAGGAATTCAATTGTTATCATTTAATATTCATCTTTCTTATATTTATTTTATTTTATTAAATTTGCAGTGCTTAAAAAATAAATTTAGCATTTTATTTGAGAATCTCTATTTTTAGATATTGGAGCAGAAATTTTAAAATCTTTCAAAATACAAATCAGTTTTTATTTAAGATTTTTACAAAATAAATCAATATATTAATAACTAAATTAATTAAATTTCATTAGGTAATAACAGTTTAGTGTATGATACAAGATGTGGGATTTGCACACTTTTTCATTCTTTCAAATACACACTTATATTGTATTGTGTTTATACAATAAAACAGATTTTTAGATTCTGAGCGGAACGAGGAATGTATTGATTTTACCATGATGTGTGTTTTTTTTGTGTCTGTCATCACGTTTTGGGACAGTAAAAGTGCTTCGATGTTTTACTTCAGTACCTCGTTAGATCAGAAAGTAAATCTAAATATTTTTAAAAATATTTTTCTAAATAATCGGGATAAACAAACTAAAAATTAAGGAAAAACGGGAAATTTTACGCACAATCAGTTTTTGACAAAATCGATTTTGGTTTTTGATGTAACTTTAAAACAAATTACCATAGATACATGACATTTTCACTGAATATTTATATAAGTATATTCTATTTACCATGCAATTTTCAAAAAAAGTCAACTTAATTTGAACTATTAATAGGCATATGCAATTTTCGATCATTATTAGTTTTTTTAAAATTAATATCGAAATTAATATTTTTCGACTTGTTAAGTTTTTTTTTCTATAAATATCAATAAAAATTTATGTTGGGTAGAAAAGCTTGAAAATTTAATACAAGACTCCTAACATATTTTTCAATAGCAGTTTAAAAATAAAATAAATAGTCACAATTTTTTTTTTACAGGCATTCAAATTTTAATTTTGACAACATACGTAAAATTACGAAAATTCTCAAATTATTTTAAGCTAGAAATTCATAAATATTTTTCTTTTTAAATCTAAGATTTTAATACTATTAAAAATTTATAATACATCCTAAACAGATAAACCGTTTTGCTCAGAATCGTTTTTCGTATACAATGATATAATATCATTGGATTCAAATTTGATTCCATCCATTACAGTAACCCACTTGTAACCTACTGTACAGCAGAGCGACATCCACGACTTACCAGCCTTTTTAATATTTAAAATCATAGTAATTAACATCTATAGGATATTTAGTGGTTCCTAATTAAAATTTACAATGTACTATGGCAGTAGCCAAAATCATCAATGATCTAGCTAGTTGCCAATCATCAATATTAAATTGTTGAAATACTTGGAAAAACTAATTAAAACAACAGTAGAAAATCAAATTAGTACATTATTTTATTAATGTAATAATAATAATAATACAATACAATTTATATAATTAACAATAAAATAAACATTTTATTAACAAGTTATTATTTAATATACATATTTTATAGTAAAGAATAATATTTTATGCATCTACAAGTAGTGCAGAAAAGAATAAAAACACAGATATAAAAAAAGTTGAATGCATGTTAAAATATTATAATATACGAAATTATTCATAAACGTGAACTAAATTGTTACATATTATTAGGAGTTCACAACCGGATTTTGATTTACAACCGAAATAAAAATAATAGAATGTGCAGTTTAAAAATTATCACAAACATCAACAATTATTACTACAATCAATAAAATTTTATTTTGAGAATTAATATAAACAAAAAAATTGTTTCATAATACTGTGTGAGCTAATAATACAAGTTTTAAGTACAATACAATTGGTTAAAAGACATAGTTACTGTACCGTGTTATTTTAAAAATTAAAATTAACACTTAAAACAATGATTTGTGTTGTTAATAGATGTAAAATTTCAATTTTTTTCCAATTAATTGACAAAAATAAAACACATATCACATTGAAATATATACAACTCAAACCTACTACTATATTCATTAGCCAATGGCCATTAATACTTTATGTCATTGATTTTCGGACCAAAGATCTAATGTTGATGTTCCAAATGTATCTGGAGGGGTTGGAAAATTATTCACTTCAGTTTGGTCTTGAATTGGTACACCATTTGCAGTATATGATAACCGAATTCTCATTCTTAGCTGGCTCTAATAATAAAAAAGTTATTACATTAACATTTTCTTAATTTGTTAGGCTTATTTAATTTTTACCAAAAACATTGCCTTTTATATAACTTTTAAGTTATTATCAATGTACTATAGGGTGGAGTAGCTATATAAGCTTAGAACTAGTCTTAATATTTTTAAAATGGCACTGTGTATAGAAAATACCAATAAAATTGATGATAAAAAGTTTTCAAATCTTTACAAATAACATCTTCTAAATTATAGCTATCTTAACAAGCATAAACTTAATCAACAGGCAATAAATCATGGGAAAAACTGGTGACTATACTCAAACAATAAAACTTTATGAAGATTTGTGGAAAAATGATACCATTCAAAAATAGATAGCCTCTCCACACCTAAAATATCATTTACATGGGTGTTTATTGGACTATCATTATTTATTTACTTCTATACTCGGCACTAGAGATGTGTCGTTCGCGAACGAACGGATCTTATTGAACGGTTCAAAGTAGTGAACGAGTGATCCAGATCGTCAAACTGAGGTGATTCGGATCACTGATATTTTTTTTCCGTATTGGTTCACACTG
Organism: Diuraphis noxia; assembly: GCF_037042655.1. Lineage (NCBI taxonomy): Eukaryota > Metazoa > Arthropoda > Insecta > Hemiptera > Aphididae > Diuraphis > Diuraphis noxia. The sequence continues at coordinate 53,686,317 of NW_028301712.1, forward strand.
TGTCCCGAATCACCGAATCATATTATTATTATACTATTATATTATTACTCATGTCACAAACGACACGAACGACGTGAACCGTTTGGGAACCACGACAATAGAACATAATATTCCCGTTCAATGGTTCAGATTCAATATATGCTCAAAATAACCTATCAGATCGCGAATGGGTCTTTGAACCGGATCTTCTTGATGACCTGATCTGAATGAATCGGATCACATAAATGAACCATAATTCCCGTCTCTACTCGGCACCAGGAAAGTACATTACTGTGAATCGACCAAACCATGTATGGATCCTTCATTCAACGACTACAGTTTGTTGTTTGGTACATTCAGTAACACTTGCAGAGGACTACTGAGATTACTGTTGTCAATTTTCATTTGCAAAACAGTAATATTTTCTCTTAGTGCAGAGTATAGTACTATCTTTTTAATTACAAAACCAAGTAAACAGGCATATTTTGTAACTTAAATAGTATTTTTTTCTAATTTAATACTCAAATTTTTTTAATATGATTTACTATGTTTTAATAGTTTGGATGAGTACAAAAATATGCAATTTGATAAAAATAAACGCTTCTACTGGTTGATACTCATACAATTGGCAATGGGATATGCTTATTAATTATGAATAATAGGCGGTTAAAATAATTTTTATATTAGTTAATTTTTCGTAAATTAATTAATTTTTTATAAATAATAGAATTGTAAGAAAATAAAAACTTATTATCTTATTCCAAAATATGCATTTATATAAAAAAAATTTAATCATGTAATATTTTACAGATTATGAAACATTAACAACTCTTACTCGCATTATTCATCATACAATTGATAAAACAGATAGGCATATCAGTAATTTTTTAGTACATACTGTATTAGCCAACCACATACCACCAATAAACCTGGTTTGCTTCTTCTCATTGAGAGAATATATGATCATATATGATTATATGAACAATAGGAACAATAGAGTAATAATGTATTTTGGCAGGTAATTTAATTGTTAAAGAAATGAGGCAAGCAACGACTAAGGCTGGGGAGGATGGGATGTGTCAGCTGAGTCAAACAATGTTTACTGACAAACCTATTTACTTTGTTATAGACAAACTGTGTTCTTATCTTAAAATCCAAACCATAATTATTTAATACTTATTATAATAATAAAGTAATTCCATCACCAAATTGTTTGTAAATATTTATACAATATTCGACAAATAAAAACAATCAAACCCAAATCATGCAATTTTTTTAAGATAATATTAGTTAAAATTTTACAAAAAAAATTATTCAAATCAATTTAGTATTTAAAAGACTTAATAAATAAATTATAGTATAATGGGGAAACTTACTTTTGATACATTTGATACTCGCATTAATTGTGTCAAAGATGAACCCGGTTCAATTATATTTGACGATGGAGGTAACATTTGTAGTTGGAAAGTCTAAGTAGAAAAAAAAGATATAGACACAAATTATTTGACAGTGAAATAAATTAGAATGAGTGCTTTAGGTGCTCAAAAAGAATTTTTAAATAATGAGTTTTATGACTGTTATTTACTAACAGTAGTATATTTATACATAAAAAATGTGTATCTGTAACTTGTTAAACATTTGAAAATTCCATTATAAATATGCTAAATATGTATGAAAAATGTGTTGATACAATTTAAATGATATGAACACATTTCTTATTACAATACATTGAAATATTTTACTGTTTCCTTCACTTAAAATAATACAGGATAAAAAATAGTATCGTTGTAAAAGTGAATTATTCTACTCTTTTTTTTATGTTTTACTATTTTTGCATCTTAAACAGCAGTTCCCCCCTTTTTGAAACTATTATCCATAATTCAGATTTAACATTAAGAGGAGGTGATACCCACATGTGTTGTCTCCGTCTTACAAGTGGCAACATAACAAATTTTATGCTCTGCAGATCACGCTTAGCTCCATTAATTTAAAACTTAGAGTTAATTGACCTTTTATAAAAATTAAAGGTAACATTATTATTTAGAGCTTCTCATAGGTTTTTTATTATATTATAATTTTAAAGCGAGTAATGAGTATTTTAAAATTGTAAATTGTTTGTGTATCTTAAAATACTCATAATTTGCTTTAAAATAAAAATAGCTCTAGAGAATAATGTCATCATAAATTTTTATAAAAGAATGATTAACTCAACATTTTATACTAACAGAGCTAAATGTGATCTTCTAAGCATAAAATTTGGTTTTTACACACTTGTAAGACGGAAACAACACATGCGGGCGGGTATCACATCCTCTTAATACTCTTCCCTTCACCAAAAAAAAGCAGCTGGGTACCACACGTGTGCCAGAAATAACTGATATGCGTTATCAGGCTATCATTTATTGCAACCCAATTAGACTGATACATGGAACCATAATGGTGTATATAATATGGCAAATTATGAAATCAAACATTATGTTTTTACGTTTGTACATATGAGCATAGTTTATTCTCCAGAAGACTGTGGATTTTTAAGAATACACTGTATAAATATTTGAGGGTAATGTATAATGATAATAATAGCTTAAAATTTAGTCTAGTATTTTTATACCTAAAAAATCCTATCCTACCCCTTGATTGGGAACTACTAATCTAAAGTAAGGACTTTGTAATATAATAATATAATGTATAATAACTCTAATGATTAACTTACTTTAGGGACAGCTGCTTGAAAAAGAAATTCATTGATGGTAAATGTACCACTGTTGAAAGCAGTCATATTTACTGTGTTCGAATCTACGTTCATCTGATCCCTTTCAACTAATAATGTTATGAGTAAATTGTTTTGGTTATATGCAGTCACAGTTCCTGGGCTTTTAACTTTATTGGTACTAACAATTGGTGTTTCTGCTGAATACATAAATAAGAATATAGAACCAAAATCTTTAATTATATTAATTTTTAACTAACCTAGACTCAATGAGTCAAAAATATGATTTGTATTATCAATTAATCCATTAGTTGAATTAATTTCAGATGGAAGATTGTTCAATGGTTGCATTGGTTGGTTATTTAAATCTAAACCACCTAAAAAATAATTTAAATTCAATCAATAAATTACTTATTTCAAGAAAAGGAATATAAAAAACTTACCTAAGAGATCCAACAAATCTTGGGTATCATTAGCCATGGTTGGCATTAATGAAGGGTTTTGATTTGGAATCAATTCTGTGTCTCCATTTGAACCCTCTAGTAATACTAATAATGCATTCTAAAAAAAAAAGTAAGAAATAATGTCATTAATTACTTAATTACTTTATTATTTGATACAAATATAAAAATAAATAAATTTACAGAATCACTAGTAGTCTCGGGAATTGTCACATCAGTGACAAGTAAATCATTTGGTGACGGAATATTCTCAATAGTTTCATTCCATTGTGATTGTTGAGTTCTATTAGACTCCATAGCAGGCATTCTTTCTAACAGACCTTCCCGCATTGGGTCATATCTGTTAAACAGCTGATTGTATTCAATTCCACGTTGTTGCAAATCAGTATGCATATGTGTTGTAAATGATGCTACCATTTCATGTATTTTACTATATAATTAAAATAAAATTATAGTTTATAAGTACTTTAATAAAAATTATACACAAAAACTTAAGGTTAAGATTTTTGATCAAGTTAAACATATTTACTCAAGTTTATAATTTATATACTAAGACATGCCTAAACACCCACATTTTGCAAGTTGTGCCTGCACATTATAGTTACAACCCTTAAACACACATATCTTTTACTTATGGTCATACTATTAATTTATTACTTACTCTACATTAACTTTGATACGGGTGCTTAATTTCATAAGTGAATTTAATGTATACTGTTTTGTGATAATATTATTTTGAGGACTCCACATTAATTTATGGTATACTCTTAATATGTCTTCTTCATTAACCTAGAAAATATTAAAATAAATAATTCAATACTTCATTTTTCCAATAAATTTAGTAATTAAGTTGCATTATAAACAAATTCACAATAGTGAATATTTCATAAATTAAATTCATGTTTACACATAATGTGTTGTATTTTTTAAAACAGAAGTTTTTATGTAAAGAAAAAAAGTCTTACAGATACAGCATGTTCATCAGATTGTTGTAATAACATGTCACCAAATTCTCCAATTGTCCATGTTGACACTTGTATCAATGGTTGTTTATCACTTGTGTCTTTTTCTAATTCTACCCATAGTTTTGAAGCCATATAACCGCCGTGTTGAGCACCAGATTCAGAAACTAATTGTATTGTACTAGATACAACATCATCTCTTACGTAATTACCAGCCTGATAAAAGATAAAAATGACGATGTATCCAACAAAAAAATTATACTTTAATAAAATGTTTCTACCAAATTAGTAAATATCATTAATGTCATAGGAGAACTTAGTGGGACATAGCCATTATAATAAAATCTACTAATTTGTATTTCATATCTACTTACTGCAACAAGAACTTTTATTAAAGTATCTAAATGCCATCTAGTGTTGGGTGCAAATTTTTCAGCTGCTAATACAATGCTAGAAGAACACTGGGCTTTGAATTCAGGTTCAGATGTTTCCAAAAATGCAAGTAACTCTTTAGTCATGGTCAATACATTATGGGAATTAATTAAAGCTATGCTTAACTCTAGCGCTCGTCTTCTTATAGATACATCTGGATCTTGCTGTAATTTAAAAACAGATAATTATTGTACCTATTTAATTTCAATTGTGTTAAAATATTCAACATACTCTAAGACACTCAATTATGGTAGTTCTATGTCTTTGAACTGCAGTCATGTCTAAGTGAATAGTTTTTAAAAGTGTGTTCAAAGCAACATATCTGATATTTTTGTCTGTGTTCAACAAAAATCTACCCAAAATATTAATGGCTAGCACCCTGAGCCCGGATTCAGACTTAATATCCATTATCGATAACACAGTCTCATATAAAATTGTGTTACCAACATTTTTATTTGTTTCAGTTGTTGTGGCTACTTGTGCAAGGACATCATTCATTGTCTCAGAAGCCTCTGGATCTTTTTTGCCAAGTATTTTAAGCAATCTCAGTATTTTTACCTGTAAATTAAATATTAATTTAAAAACTTAAATATTAATGATTGTTAAGAGGTTAAATTGAATTTACTTACTTGTAAAAAAGGATCGCTCACTCCAGAAACATCATGTTCAGGTGAATACCCAGCAAGTATTAGGTTTTTTAAGATTCTTACTAAATTTGGCACAACCTATAAAATATTAATTTGTAATAAAACATATTATGTGTTTAATAGTTAAAAACATTTAGACAGGCGGTAATTAATACATTTTTCACACAATACAAAGTGAACAAAAAATATATTATTATCAATTTAAAATAATCAAAAATATTTAAATACCTTTTTAAAATGCTGTAAGGTATCAATACTTCGTTCACACATTTCAGTAATTAATGTTACACCAGTAATAAGCACACCATGATTTTTTTCTGAAAGCATTGATCTAGTGGCTGGCAAAAATATTTCCATTAGTTCAGGGACTTTGAGCACAATTCTATATGCACACAAGGCTGCTTTTTTTCGAATATATGTATTAGGTGATTTCATTAGACGTTCTACTTCGGTAGCAAGATCCCTAGCCATTTCTGGTGATGCAATAGCACCAAGGGTACATAATGCTAAACCCACAACAAATTGAGTGCAACTATTCAGGTCACTAAAATTGATAAAATTTATGATACATTTATAAGTATTATCTAAAGATTTGCATAAATTATTTGTGAGGTGCTTGGCTAAAAGAAAGTAAGTCAATTTTGGCCATTTTAGGATTATGATAAAAAAATATACATATATTTAATGTGAACAATTAAGGTCATCCTAGTCAGTTATAAAAATAAGAATTTATATTGAATTTTATGAAAATAAGTAATTTTTGACCTACTTCCTTTTACCTGCAAAAGAATAATTAAACATTTTTTTATAAAATTACTTTTTTAGGCAGTTCGTGATAAGGAGATGTACATCTTGTCGTTCATCCAATAACAACATAGCACCCAAGTAACCTATTCGCTTGTCGGTAAATCTTGGTGACGCTATTAGCTTCAGACATTCCAACTGTCCAAAATGAGCTGGATATCTATATTATTAACATTATAATTTTAAGCTGTATTCATTCAAAACAGATAAAATAATTATATTTTAAAAAGAACATTCAAATACATTTGAAATCAGATATAATATATTTCCATTTCCATTATTTTTTTTAAATTTAACTGGTCAATGAAAATAATATAGCTGTTAATATAATGTTTTTCTGTGAAGATTAAATCAATCTAAATTTATGATAACTTAAGAGCAGAGTTTAGGGTTCTTAATATTATATATTCTAAAGAAATTCTAAAATATTCCTTAGACTTGGAAATATGAAGATAAAATTAATTTTTTTTCAAAAAAGTTAGATAAAAACAATAAATAACTGTTATGCTATGCACTATTTGTTTGATAACAGGTCAATTATTTAAACATAAAAAAATTATAATGATTGAATGATTTTTTTATTTTAATGATTTTTAAAATAAATTCTTTTTTGTTCTAGGAAAAAATGCAGCAAGGAAAAGTCACAATTTTAGAAATTAACAAAATATATTATTTTTTATGTTCAATGATAAATATATTCTGAAATATTAAAAATAAGCTAAATATTCTTTTATGTCTAAAATAAGCTTTAAAATGCAAAATACATTTTTTCCTACAAACTCTTTGATAGATAAATTATCCACATTTTTTATTTTCATAAAATTGCATGAAGCCAGTCAAAATATGTAAAAACCTAAGGATCTGCTCTCTAATTATAACTATAACAAATAAGAATTATGAAAAGAACATTTACCCAAGCATATGAATATATAACAATTTAGCAATGTTTCGACATCTCCAGACATTATCTTCATCTCGAAAAGATGTTCTAATATCTGCACATTCTTTGTTGATAACAGCTCTTTCTTCGGCTGCTGTTCTTGCTGCTCTAATTTGCCTTATTAAATCCCTAAGTCGCATCGGGGTTGGCATACGAACTAAACCAAAAGAAAGAATACAAAATAAACTTCCATCAAACTATCAAAAAAAAAAAAAAATGGTATCACTCACCTTTTTCGACAGCTTCATTGAATACTTGTCTTATTGTTGCAATATTAAAAGCTGGATTAAATCTGTAAATATAAATTAATTAACATCAATAGCAAACACAATGTGAAAGAAAAATACATACCCTGTATCTGAGGAGCTATTCATTTTGAGATAGATAAGTATGCTGTATGTTATTTATTTGTTGAAGTGTCTGAAAAATAAGCCATTGATATTACACATCATATTACATGATTATCATGTACCTAAGGTAGCAATAGATTCACAGGTGTTTTAGTACCTACAACCAGGTATATGTAAAGAACGAGATTTTCTTTTTAATATTTGGGCATATGCAAGTATAGCAATGTAACTGTTTTGGCTGTCAAACACTATTCATCAGGCCGTAAAGGCAAATCCGGCAACTAATTAATGAAGTTTGTTCAAAGTGAAACTGAATCAATTATTTGCAAACTTATACAGCATTATTATACTGGTAGATCATAAGCAAGATTGCAAGAAGTAAACGCCCACTTCCCATAATTCAAAAAAATATGTGAACGTCAGATACTCCGTTAGTTAAAAGTACACTTCATTAGTGTTTGCCCTCCAAATAGAACAGACAAATATTCAAAACGGCCCATATCGAATCTAGGCCGCAAACACGAACGTACGTGCATCATTCATCGTCGTCTTCGTCAGGTGCTCAGGTCTTAAATCGTGATAACACGTTGCCCATCTTGAGTGCATGTCAATATTGGCAATTTCGGTGCCAAAAAGTGGTGTGTGTAAACCACAAGTAATAACGCGCGCCCAACAATAATGTAATGTTATTATAATAAAATAATAATTATACAATAATATTGAATATTCACCTTTCCACGACGACGACGGCGGCGGTGGTTCCCCTCGTCCTTTTCTACAGTGAACTACAAGTCTAAGTCTACGATACGACGACGAACAACGCGTCGGCTGCGACGGCGCCCCTTATCTATCGTCGTTTTTCTGCATTCGTGTCATACTGTCATGAAAACATTCGGCCGCCGCGTATTATAATATTTTATTACCGTACATATACGTACACACAGACCACACACACACATGCGCATTATATCATAAAATATAATATATCTCGACGTGTCCAGATAAAATAATAATAATATTAATACGTGACGGGCCGCTGCTACTGTGGTACCTAATAAATGATAATACCTACTGCCCGACCACGGCCGTCACCGTCATTAATAGTTATTGCGTCGACGGTGGCGTTTAATGGGTTTTTAATTCGGAAAATGTATCTAACAGGTGTGAACGTGATACCTTTGTTTTTTTCACTGTCGTGCTCGCGGTCTCCGGGCGTCGGGCTTACGTGGAAATTGCGGAACAGTTCGGGCGAACGACTGACCCCGCCCCCGCGAAGCGCTCGGGACGTTCAGCGTTGTAGATATTAACTCAACTACTTCTACTACAACTACACTACTACAGTCTACAACCACTGCTACTAATCCTTACCGCAACTACTACTACTACTAGTTATTACACAATGTTGCTACACTCATACCCATATAATAATACTCGCCTAGTGCCTACCTATAGTGTAATTACCATAGACGCAACTAGAGTACTAGACCAATAATTTTGAGGGTGCACAAATAGTGAAGAGCTCACTGACCCGGTTAGGTTAGGTTAGCCCCCACACCGTTCATCACATTAGTTTTTATATTACATTTATAAAAAAAAATAACTGCTAATGTAAAATATATATAACATACATATTACATACTTTGTTTTAATAGTGGTACCTAATACAATTTATAGGTTAACACAATTAAATGATCAGAACTACCTATTTTAACATGATTTTGCTTGAATGAAAATTATATTTATTTTAAATTTGTTCACTTTTCAAACTATTTGTTATATACCGCTCAATATTTAATATTGATGAATTGGTAAATCTTTGTTGTAGCGTACTTTGTACCCCTGAAAGAATAGAGTGACACAAATCAAAATATAAAATATATTTTTCACGAGTATTCGAGTATTTATTCCAAATACTTTTCAAAAGTATTTTACACAAGACTGCATAGAAGTTTTAAACTGTGTGGCTATGTGGCTATGTCTACAGTTATAATATTGTAGAATTTTATTAGATGAATAAAATTGGTAGATATAATTATTTTTAATTTAATTTAAATAAAAATGTCATGATCTCCACGAATATATATTAACCATTATAATAAAATATATCCGCACATTTCACCATGTCCTCAAAAAACTTCCAGTCAGGCCCTGCCGGTTTATTAATTTGAAAAAGTAAACATTTTTTTATCAAACATTTGAATTTTTAAAAGGATTAGGTACTTCAAATAATTTAATATATACTACTGGTTAATTAGTAAATGTTTACTTTTTTCCATTTAATAATAATAATTTTAACATTGCTTGTTTAATTGTGTATGTAGTTTATATAACACTGAAATAGATTTAAAATTAAAAAAGGGTAGGTCAGCATTGTGGTGTAGGAAGTTTGTCCATCGTCCCTTCGGTCCTCGGACAGGATAGTGTAATCTTATACAGTATTCAATTTGAATGCAATGATTGCATTCAATAAAAAAACGATTCTGAGCGGACGAAAGAATATCTTTATTCATGGTTACATATACAAATAGTTTATACAGAGGCGCCGTTGTATTTTGAAACACCTATGAAAATTTTATTTTGAGTCAATAAAAATCAGACCCACTTACAAAACAAAAATTATACTCTTCAAAACTATACAACACAGTTAAGGATCTATTACTCTATTCTGTGCTCTATTTTTTTTTAACATTACAGCCATACCCACCCATTTACTTACCTATGGCATTTGTCATAGGCAAAACCTAATTTCGGCGCCCCTAAGTTTACATATTATTTTTATATGAGATTATAGAGGCCTGTTTCTTTCAAAAATTCCATCATCTTACTATTCTCCTCGATATTGGATTCGAGTGAAACGTCAATGCTACTATCTAGTCCAATGATTTGTTCGTATTTGAGACATTCAGTTTTTATGTATTTTACTATTAGTTGGAGATCGCAGACTTCGAATAGAGCCATAGTGGGAGGGGGTGACTTCTTTGAATGAATATCCATCTGATGGTGGCACTTCTTTTTATTGTGCTAAGGTTAGTGGTTTGTTATTTCCATGCTTTGAGCCATTTATTATTGGTAATATAATTGATGTGCCTTTTAAAGTTGTTGTAGGATGGTCCTGGTATAATCTCAATTTCGGAATTTGTGGCAGCGATCTTGACCTCTGTGTCGGCTAGTTCATTTCCGTCAATTCCGATGTCCCCAGGTAGACAGGGACCAGGGACTCACATGAAAGTGATTTGTTTTTTCTTGGATAAGGCTTCATTTAATTTATTCAGTATTTTTATTGCGATGTCACCAGATTTGAACTCGTTTTTATGCTATTGAGACATTAAGTGTACCCTCAAGGTCTCAACTATGGTTGTTTTAATAGCCTCGAGTATCGCTATATTGTCTTGGCAGTGTATATGGTGAATGTGTTTGGTAACTTAAATAATACGTTTTTGTTTCTATGTATTAATGAGATCCCTACTTGATCTTGTGTCTGTGAGTACTTCTTGGCATTCTTTATAATTTTGTAATATGCAAATATGCTTAGGAAGTGTCTTCTGTACAGAGTGAATTATTTAAGTGGGTACACTGACTATCTCGAAAAGTATTCACTTTTAAAAAAAAAATTTTAGACAACACAGTTTTAAGTTTTATTTACTAGGAATCTATCATGACCTATGTTATATTTAATTAAATTATGTTTTTTACGCCTGCATTGAAAGTTAAGTTTTAGATGACGATCAGACGATTAAAGCATTGAGAGTTGACTTTTTTTCGTCCAGCGGGTGCAAGTAAAGCGGTAAATCCCATAGTGCCAGACGGTAAAATGCCTCAAAAGTGCTGGACGTATCTTCTGCAGTTTACACAACCAGCCATTGAAATCTAAACCATGGTTCTTACAAAACGAAATTTAGTGGTAACAAAATGTTGGTCATACGTGTTACCTATATATGTTTTTAATATCCAGAACACGACATGACATGACACGGTGAGTTGCGAACCCCTTTATTTGTATTTATATCACCTCATTGCATGTCACGTAAACATTTATTTATCTTTAAATTATTTTCATTGAATAGTCAGTCTAGTTGCTGCATAGATTATTTTTACATTACCTTTGCTGTGATTGATGAACTCAGAGGCGTGACAAAAATAGTACGTGTGGGTCGTGCGGGAAGGCAATTTCAGTCTTCATTTTTCACTCACGTATATAGATATAGGTACATAATATATTATATAGTATAACATATTATAATTATTAATAAATAAAACACATTAAACTATCACACACATATTGCAACGAATAAATTAATGTTTTGAGCAGTTTGTCTATATCAGTTATTTTTGTTTTTAATTTCAAGTCTTTCCAATTGACAAAATATTCAAGGAATAAAAATTGTTTGTAATTCGTGAAATTAATGGATTATATATGGTCGAACACCACAAGCCAATTTTTTTTTATATAAAATCTAAAACGCAAGGTGTACAATATAATTAAATTCGTATATAAGAGTATACTTACTATTTATCTATCTCCGTAAACCAATGCTTGTGTTGGAGGAAGAGAGTTGAGATAATATTTACATGCGAATTTAGACAGAATACAGAGAGGTCACAAATAAGGTGAAGAAAAAAACAATACAATTAATAACTAAAAAATTACAATTTGGAATAAAAATTATGTAATACATTTTTTTCATTTTCTTTTTTTTTACATCATTACAAGCTATATATAAGAATTAAAATCAGAAAAGAAGAAAAGAAAAAACATACAGACATTTAACAAATTAAGTGATAGCTGTGATATATGCGTAGGTATAGGTAATTTAATCAGAGTAATTATTTTCTAAGTTTAAACAAAGCCATTTTTTTTATATATTGTTTAGCAGCAGTGTCATAAGATTTAGAACAATCATTTTTTTATTTTCGTGTTTCTATGTCCATTTTATTGAAACAGACCGGACCAAGATAGTTTAAGAATATTCGATCAAAAGAATAAAAACCAATTAATTCATTTATTTGTCTCAGATAAAGGTAGATTACATAGGTGTCCGCAGACATTTTTCTGGCGAGGATAATTTAAAAATTAATTACGGTACAACTTTTTCATAAAAAATGTACAAATTATACATTTTTATAGGTATGTTAATATAAATATAATATAAAATTTCGTGCAAAAAACATTAAAATAAATAGTAATTTAGAGGGTTTGAACTAAATATAGGTACAATTCAAGTCCAAAATGATAGGTTTACAATTATAACACCAAATCATTATATCATATATGTGATCGAAACCGATATATACCCTTTCCAAAAAACAAAATTATTGGTTTTTGGTGAGTCAACAAATCCTTAAGGTCATAATTGTGTGAGCTACTCTTTAAAATGAAAAATTTAAAACATTGGCTTCGAGGTATTCTCAGATATAAAATTATTTATATTATATACCTAATTACAGGTTTATGATTTCAAATTCCTCTGTAAGCCATTGTATATAAAGATATTAATCATTATAATTAAACCTATCACTTCTTAACTTAGCTATCTTCTGCTCATGATAGGTCTAATATACCTCTGTACCAAATTTCGTCGCAACCTGTTCAGTCGTTTAGGAATGCATAAAGGGCAAACATACAGACAGACAGAACATATAAATTCATTTATATATTTATATTATAAATATTTCGAAACGGACCAGCGCCGTAAATACCGAAGTGCGCAATGCATAATCACACATAAAGCAGCTATACAACAGCTCGGTGGTTCAACCACCGTGGTTGTCGTGTAATTTTTGACTCATTATTAGGTACGCTGTGGTCAACTCTAGAATATTAATGATAAGTTTTGTAAATAGTATTATAAACAGTACACCTTATGCCCCGTAATGTTAAAAAATTTTATTTATATTTAACTCGTACATTTTATTCAAAACAGAAAGTTTTCAGATTGAAAACAAAAATCCATGGAATATGGGTAAATAAACTATATGATTATGAAGTATTGAGGAATTTACTATTTATAAACTTTTGGACTAGTTTGTAATTTGTAAGTATGGTTCGATTCGGCATGCGACAACTGTTTAAATACTTAATACTTATACATAATATTAGCATAAAGCTATAAACGATTTCATTGTAATTTGTTTATATAACATTTCATTATTTCAATGAACAAATTATAAACATGGATCTCATTGAAATAAAAGTTGTATAATAAATTATAATATATATCTATGGATTTATCTTATTGATGTAATATACTAATATAACATAAAATTATACCTATAATCTATGCCAATTGCCAAAATCATTGCAGAAGACGCAGTTGATTAAAAATTCTAACATTTCAATTAGCTAGCGAAGCAGACATGAACGAAAAACATACTGAATTCCGTATAAATTTTTTTTCATAAATTAAATTATTTTTAGACTCAATTCAATAGTACCTGATGAATTTCCACGTTAGCGTCGGAATGCATATACGCGTCACGGACTCTACCGAAGCCCGGAAGAATTGAAATTTAAGGTAAATTTGTTTTTATACCTATTCTTTTGCGAATTAAATTTATTTTAGACTGAAAAAAAATATCTAATATCACGAAAAATATGCTACCCAGTCATGCGCATATTTTATTCTTGAAATGTATAAAATTCAAACGCCGTATTTTTTGCGGTCGTTTGGCGTATAGTATAATAACTATAATAGTTATTAATTAATTACCTTGGTAGTTTCTTGAAATAGATATTTCGGTCCAATTAAAAGAATTAATACATTTTATAACTGGTAATATTTTTCAAATAAAACGTAAGGCGTTATGGAGAACTATTAATTTAATACAACATTTATTTTATTGTTATATTAGGTATATTATATACTTACTAATTACTATATTGTACTATATTGTATAATTTTTGTTGTTCATCATAAGTATGTTTAAATTGTAGACTGTAGTGACATTATAACCTTGTACAACTAAAACAAAATTTCACCGAGTGATAAACTGCAGTCTAACCTGAATCCTGACTAGTGATGACCACCTTGTGTACTTATTTATGAAAAATATACTTAATACTTTTGTAGGTATCTATATAAATAGATAAATAGTAGTACATGCACACAGGGGTTCTAATTTCTTAAACACAATATATCAAAAATTAATGAATAATAAATTGAAATAATAATTTTAAGTTATTAAAATCAAATAAATACACCAACTAATAAGCAATTATAATTAATCCATTTATTGTTAAAATAAAAATGAACCGGTAGGTTAGGTAGTGCCCGAGTTCTAGCGGCGATTGTAAACTGCGCCCAAAATACAGGTAAACACAAAATCACACGTCATGTAAACTGCGCCCGAGTTTTTATCAAGAGTAAGAAGGTGACATGTAAACTGCGCCCCGGTAAAATTACAGGTAAAATAATTAATTCGTTACAGCCATATATAATATGAATAATTAAAAATATAATATAACTTTAAAGAGCAAAATAAATACAAATATTACAAATAATAACGTCATAAAGTTATAAGATATTAGGAATTAAAAAAAAATATAATACTACTATTATATTTATTAAATACATTTTCTAACTTTTCACGTTTTTTTTTTTTTGTTTTATAGTTTTGGAATTTAAACGGTTCATTTATACTATTTAGTTAGGTATATATTTCTATTTGAATTTCTTTTAATTTTTCTATGTTCGGCCATCGTGACTTTACTGATTAAAATGAATACGATAGGTACTAGCAGAAGTATGCCGGAAGTAGTGATAACCATCAATTATCGTATTACCTAATACCTACTGCAATGTAAATATTCAATAACGTGTTGGTATTTCTTGACGAAAATAAAATGTCTGTGATATACTTGAAAAAGTACATAGAAAAACATAGCAGTGGCGTAGCGTGTGCGTATGCTGTGTATGCACAGCATACACTTCACAAATTGAAAAAATATTTTTTTTTATATTAATAATTTAATATGTTTATAAAAAAATGTTTGATTGTATTAATATTATATTTTATAATATTATTATATTTTGTATATTTTCTTCTAAGTTCATTAGGATTAATCCGCAACACTACGGCCGCCTCGCGCTTTTGTCCGTTATATTTATATCTAATAGCTAGTACATGACGTTCATTACGTACGCAGTATGCACGTAGGCGATTGCATACGGGTACAGACATTTGGCGACAGCTATTTATATTTCTTATCGATAATATTAATAAACAAACATAGAATTCTGGCGGTCGTGTTTTCGTCACTCGTGTATGCAGGATCAGTATTGCATACGCTATCGCATAGAACCGTTGTCCGTTTGTCGTATATTTTGCCGGCTATAAGTGCGTATTATTAATCGTATATTATAAGACAGTGTGACATATCGTTTTAAATTAAAACTATTTAAACTAAATAAACAATAATGAATATAAATAATACAATATGTGAGTGTGCAATTGAAAAATTATTTTTAAAACCTTTCAGTTCACTGAATTTTGATGAAAAAAAAAGTATAATTGAGTTAGGAAGACCCACACCAAAATTACCCGATTTAACGACAAAATCAAAAAATTATGTTCGAACATTTAAATATGAGTATTACAGTACATATAAGTGGTTATCGGGTTGTAAAAAAACAAATAAGCTATATTGTTGGCCTTGTGTTATTTTTTCTCGCGAAGAAAATGTTTGGACCAAATATGGTTTCAACGATCTTAATAATTTTCATCATTTAAAAAGTCGTCACGAAGCCGCTAAAAATCACATACAATGCTTAATAGATCTAACTAAATTTGGTAAAATAAGAATAGATACTTGTTTGAGTGAAGCTTTTAGAAAAAATATCGAAAAACATAATATTACAGTTAAAAATAATAGATACATATTAAGCAGTATGATAGATTCAACGTGTTTTTTAGCTCAGCAGGAATTGGCATTTAGAGGCCACGACGAGTCAGATTCATCTGTTAATAGAGGTAATTATGTTGAACTTATTTACTTAATGGCCCAGCGTGATGAGTTGTTAAAAACACATCTTGCAACGTCCACTATATTTACTGGTTTATCTGGGGACATTCAAAATGACTTGATTCAATCAATTTCAAATGTTCTTCTTAAACAAATTGAAAATGAAATACGTGATACTCCGTTTGTTGCAATAATTATGGACGAGACAACTGATATTGTTTCAAAGTCACAGTTATCAACAGTGTTGCGTTATGTTAATACCATAGATGGATACGAAGTTGTCGAAAGATTTTTGGGATTTACTGATGTTAGTGAAGGTCGATCAGCGAAAGCATTATCAGAGCATGTATTTAGTTTTATTTCAAAGTATGCATGTGAAGAAAAATTAATAGCCCAAACGTATGATGGGGCAGCTGTCATGTCCGGGCAACATAATGGTTTACAATCGCTAGTGCGTTCGAAGTATGAAAATGCTATTTTTGTACATTGCTATGCACATAAATTAAATCTTGTCTTAAAACAGTCAGTTGAGTATATTAAAGATTGTAAAATATTTTTTTCAACCCTTTCTGGTTTATCGTCTTTTTTTTCAAAATCTACCAAACGAGTACATGCACTTGATAATGTAGTTAAAAAACGTTTTCCATCAGTAGCTCCAACAAGATGGAATTACAATAGTCGTCTTATTGAAATGATGGTTGAACATAAACTAGATGTTATAAATCTAATGGAATCAATCATTGAGAATGCCCAAAATTGGGATTCGGAAACATTGTCTTCTGCTAAAGGGTATGTGGAAATTCTTCAAAGTTTTGATTTCAATTTTTTTCTTAAATTATTTTCAATCATTTTACCACAAGCAACGATTATTTTTGAAATTTTACAAAAAAAAATTTTTGATATTTCTTATTGCTCAAAAAAGATTGACGATTTCATTGTTTATTTAAATACTGTCAGGTCAAGTTTTGATGATATTTGGTCACAGTTAGAAATTATAAACAATGAAATACAGCCTCAAATTCACCGTTCAAAAAGGCAAAGATTTAATGGAGATCCAAAAACTAATTACAGACGACTATTTTTTGAAATAATTGACGTTATAATTAATAAGACAAAAGAACGGTTTTCAAATCTTAATCAATTACAATTTTTCGCATTATTAGACTTTAAAAAATTTAGTCTATATGCTAATGATTTTCCTATAAACTTATTCAATTCGTTGAAACAATTATACGGTAAATATTTTGATTTACCCAAATTGAGAAGTGAACTTTCGGTTGTCTACTCGACCGAAGAATTTCAAAAACCTAATGTTCACGATCTTTTAATTTATTTAAAAACCACAAATTTAGACGAAAACTTACCACAAGCAACACAATTGATTTCATTGATACTAACTATTCCAGCTACTAGTGCATCAGCAGAACGTTCATTCTCGGCCCTTAAAAGGATTAAGAATTCATCAAGAAATTCCCAAGAACAAAATCGTCTTTCATCATTATCAATGCTGTCAATCGAAAAAAAATTATTGGTAGAGTTGAAAAAAAAATCTACGTTTCATGATGAAGTAATCAAAGATTTCCTTACTAAAAATAGAAGAATTGATTTAATATATAAGTAATTTTGTAGTTAATAAGTTTATTATTTTTAAAAAGTGATTTATTTTTTGTTTATTAAATATAATATTGTGCTATGTACTAAGGTAATATATATTAAAAATTACGTAAAACTTTGTATGTTTCAAGTAATATTTTAAGATAAGTGTAGGGGGTGTGGGGGGCTATGCCCCCCACGATTTTATCAACTTACAACTTCAATGCATACACTAAGCTGAAACGCACGCTACGCCACTGAAACATAGAAACTTTTATAAGTACGATTACCGTATTGGTTCACTATTATATATAGTATTGTCTGTAGTTGTGTTTATCAAATAATGTGCGTTCGATACCCGTATTTGGCATTCCTAGATTTCAATTTATTAATAGACGTTTTATTGTCTATCTTGTATTATTGACGAATATTTATAAAATTTCGGAATTTAATTTTTGTTATACGATCGTTAACTTTACTATATTATGGAGTACCATATAATATAAAATTAGGATTTAACCGTCTTGGGATAATTATATTACACACCATAATATTTAAAAATAAAAATCAAGGGGGCCAGTCCGGGGCCACTGACATTTCTTAGGGGCCAGACCCCCTAAGACCCCCCCCCCCTTGGAGACATGCCTCTCTTATAAGCTTCAAGTTTGTTTTGCAGTGTAATACGGACAATTATCTATACAAAGAAAATGTATACTAATTTACTATAAGAATACAATTTTATAAAAGATAATTTAAGAATATAATCATTTTTTTATACCTAGTATTAAAATTATGATTAGGCTACATTTTGGAATAACATTTGTATGTTTACAATGAAGTAATAACAGACATTTTTAAAATAATCTATCAATAGACTCGTTTATGATTATTTATACAAGAAATAAAACTATGGCTTGCCATTATATTAAGTATTGAACTATTAAGATAGTCCATTCGATATACCTAATCGAATATAATATATTTTTATGTTTAAATCACATGCTAATTTATAAAATATATTTATTAATTATTATTATCTAAAGACATTTATAAAGTTATAACTTATAAGGCGTTCAAAATAAGAATTTTGACTAATCAAAAAATTATTAATATTACTCTTTGTAGATCTATAGATACCAATAATGGTCAAAATTATTTTCTCTAAACATATTTACATAGAATTGAACTTTATGGGTAGGAATATTATTTGTTTTAAGAATTTAAGATCGTTTTTAACCAATATGGTTACTCTGTCATTTTTATTTTATATAGAAATATTGTTAACTAATGACTGTTGTTCAGATTTACTTATATTTACTTTATATGCATTAAATTGTTTATCTAGATTTATGTATTTAATATCCACATCATCTTTTTCTTTATCATCTAGTTTATTACACCAAAAATTAGTTTTAGATAAATTCTTGAAACTTTTCATTAAAATAGAAATATCATTTCTTATTACCATAAAATTATCCTCCACTTGCTTTACTTTAGTATTTTTTATAGTTGAATCGTGTTTTCTAGTTGTTATGTATATTTTTTGATTATCTTGTCTTGTCTAAATTTGTTGACGCCGATACCGATCCTACGAATTGTGCGGTTGTCGGCAACGACTCGCGTTAAGTGTTGAAGGATGCAGTGGGGACAGGTTACTCAATATGTACAATATAGGGTAAAAGTTTTAGGGGTCGGAAACACGTATATTTACAATAAATGATTAATTATAATTCAAATAGCGGGCGCCCAAAATAATCATATTTACTTAAACCTAAATACCATAGCTGGCGAACAATATAGTATATTGTGTGGCAAGGGCGGGAAGTGAGCCATTTCAGTCGCGGGCGTCGTGTGCCGCATTTCGCCCAAGACTGAAATGGCCTTCCCGCGCGAGCCACACATACTATTTTTTGTCACGCCTCTGCGTTCATGGAAAAGGTTATGCAGGGATCTATGCAACAATTATAGACTATTCTACAAAAACAATTTCATGGAAGACATTTACTAACGCATCGTTCGACGCACTTATCTAGGAACAGTGCAAATTAAATATGTTTAAATGTTTATGCGTCATGCAAGGAGGTTATACTATACATTTAAGATGTAACCAAGAGTTTATGTTTTGTAAGAACCGTGGTAGGTATACATTTTAATTTCTGGTTGTGCAGGGGATACGCGCCCGGCGGCCGGCACTTTTGGGGATTTCTTCTTTTCCGCCCGGCACTTTTGTGGATTTCCTCTTTTCCGCCCGGCACTTTTGGGGATTTCCTCTTTTCCGCCCGGCACTTTTGGGGATTTCCTCTTTTCCGCCCGGCACTTTGGGGATTTCCACTTTACCGCCCGCTGGACGGAAAAAGGACGCTTTCGAACGCTTCAACCGTTGTCGAAAACCAAACTTTCGATGCAGGCGTGACAAAAATTAAATTTACACAGCTCACTGACACGTGGGACTATAATAAGTGATAGACCTGAATTACGGCTACTGTGGGGCTCAGCGACTGCGGCTCCTTGGTGCCGACCAATATCGGTCCCTCGCCGGAACAGCGACTGCGGACAAATCTTCAACTCGTCGTTCGACGATGACGGCCCGTGGTTCCACGCGAGTAGCGCGAACGCGGAAACCAAATGATCTTTGCGTATTTCCGTGGCGAACACTCGCGATCACGCGGAAGGTAGCACAAAACACGCGCACGGCGTAAATACACGAGAGCCAGGGGCTCGATGTGAGCTCGGCATTAGATGTCGATCACGACGGAGCCGACGTACAAAAAAAAACGTGTTCACACGCGAATTTTATCGTTTTACTTGATGTAACAGCAGGTACAGAACAAAAACTTCAGTCGTATGTACTAGGTACCGACCGTGGCCGCTGGTCACAGCTCGGGCTCACGGACACAATGTCCGTAGTGTTCACACGAGGTTTTTACGACGCACACGGGAACGGTAACGCGGACGTTGCGTTACGTTCGGCCGTTGGAAAAAGACAACGAGAGTTTGTCACACAGATAGCGACGGCCGATGGCCAGCTTGCCGGCCGTTGACGGCGGTGCGGGACTACGGAGAGGGAACGCGTCGCGCGGAGCTTTGACATCTGACGCAACTTGTAGCGTCCATGATTTTGGCGGCGAACCCGTTCCGCGTTCGAACAAAATTCTTCACACTTCCAATTATAAATATTTGAAAGATTAGAATTGAAGTTTGATGCACAATGATTATAATTTCTATAAATTAAGTATGATATTTTTTTTCACACATTACACGACATTTTATTAGAAATGGATAAACGAAGAAAAAATTATTTATCTACTTATCGTAACTAACGTCCGCACCGGACAAACAGAAGATAAGAACTGAACATTAATAAACGAGTTATTTGAGCTACATATTATATATTTTTATTGAAATTTCAGAGATTGTATTCGTCAGTGAACATTTTCCAACTGGATATCATATTCAGCTGTGTAGCCTAGCTGTGTGAAATGCGTTAACACTGTTTTGAAGATGATGTTTAATAGCAGATCAAAAAATGATTCAGATATATGGATTAAGTAATTTTCTATTTTTCAGTAGGTTACTTTTATTATAGTTATTTATCAGGAGATACATTGCCTGTTATTTTTCAATTTTTTTTTAACTTCTGGTATAACACTATTTTGATTATCAATAAAGTCATGATGAAAAATAGGAAATTAGTCTGCAGGTACAATATTTTATTAATTTTTTTTTTTGTGATTTCCTCAATAATTTTTAAATATTTTCACCGATTATCAGATACGATGACCTGTAGGTGCTATAGTGGCTAAGTGAGAGAGGGGGGTGAAAGAGAAAGAGGAAGTGGTAGATAAGGTATGAGTGAGGGAGTGAGAGAGAGAGAGAGAAATAGATAGGGTTTGGGAGAGGGTGAGAAAGAGAGAGGAAGATAGATAGGTTGATAGAGAGGAAGAGAGTGAGTTTGGTAGCGAAAGGGTTAGATTTAGTTAGGTGGGGGATGAGGGAATAGTTATGTTTACAATACCGAATACGTAGGAAAGGATCTTGAAATGCAAAGGTCACTCGACCCTTTTGCTGAAACTAGGTACCGAGTCAATAGGTTTTCAACCTTCGATACTTAGTGGATAGAATAAAAAGAGAATGTTGGTTTTAGTTTAGAGGATGCCAGCGCATTTTTTTCACTCAGACTCACGCGCAATATAACAAATTTTTCGTTCACTATAGAATGATAATATTCTTAATAATTTCTCATATTAGAGTGAAATGAATGGTTCGATTATTACCTATAGAACATACCATAGGCTCTTTATTATATTTTAATTTTTAGGCGAGTTATGAGTATTTTTAAATATACATAACTCGCTTCAAAATTGAGCCTAAGAGATAATCTAGATAATAATAATAATTTTAAATTTTAAAAGTGGTTATTTCACTCTAATTTTAGAAATTATTATGATTATTTATAGGGAACGTAAAGTTTACCATGCTGTGCGTACGTCAGAGAGAAAAAGTAAATGCACTGACATCCTCTTAAGTGTTATTAAGTTGAAAAAGCTGTCGATTGTTGATTGTTTACACTATTACAGTCTTGCAAAAGATACTTATTAAGGTACCTATTCAAATACATCATTGTGATAAAATATTTTTGAAAAAAATTTAAATATGTACCTTTAAATTCTTTAAAATAAAAAAAACATTGAAAAATGGCACATCAACTAAATACTTTAGTTACCCAATCAATATAAAGTTTTTTGAGTATCAACTGCCCTTTAAATGTATTTATGAAGTATAGATATTATACTGATTATGAAAGGTATTTTAATAATCAATAAAAAATATTTTCTGAGTTTTTGATCGATTTCATAGTAAAAAAAAATATATTATTATAAATTCTCACTCTCAAAATATAATTTGAGGACTTCAAATTTAAATTTATATATTTGAATACTTTTATTTTAGTACTTTACAAAACTGGACTTTAATTGTGATTTAAATAATACACTTAAAAGTAGTCATGAATGGAATTAAAAGTAATAAGTAATAGGTAAATGTAGAGCGAGGACTTTTATGTACCTACCTAGCCAGTACAAATTTCATTCATATTTACTATATTATTTAATTATATCTTGATTTGTTAAAATTTTTTACCCAAGTGCTCTTTACTCTAAAAAAACAAAATGTGATAAAAATTGCATAAATAAAAGTCCTTGCTCTATTAATAAATAAAGATATATCTATACAGAAACCAGGATACAGTGAGATATACTGGAAAATGGGAACGGTGTCGTAATAAGCAATGTCCTCCAAAAATAATAATATTTTGTTTTCAATTAATTAACTAATTACAATTTATAGTGAGCTTAATATAATTATATTCTTATAAGCTATATTGTACCTAAATAATGGAACAGTCGAAAAAAAATTATGTTGTCTTCCAAAAATAAAACATATAACAGTTCGTTAATTAGTGAACTTTATAAATGTATGAAAATTCATATATTTAACTTAAAATTGTATCAAAACTATGATCTAGGTATATACCGCAGCTTAGGGTGTCTCATATCTCACTGTTATGCCTTGGTCTCTGTAAAAATATTTAAAAAACGTAAAAACTTTTGATAAAATTTGAGTTTCAACTTTTAAAATTTGCATAACAATAATATTCTAAAGTAGATATAAATGGAATATAGTTGACATACAATGATGTAAAATAAAAATTCATAATATTATTACTTTGTCCAGAAAAAAGAAAAACAACTTTTCAGTGTGGCTAAGATTCATATGAATTACTTAACGAAATTAAAAGCAACTTCTATTACTATAGTTTTATGAAACTAATTCAAATCTCCAATAATACTGGAAAAAAATAAGATGCGGTGATAAGTGATATTTCTGAGAAATAATGTCATTTTAAGAGATTTATAAAAAAAAATTTTGTTGTCACGGTAGGTATTTATTACTTATTAAAAATTTTAAGTTAGATACGTATTGTAAATTGTAATTATTATCTAAATATTCAAAAAGCATACTTGAACTTGATGAAAAATAGACGAACAAGTACCTAATTATCGCATACAATAGATGTTATGGTTTCTATATGTTTAAAAAGTAAATTTAGGGTCTTGTGTGGTACGGTGGTTGGCTGAAGTCACTTAAACGTATTTGTTCTGAGGTCAACGCATCAACCGGCGTCGCTAGCTTCCAGATGGGCGACCACCTGGGTTCTTAGCGACGAATCCTCGTCCTATATACATCTGTTTCAAACCAAACAGTAAAATTAGGCTATGTATAAAAAAATAATAAATTATAATAAAAAAATGCCCATAATAATCGTAAACTAATGTAATAATACCAAAAATAATATTCTTATTAAGAGCATAATAGATAGGAACACAAAAACTGTAATTTGAGACTGGTGTGGTGCGGTTGTTTGCCGTGTTCAAACATCGGCAGGTATCGCTAGCTCCTGGATGGGTGACCACCTGGGTGCTTAGCGACAAATCCTTTCCCAGCATACACACGTGTTTTTAAACAACCCGTAACTACCTACAAAATGCTAACATCCATAGTTGCCGATACCTGCAATGTTAAAAAAAAAGATTAAGTCTATATATGATATCATCGGTAAAGCACGATTGAGCATAAAACGATCGAGCATAGACCTTTTTAGCAACACGATTGAGCATAGAATATTTTATGTGATGTTGCCATATTCACAATATTTTGAAATTTATTATTTTCAGTTGTTATTACACCAATTATTATGATATCAGACGCGAACCGTGAGCCGAGCTCCTCGGATTTATCGACAATGTTATTGTGCGACAGACGGCTGCACCTGTAAAGCCGATGACGGATACGTGCGCGCACGGACGGCGGTCAACACGTTACGCGTCGGGCGTGTAGTTACTTATGTCGAAAACCGGTAGAGATCCCTGTAAGGAGGAGAGAGTGAGAGAAAGATAGTGGACTGTATAACTATAAGGACATGAATATAAGATAACTAATAACATTGAGTTTGATGGTGTGGCAATGTACAGAACAATATTTATTGTTGGCGTTCTGCAATTCAAATATCTTACGTACTAGTGTTAGTAATAGTATTTGTCATGGCACGATCACAACTCGATCGGCAAAACACTACTATAATAATTCAATATATGATAATACAAAAAAAAAAACGTATGGGTCGCGTAATGCGAGTAATAAATGTAAACAATAACAAACAAGATAATCGTGTGTACGACCTGATACGAAGAAAGTTCGATGATACCACGGTGAGAGTGCGGCAACTGACCCGGTTCGACGGTGAGACGGTGACAACGGACGTTGAACTGGTGTGCAGCACTTGCACCTACGTCGAACGTGACGAACAGGTACGACGACACCACGTATATACGGCCGGTAACGACGGCGGGCGAAAACACGTGGGCGCGAATGCAAGTTAACAACTTCTGAGCACGGCTCGGGTTGCGGGACGGACGTCGTCCACAACGACACAACAATACAAAAAAAAACTAGTTGAGCGCACCGCGTTCGGTGAGTTCGCACTGCGTCAAGCGAACGGACGGAAACCACGTGGACGTGTAGGTGCACGGCCCGGGGCGCACAGCGAAAAAAAATCGGGCAGGCGAAAAAAAAATAAGCCGTGGGTTCGGCAAACACGGATCGCGGACGCGATGTGTTGGTGAACGCGAGGGCTCGGGTGCACAAAAAAGAAAAAAAACAATAAAACGCACAATGGTGATTTACGACGACGGGGCGTCGGTTCGCGACAAAGAGAAACATGCAGCTCGTGCAGTCTGCCTAGACGGCTGGAAAACGACAACGGCCAGCGGCGGCGCAACGGCGACGGGTGGCTAGATGCGACAGCGCGGTTCCCCACTTCGTGAGGTCCAAGTCCGCTCTCACAGCTTATCGGTGGCGGCGGACGCATATAATGCGCAAAAATATCATATGTCGATTATGTACCCAACATTTCCTCCCCGCGTTGAAAGACCAGGGCGTCTTTCAAGAGATCATCAAACATGAAGATGGACGTTGAAGTCAGATCGTACACATTACAAAAAAATACGGAGCAAAAATACATGATAAATAACAATTAAAATATCTACATAGTACCTGACACTCATCAGTAGACAAATACATAAATAACGTGAACCAGACTGTGACTGTTGCACAAAAAAAAAAAAAAAATTACAAAAATTTACATAATGAGGACCTTGGGAGATGAGGGCAAGTTTAGGGCTCGACTGGTAAACGCACAAGTTTCACGACCGGGCGCTTGTAGATACCGTCCCGAGTGCGCACGGACACGACACGGACAACATCATCGGCACCTGGGTGGACCTCGGTGACACGACCGAGCCGCCATTCGGTAGGTGGTCGAGATGGGGCCTCAACAATGACCATATCGTTGACCTTCAAATTTGGAGATGACTTGTACCATTTTGAACGACCTTGCAACGACGACAAGTACTCACGGGACCACCTCTTCCAGTAAGACTGGTGGCATTGGCGTATGAGTTGCCATCGGTTCAACCTATTAATCTTTATGTCAGTGATGTCACGTTCTGGTAGGGCGTGAATAGGTTCTCCGATCAAGAAATGCCCCGGAGTCAAGGCGCTTAAATCATGCGGGTCAGATGACGCCGGCGTGATTGGTCGAGAATTGAGGATACCCTCGACGCGGGTAGTCAAAGTAACAAATTCTTCATGAGTTAATATCTGCTGACCAATAACATGCTTGAGATGGACCTTGGCACTCTTAATTCCAGCTTCCCAAATGCCGCCGAAGTGCGGTGTGGCAGGCGGATTGAAATGCCACGTGCACGCCAGATGTGAAGAGATTCGATCCTGCTCTTTGGCGTTGCGAAATAGCAGTTTGAGTTGACGCGCAGCACCCACGTAATTCGTGCCGCAGTCAGAATAAATATCGGTAGGAATCCCACGTCTAGCGACAAAGCGATCCAAGGCCGCGAGAAACGCATCAGTGGTTAACTCTGTGACGATTTCGAGATGAACTGCCTTCACAGCCATACATACAAATAATGCCAGATATACTTTCACTGATTGGGCGCTGCGACGTTTATGCTCTTTCACAAGAAAAGGACCTCCATAGTCCATACCAACATGGGAAAATGGTCGATGAGGTCGAACTCGGTATGGCGGCAAATCGGCCATGATTGGCTGAGGACGGATGGCCTTGTGACGTGTGCACGGAACACAAGCAAAAATTTCACGACGCACTGCGGCGCGGCCAGACATGATCCAAAACCTCCTGTTCAACATTGACAATATCAGCTTCGGTCCGCCATGGAGGAACGACAAATGATAATGACGAATTAACAATGTCGTAAGATGTGAATCTCGTGGCAGCAGAATCGGGTGCTTCGAGTCAGGGTGTATAAAGGAAAAACGTAGGCGGCCTCCGACTCTCAAAACTCCTGTCTCATCGACGTAGGGCGCTAATTGAGCTAACGACGGAGGTGATATCGTAGACTGTTTCTTCAACATGTTAATAAGTTCGGAAAAGTAATATTTTTGTGTCTGGCGTACGACAACGGATAGTGCAGTTTCGTATTCTAAAAACATTGGTGGCCCCGAACAAACGGGCTGTCGGCGTGAGCGACGTACAAAACGGAAAACGAACGAAAGGACACGTTGCATTCTGGCAAGCGATGAAAACCGAGTGAACAACTCAAGTGGAGATGACGATACATTGGCGACAAGAGTCGAAGTGACGTTAGGCCTGGTCTCGGGCAATTGGTCAGGACTCAATGGCGTGAATTTGGACTTGGGCCATTGCTCTTCCGGCCGTCCCAAAAACTCTGGGCCATTCCAATAAATATCCGATGACATCGCAGCCCTGGGTAGAAGCCCGCGGGAAGCAGGGTCCGCGGGATTCTCGGCGGTCGACACGTGACTCCACTTGCAGGCAGGGACAAGCTGGTGGATTTTGGCGATTCGATTAGTGATAAAAATCTTAAAATATTTTTGATCCGATGTCAGCCATGACAAAACGATGGATGAATCGGTCCAGGCACGAAGACAAGTTATGGAGATCTCGGACGACAGAACCTGACGGACATGGTGGAGTGTTTGAGCCAGCAATAGCGCCCCGCATAGTTCCAAACGTGGTATAGACGGAGAATCGTTGACGACGGCAGTTTTGATAGGGGCGACCTTCGTTTTACATGTAATAAATTTGACTAATATGTCCCCCGCGGCGTCAACACTGCGCATGAATATGGTGGCCGCGTATCCTTTGGTCGATGCATCCGCGAAGCCCATCAATTGAATATCTTGCTGATGTACAGCCGGAATGTAACGAGGGATTGATAGGCCAAACACATCATTTAGCTCCAAACAAAATTGACGCCATGTCGATAATAACTCGTCGGTAATGAGATCATCCCACCCAAGCTTGCTGCACCACAGCGATTGCATAAAGCACTTTGCCCAAAGTAACAACGGACCCAGCGCGCCTATAGGATCAAACAAACGTGCTATGACTGAAAGGACTTGGCGTTTGGTTGAGGAAGTTTGTTGAACACTGGTATGGTAGGCGAAGTTGTCATTATTCGTGTTCCAATGAAGACCGAGGACTTTGACCGACTGCTCATCTCGTGGATCAAAGGATACGGAATCTATTCGATCTTCAGGACGGAGAGACTCGAGAATGAGGGCACTATTACTCGTCCACTTGCTCAACTCACAAGCTCCACCACGAAGTAGGTTGACAATATCGTTCTTTCGGCGTAATAATTGTTCTTCGGTGTCTGAACCTATAACAATGTCGTCCACATAAGCTGACTGAGTGAGAACACCCTTCGCCAACGGGAATCGGTGACCATCTTGGGCATCAAGTTCATGTAAGCACCGGATTGCAAGGTAGGGTGCACAGTTAAGGCCATAAGTGATGGTACATAGTTGAAATTCCTGCAGGTCGTCGGTGGGGGAATCACGCCAGAATATGTGTTGGAATACGCGATCTTCCGAACGAATAAGGATTTGTCGGTACATCTTGACAATATCGGCGGTCAGAATGTATTTGTGTAATCGGCAACGCAGTAGAATGTCACGCAAATCCACTTGCAGTTTAGGTCCGGTGCACAAAACATCATTCAAAGAACGACCAGACGAAGAGACTGAGGAAGCGTCGAAGACGACTCGTATTTTTGACATATCACCATCGGACTTGAATACGGCGTGATGTGGAATGAAATAGATGCCCGGTGACGGGGCTGGCACCATGTGTCCCAGCGAACGATAGGTGGACATGAACTGGCGATACGCCGCATACAGCGCGGGATCCTTGGCCAATCGCTTTTCTAGATTATAGAATCTTTTCATTGCTATGGAACGCGAATCACCTAGCCCGTGACGCGATGTACCTTGCTGTTGAGTTGAACCGGTGAACAAATGGCGAAACGGTAGGGCGACACAAAATCGACCTGTCGTATCACGCGAGGTAGACTTTATAAAATATTCTTCGCACCACTGGTTTTCCGTGGTGGGCGACGACGGGGCGGCGGGTTCTTCGATCAACCAGAATTTTTTAATTAAATCGTCGATTGAAGACGGAGCGATTGCGGTGGTCAGCGTGACTGGAGGTGACTTGTTCGGAGTAGAAAATGAGCCGAAAATTATCCAGCCAAGCTGAGTGTCAAGGGCCGATGGTAAACCCGAGTGATGTTCCACACCCGCGTGTGGGCGGATCAGACTTGGTAGGATATCCGCACCGAATAGAACGTCGATGCGAGACGGGATGTCGAATTTGTCATCGGCGAATCGAAGGTGTTGATATTGTTGACGCACGGTCGCTGGTAACCGAGTAGCTGGCATGGCAGTGGTAATTTGTTTTAGAACAATTAAGTCAACAGACGGGAATAAATAATCTGGTTTAACGTGTGAGGAAAACTGACAGCTGGTTATACCTTGAACGTGGGACACAGGACTTTGTGCGAAACCTACGATGTCAGACTTGTAACGACGTTTCGAAAGTCCAAGCCGCGCTGCACAATCACCAGTCATGGCGGAAATCTGCGAGCCACTATCGAGCAGCGCGCGTACGCAGTGTACTTGTTCCCACGCATCCTTAATGTGAACAATCGCTGTACCTAGTACGACGGTAGAATTGGCGCAGGCGGCACCGACAAACGAGCTAGAGTCACCACTCGACGTGGTGGGTTGGGGTACCGGGTTACTATTCGAAGTCGTATTATCTACAATTGACGTTCGATTTTGTTCACGATGTAGTAGGGTGTGATGACGCTTACTGTTGCACGAAAAACAGCCCTTGGTTGACGGACACGTATTGACCATATGACTCGAACTCAAACACGCGAAACACAATTTACGAGCTAATACAGCATCTCGTCGTTTATCAACAGTCATTCCGGTGAGTTTCGGACATTGATATATTCTATGATCGGGCTTATCACAATATAAACAATTCCTAGTCTTATATTTAGTCGAAGCGGACGTAGTAGCAGCGAACACTGATTTAGTCGATTTGGTATGTTTACCGCGAACATC
Source organism: Diuraphis noxia (assembly GCF_037042655.1). Classification (NCBI taxonomy): domain Eukaryota; kingdom Metazoa; phylum Arthropoda; class Insecta; order Hemiptera; family Aphididae; genus Diuraphis; species Diuraphis noxia. The sequence continues at coordinate 53,716,685 of NW_028301712.1, forward strand.
CGGTTTTTCGACCGGTTTTTCGTTGCGACCGACTTTATTAGATTTGGTAAGATTTTCCAAAATCTTACATCGATGTTGCACAAAATTTACTAATTCGTCAAAAGTCGGAATAGTTGACTGTGACGTACTAGATTCGAACAGTTGTAAAGTGATCGGGTCGAGAACGCGAGAGCACATATGGAAAAGCAAAAAACTCGAAAGGTCAGCGACCCCCAGCGATTTAATTATTGATACATTTTCCTTAAATGTATTAACGAACTCAACTAAAGCTGGTAGTGATTCATGAGCGATTGGTTTAAAGGCGAATAATTTGTCCATGTGAGCGGAAGCTAACAAACGTTTATTGTTGTAACGCTCGGACAACGCGTCCCACGCGATCGGGTAATTAGCCGCGGACAACGGTATAGATTTAATAATAGCCAACGCTGAACCAGATAAACACGACAGTAGATGATGAAAACGCTGTGCGTCATCTATGTGTTGGTTATCATGTACGAGTGATATATATATATCGCGAAACGATCGCCACGATAGTAAGTTGCCGTCGAACATAGGTAATTTAATTTTTGGTAACGCGACGAATTGTTGTTGTGGCACGGAATTGGTGAACGACGAAGACGACGATTTACTTTCGGAAGTAGTCACGGGAACGGCACTCGCGACAATTGTTTTTATTTCAAGGCGTAAGGATTCCATGGAAGTAATCAACGGACGATCAGCCTGTTCAAACTCGGCAATACGGTCAACATCGATTAATGCATTAATAATGATATCTTGTTGGTGATGAAATTGTTCGACAAACCTATTTAGTTCCTCAGCGTGAATAATCAACGACGGTATTTTTCCAATATCAGCGCGTGCCTCTAATGCTGTGGCGTGAATATGTTTAACCGAATTTAATATATTATCGCGTTTGACGCGACTTCGCAGTAGAACTTTTTCCGGATCCTCTTCTTTCTTTGTTGGTGCCATGACGATACGGATTAAATTAATATGTGATGAGGTACGATTGTGACGAAGTAATTACACGAAAATAAAATCCGGCTCGAACGGACCAAAACAATGTGCGACAGACGGCTGCACCTGTAAAGCCGATGACGGATACGTGCGCGCACGGACGGCGGTCAACACGTTACGCGTCGGGCGTGTAGTTACTTATGTCGAAAACCGGTAGAGATCCCTGTAAGGAGGAGAGAGTGAGAGAAAGATAGTGGACTGTATAACTATAAGGACATGAATATAAGATAACTAATAACATTGAGTTTGATGGTGTGGCAATGTACAGAACAATATTTATTGTTGGCGTTCTGCAATTCAAATATCTTACGTACTAGTGTTAGTAATAGTATTTGTCATGGCACGATCACAACTCGATCGGCAAAACACTACTATAATAATTCAATATATGATAATACAAAAAAAAAAACGTATGGGTCGCGTAATGCGAGTAATAAATGTAAACAATAACAAACAAGATAATCGTGTGTACGACCTGATACGAAGAAAGTTCGATGATACCACGGTGAGAGTGCGGCAACTGACCCGGTTCGACGGTGAGACGGTGACAACGGACGTTGAACTGGTGTGCAGCACTTGCACCTACGTCGAACGTGACGAACAGGTACGACGACACCACGTATATACGGCCGGTAACGACGGCGGGCGAAAACACGTGGGCGCGAATGCAAGTTAACAACTTCTGAGCACGGCTCGGGTTGCGGGACGGACGTCGTCCACAACGACACAACAATACAAAAAAAAACTAGTTGAGCGCACCGCGTTCGGTGAGTTCGCACTGCGTCAAGCGAACGGACGGAAACCACGTGGACGTGTAGGTGCACGGCCCGGGGCGCACAGCGAAAAAAAATCGGGCAGGCGAAAAAAAAATAAGCCGTGGGTTCGGCAAACACGGATCGCGGACGCGATGTGTTGGTGAACGCGAGGGCTCGGGTGCACAAAAAAGAAAAAAAACAATAAAACGCACAATGGTGATTTACGACGACGGGGCGTCGGTTCGCGACAAAGAGAAACATGCAGCTCGTGCAGTCTGCCTAGACGGCTGGAAAACGACAACGGCCAGCGGCGGCGCAACGGCGACGGGTGGCTAGATGCGACAGCGCGGTTCCCCACTTCGTGAGGTCCAAGTCCGCTCTCACAGCTTATCGGTGGCGGCGGACGCATATAATGCGCAAAAATATCATATGTCGATTATGTACCCAACAGTTATCGATCAATAAATTAGTTCCGGAGCAAAACGACGTTTTAGACATTTAGCATCGGGGGGAAATATAAGATAATTAAGATGCAATTCCAAAATTATTAAAGAAATAATATCAGTGTTCGATCACCTATAGTCGTGTATATTGCGTTTCGTACAAGTGCTTTTATAGTTTCTATTTTTTTTAATATGGATATAAGTAATATAATAATTATTTTATCAGAAAGAGGCAAAGAATTGGCCTTAGTGAATTTATACAAATATAAATTAATTGGAGAGCGCAAAAAAGATAATCTTTTAAGATGGAGGTGTACGAATAATAAATGTTCAGCAATAATGTTCTCAGGTTTAGATAAACATAAAGTGAAAGTGCTGGACATATGACTGCTACACATGACTGATAAACACGATCAAAATTCTATTGAAAAAATAGAAACACAAGTTTTGAGAGAAAATTGTAAGAGAAAAGCTGAAGAATCAATTTTCACACAGCCACTTAAAATTATTCGCACCGAACTTAATTTAACTAAATATTTTTGTACCTATATAGTTCAAAATTGAAAATGGCAACGTTGCAGTGTTTTTTATGCTCAATCGTGTTGGTTTTCTTTTGTATTTCAGTTTCCTTTGATACGCCGACAATTTATGCTCAATCGTGTTGTGAAAAAGGTGTTTTATGCTCAATCGTGTCGCAGCCGATATCATGGTTCATAGTACAACTTTTCAATAATAATAATTAACAATAAGTATATAAATTGAAATATTTTAGATGATTAAATTTTGTTCTGGACACTATCTTTATCACATAAAATAATACAGACACTGTGGCATAAAGCAATAACGTGGATATATATATATATCCACCTTGACATAAAGATTACCTATCACACAGCAAAATTTTATGTCATAATAATAAATAATAATATTTTACAATTGAAGTTGTGTAAAAAATTTTTTAAATAGAATATTTAAAAAATATTCAAAATCATAATAATTCAACAAGAATAATAACACTTTGATTTGAGTGTTGGTAAGAGCAGAATTTCGATAATAACTTATTTATATACTTAATATATTTAAAAGTTGTTTTGCTTTAATAAGGACGTCTCACCTATCCAAGTATTCAGTTATTTTTACAAGTGCAAAGCATAATAAATGTATGTTTAACAGTTAACAATAGAATCATCAGTTTTCAATAATTATAATTATTACTTATACAATTTACTTCCGAGTTTAGATCACATTTACTGTTTAGAGCTAGATAGTTAGTACTATGGAATATGGATGTGCCTATATGCAGACAGTTCCTTTTTTCACATATGCACTCATCTCGATTCATGGTTAGACACTCGTTCGCTTAAATATGTGTGACTCTATCCATATTATATTATATCAGAGGCGGTCGAACCGAAGTCCCAAAAATCTAGTAGAGTGAAAAATATTTCAAGAGGCCCGATATCTTAGAGATATCCCTATGATAAAGAGGTATTCCTAAGAGGTCAACAATCTAGAGAACAGCTTGATAAGCAAAAAGCAAACAATTTAATCACTAACCAACAAAGGATCATTGTATTCAAAGTGTCCTAGTTAACCATCCGTTTGTTACGTGTTACCAAAACATAATTTATTTTTCTACGACCATTTAGATTGATACTTTTTACACCCAGTGTCATAGTCAGCTTTCCAGGAAGGAATATTGAGTGTATAGTACTGTATACACTTTTTCCCTCCCCAAACCCTAACCCTGGCTACGACACTGCCTTCCCCGCGTGACAAACAGCATAACATAGGTTAGGTACCTATACAGGGTGTCCCACAGAGATCTGATAAATTAAATAACTTTCGTTCTAATCAATATTTTTTAAAAAATTTCTTTTAAATATAATTCATAGACACTTGCGCTACATTTTTTATTTTTTATTACTGAAAATAAAAAACTTAAAAATTGATAAAAATTTTTTTTGAAATATTCAATATAGCCAATTTGTAAATCTGATTTAAAAAAAAAATGTATATGGTAAAAACACTTATTTAAGTCAAATGGCTGGTTTTTTACAATTTTAGATTCTGAACGAAGTGATGAATGTAATGATTTTACAATGTGTTTTTTTTTTTTGTTTTTTTTTGTTTTTGTGTCTGTGTACAGCATAACTAGTCGAAATAATGCTTCGATTTCAAACTTTGGGGGTGGTTTCCGAAGTGAAGATCCTTGGTGCATTATAGAGGTCAAAAGTAAACATTTTCCAACAGTTTTCAAAAAAATCGAGAAAAACAAAATAAAAATGACAGAAAATCGGGAATTTTCACGCAAAACCAGTTTTCGACCAAATCGATATTTTTATATGGTTGTAATTCAAAAACTAATCACTGTAAATACTTGAAATTTTCACCAAATGTTTATGTTAGTGATATCTATATACAGTTTAATTTTCAAAAAATTTCGAGTTTTTTGAGTTATTTATAGACCACTGAAATTTTTCGATTTTTTTGAGAATTTTTTTTTTAAAGTGTCGGTAAAAAAATGTTGGACGACCAAAAAAACTTGAAAATTTAATACAAGGTTCTTTATGAGTTTCTCTTATTGTAGCTAAAAAAAATTAAAAATCGTAAGTCACAATTTATTTTAATAAGCGTTTACAGTTCAAAATTTTACGAAATCTGTCGAAAACGCGAAAATATAGTATCCATATAGTGTATAATTTTTTTAAACTTTTTTTTATGCTTCTCGAAATGCTGTTGCCTGCGGGCGCCAGTACCCTCTTTCGCATTTTTTTTTCATAGTTAGATATAGTTCCATTTTAGTTGATTTTTGTGTACACAATCTTTAAACTTAAATAACAATTTGCCTTATAAAAAATCACCTTATTATGATATCGTATTTTTTACGTTTAATTATTTTGGTAAAACATACTGGAGTCTTCAGTGTGTATCCATAGTGTATAATTTATTTTAATTTTTTTTTTATGCTTCTTGAAATGCTTTTGCCTGCGGGCGCCAGTACCCTCTTTCGCATTTTTTTTTCATAGTTCGATATAGTCGAATTTTGTGTACACAATTAATAACTATATGTGCCATTCCACAATAAACTGGAGAGTATACACTGTATCCTTCAGTGTATTGCAACTGTAAATATTTTCTCTATTTGAATTCACAAAAATTCACTCTAACTTGACTCCGACTTGACTATACTTGACTCCGACTTGACTCAACTTGACTATACTTGACTCCGACTTGACTATGCTTGACTCCGACTTGACTATATTTGACTATACTTGACTCCGACTTGACTATACTTGACTATACTTGACTAAACTTGACTAAACTTAAATATGACTTGATTATACTTGAGTCCGAATTGACTATACTTGACTAAACTTGACTAAACTTAAATATGACTTGACTCTATCCAAAATTTGGGCGGGCTGGAATTTTAGTTGGATTTTTGAGATTTTTTAGGAAAAACTATAATGGATTAACTTTTAGGCTTTTTGAAATACTTTTGCTTGCGGCAACTTATCATCATTAACTAATTTTTTTTGTTTTAATTAAACTCTAATTGATTTATGTGTCACAATCTATAAAATGTTATAACAGTATTTCCTTTAAACTATCATCTTATTATGATATAGTTATTATTAATATTTTTTATTTTTTATTATTTTGAGATTACATACTGTAGTTTTCAGTGGGTATTTTTACTATACAGTTTTGTTTTTTCTCCAAATTAATATGCCTTCAGATTTCGGTGCTTTACTTCACAATTTTTTTTTTTTCATAAATTCCCATCATGTTGATTTATTGTATACATTTTTTGAACTTTGATAAACTGCAGTTGAGTTATAAGTATTAATACGAAGTGATGAATGTATTGATGTGTTTTTTTTTTTTTTGTGTGTCTGTGTACAGCATAACTAGTCGAAATAATGGTTCAATTTAAAACTTTGGGGGTGGTTTCTGATGTAAAAGTAAATATCTATGGTGCATTATAGAGGTCAAAAGTTAACAATTTCCAACAGTTTTTAAAAAAATCGAGAAAAAAAAAAAAAAAAGCGGGTAGTCGTGTATGTCGCTCTGCTGTATAGTAGGTTACAAGTGGGTTACTGTAATGGATGGAATTAAATTTGAATCCAATGATATTATATAATTGTATACGAAAAACGATTCAGACCGAAGACGATTTATCTGTCTAGGATATATTATAGATTATTAAAAATTTTCAAATCTTAGATTTAAAAAGAAAAATTTTTATGAATTTCTAGTTTGAAATGATTTGCGAATTTTCGTGATTTTTACATATATGTTGTCAAAATTCAAACTTTAAATGCTTAAAAAAAAATTGTGACTTTGTATTCCTTTTATTTTGCAACTGCTATTGTAAAAATATGTTAGGAGCCTTGAATTAAATTTTCAAATCTTAGAATTAAAAAGGAAAACTTTTATGAATTTCTATCTAAGATAATTTGAACATTGCCGTAATTTTTACGTATTTAGTCAAAATTTGAACTTTAAATGCTTATAAAAAAAAATCGTGCCAACGAATTTTGAAATCACTACTCCCTTGGAAACTGTAATTTTAATAATAATAATAATAAATAATTTTAAAAAAGGTTGTATAATATAATACATTTAAAAATTTAAAAACTCAATCGGTGAAATAGGAGTTTAACAGCTACTGGCTTTTACACTAATAATGGATATTAGACATTAGTAATAGATAGATGACGGATCAGACGTATACGTATATTATTTTTATCTGCGATATATGCCGATGTGGATTCAATTACGTTGCCCGGCACGCTCGTTGGTATATATTAAGCATGTATACATATTATGCACGCGCGTGACGCGCACAGTTTATGTGCCTGTCTCGACAATCAGTCGTAAGTAATATAGCTCACGCAACACTGCGCCTCGCATAATGGTTAACACCACTGTAACGTATTTTATCGTCGCGGCCACCGTGGCCGCACACTACGGTGCATCCGCGGCTCGTATACTCGGAGTGTTCCTACATCAAGGATACAGTCATCATATGGTGTTCTTACCTTACTTGAGGACACTGGCGGACCGCGGACACGACGTGCACGTGATCAGCAATTTCGATTCTTCACACCCGAACATTACCGACATCAGCGTCATGGGATCCATGCCCATGCCCAACAACAATGTCACATTCCCGGGCACTGCAGGGCAGTTTGGCATCGTTGACTCTTTGATGGCCATGTTCCAACTGTACGAAATGGCCGAGGCCACGGAGGGCGTGTTCAAAGTGCCGGCTGTCCAGCGTTTGCTCAACGATCGGACCACGTCATTCGACCTGGTCATCGCAGAGCACTTTAACAGCGAGCTTCCGCTTGGTTTTGCTGCAAAGTACCGCGTGCCATTTATTTTACTCAGCAGCTGTACACCATTTCCGTGGACCACGTCCTTGGTCGGCCAGTCACAACATATGGCATACAGACCGTCCTTGTTAAGCGGCCTGCCGGAACGCATGGATCTCGTTCAGAGGTTGACCAACACGGCCGTGGCGATGGTGTCCACGGCTATGTTCCGGCTGATGCACCGGCCCTGGAGCCAACGGATGCTAAAAAAACACTTTGGACTGAACGTGTCCCTGGACGAGTTAGCGTCCAATGTCAGTCTGGTATTAGTCAACACGCACTGGTCCTTACATGGCGTATCGCCAACCATGCCTGCTGTAAAGGAGACCGGTGGGATGCACGTCATGCCGTCGAAACACTTATCCATAGTTAGTATATACTTGTATTTTATAATATTATATAATATTACAATAAATTGGCTTGTATTTTGTAGTAACGTGAAATGTTTTTACCTCAATCATATAGTTGTTATGTCTAATGTTTGTAAATACCCACAACAATATAATACTATTGTCATTTTCAACATTTCCAGTATAACATGATGCTAAAATGTTCATTATGATTTAAGTACTGATTTAAATATTTAGGCTAAAAATCGGTTATACAATTTACATATATGCCATATAGGCATTTATCAGGGTCACCAAATGACGGCCCGTGGACAAATTTAATATGTCCTGCTGTCCTGCAAATAAGAGAAAAAAATTTAAAAAAAAATTGTTCACATTTTATATGTTGTGGACGTTGTGGTGTTTTAATTTATCATCTTTGTTTATTGGTTTTTTGTGTTTTTTTTGTTTTTTCTGATGTCTGCAATTTCGATGACCCGTGAACTATTTCTGTAGTGTCCTAATGTGGCCCTTTAAAAATATTAATTGGTGACCCCTGGCTTATATTATAATATTATGTTATATAGGAAGTATTGTAATGTACATGAATCAACTTTTACATTTTTCTCAAACTTGTCGGAACATATTTCTCTACGAGTAAGAAGTGTTAATACTAAAGCCACAATGATACTTTATTAACTGTCTAGAACATAAATTAAACTGCTAATTCTAGCTGTATTGTGTCTTAATATATTTTAATATACCACGTTACAATTTCCGATGACTATCAGAGTGTTAGCTGGTGGTTGTTAGTTATAATAATGAAAATAATATCGCATAATAATGAATATAATATGGAGTCTGAACCATATACCTTCATATAAAAAAAAAAAATGGGAAATTACTACAGGAAAATGATATTTTTTTTAGATCGTGAAATTTAAAATCATGAGGGTGTTGAATAAAAGGGGTGCTTGATATAATAAATATTATATATTATATAATGCAAATATTTAGATATCTATAAAAATTAATTATTCTTCATTTTATTTGTTAAAATATTAATTTATTTTATTCTAAAAAACATTGATTTATTATTATATTCTGTCATTGTGGTATTGTTGGTAAATTCGTAGTTGACGAACTATATATATTCATGTTTTTGAAATTGTCAAACTGACTAATATAGAACTTCATAGAATTCATTTTAGAAAAAAGATTTTAATCCATTGCAGAAATAATGTTTGACTTAAAAACTTAACTTAAGAACTGTTATTAAACATGTCAGGCACGGAAAAAAATATAAAATAGATAAGTTCTGTTGACATTAAGTTAATCCAAATTACAATATACAATATATTATACATCCTACAACCTTCAAGACAATCTTTTATATGAAGAAAGTCACATAGTCTAAAATGCTAGACCTTGTTGACTTGACGTAAATTTAAAAAAAAATCTAAAACTGAATTGGTGTCTTGATATTAAGGTAGCTATTGATTAATTTTTAATTATGATAGGCGATTGCTTGTTTAAGTCTGATAATCTTAAACACAATGAGGAAAATTGAAATTAAAATGTACGTAGAACAATGACGTAATTATATTATTTTTATCGTTAATAATTTATGTATAATGTATGTTTGTAGTACATATGTATATATTATGTGGTGTGCATAAAAAATATTTAACTATAATATTGCGGATACGTAAGTGAAACATAATAATATGAATAATAAGCTCCTATATCAATAGGCATGAAAGTATTAAAATGCATGTGATAATAAATTAAGTACTAAATAATTACTAATAATAGTGTATTATAGTGATAAGAAAATGTTACTCGTGTATACAAACTGAGGTTATTATATTAAATATTGTATTCTATCGAACTCAAGAAAATGTTGCAAGCAAATTAAAATATTTTGTTGAAATAAAAAAAAAACACTTAGTTTAATAGATAAGAATATACATATAAAAATAAATTTAATATTCAATAAATTAATTGTAGAATATTAATTTGCATATATAGCTGGCATAGTGCATAAGCGAAAATAGCCCAAAGTTTTTATGGCGGCACCATCACCCTCCATTATTTTCTAAAAATAATATATATATTATATATCAATAAAAGTACTAATTCTTTAATCTGTGAAACTTGACAGTAATCTTGGGGAACTAGAAGTCAATGTAATTGTGCTAATTTCTTAGCATATCTTAACTGTTTAATAACCATAATACTAGTTATTATCATTATTTATGATAGCTTTATATTATAACTAGCTAGATATTGTACAAATAAAATATAAATATTTTAATATAAGAACTAGTAACGGATAATAATAAATACAAATAACTATCATCATTACCTCATCATATTTTATGCGTTTACAAAAGTGTATTGCACAATATCAATGAAATTTGTTTTTTTTTAATTTTAAGATGAATAGTAAGAGGGTTCAGATATCAAATGAATTGTATGATATTGTATAAATGATATTGCATTTGACGAGGTATTACAATAATGAGTATTGTGGCTATTATATTTTATTAAAAACTCGAATCATTAATAATGTGCGTATTATTTTTCATTAAGATATTTGTATAAAAGTTATAAACCTCAGATCGAAAAATCATTAACAAGGATTAGGTTAAGTTAGGCGAGAAGTACGAGAAAACACCTAGCGTCATAGCTCCTTTAGTCATTAAACATTATACACAGAAGTATTTTACGCGTTAAAAATATTTAGAACTTAACATAATCAATATTGGGTTATACCTTATACGACACATGTAGCAATATTAAGTCCTTAATTTTGCATTAAAAATGTATATCATTGTAAATTTTAATCTTAATTCTTATTTCACAAACAACAGGCCCATTTTCACTTCGAATCTAAAAGTATAATCATTAAATGTCAGGCAATTGATGTTCTACTCAACAAAAATAAACTTCAATTTGTACCCACATAAAAACAAATATATTATATCATATAAATAGAAAAAAAAAATTTAAAAGAAGAATATGTCAAAATATCTATAAATTAGGGGTAACAATTATTAAAATAGATTATATTATATCTAGGCATCTAAAAAATGTTTATATATTATATGAATATATATAGTTTACATTTTCAAATCCCTACAGTATCTAATTATTTGTCAAATTTCAAAAATAATAATAAAATTGAATTAGTCAAAAACTGGTTGATCGCAAAAATACCATTTTATAACTTGAAATTTTTTTATTCTATACTTAGTGTATAGTCAGATAATTATAAGAAATAGGTGGGTGTCAAAAATGTATATGGAGGTGTCGTCTAATGTCGTAGGTAAAATTTTAAACTTTGGCGCCACTGATAGTAACGCTTTTACTGTTTATTATCATCGTGTGACCGTGGCTTACAAGAAAAAATCTAAGCATTCATAGTTTGTACTGCCTTTAAAAGTGACGTCAGACAAAAAAACATTGATAACGTATACATACGTATATCACTGTAATATTAGTAGAGCAAATACATTAATCGCTCTGCTCAAAATCTAAACATAAGTATAATTAATGTAAATTGCATGTACCTACCTATATGACAGACGACAGTGAATGAATGGTTATGGTTATGAATAATAAAAGTGAGATTATAATATTATCATTGTTGTTATTATTCATGAGATACTTACCAGGTTTTTGTTTTCGGAAACAAAACAGTATAATTTACAAGTTATTCATATTGTTCTTATATATAACAGTATACCATATTAATGTATTACAACAAATACAACTTATTTTATGTACTACGTAACAAATAACAATACACTTCCATTATATATAATATATTTAATTTTATGGTTTTATTTTAAATTTTTAACAAAAATAAAGCTCAATTTCTTTACCTGAAATACGAGTTGAGTAAAACAATATAATTAACAGTTGTTTTAGGTATTGATTTTAAAATGATGTATGTTTTTTTTTGTGTCTGTCATTACGTTTTGGAGTAGAAATAATGCTTTGATTTTTTACTTCAGCCCGTCTTTGAAAATGAAAATTCATCTAGTTGGTATTTTGAGGGGTTAGAACTTCAGAAGTAAAAAATGTCCAGTAGTTTTCAAACGCGTCAGGGAAAACCCTAAACAAATATCGAAAAAACGGGAATTTTTATACATATTCAGTTTTTGACAAAATCGATTTTTTTATTTTGCTATGACTCAAAAACGAATCATTATAAATACTTGACATTTTCACCAAATGTTTATATTAACGTTATCTATTTGCAATTATATTTTCAAAATATTTTGACTTTTGTATAGCTATTTATAGACAATTGCAATTTTCGATTTTTCTAAGTTTTTTTTTTTAAATAACCATAAAATATTCAGGTTTCCAAAAATCTTTAAAATGTAATACAACTTTGTTTGTAAATCAATTCATCACACATCAATCAATAGCATTAATTTTAACGAACAACAATTGATCACAATTACATGTTATACATTTTCAATTATATCTTATAATTATAATTAATATATCTTTCGTTATTCGAATTTATCAATAACTTACCATAATAACCTTACCATGAAAGTTGTGTCTTTGTGTGGGGAAGGGAGTCATAGGGTCTGAACCATAGACCTTATTCTACTAAAAGACAAGTATTATGCTATAGACAAGAACTATTAGTAACAACAGCATTACGACTTACAATGGCGGTGAAACATCTAACAACATCTTGACGAAAAATTGCATTTACCTATGTAGCCTGTCTTGATGACAAAATACTGTAATCTGTTTATATTATAAATATCTTACCGTTCTTACTCTTCTAAAGCCCACTTCAATCCACGTTGGATAAATGAATAAACAAAATGCACACTCATATATTTTAACTTGTCTTGTAGTATGAGGTCTTTTGTTTAAATTTTATTTGGTATATACTATTTGTTCCTTTAGGAACAAGTATAAGGCTTAAATAAAATGATAAAAATATGGATACCACGGTCCACAAGTCTACAATATCGTAAACATTTTAATCTTAGAACTACTGCCTAAAGTAGCAAGCGCTGTAATTAGCATAATTGAGACCATGAACATGGATAAATCATACTATAAATTGTTATATAGTACCTACATTTGTAGGTAAATACCGTATACCCATTATTTATTTAATTCGTGGTAATTATGATGGTTATACATACAATATCAGTTATTAGCTATCAGTGTTTAAACTAATTTAGGTGATAATTTTAAATTTTTGAAGAATATAGAACATTTTATAAGAAAAAGTGTATGCCTACAAAAAAAAACCATTTAACAATTGATAGGTGATTATATGTATACAGCATAACTATTATAGTTTAAAATAAATATAGCTACTTATAAAATCAACTAAGAATTGGTAAAATGTTTTATTTCAGAAAATAATCTTTTAACAAGTTGTTATTTGATAATGCCAAATCTTATCTTTTAAAGACCTAATTTAATTGGTATACCTACATACGCAATAAATAACAAAATATTCATTATGTTAAGTTATTCACTAGTCAGCAATTAGCTATAGTAATATTTTGTTGTTTACCTATTGTTTTTATCTGACTCAAAATACGTTAAAACCATGTATTTTAGTGTATCATTTTAATATATTTGTGCACTTATTAAATTGTAAACAAATAGGTAGCTCACTTTTTCCTAACTTACTATAAATATCAAGATCAATATTGTTGACTAAAGTAGGTATTATATATATTAAATAGGTATCCATTAAAATATATAATAGCAACTATACTATTGTAATTTATTTTTTAAATTTTAATCATCTAAGTTATTTTTATCTCGTGTATAATTCAAAAGTGTTCAATGTTCATACATAATATCATAGAATATTCATATTGATAATATTCTAATCACCTAAACGTATAGTAATAAAATTGTTTTATTTATAACAATAAATTAGTGTAATAGTGGTTTCTCCGGTGGACACGCTAAACATCTTAGCTGTGTTTCCTCATCGAGGCTTAAGTTATAATTTGGTTTAACCTCTGTGAGGCATGGATCCATGTATTTAAGGACTTAAATACAACTACCTACTATTACAGCTACATACTTCGACTATTGAAAGTCGACTACACAACATAACTATTGTCTATTATCAGTAACTATACAAAATAATATCCAAACAATAATAATTTATTAGTTAAAGCCTTTAAAGGATCAATGCTTGTATCCAATAATAATAATAAAATACCAACCATTTCAAAGGCAATTCAATGGACAAAATATAACTTAATATCATTATTTGGTGTTTTTATTGTGATCGCGAAAAAATGTATGATGCTATATTTACAGTAAACAGTGAGAAGTAGTGAACGCTACTTTATTAGAATGTTCTTTTACATTTCTAGATTTTGAATTTAAGTCCGACATACTTTTTATACTTCTGAGTAAGTATTTGTAACTTTTTGCCATGGAATCAGCATGCGATCAAACAGTCAAATTATTTTAAAATTTAATTTGTACTAGCTTCAAAAAAAAGTTATCATGATTCGACAATTAATTGAATAATATAAGGTTGTGTCATTAATAGTAATTAATCTTATAACTACACAACTGTCAACTAATCATAATAAAATTTTAAGCGTAACTGTAAAAACTTAACTACTTAATATAAATTAACATTAAATATGTAAATAATATGATATAACGGATTTGCAGAAGGTATGGTAATATGTGCGTTTATGCGGAATGAGAGTGTGTGATTTTATTCAATAAAGATGTGAGTGTAATTAAGAGAGGGATTGATCTTGGATTTTTGGATTCGTTGAGGAATTTGGTGATTATGCGCAGAAGTTGCTCTGGTAGTGGTGTGTTATTAGCTGTGATTTCGGCGTATAGTGATTTTTCTATTAGCTGTGAACTGAAGACTTAGTTTCCACTTATTTGAGGTGCCGGAGGCCTGGCATATGTTGGAAAGAGATGATTTGTTTTGTTTCTTTTAATAACTGCATTCGTTCATCAATAATATACTTTCAATTTTGACCAGACTAACAACAAAAATTAACTTTTATAGCAGACATTTTAATACAATTGATCGTACAATACAACTTTTTGGTTTTAATTGTGTGTCTAATTTTTGTTATCATAATAATAATTTTTATTTCAATAGAAAATGTAAAACCAATCATTAAATGATCTCATTATTAGTTACTAATTAGGTATACCTACTATATATTTTAATACGAAATAAAAATCATAATTTATAAAACCCAATTCGTTATAATGGTGTTTAAATACTTATTATAATCAGTCAATATTTTGATTAAAAAAAAAAAAGCGATAGGTATATTTTTATCTCTAATCAATATAGTTTAATGAATATAGATAATATTCTTCCAAAATATAAATTAAAACGTTATGTAACTATATTTTTGTATTCCGGTAGACCGTATAGACGTCTGCAGTGTGTTCACTATTATACCATCAATATGGAAATGAAGAATTGCAGCTCAAGGAGTGTAATTTTACAACTGTTGGTTAAACTTTCGTTCTTCCGAGAAGCTTTGTGTGCGGACATTCTAGGTGTATTTCCAATCGAAGCCCTTAGTCATCAGATCATTTTCGACTCCTACATGTCCGAACTTCACCGCCGTGGCCACAATGTGACGGTATATTCACATTTTCCAGAGATTGCCTCCGAACAATACAAGCGAGTAAAAATCAGCAACACGTCATCTGTATTGGATCCAAGCTACGTGACCATGGACCACATGTACTCGCCATCGAGTTTAAATAGTTACAAACACATGTTTCACATCGTACGTAACGGTGAGACATACACTGGGTCCGATGCGCTGCGTCAACTGTACAATCAGCCGGAAGACGCTTACGATTTAATCGTGACCGAAACATGTAACACTGATCTATATCTGGCTTTGATAGAACGATTCAAAGCGCCGTTCATTGCGTGGACTACGTCACCGTTATTTGTGTGGTCCGCCGATCGCATGGGTGCCTCTACTCATCCTGCGTACATACCAGTACTAATGACCACGTACGGACCGCATATGAATTTCGCGGAGCGGATTTATAACACACTGTTGCGATCCATAGCTTTTTATAAATACTATACGAGATCGACCATATCCTCTCAGAAAATCGCCTCAAAACGTTATAAAGATTCATCCCACTTAGATCAGTTAGTGTTGAAGACTAGTTTGTTGTTTGTAAACACATACCATACATTATGGGGCAGTAGGCCACTACCACAAAACGTTATCGAAGTAGGAGGTCTGCACGTAAAACCATTAAATCCTCTGGATGAGGTTTGAATACAAACAAAATTTTTTTTTAAAAAAACATTGTTTAACACTAATATATTGTTGAATTGTTTTATAGTTTATTATATTATAGTTAATAATTCAATTATTTTTACATATATATTATATATAATATATATACATATATATAGGACATCCAGAAATATATTGACGAAGCTGAGAACGGAGTAATTTATTTCTGCATGGGCAGTTTATTACGAGGTGAAACTTTTTCGGCTGAAAAAAGACAAATGTTCTTAAATGTTTTCAATAAAATTCCACAACGAATTCTGTGGAAATGGGAAGGAGAACTACCAGGAAAACCGCCCAATGTAATGATTCGTAAATGGATGCCTCAACGAGATATATTAGGTACTTATGTATACGTGTTTGACATTCTTTATGTAATTTAAAATTGCAGAAACGTTTACAAATATACGATTTATAATGCAGCAATTTTAAATTTTAACGTGCGGTGTAATTTATTAATTATTATTGTATTACGTTTATATTTTAATCATGATATGGTTGTTGATGTATTTATTAATTTATTATCAATAATATTTACATATTATGTAAATAATGGTTTTTTTATTTTTATTTATGTACAGCCCATCCTAATGTTAAGCTATTTATATCTCATGGTGGCCTATTAGGAACTACCGAAGCTGTGTATGAAGGTGTTCCAATTTTATCAATGCCAATTTTTGGTGATCAAATGACAAACATCAAAGCTGTTGTAAGCAAAGGAGCTGCAGAGATGATGAACTACGGAGATCTGAATGAAGATGAAATTTTTATAAAAATAACTTCTATGCTCACAAATCCTAAGTAAGTATACCGTTATTGTGTTTAATATTACGAACAAGTAATCCACAAGTAATACGTCAATAATTGTTATGAGTCATTATTATTTATGATTTTATAAATTAATATAATTATTAGCGACGAATGACGATAAGTGTGCATTACGCATTAAATATTTATAATATATTTTAATTTTTAAACAGATATAGACAAAAGGCTAAAGAGTTATCAGAAGCTTTTCGTGATCGACCTATGTCTCCTTTGGAAACTGCAGTGTATTGGACAGAGTATGTCATCCGATACAAAGGGGCACCCCATCTTCGATCGGTCGCCGTCGGTATGCCATGGTATCAATACTATTTAATCGATGTATTGGTTGTAATAATTTTATCTATAACAACAATTTTTGTACTACTTTATTACTTAATTTTCAAAGTTATTTTAAGATTTTTAAATAAAAAATCTAAAGAGAAAAAAACTTAATCATAATGTGAATTCAGATTATATACTAAATAAAAAATACTAAGATAGTGATTACTCTACTTATTAAAGTCTTCTTCATACATACCTATGTGTTAGTAGATCTCTATATTGAATTCTAGATGGCGAATAGAAAAAAGAAATAGGTAGTTTCTAATTACTAATTAGGTACCTACTAATTTATAGGTACTATAAATTTAATCAATATAAATTATTTTCATTTTTGTTTTGTTATATAAAAAATACATGTATAAAATGTTCACAGATAGAATTATAATTTATAAATGTACTAAAAGGCTATAAAATAATAATGATATACAGCAATTATTCCCAACACATGTGCTGGGGGCCACTTGAGGTCCGTGGTCAATTTGGTAGGTACTAAAGGTAGTCCCCGGAAGCTAGACGAGAGTCTAAGCTAACTCAAAGATAAAAAATTTTAATTGGTATCAACATCAAGATTTGTATTATTGTATTATACGATTTTATACACGTCTATATAAATTTCTTCTACGGTCTTATTGGTGTTTGTTTATATTCAATACTAGTATATTAGGTAAGTGGGCCTCAGTTCTTTTACATATGTTATACAAAATAAATTAACACACGATTTCTAAACGATATGATCACAAACAAAAACAGTTTAACTTGGTAACTCAACTGAGGCTCTCGAGTAGGTACCATCACATCTGACCATGGCTATAGATACTAAAATGGAACTATTGTTGCGGGACGACCCATCAAAACAATATTATATCGTAAGTGGTGAGTATAGCACGGATAATATTACTGTCCTTGCGAGTATAGTAAGTTCTTCTGGATTTCTAATAACTATTAGCGGCTTAGCGCTCCCAGTGAATAATAATTACAGTAGTTACATGAGAAAATTTGATTTTGAAATTGTGCGGGATGTAAATATATATATATATATTTTTAATTTAACAATAATTTAATGTTTTCCTTAAATGGAGTGAATATTATCATACAGTATAATTTATAACATATAAATTATAATATGATGTTATTTATCTATTATATGCTAATAGCTAATCTATTATTATATTATTTGAGATTTTGAGTTAATACAAAACATAAAAATCATAATGTTTTTAAATATCTCAATGCTGCGTACGAGAACCAAATCTAATTTCCAAAAACACATTTAGCATTTCAAAAGATGACCAAGAAAAAAATGAGAAGAAGCACTAGGAATCATTTTTAAAAAATGGAACCGTATTTACTATAGTAATTTTAAAGAAGCAGATATAATTAGTACATGGAGTTCAGGCGAAGGTCACAGTAAATATACTGCATGTAATTGTTAATTACATAGATTAAAATCTGTCTAAATTGTAAATTAATGAATTGCATACATTATTTATTAATAAGATATGTCTGAAACGACTACATTAAAATCTGGAGTAGTATCAGTCATGGGCTGTAGAATAACTTCACTTAATCAAACCCAATCTATAAAGGTTTGTAGTTGTATTGTATAAAATGTAAGCCTTAAAGCTTAAAGTTAATGCAATTCACATAAATATATTATTATATAATTCTGTAGATTTTTGAATCTTGTAATACCAGCCAAAATTCATTGTGAATAGAACAGTCTAATATAATATAATTATAATATTTCATCTTCAGTAGTTCTAAATGTTTTAATTGACAAATTGCAAGAGCCCATGCCTAAAAGAATAAAGGTTATTAAATTTATTGGGATTAAAATTATAATTAATAATAATAACTATTATCCAATCATTATATTTAATTATTCTTTTTTAGCTATTTAAAAAAAAAAAAAAAAAACATAAAACATAAAACTCACATTTCCATGAAGTGAACACAAGAGTGATGTGCTTACTAATATATTTAATATGTTAATTGTCATGAGAATGAGACAGTTCACATATTCAACAAACCAACAAAATAAAAAACAGAATACATTTAAAAAAAAATCTCTAAATTAATGACTACATAAACTTATATAAATAATTGTAATATATGTTTTATTTATTTTTTGTTTGAATACTGTTGTATTTCAAACCAAAACCTGTCAGTTAATTTTGAAACTAGAAAAATTATATAAGTCATATTTTATATTTATTTTTTTACAGTCTTTTACATTTAAATTTTCAACTGTTCAAGGTACCAATATAAAATAATATTTTTGAACTACAAAACTTGATAGTGCTAGATAGTATTAGAAAGACAGAAGAATTTTTTTTGGACGTCTTATCATGAATCATTCAACCATATAATGTCTATAATGTCTATTTCTATAGCCGTGTGGGTTATATTATAGTAAAATGTAAAAACACTAAAAACTGTTTCGCGCGGGAAAGACGCAAGAAAACTAGTTACTAAGAAACGAAATTTTCACCACATAAAAAGGAGAATTTTTTCTGTGAAATATCGTTTTTATTTTTTCGATATCACTTATACAAAAAAATTCTTATTGTTTTATAATATATTAATTTTTGTGTTTTTTAAGCATGAACTTTTTTTGTAATTCTGATACCGAAAAAATAAAAACGATATTGCACAGACAAAATTCTCCTTTTTATATGCTGAAAATTTCGTTTCTTAGTTATAACTGTAGTTTTCTCGGTTCTTTCTCACGTGAAACAGTTTTTGCTATGTTACGCACTTGTAAGACGAAGACAACACTCATATGAAGACGTAATACCCGCAGCCGTCCGCAACGTGCCAACTAATGCCTCAATTCCGGTGGCGGAAAATTTGTGTAGAGCCAAATTATTTTATCCATCAGAGTTATCACGTATTGCTTATTATCAGTATATTTTAATAAGATTATTTGATAAGATAGGTATTTTGGATTTTATAGAAACACAATATTGTGTTGTCTCCGTCTTACAAGTGCGTATTATTGTGTTTATATCACCAGTTTTGGCGCGTAAAAAGTTAAATGATTAAAAGATATCATTATACATTATTATATTATCAAAATTAAAATAATATTTTTCTATAATACATAACAATACAAATAATACAATACATAATATTTAAAATGATTAAATTACCCTTATTACCTACGTATGATGTTGAATTTTTTTTTTAAATTATTGACATATTGTTTTGTTTAAAATAAATACATTCATTTGAAAGTTTTATTATTATTGGCTAACTGTACCAAAAATTAAATATGAATTTTAATGATATGCATGCTTTGGCTAAACGTATAGATACTCAGGTTAAATCATTAGAATCAAAAGTAGCTCATCCTATGAGTATGATGTATTCTAATAATTCTGGTCAAGGCGTCAAAGTACTGTCAATGTTGAAAGATATGATCAAGGATGTAGAAAAAAAAAAGGTATTTAAAAATTAATTCTTTTTTTACATTTATCTAAACATCTGCGACCGGGGTCTTCAACTATTTTAGGCAACCTGACACCTGCAGTTGCCTAAAATAGTACAGACCACATTCATAATAAAAACATGTTTTAATTGATTAAAAATGAATTGAAAAATTCTTGTTATCCTTAAAATGTGTTTGATAGCATATATTAAGATTAGGTGAACCTGAAGAAACCGGTTGAAGACCTTTGATGTATATATACATATATATTATTGTATTAAACTATTATAACAAAAATAAACTAAAACCAATTGTTACTATTTAATACCTTTTTTTTTACTGTTTGAACTGAGCGCCTCGGGAAAAGCTTTCCCATAACTGCCGCAGCGCAACTATTGAATGCTTACCTTGGTTTGAAAAAAAATAATTAATTAATACGCTTATTGTTTATAGCAAGAAATTGAGAATTTGATTCAAGAAGAAAACTCAACATGGTCGGCAATGGTAGAAGATTACAACTCTGTTGCTAAATTTAAATCAGAAGTTGTTGCTAATTTGAATGATTATGAAAATATGTGGTCATCTAACTATCCTGATTATAAACCATTTATATCGTATAATGATTCTGATTCAGTACATGAAGAATTAAATTCTCTCAATGAACTTCATATTCAAGATGATAGACAAATAGCAGATCAGTATCCTTTTGCTTTACTCATTTCACGAATAGTAAAATAATATGGTAGGATAATGTTTCTACTTGATTAATATATATTTAAAGTTGTATAAATAGTTATAATTTTTAGCAGTATTCTGTATTTTTATACAATTAAACACAGTTAATGCCTTTAGATTACTCATTCAAATTAAATGCTAAATGATCTGCGCATTATGTTAAGTACCCACCTGAGGTTGAATTAGTTTTCATTAAGTTTTTCTTTAATTTT
Source organism: Diuraphis noxia (assembly GCF_037042655.1). NCBI lineage: Eukaryota > Metazoa > Arthropoda > Insecta > Hemiptera > Aphididae > Diuraphis > Diuraphis noxia. Next base: position 53,738,469 of record NW_028301712.1, read on the forward strand.
CTTTTGTTAAATATGACATATTAAATTTTATTTTCACAATAAAGATGGGTATTTGTATAGTATGTGACTTACCATGAAGGGTATTTGCTTACTATTTTTAGTTAAATAAAAAAATTAACTTGTTATTTTATAATAATTAATTATTTATTTATTAATACAAATATAAAATAATACAGAATTGCATTTTATAATGTCAAAATCAGTAAAAAAAATGTGTGAATATTGAACACATGGCAATATGTCAACATTATTCAAAAAATATCATAAAATTTTTTTATTTCTAAAAATATATATATTGATGTTAGTATATTGGAAAGGAAGTACATTGTCTGTACATTATATATATATAATCATCTTGGTAGGTCACATTTTAAACTCAATTATCGCTTAGTAGATCTCATATAAACGAATACCCAAAAATGTCTGAATTCCTTATGTGACCCTTTAATTATGTTACATAGCAAAATAAACTTATACAATATATATTTCCTTATATTTTATTATAAGATCTTTAAACGATAGTCTCAACAATGCCAATATTACGATGTCCTGATAGTTCTACTTATTGTATGCAGAAAAAAATACTGGTGAAAAAAAAATATTTTAAGCTCAGTACTAAAAATTATACAATATTTTCTTTTTGGTATATTTTGACTATTTTAAATAAATAGTAAGTAAAATAATACTATTGAGATCAACTTTTTTTTTTTTCATGTATTACAATTATAAATTAAATATGTTTTTAAGTATATTTTTTATTTTGTTTTCTATAATGCATTGTAAATGTATATTTTTTTAGTTTTAGTTTATCATTGAAATTGAAGTTAGAACCTAACATTTTCATAACTTAATTAATTATGTAATATGTGATTAAAATAACAGTGTGACAAGACTCCCAGTCATAAATTCATACTTATACAAATATACAATACAAATAACAATAATATATTAATTTACTAGTTCATGCAATAAAATCCTATGACCGATTTGTCAAAAATATAAATATATATTTATATTTTATAGGACTAGGAAGTAAAGTATTTTCAGTTTTGTGTTCTTGCAGCAATGTAGTACAAGTATGTATAAAGAACTTAAGAAAAGGTGATGAGGATTGAGGGGGATACATCCTCCCCAATTTTTTTTCCTGTTGAATTTTGATCCAAATATAAGTAATGATAATTATTAATTAAAATTTATGATATTCTCTGAACTAAAAAAATTAACATTATGATTATTATTACTAAATAAATTATAGTTTTAATATACCTATAATTCATTCAATGTAGTATCTTGTGAAAGATTATAATATTAGATTAAATTGTATAACAATGTATAATTTATATTTTGTTTTCTTGCTATGTAAACTAATAAAAACGACTGAAACTACAAAAAAAATTGTTATGTGTAGAAAACAAATTATAACGATTTTGAACCAGTATGAATGTCTGATCTGTATAGAATTCAAAGAAATGATACTTCTACATAAATTTTTATCTTAAGAAAATAGAGCCAATTTTTGCCAAAAAAATTGCATTTAAATACGTCTTTGAGTGTTTAAGATAAATTATGGCTTAAAAGTTTCGAGTACCCAAGAATAATATTTTTAAATTACATACCTAATTCTATCTAAATTTGAACTTAACATATACATTAAAAAACTGTTTATATATTTTTATAATTTATTATGTATTAACAGCATTTATGAACTTCAAATTCTCAAAAATAACTTAATAAAACTTCTGTAAACTTTTTTTTGTTAATGGTAGAAAAACTTGAAAGAATCTTTAAGGCATTACATTTTTAAGTTTTTAACTGAGTAAATAAAGAGAATAAATTATTTATAAAATAAATTTACAAAATGCATTTGACTGCGGAAGCCAGAAGATGTCTATCACCTAATTTATTTATAAAATTTTATTAGAAGATTTTATAAATGTGGGGAGCTACTGTAAGGTACTGCCGAGACACTGAGATCCCCTTTGAATCCAGAATTTACATAATGACCACAATTAGAAATTGTATTGTTTATACAACCAGTTTATCTTTAATCATGGTATAGACGTAAGAATAAATGGTTAAACCACAGAACAAGAAAACATGACATTATTCAGAATGTTTGTTTGCATCTGATTGTTAAATTAAAAAAGGGGGATGATGGGTAATCTTCTGATTCCTCTGGAGATGATGAGTAATTGACTAATGACTTAGGGCCGTTCTTACAATGTCCGGTATCCGGTTAAGTGTCAGTTGAGACTAACCGCCAACCGGTAGAATTTTGTCGGTTAACACTTGATAAATTATTCCGGTTAGCGTTACCAGGCACTAACCAAACATTGTACGAACAGCCCGTAATATTGTACTATTTGTACTTGGTAAACTCAATGCCATTGAGTCAATGGTGAAACTGGAATTCCGAATTAGTGAATATATATTATATTATATTAATACTGTTCTATGCATAGACCTATTAAGAGGACGCTACACCCGCATGTGTTGTCTCCGTCTTACAAGTGCGTAACATTACAAAAACTGTTTCGCGCGGGAAAGAACCGAGAAAGATACAGTTATAACTAAGAAACGAAATTTTCACCACATAAAAAGGAGAATTTCGTCTGTGAAATATCGTTTTTATTTTTTCGATATTAGAACTACAAAAAAAGTTATTCATGTTTAAAAAACACAAAAATTAATATATTATAAAACAATTTTTTTTTTTTTGTTTAAGTGATATCGAAAAAATAAAAACGATATTTCACAGAAAAAATTCTCCTTTTTATGTGGTGAAAATTTCGTTTCTTAGTTATAACTAATAACTGTATCTTTCTCGGTTCTTTCCCGCGCGAAACAGTTTTTGCAATGTTAGTTGTTAGTGTTGTTACGCACTTGTAAGACGGAGACAACACATGCGGGTGTAGCGTCCTCTTAACAGGTCTATGGTTTTATCACAGATTATATGAAAACAGATAGTGCACTTCCTATAACGCAATGCAAAAAATGAATACGGTGTTCTAATTGGTTTCCGCCCAAATCAGTGTTACCACAAATGCCAATGCTAATTTATTTGATATACATTCATACAATATTTTTGAAATTTGGATAACTTACTCACGTTTTATACGTAGGTATTTCATTTTTTGTCATAAGTTCTTCCAAACCAAAAGATATGTTATTCCTGATTTCACCAAAATCTTTTTGTTTGTTGTGTAATCTTTTTGCGTTATTACACACCGAATGAACAAAAAATGTATTCAAAAAATCAATTTTGAGTCATTTCGATACACTAATGTTTGAAATTACTTTATTATTAGGTTTTACGTGGTTTATAAACAATAACATTAAAAGTAAATACGATAGGTAAATTCTGATTCCACCAAAATGTTGAGTAAACATTTCCATAAAATTTCTTTGGAAAAAACACCAAATTAAGCATGTAAAAACATATATTTTTTTATAAAAGATTACAATAATATAAAAAATACATAGTTAATTAAAATATAATACATAATAATAATATAAGCTTAAAATATAACCTTACAATAAAAGATGTTGAGTGGTGTTACGACCTGCCTCTGAATGTCGTGGATATCCCTAACCGTCTGGCGACTCCGTCATACGAGGGGTCCCAGAAAGACTGAGTATTCCAATACATGATTCTTATGCAGTATTAATTTAAAACTTACGAAAATGTGTCATTGCACAACACCTTATGTATAGGTAATTTTTAGTACGGACAGTATGGGTCCGTAACAGTAGCTGAACAATCCATATGCATCTCTCAGCCGTGTAGCAGCAGCATAAAAGCATAAGCAAAAGCAAAACCAAATTAGAAGTTTCCATTTAGTATAAAATATATTAATTTAAATAACAAAAAGTCTTACCACTAAATATTGTTGGTACAGCATTCATTGTAAGACGGTTCTTATTCCTGGGATTTAAAAACATATGGTCTTCAAAATGAACACCACATACTCTATAACTCTTTTGTAAAGAAGCAGGATCTTTTCCTAACAAATGTAATGTTTGACATTTTTCCATCCATTGTTTACACCTATAATAGAATATAATAAAATAGTAACACAACAAATCATAAGATATACAGATTAAAATTATATAATAAACCTAAATACTCACCTCGATAAGTCACTTGGGAATCTAAAATAGCTAATGTCTGTGGTTTTTGACATTTTATTATTGCAAAATTTAACTGCACAAGAAGTCATTTTGAAAAAACTGAGATTTTTAAAACACGAGTGTTCAATGAAAAATTAAAAAATTTGTTTGAGGTTTTGTATGTTTTGATTTTATGGATATCACTATATCAGTATATCACCATCAAGTGTGCCACCAGTATACGGTATAATTCAAATATTTTAAGTCCGCTAAAATAGTCACATTGATTTCGGCGGAGACCTTGGCGGTGATCTTATCAACCATTTTTTGTTTACATCGAAGTGCACTATCTGTTTTCATATAATCTGTGGTTTTATGCTTAGATCATAGGTTCTATGATATTACATTGATGTATGATGTTACCACTAACATAATATTAAAATACCATGTATTATAATATGGTTATACTGTTTACAATAAACTGATAACTGAATATTGATAAGATTCGGATTGTTTGAATGATTAGCACGTGTCTTGATTAGTCGATAATTCGATATGCCACAGTGCTATATTGAAAAAACTAAGCAGAGAAATATCTGTATTCATCAGGTCTAATTTTTTTACGTACTAAGTCACTAAGTGTTAATCATGGACCGCTCGAAGAAAAAGGTCGATTTAGGGTCTCAAATCCAAATAAAATTCATTACAAAACAAGAAATGTAAGTTTTTACTATTTTAATAATTATTGTTGAGATGTAACTCTTAATAATACACAAGAATACCTAATTGGTTTATAGTGACGGTATTTTTTTATGACGTAAACTTTTTTTCCTTTTTGACCCAGGAGCCGGGGACAGAACTTCTTACGTATTGCTTTGAACCCCGCCCTATTAATAGTTATTTAAGTACCTATGAAACCTAATTTATTTATTTTTACAGTTATGCTGTACCAGAATTTCCTTTTGCAGTTGATTCAAAAATCCAATGTGAAAATTTGAACAAACTAGTTAACGAGTTATTGAAAGGTTTGATGCATTTATTTTAAAATATTTTAATTTGATTTTGTAATTCAATTGTTTCAATATATATTCTATTTGTCTGATTGGTTTATTTAGAAAAATTATCTGATGACAATGGAGTTGTGAAAAAGGTTGATTTTGATTTTTTGGTCAATGGTGAATTATTGCGCACTCCTTTGGATATTCATTTGTCACACAAAAATGTATCTAGTGAAAGCAATGTGGTTGTTGAATACATGGAAGCTACTCCATCACCTGAACCAATGGATTGTCTTATACATGATGACTGGGTATCCGCTATTCATTCAATGGGATCTTGGTATATTATATGATTTTTTTTTTTTTTTTTAATACACATAATATTTAATGATTGTGGAGTTAATAATTGTTTTTATGCAACTTTTTCAGGATCATAACAGGATGTTATGATAATTCAATTCATATATGGACAAACAAAGGTAAACATAAAACAGGTATATCAGGACATACTGGCCCTGTGAAAGCAGTACAATGGATATCTATTTCAAATGATTCTGCTACATTTGTTAGGTAAATTATTCTATTTTATAGTGTGCATGTATTACATTTTTTATTAAAATTACTATGTATAAAATAGTTAATAGTAAATACCTAATTATAATTTAAATAATATTACATTTAATTAAGTATTTTAGTAGGCAAATCTATATGAGGTAGGTTTTGGGGGGTTGACCCCTCTCTACAAACATTTATTCCTGCTATGGCCTTATTAGTAAGTAATAATTATCATTATTATTAATTTTATTATTTCTAGTGGTTCTCAAGATCAGTCAATTAGAGTTTGGGATTGGGATATAAAAAAAGGAACAACCAATTGTTTACAAATTGGCCGTGGACATGAAAGATCTGTTGAATGTATAACTGTTAGTCCAGATTCAACTAGATTTGCTACTGGTGGATGGGACACTATGTTGAAAATTTGGTCTTCAGGTAAATTAAAAATTTAACTTTTTTATATTTAGTTTACATAAAACAATGATATAATAAATCAAATTTTAAATTATAGTTTTTAACACAAATGCACCTAATATTTTATATATACTTGAAATTTGATTCTGAGTTAAATTGTGTCAAATTTTTTTTAATCCAAAATTTAATTTAATAATTGGTAAAAAAAGTAACACTATATTCTTATTGATTGTTAAAACAACTAGATCCAAATTATGAGCCTGCTGATAAACCTGCTAAAAAACTAAAATCAGAAACAAAAATTATGGTATGTACATTCTTTAATATTTTATTCAATACTTATTATATTTATAATATATTTTAATAGCCTCCGATCATGACATTGAAAGGCCATAAAGAAAACATATCATCTGTTCAGTTTATTAACAACTCTGATCTAATAACGGCTTCTTGGGACCATACTATTAAACATTGGGATGGAGAGATAGGTGGAATCAAAACAGAAATTGTTGGTAACAAATCGTTTTTCAATCATGATTACTCAGATTTGAATGGATCTGTAATCACATGTTCATCTGATAGACACATTAGATTATACGATCTAAGATCAAAAGGTATAACATCTTTGTCACTTGTTTTTAAAATTTTAAATATATTGATTAATTAAGTATGTAATTATTTTTAGAGGGGTCATTAGTTAAAGGTACATACTCTTCACACACACAGTGGGTAACTACTGTTAGATGGTCTAAGTCAGAAGAATATCAGTTTGTGTCTGGTGGATATGATAATCAAATGAAATTATGGGATACAAGAAGGTTATAATATAAATCATTAATAATTTTATGTATAGTATTTCATAAAAATAATTATGTTACAGCCCTAAAGTACCATTATTTGAATTGACGGGTCATGAAGAAAAAGTGATGTGCAGCGATTGGTCAAATCAAAAATTAATACTGTCTGGTGGAGCTGATAATACTGTTAGAATATTCAAAAATAAAAATGTAAAAACAAATTAGCACATTAAATTAGAGTTATTATAACTATTTCGCATATTTACTGCTGTGATTTTATGTAAAATTTATTCTTTAAAACAATTGGAACATGTGCCAACCATTAAATAATAATTACAAGCATACACTTTACTTTTAAAGTAATGGAAATATATTTAAAAACTTGCTATACCTTCTATACCTTGTATAGAAGATTTTGAGTATAGTTCACCATCCATTGTGGATGTGTAAATTTAAGTTAAATGATAAATCTTTGCATACAACAAATATACATATTACATAATATGTTACTTTCAATGTTAGAAATTCCAGCAATGACTATTGTATGTCTGACCATTGACACAGTAATTGTTGGTAATCAGTGTATTTTTTCATATTTGACAATTCAATTTAGTCATATTCAAATGTTGGTTAATTTTAAAATGGTAACGAATTTATCACCTATGAAACATTGTTATATTATAACCTTATGCTTATATATATATATTATTTTTTTTGGGAGGGGGTATAGGAGGCAAAATACAAGTGTCTAAACTCTATTACAAATAATATCAGCCTTCGGTGGCCGAGTTATGCACATGGGCGTGGCTGTAAAACACAGCTGGATATACAGATAGTTGACTGGGTTGGGTGACAAACGGGTGTTGCCTGACAAAAACTGATCTTATTTAGAATAACGTATTATAGTTGTTAAGTGTGGAATGATTAGCAAATCTTGACAATATAAAAATATATTTGTGACCAATAATATTTTAGCAGGAAAAAATATGGAATACAAATACTATCAGATATAAATGTCTACAACCTCTACACTTAATTTTAAGTTTCCTGCTTATATCAAAAGAATACAAACAACTAAAGTTGAAAGGCAAAAATATACTAAATATTAAATATTTATTGTTTGCTGAAATTTTCACTGGTGGCTGGGTACATTAATGTATACAAGTGTCTAGCAGTTTGCCTCATGAAAATAATTTTTTAAAGTCCATTAAAAAGTCAACAGGTTTAATGCAATATCATCTCAACACAAAAAACCATCTCTTCAACGCTGCCTTTAATTTGGATGATCTGATGAACATTATTTAAGGACAATTAGTATTAAGTCACTATATTTCAAATTTATTTTAGTTATCATGTTCTTCTTATGTATAAGCCAAAAAAAAACATGTACATAAATTTATACATGTATATTGCTAAATATAGGTAGCACAATATAGGCTAGGAATATCATATAGTAAAAAAAAAATTATAAAATATTATATTGCCTAAATCTGGACCAATATAAATTCTACTTTGCATGTTATATTATATTAAACACATACAATGAAGTCATAAGTGTATAGGTAATAGGTACCTGCATATTATAAAATGTGAAATATAACATATACATTTCATCAAAGGCATGTTTTTTTCATTGAATTAAAGGAGAGTTAGAGGTTACATCACGACCCCATAAACCATCACCAACAGCTTTGTATACAATAATGCGTTTCTAGAATACGATTTACACCATTTGTTGTTTCATTGTTTGTTATAACTTATAGGTAGGTATTATAACTTTATTTTCCCCGCTTGGTAACCAAGTTTACTATTGATTTAGTTTTGAACTATGAACACTTACTTATGTGCATTCCATTCGTGTACAATTACGAGAATGGACGGTCTACCTTTTATACCGGGATTTCGTTTTGAAGATATAACGGTGAGTATTATTTCTATCGAGAAAAAGTGTAGATTGATTGATTCTGCATAACTGTTATTTTAATAATGTAGGTATTATATATTATATTATACGAGACGCATGAATTGATGATCCCCGCGAATCCGTGAAGATGTACCTAGATGAACTTATTAGTGACTAATTATATTATTGTTATATTTTACATAGAAAAAAAACCACCATTTAAGTTCTCAGTTTCGATGGAAAAACGGATATGCTATTCCCAAAGACAAACCAACGGGCATTGGAAAAGCCCCCTTAGACGTGGATTTCATGCTGTACAGTAAAACATTTGGTACCACAGGGTCAGTTAATAAAGTGTTTATAAATATATTATTTATTATATTATAATATAATCTATTAATATTTTATACTACTGAATACTTAACTACTATTAATTATTATGTACCTATTTATAGTTATACTTTATCTTTATATGTCTATATTATAGTAGTAGGTGTAAGTACACTATAGTCGGGTAGTATACCAGAGGTTCCCAAACTGGGAGTCAAGATAATATTCTTTGTAACTCATGTGTGTATGAGAAAACATTTAAAAAACAATTTCTTGTTATTGGAATTTTCAATAATATGTTTATAGTTACTTCTAAAAACATAATAATTTATGGAAACACGTTTTAATAATCGAGAAAATCTTTCTGAATAAAATAGGTACGAGAAATAAAAATTGAACGTTGCGGTGACTGGTGTGCTAATGTGTGATAGTTTTCGTACGGTGTTTCCGAATTGCGGACAAAAACCGTAAAAACATGTGAGTTGCGGACGAAATCTAAAAAGGTAACATACGAATTGCGGACACAAATATAAGATACTAATTGCGGACAAATTACCTATTATTATTTTTAAGTCATCCTAATATATATGAATTGATCGAGGCCCTAAATGAAGTACAGACTAGTAGCTATACGAAAATGAATTGTTCTGCAGTGCGAAATTTAAAACGAGCAAAAATAACTGTTGAAAAAGAGGCATTTATTAGCAATCAAATTTTGCAATATTCACGTGGTGAAATCAGTTCAGTAGAATACTAGAATATCATATATACAGGCTGTTTCAAAAAAATTTTTACCAAAAGATTTAAAGATCTATAAATACTATGACGATAATCTATAAGTATTTTATAAACAATTTTTGTTACAAAATTAAAACATTAAATAATTTAACAACATTTTAATAATAACGATTGCTCTTTTACAAGACACAAATATTTTTAACCCCATCACCTACCAACTTTTTGGTAGCTTGTCCTAAGTCCTGAAAAAGTGGTGAAGGGAAATATTTGTGTCCGCAACTCACCTGATTTAAGAAATGTGTTTAAGAAAAAAAAACTCTGTACGCAACTAGTACTACGATAACGAAACTCGTGTCCGCAATTGTTATGTTACAATATTGACCTGAATAATTTCGTCCGCAATTAGTATGTGTCCTTTTCGTATAGTTCTATCCCTAATTGTTCCATAAACTGCACCAATTCCCTTACTGTAGCCATTTTGGTCCTATTAAATATTTTATAATGAAGTTACTTCTATTCTAGGAAATACTATTCTATGATTACGGTATCTATGTTTTATATATCATATACATATATATAATTATTATATATGTTTTATATATCACTGGTTGTTTGTAATAATTTATTTCAGCTTTATTGAGTGTATACGTGATGCGTAAGCGATAGGTAATTCGGCCAGTTTAACATTTTGGCTCAAGACAATTCCTCCCGCTTAATTAGTAATTATTATAGCGTCGCACGTAATAATAAATGGCTTTTCGAAATCCGGATATTGTAATAGTGGTTCGTTACACAATTTATTTTTTATTCCCTTTCTTAATAAATTTTCTATTGGTTTCGCGATTTTTCCGTACTCAGGCACAAAGTGTCTATAGTATCCTAGCTATTAACCCCAAAAACGATTTTATTTCTTTTACCGTTGTGGGTATAGGGAATGTTTTAACGCTTTCAATTTTTCGTTCGTCGGGCTGTACCTCTTTTTCAGTTAATTTGTGTCCCAAATAGATTACTTCCTTTCTTAAAAATTCACATTTTATAGGTTGTAATTTTAAATTATGTGTAAGTAATTCTCTGATTCGTTTGTCATGCTCGCGTAAATCAGTAGAAAAAATTATAATATCGTCTAAATATACTAAACATTTTAAACCTATTAAATTACAAAGAACATTATTCATTAATTGTTAAAATTTGGGAGAACTATTTTTTAATCGCATTGGTAGCTTGGTATATTGCCAATGTCCTATGTCACTACTAAAGGCTGTTTTAACTCGTGACTCTTTATTTAACGAAATTTGATGAAAACCTTGAGCAAGGTCGAGTATAGAAAAATATTTAGACCTATACCTGGTCGATCTAATACGTCTTGTATTTGTGGTACCAGGTGTCCAGTGTCCAGGCATTTCCCGTTATTAAATAAAACTGAGACAGATCCAAGGAGTATAATATCTACGCTGGATTATTAAGCAAGTGCGCCCGTTGTCGTTTGCGCATCACTATAATTAATTGTTAATTTTGACCTTTTTTGTTAAGACAGTTGCGCATCGTTCGACTTTTGTGACTTTTATGTATAAATTTGCGCATCAATATAATTTAACAATATAGAAATGAAAAAAGTTGTACCCCCATGCAAGTGCAAGTTGTTTTCTAACCTTGGTCTTAAAATTCACTCACGTAACATTAAATGTATGTGAGTATAATGTGATATATATAATATAAACCAAGTAAAAATGTAGTTTTGTAGAAAATATATATTTTCGAGTTCTTGATGAATTTTGTCAAAATTTGAACTTTAAATGCTCATGTTTATTAATTATTAATTATTTTTAAGTTTAAAAATCTTAAATTATTTATTATCTATATAATATTGTAATACAATTTTTTATACCCTTCTATTGTAAAGAATATTAATGCGCATTTGATGTATGGTATTTTAGGTCAGATAAATTGCAGACTATGCGTAAATGATATATTGCGTGCTGAACTGCAAAAAAGTTGCATTATGGATAATTAAATTTTAATAATACCATTAATACCTATCCAATTATGTCCCTACCATCACACACACACACACACACACACATCATATATATATATTATATATTTTTCCTATATATGATACAGGTGTTAACTTTATTATTTTAATCCAATCTCATATTTACACATGGGCTATGGCGTACCTATTTGTTCCAAGCTATATGAGTCTCTACCCAGTACCCAGTACCCACTCATCCCACAAAATTCACTTTAGTAGTTTCCATACTTGAGTATAGGCATCAGCGCCATTGTAGGTACCCACAAATAATATTTTGAAATTAAAACAAAAAAACTTAAATCGTTATTGGTTACAGTATACAGTAAAACTACTTTTGTTTTACGTATGAACTCGCGTTATTCCTTAATTTGTTTAAGTTTTTCCTGTTTATTTTGAAAAGAACTAAAAATATTTTACCTTTGACCTCCAAAAATATCAACAAGATTAAATTTGCTATTATAAACTATTTTAGCTGTAAATTCAAACCCAAATGTTAGTAGTACAGTTTACCATTAACGTTAATCATTAGACATAATAATAGTTGTTATATCTCAAATATGGATTATAATATTATTGGTTATAGTGCAACATTTAAAAGCCAATAAATTATATATTAAATTAATATTATGCACTTTAATCAATTATTGTTTCATAAAATATGTAGGCAAATGATTACGGTTGTATTTAAATAATTTAATAATATTACATTGCAGATATAATCCAACATTGACCTATGGACAAGCCAAAGATCCACCGAAACCAATTGTTCAACCCCATTTCATAATGTTTGATGGAAAATATCTCTCCTTCAATGGATTCACTCAACAGACTATCACAGAATCAGCTGTGGACACATTTAGAGTGCGTCGTGTTAAAATTACGTATTTTTTGGTTGACGATACTATTAGCGTCGTGGAACCAGTTGAAGAGGTTCGATTTTTTCTCGATTTTTATCTTACCTAATTGTTGGAGTTGTACTCTTGTTTTTAATGATGCTGATGTGGCCTAGTGGCCATGTGGGTATACAATTATTATTTATTTTACCTACAGAACGCAGGTTATGTCCAAGGATGTCTGCTGAAACGCGGCCAGATACCGAATCCACACCGTAAGAACAGGACTTGGCATTGGTCCGATTTCAACAACGGCGTGGAACTCAGTTTTTATGGAGTTGTGTATAAATTATGCAATTGCAATTCCTTCACCAGACAGTTCTTATCGAGCCAGGGTGTGGAGGTGGATGTCGACATACCAGTGCCCGAAGACCCTTACATGAGCGCACGACGGCAACAGTTATTTCAGCAGAAAAAACAAGAGTCAACAACATTTGCTTCAAAGCTTGGATTAGGCAGTCGGTCGATAGAAGACGACAAGCTCAAACAGTTTTTAGAGAATGACGGAAAAGTTCTCAGGTAGGTGCAATATAATATGCAGAACTAAATTTATTATATTATACAAAATTTATCAATTAACATCATAAATATACATAATACATCACATTACCGTCAGGGGGGGGGGGGGGCGAAATGCATGCATTGAAGAATGTGAAAATTATAATTTTTAAACTCAAATATTTTCTAAATTGCCGGTTATGCTTGGTACCTATACTTTGGTCAGAATTCTAAAGATTGGTACAAGGCAATGTTTTATTTCCAATGGTACACAAACGCTTGTATATTCAATTATTTTTAATTGCTTGGTATATAAATAGGTACTAGGTATAAGTGTTTAACTTAAGGCTGATAGCTGTAGTAAAAAATTCTAAAATATTCTTAAGATTGATATAGCAGAGGTATGTTGGTAGGTACCTAACTACTACAAAAAATGCACAAATGTAGGCGTTAGTCCCACTAATATACTATGCTAATATCGCATTATATTATAAAAAAATTCTTGAAAATCGTCAATTATGGGACAACAGAAAAAAAAATAAGAAATATGACTTATTATTAAATCTAAAACTCATATAGGCACTTTAATTTTAATTTAGGGACACCAAAGAAGGCATTTTAGAAAAAAAGGTGTATGCACACACACCACTCCTCTACCAAAAATGACGTGCCTGAGAATATATCTAGGGAAAAATTGATAAATACTTGCATCCTACCTATATATATATGTTGTTTACATAATTTATCTAATATATTAACCATATGTTTATTTATTTTAAAGATTTTACACGGTGTGGTTTGACGAAGGATCTGAACCTGCAGAATGGAAGTTCTTTGTACTTTTGTATTTCATTGCTTATGACCGTGTAGAAATCTATGAATCAAAAAACACCGGTAATAAATGTGGGCAAAACCCTTTCCCTTTGTTCTTAGGTAAAATTAGACTGCCAAAGGATTGGTCAAATTTACCCCGTAAGTACTGATTTTATTATGTAGGTATACAAAACGTAAATAAAACAATAATCAAGTATGAATTATACACATGACTTAAGAATGTCATACTCTGTAATCAAACATATTTTACTCATTAAAAATATTACTCATTTTAAATGTATTTTGTATCTTTATATTTTTTTAACAAAATCATGTAGGTGAAACTGTGAAGTATGTTAGAAAATTATTTAAGTACTTTATAATAATTAATAATACTTAATAATATTATTTAATATTTAAGTATTATTTAAAGTAGGATAATTACATGCAAAAATATATATATAAAGATGATTAAATAATAAATGCTGATACAAAATAAATTAAAATGTATTATTGAGTTAAAATAATATTTTGTTGCAAGATTGTTTTTTTTTTTATTATTCTTATTTTTTTTTTTATATTAATATTAACTTATACAATCTGTATAAAATATTTGTAAAATAAGCACAATAGATGGAGGAATACATAAGAGGGATTGGTAGAAAAAATTATTCAATAATAGTACTTCATGGCGTTGGCAGTAGTGGTTAGTCGACTAGTCGTTTAATAAGTCACTGCATCAGCTAAACGTTGACCAGGGTCACCTGGGGGCTGGGATTGTTCAGAAAAAAAGATTTTGGATGAGGAGATTTCGGTGGTTTGCTAGTTTAAGGCAAATACGTTTTTAAAGAGTTTTAACAACGCCTTTGATTGTAGGAATGAGGTTCCTGTGGAGAGTATCATTTGGTACATAAAAAGGAGCTTTAATTATTTGTCTGAGGCATTTGGATTGAAGTGTATGGATTCTGTTCATATTTGAGTCATTGCCTGATCTCCAGAGTTAAATTCCGTTGAACCAAATAGGTTTGAGAAGTAGCTTGTAGATAAGAATTTTATGATGGAGTGTGACATGTTTGGACGAAAAAAGGAGGTGAAACTGCCTTTGAAGATTTTTGAGACCTAGTCATTTGTTGCGAATATGGGTAGCCTATCCTAGACAGCATTTGTTTTTATTATAAACTATAATATTATGTACTTAATTACAATTTATTTTTAATAAATTTTATTTGACTTTTAGCAAATTTTCCATCTATTTATTTGGAACCTGGAAACAAAGAATATGAAGAATATTATCAACCAAAAGATTTTATCATAGGAAATACTATTTTTGTGATGGGTCGTAGGTAGATATTTTAAAGCGTTAAACTTTAAATCATTTTCTCAAATATATAAACTGTTGTTCTATTTTTAGATTTTTACTTTACGATTGTGATTCATTTACTAGAGATTACTTTAAAAACAATTTACAAATTGTTCAACCTGATGCTATACAAGTCTTTAAACCAAAAGATAATGTTTCAACTGTATCTAAATTGGTAATTATACTAAGCAACTTAGGTACTCAAAGTTTTTTAAATAAATTTTTATGTGTATGAATTGAAAGGTGATCCCGCCTCACACAGGTATTGGTGATCCAGATGATACACGGCAGAATTGTTTATCACTGATACCTAAAGCCCCAAAAACATTGGATTTTGTTACATATGTGCTAAATGCTAGTAAAAAACTAAGATATAAATTGAAGATGGTACCAGTATATGAAGTAGACAATCTTCGTGATTTCATTATGGAATATTGTCTTGGCAATGGCCAAATGAGTATAGTCGAATTGGCTAGTAAGAATAGTGGATTCATTAAAGGACGATTCATGTCATATACAAGGTTACGAAAACCAGGCACTAATGTAGATGAAGATCAATTTTATGGAACCAAAGACTTCGCTATTGGTAAATATTCTATTATACATTTTGTTAATGAGCTACATATTTAAATCTGCTCGATTAATAATGAATAAATATGGGTATAATTGTTTAAACATGAATGTAGTTTACTTATTCAATATGCAATTACAATTTAAAACTAATATGATTAGAAGTTATAATCATTACTGTTTTAGGTGCAAAATTACATGTAAGAGGATCAGTTTTTATAATTGTTGAGCTTGATCTATGGACATATAATTATATGAATGAAAATAAAGACAAGTTTACCCAGGATGCAATTGATAAAGCTAAATGTTATCTTGAAAGTAAAGGTTTAATAATTACACTGCCAAATCCAGAAGTCATTAATCAGAATTCAATAACCACCCAAGAAATCAGTTTATCTAAACATAATGAATCACTGGAAGACACTGTTTTGATTAACAACATTAACCAATCTAATATTGATATTTAATAATAGTAATGATTAACAATTATAATATAGTAGTAATTACTTTGTAAGCGTTTATTTATATTCTAACATAATGAAAAATATCATCAGTTAAAAATGGATAACAAATATTAAAAAAATAAGAAAATAAAGTATTACATCAAAGAAGTTAATATAGTTAGTATAAATAATAAAAATAAAATATATAGAACTATCAGTGCAAATTATTAGGTTTTACAATAACTTTTGGAATGGGTACATTCAGAAGACCACAAATTTTGTTTCGCTCTGCTCTTACTTTTTCTACACTAGAGTCTTGCCAATCAAATTCTTCAAGTAATTCAACGACTTTGTTTATATTTTCTTCTGATACACCAAACATATCTGAATACACAATTAAAACTTCAACTAGTCGAGCTGCTACTACTTTTCGTAACCATGCGAATCTATGTGCTAAAAATATTGATAGTTGAGTCATTGACCGTATTCCAACTTGTCCAGGAACCTGATAAAAAATAAAAAACTTAAGTACTTAACCATTGCCAATGTGAAATATAAAGTACTTCTTACCTGTACTATATGACAAAGTAATTCAACACATGATGTTAATTTGGTTGAACCTCCTTTAGAAGAAATAGCTTCTTTTTTTACAAGTGTTAGTATATTAGCAGCAAATTCTGATTCATTGCGTTCGAATTGATCCTTAAAAGCTCCAGCTGTAGCTAGTCGTTCAATAGACATCAATATACACTGATGAATTCGTTCATCAACATCAACTTCAGCTACTTTACCACTCCATACAGCAATAATGTCATTGCATAAATTTTCGAATTCGTCATCAGTTACAGATTTCATGTGTTTGGTGAAATTGAGACAAGCTTCTTTTACCTATATAAATAAACATTCATAGTATCAATGAGATAAAAATATGATACATAATATTATAAATATAAAACACTTACTAGGCTTTCTGAAACACCACCAATACAAACTAATAGACCAACTAACACAGGATACTTGTATTCAGGCATACTTAGAAATTTCACCATCACAGAAAAGGAGTCAGATTCTGTGAACCAATTAAACGAATCTTTTTTTCTAAACAATCGTTCAAGTTCATTTCGATGAGCAATATTAGGAACAATATTTTTTTTCCTATAAAAAACATTTAGTTACGTAAATTCGATAATATTCAAAAATATTTTCTTACTAACCTATGCAGTAAATTTGTTATAACCATACACGAAAGTCCTCGAATTTTATCTATTCTATCAACACCTTGTCTAACTAGAGCACACATAATTTGTTTAATTGTGTTTTCATCCAGTATGTTTGGCTGAATATCAGTCAAATCTAATACGACTACCTTAATTAAATAATTGAACATTAATAAGAAATACAATTGTGTTAAATATTTTATAATAAAATAAAAAATTGTTAGTACTAATACCTCTAAACTAGTGATGGCGGCTTCTCTTACCCAAACTCCAACATCACCTCTATGATCCATAGTATACTCTAAAGCACAGTCTAATAAACAACGTAATACTGCATTTGAATGTTCTATACAATTATTCACGTAGCCTGTGAATATACAGAAATATAAAAAATAAACATCTAATTTAATTACCCATTCAATTTAAAATTAAGGTACAATAAAAAATAAAAATAAAGAATTGAATTGAATTGGAACATACAAGGAGTAGAAATCAGTTTGGTCCAAATTTTTTCTATAGCAGTTACTGCATCTCTTCGAGATTCAGCCCACTTGATTGTTGGTCGAGTTATTTTGGTACAGTCTATGAGGCCTTTCAGTATTAATACAATATAAGTATTCATGAATGAAGAAGGTAATGATCCCAATGCTAGGCTAAAACCAATGCGTTCCATCATGTGATTTGAAGACAATTTTTGTACATATGCATTTATTATAGTGCTGGTATCAGATGAATCTGGGATATAATATTTTTCAAATAAAGGGCCAATAGCTTGAGCAGCTTTGTTTCGTAAATCTAACAATTCATTAGACAAACAATCTTCCAACAATAATCTCCATTCATCTAAATAAGGGACAAGAAATTAATAATATTAATTATTTAACAATTAAAATGATTAAATGACTAGATTTTATATGTCAATTATTTAATAAACCATACCTATAATTTGTTTGTCTTTAACAATTATGTTACTTGTCGATATGAGTTTAATAAGGTGACAACATGCCATTTTTACTAATTCACTACTGATGCCTTTTAATTTTCCATGATTTTTCAAATTGAGAACAAGATTAATTATTTTCTCTAACAGTTCTTCTCCTAACTCAATATTAGGGTCAAGAGTCTTAGATATTCCATTTAATACTTCTCCAATAGCCATAACGCCTCCATGCCGTTTATTAATGTTAGATGTTTCTGTTAATAATAGTAACTCTGGAAAAATTGATTCTTTAGCTTTCGATGGATTTAATTCTACAAGTCTTCCCAAAGTCTAAAAAAAATATATTATTATTTTTAATATTAAATAGTAAAAAAATAGACATCATACATACCATTGCAGCCAATTCGCGTATTGATGTGTCCCAATGTACTATTTTCTTTTCTAACAGATGTTTGATCAGAAGTTTATCATACTCTTTATACTGAGCTATAAAAACGCTCACTTCTAAATAAGCATTAGTACGCATACCAACTGAAAAATAATCAGCTGCTGTCACAATGTCAATTCCATGTGGAAATTTACCTTGACGACCAACATTCTCTTGAAATGCTGCGGAAGCTGCTCTACGGCATGTCAACTGAATAACAAATAATTATTAACAGACACCATACTACAACAAGTCATAAATGTATTCTAAATATTCTAATTTACCTCTCTGTCATAACAAGCAACTGCTAATAAAGCACCAGCGATTTCTTCCACATATGGCTGAATATCATTAGTACTAAATGCTCTTGCAAAAGACCAACAAACATAACAAGCTGCATCTCTAATATGTGATCCAACCGATGTATAACCCTTAGGTTCATCATACACCAAAGCTTTTATAACAGCAGGTACAACAAGAGGTAAATTTTCACTGAGAAGTAAACCACGACGACCTAAAAATTAATTAAGCAATTATTATTATAGTTATTTTAAATAAAAATAATATTATATTTGAATATACCCAATTCAGCAAGTGCTAAACATCCTCCATGCCAAGCATTATCATTTTCTTCAGGACTCAACATACTTAACACAGCATTTACTACTTCATTGCCATATGTCTTTGATAAACGTCCAGTAATTCGACCTATTCCTTTAGCAGCTGAATATCTATATAAAAAATAATTAATATACATTTCGAAATAAAATATTCATAAGCTTACCTGACAATAATATCGGTGTCTTTTAATCCTTCAATTAATTCTTGTATAATGTCTTCTAAAAGTGAAGAAATTTCATAATCGTCTTCTTCAGCAATTTGAAGACATTTTGTTTCAATTTTATGTGGTTCAGAGCTTAATAAATTCTGTTCTAATGACCTAGTTCCACGATCGTAACGCCATGCTGCGATTCGTACTTTTAGTAATGTTAAACCTAATTAAATCAGTAAATAATTTTGAACATTTTAGTATTTCATTCACTTATTATTAACATAATTAAACACCAACCAGCTCTTTGTACAATTTTCATGTAATATTTGCGTGTTAATCTCAGAGTATCACTTTTACATTTTGACAATTTAAGGCATTCAAAAATATCTTCTACAAAATGTTGAGCATCTTCTCGTCTAGCAGCTTTAAAAATGGCTGCAATGCTGCTCATCGCACCCAACCTCTCCCATCGAGTAGCTTTTTCATCTGATATTTTCTACACATACATACATTTTAATAGGTACAACAGAAACATATTTTGACTAAATGAATTTCAAACAATTACCAGTTTAACCCAATCCAGAAAAATTGGAAGATGAGATTCTTTAACATCTGATCGGGTAAACAGGCGAGTTGCTAAAACTGTTGCCATATCTCTACAAGCATCACCAGAACTTAAATATGTCATGACCACATCAACTAATCTAAATTTTGAAAATAAGTATCGATAAAATATGGGATTATATTATATATTTATTTAAAAGCTGAGAAGAAACTTTGGCAACTTAACCAAATAGTAAACCATTGAAATAGCATGCCACCACCATGCAAAGTATCAGGCCACCAAAGTTTCTTTTATTGAACAGGGTATAAAAATTCTAAAAATATATTTTTAAAAACCTTTGCAATGTAGTTTTACACTCTGCATTCATGGTTCCATCTAGTTTACGCATATCAAATGGTATAATAACAATAATAGATAGCCATAACAAAAGACAATAACGAGTTTCCCAAGAGTCATGATCAGATTCATTTTGTTCTTCTAACATTTTTAAGACTTTTTCTAAATCGGAAACCTAAAAATTATTAAAATTATATGTAAATTATCATAAATATCTTTACACAATATATACTATATTATAATAGTTTTTTTTTAAATTCTTGTAAGCTTACCTCGTGTGGTAAATTTCGCAAAACAACTTTATAACCTCTAACACTGACCACTAGGAACAAATAACGAAAAGCCTTATGCTTTAGCAGTGATGGTTTTGAAGTATCACGGACAATAGACAAAATTTTTTCCAGTATTTCACACAAATATGGATCAATTAAATGAGGTTGTTCTGTGTATTGTGTAAGTATATATTTGAATTTTTCATACGAATTTTCACTTTGACTTTCATTTGTATAGATTTCAGGTAGTTCATCAATAAAGTCAAGAACTTGTTTCCATTCTGTAAACAATACTAAACAGCAACCCAATCCGACGCCTTCACTAGTATCATCTAACGAATCTGACATTGAATTAACAGGCAAAACCATTCTATGAAATATGATAAACTGATTTAAGATAATTATTAGAATGACATTTTCACATAGAAAAATTAGGTATATTATATGTAAAATATTATATTATTATACAGAGTTATTCACCAAGCATTCCCTCTTTTTTATTCTTAAATAACCCTTTAATTAAAATTCTGAATTTGTTGAATTTTATAGTTTACTTAAAAATCACACTTAAATAGTTAAATTTCAGGTACAAAGGTATGTTTATATTTAATAACAATGTTTTTCAATTTTGTTGATGTTGCAACCTACTATTAGACCTTCTTAGATCGTTTGTGACACAACTAACAAAATATATTTCAGTTATATAATAATAATATTGTTAGTCTGTTATTAGTTCTGGCTGCAGTGTAATCTATCAAACTGGTTTTATTTTAAGCCATACAAGATCTACTCAAAAATTATATTGAATATATTATTTATAAAAAAAAAACAATACTGATATTGATATAGATGTGTGTAAACATAAAAGTAATGATCTATGTTTGCCAACATTTTGTAGGCATTAAACCCAAAAAAAAGTTTTGAAACGATCCATACCTAATCATTGAAAACCACACGTACAATGATAATATACACTTGGTAGAATTATGTATTTATATCTTCAACCTTTATTCTAAATTTTATGTTGAAGTATAGTTATAAATAAGACTAGGATGGTTCCATCATGAATTTACTATAAGTTATTAAAAATAATTCAATTCTTTTTCATATAATACATAGTCAACTTCTTATTTATAATTTTTATAATTCTTGCAGTAAAAACTGTCATAACAATTACATACACATTAAATCACTATATTTACTTGTCAAGAATTAAAACTAGGAAATATTTAGTTAATTATTATATTATAAGTAAAATTAAAAATGTTTTTATTACTTTATGCTATTAGTCAAGGTATTTAAGTGATGATGTCATTTGAATTGTAATTATAGTATTTCTATACTCAAATGCATTACAATTAAAAATGATATATAAGCTGTTCTACACTAATAATAACACAACAAAGATACATATTAAATGGATAACTTATAAATTTAAAATTACCTTAATAATTAAATGATACTATTGTTTTGTTTAAATAACGGTTTTACTCATAATAGTTACATAAAATAATATTCACATGATGTATAGAATACTACCTATTGAAAACTTGAAATAAAATGCAAAATTAACAAATAAATTAAAACATAGAGTGTAGAAAAAAAGTTTCGAAACAATTTAATAAGACTATCTATTTAAAAATGTTATAAATTAAAACTTTCATTTATTTATCAATTATCATAGTGATAGTGAAATAGATAACAATATGCTAGACCCACAAGAATCTTTATCTTTATAGATCTCGCCACATTATTGCATGATTATATGCAAACGCTGTAAATACGAACCATAGAATATTCTATGTACAAACACTACGAACTTGGTATCCCTACCACTAAAAGACAACATTATTTCATAAATCATAATTCGTAATAGGCAGTATAACATTTCACGGCCTTAGAAGATATGTTCGGGACCCTTCCCTACCTTGATCAATTAATTGGTCGCTTATTGGAGAGGACATTTTATTTAAAAAAATAGTTGGGTTATTGCCTATTTTATTAGGCACCTCGAACCAGTCGAACCATAGAGTTACCTACTCTATGCCTCAAACAGAACTTTATTAAGTTTATGTATAAAGTCAAAAATATTTTAGCAGCAAACGATAATTAAATATCACAAGAATTTATTATTATTTTAATTTAAATCCAAAATCCAGCGTGTTTGGCACCAAAATTATTTATTCGGGTTTCGGGTTTTGAGTGCTGCATAAATTTGGATGTTCAAACATCAGTATAAAAATTTAAACCAACGTTTCGGTGTTAATAACCGTTATTATGCGGGTTAATATAAGTTAATACGGGTGCTTACACAGTTACACATACTTTCGTACTTCAAGTTTTCCTAAGCTTTGGGTAGTCGTAGAAACATAATTTTTGCACAAAATACTAATATAAACGTGAGAACGTGAGAGTCGTGAAAAGTTCTCCTAGTTCTCCTTTTGTCGTTGTAGATTTTTGTTATCTTTTTTTGTGAATTTTATACGTTTTTTTTAAATTTAAAATTTTTTAAAAATTTCAAAAGAAAATATAATCAGTTTAAATATAGAAAATTCGAAAATCTGGAACGATAAAATCTAGAACAACCTCTCACGTTTATTTTGGTGGATAAATTATGTTTCCACGACTAGCCAAAACTAAAGAAAATTTGAAGTACGAAAGTATGTTTTTACGGCCGAATATTGTTACCAGAACGGCCTCTTAAGAAAAAATAATAGTTTTAGTTTTTTTATTTTAGCAAAATGTCCCAATATATTTTTATTACTAAACAAATGACTACAAAATTAAACTTTATTTTTATTTGATATAAACAATCTATAAAGTTTTGCACAAGTTTATATCCCGAGAGTAATTAAAAGACTTGAAAGTTTTGAATTAAGCAGCCGCCCATTAGTAACTCTTGGCTACTTATTAGTTAGTTTTTTTTTTAAATATCTTTTCTTTTTTTTCTTTGGCTGAGACGTTAGACATTAAAGTACAAGGATGGAAAGTTCTTTTATGAGAGGGTTAGGATGCGTTTGGAGTCATTTATGAAATAGTGTGTAGAAAATGCGTGCCTCCTCATCTACTGTTTTTATATGGAGATCATTATGAAGAGCCTTGAGCTATGGTTAGAATTATAGAGCGGAGCATTGGATAACCGTCGGAGCGAAATGTATTGGAACGTTTGGATTCTGTTAGTATCAGATTTTTTAGCAGAACCCCACAGTTCAATTCCATACGTCCAGACTGATAGATTTTTGTAGATTATTAGTTTGGTGTTTAGAGTGGAGCAATTATTTCTAATTAGCAGAAGTCTTAGCATAATACGCATGCGATTGTTTAAGGTTAGTCGTTTGGTTAATTGGTTTGGAGGTGTATCTTTCAAATGAGTCTTCACAATTCATGCGAGAATTAGTACATTGTTGTACATTGTAATGTGTTTGGACATGTTTCTTGTTTGAGTGTGAATGTTGTGTACTTGTGTCTTGTGTGTATAGATTTGTTTTGGATAATTTTCACTCACCATTTATCATACTAATCGGACAAAATACGATTAAGATGTACTTGTAAGTTTGATGAGGAAATTAAAAAAAAATGAACTAGCCACATAAAATATTTACAAAATTGAAAATGATATATCAGTTGAAAATTGTAAAATAAAAAAAATGATTCGGGTTTCAGGGTAATCAGATTGTTTTAATTGCAATTAATAATTTAATATATTAGAATGTTTTAGAATATTAATAATGTTATAACTTATAACAATGCATAATGTATATACGACCTGAACAATTTTAAAGAACGTAAATTAATATTATCAGATGATCAAAAATATGATTTAGAATGTGAAATGGTATCCTCACTTCAGACATATCTTTGAGAGTAACTTAAAAATAATTTTACCAACTATAATCAAATAGATCTGAAAAGACCTAGGGTACGCCCATGGCAAAGATGGCTAGATGCAGTTAGAAGAGATATAGAGGGGTTGAAGCCGGACTGGAATGGAAACTTAGATTTAGCCTATGCAAGAGATGTATGGGGAGAACTGGTTTTAGAAGCAAAGAGCCTAAATGGCTCGTAAAAGCTAAAAAAAAAAAAAAAATTTACATTGAAAATATACACAACGATAAGCAAAGAGTACCGACCTTATTTTCTAAGGCCGTGATATAATATTATATATAGTAATATATAAATATTAGAATACCTACTATACAAATAATATCGAATTAATTATATAAGTATGTAGCTATTTAATTTAGCCATGTAGCTATGTAGTATAGGTACTTATAATTAAAAATTCCACATTGAGTCCATTGAGACAAAAATATTGGTACTATAATAAAAAAAAATAAAAAAATAAATAATTTGTTATGCAACTTGTATGCATTTTAAAATATTTTAATACATTACACTCTTAAGTCATAATTTACATACAAATTAAAATATAATAAAACAGCACACACAGTGATTTATATAGTGCTTCACAGTTATTATAATAGGTACAAAATCAATTGTCAAAAATATGCAATTACGAATAATATTGGTAAATCGAACATTTTCATAAAAAAGTTCTATGACGTGTTTTTTCACCTTCGATTGTTAAAAATCTAAATATCTGGTTAAAAACCAATCAGGCTCAATGGAGAAAGTAAAATAATATTCCTAACATGAAATAGGTATATAAGAATAACACAGGACACAGCCACAGTTCATGAAATAATTGTATTATAATAAGATCGGAATTCTGGAAAATTGATTAATTATAATTATAGTTTTTTGAGCTTTTATTTTATTTTCTGTAAAAAATTTTTTTTGAATGGTTCAATTGAAAAAAAACATTTTGGAGTACTGCATAAATATTAAAATATAGATTACTATATCATTTAATATTAATATTTATATAAGTTATTCATTATTTAAAATTAAAAATAATAATAATCTATTTACAAAGTGTATATGAGTATTTCGTATCAAGTATTAATATATAATAAATAATAAAATGAAATATCGGTAAGTTTTTTTTAGAAGTTCGCAAGTCTTGTAAAATATCACACTTTCATATTATTATTTTCCCTAAAGCAGGCTGAAGTAGCAATAATTTTTTGAAAATTTGAATTTTTAGATATTTCTTTTTACTTGAACAGTTGTATTGAGCGTAAGACCTTATTATATACAAATAACAAATGTAGGTAAATATTTATTTGAAACTGTCATTAATTATTTCAGTTTTGATTGAATCCAAAATAATAGTGGTTTACTTTCTCATTAGGCATAGGGATTATTATGATACTTTTTCTGAAAGTACCTATAACCATAGAATAATATAATGTTAGTATTGATATGTTTATTATTATTAGTTAATCATGAACCATAAATTGAAAATATTGTATTCATCGCCTCATCGGTGCCATTGTCTATGGCTGGATCATTTAATTGTCCGAAAAATTATGTATTATATTATAATATTATAATATATTATTTTTAATATTATGTATTATTCTATTCTGTGGTATTACCTATATTATTTTAAATAATATGTTCTACAAATGTCAATTTGTGGCATATAATATTATACAATTTAAATTTTATATTTAGTAATTACAATTCTTTATCAATTGAATATTAGTAGCATCAACAAAAAACATTGTTCCATAATTTCCACCCGATGGCCTATGTTGCCGCAGGTTTAATCAATAAAAATAAAAAAATAAAATATAGTGTGTTCACCGATTTAGGGAACACTGAATTTCTCGGCCAGATTTGTTTGGAATAAATCGATTTTTTTTTTTTTACAAACTGGTGGTATATGAATACACATTTTTCTATACATTTAAAAAAAATTTGAGAATTTGGTCTGCGTATGGGCAGTAAAAACTTTTTTTTTAACAGCAACACCTATTTTAACACCATATTCGGACAGGCCTATTTTTTTAAAGTAATTTTCATGTATCAACTATGGCTCTAAGTTCAATATTGACTGAATAAGAACGATGTTAATTTTATTAAATAATACATTTTTTAAATTATTTTTAAACATTTATAATTAATTCTTATTGGTTACTTTTTGAATATTTCTACGAATTTTTTTTGAGAAATGTTATAAACAAGACTAAAATAATATGGATACAAAATTATTTATTAAAAATCGACTAGGTACAACTGGTACAAGTGAAAAATAGTTATTTTATAATTACACAATAAATTAAATAGGTAAATTGTTCAAAGTTTACTCTGTGTTGTCGAGCATAATTGAAAACACTGTAGACATCCTCTATTGTTTGCTAATATTATTTGGTTTTCGATAAGGTTATTACACGCAACCACGATTTTATTTTTTAAATCTGCTAGATTTACTGGTGGATATGCGTAGACTATTGTTTTAAAATAAATAAAAAATGAAGTGGAGTAATATCTGGAAATCTTGCTGGCTATGGGGCCATAATAATGCCAACTGCCAAACCATTTCCCCTCATAAACCCGATTTAAACGTTCTCTAATAATATGAGCATTATGAGCAGGAGCTCCGTCGTGCTGAAAATAGAGAGCAAACTTTGAACAATTTATTTAATTTATTGTGTAATTAAAAATAACTATTGTTCACTTGTACCAGTTGTGCCTAGTCAATTTTTAATAAATAATGTTGTATCCATATTCCATATTATGTTAGTCTTGTTTATAACATTTCTAAAAAAAAAATACGTAGATACAAATATTCAAAAAATAACCAATAAGAATTAATTATAAATAATTTTATGAATGTTTAAAAATGTATTATTTAATAAAATTGACATGGCTCTTATTCAATCAATATTGCATGAACTTAGAGCCATAGTTGATGCATGAAAATTACTTTTAAAAAATAGGCTTATCCGAATGTGGTGTTAAAAATAGGTGTTGCTATTTAAAAAAATAGATGCGTAGACCAAATTCTCAAACATTTTTGAAATGTATCGAAAAATGTCTATTCATATTATACCACCCGTTTGTAAAAAAAAGTCGATTTATTCTAAACAAATACGGCCGAGAAATTTAATGTTCCTTAATTCGGTGAACACACTGTATACTGTATACAGGTAAATATGAGTAAAAACTTTGTTGTAGTGAGTATTTCTATTTTATGAACTTAATATTTCTCTTTCTTCTGTAGTTCTGTGTTATATAATAGAATAATGTACCTATACATTTATTTACTATGACACTTGAGATATTTAATGAGAAAAAGTACACGTCCCAGGAGAGAGATATTATAATAATTAATAATATACCTACCAATAAATATGCGACAATGGACCCTACAAACCTAGTCACTAGGGTCATACAAATAATTAGTAATTATAATGTTTACATATTGTTTATTTGTATGTGTATATAAACAATTTGTTAATTAGAAAATTATATAGGAAATTAATAGGGTTCAGATTTTAAAGCATAATAAATAAAAAATAAAGTAAAAATAAAGTATGACCAAAAAATAACAAGAATTAGTTGTAAGACTGAATTAAAAAAATTGAAATTCACAAACATGTATTTGGAAAGATTTTCAGTAGTGGCTATTGTCTGACAGAATGTTTTTATACACAAAGAAAACCATGCAATATAACCATTTAGTCCGTGTTGCATATCCTGGATTATTTTATTAATTAAATTAAATTTTTTTATTATTATACCATAATAAACATAATATAAAAATTCAACAGATAGAATCACTGAAAAAAAGCAATTAAAAGCAAAAATAAATTGGATTATTAGGAATGAGAATGCTGTGAAACAAATTCATGCATAAAAATTTAATTCTTATCTCATAAAAAAAAAAAATGTTTTGCTTTAAAATCCAAGCCCTAGTAATTATCTTTAAAATCAAATATTCACACAAATCGCCAAATGATGTGACAATTGATAATATTAAAATTATATCTTTATTTTTTAAATACATTTGTATTATTATTATCAATTAACTGTAGTAAACATAATTTTGTGAAAATATCAAACAATGTTTCATAAAAAAAAAATATTTTAGACACCATTTTATTTGTAAACAAGAAGTGTACATCATTTGTTTTACATAATGCATCTTTAGTGCATTGCGGCAGGCAAAATGTGTTTTGCTCAGCCCACCGTGTACTGGCATCCCAGGAAAACCCTTCACATAACTATTAACTGCTCTTTTTCTCGAAGTTACTTCTTTTCCATTAGTTAATTTAAGCATTTCATCCAATTCACAAGTTTTTCTTCTGTAAACAGCTTTGATAACTGATGAATGTTTTTCTTCTATTCATCTTCATTATTAGAACATTAGTAATACCATTAATTAAAAATACTAATGATTATTAATTATAGTATTAGTAATCAATAGTAGTACTTTATAAATCTTCTTCTGATTTAATTATTTCAGCATTTGGAGAATAAGATGACGCAAAATCTATCCTAGCACAGCATCCAAACATTGCTTCATAAGGTGATGTTTTTAAGCCTAATAAATAAAAAAAAAAATAATAATAACAATAAAAAAAAAAGTAAAATAAGTAGATACCAGAGTGGAATGTCCGATTTTTTTCATACTGAATGAATTTTAATGCTGATGGCCAATCCAAACTATTTTTTTTGTCCATCCAAGTAGATAACATTTCTTGAAAATCCCTATTAACTCGTTCAATGGATTCCTGACTTTCACTGTGCTTTGCCCATCCATAATCAATTTTAACTTCATCCCATTGATCATGAAGTTTGTTAATTACTGAAGTAACAAATTGTTCTCCACAGTATGATTGTAATATTGCAGGTGCCCCAAATAATGTAAAGATATCAATTAAATGATAAGCAATTTCTTCTGCACATTTTGATTTCAGAGGTTTCAATACTATGTATTTAGTTAAATGTTCTTGATAGTACATTATGAATCTATGATCGTTATGACACCGAGACTGCATGTCTATTAGATCGATTTGTGCTCGAGAATTGAAAGTAGGGTGTAAAATTGATTTAGGAGTTACTCCTATTTTTGAACGCACAGCTTTTTTATGACATTCAACACATAATTTTAAAAATACCATAATTGTTTCATTAGTTATGTTGCAATAATTATTTTTAAGTTCAGACACCATCCGATTTCGTCCACCGTGACCTATTGCTGAATGTGTTTCATAAAGAATATCAAACAATTCTTCAATTGTTGCATAGTACAATACTACATTTTTTTCACCGATAGGTCTAATCAGGTGTTCTTTGCCATTCATTACTAAAATATCATACTTACGTACTAGACGATAATCTTTTATAGTTTTCTTTTTGCCAACAGTGTTTAAGGACTGTTTTGATTTTTTCACCTGTTGAATAACTCTACTGTAATCACTGGTTGACAAAAAAGCGTTATTATCTTCCCGTTTATTCATTAAAATTGATTGTATTTGTTTATTAAAGTCTGAGCGCATGGTATCTTTATCTATGGCCATGGTTGAGACGTGAACTCTTACACTACTATTAATACTAATAAACGTCGGAATGCAACACAAATACAGTGCTGAACAACTGTTAAAAAATAAGCTAATGTAATATAATTTTCACATCACGTAAAATAATAAAACCGATTGTAATACCACAGATCACAGTATTAATTATTGCCAATTTGCTATTAACAATTAATGGTCATTTGTCACAGACTCACAGATCTCATGATTCGACAAATTCGCTAAAAAATATGACAATTAACAATATATGAAAGAGGAAAGAACCTAAGCAAAATTATAGACTATAGTTATACTATATACAGTGAGTAGTTGTTCTTGTTATGGTGTAAAAGATAACATTATCTTATACTTGATTATCAAGAAAGGTGCCAGAACAGCTGGCGCTGTAGCTGGTGCGTGGATATTGTAAATAAAATATTCATAGTTAATCATGGTCACGGTTGTATACTATATAATTGTAGATCTACATAATACCTATCACGGATTATTAGTTTTATCCACGGTCTTAGAAGATTATTTTGTCATGAGATATGAGAATTTAGTCTTTAGATCATATTATTATGATCATTATGATCTAAGAAATAAGAATCTAAGATAATATTAAATATTATAATTTATAATTATACTAATTATAACTTATTACGGCCTACCACTTATAAGTCACAATAGTAGATACCTTATTAAATTATTCAACCTTAAAAAAATTAAATAAATAACTTCCCTTTTTAGTTTTGGCATTATGGCTAACTATAATGCATGTGTGTTTTCTTTAAAATCTGTAAAATTAAATCCTGGATTAAATTTGCATGTGTAAGTTCATTAATTAATTATGCGTTTAGCGTTTATAGTGGCATATGGTCTAAGAGTAAGCTGATTGCTGATATCTAATTCTCCAGCTGGTAAATATGGTAGTTGGAAAAAAAATCCCCGCACTAGGAAAAAAAATCCCCAGTGGCATTATACCGGTAGTATTAAATTATTTTATAAATTTTATTATATGAAAAATAAAATAAATATTGTATATTATGTTAACAATTGTTATTTTATAATAAATTAAATATTACTAAATATATAAATGTATTATATTATACGCATATAAAATGTATGCCATGATGGATAAACTTTCGGCGTTTTGAACAGTATACTCGAAATCGCGATCAAGATGTAATTCCAATTTCCAACTGACCAATTAGTTGTTATTTGTTTCAGTTCCGGTTTAAGATTAGATAGTAGACAACACGCATCCTATAATCGTCGTTAAGAGTGTTTTTCCAATGTAGGTACTCGTACTTTATAGGTATTTCTTACCATTAAGTAACGTAAAAGAGGGGATGGAGTGTTTAAAGCAAAACATACCAAATGAAGCAGATGATTTATTAATTTATTTTGAGGCTTATTATGTAAATGGCACTTACAAACGAATTGGGAATCATGGGCGCAACTAGGGTAAAATTTATGGGAGTGCTAAAATCTAAAGCACAATACGAGAACCCCCCCCCCCCCCTTGTTTTAAAATCAGAAGTGTTACTATCACCGATAATGTAAAAAATCGGTACAGAAAATTTGGGAGTGCTAATTTTGATTTTGGGAGTGCTAAGCACTCCCAAGCTCCCCCCCCTAGTTGCGCCCATGTTGGGAATGCAGCTGGAGTTAATGTTAATGTGCGTCTTCGAAGACTACAACCTATGTTTCCACCTAATACTTGGAATGTTCATGATACAACCCTTCATGGTAGCCACAGGACAAACAATCCTACTGAAGGATGGAACAATCGCTTTGCACATTTAGTCGGTCAAAAACATCCAACAATACGGAAGTTAATTAGAAAAATTAAAAATGAAGTAGCTGCAGATCTAGGTAGGTGAGCCATTCAATAAAAGAAAAAAATTAGGGTTGACCCAAACTACCGAAAAAAGATTGAAAGAACTATGTACACGAATCCAAAATGATGAAATAAATGTTGAAGACTTATTATACATGACAAAATAAATGCAATAAATTTTGTCACGGTATTATACCAATATATAAGCATTGATTAAATATATATTTCCAATATTTATCATTGCGTGAGCTATCTATGTATATTTAATCAATGATATAAGAATGAAGCCGATATCAACGACGAGTCACCGAATTAGGTGTTAGATACTTAGATATGCGCGATGCATTCGTCGCTTATTTATCATGATTCATGACCACATGTTAAATTGTTATATTTTGACTCTATATGACTATATATGACTATATGAGTATATTATATAGTCAAAGCCTCAAAGGATAATATTTTTATGTTATGAATACGAAATGCAAATGACTACTAAATGTATCGCCCACGTGCATATAGAATCAGACATGCGCATATCGAACTCCTAATTCAGAGACTCGTCTAATATTGAGTATCGATATCAAAAATTCAAAATAATATGCTGTAGCTCCATACATACTTCATAGTATATGGTCTAAGGTTTTAGGGTGCTTGTAAAAAAAAGTTTGGATAGACTTCGTTTTGAAGTTATCAATGAAAAACTTCAAAAACTTCATTTTTTTCGTTACTCATATTTTCTTAAAATAAATACCAAGAATTTAATATTTTTTATTTTTTATTTTTAAATGTGTGTTTTTGTATGCAATGTAAGAATGTAAAACAAAAGGTCGGACAAACTTCAAAGAGTACAGTGTTTAAAAAAATTGAAAAATTCGAGGGGGCGCTAAACTTATGTCGTTATAGCGAAAGGGACAACGTTACGAGTATGACGTGCAGGGACCCTGAAATGAATATGTTGAAGGAGAGATGGTGAATCGGTTTTTCCACAAATTAGGGTTAGAAGAAAGAGCTAGTCGCGAGCAGAGCGATGATCTGCCAGTGGAAATAGATTCAACCTATGTGACACTAGTCCATAGTCATGTGGAGGAGGGTGGATATTAAGTTTAAACCCAGCAAAGCTGAGAAATTTACGTTGGACACGTTCAATAGATTGGGAGTGGACCAGTGATTATTGGGAATTCCAT
This sequence comes from Diuraphis noxia, assembly GCF_037042655.1. Taxonomy (NCBI): domain Eukaryota; kingdom Metazoa; phylum Arthropoda; class Insecta; order Hemiptera; family Aphididae; genus Diuraphis; species Diuraphis noxia. The sequence continues at coordinate 53,771,910 of NW_028301712.1, forward strand.
ACCACGGAACCGTACTCGAGGATGGGCCTAACCAACGCACAATACAGTGCCTTTAGGGATCTAGTTAATTCAAACTCACTAGCAATTCTTTAAATAAGAACTACCATCCTAATCGCCTTGCATGTTATGTGATCATATATTAAATTCTATACAATGCCAACTAGACAATCAGGCGTAAACTGATGGCGGTAGTACTTTATTAAGATTAGTATAGAAGTCTGTGTGGCTGTGTTTATATATTATTAAGAACTAAGTAGGTGCCCATAAACATAGATAATATATGCATGGATAAGACATCCCTATACGCGGCTATACCTATATATATGTATATGCCCATAAATAATTAAGTCTATTATCTAATATCTATAGAATGCGGAAGCACCATCGACGATCATAATACTTTAGTATCAGTAATTATTACAAATTTTAGGAGTAATTAATGTCTTCTTAAAAATCGCTTGGCAAAACCTATATGAAATTATCTCACACCGAAATATGGACACATGTAAAAATTATCCCTTACATTTTAATGAATTCTATTTATATACTATGTGTAGTATATATGCAAAAAACCAGCATCACTGAATAACAATTATTCTAAACCTATTCTAAATGAGAGAACATGCATTCTCTCATGATTCATGATTTATAATTTCATCAAGTAGTTTTTTTTATAGAGTAAAACTAAAAAAAAATGTTCGAGTTTAATTTGAAATAGGCAAGTACTAAATATGTCAAGGATGTGTGTCATCATTTTGATGCTTTATTATCTAATACATAGAAAACAGGCAGATAATTTGAATTACTTCTAACTTTACTTATTACCACAACTCATCATGATTTAATTAATTGATGATTACTATTAAAAATCTATATGATGTTTATTATTGTTTTTCAAATATTAATACGTATACTACAATATTACATATTTTTTGTTACTCTAATTACAATAAATACATAAACTATCTGATCTAAATAAAATAAATGTTTACATTTTTTCTTTACTTTCTAATCTTCAGCCAACCAAATATCTGAAGTACAATCACCTCCTGGATACCTATGGTAAATAAAATGTCATATTACAGCACAATTTTACAAAATTGCAGATGTGTACAATGATAAATGACCGTATGAATATATTAATATTATGGAAATATATATAATGCAAGTATGACTTTTTTCTCCTTAATTAAAAAATACTATTCCCCATTGATCCATCACTATTTTGGAATAAATCAGAACTTTTTTTTCTTAGAGGTCTTAAAAAATATTAAAATTTAAACTTTAAACAATATCAACAGATAAATACTCAGGATTTATAAGATTAAAAACTACACAATAGGCAACTATTTTGAATAAAATAAAAATAATTAATGGCAGTATTATTATAGTAAATTCTAATTAATTCTATAAGTTACAAAAAAATTAAACATCAACCTATTTTATTTTATTCTTGAGTATTTAATTTCATCATATATGTCATTTATCATTAACATTAATTCAATTTATATAGGTAGTTTGTTCAATAATTCAATATGACAATATTTACCTTGTTTCATGTGCCATGATAGGACCATCGGGTTCTTTTCCAAAATCTACTAAAAAATCCTGATCCAAAGATAAGCCTCCTTTAATAGTATCCACATCAAGTTTGACTAATGTAGATCCATGTCTGTAATTATTTTGTTTTAATGGTTTAAATTTTTAGTAGTTGTATATTTATTTTTAAACCTACGGAGAATGAGATTATTCTACATGAATTATAAAGAAGTAGTTCATTTATGTAGCTAAATTGTATTTTATAGCAAAATAATAATCATAAATTAATCCAAACATCAGAATTGAAAATAATAATAATATAGGTATCACTCAGTGCATCTCAGTTTATAAAATTATAACTGTGTATCATAAATAAAATAATAATAATATAATTATTATTTTGTATAAAAAATATTTATATAAATTATTTGGTAATCGGTCAAAATAACCAAATTTATCCGTTTTTACGTAAATTAATATATTACACTTTACTTTCTAATAAAATTAACTCAAATATCAAATTATTTAATTATAAAAATATACCTTATATATAATAATTGCATAAATATAATATATAAATTACGTTAGTTGTAATAATATCACAAAATATACTGCACACACATTAGTCAAATAGTCAAATAATATACTACACTATTTTCTAAAAATTTAGAAAATCAATTTTAAAAATCAATTAATTATTATGAATTGTAAAATAAATTACATTAATAGTACCTAATAACATCATAAACTATACTGCACATACATTAGTCAAACCCCTGTGTTGAGTTTTTAATTGTTGTTGATATATGTCTATATATATAATATTAACGAAACTCGCCAAGCGGCCAAGCTCAGCTCATGGATTGACGCGCAGTATACATACACGCACATTTTTTTTTAAACATTTTTAAATTTTTAGAAAATAGTGTAGGTAATCATTTTTTTAGCAAATTATTCCTGTATTCATAAAAACAAATTGTTTTACATTTTATTTTATATTATTTGACTATTTGACTAATGTTTGTGCTGTATATTTTGTGATATTATATTATAATTATTATACTACTAACGTAATTTATATATTTAGGAGTTAATGTTATTAGAAAGTAAAGTGTAATCTACTAATTTACGTAAAATTTGGATATTTTAAGTATTTTGACCGTTGGATATTTTGGTTTGGATATTTTGTCCTAGATTCAAATTACTTATATGTATATGTAAATAGGTAATTACTTAATTATACTACAGAAAATGTATAAATTCTATGACTCAATACGTTTAGTGGTAAATGAAACTCTTATAATTGTGTTAACCAATATCAAGGTATGAAGACATCTAATTAAAATTTTAGAGGAATATTTGTTCTATTTCTTCAAAGTTATAGAGATTCTATAAGATACCAAGACATATTGTATTTTTTACCAAAGAATTAATAATAAACTTACTTCACCGATTCTGGATAAAACTGTTTATCCCATGGCGTAAATAAAGAAGTAGTTACATATAGCCTTTTTCCATCTAAGCTTAACTGGAGCATTTGAGGTGAACCAAATAAACGTCTTTCTTTGATATATACAGGTTCAGGTTGTTCCTATAAATCAATAAATTTACTTACCTACTTATAATATCCTTGTTATCATTTAAAAATACATACATTGAGCTCAGAGTCTTTTACAACAGTTAATAATCCATCTTTCAACAATTGTCCGCCTAAAAATATTTGGCCAACTAGTTTAGGCTTGCTGGTATTTGTTATATCATACTGCCTGACATCTCCGTGCAACCAATTAGAAAAATATAGATATTTATCATCCAATGATATCAGAATATCTGTGATCATACCTTAAATAATAAACCAATATTTTTATTTTTTAAACTTTACTTGAGTATTTGTTAATCAATATAATATACCGGAAATTTCATTTAATCCATTAGAACCCTTTACAGTTTTCTTAGGCACGGATATCACTTTTTCGGATTCCCAGGTACCATCATCAGTGCGAAAAAATCTTCAAACATTTTAAATTTATAAAATTGTACAACTTATGTATATATATCCTGATGTAATGTGAATTGTTAAAATTTATTGGCATATATCTCCCAATATACCTACCAATGAACTGATACTGTGAACTGTATTAATAAAGAAAATACTGTCTACAATATAAATTTGATTCATTTCAGTGATTTTACATAGATTAAATAAAGTAAAAATATTATGTTTTTATAAATTATTTAAAAAATTAAAACATTGATACAGGCGATACAGCCATATAGGTAGGTAATTATGATTAATAAGTAATAACTAATATAACTGTCGGTTCTTTGGTTAAAATCATAGCATAATATAAAGTATGCAAATCTTTGATAAGCATTTTTAAAGGTTGATTATAGTCTACTATAATAGTCTAAATAACTCTCTTTAACATGCAAAAATCAACTGTAAACAAACTAAACTTTAGTTAGGTAGGTACCTATAAACTATGATCTAGAGTTCACCAATTTATAGTTTTGAAGGACCAGATTGGGTATATAGAAATTGTTCACTGGCTATCAAAATTACAGATAGTGAAAAAACCATTGAACAACAATTATAAATTACAACAACCCTTTTTACTAGTTTTTTCTTGTTTGCAGATTGGGTAAATTTTGTCTGTGGGCCACCATTTAGTGACCCCTGTATTAGGTTATAATTACAAATTAAAATTTTGTTGATTTTATAACATATACAATGAAATGTATAAAGAAAAAAAGCATAGTGGTTAAAAATGAAAAATAATATATACAAATAGAGATATCTTAGCTAGCTATAAATGAACTCAACACATTGTTAGACTCAGGCCCGTCGTAAGACAATTTCCGCCCTAAAGCGAATAAAAATAATAATTAAATTTCTGTCTTTTTTGGAAATTTAATATTAAAATTTGACGCCTCAATTTTTTTAAATGTTATGCCGCTCTAAAGCAACGTATGGCTTGCTTGTACCCTAGCGACGGGCCTGGTTAGACTACATACTTTAGGTAGGTACTAAGGTACTTATATTTATTTTTTAGGTAGTATACAAAACAGTGGTATACAGCATATTGGGAGATAGGCCAATTATTAATACCTAAAAATGGTGCTATTTACTGCACAACCAACAAATCCTTCTGATGCTTTAGGATTGTGTAAGAATCGTATTTCTAAAGGAGCTATGCCATCAATACCCAAATCAATAGTCTGCAATAATTTTCTCTCAGACCAAGAATAAAAATTAATGGACCTTCCATATTTCTCTATTTTATAAACATTTAAGATTATAACTTTGTGTTAAATAAATAAATTATTATATAAACATTGTAAATACCAATGTCGTTAATATGATCAGCAATAAAACCAGTTTTGAAGTCTTTAGGTGTTCCCCATTCAGATGATACTAAAACATTCCAGTATGGTTGATACCAAAAGTCATATCCAAATTTTGCAGTGTCACCTTTTGTCCATGTTTCTACAGTTGTTAATAAAGTTAAATAAATAAATAATAAATAGCCTTATAGGCAGTGTTTGGAAAGAAAGTTGTTCACAAACGCACATTCATAATTAATGAATGATACACAACATCATTCATTTTTTTTCCAAATAGAATGTGAATGTGAATGACGTTAATATTTTTAATGAATTTGAGCAATTTGTGAGACGCTCAATTGATTTACTATTTCATAAATATATGTCTATAATTTAGATACTTTAAAGAATGTACATGCTCTAAAGTCTAAATTATATTTTAATTTTTTGGTTAAGTCCTATATGTTTATGGGTGTTTATATTAACTGCTGGACGCTGATATGGTAAACTATTCATAAAAAAAAATTAAATGCACAACCTAATGAACTCAATGTTTCAAAGAACATGAACGTGTTCGTTTGATAAGAACACAAACATGAATGTAAACAAATTCATTTTCTAGCAAACTTTCCAAACATTGCTTATATAGCCATATAGGTACATACATAAATGTTTGGCAGTTTTTATAATTTGTATTAAAATGGTACATAAGACTCAATTTTATTGAATTTTTATTTACCTTTAATTACTCCTTTTTCAGCATCTATCAATAAAAAATCACCTTTCCCATTACCATCAGCATCGCCCATCGTTGAAATCATAACATTGCCATTAGGTAAGCAATGAGTTGTATGTAAAGTTGATACATTTAAAGCATGGACTTCACTTGGTTCAATAGTCTATCAAATCAAAGTAAAAAAATAATTTACTAATCTGCGTTTTAATGTGGCATCAACTGTTAAACATTAAGTAATTATTTTAATAACCTTATGTAATTTAGGAGCTTTTACATCTGTTACATCCAAAATGTAAATTCGATCTGATCCTAAAGAAGGCAAAATAATTTTATTTCGGCTTTTTGTACAATCGTCGTAACAACTACTACAAGTGTTCCATCCAAAATGATGTAGTTCATCACCAATATGTTCTACGCTTGTCCTAAAGATTACCTGTAAGTAACAAAATGTTGGTACATATAAATAATATTCATATTAAGATGCAACACAAAATGTATTGTTATTGTTACTTGAGAATATGTAGGACTATTTGGGTCCACATCAATAGTGGCCAAATAATCTGATTTTTTTTTTGTTAATGCATTTGGTTGAATACAAATAGTATACAAAATTGTTTCACGTTTGCCATTAATATATGCATCTAAGGGACTTTTGTAACCGGGTCCACATTGATTTTTACAATCTAGGTAGTATTCAACATATAAAATTAGTTTTTTAATACCGTAACAGATATCACTTAATCTATTTATTTTTCATAAATACATTAAAATACTTACTTGCCATTGCAACTACTCAATCTATGAAGGCTTTGTAAAGGCAAAAATAAAAATCTAGTTGTGAGTATTATGAAATATACTATGCAAATTGCAATGTTATTTTTACAAAATGACTAATAATTTATATTATATCAATATTAATAATTACCTGCCTAATAATTAAATAAAAATATCTACTAAAAATAATAATGATCGAACCAAATTGTAATATAATATAATATAGTATAATATAATGAAAACAAATTAAATACAACTACCTACTGAAATAAGGTGTAACACCCAACTAATTAAAACAGTTATCACTAAGTAGGAAATAAAAAGTAAAAGTAAATAAGAGTTCAATAAATAAATACTGAACTATCATTAACTTGGTGAGTAGGTTCTTATTTGATAGATAATATATTATCTATAGTAATAGTTATAATTAACTATTAACTTACAGTTATTTTGTAATTATTAAAAATAATGAAGATAAGCAATTTACCTGTGCCTAATAACCTAACAAGAGATACAATCATATTATTATATTAGTATTTATTATATAAAGTCAGCAATAATAAATGAATAAACCCGAAGTATAGTATAAATTTATATAATATTTATGTATATGTGAAAATTAAAAATTAAAAAGTGGACAGGTAACGGTCTGCTGTACATTATAGATACAGTAGATACATAGATACATAGATACAGTACTAGAATCATTGGCCAGTATAACAGGTATGTTAATTAGAATTCGATGACAAAAAATCATTAAATACCTACGAAAAACGATTCTAAGCAAAGACTGGGACTATCAATCTATAATATGATGATATTGTGATTTAAGTAGGTAATTTATTTAAATTTTAGGCATTAGCTCTACAGTAGGCACTTCTTCCATAAAAAGATTAATTTGAAAATGTCACTGTGATTTTCGTGTATAAAAATATATAACAATGTAGGTATCTGACTCTTTAAATTTCTAGTACCCACGAATAATGTTTTTAAATTACAATAAAATATCTATAAAATCATCAAGCTTGGTTTTTAAAAACTAAAAATTCCAAATTTGAATTGTCTGTAAAAAATAACTGCCGACTGTAAGAATAATAAATTATATGTAGCACATTCAACTTAATGAAAGAGACTCTAGTTGGTGTATTCGGCATGTAAAAATTTCAAATTCCTAGTAGTTTTCAAAAGCGTCTATGAGATAAAAATATTTGGAAAATAAGAATTTTGGTGTAATTCTAAATACCTTAGATAATTTCATGAAATTTACACAAAATATTTGTTTTATCATATCTGATACTTGGTAAAATGTTCATAATGTTTTGACTCGTTTTGAGCTGATTCCGGATATTTAAATTTTTTTAGTTTTTTCCTAATAGATGTCAATATATTTTTGTTCATTGCAGGGTAAAAAAATTCACAAGTTTAATATAAAGTTCCTGATATTTTGTTATGATAACAGTTGAAAAGATTAAATATATAGGTACAATTTTTTTATAAGCTTTTAAAGATCAATTTAACAACATTTAATAAATTCAAAATTTACTAATTATTTTATGGTTAAAATGTATAAAATATTCAAATTTTCAATGCTGCGTGTAAGTTAATGATTTGATCATGCTCGGTTTTCGTATACATTGATTTTATATAATTAAATTCAAATTTAACAGATTCATTATAATGACACAATTTTTTCCCCCGATTTAGAACCGACAGCAGATGAGGGTCAGTTTGCACATTACCAATCCTCCGCTGCCATCGTTTATTAATGAAAAACATTTAAAATTAAAACATTTAAATACAATATTTAACAAACGACTATACATAGCGTAAGTAGTTAAAATCAGAAATCTTCTGCACTTCTTCACCTAATACCTACTAAACAATATAGTAAATGATGGTCATGACATCATGCAGTCCCGTTTGTCGATCATATTTCCCAGCCCGGTGTCGCATGCACGGGTCGGCCTGGAATTCTGTTCTGCTGATTTCCCGGAGGGAGCTCAGTCGTTTAGAGCAACTCTTGCTTTGTTCTCAGCTAGCCTCTCATCTTACTTCTTGCATCTAAGAATATCTTCAACCATTTCATAGAAGGCCCGTGTGCCGCGTTGAAAGGCAGCCAGCAGTTATAATGACACCTAATGTACAGCGTTATAATAACTTACTTGCTCGCTTTTTATTTTACTACAGATAGATTAAAAACTTATTAACTTGATATTCATTATTTTTGCAAACTGACTTAAAATAATATATAATATAAATTTTATTTTATAATATAAATATAATTTACTAACAATGAATCTGGCAACGCTGTATGGAAAAAGTCAGGTAAAAAGGTTCGCAATCGTGATACGGGAAAAGGTCCGTTCGCAATTATTCCATTCGCAATCGCATGGGCGTATTTATGGGGGTGTCTGAGGGGCTTCAGCCTCCCTCCCCGAAATTCAGGAATTTTTTATGAAGTCTACTTATTATGTCCTATCAGATGTAAATTTTCTAACTCATATAGGCTGAATTGGGAATTTCAGTTGGAGAAAATACCATAGCCCCCCCCCAAAAAAAAAAAAAAAAATCTAAATACGCCCCTGCGCAATCGTATGTCACCCATTTGAAATTACTATTAGACCTATTGTTCAAATCGTAAAGAAAAAACTCGTTCCCTTGCATGCCGTATACTACGCGTGGTCTGACATCCTTTTTTTGCACCGAACAACACAGGATGAAAGTCATTCCTTGATCTCGTTTTTTAGCATAAACCATTGTCCATTTCAGAACCACACTTATGACATGGAAATGTTTCTTCTACAGTATCTAATAAACCGCGCTCCTTTAAAAACGCAGTGGCATTCTCTTCACTCTGATGAGACAGTCAAATAAAGATCTTTTAATTGCATAGGTAATGCACACGAATACACGATATACAAAATGGACACAAATATAAACGCAGTACAACACAATCGATAACCAATACGTAACTACTTACTAAAAAACTTATTAAGTAGCACAGTAATAATTGTAAGTAGGCTAGGTCGTTAGGTGTATCAACAATTTCAACTTTTAATAATTATAAACATAGTTGAAAAATAGAAGATATGATATATATATTAATATATTATATCAGAACATTTTATCTGACCAATTTTATATCATCTTTTAGTGATTTAGTGGATGTACGTTTTTATTAAATAAATATGTTTTTCTGCTATGATAGGTATGTGGTTTACATTTATGATGGTAGACTGCATGTATTTTTAATCTGCATATTAGAGCAGCACCTGTTTTTATTTTTGTTAAGCTTTTAGTCAGTGACTATAAAAGCTCTACAGTTATTTTAAATAAAACAAAATTAATATAAAAACAAAACCATAATCTAATATGAAAAAATTATTTTTTTGATAACCACTTAAGATTTAACGCTGGGAAGAGGTTAAAAAGGAGTGCTAAGAAAGATTATCCGGGTAACTGAAAAAAATTATGCATTTGGTACATAAAAATAAGGGCAGTTAAATAGTAATAAGTGTGAGGGGTTGCAGACGCTTTTGGTCTTCTACATGTTAGTAGTGTGTAAGGGAGAGAATTATTAAATCAAAGTTATGAAAGGCGTGGTTGATAGTGACACTTGCAGCTGAGATCTTGGTAAATCTAAATTATTGAATATGACGTGGCCCATTTGGCTCCTGTTTTATAAAAGATATCTAGTTTAAAAAAATAATAATGTTAAAATGTATCCTATAAAGATTCCAGTTGTGTAAATATAAATCCTTCCCACCCCATTTAGAATTAGGATTGTATCAAGAGGCAATTTTATGTTTTAAATAAATTATAAAAATATATTATTGATACCAATACTTCAATACTATTTACTGAAATAGGTGAAAATGATTTACTGAAATAGCTGATGACACAACGGTATATTAAATAATATTTTTAATTTCTTATATAAGTAAAAAAAAGGCTTTTTATATAATGTAAAAGAAAATATAACTTGATCAATTTATAAATTAAGCACACCAAGTGAAGAATTAAAATTATGTACATTTCATTATTTTCATAAATAAATGTAAATGTGATTATTTATTTATCACTTGTACTTTTCTCCGTCGTCCAAAGTTTGTGGCAGATGACAATTTTTCGTTTCTGGTAAAATAAGTGTAACAAGCGCACCAATTATTTGCAATGCACCCATTACAATGAGTGATAATTGAGAGCCCATTCCCTAATTGATATTTTTTCAAAGTTTAAAATTGATTTATCATATGATAATATGATATTACTTAATATAAATTATTACCACATAATTAATGACAGGAAGTCCAACAGGTCCGATCATACCAGCTACTGAACTAACACTAATTCCCAAACCTCTAACTACAGTTGGATATAATTCTGGTGCAAATAAAGAAAGAATAACATAAGACGACGAAATTCCCATTTTTCCGATACAAAACATTATCAAGGTCCACTGATCATCTAAAAAAATAACACGCAAATAAAATATAAAAAGTTCTAAAGTCATCAGCATATAATAGTTATTAAGTAGATAGGTATATTTCGTTTATTTGCAAACCTAGAATGGGAAAAGTAGCAGCTAAGCAAGCACATCCTCCAATCAACATGCTGATAAGTAGTAAACTTTTTCTGCCAAATTTTTCCATCGCAGGCCATAATACTATATATGTGGGTAATTCAACAGCACCGGCCAAAAAAAAGTTTAAATGTTCATCAGAACTTAGAGCTGGTGCATAATAAGAAAGTCCAACATAAACAGTTGTGTTAACAAACCTTAGTGAAAAATATACATAGAAATAATTACAGTTAAAATAATTATTAAAAATCTAATAAATACTAAAAAAAAAAATACCATATAAAAGTTATTGATATTGTTTTCAAACGTAAATTCGGTGTCTTGAATAAATGAAACACGTTATATTTCTTAATTGTTTTACTTTTTTGATTTTTAAATTCCTTTTCATATTTAATCTTATTTCCATAAAATTATAAAAACATACATAGGTATATGTGTTTATTTAAAAAAACATTGAATATAATCAATATACCTTCAATTGGTCCATATAATCCAAAGAAATATCTTTTCCGTTTACTTTCGCCATTTTTAATAAAATTGGTTTTGCTTTTTCAAATTTTCCGCATGCCAAAAGCCATCTCGGGGATTCAGGGAAACTCCTAAATATGAAAATTAATATAAAATATATAATTTTTAAATGGCAAATGGTGTATGTTACGTATATTTTATTTTATACAACTGTAAATTAAATAAACATTCATAATTTAAAATAAATAAAATATATTTATGTATTTTTACTTACCACCAGTAAAGGAAATAAACAGTAAATGGTAAAGATGTAGCTAAAGCAAGTTGACGCCAATCGCGAAAAGCATATAAGACTAACGATAGAAGAACCATACCGATAGAATGAGCAATGTTGGTAAGTAGAATACATGTAGTTCGATGAGCTGGACCAACAAATTCTATGGCTATATTAAAAAAATTATATGTAAAATACTGAAATTTCTGAAATTTTGTATTTGGTCTTACGGAGCACATTAGGAGTTGCTAAAATTGCTGGTACCGTAAAACCTACTCCGATTCTGAAGATTAACCACGTCCAAAAATCTTTGGCAAATGCAGTAGCTATACCAAATATACACTCGATAAATAGATAAATGAAAAACGCTGGTCGTCTCCCAAGTCTACAAAGTTTAAATACAAATACATAGGTTATTGAAATGTAGAAATTTTGAAAAACGACTTGATAACACTGCAGATACCTATGTAAAGAAAAACATTTATACTAACCCATCTTGAATAAATCCAAATAGCAACATACCAAATAAACCACTGACACCAAATATTGTTAAGGCAAATGTTGGATAAAACTGTTTTGAACATACTAAATCCCACTGAAAAATAATTAAAGCATACAATCAAATTAAACCAAAATCAGATTTTGATTTTTGCGAGTGTTCACATCATATATTATTGATACACATATATCTACCAATCTACCCTAAAAGTTATTTTTCTTGTTCTATAGCAAGGTACATTCAAATTTCAAATATTTTTTGTATAGGAATAATAACTATAATATAGGTATTAAGCTCTCAACAAAATAAAATAAATTTAGCCATTCTTCATTTTCAGTAAATTAGTTTTATATTTGTAGTATAATATTGCATTATTAAAATTTTTGATTGTTAAAAACACTTGTTATGCATAGGGTAATCCATTTAAAAAAAGACAGTCATTATTTTAAAAAGTTTTCAAACTTTCTAAAAAAAATGTTTTTTAGTTATTTTTTATCGATATAATTTATAAGTTAATATTTTTTGAATGCCACAATGTATATTACATTATTTCGTATTCCCAAGCAGAATATTTTTCGTAGTATTTAAGTGAGATATAAAGAAAAAATTTCAAACAAGTAATTCATTATAGGTTAGTTTTAAACATTTAAAGTTTAGATGTTTGGATTGGATTTGAATGGGGTCACCTTAGTTGCGTAACGTAAAAGAGGTATACACGAATTGCGTCCCCCAAAATACAGGACGCAATTCATGTATTTTAATCAGGGGTTCTTAAACAACTAACAAAAATAAATAAATAACAATTATAAATATAATCACAAGTCATTTAATCGCAACAATTTTCGTTCATTGTATATGCATAAATTGTGAAAAATGCTCTAATAACTATAAGAAAATACCCCAAAATTGTCAAAAAATGCATTTAAAATTAATTTTATTGAAAATGCAAAAAAAAAAATTTCTTTTAAATAATGAAATAATCAGTAGCACCCAAAATATAGTACTTACAGATTAACATAATTTCAAAACGCCAGAAAAAAATATGGTTTTGCATCAAAATCACTGCCCTACTTAATGGTTATAGCTAAGCTAATGAACAATTTATTTGTCCGAAATTTGATCTTTGTGGATGAAATACTCCTAATAATCTTCTGCTTCAGAATATGAAATAAAAATACAAGATGTCATTAAAAAAGTAGAAAATAAACATAATTTTTTTTTAAATTCAGTTTTGAAATGATACCAAATAATGATATAAAATTAATATTTTAGAAAAAGTTAACTTTTCAAAACGTAATATACCCATATTGTTTATATTATAATATATTAAAATCAATATGTAGGTACAGAGATAGAGATCGATAGTGAAATAATTACAATAAAAGAATTTCAAGCTCTAGGATAATATGCCGAAAAAAATGGTTTATCATATTTTTTAACACACCTTATCAATTAAAATATATAATAGCTAGCTAAATAAAAAATTAAAAAAGCTGGTCAGTAAGTGGACGTCGCTCTGGTGTACATGCATTAGGATTAGGTTACAAGTGGGTTACTATTTAATGAATGGTATTAAATCTGAATTCAATTATATATAATATCATTGTATACGAAAAACTATTCTGAGTGGAGACGCATACAATTTAAACGTTTAATACATTTTTAACAACTGAAGAATTTGTAAATTTTCAATTAAATATATCTTGTCAAAATTTGAATTTTAAATGGTTATAAAAAAAAAGAAAAACGTGCTATTATATAAACTTATGGGGAACCTTGCAATACATTTTCAACTTTTTAGACCTAATGGATAACATTTTATTGATATTTATAGAATAAAAAACTAAAAAAACTGAAAAATTCAAATGTCTATTAATAGCTTAAAAATTGTTGAAATATTTTGAAAATTTTATAAAACAGAAACTAATAAAATAATGATATAGTGTGCATTCCAAATTCCTACAGTTATTTTGTTTTTGAATGACATTTAAATAATAAGAATATCAGTATTCGAGAAATTAAATGAATATCCAATATTATAATTCAAATGATGCACATAAAAATTTAATTTGACTTTCTGGTAGACATTTTTATTTGATAAAAGTAGACAAACTTATAAAGAATCTTCTATTGAATATTCAAATTTTAAAAATAAAAAGATACATTTTTATGAATTTCTATCTCAAAGTAATAATTGCAAATTGTCTGTGTATTAAATTCGTTTCCTGTGATTATGCAAGCAGTATATTTTTATACCTACATGTTGATAAAGTAAAACTACAGCCTAACAGTAAAATTATATAAAGTAATAATCTATTGCCACGATGACGATATTCAATTTAGTTTATCATTATTATGTAATTTTATTTGTTTTATCGAGAAAAGTTTAACAATTCCGAATGTGACGAAATTTGGTACAGAAGATAGGCTAAGTTAAAAAGTGATTTTCTTTTAGTTTGTTTTATTAATAAAATTAACGATGTTGTTTATATTATTATACTTTATGATCCTCTTGCACTTCGTTCCGCGTTAAAAATACCAACGCTATAACATGATTCAAAATTTTTTGTTTAATTCGTCGTTTAATACCTATCAAAAATGTTGATGAATATTGCGAAATGAATAATGCGAAAACAATAATAAATAGTTATAAATAATTCAAAACTTTATATTTGAAATCAATAGCAGCCTTACAATAATATTTAATATTTATTATTTTTTTTTGATTGAAAGATGGTGACACTATTTTCTTAGCACGATCATCCTCTTACCCCTGCAACTTTATTTGACTAATAATATGCATAAACCTGCTCCACAATCAGTGGCGTAATTACGGGGATGCACGACGGTGCACTTGCACCCCCAGGTATTATGTAGCAGGTGCAAAGATTTGCTGATTTTTTTAAAAATTTTGTTATCACTTTAATTAATTTCATATAAATATAATATTTTTATATGTATAACTACGTATCATATAGTACAGACACAGCACATATATAGTATTTAAAATATAGGCACATACAGATTTTGATATTTGTTTATGTTATATTGTTATCAAATATAAAAAGATACCTATAGTACACGCAAACAATTCAATTAGCTTTAAATATGAATAATATGACTTAATTTATCATTGGACCAATACAATTTTGCACCTGCTGAAATTTAATGGAATTGCGCCAATGTCCACAATGTACTATTTCGCTTAAAAAAAAAAACAAGTCCTGATAAGTAGTTCTAGAATTCACACCGTACAAAGATTTTGATTTCACATTTATATATTAAGATTTTTAAAAATAATAAACAAATATTAATAAATAAACAACAATTTTCATCGTAAATCTAAAAATGTTTGTGTGAGCACCTACCGAGGTTGGGCCTATCACTTTTTAACTTAGCCTATCTTCTGCCCATAGATCTAATATAGCTCTGATGCTCTGTACCAAATTTCGTCGCAATCGGTCCAGCGGTTTAGGAATGCATAAAGGACAAACAAACAGACTGAAATCCATTTTTATATACATAGATATCTAAATCCAACCGACTAATTATGAAAGTTCAAACATAATTATTTAATGAGATTTTTGATTTGAAACATTTGGTCATCAAATTCCAACTGTGGGTTTTTCTGGTCAGTGTTAAATAATTATTAATACATTTTTATTTTCCGATTCTATGTGACTGCAAAAGAACTATTTATATAGACATTAAGACGGTTATGTAAAGAATACTTTTGAAGAAAAGTCTCACATAGTATTTTAACACCCCCTTAATTTCATCTCTAGTTTCTTTTTTGCTCTAATGTAGCTGATTCGTATTGCTGCAATTTGCAGTAGTATCATATCTCATTTAATAATGACATTCGAACTTTTAACTTTTTTATGACCCTGACGAAGGTAGCTAAATAGTAGATATATAGTAGGGATGTATTTATAATCTCTGTAGAAGGAGGTGCCTGCTTAGTTTTTATTGGGTTTACGTAATATTTTCTCCAACACCTAGCATGATACACTTTTGGCATTGATATGGGTATCATATGATTGAATTTTGCAAAAATTTCGGATTTAAAATAAAAATAATGACAAGAGTAAAGTTTATAGAGATCTAATTTAAGTAAAACGCTATGATAATTAATGATAACCAATAAGAATTAAAATATATTCATTTACGTTTACAAGGTCATATACTTTATTAGATAGGTACCTATAGTACCCATTATACTATACAAAGTACAGACATACATGTATAGAAGTATAGAATATGGGATAATGTCCTACTATAATTCCAATCTGTAGTGCATTTGATCATGTGGGAGGAAGTGTATAATTTATTGTTCCTCAGTGTTTTTCACTTTTCACTTTTTAAATTTAACCTTTTATTGGTGAACATTAACATTATACATACAACAATGATTATTACTGTTGTACTGTTGTAATATCTACCTTTCAATTATTGCATTAAAAAAGTAGGTAATGATCGAAATTCAAAAGGTTTGAAAACGTTTTGTTTATATATAAGCAGAGGGGTCTTTTAATTAGGATGTACTATTCAAAAATAATTTAATGCACATCAATGATTAATAAAGTGGGATTTTCAAATATGTTTAGAATCAGTGTACCTACCTATGATTTAACTAAGGTAAAATATATTTTGTAATCTGTAAAAATAAAATCCATACATTTTAAATTATAATTTCTTAGAAATTATTTGAATACAAATTAACAGTACATTTGAAACAACCAATGTCTATACGTAGGTATGCCACCGCGATTTATGGACGTACAGGTATGTACTAATATAAAATTAGGTAAGTGCTTCTATAAATCCAAAAATAAGTAATATTGCAATAGCCAAACCCTATGATTTTGGATAATAATTATATCGTTAATTCACTGTTTAATAACGTTCAGCAATTTATTAAACACTAACAATTAACAATTTATTTTTCAAATAAAAATGCATTATTTAAATTTACTTCAGTCACAATTGTAGATAAATATCGACTATGATCATAATCCCAAAATTTGCACGTGTTATTCCTTGAATCCAGACACTGATTAATTTTAGATGTATAGTTAAAATTGCTGAAAATAAAGCATACCATTTATTTATAAAATAAAACATTAATAACAAATTAATCTATTGAACATAATATATATTTTATAGGTACTTACTATTCATCTTTACACCAATGTTCGGGGATGGAAGCCATAAATAATTGATTATAAGCATGAAATCCGCATGGCAAAACACAAGGTAAAACGACTAACCAGATTAGCTGTTTTTGGTACGAGCCATATTCACCAAAGTCTATTAACATTTTATCGAAATCCATTTTTAAACAGTTTAAAAAATGACCGAAAAGATGTATGGCTGATGCTCTAATGAAAATGCTCATATTATACACATTGGTATAGTGCAAGTTAATTTAACTCCCTCTTTTTTCTTCTTTTATAAAGCAATTATACATAGACTATAAAGCTATCATTAATAGGATTTTTTTATTAAGCAGGTAGCTTTAATATCTCTATTAATCAGTGGCGAGGCGTGATTTTTTGGTTGGAGAGATATTGGAAAAAAAAAAAGTTAAAAAACATATTGCACCTATTACGATTTGCGGTGGATGATGGCATGAAAACGCAAAGGTGACATCGATAATATTCGTAATTATTGAGAACAGTCAGTTCTGACTGACTGACTGAGTTCAGTCAGACTGAACCGACTGAGATAAAAGGAATACGAACGGCGAGACATGTCTCATAGTGTAGATAGTAAAGCCCACTCACATTAAATTCCTCCTGTACTCACGTATCCATTATTGGAAGATGAGGCGACACAATGTCTCTTTGATTAACACTATATTGGGATGGACTGTAACGCCAAGCTCGTATGCTTGTCCGTATCGCGTGCATCTAAACTATTTTGAATTGTATTCAACGAAAAACCTATTTTAACAAATTTAATATTGAAACATACATACATACATCATATTTATAACATAACGTTCAGATTTAATTTGTAAATCAATTTTTATAAAACAAAATTATTTGTTAAAGAGCTTGATGAAGTTGTAAAAATGAATTTATATGGATAAATAATTATGGTATTTTAATCATTTTGTTGCAGGTCAATTAGTCATTGAGAGAATAATGATAACATTTTAAATTTTAATAAAAAAACAGATATTTAGAGCGACCCACAAATTTCCAATCATTTTTAAAATGTTTTTATACCGATATAACAAGCTATCCTTAACTCTTACCTATAATAATAGGCTACTTATAGCATATAAAGATTAAAAAAATAATGAGAACTCCTTCCAAGTCTCAAAGAATCTATAATATAACTTTTTAGAGAAATGGTCTGTTAAGTTTTAATTAGGTTCATTAATTTAGGTTAAGTAATAAGGAGACATTTAAAAAATTAATTTCCCATTGACAGTAGGTACTTAATGTTTGTTGACCAATGAGCCATCTAAAGATAGTCAAGATGTGTGACGCGTGTGAGTGAGGCATTCTGGCATTCAACAATCATGAGTGAATGAACAAAACTAAAATAATAAATACTTTCTGTAACCAATAATTTGACATTAAAGTGCCAAAAATTGTTTTGTTAAATAATACACTAGTAAAAAAGTATATTACATTTTTTTACTAATTATAATAGTATTATAATATGTAATCAATTTACCAATGGTAATCATAGCTGAATAAATATAATTCAAACAAAAATCCCATGGAAAAATCATTTTCAGATTTTCTCAAATTTTTCTTTTTCCTGGGAAACTTTTCTAATTTTTCTTTACTATACTCGCTGGATTGAAAAAGGTATATATAACTACTTTAAATTCTAAAATATTTTTAATTTTTCTGAAGATTGTCTCAAAATATACTAATTTATTAGTGAAAACTATTAAAAGAGAATATTTTATTTAAACTATGTGCTAGTGGCCTGGTCTAAGGTAAATAAAAAATATTTTTGACTTTAAGACTTATTAAATGAAACTTCAAAAATATTTTTTTAGATAGCTTAGTACAAATATTAATGGATACAAATCTCAACATAATTTAAACCAGACTACTGGAACAAAATGTGCTGTTTTAACAATCAAACATCTAAATGTACGTAAACTAACATTCCACTTATTGCCATACAACCAATGGACAACAATATATAGGGCAATTTTAGGTATAGGGTGTCGCAACAGCTTTAAAGAAAATCATTAGTCTATTCTTACCCATTCATGATTAAACGGGCTAGGCTAGGCTATAACTATTATAATAAATTATACATTTTTTTTTTTTGAAATATAATCATAGGATAATACTGTATAACTGTTTGTTGAAATAATTTGTATTTGTAGTTCTGTAAAAACTATTGCAGAGAATATAAATATACTATTTTTTAATGATGTCATTCAGTGGCGTACACAGGATTTTCGAATGGGGGGGGGGCTAAATCTATATCGGTATTCGGTACCATAATAAACATAACGTTTATGCTTTGCTTAGACTAGGTCATTGTTACTAAAGATAATATGTTGTATTCAATACCGTTTTTTAGAAATATCATGGTTTGTACTTTGTCTTTTATAATATAAAATGTATTCCAAAGCATGGCCAATGGGAGGGGCTGAAGCCCCCTAAGCCCCCCCCCTGGGTACGCCACTGATGTCATTAGTGATTCTTAGATCTTAAAAATACAACTTTAGAAGAAAAAATGATTTGACAGAATTAAAAATTAAACCTTTTTCAATTCATTTTGAAGAAAAAAAAAATAGCACATATTATCCAGATATTTTCGTTTAGTTTATTTATTTTTAGATAATGCATATTAAATATACACTATACATAACACGATTATTTTTCAAATTGCTAAACAAATTATACAAGTTTACAACCACATACTACATCAATTGCAAAATTTGAAAGAAGATCAAAATTATTTGAAGGGGAGGTTATAACCTTACCATCAAATATCTCACTAGTGCTAACTGTTTAGATTTTTTTAAATATGACTTGTAAGGTATACAAAAAAATAAAAATATAAAGATCTAATAAAATTAATTAATCATATTTTTATTAACACATAACTACAACTTTTTTACTAAGAAAAATTGTCTCTAAGAACATAATGATTAGTTTTAGTACAAGAATGCAACTTTGAATGACTGAACAATTATATAATACTTTTAGCTTTTCTTTTTTTCTCTCCTTTAACAAATACTTTTCCCCTAAGAGCTTTGAGTCTTTTCATTTCTTCAATAAAGTCTTGATGTTCATCTCTAAACAAACCATATTCTCGAAGTTTTTTCATTAATAATCCCGTCTCTATATGACGAGGATAGTAGTTAATGACATTTTCTTTTTTGTATAATGGTTCTTCACTAAACATTTTCACTACCTGATCATTTTAAAAATATAAAAAATATAATAAAAATATTTGATACTAAGAAATTGGCATTGAAATAAAGTTAGTTCATACCCTCATAGATTTTTCATTAGTTGGCCGTACAACATCACCAAAAATACGATTGCTGAGCATTTTCATCCGATTTGCATAGTTAGTATTAGCATTGACAAGATCACAATACTTGTAAAAACGCATTATTAATCTAGAAAATATACAATTAATTTAATTGAGAGGTATAATTTTATTATAATATGTCATATTATTATAACTTTTTGGTTTAATTTAGTTTTTAGTTCAATATAATTTTAAATTTTAATCAAATTTTGTAAGTCAAGTCTGTGACTCTGTGAGCCAAGATGTTGAACATTATTTAATATTAATAATCTACAAAAAAAGTTTACAGTGTTATAACCTAAAAAATAAAAATGTTTATACCACAATGTTTTATCATATAAACGTATTCAATTTGATAAGAATACCCTGATAGTCTGAATATGTAGTAATGTTAATTGTTAATGTACTCCGATACTCTTATCT
The DNA here is from genome assembly GCF_037042655.1 of Diuraphis noxia. NCBI lineage: Eukaryota > Metazoa > Arthropoda > Insecta > Hemiptera > Aphididae > Diuraphis > Diuraphis noxia. The sequence goes on from NW_028301712.1 coordinate 53,793,055, forward strand.
CTATAGTTATTTAATGCTAGTGTAATATACTAATATCTAATAGTCTATACTCAAAACTCAATACTCTATAAATTATAATTCTCTATAGTTGAATATTATTAACTGACAATAGATAAAATATAATATATTGTAAATATTTTATTATAAATAAAAAAAAATTATAAATATGATACCAGTATTAAATACAATTTTAGATTCAGTTGTGGATACAGTAAGTTGTGAAATAATTATTTTGTTTTATTTAAAGAAAATCATTATTTGTAAATACAATCGTTTAATGTAAAACACTTCACTCATAATTTACATAAAATATTTAGTAAAGTGAAATGTTTTTTAGATTGCCCCACCAACTCCAGCATTTGAAAATTTCATTTATCATTGGGAAAAATTTATGGTTAATTACTTAGAGTGGACAACAGATGGCCAATTTTCTCAAACTCGCATAGAGGAAACCAATGTACCTAGCCATCTGGAAATTGTTCAACAGGTATTTATTAAAGAAACTATTAAAAATGTTAAACTGATTATAAGTATTACTTGTGACCCAAGCAGTTAGTTGAAAGAATTGTTAGATTACATTATAAACTATAACAATGAAATAAATTAAAGAGTACAACAAAAAACAGTAAATAAATTTGAATTCATTAATGTATTAAAACAATTATAATTAGGCAGATATCTTATACCTTATAATTATGTGTATTTTGTTAAATGTTAATAAAAATGGGACACTACTTAATTTCCTAGTAGCTAGGCCACTATATTCCTAATGTTGTCAAATAAAATAAAAAATTTCTAATTAATTTCAAAACAATATTCACATAGGTACCTATCTATTATATTATTTTAGATATTACTATGTGAAGACAAAACTGAAGAAATCACCACTAACTTGTGCATGGAATATGCATTGAAAAACGACCTATTTAATATGTTAGCAGTTATAGCAGAAAAAGAAAAATTAATTGGCATTAGGATATTAGTTTTAAAATTTATGACAAATCTAATCAGTCAATTAAGAAATCCAGTATTAGCTCATCAGTCTTTTTTCTTCACTATTCAAGTAATATGTGTTCTAAGATTTATTTTAAAGAACCATACTTATTAATTGTAAATTTTATTTTTAGAAGTTAATTAATTTATGCGACAGTGTTTTGTATAATAAACATCAACAAGATCAGATTCAATTTTTATACAAGTTGTGTACACTGTTAAACGACCAACCAAATGTTTCAATTATGTTTTTTTCATATGTAATGTATTATAATATACATTAAACATTTGCATTTTTTAATTGAAATAAATTTAAAATCATTATTAGGAAGCCAATATGCATCATTTGGAAGAAGCAAAAGCACCATCAACAGAATCAAGTACATTAAGGAGATTAAATTTATTGGATTGTGTATTAACATACATCAATACCAAGGTTTGTAAATTTGAAGGAAATCATATGTAGTTTTAATTAATATATTATATAAATTAATATAGATAATTTTTCTTAGAATACAGATGTATACTATAAATGTTGTAATTGTATACTGCTGTTGACTAAATTAAATGATGAAAATGTGATAGACTTCATAATTAATAAGACTAAACTATGTTCAACAATAAGCGAACATTTCAGAAATCTGTTTTGTGCATTACCAACTACATTGGATTACAATGGACTAGAAACAATTGAATTAAATTGGAGGTGAGCGGAAATTAATATTAATTTCTATTAAGATACGTATACAAATATGCTTCATGTGTATTGTGGAACAAATTTAATCGAATGGTCACAATATGTTCATATAGGGATGATTATAATGCCACTTATTCAAACGATGTCACTAAATTTTTATGTTGGTTAAATTTTATTACTGAGGTATGTTTCTTACTTCTTGAAATATTGTTAAAGATATTAATTACTTGTATTTCGTTTGTAGTTAATAAGAGATGGCCAGTTAAAAATATCTTATTCATTGTGCGAATCATTAAGAATATTATTTTTTATTAAATTATTTGATACTTCAGAGCAAATGTCGTCTTCTCATGTTTTTTTGTTAAAAAAAATCTATAAAGCAGCAGATCATACGCCTTTAAATCATAGTAGGTATTGTTAATTTAACTATATTTACATTTAATAATTGTATGATATTTATAATAGAACTTGAGAATATTTTATTTGCAGCAATGAATTATTGGTTACGGTCAGAGCTTGATTGTTCTTATTACAATAAACAAACACCAATAGACATTTTAATAAAATTGTCTTCTACTACTGATGACATTTTTGTTTTCAACATTCTCAATTTTTTTATAGTACTTTTTAAATTTATCAATTATCATTAATATAAACTGTATCATTAGTGAAATAAAAATTGTTTTATTTTATTAAAGGATGTACTACTTGATTCAGATAAAGAAATTTTGGATCTTATAATTTTACGATTTGTCAATAATAGAAACTATTATGAAAGATGTACATCAGGAACATGGAGTGATGAAGAAGATGAAAGAGAAAAAAAAATACTGTCAAATGAAAATAACATTAACACTAGTCGAACTCTTGCACCTTCAAGTATTGATAGAATAATTAATCGGCAAGTTTATAATTTAAAATTACAATATGCATGCCACAATTATCAATTTTTTGGCATTTTTTTTTCTGTAATATTTAGGTTGCTAGCATTGATTCCTCAAAATTTACATTCAGACCAATTTCATACATTCAAAGATTACATAACAGATGTGAAGAATAACTATGAGAATATATTTGATAAATGTATAAAATTTGATTGGCCTACTGAAGCATTAGATTCAGTTAAACTATATGATTTTGATGAAGGGCCGTTTTTAAGAATGATTTTTCAAAAAATCAACAACATTCCAAATCAGGTTATTATTAATAATTAATTCTAATAAGTTTTGTTTTAAAATATATGGTAATTTTGTATTTATTTTTAAATATTTTTTAGAACTCATCTATTACCTTACAGTTAAAAATAATTTTAATATTTTTAAGTTCTTTGCCTCATCCATATCTGCATGAATATTTGTTAAATTCAACATTACCATTAAAACGTAATGTACCATCATTGTACATGATACTTTGTCATGTACTAAAAGAACTACATAAGAAGATATTAGCATTCCCAAATTACAATGAAGCGTTAGCTCAAGCAAGAAAACGTATTTTAAATAATACTTCAATTCAATTATTAAAAGAAAAGTAAAATTGAAAAGTACATTAAATAAACAATGATAATGTGTATTACTTCATTTTTCAGAAATTCTGAGGTCATATTATTTAACAATGCGGTAATTTTAGAAGAAATGTGTAAAGAATTGGTAGCAGTATTATTTGTGAAGTATCATCATTCACACTCAGCTTTATAAAAATAAGTGAATTTATTTCAGTTTATTTACAATAATTCTATAAAGAATTATATAATCTATGATGTAAATTCTAGATTTATGATACAGGATGTTCTAATTATGTTTACTATAACATTATATATTATTTATAAATTAAAATATTTTCACTATATGCTAACTAGTACTGTATAATACAAATTTTCTTTTTTGTAAACAAAATATAATATATGAAGACCCGATTTATATGTTTTTACATGTTGTTATTGAATTTATGCATTCTTATGAGAGTAAAAAATTAATAAAAACTAAGAAAATACAGGTTTTTGTACAAGTTATCATAGCTATTTAAAAATATATTTAAGGTCCGTATAGTTACAATTTTTTTATAAGGATTTTATTTTAAAACATCTTCAAATAATGATTAAATCACGAGCATTTGCAAACAATTTTTAAATTTAACATTTATAAAATATAAAATTTTAATAGCTAACAAGCTGAGGCTTGAAAATTTAATGAAATCCATTCCTCATAAGTAGTTTTAAAAATGTTATATTAAAATATAATAATACATGCAATGGTTTTCAGTAAAAATTAAATTAACTATCAATCTAACATAATACCAACAGTGAAATCAAATACTAATGGTTAAATAATATAACCATAACAAAATAGGCCGACTGTTATGATAAAAATATATACTTAGTATTCAGGGGCGTATTTAAGGGAGGGGCACATGGGGCCCGTGCTCCCCCCCCCCAATTCGCCGTATTTTATACTTATTTTTATTATATCAGAAATTTTACAACTCTACGCCCCATGTACGCAAATTTGAACTTTTTGTTTGTGGGCCCCCCCCCCCCCATCCTTGAGACATTTCTAAATACGCCCCTGTTAGTATTATCATGGAATAGATTAAATTACATATATATATATATATTATGATAATACTGGTTACAGGCCTACAGACTATCTCTGCTCAGAATTGTTTTTTATACAATGATATATCATTGAATTTAATTTTAACACACCCATAATAGTGTACCTTTTAACAATTACTGTAGAGTATAATTTATAATTATGATTTTTGAGTATCATGTTGAATATGCTCTTCCATTATTGCCACTCTAGTAGTCTACTTGTCTAGTTCTCACTACAGAAATATTTAAACGATAAGTATAATGAATTATGATTGATATTAGTAGTTTCAGTGACAAAATAAATAACTCTCAAACTAATCATAAATATGTAAAGAAGTGTATTATAATTAGGTGATATATACATTTGAAAAAACTTATAAAGCATAATGCTTTTAAAAATAATTAATAATTAGAAAAAAATATTAAAATATTAGTGCTGTGTCTCTTCTTTCATTGATTCATCTTCACCAGGTTCCTATAAGATACCTTTAATACTTAATAATGACTAAATATATAAAATCATAATATTATATTATATCTTGGAAGCATATCAGGAGCTTTACCATGCATATTGTTTTCTAATTTTTAGCCTCAGAGTCATTTACAAACTTTATATCCATTGAGTAATATGTGTATCAAATAAATACGATAAAATAATTGCAATTAATGTAATTGCATCATCTGCATGCAAAGGGATTCCTACATGTAAACAAAGGAAGATTTTTGAATATTTGTATTGAATATCAAATAAATAATAATAAATTTAAGAATAAATTTTAAAAATTAGTAGATATGTGTAAAAAAACGTTAATAAGTCGTGGTACGTGAAAAATTGTACTTATGTAGTATGTCAATCGTATTAAAAATGAATTTTATAGCGATATTGGTTAATCAAAAGAAATCATTGGTAATCTTAAACACATTTTTACGTTTTACGTATAGGTAACTGTATAAGTGAAGAAAAAATACGATTTTCCTATGAAGAAATAATACAAAAAGATTATTATTATGTTGCATGTAATAATACATCTAAATATATAGTGGTCGATTAACCTCTATAAATACTAAACATTTCTAAAGTATAGTTCACTTGTTGGAAAAAATTGGCGACCCATGTTACATGATATAGCTTTAAAGTTGTTAAAAAGTTTTGATAAACCTAGAATATGGCGGCTGTAAAATATTGTATATATATATATATATATGATTTATCGTTTATAAATGTGTTTATAATTATTAATACATTATAATACCTACTATAAACAATATAAAGTGGAAAATACAAGTTGCACAATATAAATACATTCTAATTTAACTTTATACTTTATAGCTTACTGTAACCTATGCGCCGTCGTGACTCGTGAGTGTATCAGGCGCGTGTATACAAACGCGCAAGTGACTATTAGACTACTGGAGAGTAATAATACTTTACAGAGAAGTATTTTAGAAGATGTTATATCCGCTGCGTTGAGAATTTTCAAGCCCGTTTTTAGTTTTTAGATTTTATTAACACAAAACACAACATTTATACGTACTTATGTATAATATATTGATACACTATAACTGGTAATGGATTAAAATATCCAAATTTATCCGTTTTTACATATTGTTTACAACAATAGATTACACATTTACACATTAATTTCTAATAAAATTATTTATGTTTATAAATTACGTTTGAAGCAATAATATCACAAAATATACTGCACAAACATTAGCCAATATATATATATTTTTTCAAAGTCATGGCGCTGCGTGAAATCAAATTCATTAAAATATCCAGGAATATTACCAACTATATTGGACTGTTCTGAACCACTCGTAATAAAAACACACCTGATCACGTGTACCAAAAACACAGTAGAAATTAATGTAACAAAATATGTGAATGAAATGCTTCAACTTGCAAAAGATAATGAAAAAAAAAAGCGGGTAAGTCGTGGATGTTGCTCTGCTGTACAGTAGGTTACTGTAATGGATGGGATTAAATTTGAATGCAATGATAGGTATCATTGTACACGAAAAACGATTCTGAACGGAGATGATTTGTCAGTCTAGTATATATTATATTTAAATATTGTCATATATTCTATTTTGAAACAAATATTTTATTTTTCAATTAAGACGCATTTTGCATAAGGCATGGTTAATCAATTAGTGTAGTTATCATGTATTTATCATAATTCATAATACCTTATATTATCATAGATAATATAACATATGCCTGGTTTGAGGATAAATCGTTATCATTACGCGATTTCATAAAAATTTAAAACTCGAACGCTCAAAACATTTTTCCTATAATGACGCTTCAAATTTTCTCTATAACTATTTGAAGCAAAACTTATGGAAAACTTAGTGTTGAATTTTATAACATTAGATAAAAATACAAACAATATTATGAATTTTGAACTACAAAATAATTCGCAAATATTCATGGTTTTGACGAATTTTTGTCAATATTTGAAATTCAAATGATAATAAAAAAAAATTGTGCCTATGTATTCTTATAATTCTTTATTCACTATAAGAATAACTTATGAGGAACTTTGTATTAAATTTTCAAGTATTTTGATAGGGCCAAAAAAATTTTATCGACACTTCAAAAAAAAATTTTCAGACAAATTGAAAATTTCAGTCGTCTATAAATATTTCAAAAAATGTCAAAATATTTTGAAAATTAAATCATGTAAAGAAAATGCCAATCTTAATAACTGATAAAATTTTCAAATATCTACGACTTATACTTTTTCAATAATAACAAATATTTAAAATGGTTTCAGGATAAATCGTTATCGTTACGTTATTTCGTAAATATTTAAAATTCAAACGCACTTAACATTTTTCCTATAATGATGCTTCGAGTTTTCTCTATAGCTACTTGAAGGAAAACTTATGGAAAACTTAGTGTTGTATTTTTAATCCTTAGTTATAAACTCAAAAAATTTTATGATTTTTCAACTTCAAAATTACTTGCAAATTTTCGCGTTTTTGATAGATTTCGTAAAATTTTGAACTATAAACGCTTATAAAAAAAAAATTGTGATTAACGATTTTAAATTTTTTTTAGCTACAATAAGAACTAATTATAAGAAACCTTGTATTAAATTTTCAAGTTTTTTTGGTCATCCAAAATTTTTTTACCGACACTTCAAAAAAAAAAATCTCATAAAAATCGAAAATTTCAGTGGTCTATAAATAACTAAAAAAAAAATCAAAAATTTTTGAAAATTAAACAGTATATAGATAACACTAACATAAACATTTGGTGAAAATTTCAAGTATTTGCAGTGATTAGTTTTTGAATTACAACCATATAAAAAATTTTTTTGAAAACTGTTGGAAAATGTTTACTTTTGACCTCTATAATGCACCAAGGATCTTCAAGTTTACATCGGAAACCACCCCCAAAGTTTGAAATCGAAGCATTATTTCGACTAGTTATGCTGTACACCGACACAAAAAAAAAACAAACACACATCATTGTAAAATCAATACATTCATCACTTCGTTCAGAATCTAAAACAATACATTCATCACTTCGTTCAGAATCTAAAACCAGGGCAAATATTTTCTGAAGTGGTAGCAAAAGTTGTCCGCAACATATAAAAGCTCTGATGTCAGCCGAAGAAATCGTGAAAAAAAGATCAAAGATAAAAAAATCGAAGAAGAATCCAATAAATCCTAATTTTATTAATCAATTAGTTATTGAGAATGATTGGTGTTAGTTGGGCGATATAAATCAACACGATTTTTTCAAAACGGATTAATTTGGATATTTTGATCTAGATTCGATCGTATAACTACTACGGGCCACGGGGAACGGGGAACACAAATAATGAATCGTTTAGACATTAACGAACTAATATCTTGGTCCATGGTTAATATTAAAGTTATTTTTTACGACCAACTTTCCGTTTACAAATACATTATAATATGTATTAAGTAATTATTAGTTTGTTGAAAATATTCCCATGTTGTGTGTAGAAGAAACACATACGGTCATCTATGCTTTATCCACTTTATCGAAAACCTAATCTTAGATTCAAATATCTACTGTTGATAAATATTAATCTTTTGAATCTATTTTTAAATTCTGAGCAGAGATATGAATGTATTGATTTTACAATGAATTGTGTTTTTATATTTATTTATTTTTGTGTGTGTAAGTATTAAGTACACTATAAGTTGTCGAAATAATGTTTCGATTTTCAACTTCGGTAGCTTTTCCGGTTGGAAAGTGGTGGGCAAAGTACGGCCCGCGAAAGTATTTAATCCGGCACCCCGAGGGTCCATTGACATGGACATCTACATGGACTGTATTATAGTATAGAAAAATTTTTTTTGTATAATTATGGCCCTCCACTAGAATTTCTTAAAATTTATGGCTCCCCATTAAAAAAAAGTTTGCCCAGCATTGATCTAGTTGGTGCATTGAGGAGGTAAAATTCACGGTAGTTTTCAAAAGAACCGGGATAACCAAAACAATTAAGGAACATAGGGAATAGGGAATACACAAGATAAATGTCTGAGAAAATCGATTTTAGATATTGAAGTAACTCTAAAAAAAAATACCGTTGACAAATGAAATTTTCACTGAATGTTTATAATAGCATTTTCTATACTTAGTAAAATGTTCAACATTTTTCAAATCGTATAAAGTTATTTATAGACATTTGCAATTTCCAGTATTAATTTTTTCTAAATGACAATACTATTGTGTTCGTTGGGCAAAACAACTTCAAAATTTAATACAAAGCTCTTAATATAAGTTCACAATGGCAGTTACAAAATATTAAAAATAATCACAATTTTTTTTTAATGAGCATTGAATTTTGACAAAATACGTAAATATCACGAAAATTTGCAATTTATTTTGATAGAAATTGATAAAAATGTATCTTTTTATTTCTAAGATTTGAAAATTCAATAGAAGGTTCTTTATAAATTTGTCTACTTTTATCAAATAAAAATGTCTACCGGAAAGTCAAATTAAATTTTTATGAGCATTTGAATAACAATATTGGATGTTCACTCAATTTCTCGTGTACTGGTATTCTTATTTAAATGTTATTCAAAAAATAATAACTGTAGAAACTTGGAATTCACACCATATTTTTATTTTATTAATTCCTATATTTGATAAAATTTTCAAAATATTTCAACAATTTGTAAGTTACTTATAGAAATTTGAAATTTTCAGTTTTTTAGTGTTTTATTGTGTAAATGTAAAAAAAATGTTACCCGTTATATCAATAAACTTGAAAATTTATTGCAAGGTTCCCCATAAGTTGATATAATATAGCAGTTAGAAAATATAATAAATACATAGGCATGTTTTTTTTTTTAATAACCATTTAAAGTTCAAATTTTGACAAAATTTACAAATTCTTCGGTTGTTAAAAATTTATAAATCGTTTAAATTGTATAGCTAAAGATTGAAAATTTAAAACAAGGTTCCAAGTAAGTAGTTCTGTGACAAAATAAATAAAAAATAAATATATAAACTATACAAACACAGATGTTTTATAGTTATTTTAAGTTCAAATTTGGATGAAATTACATATTAAATAATCAAGAATAACAATTTTTAGTAAAAATTATAATGTTTTTTTTTTTTTACTTTATTAATAAAATACACAATCTATACGCAATCGGTACAATAAGAGTATGAGCTAATGACAATGACAAAAATTATAATTTAAAAATATTATTCGTAATTACTTAAAATGTCTAGAGTATACTTTATATTATAATTATTGTAATAGTAAAGTTGATGTCATTAATGACTTATATTAATACTTTATGATAAATTGTATTGTATACTATGAATGATTGAGTGAGTTGTGTACAACATAAATCTGATTTGATGAATTTAGAGAATCGCAGTAAAAAAACCCAAACTAAAAAATAGGACCCCGGAAAAAAAATTCACGGAAAAAAAGCCCAAAAAAATATATTATTATACATAATATATTTACATTTATTTATAGATACGTATTTTAAATAATATATATAGTATTTAATTAATTTTTTTTAAACTTTTTAACTTCGGTTAAATTTTGTATTGTTTTAACTTAGCTTTTTATAGTTAATTATCATTATTGTACAGTTAAGTTAATTTACAAGTAAATCATGTGATTTGGGTAGTTAAAGGTAACACCAGCGTGTAGTTGAATTAACTTTATAGTTCAACCTAAATAAGCTATATTTAAAATAGCTATAATGTCAAAATCATTTTGTATTAAATATTGATTCTAATAATATTGTATTAATAAATGAGTTAAATTATACCAAGTAAATGATTATTAATTAACCCTTAATAAGTGTTTTGTTATTAATTCAACACTAGATTTGTACGTGTGATTGACGATAGTTAACAATACAATCTATATAATTATGTTACCACAAGTTCAGAAACGTGAATATTTTGTATTTTTAATATTTTGTTCTGATGTACCGTACTGTTAAAAATGTATTATTCTATCACAGAAATAAAAATATTATATGATTGTAAATCCATTGTATAATCAACAATCAACCACATTTTATAAAATATTACAATTTACAATGATTGCACTTTTATTTTCTTGGGCTTTTTTTCCGTGGCCATTTTTTCCACCTACCGAATTTAGGCATCTACATTTTTTTTTTAAATATACAAGTAGTATAAATATAAAATATCCTAGACTATAACAAATCATCTTCGCTCAAAATCGTTTTTCATATACCATGATATTATTATATCATTAAATTCAAATTTAATACCATCCATTACAATAACCCACTTGTAAACTACTGAACAGTGGAGCGCCGACCACTTATTTATTTTTAAATGTTTCTGCAAAATGTAATGTACCAACTCAAATATTCTCAATTACAAGTTTGTTAAATTTTGAAGATTTATAATAATTTAATGAAAATTATTACAAAGTATATTATGTTTTAATATTACTATAGTCTATAACATACCTAGTACCCAATACTTACTAGGTATTCTCATTGTAACTGTGTAAGTGCAAGAGCAATTTTTTTTTTTTTACTGAAAAATTTACAATCTATGCTACGTGTTTATTAAGAAAATATATTGACAAAATATGCAGGATTTTAAGAGCAAGTTTAAATTTATAATATTTATAATGAAGTTTAGGTATTATTATTGACTATTGAGTAACAATAACAGATCACACGAATAGTGGGTCGAGGGACGTTCGTTCACCTTAGTCATTCGCAAATCGCATACACGTACACACACAAGCTCACGCAACACTATTCCTCCTTCAATTCTATCCAGTGTATGCGTGTAAGACGCGTGCGTGTGTGTGTTCACAATATGAGACATGTCGTTACAGGTTCACGACAAGACCTTGGTCTGCATGACTCATCCTCTTTAAACTTGGTCCAGTGCTCCAGAGCAACCCGGCAGTATACTAAACCTCGGCATTCATTATTGAGTCGCGGCCGGATAACGATAAAAAACGTATAACTTTTTAAACATTTTACCTGGAAGTCTTAGATTTTAAATTTGGATATTGTGTGGGTGTACTCTAAAAATTACATTCAACACGATTAACACACCAATACGTTCACCCATTACCTAGATACTCCACCTTTATGGTAAGGAAAATTAATTTCTGTATTCAAGAATAGGATTCGCGAGAAGTCACATGTATAAAATTAAATCGGAAATTCGATTTCAATTAAATGGTTGAGAATACATTTAATCAGAAAATATTGTCTAGACTAATTAAATGTAAATAATAATTACCTAATAAAAATGTAATCATTTCGTTTTAAGTCAATTCATTATTTACGACAATAAACGCGATTGAAGTTAATATAATTTAATAATATATTGTGTTTGTTTGTTTTAAAGATCATACGGATATTAATAGAAATCAATTTAAACATGATACACATTTCAACTGGATTGATAAGTTCACTAATAGTTTTCATACTGGTAAGTATTTACAATTTAACTATCATTTTTTTTATACTTAACATAAGTTCTATCTTCTAGGATATTTTTGATTCCATCATTTAAACCTATCCTTGCCTAGGGTTGTATTGCGTAGGGGTAAATCGTAAATGGAATAATAAATCATAAATAGTACAAGATATAAATATGTACGTTCGGCCCATTTTAATTAATTTATACCGGGTGGTTCTTTCATAATTGAACACTCAATATTTTAAAAATTATGAGCGGAGTGGAGTGGTACGCGATTAGTGATTAGTGATAATCTAACAAAATATGTTAATTACTCATTAAAACTTTAAATACTTTTAAGTTAAAACTCATAAACCACTCGTTCTAAATTCGTTTTTATACAACAAAATCTACTTTAGAATAATGGAATATTAAATTAAACTACCCTATCATTTTTTAATAAAAAAAAAAATATCCTTGAATATGTCGAGGTTAAAAAATATTAAATATATATTTATATTCATATTCATAAAACTGTTGATTTTTTAGCAAATAGACCCAAGGTAATTTTTTTTAAAAACATTTACACTTTTTGAATTAATAAGTGTACAATTATAAAAGAATGTGATATATAGGGCTAGGATTTATATGCAATAAAAAATTGTAAAATATGCATTTTATTTACCAAAATATGCAAAAACAAATTTTTAGTATTATTTATTATAATTCATAATTTATTATTAGCTCATCATATTATTGCATAAAATATTAGTTTAATTAGACGTAACTTGGCACTTTCACTTTTGAACTTTCGGCATACTGGACACTGTTATTAAAACCATTAAAATTATTAAGTATAAACGTCCGCACACATTTTCGCAACACATGACGTACTAACACAAAGTATTACTAAAAACTGTCGGTTTCGTGAAGTACCATTTAAAATTAACAATAACTTATAAAAATCAAAAAACGTTAGTTAAAAATGATCGAATCCTAAAAAATCTATGAATATGCAGTTATATGCATTATGCCCAAAATATGCAAAAATATGCAAAAAAAATTGGTCTTATTTAAACGAGAATAAGCCAAATCGTGGACAAATCTGGCAACCAATCAATTTGGACTTAAGGAAAAAAACATGCAAATGCATATAAATCCTAGCCCTAGTGATATACTTACTTAATTTCTATTATTTTTCTATTTAAATTAGTTCCATGATCTGACTTAAACAAGTAAGTTATGATTGTGCTTATACAATGATCAGTATTTTTTTTAAAAATAATATCAAAAACAGGACCAGGAATAGATGAAACAGTGATAGTCTAAGTAAACAAAAAATGTATATGAACAATTTTTGAGATTTTACATTTATTTCTAGTGCCTTTATAGGATTGGATACATTTACAATTTTTGCATATTTGTATAAAAAAGTTTTAAAAAAAGTAACACCTCAGTTGGTACCATCTAAAACTCTAATACTGTGTATGTCAAATTAAATTTATTTTTCAATAGTTCAATCAAAATCTTCAAGTACCAAATATGAACACAATTTGAAAGACTTTTTTAAATTTTCATTTAAATGAGTGAATAGAGAAAAATCGATTCATTCACCTTACTGAATATTATAAAATGTGTCTATATATATTGAACCCGTAATAACAACGCATATAGAATTTATCAATCTATTTATTTAACTAAATTAATTTATTAGCTAAATATTAACTGTTATAATAATCAATGAATTTATTTATATTTATAGATAATGCAAGAAAACGTTTCTCGAAGAATACCAGAAGGTGCTATTAATACAAACAATGATTTTGAATGTCTTACAGACAATGACTGTTTTGAAAAAAATAGTTATTGTGATATTAGTTTAAATTTATGCTCTCAATGTATGAATTGTAGCATATATTTTAGAACATCTAAAAATGGTATTATATGTCCAAAAAATATATCAGATTGCAGTTCTTGTTTTGATGGGTAAATATTAAATTTAAATTTAAATTTTCAGTAAATAAAATATGATACTTGTTACCTAACTATTAATTTTTTATAATAGCTATTTTGAAGAAATATTTTTTGGAGGAGAAATTTATGATTTATGCGTTCCAACATTTTCAATGAATTCTAATGGTATATTACCAACACCGGGTATTGATATATTTATTTATTAATAACTAACCTAACTATTTATTTTTTATTGAATACTTTTCTACTGATACAATTTATATGTTAAAATTATTTAAATATACATATTTTGTTTTCAGAAAAAATTAGTTCAAATTCATATTGGCAAGATTTTGGATTTATTTTTTTAATACTAAATATATTTTTTATTTTATTAATGTGGACCTATTTTTATAAAAGTAAGCATAACCATTTTTATAACAGTAAATATTATAAGAATAAAATTAAGTTTATAATTATTTATGTGCCTAGGAGTTTGGAATATAAATTCAAATGGCATGTCTATACAAGATAACATGGAGAATCAACCCCCACCTTATGAAAGTTGCATGAAATTGAATAACTATGTTACAGGTATAAATAAAAGTCATCACACACTGCAGTGGTGGCGGTAAATGGTTTTGTCTTAGCGACTTTCAGAGTACAACATGTACACCTCTATATATACCCGCATGCTATCTTCATATAATTTTACTTTCATAATAATATTCATTTTAAAGTTAGAACTGAATTGACCTATTATAAAATTTAAAGATAATATAGTTTACTTATAATTATTTGTCTTGAGGCATGTCTGTTATCTAGGGCATCTCTGGGGCTTTCAAATATTGAAGTAAATTATGAAACAAGTATGAGCAATTTAAAGCTGTACTTTGTTTGTAAATTTTAAAGTTATCATAATTTGCTTTAAAATTAAAATACCAAAACAAGCCTATAATATTTAATAGGTTAATACATTTTAATTTTAATATTAATTAATTATTGTGAAACGTAAAATGTTGTATGTTATATTTTTAAGATGGATTAAACACAAGCTGATATTATGTCATCATAAATTAATATTTAAAAACAAAAATTTATGCTATAGATGACGTCCAAGAGTTTCATTTGTTTACTGGTGAACAGCCACCAAGAAATGAATGGAGACACCAGAATGCAGTACCATTTCGTATACCCGATGATTCATTAGAGTAAGAGCAACACATTAATCAACATTTTTATTTTACATATCATTCAATTATTAGTAATCAAAATATTATACATTAGGAATATTAATTGTATTGATGAAACTGAAAATCTTGAAGAAGTTGACGGTGCTGTTATTATGAGGGGTAATTAAAAAAAATCTTTACATTAGTTTTAGTATTTTAGGTACTTATACATATAAATAACTAATTTTAGAAATTGAAGAACCAGAATTACATGATGAGGAAACAATGCCAAGTGTATGGTCTCCCCCACCTCCACTACCTTCAATATCAGAGTTGTAAGTTGTCAAAAATACACTGGTAGTTAATTTGTAACTAATAAAAATTTTTTTATTTACAAAAATGTACTTTTTTTTAGAATGCATATAGAGAATAGTGATAATGATGAACAAACTTGTCAACCTCCATTGAAACGCATAAGACTTGTTCAACAATCAATTGATGAAAAAAGTTATCAAGATGAAGATAATGCTTCGGACATGTCTCAAGACGAATAATTATAAGTCAACTATTAGATGTATTCACGAGGTTAAATCTGAAAATTAGTTTATAAGTTCAAGTATGTTATAAATTGTAAAAGTAAATTTAAGTTTCTCATTTCAATTATAGGTGGATATTTTTTAGTTTTATATTTAGTACTTATTATTTTTTTACTTGACAATTTTTAATGTTAATATTGTAAATTATTACCAATTATTAAAATATAAGTTATTCAAATAAGACTTATACTACTTGAGAAGTCTGATTAAATGGTTTTAAGATAAATATATACAATCTACCAGTAAAATTATTTTGTGTAATTTATGTATTATTTTATTTACATACTCTGTCTCATGAGAGAAATGTTCCGTTTAGTGCATGTAGACTGAGCTCAGCATCGCCACCAAAACATTTAATCTTTCTAATTGCAATCTACATATAAAAATATGTATGAGTTTACTCACTAATCTGTTGATGCTCGTCACTAGCTTACAAAACGGTGGTAATGGTGATGAGTGATGACAAAGCAATGTGGGGACACACGAGAAGAGTTTAGTAGATATCCTTCTCTCATGAGGTAGAGTATATACAAATTTATTATACTAATAATACTGACAAATGTATAACTAATTATTCAGAAAAAGGTATATTGACTGTTATATATCACAGTAAATAGGCCAAAGTTAAGGAGTACCTATTTAATCAAAAAATATGTTTCAAATAAACCCTAAATTTTAATTTTAAAATAGTCAGCTAAATTATTGAATATCATACAGAATAATATCTTCAAATAAATTTAGAGTATATAACATGTAAAAGTATATAATAAGAAATAATGATTTAATGTTAATTAATTTATAGTTAATATTATCTTCCTATTCATAACTCTTGAATTACCAAGATTTTTCCAATATACCAATTATGAAAACATTTATTAATAATATGATTCTAACTGCAATTACCTATTCCTCGTTATGCAGTAGTTGCTCGTTGTTTAACAATTCATTGACCTCTTGTCTTGTTTTAACTCTTTGATCAACTGGTACGAATAGAATTTCGTAAGATCTTAACATGAATATTCCAGTGGATATCACCGTTAATCCAATAGCAACACTCACAACACTTTTGTGCACTTTATTCAATACTCCATTCATAAATCTTGACATACTATTAACTTATTATGAGAAAAAATGCACGTAAACTTTATACAATCTTATAATATATGAAAAAAAAATTATTGTTAGGTTTTCCAATGAGTTATTAATTACCAACAGTTCAAGACAATTAATTAATATTATATATAAAAATTATAAATTATAAAACACGTGAATGAAGATAGTCGTGTTCACTGATCAGTCATTGATAGTTTGGTGCTATAAGTAAAATGTAAAATGTAAATAGTAATTATTGTATAAAAGATAAGACATAATATAATAACTTTAATATCATGATATAATGTTAAAACGGCCGTGTTCACCTCACGAATCAGAGAAGATAAAGGTGATAACTTACTGATAACACTCTGCCTGGTCAGACGAAAAAAAGTGGCTTACATTCGACAGCAATTTTGTAGTTAAAATAAAATCCACCGGGGGCACTACAAGCTTCGAACTTCCGAAGACCTGTTGTTTTAATAATGGCATTGCTGGCTCCTGGCTGCGGCTCAGTGCAATAAGTGCAAATGTGCAATAGAGTGCATTAGCCAGTACTCAGTAGCTACTGCCCACTAATCACTAATATACTAATCTATGATCACTATGGAGTTTAATAGTTAAATATCCTGTAATAATTCTTATAATTTGTCAAATAGTTTTAATTTAATTCTTTAGTTTCGATTATAATGTTTTTGTTTTTAATTTAAATTAAAACTAAATGTATTATTAACATAGTAAAATGTATTACTTTTTTTTTTCCGTTAGTATCGAGAACCGGAGGAGGAACCATGGTGCCAATACTTCTCCATACCTGATTTAAATTATAATTATGATCAGCTTATAAAAACATGAAACTTCAACAAAATGTTATAGTAAAGAAAAATTAGAATATTATGCATTTTTACAAAAGTTTAAGATATTTTATAGTTAATATGTTAGTTGTACTTATTAATAGTTATTTTAATTGTGATAGGTATTATTATTATTTAATTAGATTAAAATTAAGCTAAAATCTAGTTTTTTTTTTATATATATATTTAAGTAATTTACAATCTATACAACTATGTACAATGGGCAAATTTGATAATTAATATAATATGAAATAGCAGAATTTAGCATTTAGGGGCAGGCACTCAGCAGCACCACCCGACCGAGAACATTTTAGATGTCGTGGGTTTTTATTTTTTTACTTTTTTTATTTTAGCAGGTCTCTAGGCCACTGCCTTCTTAGTCTTCTGCGTACATTGCCAGGAAGTGAGGTGGAAGAAAGTTGCTTGGATTACTGTGAGAGTTTAAGTTGGAGTGAAATTTAGAGTAATGTGCTTTTGCTAATTGATTAAGTGTAGGAATTTTTAGGTCTTTGTGAAGATTTTTGTTTGTGAAGTACCAAGAAGAAGACGTTATTAATCGTAGGCAGATAGATTGAAAAGCTTGAAGAGTATTGGTGTTAGAGGGCTTTGCAGAGCCCCATAACTATATACCATACCTATGTCCAAGTTGGTCGAATTTTTGATTTGTATACCGTAAGTTTATTGGAAAAGGAAGTTTGGATTTTAAGAGTGGTCTAAGGATATGAAGTCTAGAGTTAACAGTTTTGCGTTTAGCTTTAATGTGTGGGCTCCAGGTTAAGCGTTTGTCGAGAGTTAGTCCGAGGTATTTGACTTCGTTTGCCTTAGGAATTGGTATATTGTTTAACGTGACAGGTGGAGAATCGAGATTGCGTAGTGAAAAAGTTATTTGAACAGATTTAGTTTCGTTTATTTTGATTTTCCATCTGTTTGCCCACAAGCTGATCATATTTAAATGGTTTTGGATCATTTCACTGGCTGTAACGTGGCTTTCGTGGGAGGCGGTTATTAGCGTGTCATCAGCGTATGTGCCTAAAGATGTATAAAATGTCTTGGGTATGTCATGAGTGAAAATCGAGTAAAGGAATGTGGCGATGTCGCTTCCCTGTGGGACTCCAGCTCTAATAGTGTAACGGGTTGAGTAGGTGTTGTTTAGGGGAACAGTAAAGAAACGATTTGATAGATATGAAAATCTAAAAGTTATATAATTATTGTATATTAATAATATAATATAATTAATATTTTGTATATTAAATTATAAGTATCTTAAAAATTACTTAATTTTGTATGTACTAATAATTGATTAAAGGACCATGAAACAAAAAAAATATTTTGGCTTAATTATTAATTAATAGTTAGTCAATTACTATAACTATAGGTGGTACCATGATAAATTACTACGTATACTAAAATTGTATACGTCGATTCGTTAAAACGCTAGAGCCAAAGAGATAGCCGCGTGACGTCACAAGATCACACGGCGCGGCGGCGGCGTATGCTTATATGCAGGAATCGCCGACGCGGTCTAGATTATTTATTTATAACTTTTGTTATATTCAATTATATTATAAATACGAGTAACTTCGTAGTCACAACAATGAACAGACATGCCTATACAAATACTCTATTTGGTTAATTATGTTTTTATCTAAAATAAGACTTATTCTATGTTAACGAACATTTTAATGTTTAAAGAACCGCATTTTACGTTTATACGTCTCCGTAAACGGACATATTTTCATCGTTGGGATTTTGTTTTACGAGGTATAGTAATTTACTAATGTAGTATTTACTAATTCAGTAATAGATTTACGTAGTGGAAAAATAGTAGACTTTAAACTTGTTCAAAAAGGTATGGTAAAAGGAGACTTGGAAAGAAAAGGTTGTGAATTATTACTTGATGATCTGACCAAAAACCAAAATTTTAATATTAAATTGTTTCTTGCTGATCGACATAAAGGAATTCGTTTTTATATTAGAACACAACATCCTGAAATACAACAAGAATTTGATGTGTGGCACCTATCTGAAAGTTTGATGAAAAAAAATGAAAACCTTAGAAAAAAAACACGAAGATGTATATTTATGGAAAAGTAGTATTAATATTTAATAATCATCTTTAGTGGGCTTTACAAAACTGCAAAGGTGACGGTCAATTATTAGTTAAAAAATTCACGTCTCTTCTACATCACATAAAAAATGAACATGAATGGGAAGAAAATGGAGTGACAAAATCATGCGATCATGATCCATTAACAGATGAAGAAATAAATAAAAAATTATGGTTAAAATCCGATAGCAAATCATACTATGCATTAAAAGAAATTGTAACTGCCAAAGATTTTATAAAAGATTTGCCACATGCAAAACATTTTGTGCATACTGGCCGCTTGGAATCTTATCATAATGTAAGGCTAAAATACATGCCAAAACGAATTCATCTGAAATAAGAGATATGTACATAAGATCCATCGTGGCTATATTGGACCATAATTACAATACAAACAAACAAATAGTAGGTGATAAAATGGTATACTCGAAACCGTTAGGGAAATACACAATAAAAAATGTATATGAGCGTACTAATAATGATTGTCGAAAACAAATTATGGAAAAAGTACTCGATTTGGCAAAAAAAAAAAACGAATATAATATCATAACAATACCAGAAGAAATTGAAATTCTTAAGTCCATAGCTCCAATACCAAGACCAAATATTGAAGAAATACGGTCTAAAAGATTTTCGAGATTTAACATTTAATTTCATAATATTCTGTTCAAAATGTTTACATTGTTATTTGTAGTTTTTAGAACAATAAATATATTTCTTTATCTAATCATTTATATAAAAGTATATATGTACCATATGAAATATCGAAATAATATTACATCAATTTCTATTCTAAATTCTAATATCATAGTTAATAAAGGTAATAAAAATTAATAACTTACATTTAAGTTTAGTAAAAAGACAAAACGTACACTAATATTTATTAAAACCCACAGACTTATGATAATTGTCTTAATTTTTAATTTTTATTGAATATAACAAAAAATTTTAAAAAACAACCAAGACCGCTTCGGCGATTCCTGTGTAAAAGTATACGCCGCCGCCGCGCCGTGTGATCTTGTGACGTCACGCGGCTATCTCTCTTTGGCTCTAGCAGTCTAGCGCCTTAACGAATCGACGTATACAAATTTTAGTACCACTGTTAGTTATATCATTGATTATAAATACTAGTATTTATAATCAATGGTTATATTAACTCATTATATATTAATTGAACCATATTCGTTTTTTTCGTTTCATGGTTCTTTAATAGGGCCCGGATTTAAATGCACTTAAAACCTTACAAATAGGTTCTAAAAAATGTCCTTAAAAAATGCATTTTACCTCAAAAAATGACCTTAAAAATGCCATTTATATTCATTTTGTATACAATTTGTTATTATAATTTAAGGTTTATTATTAAAATATATTTACAACTGCTACGATGTTGACACGCATATGTTTTGGGGCAATATTATTCATTATAGTTTAGATACTAAAATATATATTAATAAATACGCTCAATTTGTTTAGTATATTGAACGAATATGCATTAAAAACCATAAAAATGCTAAAAATGGAAAATAAAAATGTTTAGATTTGAAACACTCGTTACATGAAACGAATTTTATACTTGGAAAGCATTGTCTATAGACTATAATCAATCAAAAAAAGATGCACTATGCATTGAAATCCGGGCCCTAGTAATAGTAGTAATACTGTGATGATACCTATCTAAATTGTCATGTTGGGAACTACCCTTATATCATATTGTATATGATCTAAGGAACTCCGAACTATCGTATTGTGTGCAGGACAGGTGTTAAACTGTTAAATGTTAATGTCTTAGATCATATAGTAAATTAGTAAATGATCTAAGGTTAATGTGTTATTATGGATAAGGAAGACGAAACGAAAAACTGATGTTGGCAACAAAAGATAAGATTTGAATTTTGGTATATGATGTTAGGAACAAGTAGCAATAAAATTTTGACAACTGTTGCGCAGGAATATTTAACAAAAAATTGAAATTTATAACAAAATCATTAAGAACTTAAATTGGTAATACTGAAATTGATTGATTCTGTGTTTCTGCAGGCAGCTTGCTTAGCTGTAAGCAATTTTTTTACTTTATGAGTTTCGGTAAATTAATTATTGACATTAATTGACAGCTAACTGTACCGTCTACCAGGTTTTACTTTTAACAATACGTACAAACGTATTCACATCTTTGATTTAGTGCGTTTTAGGTAATTTTAATTGGTATTTTAGTGTGTATATTTCGAGAAATGTGTACTTATATTGAAGGCTTTTGAGGTAAAAAACAAGTGCGCACTTTAGCCCTTCCCAAATATAAGTAAGTAGGTATAAGTTATCATCCATCTTTTGAGGAAAATTTTTTTCATTAAATTTTTTAATATTAACTTAACATGTAATTTTAGTGTCTCCGATTACGGCTTGGGAAAAACTTCAACTGAATCTACACGGAGAAGATTTTCAACAGATTTATAACGATCATTTTCCAATTGAAGTGCGGCAGTTATTATCCCCATGGTTTGAAACTAAAGCTTGGTATGATATAATTATTTATTTTTCTTCTACTCATATATTTTTATAATTAGCTACACATTTTATAAGCATTAAGTCAAAATCATTAACATAATTAACATAATTTGACAAAAAGTCATAATTTTACAACATTACATTTAATCTTATTTTGGGTTATTTTATAATGCCTTACATTTAATGATTTTTCTAAAATATAATAAGAAAATTATTTTTAGTTACATTCATGCATTTGATTAACTTAATTTGTATTAAGTCTTAAAGAGTTTAATTTCTTTTAGATTTAAATATTAATTAAATTACAATAATCAGGTATCTTATTGACTAGTATTATACTATATATCTTAGATTTCATTCTTTATTGGAGCGTACTAAATTATAATGTTCTAAATGTGGTTTTAACCAATGACCAATAAATGTTTTATCATCGATCAAAACAAACAGTTTTGTTATTGTTTATTTTAGTTTTCCAGATCATTTTTTAATTTTCATCTTTGATATATCAATTCAGTTGTTCATTCAGCTATAGTTATAGACTATTAACTTCCTCATTAAATATTTCTGGTTATTATCGTCTCTATACAGATTTAATATATTTCCCTTGAAACTTTCTTTATCTTTATAAACATCATTCATACATCATAGGTATCACTTTTAAGTAGTTAAATGTGCATGCACTTATGCGCTTATATTAAGTACAAATATGCTCATATATTTTTTTTACTTACAATTTTCATTTTTACTTACAATTTTACCAAAATATATTTGTACATTACTAAATATTTACTTATAACAGCAGGAAACTGTAGGTCAACAAGGGTTTTTTGATTAACACTATACAGCAATACTTAGTGAAGACTACCAAATTAAATATTATTTAAATTTTTTTTTACGGCAAGATGTAAAAAAATTCATAAAATGTTTTGAAATCATCAATTGTAATAGGATTTTGATGACCCAAGTAACTGACCAATTTGGCCTAAAAACTCAAAAAAATCAACTTAAAATTCTACTTTCATACTTAGATGAAACAAATTTAGTTTAAAAATAATTATAGTTTAAATATAGTTTTTGTTCATTTTTGTAATTTAAAAGTAAGTATATTAAAAATTATATATATAAATTAAAAATAATAAATAATAAGATTTTATTATTTTATCCTAAACAAAAAAAAATTCTAAAGAAAAATACGTTATGGAGGTCATGTTATTGTATCTAAAAAATATTAACATTGATTTTAATTAGTAGTGGGAATATCCAGATTTCAAAAATCTGGATTATCCAAAGTATCCGAATTATTCAATTCAATTTTGTTGTTAAATTATATCATAAAACTTAAGTATTAATTCATTGTTAAATTTTCATTAAAATAAAATAAAATAATTTATTTTACCATGCATTAAAAATAATTGTATGCCTTAAGCAGTCCCATCGTAAGACATTTTCCACCCTAAAGCGAATAAAAATAATAATTAAATTTCTGTCTTTTTGGAAATTTAATATTACAATTTGCCGCCTCAATTTTTTTAAATGTTATGCCGCCCTAAAGCAACGCATGGCTTGCTTGTACCCTAGCGACGAGCCTGGCCTTAAGTCACATAAAAAGCAAATCCATAAATCTGGATAATTCGGGACATCCGGATTAATATTTGATTCAAATTCTGATTTGGATATTCGGGTTTCATGCTCATCCCTAATTTTTATACTATTATACGTGTTTAAATATTTAATTAATAATTATAAGGGACTTAGTATAGCTTGGTGGTTGACCTCAGTCACAAATGTTTTCATAGGTCAAACATTAGCTGGCACTGTTAGTTCCTGAAAGGGTGAAAACCAGGTTTTTAGTGATTAATTCTTGCCCTACATATACATTTTCCTCAACCAATCGTAACATCCCTTCAAAATACTAATGACCATAGTAGCCAATGCTTAAAAGTTAAAAATCGATGCAAAGAAAAAAAATGATGAGCATAAAATTTAATATAGTAATAAAAGGATGCTACACAATCATTTATTGTTTATGTCTTATAGATGGAGTTCATATCATATTATTTGTACAGCAGATAACATTAAGCTCAGTAAGTTTAAAAAAGCGGGTAAGTGGGTATCGCTCTGCTATACATTAGGGGGTGGGGTGGACCTCTGACTAGGGTAGGTTTGAATGGAATGATAGGTATCATTGTACACGAAAAACAATTCTGAACGGAGACTGTTTATCTTTCTAGGATATATTATAGATTATTAAACATTTTCAAATCTTAGATTTAAAAAGAAATATTTTTATATATTTCTAGCTTAAAAATAATTTGCGAATTTTCGTGATTTTCGTGATTTTTGCATAATATGTTGTCAAAATTCAAACATTGAATGCTTTTTTAAAAAAAAGGTGGGTAAGTCGTGGATGTCGCTCTGCTGTACAGTAGGTTACAAGTGGGTTACTGTAATGGATGGAATTAAATTTGAATCCAATGATATTATATCATTGTATACGAAAAACGATTCTGAGCGAAGACGGTTTATCTGTCTAGGATATATTATAGATTATTAAAAATTTTCAAATCTTAGATTTATAAAGAAAATTTTTTATGAATTTCTAGTTTAAAATTATTTGCGAAATTTCTTGATTTTTACATAATATGTTGTCAAAATTCAAACTTTAAATGCTTATAAAAAAAATTAAGACTACGCATTTCTCTTATTTTTCAATTGCTATTGTAAAACTATTATAGGAGCCATGTATTAAATTTTAAAATCTTAGATATAAAATGAAAATTGTTTATGAATTTCTAGCTTAAAATAATTTACGAATTTCCATAATTTTTACGTATGTTGTCAAAATTCAAACTTTGAATGCTTATAAAAAAAAATTGTGACTGAATTTATTTTATTTTTCAACTTCTATTTTTAAAATGTGTTAGAATCCTTGCATTCAATTTTCAAGCTTTTCTACCGAACAAATACATTTTTATCGATATTTATAGAAAAAAAAACTAAATAAGTTTAAAAATTAAAATGTCAGTAAACAGCTCAAAACAAATCTAAATATTTTGAAAATTTTATAAAATATAGAAAATGCCTATATAAACATTCAATGAAAATTTCAGGTATCTGCATTCATTCGTTTTTAGACTTTTAGAGTTACACCAAAATAAGAAAATCGCTGAATGTGAAATCCAGTGAAAATCTAATGTTGTAAAAATTTAAATTTCAAATGCTCATAAAAATTTAATTTGAATTTCCGGTGGACTTTTATTTGTGATAAAGATTGACAAACTTGTAAGGAATCTTGTATTAAATGTTTAATGAATTTCTAGCTTAAAATAATTTGTGAATTTTCGTGATTTTTACATAATATGTTGTCAAAACTCAAACTTTGAATGCTTATAAAAAAAAATTGTGTTTATGTATTTCTTTTTTTATGCAACTGCTATTGTAAAAATATGTTAGTAGCCTTGTATTAAATGTTCAAATCTTAGAATTAAAAAGGAAAACTTTTATGAATTTCTATCCAAGATAATTTGAATATTGCCGTAATTTTTACGTATTTAGACAAAATTTGAACTTTAAATGCTTATAAAAAAAAATTGTGACTATATATTTCTTTTATTTTTCAATTGCTATTGTAAAAATATATAATGAGCCTTGTATTAAATTTTCAAATCTTAGATATAAAAGGAAAAATTTTTATGAATTTCTAGCATAAAATAATTTACGAATTTTCGTGATTTTTACATAATATGTTGTAAAAATTCAAACTTTGAATGCTTGTAAAAAAAAATTGTGACTATGTATTTCTTTTATTTTTCAACTTCTATTGTAAAAATATGTTAGGAGCCTTGTATTAAATTTTCAAATCTTAGAATTAGAAAGGAAAACTTTTATGAATTTCTATCTAAGATAATTTGAATATTGCCGTAATTTTTACGTATTTAGTCAAAAAATGAACTTTAAATGCTTATAAAAAAAAATTGTGCCTACGAATTTTTAATATTTTTTAACTTCTATTGTTACAATGTGTTAAAAGTCTTGTATTAAATTTTCAAGCTTTTCTACCGAACAAATAAATTTTTATCGATATTTATAGAAAAAAAAACTAATAAAGTTGAAAAATTAAAATGTCAGTAAACAGCTCAAAACAAATCTAAATATTTTGAAAATTTTATCAAATATATAACACGCCTATATAAACATTCAGTCAATATTTCAAGTATCTGTGGTATTTTGTTTTAGAGTTACACCAAAATAAGGAAATCGCTAAAAGTGTAAATCCAATGTTGTAAAAATTTAAATTTCAAATGCTCATAAAAATTTAATTTGAATTTCAGGTGGAATTTTTATTTGTGATAAAGATTGAAAAACTTGTAAGGAATCTTGTATTAATTTTTTAAATCTTAGATTTAAAAAGAAAATTTTTTATGAATTTCTAGCTTAAAATAATTTGTGAATTTTCGTGATTTTTACGTATTTTGTCAAAATTCAAACTTTGAATGCTTATAAAAAAAAAATTGTGACAATGAATTTCTTTTATTTTTTAACTGCTATTGTAACAATATGTTAAGAGCCTTGTATTAAATTTTCAAGCTTTTCTGCCTAACAAATAAATTTTTATCGATATTAATTTAAAAAAAACTAATAATGATCGAAAATTTGAAATGCCTATGAATAGTTCAACTTAAGTCGAAATTTTTTGAAAATCGCATGGTGGATAGAATATACTTATATAAACATTAGGTGAAAATTTCATGGATCTATGGTCATTTGTTTTAAAGTAACATCAAAAACCAAAATCGATTTTGTCGAAAATGAGTTTGCGTAAAATTTCCCGTTTTCCCCTTAATTTTTAGTTTGTTTTTCTCGATTATTTAGAAAAGTATTAAGAATTTTTACTTTTGATCCCCCAAAGTATCAACTAGATTCACTTTCTGATCGAACGAGGTACTGAAGTCAAAATTCGAAGTACTTTTACTGCCCCAAAACGTGATGACAGAGAAAAAATAAAAAAAAACACATATCATGATAAATTCAATACATTCATCGCTCCGCTCAGAATCTAAAATTGTGCATATATATTTCTTTTATTTTTCGATTGCTATTGCAAAAATATGATAGGAGCCTTGTATTAAATTTTCAAATCTAAGATTTAAAAAGAAAAACTTTTATGAATTTCTATCTTATATAATTTGAACATTGCCGTAATTTTTAGGTATTAAGTAAATATTTGAACTTCAAATGCTAACAAAAAAAATTGTGCGTATGTATTCTTATAATTTTTTAACAAGTTATTAAAAAATTATATTTTTAGTTATTAATAATAACTATAAGAATAACTTATGAGGAACTTTGTATTAAATTTTCAAGTATTTTGAATGGGCCAAAAAAATTTTATCGACACTTCAAAAAATTGAAAATTTCAGTTATCTATAAATATCTCGAAAAAAGTCAAAATATATTGAAAATTAAATCATGTAAAGAAAATGCCAATCTAAATAACTGATAAAATTTTCAAGTATCTACGACTTATACTTTTTGAATAATAACAAATATTTAAAATCGTTTGAGGATAAATCGTTATCGTTACGCTATTTCGTAAAAATTTAAAATTCAAACGCACTTAAAATTTTTCCTATTATGATGCTTCAAGTTTTCTATATAGCTACTTAAAGGAAAACGTATGGAAAACTTAATGTTGTATTTTTAATCCTTAATTATAAACGCAAACAATTTTATGATTTTTCAACTTCAAAATTACTTGCAAATATTCGCGTTTTCGACAGATTTCGTAAAAATTTTAACTATAAACGCTTATAAAAAAAAATTGTGATTAACGATTTTTAATTTTTATTAGCTACAATAAGAACAACTCATAAAGAACCTTGTATTAAATTTTCAAGTTTTTTTGGGCGTCCAACATTTTTTTACCGACACTTTAAAAAAAAATCGAATTTTTCAGTGATCTGTAAATAACTCAAAAAAGTCAACAATTTTTGAAAATTAAACTGTATATAGATAACACTAACATAAACATTTGGTGAAAATTTCAAGTATTTGCAGTGATTAGTTTTTAAATTACAACCATATAAAAAAATCGATTTGATCGAAAACTGGTTTTGCGTAAAAATTCCCGTTTTTCTGTCATTTTTTTTTTGTTTTTCTCGATTTTTTTGAAAACTGTTGGAAAATGTTTACTTTTAACCTCTAAAATGCACCGAGGATATTCACTTTTACATCGGAAACCACCCACAAAGTTTGAAATCGAAGCATTATTTCGACTAGTTATGCTGTACACAGACACAAAAACAAAAAAACAAAAAACACACATCATTGTAAAATCAATACATTCATCACTTCGTTCAGAATCTAAAATTAGAGTGGAATGTTAATTCACCTCTTATAAAATGTTAAGGTAAAATTATTATCTAAGACATCTCATAGACTTTTTATTGTATTTTAATTTTAAAGAATGTAGTGGGTATTTTAAGAAGTACAAATAATTTACAATTTTGAAATACTCATAACTCACATTAAAATTAAAATATAATAAAAATCTCATGAGATGCTCTTGATACTAATTTTACCTTTAAATTTTTTATGAGATCAATTCACTCTAATTTTAGATTCTGAGTGGAGCGATGAATGTATTGATTTTACCATGATATGTGTTTTTAAGCTTGCTGAGCAACACATTGGCTGTGTTAACAAAAGTCTGTATTTCACCCTCTTTAACCTTTTTCATTTTTGTTTCATAATTAATAAATATAAAAATAAAAACCAGTGAATCCCCCCACCTTAATTTATTATTGAATCATGGTAACATTGGTTAAATAGATACCTTTGCTATTGTCACAAAATACTACCTATACCTTCTTCTAAAAGAGAAGCCACCAGACGGCTATAGGCAAACCGGTTTTGGTACGTAAATCTGGTGTCTTCATTTTTGGAACAAGGTATATATACTTTTGAAAAATTAAAAAATGAATTATTTTACTATTATTTTTAAGTTTATTTAAATATTTAAAAATAATGTCTATTGAAGAAATTTGAGTTTTTTTAATTCCTATAAAGTATGTTAGTAGTCAAAAAACAAAAAATACTGAAATTCAGTATAGGAATACTCTATTAAAAATCAGAATTATCAATTTGTTGATTAAATCAGAATTATTAATTGGCTATAAAATATTATATTAGTATGTATCATGTTTCATTTTTATCACTAACAATTTGAAAGATACCAAACAATTTCCATGAATTGATACAATAATAGGACATTAGTGTATTACACAATCAACTCTATCATCTTGTAATGTTCCGCCTAAATTAGAAATAAAGAATCCTCAAATATTATACAAAAATCTACTTATAAGAACATTGAAAATTAAAGTTAAATTTATTGATAAATTATTATTTTAAGTAGATATGTATTTAAAAAAAAAAAATACCAATAGTAGTAACAATTGTATCATTAAATTTAAAATACTGTCATAATCATAATTCTCCTAGTTACAAAATAAATAGCCTTTGTAAAAATATTATTTACCTAGCTTTATTCCATAATTAATAATTATGATAATTATTATCCAGCTAAGATTGAAAATATATTTATTCAATTCAAATGCAAAATTCCAGACATCTAAACATTACATTAGTTAAACCACTTTAACTCTCATATCCAAAAC
Source organism: Diuraphis noxia (assembly GCF_037042655.1). NCBI lineage: Eukaryota > Metazoa > Arthropoda > Insecta > Hemiptera > Aphididae > Diuraphis > Diuraphis noxia. The sequence goes on from NW_028301712.1 coordinate 53,823,223, forward strand.
TTATTTCAGCATTCTTTAGCATTGTTATCTTAGTCAGTGTTATCAATGTAGTTTATTATTACGACAGGGATAATGACGAGTACAATACAAATATTTATTATATTTTTTTTTCTGCTTCTGCATGTGTGTGACTTGTGATAATTATCCATAATGCTTGTATGAAATTACTATTTCCTGGGACCATCAAATTATGCTATGATAAATCAATCAGATAAGATTTAATATACATATACTAATCTATTTAAATTGTGTTTTTTAATGAAAAGTTAGGATACTAGCTACTAGTTAAATAATATTATTGTACAGAATTCGTCATTTTGATTTTATCATTCTTATGTTACAATATAAATGTGTGAAGTATTGTTGGTTAAATATATTAACTATTTAACTAGATCAAGTTAATATTTCTCAAATATTGAAATATTTATAAAATTAATTTGATTAAATTATTTTTTAGGACTGAAATCGATCCAGATAATTTAGAGCATGAAGGTTATATTAAAGGTTTATTTGTGTCTTTTGTTGATGAAATAGTATCTAAAGCTAATTCTATGGTAACAAATGAACAGTTTGCCAGTAAACTGAAACTAATTGATGCAGCAAAATTATATAAAGTGAGTATTTATATCATATATGTATTCAATTTTAGGACATGATATATTAATAAAAGTATAAAACAAATAATATTTTTTTTAGAAAATTTTAAACTTTATTTGTTATTATTTTTATAGGAAAAATACTCTCAAAACCCAAAAGAGTTGATAAGAATAATTAAGAAGTGTTTGGAATCAGAGTCCATGATGGCTCAACAAAATAATGTGTGTAATTTATAATGTTTATATTTATTTATAAAAACCAATAACCTTTAAATTTTAATAAATTGGATACATCTTGAGTTTTGCATGGATTGTATTTTCCATATCTTTATCATTCTATCACATTCTCTATGAAAATAGAAGAAAAAATAATCTATTATAGATAATTTATAGTAAACAGTATTCGAGTTTAATAATAAAAAGTTCTTTAAATTCTTTGAGAAACAAATAAAGAATACTGACGCTACTTGATAGCAGATCAAATTAAGAAATAATTTGGGGATTTTAGGAGCTAATCCCCCTCCCAATTTAAGCCTATTCTAAACTTTTTAATTCATTAATAATTAGGAGTAATAATATAATATAATAATTTATTACCACAAACTATTCTGTATTTGTTTGTATTTAATCAAATGATTACTGGTAAATAAACTTAAATTATTGTATTGTATTGTAATCTATTCAGTTTCAATATTTTTAAATTATTAAATTAAATTATTGTAAAATATTATGAGCTGAGCTGATATATTATTATATTAACAATAATTAAATTTGAAAATTTATACATTTTATATAGTCTCTAATGGAGGTCAATGTAAAACCTTCCCAAGAAATAGAAAACATTGAAATTATGCAACAGATGGAATTGATAAGTAACCATGTTGCTCATACAAATGAGATTCGCATGACAATTCAATCAGACATTGATTCTTTTAATATTATGTATTCTGAATGTACTAAGTGTACTCGTAAGTTTAGAAAATTATAAACTATTATCATGTATATTAGTAAATATCTGTATGTTCCAGAACATCTACAACACATGAGAAATCAAAGAATGAGCATTCCTCAAGGACCTGAAATTGAACGTAAATTAAAACAGGAAAAAGAGTTGTATGAAGGACAATTAAAGACTCAATCATTAAGTCTTAACAATGCTCTCTGTGTCTACATAAACAAACTTAATGAATCATTAAATTTGCTCAGTCCTGTTCAAGCTCATATTATTGATAAGGCATTAATTCAGTGGAAACGTGAACAACAATTAGCTGGTAACGGATATAAATACATGAAGGATATAGATGTCATACAAACTTGGTACTTATAAGAACTTACTATTAAATTAATATTGAATCAGTTAAATATTATGCAATATTAAATTCTTAATTAGGTGTGAGAAATTATGTGATTTAATATGGATAACTCGTTCACAAATTAAAGAAGCTGATCGTTTTAGAGTGAATTTGGGTCGTTATTTTGAATTACCTCAATCGTGTGAAATAATAAACACGCTTCTTGATATGACAACACAATATCTTTCATCGTTAGTGGCAAGGTGTGTTCTTTGTAATTTAAATTTATTTTACCATTCTTATTTCTCATATTTTTTACTTAGTACTTTTGTAATCATAACTCAACCACCTCAAGTATTAAAAACTAACACAAGGTTTGTAGCTGAAGTTCGTCTGTTAATTGGAGGAAAACTCAATATTCATATGACGTCACCTGTGGTATGAAATAATTTATTTTAACATCTATTTTAGCGGCTACATTTTTTTTTTTTGAATTGAAATTGTTCATTTTATGCAATTTTATGATTTAAAATTTGGCAATTCCCTATTATTGAATTTAACCAGTCATTACAAACATACAATTATAACTAGAGCCCGGATTTCAATGCAAAGTGCATCTTTTTTTGAATGATTATAGACAATGCTTTCCAAGTATAAAATTTGTTTCATGTAATGAGTGTTTCAAATCTAAACATTCTATTTTGCATTTTTTTGCATATAATGCCATTTTAAGTTTTAAGAGCATTTTTAGCATTTTTGGGTCATTTTTATGGTTTTTAATGCATATTCGTTCAACATACTATATAATTTTCTGTGTTTATTAATATATATTTTAGTAACTATGTTTAGAATGAATAATATTGCCCCAAAACATATGCGTGTCAACATCGTAGCAGCATCAAGTCAATTTTTCCAAATTTTTTTTTTTCAATAAAGTTATAAATATAGTTTAATAATAAATCCTAAATTATAATAACAAATTGTATACAAAATAAATATAATTGACATTTTTAAGGTCATTTTTTGAGGTAAAATGCATTTTTGGCTATTTTTTAGAACATATTTGTATGGTTTTAAGTGCATTTAAATCCGGGCCCTAATTATAACACTATCAAATATGTATACCATATTGTGAGGAAATATTTATATGCAAATTTTTATTTTGTTTAAAACAATATTCATTTTTTCATATCTTGAGTTTCAAGCCCTTTGTTTTAATATAATGTATCTTGTTATTAGAAGAAAAAAATTTACTCTAATATTTATACTAACGGAAAAAAACGTGATCTGTTAAGCTTAAATTTGCGATACACACTTGTTAGATGAAGACAACAAATATGTGTGTAGCGTCCTCTTAATATAAACATAGATTTTATTCCTTTGTTATTAAAAATACATTTTTATTTTTTGTTATCTTTCTTAAGGATAAGACATAAAGTCAATACATAATCTGATTTGCACTATAACATTTTTAACTATTGTAACTGACGGAAAAAAAGAATTTATTGCTTTCCCATGGGCGCAACTAGGGTAAAATTTATGGAAGTGCTAAAATCTAAAGCACAATATGAGAACCCCCCCCCCCTTGTTTTAAAATCAGAAGTGTTACTGTCACCGATAATGTAAAAAATCGGTACAGAAAATTTGGGAGTGCTAAGCACTCCCAAGCCCCTCCCTAGTCGCGCCCATGCTGGAAAGTCATTTTCCAATATTTTAACTGGCATTTAAAAATAAACTTTCGGTACAGGCGTGAAAAAATGATATTTTTCCTAGATTTTAATACATTAGCTCTTTAAAATATTTAATACACAAATAAAATTTCATCAGGTGTACAACTGAAATGAAGGTGTTAAAAAAAAGCAAATCAAGTTTATATTTTTTTCATAAAATCTATATTTATTAAATCCTCGATATTAGAAAAACGTAAAGTGTCTGAATTGGGACTAAAGATTTGTCTGTTGAATAGAATAAAGAAAAAATTATTTCTAACAGTTTCGGTGACAACGGACAAGAAGTAATCGCTAGGTTTTTGATGATCATGGTCATTTTATCATATTTTTTTTCAGAGCCATATGAATTAAAGATGAGATATAAATATAATTACTACATCTACTATACAGTTTTATGGTCAGAATGTCTAACATTATTACAGTAGTATAGTGTATTTCAAACTGAATGCTTTGATATTTTTAATTGTTTAGTATTAAATTTTATTTCTTGTCCTCTAAAACTGCACTTCCAAAATAACCACAAAAAAATTCAATATTTTTGCTTATTATTAAAATATGCAAATTAAACAATTTGACAATTTTTAACTATATTATGTAATGATAGATAGATAAATAAACTAATTTGTAAAAAATTGTTGCTAATAAAACCATTCCATTGAATACAGATCCTAGCTATAGTTATGACATTAAATGTACTAGGTTAAAGTATCCATAGTCAGTGAATCTCAAGCAAACCAAATAATTGGAAGAAATAAACCTGATGGAGAATCTTGTGGTGAAATATTAAATTGCACTGGAAAAATGGAATATCAACCAGTGCAGAGACATTTGTCAACTAATTTCCGGTAAATTTTAACTTTTAATTTACTGTCTTTTATAATTCAATCAAATAATAATTTGTTTTAATTTAATAGAAGTATGCAACTAAAGAAAATTAAGCGTACTGAAAAAAAAGGCACAGAATCTGTTATGGATGAAAAATTTTCAATTTTATTTTCATCCAAATTTTTCATTGGTAATGAACTTCAATTTGAGGTAAGTTTTCTTATCATTTTTACTTTGAAGCTTTTAAATAAAAATAAAAAGAGAATAAAATATGTATCACATGAAGTTAATCTATGAAAAAAACATAGAACAATATAGTAACACACTGCTCTTTGAAAATATTTCCAATTTATTGTAGGTAGTCTATTGATTTTGAATTTAATGTATTAGAAAAATAATTCAGAAAATATAATATTGGGGGTGGAGCATCGCTCTTTGGGCATTTCGCGGTGTCTGGAGAGAGAGGCCGCCGCCCCCCAACCGAACATAGCAGAAACCTATTCAAAATTCTGCCAAAATACCCACGTGTTTAAAACCTACAGTACCTTACCCTACAGTTCCCCCAGGCTAATGACCTCAGTTGTCAAAGCCTTAACCCTAAAAAAAAATATATATATATATATTATATAATTTATACAATTAAGAATTTTAAAAAGTAATACTTAAGTGTGTTATATTAAAAATTTGCTTAGGTATGGAATTTGTCATTACCTGTGGTTGTTATTGTGCATGGGAATCAAGATCCTCATGCTTGGGCTACTGTAACTTGGGATAATGCTTTTGCTGAACCTGGCCGGGTTCCATTTAATGTTCCCGATAAAGTACCATGGAGAAATGTGGCAGATGCTTTAAACATGAAATTTTCTGCAGCTACAGGTCGTGGTCTCTCTGAAGAGAGCTTGACATTTTTGGCCGAAAAAGCCTTTAGGTAAATAGATAAGTATAATAATAATTTATATTATTAATATAACTAATAATCAAAATATATTTTCAGAATGCAAAATGTAGATTTTAATCATATGGTTTTGTCATGGTCACAATTCTGTAAAGAACCATTGCCACAAAGAAGTTTTACATTTTGGGAATGGTTTTATGCCGTAATGAAAATAACTAGAGAACATCTCAAAGGTCCTTGGACCGATGGGTAATTACTAGTAAATAACTATGTACAATATTTTATGTTAACTTAATATTATAATATAAAATGTTTAGTGCCATTATGGGATTCATAAGAAAGTCTGATGCAGAAGAGATGTTGACAAGATATGCTACGGGTACATTTTTATTAAGATTTTCAGATTCAGAACTAGGTGGGCTAACTGTTGCGTGGGCTGGCTGTAAGTTATATATGTCATTAGATTAATAATGAGTATATTTAATAATTTAATTTTTTTTTTTGTTTATTTTTCAGCCAATGATTCAGATGCTTATAGTTTACATCCTTTCTCAGCTAAAGATTTATCGATTCGAAACTTAGCTGATAGACTATTGGACTTGCCATATCTCACAAAGTTATATCCTGATATTGATAAAAATCAAGCATTCGGAAAATACTATACTCAACCTCCAAGTATTCATATATTTTTATTGTTACATATTAGTTTTTTTATAAATTGAACTTAATTAATTATCTTAAAGTGTTGCGACCCCCTCCCCCTTCACAATTATGTTCTAATTGTCAATTAATTTTTATTTGTCATCTATTATTTTGTTTAATTTCTTTTTAATTTTCAAGTATAATTTTGGTATGATATAATGTCAAATCTAACACTATGAGTCAAGACATTAAATTATTTATTATTTTGTTTTATCAAATTAAATATTATCCTTGTCCTTTTTTCTTGTGATTATAGACATCAAGTTGTAGGTTGGTGAATATTAAATATTGAATTAGTGTCTCCAATACAACTTTTTTTACTGAAAAACTGCATTATTAATGCTCATTTATCAATCATATAATTGATATTTTCAAATCGCTCTTATATTTTTATCTGAAATAAATAGTAATCCTATTCTTTAAATCTTAAATTATTATGTTTAATATATTTTTTATTTTCATTTTTTTCATAATTTAGATATTAGCACTCCTGTTACAAGTAATGGATATTTAAAGCCATTACTAGTTACGCATGTTCCTGGTTGGGGTGGACCTGGAACCAACGGACAAGGAATGAATAGCTATCCAAATACTCCTCAGAATCACATGTTTCATGTTAACAGCCCTGGAAATTGTAGCATTAGAGAAACGTCTTCAGTACACAGTGAACCAGTGAATAAGTAAGAATACTTCCAATAATTTAATGCACAATCTTTTTTAGCTTGAATTTAGTTTTGTTTGAGTTTAAAAGAGATTATATTAATTAGAAGTGAGCGAGTAAATTTTTATTATAAATAAGTTATGCTTTTAATTTTAAGAAGGTGTTAATTGTATTGCTATTAGCAGGTGTTAATCATAGATCTTTAATTTTTGTTTTTGAGTTTTCATAGGCAGTATGTTTTGGTGACAGGTCACAATGATCTCTTGTACATATTTTGAGTATATCTTGTATATTTTATTTTCATAAATAAGATTATATTTTAAAATATTTTTGTATTAAATTGTCCTATCTTCGTATTTCGTAAAAATGGAAAAACTGTTCATTATTTTTTGTTAGCTGTTACCCGTTATTGGTAATTGGTAAATATATAAACATTCTCATACTCTTTTTACTAAAACATAATGTGCTAAATAAATTTAAAAAAAAAAAAACATTACATTTATAACATATTAATATTCTATACAACTTCTATTACATTATTAATTATTAGCCTTCAAATAATATATATATTATAATCTAAATATTGAAAAATTATCATTAGACATTTATTATAAACCATGTTTTGTCCTATTAAACCCAAATTGGCTGAACTTTGGGTATGGGATTAGATTTAATTTTGTTTAATTAGAAATATTATTGCAATATTATATAAATTGTCTTATTTTTTACTTTGTTTATTTTTATAGATCCAAACTTATATGCTCGCTCACTTCTAATGATTTTTAAAGTGGTGTACATAGAATAAATTTCATGATGTTGATATGAGAAATCAAGTTTAACCTTTAAAAGTGATTTTATTTTGAATTTGTATACAAAGTATATATTAACTATTACTATATTATATTTATTCAAATTTGTGCTAAATAATATTAATATAACAATAAATTAATGGCAGTACTACGTACACTACTCATTTTAATATTCATGTTATCAGCATTTACCTATATCAGTTATTATCAATTTTATATTTTTATTATATTTTATTTTTTAGTATAAATAATGCATGACCATTTACCTTTTATTATTAATATGTAAATATTATATGGAGCCTTTAAATTTTAATTCATTAACAATTAATCATATTATTACAAAAAATATTATTGCTTATCAAAATAAAACCCCTATAAAATTATGAAACCTTAATAAATTAACTTTAAGTAATTGAAATAAATATATTAAGTACTAAACAGTTTCAAAACCTTTCAATTTTATGTATTTACCCGCTTTACCAGTTTATTTTTAATTTAATTACAGTAGTTGTCATTTATTTTCCATTTAATAGATTTTTTTTCTCACATTATATTCGAATGATGTATAGGAAATCAATTTTACTTAATAATTCTTTTATTTAAAAATATAAATAATTTTTTTATATTTAAAATTTTTTTTTCATATTTATTAAATGGTGTGTCCTAATAAATTTTTTAATTTTGCTTATGATTACCAGAATAACATCAACATGACACAGCATTCTAGTATTTACGTTACTTTAATTGTTAACAATGTGTGGACTTTTATTTGTCTTTATACTTAACATGTTTCCGTGGACTGTGTATGTCTTTTTGCAGTTTTCAGACAGTGCATATTATGATAGAAGTAAAAAAATAACATAATTAAATTGCTCCTATATGACCATAAGTCCAAACAATGTGTGTACATATATTTAAAACATGCATTTAGTTCATGCTTAATAATAATAAAATAACATTCAGCCACGCTTAAGGAATAATAAACCATTTTCTTAAAATATATATTTTGGAACCAAATGGCATAAGAAACGCGTTGCATAAGATACCTAACCTTGGAAATAATGCTGCAAAAATCAATCCATTTGAATGCATATAAATGTATTAAAATCTAAATATTTAATAACTGAATTGTATCTGTTAAATACTAAATGTGGGTAGTCATTTTAAATATAAAGCAGTTTTTGTGCTATGCATACTGTTTTAACATCCATTTTTATATGCATTGATGAATTAAACATAACCTTTAAAATTTATTTTGATTAAAATAATATTAACTGATGAAAATAATAAATGGTAACTACTGTACTAATAGTTGTATATTATTCTAAATATATTAATATATTTATCAGTAATTTATATTTCATTAAAAAAAAAAAAAAAAATTATAATTTATATTCAATACTAGAAACTTTTATATATTTATATCGTATATCCTCGACTTATAAATCTACTTATATTATTCTTTTTGTAAAGGTTCCAAATATTATCATAAAAATTTAAGTGTAAAATGTTTTTATATTACAATAAAATAATTTTTAATTTTGCTTTAACTCAACAGTACATCTGAAAAGTACCGTCCAGGGTCGTTTTTTTCTGCTGCCATCCTATAACGGGATTTAGGAATGCCTGTACTATGATCCTGGGATAAAGTTCCGAGTCAATTTGGATGTTAATTTTTTATTATTATTATTACATCTGTTACCTTATTTTCATCAATATTCATCAATAGAATAGAATAACTAAAAACTTAGTTCCTTTAGCATACTCTTAATCTTATTAGATTTTATAGGTTGCATTTATATATTAAGAACTGTATTTTAAAACATATTACTAAAGTATGATTGATTTAATTTGATACAAAAATTAAGAAAATGAATAAGGTTGTGTTTAAAACATAATATTGGTTTTTGAAGGTGTGCTTTGAAGCATAAATGTTTTCATAGATAGGCTAACGCTAATGTGTATGTGTTAATAATTTTTAAATTTATCAAAACTTAGCTTATAATTTTGACAAATATTTTTATTCATAATTTCAGTATTGATTGCTTTTGAATCTCAAACATAACTGAATACATTTGAAAAAAATGCATTAAATGTTTGCTATATGTATTGAGTACATATTATACTCATATTAGTTTTGTTAAATTTATGTATAATAATAATATAAATGATATAAATGTTTTATTTATTTTACTGGCTTAAAAAAATATATTATTTTGCTTATTTAGTATGATGGCATTTGGAAATGATTCCTTAGAAATGGATTTTTCTTCGAACTTAAATGACATATCGCATGTGGATGAAGCGTTTTTTTAAAAGTAATTTAGATATGTTATCTTATAGTCTAGATTAGGTAAGCCATTCAATGTCATAATGATTAAAGTATGCATTAAACTGCTTGTGTTAGTGTGAAATTTTGATATATTTCCTTATTTTTTTTTTTATAATTATTAGTATATAAAATATTGACGTATATATTTTACTCAATTGTTATGAGTTAACCTTTTTTCAAACCAATTTGAGTGTATAGTTTTATCATTTATCATCATTGATTTATTATTTCTTTTATTTGAATTATGCATTTATTATTATTACCTTAGATTAATTATTATTTGTGTATATTATTGAATATAATTTTTGTGATCATCAAGTCATTATGGTGCTTAGTTAACAAACTGCTTCGTTTCGCTGTTATTACTTATTTTATTATTATTACGCTTGAATATTTTGTCAAGACAATTCCTTCAATATTGACAGGTAATTATATTGGAGTTATGCTTAATTATATATTAAGTATGTAGTTACAGTTATTCATAATATGTTGTTATTTGCATTGATGTATACATTTACTGTTAAATCACTAAGAATGTCTGGTTTTTAAAATATACATTGGATTCATGATAAGTTGATAACCTCAGTAAGTCTAAATAAATGCCATTTCCTTGCCTCATCTAACCCTAGTAAGTGGAAACAATTTAATTTCCCTTGAATTTCGACTTATCAAGGTTCCACTGTACCTAATTTCATTTTTGAGTAAAATAATTATTAGTGTTTTTCACATTTTGTATCAATTATTATTTTAGAATTTTTTTCATACATTTTTTTTACGAAGTGTAGTTTAGTGAAATTGACATTCTTGGTGATTTTCCGTTAATATTTGTTTAGATAAAAATAATGTGCTTAAAAACCTATAGTTTCTTATATTTGAACAATTTTATCATTGAAGTAATTTTACACTTACTATATTTTATTGTTAGATAAGTATATTTGTATTGTTTACTTGGTAGTTCATCTATTGTAATTTTGTATACAAAATTATTTCCTTATTAATTAAAATATTAAAATACTCACACATTTAATTTAATTTAATGATAAAGTATGCACAAACTTAATAAATTAAATTAAATTAAAATAGATAGTAATTTAGTAATGATAAAAATAAATATTGAATTTAATGTTTTATCCTATACATTTTTTGTCATTTTTTTTTCAAACACTTAACTAGCTTCAACAAATATAATTAGTTTTTGACTTTTGGAAGGGATTGATAGTGGTTATTTACTAGTTAATTAAACTAAAGTTTTGTATTTATATAATTAACTATTATAAATGAGTAGATATTTTTTGAACATGCTTACTTTTACATAAAATTACAGTTACTATTTCAGGCAATAATGAAATTGAAAACCAACTTAAATTTGCATGTTTAGTGTGTCAGTTTACTGAAAATTTTCTCGTCTTTTTTTCATATTGTTTCCAATAAATAATAATTATACAGACATTTTTAACTTGTGGATCCTATGTGGATAAAATTAAGAGTCTAATTTAACTTCGTATAAACTCTAAATTTAAAAAAAAAAACCAACCCAATATCCTTAGGTTCAAATTTGATAACTCATCGGTGGCAAGGTAATAATCTTTAAAATGGAATTACATAATACCTAACTTGTAAAAAACGGCATTCAATCCCTTTCTTTAAAATAAAATGTATTTTTAATGTACTCAAATTGTTACTTTTTAAAAACATATGTTTGTTATGTTTTATAATAATTATGGTATTTATACTTATACTTAAATATGGATGTATATTTTAAATGTGTTTTTTTTTTTAATAATGGAAAAATACCTAAACTTGTATTTTTAAATTAAATATTGGTGTTTATACTGTAGTTATTGTGTTAATGTTTTATGTATAAAATCAATCCTATTTATAGTCTGTCTGGATATCAAAGTACCCAAACTGGAGTTTTTACTTGAGTTCAATAATGGTCTATCGGATCAGTTTATCATGATATAATCGTTAACAGTTGTCTGTATTTGAACATAGTAATATATAGTGTTGGCCAACGATATAATTTTCAATATCGATATCGTATTTTTTCCCCCGATATCGCAATACGATATCAGAAAAATACCAATATCGATATCAAAGCATATTAAAAATTTAAAACATTAAAAGTATAGAATGCATATTATATTATGAGTGTATTGAAAGTATATTAAAAGTATAGAATACATATTGTTTTAATATTATATTATGAATGTAAATTAATTATTAATTAACAATTATATATTATTTTGTATAAACTGAAAAGTATCCAATGTATTTAATCAAAAAATTTCTTTTTTCTTGTTATTTGTATAAATAATAAAATTAATAACGAACGTAATAATTACGAAAATAATTACGACGTCTCGCCGCGAGTTAACAACCGATACTGAATTTAGATTAAATTGTTTGGTGTGGTGGTTATTTCTTTGGAACATATTAATATCGCCTCGTATCATAATCTAGTAGATTAAATCTACGTTTTTATCTTTATTATATCTGATAGATATTTTTTTTAAATTTAATTTTATACTATTTACTCAGTTTAGTGTTTAATCATCCGTAAAACCGCAAAATTCCGAGCCCCGATTAATCACACCGATATTGCGATATTTTCGATAATTATTTTTAGATATCGATATCGAAATTATTGAAAAAATACCCACGATATTGATATCGTATCGAATTATCGATATCGTTGGCCAACACTAGTAATATATATATAAATTGTATCATTTGTGTATCTGATCCTCGAAAACTATAACAGATGAGACTCAAGCAGGAATATCTGATAGATAGTTGTACCTCTCTTACTATAGCCTGATTCTAATCTTGATATCTTTTTTTTATATAAGTCATCTATTAGAATTAATTATTTACAATATGTAATAGCGTATAATAAGTTAAAAGTTTAACTGTACAGTAAGAAAAGGAATATTAGAAACGCCTGAGCTTAAGTGATTTACTTAAGTTATCCTTCTGTTATCAGAAGCAAACACTGATTAAAGTATTTTTACAGCCACATTAAAAGATGACGGACAAAAAAAATACAACCTTGATATGGTAAATCAGTACATTCATTGCTCACTAAGAATCTAATACGCTTGCAGACTTTACTTTAAAACCTTTTGATAATAGTCATTAGTTTAAAATTTAAAGAAGACTTAGAAAAATTAAAAATATTTAATATAATTACTATTCTAAATTTGAACATTCCTATATGTATGTACTTGTTATTATTTTGATTAGGTAACAACTAACAAGTATCTTCATTCCTTTATTAGTTATTACTCTTTTATACACATTAAATATATTTTATAATTTATATATTAAAATAAAGTATAACAAAAATTATAATTATCTTTTTTAGTAAATCCTTAACACAATTTTGACCCGTCTAGTCATGGAATAAGGTTAGTAAATAGTTAACACTATAAAGTAATTTCATTGTGTGATAAAAATAAACTACATGATTTCACTATGGGTTGTGTATTAATTAGATTTTAGATTGATTCCAATAGATACTTAAATTAAGAACTTAATAGATTTTTATTGATTTGGATCCTTGCTGATTCCAACAGCAGCTGCTCTCACGACACGTTCATGTAATTTATATCCAATTTGGGAAACTACAACCACAATACCTCCTTCTTTGCCTTCAACAACCTAAAAAAGAAAATAATATTATTTATAATTCTATTTAATACTTAATTATACAAAGTTACCTGTTCAAATAAAGCTTTATGACAATTAGGATCAAATTTTTCATTTAAAGGATTTATAGACATTAACCCATGTCTCTGGAAAATCTTTAAATAGATAAAATATGTAATATTTATTTATTAGTTAATTTATATATATATTTAATATTATAGTATATTATTTGTAATACTAACTGTTTGTAATTGTGATTCAGTAGTCACCAAGCCTTCATATAAATGTTTCAAATGTGGGTTACTATCAGATACTTCTTCTTTCGGAACACATTCAGTAGCTTTACTTAAACTGTCGGCAACCTAGAAAAAGTAAAGTTATTACTTATGAACTATAATAGGTATCATATAAATATTTTAAATTAAATTGTCATTCTTACATCTAATAAATCTTTACAAAATCCTTGAATAGCATAAATTTTAGCATCAGCAGTTTCTTTAACAGTACGTTTGCGTATGTTTTCTGTTTCAGCTAAATACCTCCTGACTTTTTCCTATACACAATAAAGTATCATAAATACTATCTTTAATCTGTAATTTATATGATATTTAAAACATACTGTTAAATTTTTGTTTTCTTCGTGTAGATCTTCATTTTGTTTTACAAGGGCTTCAATATCAATCTTATTTTTACTTTCTTTTAATGGTTCTTTACTATCATCAGCTGCAGCATCTGACACTTTACGATGCAAAATGTTGTAGCCCATTAAGCTATTTATCCTGAATAGAAAAAAAACAACATTCGCATTTTCATAAATAATTGAGGTTTGCCAATTTGTGAAAAAGATATTCTAAACAATAAATATGCAATATGTTTACATTTTTTTTACGCCATCCAAAGTCCAGATTTAGTTTAATTTTCCTATTTTAAATTTCTAGCTGAATTATAAAAAAAATCCAATAAATAAGTACCTACTGTACATCAATAATTATAATATGCATTTTAGATTCTGAGCGGAGCGAGAAATGTATTGATTTTACCATGATGCTTACAATGCTCCTTATTTTGGTGTATCTCTAAAACAAATGACCGCAGATACTTGAAATTTTCACTGGATGTTTATATAGGCATTTTCTATATTTAAAAAATTTTGTTTTGAGCTGTTTACTGACATTTTAATTTTTCAACTTTTTTAGATTTTTTCTATAAATAAATCGATAAAAATTTATTTGTTGGGTAGAAAAGATGAAAATTTAATACAAGGATTCTAACACATTGTAACAATAGCAGTTGAAAAATATTAAAAATACATAGGCGCGATTTTTTTTTTTATAAGCATTTAAAGTTCAAATTTTGACTTAATACGTCAAATTCACGAAAATTTGCACAAATTATTTTTGGCTAGAAATTCAAAAAAATGTTTCTTTTAAAATCTAAGATTTAAAAATTTTAATAATCTATAATATATCCTAGACAGATAAACCGTCTCCGCTCAAAATCGTTTTTTGTAAACAATGATATAATATCATTGGATTCATATTTAATTCCATCCATTACAGTAACCCATTTGTAACCTAATATACGGCAGAGCAACATCCACAACTTACCCGCTTTTTTACCATTAAAATTGTAATTTTTTTACATTGAATGCTGGTTTTGTTATATAATACCATAATGTAATGCATAATTTTTTTATTATGTTTAATTGCAGTTGTTAAGCTATCATATTTTAATACTAGCAGCTAATAAACAATAAAAATAAAGTAGTTATATGCATTTTAAACATATTTCTTATGTTTGACCTTGATACTTCTTATGTGGGGCTTACAAAGAACAAGAAAACGCTAAAACAAAACATCTCAATTTCATCAAAGAGATAGGAAAATCTAAAATGTTCTTAAAAACAGTAGCAAAGCATTTGGCAGACTATGGGTGGACCAGGCATTAGTCTTTTAACTAACCACTTCCTAGTGTTGGGCAATGTGTGTTACTCGTTACAGTCCTTCCCCTCATATCCACATCAGGAAATGTAATTATATTAATAAGTTAAGTAGATATTTATGTTATTACATTTTCCTGGTGTAATATAATATAATTATATGAACAATTTTGTTATTATTTTCAATTTAACTGATTATAAACATTAATTATAGCCTATGATTTTCTCTTTAGTGGAGAGTTAGTTTTTGATCAACCATGGCGAAGAGGAGCATTATTATAATACAGTTTATACAGGCGATTTAAAAATGTTAAACAGTTTACCTACAATGAAACAAATCGTTGTGAAATTTAAAATGTCACTCTTTTCAAGCGCTTCTGTCGAATGCTCTTTAATGAAGCTAGATTATTGAAACAAAAAAAGAGGTAAAATAACTGATTAAAATTTATTTAAAATAGACTTTTTATGACATAAGAGTAATGTTATTGTAACTAGTTACTTTTGAGTAAAATAAGTAATGTTACACATTATTTTTATTCTTGAGTAACTAACAATTAATCTGGTAGTTAACAATTTTATTTTGTAACTAGTAACGTAACTTAGTTACTTTTAAAAATTAACTTTTCCAACACTGCTACTTCCTGATTTTCGACAATACTACAATAGACATAAGTTATTAAAAAAATATTTAATTCCTTAAGTACATACTATTATTTAATAGGTAATCAAACAACTAGAATTCTGTAACAACATTTCTACCCTTAAATCGTATTAATTTCATAATTACATACTACCATTATTACGTAGGTAGCATGAACAACACAAATTGCTACAAATGATTTATTTGTATCCTGATAAAATTTAACTTACCTACTTTCCGTTGCCAATGAAGTACCCAAGATGGATCTACAAATGCGAAATGGATAATTTATGATTGAAGTCATTTTAATTGTAAGATATAAGGTTTAAATATAAATGAATTTTCAGAATTTGGCCACAAAATTTCAAAAATACAGAATATAATGAATAGATTCATGCGGTTTAAGCATAAACCATACGTGATACAGTTATTGTCAATTTACACCTTAAGATAACACACAATTTTTACATACTATCAGCTATAGCCTATAACTATCGAGTCATTATCGCATCGTAAAGATTTTATTGAATATTTCATAATCATATGGAATATTAACTGAATTGGACAAAAATTATGGATAATCATTGGAATTAGAATTAAACCAAAGAATAACTCGGTTCGAATTTGATCAAACAAAATATGGTGTAACAAAAAGTAGTAGATAATAAAATATTATAGATTCCACGAGTCCTAACTCCCAGTTGTCTCCTATATAGTTTACTTCAAACCACATGCATTTTTATTTCTGTAAGTACTCAGGCCTTGTTGATCGTAGAAACATAATTTTAGTATAAAAATAATTACGAGAAGTTTTGCTTAAGAATCTTTAAACAGATATATCGATATCTAAGTTTTTCGATTTTATATAATTTTATGAAAAAATGGAAATTTGTTAGAAATTTAAAATGGAAATAAAATTGGATAGAAAATATGAATCAAAAATCTGGTCCCTCAAGATATTGAAGTACAACTTTTCGTGATTATTTTGATACTAAAATCATGTTTTTACGATTGTCGAAGCCTGGGTACTTTCGGAAATAAAAAAGCATGTTTTTTCGGTCGATTTTTTACTGTAATGGCCTTTAAAAAAAAAATAAATATTTTATTCAATCTGTTACAAAAAAGAACAACTGAGGAAGTAATAGATAGGAGAAAAATCAAAAAATAAATAAAAATAAACAAATACATAAAGATGACAGATTAAACAGAGTGTAGGAACCTCCGGGCGTAATGTGAAGGTAGGGTACAGCGATTTCGTTTGGTTTAATTTCAGGTCCTGTACTGTGTACCATGAGGCTATATAGTAGGTCAAGATGGGTTTGCATAAAAGATTCAGCTAAGTGCCAAAGTGACATGCAGTAATGCTTTGTCATTCGCAAAGTCAGTTACTATTGTGTTTTAAGTACTTAGCTAGTGCCTAGTTGGTCTGCGGTGAAGATGTTAAAAAGAAGTGGTACAATAACTGCACCTTGCGGGACACCAGCTTCTATTTTAGAAATATGTGAAAAAGTTGTTCCTGAGCACACATAATCGTATTATAGTAGTGGCGATCACTAAGTTATGATTTTATAAGTAGGTACAAGTATGGAGGGAGGGAATTGCTTTTAGTTTGTGGAGGAGCCCTATGGTGCCAAACTCGATCAAATGCCTGTTCAACGTTCAAGAACACTCCTGGGCATATAAAATTTTTTCAAGAGAAAAGGAGATCTTATCTACAAGACGGTTAATTTGATTTGTTGTGGAATGATTGTGCCTAAATCCTAATCGAGTATTGGGGAGGTTTTTTCTGTGATTGGTAGGAGACATTTAATAATCAGTTTTTCGAAAAATTTCGAGAAATTGGGTAAAAGACTGCGATGATTGGTCTAAACGATTGAGATATTTTTGTGAGTTTGCCTGGTTTATAAATCATTATTATTATTACCTATTACCTACCTCTAAAGTAAAACAGATTTAATTATTTATTTATTATATTTATTTAATCTGTACCTATTCAAACTTCAAAATTCAAGTGAATTGCCTTCATTACATTTTATGGGCAGGATGGCTGTGGCCTGTAGGACATTCTATTCTATATGAATTAAACTTAAAAGTTTTAAGTTTTAACCACAGCTTGTGGTATAATATAATTTTAAAATATGCAAATATGCTATAAAATAAGTTGTTGGAAATTGAAACAGCGTCTGTCAGAGTTTTCGTTTCTATACTAACCAGAAACGGTAAAACTCAATGGATGCTCTACGGTTCTACTTGAGTGCTTCCTCTAATTCTAAGATCACACTTATCTTAAACATATTTACACATATTATATATAATTATGTTATAAATGTTCTATAGTTTAACCGCGAGTTGCAATCGCGAATCGCGATTTACTTTAATATTAATATCTAATAAAGATCCAAGAAGGCCTGAAGACGTAGAGTTATTACTATTGACAATAGCATTATTTTGTCGTTTTCGTTTTATAATTAGTGCGAAACAACAACATTCATACGATACTTATTACTATATTTACTATTACTAGCATTGTACAATACACACTCAGCAGATTACTATGTGCGCCTTCGTTAGTTTAAAAATTAGACTGAATCCGACCACTTATGAAATTTGATGGTAAGAACATTATCTGTATTCTGTGTTTATATGTGAGTTTTTGTTTTTACGCGGTAATTCAGTTTTTATGTGATGAGTTATGATAATTTTTAATGTATGTCTTATTAATAAATTATGTACATGTAACTTGCTTTAAAATATAACAACAAAAAGTCTATGAGTGTCCTAGATAATAAATTAATAACTTTAATCTTGAATTTTGTAAGAAGTCCATTCACTCAAATTTTTATACTAACAAAAGTTTTGTTACAAAACCATAGGCGCTAATAGGGGGGTGCTTGGGGTTGGGGGTGCCGAAGCACCCCCAGATCAAAAACACCAAAAATGGAAAAATTATATGAAAAAGTTTTGTTTTACGTAAGGTTGTTTAAATATTGAAAGAGATGTTGTTAATAAAATTACTTCTTCAGAAATAATGGAAATATATATATATAATATAATGTATATTCCAATATTCCACTAATAAAAGAAAAATAGTATTAGTGTAAAAATGTAAAATAGTATATTATATATTATGTAAACATAGTATTATTACCTAACCTTTGAGATGATTGTGCCTCATGTAATTGACTGCTAAAAATGTAAATTGTATAATTATTTTGACATCATTTATTAAAAAAAAAAATATTATTTATCTGTTTATACTATAGGTCATTATTTGAATCAATTAAATAATAATATAGGTAATATACTTAATGTATTTATGAGGTAAAAGTAAATATTAGTGTGCTTATGTTTTTATAATGTATTTAAGATTGGTGATAATAATTATAAAATTGAAGTAGGTACTTGAGGTGTGGGGGCTATGCCCCTACGGGTCTGTTTCATCTACATAATTTTAGCACCCCCAGTGTTTGGCCTCTAGTTGCGCCTATGTACAAAACTAAACGTGATCTACGATTGAGATTAAATTTCCAACGCTACACACTTGTAAGATGGAGGCAATAATCAATACAAGTCTAACGTCCTCTTAAATCGTAGTTGAAATCTGAGGTCTGAACTTGGAACATACTTTTCATTATATGAATGTTTCGAAAGAATCGTTACGGCCATTCGTTTTTGAGTTATCTTTCATCACTGCAGGTTACAGTGTTACACCAAAAGAACAAAATCGATCAAGTCAAAAACTAGTTTTATATGAAAATTCCCGTTTTCCCTAAACCTTATTTTATGGTTTTCTCAACGCTTTTGAAAACTATTGAACATTTTTACTTTTGATCCCCCTAAATCCTATATGTACCAATTAGATACAGTAAAGAAACTGAAGCAATAGGAATTATTTTTACTGCTCTAAAAACTGAAAGGTGATGTCAGACAAAAAAAGCGTCAAGTCGATAACACTCATCTGCTATTTATTATAGGTGTCTAATGAAGTCACTGTAAAGTGTAAATTATGTATTAAATTTGAATTCAATGAATACAGTAAAACCTCTCTATAAAGAAATCGCTTGGGATCAAAAATGTTTCCGTTATAAACTGTTTTCCGTCATAAAGAGGTAGAAATTGCATATAATTTGCACCAGGACTATTGAAATTTTCCATTATAAGGAGGATTCCGTTTAAAAGAGGGTCTGTTAAAGAGAGGTTTTACTGTAATGATAAAAAATCATTGTACCCATACGAAAAACAATTCTGAGAGAAGACGCGAGGCCGCGGAATGTCAGCCTATAATATTACTCAGTATTTTTTTATGAATTTATGATATTATTTTGATTGAAATAATAATTTATTTCACTATTAGCCATTAAGCATTATTAGTTACAAAGAATAGGTTAAATTAATTCTTAGCGAACAAATTGCATTTGAAACTGTAATTTTATATATTATGTATAAAATAACATACTATACTTTAAACGCTTTCATCAGATACCCGTGAATATGTTTAGAACAGAAAAACTAAAATCGTAATTCTTGGTAAATATGTAATTTAGCTCAAATTTGAATTTAAAATGTGTATAAAAAAGAACTGTGTTTATATACAGTAAAACCTTTCTATAACGGAATCGCTTGGGACCAAACATTTTTCCGTCATAGAGAGCTAGAAATTACATATAATTATAATTTATCAATTTGCACCGGGAGACCCGGGACTATTGCCATTTTCCGTTATATGGATTAAATGAATCAATCCGCTATAGAGAGGTTGTAGACACCTATATATATTTATTATTTCACAGGTAATAATTGAGAATTTCCAAGGAGGAGGTTTAACACCCCCCCCCCCCCCACGGGACCATATAAGTCACAGATATCTCTATAGTCAGTATTATAAAAGTCTGCGAATATAGACAGATTAGACAGTATACTATAAATAATATTATAATATCACGGACTAAGATATTTTACTCATTTACTCTATAATAGCCATTAATTGGTATACCTATTACAACAATTTTATAAATTATAATCCATTTTTGGGAACAAATTACAATTAGATCAAATGTTTTGTAGGACTTGTTAACTACATATCTTATCCTATTTGCAAAAGGTAAAAACAACGATGTAGATTTTATCTACATTGTGGTAAAAAAATTAAAAAAGGTTCGACTATGTTTTGTCGATTGTGAGAAATAAGAGTTTATCTTTTGATATCATCGATTTGTGTTTGTTTGATAATATAATAAATAATTCTTGTGCACCTTATACCTACAACTACAACTACTTACATCGACTTATATCAAAAGCTAGACTGTGGCTAGACCATATAATACTCTAATACATTAAGACAAGTTCTCGGAGTGTTTAAAATTGTTATTCATATATTGCATAATAGTTTAAATTGATATAATATAAACGAATGCATTTTGGATATTGGATGTGGTACGAGTTAATTCGATATTTCGATAGGTAACCGTTTTTGAAATTACATATTACATTTTATGATATTAGAACCTCGATAACCATTTAATAGTACCTATTTGTATGTTTTCTAAATAGAACAAATAATTGATTCTTAAAATAGCAATTAATTTTATTACATTTAATTTAATATATGTCATAGGTATTTTATTATGTGAATTATTCAAATAACTCCAATAACCAAAATGAACAGTCAAAATTTTACATTAGCTGAAAATCTCATACCTTCTTCGTATGTACAGCAAGCTGCTAGTGCTTTGAGAACAAGAGAAAACTTGGCCAAGACACTAATGGAACAAGTATGTTATAAGTAATGGAAAATAAAATATAATGATAAATGTTTGCTGAAGTAAGCAATACTATGCCATTAATATATTTATTTCTACATTTCAATGCCTTACGGCTTATGATAGGATATAAGATTGAGTTAGAGTTTTTATTACTTATTTAGTATATATATCAAATAACCATTTATAAAAAACTATTTACATATAAAGTACTATAAAAAATTAATTATCGCTTACTATAAGACATAAGTTAATTAAGATTTAGGTACATTAGTACCTATGATTACATTTTGTTTTTCTGATTAGGTACATATTTATTTATAAAACTTCTTTAAATTGGGCCAAGATTAATTGGTTTGTTAGTATATTTCACAGCTTTTTAAATAGATTAATTTGTTTAAGTAATTAATAAATTTATATTGGACTCCCACCACTTATCATTATCCCTTTTATTACCTTATGCATTATACAAATAAATAAATAAATTTAATGTGCGACATTTTAAATATTTATCACAATGGAAAGAAATGTAAAAATAATATTTAAAATATACATTGAATGTTGGAATTCTGTTTTAAATCATTTTCCTATGAAGTATTAAGTCTTTGTGTAACCAATAATTAAATATAATTTTTATAATTTTTATTTTACTAGTGATATAATTAAAATTAAAATCATAATACAATTATTTGTTAAAGAGAAAATGGCCAGATAATGGTTGGGACGATGCAACAATCGAAATGTTTCTATCAAACTTAGCACTGATGGACAGTAATAACTTCAAAGAACATGCTGGTGTTGGTGAACGAGAAGGACGCATAGCTTGCAATTTAGTTGCAAAACGTCATTTTCTTATGACTCATGGTATTGGCAGGTCTGAAAATATTGCTGAAGTTCAACCTAATGCCACAGGATCTAGTTTAATGATAAAATTAGTCAACGCTATGCTCTTAGAGTCTATCCGTTTTATGGGTAAAGAAATTTATTTTATTTTTACATAGGAGAATTTGTTTAATATGTTTATTATGTTTCTACACACGAGCATAAAAATGGCCTCATTTATATTAAAACATTTAATTTTAATTTAGGAGTTGCAAGTGCGACTGGTTGTTTTATGGTTCCGATGGCTACTGGAATGAGTTTGATGTTGTGTATGTTAACTTTAAAACAAGATAGGCCTGGGGCCAAGTTTGTGCTATGGTCTAGAATAGATCAAAAATCGTGTTTCAAATGCATCATTACAGCTGGTAATTTAAAATCTTGAATTGGATAAAGAAATTTAGGAATTATTAATGTTTATTTTAACCAATCTACTCAGGTCTGCAACCAATAATCATAGACCCTATACAATGTGGAGATGAGTTACATACCGATGTACCAGCAATTGAAGCACAATTATCAACACTTGGATCAGATAACATAGTATGTGTCCTTAGCACAACTAGTTGTTTTGCCCCAAGAGTATCAGATTCACTTGAAAAAGTTGCTTGTCTTTGTCAAAAATATAATGTACCACATTTAATTAACAATGCATATGGTTTACAATCTACCAGACTGATGCACTCAATCCAAGATGCGTCAAGGTGAAAATTATATAGATTTAATATATTTTTTTGTCTAATGTTTATCTTATTATATATTTTATTAGAAAAGGGAGGATTGATGTTTTTGTTCAAAGTACTGACAAAAACTTTTTAGTTCCTGTTGGAGGTGCTATTATTGCTGGGTTTGACAAAACTATTTTAGATAAAATTACTAGAAATTACCCAGGTATATTATTAACATTATAATTAAATTTATTAATAATAATCTAATTTTCTAAAATAATTAGGAAGAGCATCTTGTAGTCCTGTCATGGATATCTTCATAACATTACTCTCATTGGGTACTAATGGTTATAAAGAATTGATAACACAGCGTAAAGAAGTACACCAACATTTACGAAAAGAACTTGGAAAGATTGCAGCAAAATATGGTGAACGTTTATTGGACATACAAAATAATCCTATATCTATAGGTAATGCAACATTTTAACTGGGAATTATAAATATTTAACAAAATATTTATTTTAGCTATGACATTGACATCATTGAGTGTTCCAAATGCGACTGAAACTGATACAAAAAAATTAAGTCAGCTAAGCTCCATGATGTATATGCGCCATGTTACAGGTTGCAGAGTTATTTCATCTGTTGAAGTCAAAGATGTTTGTGGATATAAATTTGATGGTTTGTTAATATTTATATATTTTTAATTAATATTGCTATTATTGCATAATGTAAATTATAATATTCGTTTATATTTTAAGGTTGGGGAGCACACAAATCCAACTACCCTTGTCCTTATATTACAGCTGGTGCCTCAATAGGTGTTAAAAAGTCTGATATTGATTTGTTTATACAAAAATTGGATAAAGTTATTGCTAGGTTAAGAAAATCGCCGCCATCCAATCTGGAAACTCCATCATCATCTGAAGGTAATGATACCACTTCAATGCGACGTACAGCAACAGTTGCATCTAGCTATCGAAGCACAGTAAATGGAGTTTACTCTACTGGAGACGGCAGTACATCAACTTCACGCACATCTAGTGTTGATAACTTACGTAAACATTAATAATTATGTTTACATTCTAGACATCATTTATACTACATATTATAATGTATGTAAATGTTCTATTTTAGTCAATTTTTGCTTGTAGAGCAGAAAGGGATCTCTGGAGTAGTTATATTTTAAAATATTCAATATTGAATCCTTAACTCTTAGTAGTTGGTTATTTTATATGGTTTTGTTTATAAAAGTATTAGATGATACCTATCATCATGACGTGTTAGGATTTTTAGAAATTATTTAATCTTGTTCAGATGCCTATAGACTGAATGACTCAATAGTTCTATTTATGTAAGTATAATGAAAAGCAAAGCTTAAGTCTTAAATTTAATTAAGTTAATATTTTTAAAAATATAAGAAGTCTAGTCATAGTATTCTAAGGTAAAATTTTGATGTTCCTCATTATTTATATTAGTAAAGATAAATTTTTTTCTCTTTAATGAGTAATATAATTTCTTATGAATCTGGTAGATTTTTATTAATTTCTACATATTACTATTCAAGAAAAATGTATTATTTAAAAAAAATATCTTATAATATATCATTGAATATTATTATCATAGATAATTAATGGTTGTTAGGTATGGGTTAAATACATTTTGGATTAATGTAAAATATTGATACTTGTTATACCTAATTACATTTTTTTTTCAAATTGTATTTTGTATAAGATTTTATTTTGAGAGGTATCTTTATTTTTGAGATCAATATTTTCATTCACCTAAAATGATTTTACTAAAATCGAATAGATAACTAGTTGTTGTGTTAATTAAATTTTACTCATGAATCACTTACGGCATAGTAAATTCAAATATATTTACTACATGCATCTGAAATAGATTTTTGTATTTTTAAAATTTGAATTGCCTTTATATATTTTAATTAAATTTTAAATTATATAGAAGTACAATGGTTATTAAAATAAGTGCAATAAAACACTTTTCAGAGAAATAATGCTTTGAAGCTTTACTTAATTAATAATTGTACTTTAGAATTCATTCCAGAAATCCCTTATAAGATAAAATACACTACTTGAATATTTTTAAGAACAAGATTTATAGTCTATTTATAAGGTAATGACAATGTGTTGTACAAAAAAATTAAACATTACAATTTAATATTAATTGAAGGTGCTTTTATGTTTTTTAGTATAATAAGAACAATTTTAGGCAAGTTCCCTTTTTTAAAATTTTTGTTAATCACATTGCTCAATATTATTAGTTTTACATATTCTAGTCTGATGCTTTATTTCTGATAATGTTTTTATACTTCAGTCAACATTTTGAGTTTGGCGAGTACTTATATAATATCTATTATTAATTTTATTTAGATATTAATAATATTTATTAAATATTGGAGTACAAAATAGATTTATCATAATAACTAGATTACAACATGCTATTGTGGGCGGAACATAACACCTTGACTAAGTTTATACTAATACTTAGGTATTTTTAATTCTAAAATAGTTGTATTTATTAACAATAACTAATTTTTTTTTTATTCTAAGTCATTGATTGTATTGTTTACATTCCAAACTTTATTTAATGATTATTTAATTATGATTTTGAATAATTTGAAAACTAATAATATGTGATTATAATTTACTATGATTTAAAAAGGATGTAAATATTCAGGTTTTTAAAGCATATTGTTGAATAAGTGTAATTAAGAATAAGATGACTTGTAATAAAATAACTAATTGCATTTTATATTCTTTGAGAATTGTTTAAAACACAAAATGTAATCTAACTTTATATTTCCTAAAATTATAATTTTCATATTTTGTATTATTGTATAATGCAAATTCATACCAAGTTTTAGCAAACATTAAATACGTCACAATTATAATAAAATAATATTATGTTCTAATGTTAGGTAAAATAAGTTGTGAAAATGTATGATAAAACTACACAAGACTGTAATATTATAACATACCTTTACCTAAACTATTTGGAAATCTTATTTACCATGCTTATAGGTATATTTTTTTTCACTTTTTATTATTATTTTGTTAGGAACTGACATTTTTCCTAGTTGATTTTATTTAAGTTATTTATTTTTAATTATTTAGTATTTTATTACATTTATAGAATTTATAATTTTTTTTTTTTAATATCCAAAGTCCTAATATGAGCATATAGTGATTATGTAAATTTTGTGCAATGAATAAGTTGTGTAATTTATGTTGAGGAAATATTTATTATTTTTTCCAATTTCTCACATAAAATATAAAGTATAATTTTGAACTGAGCTTTAGGTTTCTTTTTTCTTCATGGTTTATGAATAAAAAAAGTCAAGTCATATGAGCTTGATTTATTATTCTATAATTTGTTTCCTATTGATTACAATCTAATGACAATGTTTATACTGAATGGTGGGGAATAATAAAATAGTAGACTAAAAATTTGTCCTGTGCACTAATTCTCTTGCATACCTATTATCTGACTTATAATTTTTTATTGTTAAAATGTTTTTGTATTTATTTATTATTATATTTTTTTTTCATTACAATTAGTAATTTGTTCTATGATTTCTGACTAGTCAACTATATGTACTCGCCAATCTCTAAGCTAAAATGTAAAATACAAAAAATGGTTCAGTGGTTGAACATTGATATTGAATTATTGAAAGTATATTTTAATTAAAAGAAGGATGGAATAACATTAAGACTTTTGGAGGCTGAACTTTTTTAATTTAACAAAAAAATTCTTCCATACATTTTTAAGTTAAAATTTTTTTTTTTATATATATATATATATATATATCGTTTTTTCAGTCATGCCTATGTGATATTATTGAAAACATTTAGAACTAAAAATTTAGTCACTATACATTATTGGCTCAAGTTAATGCATCTAAAACGTTTTTAAATTTATTTATTATTTTTTTTTTTCAATATTCTGTTCCGCTATTTTTATTGATTTTTATTGCATAAACTATAAAATAAATATTACTATTTTTATTGGACAATCACTTAGTTTGAATATGTGTATTTAAAGTGAAGCATTTCAATTTTATTTAATGTTTAATTTGCATCAACTTAGCCAAATAATTGTTATTAACAAGAAGTAAAAACAATGTTAAAAATATGATGTAAATATATTCTTTTGCTTGTACAATTTTTTTTTATATAACACTGTAATGTGCAATAATTTAAAATTTGTAGTTTCACAATATTTATGTATGTTATTTACCTATATTAATAGTACCTACATACATTTTGTCCGCATTGAGTATTAGTTTGTTAAATTTTGAAGTGACACAAAAACACTTGAGTAAAATAAAAAACCATTTTATTAAAACTAAAAAATTTTATTTGTTTTTAACATTTTACTGAAACATGTTACGTGATAGATTTTGATATTAATTACTACTATTGTCAAAATCAAAAAGCGATAGTACCTAATGGAGCACAAAATATGGTTTTTATCAACTCTATTACAAAATCAAAATATGATAACATGAGATATTTGATTATTTTTTAATTGGATATTTTAGATATAATTTCAAAAAATGATCCATATTTAACTTTCCATTAAGTATGGATGACATTATTTATAGATTTTTTTACAAAAAACTAATAAACCCAATTTTCCATAACCTCCTCTCCCAAGCCTCAACACTAACTTACAGTGACCCTCTTAACAACTACAGTTTAGGCGTACACTTGGGACGCAATGTGGTACCCTGCACTTGCTCGTCGTTTTATGGATCAATTTTGAATTTTTTATAGATATAGAATAGATAAATAAGTACAAAAAAAACCTAAATTTTCCTATGCCCGGTGCATAATTATTTTATTAGAACTTTTTACAATTTTGTAAACGGGTTTTTTTTAAATCTGTCTCTAAAAAAAATCATACTCACTTAGCTACGAAATGTTAACGATAATAAGCTGTTGGCTAGGTAATCTATCAAAGTTTTAAAACTTGTATTATTCAAGACGAGACTGATAATTTACTTTGGGTTTTCGAAGTTTTATATAAAAAACGATTTTTTTTATTATTATTTCCTTATATTTATTATAACAGTAGGTAGGTACATAATTTGTGTAAATAAAATATTTAAATTTGTGTTGCACTTAATAATTTATAGCCATTTTATTATGGCGACGAGCAACATACAATATAATCAACGATTAACTTTTACGTCTACTTACTTTACCGTAAGGAGAATCCGCGTTTGTATTTAAATAATAGTTACCTTCTTTCCTGTAAATCATAATAATTTATATATATACTTTTTTTAATGATAAGTACCTAGGTTACATACGATTTATCAAAAGGCGCTTTCCCTAATTGTACTGATAGATCTGTATTATTTGAACAAGCACCTGAAGTATAATCCTCATAAGAAGGACAAGGAACAGCAATAAATCCTTCACTTTTAGTTATCGCTTCTGCATAATAATAATACGCTCTGCGATGACTACATACCGCTAGATGTTACATAAAAAAAACAGCATTTAATAATTGTAAGAATATCCTAGGCTTTTTTCTGAATTATAATATATCGATTAATGATTGTTAGATGTTACCAGCATAATCAATTTTACAACCAGGTTGAGGCCAAGCACCACCATTGGGATAAAAATCCCTATGCCCAAGTCGTTTTTTAAATCCTAGAAATCCGCCTGACGTGTGAATGACTTCGACTAGTTTTGCTTGACTATAGTCAAGGCGTTCTTCGGGGCTTGACGAAGAAAACAAAACTTCCGCTGGATCGAGTCCTTCAAAAAATAGTTATATTGACTTAAAAATTAAACGTTTGCCTAAATATTTTACCAGTAATATGTTTAACTTTTCCAGATTTAATTTCGTTATTTGTAAGACCAACAACATG
This sequence comes from Diuraphis noxia, assembly GCF_037042655.1. Taxonomy (NCBI): domain Eukaryota; kingdom Metazoa; phylum Arthropoda; class Insecta; order Hemiptera; family Aphididae; genus Diuraphis; species Diuraphis noxia. The sequence continues at coordinate 53,852,509 of NW_028301712.1, forward strand.
AGCCCCTAATGAAAATCCAATCAAATGAAAATCATCTGCACGAGCATCAGTAGATGACGTTAAATGGTCTATGAAGGAAGCCAAATGTTTTGATACATGTTTTGTATTTTTCGCAGCAGAATTATACCAAGGAACAGCAGCCAATTCCGACCAATCAACAGTGAATATATTATAATCGTTGTAGTTTAAAAATGCTGTAAATATATATTGTAATAAGATACCTATTATTATAGCATGATACAAGTACGTATTTATATTTTTAAAATTATAATAACTATATGACGTATTGGTACACACGTGGTACATATACAGATGTGCCCCGCAAGGATTTACCCATTGTGATATCTTACGAAACAATGGAGATATCAAAATTCTGGTCTTATAATAAGATTCACAGGGATAAGATGATAAGAACTACAATTATTTCATTTTTAAATTTTTTTTAATGTTTTTGTAAACGATTTAAAAAATATATTTTTTTATTTAATTATTTTCAAAAAAATTGAAGAGCTTATTTTTTTGAAAATATTGACATTTCAAAATTTTATTTTCATTAATTTCCTGATTTTTAATATTTTTTCTAGTTATGAAGAAATAAAATATGATTATAACTATTAGGAACACGGTAAGTATTCGGCCGACCGTATATGGGAATATAAACATAGATAACATTAATATGGTGTTAAATAATTCGCAATTTTTCTCGAAACTAAAAAAATAATAAAAAATCAGGGAATTAATGAACATAAAATGCTGAAACGAAAATATTTTCAGAAAAATAAATTCTATAACCCCTATCTTTAATTTTTTGGAAATAATTAAATGAAAAAAAATATTTTTTAACTTTTTCATCAAAACATTAAAATATGAAATATATGTAGTTCTTATCCTTGTGAGCCTTATTGCAAAACCAGAATTTCGATATGACCATTACTTCGGGAAATATCGCAATGGGAAAATCCTCGCGGGACACCTGTATATAATATATGAATTTCAAAATTCGATGCAGTAGTCTCCGAGTAATACTTGTATACTAACTACTATAAGGATAATAATTCGATACTATAGTGATCTCGGAAGCTCTGAAGATTATAATGTAACTTGACCATTATAGTACCTGACCAATAAATAAATATCTTAAAATTTAAAAGAAATGGCCGTGGTTATCAAATTCAATTAATTATTTTTTATATAATATATATATTTTTATTTAATATATATATATATATATATATAGGTATATTATGAATACAAAATACTTATTTTAAATATTATATGCATTCTTTTACATTTATTTTACAAAGTTTAACAATTTTTTTGAGAAATAAAAATAAAACCAAAATAAATAACTTGTAAAATCATGCGAAAAAAGTGTGAAAAAGTCACATGTGTACATCAATGTAAAAACCTAACAGTATACAGGCTACATTATTGGCTATTGCCACAAAACCTACAACCATCTCGCTTCGCTCAGAGTTTACCAGGTTTACCTATTTCCTCATCGTGTTTTTAGTTTCTTTATAATATTAGTAAAAAATATGCAAACCATCTCTAAGTAATGGAAACATAATTGAATCTTCTGCGCTGTCACCAAAACCATGAACTAATACTTTCGTTTTCCTCTGAGGACGGAAGTACTTAAATAACGGCAAACAGTTTTTGTCCATAGTTTGCATTTCAGCTCTTGTTGGATTGTCTCTATGCAATAAATATTAAACATGTATTATAGTAATTAGTGCATATTTTTTTGTATATTACTGCGTTTATTATTTAATTGTAGCCTCATAGGCTATAGGTATTTTATTACAATTTTCTATAATATTATATTATTATGTCTAATAGTTAAAAAGTCTTATAGGGGTAACCTTAACAAAATGAACTTTGTCATGAAGGTAACTATCTATAATCAATTGCATATATATTCTAATTCTTTAGAGGTAAATGTAGTTGAGGCAGCTTTAGTCACTCGAAATTTCAAGACCTAACCTGCTCCAGTCGACGAAAAAGATTTTTATCATTTTTAATTATTACTATTTAATATTAATAGTTTATATAATTATTTCTCTTCTAGAATGTAAGTAAATTGTTAATATAGATAAGAATTGTTAGTATTGTTCATATCAAGCACGCCCGCAGGTCGCAGAATTTAATCCCACCCGGGGCAAGATCAAAATTCTAAAACCAAATCAAAAAGATTATTTTAAATTTTAATATATTTCTATTGTCTTCATTTTAAAATAGCATAATCTAAATAGAAAAAATAACATTATGTCATCACATAAGTCCCTTATATAGGTTTACAATACAATACTAATATTTTTTGAATACATGTTAATGTAGATGTCACAAATTAATTATATTTATTTTACATTGTAATTAGTAATTACCTATCAAATAAAAGTTGTATACGTCTTGGTTGCATATAAAATGATGGTATAACGTCATCAATAATTTTTTGTTTTTGCTTTTTAACAATGTCTTTAATATGCGTGGCATTAAATTAACAATAGTTTTAAAACATCCCCAGTAGTGGCAATGGTCCCCCTCCCTGCGGGCGCCCTTGGCTCATATAGTCATACAGTATAGTAGTATCGTCCTAAATAAACATGTTGATCAACTTTTCTACTACAATTTTTTGTTACTCTTGGGAGTTTACATATGTGACTATGTGATTACTTACAGATTAGTAGATTACGTATCACATTTTTGCCAAAAGTGAAAGAAAATTTAATATTTGTTTTTCTACCTTATTAATAATTTTCTTTTCTTTATGGACTTTAATGCAGAGATTTATAAATCGTTTATGTGTTATTGTATTATAGGTATCTTACATATTGGAACACACCTATCTACTGTAGGGCATCTATCATAGTTCAGTTTTTTTTTCAAATATGTAGGTATATTATCAAAAAATTAATAGGTATAATGCAATTTCACGAATTTCATAAACATTCATGATAATAAATAGGTACACTTAAAAAAATAATATTAAATTAATTCGTTAAACACTTTCCTCTGCAGAATCTATAACAATAATGATACATATTGATACAATGACACATTAATACATATAAATACATACTATATTGATACGCTATAAATTAAAAATATAACATGTATTTATATAAATACCTTGTGTATAAATAAAATTTTATATTTTCGACCAATGGTTCTGCTGCACTATTTTTTTCTAAGCCCGATATTATAGCCAATTGTGGATCACCTCGTCCGTTTGGTAATAACATCCACTTAATGTCTTCATCGATTCGTTCTTCTGTCATTTCTTCCGTTACTTGATATTTTTTAAAACTTTTCTGTATAAAAATATAATTATTGTATTACCCCTTATTAAAATTTTTATATTATTTTCATTAATTTAAAATTTAAATACCAATTCACTGTGAGGAAGAAATATCAATAGTATTAGGTAAAACATTATTTATAAATTTTAATAAAGCTCCAATTACAATATTTGTCTTGAGGCAGAAACAGTAAACCACAGTTACTGTTACCAGTTACACATATTATAGTAAGTACTTTTTATTGTATGTAAATGATTCATATATTTTATAGATATGGTAACCCTCTTTTATTTTATTCATTTGTATTATACGTTCTATGAATATAACATAGATATATACTATACATTTAATTGTGCTTATAAAAGTTCTTCGCTTGTGATTTATTGTGACCAAAAGTACCTAGAAGGTACCTACTACCTATAGATAATATTGCCTATATTATAAAGTCTAGGTACTGCAAACGTGTTTTGAATTTAATGTTATTTTGACTATGACCTATTTAAAAATAAAAATTAACATAGTAGGTACTATTGATATCATGAAAAATCATGAAAAATCTAACCTTCCTATATAAACATTTTTTCAATCTGGAGGTCAAAATATTAAACAAATTTGGTAAATCACTATTGTCATTTTTGGTAAGGGAATATAAGAAAAGAGGGACTTTTTATTCCAAATATTTTTCTTTTTTGATGCGCATATATTATGGGACAATTGTTTGGATATTTGATAAGTTTGTCCAAATGCATCCTTTCTTCTATAGAAATAGTTATAGATACAAATAAATTATTACGTATTGATTATTAATTTACATTATTTTCTGAATTTTTTTAGTTTTTGATTTTGAGCGGTACGATGAATGTATTGATTGTACAATGAAGCATTCTTCATAGTACAATCAATGTTTTATTTACATTTTTGTAATTGTTAACTTTTTTTTTCAATTACAAACTGTGTATTATCATCTTTTGGGGTAGTAAATTCATAAATTTTCTACTTCAGCATTATCTCTGACAGGAAAGTGAATTTATAAAGGGTCAAAAGTAAAATATTTTTAGTTGATAAAAAGCGTACAGAGTGAAATAAAAAAATTAAGAAAAAACGGGTATTTTTTAGTTAAAGACGTGTTTAATGAGGGTAAAAGGGGGATTTACACGCAGCGTCAACATTTGCAAATATTTTATAAGCAGCATTCATATAATAATTTTACTTTTATTGTTTGGTTTGTGAGGGAGAGGGGAGTTATGAGGTGGCAAAATATGTGTCCCCGGCGGCTTTACACCTTAACACGGCACTGTGCAAAACCAGTGTTTTTGACAAAATAGATTTAGGGTTATTTGGTATGTAACTCAAATATAACTCAAAATGACTCTTTAAATTTTTCAAGTATATTTATTTTATTATATTTTTATATACCTACATAAATTACTTATAAAATTTTCAAATTTCGATTGTTTTTAGTTTATTTAATAATTATTTTCAATAACAATTTTTTTCTCTGTTAAAATAGCTTGAAAATAGAATACAAGATTCCACCATAAGCTTTTTTATAGTTGTAAAAATACATAAACACATTTTCTCTTTTTCGCTTTTTAAATTCAAATTTTAATAAAGTTTATCAAAATTACAACTTTATTAAGATTAAATTTGGGAATTTATAAAATATTCAATTTTTATTGCCATTTTTAAGTTAAAATTTGTATTTTATTAGATTTTTTAACGAAGAATAACGATGTTAGTTGTTTCATTGTAATGAAAAAGAACGTTTAGTGGTTGATTCAATTATTTGTGAGGACTTCAAAACTATTATTCATTTTACGCAATGACATTTTCAAAATATTTGAATTCATTATAAGTATTTTAGGAACCTACCTCCCTATTTTAACCATGAACCTATGTTTAAAATTCCAACTTAAAATTCCCAAAAGTGCCAGAGGTGGATTTAAGGGGGACAGTGGAGCCTCGCCCTCCATTGGCTTAAGTAAAGGCCCGCTTACACGTAACGACTTATTGTACGTTTTATCGTATACAAAAATTATCACCTTGGACTATGCCCCCCCAAAAAAAAAAAAAAAAAATTAAATCGTGGATACGCCACTAATAGGTGCAGGGTGGGGGTACAGCGAAATTTTCCCTAGTTTTCCTCTAAAATAGTGGCTGTTCTTTGGGAATAAACTACAAAAAACTTTTTACAAACTGAACTGGTGCGCTCTCTTAGAATCTTATCTTATTGAGAGATAATTTTGAGTTATGCGTGAAGATGCGCTAACAAATTGGAAAAACATTTCAGCAAGAGATAAGAGGACCACTGCAAGTTAGTGAAATAGGACCTATTTTTATCTGCTTTACACAGCTGACATCCCAACCAATTGTAACTCAGTGACAGCTATGTTTCAAGTTTTCTGATGATACCTACTACAATTTTAGCAACAGGCATTGATCAATAGACTAGCTGCGACTGAAAAGGTACAACCTCGGAGAATCGCTGAAAACGAAATCAAAATTCTACTACCTAACCAATATAGTGGGACGTAATTCATGAATATCTTTTTTACGGGACGCAACTAAGGTGCTCCGAACTATAACTGTACTGAACAGCCATAATTCATAAGTGTATAATAAGGTATTTGATAGTGGGTACCTAAAATCTAAACAATAACTACTACTATACGCTCAGTCGCCCAAATATATTCAACAGTATACAATGTATATTGACTTATTGTTTATGTATACACAATGGTATATCTGTGACTACGTGACTACCGGTCTATAGAGTGCAATGATAAGAAATAAAAATTATATAACCAGGGTATGATAGACGTAAGAAAGTCATTGACTAAAAATCTTAATATTTGTCTGCCAAAAATCTACTCTAGTGATTCCCTATAGATATTTAAATGTTTAAACAAATATTAAACAATTAAACACAGTTGTATTTTGCAGTATCATTTTAAAAATAAATAATAACAATAAAGACCTTTAAAATTATTTCATTGATTAATAATTATATAATATTAATAACTATATTATAATAATTATAAATTGTATAAATAGATTCTATCAATTATTCCACTAATTTCAAAATTACAATTCTTAACTACTGTTTATTAACGAGTAACGAATTTAAAAATATTTAATTAATATCAATATATTATTATTTATAATAAAATATCAGTAAAAAATATAATATTTTATTTAGGTTGTTTATTGTATCATTCATTTATTGATCATTTCACCTTGGTTCTACAATTTTATTATCATTATATTACCGACTTGTTATCATACTATGTTATCTCCTTGTGTAAGTAAATATTAAATAGTATAATAATAATATTATGCTGTACCCATGCCCTACTGCCTAAAAATTACATACTATTAAGTCACATTCACTTCGTACATAGTACATATTACCTATTATTTTGTTGAAATATTGAAATGACACTGGAAACAAGTTTTGTCGTTAAATGCATATACGATATAGTATAATAATAAGTATAGTAATAATTGAACTAGCCGAGTGTTTGAATTAGAATTTTTTTTAAAGATAAAGTTTAACTCATTTCTATACGTATTATAATAATGGTAAAATTTTTTGAAAATAAAAGTTTATTCCCATTTAAATGGGATCAAGTTGTTCATGGTTTTTGGCATCGTTATCCAAATCCAGAAAGGTAACATTTTAGTTAAATACAAAAATTAATTATTACCTAGATATTAAATAATAAATATATATTTTTTCAGCAAGCATGTATTATCTGAAGATGTTTTACATAGAGAGGTGATAGAAAATAAATTGCATTCTATTAGGTTATTCTCAAAAACTAACAAGTTGCCTAAATGGGGTGAACGTTTTATACAAAGTAAAGATGTAAAAATAGTCGAAGAATCAATTTTAGATCCTTCAGAAAAAACATTGGTGACGTATACAAGGAATGTTGGATATGCCAGTGTTATGGTATGTTTCTGATTTTTTAAACCTATTTTATAAAGGCCTTGAACATTTTATTAAATTACCAACAATTTATTCATAATTATAATATTTTCTGTTAATGAATTAACAATTTTATTTTGTTCAAGGTTATTTGTAGTTTAACGTCTACTAACTTTTTAATAATAATGTTATTCATTTTTCTTTAAATAATTTTAACTATTTTTTTTTAAATTTTAGTATTAATTCAATATGAAAATACATTTTTAAATTAATTATGAATACCTAAATAATTTATGATTTGTTCATTCCTCGATCTTTTTTCATATAATATCTTCTATTTATTCAAATAAATATATTTACATTTAATACTTGTAAGTTGAAAAAAGTAAAAATTATTAATTTTTATCATCTTTATTTTTTAGGGTGTGACAGAAAAAGTTATTTATAAAGTAAATGAAGAAAATCCAAATACCACAGTTGCAGAGCGATCCGTATGGATTGAATCAAACGTATATGGAATGTCTAAAGCAATTCAAGCATTTGGAATGCAACGATTTAAAGTTAACAGTGCTAAAGCAGTAAAAGGATTTAATTATGTACTCAATAGTATGTACGGTACTAATACGTCAAGTTCACCTGGTGTATTATTACATCAGAAAGAAAAATTAAAAGATGCTCTTAAACAATCAAATTACAAAACTGGATCTCTTTATGTTCAGTAAGCATTAAATTCTATCTATTAAGATGTCATTAGTTACTCAAATATCTGATATATTAAGATAAATAGTTCATTAACTATTTAGCTTTGTATAAATATTTTTCTTATTTTTTAAATTATGTTACAGTTAAACGTATTTCTACTTGAGAATTCACCAAGTTTTATGATCAATTTAATGTGGTAAGTCAATTTTTGTTTAATTTATTTCTCATAGCTATAGACCGGATTTATATTTTCTTAAAACATCTACAACTTGTTAACACTATGTTTTTTAGTGAGTGTCACGGCAACTTATGATAGAATATTGAAATTAATATTGTATCCTCACTATTTACAAAATATTCCAAAATATGCCAATTAAGTTTCTATAAATTCTCAAATATACAAAACATTTTAATATAATTTAACAATTTAACAAATTGTTCACATGTTCTACTCTCATAACTCATAAGTCTACAGACACTTAAGAAATGTATGTAAAAACTGGTCTTTACTAATTTATTTCCCTACTTAGTTAAGTCTTATCATGATATTTTCAACAATATCAGATTTGTAAACTTCTAATAGTCAAACACATCAATTAAAATAAAAAGTTAAATTGCAAATTATTCATACTGTTAATATTCAATTAATTATCAACAAAATAATAATGGTTTGGGTAATAATTAATAAGTAAAAGAAATTACCATTATTTCTCATTTAAATAATATCTTATGTTGTCAACATTTGAACTTCGTATGTCTAAAAATAATTCTTCCTGTGTTTTATTAGATAATTTTAAACTGCTGTAAGAATTTTCAAGTCTGGTATTAAAACTTAATGAATGAATTTTCAATTACAAAATAATTTGTGATTTTGATGTAATGTTTTATCAAAAAAACTTATGAAAAATTTTGTATTTCACTATCGCAGAAAAAAACAATGTTTCCCATGATCCAAAATCCTGGATATATATCAAAATACTTAACTACATATAAGTGCAAACAAAAATTTTATTTATATGACATTTATTATAATATTATTACTCAATGTTTGTATTATATCGTACATGAAACATTTTGGTTAAAGGTTAATGACTTGTAATATTCAAATAGCTGTCTTAAATTTTTGATAATTAGATTTACAATTGAAAAATGTTAGAAATATACAAAACTTTGAATCAAATAATACTATTTTTATTTTGCATATTTAATGGTTTTGTATTTTAATTGCATACTTTGAGATTTTAAAAATAAAAATTCATATTTCAATTAATTTAAAAAAAATATTTTAATTTCAAATTATACAATTAATTCCACAATTTGTGTATCTATATAACCTTTATAGATAGTAACTACAATAAAATGCATATTTTATCATTTTTAGCGCATATTTTATAATTTTTTAGTGCATAAATGCATGCATATTACAGTAGTTTTAAGTGCATAAACATCCGAACTCTAATGATTATTCATTACTCATTAGAATTATACCTCATAAAGTGTTTGGACTTATATCAGTATTGATTATTTATAATATTAAAATTGATATTTTTGATTTTAAAGGTTCTTATATATTTTTTCACTTAATTAAAAACAGTTGAGAATCATTTGTATGAGTAATAACTAATTGTTGTACCTAACTATTATCACTACAAAAATGTAATTTAGTATATAATTAGAATACTTTATTTATTATTTTAATGAAATAATATTTTATATTTTATTTTGTTTTATTTTATAGATAACATAATTATGTATTCTATCAGTTCAACAATTTAAACCAGATTAAAGTACTCCTCAAGTTTATGTGGTTATACATTATTATCATCTTTATAGTATTTTATTAGAATACAATTAAATTATTTTAAATTATTGATTTTTTTTTTTTTGTCTTGATTACAATTGCTAAACTGTTCATTTAATTTATACAAAAAATACTAAATTTGTTATCCAATTATTATGTGATTTAATTTTAATTCTTCATAATTACTGATGTGGTTATAGATGAATATAATATCTTATATTTTTTAGTAATGAATAGACAACACATTCTTTTGTAATAATTCTTTATTATTTTATAATTTATTATAAAGTTTAAATATGATATACCTATTGTACAAATTGTTTGGTGATAGCTTAAATTTTTTAATGTATTAATAATTAGGTTATATAACATTTATTTTTTTAAATACTTAAGAAGATGCCTCTTCCACATGTGTTGTCTTTGTCTATGAATGTGCCATATAGTAAATTTATGACCAATTTTTAGCAGTAACCATTAATAATAAATATAATTAACCCATTGTTTAAGTATTTAAACACTGTCTGGGTTTTCATCTCTTAGTATTTCCATAATATTTTAAATTTAGTCAAGTTATGATAATATAAAATACTAAAAGTATAAATGCTCATTTCTCGCATAAAATTAATGTATTAAAAAATCCCATTAGATATCATAGATAATGTTTTTATCTTTAAGTTTGATTTTAGGTCAACTCATTCTATTAATAAGCTACGATATATTGATATATACAAAATTTAAACTACTGAATACAAATTTACTAAGTTAAAAAAAAAAAATGCAACTTTGACATAAGCAATTTTATATTATTAGCTTTAATAAATATTAACTTAAATAAATTAATTGATCTATTATCAAACTTATAAGTACATTTTTTTAACATATACATATACATATACATTTTTTTTACATATATATTCTGCTTAAGATCTTGAAAAATTATCAATTGGTGAACTTCTAAAATCAACAGATAATTCTCAAGCCTGGATTAAGATCATTTTGGGCTTAAAAATATAATCAAAATATCAGTGACCCACAAGGCCATAAATAATCCATTTTCTGGCCATCAACAGTTAGGTCAATGATAGAATATCATTGTATGCGTAAAACGATCCTAAGCAGAGATGGTTGATCAGTCTAGGATATTTTATATTAATTGTGTTCAAGTTATAGGTTCCTTTCTATATCGATTATTTGAAAGCTAATAATTTGATCCGACAATATTTTGTCGTCAGTCCTCAGCTTAAATTGTTTAAAGTAATGTCACAGACCATAGTTGACATCATTCCAATCATCTAATAGTAATCCGCTATTTATAAATTGCATTCTAAATACAACTATTAGGTATATCGCTATTGTTAACACCCAGGGTTGGACTAGCTCAAACAAACGGCCCGGGAAATGATTTTTAAACAGGCCCCTATAATATTATATTAGTTTTATCACCATTTAACACATATACAAAGGCCTCCGCACTGCTTATTACCGGACCGAAATACTCTTCAGAATTTCTTACGTTTGATTTCCTAAAAATATGAAATAGATTGATTTGCATAGCAAAAAAGATGCTGTTGAAGAAAATCGAAGCATATTTAATGACCTAAAACAGACGATGACACACAAAAACCACATATACTAAAATCAATATATTCATCGCTTTGCTCAAAATCTAAAATGTAAATTAAGTTTATAGTTCAAAGTTACTTTTTTTAGAACTTCTAAATGTTACGAGTAACATTGTAACAAATGATTATTATACCATGATAGAATAGCCCCAGTCCAAAATAAATATTTTTCTCTGCATTGTGGAACATGCTATACTTATTATACTCATATGTGTGTCATGATATTATGTTACTGATATACTTTTCTATTGGCTATTTTATTACCCTGCTTTCGATATGCATAATGTTATAGTTTATAATTTTAAATCTTGGAAATTTGGAAGTACCATCCAAATTTGTTTTTTAACATTAAACTCTCCTATATATTTATTCGGTTACGACGGTAACCTACTAATTATGATTATATATTATAAGCCATAAGGTATTAGGTTGGTGCAAATGTAATAAGGGTATTGAAATATGATTTTGTCATATTTCGATTTTTGATAAATATAAGGTAAACTGGCAAATGTTTAAATATCATAAATAAGTCACCGTTTATTATGCAGTTTTACTTTTATTCGTGTGTTATAAAACTCTTATAGTGATAATTAATGTATTCGTATTTATTTATACTTACTATTTGTACTTACAATACGGACACTTGTGTACAGAATAAGACAGTACTCGGCCAACTCCGATGTCGAGAAAGGTCTTCGACCTTATTATAATTTACCACATATTATGTAGACCACCGGTTTATAATTATATGGATTGAAGTATGATTAATGATTATAATTTATAGTTGGTATTAGCCTTTAGTACTTAGGTGGATATCTATATTGTGTAGGTATGTGTGTATAAGACATAATTTTATAATATAAAATATATTATATTATAATATTTCTATTTTGAAATTTTTGGAAAACTAACTTCAAGCACTATAATGTCTCATATACTGAATACATGCAGTATGTGTTCCACTTAAATACCTAACACAAAATATTTCAGTCAGATGATCTTGATCAAAAATTTAAGTTTTCGAAAAAGATATTAAAATTCACATTTTGGGTCAATTTATACCTTTCTCGTGTACACATGTCCGACATGTGTCGTATATTGTAGACAGTCGTCAAAATAATATTATTATATATATGTAATTTGAATTGTAAATTATTATTTATTAACATAGGTCAGTGAAGCTATAGATATATGCTGAAGTAGCATAAATATTTCCTATATAACGTCGCCGGACATACGGGCGCGGGCAGTCCCGTCATCGCTGAGTGATTCTCGGTTAGAATTATATAGGACAGGTATAGAACTATAGATTAGAAATCATATTATTAGAATCGGATAGGGTACGACGATTGCAATAGGTAAGTGTGAAATGGCGACCGTAGTACGGGCTAGGCAATATGGATTTGTTAATTGTTTTAATTTTATAAAAGTGTTTCCTACTTGAAAACTCGAGTTTAATATTATTATTTCAAGTCTTCTTCGTTGTACCTTTATATTGGAACAGTGCTATCAGACATTCAGACACACAGACCTATAGTCAATGACGTTTATTTTAAACTGAATAGCGCTACAGTCGTGGGTTCTAATATTCATTTCCAATTTTAGGAAACGGTACTATAAGAAATACCTATAAGAAATACAATTTATATGTGTTTGCTTGAATATTGTTCTCACCAAATTCAAATAAGCCTAATTTTTTCAAACATCTTTGATGATCTTATTAAATATAATGATAATTGATAACAATAATAAAGTATGTGCTGCCATTTAAACAAAAACAGGATTATTGCGCATTTAGTATTCTCTATCTTCATAAAAAATTCCAATTTAAATCTAAAATCTTCCGACTGCGATTTATTGTATTAGTTAGGTAGGTAGGTACTAATATTTAAGTTGAAACCTTGAAACATCTGAAACACACAACATACCTACGTGTACATTATATATTTATTAGGTATCACTGTATCAGTTGTTTTATCGGTTGTAACTTATAAATTTAGAGGTTTAGATGTTTGGTACCTATAATGTAAAGTAAATGTTTTAAATCCAAAACACTGAAATTTGATTTTTATGATTTTCAATCATACTTAATGAGTAAAGATTTAATCAAAAACGTTGATGCGTGTAAAGAAGTATTTCTTTAGCCGTATTAAATCATAGTTCGTATTATGTATATTTTACGATTTATATGATCATATTATATACCTTATACCTATGGGTAAAATTAATTGTTATATATTATATAATTTCTAAACCGTTTAGTAAATAAAATAATTATACATATATTAACTTACTTAGCTGCTTATAAATATATATTTAGTATTTATATTTGTGTATTGCTATTTCTGATTTCATAAACAACATTACAATTAAGACTACTGTTATTATTTATTTAAAAATTGCTCGTTCGAGTCGTGGACACGCATCAAAATATTTTGTTTTCGTTCTCGAAATACATTAAACACGTGCATTTATGCTATATTTATCAGATACGACTTACCAGTCCCGAAGAAAATCGTATTTTAATTTTTAATAATGGCTATATTACCAGCTACTAACAAGACGTGATTGTTTTCACCAATTATATTATACGCAAAAATTGTTTTTGTAATTTTGTGTTGACGATTTTTTTTTCTGGTATGAAAAAAATTTTATTGTATTTATATACATACCTAATACCTAGTATAATACAATAATACATTTATCATATAATTACTGGTAAATACGTAATTCAAATCAGTGGTGCACGTAAACTATATTTTTGGGCTTAACATTTATAATGTATATGTCATCTTCTATCTGCAGTGATTTGATAAAATGTCTGTTTAACTGTCAACTTGTGTTGTAGATTAACCCAACCTTAGAAACCAGACACCGATATAGTTAATAAGATGTATAAATGTAATTTGTAAATTAATGTCTTGTATCGTGGTCAATTTCAAACGATGGTGGTTGTGAGCTCAGGGATGTGGTGTATGGACGTATATGTATATATAAGATACCTAACCTATACACAATAAGTACCTATACATAAATGTTATAAAACGTCATTCAGGTGAGTATAATAATCTATGTAATAATAATAATTAAAATATAGGTAGATAATATATTAATATGTATATAACCACGGTTACTAAGGCCTGCCGATTGGATATTTTCGTTAGCTTAACTAGGGGCGAAAATAGAAAACAATTTCTTGAATAATAAAATTATTAAAGAACATACGTCTATTCTTTTATCATTTATCAGCTAAACTTCATCTATGCACGTTATTATGTATATTATTTAGGCTCAGAAGTTAGTCGCCACTATATCCAGGGAATTAGTAAAGTAGATATACTATATACCTACACTATAATATATACCTATACTATAATCAGAAGTGTTCCCATTAATGTTTTTGAGAGTATACTATATTATCATCAAATATAAACATTTAATACAGTAAAAATATTTTTCTTATGGTTTATATAGAAGTAAAGCCAGTAAAGAGCATGGTCAATAATATGGAAAAAAATGTTAACCAAATTTTTTATACATTCCCATAATATTACGTATATTTCGTCAATCTTTACAAATATTGTATAATAATGGTATAATATTGATTTATTATGATTGATAGCATACGCAGTATACCCATAATATTGAAAAAATATCTTGAGAGTATACGGCGTATACCTGTAGTACGAGACACGAGTATACCCTATGGGAACACCCCTGACTATAATTACTAATTAGGGTTCGGATTTGAAGGCAATATAATCAATAAAAAAAGCATTTAGAATGTAAAAAAAGGCATTTAATTTATATAAAAAGGCAATTCATAAATAAACTACAAAATAAAAAAGTGAACATTTTTTAAACACTTTCTATTGCACACATTTTGAGTAAAATACAAATTAAAAATTAAAACTGCATGCAAAATAAACTAGTTGGTATTAAAAAAAAACTGACTACCATGTATTTTGATAGGCTGTCTTCTGTTAGGGGTTAAAATATTTTAGCGATAATACGCAAGCTGTGTATAAAATATAAAATCAACTGAAAAAATTAAACACAAAATAGGCATTTATAAGTCCAAAAGTGAAAAAAAGGCAAAAAGGCATTTATAAGTAAAAAGGCAAAAAAAAATGCATCCATCGTCTAAGAAATTAAATGAAACACATTTTTGTATAAAAATTATTTTTCTATTATAATAATTAAAAGAAAGGCATTTGCCTTCAAATCCGAACCCTACTAATTACTATCGAGTAGTTGGGTATTAAGCTTCCTAAGATAAATTACAATTTGGATTTAATAATAAATTATAATTAATAAAATAAGTTCATAATATAGTGGTTAATGGTTGTACTTGCATACCTACATCGTACATTGATTATTGATTGATTAATTAAGGTAGGTACCTAAACCTAACCTATCTATATAGGTACGCAGAACTTTTGAGGAAAATATGATTCTATAGTTTTTAAAATAATGTATGGTAGATTGATAGGTGCTTAAAACAATTAATAATAAATACTAATTAATAATAGTAAAATGTGTAAGTTATCAGAGCACTTGTAAGTTGAAGGTATTTAAGTATTTTATAGTATGCTGATATTTATGATGTAAGAATAGATAATAAATATGTGGTTTATTCAGTTATTCAGGTTATTCTACATTAGTACATTAAATATATGGGTGCATAGATGGTATATTATTTACCTAAGTACCTATACACGTGATGGACTACACACATATAACTGTTTACCATGCAGCAGGAATATAATATTGATAGACTTATTAATTATAATTATATTACTTAGATAATATTAATGTATTTTATCCATAAAAAATAAAGATGAATAACTAACTTTATTACTAATTATTAATATTTTGGTATTTACCTATAGCTATTTGTATATTGCTATATGGTCTGTATTGTCTTCAATAATGTAGGTGCCTACTTAAAATTATGTTTTGTGTACCTAAATATAAAAAAATATATATTTTAGTGTTACCTAAAAATCAAATATATAAATGAATGCAAGTAATTTACATTTCATGTTTTAAAATACTATCATATTTATTATAAAAATAAATACATATTTAAATAATGTGTATAACCTATATTTGAATACTGAACAATGGAATCAGACCAATTTGACGAACACAAAAGAACAGACATAAAATACCGATTAGGTTTTAGTGTTCTATACTTTTTAAAAATCAAGTAGATGTTTATTTAGTAAAACTTGCATTAGCATTGAACTATAAGAACATTAAGAACCTATAATTTGTTAAACAAATTTTGTTTGCTGTAAATTAAAGATTTGTTTACAACAAATTTTTCGAATACCTAATACTAACACTATTCATTTTATTAACTGTATGTACATTACCTATATAATGGGCTGTATGTATATTTATTGCATATAACATTTTTTTTTAATTAGGTCCCTGTGTTTTAACTTGTCGTTAACCTATCCTATAATTATAATATAACCTATCCTGTGGTACTTTTATTATTTAATTATTAAACATATTTTCCATGTAGTACACTATAGTATTTTGATTAAAGTAAATTTATATGATTAAATTAAGTAAAGCTATTAATTTTTAATTCAGAACTATGCATAATATTAATATTAATACCTACATAAATATATAAATTTACAATATATTTTATTATTTATGATATTTAATTTGTTTGTTTATTTATTTTATTTATTTAAAAAATAATGTTTTTTTATGAAATGTCTCTATCATTCTAATGATATATTAATAAAATTAATCATATTAAAGTTAAAAATCAATTGATCTAAAAGACATAATAATGCTTAGTATTATACTTCAGTACAGAAATTTCTGTAAATCCTATACCAAAGCACTTTTACTTATGTTTGTTATGAAATCTATAAATATTTATAATCTTATTATCATTTGGTTTTTGAAAAATATATTAATATATATACTCCAAATATATATAAATACTGATCATGAACAATGATTTTGTAAATAGGGTACAATTGTTGACAAATATTTGGCAAAAGTTAGTGTTTAATTGAAAACATAATTTTTGAGTCATATAATGAAGTTTGTCAAACATTTAATTGATGTTTGCAGGTGTAAATACAATTTTATAGGAATACTGTAGTAAAAATTAGTAAATATTTGACAAATAATATTTAAATGTTGGGACGTTTTCTGGGCAATTAATTTTAAAATATTGTACAATTTTTGACTGATATTTGGCCAAAGTTTGTGTTCAATTTTTTATTAAATAATATGATCTGGTTCAAATGACATTTATCAAACATTTGGTTGATATTTGCAAATGTAAATAAAGTTTTATAGAAATGATGTACAATTTTTAAAAAAAACTAGCAAATATTTGACAAATAATATTTAAATGTTATAATGTTTTCTGGGTATTTATTGTATATAACATTTTTTTTAATTAGGTCCCTGTGTTTTAACTTGTCGCTATACTATAATGGTACCTACATATCAATATAATCGATAATGTAATATATATAATTAATAATTATATATTTATAAATTTATAATATATTATTATGAAAGTACTTAAGTACATACATTTCAAACCATTTACCTTGAATATAATATATATTGAAAAATCGTATTGAAAAAATTAATTGGAAATGATATAAACAAAATATTAATACCAAGAACGAAAAATAATACAAGGGTTCCAATTAACTCGGAACAAAAGTAAAACATGTTTAATTTATCGAGCACACACCATGAGGATGTATTTTTTTTATTATATTATCTAATGAATAATTCATCATAAAAAATGTGGCGTGACGCGTGACTATTAAAATAAATCAGATGCAAAACATATGCAGTTTTTTATAAATCACTATTTCCGACCTAACTGTATACCGTTATAGCTAAAGTTCATAATTTTAGTTACCACGTGTCTATAAAAAATTAGTGAAAACATTAATTGTATGTGTCGTACTCGTCCATAGGTAGGTATTTAAGTATATTATGATAAACAGTACAATTGTACCTTCAAGGATGCACTCACGGGTGGACGAAGGTGTCGCATACTTACACCTTCGTGTGTCTTTTTTATGTATTGCAGATTTGTCATTAACAAAGAAAGAAATGTATTATACTAGAATGTATGTTTAAAGTATAAATTAATATTTTAAATAATGTTTTCCCAAGTGATTTTTGTAATTAAAATAAGTTGAAATTAGGTCTTATTGATAACAATAAAATATGTAATAAAATATTGCAAATACCTAAGTTTATTGTCACCACGGAGTGATTTACGTCATAATGTTACTAAAAACATATAAAATGTACAAAATCCCATCATATAAGATTAATGAAAAACGAGGTTTCAGTAAATATGGCTGCTTGGCTAAGGTAATTAGGATTGATTATTTTAAAAATAAAACAATTGGATTTATAGTAATATAATGTTAAAATCGGTATAGCCTCTATAATAGCCCCTTTGAATGAAAATGAATATTTGAAGCATTTTATATCTAAAACATTGGAAAAAGCTTCAGAACTTCAGAGGTAATCATACAAAATATTAATGTAGGTAACATATATTATAATAATTAAAACAACTTTTTAGTTCACAAATGTTTATACCTACTATGAATACCTAAATAGGTATTACGCAAACCTGATAATATTACTCTATTTGCGATCTTATTGTTATTAAATCAGACAATTTCCTTCCAAGCGCCCTTAGTAATATTACCTATATAAAACAAAAAAAGTTAAAATATTTCATTATGGAAAATTATTATCATGATTAACGGAGTATGTGAACAGTAAAAATATCATATCCTACTTCATCAGAATCGTCTCCAAAATAGCCGAGTACTGATACATTATTAATGTTATAAAATAATAAATATTAATGCGACATAAAAATATTATATTTTGTATAAAATTATATATTATTATTGAAATAAAGTGATTTATTATTATAAAATTAAGTGATCGATTTGCTGTTTTCTCACGTATATATACAGATTATACAGAATTAACGGATAATTCATATCCAAACAGCAAAGAGTAACATGTTATGTTACCAATTCAAGTTTCAACCAATTAAAAATATTTAAACAATATACCTAACATTGAGTTAAAATACTAACATTTTTATAAAATTATGCTGATGAAGTTCAATTTTAAACATTATAAAAATAACTAAATCAAAACATTAACACAACTTTTTAAATTTATATTAAATCAAAAAAAAAGTAAATAAGTAGATGTCGCTCTGTTGTATTACAGTAGGTTACAAATTAGTTACTGTAATGGATGGTATTTAATTTTAATTCAATGATATTATATCATTATATCATTGTATACGAAAAAACGATTCTGAGTGGATACGATTTGTTAATTAAGGATATGTTATATTATATTAATTATATTGTTATTATTTAAAAAAAAAAAAAAAAAAAAAATGAAGATACCTATAAAATTAATTCTAAATTAATCCAATCAGATTCTTTATGAACTCGACTCACTTAGTCATTCATAGTAGGTATAATATAATTGATTATAAAATATTAATATAAGTCAAATAGTTAACGACATTAACTATTAATATTAGAATATAAAGTATACTTTAGAAATTTAAGTACCCTCGAATAATATTTTTAAATTACAACTATAACTAAAATTGTTATTCTAGATTATTTAATTTGTAATTTCGCCCAAATTTGAACTTAAATTAACTATAAAAAAACTGTGTTTAAATAGTTTTTAAATTTTTTGCCGCAGAATTAAATACTTACTTGAAACCTTGTTATACATTTTCAATCTCTTTAGCTATTAAAGTTAAACGTTTTATAAATTTTTAAAAATTAAATAATTTGTAAATTTTAAATTGAATAAATTTTGTCAAAATTTGAACTTTAAACGGTGATAAAAAAAAAAAATAACGTGCTTATGTATTTTTAATATTTTTTAGAATATAAAACCAAAAAAAAAAAAAACGGAAATTTTAAAATGTCTACAAATAACTTAAAAAGAATTGAAATATTTTGAAAATTTTGTCATGCATTGAAAATGGCAGTATAAACATTCAGACATTCAGTGAAAATTTCATGTGTGTACGGTAATTTGTTTTAAAGTTACACCAATATCTAAAATCGTTTTTTTCAAAAATTAATTTTGTGTAAAATGTCCTGTTGTTTCTTATTTTTTTTTTTTTTGTTTTTTCTGGTGTTTTTTAAAACTATTGGTAATTTCAAAATTTGATCTCCCCTATGCATCAACTAGATTCTTTTTCCAACCAGGAAAGCTACTGAATTTGAAAACCGAAGCACTATTTTGACAACCTATTGTGTACAAAGACTCAAAAAACTAAATAAAAAAACACACATCATTTAAAATCAATACATTCATCGCTACGCTCAGAATCTAAAATATTATAAAAAACATTTAAATTTAAATGTTATTAATCTAATTTAGTTAAAGCATTATTACAATACTATTTTTATAACTATATACACATAATGCAGTTTAAGACACAAAGCGTAGTACATAGGTACTGCATTTGAATAACATTGATGCCACACGCTATCTTTTATACCTGCAGCCTGCCAGTGTACTCAGTAAAGTCAGTGTTAATAATTTATAATATTTACTTTTTTTTTTAACAATGTATCATGTTATGTTAAATGCATATACATAAACTTGTGCTATACTTCACGTCTTGCTGTATTATACAACGCCACACAACAATGTATGTCCGGCCTAAATTATAAAGTACCTATTTAAGGAATTAGTAATTAGTATAGGTAGTTACCATAAATTATAAAAGGTTATTTTGTTATTCGATTGTTTACATATATAGAACATAGTTATGATGTCATTATAATTTATAACGAGTATCTATATGGGGGAATAATAAGTCGTATTAAATGTATGTATATTACTTTATTACTTATTATTATTTTATTTTATTAAATATAATTTAAGTTTAACTCATTAATATTTTATCCGTGGCATATGATGGATTCTTCATGATTTGTGGATCATTTTATTAAAATAGTGGTTAGACTATTATATAATTATAGCAGCGGTGGCCAGCGATAAAATCACGAACCGTATACAATAATATATTAAAATGAAAAATAATATAAAAAGCAGGAAAGAGAATATTACTTATTATAATATTTTATAGTAAAAATGTTAAGATGTGAGCTGTGTTTGGCTATCATCTCTACTATATAGCGACAGCTAGGCAGACCTCTATAATAAATACGTACCTAATAAATAAAAATAGTATTGATATTTCTGAAATGTTCATTTTTAGAAGTTATTGTTAATTATTATCATACCTATTAAGTACCTACTGAAATGCTACCTTAAAACTGAAAATAAAATCATAACCATTGAGCATTGAGTATTAAACTGTAAAGATTTTTATTAATTTTTATACATTATACAATATACATAACATATTATATGGGTGATAAACTGATAAATAGAAAAAATTGTCACCTTGGCAAATTATAGTAATATTAAATAAAAATATAAAATGTTCATTGTATTTTATTGTTGTGTATATTTTGTTCGTAAAAATATCTAAAATAATATACATAATATAATAATAACATACTTAATACTTATCACTGATGTACTATGTATAGGTATTCGTGTTACGTCACACATTATAGAAGATTATAATTTCTTGTAAGCTTAGTGGGGGGCATAATAAAATGCCGTATTACTGTGAGTATACGTAGTGCATTGTGCCAAATATAGAATATATTATATACGTATGTGTGGATAAAAAATTGATTACTCAGTGGTAGACTTAGCCATGAATTATATTTTTTTTTTTAAATATATTTTATACTTAGGTATGTTCTATATAGTTAAATATATGAATGGCATAATTTATTTAGAATTTTTTATTAGGTAGTTCAGTATATTGTACATAGCTGTGATTGATCGTTGTTCGTCGAATACTATAGAACCTAATAAATAATTATTATTTTCATAATAATATAAATGATATATTACGATTGTATTTTACGAGTTAAACTTATACATTAATACATTATAATACCTATAATTAACATAAACCTCTACCTCAGGGAGTTATGAAAAATCTTCATCCAAGTAGTTTGGCGATTTTGATTTTTCATTGAAAAATAATTGACATTGATATGTAGATATTAGATAACAAAATTTACAATATAATTATATAAAATTGAAAATATACGTCCAAGCGTACCTTATTATATTGAATGATGTTTTACTAGATAATATTTAAATATGTATGTATTTTCATAATTATTTCTACATTAATAATGTATTTATAACAAATGCATTATTAATGTAAATATAAAATAATTTATTGAAATTTAGATTAAATAATTTAGCAGAGACCGCATGTCCGCATATGACAATAAGAACTTTGAAACTTATTGTCTAATGCAACATCACATTAGGTATATTTTCAAGCATATTGAGTAAAAATATTTTAATAAACACAGAATTTTAAAAATTTTAAATTCCAAATAATACTTACCTTAAACTTAGTATGAATATTTTGAAAAATTCACACTGTGTCAAATAATAATTTAGTTAAAATGTAAATAGTTTCAAATTTTATTCGATTAATATATTTTGAATACATCAGGTACCTAAAATAAAATTACAAAATTTGTTCGAGAAGATACTACCGTCGTTTTACGTATGAATATCAAAATTTTCGTGATAATTTTAAATTGGAAATATTGAAATATTGAAATATCAATATCAATACACTAAAAAAACGAAAAAAATACCGTTGTATAAAAGTTGTAGCAAGACCAATAATTGAATAATGAATACCTATTTATATTTATATTTTATACAATATTAAGTTTATGTTTACAATTATAGTATGTTGTATTGTTGTCGATAAAATAATAGAAATACATTTAAAAATCAAAACTAACTTGAAGATTACAATGATTAAAATTCAAAATTAAATTAAGAATAATATATTTACTATTGAATGTTAGTGAGCTCAAAAAACATTTAATAGTTAATAACTAATGAAATTTAAATAAAATACCTATTATGATGTTGGCTTTTTCAACTTGACCTTATGGATTTTCTCGAGTTCGATATTAAATATCTATTGCCTTTTTTTCTACTAAAATTGTTTCTGACTAAAATTCAGAATATACCAAAAATTTCAACCAAATCCACCGTAGAACTAATCTAGATTTAGAAGCTATTACTTTTATCGTATCGAGGGTAGGGTTAGGGTAATTGAATTAAATGGATGATGCACTTATCACCCTCAATAAATTTGAACGTGATAGTCCGAATATCCGATACTCGAATAAAAATAACAAAAAAGTTGTGCTGTGTGCAGCCCTTGTAGTGTTGTTTGTAAACAGTAATCGTTAATCAGGAGGACTTGGTAACGGTATACGTTAAACGACTACTATAACGCATCGTAATAAGAATAACTAGTATGACAAGATAGTCAAAACAGAAATTAACTTTGTCGCAAACAACAAGTCACAGTTATCAACGTCTGACGATTTAAGTATGCCTACTAACAAGTAGGTTGTACTCAGTAGTTATTAGTTAGGTGTAGGAAACTTGGAAACAACAAATGACAATGACTAATAACTAATAAGTAATGAGTACGTCATAATATAATACTAATGAAAATGACTATGACAATTGACTGTAGTCTATAAGACTATAACAATAGTCACCTACACAATAACAGTACAAAAGCGACGGACGACTACGGTCTACGACAGAGGCACTGAGGCAGTGAGGCACAGAGCTTTCGATAGCCGGCTTGTGCCCGCGTTGATTTTCGACCAATGGCGTGGCATCGGACGTCGCGCGTTGCTCGGTTCATGGCCCCGCACCCCCGCCACCACAGTACGGCCATGGTGGTGCGGCGCGGCGCACTTGTTTATGTGCTGAACAGCTGTTTATGAATAACAACAAAGACTCGTGCGACTGCGATCGTGCTGAGGGCCGAGTAGGTTTCAGTATAGTAATAATAATACTATTTGCCATTTAACATCAACATCAGTATTACAACAGCTTCGTTTTCGTGTGCGCTGTACTATAGTGTCTGGTGCACGACGTTTTACGTTTACGCGTTCGACCGGCCGCATACGCACAACTGCACCGCACACCGTCTTTCGTAACAATATTGCATTGTAGGATTGATTTTCCATTTTTTCCGACACTGCTGTCTACCGCGTGTCCCATGATACGAACGCCACTGTTGATCGTCCACTTTGCAGACGCCGCCGACGCGCCACGACCGCCGCGTTATTGAGGATCGGCTGTAGGACCGTGGGGACGACGGACGCTATGAACCGCTGTCCTGTGATGAATCCGCAGTACGATGTCGAGCGGCGGTCCCGGTGCCCGGCGGCGGCGGTACACAAGCCGTCGCCCGACATCAATGACTTGCACGCTTTTGAGCGAATCGTTGTAATGTTCGTACAGCTCAAAAACTACTTGGGCTCCTATTGGCTGGTCCCATGGTTTTTTGTCTACATCTACCCCAGCATACTTGTCTATGAGTGAGTGTAAAGCCTAAAGTTAATGGTTTTATCGTATGTCGTGTTCGGGCTTAAGTCAGTATCGTCAGACTCGTGTTCTATTGCTGGTTGTATGGACACACTCCTTTCTAGCCTGTAGTCCATGCATATATTTGTGTAAAATTGACATATTTACTATTATACATGCCAAGGGAAGGGGGAGGTCCAGACCCGGAGTTCATCCTCTTGGTTGCGCCACCGGTGTCAATGTGGTATGTACTCGATAGCCGATGAGAATCCATTATTCTACATGCCAAGAGGTTTCAGAGATTTTACTATTAATCATTCAATTTTTTCTTTAAATTTCTGTGTCTACTATTTACTAATTTATGATTAATCTTCTTCAGATTCTATTTATAATTTTTCACAAACTCATCTTTAAAGCATAAATGCAAATTTATTACTTACCTACCTATTTGTTTTGTTTGTAATATAAACAAAAATGTTATTTGGACAAGTTCCAAATTCTATACAAAAACCAAGAAATAATGTTAATTGTCCTATTAGAACAGCTTTAATTTTCATAGACTTAGTTGTTAACATTTCCATGTCATTCAACAAATTTCATGAGAAATAATTAGTATTTACATATCATATTGCTATGTGAAATTGTGTACGTGTCCAAATATTTAATTTCATATGCCTAACTGATTGTTACATATTACCCATTAACTATTTTCGAATTATAATAATTTATTTAATTATTATGTCAATAAAATATGAATAATTTATTACATTTATTTTAAAAAAAACTGAAATATAGTGAAGTAATTAATGATACATTTTACATTTTTTTTTAAACAAAATTACCTCAGTACCTAAATATTTGTAAATGATTAATAATATATTCAAGTATTATGTAAAATGTTATTATTTATGAGTACTCAACCCACCTACTTAATGTTTTGTTTTTTACATTAATAGGTACCTAAAAACAAACAGTATAATTTTGCATTGTCATAGCACAAATTCATAGAAAAAGGTATACTATTTTATTTTAACTGTATATCTACTAAAATGTTTTGAATTATTCAATTATTAATAACAAACAAAAAACAACTTAGAAATTGTTGACCTATTCTATGGGGCGTTTCCCAATGAAAGGAAATATTGGAGACAAGTTGGCAAGTGGGGTTAACAGAATAATTGTCCCAAGGCCAAAGGCCATTTATTGGCACTCTTATTGCAACAACTTACCTAAAAACAAAACAAACACTTAAAAATAGTGTTTTTAGAAAAATAACATTCCTACTACATAATATTTTTTTTGTTAAGATATTCAATTTGATGATCATAATATATGTATCACCTAATATTTTTCATACGATTCTATAAAATAACAAAATGAATTTTAATGTACCTAATGCCTAATTAATTATTTTTAATACATTGTAGATATTTTGTAGTTTATACAGTAAATTTTTGGTAATATAGAACTTCTACTTCTGTAGATGGAAACCCTAATAATACAAACAAATTCTTTGGTTCCAATTTAAATACATAATGAATATCACTCCCCCCCCCCCCCCCGGTTTAGTGGGAAACTCTTTTAAGATAGAAAAATTAAATGGTTCTGAGTGATTTTGTCTTACCTAAGGGTTTAAAGTATACTATTGAAAAGGTTTTAAAGGTAACAAAAAAAAAAAAAAAAAACTAGGTGTCGTAGAACTACATTATTAATATATCATGATTTTTTATGATCAATTTATTTAAATAGTAAATAACTAATTAATAGTAGTATTTAGTAAATATTAAGCAATTGACAAAAACCCGGTTAGAATTAAATTAAATTCTATATTTTTACTAAATATAAAAATATAAGATTTGTATATAAATATAAGAAAGATTTTCAGGTGTTTTTAGAAGTAATTAAATAACACAAATTAATAAGGTTTTAAAAAAAAAAAAATGATTAGTGCAAACATCAAATAAAAATACATTTTAACATAACCCAAGTGATCTTGATTTTATTACCATATATCACCACATTTTAATAATTTAAATAGTATCATGGACTTTGGATTATTTGTTTCATATTTTTTTTTATTTTAATCTTGTATTTTATTATTCATAACATCTAAAATAATATTATATTTCTAGTAAATTTTTTGTAAGTGAATAAATAAAAAAAGTATTATTGAATTATATATTGGTCATGTAGTTAATTTTTGTTAAAAATTCATAATATTATATCACCTATATGTGTTTAAGTTGTAATGTAGTGAAACTTGCACTTCCAATTATTATTTGTAACACAATTTTGTTTTGCTTGATTTTGGCAGCCTTTTGGCTAATATTTTATTTTTAAATATTCTAGAGTTAAAATAAATAAATAATATAATATGTACTTAGTTATTAAGTCTCATACTCATTATATAGGGTGATTGATTTATCATAAAACACTCATTATTTCAAAAAGTATTGACTTTTTTCAAAATATTTTTTTACATGGTTTCAAGTTGTTAAAAAACCAACATTTTTATCAAAAAATTATATTTTTAAATATTTTTTATCCTTATCATTTTCTAAGTATTTTGATATATAAAAATCGAATTAAGGGCTAGTAGTTAATGAGTTATGTATAAGTATTAAGTATTTAAAGTTTAGATTGGCAGAGTGGAGTGGTACGGGGTCACCCCGCAAAATGTTTGTCCACTACTCTGCTTGTCTAAACTTTAAATACTTATAACTCATAATAAACTACTAGCTCCAAATTCGATTTTTATGTATCAAAATACTTAGAAAAATATTCAGCTTTGGAATATGAAATTAAAACTCTATGTTGTCATTCAAAAAAGTAAAAACTTAAAAAGTGATAAGGATAAAAAATATTTAAAATTATAATTTTTTAATAAAAACTTTGGTTTTTTAACAACTTGAAACCATGTAAAAAAATATTTTGAAAAAAGTCAATACTTTTTGAAATAATGAGTGTTGTTAAACTTTTTAATTTATATTGATTTAATAAAAAAAAAAAAAATAATAATAATAATATTTAATAAATTGTTATTTATTTTTAGATCTTATGGCTTTGCTGGGCCTTTTGTTTATTGCAACATTGTTCAAATCCTATTTTTTATTGTATTTGAGTTTTGGGATGAAAGTTTTAATTGGACACCATTACATGATACGTACGTAATGAGTATATGAAATAATCTAATTATAATGTATTTACTATTTAAATTAAATAAATGAACTATTTGATTTTCCTTTTTATTTTTGAAGCGTAAAAACATATTCATCACAAATTCTTGGAAATCAACTCATAACAAAAAGTGTTGATGAAATGGTAATTTATTAATACAAATTTACGATTCAAAATGTAATACTACGCTAATTCTGTTTAGATTTTGTTTTGTATTTGGGTTTTATCTTGGGCTGCAGTCCCTTCTATATGTTATGCAAACGAACATATATTTGAATTACCTATTGATCGTCTGGAACGGTTAACTTCATATGTTTCTATGATGACTGTTACATTTGTAATGGGTAAGTTTACAATTTTTTTTTTTATATTGATGCATTACTATATATATATATTTTTTAAATCTCATTTAATGATTTTTTCACAGCTTATGTTATCATTTTACTTTGGATCGACATGAATTTGTTGGAAATTAAATCAAGTATAAATAATCATAATGTAAATTCAAAAGTGTCATCATATTGTTATGAGCTTAGAGATGATTTAATTGAACCTGGTAATATAATTGAATAATATTTAAATTATTACCTGTATTTTTAATTTAACCTTTTTTTAGATTCTGAGTGATGAATATATTGATTTTACAATTGTGTCGATTTTTTTTTTTGTGTGTGTACACGATAAGTTGTTGAAATAATGCTTCGATTTTTAACTTCAGTAGCTTTTCTGGTTGAAAAGTGAATCTAGTAGGTGCATTGGGGAGGTCAACTTTTGAAATTCCTAGTAGTTTTTAAAAGCACTGAAAAAACAAAAATAAGGAAAAATGGTAATTTTTATGCAAAATCCATTTTTTGAGAAAATAGATTTTAGATATTTGTGTAACTCTAAAGCAAACTGTCGTAGACAAATTACATTTTCATTGAATGTTTATACTGACATTTTCAATACTTGATAAAATTTTCAAAATATTTCAAATTTAGTTTTTTTTTTTATAAATGACAATAAAATTTTATTCGTTGGGTAAAAAAGCTTCAGAATTGAATAATATGCTCCTAATATATTGTCACAATGGTTGATAAAAAATATTAAAAATATATAGTCACAATTTTTCTAAATAAGCACTGAAAGCTCAAATTTTGACAAAATACGTAAAAATTACAAAAATTAGCTATTTATTTTGAGTTAAAAATTCATAAAAAAGTATGTTTTTAAATCTAAGATTTGAAAATTCAATATAAGATTCTTTTTGACTTAGTATACTTTTATCAAACATAAAATATCTGTTGGAAAATCAAATTAATTTTTTATGATTATTTGAATTACAACATTTGATGAACTCAATTTCTCTTGTACTGATATTCTTATTTTTTGTTATTAAAAAATGAAAACTATAGAAACTTTAAATTTATACCATATGTTTATTTTATCAATTTCTATACTTGATAACATTTTCAAAATATTTCAACAATTTTAAGTTATTTATATACATTTGAAATTTAAGTTTTTTTTAGTATTTTATTCTATAAAATGTCGATAAAATTTTATTTATTGGGTCAAAAACCTTGTAAATTTAATACAAGTTGAAATAATAGCAGTTGGAAAATATTGCGGTTTTTTTATATAACTGTTTAAAGTTCAAATTTGGATAAAATTAAATTATATTAAATAATCAAAAATAACAATTTTAGTCTTATTATTGTAGTTTAAAAATATCATTTGGAAGTATTTGAAATTTCTAGAGTATGCTTTATATTCTAATTGTAATAGTTAATGACGTTAATGACTAAGATTAATATTTTATAATCAATTGTAAATAATATGAATAATCGAGTGAGTCGTCTACATAATGAATTTGATTTGATGGATTTGGAATTTATTTTTGGTACCTTTTTTTTTTTTTTTTTTTTTTTAAATCATAACAATATAAGTAATATAGCATAAAATATCCTAGACTGCAAAACTGTCTCTGCTCAGAATTGTTTTTGATATTATAGTGATATTATATCATTGAATTAAAATTTAATACCATCCATTATAGTAACCCACTTGTAAACTACTGTAAAGTAGAGCGACATCCACTCACTTATTATTTTTACTTTAAAGATGACATACCTGATTTGGAAACTGCATATGAAGATATATCTATTACCAATGAGTTCAAAATTGATAAATCTTTTCTGGACCTTTCAGAAGCAGTTAATGAAAGTAAATTATATACTATTTAATTTAACAATGCAAATAGTTTTATTTTTTTCATTTTTTTATAGATACTATTGAAAATGAAGAATTTTGTAACTCTACAACAGTTGAACAAGGTGAAGAAGCTAAAGAGCGAGAAATGGATGTTATATCTCTGTCATCAAGCACATTAAGTGACTTTGATGTAATAACAGAAGAAGAAATAGATTTACTTAAGTAGTTTTTTTTTTTTTTGTCAAGAATATTTCATAGTATAAAAATATTGCTTTTTGTAAGCAAATAATTGATAAAAAAAATTAATATTATGGTAATTTAATCTTAGATGAGAATAATTTCTCTTTAGACATTTGATCCATTACATTGAAGCTTGTGACATAATATATTAAGTTAAGTTCCTAATGTTTATATTTAATATATAAACATAAAAGTGAACTTTTTTTTTTTAATCGGCCTTAAATTTCATTAGAAGTCTTAGCTCAAAATTGCAATCCATGTCATTTTGAATTAATATGATTAGAAACATATTGGTTTCTATAAGCTGAATCTATATGGATATGGCTGGTTTACTTGAACAGTATTCTTATTTTTGATGATACATTTTCTTATGTATTATGTTCATCGTATATTTACATTATTATTTTTATCTTTTTTTAGAAGTCATTTATTACTACCCTAAATTGATCTCAAATTTTTACTAAAACTAGTAAAATCATAAAAGTGTCATTTTTATTTTTGGATTTATTTTATTTATCAAATGAAAATAAGTTTTTCTGGCTTTTACATGAAATTGATACTATTTTTTTCCTTTCAAACTTTATTTTAAGCATTGTATCTAAATGCTTATGATAATCTTGAAGAGGTTTTTTTTCAAAATATGTCAACACAACTAAAATATTAATGCTATTTATTAATTTAAATAATAAAAAATAATATATATTTTGTTTATACATATTTTTAAATATTAAATTATCTTGACAATTGAGTATAATATTTTATGTTGTCTTATTAAGTATATATTATAATATATTACATTAATTATTTTTATTTTTTCATATTTCAAAACAACATTATTATTACAAAATGCTTGTAAAATTATATTTAACTATAGATTCTATTTTTATCTTGGATTTATTATGTTTCCATACATTATGCACTTGTTATAAACCTACTTATTTCATAATTTATTTTTAATTTAACTAAAATCTAAAAAATCAAATTTATTAATGAATTATATCAAACATTGTAAATCAATGTTAATTTTTTTTTATTATGTTGTGCAAATTAACTTTTAATAATTGAAGTAAAGTACTTCATGACAGAGAGTAGCGTAACCTTGTGGGTAAATGGTTTACTATCCCCTCTGTATCCTGAAGAATTTACTTTCTTAGAAATTAATCTTTTTTTATCAATTATAACCAATAACTCACCCCCTCCCTAAATTCAAGTTTTAGTATACCACTGACTAAGGTAAGAAAATAGGTAAAATATTAACCTTCAGTTCTAATTTTTATTTTATATACAACAATATGAATTACATTGATACTTCTTTTAACGGAACCTATAAATAGTGGACATTTTTTTGGGAACAGGGCCATTTTCACTACTTTTATACAGAAAAACCCCTAAATACCGGACACTTTTATGACAATTTCATTTCGATTTTGACAATTTTTATCGTAAATACAGAATAATCGTGGAATTCCTTAATATTTATAGTTTAATAACATAATATTTTCGCTAAAGATTCATTCAAGTATCTATTCAATACTTACCATTTTTCTAAGTATTGAATATAACAGCTGTCATATGCATAAACATGGGTTTTGGCTAAATTAGAGCAACTACATTACACCATACCAAAAGCTCAAAATAGCTCAAAATAAACTAGTATAAGTATTGACAACTTGTATAAACTTTATGGATACTCTGTTTCTATTATTGATTTTGAAAATAATATATTTGAAACGTTTAAATAAGAAAACAAACTGAACTACAGTGGAGTACCCAGGGAGGCAGCTTCCGCCCCATTTCCAATTTGATGTGTTATGGTAAAATCTTATACCTATAATAAAAGCAAAGTACAGACCATAATATTTCTGTAAACGATATTAAAGAAACATTTTGAATATTATCAATATCAATTATTATTTATTCTTAGAGGTTATTATGGTTACGGATATCAAATTCTGGTTTACTATGTTTAAGTGTTTAACACTGATTTACATTGAAATATCCTGGGTATGCCTGTGCCAAATAGAATTTAATTTATTTTCGAGTATAAATGTGATAAACATTACTGAGCCAAGTAGCAAAACATTTATTAAACTATGCCGAGCTTTGGAAAAATAACTGTTTGCAATCTTTTGGTTTTCAGAAATAATATCGTCGAAAAGAGATTTGTCTTATTAATCTTAATTCGGTTGTGATAACTTTTTCACTTATGTAGAACGTAAATAATTTTATTCTATCAAACTGATAAAATATTATACTCAACATTTTATATATCGGCTAATCTGACGTTAACGTATATTCGAATATATGCAAAATTTCTTTTGAGGTACTTTAAAAAATATCGAGGATAAAAATGTGAACATTTTAATATTACTATTAAAATAATTGTTTGGTTATCCTGACGAACTTATACAGGGTCTAACGACATTGCATAACACGCAATTTGTTTAAAAAGCCATTGCAATTTTTAATTTAATTTACATTTTAATCAATTTATATGTCAGATTTTTGATTTTTATCAATAGTGATTTTATAATGTATATATTATCGTACTTGAGTGGCATAATATAATCGATGAAAATTCCAAAATGAATCACAATAGGTATATGTTCGACACTTTTAATTTAGTTATGAATAATAAAGAAATAATCTTATATGCGTTTATTTGTTTAGAGCTATTAAATATAATATACATCTACAATATTCATACGGATTAAGTATAAGTATATATGTAGTTTGGAGTTATATATTATTGTCCTACTATGTTAAGAAATAGTTACTTATATTTAGTATTAACTACCCAAGATTCGGTACAGGTAAGTGTTATTATAAGCATAAAATTTATAGTCTAAATACATCTACCATTGATGATTGATGTACAATTAAGTACTTCATAGGGATAAAGTACCCAATATGATTGCAATTAAATGACAATTATATAATATTCAACTATGTAATAGTAACGGAATCTTATTCAAAGAAGTATATAGGTTCAAGAATAAATATGCTTGGATACAATATCCTTGCTTTTAGTTTTAATTACTATGTTTTATTAAATATTTTCCATTTTAAATTGAAATTAATCAATCGAGAATCAAGTAAAACTATAATAATATTAACGTAGTGGTTATTTTCACGTCCGACGTGAAATTATTTGTTTTCACGTCCTGCCCTGTGATTGGTCGTAATATTGATAAGAAATATTTAAAATTTAAATTATAATACAGTCATACAGAATATAGATTAATTTTAATAATTCAAGTCAGTCGTCAGTATATAATAATATTAAAGTAAGTAAATAAATCAATAAAATAGTTTAAAATGCATGGTCTAAATGTAGTATAGTATAAAACTTGATTAAATTTGTTTTGTTTTGCAAAATTTGCAAAACCATATTTTTTTTTAAATTAGGGTTTACATTAACACAAATAAAGTGGAACCACTTTCATTGCTTGCTATTGCCTTATCTAAAACTGCATTTGAAACCTTTTCAGGTATAGTTTCAACATCTTCTTCATCTATTATTTTATTTTGATATACAGCAGATTTAGCAATAGTGTCATGTACAAACCAACATAATATTTCATACTGGCTTATATCTGCTGGAAGTTTTTCAAAAGGAAGTAAGTTTGTCTTGAGTTTTCTTTTCTTAGGTACACCAATCACAGTTTTGTCTTTACCTACATTTAATAATAGTTAAAATATGTACCTATATTAATAATATAGAAAGGTAATGTTACCTTATGGTCGACCTCTTTTAGGAACTCTTGGCGATATAGATGGTAAAGTATCTTCTGAATTGTGGTGATCTATTTAAAAATGTCGGGGGGTTCGATCCCCATGGACCCCTCCCTCTGGTTACGTAATTATTTTATTAATTAAATAAAATCAATAATTCAAAATTACGCGGGTATCCTTATCAATATTACGACCAATCACAGAGCAGGACGTGAAAACAAATACTTTCACGTTGGACGTGAAAATAACAACTGCCTAATATTAAATAAAAATGTAAATATAATTATATTTTTTTTTATAAATTGGGCGACCAATGATATTGTAATTTTCCGTTTTCTCCAAGCCGTATGGATATGATATTTTTGTTCCATGATATACGGATGAGCGTTTATTTTTTAATGATAATGAAAAATTCACCATAATCACAGAATAATACGACTATCTAGTTGTAGAATAAAGATAGTGTCTACATCACTGTTGAATGTTTTGATAGTGGTTTTGATTATAGTCTGATAAAATCGTGGGCGGATAATGACATGTTGTATAATATAAATAATAACATTAATAACTATTATTTAAGTTTTTTAATTTACTATTTAGCATTTTGGCAATTATACCTCATTCAGTGATTCAGTTCAGTCTTAGGTCAGTTTAAGACACCCGACTGTGTTAGCTCGTGTTGAATATGGATTATCAGATTAAATTCAGTATTTTATGTTATTAGTACTTTTTGTGATTGAGTTATTTTAATACATTGATCAATACATAAGACCATGTAAGTTGTAGTTTAATAAATTAACTTTATTTTATGACTGTATTTAAAAAAAAAAAAAAAATACAACCAATTTCATCATAGTTGAGATCAATTTTCTTCCAGTTAAAACCAATTTATTTTTTATTTTACTTTTTATGTATGTACATAATAATAATATGGCTATTATTTTGTTGAAAATTATTTTTTCTTAAAATACTTATAGCATGACTGCCGATAGAAGAATAACTACAGACTATCGTTTACAACTTATACAAGAAATGAGATGTCAGAATTATGATATGATACGTTTTGCATCATATAGAACAGCTTGTAAACTCAGATATGTCCAAAAAAAAGTTTATTGTGAGTATTATTTAAATGTATTAAAAATAATAATCACAATGATTGTTATGGTATCAATCAGAATTAATATAAGCATGTAACATTTTTATCTTATAAAATTATTATTCATTTTGTTCTATGTGCATCTTGGTCCTAAACCATTTAAGTGATATTAATGGTTATAGAAATATATTTAGATAATATTACTGATTACGATTAAATATAATTATTTCATAACTTGTCAGTTTATAATAAATGCAGACTGTTAATTTAAATAATGAATATAATACATACTAAATAATATTTTAAATCCTTAGGATTTGTGCCAAACTTTTACTAGATCAGTACTTAATTACATTAAGTATACTTAATCAATGATGTTAGGTAGTGAATCATATAATTGTATACCAAGACAATGTGAACCATTACATATCGTAAGAATGCAACTTGTGTATTTGCAAATAACTATCTACTGGCGATATACATACAACCCATAGACAGGATCATATTCGGCATAGTCAGACACGAATTATCAAACCTAGAGCAAACACCTTCACTTCACCCAGCACAATTTTTTTATAGTGTTTTACACTTATATTTATGACTTCTAGCAATCTAATTCCATTCAATGTTTATTTGTACTTGGAGTGTGTTACATTGCTATTTGACATACTTTAAAAATAATAAAAAAGAGTATTCCATGTTAATTTTTTTTAATAAATCACAATAAAAATTGACTGAGGTTTATTATTTTCTCAAATAATAAAAAAGTAATCAAAATTTACTACTATATATTTATTTAAAAAAATAAAAATAAATTATCGTTTTAATGTAAATAATGAGTTAGCAGAAAGGTTTTTATCTATAATTAATTATTTATTATTGGTACATTGAGACTCAATACACTTTGTTTGAGAAAGTTATGAATTATGATTATAAATAATGATGTTGTTTAATCTTTTATTATGCTGTCAAAATAATGAAATATTATAGGTATCGTTTAAAAATTGGTTGTATTCAGTTATACATTTTATCATCATATATCATAATTTTACAATTCAGTATGTCAAACACTAACCATTTATCAAAATTAATATTTATGTAAATATTTTTGTAGTACACATGATTGATATTTGGAATGTTATTGAAGCATTTCGTGAGAACGGATTGAATACACTAGAATCTCACGTTGAAGTAAATGTTTCAAAATTTGAGACACTTATAACAAGTCTGTATCTTAATTTGAATAAACGGCTACCTACTCAACAACATGTACATGATGATTTATTGACTACAATTCTTCTTAATTGGATTATGTCAGTTTATTCTGCGTAAGTTAATTCTTCAATGAAAAAAAGTTATAAACATTTAAGAGGGAATTGGTCCAGTGTCTATTATCTTATGAACACACAACACAATAAATTATATGTTAAGAAAAATGCATAAAACAAATAATTTAGTTTTAAAATGTCCTTGACTTGTTTTAACATAAATAAATAAAAACAAACTTTTTAGAGACTCTAGATTATGTTCTTACCTTTAAATCTGATAACAGTTAAATTCACTCTTATATTAAAAATAAGAGTAAAATGGATTCTTCTCAACATAATATTTGAAATGTTAAACATTAGTTAGATTTACTATCAAATATGATGTCTATTGCTTAATATTAATACTGTAACAACATTATGTGTTTGTTTTAGAATATAATATTATGTAGGTAGAAATTATTTTCTGGCTGAGATTAGTAACTAAGTTTAGTAATTACCTTTAAATGATGTGCCCATGGGCGAATGTAAGTTCCCACACGAGATATAGCAGGTAAAAATTACCCCTGGATATTCGTACGTAAGTTCCCACACGAAAAAAAATTATACCAAACACCAAGGTTGGGCAAAGAAAAGTAACTTAACTTAATTTAAAGTTAAAATTTTCTTATTTTCAAAATAAAAAATTTCAGACACATAATAATGTTTATATAAATTGCTTATAATTTTAACTTTTAATTCGTTAATGTTCAGCCATGCCAAACACAAACTTCTTTCCCACTTTATTCAGACTTAGGACTGACAAATGACTTATATAACTTTTATAACTTAAAAGTAATTATACACAGTATGACACTATGACTATGTGAAGTGTTTGAGCTTTCACAATAAACCAAATAAAATTTGATTTTTTTTATCCAATACAAAAACAAAACAAGTTTTAAGTTGTCATTTCTAAGTCTTAATAACTTAACTTTTTACGTGTAGGAACTTACGTACCGGCGTAATTTTTTTTTGGTGGGAACTTACGTACAAGTGTATTTTTTTTCGTGTGGGAACTTACATATGTACTCGTTTACCTGCTATGTTTCGTGTGGGAACTTACCAAACCCCGTGCCCATGCCCCATATGCCCAGGAATATTAGAACTAATCACTATCTCTGATCTTCTCGGGTACATCTAATCAGTTTTTAATTAATCTAATTCAAATAATTGGTTCAATATAATAATATTTGTATCTTAACCTCAATAACACAATATTTGTTTTTGACTCGTTACAAATTTAATGAAAAATAAATAGGTACTGTCATTATAAATATCTGATACTAATTCATAAATATATCAACATTAAACCGATTAAATCAGAATTATTGAATAGTCTATATAAAATATTATTAACAGTAACAAATAAATATTACTATAATCTATAATTCATGTTAAAAAAAACTAACTTGAAATTTGAATCATAAGTAGTATTGTATGAATTATAATAATACAGTTTTGTAAGGCATATTTTTGCATATATTATTAATATAAATATTTTATTTTTACAGTAATGATACCATGGGAAGAATAAGAGTATTGTCTATAAAAGTAGCTTTGGTTACAATGTGTTCAGGGAAACTTATGGATAAACTAAGATGTAAATTAATTAATACAAAATGTTTTATTTGTAGGTGCAATTTTCTTTATAAATGTATTTTTTATAGATATATTTTCACAAATTTGTGACCAAAATGGGCATATGGTAGCTTGGAAATTTCGAGAATATCTTCAAGAAGTATTGGTACTTCCTTCAGCTGTATATGAATCTCCTTCTTTTCATTATACTGATCAGATATCGGCTGAAATATTTTCTGGGGTAAAATATATTTTAGTAATAACTAATATTTATGAGATTTATCTAATTATTTAAATTTTAACCTGCAATATTTTGTTTATTTTTTTTAACTTATTATTTTATATTTCAATTTATAGAATGGTAAAGTGACTGTAAATGATTTTATGGATTCAATGATGTCAGATCCTGGTCCTGCTTGTCTTGTTTGGTTACCATTATTGCATCGATTAGCTAATGTTGAAAATGGTTTGTATATATCAAATTAATATAAAAGTCTATTAAAAAGAAAATTGTTGTAATTATTTTTTAGTTACTCATCCTATTACTTGTGATGCTTGTCGACGTGATAATTTTACTGGATTCCGATATCGTTGTCAAAAATGTCATAATTTTCAAATGTGTCAAGAGTGCTTTTGGAGAGGACGAGTCGCATCTAGTCATACCATTGAACATGATGTTAAAGAGTATACTAGTTATGTATGTGATATTTTGTATGCATTATAGATTCTGTGTAAAGTCTTAGGTACTGGTTTTGCAATAGGTGTGCATTTTCAATCAAAGTTTTTTTTAAAACCTTATTTAAATAGAAGTTAACATTAAGTTGTTTCAATGAATTTAAAATAAATTGTTCTTTGAACAACTCATTTTTTCTATGAATTATTTTTGTAATTAAGTAGGAATACTTATTTTTGGATAAACTGTGCTTCACTAAGAATATAATAATTGTAAATTGAATGTAATGATTTATGATTACTATCAAATTCGAAATAATCATTCAATACTAACAGTTTCCATGTTATTTTACTAAAGAAATTTTTATTTTACACTTTAGAAATCTCCTAGCAAACAAATTGGACATTCTCTTCGGAAATCATTTCGCTGTGTACCAGAAAAAGAAAAAGTCAAAATACCTCGTTTTCCAGAGGAGCCAGAAAAGACTATTAATTTATCACACATAATGTAAGATATATATTACAGTACTACTATATTATTTTACAGTACTTAAACCAATTTGTTGGTTAATGTTATCTATGTTATCACAGACCTCCATCACCTTTACCATGCCATAATGGTTTTTCTGAATTATCTATTAGTAGTCAATTTAACACATTGGATAGTAAAACAAGTTCAAGAAGGTATGTTTATTATTTAGCTAATTTAGCTATACTCTATTCAATTTAATAACTGTACAGTGCAGCGATCAGTTTTTGTTAGGCAACATTTATTTGTTAACCTCGTTGGTAAACCACCTAAGTCTGCCACCGAGTACAGTTCTTAACTTGAATAGAGTAAATATTTTTATGCAAATTTTTTAAATATTTTTTAGTCCTGATAAGCGCACAATGAGCTTAGATTATACTTCAATGGATGATGAACATAAATTAATTGCTAGATATGCTGCGCGACTTGCTGCTGAAGCTAAAGTAGTAAGTTGTATAATGTGATGTTGTATGGATTTGTATTCAATCACAGATGTTTATACAATTTGTATATTATAATAACTAGTACTCAGATTTATATCCCTTAGCATTTGTCTTCTTGTTGATCAGATTTACTAAATGTCCAACTTTTGCAAATTTTTTAAGTGTTATGGGTTTCTTGTATTATTGGTAATACATATTGAAAAATTTTACAACACAAGCTTGAAAGAAGCAAAATTAAAATTATTTAAATTTTTTATAATGATTTGAATAAATAAGTTATTATAAATAGTTATTAATATAATAATAGATATACTATTATGATACAGTAGAAAGTAGAACCTAAATTAACTGTTAAGATTTTTATTTTTAAACTAATCTAATTTTTCAAATAATGAAATGTGTGTTTTGTATATTTAAAAAAAATAATACAAATGTATGTATATAGTGAATAAATTTGAAATGAATAGTAAGTTATAAATAATGGATATATGTGTATCTATAAATTATATTTATAAAAATATATTTTTTAATTAACCTTAAAGCACTATTCTATGACTGGTGGTTGTAAGAGGTTCTACTGCAGTTAATATTAATAATAATTACAAATAAGTAAAAATAGTTGCAGTACTGATGCTAGGTTTTGTCAAAAGTGATTCATTTTGTGAGGGGGTTCAATATGCAAAATATTTTGTGCTAAAGACTCAGAGGAATTATAATTACTTACATATCTACAGTTAAATGTGTTTAACATAATTTAAAAATAATAGTATACATGGCATAAGTTTATTATTTTTTTAGTCTAGAAAAACATTTTGAACTTTAAAAATAAAAAATAAACATTTAAAGTAGTATTTAGTAAATTATTATACATTTTTTGACTGGTTTAGTTTGGAATCAAAGTAATTTATGTTTTTTTCTTTTTTAAAGTTTTCTTCTCAGCCCAAATTTTCAGATAATTAATTTTGATTAAAATTTTAATCATTTGGATAAGCTATTGTTGGGACATAGTACTGTGTACACTGTACATATTTTTGAGTTATAGTTATACTTGTTGTTTATGCTAAAAAGATTCTAAATAAGAGAATATTTATAAAATTAATATTTGAGAATTTTAGTCTGAATATGAATCTTAGTAACTAAGCCTTTTATTATATTATTATATTTATTAGGGTAGAGCTCCATCAGAAGGTTCTTTAAGCTTAGATACTTCTAGAGCTCAAAGAGAACTTATTATTCAACTGGAATCTAAAAATAGAGAAATTATGAAAGAAATTTCAAGACTTAGGTATTATAACTTGTTATTATGTTAAATTAGTATTCATTAGTAATAATTTAAATTTTATGTTTTAAATTATTTTGTGTAGAAAACAACAAGAAATGGAAGGTTTTTGTTCTGGATTTTCTGAAGATAATCCTGCACTTATGAGTGAACTCCGCACATTGAGAAATAGAAAACATGAATTAGAATCACATTTAACATCTTTACAGGATTCTAGAAGACAATTAATGGACCAATTGGAGGGATTAATGAAACTCCTGAAGGTAAATAATTTAAATAATATACCTATACACAGTGGATGGCATAGCCAAGAGGATTGGGTGTTATAACCCTCCATCCACTGCCATTTTTTCCCTAATGAATGTTCTAATCATATATATTTATATTATTTATTTATGAAAACTATAAATAACATGGTTTAATTTGTACCTACCGCCTACAAATATCATAATCTTGGCTATGCCACTGCCTACACATTATACATTTATTCTAATTATAAAATAATATCAATATTTTATATTTTGATGAATGTATATTTTTTTGTATATACACTCTATGTGTAGTAGAATACTTCAATCTTAAACTATAAGAGGGGTTTCTAATATAAAGTTGGATCTAGTAGTTGATAGTGAATAACTCAACATTGATAATTATTTAAAATATTTTGGAAATACAAAAAATTGTTTACGCAAAACCAGTTTTTAATAAAATTGATTTGGTTTTTTGAAGTAACCACGATTAAAGATATATGTTTTTAATCATGGGTGTAACTCAAAAACAAATAGATACTTAAAATTTTCACTAAATTTTTTTAGTTATTCAGACATTGACATTTTTGATTTTTTTCTTTAAATGTTAGTATATAATTAATTTTTTTGGTCGAAAACCTTGAAAATTTAAACAAGATTCTTCATAAGTTTTTACTTAGGCAATCAAAACATATCAAAACATATTAAAGATATATAGGCACAATTTTTTCAAAGGTACTGTAAAAGTTTGTTGGAACCAAGACATTTTTGTAACTATTTTGTTGCTAAAAACTTTGTTCAATTTCTATAGCTCAAGCTTGACAAATAATTAGTATATTTTTAGAGTGATTTTCTGTTCAACAAAAGTTCAACATTTTTTTCAGAATCATCAAGGGTCTCCACGTTCTACTCCAAATTCATCACCACGCTCAACTAAATCCCCTCCTCCCTCAAAGTCAGCACCTCCCACACCAGGTGGAACTTTGACTTCAACTTCATCATTGTCCCTCATGTCTACATCTGACTCATTAATGGTTGGTGATGTAAGATCAGCATTTATCAGCAATTCACTAGCAAGTAAGAAAATTGTATAATTTTTCTTTCAAAAGATCATAAATTAATTATTTTGTGTTTTTGTCAAGATACGCCTGTTAATACATCTAGTTTAAATTCTGGTGTAAGTGGTTCTATTACATCATGTGGCAATCGAAGTTTAAGAAATGATTTGTTAGTTGCTGCAGATTCAGTGACAAATGCTATGTCATCGTTAGTCAAGGAGTTAAACTCTGGTATAATATATTTTATTCACTTTTAAATACTTATACTCTTTCCAGTGAGCAAATAGGTATATTCTGTTCATTCCCATGTGATATCCTACTATTGAGACAGATTCCACAATGACAGGGTGTCATATGGGAATTCACAAAAGAACCAATTTTCATTTAGTTGTTGTATATTCTCTCGCTGTATAGAGTATAGTCTTATTCATTTGTTGAAACATTCATTTATTTGCATTAAATGCATTTATAGAAAGCCCAGTGAATGAAAATATATCCAACTCTGCAATTCTCAAACCATTAGGTTATAATAAAAAAGAAGATGAAAATATAAAAATTAATAAAGATTTTAGAAGTGATAGTTTATCCCGAAGTCAATATAATAAGGTATGATATATTTCAAATTAATTTTAAAAATGTTTAGTTTAAAATAGCTTGAATAAGTACACTGTTTACATATTATATTTTTAACTTTTTAATGTATTATTGTATGTAGGCGAAGACACAAAATAATCAAACGGACAGTTGCACCTCTCCTGCTAATGTAATTATATAAGTTTGTATTATTAGCAGTTCCTAGATTTATATAGCATTAATTATTTATTAGCATATTTTTTCAATACTTGAACTAGAATAATTCTG
The DNA here is from genome assembly GCF_037042655.1 of Diuraphis noxia. Classification (NCBI taxonomy): domain Eukaryota; kingdom Metazoa; phylum Arthropoda; class Insecta; order Hemiptera; family Aphididae; genus Diuraphis; species Diuraphis noxia. Next base: position 53,895,825 of record NW_028301712.1, read on the forward strand.
ATTAAACATATTGATATTTCATAATGGTAGATTCTATGGTTAATTTGTTTTGTTTCATGTTTTGCACATTTGAGTAAAAAATCATTTACATAACAGATTTATGGATGGTTGCATTAACAATGCATTTATTACAAATATTAAATTCAATAATTTTAAAGTTTGATTTTAATTAACTATTATTTTGAGCCTTATGTATGTTTTTTTGTTTTATGATTTAGAATGTAGAAAAAAAATAAAACTATCCTATGTCCTATGTAGACCATTGTTTTTCATTAATCTACACATCATTTGTGTAAAGTATACCACATAATTTAATTTAAAGTTATACAAGATAAAACTTAATTTGTACTTTATTTGTTAGTCAACACAGTTATAAATACATTTAACTAAACTCTTTTCCAAATGTGCAAAAATTATTTAATAACAATTAACTAAAAAAAAAAAATAATAACATGCATACACAAAAATGTACAACCTAAATTAGAATACGAGGGCTATTCAGAAAGTAAGGAACGTTTTGGAATTAAAAAAACACCAAGTACAAGATAACAATTTTATTATATGCATCTGAAAGAGCAACTTCTATACTACTTTTCTACATAATCACCAAAAAAATTAAGGCGCTTATCGTAACGGTGAACAAGCTTTGAAATTCCGTTGTCGTAGAAATTTGCCGCCTGTGATCTCAGCCATTCTGTGACGCGCACCCAGAGCTCCTCATCGTCGTCAAAGCGCTGTGTTCCTAGCCAGGTCTTCATCCTTGGAAACAAGTGAAAATCGCTTGGTGCTAGATTGGGACTATAGGGTGGATGAGGGAAAACTTCCCATTTGAATGAATCAAGGAGTTCTTGAGTGTGTTTTGCCTTGTGAGGCAAACTGGCAGGATTTTCAATTGCTGCACACATTTTAAAATTAATTATTGAAAAAAACGGGCAGCGTGGAGATACTCTCGTTGTTATGTCTGGAAGCCGCCTGAGGAGCCGAGCACGTACATACCAAAATGTACGCAATTGACGCGTGCCTAGCGGCATCAGACGGAAACATTCCTTACTTTCTGAATAGCCCTCGTATAAACATTAAATAATAAATCTAATAAAAACCTGTAAGGTCTTATAAATTGTATGGAACTAAGTTAATGTTCGGATACCCATACATAGTTGATTAAATTCTTAAATGATCTTAAGTTTTTAATTTTCAATTTCTATTATACCAATAATTTAAATAAAAACTTATTTGATTGTTTATTTAGATGAGACGTGCTACTAATTCTGGTTCAAAAAATAATTCTCCGGAAGCTGATTCTATGACAAGATGGCGATAATTTATTTGTTTATTTTTAATCATTATATATGGTTTATACTTTATATGACTTTTACAGCTTTGATTTATTTTTTCATAAATCATTTAAACTTAGAGTATTATATAATACTAATACTAATATGTGTAATTGTATAATTAAGTGCCATTCTTACAAATGTCCGATTAAAGTTATGACACTTAACTGGAGATAGTAAGAATGGCCCTAAGTCATTACTATTTGTTTTTTTGTATGTTATGTGTTTACTTTTTAATATCTATTGTTGATTAGATTTAGTATTCTGTTATTGGATTAGTTAGATTTATAACTTACTTGTAAATCATTAATGATTGTTACCTAATGAAAAGTATTATAAAATAATATGATAGTTAAAAGTATTAGTTTGAACAGTATAATATTAGTCTTCCAGTCTTTCAAATAATTGTAAAGAAATGAAAATAGTATGTGTGATTTTAATTTACATTAAAACAAGGGTCTTAAATCTGTAGTCTGTCTTCCCATTGTTTGAGACCTGCAGACATATTTTAAGTATAGCTTTACATTTCTATCATATAAAAATGTTTTTATTACAAAAGTAGCCAATGGGTTTAAAAAAATAAAATATTAATCATATATGCTGCCTAAAAATCTGAAGATCCAGATAATTAATATATTTATAATTCAAAATATTTATGATTACAATTATACTTATAATGTGAAATAAATTAAATGTCTACAGTAAATTTGGTAACTTGAACCTTCCATTTTTGATGTCTGAAATATTAAAATTCTCTTTTAAACGCTATAATACATTATTGATTTTTGAAATTCAAATTTTTTCACTCATTCACTTTGAGTTATTTATGGTTAACTGTATTTTTATTGATTAACAGTATAATAACTTTTCAGTTTTTATAAATATAATATTAATTAAGGGACCTCTAAAAAATTGTATTTTTTCTTTTTTTAAATTAAAAATTTCTTTGACTAATGCTTGTACTTGTTAAAAAAAATTTATAATATTTGTTCCAACTATTATTCGATTGTACCTTTCAGAGAACGATTAAATTTAGAGTGATTTATTTTTACTTAAACAGGAATGTGTAGAGTATTGTCAATTTTCATAAAATTTAAATCATATAAGGCAAATATTAAAATATGTATGTGTTAGTTATAACTTGGATATGTATTTTTTTCAATTACCTAAATTAGTTTAAAAAAAGTATTTAATTATGGTATTTGTATTATTTTTAATATATCATAATACATTTATTAAACTTGTCTTTAATTGTTTGACAGTTAAAAATGATTTTTTTTATAGTTTGGAAATTTGTGTATTATTTGTATGTAATTACTATTGGACTTTGAATGAATAATATTAAATTATAACAATAAAAGAGTGTTATTATTAACAGTAATTTTTAAATTATTTCAATTAAGTTCAAGAGTTTGTTTTTAAATCAATTGAAGAAACCTGATACCCACTGCTGTAAAATTGATTTCAAAGGTATATAATGTCATTGACTTAGGCCTATTTAGGCTTAGCCCCCTGAATGTTATATGTTCATTTAGTTAGTAATTTTTTTTTCTCAAACCACGGGAAACAGCCAATTTTACGTTCACAGTAAATAATATTAACTATAATCATAATAATTTTATAATTCATAAGTTGAAAATAGCTTCTTATAAAATGTAAAGGTAAGATTATTATCTAGAGCATCATAGGCTTTTTATTATATATTAATTTAAAGTAATTTAAGAGTAAAAATTGTTAATTGTTTGTAGGTACATAGTATCATACATCTTAAAATACTCACACCAAATTCGTTTTTAATAGTGATGATGCCAATAGATGAATATTGTGTACCTACCTATTATTTAATAAGATTATATGTTTAATGTGGTAGCTTTTGTTCGACTTAAAATATAGGTCATTATTATTAATCTTTATTGTTTTATTGAATACCTAATAATGGATTTATTTGTTTGCTTAAGACATTTTTTTAAGATCAAAATTTAAAAAATTAATATTTATTTACAACATATTTATATTTTTATTTGTCAGTTTAAGATTAAAAATTTAAAATAATCCAAAATCAAAAGCAAACATGTCAAAAGTCTTTTGTTAATCACAAAAATTTTCTTTCATTTTACAAACAAATTTAAGGTGAATTTTATCAAGAAATGCAAAAAAATCAGTTTTAATCAGCAACATTTCAAAACACCAAAAAAAATATGTTCTTGGATCAAAATCCCAGCCCTAAAAATTATTACTAAAAGTTAAGATAAATGACAACGTCGTTCGTAAAATCGTTCTCAATCGTTTGATTTTAAGGTACAAAACATTGTTTCTTTGATCTGCCGACAATCGTTCTCAATCGTGTTGCTAAAAAGGCAATACGTTCTCAATCGTACAACATCGCCTCGAATAGATAGTTAATTTTTACAAATGTTTTAAAATAAAATAATTTATTAAAACCTAGAATAACGATTTTAGTTATTTTGTTGCAGCTTAAAAATATTAGATCACTTTTGACTTTTAGAGTACCTACATTAATTTATTGTATAGAGACATAGGTACAGTAGACACACAATGACATTTCCAAGCGCAATTTTTTGTCAAAAACAAGTTTAGCTTACTGTAGTAGTGATGAGATGATAGTTCTAATACGACCTAGTAGTAAAATTAACCAATAGGTACTTTAATTACAATATCATAAAATGTACTTAGTGAAATTGTCCTAGGCTAACCGTCTTCGACCAGGGTCGTTTCTTGTATACAATATTATAATTATTGAATTAAAATTTAACACATCCATTATAATTCACTCTAACTCTGCAACTATAGACACAAAATATATGGCAGAGAACTATAGCCGCTTATTTTACAATGATGTATGTTTTTTTTTTGTCATAAACATTTGAAGTATGTCCCAACAGTAACACCGATCACCCAACTTATATATGACATGATAGATTTTTTTAGATGGGAAGGGGGCCGCTATAAGATATTTCCGTGTACTGCATCAAGAATAGAATAAACGTTTAAACTTAAAAATATGCGATGATAAAGTTACATTACTTATTTGTAGATCCTTTGATTTGCATCTGATGGTTAAATTATAAAATTGGGGAGGGGGCTGATGAGGCCCCTTTATGTACGATGTCATAGTTATAGTATATTTAACACTTCGGCGCTATTGGGTTCCAAGTTAAAATGCTCCGATTCTCGACATCATCATTTTTTCTATAATAGAAAGTGAATCTATTAATATTGCATTCGCTGGTAATCTCAGTCAAACTTGGTTAACTCGAACTTTTTTCACTCGAAATCATCGATATCTCCAATTTTTACCTTGGTCCCTATCCCTTCAACTTCGAGTTAAACAAGTTCCACTGTATAAAATTCCCAGTAGTTTTTGAGAGTGTTGGGAAAAAATGATTAAAATAGTAATTTCTTTGAAAAAATCTGTTTTTGATTTTTTGTTGTAATTCAAAAACGGATAATCGTTTTAAACGATTTTTACCAAATATTTATTATTTATACTGTAATTTTTTATGCATGGTAAAATTTTCAAACTTTCTCTATTCTTTACTCGTTGTATGCTATTTATAGTTATATGAGACATAATATTTTAGTCTAAGAAAACTAAAAAACTAGAAAATATAAAATGTGTATTATTGGTAGGTAGTTTAAAATTTATCTAAATATTTTGAAAATTCTGTTGTGTATTTTCAGTACAGAGTATTTGAATAAGATTTTTTAGTCAACAATTATTGAATTAATATGTAGGTAATGATATGTAAAAAAAATTAATGTATACTAAAGTACAATAATTAATATTTGCATTAAAATAATAGAAATATAGAAATATTATTGATTATAAATATCATATAAATAGTAAAATATGTAATAATAAATTTCTCCAAGTTATTTTCGAGAATTTACTCCCCCCCCCCTCAATATCGACACCTCTAAATAACGGACAAAATTATAGCGACCGAGAATGTCCGGTATTTAGAGGTTTCACTATAACAATTTGTAATAGTACCTATATATAGGTACCATAATTACGAATATATTAAATAGGTAATTTTTTTTTATAGACATACTTTTGACCGTGCCACCGTTTTATATTATACAATATTTTTTAAATCTTATTAATTCCACGCATTTACAGAATACTTTCTAATATAATTTGTGTGAATAATTTAAGGATAATAACTAAAGCTCCGTAGTATGTCAGTAAGACAGTAACCTTACTTTACATATAACGACTCTCTGATCTGCACTATACCAACTCTTACCCGCATTTATATTATTCAAACTTTCATACACACACTCATAATCACCCTAACCCTCTAATTTCTAATCTTTCCTCTACAGCCACCATTTCCAATACAATCCTTCTCGCCGTCTAAAACGTAACTGGTCGCGTGATTTACTTATTTAACCGGGCAAAAAATATAAATTTTTTAATTTTTTATAAAGAACATAAAAAAAGAATTATTATTGAAGTAGTGTTATTGGATGCCCTCTTCTTTCACTCCCCCAAGCCCTGTAAACATTTTTCTAAAATTTAATTATTGTATTAATTGTAAATACAGATTGTTAATATTGTCTAATAAAAAAAAAAAATAATAATAAAAAAAAAAAATTGTGTGAAACGAATAATATGATATTGTCATATTGAATAAAGGCTTAAATAATTAACAATTTAAAATCAATATCTTGTCCTTGAACTTAGTTTTCAAATCTATATCTACGCGTTGTACCTATTGGTGTAAAATTAATAATTTATACCTGCATGTACATATACAGATATACTCAAATGTGTCAAACATTTTTTAAAACACGGACCTCGTATGCGTTAGTATGGTTGTCATGACACACGTATGTAAAACACATAGTAGGTATAGTGCCCGCAATAAAAGAGGTCATCCTAGAATATTTCCTTGATATTTAGTTTAAAATATAACCGTGCTTGATAATTTTCTTAAATGATTTCGAATGACTTGGCTTTGGGAAAAAGTAAGGAAGTCTTTCCTCAATAGGACTTTGACTTTTGCCGTAGTACCTTGCGTTAGTAGATCTCCCATAAGTGATCATTTGCATTCAAAAAACGTAAGTAGATATTTTATTGTTTTATGAATAGGTAATAATAGTACCTATAACATATTATGCTTTGTTATTTAATATGCTTCACTTAATTTATCTAGTACCTTATAATTTTCCATTAGGTACTTTATACCTTAAATTAGGGCTCAGATTTAAATGCCCTAAAAAAAATTAAAAAAATGACCTTTCAAAAACTGCATTTGTTATCTAGCTAAAAATATTTATAAAACTTTTTCAAAAAATTGTGTAGTTCCGTAAAAAAATAAATAAAACAATTAATTTGTGTAACTACGCTGTACTCAAGATCGAATTTAGTCTTTTGTGTGCTCAATGCAAATCTTTTTTTTAAGCCACTCGCATGTAAAAAAAATTTAAATACTCATTATATAAGTACCTATAGTTAAGGAAAAAAATAAAAAATTTCAAACTTGCACGTTAGAATTATCTACTTAAAACGTGTTTATTTCAATTTTCAAGTTAGAAATACCGCTGTTTATGTGTCAAAAATTTCAAAATGTATTTAAAGATAGCAATGTTATAATAATATTGTAGGTATTAAACCTTCATAATTTGGAGATGAAAAACACAACATTTTATTCATTAAAATTTTGAATCTAAACCTTCACAGTTCACAGAATTACACTGTTACATAAATAATAAACTGTTATATCAAATTTTTATGTACAGTAATTTGTACAATCAAAATTCCTTAGACTACTTACGTGCAGTAAGTTGGAGCGACCCGTATATACAAAAAAGTCAAAACACAGTCGAGCTGTAAAAAAATAAATCATATAACCACTCGAATGTTTATACAGTGGCGCTGAAGTGTTAAAAATATACTATGACATCGTTCACTAAGGGGCCTCTTATAATGCCCACTTTTGTAAATTTAACAATCAGATGCAAATCAAAAAAAAAGTCAATTGAAACACATTTGTTGCTCGGGAAGAATCATGTAAGACATTCTAAAAAAAAAATTTGCAAATGCATATAAATTTGAGCCCTATTTATATAAAGTATAATGTATAAACATAAAATAAATTACAGTTAAGTCACGATAACTCAAATGACTTTATAACTCGAATTTTGACGACTAAATTTTGAAAAATCGTTAAAACCCTACCGTAAAATGGGGTGTATAAGAACAATTTTAGAGGTTTTTTGATTATAAAAACGCCAATTTTTTGGATAGATATTTTTTTGTATATACTTCACACAGACTCTTTATTTTACAGTGAATTTTTTAATTTAGGTTTGTTAGTTTTTATATACATTTTTTTTTTTTAAAACGTTCCTATTTCTACGTTAATGCGTTGAACCGGTACATAGTTAAAATTTTCTCAACTTTTCCTATTCTTGTCAACTGGAGATTGATAGGAACACATTTTATTTTTTAAAAAAGGTTATAGGACATTCCTGCCTCATTAATTTCAAAAAAAAAAAAAAAACACAAATACAAATAGGTACACAATTAATTAAAATCAAATTAAAATAATAACTTTTACTAGGGTTCGAGATTTCCGGGCGGTACACTTTTGCCTAAAAATGACCCTTCGCTTTTCGCCCAAAAATATTATATATATAGCACTATTTGGTCAAATTTTTATTATACACACTTTGGGAAACACTTACTTTAAATTATTTATACTTTACATAATGATAAATTTCAAATTTGTCATATTTAAATTATTTATTTATGTTAATTAGTTTTATAAAGTCATTTTAGCCATTTAGCATTTATCCAGAGAGTACCACGAGGAGGACGAGGAGGTGGCTTCTATTACTATCCAAAAATGTATTGTGTTTTTGTACATTAATATAATTTTTATAAAATATAATATATAATAAGTAAGTTTTTATCAAAAGAATAAATCGTCAAAATGTAGTTAATACAGTGTGTTCACCGATTTAGGAAACATTGAATTTCTCGGCCGGGTTTGTTTGGAATAAATCGATTATTTTTTTACAAACTGGTGGTATATGAATCACATTTTTTAATACATTTCAAAATTTTTTAAGAATTTGGTCTGCGCATGCGTAATAAAAACTTTTTTTTAAATATCAACACTTATTTTCAACACCATATTCGGATAGGCCTATTTTTTAAAAGAAATTTTCATGTATCAACTATGGCTCTAAGTTTCAAATTGATTGAATAACAGCCATGTCAATTTTATTAAATAATACATTTTTAAACATTTATAATTAATTTATGAACAATTCATTTAATTTATTGTGTAATTATAAAATAACTATTGTTCACTTGTAACAGTTGTACACTTGTACCTAGTTGATTTTTAATAAAAAATGTTGTATCCATATTATGTTAGACTTGTTTATAACATTTCTAAAAAAAAAAATACGTACAAATATTCAAAAAGTATCCAATAAGAATTAATTATAAATGTTTAAAAATAATTTTAAAATGTATTATTTAATAAAATTGATATGACTTTTATTCAGTCAATATTGAACTTAGAGCCATAGTTGATAAATGAAAATTACTTTAAAAAAACAGGACTATCCGAATATGGTGATAAAAATAGGTGTTGTTATTTAAAAAAAATAGATACGCAGACCAAATTCTCAAACATTTTTGAAATGTATCGAAAAATGTGTATTCACTATACCATCAGTTTGTAAAAAAAAAATCGATTTATTCCAAACAAATCCGGCCGAAGAATTCAGTGTTCCCTAAATCGGTGTACACACTGTATATAGTATTAAATAGAATAGTTAAATGACATTGATTATTTATGTCTAACATATATCTACTAAGGACCGGTCAATATCTTAATCTTATCTTTATAATATTCGGAAACTATAAGTATATTATTTTAGATATATCGATCTCAGTGTAGTCTGCTTATTATTTTATATAAAGATAAGATGATAATAATTGTATACTAGCCTTGTACATACATGAGCAGTTTCGTTTACTTTCGAGTGGAAGTGTTGGAGTGCGTTTTTCGACAGTTATTTTTTATTCAAAAGCTGTTGAAAATATGCATACACAACCGAGAAAAGTAGGTACTATTAAAGGAAATTGCTTATAATGACCACGCAGTATCAACATTTCATGCAAATGATATTAATAGGGCGAGAAAAAAAAACATTTATATAAAGCTCGTACAAGTGTTCTCCCACCTAATCCGACTAATATTAATGAACTGCGTACCCTTATTGATAATAGAAAAAATAATTACTACTAGAGGAGAGTCGTTTTCATTAGTCAATAATAAAAATAAAAATGTACTGATTTTTTTATGTGAAAAAAATGTATCATTCTTGAACCAAGTCGTATATAAATACGTAGATGGTACTTTTAAATATGCGTCAAAGTTTTTTAATCAAATGTTCACTTTACATGAATTTAAAAATGGACATTATACTCCCATAGTATTTTGTTTGCTCATTGATAAATCGGTCAAAACTTATGAATTTGTGTTTACTATGATTATTGAAAAGTGTAATACACTTGGTTTTTTATTCTCGCCAAAAAAGGTTACCGTTGATTTCAAATTAGCAATCCATAAAGCTATTGAAAATATCTGGCCGAATACAACAATAATTGATGCCGATTTCATTTAACTCAATCATGGTGGAGAAATATTCGAAAGTGTGGTTTAACTTCTTACTATAAAGACGAATCTTCAGAAACTGGTAAGTGGATACGTTATGCATTTGGCATAGTATTTTTAAATCCAGATGAAGTATCAAATTGTTTTGTCGAAAACCTAATATCTGACTGCCCAGTAGGTAAATAACAATAAATTAACAAATTACTGTGACTATTTAACCGATACTTACATCTCTGAAGATAATTTATTTCCACCAAGTATTTGGGCATCTATAATACGTCGGAATTAATAAGAACAAACAACGCGTGTGAATTTTTTCATTATTTTTTTAACAAAAGTTTTAAAAGTTTTAAATGTTTTAATCATATTTCTCCACCAATAAATGCCTGGTTAAGTGTTATTAATGAAATTCAAACTGAAGTCTACATTAAAATTAAATAGTCTGCATTTACAAAGGAGTCCCAAAGATAAAAAAAATTGTAGATCGGCAACGAAAAAATGAAGAAAAAAATATAAAACAGGAACAATTAACCGGTATGATTTTATTAAATCAATGTCATTTAACTATTCTATTTAATATTATATATCAAAATGCTGACGATTTATACTTTTGATAAAAACTTACTTTTATATCATATAAAAATTATATTTATGTACAAAAACACAATACATTTTTGGAGAGTAATATAGAAGCTGCCTCCTCGTGGTACTCTCTGGGTAATTCTAAATGGCTTTATAAAACTAATTAACACAAATAAATAATTTAAAAATGACAAATTTATTATTATGTAAGGTATAAATAATTTAAAGTAAGTGTTTCCCAAAGTGTGTATTATAAAAATTATATCGAAAAGTGATATATAATATTCTTGGGCTAAAAGGGAAAGTAGTTTTAAAATATTTGGGTGAAAAGCGAAGGGTCATTTTTATCCACGATTATTCGCATTTGCATGTTTTTTTGTAGTGGATTGTTCTAGGCTAGTTATAAATTTGTTTTATGAAATTACGAAATCAAATACAAAGGTTGAATTTGCATATTTCATCATATTTTAAGAAAAGCGCATATTTGATCAATTTTTAGCATATTTGGTCATATTTCAGATTTTTATAACTCTAAAATTGTCGGGAAAAATCATAATTGGATCTTTGATGGTCGTAGTCTGTCTTATCTAACACGTTCGTATGTTTACGATGATATAGTCTCTTCTCTTCATCGTTTAATAAATCAACCTTTTTATCGAAAACATCGACAATTGTAAAGTCGTGATAAAACCTAAGTAATAGCAAAATTTAGATAGGTATGCAAAAATTACGTGATGGAATGCCAAATTGAGTTTTATAAAAGAATGTATTAAGGTCAAGCAAAAGATGGAACCGAGGAATTGATTTATGTAATTCATTTGAATGGCTTTAATAATTTTAGAAATATTTTTTTTTAATTAAGTGTTTATTTTATCATATATATTTTTTTTTTTTTTGTGTATTTTAACGTAAGTAATTTGAAAATAATTTATAGAACTGTGTTTATTTAATAGTATTTATGTGGTATATTTTTGAATATTTTTATTGCATAATTTATTTTAAAAAAATGCATATTTCACCATTTTTTATTGCATATATACATTCTAGCCTTAGTCGTTCAATTCGTCATTGCACTTGATAAATGTAGCTTGGAATTTAGTAGCTAAACACTCACTTAAAGTCTATAAATGAAAAAAAAATAATTTGGCCACGTTTTCTAGTAAAACTATAAACTTACTCCGTATAATTGGATAAACGATAAATAGTGAATTATACAATCACAAATTTCAATATTGAGATAACATTTTTTTGTATGTAGTATTGATATTATTTTAATAACACTAAACAGCAATAGAAAAAAAAATGTAAATACGCAGAGCGGTGGATGCTTTATCAATTACCCTTCTCCCTATAAATCCACCACTAAATTGATACGATAGACACAAGGTGTATAAATAATTAAAGTTACAGATTAAGTAATAATAGATGAAGTAGTATTGTTCTTAAGGCGTAAATATAAATTTTAGATAGAATCTTGTGAAGAAACAGAAGATCATTGGGGAGATCGCCTTAGTCCGTGCCCTTTTTGCGGTCATGGAGATAGCCCGATTTTAACCAGAAATCAAAGATCATGCAGTGATCCTACAGTATCTGGATATTCAAGGCTACCTCCAATTGTAAGTCCTTATAAGAATTTTAATGTAAATCAAATAAACTGGATAGCCACAAGCCAGTTGAAATTTATTTTATTTTATTAAAATTGTTCTTAAAATATTTTTTTTAAGAATAAATACAAAAGTAGTTACACTTATTAAAATATTGTAAATCAATAAATTATTCAAGTAAATACTTTTTATGATACTTAATAAATTTACCGTCAAAATAATCATCAATCATCCTGTATAATATATTAAATTCTTATAAGATAAGCTTTTATTTTTTTGTAACATAGCTTAATAATATTTAATGCATAATTAGCTTCTACTGCTTCTAGTATCGAACTATATCGAATCTTCAGAAGTATTCACCTATAAATTCTATTTTCAGGGTAATTCAAGCCAGTTTCTAACATATAGACCAATCATCCCTTCTATAAATAATCAAAATCCAATCGATCAGAATTGTAGAAACATTAAAAAAAATATTCAAAAAGAATCTAAACCTCAATATCCAATTAGACACGAAACAAGAGAAGAATTTTTGTGAGTTTAATTTTTTTAAAACTAATTTATTGGTAGATACCTTCATCAACAATAGTTGAACGTGTAAATGTGAAACTTCGAATTTACGGCTAAACCGTGAAACATTTATTCCAGTACTCCAGTACCTATCTATAAATATAATATTAAAAAAATTGTGTTTTAGACAAGAAATACGAAAAGCTAATAAAAATGAAAACTTTATGACCGTTCAACGTTTTTATATGAGGTTGTTCGGTTCATTTAGCGAGATCTGCGCGCTTTTAAAGGTATTTTTATTTATATTACAAAGTGTCGGATGATTTTTTTTTCACTGTACCTATTTATGATTTTCAGATTAATCCTAATCAATCTGGAGCTAAACTAGATGACCCTGATCTTCATTTAGAATTTGTCTATGCTATAAATGATGTCCTCAAAGACTTGGTATTATATATATAAATATTAAAATATATAATTCAAATCCTAAATTTAAATTTAATATTTACCTATCTACAATTTGTGAATTATTTAATTATTACAGTCAAATGGAATACATAAAACTATTTTAAAGTCAATAATAAATGCATTGCTGGAAAATAATAAAAAGTGAGAATTTACATACCTATTACTTACTATTACATACCTATATACTTACTATATTATAAATAAAATGTATATTATCATATACTTATTAAATACCTACTATAAAAGTGCTTTTTTTATCAATTTATACTCAAAGTTCTTGTTAAAATAATTTATATTTTAGTAAAATAGCTTTATTATAAAATAAAAAAGAATAAATCAATATACAAGCATGCTTAACATAAACGGAGTTAGATACATTTTGAGAGTCTGAAGTCTTGGATTTATTTTATAATACTAAACTATTTATTATTTACATAAATAAAATATATAATATATTATGTTTAAAATATTACAATTCACTGAGGTGTGCCATTTTTATATTTGGGATTGCTTAAACCTCCCGTGTTTCTCTAGCTTCGCCAATAATGCTTATCTATTGTATGATAAATATGATAACATACAATTTTTAGTTACTTTAAGATTATATAAAATATGTTCCTATTTTTGTTCAGTCTTTATGAGAAAGATGAAGTCAGAGCTTTATTTGTATTACTTCAATGTCCTGTTTTTGGAACTCAATCAAGTGCACCAATATTTGCACATTTATTGAACTATACTGCTCAATTAAGCAAAGATGATCACCAACTGTTGGTAAATTGGTTCAGAATGTAAGTATCTGCTTCTTAATCTATACGCATTAAAAATTTTAGTTTAATCTTAGTGTAAATATTAAAAAAGTATGTTTAAAATGTGGTCAATTTATTATATATATATTTTTTTTATGAATAACTAAAATAATAATTTTCCTTATAATAAACATCAGCTGTATCATTTTATATTAATGGAAACGATTGCATTTTCGTATCTTGTTGTTTCTTATTGGATTGTGTCATTTGGTCGCCAACGTAAATACTCTCTGTTATAATTTTTAATAGTTGTCTCCTCATTTCAGGGTTTTTCTCAATTTGTTTGGCGATAGCGTCCACATCCATTTTTATTTGTTTTGGGTCTTCGTTGCTCCTTCCCATTTGTTGTTGAGATTCTGAGAATCGTTGTTGAAACTGAAGGTTATCATAATATTGTTGGTTGTCATTTAATTTTTGTGTATATGGTGAGAACTTATCGTAAATAATCTGTTCTGCAGCTTTAGGTTGTGAACTTCCCATAATACTTCTGAAGGGTCCATTATTACCAGTATTGAAAGTGGCAATCTGTTGTTCATAAGGTGTTCCACGATTCGTTGATCCTAATTCATTGTATGCCGGCAATGACGATGAATATTTAAATGAAGAAGTTGGTGGAGAGTATCCAACTGAACCGGGAGCGGCGTATCTGTATAAATCTGTAGCGGAAGACATTGAAGGAAAACCGTATGGAGTTGATGCACGTGATGATGAGTAACTCGACGAATCTGATGTAGATAAACCCGATGAATAAACTGGTTCATAAGGTGCAACACTATTTCTGGACTCTACTGATTTGTACTGTCCACCTGGTTGTCCAACGTTGATTCCTGGCCCGTATCCAATAGGATACGACGATCCCGAAAAACCGTATGAAGGACCCGTGTCTGATTCACAAACACTGTTACCATTACTGACATGCTGTTCATATTCATCGGCTAAGTGAATGGTTGCCGCATGATATACTGGATGACGAACAAAATGTTTAGTGGGCTTATGGTAGATAGGTTGGTTAACGGTGTGTTTTTGATATCCGTGATACGATGGACCGAGACCAATATGTTCAGTGAAGAGTGGTTTATGTATGACTTGTTGTAATTCCGAGATAACGGGTTTATTTACAATTTCTTGTACTTCTGTAATTATTGGTTTGTGAATAACTTCTTGTAATTCTGTAACGACAGGCTTATGAATTATTTGTTGGGCGATGCCACCTTGACAAGGGATAGAACTGGAATAAGATGTTGGAATAGCTGAGTTTGAGCCAGATGATTCTGATAACCCATATGATCCAGACAATCCATAATACGATCCCGCTAATCCGTTTGACCCTCCATATCCATATGATCCCGGCCTTAACCCGTATGACGTAAATGATGGATACGAAGAAGATGCTAATCCCGGAAACTCTAATGGGCCAAAGGATCTTTCTGAAGGATACGCAGGACCAACCGATTTGTATTGCTCATTTTCCGAGCTTACTGGATAACTTAAATCGGTGTTATGGATGCTGGTTAATTGAGACGAGAACGCAGATGGATTAACCTGATTGATAGTTGAATCATATGAAAGTCTGAAAATATTTAAAAATAATATAAATTATTAATTGAACTAAAAACAAGAAGAAATTCTATACGCATAACATTTTATATAAACTATATATACTCAACACAAGTGGTATATTATAGATTTATAGATAATTACTATAAGCAGGGATGAGCAATGATGAATGAAGATACTTATAGAAATCAGTAAGATATCGTGATGGTGATAGTGTATAGTATATACAAGAGTATAGATACGTCTTGTATTTGTATATTTCGGATAGGTACTATTATAGATACTCGATATTTATTACATTATAAGAATTTATATTGGTACTCATTGTTCGATAGTTGATAAATTTGGATAAAATATACAATAAGCCATGTGTTTTTTAAATCTTATATTTATATTTATGATATGTATAATTAATAAAAACTATAGACTATACAGTAAATAACTCAATAATAATACCTATTTAACTATTTCTACAAGATTGTTTGATACTTCTTATAACTATCGGAATACAAAATACGTACCTATCGATGATACAGTTTAAGTGCAACCCTCACCGTAGGTAGAATCGATAGATACTTATAATAATTTTATTAATTAAAATATTTTGTTGGTTAGTACCATTCTTGTAAATCATATACAAAACAATACGTAATAATACAATAATATAATTATTTATACATTTTATAACTTACTTATGGCGTTTTACCATCAATATTAAGATATATTATGATTATTATAGCATTCTTAGGTATATTAATTGTTTTAAAATCTTCATATTACAATTTAATACAATTATAATTAATACTAAATGCATTTGTTTATTTTTATTTTTTCATCAATTTAATTATATAATTTTTTGTACCTATAATAATGTATTTATTAAACACAAAAAAAAATGTCTACATAGTTTATACGTGGTTCAAAGTGTATGTATATTTCCCATAACAATGTGAGGTATATTATAACATCACACAAGTGTCTGGTAATTTGTTTTTAAAATTTCCATGTCGTTACTAAACACTAGGTATTTAGTATTTATTCACCATAAAATTGAATAATATAATATATTAATATAATGTACTTAATAATTATTACACAATAGTTCAACCAAACTAAATTAAAAAATGTACATCCCTAATTGAGTTTTATTCAAATAATTAATACCATTGAATAATAAATAACCTTATATATTACATTACTATATTATTATACAGGTATTCAATGCTAATACCTATTTTCGAGGCTATTATAATGTTTTCATTGCTTTTGCATTTTGGTCTTAATATGTGACAGTCTATATTTGCTATATTTAATTTACATTTTACATACTATAGGATATCATATATGACAATGATCGCAAATATGTTATCACATAAGTATATATACATCTTATAATCGTAGGTACACAAATAGTGGAGAGCTGAGGAGTGAAGGCCTCAGCCCACCTAACAGTTGACTTCTACAAAAAAACTGAAAATTTTAAATAGCATGGGAATATAATATGAAATATTTTAATATGTTCATCAAAGTCTCTCTTCCTCTCACCCAAATCTCAAATACACCTTACGCCTATGCAAACAAATTATTATTAATTTTTTTTTTTTGTAAAATATACAGCGAGTCAGCCAGATGGAGACTATATCAATAAATAATAGTTGTGATACTAATATATTTTATTAATCAATAATAATAAATTATATAAGTATATAACTGTTTTATATAATATGAAGTAGTTTATACCTACTATAGTCTATAAATAATACAGTTATTTAATAAATATCTGCATGTTAATTGTATATTTGTAAATTTTAATCCTTACAGTATTATATATATATATAATATTTCCTACCAAAATAACCATTACAAATTTATGAAATTGTATTTTAAGCTATAATTACCTTTGCTTCTCATCTGCAGATTTTGTTCCGTCAGTTTTTGAATCATTATTCTCGTTTGATTCGGAAGAAACCGGAACTATTGGAGATATTTTATCATCACGCTCAACTCTGTGGATCGATATTACAGTCTCGTTATTGGTGTTAAGCTTCGTAGATAGTTGTTCTGGTTTTTCGACTTCGTCCATTGGTTTGGCTATTGCCACGGCACAAACTAAAGCAAAACACAATAAATACTTCATGATGAAAATTTCAACTAAATTCACTGTCTAATTGTATATCGAATGCCAGACTGTATCAGAAATGAATAATAATATTAATAGTCTACGTAGGGATATAAGTAGGCTTTCAGTCTAATGCGTTGTCAGCAATATTATGCAATACGGTAGTGAAGAAATTACATTGGTGTATACAATAATGGTGTTTAGGTATTTAATATTATAAAAAATAGATTGATGAAAATAAAATTATAGCGGTCATGGAAAATAATAAATATATAAATTCAATGTGTATATTAAAAATGTATAATTTTGAATAAACTTTTAATGTTACAGTTATATCTATATAGATATCCATATACTATACAACCATATAAGTATATCATATATATAATAGATATATAAAATAATTTATTGATTTAGTAATTAATAATTAGTATACCAATAATATGAATATGAATGTTATTTTTCAATCTTATTTTTGAATTTAATTGTTATATTGGATTTTTCATAAATATGACTGCATAGTGCATAATTTGAAATGTAATGTAATAATTACAAATAAATCGTTAACTATTGTTTCTCAATCGATCTAAGTTATTTACTTTCATATCTATAAATACGTTAATACATTTTTAAAAAAGCGGGTAAATCGTGGATGTCGCTCGCAGTAGGTTACAAGTGGGTTACTGTAATGGATGGAATTAAATATGAGTCCAATGATACTATATCAACGTATACGAAAAACGATTCTGAGCGGAGATGGTTATTTATCTGTCTATAGGTTAAATTGTAGATTATTAAAAATTTTCAAATCTTAGATATAAAAGGAAAATTTTTTTATCAATTTCTAGCATTTTCATGATTTTTACGTATAGGTATGTTGTCAAAATTCAAACTCGAATTCTTATAAAAAAAAAATGTGACTTTATATTTATTTTATTTTTCAACTGCTGTTGTAAAAATATTTTAGGAGGCTTGTAATAAATTTTCAAATCTTAGATGTAAAAAGAAAAACTTATGAATTTCTATCTAATATAATTTGAACATTGCCGTAATTTTTTACGTATCTATTTAAAATTTGAACTTTAAATAATTATAAAAAAAAAATCGTGCATATGTATTTTTAATATTTTTCAACTGCTATTGTGACAATGTGTAGGAATGTGTATTAAATTTTCAAACTTTTCTACCCAACAAATAAATTTTTATCGATATTTACAGGAAATTAAAAAAAACTAAAAAAGTTGAAAAATTAAAATGTCAATAAACAGCTCAAAATTTTATCAAATATATAAAATGCCTATATAAACATTCAGTGAAAATTTCAAGTATATGCAGTCATTTGTTTTAGAGTTACACCAAAATAAGAAAATCGATAAATGAGAAATCTAGTGAAAATCAAATGTTGTAAAAATTTAATTTGAATTTCTGGGGGACATTTTTCTTGTGATAAAGATTGACAAACTTGTAAGAAATCTTGTATTAAATTTTCAAGTCTTAGATTTAAAAAGATAATTTTTTATGAATTTCTAGCTTACAATAATTTACAAATTTTTGTGCTTTTTACGTATTTCGTCAAAATTCAAACTTTGAATGCTTATAAAAACAAATTGTGACTATGAATCTTTTGAAAATTGCATAGTGGATAGAATATACTTATATAAATGTTCGATGAAAATGTCATGTATCTATGGTAATTTTTTTTTAAAGTTACATCAAAAACTAAAATCGATTTTCTCGAAATCTGATTATGCGTAAAATTTTCGGATTTCCCTTAATTTTTAGTTTGCTTATTCCGATTATTTAGAAAAATATTAAGAATTTTTTACTTTTTATCCCCCAAAATACCAACTAGATTCACTTTCTGATCAAACGAGGTACTGAATCCTAAAATCGATGCACTTTTACTGCCCTAAAACTTGATGACAGACACAAAAAAAAGAAAAAAACACATACATCATCATGTTAAAATCAATACATTTCTTGCTCCGTTCAGAAACTAAAATACATAAAATTCGTTTCGATTCAAATCCTACATATCCAGATAAAATATAAGAGCATTTATTTTACCAAGCAATAGCAATATATATTTTTATTTAACATCAATTTTGAATTCCTAAATGGCAGGAACTTAATTTCTTTTTTAATGATTTTATTGTCTTACATACAATTTGTTTATGATAATTCATTGAATTTTTGTATTTAAGACTGGAACTTGATAAATTAAGGTCATTAATAAGATATATTATGCAATTTATAACACTACGACAATTTTCTCCAAATGACAAATCTCTACCACCTTCAGGAAAGACACTTTGGTGGATACCATCAGCAATGAAAAATTTAGCTTTAATAAGTAAGTTTGATGCACGTTTATTTGAAGTTTTATAATAACATTTTAAAATATTAATTGAGAAACATTCACAATATTTAATTAACTAGGTAACAATATTTAGAGTTATAACTTTTAAGAGTTATTTGAAATGTATTCCAGATGCAGCCAATAAATTAGGAACCGAACTATTACATTTTACTGAATTATATAACTCTGCTTTGGATCACATTGATTTGATGCGTGATTATTACAATTGGCAAAGTTTTGGACCATATGAATGTTTTTCTTATTGCCAATATCCGTTTATTCTGAGCATTGTTGCAAAAAGGATCATACTTACTAAAGATTCAGAACAGCAAATGATTCTAAATGCTAGAAAATCATTGGTATCTAAGGTTGCAAGAAGGCAGACACCTAATATCGATATATTCTTTTTAAACGTAAACATAAGAAGATCACATTTGGTACAGGATTCATTAAATGAGGTAAAAAATAAAAAAATAATTTGTGTCGTTAAAATCCTAAACATTTCTTTTCACAAATCTCTAATCCTTTTTTAAATATTTCCAACTTTTATTCTAAGGAAACGTCCACATCCATCAAATTCATACCTCATAAACTCTCTAAAAACTAAAAATTAAACATATAACTATTTAACAATAAGTATAAGTTATTGAAATAGCTATGCTTGTATAATATTATGTTATGTAAGTACCTACGATATTTTATGTTACATTATTATTATAAGAAATATTTCATATTATATCGTTAATTATTTATTCACATTTTTTTTTTTTTTTTTTATTAGCTATATTAGTAAACACTATCATATCTCGACAATTATAACAGACAAACATACTTATTTATTATAACAAAAATCAAAATTATTTCCTACATTTTAACTATTGTTTGTTTTTCAAATGTTTTAGTAAACAGTTGAAGAATTTAAATTTGTAATCACTTAAGATTTCAACTCCTATAATAAATAAAGAGTTTGTTTAGTTAAACATTTTAAGCTAAATATATTATAGTGATGACCTATACTATATTTCTATTGCTGCAGTTATTATTTTTTTTTTACTTTTATTTTGTTTCGGTTGTTTAAATTTGTATTTCCGATAGATATATCCGTATCTATATTTGTTGACTTATCAGTCCGGAAAATAACCAAAGTATGTTCCTTCCTCGTTAAAAAAATTGATTGTCATGTTTATAGATTCGAAGTAATTATTCGTTATAATTTTATATTTTTTGACCACAATTATTTACTATAAAAAAAAATCTTTTTTTAATAAAAATAATACTAAATAGTTTACCAAATTAATAAATATAAGGTTATTAACTATCAACTTTTAAATAAATACAACATACAAACTCATTTGGTAAATTATATTTCCGTGTCAACTGTCAAGGGATTGGAGATTTTTTAACTGCACTGCAGTAGATGCAAAGTGTAGACAGCAGCCTTTGCAGTTATTTATATTGAATGTACCTCTATATATTATGAACAATATTAATTGAAAAATCACTATTATTTTTTATTAGTTTCAACCATAAGTTACTAAGTAAAATCACATTTATCTATAAAAAAAATTAATGGTTTAGGCTATATACTACCAGTTATTAATAATATAGATGTAATATCTAGTCAAATTTTATTAACCTGCACTACTCAGGACAATATAAAATTATCTATTTATATTTAAGTTAAATTATTTCATTTTATTTTTAGTTTAGGTAATGAATATATCAAGGTGACAAGGTGCAATAATATAATAGCAAAAACGCATTTATTATTTGTTTAACTTAATGTTGAAATTAATTATAATATTAAAGTAGAGTTTTAACTCATATTATGACACATTCCTACCTACTATTTTTGCCTGTTATAAATAAGGTTTACAGTTAGTACATATAAATTATAGTTATAGGTACCTACGGACCCTACGGTATTTGTGTCGTTGAGATGGCTATATTAGGTGTCAAACAATTTTATAGGTACCTTCTTAGCCATTTTTCAGATTTAAAAATGTTTAGAAATAATATTGAGGAAATCAAAAAACTGAGACAGCCAATTAAAAATTGCATACAATAAGTGTAGGTACATTATATGAAAAAAAAACTTAGTACCTATACATATAGGTATAATAAATTAATAACTGTTAATAATTATTATTTACTTATTAGGTATAAGTTGGCATACTTAAATGACGGTCGTGTTACAGATTGCTTTCAAACAAAAAGACTTGAAGAAAAAATTAAAAGTGACATTCGCTGGTGAACCAGGATTAGACATGGGTGGTCTGACAAAGGAATGGTTTTTACTTCTGATTCGCGAGATATTTCACGCCGAATACGGAATGTTCGTGTATTACTCTCACTCGAGATGCTATTGGTTCAGCACCGGACAAACGGATCACACGAACCTCCGTGAATACAATCTCATTGGTGTATTAATGGGTTTGGCAGTGTATAATTCCATTATACTAGACCTGAGTTTTCCAGGAATATGTTACAGGAAACTTTTATCGCCACCAGTCGTGCCTGCCGTCAACGTCGACAGCATAGGCATCGTCGAAAATCCCACGTTAAACGACTTAAACGAGATCATGCCAGTTAGTTTATAATATATTATGTTATTTCACCATTATGCCCACATTTTATTACAAATTTAAAATTTCATGTAAATCTCTTAAATTCTGAATTCTAAATTCTACAATCAATAATGACCAACGACTAAGAAGAGATTTAATGGACTGGTCTTAATAAATGTAATAAAAAAAATCTAAAAAATCTGAAACCCGAAATTCTTAAATTTTTTCCAGAAAAAAATTCCTAGGCATCTTCAGCTATTGGGTAAAATAATTTTTAAAAAATCTGAAAAATCCACACTATAGTTGATTTAGACTTTTAAAGTACCTACTTGGCTACCTCATTATACGTAAATCGGTATGGGTCACTCTTGTAAATGCTTTTAATTAATATCAGAATATATCCGAGTTAGGTCCCGAATTAAATTGTTATACTAATTGGGTTCGGGATTTCCATTGGTACAACTCTAGATAGGTCCTTATTTTTTTATTTTGATGAGTTCTATACTTAATATCATCCTCCTTACCATTTTAACAGACTTAGGACTATCCATGATCTATTTTGGCCTAAGAAAAAAATATTTAAAATGTATAAATCAAATATAAAAATACATAGGAATTGTATAATAGAAATAAAAATAAAATATTGTATAAAAAATCACACGTTAATTGGTAAAAATGTATAAGACATTAATTTTGTCTTTTATAAATTTTTCGTCTAGTATAATATAGTTTCTTTTTTTACATTATTTCTGAGGTTCTCATTTTAATATATGTATTGAATCTTAGATAATTGGGCACTGACATATTTCATATAGGAAAATACCAAAATAGTAATGCTGAACTAAAAATATATAGCTAACCAATGTCAATGACAACATTTTTCATTTGGATTGTATATTTACATAAAATACTTTGTTAGGTACTGAAAAAAATCCCGGACCTGGGACCTAACTAGTTAAAGTACCTGCAATTTAACCCTGCTAATATTTGGGTCCCAATTTGGATGCACCGGTTTGTGTTAGGTATATTAGTTAAACCAAAATAAAACTCTGCAGACTGCAGTATTGACATAAGCTATCTACCATAAAACAGTTCATGGTGTAAATCATTTAGATTGGTTTAAATATTTAAAAAGCTCAATTTCGCATAGAAAATTCAAAACACAAATATAGGTAATAGCAAAATGTTTTCTAAATACTCCACTACAATCAACATTTCTGGCTATGCATGTATATTAAAATAAACTTCGTATACAAACGAAAACATGAAAATAAGTTAAATAAGATATTTATTTAAATATTTTTGCTTAATCAAAACTTAACTATTAATTTCTAACATAATATAATATAACCAATGGAGTGATAAGTGACTACTGACTAGACACCTATATATTATGGTACTAAGCTAGTGCCCTGTGATCTCCCTCGTTTTTTTAATAACTGTTAATTATTTAGTGTATACGTACCAGGCTATTTAATATAGGTACTTATCATTTATCTTTAACGATGAGGTTTAATTGTAGGATGTAGCCAGTGGCTTAAAACATCTACTGGAATACGAGGGAAATGTGGAAGAAGATATGGGACTTACATTTCAGGTATCACTATATCGTCTATATCTACATATACCTATTTATTATTTACAGTTATTAATTATTATATTTATTCTTAAATGTTTCAAATTTTATGATTGAAGTATATTATTATATTTTAAAAATAACAAAATTATATGTATTTAATTTAAGTTTTAAATAATTCAAAGCAGAAAATTAAGTTATACATTTTATATTGGTATAATATCAGATATCTTTTATAAGGAAGGTTTCTAAAGTCACTCAGCTGTTGTATAGCTGCAGAAACATCACTGTAATAATTGATATATGAAAAATTAAATAATGAATTATTGCATACGAAAATGATTCTACATATACCTATTTTTTATATATTTTATTAAGTGTTTATAATAGTATAGCTTTAGCAATATATTGGTCATTATACTGATAAGTATTTATTTTAAAAATTGTATCATTTTTTCAATTATAAAAAGTATTTTAAATATACAAACGTTAAATGTACCTAGTTTTCATCATCATACTACATAATAGGTAATAAGCTTTATTCTTTAACATATTTAATCTTTATTTTGATGCTCCCTGAATATGTGTTAATATTAAAGGAATAGCCAATAAGAATGGTAAATTATTCTTTATTCTTAGTACAGTGTTACAATTTGTTGTAATAATTAGGTAGGTACCTATACTATTCACTATTTTTGATTTGACATAATTCGCATAATATGAAACTATATATGTATGTATGTATTTATATTGTATGTATATATATATCAAGCTGTAGATATACCGTATACTATATAGTACCTACCTAATATTATGTAAATTGTAATAGAATCATATAATATTATAGTGGCGGTTTTTGAATTTTTTCCTAGAGGGAGGAGGTCTTTTGATATCATCTTATAATCATAATATTTTATATAAAAAAAAAAATGTTTACATATCAACCATTTATTAATTTCATTTTAATTAACTAAAATATTTTATATATATAAAATAATAATATTATATACCGATGTACCTATATGTTTTACGTTTTACTTAATATATTTATATATTCATTACAATCATCGCAATAATTTAATTGGAACCTAGGATGTCCACTGTACTCCCCGCCGTAAAACCACCACTTTTATATTATAGTATAACATAGTTGTAACTATTGTAACTTATGGCTAGCAAAGAATATAAATATTATATTATTATGTGTAAATGTGAATTGAAGTTTAAAATGTTTACGTAAACTGTAGATACCTTTATTACATACGTAAACTGTAGGTACATGATATATATACTAAATAGGTACTAATATAGTAATATACTATAGTATTATGATGAAGTGGCGCACAGAGGTATTTTAAGAGCACATGCAGTTATTAAAAAAAGTTATCCACCCACCCACCAACCCACCCAATTTTTTATCTATAACAAATATTTTCAATTATTATTCAATATAATTCAAAGAAATCAATTAGTATAGACTATAGTTTATGTTATACATTTTTCAATTTCCCTGTGAAACCTGCAGTAGTACACACCTACCCCCCTCGAGAACACATGCAGTTGCATTCCTTGCTAACTAGGCGCCACTGGTATTACGTATTATATTATATACTCACGAATATACGATGCCTGCTATAACTATTTATAATTCATATATGTTTATAAATATAGGTATCATTAGAGGAACACAGGGCACCCAGAACGCACAAACTAAAACCAAACGGTGAAAATATACCAGTTACGAATGAAACTCGTGAAGAGTATGTGAACCTATACTTGAATTGGGTACTGAATTTATCAATTTTCGAACAGTTTCGAGCATTTTACTTCGGATTTCACAGCGTATGCGCCTCCAATGCTTTAATTGCAAGTGCTCCAGTCATACTACGATAATTTTTTATTCTATATTTCTATTTTCCTTCGTGTAAAACGTGTTTTCAGCTGTCTTGATAATGAGAAACTTCCATATTTTACAATATTATTATTGTGTAGATGCTGAGACCAGAAGAAGTCGAATTGTTGGTCTGCGGTACGGACACGTTAGATTTGCATGAACTACGCAAAGCCACCGAATACGATGGATATCGACCGGATGACAACATTATTTGGTGAGTAATTAGATATACTAATACCATATTACTAACTATATGTGTCGGATGATCGATATTTAAAATCAAAATCAAAGTTTTAAATTTATAGTAAATTATTACATTATACTTTTTCTCTTTTCATTTATATATATAGCGCCTTTTGGAATGTTATCGGATCGTTGTCGGACGAGCAAAAGCGTAAATTCTTACTATTCGTAACTGGAAGCGACCGCGTGCCTGTTGGTGGTATGGGAGACATGAATTTCAAAATAACTAGAGGTCCTAACAGATCTGATTACTTGCCCGAAGCGCATACATGTTTTAATCAGTTAGTGTTGCCCCAATATACCGATCACGAAGGACTTAGGGAGAAACTAGTGACGGCCATACTAAACACTGAAGGATTTGGAATGGAATAATAATAATCTCTATATATAGTGAAAACTGTAATGTGGAATAGCATGGGACTAACCAAAAATTCCATTTTAAGCAGTTTTCGCTTTATTGAATAAAACGGAAAAATTTCGGATTATAAATTCGTATCAATTTTTCATATCATAAAATTAGTTTATAACATTTATAATTTTTATTTTTGTTAGACACTAATTATAAACTTAATTTAATACTTTACTTTATATAACTTATTTTATTAAGATGACGTATATAAGTATGAACTATGAAGGTTTTGAACTAAATTTATCGATATGACTTCTTCATGGAATACCTCTTCTTTGTCATCATCTTCAACATCTTCAGATAAATATTTTGTTGACTAAATTTACATTTAATTTTTTTAAAGTACTTAACTGGTATATGTAGTGCAATTTTATCTTAATTATCGTTTTAGGATGTACCTAGACTACCTACAAACTCATATTAACGTATAACATGACGCTTATCGTGTCATATTTCAGGCTAATGCAAGCTTTTTACTTGCATGGGACCTATAAAATCGTTCCGTTTCCGTGTTAAGAAGGTTCCGTTTTATTGAGGTTCAATGTCTATAAAACTATAGGAACATGCCGCGACCAAAAAATCCGTAGGTATTGGATAGTTTTCCGTTTTATTCAAGGTCCGCATTAGACAGTTTTTACTGTATCTAGTTTAGGTAGGTACTATTACTTACTGTCTATTAGTTATTACTTATTAGTGGATACCTATATTATATTATACCTAGTATGGGTACCTTTATACATAAATACCCAATACCTAATTAAAATTAAATTTCATTAAATTGTTTTCGACTTCAATTTAGTTGTATACTATTGTATCGATAAAATAGCTAAGTATGATAGGTGTTATGTAATATTTATTTTTTTATTTTTTCACTGTGTCCCCTTTCTCTATATAAAATTATTATTTATCTATAATGTTAGCTATTAAATATAGAGGTATATAGACATATAGTATATGTATAATTGTCTAATCATGCAAATACATTTATGCTATTTTATATAGACATATAGTATAATTGTCTAATCATGCAAATACATTTACGCTATTTCATTAGTTCAATCAACAAATATCGTATATATATCTATACTTTACAACAGTCTTACAGTCTTGAAATAAAACATTCGAACATATTCTTTGAATTGTAAACAACGCACGTTTGTATTTATGTGTTTTATTTATTAAACATTCAACTGTTTATAAAGACATACTGTTGTTGGCTGTTGCCATTTATTGAATAATTGACAAGTTAAATATGTATTATTAGGTACCTATAAATAATGTATGAACATAAAGTGATAGTATTATATCACCTAAGAAAAATTAAGAAGATTTGTTATTTCCAATTTTGTAAGAATAAATTGTATTTATCGCTACAAGCCTACATAATATAGATCTTAGTGTCTAGTACCTAACATAGGAATCACCGAACAAAAGTCCGGCAAAAAAAAGTCCGGTTACAAAAGTCCAACGAAAAAAAGTCCGATGTCATAAAAGTCCCGCGAAAAAAAGTCCGGCTTAATAAATCGAAAACCATGTAGTTATATTTTTATATTATTATTTTTATTATCTTTTTTTATTAATTAAGTACCGAATAATTATAAATACATTACAATGTTTTTTATATTTATACGAATAAATCCTTTTTTTAATGACCTTTTTAAGTGCTTTTTTTATTTTTAGTGCATATTTATAAGTTTACGGGTCATATATAAGCGCAGAACTGTACTAGAGCAGCTGTACCTTAAACTTATTCTTTATAATCTGGTGTACATAATTTTCGATAGTGGTTTACCCCTCGTAAATAAATAAACCGGACTTTTTTTCGCGGGACTTTTATGACATCGGACTTTTTTTCGTCGGACTTTCTTTCGCCGGACTTTTAGGTAGAATCCCCTAACATAGAAATATGACAGTTACCTACCTAGTCAATAAATATATTAAAACCAAATAGGTAACTAATAAAGTAATAAGTATGTATGTGTAAAAATTTTATTGACTTAACCTAACTGTTGTTTTTAATAATGCAGATGAGATACATACCTGTAGGTAATATTATATATTTTTTTTCGTACAGTAGGTAGAACCCCTCTCGTACGCCCTCGGCTAGTCCGCCGCTCCGGTTGATCTGACCATGGTATTATTGATATGAATAATTATTTATGTAATTTAAAAAGTACAATTTGGATTTTCCAATTTATAGTAAATGTATAAAATTAATTGCTAGTTTAATATTTCCCTTATTAGTCTTAGCACTCTTAGCTAAGTCTAGAATATCATTTGCTAAACAAAAATCTATAATTGGCTTTTTTTCTAAGTGTTGTAAAATATAATAAATTTCTAATATAATCTTGTATATATATGTACCTAATATGTGAATAAAAATGTTCTGTATATTCTGATAATCCGACCTTTTTCGCGTTCCGACCATACCCCCAGTCCCGAAGGTGACGGATTAAAGAGAGTTTCCTACTGTAATTCATTTCAGGAAATAGGAAGATTCCGACTTGACGAGAGCCAACTAAAACTTTATATTTTTGTTTTGTTTACAATAAACGATGCTGTATGGAGGCCAAACAACAGTTAAGTTCCCATGTAGTGGTAGTACCGTAAAAAAGCGTGTTATTTCAGATTTGTTTGCTTTACAGGCCTATAGTCTATTATAGCCCTATATATACTAAATTATATACCTAAGTCCTTTATGTAAGCAAGGATGGCGAGGTACTTAAACATCAGTAGGTACCTACCGCGATTCATGGAGTGCCTATTGTGATACTTACATTTTAGACATCTCGATACAATTATATGAAGTACCTATCGAGTATTTTGTATCTTGTACCTATCTATAGTATTTCATAAAATAATTTATGACGCGATACAAGATACCTACAATAAATTGAATAAATTCTGATTTTATTGTCAAAATAATAATTAATAATCTAGAATTAATATTTTTATTTAATATTGTAGATTGTTGGAAATAATTTTTTAACCCAGTACCGATAAATCATAAAATATACCTATAGTTATAAATGTGATGTATATTGTATATAATATATATATATATATATATATATATATCTGTAACAGAAACACACGCACATTGAACTGGACTTTACGTCTATATGGCATTCTAATTACTTAATTAAGTACCCATCCCCATGACTTTTAAAAAGCCAGTGACTAATTTTATTAAAATGTACCGAGTATCTACAATCTAGTATCCTGATATTCTAAAGCCTGCAAGTATCGAGTATCTAGTATTTGCGATACTCCAAAGCCAAGTGTCTAGTATCTATAGTGTCTCGATACTCCTTTTTGAATATTTTGCCCAACCCTGGGTATACCTATACTCAATATTTGGTAGGCAAGGTACCTAGGTAGGTAATTGATACATATTTGAATAAAATTTCTAATTAAACACAAGTTTTTTTTAACTATATTAGTACTATATAAAATATCTACAACACAATTAATACCTACCTAACTGTTATTTGTTGACACCTAAATAATTATTTCGATTAGGTAGTCAGCATAAACTATATACAGTCTATAACTTACGCTTACCTAATCATTATAGTAGTATTAATTATTACAGTCATTATTATATGCTGTTATTATAATACTAATAATACTAATACATAAATATATAGGCCATATAGGTTAGGTAGGTACCTACTAGGTATTGAACAAATGAACAATGATAACTTTGGTATGTTATATTCATGTTTAATTATTATGTAAAATAATAATAGTCAGGGTTATTAATCTACTTAATTTTGTATGCTTATAAGGCTATAGGTAACTTATTTCCTTTAAAAAATAATAATTTATCAAAAGTAACATCAGATAATTTGTTCCTGGTAGGGTTATTTAGAAATCCGGCAAAAGAAAACATACGTTCAACAGGTGCTGAAGAACAAAACTTAGTGTTGAATCAAAAAAAAAAAATTTTTTAACAATAAAATAATTACATAGAATATTTAAAGATTTATTTTTATCAGACACAATTAAATATCTCTTAAACTTCTAGACGTAGGGTAGCCAATGGCTATAAAAATATACAAAACCCAACCTAAGTATAATATTTTAGTTGTTAAAGTAGGTACCTACTACCTAACTATATAATATAATTCAAATCCTAACATTGATTCCCCTTAAAAAAATTTCTGTGAGCGGCTATGAGCTTGGCTAACATTTAACAGTAGTTACAGAAACAAATTCACATGTCATCAATTTGAAACACAATATTCAATTGGAACTTGACTAAGTATTACAATCTACAGTAAATATTGATGATTAGTTTATAAAACTATTTTTTTTTACTGTTGATTTAAATTACAATTAAGCTTAATCGTTAAAAATTATTATTAATAAAATTATTCAATGTTTTTTTTTTTTTTTTTTTTTTTTATTAATTACAATTTGTAATATATAATCCATAACACCACAAGTACAC
This sequence comes from Diuraphis noxia, assembly GCF_037042655.1. Lineage (NCBI taxonomy): Eukaryota > Metazoa > Arthropoda > Insecta > Hemiptera > Aphididae > Diuraphis > Diuraphis noxia. The sequence continues at coordinate 53,926,978 of NW_028301712.1, forward strand.
CATAAATATTACCACTTACTAGTGATTTAAAAAAACCTTAGTAATTCCTTCATCTTTGCAAAATAACTATTTATTTAATTATATATTTGAACCAAATAAAATATTAAGTATTAATATTTGGTTAACTAGCGAACAAGAACCTTTAAATATAAATAATGGGCAAAAACGGTCTTAATTTGAGATATATAATATCAATTATCTATGAACTCCCTATGAAAGACTTGAGTTACCCTTCTATAATTTCTAAAAAAAAAGATGTAGTGGACTTAAGTACTTAAGTCAGCCAAAGAAGATAACAGGTAGTTAGGAAAAAAATAGTTTAGCTTGCTCTAAAAACATAAGCCTACTATATGTATTCTATTAAGATGATAATCTATATTATGGATAGATTAATGAACAGCCAAACCTATCTATTAATGCGGCCAATGCGGGCAAGATACATTTTTTTTAAATAAAATAGTTATACAAAATTTTTTGAATATTGACATACTGCTATAATAGGTATGTGTATTCAATATTCATAATTTTTTTTACTGATTTCAACATTTTTAAATGTAATTCTGTATCATTTTATATTTGCATTACTTATAAATTAATAATAAAATAACATAGGTTATTTTACGATTTTTAATTTGATTAAAAATACTTAGCGAATACCCAATATGGTAGGCCACATACTAAACTAATACTCTGAAAACTTAAAATAACTACAATAAAAAGTAGTCAAAATTGAGTTACAATCTTATTCTTAGATGGTGTCTTTATTATGTTATAACTACTAAACTAATTTATTTTACTATAAGGCATTGGTAATATAGTAGGTTAGATTAATTGTTGCCAAAAAAATGCTGTATGTTCCTGTGTATATTATTTAATAATATAGCTTAAGATTTTCAAGTACCCACAAATAATAGTTTTACTTTACAACAAAATAACTAAGATTATTCTTCCCGAAAACTATAAGATTAATGAAATCGTTATTGATCCCTCGAAGTATAAATTAGATACTAGATTCAGCTTCTTACCATCAATGATGCTGAAGTAGAAAATCAGAGCATTTATACTAAATTTTCAGAAAGTGATTGCAATTAAAATAAATCACGTTTATTTTGTTTATAATCCTTGAAGTAAGACATTTTATTTATGAATACTACAATTAAACAATAATATGATATGTTTATGAAGCACTAGTTTTTTTAATACTGCATGAAGTGTTGACAAACTAAATTAATAATTAGTTACTACATTTATTTGATGGTGTTAAAACGGTTTGAAAGTGAATTGGTTTTAAATTTTTAAAGTACATAGTGCAAGTGTTTTAACTTTTAAAACGGTTTACATTTTTTAAACCGTTTTAACGCCATAATATAAACGTAGTGATTGTAAAAATAAATATAATTATAATAATAATAAAATAATAATAATAATAATAATACATATTAGATAAAGATTAATCAAAGATATAGACATTAAGAGGAACTAATATTATAAGGCATTTAGAAAAAGAAAACAAAAAAGGGTCAATAAGCTAAGAATAATCAAGTTAATTTTGAATTTTATAGATTATCTGGATTAATTGTTATAGTTAAATTTCTGTCAGGCCAGTTGATAGTTTTTGGCAACGGCTCCTATAAAGGTATAAAAATAAATATTTATTATTATTTCCTAAATAAAACAAAGATTGAAATTTAAAATACATATTACAAGCATTATAAATATATTTACCATAACTGGCTCATTGAGGAACTTTAAACTAGATTCCATTGAATCGAGGAAACTATTTGGCACTAGCACCTGCAACCAAGATCCTTGTGCTACAAATGGTTTTTCTTCACTGACAAGAGATCCAGATACAGACGGAGCAACAAAAGTAATAGTTGCATCACCAGTTAATGCTTTAAAAGTAAAATGACGACCATGCCTAATTCGACCTCTAAAAATTAAATTTGTATTTAATATTTTTCATGAATTTTAAAGTAGATTAAGTATTATTTAATTAAATACACAAATTAAATATTATACTTCAAAACAAAAGGTAGTAAAAGTCCGGCTTCTAAATTAAATGTTATATGGACATTTTCTATAAATTGTTCTTGAGACAATTCTGATAATTCACAACTTTTATAATTTGAATTACCATCAGTTTCTTTCAAATCCCTAGAAAATAAACAAGTTAAATACTTGTTACATTTTTAAACTTTTTATTGAAAAATATTCAAAAATTACTCATTTGGTGCTCCTGAATTATTAATAATACGTAAATTGTTCATGGAATGTTCAACTGACTTATAAACTAATGATTTGTCACCTAAAATTTTAAAATCATTACTTGAGTATATAAGTAAATGGAAATATAAAATTTATATATAGGTAGTGTACATACATCTGTTATTTAATTCTTCCCATGAACAATGAGCACTTATACCACATAGATTTGAACCTTCAGTTTTGATACCTTCAGCAATTTCATCATGGACGGAAGGATCTACATCAAACATACTTTCACCTCTACGCATGTTTGTTATTAGCCATGAACCTCCAGTACTATAATAATAGCATAATAACATAAATAACATATAAGAATATAAAATAGCACCATTTTAAACTCTACTATACAAAATTTAATATAATATACTTTAATAATTTTACAAATTATACTAAATTAGTATAGTAGGTTATTTTTTGTTTATATTATAAAAAGTGTATGCTTACACTGAATGTCTTTTCAATATTTGCAGTACTCCTGGACCATTCCATCTTTGAACAGTTTGTAATTCTTCTAAGCATGCACCAACAATTTGAACAAATCTTACAGATCCGTGTGGTGTGACGGTGACCTGTAGTTGAGGATCTTCACCCATTAACATATGTTGTAGACGGCTCTCGCTACCATCCAAACCACAATGCCAAGACACGTGATCACCAGCATATAATGTATTTCCTGTAATTTTACTCAATGTTACTCATAAAGTAATTATAAACATTGAATATGGCATGAGCTCTGATAATTGGTATCATATTAGGTAAACTTAATTTTGGATTATAATACAAGAAGGAAATACAGCTTCTATAGATCCTCAAAAATACATATGGGATCAGATAGCACTTTAGTATTAGTAGACTAGTTGTCTCACCCAGTTTTTCTCACGCCAAGGATATATTATGTTTTATAAATTTATTATATTCCATATGTCTACTAATTATAACTAATATAATATGTAACTAATGACTACTATTTTTAAATAAACAAAAAAAAATATATTTTTTTTTTGTGAGTTAAATCAAGTATAAGCTATCCTTATAGGAAAGGGAAAGGGAAAGGGTTGAAAATATAAGCAGTTAACATCAAAAGAAATCTATAAATTGATTTGTATTGGAAAGAGTTTTTAAGACTAATGACTATAAACAAACATTAAACTCTCATATTTGTTTTAGTATAACATTTATTTATCCGAGGCTGTGGATGGGATAATTTATTTTATAATCTGTAAGATGTAATTAATGGCAAGCATTAACAAATAAATGTAAAATGTATCAACTTCAAAGTCATAATAATGACCATACTCCGCCTTACAAACATACACAATATGGAAAATTTTACATTCATAAAAATACATTTTACTTTGGAATTCATAAAATTAGAGTAAATCTACCTCTCACAAAATTTGTAGGCAAGAATATTATCAAAGACATCTCAGAGGATTTTATTGATATTATTAATTTTAAGAAAATTATGATAATTTTAAAATGTAAAAAAAATATACAGTTTAAAAATGGAGATAAATTCTTGTGTGGAGTCTTTTAACTATACCTGTTTTAAAAACATATTTAGCAAGTGACTGCATCAAACGAGCAGGCCAAGTAGGAGGAGATGTTTCTGAAGAGTCTTTAAGAAGGCGAAATGTCAATTCAAAGCCAAATCCACTTGGCCCATCTGGTCCATTTTTAGTATTATGAACACGATTATCACCGTGCAAATCGGATAAACCAAAACTATACAATTTGATCAAATAATTTGATTAATTACTAAAACATAATATGTATAAATAATAATATTAAATGTTATAAGCAATCTTTAATCTTTATTATTTATACATCATGACAAATACATTTTTCACTTATGCATCATGGTGTTTCACTTAACACTCATTATTTCAAAAAGTATTAATGCTTTTAAAAACATTTTTTTATTAGTTTCAAGTTGTTACAAAACAGTGATTTGATTTTATTCTTACAATTTTTTAAGTTTTTTTACTTTACTGAACGACAAAAAAAAATTAATATTCAAATTCAGAATATTTTTCTAAGTATTTTGATATATAAAAATCGAATTCAGGACGAGCAGTATTAAATTATAATTATTTTAAGTTTAGATGAGTTTAGTGAAATTGTATGTAGTTACCTCCAACAAAATTTGTCCACTACTCTGCACATCTAAGCTTTAAATACTTTTTACTCGTAAGCAACTTGTTCCCAAATATAAATGATTTTTATAAATTGAAATACATATACAAATATTTTGCTTTAGAATAAAAACTGTGTCATTAAAAAAGGTAAAAACTTTGAAAAATGATTTAAAAAATATATTGAAGATGACACTATACCTGCATGTGTTGCATCTGTCGTACAAACGTACAATATTGCGAAAACTATTTTACGCGGTATAGAACCACCAAGGCTGTAATCATAACTAAGAAACAAAATGTTCACACAATAAAAAGCAAAATATTAACTATGCATCATCATTTTTACTTTTTTGATATCACAAATACAAAAAAAAGTTATTCAAGTTTAAAACAATGGTAATTTAAATAGTAATTTTATTTTTTTATTTGTGAAATCGCAAAATAAAAACAATGTTGCACAATAAATATTCTTTTTTTTACAGTGTGAAACTTTCGTTTCTTAGTTATGACTACAGCCTGAAAGGTTTAATCTCGCGTAATATAGTTTTTGCTATGTTGTACGTTTCTAAGACAGAGACAACATATGCGGGTGTAGCGTCCTTTTAATATATATATTTTTAACATCTACACCACGGACCAACCCACTACTCAAAACACAATAGTAGCTGACTTTGTGGACGACAAAGCACTACTTGCATGCTACTCTGATCCAGACATAGCTGCCGCTTATATGCAAACCTATCTTGACCTACTAGCCTCATTGTACATAGAATGGGACCTGAAATTAAACAAAACGAAATCGCTCTACTCTACCTTCACACTACGTTCCAGAAACTGTCCACAACTATTCCTCAATAATCAATCTCTACCCTATTCTCAAAACGTCAAATACTTTGACTAACCCTAGATCACACGGGCTCCTCACAAACGATCCAAATGTTTAACGCTCAATGATCGTAGCCGCCAGCTATACTTACTGACTTCTAAACATATTCATCTGAACAACAAGCTCCTTATATACAAAATGCTAATTAAATCAATATGTGTCTATGGCATACAGCTCTAGGAATCAGCAAAACTTACTGACATCAATAGAATACAAACCTATCAATTCAAAGTTTTAAGACAAATCATTAAAGCACCATATTACGTTTCCAATCACACACTCAATCACGACCTCTCCGTACCCTTTGTTCCAGACGTGGCTATAAGTTATAGCCTATAACACACAACAAAAGATTTCATAATTGCCTTTTAAACCACAGAAACCCATTCATGCACGATATCTCTTCCTAGACTACCCTGGAAATCCTCCTAAACAGCTCAAGCGCAAATGGTGTAGAAACTGCCTGATAGACTTATATTTAATTTTAATACTCATGGTTTTTTATCGTAGCACCTCCATAAGGAGGCTTCTACACTCTGTTTAATCTGCCATCTTAAATTATTTTTTTATTTATTTATTTACTTCCTCAAATGTTTTTATTGTTCATATTTTTGTAACAAATTGAATAAAACATTTAAAAAACAAAAATAAAATATATATTTTTTTAATGAGCAGAAACCAAGTAAATATTTTATATTTCATAAAACATTTAAACTTTATTTAATAATGAGTGGTTTGTTATGAAAGAATCATCTGGTATAGTATACAACTAATTAATAATATAATTACCTAATATAATGCCAATGTGGTGGAATACCAATCATTCGATCACCTGGATTATTATACATACTAATATAATCTAATGGATCTGGACCACCGAGCCTGCAATTATATAATATACAATTCTTCTATTATTATTCAAAAAAACAATAAGTAATAAATCATAACAATTTTTCTAATACAAAGATAATAGTTTATAAATACAATATTATTATACAGTTATATTTATAATATACACTCAATAATCTAATATTATTGAATAAATAACAGCTGACATTCCAAAAATGGCAGATAATTTAATTCATTTAACATCTATCTAAAAAGGGACCAACTTTATACATTTTTCCAAAAGTTTGACACAGAAAAAAAAAGTAAGCACAGTAACCAATACCCAACCTAAATAAAAAAAATAAAAATAAAATAGCAATAATATTAATATTTTCATACAAATTTAAGATAAAAATTGATTCTTAGAAAAAAAACTTTAACTAGCACCTATTTAACATGGTAATACATTTTATTGCATATCTTTTCTTATTCTTCATACTTTAGTTCATACAAACAATTTTTATAATATTATCTAATATTATTTACTGATTATTTTTAAATTTAATTAATAAATATAAACGTACAGGATGAAAGTAATACATTTTTTTAATTTTAACTTCTATTTAAAGATTTGTATTCTGGTACTCATTATACTTAATATGCAATATTAAATTATTCAAATGAACATGTGTTAACCAAAAATAGATACAGACAGGAAATGATAATAAAAAGTGGCCTTTTAACCCTCATCCAACCCTACCCTACCCTACATCAGTTAGTTGTTCACACATTATATTTTTAGACACATTTTAAGTTTAAGTCTTGTATAAAATAACCTACAGAAAACAAAATCAACTATTTAAACTAAATAATTATATATCAATAATATTTAACTTACATCAAAAAAAATAAATTTATAATATAGTTAAATTAAAAATACTGAATCATATACTCATACAAGAAATATATATTTCTTTTTTATATATAGAATTAATATTATATATTATATTTTATTATAGATAATCTAATATTAAATGTTTCATATTCTTATAAAAAATAAATATTTATTTCAAAATTTTCAGCGACTCATCAAACATATAATTGCAACCAACAGTTTGGGAATCTCAGAATTCTAGTATCTTGTAAAAACTATTGCCTATTATCATATCAGAAAAGTAATAGTAATAAGTGCAATGCAATTATAATGATATAATATTTTTTGTTATTCACTCATACAAGTGTGTTACACTTGTGGAGCTACAATATTGTAAAATTTTTAATTAAAATAAAAAAAATCTAGATGATGTATAAATAACATTATAATAAAATGCTACTATTCCATACAATTTTAAGAATTAAATATTAAGTCTAATTAAAAATGTTGGCTACAAAATGAGAAATCCAGAACCGATTTGTTATAAATTATTGATGTGATAAATAACAATAACAGATGTCACAAGATTAATTTAAGGAAAATTTAATTATCTTTGTATACATTATTTGTGTAAAATACTTACCAATTTATTATTTAAATATCTAATACTATTGTAAGATCATAAGCAAAGGTTGGAATCAACTAGTTAAAAAGTTATGTTTTTAACTTTTCAATTTAACTAGTTAGTTTATTTTCTAATCAACTTATGAACTTAACTAGTTTAATTGACTGTTGAAATAACTTAGTTTTTCTCAATTTATTAAAAATAATCCATCAACTTAATTTTTGGTATATACGTAAATATTAATATAAAATTTAATTAATCCAATAATACCTATAATAACACAATCATTTCTATTCTTTTTTTGATAAAATAATTTTGTATATTGATATATTTTATTAGATTAGTTAGACACAAACATTCTTTATGTGATTTACATTTAAAAAAAAAGATTAACTTATTAGAAACTAACTTAAGTTAATGTTTTTTTCCATGTTTACTTTTAACTCATCAATTTAAAATGTATAATTTGACATTTGGTAACTGTTTACTAAACTTAACTTGAGTAAATTATTTTTATTAACTTGCCCATCTTTGATAATTACTAATTAGTTACAAAAACAAAATTATTAGGTATTGTAAAATAAAAATGAAAGATGAAGATACATTTTTTAGCAATATATTGACAATTATGACTACCTATATCAAATTAGTAATTAACAACACACTTAAATATAATTTCTCACCAGAACTTAATTACAGTTGTGGCTTGTAGAGGATTACACTGATCTGGGTATATCCTTTTACACAACATGTAAAGTGCAGCAAGACCAGCTGGTGGAGTTTGTGGTATATAAGGCACTTCGGTAATTGATCTTGGAGTGCGCATACAATGCACTCCATTCTGGTGATCAGATTCATTCATTTTCTTAGTTCAAAACACTAAAAATAGTTAAAAAGTGTGTTAAACAGTAGGTAGAATGAAATCTAATATTCTTTGATTAAGGTGTATATTTCTTACCTATAACATACTGTAGATTCAGAATTATTCGACATTCGACAACAAGAACTTAATTTCAAACTGGAAGAGGTCTGGGTACACAAATTGTAGACGATAATCACATCGACATAATACAATGAATTTAAGTACACACTAAACCGTACGACAACACGGCGTACACTACTGTAGTACTGTACTACTGTAGTTACTGGTAAAGTACTATTGGACGAACAATAGTTATCAGTTACTCGCAGGTTGCTACTAGCCGGCAAATGCACGAAAGTAGTCAATGGTAGTAATTCCTACTTAAGTACTAACCGTATAAAAAAGATTAATTAGCAGTAGGTACGTTAACAACGTTACTGGATAGTGGCTACAATGTTTCTGATTGTTGAATGGTGAGTGCCGAGTACCGACTATAGTATTTACTATTTACTAATTTACAGTAGGTATCCCATATCAGACATTTTTTGAAAGATATGATTATACAGAGTGTGTCAAATATATAAGCAATATATATATTTTAATGTTATTTTATGATAGAATTTCAGTACATACAATTAAATGAAAATAAAATCATTTCAAACAAATCTGATCACAATCATGGGTAGACTTTAAATTGTATCTTTCAAATATCTAAATCAAATTGAGATCCACACATAATTAATGCTGTACGATGAAATTGGCCGGCTGCCACCTGTTTATTCAGTCACTCTGTATTTTGAATTTTAAATACAAGGTTCCTCAGTCTAGTCAGTCTTCATCGCCACGGTGCCGTGTAGTCGTGTGTCGTCATTCCTGTTTTTCATTGCTACCAATACCTACCTACCGACTCTACAATATTCAAATACTATATGAAATTATTGTTAATTGGTATAATAAAGTCTTCCTAAATGGTATAAATATTAAAATATGGATTATATTATGTATATTTTTTAGACAAGAACATTAAAGGTTTTTTTCTCCTAGCTTAGAATATTTGCAAAGTACCTATTTACTTACTTTAAATAATAAGGAAAACGTATACATCTTATCCTGTCGCCTGTAGCTATCTTACGTTCTTCCACATGATTTTACCTGTTGCATCGAGAGTTAAAGTGAAAGTCTGTGTTTGGGAATGGCATACAAATCGTAGTACAATCATTTGATCGTCAGTCATCAACACACTGCACTATGAGCAATAAGTCGACTGTCGTAATAATACTCTTAGTGTCAATACTGATCAACTCTTCCGACAGCGTTGTTAAACGATGTTTCAGTTGCCGTTCCCGTGGAGACTTAGGAAGCTGTAAGGATCGATTTAAGTACACCAACCTCACACAAATCAGTTTAGAACCCGGTATTGGAGTGGAAGCTGTGCCTTGTGCCTCGGGATGGTGTGGTAAAATAATTGAAACTCGAAATTCTGATGCCAAAGAACAAGAATTCGATACGGCAACACAAAGGACGTGTTTGCAGAGAGGACCTTCAGATGGAGAAGAACGTTGCGATGACACCATGTGGGAATATAAAAAAGTTTTCATGTGTTTTTGTCACGGCGATCTTTGTAACAATGCACCACCAACTTTCAAAAGTTATAATTTCTATCTTTTTTCATTAACTCTCGGTATCCCTACTATACTTACTCAGTTGCTCACTTGATATGTATTTTTGCGATTAATAAATGGTTTTCAAACTTGTAAAATAAAAATAAATAAATTATGTCTTAATATTGACTGTTGTACTTCTTATTTACTTTTTTAAACAAAATAAAAAATATGTCTAAATCATTATTCATATTTTTAAATACAAGTCTTAGTGAGTCTTACTCTTTATTTGAAAGTAATATATAGCTATGTTTTAGGTATATTACTGTATATTATCTTAATAGGTACCATTTTTCAATAAGTAACTAAACAATAAAATATATAAATATTATTAATATATACATTAACATAATATTTTCAATTTTAATGTATACATTTAAAATTTATCTCATAAATTATTTAAATTTATTATTTTCAAACAGTATACCTGCTTATTGCATCATAATTACATAGGCACCCGCAGAAATTTTTCTAGCAATGTTAGGATGGGGGGGGGACAATGTTATGATTTGAGGATAAATATTATAATTTTACTAGGTGTTTTAAAATAATAACCTTTTTTATTATACTAGTATACAATATATTATATTTTATTATATTACAATTTATTTTATACTTTAAATTTGTTGTATAGTATATAGTAATTTATCTTAAAACATTCAATTAACAACAAATATTTTGAAAAATCCAGGGGGGAGCAAATGTCCCAGCTTGCACCCCCCTGTGGACGCCTTTGCATAATTAGATATATCAGAACCATACTGAAATTATATTAATAATCATGAAAAATCATTGAATATTAACATTATGATTTGAAGATTGGTGTACCTATATTGTACTTCAAATACAAATATTTGTGTATAAGTATTCAGTATTAACTAAACACCTATTTTAATTATATAAAATATAATAATAACTGTTGTTAATAATTTTTATAAACAAATGAAAAAGTACCTACTGTATTTGTATAGTGTACAATACCTATATTACAATTTGTAGGAATATTTAGAAATGTCTAATGCCACAAACAAAAATTTATATATATATATATATATATATATATTTATAAGTTGTAAAAAAATATGTTTAATATGTTCTGATATAATAAAGTATAATTATGGTAAATGGGGGTCCTCATGCCCTTGATATAGTAAAGTAAAATAAACTGAATAGCCTTTTTAAGTATAGATACCTAAAAATGTATTGTTATTGTTTTTCCTAACCTAGGTAACTATAAAAATCATAATATTTATTTAATTTAACTTAGAAATAATTTTGGTCACTAATAATTTTATAGATTAAATGTGGAATTATAAGTATAATATTCATATTTTTTGGCCATTCATTGTTATAATTCAGAATATCATAAGTATAGTAATTTTTATCAAATGGACTTATTTTTTTGATCTGTTCTTATTTATAAATTTATTGGTACAAGCTACAAGCAATGATTAATGCACAATAGTACAATGTAAGGATTAGGTACATAATGTTCCTTACTAACTATTTATTATTTATTTTAAGTTATTGTTACCACAAAACAATATTATTGATTATTAATTAATCATATAATTATTTACTCATTATTATATCTACCTTTGAATATCTAAATAAGTTGCAATGTTTCATGCCCTGTAGGTTATGGCACTATACTTCTGTTAATAATTATAGAAGATAGGTAGTCATACAAATGCAATAGGTAGGTAGTATTTGATATATTTTTAATTGTGATGTGGCCTAATATTAATAAGTAACTAGTAAACACCTACAATTATAATATTATGACATACCTATTACCACCTATTACCATTTACCTGATATCATCTGACTATAAATATTATAGTATATAGTGAATGTACACTATCTGAGTTCATACACAAGACATCCGATTTTCAAAGTTGTAACTTGTAAATTTTAATCTAAATAAATCATCATAAAGAATTCCTAACACAAAATATTGTTCTAACAACTAACAATAAGCCATTATAAAATAATTAAACAACTATTAAAAATAGATTTTTATTATTTTAGCTACTTAGTTTTTTTTTTAATTTTTTACCATACCCTTCAAACTCTTTTTCGAGACATATATCCGTATGCCCGTATAGCAGGTATGTTATTTTTGATGGAATAGGTAATAATAAATTCATTATTTTTATTTTTTTTATTACTTTAAAGTCTCAACAACTAAGGTTATTAGCTTACATATTTAAATATTACTTCTACATTATGGTGATAAATTCATGTAGAATTGTAACCCTTGACCATTGACTTTTCCATTATTACTTTTTTGTTCTGTAAATTGTTCCTTCAGTTTAGGCTGCAAGCTACAATTGATTTTTAATTATACTTGATGGTCTGTGGTCTTGTAGATATGTTTAATTACAGATCTAGATAGCATTTCTAAGTTTTGAAAACAAATTAAATTTAGCTATTTAGCTATTAAACTAGGAAATTGTCAAATTGAGAAGCTGATGTGGGTTGCGGTGAGTGGTGGCCAGTTTTCCACATAGGTACATGCGTCACGCGTTAATTTCAGAATACTTAATGTATTCTTATAAAAGTTTAAACTGATTTGGCGGCAATAGATGGCGCTGCCGTTATGAATTTAAATCTAAATAATAATACTAAAAATTGCAGTTAGTGGCATTAAGTTAGGTTAATCCTCACTAACCCTAGCCAAACCTCACTAAATCCAACTGAACCCATTTTATTATTTTAATGAAACTAAACATTCCGTAGCTAGCTCGGCTAAGTTGCTCGCACCTCGTACCTATTATTATGTACCTATTAAAATTTACAAGTGAAATAATTATCAACTACAAGTTTATACCTATGATTTATGATTTATAATACAATATAAATAATAAACAATTAATACTAAGTACTTCAAAATAAACTCAAATTTTAGAAACATTCAATATTTATTGTAAAAAATCTGCTAAATAGGCGACGTATCATAAATATTTATAAATACGAATATGGTCAGACCACAGCATTAATAAATGGTTCAAGCATTAAAAATACATCAACACTCAACAAAGTGCATATTGTCATCCAACAAACTTTGTTGAACAAAGTCTTGATCACGGAGCACGACTGTCACCGCGGACCCACCCTCGTCAACGTCAACAGTACAGATTCAAACTGTATAACTATTTGTTCAAACGCAGGTGCTCACGTTTCTTAGTTTCAAACGTCGACCATTTTTATATGGACACTTCAAATTATTGAACCCGCAGGACAAGTATTTTAAATTGGCCATTGGGGCAAATTGAAACATTGTATAACCCTATAAACAACCGTCAACCATTGTGACGATGATGAGTGGTGACTGTGAATTCAGTGATTTACCGTTCGAAGTATCAGAAATTGTTTGGGGGGGGGGCTACTACGTACAACCATACAACACGGTAACGGCGTGTTATAAAGCTGAATCAATAATTCGCTCAACTTGTTAAGGGGCTTCATGCGCAATGAAATCTCCAACTCCGCACTCGCCTCTTATTGGTAGCGACGAACGACAAATTTGTTCAGATTCAGATATGTGTTCCGGGATAAATATAATATTACGCGAAAAACACAAACATGGAACATCCGTATACAACAGATCGCAACCATTAAGGAATAATTGCGGACGGCAATAAAAATTTATTTGGTAGAATAATATCATTTTAATATAGAAATGATATTTTCAAGCGCTTTCTAATGAGTAAAAATGATAACAATTCAGAAAAACCATTTTGAACTACAGCGAGTGATCAGAGCTTATTCGAAAATAAGGCTAATATTATATTATTACAAAAATTCGTTATTTTCTCACATTTCGAAATATTAAAAAGAAATCGAGTTGCCTGAAAATATCCAGAAATATTATAAACCTGCTGCAGAATGCGGTGAATATTAAAAATTCGTTATTTACCTTACCTGTAGTAAAATAAACGTTATTTCCAAACAATTTGTAAAAATGTTTATAACGTCTAACTAACGTTTCAGTAGTTATGCAGTTGATAAATGTGTTCCACAAAACCTTATATTATATTTACTACAAATATTACGGATGTAAGTAACGTCACAACTAATAATCTTATTGAGATGGAACTTGTCGAACTTGAACACGTGTCAATGACGACTTAATTAATTGGTACACGGGCAACGTGCCGCAACACAATACGCTATAATACTTATAAAATTTTCAAATGTTCAATAGTTGTTATTTTATTCCCACTTTATTATTATCAAGACGTGGAGTCATATTTATGTTTACACCAATTTGTTTTAGTTTTATAAAATTATATTTAAGAAATAATTATATAAGCCAAATGAATAATATTTAATAACCGATTTATCATAATTTTGGTAAACATGGTAACGAATCCACCATGAAAGTACTGGGAAATAAAGCTATAAAAGTATGGGAGTTTAGTAAACTTTACCTCAAACATTTATTTTTTTTAAGCTCGCTCAAAAATAATATTCACGCCCGGTGAGACGGCTGTAGTATATAAAAATACATACAAATAGTGTGTCATGCCACAGTCGTTAAATACATAGATATCGATATTCAGCGTTCCATTTCTGTCGTGCTATTATCGCTTAGTTAATCGACATAATAATATTCAACCTCAGTCAAACATCGTCTAAGCACCTCATCGAGCTTTTAGTTATTGGCCATACTGGTTTGTTTACCTGTATGACAGTATACAGTAAAACCTCTTTATAACGGACTCTCTGTTAGACGGAATCCTCCTTATAACGGAAAATGTCAATAGTCCCGGTTCAAATAATATATAAAATTGAACTCTTTAAGACGGAACCTCTACAAAACGGAAACGGAAAATGTTCGTAATCCAATTAGTAAAAATACCCTCTGTTAAACGGAAAATAGAATTATTTAAAGATAAATTACATACACTTACATAAGTATAAACTATATGTATGTATATGTTACCGGAATAGATGAAAATTCAGGAATTGTCGGCATATCCTAGTCATTGTTGACAATGGCTGAAAAGATTAGACAATGTTGGATATTTCGTAGTTTTATCAACATTTCCGTATTATATTAGGCAATGTTATAAATCCGAATAGAAAAAAATATCGACACCGCGCTTTATCGGTAATCGATCTGATTATGGAACATAGCTATCTATATTATTACTTATTACTTATCCTGTTTTATGTTATCGTTTTTATTGCTTATAACTTATAATAAAATTGACTATACAGAACTATCGTAGGTATCGTTATGGTCACATCCCCAAAGTGACTGTACACTGTACAGTATACTGTTTGTGCATTGAAGTAGTGAATAGTAACGTGTAATAACTAATAACATTGTTATTTTTTTCAACAATCTCCTTAAAAATGGATTTAAATGAAATGCGCATAAAATTTGATAATGCAATTCTATTATTAATTGAATCGAAACGTAACGACAACAATTTTTTTTTGAATAATGAAGAATATTGTGAACGAATCAAAGAAATAAAAAAATCTAAAATTACACTATCTACGGCTGGAATAAAAAAGTGTACGAAAGACTATAGGAATGTTACTACACAAGTTGAAGAAAATGAACCAGGAACTGAAAATAACTCAGAACTTAGTATGAAACAATAAAATTAATGTCTACTATAGTGTATATTTTATTTTAATATAAATAATTTTATAGTTAATCAACGACAGCAGAAAATTCAACACGAACGAGCATTATCTGTTAAATGTTTAGAGAAACAAGCGAAAAAAATGGTAAAAACATCTAATTCAAAATACCCTGAACTTGAAGTATAGGAACATCTGTGCGTATCTCTATTCCTGATGTTGACCGAGCTCGTGGCTCTCCACGAAATATATTGGCAGTTATAACTGATGTGAAAGATAATTTATATAAATTATGTAAGCATAAATTGTATAATTATTTTAAACAACTTAATATAATTTAATATTTTATTATATTATTTTTTTTTTACTATTTATTATTATTATTTTTATAGGTACAGAAAATGGATTTCTGAAACATAAGTATACCAGGACAGAAATCAACCCATGCAAGGAGAAGCTTCTAGATCTTGAAACGGTTGTAAGTAAATTGAAAGAGGGAGGAGAAATAACTCTCCGTGAAGCAGCTGCCTTTAACAGCATTTCTGGATCCCAAGGTTTTACGAGATGCCACTGTAAAACACAGTGTAAGACCAATAGATGTGCTTGTCGTGCATCTACTAGATTATGTAACTCTAAGTGTCATAACAGTCTACCGTGTAACAATAAAGATTAAGATTATGATTTATAATAAATAGCTAATAAGTATTATAATTTATAATATATTATTATTATTATAAAGATTAAGAATTTAAGATTATGATTTATCCTAAATAGCTCATAAATAATATAATATATTATTCGATTTTTAATATTATCATCAATGCCTTCTTTCATTAGGAATTGTCATAAATGACTAGTTATTGACGTTAATTCCTTACTAAATCAGGCCTTATCGTTATTGACTAGTCATTGTCAACACTGACTGAATGTCATCTTTTCCGGTAACATATATAATATATATGTTTGGTAACTAGATAATCTAAACTTTATCTGTCATTATCTGAAATATCATTCGACGGTATCGTTTCACGATTGTCATACTATTGTTTATTATTAAAGATTAGATATGTACGTATGTACCTACATTGTATGTCACATACCTTTAATAGTTTAATGTATGAACTGCCCAGTCGTCTTTTTTCTGTTGAATTGTTCATATCGTTTAGTAAACGTGCAGTGCTCACCGTCTGTTTTATCGTTGTGATTTGGTTTGTTTTCGTACTGTTTTTAGTTTTTACTCGCTAATATGCCACGTACAGCTCTGACTTTTTCAGATAAAGTTAAACTAATCGAGTTGAAGGAGACACAAAAACTAAGTACGAAGGAACTTATTACTAGATTTAAATGTGGAAAAACTCAAGTTTACGACGCGATAAAAAATAAAGAAAAGATTATGGATGAATGGGTAAATAGCAAAAACTCGGGAAAGAGTAAAAGAGTGAAAACTCCCTCATTCGAACAAATTGATCAAAAGTTGTATGAGTGGTTTGTCAGCGTTCGGTCAAAAAATTTGCCAATTTCCGGTCCAATTATACAAGCAGAAGCTATGAAATTGGCTGAAAAAATGAATGTCAAAGATTTCAAGGCTTCGAACGGTTGGCTAGAAAAATTTTAAAAAAGGCATGACATTGTTTGGAAACAAGTTAGTGGTGAGGCTAATGACGTTAATCAAGAAACTGTGGTGGAGTGGAAGCAAAAAATATCAAGACGCATTGCTGGGTATGAAGCAAAAGACGTGTACAATGCTGACGAAACGGGTCTTTTTTTCAGAGGTATTCCTACTAAGTCACTAGTACAGAAAAGTGAGTCTTGTTCTGGAGGGAAAAAAGTAAAGGATCGCTTAACAGTGATCATGTGTGGTAGTATGCTGCCTCCCTAAGCCAAAAGGCAGTAAGCAACAATGTAGTAGTTTTGAGAAAAATAACTTTTTCTGAATCATCTTGTTATTTTTATCATATTTTAAAAATTAAATAATAAATTAATGATAATTAAATAATTTTTCCTGTAGAATCCAATAATACACATGGATAAACTCTAAAATACCTCATAACACCTTAAAACGCATATACGTACTTTTTGATTAGTGTTGTCAGACATTAATATTATTGTTTACAGAGGGAAAATGCAGTATGAGCACATACGTACTTTTTGCTTAGGAATACATATTTATTTTTTCTTTTTTTACTAGACCAAATTTATGTAAATAACAAGCCTTTATTTAAAATAAAATAAAAGAAATACTAATTAAAAAAAAAAAAAAAGAAAAGAAATAAAAATATGAACTTTTAGGAAAATAATATAAAAATGTAACATTTAAAAACATTTTTACAAAATTAATATAAAAATTAATGAACATTTTAAAAATAATCAAACAAAATTGTTAGGTATTATAATAATAATTGTATTTACAATTTTACAAATATTCAAGATTTTTCCAAAACAGTTTACGGTTTTCTGGAAGAATCTGATCTAAATTTTGAAGTATACTCTCAACCTTTTCTCTGGCAACACCGCATGGTTTTATTTTTGGTAAAGCAATAGGAATTCCATCTTTTTTCATATTTTTCTTGCACAGAAAATCCAATTCCTGATATTCTGTATCAGTTAATTTAGTTTTAAAATTCAAAATAAATTTTCCTCTTTCAGCTTTAATGCATACGATATCCTTCAATAAAATACGATTTTGTTTTTGTAACTTTTGAACTGACTTAAAATCTTTCCAACTATAAAACGATGTATGATCCATTACGTTCACATCAACTTTTCCACTGTTTGAACTTTTAACAGCATATTAAAAATCATTAAAGTCGTATGTCTTTTTTTGTTTTTTTAAAGCCAATTCTATCTGATGATGAAAACTATCAGCACTCATATATGTATGTCCTGGTTCAAAGTAGTATATTTTAATTGTATTAGTCGAAACTTCACACGAGTTCACAATATAAACAAGAAATGTTAGGAGACACCAGTTTTTATTCTGACTGGCGCAATTATCCAGCCAAATTTGAAGAGTTGAAATATTTCTATGTTTTTTTATAAACGCATAAAACGTACTTATGATATCTTCTTTGTTTCGCCCATTAGTTCCTTCATGCCAAATACAAGCTAGTGGTTTAATATTGGAATTACAACCAACCAACAGGAACAAAACTTTCGTGGTATGCAATTATACGCCTTGTAAAAATTACTTTTTTAAACATTTCAGCTCTTGGAAGCATAATTACTTTTTGTAAATCTGCAGAAACTGTAACACAATCATTTATATTATCTTTTTGACTTGAATGTATTTTATACAGATTTTTAGCATCTGTACGACATTGGACGATTGAATATAATGATAATAACATTGATAACTAATAAGTAATAAGTAATAAGTAATAACGTACCTACAAACTGCAAACATTGAAACATAAAAATAATATAATATTAAAATAAACAACATTTATTAATAGCACAACCATGATAATAATATACAATGGTCGATGGGCCAAACCATCGAAGCGACACTCGATCAACTGATTGGGGTCTTGTTTACCTATGAACTGAAGTCTGAACCTCCAAAAAACATGGAAACGTTTATCATACTAAACCACAATCACAGAATTAATAACAACTAGAATGTTAAATCTTCTGAGACCGTATGTTAATAAATTATTATAATGTATGATAATATGATATTGTGTGATACGGCTAGAAAATTATCATCAATACTATGTCAATACTAAACGAAAATACCGTATTTGAGCAATACTAAGCAAAATTACCGTATACTGTGGTCAGTTACTGCCTTTTTGCTTAGCATGTGTTTGATACTGCTTTTTTGCTTAGTATCATTCATATATTTGTAAATACGTATATGTTTAACCACGTTTATTACAAAAACTATTGCATTTACGGTATTTTTGCTAAGGAATCAAAAAATGCGCCTTAAAATAACGATTAATTTGATATAATAAACTCATTTTTCAAATTTTGTCGCTTTACTGCCTTTTGGCATAGGAGGGCAGTATGGCTGGAGAAATTAGGAAGCCATTGGTAATTGGCAAGTCTAAAAAACCACGGTGTTTTAAGAACATGGACATTTCTTCGCTACCTGTCATATGGAAATTTAATAAAAAAGCCTGGATGACAACAGAGATAATGGAGCAGTGGTTGCGTTATTTTAACGCAGATATGCGATCTCAGAATAGAAACGTCCTAATATTCTTAGATAATGCTGCATGTCACCCAAAGATCGAACTATCTAATACGAAAATACTTATGTTGCCCCCAAATACCACATCGATCACCCAACCAATGGATCAAGGAGTGATTTACACGTTCAAGTCTTACTATCGTAAGTTTTAGCCGGGATACTGGGAAAGTTCCCGGTGGGCCGATCCTCGCGTTAAAGCTCTTGGCCAATATACTTGGATTAGGTACAAATTATTTGATAATATTTATCTGAAGGTCTACGTATTGTTTGTTATCAAATACAACTCATATTAAGATTTTGGCTGCACTAGTATAGTATAAGATACATGCAGTTGTACATAATGTATTATGAGTTAAATAATCTATCAACAATATATGTATAAAATATGTTTTGATATTTTATATTTTGAGTAGAGCGATGAATGTATAATGTATTGATTTTGATTTTTATAATGGAGAATTGGTGTGTTTATATATAGAAAATTGATCTCATTTTACAGATAAGTGATAAATGTATAAACATTAAACACACTACAGGCATTGTGGCGGTCCTGGAATCCTGGATATTATCGATATTATCCATTGGACGGATACCGCGTGAGTCAGTGGTGTCACTAGTGTAGGAAGTGGTGGAGGAAAAAAAACACAAACATTTCGCGGTATTATGATTTTTTTATAGTGGTGGTTGAAAATACAACCGCCAGAAAATGATCAACACGAAAATCAAAATAGCGGAGTGGTGAGGAGCGTGTGCGTTCAGTGACGGTCAGAGAACTCACTCTACTCACTGTCAGTTCTGTCACTACTGTCGACCAGTTCGGGGTCTCGGCGGATCGACCGTTCCAGGCGCGCTTATCGCGTGTCGGTGTCGTCCGTCGTCGATTGGCGGTTGAAAAGAGAAGTAATTGCGCGGGTTTCCGCGCAAAGGCCGTTTGAATTTAAACGGCTATTACGCGGGCCCGCGTCAGCATCACATAACTCAACATAAGGTATATCCGTATATCTAATGATCAGAGCTAGGATTTGTATGCAATAAAAAATTGTAAAATATGCATTTTATTTACCAAAATATGCATTTTAATTTCTATCTTAGATTTTATATTGACCGACATACTTTTATTAATCGTGTTTATTTTTCTCCGTCAAACTATTCAATCTTTAATCGCATACCTATTGTACCATAGGATTGTATTCATAAAAATAAAATTTGTGTTTGACAAAAAAACCAAGTTTTATACTTTAATCAGTAGAGCTAGAATTAAATATGAAATAGTAATATTTTTTAATTTTAATTTTTTTAAATTTGCATTCTACTAAAAAAATAATTATAGCAAATAGCGATTACAAAAAATATTAATATTAAATTATAAATATTAATTACGAAATATACTATAAAACATGCATTTTTCGCATTCTTATAATCGAAATATGGAATAATATTCATTTTATTCAATATATGCATTTATATGCATTTTATCCAAAATATGCAAAAACATGCAAAATAAAAACACCACCATTCATCTCATCATGAGGTGATTCGTGGACATTACTGACAAAATCAATAATCAGAAGTCGCAAAAAAAACATGCTGTTGCATACAAATCCTAGCCTTGCTAATGATTATGTATACGTTAATGATCATCATTGAACTGAACGTTGAATCAGATCAATGATCTTAAATTGTATTAGTAAAATCATAGCTCGTATAAGGCTTGAGCTATATGCCTATATACGACGTTTTCCGCTAAAACTCAAGTTGGCCGACGTTTTAGGCGTCAAGCCACCGGGTCAAGGATTGAAACGCGACGTATTACACATCTGTCGTGTATAGGTAGCTACTTCAATATAAAACAATGAGTTTTGACTTCAACGGAAAACGCCGTGTATATAGCCCCGGGCCCCCGGCCTTATACAGTTGACTTTAACCGTATTTGTTGTCTTAATCTTAATCTTATAAATGTAAATACATAGTAGGTAAATTTACGCTCAGTAGTTCACGTTTTACTCCGTTATCGTAAAAATACTTCCAACAAAACACAAATAATATGTCCTTACCATCAAGTTTCATAAAAGGTCTATTCGCTCTAATTTTTAGGCTAACGGGGTAAAACGTAAACTACTAAACTGCTGAGCGTAAATTTGCTATATTATGCGTTTGTAAGACTGAGACAACAAATACGGCGTGACATCCTCTTAAAATACTCATTACTAGCTTTAAAATTAAAACATAATAAAAAGCCTATGAGAAGTCCTCCATAATAATGTTACCTTTAATTTTTAAGAGGTCAATTCATTATAAATTTTAAACTAACAGAGCTACACGTGTTTTGCTGAGCGTAAAAATTGCGATGTTACGCACTATAGTAAGACGGTGACAACACATGTGGCTATAACGTCCTCTTAAATGTTTGATTAAGTTACAAATAAATTAATTTTGTTGTTGGACGTTCTTCAATATTTTTCATGATTATGAAGGTAGAAGACTAGAGATTCCTTTACTTTCTTTTTCTTTTTTTCTTTTCTTTACTTTCCTTTACTTTTGTAGTCATGGATGAAGACAATTAGAAAATTCAAAAAACTTCTTTACATCGTGCTTATTGCTTATTGCTTATAATATTATCATAACCAAGGCTCGGGACTTATAGCACTTAAAATCACTAAAATAAGCGCTTAAAAAAGCTCTTAAAAACATCATTATAAGCACTCCAATAAGCGTTTTTAGAAACTTAAATTTTTGCAAAAATATTTATCAAAAAACAAACAAATAAATCTTTATATTATAAAATAAATTAAATTTCACTTTCGAGACTTTAAGGATATTATGGATTTTCTGAAAAATGAAATGTAAACGATATTTATAATAGTTGAAAACATTATGAAAGCGTAGACATACTGGTCAAATAAGCAAAAATAATCAGAAAAACTGGAAATAAGCATGTTTTTTAAAAACCACTGAAATAAACGATAAAAAGCACTTTCAAACTTCATAATTAAACGTATTATAACATTTTAAGTCAATCCATAAAAATAAGCAAATACTTAAGTCTCGAGCCCTGATCATTACTATAGTTAGTATAGGTTGTAGGTATATTATGGATGACGGATGTTAGATTTAAAATAGTTTTTTAATAAATTACGGACAAGATTTTAGTACGAATTATGATACTTGGATAATAATTGATTGATACTAGTGGCTGCACTGCCTATACATTTAAATTATCTTATCGTTTGTTTAAAAAACAACAATATTATCTCGCCGCGGATGCAGCTTATTTACGTTTGTTCATCACACCACACATCACACCATGATTTACCGATAGATTAAACTATTTATTATTTAAGGTATTAATGTATTATTGCCAGAGTAAAAGTGTAATAGTTTTTTATTAATCATTAAGTGACTTCAATTTATCTGTTAACCAACTACACAACTACAATGAATTTGGTGCCTGAAAAAAACAGCGATTTCAGTACAACGGAGTATTGGGATTCTTTTTTTACGAAACGTAAAGCTACTTTCGAATGGTACGGTAATTATGAAAATTTAAAACGTTTAATCACCAAATACATTAGTGTTAAAGATGTTATATTGATTTCGGGATGTGGAAATTCTGACCTTAGTTTAAGATTATACTCTGATGGTTTCATCAACATGACTAGCGTGGATAACAGCGAGGTTGTAATTAATAATATGATTAATAAACATAAAAATAAATACCCGGGTCTAGTTTATGAAATCAAAGATATATTGAATACCAAATATGCTGATGAAAAGTTTAGTGCCGTTATTGACAAAGGAACATTAGATGCTTTGATGCCAGATGGTGAAGAGGAATCTCTTAAACGTGCAATGAAAATGTTTAATGAAATCAAAAGAATATTGAAATTTGGTGGACGATATATTTGTGTATCTCTTCTTCAGTATCATATTGCACAGTTTATATTTTCCTATTTCAGTGAAAATGGTTGGATTATTCGTGTTTGTCAGTGTACAGAAGTTGAAGACTCACCGGATTTCAATGGCCAACCAGTATTTATGGTTGTCTGCACTAAAGTAAATAAAATACCCGGAACTAATCCAGTTCTTGAGTGGAATCCTGATGGTCTTACTAATGAAAGATTAGACTCAATTAATGATTTATTAGAAATAGTAATTGATACTCAAAAATCTGTCTCAATGTGTTTTGATCTCACTAAATGTCAAATGGAAGAAATGTCAAATAATTATCGATTTGAAATAAATTGTTCCCAAACAAAAAAACCTCGTTATACAATTATGATTGTTGAATCTCCTACTCAAAAAAATTCTAATAAAATGACTTTTGCTGCATTCATTGTTCCACATGGCCGAGAACACGAGTGGTTATTTAGCAGTGAAGAGGGGCAAGATATACTGCGACGAAATTGTAATGTTGATCGTTTAGCTATCATTAGTATGCATCGAGGACAGATCTATAAGAATTTAAAACAAGTACAGCAAGAACTGTCAAGACTTATGTTGAAAATAGCACCACAAGGTGTCATAAAACGTGGCGAAACCATATTATTTTTATCATTAGAACAACAACTTGGAGATAGAAAAATAATTATGGAAAGCAAAAGTGAACACTCTGGAAATTTTGTAATAGAGGAAGTAATTGGACAAAAAGATGAAACTTATAGACGTTTAGTATTCCTTAACATGCCTCATATTATTCAATCAGAAATAAAATTACTGACTGAAAATGGAGAGATCAAAATCGATTATTCCCATTTCCTTAGTGATTACATACCATATTTGGGCCTTGGTGTGGGCATTTTAGCAAATCGATTAAATAGAGAATCTAAAATCCTTTTAATTGGTTTGGGTGGAGGTATACTTACTAATTTGTTGTTAAATGCTTATAAAAATGTAAATATTGTTGCTTTAGAAATAGATCTAGTTGTATACAAAATAGCCAAAGAAGCTTTTGGACTGTTAGAGGACAGTAGATTAGAAGTAAACATATGTGATGGTCTTGAGTATATAAGCAATGCTGTCAAAAATAATGAAGAATATGATGCTGTAATATATGATGTTGATGTTAAAGATCCTACGTTGGGTTTAAGTGGACCACCAAAAGATTTTTTGAGACAAGACATATTGAATAACGTAAAAAAATTAATTGGAAAAGAAGGTCTATTTTTATTGAATTTTGTCTGTCGTGCATCTGATGTTAAAGCTGAAATTTTAAATGTTTTGAAGACTAATTTCAAGCAACTAACTTCATTAAAGATTGCTGAAGATATTAATAGAGTGCTGTTAGCAGGAAATAGTGATGAAGCGTTTGATGCACACCTCTTGGAAGAAACTGCTGCGTACATGAACCAATGTACTAAAAGTAACTCACTCATTGCTTGCGATGTTATTGATATTTCTGCTTTGAAAGAAAACATTGAAGAAATTTAGTGCTATAGCATTTTTTAAATGCTTTATTTGTTCATACTTAAATTACTGTACGTACTATTTAAATTTATAAGAATAATTTAATTTAGACACACATTAAGTTTATAATATATTTAATTGTTACATTTTTGAAGATTGTTATATTTTTTTTGATGGAATAAGTAAAAATTGTTATTTATAAGTATAAACATAATAAACAAATTTCTTAGATATCACATTGATTTATAACAATATTAGCTAATAGCTTTATTCTGACATTAATAACTAAATTATTTTGAGGGGAATTGGACATATTATATTATTGTTGAGTTTAAGAAAAAATATTTATGCAAACATATTTATTTTTATTCACTTATTTTTTTATTTCAAGTAAGGTATAAGAGTATGATAATTTTTTTCCATTTCTAATATTGTCCAGAGTAAATTTACTCTTGACTCATAAATTACACATATTTCACACAATACTAATATACATTATACATAGTTTAAAGGTTTAATTCACCCTGTTAAAAACAATAATGTTTAATAAATTATTGGAAGCACACTTTATGAAAATGAAATGTTATCAAGAAGAATTAATTTGAGAAGTACATTGTTTCATTAGTGTTTGCTTGAGCTTCTATTAGACAATTTGTATCTAAATTGCTAAGAGTATTTGTTATTCTGTCAACCAATTGTTTTCTATACTTGTATACAGTGCGGTCCACTGTAGAGTCTGCAGTTACACAATCATTTCCTCCATACTCACAAACCCTATAATGATGGAGTATTGCACGCTCTGGTGTGAAATAAAATGTACTATCACTAGGATTTAAAAATTCCCAAATAAAATGATTTCCAACTTCTACTATTCGTCGAGGATCACAAATATATTTTGAACGTTGTTTATGTGGATGCAGTTTAGTCTTACGCCGTGTTTTACGTAATACAACAAGATTTGAATGAAATGGATTCTGATCTGATGGTAATGAATCGTCATCAGCCCATTGCATGTAGAAGAATGCATTACGAAATGAATAAGCAGCTGGAGTTTGATAAATGTTTAACCAACTAAAAATAAATAAGTAATAAAATTAACTTTATATAATATAATATATCAAAAAATTTTAACTTTAAACATACTTAATTAATTTAATTAATGTATCATTTTGTCTAGGAACAATAATTTCATCTATATCTAAAAATGCCACATATTTTGACTTGTACATATTTCTATACAAGCAATCATTAAGCGCAGCAAACATTCCTTCAGTTCTAATATCTTGCTTGGATACCATATCTAACTGCCAAGGTAAAACAGAAACCAAATTGTCTTTTGTGTAACGGTCCAAAACACATTCAACATTTGGCCCTATAGTGTTTTTATAAAATGTAAAATGTCCAACCCCAAGTAAATAATTTAGTTCAACAAATTCCATAAGTTGTATTGCCTTAAATTAAAAAAAAAAAATTAAATTAAAATTAATTAAAAGGTAAATAAACTTAAATTAATTCAAATGATAAAATAATTACTCGATCATAAAAATAATGAAATGGTTTAACACAAATTTCTATATCAGTCTTGAGTTGACTAGTTGGTTTTGGCATTTGAATAAGAATTTCATTTGTAATTGGATCTTTAATATGAGACACAATGGATACACTTAATGGATGGTTTCCATCAGACGGTAATTTGCACAACACAAATACTGCACTGTACTTTAAATTCCAATTTTCACGGATTGCTTTCACCAATGCTGAAACAGTTTTGGAACTATTTCCATACCATAACCTACACCAAACTGGATCTGGTTTTCGAGTTTTGGTCGCACCAATTATTCGTACCAATGGCCCTGCAGATTTAATTCTTGTGTCTAAGTATGCTGAATAAACGAAAAATTTGTACCTATTTGATGATAAAAATACATATAAGTTAACACTGTAACAATAAGTTTCAAATAGTCACAATACTTTGTTGATTGGACTTTTTGCCAAGCTGCGTCTCTAGGAACGATTCCACTTCGATTGGGTAATGTACGTTCAACATGCGGTGGATGTATTATATATTGTTGCTTTGCAGGTTTGTAATGGGTTGGTGGCTTAAGTTTTTGACTGTAATACTTGTTGTCCTGAAAATGAATATAAAAATGAATATTAGATATTTACATGGCGTATGGTAGTCTGTAAAACTCACTTTGACGTCTACACTGGTGGGTTTCTCATCGAAGACAAAATAGACTACGAACAAAGTCAGCGCACCAGTGAACAAGAGCAGCAACAGACGTATTCGAGTTTTCATCATTGAGTCTATCAGGTAGTACTAAATTTGTAATATCGTTCATGTGTGTATGACCAACATGGTGTTCTGGGGGGAAGTTATATTTAAAAAAAAAAATTAATTTCAAACGCAGCAAGTTCAGCCGCGGTGGCGGGATGACAACGACACTCGCGTACTACTCTGACTTGCTCCATCGGAAATTCGGAACAAAATGAAATAGCTAAATATGATGACGTTATAATATGAGGCTATGACGTCGGACCGAATCCGCCCGGTGAGCGAAGAACACCGGCCAGCCGCATCCCCTGTCTCACAAACCCGGAGCAGCAACAGCACAGAGCCTACCGTCGACCATCGTCACCACGACGGTCGTAAACGGAGCTGCGCCGACAATTATTAACAACGTTGTTGTCGTCGTTATTGACATTTGAAACGATAACGTGCGAACGCATTTCCCATAAAAAGAATTATTATTCGATTGTGGCGGACGCGAAAAAACCGCACTTTAGATTGTATTAAATATTATTTAAACTATACAACTACTTTACTATATACATGGCGCGACACGAGACCAACAGAGTACAGACTGCTCGCGATGAATGACGAACGGCATGAACACGCTGCAATGATTACGACGAAAGACTATTATTGATTATGACTGATGACCATAGAAATGCGTTTATGCGATTGACGGACAATCGACGATATTTTAAATTACAACATAATTAAAAGGTAAAGGATTCAGCGTAGACGCGTAGTGCGTGAGCGCATAAACTTTATTATTATTATATGCATCGGAGTCGTGCGAAACGTTTTATTAATTCGCGTCTGCGCGGTGAGCATTCCCCTGCAAATATTACCCGGCCGGCAGAGCAGGCACAACCCTAATATACAGACATACACAACAATACTATACAGTAATAGCGCAATACGGTACACTCCGAAAGTCGAATATAAAAACAGGGACCTGGCACAGGGGTAGGCTGTACGGCGAGTCGGTAGAAATTGGACGGTGACACGCAGCTGGTATCAACTGCAGACAAACGACCACAGTCGATGGCTTATAATTTTTATATTATAATATCCCATGGCAGTACACCGTCCGTACATTTTATTGCTAAATGCCCGTCTACCAACCAGTCACCAGGATTTCATTATTATTATTATTATTATTCAATTATTGTCAATAGGTAGGTAATAAAATAGCTGACAATGCTGACAGTGTTAATTTTCAAGTAAAAATAATATGAACGACAAACAACGACATTTTGTTACGTTAAATACATGACATGGTAAATAAATTAAATTCTATTGTTATATAATTCATGATATTACCTGTAGATACAATATATGTGAAATGTCCGCATTAAAAATATAATAAATTAGTAATTTCTAGTTTTCTACACATCACACATACATCATACTGATATAATACGTATTACAATGTACAAGTGCCGTATGACGTAAATACCACGCTTTGCTTTGAAGTTTAATTAGTTATTAGGTTACCTATAATAGCTATTCAAGGAGTGATGTTCAAACAGCCTGCTGTCGGTTAAACAAGAATTAAACGTAGCTATTATTTATCTTTAGGTACTTAAATATTATAAAGAAGAATAATTATTAGTTAGTTCGGAATAATCTCTAAAACCACTTAAGTGATTTTATTTTTTTTTCACCATCAGAAAGCTACACTATCCCAAGGATCTATTATAGGTTATATTTATCTCGATAAGTGGCTCTAATTTTTTTTTTAATTTGATAGGTATTTATTAGCTTACGAGTCACGAACAAATAATATATATTTGTTTATTATAGGGTTGCTATTGATTAAAAAGGATAAAATAATTATTATGATTGAATATAATAATTTTAGCCCTGTATTTTTGCTTGGTCAAAATTACTATGTGGTTATAATGACGTTATTGTCATTAATTCATTATGTATGATAAAAAATAAATATTATTACATGATCTTTACAAAAATAAACCAGTCCCAAGTTCGAATAAATATGCAGTGTTATGATTAGGGCTGGGATTTTAATAATATAAAATAAAAAACCCAAAAAGTGCTCTTAAGAGGACGCCACACCCGCATGTGTTGTCTCCGTCTTACAAACGTATAACATAGCAAAATCTATTTAGCTCGGGATAACTGTTCTCCCTCAATATTTATAATAACATTTTCAAAATTTCACAACGCATAGGTAAGAACTTTATCTGTGTCATAGCGTCGTTATTTTTTTGATAACATAAATATAATTAAAGTTATAAGCTTAAGAAAATACATTTATTTTTTATTTTTTCATTAAATTACTTAAAACTATTGGTTTGTGCTATCAAAAAAATAACGGCGTTATGACACAGATAAAGTTCTTACCTATGCGTTGTGAAATTTTGAAAATTATATTATAAATATTGAGGGAGAACAGTTGTTCAGCGCTAAACAGATTTTGCTATGCTACGCACTTGTAAGACGGAGACAACACATGCGGGTGTAGCGTACTAGCGTTCTCTTAAAAATATGCTTTTACGACCTAAAAACTCGTACTGAACGTCGAACGATATCATCGGATGTCGATTTTACCGATATAAGATTATTCAACAGGAAATGCGGATAGTGGTTATTTGATAATCGGTTAAAATATCCAAACCAAAATATCCAAATTTTACGTAAATATACTAAATATTACACTTTACTTTCTAATAAAATTAACTACTAAATATATAAATTACGTTAGTAGTATAATAATATCACAAAATATACTGCACAAACATTAGTCAAATAGTCAAGTACTATAAAATAAAATGTAAAACAATTTGTTTTTATAAATATAGGAATAATTTGCTAAAAAAATTACTACCTACACTATTTTCTAAAAATTTAAAAATTATTTATAATATAATTAATTATATTTATATAATTATTATATAATAGGTATATTTTTATAATTAAATAATTTGATATTTGAGTTAATTTTATTAGAAAGTAATGTGTAATCTATTAATTTACGTAAAAACGAATAAATTTGGATATTTTGTCCTAGATTTGGTTACTCAAACTTCGGCCAATAATATGATACAAATTACGAATACCTACCTACTTAAAATCTGTTATCTTTATATAAAAACCACGTTGGTGTAAAAATCTTAAAATTAAAATTGAAATTCATATAGGTATTTGGGTTCCAAAAACTCTAAAATGCCCTAAAAAATTAAGAAAATGACCTTAAAACTAAAAAATCCAAAAAAATGCAAAATAAACTTTCTTATTCTCATTCATAACTTCATAAGTGCAATGTACATAAAACAAATTTGTGACCAAACGAGTATTGCACAGTAAGCTTTGGAAAATCATGCAAAGTGCATCGACATCCCAGCCCTTGTTATGATTGATGTATAAAAAACTGTGAGCTATTTGTTAATATACTGATCAAGTGATCACATAATAAACTCATACTAGTCAATGGAGAATGCCGTTTGGGATGGCTATAATATAATGTAGGTACCTAAACAAAAATATCCTAACTAACCCACTGTACACCGAACAATATGAAATGATAGTTGTCGCTTGAAGCTTGCAATTTTCGTGGTACTTTCGTACTACCGTAAGAGTATGCAGAAGAAAGCATTTTTTAAGATTCGCATTATTAATTGGTCAATGAAGCTCGCGCATGAAATTTGAAGATCAGAAGATCGATGAAGATTTTAATTTTGAGCAACGAAATGCATAGGGTTAGTTATGTATAAATAATATATAATATTTGACTACTGACTAGGTATGTTAATTGAATACTGGAAAAATTATAGATTATGTGGTACGCATCAATAAAAACAGGATTTTAAAATGTCATTGTTTATTTATGTTTTCAATAACATAAAAAAATATGATGTTATCAGAGAAAAGTACAAAAATGTAATATTTTGAAAGAGTGCATGTGAACATTTCAACAAATAACAAAATCAGCATTGATTAGACCTATGTTATATTAATATATTATCATCAATATTCAATATGTCTTGGTTGTACAAATCATTACTAAAGGTTTTATTTATATTTAGGTTAAAATTAAAAATATTCAGATTTTATAAAAGGATTTCAAAAGATACTAATCTTACTGTTTTTATTCTACTTTGTATCTATACCTTTTCTATAACTTATTTTAAAGGTCCTTAAATTTTTAATTTTTATGCCAATTGTGACTCAGACTGATTTTGTGTGTACCTATGTACATTGTTGTATAAATATTTTTCATTCATACAATCACTGAATCACAGAATATAATGTTTCATTGTAGGATTTTTTTTTTTAAATAGGTAACATTTTCCAGTTTCCTTCTTATCTTTCAGATTTTGGTTGGCATTGTTTAATCGTAATTATTAACTTATTAAGTAATAAGTTATAACTAACAAATAATAAATAGTTTAATACAATATATTAATAGATAGTAGATACCCATATAATTATCTAAAGGTATATGTATATAATGGGTAATTAATAAAACTATTAGGTATAACTAATGATGTTTTAAGAAAATTAGTAATCTTATAAATTATATGTATTATTAAAAAATTTGTTGCATAAATTAAATTTTTTTTTTAAATAACATTTGAAAATATTGTACAATTTTAAGGTTTTATTCTATTCACTTTTTATGGCATTAATTTTCTACTTGTTCTCTACCAAAAACACATAATCTAAATTGGAATTAAAATTCCAATAGCCACCTATTCAAATTAGAATTAAAATACTACCTTTCTTAGTATTTTGAATAAGTCCTTTTTTTATTTTTTATCAAATATAATTACTTGTGTCGCAAATTGATTTTTAATTTTCTATATCAAAGGTAGTATTTTAGTTATATTCACACATAAATAATATGTTAAAAATACATAACACCAAACATGGTACTTTTTAGTTTTGATTTGAACACAAAATTCCTAAGAATTACTTGAAAATAGAGCATCAGTTAAACAACTCAAAATTTACCTTAATTAAAAAATAAGATTTTATCACATATAAAGATAATGAACTTACCAGCTGTTAATTGCTCACATTTTTTATATAAATATATTAGTTTAATGTTTAATCCCTATTTTTAAAATAATTTTTAAATACAATTAATCAAATTATACACTAACTGGCCAAACCTTTTAAATTTGAAATTAATGTGATACCTACTTCAAGTAAGCTTCATTTTAAGGATTATTGGGAAAAAACAAAAATAAAAATAAAATAAAAACGTGCACAATTGTTATTGTTTTAATTAAATGTATTTTGTTGAACAACAAAAATAATGAACCAAAACATTACACATTATAATAGTACAATGACCATGACAATAATAGACTTAATTAATAGAACAATTTTTATACACCATTTTTAATTTCATAATTTAAAATCAAATTTTAGTGAAATAACACTTCAAAGTTTGAGTATATCAACTAAGCCAAAATATAAAATCATGGTACCTATGACAGAATGAAAAAAAAAATACATTCAATTCAAGAATTCTATTTGATTAAACATATTTCTTCATTATTCATTAACATAACTTCAATATAAATAATTAAATATAGCATTAGAAGTTATTTTAATTAAGATAATATATTTTAATAGACAAGATTATATTGAACAAGTATTTTTTTAGCAAAAATAAAATATAAGTGGTTAACAGTTTATTTTTGAAATATATTATTGTGTCTTAGTAGTACCTACCTTTACTATTACTTTGAAAAATAATAACAGTTTTAAAAGATATTTATATGTAAAAACAATGGTGTAAAAACTGTTAAACATATAGTACAATATTAAATATTAATACAACTAAAAGAATATATATGATAAAAAATACAGAATTATTGTTTTTTTTTTTTTTATACAATATTAAACATTATTATAATTTCTTTGGTTTTTAAAATCAATTTTGCCATACCAAACAATTTTAATATAAAACAAATTAGTTGTATTAATAAAAACATAATATTTAGTATAAAAATAAGTTTTTTTACTTTCATACAACCAATCCATTATTTATACAAAAATAATTACCCAGATGAAATTATGAAATCATGTACATTTAATAATTCATTGAATGGCTTAAATAATAATAATAATAATAATAATAAAAATAAAAATATAAATGATAATAATAATTATAATTATAATGTAAAATATAATAATAATAAATAATATAATAACAAATAAATTATGTATATAGTTATATGACAAATAAAAATTTGTACACAATAAAAAACATTCACCAACATTTTAATGGGAATAATTTGAAGTGTGCAAATGGTAACTGAGATGACAACTTTGATTTTTAGTATAGTTCACTCTTTGGTATATGTAATATGAAATATCTGTACATTTAATTTATAAAATTTATCATTGTAACAATTTTATTTTAACATTTTTGATTTAATATCTAGTAAAAATGTGTTAAAATAAATTAATAAAATATCATACATAATAATTAATAATAATTATGGAGTATATATTTCAAACATACAAAAACTTGAAATTCCATACAACTATATAGTTTCCCCCCCGAATACAATTCATTTTTAAAAATACAGATATTAAGATATATTTTATATTCATTATGTAACTATGTTGTATAGTTATATTATTAAATAAAGAATCTATTATCTATACAATATAAATTATAGTCCATTTATGACAAATAAGAAATAATTTTATATTCATATACATAAATGATAAAACACAGAATACTACAGTTTTATACTGGGTGATTCATGTAACGATCAATATAAGACAATCCAAATTCAAAAAGAATTAATGTTTTTAGAAATATATTTTTTAAATATTTATTTTACTTACTCTTTTGAATTACAACATTCAGCTTTAATTTTAATTTTTGAAAGCAAAAATATTTTTCTATTTTCCCCAATATTTCGATACATAAAAATACTGAGAAAAACAAACTGGAATGTTGCGGATAAATTAATGTATATATATATTTTAAAAATGTTGTTTTCAACGATAAAAGAATCATCCAGTATACATATTATACAGGTTGACTCATGGAGCGTACAACACTCATCATTTCTTAAAGTGTAAATGTTTTTGAAAATATAATTTCACATAGCTTCAAGTCGTTTACAAAACCATGTTTTTATTAAAAAATTATATTTTTAACAATTTTTATCCGTACAATCTTTTAAGTTATTATTTTTTTGAATGACAACATGTAGCTTTAATTTGATATTCCAAAACAGAATATTTTTCTAAGTAATTTGATATATAAAAATTGAATTTAGGGCGAGTAGTTTACGAGATATAGGTATTTAAAGTTTAGATGAGCGGAGTAGAGTGGTACGGGGTTACTCCACGACATATTTGTCCACTACTCTGCTCATATAAACTTTAAATATTAATAACTCATTAACTACTTGCTCTAAATTAAATTTTTATGTATCGAAATACTTAGAAAAATATTCTGTTTTGGAATACCAAATTAAAACTACATGTTGTCATTCAAAAAAGTAAAAACTTAAAAAATTATAGGAATAAAAATATGTTAAAAATATATTTTTTTAATAAAAACGTTGAAGCTACTTGAAGCTATGTAAAATTATATTTTCAAAAACATTTACACTTTTTGAAATAATGAGTGTTGTACGATTCATAAATCACCCCGTAGATTACATGTAATATTGTACTTATGATAAATGAATACGTAAGAATAATTTCAGATAAATGATTCAAATGAAAATTGAATTTTAAATATACTTCAATATATCGACATATCGTAAAATATATACATTTTTAATTTTATGATTTATGCATTATTTGTAATTTGTTTATAACTTAAAGAATTAATAAATATAAATTAATATTCTTATTTAAAAAAAATTCGGCACTGTTTACTTTATATTATCACCTTTATTGAATATGATTTTTTAATGTTTTATCATATATAAGTTATTACTAAATAAGTAGATGAACTAGAGGCTGATAAGACATAAATTATTACTTAAGTATTTATTATGCACATTTTCAAGCAATATTCAAAGTATTTTATTATATACTTCTTAGGTTTATGTAACAATTATATACTTTATATTCATTAATTCAGATTATAAATTTAATTTAGTTAATAAGAGTAAATTCATTAAATAAATACAATTTTTATTGAAATTCAACAATTTTTTATAAGTAAAATTATAAACATAGATTTTTACCAAGGCATATTTCTTAAACTTGGAGTTTGATATAATTGTAAACACATTTTTAGTTTGAAACATGAAACCTAGTGGATTACTTATTTTCAAACAATTTATTTATGTTCAAAATTTAGTTGATAATAATGGACCATATTATATCAATAAAATTGCATTATAAGCAGCCTTTAATAAATGGTTTTGGTATCACTGAAGCACAATAATCACAGTATTTTTTATTTATAGGTTAATATTATCTCACAAAATACACTCATTTAATTCATAGATTTGTGAGCAGTAGCCTGTAATTTTATTCATGTTAAAATTCAAGAAACTATATATTAATATATTTAATTATTTTAATTAAATATTTAAAAATCTATAAATATATATTTTTTAAACTTATTTTAATAATAAATTGTAAACAGCTATTAATTATTTACTATACAAAATAATGAGTTTAAATATATACAAATATTTATAAATTAAAAATTTCATTGTATTTTAGGGGATTTTATTTGTTAAATAATATTATTTAGTGTCTACATTCTGTACCTGTCTCTTAAAAAATGCATTTATAAATCTTCGTTTATAAGATGTCACTATTTATATTGATTAACAGATACTAATTACCACAAAGTTCAGTTGCTAAGAATACAAATACAATTCTTATGTGGGACAGAGTTATAAATAAGATTATTTCTTTCAAACTTCTGATGTTATTTAAAATACAATTTTTGTAAGATATTAATATTAATTAAATATCCTATAGAATATTCATAAATACAAACAATTATTGGTCCTCCATAATTAATATTTTTTCTTACTCATAATTACATAACAAACACATTTAATAACCAAAAAACCTATTTAATAATAGAAAATATTTGAAGGAATAATTATAAATGTCAAAATATAACTTATTAAAAATTGATAAAATGTTCTGAATAACTTCAAATAGATATATCCAATAAGGAACTTTTTTATGTATAAAACAATATTTATCGTTTAAGTCTTTCATTATATTATCTAATAAAAGATAAATAAGCAATGTTACTAAGAACTCTTAAGCCTTTTTTGTGATGCAAAACATGTACAAAAAATTGACTAGTTAAAAATAAAATGAAGTGTTAAGACAAAAATAATTTGAATTAGCATTTTAAAGATAAATAACATTTGATATGATAATAAAACAATATAATAATTATTAACTCACAGTTATCAACTGATATTTTGGTTTGTTGTATTTTGTTGTTGTTTTGCTACAGCCATTGCTTGTTTGATAGCTTCTCTATAACTACTGGTTTTTTTCTGTTTGTTAAATCGAGACTATAAAAAAAAATTAATTTCTACTCAAAACTATTGAAAAATCACAATATTTAATATTTTCAAAAGTACTATTATCTTTTACTATTGTTTTAAAAAGTATAATATTAGAAACCATTTAAGCTACAACATTTTCCATTAGGTATTGTATTTGTGGGGCTAACCAGGGTAATATATAACTTCTGTCTATAGACAGTTTTATGGTTTAATAACTTAAAGGAAATATTGTATCTAATACTATATTTTTTTTTATGAATAGTTCAAGAAAAAAAATGTATATTCATTATATTTTAGATATTTTAAAACTTAAGTAATTAAGTTCTCTTAAAACATTTTTAATGGACATTTAGTATATGAAGATTCTCAAAAGACAATTTTAAGCCAATATAGGCCCAATTTTAATCATTAACCATAGTTGTCTAAAAAAAAAAAATCATAAATATATCACTGTCATATAATTAAGTAATTACTAACTTTGATAAATGGTTTCTTCTACAATAGAATATATTAATTTATTTTTTTTATTAAAAAAATATAATATCAATCTAAACATTAATTTTTGAACAATAATTAATTGTTTATAAGTTTAAAATAATAGAAAATTACAAAGTGGGATGGTACTTTGTAGTGCTCAACGATTGAACAGTTAGACAAATTATTCCTTAATAAGATCAATAGTGAATTAAAATTTTAGTCAAGTTCATTAAACTTGTTGGTGTGTCTCTATTTACTCATTAATACATTATTTAGACATTTTAACACTAATCATTTTTTCACCAAATTTGTTTCATAACACCTAAATCTTATTTTTATTATTTTATTACATACCTTGTAAAAATCTAAAAATGGATTAATCTGATCACAATTAAGAAAAGATGTAGTAGAAGAACCAAACCAAGTGACATTAACAAACGGCCCATTTTCTTCACCATTACTTGTAGTAAAATTTGATACCTTAATAGTCAATATCAACAATTTTAATGAAAAAAATAACATTTAATTACCAATATCTGCATTTAAAATGATCATTTTACTGATTAAACATACCATTGCAGGCCACCAAGGAAATCCTTTTACTTTTCCCCATACAACATCGCCTTCATGTAGAATTTTACCCGATTTCAATACAAAAAAGGGATTAGAATCTGATGTTTCTGTCTGAGGCATTACAAGTTCAGGCGAACTATTTGATTCAATATCATCATCAGAGTGTTCTCCATTTACATTATTAATTGATTCAGAACTAATGGTTTCTTTTCTTGCACAATATTCCTCTTTAGAATTAAAATGATTTAAAGTTATTGAAAAATTATTAGTTTCTAAATCATCCTCTTGTTCCTTATGTCTTTTCTTATGTTTTTTTCTTTTTTCTCCATCTTGTCTTCTACGTTTTGCCCTTTTACGTAAGAGTTTATCTGGTTCACTATCTCCATCAGCTTGACGAGATGGTATTTCCATAACTGTACCTTCACCTTGAGATCCAAATGTTATTTTTATGATTGGTGTTTTTTTAGTTTCTTCAAATGCTGTTTCATCCCACAAATCTTCCATTGATCCAATGCTAGGTTTTTTTCTTAACACCATTTTTTCTTCAATATCACAGTCATCTTCACAGTCTTTTTTGTTACCTACCCATTCATCTAGTTCAGTAAATTTTGAATAATTATTAAGTGCCTTTGTTATATCTCTTGATTTAATTTTAACAAGTTTTGGTATCAGGGTACGGCACATAGATTTAACTTGAGATACAGTTGATACAGAATCTGATGATTTTATAGGAAAATCTGGAACAGGTCCATGACTTCGTAATAATCTCTTTTCTCCATTATTTTCAGGAATTGTATTATTTTTATTTTTGACAAGATCTTTAGAGGTTTCAACATTGTCTAAATTGTCAGTACAATTTGATTTACATTTTGAACATAGAACTTCACGAGGTCTTAGACGAACAGTCATGGGTTTTCTCACTTTTTTAGTTTTACTGGGAATTTTTTTTAATGTGTTCGGGGTGTTTTGAAAATAGGTAAAACGTTGACTTACAGAATATAAAATGTCATTATCAGATTCAGTCTTTAAATTTCTGGGCGATAGTGGAGGTTTTGTCATAGGAACACTCCCACATGGAAAACGCCTAAAAGTTCATACAAATGTAATTATAGTTTTAATTTATAAAAATTTATAATAAAGCAAATTTTACCTTTTGACATTGTTCAACAGTATGCCTTGGTAAACAGACCCATTTATGGCAGTGTATGACACTACAATCATATCCGGTGTAACACTCTCGACCACCACTTGTATGACGGCATTCTCGAGAACCCCAATATTTGTATCCATCTGTAGTTAGCATTTGACTAGTAAAGAAATCACAAAATTTCAATCAGAAAAATATTTTATTATTTGTATTATACACCTAATTATTCAAAATAAAATTGCTCAAAATTTAGCATGTGTATGAAAAAAAAACTCACAAATTTTACAACCGCAACATTAACAGTGAACGATTGAATATTCTTACTTATATTGATGTATAAATATTTAACCTAATACATATGTTACTAAATAGTAAGTAATAATTATGAAAAAAATAATCTTATTAAAATGTTTAGTAAAAACTATAAGGCTGAATGCTGAAGCCTGAAAGGCAAAAAGTGTTAGTGTGTTACGCTGTTATAGAAGACGTGGGGTGGAGCTTTGATAAGGATCATGATTACATGACACCAAAGAGATTTTACAAATTAACAGTTAATTTAGCAAATTATAGTAACACGATAACACGTCATACTATTTTAAAATTTAAATTATTGCATTTCTTTTAAAATAACAAAAATTGAAAACAAATAAATAAAATAGTTGGTCAGCAATCAATTAGGTATTTTATAAAATAATTGTTCTATTTTTATCCAAATTGAATACAAGATTTTTCTTAAGTTTTCCTAAATTTAACAAAAAAAAAGTTTAGCGAAAAGTAATTCATTTTTTATGAGCATTTGAAGTTAGGCATTCGATATCCACATGTAAACTAATAAATTCTCAAACAACGTACAATATTTTTATTTCGCCTACATACAGGTTTTAAAAAATAAAAATAATGAAATATAAAATGAATATTGAATAGATTTACAAGTATTATTCAAACTTATTTATTACAATTGATTTTGTTCAACTTTTTTCAATTTTTTTATTTGCTGCGGTTTTCTTTAAAACCCATTACTTATGTTACATAAGTTATGTATATCCTATTTCATGTAAATTATTTTCAGGGTATGTATTTACTTTATGATAGCTTGTACCTATAATATATGCTGTAATAGGAATACATACATGATTTCCAAAAAACTAACTCAACGATTAATAATAATATCACTAAATAATAAGTATAGATAAATCAGAAATTACCTTTCGGCTTTCCCTATTGCAGTCCATGAATTTATCCAATGCATAAATCGTTATTGTAACATGTTAATGACAGAAGAAGAATCTGTAAAATGTGGCAATCAATTCTTGTGCAATGTGACTAGAAAATCTAAGAAAATCCATAAAAAAAAAAAAATTTTCAAGAGAATTTATGTCACGGTACACTGGTAATCTCATGACCACATACCAATTTTTAAAATCAATGTGTTATACATTTTTACCAAATAACTAGATTTTTTGATAATAATCTTTTACCTAGGCACTACATTTTTTTATCAATATTTTTTTTTTATAATTTGAAAAAATTAAAATAAACAACATTTTTGAGAAACTTGTTAGCCAATCTGATAGCGAGTAGGTGTTTATTGGGTTACGCTAATATTCAGCATAATATTTGATTAAATATTGAAAAAAATATATATATTATGACCCCGGAATCAACTCGTACGCAACCTATTTTATTGCGGATTTATAGGTATTAGTCCATTTTCGTTTCAAACGGTGCATTGGGTTCTTAGGGATAGTTTTTCACGAAATTGAGAAAATTTTTGGGTTTGGGTGTATAGATAATTGAAAATGGAGTCTAGAGTAGTGATTAGAAGCTGATTGTCTAACTGTTTAAATGTTTAGGTTGTTATACAGTGCATCGTTGAATATGTAACAGGGTACAGAAGTGAGAAATCGAAGGTCTATATATGATTGGAATTGGAACGCCTAGGTATATAGATTTGTTAGTGGTTTGATTAGGTAGGTATTGCACCTTTAGTACTAGGTATCTGGTATTCTATTAACTCAATTCAGAGTATTTTATTCCACCTTGAAACTTTCAATTTTTATTCGACCATTATATGATAAAATCATTAATAAATACTATTGTTTCCTGAAATATGGATCGATGACAATTCAGCGCGGTCATTTTAGCGCAAGAAAATTCAGCGGTGATATTTCAGCGCAAGACAAATCAACGTATACGACATTTCAGCGCAAGACAAGTCAGCGCGTCATGTTTATTAAAATATACCAAATTAATTAAACATATAATAAAATACCAAATTAAAATCATATTAAAAATATCATTAAATATTGCTAAACGTTAAATACCTACATATTACATTATTTTAAAAATCACTTATTTAAATTAAAATTATGTTTAAAATTTAAAAAAAAATACAAACATTTATAAAAAAAACATCATATTATAATCATTTATTTAAATTCAAATTGTGGGCTATCCCTTGTAAGTACTCATTGAGTGGTCGATTTTCAAAATCTTCGCATATGTGTAATATTTTTTTTGCAGTATCTTTATTGTATTATTTTGTTATTTTGTTGAGTTAAAATGTCACACGCTAAAATGTCGTATTCGCTAATTTGACGCACGCCAAGATGTCATATGCGCTTAATTGTCATGCGCTATAATTTCCACGCCCAATTAACGTGCGCTGAAATTATCACGCGCAATTGACGGTACACCGGTACATACGTCGGTATCGAGTTATATATAGTTATACATTTATGATATAATTTATTATTAGTTAATTGTTAACTTATAACTTTCTGATCTTGGGTTCTTTTAATGTAACAGTCAAAAACTCAAAACTTAAATTTTTTAAATTTTTTTTATAAGACAAAATAGGTATCTTAAATGAGAAAAATATATGACATAAAATAAAAATTAAAAAAAAAAAAAACAAAAATTGTTTGGAAACTTAAAATTATATATTAATATAATAAATTAAGTAGACATAGTAAAATTGATCTTATATAAACTTATTTTTACTGGAATCTTAAATATGTTTCAACAAAAAATAAAAATGTTATATTTAACAAAAATAGAATGATTAAAAATATATATTATAAAATTAAATCTAAGGTTAATTGTAGATAAATATTAATTAAAATATATTAATTATAATATATTAAATCCAATAAATAAATTATAATATAACTCATAATTCAATATTATTT
This sequence comes from Diuraphis noxia, assembly GCF_037042655.1. Classification (NCBI taxonomy): domain Eukaryota; kingdom Metazoa; phylum Arthropoda; class Insecta; order Hemiptera; family Aphididae; genus Diuraphis; species Diuraphis noxia. The sequence goes on from NW_028301712.1 coordinate 53,969,500, forward strand.
TTTAGTTTTTTAATAACACACTCTTCAAAATTAATTATTTTATCAACTCGGATGTACTTAGTTCCATCTATTATTTTTGATACAACCCAATGGGGTACTTGTTCTTGAAGAAGAATTAAGTGAGCTTCCCAATTATCTGGAATAAAAATGAATAACTATATAAAATATTAATAAATAAATAAAATTTAATTACAATCTGTCATAGCTTCAGGATAACTTTGCTTTAATTGATCAATAACTTTTTCCAGTGGCATAACATTTCTTTGAAGTTGTACAAAGTAAGTACGCATTTTCCGAGCAATGTCTGGTAATCTGATCATCATTTTATCTTTATTTAATTGACTAACTGATTTCATCATTAATCCACTTTGTTTTTCAATTTTTTTGGATTGGATCTAAACATAAATACTTTGACATATTTAATGTAGATAAAAAAAAAAATCACTTTACCTTAATTAAAATTAGTTTAGGAACACCAATAAGTGGCCTCTTTAAAGTTTTTTTTTCATCATCTGTAGGTAATTTTATTTCAATTAAATTGTTATGGTTTTCATTCATTTTTGCAGTAGGGGTTTGATTATTTAAACAATGATTGTAAATAAACAATGCATGCATTTTGTCTAAAAAAATAGTTGAATTCAATAAAAAGAGGTACACAATATTTATTTTTTTTATTACCCAACATATCTTTTGCAGTTGGTATTTTTGATTTGTCAATTTCAATCTTGGGCAATGGTGATGGATTAATGTTTGGCACAGATTCAACATCAAACTCAGGATGCCATCTGATAATTTTATCTTTATCAAGTAAGATAGGAGGATTTAATTTATTCAAATATTCCTTTAAAAATGAAAAACAGTTTTATTAAATTAAACTATTACCATATTAATTTAATATTTTACTTACTGCATGGTGAACTTTCATAATGTCTATTAACGCATTAAAAAATATATTTTTTCTCTGAATTTTCAGTTGTAATACGTCAATGTTATTTTCGTGTGCTAAACCTAATCAATATAAAAGTTGTTCAATATTCATAAGGTATACATAATAAATAATTAACTACTTTAGTAACTACCATAAATTGGAGCTATTATTAAATCAATACTAAATTTATCTGTTGTTGATTTCACTAAGGAAAACTGGAAGAAGTCAGGAACAATGGTTTTAATTTGAGCCAAATGTAATTCAGTAAAATTCCTTGAAAATAATATTAAATTAATTATTAGTTACTTAGTACTTACTGACAATATTTTAAAATAACTGGACTGATCCCATAAACCAATATATTTGACGTTGTTATAAAAGTATAGTTACAAAAAAAATTTTTTTTTTGAATATAAACCTAGAGAGTTAATTTTAGAATTTAAAATAAATAATATCATGACAAATTGCATATTATATTTTCTAACAAAAGATTATTATATACCTTTATTGATTTATAAGACATTAGAATGTAGGATATCAGTCCAGCTAAGTTAGGTTCATATAGTTGAACAATGTTTATTACTTTCTAGTTATATGCTGAATATTTTGTTTGAGTTTATAAAATGTTATTTTTTCTTTTCTTGAAAATGTCACAGATAACACGGTTTCCATAACTTTAAAAAATGTATTCAAAATTCGAAATTTCAATGGTAAAGGTAATGGTTTAGACTCTGCGGCCAATGCAGGATACTGTTTAAATGGTGAAACAGTCATAACAGATTTAACGTTATTTTGTAATATTTTAGTCATTTTTGGTTGAAGGTCCATCATTACTCTTCTAGGATTAGGAAATAATGATGTAGGTTTTAATTGAGAATATTTTAGTAGAATTGTGCTTATCTTGAAATCATCTGATTCAGACAAAGATAAACAATTATATTTAGTTGTTTCAACTTTAGACTTAGTAGATTTAAGATCTTTATGACATTGTCTTACTAAGTTAAGCTTTTCTTGAAGTTTTGTAATGTTTCGCTTACAACAAATAATTTTATGAAATTCACCCAAATCCAAAATCTAAAAAGTTAAATAATATTTACTATAGTTAATCAAATAACTAACAAACCAAAGTACTTTTTGATTTGCCTAATAAATAACCCCGGAAAAAATATCCCCGGAAAAAATAACCCCGAAAAAATAACCACGCGAAAAAATAACCACGGAAAAAATAACCCTATAATAAAAATGATTTGTAAGTAATAAAGTATAAATTTGTAAAACAATGTCAAGAATATATAAATAAAAAATTCTCATTATAAACGTGGAATACAATACAATTTATCAATTTGTCAATTTATATAATATAATAATTTGGTTTTAAATTACCGAATTACCACATTACATTAAATTTAAGATAAAGTTAGTACTGTTAAGTGTTAGTAGTACCTTCCTTATCCGTTATAATATGTCACTGTACCTAGCTATTGTAGGTATATCTGATCGATATGACAGACAGACCGTGCTTTTAATCGTTTTTATCGTAGGTATACAATAATTTATCATTAAATCCAAAATTAATATTATTTGTGGGAACATAACAATATTGTACGTAGGTAATAGGTATGTTATACATTTAGATTTGAGATTAATTTGAAAACTTATATTAACTTATATTATGGGGTTATTTTTTCCGTCGTTATTTTTTCGCGTGGTTATTTTTTCGGGGGTTTTTTTTCGGGGTCTAAATTTCCGGGGTTATTTTTCCGTGGTTATTTTTTCGCGGTACCGTACTTTTTATATGCACAAATAATTAAATAATATCATCAAAATATTTATAAAATTTTCAAAATTTTTAAGTGTAATAAAACAACATATTAATTACTTATAATTTTTAAATTATATTATTTGGTTACTTTTATTTGTTTGTGGGGTGTTACCATTGGGTAACCTCCTTAATTTTAGGTACATTGTTAGCTATTACTTTTATAACATATCAAACCTACTCATTATAAAAAATTTTATATTTTGTAGACTTACTTTAATAAAATAAGAAAAAATTCATTATATAAAAACTGTCCACTTTCCTTTTCCAAACTTAATTTCTTAAGATAAATAGACATTAAATATAATGGTAATCAAATATCAAATTAATATTAACCCATACTTAGGTACTCAGTGTTGTTATTATCTCCTTTATTCTATCTTGGTTTAAAAAAAATCAATATGTTTCATCCTATAAACTCTCACTAATACTGAATACTTATTACTTATATACTATATCAATGTTAAAATGTCAAAAAAAGACTAAAACCAGCCAACTCAATCTAAAGCAATTTCAAAAAATAATATATTACTTGTTTGTGATAGAATTTATAAACATTTTTTCATTGAAAAACAACATATTATGGCTTCTTTAGGAAATAAAATTCTTAAAACTTTTGACCTTTAGAAAATAAATGTACCTATATATTTGTAATAGATATAACAATATAAAATAAAAATTTATTGAGAGGTATTTACGTTGGCACAGTCTAATTAGCAGGGCCAAATTTTGATTATCATTGTAGAAAATGTAACATAATGTCCAAACATTGTATAATTGTAAATAATAATTAAATACAGGTTAAGAAATGTTAAATAACAATATGATTACAAACAAGAAATATAATAATATTTAGCAGAGATTATTGTTTTGGCACTTATCTTGTATACAATTTCTTTTTCCGCCATACACTTTTGTAAACAATAATAACTTTGCGTTCTATTCGTTATACTTAATTAAAAAAAAATATGTACTGTTAGCATTTTTTGTTGTTAAAGACTTTAATTATTTACTAAATTACGCTTTCAACAAATTATAATTATCATATATAGTGTACATATTTATTTAGATGCTTTCCTTATTTATAACTGTATCTAACATTAATTTTAGGTGAAATTAATGCATTATGTAATAAAATATTGATAATTTTAATTTATAATAAATTCATTTTAAAACATTTATATATTGACAGAAATGCGTAGTAATATACATACTTGTCTTAATTGGGCCTTAGTAGATGGCGATTGTTCAGGAGTTATAGCTCTCTCTTGGTTAATATCATTTTTTTTTTCTTTTTCGCCTAAAATATTATTAGTAGCTGCATTAGAAATATGCATTGTATGTTTAATTTTTACATCATTTTCAACCTAAAAATAATAATAAAAAAATATTTATGAAATAATATCCATCTATTTAATGTTTCTGTTATCTTCCCATACGTTATAAATAATTTTTTGTTGTACAAATAAGACTTAAACATACAGTGTACAGAAGAGCCTTGATTTTATGAACCCTCTAATATCCTAACAAATATCAATTGTTATATTTTTTTATGTGAATACTGTTATCCTAATGTCATTAAGTATTATAGCGCTTGTATAAGTAATCATGTATTTATGTATGATAAATTAATATTTTTAAGAATTAAATATTCTAAATAATAATAATAAATTATAAATATAAATATAATATGCATTTTTATATTATATAGTATTAAACAAATTCTCTATATCTAAACTTACAAGTTTCTGAACTATGTGCCATCCCAATTAGTTTGGATAATTGAAGTTCTACTTTAGCACTTTACTCACATTGTTTTATGTTTCACAAAATAATAAAACTTTTCATTTGTTATAAACATGTCTTGTCGAGGCTTATATTTAGTAATAAACGAGTCACTAAAATATTTGTATCATACAAGTAGTAAAATTTTAATTTAAGACATGTACATTTTTAATGACGGAATTAGAGGACACCTGACTGCCTTTTTTTACTAAAGTATTGTTTTTCTTTTTTTATAGGAAAAATAAAGTATTTAATTTAATTTTACAATTTAAATATGTATTGTTTTTTACTTAAAGCTTAATAAGTTATAATATATTAGGATTTAGGATATACATTAATACTTATTTGCAGTACACTATTTATTCACGTATATCGTAAATTCGTATATGGCCCTATAAGTATCTATACATCCCTGTCTAATTAATAAATAAGTTGTTGAAAAGTGTATGAAATATTCTGTAGGTAAGCTCTTTGATTTTCTTACTAAATTACGCAAATTTAAATTTAAACTAAACTTAGACTCTGAAATAATGATGAATGCAAATTAAGTATGTTGTGTCTACGAAAAAGCCTTAGAAAATAATTAATTTTTAAGTAAACTAGGTTGGTACTTAATTTTTTGTTTCCACTAAATAACAATATATGTAAATGAAAAGAAAATTATACCACTCAACCAATCTTACTACTAAAGGTAATTTATAATCAGAAAATGAATGACTTTTACTCAGTCTCATCAAATTCTAAGAAAGAATTTATTTTCCTTAAAGAATGAACAATTGTTCATTAAAAAAAAAATTCACTGTCAATGTTAACATTAGAATGTGACATAGGTAACGTCATCATTAGATCATGAAGATATCATAGATGACTTTGCATGAATCAAATTTAGAAATAAAACATTTTAAATAACTACCTATCTAACCATGAATGATTTAAGTATTATAAAGTTACAACTAATAACTCATATAATGATTAAATGTTTACAGTGTGTTCTATTATAATTACTTAAAATTTGATACTTAGTTTAAATTTTATTTATATGGAAAGGTAAGAAATATGTTTTCTTAGATATTTTGTTACACATGAGTGATTTTTATTATGCAGGTATTGGATAAAAAATATTCAGTTTTAAACATTTAATAGCAGAAAAAAATTTGATATAAATAGCCAATTTACTTAATATATCTTTAAATATTGTTTTCAACTAACCTTTTGCTTTTTAATGCTTTGGAGTACAGAACCATCAGATGATAATTTTATACCAAGTTTGTCAATTCTGACCGTATTATTCAACAGTCTTTTTTTACATAAGCCATGATCGTTGATAAGCCGTTTTCTGTTCTTGATGAAATTATCTAATGTTTTTTGTTCAGTGTCCATATTTGAAAAAAAGAAAATTATTTCAAAATGTCTATAATGTAAAATAATTGATTATATTAATAAAAGTAAAAATAATTTAACTTGCACATTTATATAAAAATTTTAATTACAATTACCTGGTTATAAAAATGTATTGTATAAGTATGTGCTACACTATATCTACATAGAAATGGAGAAACACGTAAATGCTATACTAAAATAAGTAGGAAGTAGGTACCTACCTGTACTAGATGACTGATCAATTACAACTGTTTAGTAACAATGTCAATGGAAATCAACACTGATCATTAGACATAACTGTAAGCAGTGGTGTGGCAAATAATTTTACAACAATGAGTCTACTGCAATGCTAAAATTTATTTATATCCCCACAAAAAAATATTAATACTTTGATAGAAAAAAGAAAGGTAGGTACAAATTACAAGGTATACTTCAGTCCTATAAAGTATTTGAGTAAAAGAATTTTAATACTTTTTTAAGTATTGAATAACTTTTTAAATACTTTCAGCATAAAGTATTTTGAGTGGAATTTTAAATATTTTTTTGTATTAAATACTTATTTGTATTGAACACTTTGATTTTTTTTTAAATTAATTAATTTTTATTCTAAATATTTGGTTGGAAAAATATTACTGCCAAGTACCAATTACAATAATTGAATAATAGTTTTATTTAATATTCTGTGTTTCTATGTTAGCCGAAGGCAGAAGGTTTCTAAAAATATATGTTCAATAACAATATTTCGTTTTGTATTATTCATAGGTATAACTGTTGATAATAACAGATACAATGCTCAATCTTCATGGTTATGTAGGATTACGGGAATAATATATATATATTGTTCTACTATATAGCGTATTAAGTTATTAGCTATTTAATGACTTGTGTAATATGTAGTGGACACTGGACAGTAGTTAGTAGTTGAGTAGTTTGTAAATGTGTACAATGAGTCTGTCTGTTGAAAGTGTGCTTTTAAGATTTTACAGTGTTAAAATCCAGTGAAGTAATTTCATAAATAAAGATTAATTATCCACTCAAAGTTTTAATATGAGTAATTCTAACCTTAATGCTGAATTTTTGAAACATGTTTCTAAATTTTAATAAAAATGTATTAAATAAATAAAATAAAAATGATCATAAGCCTATACTATGTATCAATAATATTTAAGTTAGTTAGAAACCTACTTTAAAAACCAATAGTATTCTTTATCTTTACAAGTCTGGACTATACCTATTTTGTTAAATTTAACTATAGAAAAATATAACAAAATTCTTAAGTTTTTTTTTTTTTTGATATCAACTTATTTCCAATTAGGAAAGTTTATTTCAAAAATTTAAATTATCATTTAATACCTGAATTCAATAATATAAATTATTTCATGCAAAAATCGGTTCTGAGCGGATACGGTATAACTAGTAAATATTTAATACTCAATAAGTACCTATGTTTTATGTATTCTAATACAAAAATAGAAGAAAATAATTATAATTCTTATAATTATATATTTTTAACATTCTGGGAATTTTGCAGGTATCAGAAGATCAACAAGACGTGTTATTGTCTGCATTGAGAATACAACTACGCAATCTTAGGATATAAGTATATTTGGTCTAAAAAGTTTATTTTTGATCAGCATGTAACAACGGGGAATAAATAAAAAATAAAAATAGTTGACTCCTTGGCGGAAATGGTTTCCTAAGGTCTATTAAAATGTTAGAAACTTTTATTGGTTGAATTTTGAATATCATTTTATTAAAAAGTAATTAAACTCCTAGATTTCTCTTCTGGTAAAAATTGAAAATTTTATAATCTTTGAGCTACGAAAAAAAATTAAGAATTAACTTTTAATGTTTTAAAAAAATCGTGGATATAGAATTTTAATATTTCTCAAATGCTACCTATTATAAATATGACATTTACAGATATTACATTATTCAAGATTGAAAATGGCCGTAAACAGCTAAAAAATTTTTTAGATTAAGCAATAATATAGGTACCTATACAATGCTAAATAAAATGTATAGAGTATTGTACTTCATATTTTTAAGATTTTTTTTTAATGCTGTGAAAGTCTGGGCCAATAATTATGCTTAAGAGGATGCGATATCCAACATGGCAACATTTTAAGCTCATTAGAACACGTTTAGTTCCATAGCTCTGTTAGCTTAGAATTTAGAGTGAATTGAACTCTAATAAAATTCAAATGTAAGATTATTATCTAGTCAATTATTTTATTTTAATTTAAAAGCGAGTTATGAGTATTTTGAAATTGTAAATTGATTATACATTTTAACTTGAGTTATACCGTTGTTACGATTAAATACAATTTATATTATATTCAATATTTATAATGTTTACTGTTCAAATATTTTTTTAGGTATCATAGCTATTACTATTATTACATTATATGTAATAGGGTCTTACAATACTTTAATTTTTTAATAAGTTTATTACATAATATAATCCAACGTAAATTAAATATGCCATTAAAATTAATTTAAAAACTAAATTATTGTAAAATACCCACTTGCAAACTTAGATAATGTTCTTAACATCAAGTTTCATGATAGATCAATTTACTCTTATTTTTAAACTAACAGCTAAACGATATCTGAGAATGTAATTTTGCTATGCTATACATCTTAAGACGGTCAGATGGATACAACAATAATATGTCCTCTTATAAACTTATTCAAGATCCCAGACAAATTATTCTTAAATCTATTATGCATAAAAAAATATTTAAAAAATTCATTTTAGCATAATTAGTCAACATCATGAAAATTTGCAATTTATTTTGTTATTGAAAATGTATAAAATAATTAGTTTTTATGGATAAAAATTGAAAATAAATTATCTTATAAAATATAAATAGGTAGATAATATAATATGATAATATGAGTATATGTATAATATTGTCACTAAAAATTTAAAATTTAATATAAATATTATTTTTTTTCCATAAACATTTAAAATTCCAATTTGGATTTATCAGTTATTTGGACGAATAATTACCGTGTTAGTTATTTTTTTATAATTCAAAAATTGTATTAATTTTTAATTGAAAGTACTTAAAACTGTTGAGTATTTATAACATGAATATAATTACATTGTTCTACGGTAAGGTGGTATTGATTTAAAAGTGAGTAACAATTATATAATAAATACAAGCTAGGTTTTTGAAAAAATTATACCAACCTTCAGTAGTGTTAATAGTAAAATATGACACATTTGATATCAAAATCAAAAAATATATCATGAAATTAACTTAAGTTTATTTATAAGGCATAGACCAGGAGTGGCACATTTTTTTGAACATTACATGCCAAACATTTTTTCTTTTTTTTTTGGGCGTACCATGAAAAATATTATTGTAATTTTATTGTATAGTTAATGTATTAACATAAAAGAATAGCTCAGCCGTTTAGGTACGTACACAATATAATAATATAAAGTTGTTAGTAAATTATTTATTTTTTTAATGTGACTTCTTTTGTTGAATACTAAATCCCAATTCGTTAATATCTGGTGTAGAATTAGTAACTTTTAATAAAGGACGTGCAGCAATGCATTTATCAGTTGGTCGATTTCTGGTATGTCTGCTGTCAATTTTTATGGAATAAAATTATTTTAATTTTCTGCGTGCTCTCAATATCTTTTTGTATGTCATGGATTTACTATCCCTGGCATAGGCTAATAGAAATAAATAGACCATCTTCGCTTAGAATAATTTTCTTATTTTCTTATATCACTGAATTCAAATTTAACACATTCAAGAGTTACGCATTCTCCCTAAAGTATCAAATAGATTAACTTTCAGCAAAGATATTAAAGTTGAAATTTGGAACATATTTTCTACAGTAAAAATTAAAAAGAGCAATAATCTTGTAAACAGTAGTAGGATTTACATTAGGTTTCAAATTATACTCATGATTCATGAAACAGTTTTAATGCAGCCATTAATCAATATTAAAATCATATAATTGCATTTGATATTAATTCATAAATAATCAATAAAAATAACGATAATTTTCTAAAAATTATTCTGGCTTCCATCCTTGCTACCAACAATCATTTATTAGATTTATTAAATAGGTAAGATACTGAATATGTGTTATTGAGATGTCTATAAAAAAATAAGCATCAATGTAAAATATAAAGTTTTTTTTATTCAAGTTTAATTTTTTTTTAGTGCAATAATAGCATGATTTCTAGGAGACAACAGTGGATCAAAAAGTTTGGCAACAAAAGCTTCGTTGATTCCCTGAAACAAAAATTTGTGGTTATTAATTTTAAGGTTAATATAAAATTTACAATATATATGCATGATCACATTTCTTAAATTATTATATATATATACATTTAAAGACTCATTAGTATTTAAAAATTTTAGATTTTAGTTTCTATAATATTGGTATAAATATGGTGAACATTTTGACAAATTCTTAGTTATAACTTATAGAACAAAATTTAACAAAAAGATTGATTGACATTATTTAAAGTTTTATAATAATTTTCATTAAAGGTTTGATAAAAACACAAAAATCAATGATATGTACAATGAGTACATATAAAGAAATTTGGAGATTGACAAATTGCGTAACATATTCTTAAATTTAATTTTAGAAGTATATGTTACCAGAAATGTTGACAATCAGGAAATGACAACAGTTCCAACAAAATGATAATTCCTTATAAAAAAATGAAATTATATTATTGCGTAGTTTATGTTATCCTAGCAATATCTGACAAAGATGCCATATTTTTCCTAACACATAACATTTTTTTTTGTTTTAAAATTAAAATTTAATCTGTCTAATTTAAATATTACTTTTATCAATCATGATTATTAATTTCTCTGCTATTATCCTAACAAATAAACAATCAAGCAGTTTATTAAACATTTTTTTTATGAATTTGATTTGCGTAATTAAGCATTTTTATATTTTCAAAACAGTTATTCATTTTTTTGTTTTCACATTGCAAACTTCCGTGATATTTAGAATTGCAAATATGATACATATGTGATAGCCGTGACATTTTACACTCAATCATTTAATCAATATTTTACCACCTGATTCTTTTAGAATGCGGATATTAATAGTTGTCGCCAAACTTGAGGGGGGGGAGAGGGGTGACGATCATGGTTTTAAGAATGTCACTGTCACTTGTTAGTTATCATTCTAACAGTTACATTGTAAAGCTGGTCTCCCATGACCTGTAACATGATAATCGCCAATGCTTTTGAGTACGAAAGTGATGTGTAAACTACAGAAATCATTTCCTTTTATTATAAGGCATTATTATCATTTTTTAAATTGTTGATATTTCTGGTAACATATATAACTTAAAACTTTAATGAATGATTGTATAAATGTGGTATTTAAATATTAATTAACATAATTTTAATCTTGGTCCTTTAAGGTACAACAATTTTAAGTTTTTAGTTTATAAATACAGCATTCATTTTTGTATACCAAAGTTTGAAACAATAATAGATTCATTAATTCATTAAAATGTATTTCTTTAATATAGGACTAATATGAAATGAAAAATATTAATTAAAAGATAAATAAATAGGAATGATGTCATACTTTGATTTTCAAACAGTGAGTCCTCAATTATTATTATTATTATTTTTTTTCAAAATTTTTAATGAAGTAAATAAAATAAAATTGTATTTTAATAAAAAATAAAACATGCCCATAATTTAAGGATTTTTCAAAAATCCATGTATTATAATTTTAAGTGTGTTATCATATGATGATATATGATTATATATTAAGAATAAAAATAAATTTAAGATGGCTGTGATAAAAAAAAAAAAAAACAAAACAAAAACCAATAGTCTAATAGAAATTTAAAACACTAAAATTTATTCTTTACCTGTTCATAAAGGTAGAGTAATCTATCCATTATTATAAGTCCTTCAATAACTTGAGCTAATGCTTGTTTTAAAAGAAAAAATACTTTTAACCGTTCATATTCAATCAGATATTTACTATAAAACGCATTTATTTTTTCATCATCAACCTTAAAAAAAAAAAACTTTTAATAAATAATTTTTACTTTGATATTTATAATTCAGAATGACGTATATAGCTGATTGTACCTTAATATTTAATTGCAATCGTTTAACAGCTTTATGCACATATTCATTAAATGTCAAACATTTATGTGCTAATCGTCCAACATGACATCTACTAATATTTTCATGCCCAAGTTCTTGTACCAAATAAACTTGTAATAAGGCTCTGTAGAATAGTGGTTTTGTTGCATTGATTATCTATGAAGATTAATTAATTAATAATCTGTAATCACAGCCATAATTTACTTACTTACATCTCCAGAGTTAAAAAATTTATCTGGTGATTGAGATGCACACATTCTAGCATCACGTCCAAGTTTAAATTTTTTTTCTCTCAGATAATTACTCACAGGAAAACCATAAGATTCATTTTTATTTAATGCAATTTCAATATCACCCCAAAATGGATCATTGGTGAATTCTTCCTCAATTAAATGATAACAACAACCAACATTGACCAATAGTTTTAGATTATTTTTAGGTTCAGTAAATAACTTTAAACATGTAGTACCTAACGAACCACAAGTATGTAGTCCAACTAAAGTAAATTCTTCTTTGTTATTTACTTTAAACTCAGTTTGAGCTAAATGTGCAATGTTGGTATTTTCAGTAACATATTCTGTAATTTGTTTATAAGTACTATCCAGCACAGCCGATTTTCTGCTGTATTTTTCATAATATTCTTCATAGGTATCCAATTTTTCTTTTACTATAGGAAGCGTTATTTTTTCTTCGGGAAAGTTGTTTGATTTTTTTTTAATAGTTTGCCAATATTTCTGAAAAAAACAGAGCATTATATTAATAAAAGTCATCACCTAGTATATGTTAAATAATAACCTCAAATTTTAGTGTTCGATTTCTAGCACCTTCAGAATTGATTGATTGTGAATCAATACCAAGCACATTGAAATTGTAAGCTAAAGCTAAAAGAGAACTTAAATATCCTTTTCCACCGCCAATATCAACTATAATTTCCGTACCAGCATACTTAGAAAAATCTGCTACTAATTTTGCCATAACTACTACTTCATGCATTTTCTTAGCACCCATAAATTCTTTTAAATTAAGAGATTTATCTATAGGTTTATAACCCCAAGATTGGAGTACATTATATGCATCATCTAATTTCATATAACAACTACTTGGATAAGAATTGAGATAATTACATTTTGCAGAAGTAACAAAACGTGTGAGAGAATCAGGAATTTGATTTTCCGACCAAAAATTTGAAAACACCAACTCTGTACCTTTTAAATTGAATTCTTCTCGTATGTCACTAGGTATAATTGTATCCCAGAAGTTATGAGTAATAAAATTAACTACATGGCTATTAGCAATAGGTAAATATGGTTTTAAATAAATCATAACTTCTTCTAATTTCAATCTTAATTGTTCCATTTTGAAAAATTGAGAATCCTTTTGTCTAAATTTGTAATTTTTAAATTAAAACAAAATTTTTTGTATAATCCTTTTAGCTCATTATACTGATCAATGATGTCAAGATTTTTATCATTTATCTGAGGAAATAATTCAATTAAGTCTAAAAGCTTTTGTAAAATATTAAGTTCCTTTTCAGAAAGTATAATTATTTTTGATTGGAGTAACTTTTTTATGGCAATTAAAATACCAGCATAAAAACCAATTTCTAATCCAATGTCACAACCTTTTTGATAACCTATTGAAAAACCTTCCTTGTAAGCATTTTTTGAAGAATTCTCAGTCCCTTCAATATAATATTTTTCAGCTGTATAATTTTCGCTCATCAGAAGTTCATCAATTTTTTTATCATAATCAAAACATGTACTGGCATTCATCATAATCTGAAAAATATTAAACTTTAATAAAAAAATTTATTTTATTTAAAAACAAAAAAACATTTACCCTGGATAAAATACAAAAATTAAATTAAATTAATTTATGTAGTATATTTACCTATTTAATTTAAAAGATTTATCATTGTTAGTATTCAAATTAGATACATATAAATAAGAACTAAGAAAATTTTTTTTAAATATTATAATAAAAAAAAACTATATAGGTAGAACCCAGCGTCAGAAATGAACTTCTAAATAGTTAAAAGCAATTATGGTTCTTAACTTAAATAAAATATTACTATTAACACGTTAATTCATGCTTTTTCTTATTAACCATAGACATTAGACAAGCATACAATGTTTAGTATGTTATTAACTACGATAGTACGATATGAATGATATGATATTACAAAAGAAATTTTTTGATTTTTCTTATCCCCCAAATGATAATATTAATGGTTACCACCAAGTTAACATATTATTAGGTTACCAGTATCACGATTTTGGTTCATGGTTACCACGGTATTCAAGGTCCTTAACAATGAATGATATTATCATACTAAAATTTAGGAAAATTTTTAGTTTCAAGTTTGTATCAAATCCAAATGAATATTAAATACTTAAATGTTCAGTTTAACTTTAGAGTTCGGTCTCATTCAGCAATTTTGAATTTTGTAGAATATTTTTACTTTAAAGCTAATTATTTATTTTTCAATGTTATGATAGATTTTAAAAACCTTGAAAAATACTTGATTAAATAATTTTTACATATTGTTCCATTTTTAAATCTCAACCTGGCTGCAGAAATCTTACAAAGTGCCGATGGAATTTTGCAAGAAGAGACCATTTCAGAAGAATCTGTTGTAAATATATTGGAAGTAAGGATTAACCCAAATACTAATGATGATTCAATTGAAAACTTGTCAACATCGGTTAACAATAGTATTCTCAAAAATAACAAAAACGAACCAGTCTATGTTAATTCAGATGTGGACAACACATATCTAAAAGTATTTATAAATAAAGTTCATTTATCTGAAGATGGTTTACGATTATCTATAAAGATATTATGGAACATTGTTAAAGATGATCGACAAACTGAAGACTGGATTGGATGTTACAAATTAGGTTAGTATATTAAATTTAATTAGTAAAACTACTAAAACTTTATAGTATTTTATTTTAATAACATCGAAAAACTTTAGTTAATATCAATTTAGACATGGTCACAATTTGTTATTAATTTTCTATATAATGAGGTGTTACTGTATGTTCATTAATTTTAATGGTATACAAATTTGATGAAGTGTTTATTTTTATCAAATCTAGTAATTTATATTTATTGTTTATATTTTATGTAGTTACTATAATTATAATAAATAATATATTTAATTTTTTTTCATCAAAAACTGTAATGTTGGCAAAAAAAATAGAAATCAATTTCTGTAAAATGATGCTTGTTTAAGTTGGTAGCATTGTGTTCATTCATGTTTTCGTGGCCCATAGTAATTTTGGGTTATGTACCGGAAGTGAGAGTGGGGTCGGCGGGCGGGGGGTTTCCGTTTCATTCATCTATTCACTTCATTCATTGGCAAATGGTCATATATATCCGTTCTAAGGGCATGGCACTGCTTTTTATATGAGTATTATTTTTCTCTCTCTCTGTGAGCGTGTGTTTTTAAAATCCTGTTAAATGGTATTCTACGGACTTAGTATCTGTTATTCACTTCCGGTTGGTGTTTTTCGCGTTTAATTTTATATAATTTAGTGTTGCTCAAGTAATTATTGCAAACCCTTCGATGCTTCTTAAAAGGTAAGTTTTGAAACTATGCTTTATAATATGTTAGATATGTACATATGTATAATATACGATCACATAAGGCCTTCAATGTGTTTAGCATTGTTGATTTTATATTGCGCAAGAATATTTCATTCAACATGACCAAATCTTGTACATTAATATCATCTAATATCTATGCTGTTTAACGCAATATTATATTCCTATTTGATAAAACATATTCTTAACATTGGTCATCCCGATTATACTTATAATTGTAGTTAGGTAGTAGGTGCATTATATTGATATATCTAGTATAATTAGCAAAATAATATAATAGTATCTTGTTTTGTTCTTTTTAAGTTGTTAAGAACTAATGTAATTAAAAATTAAAAATTGATAATTTGATTTACTTATTGATTAAATGTATAATTATTTAAAAATAAATTTACTAAATATAGGTACCTATTTTTATAAAAATATTTTCAAAATTATTCTAACTAAGAAAAGTTTATTACCTATGTAATAAACAGTAACACGTTTCTATTTTATTTCAATTGAAAATTTGGGATTCCTACTTAATATTGGTACCTATCTATTTATTATTTAAAAATAATAGTGTTGTACACATAATGTTTTATTTTAACATCTAAAATTTACATAATGGAAATTGTTGGTAGTGGAACTATTAAAATTATTTTTTCAACGTTCCTAGATATTCTTTATTCATTTGCTTTAGAAACTCTTACATTAACAAATTAAATTTTTACTTATTTCATCTTATTAATCTATAATTCAATAGATTTACAATTTTAAGTTTTGGAAAATTGCTGTAAATAGTTTATGAATATTTTAGTTTATAACTCCAATAATTAAAAATTCAAAACTGAAAGAAGTTATTATTATCCATACTATACCGATAAGTTACCAAATATATTAACGATTAAAGTTATAAATAAAATAAAATATCCTGTTAACATTTCTTATATAGTTTATAAAATGTACGCTGTTCATATATATTTTTATGAAAATTAGGAGATATTGAAAACCAATTTGATCTAAATTATTATTTGTGTTCTATATAATATTAAAAAATATAAATTAACATAAAATACTATATATATATTTTATTTTTTTATATATACTATATACAAATACTATTGTTAGCATATTGCTATTAGATGTGCTCAGAAAATCAGAAAACAATTTGATGTCGTATCATTTCAAGTGATCTAGTATCGAGTGATTATACGTTGACAACACATTAGTACATTACTGCCTACATACCATAGGTTTCAATCATGTTTCAAATAATTGTAAAATTATAAATAATATTAAAATCTGTACTGTGGATATATATATGCAAAATTATTTTTATTTAATTAAGATACGTATTTTACAATTTCTATTTTTAAACTAATCAATATACTTAATATTTTAAGTAATCATAGTGGATGCCATTTTTTATAAAAAAAATATAACCTATAGTTTAACTGACTGTCTAAAGCAAATTTTTATTGAAATACTTAGAAAATTAAATTAAAAATTGATGTATGTTCCAATATGATATTTATATTATGAAAATAATTCTTATTTATGTATACAGTGAAACCTCTAAATACCGGACACTCTCGGTCAAACATCGTCCGCTATTATAATTCCGTCTGTTATTTGGAAGTGTTCACTATTGAGAGTTGTCCGTTAAAGGAGGTTTCACTGTAATAGTATTATACTAGATACGACCTTTGCTCAAATATAAGTAGTTTTTTTATGGTGAGTTGGTAAGTTAGGCATATTATGACTTCAGTATTTACATCAAATTAAGTCATCAGAAAGGATAAATTATATTTTCCAATTCTTAAAAAAAAATCACTTTTCATTACATTTATTATATTTGTTTAGAAGTAGAGTATTTAAGGGTTCCGCTTGCTTCATCTAGTAATGTGAGGTTTTGTCACCATATCAACATATACTTACTATTTCTTGGTTTCTTCTTTCAACTAAACACATAAAAATTATAAATTTTATCCATTCTTCTTCAATGATAAATACAGTACATTTATTTTGTCATAATTAAATGTGGCAATCCATATCTTACATTTAAATCATGACTTCTTTGTTGTTCAGCATTTAATTGATACCATTGTTGCTGTGGAACTTTTAGCATCTTAGCCTTAAGATATTCTGATGTTTAGTGTCTAAGATTCTTTGGGATTGTGACTGATCTATTATTTGACGTGAAATATCATCACATTATAGTGGTTATTTAGTGTCGTATCCTTTAGATTTAATTTGAAAAAAATGTGGCCTGTGTTTTTTCTTGATGTTCATGCTATCTCCATACCAAACATCAATATCAACATATTTAACATAGTTTCGATGTATCATACATTTTTCTCTTACTTATTTCTAATTAATAAAAGTACAAAGGTTATTAATAAAAGTGTATTTTCACAATTTAAATTAATAGATGTTCATAAGGTATTTTTATTAATAAATCAAATAAAATGAAAAAAGTATACTAGATATCATCAAATGATTTATAGATAAAAGTATGATTAATGTATTATTCAACATCTATGACTGTACTTACTATTAAGTATACAAAAAATTTAATTTTTAACATTTATAGAAACATACATTTTTCAAGATTTAAATTTTAAGTGGCTGAGTAATCTTTATATTTTTCTAGATGAGAAAAATGTTATGACCTGTATAGCTCGATATACACAACCAGTCAATGGCACGTCAAAAAGAAGTGCAATGTGGTTAGTTGATTTTCCACACTGCTCATCCATGAATGAAGGTACAATTATTTATTATGAACATTTATTTTTGCATTTTCTTTTATAATATCAAAAATATATTCTTAGGATATGGGAAATTCTTTTGCTTCCGTTACTGCAGCGGCTTGTCTTGTCTGGCTGAATCACAGCCGATTGACCTTGACTCTGTGTATAAGTTAGCAGCAGACAGTAACGAGAATGCTAAACAGTCCAAAGTGTGTGAAAACTGTACAGAAACATGTGAAAATTCAGACAAATTAACACAATCTGGAACTAAAATTATTGAAACTAAAGTTGATGTTCATGTTCAACATGTTGATAAAAAACTACCAGTTGCTGAAAACAATGATTACCTTAAAATCTGGTCAGATACTCCTGTTCCAGATTCCCCTCCTCCACCTCTGCCTCCACGAACCTATAAACATAAACCTTTAGAGAGAACTTGGGCGATGCCACCAACTTCTAATATTCCGTTAGATGCCTTACGTCAGTTAAAACCTAAAGGTCTAATGGATAGTTCTGATTTTACCAATGTGTCTCCTATTGTTGAGTCTAAAACTCATAGGCCTTTAACTAGAGCTTCTAGTCGAGCTGGAGATCATGTTAACATGAAGTGTTCTGTTCAAAAAACATTATCAAATGATACAAGAGAACATTCAAGATTTATGATGTTAACTGATGAAAATAGAAAGCCAAGAAGATCAGAAAGTAGAAGAGATACCACACTTCCTCCAGGTACTAGATTTTAATTATTTTATAATATGTATAACTAATAACCTATATTCTTGTTATTTAATTAGATTGGGAAGCTCGTATGGATAGTCATGGTAGAATATTTTATATAGACCATCTTAATCGGACAACTACTTGGCATCGTCCTTCTCGGCAAAATTGTGATATGCATTATTATCAACAAAGGCAACAATTAGACAGAAGGTCATTTCACCTATCCAATAATAATTTACTTATATTATGCTTCTGTTTTAACTGTGAATAATAATATATCTATGGTAATAAAATTTTAGGTACCAAAGTATACGTAGAACTATTTCACAAGAACCAGAATGTAATACATTATCTAGAACCGATTCATTAAGATTAGATTCGTCTAAAACTAAATTTAGAGATAATGCATGTGTAGCATTACAGTTTATTAGTAAAAAAGAATTTCCAACTTTATTGCAGCAAAATCAAGTATGATCAAGTATTTTTTTTTTCCTTAGTATATGAATTAATTTTTAACATTTTTTATAGAGAGCTTTAGCACTTTATAATAGCTCATCATCGCTTAAATATATTGTGCCTAAAATTCGAAATCATCCATCATTATTTCAACGGTATCAAAGTCATAGTGATTTGGTTAGCCTTTTAAATTTGTTTGCCAATACAAGGATTACACTACCTAGAGGATGGACATCAAAAACTGATGCTGCTGGAAAGGTCAGAGGCAGTAGAACAAAATGAAATTTATATAACAAAATAAAATATGTATTCAACTTTTTAAATGTTATAGGTATTTTTTATGGACCATACCACAAAAATGACTACTTTTATTGACCCACGTTTACCATTAAATGATCTTTCTGTGCCATTGCCATCTACATCTCAAGAACCTCCAATACCTCCTCCTCGCCCAACTATTACTCATATTGATAGCATGCTTTGTGATACAGTGGATATACCAACTGCCTATAATGAAAAAGTGGTCGCTTTTATAAGACAACCAAATATATTGGAAATTTTAGCTGAACGGTATCCACAATTATCTACTGACCAAAATCTAAAAGATAAAATAAACCAAATTAGAATTGATGGTATTCCATCTCTAGATACATTTGGGAATGAACTAGAACTCAATATTTTGTTAAGGTAAATACTATTTATATCATGATTAGTTATTATATTTCATATGTGGGAATTACTATATTGGCTATACATTTGGCTCATACAACAAAGTGGTGAACACAATATTTGATTTTAATTTTTTACCATATTTTTGACTTAGCTATTTATTTTTTTAATATATAAACACTGTGTGTAATCTAATAATTTAATTACAAATATAATATTAATACTCTTAGTTGCTGTTAATGTGTATAAAATTAGAAGAATATAACTAATTTAGTGTCTCAAATAATATAGCTTTTATTAATAATATTTAATTTTTTTAGCAATTTTATATTATTTTGTTGAATATTAAGTTATTGTTTTTTATATATCTTAAACAACTGGACTTAATTAAAGGTTAAATCAATAGATCAGTACCACTTACATGTTAATAATGTTTATTTACCATTTCAAATAAAATATCAAAAACAGTTACAAGCAAGCAAAATACTTTTGCTATTATTTATTACTAACTAATAACAGTTGTGAATTGTGTTAATTATTATTATTATATTAAATTGTTTTTGGTTAAGTTATTATCATTCCCTTATTAGTTAAATATTTTCTATCAATCTCAATATTATATTATCTGATTATTTTTAAAACTATTAACTTTGTGCACCGCATATGCTACATACATTTCTAAGTGATTTTGTTTTATAACTGCTCGCGTAGATGATTTACAATAATATTAAACTTATTATATTTTAGTCTATTTGAGAATGAGATAATGAGTTATGTACCAGTAAGAGTCAGAGACACAAGAGTATCTCCTCAACAATCGCCTATAATGAATAGGGCAAATAGAACAGTTCCTCCATTCAAAAGAGATTTTGAAGCAAAACTTAGGAACTTTTACAAAAAATTGGAAACTAAAGGATATGGACAAGGACCAGGAAAACTTAAGTAATGTTAAGATTATAAAATGTTAAGAATTATAAGAATAAAAAATTGTTATAAATTCTTTAGAATTGATGTACGGCGAGATCATCTACTTCAAGATGCATACAATAAAATAATGAGCATGCCTAAAAAAGATTTACAAAAATGTAAACTATCTGCACAGTTTGATAACGAAGAAGGACTTGATTATGGTGGACCATCAAGAGAGTTCTTCTTTTTGATATCCAGAGAATTGTTCAATCCCTATTACGGCCTTTTTGAATATTCGGCTAATGATACTTATACTGTTCAAATATCACCTATGTCGGCGGCATTTGTAAATAATAAAGAAGACTGGTTTAGATTTAGCGGACGAGTTTTAGGTTTAGCATTAGTCCACCAATATCTATTGGATGCTTTTTTCACTCGGCCATTTTACAAAACTCTATTAAAGCTGTGAGTATAAAATTGTGATTGATTTTATAAATTTAAATAATATTTTCAAACTTAAATTTTAGACCTATGAGTTTGAGCGACTTAGAATCTGTTGATCGAGAATTCCATCAATCCTTATGTTGGGTACAAGAAAGAGATATATCAGGAGAAATGTTGGACTTAACATTTTCAGTCACTGAAGAAGTATTTGGTCAAACAGTTGAAAAGGAGTTAAAACCTGGAGGTCAACGAATTTTTGTTACTGATAAAAATAAAAAGGTTAATATATAATAAATCTCATTTTTTTATATTTATATAGACATCATATATTTAATAATAAAATTGATTTTTCCACAGGAATATATAGATAAAATAGTAAAATGGCGATTGGAACGTGGTGTTACCGAACAAACTGGAGCTCTGGTTCAAGGATTTTATGATGTAGTTGATCCACGATTAGTATCAGTCTTTGACGCTCAAGAATTAGAACTAGTCATTGCCGGAACTGTTGAAATAGATTTATCTGACTGGAGAAATAACACAGAATATAGATCAGGTAACATATAATGGAGTACATTTTTTTAACACTTAAATTTCAGTTGTTTTTTAAAAGTAAACTTAACCAACATGCGATCTTAGTAACTAAAAACATTTAAAGATTTTGTTAAAACAAATGCATTTTTTTTTTTGTTATTGTAAATACAATTAGTGCATTATTTTTTATTTAATTTACCAAACTCAATAATTATATTTATTTTAAATTCATACTCTTTGTCACTGAAATTTTAAACCCTTTTCAACAATTTTTTTTTTAAATTACATTTCCTTGCTTCCTTTTTATTAATACAATTTATAATATGATCGTAAATTTAAATTTATTCACATGGCTTGGTTGTTAATTAAGAAAATTAATTTTTGTCAATGATGAACTAACTGACCTTTTAAGATTTAGTGGTCCATGATTGTTCCGTTAAATTAAGACATGTTTCATGCAATTTGGCATTTATATTATAATATTAACTAAATTCTATATATTATGCATGTTATTAAAATGTATTATTCTAATAATATCAAAATTAATTTAAGGTTACCATGATGGACACCAAGTTATTAGATGGTTTTGGTCTTCAATAGAACAGTTTACTAATGAGCAAAGATTAAGACTACTTCAGTTTGTAACTGGCACATCTAGTATACCTTACGAAGGATTCTCTGCTCTTCGTGGTTCAAATAGTCCCAGAAAGTTTTGTATTGAAAAGTGGGGCAAAGCCAACAGTTTACCCAGGTAATATTTAATTGTTATAATTTTTTTATCAGACTTGATTATATTTTCTAAAATAAATGATTTTACCTACATTATAACAAAAACAGTTTGGAACGATATGGTATTAATAGTCCATTTTTAATCCATGTTCATGTAGAGATTACTGTTAGTATATGAAAAATAATTTATTTATATTTATGTATTTATTTTTTAGGGCACATACATGTTTCAATCGTCTAGATTTACCACCATACACTACTCAAAACATACTTTGTGAAAAACTTTTGTTAGCTATAGATGAAAGTAATACGTTTGGAATGGAGTAAAGTCTTTTTATATTTTTTTATAGCTAAATTCAGGCTAAAAAGCGTAGAAATTACGATTTATAGACCAGAAATTAATTATTATTGAACATTTTTAAGATTTTTTTTTGTTATTTTATATATAAAAAACCTTTAGAGTGAAAATAATTATATTATCATTGTAAATTTAATATTTAAACAAAATTTATTTATTATTATGTTCAAAAATGTTTTAATATAGTTATTACCACTACATCCTGTAACAAATAGCCTAGTAATGACAGGAGATGGTTATGATTCCCTTACTTATTTTTTATTTACTTTCTTGTTATTCTGTTAAAAATCGACTAATATTTCTCACATCTTGATGTTTAAGAAAAGAAAAACTCATTTGTTATTACTGTTAATATTTTTATTTTATTTGTAATATTGCTTTTCCTTAAATTTGCTATTCATTTTTAACTGACCTCTGGCGGCGCTATACAGAGCAATAGCGACTTGTTGAATCCAAAGAATAACATCGACAAACACAATCAGCGACTGGACATTCCAAGTGATTCCTTAGAAAAAATGATAACAAATAAATAAATTTTATGTATATCATATATTGAAGTGTATAACTATTAAAATAATTACTTAAACCAGTCACTGATATGATTAGAATGACCTCCGTGATTACATGTAGGACACCATGAAAACCAATATGAAAAACTATTAGCACTTTGCCCAGTCATCACATATGCATTGTTAGATGTTAATTGTTTGCCAGATGTTTTTCTTAATGGTACTTTGGCACTGGCAGTGCCTAAATGTGCAAGACATAACGCACACCGAGGCAGCGGACTTTGACAATTGGGGCATGATGTAAACTGAAAAATAGTTTCTTATTAATTAAAAATATATATTTTATGTTGAGGTATGCAAAATGCTGGTTACATTATTTTTTATATAGGATAAACATATATAAACTACATTCCACTATACTGTAAGCAGATAAAAAAGATATGTATAAATAATTTATGGATTTGATATTTGATGAGTAATGGACATTATTTCTGTGGATAAGACAATAAGTTAGCTGACAATAGTAAAAATCTGTGATCTATTTATTTAACTTCAAGTTACTTGTATATATCAAAACCTCTGGTTTTTTATTTCTGATTTTGATTTTGGTGATTTAATTAAGATTAATAATTTTTTTGGGCTTCAATAAAATAAAAACTTTAATATTGAATATAAATCTATTCAATATAAATATAAAATAATTCAAACTAATAAATAATTTTTGGGTAAAATGACAACATACTTTGAAATTATTTGATCCGTTCTCTGTTTGTTCTTTTACTCTTAGAACTTTTGTTTCCTTTTCACTTTCTTTCTCCTTTTCATCAGCTGCTGGACAGATATTTTTTCCACAGTAATTGCAAGATAAAAAAACATTTTGGGGTGGAGGTTTTACTGCTTTAAGGGCTATATCAAATTTGGCTCGTATGTGCCACATTCTCCATTGGTTTAACATATCTCGGTAACTAATGATAAATTTAAACAACATAATTAAATACAACAAATATTAAGAGGACGTGATACCCGCATGTGTTGCCTCTGTCTTACAAGTGCATTATATAGTAAATTTTACGTTCAGCAGAACACGTGTAGCTCCGTTTGCTTAAAAATTAGAGTGAATTGACCTCTTATAAAATTTAAAGGTATGATTGTTATCTAGACAACCTCATATGCTTTTTATTTTATTTAAATTTTAAAGGAAGTTATGAGTATTTTAAGATGCACAAAAAATTTACAATTTTAAAATACTCATAACTCGCTTTAAATTTAATATAAAATAAAAAGCATATGAGGTTGTCTAGATAATAATATTATCTTTAAATTTTATAAGAGGTGAATTCACTCTAATTTTTAAGTATAACAGAGCTACACGTGTTCTGCTGAGCGAAAAATGTACCATGTTACGCATTTGTAAGACGGAGACAACATATGCGGGTATCACGTCCTCTTAAATCTAAATATTATTTCATACCTATTGATCCAACTCATCATTACTGCATTTTCATGAACAATTTCACTAGGGATTGTTTTTAATACTAATATACTAACAGTCTGAATATCTCCTGTACTATCTAAATATCTTTGTAATAATGGAACTACATCTGGAGAAGAACCTAATAATGCAAAAAAAAAAAAATCATTTTAAATTATGAATAATTGTATTTATTTTACCAATATTTATATTTCTTTTCTTAGAATGCTAAATCAATAAATATCAATAACTTCTGAATACTTTTCTTTATAATTGTGAATAATTTAAAATGTAGAGTAATTCAATGTGTATTGCATAGTTAAGGCTCAAAATTTAAGATAATACTATCTAGGATAAAAAATGTAATGAGTAGTTCATAATATCGCCAAAAAATAGAAAATTCATTTTTACATTGTCCTCTATCTGAAGTACAAAGGTAATCAAAATTGTATGTTTATATACATTACAGTTGTTATTGCATACTATTGTCACCTATTTATAGTTTATACCAAATAAATAAATTAGTATAATATTTAATAGCAATAGGCCGACACTGACAGACCAACAACTCTCAGACACTGTTTTTGCTTACGCTGAGATTTATCATTGAATTCAAAATTTCTACATCTATGGTAAAATCAAATTTTCCCTGACTAGGTATACTCGATCCATACTCCACAAAAGAGTAACTATTTGCCCCTTTTTTGTATACAAATTTAAATATTTAAATAAAGATGAACAATTTTAGTTATTTTTTTGTAATTAAAATATATCTTGGGGACCTGGAACTGTTACACACTAGGGCTCGAGAGTCGTTGCATTTGCATATTTTTTTTGAAACAGAATTATTGCTAAGTGAGATAGAAATGTATTGTGAGACACTTTGAAAATCATATCAAATGTTTACAGAGCATATTTAAGTGATTTTTAGATTTTAGAGCTTATATCTTAATTTTGCAATTTTTTTAGAACATTTAATCATTATGAAGATTCAGAGTAAAAATTCCTAAATAAAAAAAATTAATACATTTATATATTGAGAGAATTTACTAGTAGTAACTATATATTCTTGTATCATATTTCTCAAATTTCCATTTGACATTAAAAACAATATTTTCCCTTTAGATTAATATAATGTAGATAGATTAATATATTATAATTATAACTAGATTTATCTGAAATAGAATAATACACAAAATATCTAAAATAGGAACAACTGATGTCAAAATACAACGATTTTCTATAAATACTTTTCTAGTAAAATAATTCAATGATTATTTTTTATGTCATAAATAGACCTACTGCCCTAGCTGTAGTTTTAAACTTCATTATTCTTGCTTCAACCTATATTTTTTTTTATTTCATTATGTCGAAAACCAAACAATCTGCGACAAATCGTTTAAATAGTTTTCTATTTGAATATGGTATATATTACTTTCCTTTTTTATATTTATAATTTTACGAAAATTTTGTGCAAATTAACATTTTGTAGAAAAAATAAAATAAAAGTGCATATTTCTACTTTTTTAAACGCATAAGTGCATGCATATTTAGTACTTTTTATGTGCATTACATATCGAGCCCTAATGATATTTTCAAAATATCTAGATTTATTTTAACTATTAAGCTTATTATGAACTTATTCACATTGTTTTATGGTAAGGTATATTATGTATAAGTGTATAACATTATTATAAAAATTTTATACTATTTAAATATAATATTTTTGGGAAAAATTAAATCAACTAACCATAAAATAAATTATTTTAAACTAAATTTAGTGAAATAAACTTAGTAATATAGGCATTAGGCTGACAGAACGCCTTGATCATAGACATTAATCATATACAATTATTTTTCTTGTTAATCAATTTTAATACATACAATATACTAATAGTCCCTTACATAATTATGAGGTACTCGATGATTACTATTTAGTGTTTTTTCCATTTAAAATAATTTTGAAATTTTACCTGTTAAAAAAATTGCTGTTAAATTTCCTTGATCCAACAATTTATCGGTAATTGTGTTAATATACTCAGTTAATTTTATATCTGATAAAAAAATTGAAGCAAAGGCTATTCTGTCTTCTAATGGTATACCAACTTCGTTCTGAAAAAATATTGATACACAAACTGAAAGATAAATATTAAATTTAAGAAATTAAATATTCACTAGAACAGCGTCATGTGATTCTGTTTCTGATGTTAAAAAAGCAAATGCTGCTCTCAAATATGGATCGGTTAACTTTTCTCTAGTTCTAGAACATAACTCACGCCACATACTATATTTATCAGGACTATAACCTGAAAGTATATATTTTATTTCATTAATTTGAAAAATTAGTTTTTAATAATTAAAATATATGGTCAAATATTTTACTATGAAAAAGTTATTTAGACAGCTGGTCGATTATCGTGCAGATTAAAATATGTTTAAATAAGAGTTCAATTGTCCATTATGATTTATAATACTTGAACAATCTGAAGTAGGTAGTTTTATTAGGTTTAAGTTATGAATATAGTTGTTTGGAATCAAATAGGTTTTTATATAATAGTCAAAATAATATACAGTTATTGACAGTTATAAATTTTAACTTATAACTGACTATAGATGTATTAAAGTATGACTATTTCAAGTCCTTATAATATTTTTCAAATTTTTTTATTTTAAATTACACTCCAATAAACATAATATACGTAAGATGTGTGGAAATTATAATTATTTATATAGAAGTTCTAAAAGATTGCCAATTTACTTTGAAAATTAAAATATAAAACTAAAATAGACATAGTCAACTGTTCAACTATGGGAGGGGGGCTAGAGCCCCCTTAGTTCTTTGGTTATGCTTCAAATATAAACATAAGTTATCCATTTATTATTAATTTAAAATTTCTAAACACCTAGTTTAAAAATCATAAAATATTGTATTGCACCAAAATAAAAACGTGATTGACTTTGCTTCACTTTTGATCATTAGTATCCTCAATGGAAATATTTTTTAGAATTTTCAGTAGATAATTATAAAATACTTTTTGATTAAATAACAAATGTACATTTAAACAAAGTTATACCTGATAAAGCCATTGCAATCATGCTTAAATTGGGTTGTTGATTTGCACCTTTATTCAATGTTTCAATAGCATCACGCATTCTTAAATTAAAAATTGCTATAGAAGCTGCTCTAGTATGAGCATTTTCATTTTCTAATTTTCTTAACAGAGCAGATATATGTAATGCATTGTTACGATCAAATCCCCAGTCACATAAAAATAATGCATTATCCCTGGCTAAACTCCTAAAAATTAAGGAAATACATTTAAATAAATGAATAATTTATGTTAAGTAATATTATAAGTATAATTTTGATTTCATTTAAATAGATTATAAAAAAAAAAATGCAAACAATAAACCAAATAACATCCAATACTAGATACTTAGATAACAAATGTACTAGGAAGACATTAAAATAACTGAAAACCATAATTCAATCATCATTGGACGTATTGCCTAGCTTACCAAATATAAGGTATACTACAAGTGTATCAATAAATGTAACCTTGGTCTCAAAGAAATTATAAAACTTACAAGGTTAATAAATTCCTCTCCTGATTATTTGATAATTTAAAATTTATACATACCGATAAGTTTTTACTGTGCCCTGGATATCAACCCATTGAACATGCTTTAGTTCCGATTTAGGCATAG
The DNA here is from genome assembly GCF_037042655.1 of Diuraphis noxia. Classification (NCBI taxonomy): domain Eukaryota; kingdom Metazoa; phylum Arthropoda; class Insecta; order Hemiptera; family Aphididae; genus Diuraphis; species Diuraphis noxia. Next base: position 53,998,391 of record NW_028301712.1, read on the forward strand.
AAGATCCAGAATCTAAGCCAAGAACAGTTCTAAAATTATTTTTTCAAATTAGAAATATGTTAAAATTCTATCTATGTAGATCAATGGAATGATTTTTCATATATTTTTATGTTTTTAAGGATACAATTTTAAGATGAAACTGACTTTAAGCATAATATCTCAAATCTTGTACAATGTATTTTTTATCAACAAAACTCGGGCTTTATATTTACTTCAACCTTGGTCCAATATTTACATAAATATTTTAAGCTGAAATTTCTGAAACTTGAAGAATTTTAACAGCCCTTAAGAGGACGTTTCACCCGCATGTGTTGTCTCCGTCTTACAAGTGCGTAACATTGCAAAAACTGCTTTGCGCGGGAAAGAACCGAGAAAGATACAGTTATAACTAAGAAACGAAATTTTCACCACATAAAAAGGAGATTTTTTTCTGTGCAATATCGTTTTTATTTTTTCGATATCACTTATACAAAAAAAATTCTTATTGTTTTATAATACATTAATTTTGCGTTTTTTAAGCACGAATAACTTTTTTTGTAGTTCTGATATCGAAAAAATAAAAACGATATTGCACAGACAAAATTCTCCTTTTTATGTGATGAAAATTTCATTTCTTAGTTATAACTGTATCATTCTCGGTTCTTTCCCGCGCGAAACAGTTTTTGCAATGTTACGCACTTGTAAGACGGAGACAACACATGCGGGTGAAACGTCCTCTTAAAAGAAAATGATAAGACAAGAAATATTTTCTAAAAAACACTATTTTAAATTCTATACATTCATTAGAGCACTCAAAACATATAAGTTGCTTGACAAATAAGTAATATTAATAGTTTTCTTTATATTATTAAGTTACCTACTTTATTCCTGGAAATGGTACATTTGGAGTTGTAGGTACAATACCAGCCCTAGTTACTTTTCTATTTAAATCCAACCAATTCCATACGTTTTTTATGATAGGATCATCTACAAGTTTAGCATTCTCTGCAAAGTCCTAAATCAGTAAGAAATAAATATGATAAAATAAATTTAAAGTTTTTATAATTGAAAATATCTATACTTTAATGCCATATTGTGAAAACGCACGCATTTTAATAATAGTTGATATATCTTCAAATGAAGAATAAACTAAATCTTTATCACTTATATATTTAAGGTTGTGCTGCCCATATGTCCAAGCTATATTTGATTTAGTGGACCAATTCAAAGTCATCCTCTCAAATACAAAATAATCATTTAAAACACCTAAAATAGTCATGTAAAATAAATGTAAACTACAAAGAAATATAATTAGAAGTACCAAACAAATGTTACCAGTTTGAGAAATAGCTAGTAATCTATTTTCATGAGTTGGATGCCATGAAAATGAAGCTAAATGTATGTTGCCTTGTCCAGGATGTACAGTTCTCTCTAAAGCAGAAGGTTCAGCTTCATCCATGCTTTGTTGCATATCATGTAAGCTTATAGCCATAGTGTCTTTTTGTAAAGACCCTAATAAATTATGCCTAGTAAAAACAATACAAAATACAAAACGATACCCAAGAGGAAAATGTATTTATCATTTATGTATCAACACTAATTTATAAAATAAAATTACATGTTTTTAAACATTTATACATAAATAGAAAATAATGTTAGTAATAAAAGTTTAAAACTTATAAAATCTTACCTTGTCGGACACCATTGAACTTTAGAAACGCTTTTACTCTGTGTTAAAGTTACAACTGGTTTTTCTAAATGCCTTGAGTCCCACAAAACTATACTATTATCACAATATGAAACAATATGGTTATTGTTATACACTGCTATATTAATACCATACACTGCTCTAGTTTGAGTTACATTTATTGATTTAGATGCATCTAAAAATTAAATTTTATAAAACTTAGTTATATATATATATATTCTAGTGATGGGTTGAATCCCGATTTTTTAAATCGAACCTAACTTTGAATTTTTTCAAACCCGAACTGAACAGAACTTTAATATTTTCTACCAAACTAAACCTAGAATCAGTTTAAGTCGACCTCAACATATTTATTATTCATTTTCAAAGTATATACAAAATATTATCATTAATTAATGATTATATAGTCATTATTTCTAAATAATCACTATCAATTTTTATTTTTTTTTTAAATAACTTTTGAATTATACAAATATTTGTTCTCTGAATTACCGTGGCTATTAAGCCCAAAATCGAGTTTGATTTTCAAACAGTTAAAGATGCTAGATAGTTTGTTTCAAATTTATTCAAACATCAAGGGCTCGATTCGGTTCAGTTTGAGATTTGAACAGTTTGACCCATCGCTGATATATATAATTTAATCTTAAAGCTACCAATTAGTAATTTTTAAGCTGTATTTTAAATAAATTTACCTCTGATATCAATGCAACGAATGTTTTTAGTATTGCAACTAACAGCTAAAACATGAGGAGATGAATTAAACCAAGCTAAAGAATGAGCAGTTTCTCCCGTTCCATAATCAAAGAATGGTTTTCCTGGCGATAATTCAGCATTAATCAAAGGACTTTTTTCTACATCCCATATTTGAACACATTGATCAGAACGGTGTCTATCCAAACCACAAGCTAATAAATTATAATTAACTGGATTCCATGATATTGCATTACATTGACGAGAAAAGCGTGAATCTTAAATAATATAAAAATACAAAAATTAAATTTTATTTTTAAATTAAATTGATTTTTCTTACTTGGTCCTAATTCAAGTCCAGCTAACGTATTATTCACGGTTGCTAAACCAAATGTACAAAAAGTCACTTTGCCATTAGCATGTCCAATAGCCAGCATAATTTCAGACTCTGGTTTTGGATATATATCAATGCACTTAACATAACGGTGGTTTGTACTTGTTGCTAACAAATTAGCTGCTGTATTAGAAGACAAAACTAAACCTATAAAAGTTTTAATACTATAGATTGTATACTTAAATATAAAATATAAACAATTTTGTATAATCATTATTAATAAAACCTTTTGGAGTGTCACTACTTTTAGAACCTTCAGAAATGGTGGTGTTTATTACTTCGTACATTCGAATGTCAGGACCCCAAGTAATAAATTTATTTTTATGTACTGGAGACCACTGAACTTCCAGTTTTGGTATATCTCCCCTAGACATAAAAAATGATAATTTAATAAAACACATAAACAAGAACTATACAAATAGTGTAAATATGTATTTATATAGTTGAGCAAATTTAAATTATACACTATTACCGAGAGACAAACATAATGACAAGATTTCAGTTCGATGTATGCTTATCATCAAATTACAAGTAAAACGCTTATATTTAATAATATAAATTAATAGTAGACTATACAGGACCTTCGATGTTTCAAAAAAAAATTAGTCTCTGTATTAATAATGTATTAATAATCTGATTTAAAATTTAATAGTGTATTCATCAAATAATTCCCATTTGTCAATATGAAAACTGAAAACTGTAAATACACTAAATACTAAAATACTAAATTGAAAAATACGCTGACTGCAGAGTGATACTGGTTATTGTGGTTAAGTAGAAATGGCCAAATGCCAAATGGGTAAAAACAAAATATTTAATATTTATGTCTTATTGATAATTCATCATGGTATCATGCATCAATGATAAAGAAAAAGATAATAAATGTGATTTCCCCACCAAGAAAAACTCGTTTTAATTTATGTAGTATTAAGGTATTATGACCAAGACTATGCACAAATCAAAAATTTTAATAATTTTTCTCACAATATTTAAATTTTTAAAAATTAGTACAATAATTATTGTCTATTATCTATTATAAAAGTATATTATTATGATTGTATACATCGTGTGGAAATGTGGAATAACATCAAAAGATTAATATAAAAGTGTAGTGACTTTTCGATGTACCTATTGGCTATTAATATTCCAATTTTCAAATAATTGTTACTCCTAGACAATAACTGAATAACTAGTTACCGTGGTTGTAGTGAATGTCGTTGGTGTACCATGAATGGCCGTCGACCCGACCCGACCCCTTTCCCTATCACCCGTTATTTGCATGTTGCAATCCGTTTTTCGTCTAGTCACTTTTCTCAGCGACTCAGCTGCGTTGTTTCAAAACCAGCATTTTCGCATGATACATTATATTTATTCAACGTGTACTGGTAAGATTATTATTTCAAATAAAATTGTGTTAATTATACGATAAGGTAGTAAAAATTACTAAGTTCATATCGCCCTTTAGAGGAAAGTGTTCAAAATTTTTATCCTTATGGTGTACATTGTAGAAATGTGATAAGGTTTTACATTTTAATTTCTCTTTAATATTTTAATCATCTTCACAATTCTTTCATTTCAACTTTAATGATCAATGTTTATAATTTTTAAATTAATAATCAATCTATACATTTAATTTAATACAATTTAATATAGGTAAATGCAACCAAACAATTATTTACTTATTAATAGAATATTATAGGTACTTTAATAATACACTTATTTTGATAATTTTAATATAGCATAGATTTATTATTCAGCTGATGCTTTAGTTAAGTTATTATTTAATACTGATTGTTAAAAATCCAAAAGTAAATAGTCTTTATTATACTAATTATTATGGAATATCTGGGTTACAGTATTATTCACACTTCACTCATTTTGAATGAGTTATATTATCTGTATTCTGTGGTGATTGTATTGTATGTGTTTATTAGTTTCTCTATAAAGTTGTCAGTTTCTATTGAACCTATTTATTATTACAGCTATGGATTATTATTTGACTGACAGTACTGCATAACAGTCATCTGTTAATAATGTCATGAACTCATAAATAAGTTGTAAAGACTCCAAAATTATCATTGTGTTGTTTTAGCATAGGGTATATTATATTATTTTTTCACGTATATCTTTTATAATATAATTAATTAATTAAATGTCTTATGCTTAGCTCAAAATCAAAAAAAAAATGTATCTATGATCTTAATGTTGTTCTTTGTACACTAATAGATTTTCAAGCTTTTAACTCCTGATCATACTTGATTTCGTGTATAAGATCATCTATTGATAATTATTTTTTCATGATTTATTTAAAATACTTATTTCTGGTCAAATTCAATCAATGTACTTAATAATTAAAACAAAATGGTAACTTATGATTTTTTATTTGCGTTAATATCTATAGTTCTAAGTACTATAATTATGTAATGTTACACACAAATAATAAGTTTTGTACATTGATTTAAACTAAAGCAAGGCTTACTAAATAAGAATATATATATATTTTGGTAAAAACTGTTAAATTTATAATAAAATAAATATCTATAGCCTGTTCAGCAAGTTAAACATGCAGCAACCTGATAAAAACCTGTTCTTTGCAGAATTGCTGTGTTCCCTTGCTGGACAAAGTACCATAATTAACGTTAATACAAATGGTTAGCTGCTTATAATATGAAAATCTTTATAACATTGGTTTTTAAGGATTTAAGTTGATTCAAAACAATTTGTTTAAATTTTATTTTCAACCATGAGTGATTTTTTTCTTCTCCATTTTGTATAATATCAATTTTGAATCTACCACTAAAATTTCACTTTATGAGTTGTCAAAATGCTTGAACCTGTCCCCCTCACCCTATCATTATTTGGCTCTGGTACAGAACTAAATCTGGGCCTTGAACATTTTGCTAGTCTATAATGAAGTAATTATGTGCATGAACGGCGAGCCCCTCGAAAGTCCGAGTCCCAATACCATGGGTCCCGCTGCCTGCTTCACCCCCCCCCTCTTTGTGGGGCCCCTGCGCTTGACTATGGTTGGTTAGATATACTCATAGCTGAATAACATGGTTTGTTGTCAAAATATACTACTTGTATGCTGTGATATGCATTTCATTGATATCTTGTAAAATAACATAAAAAAATAATTTTATCCCATGATTTATGACGTAAGCCTGTCTCCAATTTGAATGTAAATATTATAGTTTGGAGATAGCGTGAAAAAGTTGTGCTAAAAGACCAGTGTTTTTTTTTTTTTTTAACATGGGCGTTAACTCCCCTAGTGGTTATTTTGATTTGTTAGAGGGGCTTTCAAATGCGGAATAATGGAAAAAATAAAAAACACCAGTGTCAAGTAATTCACATTATCGTATTATGCCTTCATTTTTGTATAGAAAAGTTTAAATTAGAGTCAATTAATAAAACATGCATTTATTAAACATTAAGTGTTTTTATTTCAATTTAAAAATGATACATAAAGGTATGATATGTTTTGTTAGAAGAGGGGCTTAAGCCATCAGTTATCTCAATAAAAGGTCGATAATCACTAGCATAGACCTATAATGAAATATTAATATGACTATAGTTGGTACAGGTCTATCCTTCCTATATTATCTATGGTTTTTGAACAAGCTTAATAACCATGGTTTGGTGTCTAAAATTATATTATTGTCAAAATTATAGAATGTTACATTTATTTTGGAAGTGATTTTTATTATTAAGTATATTTGTTTTTTTCTCCATCTAATACATCATAAATTCAATCTATCATGTTTATACTAATGGTTATTAAGTAAAAGTGAAAGTAATTGTTTATTTTTACATGAAAAAAAATCATTAGTTTTTAAATGCTTACTTTCCCAATTGGCCGATTACTCTACTGATGCATTTCTTTGTATTACACTGCTATAATAAAATCTTTGATGTTTTTTTGTTCGCCCATTAGAAATTGTATTAATTAAATTATGTATAATATTTAAAAAAATTTAAAAATATATTTTCCATATTAAGTTATATTATTGATAAAAATATTATGAAAAACAAAAGTAAATAGATAATAATTTGGACGAGACAAAATGTTTTTCTATTAATGTATGGAATATGTTAAAAAAATGTTAGTGAATCTTTTTGTATTAATTCTTGACACTTATTTATTGCAGCTATTAATAACATTCAATTATAACTGTTATTTTTTTTATTTGCTTTTAGAGTTATAATTTTAAAATAGTACTCCAATAATAACAAAATTGATACTAGAGTATACAAGTGTCAGCTGTTATAGAATTAAAAATTCTTAAATATGGATACTTCATCTTTAGATTCAAGTAATGACTTTTTGATTGAAGATGAAACTAATTCGAAGGTTAACACTTGTAACATTTGCAAGTAAGTTGTTTTGGAGTTAGGTAAATTGGGTCCCCGATAATTTGGTTATATTTTAAAAGTGACAAGTTAAATTCCAGGTATAAAAAGATAGTTGGTAAGTTAGGTCTAGGCTACAGGCGCACCTGCCTGCTCCAGTCGGAAGCATATAACGGTTTCCATGACCCAAAGAAGTTTCCAAATGTTTTGTAGAACATCTAATGACCAAACAACCTAATGACAATCAAATATAGTTATTTTGTAATTATTTATCTAATAGAAACTTATATCTCACCAGATTCTATATTTCCCTCAAATATTTGGTCTGAATTTGCAACTACCACAATGCGTACAACAAATTTGTTGAGAATCATATCATTCTTGATTACATTAACTCTTTTTACTGCCCTCATCCTAATATTTTTGATTTTGTTGACAAACTATTAACAGTATAATGAGTACAGTCAGAGTTGCATGTAAAATTAAGAACCATAAAATGGGATGAATGTTCCAACATTTTTTTTCTAGAATTGAATTTTTCCTATTATCTTTTTTTTTTCTGGAACTCAGTTCACCGAGATATGGCCATTTGGGGTCCAAATTACCAACTAATCATTTTATACTTTAAATATGTTTATATGTTAATGCAATTGTGTTGTTACAGAAATGAGTATATGTGTCCAAGGGTTCTCAACTGTTTGCATGTATTTTGTGAAAAATGCATCTTACAACTTGTTAATGTTAACTCAATGTTTAGTGTTCTTAATATAATTTGTCCTACATGCAGTCAACCAACAACTGTATGTATTTAACTTGTATTATTTTAACTAACCATTGTGTATTTAAATACAGATATTTATCTGTATTGTATTTTACAATTTATATACAGACTCAATTGAATCGTGGCACTTTGACATTACCCCAAGATTATGTGACAAGGGATATTCTGGAAGTTGAAATGTTGAAAGCTAATAGACTAGTTTGCAAATCTTGTAGAGATAACAAAGAAGCGACTCATAAGTGTATTACATGCTGCAATTTTTTGTGTTCAAGTTGTGAAAGTATGCACAAGGTATTGTTTCAATTGATGGATTTTAGTTATTTGTGCTTAAAAATATAATTTTTTTAAATACTGATAAGTATTTTTTTATTAGATGCTTGTAACCCCAGGACAGTATCACTATATGGTATCCATCGATGAAATGATTCAAAGTGCTCAGGATAAAACTGCTCTACATAAAATGGTTTTATGTGAAAAACACAATAATGAACAAATGGTGTACTATTGCAACACTTGTAATGTAAGTTATAACAGTTATAATTATAAAATATAAGATCTATGTCTATATTTGTTAATGTCATATTATTTTATGTAATCTGATGAATTTGTTTTCTAAATTTTAATTTAAGAGTATAGTAAAACCAAATTTTGTATTAAGTGTGGAAGAGTAGTACTAAATTGAATAAATTAGAATCAAGTTGTATATTATAGAAATCATTATTTAATTATGTTAGTGTAATCACTGATTTTAAGAATAATTTTTGTTTTTTAATTAATTTAAATTAGTGTAATATGAATTAACTTATATTTTTTGTAATTTTATATTTAACTTAACACTTTATTTGCAGGAGTTGGCTTGTACTAAGTGTCTTAATATACCTTCTCCGAGAACATGTCAACATAGTTATGATAGTCTTTCGAATGCTTACAAAAAATATGGAACTGAGTTAGAATATCTAGTGCGCGAAAGTAAGAATGTCATGAAAAATGTTTCAACTTTGCCAGCTACATTAGAAAAAGCATTGGACAATTTACAAACTTCTCATGATCATGTAAAATCAAATGTAGAAGAAACTTTTCATGTAATAATTATATTATTATAATTTAATGATACATTTTGTTTAGCTTAATTTTTTTTTCAGAGTTTTAAAGCTATTTTAGAGACTTGTAAAAACGAGGTATTGGTACAGCTTAAATCCTCCCAAAAACAACAAGAGTTAAAGATTATGGACAAATTTGAAGAGTAATATTATTAGTATTATATTATTATGTTAATTTTATAGTTAGATATTTATTAGATGTTTAATTTTTGCTTTTAAGGGTAAAGAAAATCACTGACAACATTAGTGGAGTACAACAATTTGCCACACGTTTATTAGAAAATGGAAGTGAATCAGAAATTATGGCTTTAAAAAAATTAATTTTTACTCAGATGCTTCAATTATTTGGTCAAATACCGGATGTTGATGTAGATACTAAACTTTTGTATTCTCCTGATGTTAGTGGTTTTGAAAGTCATTGCCGAGTAAGTCAATCATTTCTAATTTTAATTCAATGATACATTACAATCTTTTCCTAATTTACATTTACAGAAATATTTTGGGAAAATTGAAACAGAACTAGGGATAAATGTTGCGGTTGCACCTATCTCTCCACCTACTCCAAGAACCAACTTTTTAACTGACCGTGTGTTTCCTCCGCCTATGTTGTCTCCAATGGTTGAATCACAGATATTTGATTTAAACTTGGCTCGCTTATGTTCATTAAATGTTGATGATAATCCTATTTTATCTTCAATGTCATCTCCTGATTCATTAGGTGATTTATTAAATACTTCAACTAGTATGGATGGTAGTTTTGCTTTAAATAATTTACAGGCACTTGCAAAACTAGATAATTTGAATATCAACAATAACAATAATAGTAAGATATTTTTGTTTTAAATTTTAAAAATAAATAATAATTTTGTAATTTTTGTTGGATATTTAGGTATGCTTCAAAGCCTGATGAGTCCATTAGCTTTGAATCCATCTGGCTTAGACCCATTTTCTGTAGGTAGTGTATCATCTATGAGTTCTCCTACAACTACTTTATCTCCTGGTACGTTTTATACTGAAACATTGATTACATTTTTGATAATGAAAATATGAACTACAAATATATTTTAGATATTTATGGAGTAGCTACTAATTCTACTTGGTACAGCAAAGAAAGAAGAGCTCCGCCAACTCGACCAAAACGTCATTCTAGTAGGCCTAGTATGGATATAGTAGCAAAATTTGGTCAAATGGGTAGTGGTATTGGACAATTCCATTCTCCTCATGGTTTTTGTCTTAGTCCTACAGAAGATATTGTTGTTGCTGATACGCACAATCACCGTATTCAGGTAACTTACTGTAAACTTAATTATTTATATTTAGTTAAAAGTTAATGTTTTTAAGGTATTTGAAAAAGATGGTACTTATAAGACTGAATTTGGCAGAGAAGGGAAAGAGGATGGATATTTATTCTATCCTAGAAAAGTTGTTTTCTTAAACCATAATCAAATAGTTGTTTGTGATCGTGGTTCTGATCGATCCAGAGTACAAATATTTGAATATCCTACTGGAAAATTTATAAAAAAGATTCAGGTTCAGTTTATTGAAATCGTGGCTGGAGTGGCTGTTACTGCCAATGGACATCTTGCACTGGTTGATAGTGTACACCCAACAGTATTTGTTTTAAATGTAAATGAAGATAACGGCATAATGAAGTGGTTTGATTGTGATTCATATATGGAAGAACCATCAGATATTATTGTCAGAGGTAATCTTAGAATAAAATGTAATTATGTTATATAAATTGATTCATTTTTTTAAATTTTTAAATTTTAGATGACGATTATTATGTTTGTGATTTCAAAGGACACTCAATTGTAGTTTTTAATGATGAAGGTGTATGTTTAAGACGTATTGGTGGTGAATACATAACTAGTTTTCCAAATGGCATAGATATATCAGAAAATGGGGAAATATTAGTTGGAGATTCTCATGGCAATCGCTTCCATGTTGCAGTTTTTTCTCATGATGGCACTCATTTAACAGATTTAGAGTGTCCTTATATTAAAGTAAGTATTATAATACTGATTTATATTAACCTAAAACAAAATTTAAGTTTTATGATATACTAGAAATACAACCTTAAAAATAAAGCAATACCTGACTAGTATTATTATAATTATTTTAAAATTATGTTTTTAAAGGTAAACTTAAAAATGTGAATATAATTTATAGTAATGTGTTAAGAATTTAAGATTATAGTACTATATAACACAAAAAGTTTTGAAAACTGCTCTTTAAAGAATTATTAAGAAGTCTATGGATATTGGTTATTGGTACTCATACAATATATTATATTCCGTAAATTAAATGTTTGATCAATATTCTAAAAAATGAAAACTTAATACGTAAAACTTTTTTTTTTACGTATTGAATGCAATATCTTTCACCTATTTAAAATACATTGTAAATTATATATTTTTCAAAATATTTCATTCAAATTTTTTGAATCACCATCACAAGTTGTTTCGTTTTAGTACTCCTGGATTTTTTTTCTCTGACTACCTCTTGACCTGAATATCTTTATCACAAACTTTTGGCAAGGAAATACTATCTAACAAATTTTAATAGATTATGTTCATTTTTTTTTTTTAAATATTATATTTTAATTGAATTATGCATTCATACACTTTTGTAGATGCTAAAAAAAAAAACTCAATTTAGAATTAAAGTATTCTTTTTATTTTATTTTTCATTATAAAATAAACTATTTAATACTGTATACAAAAAAAAAAAAAAAACAATTTTATGCAGAGATGATATTACTGAAGATATTAGAAATATTATTTTTAGTAGTGATCTCAACTACAATAATTTTTCAATTTGTTCTATTATTAAATAGTAATTTCTATGCATTTTTATTTTCCTCGTAAATTATTTGAAGGTTTAAATGGTTTAGGTGTACTTAAAAATTATGTTTAAGTGTTAACTTCAAATGCTTATTAAACAGAATAATAAAAACTAACTTTTAAAGTTTCAATCATACCATAATAACTGTATATTATTGTTTATGTATGATTTTCAAACCTTAGATATTCTGCTGAAAGAACTACTGACAAGCAACAACAATTAGTTGTGTTTAATAATGTCTAATTGTTTTGAAAATCATATCATGTGTTTAAAATGTTTCATGAATCAAGACAAATACATTTTTGTTGTATATAATTTCTGGTTTTTCTACTTAAGACCCCCCCCCCCTGCTTCCCAATATTACTAACAGTGTCAAATATGATATCAGAAACTACCCTTAATGTTGAAGTAAAATAAATATCCAAGTACAGTTATTATATATCAGGGGTGACCAGCGAGAAAAGACTTGCGAGCCACCAAATATATTAATAAATATGGAAGAGCCAAAATGTAAAAAAAAAAAAAGATCATATTATTATATAATTGTTATATATATATTCATATATATGATATTGTATTATTGTAAAAAATTTTTTTTTTTAATGTTACGATAAGATGCGAGCGGCAAAAGTCTATGACGCGAACCGCGGTTTGGCCACCCCTGTTATATATTGATGACCAACATAAAAATCTACTTCTTCCAAATCTAAGAGTTAAAATATTTATACTTGTAAATTGATGTAATACTATTTATGATATAAAATCGATAAAATCAATTTTTTTCTTAAAAAGGTTTAACAATTGTCCCATTCATCCATTTCATCATATTATTGTTATAACTCATAACTCATTAATTAACTATACAGAATTATTTTAATTTTATTTGTATAAGTTTTTGGATTGAAAATATAAATATAACAAATATCTCATATCATAAACTAAAGTCGGAAAACCTTATGTTATAATTGAAAGAGTCCTTAAAATTTTAGATATCTTTAGATAAATTTATGAAATGAAATTCTAATGTATAATATAGGTAAAATAAATAACTGTAGAATTCAGCTTACTGAATCGAAGATATAAAAACTAAACTATTTTAAGCTTTACATTCTTCTGAGTTATCGTACAATATTTCTATAAAAACTTAGTAGCAACTAGGGAACTGGTTTAAATGCTCTAAAAACAAGAAAAATGCCTTTGAAAAATATGATTTAATTCACTTATCAGATCTTAAAAAAATTCTCCTTATATTATTTTTGAAATTGAAAAGATTGGTTTTTTTTGTCATACATTTTTATTCTTATTAATTATTTGTATAGTTTTATTATTCTTTTTACTCTAAAAATTTTATCAAAAACATTAAAAATAAAATAAATATTATTTATTTTATTCTTTTAGAATGAATTCTCACTAAATTGTTATCAAATTGTATGCATTATTATATTAAAATAACTTAAAATCTTAAAAATGTAAATACAAATTACATTTTTTAATTGCTTGATGTATCAAGTTAACTTTGTGCTTGGAAAATAATTGAATAAACATTTATAAAATTAATGCAATTTGCATTCAAATCCATCAGAGAAAAGGAGTAACCTATTCATTAATTTTTATATTTTAATTAAAATAATAAAATTTGTTTTAGGTGTCTCGTTGTTGCGGGTTGAAAATCACTAGTGGTGGTCATATTGTTACTTTAGCAAAAAATAATCACCATGTTCTTGTCTTGAATGCAACTATGTAAGTTATTCAAAAAAAAAATCAGAAAAACCCCTAAAAATGTATTTGTTAACTTTTTTTTCCTGTTATTCTTCAATTTTTATTATATAAATAGTTAATTAATTTTTGAGACTGCTCGAAGTGCATTTTTTTTGTTTTTTTTAGATTTAGCAAATTTATTTTTAAGAACACTGACATTTTACTGACTTTCTTTTCTTTTATATCATTATTATTATTATTATTATTAAATTAATTTATTTCCTCAACAAGAAAAGTAATTTTAGTTCCTATTTATTAAAAGGTAAAAAATGTATGAGCTGTTTTTGTTTTTATTTTAAAGTCTCATTTTATTAATTTCTTGTATTAAGATATATATTGTAAGTCATTTATTATATACGTCGTATATATATTATTATATTATTATTATTTTTTTTTTTTTTTTGTAAATAATGGACGTTTACCTCGTTTAAACAATCTAGTGAACTTTTTAGTCAAATTAATCTAGATAGATTTTTTTTGGAATTTTAATTATATTTTACATATATATACACACACATTATTATCATTATTTTATAAAATGCATGTTGTTTAATTGTTAGTTAACTTGTTGTTGGTGTTCTCATACCTAATTGCAATATTAAGATATTATTTTTGTTGTTATTCTGGTTACTAATTAGTACCAATTATAATGTTATTTGTTATTACTATTTTTTTTTTTTACTTTGATTTAAAATCAAGTGTTTCTTATTCGCTCAAACTTAAACGTTCCGTAATTATTAAACACATGTTAAGCTAATTTAAAATAAATATTACGATACATTTATTAATTATTACTTTCTTGGTTCTATATTTATGTCACATCATGGAATTAATATAAAATCTAGTCATCTAAAACTAAAGCCATTTTTTTTTTATATCGGCCATAAGGCATGAAGCATTAATAAAATAAACTTCATGTTATAAATACTGAATTAAAAATTAATTTTATTTGAAATAATTATTATTATTAGGACCAAGAACTAAATATTTTTCACTAATCGTACATGATAAGATATCTGCTCTTGTTTTTAACAAACTTATTTATTTATTTTGTAAATATAAAAATGTTAAAATTCTTCCTTGTCAAAACATATTTATCATAATTATATTTTAAATATTTGATTTTGTTGTAAATATTTAAGAAGACTGAATCGCTAAAAATATTAAGTGATATTTTTGTTATTTTTTTTCTTTTATTTTTAAGAACTAAGGAAATTGTTTTATTTACCGAATTATTTATATCTATTCTATGTTATTATTACGTTCTATTTTAAGTTGCAATAAAACAAATTGTTTACTCTACATAAACTGATAATTATATATGAAAACAATGATAAAAATTACATGCAACAAAATAATATGTAATGAATATATATATATGACCTTGTTGATTCCTAATAAGTCATATGGCACGTGTGGTAAATTAAATAACAAATACTTACTGTTCAGTTATCTTTCAATTAGCTGCAGTTTTAGTTCTTTCTATCTAGATCCAACAGATATGAATATTGTCACCAAGTTTTTTAACTGCAATATTTTAAAAGATGGAAAAATTCTTGCACACGACCTGTGGGTTGTGGATGGTCAAATAGCAAATCCAGAAACTATATTTTACGATAATAAAAAAATACCAGATATTGAAGTTGATTGCCTAGGATCTTTAATAACACCTGGATTTATAGATTTGCAAATTAACGGTCAGTATATAGTTGTACGATATTTTATTTTACTCCTATCATAAGCTTGAATAACTAACTATGTTCAAGTCATTCTTATTCCCTAATTTGACAATTGTTATAGATGCTCTTAAAATTCCAGAAAATGTAGTGATTATATTCAATATTTGTTTAAATACAATACTTTAATAATAAAGGTTCCCCATTTAAAAAATAAAATAAAATGTAAATTATATTACATTATCTTTATGACCTTGTAAGTTGTTATTATAGATTACATGCTGTTACCATAATATCATACTATTCAACTATAAATTGACATAACATCATATAAGCAGGCTGTGTAAGATCAATGTATAATTATTTATCTATTTAAAAAATAAAAACAGATAAGACTAGGATTACAATGTTTATATAGAATCTTATTAAATACCTTATTGTTTCATTACATATTTATTTTATATTATACCTTTATACAATTTTAAAACAAGTATTGCCAAGATAAATGCCTTATTTTCTATTTATGTATATAACTTATTCAATATTAGGTTAATTTTATATTTTAACAACAAATGAAACCATTGTTATTCATTCAATATTTGATAACGGTGTCTAATTTTTTACCATCTACAATTTGTAGTGCACTTGTGTTAATCGTTATGTGTTTGAACCTACTGTAAAACAATTAAGGTTATTGACATATTAAATTGGCAACACAAAGAGTTAGTAAAAAAAAAATGAGATAAAAAACCCTTATACCCATAATTATGAGTGATTGAGAGATATAAAACTAGAGATCACTATTTGTATATTAATAAATGAAAAGCTTATATAAATTTGAATAAACTTTGATAAATTTATAAATCATAGAGAAAATTTTATTGACTCATTAATCGACCATTCGAGCACATTGAATTTTTATCACATATTGCAAAACAAAAATGTTTTATCCAAAATAGGATTTAATATTTGATGATTTTCTAAATGACTAAATAACCGAGAAAAATCTTTTGTAATTAATTCAAAAACAATAATTATGTTTTTTAAATGTATATATTTTTAGAATACATCTATTGATTACCGTCACCAGTAAGCTATTTGCCTATTGACGTAAATTGCTAATGTCACTGTAACTCCAATTTAAAAATAAAAAATAAATATTTAACTATTCTTAAACGATCAAAACAAGTAAATTAAGTATAAGAAAAGGCTTTACATCAGGCTCATAAAAAATGTATTAATTTAGTTTACTAAAATTAAATAGACCTATCAACTTAATCATTTAAAATACCATTTACTCACCATTAATTTATTAAATGTTAAATGATTGTTTAAGCAATCCAGCATTTAAGTAAAAAAATGTAACGTATGTACCTATAGGAGCTTTTGGAGTGGATTTTACTCACCATAGTGGAGATGGGCTTGATAGAGTTAGAAAAGGATTATTACAATACGGTGTAACTGGATTTTGTCCTACTATTGTCTCAACAACCAGTTCAAATTACCATGAAGCAAGTATAATATTAAAATACTTTTAAATTATTTTGGTACTTACTATTAGTTTTGGTTGTGTGCAGCGGCGTAGCCAGGATTTTTTTTCGTGGGGGGGGGGGGGCTGATCAATTTTTAAAATTTGTAAAATACAATTTAAGACTTTTTGATTGAATATTAGTAGATCATTACAATAATTTTTAAATTTTATTAACATTTCGGGGGGGGGGGCTGCAGCCCCCTGGCTACGCCACTGGTTGTGTGTAATTGTTGATAAACTAATTCTTGAGTTATGAAAATTAAAACTACATCACTAGTATATATAGGGTGTAACAGAAAGATATGGCAAATGAAACATATAAGAGATATGACATTCTGTCATCTCTTTCTGTTACTAACTGTAACTGTATACCATATATTATTATTATAATGAAAACATACAAAAAATGTTATTAAGAAATTAATTATTTATATAAATTATTTTCATAGTTATTATTAGATTTTATAATTTAGTTAGGTATACCATAATTTTCATTTATATTTTATTTTCAGATATTACCAAAGTTCAAACGTTGTCATGGTAATGAACAAGGAGCTGCCGTTTTAGGGGCACATGTTGAAGGTCCATTCATTAATAGTCTAAAACATGGGGCACATAGTATTTCTAATATAAAAACCTTTGAAAATTCTAATTTAACAGATACTTATGGTAGCTTAGATAATATAGTAATAGTTACTCTAGCTCCTGAACTTAATGGTTCAATGGAGATAATAAAACTATTATCTAACAACGGGATTGTAGTATCATTAGGACATACATCATCAGATATGGAAACTAGTATACAAGCAGTAAAAAATGGAGCTACATTTATTACACATTTATTTAATGCAATGCTTTCTGTAGGTATACTTTATTACATAACAACAATTGTTTGAACAAATTGTGTTTATAGTTTCATCATAGAGATCCAGGATTGATTGGACTAATAGCATGTCCACCTAATGTTGAGAAGCCATTATTTTTTGGTATTATAGCTGATGGTACTCATACACATCCAGCAACATTAAAAATAGTCCATAAAGTCAACCCAAAAGGACTTGTATTAGTAACAGATGCATTGTCAGCCATTGGACTGCCAGATGGAATTCATCACTTGGGTGATAAGCAGATTGAAGTAAAGAATTCAAAAGCATACATAGCAAATACAAATACATTATGTGGTAGTGTGACTTCTTTAGATGAATGTATGAGATATTTTATTAAATCAACAAGTAAGTTTATAACTTGTGAGTTTAATAATTGATATAATTGTTTATGAATAAAAAATATATTTAAAGATTGTAGTGTTGCTGAAGCAATTGAGACAATAACCTTACATCCAGCTCAAGTTTTAGGTATTCAACAATTTAAAGGCACACTTAACTATGGAGCTGATGCTGATTTTGTTTTTTTGGGGCGTGAATTGAATGTTCAATCGACTTGGATCAATGGACAATGTGTGTTTGAACATAATAGTGGACCTGGTTATATCGTGAAAAAAACTACATAATTATTTTTTAGTAATTACTTCACAATTTATTAATTTTTGAACCAATATTATAATTTAATCAATAATATCACTTAATGTACATATTATGAAACTTAGATTGAATATAAAGACACTAATGGGATAGTCCCATTAATTGATTAAAGAATGTAATAAAATAAATACAACTTAGAAGTACGTTTTTCAATTTACTGTCTTGCTTCTGGATTTGATGCCCCAGCAATCATCATAAATATGACTAATGGTAATATATACATCCACTGAAATAATATGTTTATTAGTGACCTAACTATTTCATATAATTTATAATTGAACAAGCCATACTTTTGATTGGTTTATTAATTGTAAATAGATTATTAATGTAATTTACACAAATTGTAAAATAAGTATATAATATATATAAAAATAAATATATTTTATTAAATGGACATCTTAAAAGAAAATAATATAGTGTGTTATGTTAACCTGATTTGTTTTTTTGTACTTTTTCAATGTATTTATTAATTTTAAATATATTTTTACTTACATATTTTCCAAGCATTGATTTAT
Source organism: Diuraphis noxia (assembly GCF_037042655.1). Lineage (NCBI taxonomy): Eukaryota > Metazoa > Arthropoda > Insecta > Hemiptera > Aphididae > Diuraphis > Diuraphis noxia. The sequence goes on from NW_028301712.1 coordinate 54,017,261, forward strand.
TATTGCTTGATTTTCCTTTTTCCCTAGCGTCACGTTCACGTTCCATTTTCTGAATATAAGTTGCAGTATCAGGTCTATAAATAACCAAAAAAGTTAAATAAATATATATGTTAACCTAATCTATATAAATAATACAACATTTTAATGTAACAAAATCAAAATACAAACACTGGACTGCTTTCTGGTCTTCTGAAAAATACTGTAGTTGTATAGTCACTAGTGTTCAATTCATTAAAACTGTTGCAGTTGTTAGATGTAGTAGCTAAGTTAACTGCAAACGGAGAGTCTAAATGATCCAAATGTAGGGTCAGTATATCATTTAATTTAGATCCAACGATAAGACATGCTCTAGTAAAAGTGAGAAAATGTATTTCTTTGCCAGACAATGTTTTGACAGTCACTTTTAATCTGTATAATTCATTTTTAGATGCTAATTGCTATAAATAAATGAATTTAAATACAAAAATAGTTAATTGAATATTTATTAAATTATTACTTTTAATAACTGTATGTCTGAATCATTAATAGATGTAGTAGATACAACATCATTCCTAGACTCCAAATTCACAAGAATAGAACTGCGTTTTGTGAAACCAGCATTGGGAATCAATTCATGTTCTAAATAAATGTCAGTTATTGAATCATAACTTGAATCCTGAAAATAAATTGACAAATTATAATTATTTGACACAGTTTATTTTCAATACTCTTTACTTACAGAACAGTAAATACCACTAAACACTGAATAAAATAAGAAGATTAGTTTATAATGCATCATGTTGACGTTTTTCCTTTATCCTTTAAAATAAAAAAATAATACATAAGAGATTAAAATTTAAAAAAAAAAACATTTGCTTTGCACCAGTAACAAATACTATAATATAAACTAAATTATGTAGTTGACATAGAAAGTATTGTATTTAACAATATGTTAACAGACTACAATTTAAAAAACTCATATTCATAATGGATAAAATAATTTATAACAATAAGTAGATTACTCACTAGTCACTATATAGTCAGTTATCACTATACAATACTATTACTCAAGGTGGATCTATAAGATCTAATGTGTAACTTTAGTTTCCATCATAAACATATTCTAATAGTTACTGTTTAATTTTTAATATTGTAGTAGGGTCTAGGTTTCCAATTTTCAATCTTAATTAATTATGTCTAAATGTGTAATTAATTTAATTTTTAATTAAAAATCTTAATAGTTATTAGTTAATAATGTTAATATTATCTCAAACCACAGAATTATATTATAGAGGATATTGTGTTTTGTGTGTTTATGATAGGTACTATGATACGTTGATATGGTACGATAGCGGACTGAAATGCTTATCACGCATGCGCTATGACTATTTTATCAGTTATCAATAATTTCTAGGCTTATCAGAGAGTAAAGTTGTAGGCATAGCACGATTTAAGATAGTACTATCTTAAATCGTGAGGCATAGACCTGTCCTTATACTGAGTATAAGGTCTATGGTTGTAGGGGACTATTTTTATTGGTCTATATTTTTCGTGTACAATATTTGAAATATAATAGGTATATTGTGCCATGGACAAGTGTCAAGTAATCTCGTGTACACAGTCAGTCGTCCAGTCGTGCTTAAACGCTTAGTGCTTACTGCTTAGTAGCGTCACAAATTATTTATTATTTAATAATAATATATATTTATTTTATTTATTATTTATTTTTTTTACTATTAATCTATTTAATGTTCTGTGATAGTATTGATTATAGAATAGTCTATTCCAGAGGTATTCAAACTTTTTCAGCACGCGGCTCCTTTGGGTGTTCACAATATTTTTACGGCTCCCAAATTATTATGAAAAAATTAAAACAAAACACGGATACAATATGGGAAATATGCTATATGGGTAATAATAACAGTGACTAGAAATAAGACTTCAAATGGTCGAATCGCAAGGTGTGTCGTTTTAATTTCCATAACGATTGCAAATAATATTTATAATAATTATACAAGACCTATAGGTATGATATTGGTTTTCGGTGCTTTGACGCGTGGCTCCCTTGGCAAACTCTCGCGACGTCCATGGGAGCCGCGACGCACAGTTTGAATACATCCGGTCTATTCTATAAATTTACACGCCTATGGAGTATATTACGTATTTATGTAAATAATAAATATCACAGTATTTTGTAATTTTGTGTACCTATTATTGTAAATTGTACTATTCAGTAACGCAAATCACCCAATTTATATATGACATATGTCATAGTAGATTTTTCTGATGGGGGGGGGGTCACGACGAGAAACTGCCGTGTACTGCATACAGATTACATAATATACGTTTAATTGTTTAAACATAAAAATATACGGTTAAAGTTACACTTCTTATTTATAGACGATTTGATTTACATCAGATGACTGATGGTGAAATTATAAAAATAGGAGGTATGATGGGCCCCCCTTGATGTACGATGTCATAGTATATTTTAAACACTTCGGCGCCCCTGATACTATTTGTACCAGTAGAGATGTTACGAACCATAATATTTAAGGTCGAACCGAACTTTTCTTTAAATTAACGAACTCGAACAGATCCGAACCTACACACTTTTAATCGAACCCGAACCGAACCGAACTCTTCAAATATTTTATCGAACTCGAACCGAACATTAAAAGTTAAATTGGGTATTATTTTATTTAATATTTAATATTTATTTATTTATCATTTAGCCACCATACCTCAGAATTATTGAATAAAGATTTTACTACTATTTACTTAAATACTTTAAATATTTTAATAGTTAAAAATTATGCATGAGATTTTTAATTTTTAATTATTAATATGATGATAACTGATAAGAAAAAGCGAAAACATCAATATCAGCAAACATTAAACAACTAATAACAATCTATTTTTGTATCGAGGGTTTTCATAACGAAGTCCCCCTTCCCCACCGCACAGAGTATCTACTATCTTGACAGGCTCGGATAATGCGCTGAATGGTCATTGGCTATGGATGGTAGGAAAGGTGTGCGGCGGCCGGTTGAAACACGCAATTAACAATAACAATAGTCAATAGTAATAACTTATAAATAATAAATATTAATTATTAATTATTTAATAATAATTTATAATTTTAGCCGTTACTTTATCGACTTTTATTTTTATTTATCTGGTTCGATTATCGAACGGAACTATTAGATATTTGGTTCGGTTCGATTATTTGGAATTTCCAGTTCGGTTCGAAAATCGAACAGTTCGTAACATCTCTACCTACCAGCAGGGGTTAAAGTGGGGGGGGCGCAGGAGGACTCAGTCCCCTTACCTCTGACGGCGGTTAAAAAGCGTCCCCTTTAACAAATTAGGATTTTATACATTAGACATTATACATAAAATTATATATGGAACGCTTAAAACTTTTTGGAAACATTAGTCCCTTCTGGAATTTTTTCCCACATTAACCTCTGCCTACCAGCAATGTTTATTTATAATTAACAAAATACGAATGTCGTGTATTGAAATGAGAAATTTATGAGCTTCCGAAGTTAAAATTTTGACAAAATTTGTTAAAATCACGAAAATTTTTAAAATGTTTGTTGTTTTTAGATCTATGTTTTTAAAATTTAATACTCGATTCTTCATTTGTAAGTTTTTCTACTTTAAACGAAACAAAGGTTTGCTTAAAAGATGAATTAATTTTTCATAAGCATTTAATGTTCAACTTTTTTCGACGTTGTTGGGTATTGTTTACTCATAATCAAATAATTTATTATGGAACGATTTATCTTTATTTTTGTTTGTATTTAAAATACGAATAACCGTTAAAAATTGGAAGAAATTAAATACGATTATTTTATTATATTGTAGTATTTATTGAACTTTGGCCATCTGGTAAACCCTAACTTATTACAGTCGATTACATTTTGAATTTCAAAATTAGGAGGATGTAGGGTCACTCAGGGCCGGATTTAGGAGCTGAGTAGGCTGCAGCCCAGGGGCCACCACAAATTCAGGGCCCCACCAATGTTATGATATTTAAATTAGGATACAGAAAAAATATTTTATTTATATATTAAATACTTATATTTACACATATGTAATTAAATAATATTGAACATTATTTGGACATATAAAAAATTTAATTTTACTAACTATAATAAATAATAATAGATGTATTCGCATTTGTTTACAATGAATGGTGTTTAAGAATCTAGATAAGATAGGTTTTTATGCCATCCGTAATCGGTGTTGATTTTCGAAACGTTATTAATAAGTTTGTACAAATGAAATTAAAAAAAGTTCCAGGCATTTAATTTTAATTACCTGATATTATTATTTTTTTTGTTTAATTACTTACATCTAATATTACTTATACTTGATTTGATTGTATTCATAATTATTTATAATTAAATAAGTAGTTAAATTGTTACTACTATAGTAGTATACTAATAATTATGATAATAAATGTTATTTATCAAGTAAAAAAATATATTTTCTTATTTATGTGTAAGGGGCAACTATAATGCATTCTACCAAGGGGTCGCCAAATACCTAAATCCACCCCTGGGGTCACTAACCAATTTCTATGGAGGTCCATTTTGAAACTTATCAAACTGGCCGTGGTCCTTGACAGTTTTATTGACTTTTAAGACACATTATCTAATTTACAATTTTAACATCCCGACATTGTCATCTCCAATTATGAATATATTAATACAGATTATTTCCCATAACTTAAATTATTCTATTATAATATAAATTTTATACGAAACACTAAAACTAAAAAAGTGTTCGCCGTCGGCTGCAGTTGGTGACCCCTGATGTAGAGTGTAGACTGGAAATTTCATCGTTTTTACATATGACATTAAATTTTATCTGAACTATGTATGAGTTGAATTTTTGTATCGTTATTTAAACTTTGGTCGGCCATCTCAGGTCCTTAGATGTTTGAATAATTATTCATTTTTGAAATAATACAATAATATAATTGTTATTGGAATTTGATATCAGCCACGGTCGTGCAGTTTCCAGCATATTTTACTTCCTATATCATTTTTATGTGACTGTTTTTGCTTCTTAAAATTGATTTATTTGTAGGTACCCCTAGGTTCTGCTCTTCCCATTTTTTTTTTTAAACTATGCAATCGTTGCTAAGTTTGTTCATTAATCTATTTGTTATTTATTTTTTCAAACGCATTTGAAAACGATTGCCATGCGATTAAAAAAATGGAAGGGATCACCATTTTTTAATTTATTAAATTATAGTTAACTTTTATATACTGTATCGATTTAAACTTTAACCAGTTACCTATCTCATTAAATTAAATATAATATTTTAAAAAGTTCCGTTGTATACATTGTAAATTTAACTTAAATATATAAATAAGATGGCTATAATTTGTCACGATTGTGATTATTCTTATTGTGCTTATATACTTTCAATGAGTTAAAATGTAATTATTTACGCATGTTATGCGTTTAATGTGGCTATTTTACCTATAAAATACGCCTGATAACAATTGGCATTGTATGTTTGTACTAATTACCTACATAAAACAATTTATTTATATATTTAATATTATCATATTAAAGACGATTTTTAACGTAGTCTATATTAAATCTAGATGAAACGTATAACATACTTAACAATTATATATTTTCCTATATTTTTGATAATTTAACCCTATATAAAGTCTATTATATATTATTAGATTCCAAATTACTTAAAGAACTAAGAAGGTATAGCGGTATGCCGGTATAGGAATTGTGGGTTTCTACAGGTAAATGCATTTCAAAAAACAAAAAACTAAATTAACTATAAGTGAATGTTTTATTTGAAGTCATAGACTTGTCTGATTTTTTTTAAGGTATATATTATTAATTGGTCCCGTGCACTTCGTTGCCCACTAAATAGATACCTAGGTAATATGCTTTATTTTACACGTTTCTCTATAAGCAGATTGTGAGTATTCAACTCCTTTTGGATGTTATTCGTTGTAGAAGCTAAGCCTTTTATAAGTGTAAATCATCCGAAATAACGATAAAATTGTCCTAATATCGTTTCAATAATTTTCAATTTATTTTGGACCATATTAAGTATTTGTATTTGTTTTCGTTTTTATTGAGAAAAGTATAAATATTCGAGTTTCAATTGAATGCTATTTAATATTTATTTAAGTACATTTGGAAACACAATATTTTTAATTGTTCCTTCTGGTGCATACCTACACAAATAAATCAAAAAATTAATAATTTAATTTCGAGTTCAAGTTAAATTTATTGGATATCAAGTTATAATGTTCTACTTAAAAAAATATTATTTGTTTGCAATTTAACCTACTTTTATGACTATATTTTTTTTATTCAAACTGCTTAGATTAATTTCAAGCTATGTATACCATGAATCTATTCACATTTCATCACCGTTCTATAATACGCCATTAATAGTGTACACTTTAATAATAGCTAATATTATAATTATTAATATATAATATAGGTACACAATTTTTTTTTTAAATCATATAAAAAATAACTATTCATATTAATATAAATCTGAGCCCTACTTATAAGGGTTACATTCTGGTTTTGTTTTGTAAATTTAAATGTATATTTTTTTAAATATAATTTTTTTGAGATATTATTCAGAGAAAATAATATGTCAAACCTTCAAATATATAATTGCCTATAATTGTCAAAATAAGCAATATTACCATAAGAAAATTTAAAAATCACAAAAAAACTATTTTGAGTTAATGTGTTTTATTATGTTGTCAATAGATCAGATATAAAACAAACATTGCCCAACGTTCTCTTTAAAACAGCTTAAAAAGTTAATAAAATCAAATACAACCAATTTTTGGTACATTTTGTTTTTAGAATTATTTTTATTAATTATTAAAAAATAAAACAGTCATCTTAATATATATTTTAAAATAAAATAAAATTAAAATACAGTTTTTATCCCGTTAAAAATAAAAATTGAGATAAAAATCATCCAACACCTAATTGTTTCACTTGTAAAACAGTTAGTTCATGTTTTATGAAAAATAAATGAACTTTACTTTATCACCAAGTTGAAACAACAATATCATTCAGACAAATATCATAACAACCTTATTAAGAAACACACATGTCAATTATAAGTAAAACTATAAAACTAAAGATTGTAATTGAATTCAAAATTTAAATTATAAGCACTACAATAATGTAATTTTTAAAAATAATATAAGGTTTTGAATTAAAAAAATGTATAATAGGTTAGGCTATTTTATGTATTATTTTTTTTCATAATCTAATAATAAGAATGCTAAATAAATTATTTATCTTAAACTAAGCCAAGGAATTTAATATAACAATCAAGCATACATAACTTGGGAGATTTCATATATTATACAAAACCAAATTAATAAGTAATTAAAAATGCTTCACCAAATATCAAGACAATTGTATAATTGTTTAGTTAACAGTTAAAGTGTTACAAACACATCAAAAGTAATGGTATATTTTTAATATATTACAAAGATCAGTTGTATGTTTGAAAATTATACAAGTTTCCTTGGTTAGTTCTAACAAGCCAATAATGAATACAAAATATTTAAAAACAACACTAGTAAAAAAAGAATAAGAATATATTTACAAGGAGATAATGGCTGCACTGGTGTTATAAGTAGATTTCCAAATATTCTAATACTGTAATTATACTTAAGGATACAAAAAACTGCATATGCGAGAAAACCCACCAACAAAACCTACATGACAATTTAAAAAAATTCTATTTTATATTAATCAAACATATGCCATAAAAGTTAAATAATCAGATCAAGAATTTTAAATGTATTTCAATTCAATAGTCCCTTGGCTTTGTAAACATCTCTCAACAACGATTTCAAATACTTAATTTCTCTAGCTAGTTCTTTGGCTTCGTCTTTGAGTGTATCATTTCTTTGCAAAAGTTGTTTTTCTTCTACTACAGATTCCTTGATTTCAGCTTTTTTCTTCATCCTGTACCTTGTTGCTGCATTTTTGTTTTGTTCTTTTTTACGTAATCGCTTTTCTTCATTGGGTGCCTTTGGAGAATATGGTTTGCCTCGTTTAGTTGTTATATCACTGTATGAATCGGTGTGGCTACTAGCGTCTGATGACATAAAGTCTGACAATGTGTCTTCGTCAACAACCAATTGATTGAGTTCTTCTGGTTGCATATCATCTAGCATAGACATTAGGACATCGGTATCTTTAGGACTTTCTGGCGGTGTCAATGAAGCTGGTGGAACATAGTTGAATTTTGGCTGAATGGACGTTTCATGGCAGTACATAGGTGGTGCATATTGTTGGGTTGGATAGGGTTGGTACTGGATAGCTTTGTTGGAAGGGACAAATTTTTGATATTCCATTGGTTTCATTTCAATGTTGTTTGGAGAAGTATTCGTCATGAAATCATCAAATATTGGAAGGTCAATGAATTTTTCTTCATTTAACCAATCTGTGATAGTTTCAGATTCTGAAAATAAAAAAATAAAATTTGTTAACAATTTGTATTTTTAAATCTTTGCTCACATTTAGTTGAATTAATCATGCGAGTATAGCATAAACTACAGATCAGTTTTACTTAAACATAGTCTTTAAGAAATAATAGTTTATTTCATGCTTGCATAATCGCATATAACTTTATTATCTAATACAATAATTTAAATTATTTAAGCTTAAGATGATTTAAAAATTAGAATTGTCAAATAGTATTTGTTTTTATAAATTTGTCACAGGCGTTATTGACTTACCATAATATAACTATTAGAGTAAATTTTACCTAAAATATCTGGGTGGTTTATTTTAGTATTTTAATTTTAAAAATGGTACTTATTTTAATTGTTGAAAAACACACACAAAACTTAACCAATTTTATTTAACTTTTCTTAAAATACTTGTTAAAATATGAATATATAAAAAAAAAAAAAAAACTACAACGGAGATTTATACTAAGCAGTAAAAGTAATATTATGTTTTCATCTATAAATTGGGATCATCTCTAATAATTAATCAAGTTACAACATAACTATTGATAATGCTATAGTGCATATTCTTATATAAGAATACAAATTAAAATATTTCATCCTTTTAAATACATTAAACCGTTGAAAATTAATACTAATACTAATGATTTGATTTGATAAAATATTATTTTTCTACATGTATACATGATTTATATTAACAATTATGATTAGTTTTGATATAATTCTGGGTAAATCACAAAACTATATGTTAAAAAATAGATTGATCAAAACCATCACTGACAATACACAATATAAAAGTGTACCAGCATATTTATCCTATGATAAGTATTGACCTTTGATGAAGTGACCCAAATAGACGCATAGGACATTAAGAAAACTACTGCTCGTCTGCTTATCTAAATAGTCAACTCAACTTATAATAGCCGTAATTAAATATTTGTGTATAGTAATATCAGAAAAAATATCTTTGGATGTCAATCAAACATTAACTGAAAAGAGTCATGCGATAAACTGTAATTATTTTAATTATTTTATAAGTCCCTTGAGTAGTAGAATATTATTTATACATTATTAATGTATTTGCTTACAGTAAAAATACAACGAATTTTAAAAGTAACAAAGGACAGTATACTTTATCATCATATTATAATTTGATTATTATATTTTCATTATTCATATCGCTAGACACAGTCAATAAGTCAAGGAAATTTTCAAGTAAAAGACAAAAATACATATCCAATTGTATGATTTATTCTACTAATTATTACCATATTTATATATAATTATATATAGCTTCTTATGTTATACAACTCTAAAGTCTAAAATACCATATTTATTTTCTTAATATAAGTGTTTGTATTTATTTGTATATAAATGAATGAGAAAAATAATATTGATTTATTACATAAAATTGATTTTTAGATGCAAAAAAAAAAAAAATACAAAAAAAGTTATGACCACTCAAAATACTGAAACTTGGACTTAAAATGTTACACACAATAATTTAATAGAATAAGAAATTGTCTAAATATTATTATTGGATATTTATTTTTAAAGTTAAGTTTTAATTTTTAATTATTTAATATAAATGATGACTGTTGCTAAATGTTAATGTTATTATAAGCATTAGCAATTAGTTAATTTGATAAAAACTATAATTATCATATGTTTTTAGTATGGAAATCATAGGCAGTAGGCATAACTAAGATAAATATTAGTTATAATAAATTGAAATATACTAAATTTAAAATCAAAAGAATACACACAAGTATTATTGTAACAGACAAGACATAAATCATCTAAATCTTGTAAGAACAAAATTGTTTTTATTATTAAGTAAAAAGTTTTTTAATTTTTATTCAACAAGATAATAATTTTCTATTTTTTGAGTTGACTTTCCCACACTTGTTTTAGAAATCATACAATTCCCAATACACTATAGGCCTGCATTTTCTACAATTTGGATAATATTAATATATACATTTTGCAATAACACCCTATGACCTAGGTATACTCTAAATGTTTTTTAAATAGATAACAAAAAACATATGATAAGAAATAGGAATAATATTGTACATTAATAATTTTATCAAAACGAAACATTGTGTAGAGTAAGATAATTTAAAGCTAAGGCAGATTTCTTATTGTTTCAAGGCTAGTTAAGTATGTTAAATGAATTATTTTTCGAAACAGAAGATTTTAGACTAAATTTTTAAAAAAAATCGTCGTATATAAAAATAATAATAATTATATAATAATTGAATTAAAGACAAGGTTAAATAAATATAAGTATTTCTATGAATGTTCGATAGTGGAATTTCTCGAAAATAAGGAAACAATTAAATAAAAAAAAATATTAAATCCATACCTAATAAAATGTTAAATTAATTATATTATATGACGATATACATCTTCAATAAATATGTAATCGAATTTAGAAATACGTGACAATTTTGTTTTGTAAGATAATGAAATAAATATATAAAACAGGTACTTATACAAAATGTTTAAAAAATACGAAATTCGATTGAACGGGAATTTCGCCAATTTAACCGGCAAAAAAAGTTGTACTTTATCTAGTTACATTTTCAACAAGTCATAAACACATTTCAAGACTCAATCATATTTTTATACACATTCATGCCCTGCATATCTTACATTTAAATACACTTGTATTGATTCTTAAAATTTTGTATCAATTAACTTAACTGAACATTTGTAACATAATAATATTAGAAAAATTAAATAATACTGTATATATTATTATCTTAATTCGTTAATTCTGAGCACATAGTTAATATAAAATATATGAACTATGTAATATCGAGCAAATTTTGATATCCGTGAATTAAAATACGTTTTAGTCGGCATGGCCGCATGGAATACCAAATTACATATGTACCCTATGAAAATGAAATAATTGTTGAAAAAAAAATTTTGATGTATCAACGTACCAGAGGAGCACCAATGAGATGAAATCATTCCGGCAGCCATGTGCTGTGTTATCATCAGCCTTGGCGTGTTTTGACACGAAACCAAATATCTAGCTATTGCGAAATTTGTGTAAATACTAGACAGCAGAATATAATATAATATACAAAGTAGTTCTGTGGTAAAATACTAATACAATATGTTTATATAATATAGTTCAAAAAATAATCGAAACAAAAATTAAACAATTGAAGACTTATATCATGTATAGCTATCTAAATTTTAAATGGAACTTAGGTAATGGCAATTAAAAGAAAATAATAATGGTAAATTTCGATATTTGGTTTCTCTTGTAAGTCGTGCAATATTTTGCTTTTTACCGTTCACCTTCTTTTTACCAATTTTTGCGAGTTGAAAATAATTTGCCTGCTCCAGGTGTAATGATAGATGAACTTCATAATCACACAACTATGTGATATGTCGCGACCTACCATGTGAACGAAAATACATCTATTATACAAAGTGTATAAACTTTTAACGAACAACTGGTTGTGCTGCGCGAGAAGTTGGCTGAACACTGCGGGACGGACAGACATGCCACCGCTCTGATTCCTCTATCTCGCACAAAGACTCCCGACAAAAAATCTCCCACCTTTTCCTCCTACATTTTCAATTAGTATCATTAACATTGTTGTTATTATTATTGTTCCTTCACTCCTTACAACATGTTTACGCGTACCTCAATATGCGTGCGCCTGACAATTTATTCACAAGTTTTTCTTCATTTTTTGTACAGATAACACATAATTTGAGTATAATATTATGTTTAATATGGTATATAATATATTAATAATTATACGCATATATTCACACGCGCAAGTATAACAAGGTAAACCGCTATTATTATGTATGTTAATCTAAAGCTGGATAAATTCTTACTAGTTGGTAACCGCGAATATCAAAATATAGTACTAGTAGTAGTAGTGGTAGGTAACAAAAATAGTAGGAGTCCAGTAAGTACCAGTTTAGTACCTAGTATCATTGAAGGAAAAATTGAAATGAGGTATAGTAAAACTCGCGATAGCAATAGTATGGTAGAAATAGTAGTATTCAGGGTCACCTGAGCAAAAAAAATATGGGGGAGGGGGTGTGCACATCCACTTTCAGAGGTAAAAATGGTTAAAATTATTGTTCTCGTTTCATTCGATCGACCGACGACACAACGTTCCATAATAATGCTGCGTTTTTGTGTTAGCCATTAAATTTAGAAGCAGAAAAAGCAGTTTCCTCTTCTATATTGAGGGTGATTTTCACTGATAAATTTTATCTAGTTGTGTAACTTATAGTGTACAAAGAAGAATTCAAAAGAATTTTTAAATATTTCAAATTGGAAAAAACTAGCAATTAATAACAACTAAAATAAAGGAATATTTAAGAAAACCAAAGCTAGTTTTGGCAAATTTTAACGTATAATTGAATATTTAAATATAAAATAATGATTTAAGTTATTCAAAAAACATTAATCACACAAACTGTATTTCAGTATTACTTATATTACTAATGAGGTATTAGTACAATATATTTTATACAACGAACATTTATACACAGCAGTCTACGGAACTTCAGTATTGAGTTCTAAGTTCTAATAATTAATGGGGTGTTTTGACAAGAAACCTAGTTCAACCTATTGATTTGAGAAGATACTAAAATAATAATAATAATATACCGTGTGACGTGTGTTCAATTTTAAAGGTAACAGGAAATATTTCGAACGCATATTTTTTTGATAAATTTAAATTTTTAACTTTTTTTTATCTGTGTATGCGCAGTAAAATAAAAATTTCTTAAATAGGAACCATTATTTTTGACACTGGATTTGGATTGCTCTATTTTTTTTTTTTTTTTTTTTGAGCAACTTTGATCTTTACAGTTTGTTGATATCTTCAAAATTGCCATTTTTATGACAGTCGAAAGTTTTAAATCAGTTAATTCGTAAATATCGCATTTTTCAACGAATAAATTATAATATTTTTTTATAAATTCTATGTAATAATAAATACACATTGTAGTTTTAATAAAATTAAATTGTTATAATAACACCTATAAATGTATAATTAAGATAGAGCGTTGAAAAAAGCGATATTTAAGAATTAACTGATTTAAAACTTTCGACCGTCATAAAAATGGCAATTTTGAAGATATCAACAGACTGTAAAGATCAAAGTTGCTTAAAAAAAATAGAGCAATCCAAATCCAGTGTCAAAAATAATGGTTCCTATTTAAGAAATTTTTATTTTATTGCGCATGCGCAGATAAAAAAAAAGTTAAAAATTAAATTTATCAAAAAAATATGTACTTATATGTCCTGTATCCTGCAAAAAAAAACCCGAATCAAATTCAATGTCATGTGTTCGAAATATTTCCTGTTACCTTTAAAATTGAACACACGGTATATTTAAACTTTGTTTAAAAATGTATGATCGTGACAAATTAAAATCTAACACAATCATTACAGTGGCCTATTCAACTGCGAGATACACTCGAAATTACGAAATCAACATCAGTGCGATTTTCGAGGGTTGTATGAATTAGGGATAACAATTTATAAGTTAACGTTTTAAAATTAATTTATTAGAATTACATAAACACGCAAGATTTGGATTCTGTGCAAATAATTCGTATATATTCTATATAACAATTGATTGCACTTATATAGACTTGTATTTTGCATACCACTATAGCTAATTTTTCAACAGATATAGATTGGTTTAGGTTGCTCATAAATTAATTTAGTTTTGACTCACGAAAATCTAATATTTTTCATATATTTATATTTGTAATGGTTGATTATAGATTATTTTATAATTTTTTTGGCCCTATCAAAATACTTGAAAATTTAAAACAAAGTTTCTTATAAGTTAATCTTACAGTGATTAAAAAATTATAAGAATACATACGCACAATTTTTTTTGTTAGTATTTGAAGTTCAAATATTGACTTAATACGTAAAAATTACGGCAATGTTCAAATTATCTTAGATAGAAATTCATAAAAGTTTTTCTTTTTAAATTTAAGATTTGAAAATTTAATACAAAGCTCCTAACACATTGTAACAATAGCAGTTTAAAAATATTAAAAATATATAGCCACAATTTTTTTTACAAGCATTTAAATTTTAATTTCTACAACATACGTAAAAATCACGAAAATTCGCAAATTATTTTTAAGCTAGAAATAATATATAAAATAATTTTAATATAATTTTTAATAATCTATAATATTATATCCTAGACAGATAAACAGTCTCCGTTCAGAATCGTTTTTCGTATACAATGATACCTATCATTGCATTCAAATTTAACCTACCCTAGTCAGAGGTCCACCCCACCACCAATGTACAGCAGAGCGATACCCACTTATCCGCTTTTTTAGTTTTTAGTTTTTTGATAAATATTTTTGTAAAAATTGAAGTTTTTAAATGCTTATTTGAGTGCTTATAATGATGTCTTTAAGAGCTTTTTAAGCGCTTATTTTTATGATTTTAAGAGCTATAAGACCCGAGCCCTGGCTATAACTAAACCAGTAAGACTATTATGAATTATGTTTTTGCTTACTGGTTGAAACTAGATATATTTCTTTTAAAGTAATAATAATATAGGTAATGGGGGCCTGAATTTAGCCGTTAACCAACATCTTTCTCCCCACGTACACTACTGTTTTAAGCATTTATTGAATCTGTCTCTGAAACTTGACGTTAACAAGAGTCGAAAGCTTATGACTTAAGTTTAATTAATGTGTATGGTGTTATCATTTTATGTTTTTAGATGATTTCTAGTGCATCCAATAATAATGCAAAACACAAGATATCAATTTTTTTAATATATAGTTTTGAGATTTAAGATCAATAAAAAATATTTCAATTATTGCCAACTGATAGTAATAATCCTTGAACATTTTTGATTAGGGCCAGTTGTACCGTCTACGGTTAAACTTCGATTACGCTAAATCAGCTAATAACAGATATTTAACCGTGCAAATTCAGCCGATTAAACTCCGGTTAACTTTAATCAGAGACGGTACAACTGGCCCTTAGGCTTTGTGTATTTCATTTAATACTTAGTAAATTAATTTAACTTATTAACAACATAATAGTTTATAACTAACCACCAACACATTTCTTTTATTATTAAATTAAAGTACTGAATTAAATAATTAACATATTTTGTTAATATTCAACTCTCATTCAAAATTCATGTTTTGAGTACCTACATTACTATTATTTTATAATAATCATCAAGGTTTAAAACAAAATAATTTGATAATTAAAATACAAATATGATAAAATATTTAACATTTATAGATGCAAAACTTTTTAACTGTGAAAAATAAAAGCGAACAAAGCTCAAAGACTATCAGAAATTTATAAAATAATCAAATTAACAATCCATCAACACTTAAATCATTAAATAATAGATTAAAAATAAATTTTAAATCATTTTATCAGTTACAACAATTATTTAAAAAACATTTTTAAATAATATAATATTCAACGTTTAAATGTCAATTTATATAATAATTAAACTAAACGAAACAATTCATAAACCAATATCAGTTTTATGTTTTGAACTATTAAGAGTTTAACATTAAATTATTTAAAATTAATATGTTTTTAAATTATATTGAATTTAATTACTGAATGGTTATTTTCATAAACTAATAATTAGTTTAAAAAAAAAAAAGCCTTTATTTTAACTTTTAATGTACAAGCTAATTGAAGTTTAGTAACCATGTTTTATTTCCACTATTATCATAATTATTTTTATTATCGATAAAGTACCTAATTTAGTAATTTATTTTAATGTGATATTAGTATATTACCTATATTTTCACTAATGAAGTTTTAATAAATATAAGTTAGCAATTAGGTCTATGCTGTCGTTTAACATTTAACATTTTCAACATTAAACAATTCTTAGTATAATAAATAAATTAATCCAAACTTTAATGTTCAAAAATTGATATATAACTATAAAGCTAAGGTAAAAATAGTAATAGTCATAAATTTACCTGAAACCATCTCAGATATGGTGATATTAGGGTAGATAGTTTCATACATTTTAAACGTGCGACAATGACTATTTCCAAATAATAAATGAGATGCTGTCGTCAGTAAATTGATACGTAAACTTTGACAAACTAAATGTTATTACTTTAACGGTAGAAAAGTGACTAAACACTCCACAATAATTGCATCAGTGTTTGGCCAGCTATATAAAATAATAGATTAGAGCTTAGGATACTTCAAAGCTGCTGTAGAGTGTAGCCCAATGAATATTTTGATCGGAAACCATAAAATCACGTCTGTTATCTATATTTTTTTTAGACACATTGTGTAGTTTTTTAAGGATTAGTTATTACTAATCTATATGTAATTGATAATGATGTGCTTCAGAATTCAAAACACTAATTATAAGGTAGTTCATGGATTTTTAATATAGACACCTTAAAACAGCCAAACTTAGGGTAATTGTATTTCAAAAACTAACAGTCAGAAATGAATACGATTTTGGATTTTAACTATGGAAGTAACATAGATTCATAATATTAAAGAACAATTCTAGTATTTTTACATTAAAAACACACTTATATACAGTAATTTTAATTTTAAGTCAGTATTTCTTCAATATGTTTTTTATAACATAGTAGTAGACTTTTCTTTTTGTTAATTCTATAAAATTTAGTGTTATTATTTCATAAATAAAAAAATACCTACCATCGTTTTTATCATACAATTTGTCTAGGTATTCTAATAATTTTCCAGCCATGTCACTCCTTGTAAGTTTATCCCATTCTGTGTCGTTTAAATTACATATTGCTTTAGAAGACAGAGCAGTTGTTGGCTCGTTGCTTAAAAGCAACGAGCAGCTTGGTTGTACTACTTGCGACATTCCTGACATTTTGTAATGGATTGGATATATTATTATATGAAGTGAAAAGTACGCTGTTGATGATTCGTGTTGATACGTTCTTGATGGTGGCACCATCTTTGAATAAGGAAGCCATATTGGCACTAAAAAAAAAAAACACAGGTAATTCAAATTAATACTTTAGGAAAAAAAATACTGTTTTAACAAAGGCACCTTCATATAGGTATTTTAACATTTAAAAACATATTTTTTACACCTTGCGTCCTTAAACTATTTTATTACCCAAGATGATATTACATATTGCATGATACCTATTCATGGTAAACCATATGAAATAGGTATAATGATACTTATAGAAAAATAATTGTTTCAATTAGGTAATTAAAATGAGAAATAAACTCTTTACTACTCTTATAAGTTATAACAAATTAATTATTAAAGATTTTAAAATATCTATTTGATGTTTACAGAATAGACAACTATTAAAAATAGAAACATTTGTAGATTCTTGATACATTGAATAAAAGGCTCTTAATACTCTTCTCATATACAAACACAAATGTTATATGTTAACTCTACATTTTAAAATTTTTCAATCCCCTTAAATTTTAATTTGCCGAGAGTTGACAAATAAACAATGGGGAATATACTATAAATAAGTATTACCTATGATACATTTAGTACAAAATAATTTCCTGTACAAACAAATATATATGTTAATAAATTTTTGTTGCATTAAGCCAAAGGTTTAATTATATAACCTTGTAATTTTAATTAAATATACATATTATTAATTTTATATTGTTATCAAAGATAATGAATAAATACAAATTAATAAGAGCTAGTTTTCACTGAACCTAGTTTATCAGTATTTATTCATTTAGATTAATACTGTATTAACACTATTAATACACTAAATTTTGTTGTACCTCCTTAAAGTTTAAAAGATAAGAAAACTACAATCCTTGTACGTAATATAGTTTACTACTTGAATATTAATTAAATATATATTATATGAGTGTAACGTGCTACACTTATAGTATTGATTTTATAACGCAGAAATGCTACAAACTCAATCAATTCATAATATCATATGACTAACAGATAATATTTAATAAAGGTAATCTATCTAATTAAATTTTATGTCGCTGTAAGAAACATTTTATTTTAAAATTATATGAAGCGATAGACTTGAGTAACAACTCTAATGATAATTAAGTATAACAATATTTAGAAGGAAAAAACGAGATTCAAGATGACTTGATTGCAATGTTTGAGAGAAAGTAGATTGAAACCAGCTGATCACCTACATTCTAAAATCTATTGGTGGACACATTAACCTTAAGGATAAGACAAGTACCTAGAGCAGAGCAAATCAATTACAGTGATTGATTTTTTTCTAAAGCCCTAGGCAAGATGCAACAAGGAAATAAGTTTGGACAAGGGTTGGGGTCATAATAATTATATGGAAGAAGAAAAAAATTGTCAGTAACGACATCAGAGTGGTATTAAAAAATAATCTAAGTTAAAATTATTCTGTGTTCGTATCATCTACTGATTGTGTCAATGGTAGACGAGTTACGAGTAACTGACGACGGATGTATGCTAGGGACGATTGCTGTAGCGTGGTGAGTATTAATTAGGTGCCTAATATTATCGTCATGGGCTAGTAATTAGTGACAACAAACCACTCGGAGACATACTGCTCATATGCATATGACGCGTTTCATTTCAGGTACAGGACACACGCAAATGCGAAATCGGCGCAGCAGCCGTGCACGGCGCACGCACTCACACCGACACTACATCGTGTAGGTGTACACGATCGGGTCGAAAATGGCAGTTCGCCGTTCGCCATTGCCATGTCGCCGACCGATTATTATTTAAATAAAATTATCGGAGAGCCGATCCAAGACGTTGATCGCGGTGTATGAGATTAGTAACCCCCTACTAATACAATGTATTACTATAGGTACGCGATACTTATCGCCGCGTTGACACAAGCACAACGCATCGTATTCGAATTACATGATAATAGTATTAATAACCAAATCGCTCACCTCGCCGTCGCGGACATGGTAATTTCGTTGGGTTTGGGCACACGGCCGTGTGCGGGCTGAACGGTGTCTACGGGGACGCCGAAATCACTTCATTTTGATGGTGTCTTGTAGCACGTTTGCGGTAGTATATAGATCGCTGTCGACTGAAACGCGTCTATGGCGAAATGTAAAAACGACGGACAACAGAGGTTAACGGCAATGTTTTTCGATCAGTACGGGGTCAGAAGTGAAAGCGGTTATTAACTTATTGTAGACGACTTGTAGTGAACGAATAAACGGAACATCGGTGCTTGTTGTGACTTCTTGTGACGGCGGTCGTAAATAGGTGGTACAGGTAGATGATGGTAGTGGTGGTAGTATAAATCGTGGTATCGGTATTCGGTAGAAGTAAATGTGAGCAGTGGCAGTCTGTAACGATGACGTGGTGGTGGGTGGCGGGCGCGTTTCCGTACGCAGGTCGCAGGGTTCACCGCATCAACTATCGATTGTTGCGATGCCCACCCCGACAAACAAGGCCCTATCGAACGCTAATTATCGATATTTTAATACCCGATCGAGATCATATTTTTATTGTTGAAGTCGACTTCAGACTTGGAGAAAATATAAAAAACTGTCTAACGTTTCGCCATTTTACACATTTCTCACTCACAAAAACAGGGACATGTTGTTTTTTTTGTGTTCATTACTACCATAAATCACGTTTATTTTCTGAAAAATCCAAAATACCACCAATTTCTTCGTGTGTAATTCTATCGATGTGAATATATACGTATGCGTTACCATCGCTTTGTGTACACAAAAGCGTTAAACTTTGCACTCCGCTTATCGAATGTCGATGAAATTTTACGTTGATTATTTAAATTAAAAACTTTAATCTATTCTGTTAGTATTATAGGTATGATAATTTATAGTGGTTTTATATTATAGTAGATATTGGTCTGATTTATACGACGTACACAGCACATGGACATGGCTTTTCGGCGATCCAAATGATCGTATGATTTTTATTGTTATTTGATAATAATATGTTATAATAAATAATTTTTAATAATATTAATGTGATGCGTATGTTATTATAATAAATAATCTATAAAAAAATTAACTGCAATCGTTTCAGATATGATAGGCAACATAATATTAATATTTATTAGTATCCGTTATAATGACGTAGGTATATACAATATAATGTATAAATAACATACGGGGTGATCCATTTAATGTAGGACACTCAATATTTAAAAAAAATACTTTCTGAACGTATTTATTTTATAAAATTTTAAATCGTTACAAAAATATTATTTTTATGAAAACATTTTTTTAAGTTGTTTAATCTCTTGAATGATATCATATATTTTGTATTTCATATTAGGTATTCAATATTATTATATATCTACAAAAATCAAATTTTGGGTTAGTTATGTTTATTTGTTTCAATTTCAAGTATTTAAAATTTAGATGAGCAAACCAACATTTTTTAGGGTTCTCTAAGTTCTCTTACATTACTCCACTCTGCTGATTTAAATTTTGAAATATACTCTTAACTCATAAACTACTCTTTCAAAATTCGATTTTTATGCATCGAAGTACTACCTAAAATATACTGCACTAAAATAATGAACTAGAAGTCTAAAAATGCATGTTGTTATAAAACAGACAAAATAAAATAACTATAACGATAAACAAAATAGGTAGGTAGGTAGTAAAAATGTACTTTTTTTTTTAATGTCCTTTTTAACGTCTTAAACATTATTGAAATAAAATATTTTCTAAAACTTTATACTTTTTTGAAACGATAAGTGGAACGGATCATAATCATTCACCCGATATTATGATATTTGTTATTCAATTTAATCCATTCCACTTTCCGTTAATTAACTGTTATCAGTCCCTGGTTCTTAGAATTTCAACACGTTTTAAATGGAAATATTATTATAATATTAAACATTATTTTTTAATGTAGAATGTCCATTGTACGTTTTCAGTTCGATTATGCAAAATATTTTCATTGATACATTATCATGAATTGGAAGTGTAACAATAAGGCTTAAATATTTTTTTCTTGTCAGGTTTATATTTTAGATGGTTGTTTCTTGTTTATGTACCTACACACGTTGTAATAATATTTAGAAAGTTTATTGAACTAAGCAGATTGAGCAGAACCCGTAATAATTATTGTGTGTGTAAACGTGCAGAGCGATTGTAATCGCTCCCGAAGTCCCGACAGATAAAACATAATCGTTTAAAATAATAAAATATATTATAATTATCGACGATGAACGACGTTATTAGTTAAAACACAATTGACTTGAATACTCGATTATAAACTGTTTAAATTATTACATTATTATATTATTATATTATTTTCTCAGATGGGGTCTATTATATATATTTAAAAAAAGTAATAATAAAACACGAGGACGCATGACACATATTATTGTGTATCACGTGGACGCGCGAATGGCTCGCATTGTACTACATATAAGTTGTAACTTGAACTCGTAAGATGCCAACTTTAATTTATTATTTACAAGTTTATAATCTTATTGTACAATTTGATGAACTAAATTAATAAACGATTTGAGATTTCATTGTTTTTAACCTACTTTATTGTCTAATTGAGACATTAGATATTATACAGATTTTTACATTAGACAGATTTTTGCGTGTTAGCTTTCAGGCATATTAGATTCTGAACGAAGTGATGAATGTATTGATTTTACAATGATGTGTTTTTTTTTTTTGTATCTGTGTACAGCATAACTAGTCGAAATAATGCTTCAATTTCAAACTTTGGGGTGGTTTCCGATGTAAAAGTGAATAACCTTGGTGCATTATAGAGGTCAAAAGTAAACATTTTCCAACAGTTTTCAAAAAATCGAGAAAAACAAAAAAAAAATGACAGAAAAACGGGAATTTTACGCAAAACCAGTTTAGTTTTCGACCAAATCGATTTTTTTATATGGTTGTAACTCAAAAACTCAATCAATCACTGTAAATACTTGAAATTTTCACCAAATGTTTATGTTAATGATATCTATATACAGTTTAATTTTTAAAATTAGAATTTTTTTTTAATTGCCGGTAAAAAATTTTTGGACGACCAAAAAAACTTAAAAATTTAATACAAGGTTCATAATTAAAAAATGTTCAATTTTTTTCTAAATAATCGGGATAAACAAACTAAAAATTAAGGGGAAAACAGGAAATTGTACGTACAGTCAGTTTTCGACAAAATCGATTTTGATTTTTGATGTAACTTTAAAACAAATGACCATTGATACCATTGATACCTGAAATTTTCACCGAATGTTTATATTTTATCCACCATGAAATTTTCAAAAAATTTTGACATAAGTTAAACTATTCATAGGTATATGCAATTTTCGATCATTATTAGTCTTTTTTAAATTAATATCGATAAAAATTTATTTTTTGGGTAGAAAATCTTGAAAATGTATGACAAGGCTCTTAACCTATTGTTATTATGGGCGAGACCGTTTTCGACCAAAAACGTACCCTTCCCTTTTCGGCCGATTCACTTTTCGACCAAATTTAAAAAAAGACTATTCCCTTTTCGACCAAAATTGTACCCTTCCCTTTTCGGCCGATTCACTTTTCGACCAAAACAAAAAGTTTTGTAATATGATATGTAAAATAAAGAAAATAATATACAATATAATAATATACTTTAGAGTTTAGTTTATACTTACAGAAAATTATTAAAAGTATAAGTTGTATAAGATGTGTAAAATATATAAATAAATATTTATAATATTATAATAATATACTTATATATTATTAACATTAGTTTTGTACTAATATGTCACACTGTACATAATATTTTATAAAAAGAATCGGTTTTACAAAAATTAAACAAGTAACGAGAGAATTTAATCAGTTATTGATATTTTATCTTGGCTATAAAAGATAGTGACTCTCTACAATACGTACAACGATCAGTCTATCAGGTACATACTACATAATATACTGATATAACTATATATTATGGTAGTAACCATCACAGTCGACGATCACCGATCAAATGATTAATGACAACAATTATATATATATAGGTTTTAATAATTTTCAATATGTACCTATAACATAAAATATAATACCTATATTAAACTTTTTGTATTGTATAATTTTGTTAATATAACATAAAATATAATACCTAGGTAGGTATATTAAACTTTTTGTATTGTATAATTTTGTTGTTGTATTTTTTATAAAATATTATACGCATTATGACATATTAACATAACATAGAAATAATGCTAATATATAGGTATTCTATTTTACAAAAATTATATACCAATTATTTTCTTTATTTTACATATCATATTACAAAACTTTTTGTTTTGGTCGAAAAGGGAATCGATGTTTTTTAAATTTGGTCGAAAAGTGAATCGGTATTTTTATCCAGCCTTATTGGAGAAAAGGGATTCCTGTGTCGTTGTGGATTTGTCTAGATATTCCTCATGAATCATGGTGCTTTAAAACAAATTCTCAAAAACTTGTTTGGAAGGATTTGGAGTTTTTGGTCTAAAAGATAATACCTCAGTTCGCTGCTATCGCTCAGCGCGTACGGTCGTTAATACTATGGTTTCGTCAGTTATCGCCGTTTTTCACTAATGTTGCTCTCAAACCACGATTATTATGTCTCGCAATTCTACAAAAAGGAACCTTTCTGCATCTTCCCCTACTCAAGCAGGTGACAATAAAAGCAAGATTTTCATTGCACCAAATCGTTAATGCTGCGCTGTCTGATGTTTTCGACGAATTTCATGAGGTATTTAGCCCTCCACCCGTCGAAACTCCATCTCAACACCAACGCAACGCACCACCTAACAACACGGAACTTACTCCTGGCCCTAGATTTTTCAAGTCGTTCAGATCGCCTCCCTTCATGGTAAGTGGCGGCTATTCTCACCCCACTCTTGTAAAGGCTCTACTTGGTCTAATTGACCCATCATGCATTTATTTTAATTCAAGTTCGAAATATCTCATTATTTACACGGACGACGCAGCTAATTTTAATCTGGTCGCTGATTACCTTTTAGGTAATCAGATTAGATTTCATACCTACCAACCCAAAATATCTTAACCATTCAGCGTTTACATCAGGTATCTCCACCCATCCACCTCCATTGACGATATTACAACCGGCCTAACAGAAAAGGGGCACGAAGTCATTCGCGTTGCGAACATTCTTCACCGCGTCACAAAATGTCCACTTCCGCTTTTTCGGATCGATCTAAAAGTCGCCAACAATAACAGGGAAATTCTCAAATTAGAATTAGAGTTAAAATCGAGCTGCCTAAGAAGAAACTCGCACCTCCTCAATGCAAGGATTGTCAAGATTATGGTCACACAAGTAATTATTGTCAGCAAATTTCCCGTTGCGTCAAGTGCGGAGAAAATCATCCTTCTTCGGATTGTAAAAAGTCACCTTCGGAGCCCGTCAAGTGCGCTCTTTGTGCAGGGCCGCATACTGCGTCCAAAGAAGGATGTCCTATATACAAAGCGCTCGTGGAAAATAAAAATAAAATAAAACTGAAGACAGACGAACTTTGCTATCGATTCACGCCTAATGTCACTGAATCACCGCCAAAAAGGTTTTCTCCAGGTCAAGCTCCAAACCCGAATGTACATACGCCAAAACTGCCAGTAACATATCTTCCACAGAACCAATTTCCGTCACTTTATCACGTTTCATCTCAAGTTTAAATTCGTTAATCATTCCACTTATCACCCTTTTTCATACAGTTGTAAACTCACTCGCCACTAAAAGCATTATATCGCCTTAATTACTTTCGTCCAAATTAATCTATTATGTAATCTGTACTCTATTTATTATATATACATATATACATATATACTCATTATGTCTATAATCATCAGACCGTAATCGATAACATTTATCTAATTTTTAATATTGATGTTAATTAATGTCTAATGTCTATACTATTTATTTTTAAGAACTATTATCCGTATCGCTGCTATTATGTATAATATTTTCTTCTATACGATTATTATTTTATCTTGTTTAAAACCATAATTGTAATGTATTATGTTTTATCGATAGAATTGTAAATGTTGAGCTATCATAGCAATAGCTCATAAAAAAAAAAAAGAAAAAGATAATACCTATGGCACCTATGCAATCCCATATAAAAAAAATCTTCTTGACATGAGAGATTGAAAATAGCAAATAAATTATTTTAACTACCTCTTAGCTAACACTATAAACATTAAACATACATACAGCAGTTGAGTTATTTGTGACTTTAGATGTGTGTAAACTTCTGTTTAATTTTATACTTTTATAGTAAATGTGTAAACGAAAATAATAAATCGAATAATCAACGTAGGTAATATGATGAGAAAGAGGGGTCAGGAATAATTCTTGATTATTATTGCATTAAAAACCTAGAAGGTATTACACAAAATCGATGCAACACGATTGCGCAATTTTTCTTTTTTTGACCCAACTAATTACATCACGATTGCGCCCCGATCCTTTTTTACCTGTTAAAATCACTGCATTATTGCGCACCAAATGATATGTGTATATATTAAATAATATAGATAACCATATATATTATATATAGCATAGTATATGATCTGTATAATAATTTATATACAATATAAAATAATTAATTCACATTTTCCTTCTCAATTATTGCAGGCTTAGCGCTTAGGACTGTCAACAAATTATTATCGTTGGCTTGGTTAAAAATTGTTTTTCTTAAATTACACGACGTATGCTAAATGTATATACAGACGTCAGACATAGTCAATAGTCGATAAATTTAATGATAAGAGTATAATAATAATAAGATTTTAAAAACTACATTTGGTAACTAGTACAAAAACGGGGCTAGGTAAATTGAGTCCGAGATAAGTTTGGTACATTTTGAAAGCGGTAAATTGAGTCCCGGGGAAAAATGGGTAGTAGGTAAGTTGAGTTCCGGAAAAAAGTAAGGCAGTAGGCAATTTGAGTTCCAGGGAAAACGATTTATATGCATTTAAAATTTAAAAATGTGCACTATACAATTTTTATTTGTGATTTGTGGACATTCATTGACAGCATGTATATGATTTTGAATATAGCAACATGCATTTTAATTAATTATATAATTATTTTTTATGCAATAAAAGTGCATGTTGCTATTTTCAAAGTCATATACATGCTGTCAATGAATGTCCACAAATCACAAATAAAAAATGTATAGTGCACATTTTTAAATTTTAAATGCATATAAATCGTTTTTCCCTGGGACTCAAATTACCTACTACCTTATTTTATCTGGGACTCAACTTACCTACTACCTATTTTTCCCCGGGACTCAATTTACCGAGTTAGGGTCATTTGGGACTCAATTTACCAACCCCAACAAAAACGTGGTCCCATTGATTGCAAATAGTCATTCATTGATATTTTGTTGTTTTTAAATTTTTCCCAAGTATCCATTATAAATTTAATATTGTTTTCTTGCTCTTTTCGTAATTTATTTTTTTCATATTTTTTTCAATACTATTTATTTTTAAATAGGTATCAGTTTGAATACATAATAATATGTTTATTACTTTGAAAGTAGATGGATGCGAGGTATAAAACTAAAATATCAATATAATCGACACTAAAATATATTAAATAATATAGTACCATATATATATACTATATATCATAGTATATGCTATGTATAATAATTTATGTATAACATAAGATAATTAATCAATACAATTAAAAATTAATAATTAATTCCCAATTTTCCTTATATATTTTAAATTATATTTAAGTCAATACCCAATATTAATTGTTTTTCGATATTATATTAAACATTATATCTAATTAAACGAGTAACTTTTTTTCTGCGTTGGTTTTATTTTTATAATTTTATCTGATTGTCTCGACTCGATGTAAAGCAATAGATAATATTATCTTAATAAGCGATATCACCATATTATCGGCGTTGGATATTGCTATTTTTGTTTCATACGCAAATTGTATCGCGTATAAAGTGAACGTTTATAGTATATTCTAGTGTAAAACATAATATACCTACACATATCATTTGGGGCGCAATGGTGTTGTGATTTTAATAGGTAAAAAAGGATTGGGGTGCAATCGTGTTACAAATTTTTTGCGCAATCATGGAATAATTAGTCGGGTCAAAAAAAGAAAAATTGCGCATTCGTGTTGTAGCCACACAATATAGCTATACTCGTAGTTGTCAAAAAATTCAAATTATGATATTATGGGATACTTATAATATACTGTAGACCAGGCATTGTAACCTT
Organism: Diuraphis noxia; assembly: GCF_037042655.1. Taxonomy (NCBI): domain Eukaryota; kingdom Metazoa; phylum Arthropoda; class Insecta; order Hemiptera; family Aphididae; genus Diuraphis; species Diuraphis noxia. Next base: position 54,044,981 of record NW_028301712.1, read on the forward strand.
TATGTTTTTCGGTTTTAATTATAAATTTTAAAAATATGAAATTGAGGTTGCGGTTGCGGTTTATACCGGTTTTAACCTGTTACAAAAAAAAATTAAAATATTTTAAAAGTTTAAGCGATTATAGAACCGTACTAATATAAAACCAAAAAATATGTATAGGTAGGTACAGATAAATCTGGTAGTAAGCGGACTTCGAAGGCCCCAGCCACCCAGTTCCCTACTAAGACCGAGGCTGACACCAACATGGAGACGGACGCCGAGGATTGGTCTAAGGTCATCAGAAGGCGTTCCAGGCAAGCGAAAACAACGACGACTGCGATGGACCGGCCCCCCACCACTTGCAGCCTTCGGAGTTTTCAAAAATGTCACCAGCTATTCTTGTCAGGAAAGACTTACCGTGACACAATCCTGGTGGTCCGCAACTGCGACCTATCCAGAGGAGACATCGGAACCAACTTCACATTAAGGCGGACGCGTGACGGATGTACCCTCCTCGAAATCCCGAAAGGCGCGAGTTCCACCTCTGCCACGAAAAACATCGTTTCGGTCATGTCCTCCAGGCTCGGTAACTCCGTCGGAAAGGTACAGCAGCTTGGACTACAGCTCAGGAGGTATTTAAGGCCCTCTGCGACACCATACCCAGCTCAGTCACGACAATCGGGGCTCCGGGAACTGCTTCACCTGGAGGTCCTTCCGGGATCTGACCATCTTCAGCTGCTACCTCCGCCACAGTCTTACGATTCAAGAGTTCATCACCTCTCTGAGTGATTTCGATGACGCAATCAGAGCCAGGGATAACGCCTCCATCATAACTAAACGCTTGGCACCTCGAATGGGACGTGAAGCAGCTACCTCCATCATAGATATCACATTCTACAGGGGCGCAGCCCTCAGGGATCGGAGGGTGTCCGAGGCTGAATCGCTCAGCGAATCATAACTACGTATTCTTCAACATGGCCAATCCCGTCCAGGTCCCGGCACCACCGGAACCTCATTCCGGCACCAACTGCGGCTGTACCATGAAAAACCTCGACAGAGACGCCCTGAGTCTCTACCTGGCTTCGACACGCTTGGAACTTCTTGCAGCGCCTCCAGCGTGGGGAAACCTCTCACGTGGGCTGATCAATAGGAATACTTTCTACTCAGCACCTGCGATGCCTGCATGCCGAGAACCAGACCTGATCCCGCAGGTAGATGTCCAGTGTACTGGTGGAATGAGGCTATCGCCGAGCTACGTACACAGGTCGTCACTGGCCCTTCGTAGACCATACCAAGCGTGTCTCAGGCGGGCCAACCACCTGAAGCCAAGACCAAGTTCTGGGCTGATCTCTGCTCTCAATTGGACACGGATCCTTAAGGAAGACCATACAGACTCGTCATGAAAAAGTTCGACATCCGAAACTCAGCAGCAGACTCTAGGGGCAGAGAAATCCTAATAGCAGACTTCCTGTTTCCTGCGACTCCCGTCACAGACTGGAACTTGGCACCCTCGACTGCTGTAAATAACATATTCCAGGCATTCGACCCGGAGCGCAATGAACTGGAGTTCCAGAGGGTGGTGCCCGAGTTCACCATTGACCAACTACTATAGGGATCACTCGTAGGCTCTCTCCAGGGAAGGCTCGCGGACCTTCGGGTGTCTCGAACAAGGTTCTCATGGCCACCCAGACTCAAGCAGTGCTGAACTCGATGAACGACTGCCTAAGCGCTCTAGTGTTTCCACCACGTTTGAAAAGGGCCTTCTTAGTGCTAATCAGAAAAGTCGTGGACAAGCCTTCTGACATGCATCAAGCTCCTCTAGTGGCTTTTTGCTCCAACGTCTGGAAAAGCAACTCGACGAGCATGGGGGCAGCAGGTTCGCAACCAGTTCGGATGCCGCAAGGGCATCAGCACTGAGTGGACAGTTGCCAACGTCCTCAGCCTCGCTGCCCAGTCATGTTTCTCTGACAGGGTGCTACTAACCGGAGCGGAGAGGACCTCCAGGTCAGTCACGTGCGGGGTTCCACAGGGATCCGACCTCTGGCCGGCTCATATGGTTCGGCAACGATTTGGCCGTCGTAGGAACGGCATATACGGGTCAGTTTCTGGAGGATCTTGTCAACCCCACCCTTCAGAAAATTGACGATTGGGTGACGAACCACGGCCTGAAGTTGGCCCACCAAAAAACGGAAGCTATTATCCTGTCCAGGAGACGCGCGCACGTCCCTCGAAGCTATCAATCAGAGGACACCCAATCAGGGGCGGCGTGTTATAAGAATACCAGGAGCGAGTGCTCCTGACTCGAAAATGGGTGGGTGTGTATCTACTATTCAGGGTTGTATACTTGTATGCTAAACTAATATGTAATTTAATCTAAATATTATAATTATTTACCACGTAAATATAGGTATGCCGTAACAGCAAAACAAACTAAGTACAATGTAATAACTAATAGCTAAACATGGCAATATAACAAGTGAGCCATAATCACTATTTAATATAGTGCCATTGGTTATTAACACGATTAAAGAAATCTTTAATCGTGGTTATAAATATTTAAAATTAATGATAGTACTATCTTAAATCGTGGTTCTCACAACATAAATTTAGTTTAATTGTTTGAGATTAGAAGCTTAAAGTGCTTATAAATAAAATATATCTATATCTATACCTAATTAATACCAGTGGCGGTTTTGATAAAACATCAAGGGGGGGGGGCTATTTTCAATTTTTGTGCCCCCCACCCTCCATAATAGTTGCATATATAACTTATATATATGCATATATAACTTACAGAATATAACAGTTGACACAAAAAAATCCAAGGGGGGGCGAGCGCCCCCTTCGCCCTCCCCCCCTATAAAACCGCCACTGATTAATACTGAATAAAAAAATTCAACTTTATCAAATTTCATATTTTTAAAATTATTGTTTCATATAATAATAGCATTGGTCCTATAAAACGTAGTTGGTGGGTGCATTGGCAAAACTAGGAGTACATTTTTTTTTTGTTTATGTGGTGGCTGGGGGTTGGGGGGTAATATGTGGTAAACCAGGTGTAATAGATATATTATGTCCAAAGTAAAATATGGGTGGGTGGGTGGTGGGTAGCTCATGAAGCTTGCTGCTGGAGTTTTGCAGACTCAAGCCGCCTCTGCACCCAATAGTCCTGTTCGACGGGATCAGATACCTCGGGGTGATCCTGGATAAGAGGCTCACCTTTGCAGCTCACGTGGACGTCGTGACCAAAAAAGCCACGCGCACGGTGGCTGCGCTGGCAAGGTTCATGCCCAACATAGGTGGCCCCTGAGGATGGAAAAAAAAGCTGCTCAGCTCCGTGGTCGACAGTCAGTTGCTCTACGCCACCCCTGTCTGGATCAGCAGGGTGGCCGCGGTAGCCAAGACCCAAGCGAACTTGATTCGTCCACAGAGATCGTCGGCGCTAAAAACCATCTGTGCATACCGCACCGTCTCTGGCGAGGCGTCCCTAGTCCTGGCCTCCACGGTTCCCGCTGACCTACTCGGCCTGGAACGGGCCAGCATCCGGTCCCGACTCCTTGCTGACATCAGGCCTGGTGAGACGTGGCCAACCAAGCAGACCGTGAAAAGAGAGAAAAGATCCCACACCGTCGAGGAGTGGCAGCTGCAGAGGTTGTAAGCAACCAGAAAAGCGTCCCGGACCCGATCCTGCATCCCATCTATCGGACCTTAGCTGTGAAGAACGGTCCCGCTAGTGCCCCTGACGTTCCACATGTCACAGGCACTAACGGGACACTGCTGTTTCCAGTCATATCTTTACAGGAGAGCCAGGGCCGCCAGTCCAATGTGTCTGCAGTGCAGGGGTGGTGAGGACATGATGGAGCATACTCTATTTGAGTGATACTACTGGGACGCCCTCTGTGACCCTCTATCCACCTTGCTGGGGCGCAGACCGTGTACAGCCGACATCCAGGACATAATTTGCGGGCCGCCACTTGAGCAGCTTCCAGCAGACCCGGATGAAAATTCAGGTATATTAAGCGGTGGAGTCATTTCGGCTGTTCTATTCTTCTCACTCAAAGAAGAAGAGGAGCGAGTCCTGCGGAGGTGCGGCTATGAGATCCTGATGCAGAATCCGGACATCAATTTAGTTGATAAGCAATTTACTGTAGCCGAAGGCATCTAGGAAGGCTGAGCCTCCCAGTATTGTACCCACAACTTTAAAAATGTCTGTAACATTAATGAGTGGGGGATTGTCCTACCGCTAATAATTGTCGATGTTATTATTGTAGGTAATCAATAAACGATGGAAGTCTCGAAAAGAAGTAATGCTAACGCTGTACTTTCTCTGGCACTCGATACAAAAGAAATAAAAAATAATTAGCATTCCAATGAAACAAGTTTAAAATTAACACAATTTTCATTACTCATTAGTCAAAATATTTTTAATAATTCTTAATGTATAGAAAGATTTAAAATTATATAATTTATTCGTCTTTACTAGCCAACATATCAGATACCTTTGTTATCTATAAATATTCAATGCAAAATTAGTAATTACATAACAATCATTATATAATTAAATATTTATAATAATTGTATTATAGATACTTTATTTTTCCAGTTATGATTATTAACCATTTTCTCGTTAGGTAACTATTCGATATTTCTAAATACCTTCACTATTTTTGTTTCTAATGCTCCTATTCTACTCCATTCAGCTGAAGTTATGATATTTTAATTTTAATATTTTCAATATTAATTCGGTTGCTTTTTGATTATCATATCAATAATTTAACCTCCCTCCAGAATTTCAGATTAAAAAAAAAATGTTCTATATGTCATACTATTTGTTTAATATTATTAATTAGTATAGAATATTTTTAGTAACATCGAACTTGAAATAAATAAATAACTTGTTTTATAAGTTATGTAAGTTATATAAGTTATATAATTTAAAATGATTATTGTTACACAAATAAGTAATATGTAATAGTATGTAATTTATACGTATTTGTAACATGTTCTATACAACAATAAATAAGCTAAATAATATTTCATAATATTAGGTGTTCTATTAATGTGTTATAACTTATAAGTTATAACTATAGGGCTCAAAAGTTAGTAGAGATAAAAAGAAAAAATAAATGCATCACTACGCTCAGAATCTAATACCGAAAAAATTTTACATTACGCATGAAAATAAGTCAAATTTATAAAAAACTATTTTATTTTGTTATTAATTTGCGCTGAAAAAAAAGTTAAAAGTATGGCAGAAAACTGTTTGACATTTTATTAGACTGAAAAAAATATTTAAACAAATATATTCGAAACGATAATACACCAAATAGCACCATATATTGTATATTTGTATAGGTCTGGTTTCTAGCTTGATGTGCTATAAATCGAGATCATATTATAGAATAATATGTTACTCCTACAACTTTCGAGCCGTCGAGCTGTAGACTCGTGTTTATAACTCATAATATGGTCGGGGACATAATATCAATGTACCAACCTATTATAATAATATTATATTTTTCGATATACACAATACACGATTAATATACAGTAACAGTATAGGTGCCTCGTATCTATAATACATTTTTGTGTTTATTGATAATTTTTATTTCAAAATTATCATTATTTTTTTATTTATTTAAATTCAAACGTATTACATGACATAACAAGTTTGTCTACGTTCTAATTAAATTATCTTAATAATATAATAGAAAAAGGATTATATTTTTTGGAGGCATACACTTTAAACTTGGAGCTGCACTGCAAGTCCACTGCATTGCATCTCCCTTTATTAGTTGTACCAATATAGGCCGACGTGCTACAATTATAGATAGGTGGGTACTGAGAAACCTTATTCCTTAATACAGATATACGGGTGTATTACATTCAAATATTTAATACATACTTATATCGTATCTATATGAATTATCTTTATGTAGGTTATATTTTATATAATTCAGTATAATAGCTAGCTGCTGGTTATAATTTGTACAACGATGAGGTTTTGAGTAGACAATACGCGTCAATACAACAATATTTCATTCACGAGTTTAAATTGCTGAATTTAAGTTTTACGGCGTTGAAGTTAAGTTCAATGTATATTTTTCTTATATATAAAACTATAAAGTATATCAAAGAATATAAATTTATACTTACATTGTTTTCTCCTTGTAAGACACAAACTTGAAATTAGCAATTTTATGTTTTCTGTCTATAGAATATGATAAAACAATGATGAAAAAATTATTATTATAAAAAATAAAAATTGTCCTTTTACAACAAAAACCATAATCACATTATAATTTAAAATATAATTTTATGATTATATGTGTTGCCATAACTGGTTATACTATGTGTAAAATAGTTCAGTGAATAATTTATTATAATTATTTAGATAACACACTAACACTGTAATGTACATATATACGACATATAATTAATCCTTATGTATTTAATTTGATTATTATAACAAAAAGTTACCTTTACCTAAGTAGAATATACTAAAGAAAATTATATACAACATTAAAAAATGTATTCAGTGTTCACTAAATATTATAGAAAATATATTATTTTATAAAATGTAGAAATATGAGTTTATATCATAAAATAGTTTATTAATCGATCATTAATAATCATTGATTATATGATATTAAAATTTTTAAATATTTTCAAAAATTTGTTGTAGACTGATTACAATGTAATATACAAAGTAGCTAGTATATATATCTATTATAATTTATAAGCCATGACTGTGTTATAGAGTGATTATATTTTTACACAAGTGCAGTTTGTTTTGATTTGGAAATTTTATTGTCTTAATTTTTAATATTACAACATAATTGTGATTTTTTTTTAACAAACTTAATAAATACGTCCAAAATTTTGAACGCGATATGAAAATATATCATGCTACCGTTTACAGTTTATAATGTATACTTACCGCATTTTAAAATTTTTTTTTTTGTTAATAAGCCTTTATATTTTTTTAGTTGGCCTTTATATTGTTATATCTTATTTATTACTGATGATTTTTATATTGTATTTAATTAGAAATGAAATGTTAACTATTTAAGTTTGTCCTCAACAATTTATAATTAATAACAATAAAATAAAAACAAACATTTTAAATAAGATTATCTATTTAAAATTAATATTTCAATTATAATTTAGATCATCTTCAATGGTGTATTTTATCTCTCGAGTCAGTCAGTGTATAAATAGGGTCAAGTAAATAAGATTTTTCCAATCTTATAGGAATAATCAAGGTTAGGTTATTAAGAATACTGAAATGTCAATATTTTCTAGGTACCTATCTAATTTTTATTTTGTATGTTATATTTTAAATTGTAGTTTAATTAAGAATTATTTTAGGTAACTATAATTTTTGATAGACAGTTACAAAGATTTGAATATTATATAATTATTTTAGATGCACACTATTTTGCACAAACTCTTTAAGAATTATAATAACTATGCAAGTACAAGGACGTCGTATGTAATTAAAATATAATTATTTAAAAAAAATTAAAATACATCAACTTACATTGATTTATATTATTATTTTCGAACGAAATCAATAATAACTTGACATCTACGAATTGTTAACATATATTATATTGAAACATGTGTTAATAATATTATATTTCTAATAAAAACTTAAATGAGTAGTTTATATAACTTAAGATATTACGAGTCCCTATATAATAAGTTATTAAAAACTTTAACATGAAAATTCAATAAGAAATATTTATTCCAATATAATTTTGTACCCTCGTAATAACTGCTATGATTTCTCACCATCTATATACGTATAAATCTGTCCATATACTAATATACATCAGAAAAACGTACTGGGACATTGATCAACAGTTGCTTTTAATATCTGACCACAGTTATTTTTATTTTAAATACTAGAAAATTTAAAATATTATATTTCCACTAATAGGTGAAGTATCAAATAATATTTACATATATTATGTAGTATTGTGTTCATAATAAATAACTAAAAATGTATAACACAAATGCTTAAAAATGTATTACCTAATAATACAATAACGTGCATCTTTGATAGTTCATCATGTGAGGAAATATATATGAATTAAGATATACTAAGTATGAATTTATACGACTGTATTTTAAGTGATCTCATTTATTAAAAACTGTTATAATACCAATTATGCTACTAGGAAATATAGAAAGCAAAATTTTGATTATTTAAAATTTAAATGGTTTTGTGGTTAAATACTTAAATGTAATGTCACTCGCTCTATAATAGCCTTCGTTTGTACCAGCCTATGAAGTTGAAGGTTGCTGTGGCCTGTGACGTACCCGTTCCACTCGATCAGATTCTCCAACGGAGCATGACATTCTTTCCCCGATACAAAGAAAATGAAATTCTGGAAATTAAATATAAAATATAAAAGAATTATTGATTGTACCTAATATATACAATATTAAGTAAGTACACCAATATCAATAATATTTTGAATTTTGTTAATTTGATTTTAAAATAACGATTGGCTTACACGCTGTATGGGGAAAGTGAACTACCCACCACCCTTAGTTTTTTCCACTAAATAAATAATTTAAAAAAAAAACATGTACAGTGAAACCTCCAGGGCCGGAGTGGGCCTCTGTGGCGCTGTGCTATTATATACAGCACAGTGGGCCGCAGGCTATAGTATGTAAAAAAAATGTATACCTAAAACGCAGAGATAAGTACTATAAAATTATTTAATTTTTAATTTATTTTAATGTTTGGTAAAAAAGTTAAAAAACATATTTTTTTATTTTATTATTTCAGAAAAAATCAGAAGTTTTTATCACCAAGGGGAAATTCTTATGTAGTTCAAAAAATCTCAAGAATTCGAAAATTTGGTCTTTAAGTATATTTAAAAATGTATGTTTTAGTATGTTCTGTGCCACCATAAATACCGTGAATCCTGGCTACTCTGTTTAACAAACAGTTCTATGGTATCGCGAAACGGAGTAGCCCGGGATTCGCGGGATTTACAGTGGCACAGAACATACTAAAACATACTACCTACTCACCATTTTTGTTTTTAATAATGCAGTTATTTAAATTTTTTAAATATACTTAAAGACCACATTTTCGAATATTCTTGAGATTTTTTGAACTACCTACATAAGAATTTTCACGTGGTGATAAAAACTTCTAATTTCAAATTAGAACCTCTCCTCCTATTTTTCGCAAAAAATAGTTTAACATCCGTATTTTTAATAGAAAAATAAATTACTAATGGTAAAATAAATAATTTATACAATGTCCTTTAGAAGTTGTTTCTGGCACACCGTTTCCGTTCAGAATCGTTTTTCGTATCGAATGATGCATTATTAAATTCAAATTTAACAAATCTATTAGAATAACCTACTCAATTACAAGTACTAAGCAGGTTCAATTGACACCTACGTCTAACTACTTCACAGTTAACAGCAGATCGACTTGCATTACACCTAATATCTGGATCAGAACTTGTGTCTATTTACTAACAAATTTTTCATACTATTATGGTGACAACATTATTTTTTAAAAGTGAACCACATAATAAATGTACCTAATTGTAAACTTGCAGAACTTGTTTATTTGGGAACATTATACTTTTATAATATTATACATGCATGTTCGGAAGCCTAGAAATTGATATTAAATATCTACCTACTCATAAATATAATAATTCAATGGTTAACAATAAACTCTTCAATAACTTTAAATGTAAAATAAACTAATTGTATTTGACTCTACAGTCTTCATAGCAGGTAATTATAAAAATAGAATAAGGAATTTTAAAAGAAAAATATAATTATTTTATCAAGGATTTAATTGCATAATAGTAATTAATTATAATTACATAATTAAAATATCATATAATTAGTAAGGAAATATCAACATGGAATTTATATAGTTTTTAATGATTTATGTGATAAATAAAATTGGTCCCTAGTATCAAAGATAAAAAATATTAGAATGACAAAAACTATAATTTATTGATATCCAAAATTTTTATATAAATTATTATAATGTATGACTAACGAATGTAAGATAGATATTATATTTTTGTTATCAGAATATTTATACTGTTTTTATTCTCTGGTGTGAATTAATTTATAACAACAACAAAAAAGTTATTAATATAAAATTATTTAAAATGTCATCGCTCTTGTGGTATAGTTCTATGCACAGTACCTAGTAAATAATTATATACATATAACAATTGTATTCATATTTTAATTTATGATTTATTGTACTCAATATTATAGCGAGTATCTATAGATTATAGACTAATACAACAAATAACAATAACTGTTAATAAATGCTAATATGTTACTCTGTAGTAGGTGGGGTACAGATAGAACCTATAAGTGCTCAATTTACACCTATAGCGTATGTATGGTATACTGCTATGAATGTCAAATGTTAGTGTTTGAAATTAAGCAAAATAATAAATGCTTAACTGTTAAGTTCCACCATCACAATATTATAATCTATTACATCTATCAATGTTTTGAATTCTTTGCTGCCTAACTGTCTATTAATTATTAATAAAGTTAAATAAAAAAATAATAATAAAAGAATCAACCATTCTTAAAGTCTGATCGAAATATTACTAGGTATCTCAATATTAAAATGCATTAAAGATTCTGTATTTTTAAATTATATATATGTGACGTTGTTTGAAGAACGTAAGAAAAACAATAGTATACATAAATATACAGTGTAATCTTACACAAATGTTAATATATTTGGTAGAATAAATAATACCACGAATATATTTTGTTTTTCTATCAACTAGAAAAACAGAAGTAAAATATACAGTGTATCTACACGTATACAAATATACGAAAACGAAAACATATATAATACGTATTTTTTTCTCATTTTTCTTAGGTACATACGTTTTGTGCACTACGTAAACAAATAACTTAAAATTGAAAAAGCTCTTAAAATCTTTCTAAAAAATATGGTATTTATAGCATCCATATTATACAGACCCAATGGCGTAGTAGGTATTTAGACATGAATTTTCTTTTTTTGGTGAGGTATTCATATATTTTCGTTTTCTGAAAAATATATTTCATAAAAAAATAATTATTATCCTCACGTTAGTACGACACTGCATGTACAGACTAAAGACCTACACTAGCTAAAGCTATAGATGTAATCATTCATCTCGTTAGATTAAGATACACTTTAAAATTTAATAAGGCTTTATTTACTTCTGTAAATCTTTATTCTTAATAATAATTATGTATCAATTCTTAATCTTAATCAAATTAATGTTTAAACATTAACTTTGTAACATTTAAATTATAATATTGTCATATTGTATATTTGTGTTTTTATATACATTATACATAAACATTATAATATCCTTTGTATCATGTTCTCCTTTTGTAATTCCTTTCCATCATAATGTAGGTACTAACTATGGCAAGAATAATCCAATTGATCCAATGATGCATTTGGCCAAGGAACACCCTTCCTTATTTAATCTATAATTATATTATATTCTTTATGTGTTTTGTTAATTATTGGTATATTATATCTTTAAAATAATGTATTCTTTAAGTTATATAAACTATTAATTTTAATTATACTTTCTGTTGCCGTATATTGTAATCTTTAATTACATATGTAAAATGTTATTCCACCTTTGGGGCTTGAGCCTTCTGCCCGTAATATAATATAATAATAATATAAATAAGGAATTAAAAATCATACTGTCATAAAAAAAATTATAAATATTAAAAAATGAAAACGATAAAAGTAGTAAAAATATCATTTTTTCTAAATATGTTGTCTTATAACGTCTTAACACTGCAGTGTAAAAGGAATATTCTTAAAATATTAGTATTTAATGAAACAACGAGAGCTATTAGGCATCACCACATCATATTTTTGGCCTTGAGACAAAACTAAATGCGGGCCCTGAACATTTTTCTAATATACATTTAAGTAATTATTTTGCATGAACGGTGGGCCCCTCGAAAGTCCGGATCCCAGTACCGTGGGTCCTCCTACCCCCCTTGTGAGGGGGGCCCTGAGAGTTATATTGTTTACCCCATTTATAGGTATAACTTTATTTTAACATAAAACATCGAAAATATCTCAGGCTCTTATATAGCCAATATAGGTGCCTCGATTCTCGAATATCTTTGTTCAAAAGGAATTTAAATAAAAACATATCTGACTATAAATATATCACTTCTAAAATAGTTTCAAGTTAATAACTACATAATATTTAATTTATATACCTATTGATTTATATCTATTTTCTATAAACTATTATGCAGAGCCCTATTATTTGACTTAATTCGTGAACTCCTAACCTGGAATTTGTGGAATTTATTTTTAGACAATTCGTAATTTTCGTACCGATAATATTTTTTTAAAACTTTAAATCGTTTATGTAAAACATTTAAATTGATTGATTATGTGTATCACCATTTCACCGATAGTAACCCGTTAATAAAAACTGCCAAACTATGAAAATTATTATATTATTATACTCGTAAATACAGGTGTCTATACTATTATTTGTTTGAATGGCAAATATTTTGATTTTTGAGTTGAGCTACTTACCGGCTACTAGTAGCACGTATATTCTATGTATATTGTATAGATATTACTATATTAGGTAGCATTATATTAGGTATAGGTACAATTGTTGTGATATATTTATAACTTATGTATACTAATAATCGAACGGACAAAATAATAATATTACCTATTATACTTTACTGCTGGACCAGTTGTCTGGCTTATTTTATTCTTTTTCTCTCTCATTTATGTCTGTCTAATACCTGCTCAAGGTCGTAAACTAGGGCTTCTCAAAAATGTTTTACATTCTTATATACATTTTTTTATAGTAAATAATACTGTAAACTTAGTTTACTACTAAATAACGTAATGCAAAAATTAATTAAAGAAAATAGGGTAGGTATATAAACATTTTTAACAAATAATAAATATTAAATTAAAGTTAATTCCCATATTTTGGATGTATAATACTTGAATAATCAACATAAATGTTTAAATTCAGATTCTGACTATTTTTTTACCATAATAAGATCGCTGGGCTTGTTAGGAGTTAAATGATGGTTGTATGGTTGTTCAATACCTATTGATACTAAGGCATATATAAATCCAGTACCTTCTCCACAGCGAATGTAACAAAATTAATAGGTACACCAAGATTTTTAATAGGTTTATCGTTTATAAAAATTACATATTAAATAAGTAAAAAATTAAAAATCATTAATAAAATAATTAACTAATAAAATGTGTAAATTGTTTTATTAGTGGTATGTATTTAATATAAATTATTATATACTCGTATAGTATTTACCAATTAATTCATTGAAATCATTATCATTTTAAAATATTATTGATACATTTTTAATTTAAAACAAGTCTTTATAATTTAAAAATAATAATTGATCATATACTTAAGACGACACTGAAATTTTTAATCAGATGATATTGGTAGGTTGATATTGATGAATTATTGATATTGATGTATTATAGACGAAAATAAGTTATACCATAGTCAATAATAATAATAATAATAAAGTATTCGTGACAGGAAAAATCGATTAGTATACCGTAAAAATAACTCATCTTTAAAATTATAAATCTTGATTTATCATATTATATTAGATATTTATAAAACGACAGTCGATATTTACTCAATTTTAAAACACCCAGTTATAGCTTATCATGTATGATTACGCATTGATTTAATTGCATTTATCTTAAAATGTTAATAATATATAGATTTTTTTGTATAATGCTAGTTTAAGATGATATCATGTATTATTAACTTTTTTAAAGTTAACCCCTAATTCCTTAAACTCTTGTCTCTTTTACATATATGTGGTACAGATATACAAACTGTACTTCCAAACAGGTCTTATAATTTTAGGCCTGTACCTTACTAAAAAACTAACGTAACCTATTATAGGTTATAAATAAGAGATAGATATATCGTGAGTGTGGGGCCATACCTCATGGCAGTCATATCTAAATATTTACTTAATTTGTTTAATACTTGGGAGCTCAAGCCAATCATTGTTGTGGAAGCTCTTGATTATTTTGTTTTCTAATCAGTAAGCAAGATTAATATTACATTTTTAATCATTAACTTATCTGTAGTATTTACATATGAGTTAATAACCTGTAAGTATTTATATTCTTATTTCTTAGTATGAAAATTATTAACTTTTTTACTAAATATTAGGTCTGTTTAAAAATATATTATTAGACCATAAGTTTGAGCATGAATCATATTTAATTTAATTACGCGTTTGAAATATTATACATTATCTTTTAGTCTGACTTAGACGCATACAAAGTATCATTGCATTTTATAACACAAATAAAATATTTACAAAACCAAAATATTATATAAATTTGTAACCCCAAATATAACATTAAAAACTTTCATCCAAGACTACGATAGTTCCATATAATATATTATATCAAACATATTTTACTTATTTTTACTTAAAATATAATATATAACATAATATTATTATTTGATTTTCTGGCTGTATAAACAATTTAATAAATAATAATTATATTGTAACCTATAGCTATAGGAGATTATTATTTAAATTTATTATTTAGTCTCTACAAAGCATGTTAGTTTAATAAAATTACATTTTAAGTGTTATTTTTTTAAATGATGTATTTATTAAGTAATCTTTAGATATAGGTATGTTATAAATATACAATACCTAGATTTGCTGATTTAAAAAATTACCTTTATATTAATTTTATATTATTTGCACTAATAGAATATTAGACCTAAGTATTCCTATTTGATATTTCACAGAAAGTGAAATGCATAAGTGTGAAGTCTCTCCTAACGAATACATCTCCAAAAAGTGGACGTTTTCTTGGGAACCAACTCTTTATAATATACTAAACTTTCTGAATAGCGGACAAAATGTTAACAACTGAGAGTGTCCCATATTTAGAGGTTCACTATCTACATGTTTTTTAATGGTCTATAGATCAAACATCAAACAGATTTGTACAATATAAACATGATTAACGCGATATAAATATCTAATTAGAAGAAACCAAATCAATGTTTTCGTGCACGATAAAATGCGAAATCAATAAAACCTTCATCGTAATAATAGTATATTAAAACCCACTGCAATTCGTATAATAGATACGTATTACACGTTTATAACCGAGATTGTGATCGAATATAATAATATATAATATATAATATATAATAAGTACCTACTAAATTATTTTTATTACACATATAATAAAATAATATGAAATGATAATTTTATAATTTGTCATTCATATTCAGACTGCAAATGTTGTGCCTACTTTTTATTTGCAGACTATAGCCTGCAGACTCGCAGTGTATCGTGTATGTGAATCATATTTATTTAAAAACGTGCTCCAAAAAGCACTTATACTCTAAAAAGAATATCTATACACTCGTACACACAGACGAAGAAATAACGTTTATAAAAAATCTTCACGATGTTAGTAGGTATATTATATTATATATAATAAAGGTATAATCTGCATATATACGATTTAATGTGGATCTTGCTGTAATACTGTATCGTCGCATATATAATCCGTTCGTTATATACTTATATATATAAATATACAATATTATTTATAGGTGCCGACAACTATTATAATTTATAATATATTAGGTATTATATATATAGTATTTTTGAATCGCGCCATTTATTGTTTGTGGCTCGCACAACAATATAACCGGTTAGTCGGAATTGTTCACTCTGGGACCTTCTATAGGGGAGGCACATTCGTTGTTTTATATAACAATATAACATGGTATAGTATATATATATATATTATGCTTATATACAAATATATATATATATATATATATATATATATATATATATATTTATTTTGTCTGAGTCTCAGATTGCGAATATTGCCAGTTTCGTTTTCGTTCGATCCGCATAGATAAACCACCCGATGCACCACTTCCGACCGTCTGTCATCCGTAGCGTGTCTATGACGTATACATCGTATAATTTTTTTTAAAATAATAATATAATATTCCCAAAATATACATACCACACTATATGCATTATGCATATGGTGATATATGCGTAGCGTGCACAAAAACGCATATTTCAATATAAGTAGGTAGGTAGGTTAATAAAAATATAACTGAGTTAACGTGTCGCAGATAAATTTTTTTTTGTTTATTCGTTCCATTCCAATTTGCCTTTTCGCAATCGATAATCGTATATATATATTCTGAAAGTTAAAATCTGAATTTGTTTTTGTCTGTCCGTGGTACATGTATAGGTAATAGGTACTTACGTTTTATTTTAATCATTGCGAGCTATTGCAGTAGGGTAGCCGGTAGGTTATTCTCTGAATTTTACAGAATGTATCATCAATTGTTATTATTATTTTTTTTTTTTTAATTACAAGAGTTTTAATTTGATTTCAAAATATTTAGTGTATACAGTAGCGAAACGTGTTGCAGTATGTCAAGGATAATATGGTAAGTCACATTAATCATTATTCATTACATAACATCTTAAACAAATTAAATTAATTTAATCTGTCATACGGTTTAAAAAATAATCTTTATTTTATATTAATTATAATATCCTATTAAGAAAGAATTTTTTTTAAAGCATAGTTATAATAATTTGATATCATTATTTATTTTAATCAAGGTTTGTCGTCTGCGTGTATGAGCAATGAGCATAATAAAATAAATAATTATTTAAAAAAATATATTAATCATTAATCTATCCAAAATTACTTAATAGTATATTTAAGTAATAATATAAGTATTGTATCAATATACAATAGGTATAGGTACAGAAAATAGTATATTGTAAGTATATGTATTCGTAGCTTGTATTATTATTATATTGAACCTTATTATACTAGTATCTAAATCTTTTTATTATTTGAGTAAAAAAAATGTAAGATGATAGCTGAAATGTTTAATAGTACCTAACTAATAAATTGTAACACAGATTTAATTATTTTATTTTATTTTTTAACGATACGAACGTCGTATACCTATCTAAATAATATATAATATATCTACAGTTCAGTTATATTTTTCGAAAATCCGTTCAAAAAATATTTCCAAGTTCTATAACAGGGATTCTCAAAATTTCATAAACATTGTACTCTTTTTTACCAATAAATTGTTTTAGGTACACCTTCTTAGTTACTAAACTAACATATATTATATAAAAATCTAAAAACTTACAAACATTTTAAATCTTAATCATACCCCTTTACAAATTTCGAGTACCACCAAGGAGTACGCGTACCACAATTTGAGATTCCCTGTTCTAAAAGATGAAAAAAAATCAGTTACTACTTTACATTACCTAATATACGTATAATATTAATTAAGTTGAAAATAGATATTATAATTTTTATTTAAACATTATATTATCTATATTTGGCTAAATATATATGATATTGGTACATTGGATTATTTGTATCTGAAAAATATTATTCTACAAAATTATATATACTCATAAGTCATAAATCAATGTGTAGCCATGTTGGTTTAACATGGTTAATTAACCTAGTTGAAATAATAAAATCTAGAATACTCATTTTAAAACTGGAAGTTGATTTTCTTTTCTAAAGCTGTAAAAACTAACAATATTACGCTATTGACTTATTCAATATTTTTATTATTAGGTTAGTTCAGTTAAGCAAGGATAAGTTAGTTTAATAATATATTTTGAATTTTTTGTCCCCAATACCAAGTTTATTACAATTTTTTAATAACGAATAGTATATATTTTAAGAAAGTCAACAAATATTATATTTATACGTAGTCTATATAAATATTTCTCGAACATAATCGAATTAATAATATACGAATGCTTTATTTAAATTATTTTATATTAATGTATCAATATTTATAAATTTAAATTACAGTTAAAATTGTATTAAAATATTTATATTTTGTTTCAAAATTCTATACCTAATAAAAAAAATAAAACCATTTGAATATTTGACGTCCATATCATCCCCCCTCTATATATAAGTATACTTATGATTACGTCGTTCATAGAACTAAAGTAGGTACTTAATTGTTAAGGTCGTTAAGGTGTAAATAAATATATAAACCTATAGTTATAAAATAAAAACTTCAAGAATGGAGAATTAAGTTCTTATGCCTAAATCTTGGTATGAAGTATTTAGTAGTGAATAATATTATTGTTGTAATTTTGTATTATTATTTACTCATATTAGTTGTCAATAAAAGTATATAAATAAAACATTCCATTATAATATTAATTTTTCTTGAACACAGAGAGCTTTCAGCTTTTCAATTAAAACTGTACAGTCAGATCACTTTGCAATCTAATTTACAATATTGTTCATTGACTAATGATTATAATAAATATAATCTTTTATTCTGACTATGTTTTTTTGTTTTGTTTATTATCGATGAATAATATGATGATTTTAATTTATAAATAATTATAGGCGTGTCCAGACCTCTATCACATGTGGACAAACAAAAAGATATTATAGTTATACATTTTTTTATCAACATTTTTTTTATATCTATATCCATGATTATTTTTTCGATGTAATTTTGAAACTAATGATGCACAAATTTTTTTTTGAAGCATTAGCCTGTATTGTAATATTGACGATAAAATTACAACAACTTTTAAACAGTAAGTTTCCAAAAACATTTTAGCACTTAGGAAATAATTTTTTTTTTTTAAGGCATTTGATCCAAAATTTCGCAGGTCATGATATGACATGCGACACCCGTCAACACGCCTATATACTCGTATGTTTATATACGTTTAATAAACGTCTATCATTCGCAGTGGTTGGATTGGATTAATTGGATTTTAGCTTTAGTAGCAAGTTTTCATTATATATTTTAATATGGACTTAAAAAGGTTTTAAGTCCTTTAAGATTTAGTCTACAGAAGAGTTTGTTAATATGAACCATAATAAGGACATTTGGGAAGGGAGGCTTCTTCAACAGGCTTAGTCGTATACTATTTAAATTGTAGGTATAATACATAATACAATATTATGTCTAATTTTACATCTGATAACTATATGAATTGTAATCGGTGTGCAAGACGTTTTAATTTGAATAATAATATAAAATAGTAACCATGTACAATCTAATATCTGGTTTTTCACATTTATAATACAAAAAATGAAATAAATATAATTGTTATCTAATTAATGTGATTGTAAGGCATTATGTAATCGAACTTTTTATTTTATTTTCAAATTTTATTAGTTTGAAATTTTGCTTGAAGTCTTTTTTAATGAAAGTAATTTCATTAAAAATAAATTCATTTTTTAATTTTAAACTCATTATATTTGTTTGGGGATTTTTCCAAATTTATGAAGTTCAATATTAGGTATATTTAGCTACTTTAAATTTGTAAAACAACCATGTATTAAACGGTTCTTATTACTGTGAAGGGCCACGGTGGCGTAACAATTATGTGACAAGCATATGACGGACATAATAAGCCTGATGATCCATAGTCTAACAAAGCCCTACTGAAAAATCTAAATTGGTTTGTGCTATAAATGTTTTTTAAATTTTTTATTTAAATTATATTAATCTTAAAATACGTTCTGAAATTCGTATTTATATATAACTAAATATATTAATATGTTATATCAATCTATAATTTGTTTTAATAGATTTTTGATTGCCCATTAATTAACAATTACCAAAATTACTACAACTAAACTTATATATATTAAACGATTTAAAATTTTTAAAATTTGTAATAATTGTTTTAGTTAATAGTTATACAGATTATACAGGGTTATAGGAATATAAATAATATAAATACTAGAAATCTATAATATTATATAACCATAGAAGTTTAAATAGCCTAATATTTAATATACATAAACGATCAACATCATATAGTCCATATAGAAATTATGGACGATCGACCGGGTGATCTATACTTAACGTAAGACACTAATTATTTCAATATTTTAGATTTTCAGCATAGCGAAGAATGTATTTATTTTAGTATTTTACAATATAATGAGTGGTATTTTTATGTGTTGGACCAGTGTTGCCTGGTATACCAAAGGCCCATGGATCATCTGCAGTTTTTCAAGGGGCCCTATAATGAACAGTCTTGAGCCCTGTAAATTGTGTCTATATAAAAAATACATAAGATTGAATACTTCTTTAAATTCTTTACTGTGTGCGACAAAATTGAAAATTCTCAGTAGTTTTCAAATACATATATAAAGAAAAAAAATTATTAAAAAGTTGAATTTTCATGTAAAACCATTTTTTAACAATTTGGATTTCGTATTTTCGGTTTAACTAAAAAAAGTTGAAGATATTAAAGTGTGATTTTCACCAAAATATGGTTATAATAGCATATTATTCTATACTTTGTATAAGTATTCAATAGGGGTGTCGAACCTTTTTTGAATCCAGTGCCAAATTTTTGCAATCAAGGGTTTGATAATTTTTCACATACCCATTTTGTAAATACTAAATATAAAATAATAAATATAGTGATAACATAGTAGCATAATTAATTTCACATATAGGAATATTATAACTTTTAAAATGTTTATAATTTATTTTTTGAATTTTTCACAAGTCAAAATTAAAGAATGGCATAATTTTTCTCAATTTTATTTTTTCATGTGCCATTGCAATTTGACAAATGTGACACTTATATATTTTGAAATGAGGAATTAAAAATACGTATATGTGGTTATAAAAAAAATAATTAAAAAATAGTAAAAATCATGTTTAAAAAAAAATCTTGTTTTACAACGGTTTAAAATCATGCGTAAATCGTAATTTTAATTTTTAATATTTCTATTCGTTATTGTTTGATTATTATAGATGTATTAATGATATCTTACAGTTATACATTTGAAATTCAATAATCTAGTGCTTAGAGAGTTTGATTCGTCTTCTAGGGGAAGGAATATCCTTTTGGTCCAAAAATTCCATTCAAAACTTTATCTACAGAGACTGTAGCTATAATTTATAAACGCATTGAAGATTGGATTTCTATACAGTTATTTAAAAGAATATATTATTTATAGGTAGCTTGTGATGATAGGTATGATATTATATTCACTATAGTATATTCAGCTTCCCACCTCTCATCCGTTCATCAATTATGCTAATTGCCAACGGTGTAATTATTAGTTGTTAAAAAATAAATTCTAACCCTTTGAATGCCTATTGCATATACGCACATAATAGGTGTCACATATATAATGAACGTAAACACACAAAGCAAGCGTTTACTAAACGTTATTTTATTGTCAATCCTACTGGCTATTTGATACATAATATGTAAGCAGGTAAAAATTTTATGCGACTTATTTATTATACAAATCTTGAGGAAATATCTGGAAAACGGATGACAATGCAAGCGAGGAATATTTTTTTTTTTAAATCATGGTTTAAATGCGCAGTGTGTGTAAGTAAAAAAAGCAACAAAAGAAAAATGATGATTATTGGATCACTTTTTTTACATTACACACACACGTTTATTTTTTTTTATTATTATTCCTCCCGACGTAGTTCGGGTTGCTAAAATATTGATTGTCGGATTCGGATAGTTGCTGCGCTCCGCTGCTGAGGACCAGGCGGCAGCGGCGGCAAGAGTGAGTGTAGGACGCTTTTTTTTAAGCAACCTTCTCCTATATACACACACACACACAATATTACGTCGCAAGCGCATACAGGGTTCGTCTGGGATGTACATTTGGCAACGCCGCCGGGTTGTTCGGCGGCGTCGCTCCCTCTAATGCGCGCCGTACGACCGTCTCGTCGTCGTCGTCGTCGTCTCGCGCGCCGGTGGTATTTCATTTGGTTTTTTTACATTTCATTTTTCTGTCCCGTCTTTGCCGCCCGCCACCGCCTCCGCGCGCACCGCTCATTCCGGTTCTCTATGGCGGAGGAGAGCGCGCGCGCGCGCGCGCGCGCGCGCTTGCCGGGTTTTTTCCGTCGCCCCTTACCACCACGCCCCACCCCCTCTTCACCGCCGACGTTTATTACGTACGCCGTCGACCAGTCGCACACGTACCGTCGTCTCCCCCG
The DNA here is from genome assembly GCF_037042655.1 of Diuraphis noxia. Lineage (NCBI taxonomy): Eukaryota > Metazoa > Arthropoda > Insecta > Hemiptera > Aphididae > Diuraphis > Diuraphis noxia. The sequence goes on from NW_028301712.1 coordinate 54,067,078, forward strand.
AATGTACTGTAGCCACCGCCACCGCAGCCGCCGCCGCCGCCGTCGTCGCAGCCGGTGTTTACTGTACGGTGCCGTTCACGAGCGTGTCTTGTATTATCGGCTACTGCGGTCGCAGAGCTTTTCGAGTCTCTGACGACGCGCCGGCAGATAATCGCGATCCATATTAATCTAATTTTCAAATTCAATTTTTCATCTCTCCTACACAGTTCGCGCGTCCCGTCATCTTATCAGTGGTTGTAAAAAAAAATTTTTTTAAATAACAACAAGGTTGATACGTGGAAACAAATATATTTTTTATTTTGTGCACATCCTCGGTTCACTGTAGAGTACTCGTCTCGAGTCATGAGGACCACCGACGTCCATGGGATTACCGGACACATTTCTACACGGTAATATCGATAATATGCTCACATAATAATAAATTATTATAACAATAACAATACTATGTCCATTCACCATTGTACCTTTGACGTCGACGATTACTACGAGGTGGCGCGCGTTAAAATTCAAAATTTGTGTCGTTCGCATAACAAATTACAATATGATTTTTTATTTAATTTTTTTAATTTCCATATGTAGTGTGTGCACTGTACGTATTATCAGCGTGTGGGCTACACTGCACGCGCGCCGTTTTCCCTCGCAACACACGGCTATAATTGCAGGTCAGCAGCAGCTGCTATCAATATTCAACACTGAATACTCATAAGTAGTGACAACAGTCGGTTGAAGAGCACCGCCATTTATCATTGGTTTTTTGTTTAATTTAATGTGTCGATGATTGATAATCTCAATAATTATTGTTTATTGTAATTTTTAATTTCGGTTTAGTTTTCAAAACGGTTTTTATTTTTTTTTTTGTAAGGCGCGTGTGATATTTGCCAGCAGGCGTCAGTGCAATGGACCCGGACGAAGGTGTCAACAAGATGGAGTGTGACGATGAGTCGTTTTTCGTCCAAAAAATGAGAAGACTCAGCTTCGACGCTGACAGAGCGATACCACCCTTGGTTATCGCCAGCGCACCATCGCCACCCGACAGTCGCCGATCTTTTTCGCCTGAGATCGGTGTTGACTCTTCGACACCGTTCCTCAAACCACGGGCTTTGCATAAAGTGCGTCTCAGGGGCCAGTCACCATCAAGCGACACCAGCTGTGAATCAAATCGTTCTAACAAGTTTCGGTTGTCTGTCAATCCCTTCACACCAACTGGCATTGAAATATTAAAAAACAAACATCGTAAAAGACTATGTCCAGCTAAACAGAACATAAGTTTCTCCAGTTCTGAAGATCATTCAAGTCATGACAGTAACAGTAGTTTTTCCACTCCACCTGACAATAAAACGTCTCCTTCTGTTGATCCTTCAATCAGAGATCTTATGAATGAAGGTGAAGTGACCAACGTCAGTATTTACGATTTGCAAACTTCTCGATTCAATGAAGAGTTCAGGATGGATGATTTTATTGCAACTGGTGCTTTTGGTGAGGTATACAAGTGTACAAATTTATTAGATGGAATCACATATGCTATTAAAAAGACCAAAAAAACAATTTATAAAAGCCAAGAATATTTTATTCGTAAAGAAGTTTATGCACACTCTGTAATTGGAAGACATCCAAATATAGTCTCGTATTTCACAGCTTGGCATGAGAGAGGGCATATTTACATTCAAACAGAGTTTTGTAATGATGGAACCCTGGAGCGTATGATTCATGAATCTGATCATGTGTTTTGTGATAGTGCTTTAAGGCGATTGTTATGTCATGTGTGTAAAGGTTTAGCTCATATTCATTCTAAAAAGCTTGCACATTTAGACATCAAAGCTGCCAACATATTAATATGCCGTACTGATGGAGCACTGTGGTTTGCTGAAGATCTAGATGATGATGAAACAATTGATAAAGATCTTGTTTATAAAATTGGGGACTTTGGACATACAATATGTGTTGAAGATGTTCGAACTATTGAAGATGGAGATTGTCGTTATTTACCCAAAGAACTATTACGTGATGATTATTCTCAATTACAGAAAGCTGATGTATTTTCAACTGCGCTTACTGTTTATGAGGCAGCAACTAAAAAAGATTTACCTAAAAATGGACCAGAATGGCACCGTTTAAGGGATGGCGAATTTTCATTGCCTCAAACTCCAGTTTTTAGTACTGGTCTTGAAAAAATGCTTAAAAAAATGGTTGACTTGGATCCTAATAATAGGCCAAAAGCATCCACAGTGGTTAATCTTTTACTTGATAGAGGAATGGCTGCTGTCAAACAACAACAAGATGAAATGGAAGTATGGAAATTAAGTTCTAAGTTCCTTGCACCTTGTTACTCAGTTGAAACACAAACACCATCAAGAACAACATTGGGACAGAGAAGATATGAACATTCAAAACTATATCGAACAAGAAAAGAACGAATTAAGCGATTGGTTGGTAGAAAAATGAGTAGATCGTGTAGTACTCCAAATGTTTAACTATAAGCCATAATGTAATTAATATTAATTTATTTAATTTATGTATTTGTTTTTTTATTTTCTATCTGAAGAAATTATTTCTGAAGCATTGGCAAGTATTGTAAGAATTATTTAAGTATTAATTTGCTCCCTTTACATTTTTTTTATAATTTTTATAGCATTATTGTATTTTATAACTCTGTGATAAGACGTGAAAATTATTTTCAAATGTATTAAGTACCTAATTAGTTATTATTAAAAAAATAGAAGTCCAAAAACTACAAAGGATTTTAATGCCTAAAAAATATTATTAATGTATTGTCAATTTATGATTTAATTACTACTTATTTATCAATTTTATATATTTTATTTTGCAAGTTTAATTAATATTAAGATGGACAATTTAATTTAAATAATTCTATTACAAAAAAATAGTAATAAGTACTAATTTTTTTAATTATTATTTGTTAATATATTTTCTTGTTTTAAATGTGATTTTGTTTTTTTTTTTGTTTTAGATGTGTATATTGGTAATATTTGTATATAAATTTAATTATTTAAGTATATTCATAAAATATAACATTACTTTTACCTACACCTAGTTGGTTTTGTTTTAAAATATTAAAACTATTCTCCTATCAAACTAAAAGACATTAATATGACAAGTATGTAAATTAAGAATGACACCTGGGGCAAATAGTCTTTTTCTATTAAACTTCTATAATTTACCTAAACAGCTATTGATATGAATTGATGAAATCTATCATCTACTTTACTTATAAATATAGGTACATATTACCATATTGACGATCAAGTACATTTTTATACCAATGATTGACATAATTAAGTAATCATGTATTTTATAGAATTCAAATAAAATGTGCATGCTTTTAAATCTTATGGTTACTTGTTTTTATATTACATCAATCGATGAAAATATAAATTATACTAAACATTATACATCTAACTAGTAAATATCTAACAAAAGCCATTTGGTTAAATTTAAAATAAGATTGAAGTTCAGTTTGTCTTAAAGTTTATTTTTAATTGATCAGATATATGTGACTACACCAGTAAACCATTAAGAAATATGAAGCATTGACAAATAGGAAGTAATTATTAGAGTAAAAATTACTGTCAAGCTATTAGCTATTTTTTAAAAAGCTGACCAGTTATATTTTCAAAGTAGAAACGTATAATGGAGGTAACATATTAGGACAGTAGTTACAATATTCATTTCATTTTTAAACAATATCAGAAGGCGTTGTTGAACCATTACTACACCAAATAGTGTTTACTGCCTCCCTACATAGGTAGTACCTTATATAATGACGTGAAGAACAAAAATACAATTTAAAGTATTTTTCTGATAAATAATAAATATCTATGATCTATGTATGTCATCTCTCAAATTCATATGTTATGAATTTATGATGTATTATGTATAATAAGTTGTATTCTGAATTGGCTTATGTACTTCATGTATTTTGTAAATTTAATTTAGGTATTATATATATTAACAGGCACGTAGCCAAGATTTTATTTTTTTTTTTTTTTTTGGGGGGGGGGGGTCGGAATAAATTGTTAGTACAATTTTTATACTTAATTGATATATACAACCTAATGCTTGCTAAACCTTTGCTGAGCCCTAATGATTTTATGTGCCGGTGCACAAAAATTTCGGGGGGGGGGGGGGGGTGGGTCCAGACCCCATGGACCCCCCCCCCCTGGATACGTGCCTGTATATTAAAATGCATATATATTATATATGCATTTTGATTCTTACACTGCAGTTCTCCTACACATAAATTGTATACGCCAATGATGTCCTTTAATTTTTCTATATCAAACCAAATGCTTTAATATTAGGTAATAGCGTTATGTTTTTAATATTAATGTTGAGGAGATTCGATATCATGATTTTCACTAACACGTGCTCGACATAGGGTTTAAGGCCTGTTCTTTGCAAACGTACCGGTTGGTCTAATAAAGCGATAAGATTTGTTGTCAAGATTACCTCCTTAAGATCGACTTTTCCACATTTTTATATTAGGTATCCCCTTATTCCTAAAAAAGTTGTACAAAAAAAAAAAAAGAAGTTATATCATATTAAAACTTTTGGAGAACATAAAATCAAAAATGTGGAAAATTTGATCTTAAATAGACTTGACGAAAAGTCCAAATCTATATTCTGAATTCTGAATTCTTATCGCTTCACTAAATCAATAGCTACGTTTAACAATGATATAGAAAAATGTATTAATGTTGGTAAAGAATAAGTCTAAAATTCTACGTCTCGCGTTTTATTGAGTCACAAAAACAGTATAATATCATGGTGACGGTATCAAATCTTCTTAAAATTAATCAATTAATTATTAGGAACATTCCCTATTAGTGTACTACAAATATAACAAAATAACTACTATTAAGATTAATATTGATTAATTCATTATTAGCTATTGGCCTATTGCGTATTAAATAGATCGTATGAGTAAAATTACATATATTATATAAGAATATTTCATAACCATAAACCCTTTGTTACATTTATTAAAACATTTTTGTATATTTAAAATAATTGTTGTTATTTTTAATTTATATAGGAAGTGATGACGGGGATATTATGGCAATCAATTTCTCAGCATCATTTGCGGCATGTCTGGCAGCAGGCCTCAAAGTTCCTCGGAATTTTATGTACTGCATTGCACAAGGTAAATTAAATGCTATTCACTTAAATTGGATTTTTTTAAATATCAATATTTTCGTTAAGTAAATTATAGTAATTTATAGTTTATACATCACATATTATTATAATAAATGCAATAAAAATAATAATTATATTTTAACATGCACCCATTTAAAAATGTTCTTATAAAATATTTTTAAAAAACTTTATATTATTTGGAATTAAACTATTTCTAACATAAACTAGATCGTAATTTACTTAACGAAAATATTGCTATTTTAAAAAATCAGCCATTTAACTTAAATAAGTGTTTTTACCATATACATTTTTCTAAAAATCAGATTTACAAATTGGCTATATTGAATATTTCGAAAACATTTTTTATCAATTTTTAAGTTTTTTATTTTCAGTATTAAAAAATAAAAAATAAAAAATGTATTCTAAAAATGTAGCGCAAGTGTCTATGGATTATATTTAAAAGAAATTTTTAAAAAATATTGATTAGAACAAAAGTTATTTCATTTGTCAGAATGTCAAATCTCTTTGGGACACCGGTATATCATTCATTGTAGAATTCGTCTCTTGTCTCTTTATTTGATATTGATTAATTAGTGAATCATTGCTATAATATAATAATTGTTCGGAGAATCGTAGAAAATGTATAACCCTGTGGTTGATAATATATTACTGGAACATTGCTATATATGAATTATAAATACAATATGCAAATTATTTACCACAAAACAATCAAAATATAAAAGAAAAAGTCTGATTTTTTTGTTCGTGGGGATAGTGCACAAATCCTCTTGGCACCTATTTGCGCCAATGCTCAGTATTAGTTTTACAAAAATGTGGTATATTTAGTGTATTCTTACCATCAGAGGTAGAAAAATATAAACATGATTCAATCTTCAGCGGGTTTTGGTATTCCCGATAATTTGGTATGGCAATTATTCAAAAAGCATGAAAATGTAATATAACGTTCCTCGTAAGTTTATTTTATGACATTTTAAAAATTTCGAAAATATATAATATGCATACTTCATAATTTCATACACATTTTAGTTCAACGATAAATAAAATTATTTACCAAATTTAAACGAAATATAGTGGTCTTATTAGATATTTTATCAATTTATCGTGGCGATTCAATATGTAAAAAAAGCGGGTAAGTCGTGGATGTCGCTCTGCTGTACAGTAGCTAGGTTACTGTAATGGATGGGATTAATTTTGAATGCAATGATAGGTATCATTGTATACGAAAAACGATTCTGAACGGAGATGATTTGTCAGTCTAGGATATATAATATTTAAATATTGTCATATATTCTATTTTGAAACAAATATTTTATTTTTCAATTAAGACGCATTTTGCATAAGGCATGGTTAATCAATTAGTGTAGTTATCATGTAGTTATCATAATTCATAATACCTTATATTATCATAGATATACATATACCAGATACCTGGTTTGAGGATAAATCGTTATCATTACGCGATTTCATAAAAATTTAAAACTCAAACGCTCAAAACATTTTTCTTATAATGACGCTTCAAATTTTCTCTATAGCTATTTGAAGCAAAACTTATGGAAAACTTAGTGTTGAATTTTATAAACTTAGATAAAATACAAACAATATTATGAATTTTCAACTACAAAATAATTCGCAAATATTCATGGTTTTAACGAATTTTTGTCAATATTTGAAATTCAAATGCTTAAAAACAAATTGTAACTATGAATTTCTTTTATTTTCCAACTGCTGTTGTAATAATATGTTAAAAGTCTTGTATTACATTTTCAAGATTTTCTACCTAAAAAATAAATTTTTATCGATATTCATTTAAAAAAAAACTAATAATGATTGAAAATTGCATAATATACCTATGAATAGTTCAACTTAAGTCAAATTTTTTTAAAAATTTCATGGTGGATAGGATATAGGTACTTATATAAACATTCGGTGAAAATTTCATGTACCAATGGTCATTCGTTTTAAAGTTACATCAAAAATCAAAATCGATTTTGTCGAATACTGATTGTACGTCCAATTTCCTGTTTTTCCGTTAATTTTTAGTTTGTTTATCCCGATTATTTATAAAAATATTAAGAATTTTTTCTTTTGATCCCCCAAAGTGTCAACTAGATTCATTTTCTGATTTAACAAGGTATTGAAGTTAAAAGTCGAAGTATTTTTACTGCCCCAAAACGTAATGACAAACACAAAAAAAAAATTCATGGTTTTGACGAATTTTTGTCAATATTTGAACTTCAAATGCTAATTAAAAAAAATTGTGCCTATGTATTCTTATAATTTTTTATTCACTATAAGAATAAATTATGAGGAACTTTGTATTAAATTTTCAAGTATTTTGATAGGGCCAAAAAATTTTTATTGACACTTCAAAAAAAAAAATTTCAGACAAATTGAAAATTTCAATTTTTTGCGATCAATAAAAAAAAAAAAATAAATAAATTTTTATCGATTTATAGAAAAAAAAAGTAAAAAAGTAGAAAAATTAAAATGTCAGTAAACAGCTCAAAACAAATCTAAATATTTTGAAAATTTTATCAAATATATAAAATGCCTATATGAACATTCAATCAAAATTTCAAGTATTTGAGGTCATTTGTTTTAGAGTTACACCAAAATAAGGAAATCGCTAAAAGTGAAAATCCAATGTTGTAAAAATTTAAATTTCAAAAGCTCATAAAAATGTAATTTGAATTTCCGGTGGACTTTTTATTTGTAATAAAGATTGAAAAACTTGTAAGGAATCTTGTATTAAATTTTTAAATCTTAGATTTAAAAAGAACATTTTTTAAGAATTTCTAGCTTAAAAAAATTTGTGAATTTTCGTGATTTTTACGTATTTTGTCAAAATTCAAACTTTGAATGCTTATAAAAAAGAATTGTGACTATGAATATTAATTTAAAAAAAACTAATAATGATCGAAAATTTCAAATGCCTATGAATGTTTAACTTAAGTCGAAAATTTTTGAAAATTTTATGGTGGATAGAATATAATTATATAAACATTCGGTGAAAATTTCATGTAATCTATGGTCATTTGTTTTAAAATTACATCAAAAACCAAAATCGATTTTGTCGAAAAATGAGTGTGCGTAAAATTTCCCGGTTTTCCCTTAATTTTTAGTTTGTTTAGTTTTATTTAGAAAAGTATTAAGAATTTTTCACTTTTGAACCCCCAAAGTCCCAACTAGATTCACTTTCTGATCGAACGAGGTACTGAAGTCAAAAATCGAAGCACTTTTACTGCCCCAAAACGTGATGACAGACACAAAAAAAAAAACACACATCATGGTAAAATCAATACATTCATCGCTCCGCTCAGAATTTAAAATCGTATTAACGTAAGAATTTTTCCTGATATTTTTTTGCCATCACATATATTAATTTTTTATACGCAATGAAATTTTTAAGGTTATATGCAGTTAATTTTAAACTATATATGCTTCGAGCTTACACTATCTACCTATTCTATTATAAATTTGTGTCTAAATCTTTCGTCTGCATTGGCTTAAGAGTACGTAACAGTGGTATTTGTTGTCTCCGTCTTAGCAGTGCGTAATATAACAAATTTACGCTCAGCAGAACACTTGTAGCTCCTTTAGTTTAAAAATTACAGTGAATCAACTTATTATGAAACTTGATGATATATGATGTTGATGTTTTATTATAATTTATAATAATTATAACATAAAATATATGTATGCTGTGTTCTTGGAAAAAATTAGATTAACTTCTGAATTATTATTTAATACAAAACTAAATTACTAATAGTACCTATAAATAAATTATAAAAAATCCTTAGAAATAATTGAGGTCGTCACACCGTCTTCGCTCAAAACCATTTTTCGTACATGCATTACATCTTATATTCATTTATTATTAGATTCAAATTTAATATCTAACAATGAGTAATGACTTATTCAATAATGAGGAACACTCGAAATCTACTACAGCTGAACAGCTGACCACCTTCTCTGGGTTTTTTTAAAATTTTTTGGTAACTTATTCAATTTGCCGTTTTTTTTTTATTGATAATTTAAGAAAATTATTTAACTACCAACGAAGGGCACCCCGAGAAATAAAAACCAGGTGATGGGAAGTAAAAAACTTATGATAATTCATCACATACTATATTTTTTTTACGAATGATTAATCATTTATATCCCCCCTCGGCCCCCTTTATATCCTGTTTGGATCGTGGCCAGGGTGGAGTACACAATGTATGAGTTACCTAAATGGCTAAATATTTTATGATATTTAGTTATAAAAAAATTCTTTAAATTTAAAAATGTCTAGGCACGTCCCTGAGTCTGTACTTTCAAGATTTACTATACTTTATATATCATAAGGATTGATTATCTACAACGTACATTTTTTTTCGTCAACGTACATCAAAATGAACATGAAAAATTAAATATAATGTAATACTAGGAAATAGTAAAAGAAAATATACTTATTATTATTAATTTCTTCGTATGAATATTAGCTTTAATTCATGTTTGTATAAATTCGAATATCTGAATAAGCAGCACAAATATTTGATAAAATAAATAACAACATGGCAGTATGGCACTATGGCAGCTCCGGCACCGGCACGGACACCGGGTGGCACTCACGTCTGACGTCATATTTTGTGCTGCTATCTAAAAGTGGCCGCAACCATATGTTTAAACGGCAACGTTGTAATCATACTACGTAAATCAGGAAAAAGAGAAGAAAAAAAATCCAATATTTTGTGATAAAAAAATGTGCTTTTTATCAGTTATTTAGTATTCTTCTTCGACATTACGTTTACTCGTTTTTTCGGTTTTATTTTCGTATTTATTTATTTTATTTAATCATCAATAGAAAATTTTTCGTTGTAGGCGTTCATTAGACACCTAAATATTATTTTCTTAATTTAATGTATAAGACCAATGATCATCAATTCGCAGGAAACACCCAAATCTGATGAAGGTATTTTACACAATCTAGTGGGCAGGTTTAAATTCGTTAAATTAAGAAATTTGATCTATCTGCTTGTTGTTGTTATGACTCATTTAAAAGTATATAAGTGATTTTGAGTTTGTATTTTTCATTTACAGAGAACGGTGCTCCATATGTTATATACAACAAAGATGGCCACCCTCAACAAGGGCCTAACAGCAGTAATTCCCAATGGGGTCCAGGGCCTTCACAAAACGGTTATCCAGCTCTTGTATCATCTCAACATGAACCAGCTGAACAATCCACTGAACAGGCATCTCAATCAACGATTGCTTCACCTTTACCATCACCATACCCTAATACCAATCATTCGATTCAAGGTAAGTAAAAAATGTAGTTCATCCAGTACAAATATAACTTTATTTCAATATCTTGAATAGGTTCTGGAAATGGTGGAGAAGATGAAACACCACCAGAAGACAATGTAGTTGAATCTGATCGAACCCAACCAGGCCATTATGGTCCAGCCGACCCTTCCAATTACTATTCTGGTGTGAGAGGAGGCCCTCCACATATGTTGAGTCCATCAAGTTTCATGTCCTATTTAAAGCAGCCCGGTGTCATGTTAACACCGTTAAATCCAGCAGAAGCGTCTGGTGATTTTCCTAATATGCCAGACCTTATTCACCAACAACAAGAAGCATCAGGAAAAAAAGGTTCTGATCTGCGTCTATTCAAATGTCTTTCATGTGGCAAAGACTTTAAACAAAAGGCTACGCTAATGCAACACGAGCGAATTCATACTGACTCAAGACCATTTGTGTGCAGTGATTGCGGTAAACGATTTCGTCAACAGTCTCATCTTACGCAGCATGTGCGTATCCATGCCAATGAAAAACCATTTGTATGTGTTTACTGTGAGCGAACCTTCAGACAGCGAGCAATCCTCAACCAGCATTTACGGATTCATTCGGGTGAGAAACCGTACGGGTGTGGAGACTGCGGCAAGGCTTTTCGGCAGAAAGCCATCCTGAACCAGCACGTCCGCACTCACCAAGGCGAGCACTCTCATTCCTCGTTAAATAGTAGTGATTCCTCAAGTTCACCTCCGCCCTCGCAACTTCACACTAATTTAAACGCTTTTCTCAAGTCTTCAGCTGAAGCGTTTAGAATGAAATACTACCCGAATTTAAGTGATAGCTCACAAGACGAACAACAATTGAACAACTCTAATTTTAGAAATGTTGCTTCTAGATTGTTACAAAACAATCTTAAAATTAAGCAATTAAATTCTTCTACCTATAATTCTTTATCTAACAGCCCCAAAACTTCTTTTAACTTGTTTGATATACCTACAAGATCTTACCCAAGAACTATTGTTAGGACAAATATTGCTCACATCAGAAATGAAGAAGGTCTCCCCATGAGAGTTGTAACTGAAATTGAAAAAAAATAAATTCTGACCCATGTTAGGTTAGGATATGCAAAAAATCTTAAATTAAGTACTGTTTTCAGGATGGCTTGCAAAAAAAGTTTCTCTGCATCCGTATGATTAAATGTTATGCTACCTATTATAATTGCTGTTTACTAATACACGTTTTTCTGCCTATTGTCACTATTTCTCAACGTATTAACATTTTTTTAAAATTAATCAGATATTATGTGCTTTTTAAATTGTGGAGTGATATTTTAAACCATGCCTGATCTGTTTTGATAAAATGATAAGTTAGCTTGATCAACATCCTTAAAAATGTTCTTATTATTATAATTGTTTTTTTTTCAATATTTTTTAATATAATTTGTAACATTATATTTTTCTTGTAAATAATAAAAAAGATATTACATTATTTTATGAATAATTAATATCTAGTATTATTTAGATTGTCTATTGAGAGTTAATTATTATGTACAATAAACAATTTAAATTAAATAAAATTAAACGTGGAAAATGATAACAATAGGTCTGAATATATTTTATTTTCAGTTAAAATTTATTTTCCATTATTGTTAGTAATATAATATTTATACCTATTTTTTTTTTAGTTAATTCATTAACTTAATTTGCATTTTTGTCTTATTTATGTTTGTTTTTTTTTTTTTAAATTATTTTATCCTTATAATTTATTTAATAGGTATATTCCCTTTCATGTTATTCCTTTTGATGTGTACAGTTTTCAAATTTAAAGACAAATATAAAATTAAATCTTAAATGGTATTCCTGATTATTAATGTCGAGCACAACTTGAAAAACATGAAACATAATTCATAAAACTTATTCATTGAAGTGATGAGTTTTAAAGGTATTGTTGTGTTGTCTGTCTGGTGGCTTCAATCCGGTTCGGAGCGGCATGTTCTTTTAAATTAGTTACGCTGCACATGGATTATTGGTGATAACGTCCAAGGAGAAAATGTCGCTCCGCTCAAGGAAGGTGAGATAAAGCTCCATTCAGCAACACAGGAGTTCTATGTCTACAAAATAAAATTTTTAATTTAGTTAAACTATTAAAAGTTAAATGAAAAATATAAATTTTAACTATTAAAAATGGTTTTTCATTTATAATTAGTAGACATAGAACTGTTGAATATTTTACATTGTATGAAATATTTCCTATATCTTATATTGAATTTATTATAGTTTTTAATTTTGAATTAAACATTTTTGTGTTCGACAATCATTTTATTCCTTTTTAAATTTGTTGAGTTTCTAACATTAATATTTAAATATTTAATTTCATTCCTAAAACAAACATTTAGCTTCATTTGTTTTTTATCTCAAAAGGCTTGATTGCGAATTCCTAATTGCTAAACTTGTAGAAGACTTAAAGTAAATTTTAAAGAATTAAGGTTCTCATTTTTATGATATTTTTAATTTTTCTAGATGTTGGTCCACACTTAGTGTATAAAAATGGGCAACTTTGGCCACAAGATGTGCCATTGCCGCAATCTAAAAGTGGACAATATGATTCAAATGATTCGTGTTTTTCTCCAGAAAATGCTCCTCAGTTCCCTGCATATTTTAAAGATGCTAAAGGTAACCAAAATTAATTGGCTTTTGTTGTTGCAAATTAATATATGTATTCCTCTTTAGGTGTTGTGCATGAAATTTTTGGCCAGGCTGGTAAAAGTCTACCTGATGTAATCCAACATGGTCGCAGTGCTGGCATGCCACTTTATGTTCGTTGTCCAATTTGTAATAAAGAATTCAAACAGAAATCTACTTTACTTCAACATGGTTGCATTCATATAGAATCTCGACCTTACCCATGTGTTGAGTGTGGTAAACGATTTCGACAACAGTCACACCTCACCCAACACCTACGTATACATTCAAATGAAAAACCATTCACATGTATTTATTGTGGAAGGAATTTTAGACAACGTACTATACTAAATCAACATTTACGTATACATACTGGTGAGAAACCATATAAATGTTTGCAATGTGGCAAGGATTTCAGGCAAAAAGCCATCCTTGATCAACATACAAGAACTCACCAAGGAGAAAGGCCATTTTGCTGTCCAATGCCAAACTGTCGTCGTCGATTTGGTACCGAACAAGAAGTAAAACGTCATATTGATAACCATATGAACCCTCATGCAAATAAGCGAAGATCCGAAAGCGGTAAACCAGGCAGGCCACCACACTTAAATACTATACTCAATCAACCATCAGGCATTGTGAAACCAGAATTATACTTCCCACAATGCTATGCAATGCCATCACCTTTTGCAAATCACCATCATCCTCAACAAAGTTTTGTATCTTCTTCTCCAGTTAATCATGTTCCTCCACCTCCACCAGAATTTAAAGGTGCATCAACAGTAGTTAACAATACAACAGATTTTAAGTCACCTGCAAACCTTACAACAGCTGCAACAATAGCAGTTGTCCAATAAAAATTTAGTTAAAAAATGTACGGTTACTTGTCAATTATGATTAGTACTAAAAGTGGTGAATGTGATATGTTCTGAACTTTTGGAATGGATAATTTTATTATTTTTGTTAATGACGAAACATATTTAGTCCGTGAAACATTAGTTGGGAAATTGTTTCTCAAAAAGACAAACCCTTGTGTTACCATGTTGTTCTCTCTAAAATATTCTTAAATTAATACATGTTACCAATTAAATATAACTCATAAAACTTAATACTATGGTGATTTCTGTTGTGTATAGTCTTAACAGATAAAAATTAACTAAACATATTTAAATATTTTTCCTTTAACATTTTTAATTTTGTTATAGAATTTATTTTTTTTGTTATTTTTCTTCATATTTTATGTTTTTTTTCTCTATAGACTAAAATTTTGTCTTACTTACTCTAAAATATGTCTTACTTAATAACTATTATAATTATCCTATTGGATAAATATTATTATGGTCTTCAGTTTAAAATTCTACTAAAAATCATTTATTATCCAACTATTTAAATAACTAAAAATATTGAAACGTTGAAAATTGTGTATGAAAACTAAATAGATACTTATTTTTATACTTCCTCCATAATTCAATAGCCATTCTAATTGAAAACTTAAGGCAAAAAATTGTATTCACAATAAATACTTCTAGTAATACTGTTAAAATAATATTTAAAATTATGAAGACTTTATAAGTCTATTTTTTATTTCCAAAATTATTTACTATAATATGTACCATTTTGCTCATTAATTGAATAACATTAGGGTCATTCAGTTTAATACCTACTTGGTGGAACTAGTAGACTTGCTAATCATGCATGTATCTTCAAACCGAGAAATATGTATGCTATTCAGTGTGTTCTTTGTATGATCGTAATTTTGTTTTCCATTTAAACAAATATTTTGTATATATGAAGAAAACAAATAGATTAGACATACATTAATATGTATATATTATTATGAATGTATACGTTTAAGAGGTTATAATTATTTTAAAAATAAGATTTTTTAATATTTATTATTTAAAATTAGAATAGCCCTATAATATAGGGAAGTTTATTTATTTTTTTTACCTATCAAATTTGTTAAACTACAAGTTATAATGTGTTTTGTCTGAAAAAAAAAACATTATAATGTAAAATAAATTATGTGCTATTAAAATAGCAGTATTGTATAATATAACATTCTTGTGAATCTTTTATTTTTATATTCAGTTGTTTCAAATGTAACAACAAAAAATATTTGTGATTCCAAAAATTGAAAATTATATTGTATAACCAATTTAAAATACAAATGAGCTTCTTCAACAAATTTATCTTCCTTTCCTTCTTTAGAAATACAAACTTTAAATTTGTCTAATAAATTTTTTCACCTACCTGTCCTATCTTAATAATTTGACAAGTGTATAGATGAATCAAAAGTGAAGATATTATTATTTTGAAGTAATCAAATCTAATGTAGGTTCCCTAAATAAACTTATTTTTCATAAACTCTTCAGTAAAATAAATAATTTATGCAATATTATTTGTCTGACTCCCGTGTCTTTTTGTATATTTGAATATTTGATTCTGTTTATTATTCATATAATTTACTTAATGTGTTAACTGCTATTATTAGTATAGTCGTATAGATCATAAATATTCTTTTAAATAAAAATTGTTTTTAATTGAGAATATTATAAAATAGCAAATTGCTATGTACCATACATCTTGTTCTTAATCAATATACATTACACATGTACGTACAGTATTATGATAAATGCATGCAAATATTGGCTCATAAATGGGTTGTTTTAAAATTTTCTAATCTGTGGCATACTGGCATAGCTTTCTTTAGTGAAGATATTGGAAAGTGAATTTAGAATGGTTAATAATAAAATGTTATATCAAAATCATAAGTAACATTAACAACGTTAACAAAATCAGCTTAGGTGTGTTAGGCTTCCTAAAATTAAAGAATTAAGAGGATATCAGCGCACTATTGGTTTCCTCTCTCTGATTCACTCGTAACATAGAAAACACGCATTTACGCAGAATCATTTTTCCTGTCTGTAAGTAATTTTAGAGTAAAATCTCCCATTAAAAAAAAGATAGAGAATAATATTTTTGAGGGAATGACATCGCGATTTGTCTAAATATTGTCTCTAAATAATTTCAACATCATTTAAATGTACGGTATTTTTTTATTATTTAGAAATTGGAATACAAAGTCAAATATCAATAAGACAATAAAATATAAAATCGATATGCCATTTCCTCAAAAATATTATTCTCTATCTTTTTTTGTAATGGGAGGTTTTACTCTAAAATTACTTAAAGACATAGAAAAAATGATTCTGCGTAAATGCATTTTGTCTATGTTACGCGTGGATCAGAAATAAAACAAATAGTGCGTTGATATCCTCTTAAATTAAATATTTTTTGTCTTGGACTCTTGGTTATATATAAAAAAATGTAAATGAATAAAATGACATGGAACCCTATAAATTCAGTGCCGCCACTACTGGGTGAGCAAAGTGTGCAACGCACACGGGCCTCCAACTCTAAGGGGCCTCTAAAACCAAAAACCAAAAATGAAAATCGTCTATTTCAATATTTTTTTTTTTGCTCTATCGTTCTACGAATATTTTTAGATTTTATGCTTAACAATTAAATTAATTATAGACATAATTATTAAGTATAGTATAAATAGAATGCAATACGTCATTACAGTGCTAAATAATAATAGGGTGAACAGACCAGTTATTGAACACCCTCCAGTAATTGAACAACGTCAACAAATGCTTTAAAATTAAGAAAACTAGATATCTTATTTAATAAATAATTTTTGTTTTCAATATTAGACATAGTGGTCATACTGTATAACCAAGATTTAATAGTTAAGATGTGATAACAAAAAAATTATAAATATACAAAATCACTGTAATCAAAATTGCGTGTGTTAGGGCCAAATTTGTTTAAGTAAGTACTCTAAATTACTTTCTGTGGGAACTGAATAACTAATAGAATATTCATTGTATATGGTTATTATTTGTTTGGATATGTTAAATACCTAAATTTGTATCATTTTCTTGCTTAAAAATTTAAAAAAAGTCCTTATCTTGACTAGTTATGTATGTGTTCAATTACTAGTTACTAAAATTTAACAAAACCTAGTAATTGAACACATGTTCAATTATTGGTATTGCTTAAATATAATTTAATCCAGTGATTGAACAGGTATATTAATATTAAAAAAAATTATAGTACACATTTTTTATTGCATTAGTTACCTCGATACCTACCTAATAATAATATATATAATATATATTAATATAATATATATTAATATATTCTACAAAATATATTGTCAATATTTAAGTGTGGACTTACAAAAATATTATACAGCATTAAATAGAGTATATTAAAATATTACCAATGATAGTCAAATTTATAATTATGGTTTATAAATATGTTTGAAACTGTTCATGAGACTGATATGTTTGAAACTGATGAGACTGAAAATAATATGAATGAAACTGTATTATGTGATATTAAAATAGAACCTAAAAATATAATAGATTGTAGTGTTAAAAAGACTGATAATGTAATAAGTGAGGGAGTTATAAAAGTTAATATAGTTGATAAGTGTCCAAATGAAACCATTCAAAAAGCAGTAAGTGTAAATAAATCTAATTTAAGTCCTGCAACAATTGAAGAATCATGGAGCAAACATTTGTTTTGGCCAAAGCCTGACACAAAAAAGAAACAAAATAGAAGTCATGTAAAATTACCATTTGCTGTTACAGCAATTAAGTGGAGGGAATATCATGCCAGTAAAGAACAAGAAAAACTTAAAAAAGAAGAAGAATTAACACAAAAACGAAAACGTAGAGAGGAAATAAAAAAAGAAAAAGGTCTTAAAGATGTCAAAAAAACCACAAAAAAACAGGAACCAAAAAAATCAAAAAGTGCAAAAAAAATTAAACCAGGATTGAATATAATTATGGGGTCTGAAGATGATGCCACATGTTTGTACTGTAAGGAACCTTACACTTTGTCAAAAAGTGGTGAGCCATGGATCAGATGTTGTGGATGTGCTGAATGGGCCCATGAACTCTGTGCTGGTTCTGAAAATACAGTTGCTTATATTTGTGAATACTGCCGTTAAGTTTTTTTTTTTTACTTACAATTGTTAATTTTTAAATGCTTAATATACAACTGTTATATATAGTTGTAACATTGTTACATTCCTACCTACACAGATATTTATTTTAATAGTTACCAAGTTGATTTTCACTAATACATTTATTTAAGTCATAAGTTATGTTTGTTTAAAATTGTTTTACTTTACTTACAATTGTTAATTTTTAAATACTTAATATACAACTGTTATATATAGTTGTAACATTGTTACTTTCCTACCTACACAGATATTTATTTTAATAGTTACCAAGTTGGTTGTCACTAATACATTTACTTAAATCATAAGTTATGTTTGTTTTAAAATTGTTATTATAATCCTGTTACTATGTTTGTAATTAGGTATAAATGTTTTTAAATTATGTGTTATTTTTTAATAAAGGAACTACATTTTATTCATGAATTATATTATTAATTATATATATGAATTATATATAAGTATTTATTAAATACAAATTATTTAATAAAATATTTGTAGGTGTTCCACAGAGTAATAATATGGTGTTCATACACTGGGTTTGAAGTGTTCATAGACTAGTATAGTATGTTCAATCACTAGGATTTCACTTATTTTTTCAATTAAACTAATATGCTTAATAGTAAATTGATCTTATATGGTTTTATCAATGTTAGCTTTATAATAAACAGTTGTACCAATCTTAAAATCTAAAATGTGTAAATGTGATGCTAAAAACCTAATTATGAATGCATTTTTATTGCAAACCACTTAACTGTTCAATAACTGGTCTGTTCACCCTAGTAGTTACTATTTTTAAGCATTTTACAATGTCTGCTCTACCCGATGGGAATCTAGACATACTGCAGTATTTGCATTTTGCAAAAGAACGGTTTATTGATGTAATCAAATGTTTAACAGTAATATCACTTACAAGTAGTAAAAAAGATGAACGAAATATGAGTAAAGTACTTAAAAATAAGATAGAATCGAGTGAATTTGTATTAATTTTATATATTTGGGAAAATATTTTAAGATATTTAAATACTGTATCTAAAATTTTATAAAGTACGGATATTTCATTAGAGAATGCTTCTATGCTTCTGGATAAAGCTATTCAAAATATGCAACACATGCGAAATGACTACAGCACAATATATTTAGAATCAAAACGCTTATATGATGAATGGGGAATTGATATTTCATTCCATTCTTCGAGACCTATGTTTCATAAAAAAGTAGGTATTTGGAGAAGTTGACGGTGACCGGAGATTTGATATTTCTGAAGATAAATTTAGGATTAAAGTATTTTTACCAGTCGTGGATTGTATAATATTTAAACTCAAAGAACGATTTAATGGAATGAAATGTGTTTCTGATCGTTTCAAATTTTTGAGCTATGAACAGTCTTCTCTAATTAAATCTACCTATGATTTTATTCAATTTTATAAATATGATATTACTTCAGATTTCACGCGACAAATTATAAGTCTAAAAACAAACATTTCATCTCAAAATCTAAAATCTTTTAAAGATCTATGTGTTATATTATTGAAATGGATTTGTCTATAAGTTAACCAGATGTATTATACTATTATATCTGCAGCATGTTATTTATTTTTAACTTTACCGATAACAGTCGCGTCTGCAGAATGTAGCTTTTTAAATCTTAAATTCATAAAAAATTATCTATGGAATTCTTCTGGTCAAGATCGACTAAAAAATATAAGTATTTTGAATATTGAAGGTAAACGTACCGCGAATTTAATATTGATAAGATAATAACAGACTTTGCCAACGCAAAAGCCCGAAAAAAAATTTTTTTGAAATAATAATGTATTCATTATAATGTTTTAACTTTATAATTCTAATTTATATTTTAATTAACAACTTATTGTTCATTTTTATTATATGCCTAAATGAAATTTTATAAAACTGTTTTTTTTTTTAAATATATATATATATTACCTACCTATTAGATATTTTCTTCTGTTTAATTATAAATAATATACAATTAAATCTACAAAAATATCAAGCATTGTGTTTAATTTAGAGATAACATTATTAAAATTGATTTTGTTCTAAAGTTTCATATTAATAATATAATAACTAAATTATTTATTTAATAATAAAATTAACTTCTTGTCTAATTAGTATAATGCACATATAACATTATAAATGATTTCATTTAAGTTAAAATACGAAAAAAATACTGATTAATAATATTGCTGTAATAATACAAAAATCAAGTAAAAAATTATTAATTTGGGGCCTCCAAACAAATTTTGCACACAGGGCTCAGATGAATTAATAGTTGCGGCATTGCCTATAATTGTACGGTAGTTACATCCTGATACTAACATATTTTAATTTTCTAATACCTAAAATAACTTAGGACGGACTTTAGTTATATATTTAGGTAGGAACCTAAAAATAATTTATACAACGATTTTATTTATTTAAATTTTTATAAATAAGAGTCCAAGATCAAAATGATTTAATTAAGTTTTTTGATTCTATGTAATTTAGTCTCGTCAATATTATATCGAGTGACATCCGATCCGGTTACAAAACCATGCGGCTAAAAAACTTCCGGTAAAAAAAATAAAAAGTAAAAATAATAATTAACAGTTAAAAGACGTCCAAAGTTTTAGGAACAGTTGGCGAGCTGCTTCCGAATTAACAACTGCCTAAATAAATAAAAATAATAAATAATGTGAAACACAAATACAACATTTAACCAACAGTTTTGCACTATGATTTTACTGACGGAAATAGCAGGCGACATCGCAACACGCTGATACATAGTATTTGCACACGGTAAGCAGATTAAACACACCAAATTCATGATATATAAATATAATTGTTATAGGTAACTTATAATAACAATATTTTTGTATTTTCTGATGGTCGCAACCCAAGCCTCGAAAGTCGAAGTGTAGCACTAGTTGCAACCCGTGACCCACATGTGGTGTAGACGGTGTAGTAATTGTAAAATATATTCTCTATCATTCTGTGGTAAATATTCGTAAAATGTTAGGTATCATTGTTCTGTGGTATTATTGTTTTAGGCAGTCTGGCAGTAAATTGTGTGTTTATGTAGAGTGTACTGAGTGTAGACTGTGTAAAGACCAAAGAATAGAGATATGGGGACCTTCTGATGTCTGATTATAATACTAATAAACTTTACTGACTATAATATTATACATTTATACACTGTGGTAATTATAATAATAATTAGTTAATTATAATTGTTTTATTATTATTATTATATAAAAATGTTTAAAAAGTTACCTACCGCTGCCTGTTAATGTTGGACATCATATTTTTATCTTGTCACAGCAGTGGTCACACTGAATCGTTGGCAGCAGTAATTAGTACTGGGCACTCGCACAGTAATAATTCCATCGGGCATCGGCACATCGAATCAGTCTAGCGTTGATCAACTTTAAAATTAAAATAATGTCCTGCTTTTCGAAAATGCCATGGCTAAATAACTTTTTGTTCCATGCGTAGAAATCTACTGAACCAATTTATGTAAAATATTGCAGACATACCTATATAGTTACTTAGTTTTTAGTTTTTTAGCCATGGCTCGTGGAAATTGTCTTTTTACGACTTTGTGACCGTCCGCCGTCGGGTGAGCGGGTGACAATTCATTTATTTCTTTTACCCCGTATGACTGTGAACAGCTGACGGGTATCGTTCATGTTCATAAACGTTGCGCAGATATTGGACGAACATAGGATTCGTAGATTTTCGACTTTCGTCAATAATAATTCGCTAAATACAATTAAGTGTATTATAATTTGACGAATACTACATTAAAAAAATAATAATAAATTACTTAGAATTTCCTGCAACATTTTCTTGAAGACAACCGTAAGTATATTCCGTACGGATCGGGTTGTATTATTTTTTGGTAAATAGTTTATTAGTTTATTACATTACATCGTTTTTGTTGTACATCGCTTAATGCTGATGGTATTATTTATTATACTGTAGTTTATGCACGGACGGCTGATTGATCCATTCAACTGGCTATCAGTGGGTAGTGATTTAGATGTTGAACCCCGCGTGACTATAAGACTGGCACGCTACTTTTATATACTTATTTTATAAAAATTTTATTGTATAGCACTACTATGGTATTCATAGAAATAATTATATAAAAATACCCAAATCTATTTAAATACAAAAAAAGTTCAGTATTTTTTTAAATGTTATGACTAATGATCAAAGTCTGTAGCTGTGACCCATAAGGCCACAAGCGACTTGAACATAACTTGGCCCTATAAATACGCCACCGGTTTGTACGTCCACTAATTCACTATTTTTATTACTAGACAATAATTTATTATGTATTGATATTATACTATTTTCTATATTATAAAAAAAAAATAGTAATACGATAGTCGTTGTACGGCTTGACATTTATCTAAATTTTTTTGAAACGTTGCGTATATATAGTACTATATCATGTACTATAGCATGACACATTTAAACTTAAAATCTAAAATAAATCGGAGTACAAAAATAGAATTAGGATTTCCACAGGCAGCAATATTTGCTGATGGAGCTCGATAACCGAAAAAATACTAAAAATAATTATATACGTATTACCATTGATTATAAATACTATTATTATAGTATTTAAATTTTATAATCAATGGTATTACGTAAGAATGTCAAGTTCCTGTGTGAAAATTTCTGAATTACAAGTTACAAGGTTACAACAAAATAAAATAAACGCCTAAGTATAAAAAAACTAAAAACGGTACTTGTTTCTTGTTTGTTATTGCCGTATAAAAGTAGTAATACACCGTATAAAATTTATCTCCCCGCCAATCTTGATTGTTATCGCCCCGCCACATAGTTATCGTGTTTAGCTCTCGTGATAGGTGATATATTTTGGAAAATATTTTAGGAAATAACTAGATTTTGCGAGACATTTTGCATCATAAAAATATATTAGTACGTTAATATTATTATTTTTTTAAATTTATAATTATGATACAATTTTTAAATTTTTGTATTGTTTATTTTATTGTAATATATTTTATTTATGGCGAGGCGATAACAAACAAGTATCAAAAAAGGTTAACGAACAAATTATGCGGGATCTTTCACACCTTCAAACTTTTTTGATTGAGCCTCCAAATTTTATCAACTCTAAAATCGATACTTTTTAATGCTTATAAAGTTATAAATTACTTTAAATTACTTTTTATAAAATAAATGCTATGACGTGCATCGAAGTTAAACATTTTTTGCTCCAAATGTGGTAACAGATAAAAATAAAAATGATACTTACCATCATTGTGAAATCAAAAATATTTATCGCTTCACTCATCGATAGATGTGTCATGGTGGGACTATTTGGAACTGTAAAAATTTCAATAATAATTTAACGTAAATCCAATAACGAGAACTATAATAAAGTATATAAACTATAAAGATTGATCAGTGTTTCGTTTTTGTAAAACTAAAGTAAAATATTATTAACTGCAGCATATAGATAATAATATAACATAATTATACCTATTATGATATTAGTATTATCAATGCTGTAGAGTAAATATGACTTATTTTTATTCTGCTTACCTATACAATAATAGGTACCTACTCTAATTTAAATCAATACTATATATAATATATTATTAATTTTTGTCACTTCGATTAACATTGTATTCGTAATCGGTGATAATATTTTCTGTCACATTTTTATTATTTTGAATTTTATAACTAACTCAAGAGAAAGTTAATCACAAAATTCGACTTTAAAAATATGTATTATGAGTGTATACATTTGAATCTTTCATGGATTATTTTGGCTAAGCTAATTACAGATAAATATTTTTTACATCAAATAAAAAAGTAATATTTGTCTGTTTAGTAAAATTGTAAAGTTACCAAACAGAATAAAAGTAAAATAAAAAAATATTTAAACGACTGTAATTAAACACCCTCTGCAGCTGTTAAGTAAAAAGCCTATGAAGAAAATTATCTTCTTTTATGGCATGCCAATATTAATTGCAAGTACGGTATACATATTTAATTTTATATTTCAAACTAAAATATTTTTCGGAGAATTAAAATATTATTTGTAGATTTCTGAAAAAATAAGAAGACCGCACAATTTACCAGATTTTTTATGACAACTGACGAGAATTTGAATTTGAATCTCTTTTATTATCTACTCGTTTAAAACTTATTAAATAAAACTTTATATTATTACTTAATAAAATGACTTAAAGCATTTCACAAAATAATTTGTTAATATATTTTTTTTAAATTTTTTTGGTAAAAAATATTTTTTTATTGCAATTTTTAAGTGCAATTTTGGGTATTTTTCACAGCAATAATGCAATCAATTTTATAACATTTTTAATGCAACTACATCCGAGCCCTAGTTATAACTTATAAAAACAATAAAAACTTAAAATATGATTAGGATTACAACAATTAAAATAAATAATGTTTTTGTGTAATGACTTGTATCAAATTATGTGAAAGAAAATTATCTCTATAAATAATCATATTTTCGAGTTAATGAATGGTAACAGGGAATTGTACAATACTAAAATTATTGAAGTTTTAGATGTCATCCAATGATAAGATTCGAAAACTTTGTCGAATATGCGGTGATGTTGGTTCCATAAATATATTTGGATCATTAGGACAGTCATTGGATTTATCTGAAAAGATAAACACACTATTGCCAATAAATGTACGTATCTGTGAATACCTAAATTGTGTTTATTTATTTTTTAAAGCAATTGTATTATGATATAATGTATTAATAAGTATTTTAAATAAATAGGTTTAATATTTTAAGAGTAATAGAACTTAGAAGTAATTATAATTATAATTTTTTAATTTGGATTAAAGATATCACTCAACGACCGTTTTTCAATGATGGTCTGTCAAGCATGTGTCAATCAAATAACTACAATGAATCAAATAGCGGGAATAGCTATTCATACCAACAAGTTGATGATCAAGCTGCTGGAAAAAAAAGATAGTGTAAGGGATTAAGTCAGAATGGTGATGGTTAATACTTTAGATAAATAAGCATATATTATAAGAAACATATACAATCTAATTAAACACGTGTCATAAGAAGTAGTTTTTTTGTTTATTATTAATTAAATTCTAATTATAAATTATTATTTCTCGAATATTAAAATAAAGATGAAAACAATTATTGTATTTATAGTTAACAATTATATTTAGTTATAGGTGTGTCCACGGGTCTTGCCTGTCATGCACATTCAATTTTATCTAAATTTAAAATATTTAAATTCAGGTGTCTTATCCCCAAATAGAATTTTTTTTTTGAATGGTTAAGTTTCCCCTCTCCTAGATATTCCAGTGTTGTGCATGACCTGCGAATGAGGTCTGAACTCTGGACACACCTATATACCTATTTAGTGAAATTTTTAATCAACTGTTTGTATACAGACTTTTCATGAAAGGATGCTGCAACTCTGTCGTATCTGTGGAAATCCTGGACAGTCACATATTTACAATCAACTCGATGAAAATTCGAAGAACTTAGCTGATAAGATGAATTCAGTTTTAACTCTCAAAGTAATTTTATCCTAACTTCGAATAACATATTATTTTAAACTAATGTATCGGTGCTACTATTTTTCGTGTCATCATATCTTTATGAATTATGATTATATTATTATATTACGCAGATAAATTTATTTTGATGAACATTTTTAGATTAATATCTATGTTAATTTTCATTCCTAGAATTGTCATGTTTTTGCCTTTATATTGTGATGTGGATACCATATTTATTTTTAGGTGTCTCCTACTGATCAATTATCACTGAAAATTTGTCAAAATTGTATCAATCAAATAGAAGATGTATACCCTATATTTGAATATTGTCATAACACTACACAACTTATGTCGACGATTGTTGGAAACGTACCACAGGGTACTATGAATGTAAGAAGTTATTATTTTGAAACTATTATTAGTTATAACTGTATACGTTGTCAGGACGTATTATCACCATCTTTAAATTAAATAATGTAGCAATTCAGCGGTTCTCATTTTTATATATTTAATATATAGTACATATTATATTGGATTAGAAAATTATTTGAAAATGTTAAAAGTCGATTTGAAAAATTATTACATAATTTTCAAATTTATTGACCTTGGTTGGTTAGGACTGCAGAGGGTCCAATTTCTCTTGCGCCTTTATTTGATGTACATAAAGACCGATTTTAAAATTTCAAAATTTAATTTGCAGTTGCACTGTGACGTAGTGGTGTAATTAGGGATTTGGTTTGGTTTTTTTTTTTTTTGGGGGGGGGGGGTATATGTTTTAGCAAAATTTGTAAGTCTCATACAGTAACCTACACCATTAAATATAAAATGTTAGCAATAAAGTAAAAGTTTTGGAAGGGATCTATCCTCCTCATCGCCCTCAATTACGCCCCTGCTGTGATGGAGGGGGACAACAACTTTATTGACGTATAGAAATATTGCATAGTCACATAAACATATTATGATATTATGTTGTTATATGTTCATGTCCATTGACCATTTCTCGTTTAAAAATCTTTGTAAATGTTTAATCTGTACCTAGTTGTGTAGGTAATAGGAGAAGATGAAAAAGTTAATTATTTCTTAACCTTATATTATGAATACCTACGTGTGTCCACATTTTTCCGTTCAACACATACTAGTAAATAATAATAGCTCGCATTTGAAGATACATAATAATCTAATAATATGGTCCTTCACAGAACACATACGAAGTATACTTCACTTCTCATAAAAAATAGTACTTGCCTAGTGGGTATTACAAATTTCATATCCAATAATTAATTTATGTGTCCACGCTCTTTATTTCAAAAATATTTCTTTTACATAATTTGTTGATGTCTTTTCAAACTAACATTTCTAATTGAGAAATCCTCCTTCCCCTAAGACCGAGATATTCATGTGTAAATATTTTCATAAATCGTAAATTATTAAACAAGAAAACTCGGTTTACGATGTGTACCTTTACCCGGTATTACGAATTTTTACGGTTCCCGTTTATATAAAAATTCATTAAAAATCGTAAAACCGCATGCTATCGTTTTGAAATTTTCAATGTTGTTTGAAAATGTTGTGATCTATAAGCAATTTAAGCTAAGGTAGTTTCATCTACAAAGGTCAAAAACCCAGAAGGCTGTACTCATTGAGCGCCTGAGAGGACGGGTGGAGTTTCATAGATTATATGGAATCACCCTGCAGTTATACAAATTTCGCTTTTATAAATTAATTAAAAATCGTAGAATAACGCTATAGATTTGTTGATACCTTCACAGTTTGATTAGGCATGCTTTGGACTATCAGCCCTAACAATTTTATTTTATGTTTAACACTTGAGAAGCCCTCGGTACAATTGAAGACGGCTCGAGTTTAAGAAATCATCTGGCATTTTTATAGATAAATATATTTGTTTCAATACAATATAAAAATTTAGTGCCCTTAATTGAAACTTATATGCATGTTTAGATTGATAATGACTCGTTAGAAATGTATGCAAACTTTCAAGAAGATTTTAGTGAATTTGATATAAATGAAGTAATAGTTCAAGTGAGACTATTAACTATTACAAAATTAGTATATTTATGTATCATTCAACATTTCTAATAATATATATTTTTTTAGGAAAATAATAATAAAGAAAATGAGTTTGGTAATATTATGAGGGGACGTAATATTGAAAATATTGTACATACAACCTATAATACTTTAGGAAGTACAAATCAAATACAATGTTTACGCTGTACAAATACTTTTACCAGTGGTGAGCATTATTATAATATGAATTTTTCCTAGTTACAGTCTTTTACTATTTTACAATTTCTTACTACTTATATAACTTATTAATAATTATTGCAACATTATTTGTTTTTATTATATAGGTACAGAATTAAGACGCCATATTCTGTTAAATCATAATTTAAAAGACTTAGATTGTCATCATTGTTTTCGTCGCTGTTCTAATTTGTTGGAATTTGAAAACCATGTAAAATTACATTTTAAAGCTCAACATCCATACTACCCATGTGATTTATGTATGATCAGCTTCAACAATTTGGCAAATCTTATACTTCACATCAAGACACATGACATACCACATTCTAAAGAATGGGCACTTATTTACAACCTATCTGATAAATCAACATTTTTTGGTTGCCAATACTGTAATAAGACTTTTGTACATGAAGCATCTAGGCAAATCCATGAACGTATTCATTTTACATGCTTAATATGTGAGACATGCGGTAAGCAATTGCCAAATAAATCTCAGTTGAGTGTACATCAGCGTCAACATACTGGGGAAAGGCCTTATCAGTGTATGAATTGTGGTGCTTCGTTTAAATGCTTGTCAACATTACGCCAACATGAAGTTGTTCACTACGAAAAAAAATACAGCTGTGAAGTCTGTTTACGTAAGTTTAGCAGACCAGAGAAGGTGCGTATACATATGAGAGTGCACACAGGAGAAAAGCCCTACAACTGTTTGGTATGCAATAAAAAATATCAACAGAAAAATGATTTAAATCGTCATGTAAAAAAGAAACACGAGGAGAATTACGTTATGAATAATATCAGACTAAACTTGTTTTAAAAATTTAATTGATTCAATATTTAAAATAATCATATTATTGATTAAAAATATTCCCATATATTTTTAATAATGTACATTAACAAATATTTTTATTTTTACTCTAGCTAATTAATGTTCTTTCAATCATTTATTAATTATTACATTAGCAATTCAATTAATTTTAATACCTTTCATATACACATAATTTATTTATCTAAATAGACTGAATAAACTAAAAATTTAGATGTATATTTTTTAAGATCATTGTTTCATTTAAAAATGACATCTCTGGTCAAATACATTTATATTTTCATTAAAATTAATCTAAATTATATTTTTTTGTGGTTTTTAATTTCCTCCTAGAACTTTCATTAAGTGCTTGCATACTTTTTGGATTTGAATTCAATACCAGATCAACAAAAGCCATTGCTAACATAAGACCATTGGACATAAGTTCTCTTATAATTGGCTCTTTAACCGATCTATAAGTTAAAATAGCATCAATTGTTGGAACAACAGGAGTAATATATTCAGGAAAGATGCCTTTTAACATCAATTCAGTTATATCTTGTGATGAAATGATTTCTGTACCAACAATAATTCGAAATAGTCTGGCGTGTAAACGCGCCTTCATTAGTAGCACTTTGTTCATAGATTCTTCTAAAATATTTAAAAAAAATTGTGAAACACTGTTGTAGAACAATAACTATTGGTAAATATTTACGAGTATTGCCTGGAGTATTAACAGGAGTATTAACAGGATGAGTGCTGTTGATAAGAGCAATTAACATTGCTAGTGTTTGCAGTTTAACATAAAATAAATTGGCACCAGCAACATTCACATTGTTTGGCATTTTTATATAGTTCTCAATTAGGTAAATATCACTTTCAGGTAAATCTTTCATGAGTGCAGCAACCTGAGTATAAACAATTTATATAATAGAAATAATAAATACATAAAATATTGCTTACAGAATTATAGACATCATCTAAATTAAATTTGTTCATTTCTTCTGGCATGTAAAGCATCTTCCAATCTTTAAGAATATTACCCTCTCTGAGTATAGTGGTACAACTTAAATATCGACCAGACATTTGTAAAGAAACAATTTTTTTAATAGACTAAAAACAGTTATCTGATTAGATGCAATACTAGAAATACAGTTTATTAAAATTACCTCTCGCCTTACTTCTGAAAGTAAAGGCACGTAATAATTGACATTCCGAATATGTTTTCGTTTCATTTTACTAACTTCAATCGCTTCACTAAAACAGCGCATCAAGCACAACGGTGGACCTCCAAAAGATTTCAATATCACTAACATAAAAATGATAAACCATAAGGCACATTATAACATTCCAGATAATTTCAAGTATATAAAAAAAATGACTTAACAAGCAATTGGTTATTATTATTATTAAAAATTTTATTTAAGTCTATAAAAAATTAAGCACATTGCTTGCAAAAACTAACTGTAAATTATTTTAACATGAGTAACAAAAACAAAATTAATGACTGAGGACATATCGTCCTTTGAGTATTCTGCGCTGCAGTACTCTACGTCCCTCTTTTGTCGCCATTCTTGTCCACCAACCATGTTTTTTAATACGTTTTGCTTCGTTGGGTCGAGGAAAATGATGACGAGTTTTTGAGCGAACTAAGTCGATAGACCATGAGTTTATTGCTGACGGTGTCAAAAAACTGGATGGTGTAGACCCATGAGAAGTGATTCCGACAACTTTTCTGGAATAAAAAGATAATGATCGTAAAAAATAAACAAACGGTTGATGAAACAGTTCCATTAATTATTTGAACAACTTACTGGAAAGTGCAACGTAGAATTTGACCTAAAACCATTTTGAATGATTCCCAAAGGACGTATGGGAAATTGATGAGTTATAATCAGAATTAAGCTTACTTGTTTAGCTGATTTAAATTTTAAATTGAAAAAATTGAAACGGCTCCGACGATCAACTTATTCAGTATTCTGTAAGCACTATATAAATATAAGCAAGAAATTAATAATTATGTATGGAAAGTTAGTGATAATATTAGCACATGAAAATACATAATATCGAGGCACCATTTTATATACACCGTGTTGATAAAACATTGAGATATGCGAGATAGTACTCAGTTCATAACCAAGATAGCGCTATATGATATATTTTGTAAAATTGTAAATTATTTTTATATCTAAAAATACTCATAACTCGGTTTAAAATTAAAATATGATAAAAAGCCCATGAGATGCCCTCGGTAATAATCTTGCCTTTAATTTTTATAATAGGTCAATTCACTCTAAATTTTAAATTGAAGGAGATAAACGGGATTTGCTGAGCGTAAAATTACCTAATTAAACCTACGCACTTGCACGACGAAGACAACACACGCGGGTGTGGCGTCCTCTTAAATAATTATAGTTACTTAAATTGTCATACTTGTTATTTCAAAAATTACCGGTTGGCGGCAAACAATGTTTAGATCTTCTGCATCCCTAGCTATTGATTTAAAATTATAATGTATAGCCTTATATAATACATACGTGCAGAGGCGGTTTGAGTATACTATTTTTGGTGCACTGCACCACCAATGTTAGGGGGGGGGGGTGGTCTTGGTTGAGCATGTGCTGACCGCAATGTTTAATAAATGAAAAAAGTAATAAAGTGCCTAATCAATGACATATGATAAATGATAATCGTGGCTGAAACTGTTGAAAGCGTCGAGTTAAGAATATAAGGGCCTTATAATTATAAACTATAAACTTATTAAAAAATATTTATTTGTAATTTCTATTATGATGGTGGTGGTGGTGGGGGGGGGGGGTGTCTATATATTGTCTTGCACCACTAAGTATAATACATTCAAACCGCCTCTGCATACGTGTATGATCAGTGGCGAGTGGCGGCGCCAGTAGGAGGCTTTGATGCATATCGTAAACCTATTTTAAATATTTTCACCACCATACTCTCCAATCTCCATTGAACCAAAATAAGCCACCGACTTCAGAATTCAGACATGAAGCAATTATTGCTCTAAATAATTTTATATCCAGCCGCCATTTCGTATTATGCATAATCTAAGCGCATGTCACTAACTATAGGTAGGTACTGGATTTTGCAACTTTTCTCAAATTTTGAATTGTTTTAATTCGTTGTCGTTTAAGTAGTTCAAAAAAAAAAAAAAAAAACACTGTTGTCAACATAGACCTATTAATAGGTCTATGGTTGTCAAGTTAGATCATTAGGTCAATCTTATAATGTAGTATAGTACGAAACTACAAAATCAATCTTTCTACATCAGAGCCTTTGGCATTGGGGTATTGCTGATAAAATACGAACACGAAGGTTAGGTTAGGTTATGATACATATTTTGGTTTTTCTTTTAATAAATCAATTATAGCTATGGCCTATTTATATTTTGCTTTTATTACCATTTACTTTCTATGTTAGTTTATTCAATCAGAAATATAATAATAAAAAATTAAGAAATCAATTAATTTGAAATTATATCAGTACTTACAAACAAAATATTTAAATATCTACACACTATGTCATACCTACCTAAGAAATCACGGTATTTTCTTTAATAAGTACATACTTTATTATTTTGATTAGTGTTTTATATACGTACAATGCACCTAAATGTATAAATTATATATGAGGTACACCTAATAAAGTTGCACACAGAAAAACTGAATTTCAAAATAGATCTATATGCATAATTAAAAATTACAAACATGCACTGAAGTCTGCGTTTTGACAGTTAGGTACCTACCGTATTTTCCTCAGTTTTTTAATCACATTTCCGTTTAAACTATACATTATGAAGCTTATTTGTGCTGCTAATACAATTTTTAACGCCTATGTTTAGTGCCTATCTTATTCTTATTGTCTAACTTTCAGTACATGATGTCTTGATATATATATATCTATATAATATAGACATAAATCTGCTTTGTTGACATTTATATCATATAATATTATGATATATATTGTCATAATTGCATTTGTTTGTTTGTATAGTTTATTAGTTTGTGTTTGGTATCTATGTCATTTGTCATTAAATTATCGAACAATAACCAAACTCCTAATGGAAGTATTGAATTGATGGGATGTCCTGAATATAAGTAATATATAATATACTATATAGAGTATAGACACTATAGACCCAGTTTATTAAAGTCTAAACACTCTAAACGAAAATGTCCAATTCATTTAATTGCATCAAACCAGAAACACCTATATAGTAGTATATAGTGTCCCATAGTATATCTATTTAGGCATCTTACTATAATACACATTGTAATTGTTGTATATCACGTTCGTGTAGATATATTTATTTTGTTACGGTTTTTATATTACTTCAATAAGCTATTATAACTTTTTAGTCATTAGTTTTACTAGGCAGATAGTAAGGACTATACATTTTGAAATCGACACAATTGTGTCAAACACTCAAACTTATAAATTACGAGTATATTCGTCAATGTTATATATTAAAATAAATAAGTATATTAGTAAATGTATGATCTACTTTAGAGTTGTGGATCGAATTATTTCTAGTTATCAAATTAAATATCTGATATTGAGTTGCTGAAGGATCACATGAGCATAACAGAATATTAATATTAATATTTTATAAGTATAATAAGTAGGTAAGAGCCAATGGGTATTACTAGAATCAAAACCTATTTAATTTAAAATATTTACCAATGTATTGTACCTTAATTGTTTTTAAATTATTAATTTTGTTTGAGTATAGTAAATAGTTATCAGTTATGCCAATTGCCAGTAAGTTATGGTTATGAATTTTGACCTTATTGCGTATTACTAAACTTCTGTAGAAGTACATAACTATATATAGTATATAAGATCAAAATCCTGGGGAGTTTCGTCCCGGACTATAACTACACACCAACAAAAGGTTACAAACCAGTGTGCAATTTTTTTCCTTACACCATCATATTACCTATATTAATGTACCAAGTGTTACTATTATATACCACAGAATAGATTTAAATAAGCAATTATTATTATTATATCATATGTTTTGTGATTCCTCATTATACTGGCATTGGTTATTTATACTATTATACAAGCATTATTATTAATAAACCCGTAAAGACACGCTAAGATCGATACAGAGTTTTTACGGTCGTTGTTTGAAATTCTCTTATACATAGGTAATCGTGCCGTAATATAGTTTTAGTAAAAACACTTATCGCCTGTTACTTTATAACTCTGTTGTTCATAAAAAAATGTTTAGTGGGGGACTTGTTATCGCTTACCAGCACCAGACTTTTCGAGTGTAGGTCGACGTAAAATATTATACGGAACGATTATACGACCTTCCAATACACAGTTATATTGATGACTTGATGTTTATTATTATATTGTGATTTCATCGATGAGATAACATAAATTCTTTACACACAAAAAAAAAACTCATGTAAAATATAAACGGGATGATCCATTTAGCGTAACACAATCTTTATTTCAGAAAACACTAACATTTTTGAAAATATTTCTTAAACATAATTTTAAGCCGTTTCATAAGAACATTTTTGGAAAAAAAATTCATTTTTTGCACTTTTAAATGACGACATACATTTTTAATATCATCATATTCCATAGCAGAATATTATTCGAAGTATATTTTGATCAATAAAATTCAAATTTCGAACAAGTTGTTTATTAGTTATAACTTATAACTCTATTAGAGTTATAAATATTAAAATTTTTAAAAATTTTTTGGTTTTAGTTATTTAAAAATTATTTATTATTATTATTTTTTAATTATAAATCATTTATATCCTTTGAACGTTTTTTTTTTTTTTTGTTTAATGGATTACTCAGTAAATTATTTCACAAGTTTCATATAAAAAAAAAGAAGCTCGTCAACAAGAACAGTAAACTTATAAACAATATTAGAATAAGCGGATTATTGGGTAATCAATAACCATCATAATATTATTCTTCGTTTGCGCAAGTGATTTTAAGGAGCAATTTGTTATTACCTAGTTTAAATAATCGACTCAAGTATATTTTAAAATAAAAAGGACGGAAGATCAACAGTACAACTTAATATTATGTCAGCACTATAATGAAACTCTCTAACGATGTAAAATTGTAATTAATATTTCAGTTTCTGATTTTGAATAATATTATTGAGTATGGGTATACTCGTATTGAACCCGTTGATTAATCTTAGAGGATGAATTGTGAAATCAAATCTACGGAGAGCATTATTACCCATCGCAGCCTTTGTAGTTTTCGTGGTACCTACCTTATGTTGATAACATTTTTTGTCCCTCAGTCAAAAGGTTTGAAGTTCAACACAAGGTTCTTGTAAGATTCTTACAAAAAAAAAAAAACTGAATGTAATACGACTGTACAGTATTGCCTCGATTTTTACAAGCTGCAGAAATTAATTTTACAATAGCATGTATTAGATGCGTTTATTAATAATTTTATAATTATGTAACGTTTGCAGGTACTAGGTATGTACCTATATAAAATTAAAACCAATTTAATAGCATAATAAAATCGTTTATTTGCGTAATTGATAAGGATTTTCAGTATTTAGCTATCTTATTATGTATAAATGATTATAAATAAATAATTTTTTTTTTAATTTAAACTCACGTTTGAACATTATCAACGCTATAGTCTTCGAGTTAAATATATTTACCTACCTAATATGTTTATTTTATTAACAAATTTATTGGTATATAATATATAGTTAACTGTTAAACTACTTTTAAGTATTAATAAGTTTTTTGCTTGTCGAACGCTAATAATTTGTAATTGTATACATTTATAACATTAAAAAAACCCACGATGGTGACGTCAAATCGGATGTAATGTGCTCACTTTTACATAACACGTATATCACCACAGGTCTTACGCCTATAATATATATATTAATAATTATCTTACATCCGGAACCTTTGAGTTCTTCAAAAGCTCATTGCTTATTATTTTTTTTCTCGGTGACATGTTATAACATTGCTGACCCGATGGGTTACGCCGTGTCCCTACTTCCTACATGAATCCGTGAGTGTGAATGAATTCTATTCTGACCATGCTGTTCTACCGCAGTGCAATGCATCCGATTCGGCGAAATACAAGCTGTTTTGTTTTCCACCGTACTCGCCGGATTCACGTAAATTGGACACGGCGTTAGGTTTTTTTAGGCATTTATGTAATTAAGCATTCAGTATATTAATAAATACTATATACTCAACGAATTAATGTTATATTTTGTTTGAAAGTTTTAGTCATACAAAAGTTTAAAAAAATAGTCAAGAGACGTGAACTCCCCAACATCACTTGCATAAATACATATCTTTGCAGTGGTTGAGTTCTTTATTTCGTGTATACTGTCTTTTTTCTACATAATATGTAGATTACACTCACGTATTGTTTATAAACTATCATAATTATATAATGTTGCATTATATTGCAACTGCAGCTTTTGAAATTTAATATAAGTTTAAGTCTTAAAAAATATGTCAGGTATTTGTATATTAAATTTCCAATTTTGTATTACTTATCGTTATCAATAAGTTAAAATGACAACGCAGTCGGAAAAGCTTTATATATAATAAAATGAAATAAAATAGTGGGCACCTAGCTTAACCTACTATAAGTATTTGCCGAAACTTAATTATGTAATAATGTATATAAGTATATTGTATATATATATATATATTTATAATTTTTGTACATACATTTCGTACTTTCAATGTATAATTATTTAATATATGTATACAATTTTTTCAAATATGTATATATATATTTGGATGGGGGAGGGGCATTAAGTTGATTTTTTTGGGCATTCGTTTGTGTACTGCGTATCTTAGTGCCCAGTGCCCACTAATATCTATACTTAAAATATATAATATTAGATACAACTGATACAAGATTACTGGTAATTACTTATTAGGTAGGTATATTACTTAATACGAATGCAAGTGTTACTTATATAAATCGTTTTTCTCGCGGCAGATAACACAATTTATGACATAAATGTTTTTATTACTATTTGTTTTCTTCGATATTTTTATTGCCGATATTTATTCATCAATTCTATATCTTTTGGGAATCCAATAATATTTACATAGAATACTTTGTTAATTAACCACTGCAAGTTATCAGGTAATGTCCTGAAAAATAAATGCAATAAAAGGTGAAATAATTACTCATTAATTATATACCTAGTCATAAGTTATCACTTATTAGCCAAATTCCGACAGTTAATAATAATAAATAGGTAGTAATAGTTGTAATTAAAATTTTAATTATTTATACTAATACTATGTGATTGATGTATTATACTCGTATATATATAACTAAATCCTGATAAGTGATAACTGTTTACTATAATATGCAATAATGTGCATAGATAATGCATGCGACTATGAAAGTATTTAATTCAACTATATTAGAATTTAGATGTTGATTGACCTAGTTATTAGGTTCAATGCATAAAGAATTGAAATGTGAATTAGTAACTTAGTAGTAAATTGTTATTAAAGTTTAAAATATTTAAACATACCTTACGAATTTAACTGGGAACATGAAGTGATTTGGAACTGAAAAAATTCTTCGATTTTCTAGTATACCATTCATAACAATTTCACCAACAAAAGATGTCGGCATTTCTGGTAATCTAAAATATATTTACCTAGTCGATTAAAACATTATTCCTGATTTTAAATTGACTAATATTTAACGTATACCTGAGTTCTAAATGTTTCGATATTTCCGGATTTGTCTCTATAAAGTACGGACACACCGTCGTCGACACGACGGCCGATTTCAATGCTCTCAGTTCATTATGCAAACTCTCCATCATGCCTATATAGACATAAGTATACATATATAGATAAATATAAAAAAGAATTTCGTCGTAAGATTTATGTCTTATAATGCGATCCAATAAGTTGAAAAAAAAATAATAATATAATAGTATGTATAATATATTTGATTTAATATTAGTTTTATAATATTTACTATTATTTACCATTTGTCGCCCATTTGGTGGCCGTGTAAGTAGATATTCCAGACAATCCACTCATCGACGACATGGACGATATAGCAACAATTTGTCCGCGATTTCTTTCCAACATCGAGGGCAGTAATTCCCTATTGATCTATAATTTTTTTTATTGTTATCTAAAAATCATTGGTGAACGAAATTGGGAATTAAATTAATCATTCTATAATAGTGTGTTTTATAATGAAATCAGTTCAGATATTGAAAACAAATTAAATACGAGCTATATGTATGGTAAAATTAGATTATTAAAAATTACTTTTAAGCTTGTGGTTATTACTTATTAGTACAAACGTCAAATAATAACGTATTAAATGTATTTTCAAACTTAGAAATTTGTTTTTCTAAAATGTTCAGACATGGTAAATGGTAATATAATTAAAAGTTAGTGAAAGGTAACGATACCATAATATAATATTATCATCGACATGTTATTAGTATTATAGTCGCGGTGCCATTTTTTGTGCTGCGCTGCGATTAAGGCATTGCAGCCTATAGCTCACCCAGATTTGTCCCAGGAGATTGACGTTTATCAGATCTTCGATAAGCTGATCCGATTCGGGATTGACGTACATATGGGCCAATACGATGCCTGCGTTGTTCACCACTATGTCCACGGGACCCAGTTCTTTTATGACGGTCGCGTGCATATTCCTGATTTGCTTCCGGTCGGTAACGTCGACTTTGTAATCTTTGGCTATACCACCATGTCGGTTAATCGCCTTCGCTGTCTCTGCGCAACCTTCGCCGTCGACGTCAACGCAAGCAACTTTGGCGCCCAACTTGTGAAACCTAATGCAAAGTTCGCGTCCCAAACCTCGCGCTGCCCCGGTAACCTATAAATTGATTATAATATTTTTTTTTTCCTATTAATTGTCTTTGGTATCAAATTCGTGGTTATTATATAGTCGGCATGACATGTTAACATTTTCTTACATTACAATAAATTAAATTGTATTAAATTATACAATTAACATTATTATACATATAATACAACATATTTTTTTAAAAGTAACATTAATAAATAAGATGATGGAGTTTGGTTTCGTTGATGAAATTCGTTAATTTTCTGGACGTCTCGAGAGTGATCCATAATATTTTATATTAGTCTATAATATAGGATTCTAGTACACGTTATGTGTAGAGGCGTATTTAGGGGATGGCGGCGATTGTTGTGAGCTAAATTATTGTAGGTTCCTATTATCGTTCAAAACAATAAGCATCATTTCACCGATGAATGTAAAATGTTATAATTATAAATCCGTTAAGATTTGACATTATAAATAATGTTATAATAATTTATATATATTATAATATATATATATATAATAATATTTAAATACATTTCATATCACAACATTTAAACATATCCACTATCCACTATCCACCTAAATATTACACCAACAAATATCGATTTTAACGATTAAAATTGAGTTGATATTAGAATAATTTAAAAAAACTAACTCAATTTTCAATAGGTATTTAGGTATCATAGAAATTATATTTTTTTGATTACTTACCAAAACCACTTGGCCACTTATGTTTTTTCGTGGAGATTTACAAAATGATTTTATTATTGCCCATAAAACAGCCGGTATTATAAGTAAAACGCACAACAATATTTCAAATATTAATCTTATCGGATTGGCTGGGATTTGTTTGTACTGACATTTTTTGAGAGATTTATTTCTCACAATTGCCATATTTATATTTGTATATTTTCAGTTAAGCTAATTTACCTACCTACTATAGAAGTTTAAAACGAACTAAAGTATAATTGAAACCAATAAACAAAGTTGAAATAACCAATACTCATAATAATACTTAATGCCGCAATCGATCATTTGATTCAATGACACATTTATTAAAAAATTGCTGAGTAACTTACAATAAAATTTTATGTCAATAAGAATAAGATAATGCAATACAAATTAATTTTACTGATAATCAATGTAAGTGGCGTGAAAGTTAGCATGGTAATATTATTTTATATTAATAGTAGTGGCGGCAAAATGATTTTGTCAAGGGAGGAGTATAGCTGATTTTTTAACATGTACTATTTGATTATTAAAAATATATAATTATGGTTATCAACTCTTGAACATTAAAAAAAAATCACGGTTATCCATCCGTCTCAACCGCCGGTTTAACTGTCAGTCCACTTCTGATTAGTAGGTAGGTACTTTAATATTTTGTTTGGGAAACAAATATTATTTTAAATATTTTTAAGGTTTTAACAGTACAATTCTAAGATTCTAGTTATTCAGTACTTAGAATTTAATTTTTAGGCTTAAAAATTATTTATGCTAATGATTTCTGATTATCTCAGTATAACGGTTAGATTTCGTTTCTCCGTTTGGTTGTAATTACTAATTAGTATAAATGACAACATAATTCTACAAAAAATTATCTTTTTATTATTATTTGTTCATTATAAAAAATATATTATAATAATATATTACTTATTAGTTATTACCCATGGTATTATGGTAAATTATACTATTATATTATAATGAAATCTACCGTGGTGGTTATTACTGACTACATATGGTCATCAATTTTATCTTGGTAGCTGGCAAATGTTAGACTAAGCCAAAGAAAATGTTTTGTAAAAAATAGGGGCAGATTCACATATTGTAGTCTGTAACCCCTCAAACAATATACCTGGTATTTATACTTATATAACTAAACGTAATCTGTGATCGGATGACCCATATACATTTTTATATAGAGTTAAGTAATGAGTTAAACATTTAGTTTAATACCATTTTAATTACATATATTATGTATGAATGCATAACTAAAATGTTTAACGCTTAATAAATTATAATCTATAATTTATGTAGAATAGGCAATAATATTTTTAGTTTCTTTTTCGACTTTTATTTTAAATGATATTGTTTTGTAGTTAAGTTATACTTAAGACTTAACAATCAAATATTAATAATAATGTACCAACTACTTATATTATTTGATAGCTAAACCTGACACGACCACCCCATGTACTAATAAAATGTATAGATATAGATTAAAAATAATAAAAATATTGTATTTTGTTTAGGTGCACATATAATTATTTTTATTTAAATAACAGAATAATACCAATAATTTAAATATGCTTAAAAATAGCCTAGGTTCAAAAGAATAGTGTAATTAAAACTAACAAAATTAATTCTATAATTTATTAATTGGCAGGTATCACAATATTAATCAAAGATTAATTTTTTTACATAATATTATAAATTGACTCTAATAAAATCGTCGGGTTAAAAATAAATACTAGTATATATATATATGATAATTATTATTATCGCTA
This sequence comes from Diuraphis noxia, assembly GCF_037042655.1. Taxonomy (NCBI): domain Eukaryota; kingdom Metazoa; phylum Arthropoda; class Insecta; order Hemiptera; family Aphididae; genus Diuraphis; species Diuraphis noxia. Next base: position 54,108,247 of record NW_028301712.1, read on the forward strand.
TAAAGCAAAACGATTGTATCTACCTACGTATAATATGTAGGCGTATCATTAAAATATTTTAAAACGTGCCTTAATTAAAATTACATTATCATTAACAATTTTAGTAATTAACACTATAAATATAATACATTTATTTTATATATAAAAATAATAATAATAGATTTTTCTAAATTTTAAATAATTTGTATTAGTCGAATAACTAAATAATGGAATTATATTTAATTAATAATGTATATAAATGTTGAAAGCTCATAAAAACGTATTTTGATTAAAATAATATAATAGGTACCTATATCTGCAGTATATTGAGATTGTTAGCCATTGTTAGCCGGCTGTCCTAGCATTAATTTTTACTAAGCCATAGCGTCCAGATCTTACAAAAACAAACTTTATAATTTAAATATTGTAAAACCACAAAGTTTCAATAAAAAAAAAAAAAATAATAATTTAAATATAATTATATTAAAACGTTATTTTAAAATGTCAAAAAACATCTTAAATGTATTTAAAATCTTACAATATTATCAACAAGCATTTTACTTATAGTACTTTTGGAGTTGCCACTTCTAACGTGATTGTAGGTAACGGCTTACGATCGCCTACCTTACGCATGATCAAGGAACTGTTTGACGAAATTGCAGACTTTTGAATTTCAGGTTTGACCACAGTTTTCATGGAAATTACACTTTTTACTGTCGTCGAATTTTCTACAGTCTTCACAGCGACCATTTCGGACTGTTTTGGTGCCGACCTTGAGACAATATTTTCGACCGAAGGTATGCTCTGCTTTTTTGTGCCTTCTTGTATCTCCACCGACTTCGTACTCGTTGTAATTCCAGACTTTTCTAAGTTATCTGTTGGCCCTCCTGTTATCTGCGGGGTTTCCATTGTTTTCATAGCGACCATTTCTGTAGGACTTTTGCTCAAATTTACCGTCGTCGTCGTCGTATCTGAAGCCTTTACTGTATCAGTCGCTTCTATAGGTTTTTTTACGACTTTTAAGACTTCGGAAAAGGTTGGTTTTTCGACAGTTTTCATGGCGATCATTTCAGTTGGTTCGTTTGTTGTTTTCGTATTTACTTGCGTGTCCAAAACATTTACGCGCGATGCGTCCACTGCTGACTTGTCAACTAATTCCTCGTGTATCACAATGTTCGTGGGTTTTTCTATAGTTTTTATGACGATCATCTCGGTGGGTTTAACTTCCCCGATCTCCACAGTTTCTACTATTTTTACGGTGGTTATTTCGTTTGATTTACCTTCAGTGTTCGTGTTTTTTTCAGGGGTTTCGTTGAATTTAATAGTCTTGTCGTTGGTAATTTTTTCTACTGTTTTTACATTGGATGAAATGCTTACGGGCTTTTTTTTGAAATTCGTAGAAAGGATCTCCACTGTCTTTACGTCAGTCTTCGAATCGTTCACAAACTCTGACGCCTGCGAGGTTGTCGCGTCTGCAGATTTTTCTACTGTTTGAATTGCATTCATTTCTGTGATATTATTGGGTTCGACTACTGCAGCGGGGTTTTCTACAGTTTTTACAGCCACCATTTCAGAAGAGTCTACCGCGACACCGTCTTCTGCAGTTTCCGTCGAATCAACATTTTTCTCAAACGTATCCTGCAGTGCTGCATTCGGCGGCGTATCTTCAGGATTACGGTCATGACTCACGATGGTTTTTTGACCATCAATATCGGACGGAACGTTAACTTGCTCAAACACAGGCGCTGCAGCAGCCACGGGTACCACGTCCTTTAATTTGTCTTGGCTTGAAGACGACGTTGACGACAGTTCTTCGTATCCCTGTGATGACGTCGGAACGTTTGTTGGCGGCAATTCACTGCTGTAGTGTACTTCCGGGCTTGCTGTTGCCATCGTGCAGTTCGCCGGTTTCTTGTGATGTTTTTTTTTCGATTTTACCCCGTTGTGGCGCCCGAATAATATATGTTGTACCTTATTGCCTTGCAGTATAGATCTCTGGGCGAGCTCATCGCTCGGTAACAATATTATGGCGACATCGTCCACATCCACTTGTACATTGAATTCGCCCTGTTGTCTCTGGTCGTATGTGACCGTAGGGGCGGCATGCAGAGCCCCATAGAAAACTGCCGAAACAAAAACGATCTGAAACGCAACCACCATCGTGATGTTGTATAACTACACTGCTGCAGCTCCTATTGCTACTAAATGATGGCTTGGCAACGATCGAGAAGGTATTTTTTCCCCTAGCGCACTCACTGGTCTTCGTATAACCGGTAGTCACAACAACAAACTGGAAATAAATTACAGTTTAAATACATCGTACCGAGCACGGAACTTAAATTTTGCCTGTAGCCGAGTTCGTACGTACAGGTACCGTTATAATATTATATATTGTGTGTACACTGAATTGGTTAATTACATAGTTGTTCTGACCGCCATCGGTTGAGATTTAAGAAAAATATAAGCATTTGGACGGTCATCGAACTCACTCAGTCAAGATATTGACCTTTAACACATTACCGAGAAACGAGTAGGTGACAATTAAATACAAAACTCGTTCTTAAAAATCATTAACTTGTTTGTATAATGTGTAGGTAGATGAAGACTGAAGAGGTATGCAGTATAATAGCTCTACTCTCTGGTACATATAGGTATTAGCAAGTCAATATGTATTTGTAAATATCAAGTAGTTATAATAGTGCACGAAAGAAAACAATCGTTTTAAACATAAGAAACCATAAGGTTATAATACATAAGTAATGTAATATTGAAATATAAGAATAATGAATATTTTGAGTTACATTTAATTTTCCTATTAATATTTCGAACTTTAAATTTATTTTGTACTTTACACACATAGAAAAGTGTAGTTGATTCAACTCTCGAAAGTGTCAATGTTACGCACAACTGCACGTCGTTTTCCAGCCAGTCCCAATTTGTTGTTAATTTAACAAAAACTAATTGTTGATCATAATATTTATTTTAAATAAATAATTAGTAGTTATCTCCGTTTCAATTCAGAATCAAAATAACTACAAACTTATTTAAAACAATTATATTGTGTGTGACTTTAAAACGTTATTTTATTGTTAAAATAACTCCAACTATTAGTGAAATTAACTCTATATATAATATAGATCAAATAAGATATACTTCAATTCAACTTCATTATTGTAGTTGTTTGATAAGAAGCAATTGATGTAAAATTACACAATGCAAGTGTTAAAATAACCTCATTTTTGTTATTGATTTAATTTAAAAGAAAATATTGAATCAACAAATTTTAAATATTCAAAATAATTTTATTGTATGTTATTTTTACCACATAACTTTGAATATTTTTTACCTTGTAAGGTATTTTTACACTACAATAAGTAACTGGTCTGGCTAATATCGGCTTGAAGTCTACCAAGCCGTAGTTTAAATGCTATGAATACAAATAAGATTTATGACATTTGTCATTTATGCTATGCGTATAGCAGATATAGATACATGATATAAGGTAAATAAATGACAATTTTTTTCAGTTTTATATACAAATCAAACTTTTATTGATGTCACAAATACAATTAAATAAATAGGTAATATATACAAAACAAAATATATATATTATAAATAAAATATACAGATAGGTAATAATTTATTGTGATGAATACTAATAAACAACAAAAAAGTATTATATTTTAAATACATTACAAATTATAATGCATATCTTAATGATACAAACAGACTTAAGTATTAGATGCATCACAATATTTAGTATTATTTAATAATATGTACTAAATATTATAATCAAATAGAATCTAGTGTTGTACCGATTTTATTAACAGCAAAAAGATTTATAGCCCTAAGAAAATGTTTAAGTACAGCATCTGCTTCCTACTTGTGCAGTGCACACTTCTATGTAAACTATATATACACTCAAACCCTGATAAAAAATTATCCATTAACAAATTATTATGAAATATATTCTTACTTGCTATTTTCTTGAAATGAATGGTTTATTAAAAGTTGTGTGAGTAAATTCTGGGAATCGTCAGATAAAGACCCATCATTTAGTTCAGCATCAACTAAAATATATCTCCCATCATTGGTTGTATGTATTAAATCTAATACTGCCTATAAACAAAATTTAAAGTCCTTAAAATATGTTATGTCTTTTTTGTATTTAAATATCATGTAAATAGTTTGATTATATTTGAGCCTGGGAAAGTTATTCAAAATGTAAAATTACCTAATTGAGTTAATAAATTAATAGTAAAAATTAGCTTATAATATTTTAATTATGTTACATTTAAATGTCTTAATAAATCCTAAATATAAGGTTTGACTAATATTAAAACTTAACTATTTTGAATTGATTTAATTAAAAAATCTGTTACTTATCTGAATTCAAATAATAAACTTACTTCATTCGTCCATTCCATTGGTTTATAAATACCATATTTCTTATGTCCTAATGGCGATAGTCTTTTTTTTGAGCCGTTTTTAGACGTTGATGTACTCGTTGAAGGCGTAGATAGGATTGTATAATGATTTGAAATATCTTGGACTAAAGTACTTTCAAATAAATGTCCTCCAACAGACTGCTGTGTAACTGCAATTGTCTGCGGTGCCAAAGAATCCGAATATAGAAACTATATTACAGAAAACGATATGTTCGTTTAAGAACACCATTCAATTTAAAATTGCACTATAAAAATAGAATTCTTTAAAAATATTTAGTTAATTTAACACATACTTCTTCTTGAAACAAATCCATATTCGTATTGATAAAATGATAACATACATTTATACAATTTGACAAAAAAATAAATTTGCAATATTTAATAATTGACCAACGAAGTACCAACGCTGTTATGCCTATGCGACTACAGCGAAGAACGCGGAGACGGTTATGAATTGGAATTTGAAATAACACAAGTATTATGTATGGCGTACACTGCACATTAGTTGTAATAAAACTATTAATATAAACAAACAAAAGAACACACACACAAACGTCGAACGACAGTTATCATTTATCAATATCTTGGAAACTTGGTCTATCTCGTCACCCATGACGCGGCCACGGGAAGTTTGCGCTAAATTTAGACTTCCGGTAAATTTTGCTCCTTTATCGCACGTCGTTTTAAAGTATAATGGGGTTGATTTAACATAATTGTAGTTATCAAATCCATTCTCTGCTATATATATTATGGTGGTCAAAATGCCATTTATGACTGTTGATTCGACCCACATTTATTATTCAAATTAATAAAATCAAAATGTCATATTAATATATTTTTTTATTATTTTGAGTTAATTTTAGATAAATTTAAGCATAACGTATATTTAAAATAATATAAGTTATGAGTAATTTTAAACATTTGTGTTGTTACACTATATAACTCAATTCAACACGCCATTGTCGTCATGTGTAATACAAATATTTCTTAATTTAACTTATTTATATTCAACATCTTAATTATTGCTAAATCAACACCAATATTTCTATGTGTGTAAGAATAATCAACTATAATATGTATATAGTGTCTGGTGTCGTATTACTCTGTTTTTATGTCAAATAAAAACATAATTGAAAAAAAATTATTTTATATTACCGCTATATATGTATGTTATTATTATATATTTATATAGGTATGTGTAGTCTGATGCTAACCAACGTATCCGTTACGAGTGCACGAAATCGTGATTTTCCGTGTTTGCATGATAACGGAGCTGAGTTCATCATTGCTCTTGAATTTCAGCGAATCAATTCGACAGTCATGGAAATGGTTGTCCGAATTTTATTTCACACGCTACTCTGAAAATTTTCGATTATCTTATTTTTATTAATGTAATATTTTTTATATTTTTGTACGTTCACGCGTGGTTACCGCCGGCAATGCATGCGAAAGCCACACGCTTCATTAATAGGTACACCATGTGCATACAAATCTTACATTATACACAATACACGTAACTGAATAGTATTATATTATCGTCATTTAAGCTCTTAAATTTATAACACCGTCATATCATATATAGTCATAGTGATATAATTATGATTCACGAAGAAAGATTTATAGTTTCAGTCTGAAACTTTCAGAAAACACCTTTGAACTTTTATCCTATACATACCTATACATATTATAATATAACAGATATCCAAATCATAGACAAAAAATAAAAATTATAGAATCACAGTTTTTGAATATAAATTAGTAAAATGTCTAAGCTGTACCTATTCCTGCATATTATTCAATAATCAGAAATGTATATTTTATTATAGAGTCTAGAATCAAGATACGCGTTGAAGTGGGTAAAGTTTAGTGATAGGTACGAAAAGGAATTCAAGGTTTTTTTTTAGACGAAGAGTAAAAGAGATGAGTAGATTTTAGTAGTTGATTTTTATAATCTCCATAAATTATACAATTCTAGCTGTCATTTTAGCAGGAGAATTTTAAGATTTTCAGTGGCTAGGTTTATGTCAGTTAATCGATATCCAGCAGTTATTACTCTATATAGTCTATAGTTAAATTCATCAGAAAAAGTGCTAATGGTGCCTATTTGGAATGTCTTAGGACGCTAATAGTTGGAACGTACGTGGAAGGAATCCGCCGACGTATGATGGTAGGTCAGGACTTCGAAACAACTGTTCTTATGAAATCTGCGTTTCTCCTACGGTACCTAACGTTCAATAGATAAACAAAAAAATATGTTCACGGGATTAAAACAAAATAAATGTAAGCTGGAGAAAATTCTTTTCGAACTCCATGTTGATCAGTTTCAGTGGCAAATGATCCGCCAAAAACGTTTAAGTGTCTAGACAATCATGTCAGACACGCGCGCACATTTTCTATGTTTAAATCTATATAAATCTACTTATAAATAAAGAATACACAATAAACCATAATAAACACAATGCATTTATTGTGTTGCGGATTGTGTCTGATGTAAGTAATCGGACGACCGAATAACATATAAATGATTGAAATACGACGTGACACGAACCATTGGATCCGCGAGGAAAAAAGTCAAATGTGTAATCAGCTTGTCACCAAAATAGGTTATTTTATTTAATTATTTTTCTACAGTTATACGTATAATATTTGGGTATATATTATAATAATATGTAAAAATGTAATAATATAGATTATAGAATATGAATATACGTCGCCTGTTCGATATTTTATTTTATCTATTTCCATTCGCATTCTTCGTCACGTCCACATATACAATGTCTACATATTGTATACCTATATATATATCTATTATTGACGAGCACATTTTTTAGATCCAACGAATAATAACAAAACAATACATTTTAACTTATCAGATAGTATATATATATATATATAAGTATATAACCATTCTTTTGCAAAACCAAATATATTATATACATATAAGTATATAACAATATATAAGTATATGACATTTATCATTTCATAGTTTCTAAAGGCATTGTAATGTTGTATTGATCATCATCTGTACCTATACTCTTGGGGAAATCAATTTCTACAAAAGTTAGGTGAGCGAAGCGAGTCAATTTCGGATTTCCCAATACGCATTAAAGGGTTGTTGGCCAAACAGCGTTTTATTATTAACTACATTTTATAATACATTCAAACTTATAGAGTAGGCATACCTATATTAAAATATTCAAACTGTTAACGTTAAGGACGTATCTATTTAAATATGTTTATTATAGTAATCGTGTTTTATACTTTTTTTTTCTGAAAAATATTTCCGAATTTTAACGGTCATTATTTATATTTTGTGAATAACGTATTTTTATAAACTTTAATGTTTCTGTTTTATTTTTTAACTGTTATAGTGATGGATGGAGTATGTGATGGAAAATTCCGAAAATAGGACCATTGTCCGAATACGTAGACTTCGACCGAAACATAATCAACATACGTGTGTATAGTTTAAACTTGACCACCGTTGTTCAACCAATCATAACATAGATACATTTATGTACATTTTTTTCTATATAACTAGAGTATTCCTCACGTACGCTGGACGATCGTGTGACGATTTTTTAGTCTCTGTCATTATTTCTGTAGATAATATTATATACTTGGTATATTTGGTCACGATTCATCTGATAAATAAGTAAATCGAAAACCAATTGTGGGCTAACGCACTCTTACTGCAGACTACAGTTATAGCTATTACATATGGTATAAAAAAACGATCTGCAGACTGTGAAGACTGGTGTATCAGTTATATATGCAGTGTAACTTTAATCATTATTCTTCCTCGTCAGTTCATAATATGCAATTTATTTGTATAAACAATAATGAATATGATTTAAAATGAAGTTGTTTGTTAAAACATTTTACGTAATAAACACTTACAAATTGTTCTTATATACCTAACTAACTATAGATGTACGAATTAACCTAACCTATATGGATATTTTTTTTACATTTATGTAAAAAATACAAATTATATAATACAAGTGATTATTGTAACCTATAACCTACGTAAGCCTGCATTTCCATTTAACGTTAAAATAACTAAATGAAGGTGTAAGCAGTAAGCATGGAAGTATGAAATATTATAGTAACTATATTACTGTCTATAGGTACTCTATATATAATACATATTATAGCCTTATAGATATACATTTGAAACTTTGTACCTTATACTGTATTTTTTCCTATCTTGATATTGCCGATATTGGATTTATTTTTAATTCGTATAATATACATAATATCAGTATAAACGTAAAAAACTAGAAAATTTGTAATAAATTGCTATTATAATTTCGTAAGTGTTGGCATGCTATTTGTACATAATTTTTTATGATTATTCATCGATTCTGATGTGTATCTATGGATAACGAACAACATAATAAACCTAATATGTATCGTGGCAAGAATTTTGTGGAAATTTGCAATTTGAATACAATATGCAATTAGATACTAATTACACATCACTATGGGGTTCCGTTCTATGCAATCCGAATCCCATCGTTTTTGCTCCACTTACACCGACCGCCTCTGCGAAACACGCCTCGAACTTGTGCCTTGACTGTCAAGTGTCTATATAAGCCGGTTGATTCGTCTTCTGTTCGCCATTCATTCGCCACGAGATATTCCACAAAGAGAAATAACGTGCACAATATAATGTCCGAGTTTCCGAACTGAACAACAAAATCACAGTTTGAAACGCATTCAAGTTTGGCCCACATTTCAAACGGCAACGTGGCAGATTTCGATACGTGCATCACGTAACGTGATAAACTATAGGTATATAGGTTAACAATATACATAATATTAGTCCATGTACAATATTTATAAATATTTGTTCCCGATTTGATCGACTACATAATACCACTATAAAGAAATATAGAATATACTAGGTGTATTATGTATAATGTATATAAATATGTTTTTCTTAAATTAAAAGTAACCCTCGGCAGCAGATAGATGATTAACTTATTGATACGAACCGGTATCGACGGACGATGAAGGTACATTTGTATATTAATATGGATTACATAAAAATGGTTGAACGGATATTAAATACGATAGGTAGTATATAAACGGATAAGAGATAGTAAAGTCTGTGGAGTATATTGGCGGCAACGATTACTTTGATGATGGCAGAGATATATCTCTTTTGTATAGTCGGGGTTTTAGTTTGGCGATTCAGCTAGTGATTCCGAAAATATGAAAATGTGAAAATAAGAACAACACAATATTATAATATAATTATATTTTACTAATGTATAACTTTATAAATGATAGTATAATACAAATTCGACCATATATCAAGAAAATCAAATCTAAAGATGGTATCAGTGGACTCAATAAAATATGTTCGATGATTTGAGTTTGAATGTTGTAAAAAGTTAAACATAGGTAATACACTAATACCTATCTTTAGATGAGTTTGATGAGGCTGGTTTAAAATTTTTTAATCATGGCACATATAATAATTAATGTATATTAAGAAAAATAAGTTATATGTTCAGTATCACTGTATCTATCAATATTGTAATTTTTGAACTGTAATAGTTATACTGAAAGTTCTTAATAATAATAAAAAAAAAGTTATATGTTATAAATATTATATATAGGTACAGGTGTCCCGCGAGGATTTGCCCATTGCGATATCTTACGAAATAATGGAGATATCAAAATTCTGGTTTTATAATAAGATTCATAGGGATATGAACTACAATTATTTCATTTTTAAACTTATGTTTTTGTAAAAAATTTAAGAAATATATTTTTTTATTTAATTATTTCCAAAAAAATTAAAGATGGCCATTTTGTAAAGTTTATTTTTCTAAAAATATTGACGTTTCAAAATTTTATTTTCATTAATTTCCTGATTTTTAATATTTTTTCTAGTTTTGAAGAAATAAAATATGATTATAAATTTATAACTATTAGGAACACAGAAAATATTCGGCCGGCCGTATGGGAATGCGCGCGGCGCGGCGGGTCACATGTTTCATAACATTACGGTGTTAAATAATTCGCAATTTTTCTCGAAACTAAAAAAAAAATATTAAAAATTAGGAAATTAATGAAATAAAAATTTTGAAACGTCAATATTTTCAGAAAAATAAACTCAACAAAATGGCTATCTTTAATTTTTTTTTCAAATAATTAAATAAAAAAATATATTTTTTAACTTTTTTACCAAAACATTAAAATATGAAATAATTGTAGTTGTTATCCCTGTGAGTCTTATTACAAAACCAGAATTTCGATATCACTATTATTTCGGGAGATATCGCAATGGGTAAATCCTCACGGGACACCCTGTATATACCTACATAATAATACTTATCTAATATATTATACTTATTTATATATTTAAATATCTATACAGTATATTTCACGTGGACATAACAACAACGGGTCTGACTAAGTCCTAAACACTAAGAACTGTTAATTGTACTTATACTTGTATGTAGGTACAGCGATTTAATCTCTTTTCAGAATATTGTTTTGTACATCATTGGAACCGCAGCGGGATATTTGAACGCGAGTCATTGACACGGCATAAAACCATTGAGAATAAACGAGAGAGGAGGCGATAAGAAAACAGATATAGAGAGAGAGTGGTTGTGATGTAGGTACCTATTAAATGAATCGTACTATATGTTGTACAAGTACAAAAAAAATGTATGATTATTATTATTGTTTATTAGTTAAGCAAATGCAAATGTATACTTGTAAAAATGGTTTAAGATATGTTTCTCGTGAATAATTATATGAATAAGTAATAAGTTGAACTATAATAAAGTTTAAACATACAAAGCATAGATAATAGATATATTAAATTATCAAATTTTAATGCATAAAATCAAATGCATTAAGTCTCCTATTTATGTAATTATAGATTAAAGCGGCTACAGCTCCCCCTCGATAAGTCTTATATATATATATATTTTTTTTTTGTTATATAATATACAGAAATGATGTATTTTAGGTTCAAGTATTGTACTAAAAAATAAATATTTAAAATGTATTACATATCATCCAGTTATAATTATTATATATGCCATATATTTTATACAATTCAAAATATTATTTTACACCTATACTGTGTTATATTTAAGAAACATAGCATACCAATTACCGACGTTTTCTTCTTTTTTTATTAATTTTTTTATTATATTGGCGTTTATTGAGAATTTACAAACTGTACACTATATACATTAAGTAAATATTATGTGGTAAGAATAATTTGAAATACTTTCAGCTTTTGAATAACTTGAAGGAAGACTCGTAGCCGAGTCACCTTTTACAGTGATTTAAGGTAAAATTTATAAATAATATAAGTATTATAGGTATTTTATGTGTTAAGAAGACCTCTGAACTAGTTGCACTTGAGGCGTCTTGCGTGGGGTTGTCAGGAAGAGTCTTAGAGGTCAGCTGAGAGATGAGTTGGTTGTGGTTCGTGAGGAGTTTCCCTTGTTTTCTATTGTAAACAAATTCTTTATACGATTGTTCAACGTATATATCTTCTAGAGTTCTAGCTTTCAAAATATAACTAAATTAGTTGACATTATATTTAGGACTCGGACCGGCTTATTCGCTACTCTGTGTAAATATAAATATATTATATAGTTATATAATCGCCTATATAGAGCAGCTCCGTTCAAATCTTATTCTGAGTATATAATAAACCTATGCTAACATGTACTAGGGTCTATTTACCCATGAAAGCTCTATACCAGCATGCAGGTGTGAATCTTTAAATCTGAAATGGGGAGGAGAAGGGCTACATTTTCCTCCCGTGGTATCAACGACTGCCGGGACTACTAGCGCATTACTTCCAAATCGTGGCCATTGTTTATTAATCAAAAATGAATGCAAACAACAATATATTTAAAATAACAATTTATTCATCAAAAATGTATAATACTCCACAGATGCCTTTGCGATACCTAGAACGAGTATGTGCGTAGGCTTCGATTGATCTGAGATTTAGGTGCCTATAAGATAGTATCAAACAAAACTATGACAAATTCGACAATAATATTGACAATATTATAGTTCTGCTTTAAGTTTAAGGATAGTCGTATTATAATTTATATTATGTATAAATTATGAACATTGTACATATTATAATATTGGGTAATATGATGTGAAATATTACAATTTAAAAATGCATTGTAGATACATTGTTTATTGTTTAATAATGTATAGTCCGCAGACTACTTGTTCGAATTCCAATCGAAGTACATGCATACATTTTTCAAAACAAAAAATTACCTGCTCATAACACGTTTTAGAAAATAATATTGTTCTCATTTGAATTAAGAAGTTTTTATCCGGAAACTCGTCGAATAATATCGTAAAAAAAAAAAATCTCTAGCAATCAAAATGATAATTCAATAGTGTAATTTATAATATATAAGTAATAAATTATACGTCTTGTTTGAAAAATCAAAATCCGAATGAATGAATTATTTAAGGATAAAACGGTATTGAGCATGGTTGGCGAATCACCCTGTATAACACACTGTTGCGGCCGAGGTCGCTGCGGCTCTGCAAAGCGATATTGCGGGTCGGCGTACCGCTGCTCGAACTGGTCCGCCGGATACTGCAGTGGCGACGAGACGGACCGCAGGCCACCGCAGGGGCGGCTCAGTCGCGTATCAGACGCTGTGTGGACCACTCACTCACTCGTCTGCCCATACGCGTAACAGTAATACAATATTATCGGTCGCCTGCTGCAGTCTCGTCTCGCCATATCGCTGCACGGACGGAAGAGGACACACGTCGCGTCGGTACATCGTCTCATCAACGATACACTATCACATTAAAATATTATTGTGTCGTAAATATCGTAAATAATTTATTGATATTATAATACTATCACGTTCGTGCTGCAGCTCGCGGCGCACACGACCCGCCAGCATGCAGTACTCTCAGCGACGGTGGTGCAACGCGACGGTCTCGGTGCTGGTGCTGTCCGGGCTGGTGCTGTTGACGCACGGCGCCACCATCAAGTTCGACCAGAGTCAGACGGGTGACTACAATCTGCAGATACACCTGAAGAACATCGAACTTTACGCGGTGTTCGGCGACTCTGGTGGTAACGACGACGAAGTGAGCAAATTACATTATATTATGGTTATGCCTAGGCATATATGATGTGTGATGTTTACGGCTATAGGGACAGACATTTTAAAGATTTTATCGGTCTAGGATTATTCCTAGGAAAAGCGCAACTGTATTTCGATTTTGGAAATTATCTACACGTATATTTACACGAACATATTATAACTATTTCCATTATTAATATCAAATTATTTATCAAGAAATTAGAATTAACTGCTCGGGGGGCGGACTGCAGGGCTTCTATTTAATTTAATGTTTGGGATAACTCAGCTAGCCTTTTTCACCCAATCCAGCTCTGCTATAGTGGTTCTCCAAATTTAAAAAATGTTTGAAATAGCTAATAACGATTTTAATAAAAAAAAAAAAATAAGTATGACTCACAGCAACGCCGTGTCCAAAATTAGATCGGCCCAACTTTAGAAATTATCTTGTAAATTATGGATATTATGATCACAACAGTGAATATTAAAATACGATAAAAGTCACATGATGTGGTGGATAAATGTATAGACGTGATACCCGCTTTACTCGTAGATATAAAAGACGAAATAAAAAATGACTAAAACTACATGGAAAAATATCTTAATTTTTTTTTATATACGATTTTTGGTTCCAATACTAAGTTAGTTCCAATAAAGTTCCTGTCTATGCGGTTATAAACTTGATAGGTGTTTTGATTGCTATCGTTATAACAATAAATTTAACAGAATTATAAGTATCAAAATATAATGTCTGTTCTATTTGACCGGCGCTGATAATAATAGTTATTCTAGTTATAGAATAGCGTGTAATCGATGGTATATTTAAGATCGAATCTGCTTATATTGTCTGAATTCACATAATAAAGGCAACCCACTGTTATAATATTATGTGATGATTAAGAATGTTAGCATTGGGTGGCTTATTCTCTAACTAACTCTTTCATCAAGCCATTTCCAAGTATATATTCATTATCTATGTAGGTACATCTCTTCACCTTCGCATAGGTACTCTATTCTAAAAATAACACATATTTACATATACCTACAGATTGTGTGTTTTCAAATAAATTGAAAATAAAATAATATATTTTATTTATATAATGACGTTGTCCTACATGGCTATATAATATTATTATAATATAGTAGGTATATGTTTATTCGTCCTAGAGACTTAAACGCGCTGTTATATTATAATATAAATAAGTTATTCTCGGTATTGCGAGTTTTTTTAAAGTAGGCATTGCTTTTAAACAATAGTAATATTATCGACAATAGCACTAAAAATAGTAGTTTCGTATAATGTTATATGTGAAAAAAAGGATTTTTAAGAAAAATTTGATTTACAGTAAAGATATATTTTAGAATGGTTCAAAGAAATCATAAAATAAATATAAAGTTTTATACGGAATACGATATATTCGTATTATACGAATGTTTATTAAGTATACATGAAAACAACCTACATCAGTGCCATATTTAGAAGATGAGGCGGTGTTGAGGGTTTCCACATCCTATAGATTTTTTTTGTTTTAAAAACAGTCGTTTCAAAATCGTTGTAGAAGAAAATGTTTAGCCCTTGCCTTATTATTATTAATTCACCCAGAGTTATAACTTACCTTTTGAAACTGATGAAGTGATTGACGAATATGATATCTCCAATAGGCAATAATAACATAAAAAAAACTATTTTATTTTAAAATTTTATTACATAAGTTAAGGTATAATATAAACTTTTCACCTTAGACTTCCATTCTACATACCTATACCCATCAATACGTTTGTTCTTTGGTCATATTTGAACATTAGAAAACTACGAATTTTCCTGGAATGACTAACTCGTAATCTATTAATTAGAAAACTTATAAATATATTTATTATTTAAGCTACATATGATTATTGGCTTTTTTAGATTTAATAATAAAAGTTGACTACTAATAAAAAAGTATTGTCTGCAGTTAAAGGGGTATTCGTCTAAATCCGTCTGACATGTACCATTATGCTGAAAAACACCTAAGCTGTATTTAATATACGTTTTTTGCGTAGTATGAAGACTTACCTGACTACACGGACACAGTCGAAGGTCCGGCAAAACCACCGCAGAACGCATCTTCAACTTATACTCCGTCATCGACCACGGTAGCAACAGCGGCGGTTGTAAGTACGAGTTCACCAGCGTCGGCATTGCTCGACCCGTATTCGCCATCCAACAGTGACAAAATTGTTCAGATGGTCGAGGCGCTGATCGCGAGCAACGGAAACACTTCGGACTTACCCACCGAACAGCCACCGTCGTCTGTGATTGCCGTCACACCGTCGTCGCCACCTCCATCCGGTCAGTCATCTTCAACTGTTGCCACAGCGTCCGCTGCCGCTTCTACGACAAATAGCACGGCCAACCGGAAATGCGGACCCGGATATTTCAGGGATCCGATGGGCCGGTGTAGGCGCATCCGAAAACCACATTTACCGTAAGAAAAGCATATATAATATAATATTGAATAACATTTTATACTTTATATTACCTACAGCGTTTCCCAACCCTTTCCCCTGACGGTACACAGCAAGTCCTAAGTCTCGCTCATATTTTGTCGTAGGCCGTAGCACACTTGATACTGACTTAAACAATATGTTTAATAGGTATATATTATTTTAATATTGTGGTATTAGGCTTTCATTATATTAGGTAATACAAAAAGTTTCATATCAGTAAATTACTAGCAAATAATTTAAAATGGTATTTATTTTAGTTAGGAATACTCATGTAAAATTATATTTTAATTTATTACGTAAAAATATGAAAATTATTGATATTGAAAAACAGAGACATTGCATTATGATTATGTTATATATAAAAATGTAATCCAATCCAAGTGAAAAATTTGGCTCTGGTTTCACCGTATTTGAATAGTTGACAAGCACACTCTTATTGTAGAGTAAGAGAATCTTAAAAATTATTCTAATTTACTATCGAAATAATTATATGTGAGTGTATTAATAATCATTATTTTTCACGGCACTCAAATTTATTTAATTGGGGGGGGGGGGGTGAAGCTCAGGTTTTTATTGGACACTTTATTGGCATTTATAATGTGGTGTATGACATAAGTTTTTTTTCTATGGCTCCACGGCACACTGGTCGGGAAACGATGATGTAGTAGGTATACCTATGTAGAAAAATTTTTTTTGATGTTAGTATTTTATTTTAGTACGTACCTATTAATAGCCGCTTCCCAGTACTTATTGATTACTAATTACTCCGTATATTTCAGATCACATATAACAATAAATATAAATCAAAAATAGGTACCTTATCTATACGGCGCGTATTTATGGAAGGGGGTTTTCACATTCACCCAAGACTTTTTTGTTATAAGATAATCGTTTCAAAATCGTTAAAGGAGAAACTTTAGCCAACTCCTTTGAAAAATATTAACGGGTGCTTGAACGATCAACGAACTGTGTCTATGAATAATGAGAATGACCAATGTTGGTCAAAATAATTGAATGATGATAAGAAAATGAAAGTACATTTCATATTTTATGTGAAACCGTTTAATAAAGACTATTAGGTATCTTTGGTGCATAAAGACATAAAAGGGTGGACTAGTATGCTTGGTTATAATCACTCTCTGTATAGAGAGCAGATATTTATTTTATTCTTTTCATTGTAAATTTGCTATTTTTTCGAAAGTTTCTATCTAATATAAGATTTTTGTACTGATGTACTTCAGACACTTCAGTAGGTACTTGATTGAATGTGTAACAACCTGTTAAATAATAGACGATAGTCGATACTTAATGCACATACGTTTAGTCATTTACTTTGACAATGGTAGAAGTAGTTCAAAATAAAATATGGAGGGATGGAAAATTATATAATTTATAAAAATTGGTGGGACGCCATGCTCTTACTAGGGCTCGGATGTTGTTGCAAAATGTTATAAAATTGATTGCATTATTGCTGTGAAAAATACTCAAAATTGCACTTAAAAATTGCAATAAAAAAATATTTTGTACCAAAAAAATATATTAACAAATTATTTTATGAAATGGATCAAGTCATTTTATTAAGTAATATTATAAAGTTTTATTAGATAGGTTTTAAACGAGTAGATACCTAATAAAAAGGTTCAAATTCTCGTCAGTTGTCATTAAAAATCTGGTAAATTGTGCGGTCTTCTTATTTTTTCAGAAATCTACAAATAATTTTATCAACATTTAAAACTTTATATTTAAACTATTTTTGATTAGTTTTTTTTTTTTTTTTTAAAACCTTACCTAACCTTAAAAGCTATTGCACTGTATAATCTAACAAAAAAAAGTGAAAACATAAAAAAAATATATAAAATTGAATTAACTTACTTAGCAACGAATCCGAACAATAGAAACAAAATTGCAAATGCAACTACATCCGAGCCTTAATAATAATACTCGTCGTACCTATTGCCATATAAAATATTATGAACAGTTGCAGAAGCTATACGCGTAGGTATACCTATATGCGTTTTCGAGAACCAATCGTAACGGTTTCTGCAAGCACTTTGCGAATGTAAATAATGGGTATCATTAAAATCAAATACTCACCTCACAATAATTATAATAATATACTACGATTAGTTATACCGTTTTGCCGGGCATCTACGTGAACAACACTGTTTTTTTTTTAGGTATTTGCATTTATAGGTACATCGTACATGCGTATTTAATATTCATATAATATACATTATACATAGATAGTTGTACAAATCGAATGTGTGACGTCACATAATAATAAATTAAAAAATAATTTATCGCTTCACGAAACGACTTTATTGTATCATACCGAATAAACCAGCCGTCGCGTACCTAAAGTAAAGCGAGCGTCATCATAATGTACTTATAATTTATGTAATAATGATGTTCAAATATAGTTTGCTCATATTATATTACTTATTTCGGACGTCGAACAGGGTTTGGATGAAATTATATGACTTGCAAAGTAATAGCTAATGGTATTATTGTTTGTTTGAAAGGCGTTTGTGTGTCATGACTTTAATTTTTTTTCTTTTTTGTCTGAAGGTACGTTTTCCATGCTGCGTCTGGAGTCTGGACGCTGCAGGGAAGACGTAGGTACCTACCTACCTTTACTGTACAATAATATTGTTTTAATTACAGCGGTACCTATAGGCTATATAGTTGTTTTAATATTATCCGCCATTCGATTTTATATCTCGACTCTGCAAATTCGTGTATCAAAAGCAAATCGTAAGCCGCGCACATACCTCTTATAATGTCTGCAGTTTTGCAATTGATATTCTGTGATTTTAACGCTGCGTTTAACATATAATATCTAATGTATTTTGCATTTCTAGGTTTTTGCAAATGGTGCACACTCCAGGAGTGATCAAGTCATTCCAACCTCAGCAAAGGACCACTGAAGACGTTAGTGTGTTGAAAAATTAAAATTAAAACGAAAACGTAGGCTAAATTAATTTTGTTTTTATATGCTGCTCCGGACGAATTATGTTTTAATATTTATTTATCTTTTATCTACTTATACATAAGAGTTTACATTTATTATTATAAAACGTTTCAAGAGATTTAGCCATGTGTAATATGTATTTATAATTTATTAAAATAAATGTTACTCACGTGATATTGTTTAAAGTTAAACATTCAACATTTTAGTCACTATTCATGTTTTGTTTTCCAAAAAATAGATGCTGGATTAGATGAATGTTACACATATTGTAGATTTATAGTAATATTCGAGCATGGTGACCCATTTATTTTCAAAAAAATATTGCCAAGATAGTAAAAATAAAAAAATAAAAAATCATAATAACGTTAATGTTAAAGTATAGTAGAACTTCATTAATCCGGACTAATTGGGGTTATAGATTGTCCGAATTAGACAAAATAACCAAGAATCGTAAATTATAAATTAAAATAAAATTATTGGATATATACTTATACAGTTATACTACAATACTTAAGTTTGTATCTAACAATATTAAACCTACAAAATAGTACATAATTGTATTATAATCATTATATACAACTCGTTTTCATGTTTATTTGATGTCATAAACTTGCTTGATTTACGTATTATAAACGGCTGTCCAGATTAATGAGGTTTCACTGTACCTATGAATTGTATAATTAATTAAAATATTTTAACTCAATACTTATGAATTTATATTACTGTTGTTTACTTGTGTAATTTTGTATTAATGTTATCTTATTACAATATGGTAATTTATCTTAAATTTATTTTTTATATAATAATGATGTTATATAAATATATTAGTATATTTCTATTTAAATTGAGGATGATTTAGGGCCAGTTGTACCATCTCCGATTTAAGTTAATCGGCCGAATTTGCTTGGTTAAATATCTGTTATCAGCTGATTATAAGCATAATCGAAATCTAACCGTAGACGGTACAACTGGCCCTTAGCATTACACTTCACTGTCTACTTTATCTCTTGATAGTTATTATATTCAATACATTCAATTCTTGACTTTCTTATCCAGAAACTAGAAAATTGAAATCCAAACTAATTATAATTACTAAAATTTACTAAATAATTGTAAAATATTTTTTTATTTATTAACTTCCTTTAATCAAATAAAATATACATAATGATGAAATTTAGAATTAAAACATACACCAAATCATAAGTAAAAAAAAAGTGTTTTTTTTTGATAATAACTAAAAATTACAAATAATAGATACACACTGTAGCATTTTAAATACATTTTCTTAATTAATTTTCAGATAATTTAATTATCATAATATATTATAATTTAATTATCTTCTGAGTTTACATCCAAGGCTCTTTTCTTTGTAGTTAATCTTCTTCGTAGCAGATCTACTTGGTCTTGTTGAAGAGATTGAATCATTCATATCTGATGCATTGATTATTTCACTTGATCGTTTATTACGTTTTCGACAAGTAATGTTTTTCAGCATACTTGAATCAATAGGAGATAATAAATCACTGTGACGTTCTTCAATTTCATTAAATGTATTATCCATACTACTACTTGAAGTAGAAGCAATTATTGGCACATGAGCTTGAACTTTGTCGGATATCATTAATCTAGGAGAAGTATTAACATATTTTGTTGCATCAATATTGCTGTTAGAAAATTGGATTTGATCTTCTTGCGTATTCAACCAACTCGGGCCTTCGCCTAAACTTTTATTTGATTGACGTTTAGGGCTTTCAACAGTTTTGGAGTTTTTCAACATAGCTGCGACATCTTTTAATCTTACATAAGGTTCCATACTGGGTTTACAATGAGGTGAGCTTCTATAACTAGATCTTCGTGGCTTTTTTGGCGTTGGTTCAGAACTAGAACTAGGGCTTTCAATGATAGGCGACATATCAAATTGCTTTAATGAAACAGTTGGTTGACTAATAGTTAAACCATGAATCATAGGTCTTACAGTTTTAATCTGTTTTTCCTTCTGTTCCTTGTTAAAGTCTTTAACTTCAAATTTACTCATTTCATGTACATTCTCTAACATAGATGGGAAACATTGTGACATAGTTACTAATGAAGGTATACAGCTTTGTATTGTTTGTTCAAGTACACCAAGTTTTCTATGCATAATATTTTGCTTAGCATTCAGTTGAATATTTAAATTTCTAATTGAGTTATTTTCATTTTGCAACTCCAATTTATCTAATAACATACTATTCCTAGATTTTGATAATTTTTTATTTTCTTCAGATAACTCTTCAATTCGCTTACGCAAATTATTATTGATCACTAAACAGCGGTTAAGTTTTTTTATAAAAATGCTATTTTTAGATTTGTTTCGATTTTGAACCGATACTGGTTTGGGTGCCATGATAATGCAATATTTATATACTTGTTAAATTTGTTTGGACCTAAAAAAAAAAATTGTGATTAAAAACAAAATAATTATAATATATCTAGAAAATGTAAGAATATTTTTTTATTTTCTTATTGATCTTTATAGCTTCGGCGACATGGACCATTAGCTTTATATATAATTTACATTGTACTATTACTTAAAATTTGTGTAAGAACTAAGAATATTGTTTAAATTAGTTATAGGTATTTTGAGGCAAACAAGTTCTGATTATTTATAGTAACTAAAACATAAATATTAACAATTTTTAAGTTAAAATCATAATACAACTAAGATAAGTTCACTTTATTAATGAATGAATTAAGAAAGTTCCTATTATTAGTGAATTTCAAATGTTTAAATAACATTTATTTTTAATATTATCATAACAATCTTTATTTTTTATAAGAGGTCAATTCACTCTAAATTCTAAACTAACGGAGTTAAACGTGATCTGCTGAGTGTAAAATTTAACATGTTATGCACATGCAAGATTGAGACAACAAATGCGAGTGTAGTGTCCTCTTAAGTATTAAGTAATATGGATGATATTGATTAAAAATAAATAAGTGAAAAATGTACACAAATAATTAATTTAAATGAACAACTATATGAATAATATGTTTATTATCATAAGAAACAAGAACAAGACTGTTTATTTGAAAAATATTTTAAACATAGTTTTGAGATTTTTGGAAAATAATATAATAACAGGTCAAAATAACTTAGAATAGAAGGTCTAATATTCATAAATTAAATTATTATTAATGTAGCATAATAATTTAATCAATTGAGAAGCTGTTTTAAAAAACCTACACTTCAAAGTAATTTTGTTCTATTGTTCTTAGATATTATACCTATCTCATATTATATAATACAATATTAAGTAGGTAATTGAAAAAATTAAATAACATTTTATTAATATTACTGAATAATATACTTTATTACTTAAAATTTACAAAAAAAAAAATAATGATTAGGTATAATTATTAATTAATTAGGTATCTGACATTTTGTATTTATTTGAATCTAATTTTTTGTTTTGCAATAACACTATTACTGTAAAGAGATTTAAATGTTCACTAATAGTAACCTCCATAATTATTAAATACACAATGGACTTTAATAAATATTGTAAAGGTTATTTGGTACCTATTGAGTAGTAATAACAAATTTAAATTTATCAGACTTAAGAATAAGTGCACTCACCAACAAGTGAAAGAGACTCGAGTGTTTGAATCACAGTTGACACAATAGAAAACACTGGATAATAATTATCAGATAATAAAATTGTGGTTATTTTTATTGATCACTCAGGAATAGATTATGGAAAATATATCCGATAATCAACTTCTGAACTGTTAAGTTAAACGTAAATGTAATATAGTCGGTACAAAATAAATCAATGAGCACTGTTCCACAGTATATATTACTTATTAGACAGTAGACTTAAAATAAGTAATAACTAAAATATAGTAAATACTTTACAAAATAACGATTGATTGTTAATTAGTAACGACTAATAGACAATGGACAAATGAACCAAGTAGTAAGTACAGGAAAAACTGAAGATTAGATTGGTCAAAATGTGGAATGACGCAGAATTCAGATTACAAAATAATAAATATAGATAAAGAAAATCTTTATCCATGAATAAGGTTGCACATAACACGAATTAAACGTAAATAATGGCTAATGGGGTAACAACTGAATTTCAAAAACGACATTAGATCGCCACACACATTTACCCACAAGACAAAATGTGCTAAAATCGTATCATAACTTTTCGCATACCGACATCGCCCAACGTTTAAAGTACATTTTCTTTGTCTATGTCAGAGGTATTCAAATTTCAAACTGTGCGTCTCGAGAGTTAGCAAAGGGAGCTACATTAAAGCACCTGAAACCGACATCTTACCTAGGTCTTGTATAATTATTAATAATAATTTAGAATGAATGTGGAAAAAATGACTTAAAAACCACAAAATGCACTAAAAATTTCAAAAAATGCAAAATAAAAGTTACATTTTTTAATTCTTTGGTGTATGAAATTAACTTTTTGCTTGGAAACCAATGTTTTCGGACATTCAGAAAAAAATGCAATTTGCATTCAAATCCGTTCCCTAATTATTATAAATATTATTTGCAATCATTATGGAAATGAAAACGACACACCCATTCGAAGTTTTATTTCTTGTACTAAAGTCACTGTTATAATCACCCATATAACATATTGGTCATATTGATCCGTGTGTTGTTTCAATTTTTTCATAATTTGGGAGCCGTCAAAATATTGTAAACACCCAAAGGAGCCACGGGATGAAAAAGTTTGAATACCTCTCGTCTACGCATTAAAACTATTAAAGCAATGCAATAAGATTTATGTGTAGTTATTTTTATTTTTTTCGTTCACATTACCTACACCAAAAAATATTTTAAGTGCAATTTTTTGAAGGTTTTGATTATTTCTACTCACAGGTGCATAAAATGTTTAAATCGGATCTTTTATAGGCATTTTGTTGTGTTTTAAGGACATTTAGACATTCATGATTTATATTCACGCCCTAGTAACCAGTTATATCACTATCTAATTATGTTTCGTTAACATTCATTTTGTAACGTCTAAATAGCCGCAGTATCAAGCCAATGTGTAAATGAGTCAATTTATTACGAATAATTGGTTTGTTTGTACTTAACTGTTTGAATCATCAACGATGGGTTGTGTTATTGTGTTGTTTTACATACTTTTTGTAGTTTGTACGACTTCGGCTAGGTGGGCAAGACGTCCGGCAGGACAGGACACTGGACAGCGGACAGGTGGCTATCGTCGTAGTAAAATTCAGTTATCAAAATTTTAAACTTCAGACTTTGAACAGTTTGAACTGTAGTGGCGGACGGCGGTTGGTCGGTTGGTGGCCAAAACGAAAAAAAACAAAATGCGTGTTGCCAACCAAAATGCAAAAATTGAAACGCACGGACGACTACCGTCTGTTCCATGACCTGGGCTTGTAATCTCGACGTGTTGTCAAAATTGTCGTCGGGCCTCGGGCTCGGGCCGAGACTGCTATTATATCACAATATATAATTATTCTGTATTTATTAATCATTATTATTCATTGTGTACCTACCTCCGATTGTCGGACTAGTTTTTAACATTTTATTCTCGTGTCGAACGGTAATTAATAATTATAACATTAACGTTTACGTGATTCCGGCATTCGACAAATTCAGACGGATCATCGTACATCGTCGATATTATTTATAGCTACTATTTTTTTTTCTGCTCCCGCCAACTATGCCTCGACTCTCTAGCCAGCGGACTTCGTGGTAAAACGCACACGCACAACATCCGATCCCGCGCTGAGTGATTAGTATGTACAATATAATGGCGGCTTGTGACCCGGGCACAACCGAACCCTACGAAAGCTGGGAAGCTCTGGACGATCCGTCTGTAAGTAGTCGTATTTGTGGTGTTACTATTTTTCCCCGCCGAGACTGGTGGGTCGGTCAGCTGGCCCACTGTCTAGATCGATTTGTCGTGTCTGTTTGAAATATTTACAGACCTGACAAATTCGCTGGTTGCACCTACAGATTATAATATCTAGTTTTCGTGCATTGTTGTCATCTAACGATTCCTTATATTTTTGCCTTTTTATATAGGTTCTTAGCACTCAGATAAAAAAAATGCAACTGGCGTCCGCTACCAAAAATGAAAAGTGACTATTTTTAAACATTATTTAGTCGTGTGTATCTTTTGGATATATAAAATATTTTTCCGTGCAAACATTTTTAGCAATAGCAATGTTGTAATATTGCCCCCTGGCTTACAATTGTCATATAATCATCATCAACAGATGACAATCCCTCAACAGCCCACTGTTAAAATACTGAAACGACCGCAGAAGGATAATGCTGTAAATGAAAATGCTGATAAACCCAAAGTACAAGTTAAATCTTTGGAACAAGTATGAAATTGAATGAACATTTATTACATACAATTCTTCAACAAATTAAATTTTACTTTAGAGAAAACAAGAGTATGCAGAAGCTAGATTACGAATCATGGGTGAAGAACGCGAAGAAGAGTTGAATGCTGACGATGAAGGGTAATTTTAAACAGTTTATGTAATAATTACAATTCTTTAGTAGATTAATTTATTATAGTATTGTTAATGTAGTATCTATCAATGACATGACTGAATGATTGAATTAGAATATTAATTCATTACTAAATTGCTGAAGAACTCAATAAGTATATTTTATATACTTATTATCTTTGTGAAATGTATTATAGTTCAATATACTAAGTATAAATTATATATTTAAATATTTGTTGGTATCAATACTAAATAAATTAATTGAATCTTTGATTTGTAAGTATTCAGCTAATAGTATGAGATTTAGTTTACTTTATTCCCTAAATTTGTATTCACCATAATATTGCAGGGATTGTCAATAATTTAGATTCAGAACAGAAAGAAAATTCACCATAAATATTGGCCTAGTATATTTTACTTTAATGCTGATTTTTTCTTTCATACACATAAATCAATTAGTTAAACAAAAAATCTGGAACTTCAAATACTTTTTAAAGTTTTCAGAACTATCTTAAAAAATAATTATCTACCCTTGTTGTATTGTGATAGTTATTAATTTAGTGAGAACCTTATAGAGTATTAACATTTTTTGCTTAGTAGGTATATAATACTATAATATTATATTACTCCTATTTTTAGAAATAAGTTAGTATTAGATGAAAAAAAAACCTAACTATTTAATAATCATAAAGAACATTTTTTCTATAGTCAAATATTTTTGATTAGGATGACATTTTAAAGTTCACATTGTAAGTAACAAGGAGATGGAAGTTAACAATGCACCCACTAATTTTTAAAAATCCTTAAGATGAATATATTTTTTTGTGTCAAAACTCGCAAGAGTTATAAAAATACATACATGTTTTAACACTCCAAACAATGTTACATGTTTAATTAACAAAAATGAAGTGTTGAATCTTTATATTTATATTATAAATTTAAATAACTTAAACTTATTGTCTATATATACTTTTAGTTAAACAGTTAAATGTCTTATTTACTATACAATTAATAACATTTGAAAATTTCATCATTAGTAGATAATTGGTATTTATTGTAGCCTTGACAGTACTATAACTTGAAGATGTTATATTCAATAATGTTAGAGGTTACATATTGGACTGTTTCCTATCAATAAGCTAATTTTTTTTATGAATTTCAAACATTCCTAAAATATAAAATTAAATTATATACTCAAGATAACTTGAAAACAAATCTTATTTTAATTTCAAGTAATTCAAATGAACTTATTTAGAATATTTTGAACCAATAATTTGAAAGGACATTTTTGAATTATTATTTTCAAGGTTAAAACGATTAGTTTACAACTATAAAACGCGTTAAGAAATAAATATTTACAAAATTATTTTTCTTCATTTTAGAAATTTTGTCTTTAAAATTTTAACTTCAGCCATGCTATTTAATATTTAGGTAACAACAATACTTGAATAGTATAAATTTTGAAGTTCCTTTATCATCTTAAAGTATATAAGGATATAATATATATAATATATAATATTATAATATATAATATATATATAATGATAAAAAGTAAAACTAATATAAATTCTTATATTTGTTATATTAAAACTAGAACTCAAAACTCAAGACAATATCTCTCTGTTTTATTTTTATTATATATGTATTATTATTTTTCATTTTTAGGGCCAGTTCTTCAGGTAGTATGAAATTTGAAGTGCTTCGACAGCCCATAGTTCGTGTTGCTGTTGAAGACAATGTTATTCGACAGCCCCGAGGGCCTGATAATACCAAAGGTTTTAACCATCGAAGCTAACCCTAACAATTTAGAAAAATTATATAAAATAATTTTTTTTAAGTGCAGGAATTTCATAATAAAATAACTATAATCTATATTATACTTTTATAATGTCCAGTTGTAAATATTAAGAACACGATAATGATAATACCTCTGGAATACACAATATCTGTGGCAAAAAATTAAAAAAACATATTTATTTCTATCCTAATGATACCTATTTGAAAGTTAAAACTTTTCATCTATGACAAGATCTAGTCAGATATAAATGCTTGATGCATTATAATATTTCCATTATATATTCAGTCAGAGGTATTTTTCTATGATTGTAAATTTAAATGTAAATAAAAAGCCGCGTGCTCAATTGACGCACTTTATTTTGTTGATCAATTAAAATTAAGTATTTTTAAAACATTCTTAACTACATATTTAAAAATTTGTTTTGTAGTAATTTCTGTGTAGCCAATATTAATCAACTCAACAAACTTATAAACTATTATTTTTAACTATTCAAATTTGTTTAAATATGAATTTATCGAAGACAATATTCAAATTTTACATCTAATTTCTAGGGACTGTTCTTTTTTTTGAATCATTGTTAATTTTCGTTCAAGTTTTAATAAATTCAATGATATTGTTAAAATTTATCGATTATTGTAAATTAGTTTTTCGTTTCTTAAGTGATGTAAATGAATATGGTGAAGGTATTAAAGTATGTATAGGACTAGGACTATTACCTTTATAATTTACTTATATAAATATGTATATATATACATATTACATATACATATTTTTTTAAATAAATTTAAAAACGAGTGATTAACATGTATAATTTTAATATTTTATTACATGGTTAAGAGATTATATTAAACCTATAGTTATATAATTGCTGTGAACATATTTTTGTGTCTATTTTTATCGTAATCCTACACAGAGTTTGACAATAAATTAAACCTGTTGAATTTACATGTATTTTGTTAAACTTACAACAGTTATTTTTAGTAACATACACAATAATAGGTATTTTATTTTACATTTACAGTATTACATTCCATATGGATGGTAATTGATGATCATTATGTGAATGGTTTATTTGTGCTTGAATACAGTATACTGTTTCTGGGTGGTAATGGTGTTTTAACTGGGCACCATGATGTAGCGCAAAGTTGATTTGGCATACCTTGAGAATTGCACAAGCACAAGTTGCAAAAACCCACAAACACTAATTCTCCTGGATCGCATGGACCTATAATATACAAAAATTGTATTTGAAAATTGAACAATATTAAGTAATAATTTGGAGATTGAATTGTCAGCTATTTCAGTATTTTTAAATTTAATGAGATGATGGGGTATTAATTGTATTTTCTTAAATATGAGTAATTTAATTTATACATAAACTTCATCCAGTAACACATAAATCATATACAATCTAAAAATCTTAGTATTACATAAGTATTACAGTTTATTTTCAAAAGGAGCTCTTAGAATGTGTCATAAATCTGTAACTTAAGAGGATTACTCACAAACTATATTTTTGATTAATAAAATGTCTGATAAAAAAAACTCGCGCCTTGGAGAGTGGTCAGATTTTAATAATTTATTAATTTAGATTGTGTAGTAAATATTTTACTCGTTGGTTTGTTCCACCCTACACTGTTTTTATATATATATATATATAATCTCATAATTACACAATAACTATTGTTAATGTTTTCATAGACTACTAGAAAAAAACTGAATTATTATGAAATATATTAAAGAATTATGTTTTAAATTTTTATCAAAATGTCATTAAAACTGCCTATACCGAACCCCTTAAATTGCTAATATAGTGAAGTTGAAATTGACAAAACAAGGGTTGGTAATTTTATTTATAACAATAACATAATGTGTCTAATGAATACAATTATAATGCCTAAACTAAATTTTTCTATTATAGCTTTAATATATTAAGGGCAATGAATTAATTTGTGATGAGTGCTATTACGTGTATGATTTAATCGAATTTTGATTTTTATCATTTTTGTACCTACAGAATTCGTTTGAAGTAGTCAGAGGTACCTATTCTGTTCTACTTGCAATTTTTTCAAGTAATTACTGATACGGTCTTACTCATTAATACTTGGAAAATTATGAGATACCTAACTCACCTATGCAAAACGAATAAAATAAATAAATGATACATTTTGATATTTTTGCGATTTTTTTTTTTGGGGGGGGGGGGAGATAGAGATAACGTTCTTGAATTGGTGATCGGAAACCGTTTAGGGAATACTAAAGGTTAGTGGGTTAGTCTTAGTAGGTAATAGGTATAGGTACACCTTATAGTGTTTCGACATCGAAGATGTGTACCTGTATGGCTGTGTACTGTATGCGAGTACCTACCTACATTATAAGTTTTAACTATCATCATGTATTCATCATTCATGTTCCTAGTCACCGTTTTAAAGTATTTGAGTAAATGTATTTAAATACTTTTATAGTATTTAAGTATTTGGAAAGTATTTTAAATGCTGTCTTGGATGTAATTGTATTTGAAAATTCAAACACGAATTATTCGTTATAGTTGTCGCGTATTTTTTTTTTAAATTGTTATAATATTTTATTTATAAAAGTTGTTCGATCATAAATGTTGAAAACCCCTGTTCCTTATTGCCTGTGTTTGATTCGATTGTGGATTACAAAATTTTAATATTTCATTAACAAATGTTTACTGTTTACCTACCTGGCAACCTAATATTAAAGAATTGCTATAATATGACTAGTTTTATTTATTTTAATTTTTCAGTGTACATTTAAGAAATTGGTACACATAATATTTCTAATAATACCTAATTGAATGTAACACGACAATTTTAAATTAGTAATTACAAAATTTAAATATAAATTAATTAGATAAATAATATTAATTTGGTGAACTAACTATACTAAAAGGTAAAATAAAAAAGTATCTGAAAAGTATTTAAATACATTTCAAGTATTTGTATTTGTAACTTAAATAGGTACTTAAAAAAAAAATGTATTTTAAATAGTTTCTGAAAGGATGTATTTGTATCTGTATTTAAATACAATTTCAAAAGTATTTTTTACAAGATTGTACCTTGTGCAGTTATATGTACTTCTATTTGATTCAGTGGAAGTTAAATATTATTTATTTGATCATTGTCAGAAATCTAAAACCGAGAGCCCACTTCCCTAATAAAAAACTAAACACTTTTTAATATTATACTCAATTTATTTTTGTATGCTTATAATGAATAATACAGCACCAAGATTATGTTGTTTAACAATAAAAACCATCGCCACTGAGTTATTTATATCTTCACAGTTGAACTGCAGTTATGCATGATGTATTTGACCAAGACTTCTATTACATAATATGCTGCTTATTGTAATTTGTAGGTTCCTATATTATATAAATAGGTATACGATTCAGTTAATAGAGACCGAATGCTAGCATACGTAGACGATATTATTATTTTAGGGTTTATATATTCATGTAGTAAAAATGGGTACAAATTAAGGACTTAATAAATAATAATAAATAATGACATTTAGACATACAGACATTGGACTACCTACGATAAATTAATGTAAGATAAATTATATGATGATAATGAGATATTTAATAGAGATAGTCACGGGGAACACAGTGGACATCCAGAAATCAAGAATTATAAATTTGAAACAGTACCTACATATAGTTTCAATTATTTAGTGCGTTAAGAAAAAATATATAGGTAATAATAATCAGGAAGAAATTAAAATTAAAACAACTTCGACGAATAAATGCTATTACGTATACCTAAGTGTCACTTAAATCAAAAATCACAATATACCTACAAGGTAATATACCTTATCAGGCCAGTAGTTCTTCTGTAGGTATGCATTTTAAGTAGGTATGGCCAACCACAAAAAAATGATGACAAAATAGTAATTTTTGAAAGAAGAATCTACGGACAGTAAAAAATAGTATCACCTAAAAATATATAGTAAGAATTAATATACTACGACAGTTATATAAAGACTCCGACATAGTTGCAATACTTATTGAAATATAGAAGGATTTTATGAGAACCTAAGAAGATTAAAAGTACCTATGGTTTGATGAAAGTGGTCATAAAATAGTAGCCCTGTATGGAAAAACAACTACGCAGACTAAAACAAAGGTAATTGAATTAAGTTGAAAAAAGTTTAGCAGAGATTGGATATTGGAATAGGTACGAGAACGAGAAACATTAGTAGGTACAAGATAGTGATATAGATAGTAACAGGTCTGTTTTGTCGTAATCGGTATTTGAAAATCGAAGAAGAATAAAAATAATTGTAGATCGTTTTCAATAGCATTATAGTGACTAAAATAATTTGTAGAGGCATTTTTGTCATATTTTTTTTATAGGGAAGTTTTTGATGGTTTTAGGCTAACAGCCATTTACATTTGACTTCTAGATATCACAATTTGGGTTTTTTTTTTATTCTCTATTAAATATAAAACGTAATTAACTTTAATAGATTAAATCATTTTTTGAAGAATTTGAGTGATAATCTTTGGAGTTTTGGATAGCGTAAACCTTTTTATGTAAAAAATAACGTAAATAAAGGAAATAAAATATATTTGAATATATAATATAATATATAACAAGTAAAATTTATTCAACAATATATATTCTAACGTTATTTTTTCTGTTTAGGTAAAATGATATACATTTGTCAACGGATATTTTGTAAAGTGTACTATCCGGACTTAGGCGATGGTGAAAATTATTAAATCTTATGACTTAATGAGGTACAGTATTTTTATTAACACCCACCCCATTTAGTGTGGACTAAAAGAGTTAAAATTCTAATATCTACTACATATCTTCATACATTATTAATAATGAACACTTTGTCACTTTACTACTTACTGACTTTCACTTTTTTAGGCACGTAATATTTACCTATCATCCTATTAAATAGTAAATCTTGAGTCCAATACTTTTAATATTATCTTCGCGTCCACGATATAGTTATACATACACTTATATCTATCCGTGGCTAGGTGACTCTCTTCACTCAAAACTTTTTGATCAGAATAAGTACTTGGAAGTTATTTTTTTGAAATTTTGATTCGAAAAAAAATTATACATGCATTTTTGTCACAACGAAAAAAGGTAAAAGAAAATGAACAACTTCTAGAAGAAGATAAGAAGGATAAGAAGAAGAGGAACAACAACAACAACAACAAGTAACAACCGTAAAATTTACTATCGGCATTGGCGTAATCTGGGGGGGAGGGGGTATCATCCCTTAGATATTTAACCTAGTTGGCAATAGTGTCATTTTAGTGATTTTTAGTTTAACTACAGACTGATCCCCTCCACCAAATAATATATACTCTAAGTTATGCCTTTGTTATTAGATATGTCTAATGGATAATATTACTATAGGTAGGTATATATAACGGTAACTTTCAACTGCTGTCGGGAATTACATTGTGTTACTATCTCCACATTCCATAATGTTAAAGGTATATAGGTAATATACGTACCATCGGGCCTGACGTTTCGCAAGCCGTGCACGGACATCGCGGCAACGGCGCTGAAAACAACGATTAATGATTGCAGCTGATGGAACGTTCTGCCACCGATTCGCATTTTGAACGGTATCTACGGTTCGTCACAGGCGCATAAAATATTCCCAAAACGAATTGATACCTTTCTGCGTGATTAACAAGTGCGTAAACCCAATATCATTATAACTTAACTGGCGACACGGCAGCGGAAAAGCGTTTATATGCAGATTATACAAAGGCACTCGAGATAGGTAATGGTAGGTAGGTACGTCTAAATTGATTTTCGATGGTTTTTACACATTGGTATTTCATGTAGGTATACGACTGCAACGCATAAAACTATGTGTCGACTGTAGGTATACCTAACTATTTTTGATATTTTGATATACGATCTTATCGCACGTATATTAATGTAAGAAATATGTAGTATGCGCGCGCTTGTGTCGACCTTGATTATTAATTAGTAAATTGGCCTTAACGACCCGTGTTAAAAACCAATAAACGCTAGCCGTCTATGATAAAATCATGTTACATACGATTTCCCGCCGTATA
Source organism: Diuraphis noxia (assembly GCF_037042655.1). NCBI lineage: Eukaryota > Metazoa > Arthropoda > Insecta > Hemiptera > Aphididae > Diuraphis > Diuraphis noxia. The sequence continues at coordinate 54,141,644 of NW_028301712.1, forward strand.
CGCTGTTCATCACATAATAATTTATAAATTGTAATGTTGCACCTCGTACCGTATTATATTATGGTAATATATGTACATATCTGCCTATATTATACTTTAACGTTATTATATTGTAGGCAACAATATTATGTCTGACTGCGCAGGCGCGGACGTGCAGCAGCTTACAAGAAACTGCTACAGTGAAAGGAGTGAAGGAGTCCATCATGATGGACCATATCATGTACCTACATCAAACTGGGAAACCACTAGCCTATCAAAATTCTGGTTTTTTTTCGTCAGACATCTTATGATTTAGTTTAACTTACTATAATCACAAAAGTATACCTACTATAGAGATCTGAATGGGTTATTTTTTCGCCTTGAGCTGGTCCGAAACTTAAATTGAAAATGTATATCCTACTACTAGGCCCGGAGCATATTTTTTTTTCATAATTTTCAAATTCTCGCTTACTGTCGACAATAACCGTTTCTTGGAGAAAAAACATAGTTTCCATATTGCACTTGTACTGCAATAATAGTTGTACTATACATGTCTACATTATAATATTATCGTTCAAATGCATATTATATATTTTATTTTAATTTTTAATTTTTTGATCAATCCGGTCTAAATAGCCATGAACGACGATCGAACCTTTACAAAGTTAATCTAGTTGGTAATTTAGGTGGTCATAAAAAAAATATTATATTAAATTATAGATAAGATAATTCCTAAAAAAAAAAAAGGTTTTTATGGAAAATTATTATTAATTATTGCATCTTGGGTGCAGGGCCTGTCACACGGTAATTTCCACGGCCTAAATTGTATGCTCATTCGCCGCTGTGGCTTATGAAGCAAAGTAGGTATAAGTAACATATTATTTATTGATTTTTTAACATTCAATAATTTTAAATAATAACAAATTACAAATGTATACCTACCTATAACTTTCCACACTCAATTTAGTCTCATCGTAATGGTGAGTTCTAGTTACACAGAGTGTATTTGTATATAGAATGTATCTACCTTTATTTTTTATATCACGTGAACTGATAGGGATCTGCAGTGTAAAATGAATTTTATTTATTTATTTTAAGAATAGAGTGCTTTTTTAGAAAACGGGTTTTCGGCCGCCGGCGGGAACGAAAAATATCACACAGCGCACCACTAGTTACTAAATATACTAACAAATAACAATAATAATACCTACTATAAAGTATATCATTTGCGAACTTCTGTCGATCCGAAATAAAATCTGAACTTCAGAATCTTCGTGTTTTTTCCATATAACTTTAATATGTTATTAAAATAAACACAAGTAAGTTGATTTTCTTAATTTTAGATACTGAGCGGAGTGATGAGTGTATTGATTTTATACTGATGTGGGTTTTTTATTTTTTTTTTTTTTCTTTTTGTGTTTTGTACACGATAAGTAGTCGAAATAATGCTTCAGTTTTCAACTTCAGTAGCTATTCAAAAAATTATAAAAATATTGACAAAGTGCATCATCGTTTTTCATTAGCTTCAAGACATCATCAACATTTTTAATTGGCACCTTTCTCGATTTTGCTACATCTAAAAACATATCCCTGTGTAATTGCAATTTATCATCATCAAAGTCAGATCTATAAAATTTAATTATATGTTTATGTGAAGTTTCTTCCCCAATGATGAATCTTTCAATTAATGATAAATGTTCAATAACATTTTGTTGAAACCGCCTATCTAATGAAGCTAATGTTACATCAATAATCTCATAGAATAAAGCTTTATATTCTTCTCGAATGTCAGAAAATATATGTGGTTCACAATATTATGGTTAAATGCCATTTGCCATACATGCACCATACAATTTTCAAAATATTTTGACTTATTTTAAGCTGTTTACGGATACTTTCAGTTTTTTGGTTAATCTGGTATCTACCTTAAAGTTATATTAAATATTTATGAGCATTTGAATTTCAATTTTTATAACATTGGATATTTTCTCAATTTCTCAGGTACCGATGTTTTTATTTTGTTGTTATTCAAAAACGAATAACAGTAGAAATTTGAAATTTACACCATAATTTACACCAACTCTTTTTAAGTTATCTATTTATAAACATTTTAAATTTCCATTTTTTTAGTTTCTTATCCCATACATAATAGTTAATATATTAATACAATTTTTCCGTGGGGTCAAAAAGCTTGAAAATTTAGTACAAGGTTTCCCATACGTTTATATAATAATAGTTAAAAAATACATAGGCGCTTTTTTTATAACCGTTTAAAGTTCAAGTTTTGATAAAATTTATTTAATTGAAAATATAAAAAATTATTTAATTAAAATATCCTTGACTCAGGCCGTAGCAAGATAAACCAAAAGTGCACCAGACAGAAAACAAAATTTGCGCCTCCTCATCCCATCACGCTAAAAATTAACGACATATTTTATTTTATTTTTTATTTTTTGTAAATTATCGCATTTAAATTGAGAATGCCATATGATGAAATTGCAATGCCTTTCGTATAATTGCGCCTCTGGCAAATGCCCTCTTGCCAGTGCCTATTTACGGCCCTGCATAGACTGACAAACTGTCTCTGTTTAGAATCTTTTTTTTATACAATGATATTATATCATTGAATTTAAGTTTAATGGCATCCATTAAGGTGTCGCACTTGTAACCTACTGTACAGCAGAATGACATCCACTTACCCGCTTTTTTGTTTTATTACACATCATCTACTATGAAATAATAACGAAATTTCACGGCTGCGTGTTCAAAATAGAAGTAAAACTTATATTGTAGGTACCTATTTGTTAGTTCTGGTTAATTTTATTTATTTTCGTCTTACCATATTTCACAGGAAATACTCTGCTTAAAAAAAAAAAAAAAATTGAAATTTAAGTGAACATTAAATGGAAAACATAAAGTGTCTGACCGGTAATTTGTACCTACCTCATACGAAAATATTTAGGCACAAAACTTTTGATCATACAATTTTTCTATAAATATTGAATAATAAAATTCATATTAGCATTTGTAAATTCACTCACAAATTGTATAATCATACTTATTAAAAAATGTCTATATGGTACCTATACAATATAAAATTATATCAATTTTTATAAATTATGGTTTTCTTTTAACTAAATTATTGATAAATGTGGTTTTCTTGTTTTCAAATGATTTTCTTAAACTATTAAATGTGCTTCTCTGTTAAGCCCATTTGTAGAAATATCTAAACTCTGCAAAGATCAAAAACGTATAAATGATATTTTTTATTTATTATTTATCATCTCACATTCTCATAAAATCGTGCTCCAATATAAAATTAAAAAATAATTTCAGTTTGTATGAAAAAGTCTTAAAAAATTGTCTGATTGATGTTTTGTACATAGAAAATATTTTTATGTGAGTTGATCAGTGACTGTGATATTTTCTTCAAATGTTCCCAGGTAAATTTCTATTTTTTTATTAGAGCATTGCAAGTTAAATATCGTGTGGTTATTGTGGGAATAAATTAAAATTGATATATTGTATATAATATTGCAATACTTAAAAAGAGTTTCGCTCATACGATCTAACTTGCAATAAATTATTTGTCTCCCCAAGGCTGTGTCTCCTCTTCTTTTATACGTTAACTCGAACTTTTTAATATATATTTTTTACATATAGGTACATAGCTATCTTTCAATATATTTGTGTATTTGTGCATAATATTATATTGCATTTTATACTTAAACGTATTTTTTGGCATGAAGCTTTTGTTAGACTAAAAAAAAAAAGTTCCTAGGTAAATATTAAAATTTTCACTTTTTATATATCAGTTTCAGTGCTAAACGTTGAAACGCTAGCTCAAAAATTTCGTACGATAATAAATCATAACAAAGAATTATTTATTTAGATTAAATATTACACCTCCCTCCAAATCATTCCCACTCATCCGCATTATTAGGTATGTGTTGAAACTAGTGCATCGATAATAATTAAGGAACGGACTTTAATGCCATAACAAATAAGAAAAATGTCCTAAAAAAATACGACTTAATGCCCTAAAAAACTTAAAAAACACGATTTTGAACAGATTTATATATTTATAATATATTAGTATTAATACTAATAATATTGTTATTATAACTTAAAATGTATAAAAATACATCATTATAAAAAATGTTTAAATAAAAGAGAAAACATTTCTCTTGTCTTCTCACTCATCTTCTGTTTTAACTTAAAAAATGTTTTAAATTATTAATTAATTATTATATATAGTTGAAATGTATTTTAGTTTTTTTTTACCTGATTATTATCTTTGTTACACTGAACACGATGTTTAATATTTTCGAACAAAAATCTTCTACGGTTATCCGCGAGTGTCATTTTGTATCCTAAAAAACTTACCGTTCGACGTCACAAAGTCATTATTGGTGCAAACTTCATATATTCCATATCATCACCGGTTAGTTCTTCAGATATATCATCTCGAGTTTGTTAAATTTAACATTTCCCTCCAAAATATTAGAAATATTTTTCATTGCTTTATAATATCCTTTATTTTAGATTCTGAGCGGAGCGATGAATGTATTGATTTTACCATGATGTGTGTGTGTGTGTTTTTTTCTTTTTTTTGTGTCTGTCATCACGTTTTGGGGCAGTAAAAGTGCTTAGATTTTTGACTTCAGTACCTCGTTCGATCAGAAAGTGAATCTAGTTGGTACTTTGGCCAAAAGTGAAAAATTCTTAATACTTTCCTAAATAATCGAGAGAAACAAACTAAAAATTAAGGGAAAAACGGGAAATTTTACGCACACTCATTTTTCGACAAAATTGATTTTGATTTTTGATGTTATTTTAAAACAAATGACCATAGATACATGAAATTTTCACCGAATCTTTATATAAGTATATTCTATCCACCATGCAATTTTCAAAAATTTTCGACTTAAGTTGAACTATTCATAGGCGGCATTTGAAATTTTCGATCATTATTATAGTTGTTTTAAAATTAATATTGATAAAAATGTATTTGTAAGGCAGAAAAGCTTGAAAATTTAATACAAGGCTCTTAACATATTGTTACAATAGCAGTTGAAAAATAAAATAAATTCATAGACACAATTTTTTTTTATAAGCATTTAAAGTTTAAATTTTGATAACATATTATGTAAAAATCACGAAAATTCACAAATTATTTTAAGCTAGAAATTTATAAAAAATTTTCTTTTTAAATCTAAGATTTGAAAATTTAATAAAAGATTCCTTACAAGTTTTTCAATCTTTATCACAAATAAATAGTTCACCGGAAATTCAAATTAAATTTTTATGAGCATTTGAAATTTAAATGTTTACAACATTGGATTTTCACTGAATTTCATATTTAGTGATTTTCTTATTTTGGTATAACTCTAAAAGTCTAAAACAAATGATCGCAGATACTTTTAATTTTCACTGAATGTTTATATAGGCATTTTCTATATTTGATAAAATTTTAAAAATATTTAGATTTGTTTTGAGCTGTTTACTGACATTTTAATTTTTCAACTTTTTTAGTTTTTTTTTCTATAAATATCGATAAAAATTTATTTGTTCGGTAGAAAAGCTTGAAAATTTAATACAAGGCTTCTAACACATTTTAACAATAGCAGTTGAAAAATAAAATAAATTCATAGTCACAATTTTTTTTTTTACAAGGATTCAAAGTTTGAATTTTGACAACATACGTAAAAATCACGAAAATTCATAAAAAATTTCTTTTTATATCTAAGATTTGAAAATGTAATATAAGGCTCCTATCATATTTTTACAATAGCAATTGAAATATAAAAGAAATGCGTAGTCACCATTTTTTTTTTTAAAAGCATTCAAAGTTTGAATTTTGACAACATATTATGTAAAAATCACGATAATTCGCAAATTATTTCAAACTAGAAATTCATAAAATTTTTTCTTTTTAAATCTAAGATTTGATAATTTTTAATAATCTATAATATATCCTAGACAGATAAACCGTCTTCGCTCAGAATCGTTTTTCGTATACAATGATATAATATCATTGGATTCAAATTTAATTCCATCCATTACAGTAACCCACTTGTAACCTATACTGTACAACAGAGCGACATCCACGACTTACCCGTTTTTTTTCAATTACATTTTCAAATGTTTTGATTTATGGCTTTCCTTATTTTACTCTTATCTATTTCTATTTTATTTCTTACTTTTTCAATAATACCGATTGCATCAACCAACAATAATCTGAAGTTGTTATATATTTCGGTAAATTACAATAGTTTAATAGATTTAATTCCAAACTATTATCGGCCAATAATGTTTGTGCATTTTCAATTGCAATAGCGTCGTCTTTATCAAATTCCATTATAATGGATTTAATCAACTGATAATGTTCACAGTAATATATAGTTACCATTAATCATGTATCTCACCTAGTTAATATTTGTTGAGGTAGTATAGGAATTTCTGGTTTAAATGACATTTTACAAACATTTTCTTGACATTTGATATTAAAGCATCTACTTTTGGAAAATTTTAGTTTTGTTATTCTGCCGTCACCGAGGTTATTTACGATTAATGTCGTTTCACATTTACGATGCGAATGGGGATTTTCAAACTTTGTCAATTACGTATAGATTTGTACAATCAGCCTGTCTTTATAAAAATAATTAATTTATGAGATAAAATAACTTTTATAATTTTAAATAACAAATAATATATTTGTATATAAAAGCGGGTAAGTAAGCGGATGTCGCACTGCAGTACAGTAGGTTACAAGTGGGTTACTGTAATGGATTGTATTAAATTTGAATTCAATTATGTAATATCATTGTATACGAAAATCGACTCTGAGTGGAGATGGTTTATCAGTTTAGGTTCTTATGTTATACTATATTAATTATATTGTTATAATTTAAAAAAAAAAACGTCCGTAATATTATTTAATATTATAAAATCGTGAAATCGTACGTTTTTTTCTTTTAACCGCTTTAATTTTGAGTACCGTTTCGAAAATTGAAAAATGACCTGTCTAAAGTGCCAGCTCAAAAACATTACCTTTCAGAAAAGATGCTACACTTGATACTTTTGAGCAAGTTTAGAGGCTGAAAAAAGGTTTACAGAATAAAAAAGAAAAAGAAAAAGAAATAAACATCATTGTAAAACCAATACATTCTTCTCTCTACTCAGAATCTAAAATGACTTAAAAACATAAAAATGTCAAAAAATGCTCTAAAAAGCAAATAGTCTTATAAATGCAAAATAAAAGTTACATTTTTGAACTCCTTGATGTATGAAATGAACTTTATTCTCGTAAATCAATGTTTTTGGGCATTCAGAATAAAATTCAATTTGCATTCAAATCCGTTCCCTAATAATAATAATGCGTTAAGGTAAAATACATAGCTATTTATTCACCAGGGGCACACAATTCATAGAAATAGTATTGAGAAGCTTAAATACATATAGATCGATTTATTAGTTATAGAGAAAAAATTTTATAATAAGTAGAATTATAAATTATGTTATATGATTTCGCTTTGTTGAAAGTTCATGTATAATGCATAAATTTAGGTATAAGACGTACCTGAGTTACGGGTCCATTGACATTTATATAACCTATATATATCCTTGTTTGGTGTTCTAAACAGTGACGTGTAGTACGAGTTGTAAGAAGTATGTATAATATATAGACCCGTATATTAAGAAATAATTGCATTTTAATTTTACAAATAAAAAAAAAATATTTACGAAATATACTCCTTCACTGCATACGAGTTTGACTAACATGTTTACCGAAATCTAAGTGTGTTATAAGTTTATTTTTACATGGGGACCGATTGCGAATGATTTGTGGGATACTCAGTATCTTTTTCACGTTGTTTTATAACTATTACAAATAAAAAAGTTTACTGTTGTGTGCATATACTATAGTATCCTGTGTCATTTATTTTCGTGCGGGCAGCAGGTAGGCGTATAATCCGCTGAGTTGGACCAATATAATGATGATAATATTATTAATATTGCGACGGTTAGCGAATGTCGAGAATTGCATAGTTAAAAATAAATTATTTTTATTAAATTATCTTGGTTATTGAAAAAAAATGTTGGTACTTATTTTATCCTAACATTTTGTATAATGTGCGTGAATATGCTATGAAGGTCGTTTAAATAGCAGCTGTTGGATACTGCAGTGGTGTTATTATTTCGGAGTGGTATTTTAAATTTTAAGGTAAAATACAATATTTTCCTGTTGGAGCAAAAGCGGTATGTAATATAATATTAATATACATAATGGGTACATACTAAATAGATAACAAAATCGAGTATGTCAATTAATTGTAATGTCACTAGCCTTAATGCAAGTTATGGTTTTTTTTTCTCCAAAATTTAGAAATTTAGCCATGCTAACCTGATTATCGATGTTACGGAAATAATTTGAAAATGGTTGAATTTTTAATGAATTTGTGTGACTTGTAATTTCTAAAGTCCAAGAAGTTGCAAGATTTTATGGTTCACAGTTTAATATTTTTACTCTTTAGTAGATACCTATAGATAGCTAATCGAAATTCAATAAAACACAAACATTTAAAACAACAAAGTTTATCCTTTTATTCCTTGGAAGTTTAATGCAGTAATGAAAAATACCGCAATAAGATGCTTATTGCAATGAACGGTATGAGTGCTACTGAACACCCTCTCCGGATCGCGTCGCGCAGTTAATAACTTTATATTGTATATATATTTAAGTATCACTGTGGTTATATTGTGTACGTTTTCACGTCTGCATATAGCTATACTTACCGCGTAAGTATGTATATGTGTCCGTATTTTTTACTGCCAATGTTTTAGGTATTTTATTGATTTTATTTTCACGAGTAAAGTGAAAATAAAGCATTCTCGTCAATTATGTAATTCCTACGGGGCATTATAATTTATAATATATAATAAACAAAATGTATACATAATATAAAATGTATACTATAATGTATACGTATATTACATACTTTTGTCGAAACATAAGCGCGTAGTATTAACTCTTAAGTAAGCAATAGTCTTCATATTTAATATTTATTATTCAATATATTTTAATAACGATGCTAAGACAATATTCGATCATGTTGTGTAAGCATTTAAAAATGTACCATCTAATATTTTATGTTTTGCGTCTTACTAATATATTTCAATGTACCTATTATGAAAACAAATTTAATTTACATAAATATTATGTACACGGTTCACATATATTAGTATTATGTAAATGAAATATTATACGTATTTCTCAAATATATAATATGTTTATTATTTACATAAAAATATATAATATAAATAGTGTCGAACAAAACCACTGGGGTATTTATATTAAATTATTTATCCAAAAGTTATGTTATGTTTACAACGCTTTTGATAATACGTTCGCTTACAAACTGGTTTCCAAACGAATTGATAATTCAAAAAATATCAAAGGTCAAGTGTAGAGTTATCGTTAAATTACATAATAATATGAACATTTTGTATTTTGCATTACTCAGGACCGTCGTATATTTGTACTGTTAAAAATGAGTGGTTGCTGTATCTATGCCTGTAATTATACCTATGATATACTACGTGGACATAGAGATATATATCTGGAGTGAACGTAAATTTGAAGGAAAATATTTTTTACTAACAAAAATAAAAAAATTTATTGTGAATAAAATTAATGCCTCCAGTGGAAAAAAAGGCCTGAAGAAGGTGAGGTTAGGATTCCTGAAATGATATTGGCTAAACATTTAGTGTTTGGTGTTCTAAAAATATACAATTATTTCTATTAAATTTTACGTTTTTAACGGTTATGATTTTATTGACTTTATAAAGAAAGATAATGAATTTTTATTATTATTATATTTCTGTACCTGTAATCGTCTTTTAGCGAAGTGAAAATATTTAGATTTTCTGTATACTTTACTTTGTGTACATAAAGTATATACTCAAGTTGTTATTTTAGGAGGGTCAAAAGCTAAAATTCCCAGTGGTTTTCAAAAGTGTCAGGTAAAACGAACAAAAAATTAAGGAAAATTAAGCAAAAGAGGTTTTCTATAAAATCAATTTGGTTTTATGGCGGAATTGTAAAACAATAATTTTAGATACCTACTAGATATATAACATGTTCACCAAATGTTTATATTGTAATTTTTATACACAATACAAATTTTAATTTATTGAATATTCATTCGTAAGATTTCTTATCGAACGATTTTCTTGTTTTGACATTTCATTATAATTTAAAAACTAATTTCTATGAAATTTTCGCATAATGTTTATTTTATAATTCCGCTTAACATGATAACATTTTCAAAATATATTTTGAGATATTAATAGATATTTTATACTGTCTATTTTTTAGTCAAAAAAATGTCGATAAAAAATTTTCACTAGGTCAAAAGCTTAAAAATTAAAAACAAGATTTCTCATTACTATTTACAATAACCCAGAAAATCGAATATTTATTTAACACACTATTACACTAACACAGTTTTTCTTATGGATATTTTTAAGTTCAAATTTAAACGAAATTAGATATTTAAATGAAGTAAACAAATTTTAGTTATTTTGATGACATTTAGCATAATTATTCGTGGGTACTCAAAACTTTTACAGTTCTTATTTTTTACTCATTGACATTATAAAATGAAATTTTTTGACGACTAATAATTCAACACTACGTTATTATTAGTAAAATAAATAACTTAAAACATCAATAATATCATAAATTAATATTACTTACCTACTTAGTTGTTTTTTAGCCTGACATTCTATGGTCTTTGCTCAGAATCGTTTTTCTTATACAAAGATTTTATATCACTGAGTTAAAATTTAACTAGACCTTTACAGTGACCGACATAATACCTAATGTACAACAGAGTGGTATCTGCATGTCCGCCTTTTTAAAATTATTATAATTAAAAGTTTTGCTGAGAAATATTTTTAAGTTTAGGATTTTGTTATTTAAAATTATATAATCAGTATACATAGAGAGAGTTATGCTAACAAAGCTCTTGCAGGAGTGCAGCTTTGGCACTTTGGCAGTTTAATTTTAGTAACCCTAATAGGTACTATTATGATATTTTAATAGCTTACCTATTATACTTTAATATTTAGATTGGGTCCGTAGTTGATTGAAATGTTCTTATAGGTATATAAAGAATAACGATAAATTACATCTACTACGCTATGCGCTAATAGTTACAGTTGTTCGAAGTATTTGTATATTATGTCAAAAATATAATAAATTAACTATTTTGTCTCTGTCGCAAAGAAGTAAAAAAAAGTTTTAATGTCGTCGAAACCATTAAACTTGAAATGTATGTATATTTAAATGCTTATAAGTTATAATTAGATTTTAGACTTTGTGTTGAAAGCATATAATGTAATAATATTATCAGTTTTACATAATGGAATGTGCCAATTTATCGCAGTTTAAAGTAAATGAGTAAATACCAACATTATTATTGCATAATATATTTGATACCTATATAAATTTAGGGGTACTGATTTTTTTTTCAATTTGCGTCATAGAAATATTAATTAATATCTGCATTATAAAGAATTCGTATCTGTCGAAAAAAATTTGACAGATAAGGCTTTGCATGTTAATTTCCCAGAACTCGTGTATTCCAATATTATATTATGTTAATATGCAACTATTTGGCACATTTTATACGTACTATTAATTATTATTTTTGTTTTTATGCTAGACCAGTAAATTTGATGTATTTATGAACCTACCTATAGGTAACAGAGATATGAATAATGAATTCACATCACACATAGATCAGTTGGGACGTTATTAAGTTAGTTACTAGTTTACTACGTTATACTCGGCCAGTTTCTCGCCCATATTAAAAATGGAAAAGATAAAATAAAATGTTTGAAATTTAAATATTGCCGAAGAAAAAATTTCGCATGCACAAATTCTAAAAGTTGGAACAATTCGCGAGGACAATGATTTTATCGCAAGCGTTCTCAATAACAATTTCTCTACCCATCATGAGAGTCGATTTTCGATTACCAATATCATAACTTTTTTTTTATTCCATTTGATATCAGTAATATGATGATGAATGCTCTTTATTACATTTTATCTAAATAATATACTGCGACAATTCGAACTTTCATTCTCCCATCATCGATTTGATCATAGCGATGGTTAAACCTTTCGAAGGTTCGTCCGGTGGTCGGCTGTTTTATTAAAATCTTTAAGGTACTACATACAATTTTGTTTGACGATCAAAAAGACTTGACGATTTTGATTAATCGTTAATATTATAAAATGATTAATAATGACACACGTCTTAAGTAACCGTTTACACGTTTTAAATTATAAAAAAGTCTTCTTTAGCGTTTATAGCATCAGATTGTCTCCACTCTATTATAGTTGTTAATGATGATTACGTACAACTGCTTTACCTAAATGAAAAATTAATTTTTTTAAGTCTCACTTGTGCGTTATCGTAGAAAAACAATCATGCGTTTAAGTTGCACTCGTTTTGTTGTGTTTGCATCCACAAAACAATCATTATTGTGATTACTTCCTAAACATTTTATCTTTTAACTTGCACCATGAATACAAATGTCAACAATGTAATAGATATAATATATAATAACGTAAACATGTAAAACTGCATTATAATATATTATCATTTTATCATTACAAATGAGGTAAACGAGTCGGCGTAAAAGAAATTCCGATTCCTATACACTGTGTTGGCGTTTGTTCGATGCGATAAAATTGCGTTCTTCTAGGGATTTTTGTTGCTTGGGCACGATACAGGTATTTTAAGTTCTAAATATACATATATATATTTTAAACTAAAACGAGCGACGTTTTGGAGCATAATAAATTTTTTATCAACCCTCGTGCGCTCTCTATTGTATTAAGAAAAATGCATTGTGACGATAGAAATGTTCAATGTATTGTATTCCGTCGACAAAAAAATCTGTTGGCTGGTACAAGAAAATACAAAGGGTAGAAATAAAAACAGATATTTTCCTTTTACACCAGCAATCTTATAATCGTATTTATTATAGTTTGCTTTGTGGTTTTTCGATGTACGCACCTGCACATAGGTGCACGTATATAATATATATATATATATCCCATATTTATATGTCCTACAGAGATCTGACAAATGAAATAACTTTTGTTCTAATCAATATTTTTAAATATAAATCATAGACACTTGCGCTACATTTTTTATTTTTTTATACTGAAAATAAAAAACTTAAAAATTGATAAAATTTTTTTTCGAAATATTCAATATAGCCAATTTGTAAATCTGATTTTTAGAAAAATGTATATGGTAAAAACACTTATTTAAGTCAAATGGCTGATTTTTTAAAATTTTTTTAAATATAAATATTTTCGAATAAAAATAAAAAAAAAAATTATTATATTTTAACATGCACCTATTTAAAAATTTTCTTATAAAAATATTTTTAAAAACTTAATATTATTTGAAATTAAAATGTTTCTAACATAAACTGGATTGTAATTTACTTAACGAAAATATTGATATTTAAAAAAATTGTAAAAAATCAGCCATTTTACTTAAATAAGTGTTTTTACCAAATACATTTTTCTAAAAATCAGATTTACAAATTGGCTATATTGAATATTTCGAAAAAATGTTTTATCAATTTTTTATTTTTTTATTTTCAGTATTAAAAAATAAAAAATGTAGCGTAAGTGTCTATGGATTATATTTAAAAGAAATTTTTAAAAAATATTGATTAGAACAAAATTTATTTCATTTGTCAGAATGTCAGATCTCTTTGGGACACCTGTATATATATATATATATATACATAGAGTGATACAAAAAAAGTTCTACTGAACGAAAAACTGTTTCTAAGTATAGTGAGACTTCCAGTTATAAATAGAAAATATAGGATGATTTTTTTACACTCATTTCCTCAGTCAATTTTTGTGATTTTAAACTTTAACATATATTTTTGTTTCTTGCAAGTTATTCATAATTCATATATATTATATTATTATAAATATATTATAATTATATACCATAAATTGTTTGTTTACTATATTTTTGCAAAACGTCTACAACACGTTACCGTTTTTTATCTTATCTATCAATCTGTGAAGTTGATATGTAAGTATCCGAATAATATGGTACAATTGATAAATCTGTTATATGTGCCAATCTATCAATGATGGTAGCCGATTAGATATACCAGTACAGTTGTTCAGTACCTAATACATTATAAAATGATCCTTCCTAACTCTCGTTGACTTCAAAGTCCAACATTCGAAGGGCGTTTCAATGATTTTAATTTATAATGGGGCAATTTACAATATAAAGATGATATTTACTACAATAATATAATGACTTTGGATAGCCTATAGTTCTATATAGCCTTATTTGATTTTTGAATGATCGACCATTAAATATGTACAATAATTCCCATAATATTCAAAACGAGTACGCGAGAAGGAAAATCGTATCACAGTTTATGCTATACCATTGAGTATGGAATATACACTCAAAGCCACTAAACAACAGATTTTAAGTTAATATCGTTATTAGTTTAATTTTAGGTTATATGAATACAAAATATCAACCAATTTCACATAGGTATATCGTATATTATTCTGTGTTATGTATAAGTAATTTACATATTTATTTATGTATACATGTGTTCCTTGGGTGGCCGGTGACATATGGTAATATGTATAATGTTTATCATAATTTATGAAAAAACTTCATTGAAAGATCGGAGGGAGTTGAGCTTAAGTATTTTATTTTTTTTATTAATTAAAAATGAATTTTTGAAAATTGTTTTTCCTTTTATAATTTAACAAAAATATTATGTATATTTCTGATTAAATTGTGTACATCCTTGTGGACAGAAAATTAAACTAGATTTTGAATTAAATTAAATAAAAATCAAATAAAAACTAAAATAAAAAAAAAATAATATTTAATAATAATAATAATAATAATTAAGTTAAAACAAATAATTTAAAAACATAAGTGTCATCGGTGGGTGGCTTCTTAGCTCATAATTTCATGTTTTTTATTGTCTTAGCTCATACTCTTATTGTGCCGATTGTGTACAGATTGTGTATTACAAATAAAAAAAAGAAAAAAAAAAAGATTTTGAATTAAAAAATAATTAGATACGATAAAAAGTTGAAAAGTTTTGAAGATATATCAGAAAATGTGTTGTAGGTTTGGTTTTAATTAAAAAAAGTTAAATAGCTCATAACAAAAAAAAAATAATAGAGTAAGACCCCTCACTTTAATGGTTATTTTTTCAAAACTTAATGTATAGTATCATCATTATATGATGTCGGTCAGTCACTTCCCTTGGGACGCATTGTATATAATATAAAATTGTGTGTACTTAATTATCTTTAAATCTTTTTCAATGTTTTATCAATTATAATTATTGCAAAGGCAATTAATGTGGTTTTGACACATTTTTGTGATCTAATATATAATATTTTTATACATTTTTATTTTATATTGTCGCACATTGATTACCTTTTTGATGATTTTTATTTAAGTTGGGTGTTATTACTTATTATCAGGATTCAGGGCTCATAATTTATAGCTATAAAAATATTATTATAAGCGAAACAATATGCTCTTAAAGCGATTTATATAAGCTCTTAAATATATACTAAAATATGAAAAAAATATCAGGTTAAAAATATTGTTGAAGTTGAACCATATAGAAGTTTTAGTAAAACGGGTCCTTATCATTCGTTTTCAACTCAAGGAGTATAAATCAGATCACGACTGCGTCTTCGGTATTATGTGGTTCGCTGGATTCCAAAAATGTGAAATCGTTTTCGGTTTATCGTAACATCGTACATCACTATGACGGTACCTTTATTTTAGACGGCACGTATCGTTCAAAATTGACGTCCCAAACTTTTGTTGGTTATAATTGTTCTCGGAAATATTCGTTTGAAATTTTAGGTATTTATAGAAATTCAGACGTGGGCCACACCTTGCAAGGACGACGTGCTATATCATGAACGACGTTCTACCGAACAAAGTAGATTAGATAATTATTGATTTTTAATTAAATGTTTTAATAATTCCGAATTTGTTTATAAAAATATCAACTTACGTTTGCACGAAGGTTGATACACATAGGGATTTAGTTTTAAAATCATTTTTGTCCGAAAAGGGAATCAGGATTCCAGGAATATTCGTAATTAGTTAGATTGTTTCGTTACGTTTTATATAGTAACAGTAAATAATATTCAGTGGTGCATATTATTATGGCATAAATTAAAAAATAAATTATAACGCCTATTTTGCAAAGTCAATAGTTTTCTGTGTTATTATTTAATAAAACTAAAATGACAAACATGCACTTAGTTATGTTTTATATATGTGTTGGCAGTTTGATACTCGTGGGAGGGGGGGGGGGCGGATTAAAGAGGCTAACTATATCCCATCACACTGACCACGTTAAAATATAATAATCAGAATTGAAAACTTTAAATGTAAAAACATTATATTAAACAGGGTGAGTAAAGCAATACACCATAACTTCGAAAATTCATATCGTGGCAACCAAACATTTTAGAGGGCTTCTAATTGTTATACTTGGTTAATTTCATTTAATTGCCGAAAGATATAGCTATAGGGTAATATCTATCGCTACGTAACGACTAACGTGACCTTGACATGCGTAACTGACATACTGATATGCTGTAGAAGAGAGTGTAGAATGAATTAAAATACCGTGTCAAGGACCAAGGTGGTGATATTGAAAATTTATGATCGTGTCTTTAATGGAAAATAACTTTCTTTCTTATAATGTGTACAATTATTTTTTAAACTATATTATCATATTTCAAGCTATAAATACAAGTATTAAAAGTTTCGGTATTCTTTTTTACTCGCCCTTATAATACAGTATTGAGTACTGAATGGCTACTAAACTACATGTTTTATCTTAGATTAAATCAACATTACATATTTATCTCGTTATTAAAATATTTAATGATAATTTCTAGTTTACGTAAGTAGAAATTAAAACATCAAATAAAATCCAGTAAAATATTTTTTCACTAATCCGTTTATCTATACATTATTAAATTAAAAATAATTTTTGACATTAAAAAAATGATGAACTTTTTACTAAATAATTTTTAAGTTTATCGATGGTGGAAAAATTATTTGTCGACAATAATAAAACAAACTAAAAAATCTAAAATTTCTCATGCCAATAAACAGCTCAAAAATAGTTTTTAATTATTGATTTACTTAAGTATTTATGGATTCTTTCCTCAAGACACTCAAGCCATTGCACTTAATACAGTAAAACCTCGATAAGACGGAATCGTACGGGCCATGAAATATTTCCGTGTTAACGGGGTTTCCGTCTTGACGGGGTTAAAAAAATTGAATTGAATTAAATTAAAGATTACGAACGACACGAATGTAACGATATACGATTTGATACTGAACCAAGCAACTCAGATAGTAATGTTGTATAGTGCATACTGTATGTATACATATCGATTTTATTAGTTCCTAATATCATCGTATGCGCTTGTATATTGATTATCTATGGGTATCGAAAATACGATAATAAATTTATTACATTAAATTCATGTTGTATTTCCGTCTTAGTGAGAGTTTTCATCAACTTTCATCATAAAAATGTGTCCGTTTCCAGCTTGGCGAAGTTTCCGTCTTAGCGGGATAAAATTATATGTAATTTGAAACGGGACCAAAAAAAATTTCCGTAATACCGGGGTTTCCGTCTTACCGAAAGTCCGTCTTAGCGAGGTTTTACTGTATAATAAAGCATACCTCATGCTTTTTGTACTTTATTTTTAGTATAGATTGTATATAAGTTCTAGATTAAAAACAAAATCCGTTTATTTAGTATTCTAGTACCTACTCAACTTTATGTCCACCAAGTTGTGTTTCAGAATTAGAAGATAGGTATCCAAAAGATATTGATGGTTTTTCTCATACTTGATGAGTTAGGAATAAACCTTGTTACATCGATAATGGTTTAAATTTATCAACTAAAGACAGTTATAATAACGTACTTAATCTGAACTTTCTATTTCAATTCTATTTTTATGCCTAACGTTGAAGAGAGTAACATTAATAATCAAATTAATTTAAGGATAACATTTCTAAACCCACTTAAAAATGTGGTTTTTGTATTAAAGGTGGTGGAATTCTAAGTTTTGTTGGTTTCATTTGTAAAAAATAAGTTTATCACGACACTGATCATGATAGTTATTTTAAATTTAGTATCTATAAATTTACATAACTTAATTATATCTATCCTAAACCTATATGCTCTATATATATATAGCAATAATATAAATGTATGTATCTAATACACTAGTTATTAATGTATATAGATACTATACTAAATATACTTCAATAATAATGATTATTAAAAAAAAATTTCGGAATTTTACTAACACTGCAGATTGTTAATCTTAAGATTTAATAAATCCCGTTTGTAAAAGTCCGAACTACAAAAATCATTTGTGTTTTGACCAAATAATTGTTTTTTTCCTAGATTTAACCGAAATCAATTGGTAAATGTCCGAATTTCAGACAAAATCATAGAAAAAACAATCGATACATGCATATATTTTTATTTTATTCAAAATAAATTCCTGCCAGCCAGTATTAAAAAAAATCAAATTACTGATATTTAACATACATTCATATTTTCTAATATTAAAAAGTTTTGGTAGAAAAATATAAAAGGTGATACATTCTGTATGTAACTTTAGTTTATTGAGTTGTATAATATAAAAATGTAGGAGCGTCTAGAACCAAGGAATTTCACAAGCTTGCGGGAGCTCTCCTAACTTTCTTCAATGCATATTTTTAAAATTTTAATATTTACATATTAAATAATAATTAATAAACTAATATTTATACCCGCCATACCTTGTTGCTATGGGTAACGTAAGTGTTAAAATTATATTATTTACATTCTCGTCTTATTAATCATCTGCTTGTTACAACGGACACTTTGAATAATTTATCATACAGTAAACAGTCTATAAGTAATAAAGTTTATAACGTACTTTACTTTTCATCAAAGACTTGTTAATATTATACGTTAAAATATATGATCATGTTAAATATTGCAGCACTGGAGATATCTTAAAACGAGATCTTGCAGTCTGCACTGTCTGCAACTGATTTAATGCTTTAGGTTTTTGCCGATCACCTGACTTATCACCCAAAATCATTATAAAATCGTGGTCTCGCGGGTTTGCGGTCACGCAGAAAATTTAGTCCGATGACCAATATGGAAGTGCAAAGAATTTTTGCTAGCGATACTTTGCTCGCTGATCGGCTAGAAATCTGCTGAAAAGTTAGAAAGTCGTGGTTTTGCGGGTTCGACCCTGCGCAGATAATGTAGTTCGATGACTAATATTGCAGTGCGCATTATATAGTTGTATAAATGTCTAAAAATCATCTTGTTTATATATTATATTGACAATAAAAACATGATTTTCCAAAATACCCAGAAGAATGTAATTAGATAATTGCCCAAATAATAAAATTATATCATAGTTAATACAACAATAAAAAAAAAATATATAATTTACTACTATAGTTCAACATATCATGTTCTTACTTTTATATAAAAAAGTAACAACCATTTATATACGTTGTATTAAAACAACAATTATTGAATTTTATAATATTATACTAGTGATATTACTATAATAATTTATAATGAAAATACATTTGTTATTACACCTAATTTACATTTACGATTTACTATATTAATTGTTTAGGCACTAAAATTTCTTAGGTACACTACCGTGTGCCAAATTCAAAATTGGAAAGATATTATTTACAGTACATTATATATTGTGTTTCAATTTTTTGTTACTATAATAATGAATAATGATCAATGCTTATCTTAGGATATTGAAAAATGGACACACGACATGTATGTAGCTAAGTTGCCTATCTAAGGTGCCGTGTAGTCATAGTATAATTTATTTTAATGTATTACGAGGATAAATTTATTGCTAATATTTCTTATGAGACTAGTTCAAAGTGTACATTTTAAGACTTTTTGAGTTTAATTATAAAGAGAATGAAAAAAAAAGACGGGTAAGTCGTGGATGTCGCTCTGCTGTACAGTACAAGTGGTTACAAGTGGATTACTGTAATGGATGAAATTAAATTTGAATCCAATGATATTATATCATTGTATACGAAAAACGATTCTGAGCGAAGACGGTTTATCTGTCTAGGATATATTATAGATATTAAAAATTTTCAAATCTTAGATTTAAAAAGACAATTTTTTATGAATTTCTAGTTTAAAATAATTTGCAAATTTTCATGATTTTTACAACTGTTCTCAAAATTTAAACATTGAATGCTTGCGGCCATTTGTTTTAGACTTGTTTGTTACAGATTTTGTTACACCAAAATAAGAAAATCGCTAAATGTGAAATCCAGTGAAAATCCAATGTTGTAAACATTTAAATTTCAAATGCTCATAAAAATTTAATTTGAATTTCCGGTGGACTTTTTATTTGTGATAAAGATTGAAAAACTTTTAAGGAATTTTGTATTAAATTTTCAAATCTTTGATTTAAAAAGAAAATTTTTTATGAATTTCTAGCTTAAAATAATTTGTGAATTTTCGTGATTTTTACGTATTTTGTCAAAATTCAAACTTTGAATGCTTATAAAAAAAAATTTTGACTATGAATTTCTTTTATTTTTCAACTGCTACTGTAACAATATGTTAAGAGCCTTGTATTAAATTTTCAAGCTTTTCTTGATTGTTTTTTTACTATATGCACTATATGCATTTATATTTTTGTTTTGTTTTGTATTTGACTGTGTATAAAATAATACTATCAGATATAATACAAAGTATTTACCATAGCGCATTATTTTCATGTAAACAACAATCGAAAAAAAATATTTTAGGTATTATATAATTTACTCATTTATAGTAGCTGAAAGTAATGCAATGCATAATAATATATATACATTAAACTGATTTATACTAATTTATTATTATATTAAGCTACTATAAATTTATGGTAAACATCATTTGTAAAACAAAACACTTAATCTTATTATATGTGTACGCATCGTAAGATAAAATAATGAATTATATCTTATTATAATATTATGTATAAAAATATAAAAAGTACGAAAATGTAAACAATTCCAGGCCTGTTTGTTCAGTAAAAATTAAATTAAATTAATTAAATGTTAATCGTATAAATACCGCTATGTG
Organism: Diuraphis noxia; assembly: GCF_037042655.1. Classification (NCBI taxonomy): domain Eukaryota; kingdom Metazoa; phylum Arthropoda; class Insecta; order Hemiptera; family Aphididae; genus Diuraphis; species Diuraphis noxia. The sequence continues at coordinate 54,162,908 of NW_028301712.1, forward strand.
CACAGTTTATTTTATTAAAATTATGCCATGACTGAATTATAAGCCAGTCATTTAATATGATTTAGGTAAACCACCGTTTGGTTATTCGATTCTTTTATTTATCTACGACTTGTACACACCATACAATTCGTCCACGTGAAAAATAAAAAACACCGACAAATACTTTAAATAGATATTTGATTTTTATTTCGAAATCCTACGAATTTTCATATACGTGGCATATATAATCAATTGAATATATAATATAACATTATAGTCGTTTGGATTTGCAAACTTGCCTACATTTTTCGTAGCAATGTGAAAACTTAGTTTACTGGGTGATTTGAAAGAACACCAAAAAAGTCGAACGCGTTAACTCTAAATGACTAAATGTATAAAAGTGTACGTGATAGGAGACTTTAATTCTGCGACGAATATATTAAATAATGGTACAGAAATAATAATAATAATAATATTATATAAGTATAATATTGGGAGTGTCTACCGTCTGCAGTTAATAACACGGTAGGCCCGTTTAATGGACAGTGGCAACTTAAACAAGAAAATACAAAATTCGTCATCGTCGACTGTGACGGATCAATACGATTGAAAATTATACCAAAGACTATTAAAATACAAATATATTATAAGAATTTACCTTTATTTTTGCAGGCGTTATTACCATAATAAATAATAATATTTACTGTTTCATTATGGATCAAAAATCCTGCGCGACTTTATTAGGCACGATTCGTTATTTGTTTTATGCGCATACCACGAGCTCGAGAACGCAAGTAACATTTTGTTTTTGGCGGATTAGAAAACCTATTCAACATTTAATAAAAATTAACGAACCCACTCCGATATCTAGAACGATAAACACAACCTCAAATATGGCACTTAATGTGTTATGGGTACAGAATTGAAGTGGCGTACCAACGTCAGTTTTCATTTCTGTCTTTTTATTGTTTTTTTGTATTATTATTCTTTATCAATAACCGAAATACTGCAGTATTTTGAGACACCTGTTTCAAGATATTGTATCCATAAGACTGTTGTTGTCACTATCGCGGAGGTACTTTTACCCGTAAATTGTACTATGTACATTCTATATGCGATTATATGCATAACTGTACAAGAATAATATATACAAAGTGATTCATTTAACAGTAGGAGATTTACAATAATTTCATAAACTATTTAATTTTCAAAATGTTCTGCTTTTTATTAAAATTTGATAGTTATAGATAGAGACCGGATTTATATGCACTTAAAACCATAGAAATAAGATGTTTCTATGCTCTATAATTTCATCAAAATATTCTTTAATATGCAAAAATATTCTTTTTCGTAAAAATGTATTGATTACTGATAAAATAAATAACAGTAATAGTTTACAAAATGTATAAGATAGATAAATTAATCCTAATTGTTAAAAAATATTCAAACAGTCATAATTTAACCTATAATATGATGATATACTAGTGTAACTATATGTTTAATTGTATTTTAGATGTGTGAGTTTACAACCAATAATAATTACAAGTTTTAAATAATAAAAACATAAATGTATTGTGTATTGTTGAATAACAGAATAATATTATGTATTAAAACAAATCAAAAAAAAAAAAAAATTCAGGCTTATGAATTCAAAAAATAAAAATTCCGTGATATCAGTATATAACAGATAGAGATGTTAGCGTACTCTACGCACATGCGCAGAAGTATAGGACAATGAAGTGTGCGGAACACGATCAGTGCTACCCACGTAGAACGCGGGAACTACTACCATAGAATACTATTCTATTGTACTATATTATTCTATGCAACTACCATGGTCCATCTATAAAAAGAAGATAAGAGAATATAGTATAGGAAATAATTATTATTATTATAATTGATTTTCTTATCAATTTTATGTTCTTTTCAATATTCCTTTCGTCAAGATAAATAATATGATACTACAATAAAAATTGTTTTGGATTTTTTTTTATAAACTATTAGATTTTTAATAAAATATTCAAATTAAACCCCAATATACCAATATATTCTTAAAACATGTTTTTTGCACAAAATATTCTCTAACCTTGAAATATTCTTTTTTATGCTCTAAAAACTTTTTTATATCAGATCATAGGTAAATGAATCGTCCAGAAAGCTTATCCAATCGGAGCTGCATACTCTCAGTAAAAAGATGTAAAAACATAAAAATCCGGTCTCTAGTTATAGAATATAGGCAATATCTGTATTTTATATAATTTAGGGATGGATAGGTACATTCGTTTTTGTTACATTAGCAGTGCTTAACGTTGACTTTTAATTGTTATGTGGCAATACCTATATTTTTCATTTTAAAAACTAGATTAGAATAATTTTCAAAGCATTTTAAGAACAATAGAGTCTTTTTTATGGTTGTATAATTATATTATAGTTTTCATTTTTAGATTATTATTAATTAACATTTAAATCTCAGACAAACGTAGTCACTAGCTATTGGTGACAATACACATTTTGAAGGGGACATTTTTTAACTTATCTTTTATTCAAATTAAATACTAAGATAAAAAAATAAATTAAACATTCAATATATTTACACGAAATCATTAAAACAACAAATACAAAACGTTCAAATATATTAACACAAAATTATTCATGGTTAAAATAATCACTCTGTAGATTCCCATGTGCTACAAAGTGGAGGCTAGATTTGTAATAACAGGTTATATGTAAACAAACTTATAAAGTGTCTGGGTATGTCACAACTATTTGGTATGTGGCATATTATACATTTATATCGTTTTTAAATTTAATTTGACTTAAGTTCGAATGAACATGGTATATAAATATTTATAAAAATGGTTTTAATACATTGTTGATGCAAACGTTTTTCAAAATATATTATTATATGGCGTAGATAGACAATGTACTGCCTATATTATAAATATAGTTTAATATTATAATATTACGTTGTGTATGTACCAACTACACTTTACATTTTATTTTTATTTATTAAAAATAGCGAACAATGTACAAAGGAACTCGCAATATCACGTAACTACGTCTACATTTTAGTAGGTTCATGTATGTGTATACAAATATTGCACATAAATGCAAGCACAAAACAATTCGATTAAACTCGAAATTCTATATTACATTTTCTTAGGTATAAAATCATAAACGAGATTGTGTGTCATAACGAAAATCTTCTAAACTGAAATTGCGTGTAGACTTGACGAGAAGATAATATCTGTGCCGCAATGATACGAAAATATATTTATTAAAAAAGTTCAACAGAATGAGTTGTAACGCAAAAGAGCAACTTGTTGACTCGAAGAGAATAAAATGATGTTTTGTTTTTTTTGAACAAAATAAAAATTACTATGTGATAATTTTAATTTGACTAACATACCTGTTATTTGTATATTAAAACAATGCCATTTTCGACAATTAATTATTTTAAGTACAAATCATAAAAGTAGGTAGGCGCAGAAAAACATTTTTAAATTAAAATTAATTTCCGTTTCATAATTTATTAGGTAATCACGCGATGCGTGCAAGTTCAGTGATTACGTGAATGCATGTTCTTCTATTGTTATTTGTAAGTAATTTATTATTATTGCGAGTATTGCAATTATGCTTAATTTAAAAATGTATAATGCACTAATGATAATTGATAACGAAGCCGTCAATTTTTTTAAAGTGTTTATTTACACGTAAAATACGAATGTGTACTGTGTTGTAATTTTATAATATTTGGACTAAAATGGAAAACAAATATTCATGTGACATGATTAGATTAATAATATTACATGTAATTTTTATCATGGTACAGTTAAACCTCTCTATAACGAACCCTCTTTTAAACGGAATCCTCCTTATAACGGAAAATATCAATAGTTTCGGTGCAAATAATATTTGAAATTACTATCTCTATCTCTCTATGACGGAAAACTCTTTATAACGAAAAAATGTTTGGTCGCAAGAGATTCCATTATGAAGAGGTTTTATTGTATCAACATTAACCATTAACTACAAATTCTATACAATGTTTATTTCCGATGTTTTCGTATAAATATGAATGCGATATTCATTCAATGAAGAAGACTCGAATCGAGTACCTTGTGGATACATTATTGAAGAATATTTTTAAGTATTTAGTTAAATATACATAGGTATCTATACAGACTCTGTAAAATGTAAACAATGATTAACAACCACATTCATTATAATTTATAATGTTTGTGTACTTTTGGTTTGTAATTATTATACCGTAATAATCGTCGAGCAATATTTGTATAACTTAAGTACCTATGTAAAAAAATACATCATTATAAAAATATATATTTTTTTTTTAAATAATTTTTAACAAGAAATAATATATATTGAACTATATGAAGAAATAATTATAAACATCTATGGATTAAAAAAAGATCTTATAATTGTTCAACTCGATCAGAATACGTTTAATTCCATACCTCAAATAATAGAATTAAAATCGTAACATTTTAATTTTATTTTGTACATGAAATGAAAAGTATTAAAATTGATTTTCGAGATGAAAAAAGTATACATCAAAAATTTACTGACCATAAAATACATACAAATTTAAAAATTAATTTAAACAAATTTCAGATGTATCTTAGTGTGTTTTATAATTATTGAAAAATTTGTTTTTATTATATGGTCAATGGACAAGCATTTCCTTAAAAATAATAATGAAATGTACATAGGTAGGTATTATTAAGTATGGTGATGATTATTATTATTTTTTGTTAATATAATACTCTGAGTTCTAGCCATTGGGAGAAACATTTTTTTAAGAGGATCTCAGCGCACTATTTTTTTTCTTACTGGCTCAAGCTTAACATAGTCGAAACGCATTTACGCATTTCTGTGTTTTTAACTAGACTTAGAGTAAAATCATCCATTAAAAAAAAGATAGTTATTAATATTTTTGAGGAAATTACATATCGATATTGTGTTTTATTGTTATTTGTTTTGTATTTGACTTTCAAAATAAGCAAAAAATATTGTACATTTAAATTATGTTCAAATCGTTTTTAGACAATATTTAGAAAAATCGATATGTCATTCCTTCAAAAATATTATCCTCTATCTTTTTTTAATATGGTGATTTTATTCTGAGATTACTTAAAAACATAGAAAAAATGATTCCGCATAAATGCGTTTTGTATATATTGAGCGTGGGCCAGAGTGAGAAAATAAATGGTGCGCTGACATTCTATTAAGAGTATGGACAAATATTACATAAATATAAGAGTTATATATATCTTGAATAACAATAAATGTGTAAAAGTAGTATGAGCTTAAATTTTAGACAGCATTATTTTGGTGATTAAATTAGTTTTCCAATCTTGTCTCTTTAAGGGAGACGAATATGCTTGGTGTTGTAAGAACAGATATGTCCGAAAGTTGATTGCAGTTCCTTGTTTCGAATTATGACTATTATAATTTAGTATAATGTATGTATTGAAAAAATTAAATTTCATTGTTGTATGAAATATTAGCAATACCACTTATGCAGACTAGTTTTTAATGAATACGAGTATAAGGTAATCAGCATGTTAGTGCGCTGGATGGCTTGTTGAAAATCTGTTGAATTTTATCATTTTAATGTAGGATATACATTTATGTATGAGATGAATATTAATTAGTGTATTCAAGCAATATATATATACATACATACCTACAAAAACATTGGAAGTTTTGACGATTTGAAAATATCATCTGCTAACATCTATACTAGGAATGTTAAAGTGGTTTTTGTTTGTATTATATTTTTATGTAAATACAAAATTATATTTATTATTAAACACAAATATTAGTAATCCTTCTCCTTTCCACAACGTTGTAATATAATAAAATACTCTCTAACGATTATTGTTAATATGGTCCATGCCCCATGGTAAAGGTCAGGAGTCGGCAATTTTTTTTTATTAGAGTCAAAAGTTACAATATACAAAATTGTCTTGATTTTAAAGAGCCATTACATTTTTTTGTAATTTTTTAAATATAATTTTAATTTTAAATTTTAACAGCTATAATAATACAATTTTACAGCTATTAATTAACGGGTTACATCAAGAGAGACATAAAAGATATATAAGATTTAACGGCGTGTACTATAATAAACATTTTACTACGATAGCCTGTGTCCATTCGGGTACTATCAAGTTATTATTATATATTATTTCATATTTTTAAAAGCAACAAAAACAAATTTAAATTTTTATATGATTAAATATTGTGTTTGAACATAAAATATTAATTTTTGCCTGTTACTGGAGAGCCGCAACTTAAGATCAAATGAGCTGCAGGTTGCCGACCCCTGGTATAGATACCTACACAGTGTAAGTGTATCTATAAGAAAACACAAACATTATTTATAATACTATATACATTGACTATGTTCAAGAACACAGTGTTCTATGTATTATTATATCGTAGTCTTCTAAAAAGCGTACATAAAAACTATATTCATTTAGATATAATAATATATTGTACTATACAGAATAATCGTGTGCTTTATAAGACAACTATGGCGCGTGTACCGTATTTGTATATTCTTGGATATGAAAAATACTTAATAAAAAAAATGAGGAAACCAGCCTCGGGGGTTATACTATACAATATGCGAATGACTATTCACATTCTGTGTACGTATATTGTACAAGCAGCGCGCTGATGCAGCATGCCTCCATTTTTTATATTATTTATATGATTTTATTTTTACAATAAGTATCTAATAAAAAGTACATTGGAATATAACGGTTCAAAGTTAATGTACTTTTATTATCGAGTGTAGTTCCCAGCATAATTTTATCATGTTCGATGAAGTATAAAATACCAATACACATATACATTTCTCTAAACATGATGTTCCATTATTTAAGTTAGTGATAAATATTGTTTACAAAGATACAAAATACATGTTTTAGATTCTGAGCGGAGCGATGAATATATTGATTTTACCATGATGTGTGCTTTTTTTTTTTGTGTCTGTCATCACGTTTTAGGGCAGTAAAAGTGCTTCGATTTTTGACTTCAGTACCTCGTTCGATCAGAATGTGAATTTAGTTGGTACTTTGGGGGGGGGGGTCAAAAGTGTAAATTCTTATATATTTTTCTTAATAATCGGGATAAACAAACTAAAAATTAAGGGAAAAACGGGAAATTTTACGGATAATAAGTTTTCGACAAAATCGATTTTGATTATTGATGTAACTTTTAAGCAAATGACCATTGATACATGCAATTTTCACCGAATGTTTATATAAGTATATTTTAACCACCATGGAATTTTAAAAAATGTTCGACTTAAGTTGAACTATTCATAGGCGTATGCAATTTTCGATCATTATTAGTTTTTTTAAAATTAATTTCGATAAAAATTTATTTTTTGGGTAGAAAATCTTTAAAATTTAATACAATACTATTAACATATTTTTGCAGTAGCAGTTAAAAAATAAAATAAATTCATAGCCACAATTTTTTTTATAAGCATTAAAATTTTGAATTTTGACAAAATACGTAAAAATCATAAAAATTCGCAAATTGTTTTATGCTAGAAATTAATAAAAAATTTTCTTTTTGAATCTAAGATTTAAGATAAAATTTATAAGGAATCTTGTATTAAATTTTCAATTTTTATCACAAAAAAAATGTCCACCGGAAATTCAAATTAAATTTTTATTAGCATTTGAATTTCAAATATTGACAAAAATTCGTCAAAACCACGAATATTTGCAAATTATTTTGTAGTTCAAAATTCATAATATTGTTTGTTTTTATATCTAAGGTTATAAAATTCTACACTATGTTTTTCTTCAAATAGCTATAGAGGAAATTTGAAGGCGTTATTATAGGAAAAATGTTTTGAGTGTTTGAGTTTTAAATTTTTATGAAATCGTGTAATGATAACGATTTATCCTCAAACCAGGTTTATTTATATCTATGATAATACAGCCGAGTCGCGATAACTCGAAGCTGAAGGAGGATAAAATTTCGCTTCGAGATATGTATTATTGGAGAGGTTAGGTTAGAGGTAATCTAACTAATAATAGGAGAATAATTTTCTAGGGGAATAAAAAAAAATCGAGTTGTCAAGTTTTTCGACTTATCGAGGTTGTAACGGAGTCACCGGAAGCGAACATCCGTTACTTCAAATAAAGTATACAAATGCCTTTATGGTATCATCTGCTGGTTTATTTCTATGATAAGGAAATATTTATATACAATATAAGGGGAGTGGACGGCTCGCGCTCCCACACCGACAAGGTTGTGTATGGATGCGCGGCGGTCCTTACAAAGTTGGGTATAGGTTTAATTGAACAATGAAGGTTGACTATGATCAGCCCGCTCGAATAAGTGGCGTCGATCCTGGCCTAGGCAGGCGCGCTTGGGGGGACAGTAGTACACGTTTGTTATCGGCCCTTAAAAGGGCCGTTTTAGGTATCCGGCAACTTTACGGATTGAGTTGCGGGTGATGATCTGTTGGTGAGCCGTTACGTTGCTCGTTCTATTGGTGTTGTTGACGGCGCTGACTGTAATGCTCGACGAGCCGCGTGGTTTCCGTAAGTTTCTTGCTCGTCTCGGCTCGTAAGCTGCGTCGGTGTTATCAGCCCGGAAACGGGCTATTTTAATAATGCGGTGTGGTCGGCGTTGGCTTCAAAGATCGTCGCTGTTCGAGGGTCTGGACTCTGGTTAGTCGTGTCCGATTCGCTTCTTAATGACCTGCAACGTGTTTCGTATTCGGCTTCGTCGTCGGTCGTTCTCCTTTTCCTTCTTGTAGACAGCAATGAATCTTGTTTTGATGTCTTGAAGGTTGAAGGAGTACTGGGTGACGATCTGCTTTGCTTTGCTTTGGGAGGGGTGGCTATGCCGTTTACTATTCCAGGCTTGTGCCTCTACTAGTGGATGGATTTTGGGGTTGATTGGTAGGTTCAGTTATGTTAGTCAGTCCAATTTAATGGGTATGGTTTGAGTAAACGTTTGGTGGTTGGAGGGGAGTGGGTTTTACCTAAGAGGCGGATATGATCGTAATCGGAAAAAGAGTTATTGTAGAACATTGTTTTTGATTGAGAGCAAATGGAATTTTGGATAGATTTGAAGTTGGCTGATTTTAAAAGGGCCGAGTTTCTAACGATAGAGGGCATACCGGTTATCGTGCGTATGCCGATGTTTTGGACGGATTCAATACGTCTCCAATGGGAGGGGCCGATAAAGGGTGCCCAGGAAGAGCCAGCATATGTAAGTATGGGGGTCACGTAAAGTTTAAGTATGTTAAGTTTTGTTTTCAGCGGAACGGGACTAGTACGGTTAAGTAAGGGGTAAAGCATACCACGGACGCGGGTAGCTTTTTTGGTTACGTCTTGAATGTGTTGGTTGAATGTAAGTTTACGTCCAATCGTGACGCCTAAGTATTTGGCCTGTTTTGACCAGTTAACGGGTTGGTTATCGATGGTTAGAGGTGGAATGTGGGTTGTATCAGAACGCCCGAAGAGGACGCCTACTGTTTTGGTCGGGTTTATTTTGATTCGCCACCTGTGGAACCAGTTGGACGCGAGGTTGAGTTGGTGTTGTAGTTGTATGGTTGCACGTTTGGGGTTTTTATTACTAGTAAAGAACATCGTGTCGTCAGCGAAGAGTGAGAGGTTGGCTTTAGGAGTCGTTGGAATGTCGTTAATGTACGTCAAGTATAGCGTCGGTGAGAGACAGGAGCCCTGAGGGACTCCTGCGAGTACGTGTCTGGTAGTAGAGAAGGAGTGTTCGATTTTAGTGGTAAAAGTACGGTCGGTGAGAAAGGATTGGATGATTTTTACGATTTCTAACGAGATGTTGAGTTTGGAGAGTTTGTAGAGTAGGCCTTCGTGCCAGACGCGGTCGAAGGCTTTCTCCACGTCGAGGAAGACGGAAGCAGTGTTTAAGTCGTTGTTAAAGTTTTCGCTCAGTTGGTGGGTGAGTTTGGTCAGTTGTAGTGTGGTCGAGTGTTCTGGTCTGAAGGCGAACTGTTCGGGACGGATTTTGTTTTTGAGTTTGTCTTGTAGGTGGGTGAGGATGAGTCGTTCGTAAATTTTGGACAGGGAGGAGAGGAGGGCGATTGGTCTATAGTTTTCGGGTTGTTTATGGTCTTTGCCTGGTTTGGGAATGGAGATGATGACTGCTTTTTTCCAGGAAAGGGGAAAGTAGCAGATTCTGAAGGCGCTGTTGGTGATCCGAGTAAGGGACAGTATAACGTTGTTCGGTAGGAATTTAAGAGCCGTGTTGGTGATGAGGTCTTCACCTGGGGCTTTCTTTTTGCGAAGGTTGCGAATTATGTCTTGTATCTGGCCGGGAGTGGTAAAGAGTTTAGATCGGGTGATGTCAAGGCCTTGTAGGTACTGGGAGTGAGCGGTAACGTCTGGTAAGTCGGGGCCGGGGTTTGTTTGAAATTGACGTTCGAGCGAGTCGGCTATCAGCTCTGCTCGTTCGTTGGCCGGAAAAACTAGGCCGTCGGGGCCGGTTAGTGGGTGAGATGCTGGACGTTTGTGTAAGAGACATTTGTTGAGTTTGTATATTGAACCGTCTTGGTGGTCTAGTGAGTTAAGAAAGATGTCCCATTGGTCAGTATTGTGCGTTGCGAGTAAGGTACGTATGAGAGATATTTTGGCGTTTAGTTGTCGTTTAATTGTCGGGTCGCGGTTTATTTGCCATTCGCGGCGTATACGGTTTTTGTCTTGTATTTCCAGTTTAATGTAGTCTGGTACTACAGTGGACGGGTGATTGCGTGTCGGTACGTATACGCTGGATTCAACCGCTTGTTGGATATGTTTTGTGAGGTTTTCGATTGCCAGGTCGATAGACTCACGGTCGTTGGTCGGTTGAGTGGTTGAGTTCGGTAAGTTCGCGAGAGTTGTCGTGTATTTTTTCCAGTTAATAAACCGATTCGTAACCGGTGGAGAAGAAGAGATCGGAGTGCAGAGTGTATCTAGAAGAATGGGGTTGTGGTCGGAAGATAGTTCGTTGAGGTTAGTGATTTGGGTTTGATAGGGTAGTCGTACGAGGGCGATGTCGAGTATGTCAGGTCTGTATCGTGTGCATGTCGGGAAATGTGTGGGAGAAGAGGGAGCAGTTACAGAGTAGTCCGATTGTTGTACGTGGTCAAAGAGGACACGGCCGGCAGCGTTAGTCGTGTGGCTATACCACAGCGGATGTTTGGCGTTGAAGTCGCCTGCCGAAATTTGCCACTCGGCACTCTTTGTCAAAAGGTCGAGGTCGTTTGTCGTTAGTAGGGTTCCGGGTGGTTTGTATACGGCTGAAATAAGTACTTCGTGGCCGTTGAGTTGTACGAGGATGGAAGAGGTTTGGATGGTTGTGTTTAGGGTAACTGGTTGGTGGACGATACGTCGGTTGACGAGAACGGCCGTGCCTCCGTGGGCGGGCGAGCCCCACACGGGTGGCAGGTCGTTCCTGTACGTAAAAAAGTTAGGAATGTGAAGTCTGGCAGAGGGTTTTAGGTGGGTTTCGTTAAGTAGGATTATGTCGGTTTTCAGTTTTAGTGCTAAAGAGCGCAGTTCGTCAAGTTTGTGGTTAATGCCGTTTGAGTTCCAAAATAGAATTTTTAAGTTATCCATTTTGGGGGGATAGTATGGTTAAGAATGATTGTATTGCTGTTTGTATCAGGGTTTTGGGGTCCTGGTTGTTTACTATGGCTGTTAAGAGGTTGGTCAGGAGGTTTAAAATGAGGGACAGGTTAATTTGTGGGGCTTCGGGACTGGTCGGTTTTGGTGGTGGTGGTGGTGGGGGCGCTTGGCCGGTGGTGGCTGCAGCGTACGAGTGGGTTAGGGGTTTTATTGTAGTTGTTGGTGGGGGCGGGGGTGGTGTAAAAGATTGAGTTGTCGGCGGCAGGGTTTGAGGTTTGGTTGTTGGTGGTGCGATTTTGGGTTTTATCGTCAAGAGATGTGGGCATCCGCGGAAATTAGCCGTATGGGGCCCGCCGCAATTGCAGCATGTCGGGGTTTGCTCGGGAGTTTTTTGGCATTCAGATGCCAAGTGATTTCCTGCGCACTTGACGCATCTGGGTAGGTGGCCACAGTTACGGGAACCGTGTCCAAAACGTTGGCACGAAAAACATTGTGCCGGGCCGGAAGGTTTAAGGGCTTCTACCGAGATTGTAAGATAAAATAGGGAGTTGAGAAGGAAGATATCCTTGGCGTTCGGGGTTGCCGCAATGTGTACGAGGCACATGGGCATCGGTTTTTCGGGAGTACCGAAACGGCGAATGTATTTTGTTTGGAAGTTTAGGGTTTCTAGTTCGGATTTTAGATCGTCAGTGGTGATGTCGGTCGGTATGCCCTTTAGAACGACCTTAAGGGAACGATCTTCAGGGAGGCTGAAGGTATGGAATTCAGTTTTGCTGTCAACTAGGACTTTCTGAATTTGTCGGAAGTGGGTGGGGTCGGTAGTTTGGACAGTTATTTGTCCATTGGATGTGGTTTTGGCTGTAATTGCCGATGGAGTGAAGTTCGGAAGTTTGTAGATGGTTGGTGCGATTTTTCGCCAGGACGCAGAGTTTAAGATTAAGGGGGGTGGCCTGATTTGCTTGGGTTTGGCTGATGTCGGGATTTGTTGTTCGGATGTTTTGGCTGGTGGAGGTTTAGTAGTCGGGGCGGAGTGTTGGGCAGATTTGTTTGACTCGGTGTCGGAAGAGGAGCAGTATGACGACATTGATGAGTCGGTCGTCGGAGTTGGAGAGGGGGGGGAATCCCTCTGTGGACCTTTTTGGATGGTGGACGGTGGGGATGGTGAGGCACGTGGACGTCCCTTCTTGGAACTCCCGGGTGTATGCGCGGGGCCCTTCCGCTTGTTAGCTGTTTTGCCCATGGCAAGACCGTAACAAACTCAGGGTTTTTCCACTGTAGCTCTGAAAAGAGCGATTTTCTGGTGGTGTGACGGGTGGGTTTAGGGGGGTTTGGTTTGGTCAGGGATGGGATTCTGCGGCAATGAGAGGGCGCGGCCCCTCGACAGATAAACGGTGGGAGGTGGATACCCGTCGCTTTCGCGACGGCTTACCTTGGGCGCTGGTGCCCTGTCGGAGTAGCGGTGAAAACGGCTGTTGATTTGGACTACGACGTCGCTTCCGCGGCGGCTTTGGTGGGCGCTGTTGCCCTGTTGAGAGCGGTGAAAACGGCTGTTTGCGTTGCTGACGCTTCCGCGGCGGCTTGTTTTGGACGCTGATGTCCTGTTGGAGTGAACCGGCAGTTGACGGTTGGCGATCGGGTTTGACCCGTGGGCGCTGTTGCCCTGTTGAAGGTACTGCTTCAGAAGCTGGATGCAGTGTTGAACGGCAGAGTAGGTGTTCACAGGCTGGCTGTTGACTGAATGCTGACTGGCGTGTGGACGACTGTACCGTTGAGAACTAAATGATGATGCATCGTGACGATCAGTAAAATGCACCCGTATATATACCAGTTTTTGTTGTTGTGGCTGTTTTCATTGACGGAGAGTTCTGTTATGACGAGTGAATATGACTTCGATCCTATGATCTATTCTGCTCCGTTGATGTCATTTTCGCTCGTCATAATCGTTGAGCATACTTGTGAAGATTCACCTAGTTCTTATCCGTATGTACGGTTGCTCGTATGATTCTGTCTTGATATGTGCATTAAATTGGTGGCCGTGAGAACGGCCGTTTTATGTGTTGTTGTTTGTGCCGTATCAAGGTTCGAGTTATCGCGACTCGACTGTATAAGATATTATGAATTATGATAACTACGTCATGCAATGTTTTTGGAAAAATTGATTAACCATGCCTTATGCAAAATGCGTCTTAATTGAAAAATAAAATATTTGTTTCAAAATAGAATATATGACAATATTTAAATATAATATATCCTAGACTGACAAATCATCTCTGTTCAGAATCGTTTTTCGTATACAATGATGCCTATCATTGCATTCAAATCTAACTTACCCTAATCAGAGGTCCACCCCACCACCAGGCACGTATCCAGGGGGGTCCATGAGATCTGGACCCCCCCCTCAAAAAAAAAATAAAAATAAAAAAATAAAAAAATTTTTGTGCACCGGCACATAAAATCATTATCATTTTAATTAAAATAAAAATAAAATACGTGTTATTCAAAAAAAGGTATCCTCAAGTACATCTTCATTTTTAGCTGCAGTGGAAAAAAGTAGTTTTATTATTTCTTCGTTAGTTTGCGAACATCTTTTAAACTTTACGCTTCCGTTATCGCATTACCTACAAGATCCTGCACGTGACCTTTCATCTGCTATGAACTACGCTAACGACATTATAAATAAACTAAAACATTTAAGAAATAACTATATTGAAACATTCTCATCTATTTTTCAAGATGCTAATAAATTGAGAAAACTATATTTTGATTCAGAAATTGTATGTCCACGCATTATAAAATACCAAAAACACAGAGATAATTATGATTGTAATATAACACACCGGAAGAATACTATAGAACATCGATATTTGTACCATCGATAGACGGTTTCATTTTAAATTTGGAAAACCGTTTTAAACAAAACAATGTTGTTTTATCATCAATTGAAATCTTATTGCCAAAATTTGCCTTAAAACGAAAATGTTTCAAAACTTAAAAATTTAAATATATTTTACGAAGATCGTATATCGGAAAAAATGGCTTGTTCTGAATTTTTATTATGGTGTAAAAAATGGGTAAATGTAGAAAAAAAACCCACTGAAATGATGGATATTTTTAATGCATGTGATGCAAAGTTTTACCCAAACATATATTTCTTATTGAAAATCTTTGCAACACTACCAGTTTCAACAACAGCAGTTGAACGCTCATTTTCAACACTAAAACGCTTAAAAACATTGCTTTGTAACAAAACTGGAAATGAGCGTTTAACGGGACTTGCTCTTCTGTCAGTACATTGGGAAGTGTCTATCTCTACAGACGAAGTGCTGGATGTAATGGCTAAAAAAAACAGAAAATTAATATTATAGACATCACTACATCAGTGGAAAATTTTAAATAATAATAAATTGTATTTTGTATTGTATTGTAACTTGTAACTTGATTTTAATTTGTCAGCTAATAAAAAAAAAGGTTTTATATATCAATTAAGTATAAAAATTGTACTAACAATTTATTTCGACCTCCCCCCCCCAAAAAAAAAAAAAAAAAAATCCTGGCTACGTGCCTGCCCACCACCTAATGTACAGCAGAGCGATACCCACTTTCCCGCTTTTTTTTTTTATTCATTAATTTCAATGACAGAAGCCATCAGCGTAAAGCGAGCTTACTTTTTTACAAATTTAAAAAATGTACACAAAGTTTTTATAGACGATACCGGTGATGGTTCTACTGAAAACTCAACTAAAATACAGTAAGTATAGTATAATTAAATCGTTGATAACCTTTTCTATCATTAATTGGATGTACCTAAGTACCAAGGTTTATAGATTATACAGGTTGTTCTCAATCCGAAATTCTTAAAAAGAAGGAGTGGGGAAGATTATTTCGTGACGTCATTGTCGTACAGCTATCGTACGGGGCGCGGCGTACACACTACACATTACCAAATACCAAAATACAGATTACACACAATATTATGAAAAAAGTCCCCGATAAAAAAAATCAGTTGCATATTATATAAAAATATGTAAAATATAAAATTATAATAAATTAATTGATCTGCAGAATTATTTTCATAAAACTTTGACACAAAGTGTTCAATGGGGAACTTCATAATATAACAAATTTATTAAAAATGTTATAAAAAAGTAAATCTTATACAATAGGTAATATTATTTAAAAAATATAAAATGTATTTATTCAGTTATAAATGAATTCTTTCTTATATTTTGACGTATTTATTTTAAAAATTAGGAATATCTGCAGATTTATCTTCATCAAAACGTTAACATAAGGCGTTTAATCGAACATCATAATACATTTACCAAAAAATTTGAAAAATGTATATCTTATATAATAATATTATTTAAAGAATATAAAAATGTATTAATTCAGCTAATCAGTTATAAAGGATCTCTTCCTTATGACCTATCCTTAATAATTTGTTTGATTTTCATGGCTCCTCTTGAACCTTTATTAGCAGCATGACAATGTTTTTGTTCAAAACGTATGGTTTATAATTTCTTACGGTTCAAATCGGTAATTAATATTGCTGCACATTGCATTGATGCACTTTTTGGACATTTTTATCGAATGATACTTTAGCATTCATTATATATAGTAAAAGTATACTCGTGTAATGCAATTTTATCATTTTCTTTACTTGATTTTTACAAGTTCCACGTTAAATACACGCGTACAAATCGAAACTAATACGAAACTAGATACGTGGTACGATAGGTACCTGTAAATGATCAGCGTGTGTGAAACTGTCAAATTATAGCTTATATGTCAATTCATTGTCATCTACTATCTACAGATAAGATTTGTCAACCCAATTTATTTTATAAATAATATACAGTAAGTTCTCGTTACAACGAATACCGATACAACGAAAAATCCCGTTATAACGAAAGTAATAGAAGTTCCCTGCCGAAAAGCTATTAAAACAATGTTAAACTAATCTCAATATAACGAAATGATTGATTTTTAAAAATCCCGATACAACGAACTATTTGTACTTGCAATGTGAAGGAAGCTATCGAATGGATATGCGGAGCTTGGGATGATATCAGTCAATCAACAATAACTAACTGTTGGAAACATGCAACCACAACCAAAGACGCCAATTCTGTTTCAGAAGTGGCCGAATATGATGAATCAAATACCCACGATATCCAACAATCTGAGTTAGAGCAAATTTGGAGCACTGCAAAAAAGAAAACGTCGCTTCCCTACGACGTGAATTTAGAAGATTATCTTGGTGCAGATGACAACGTTTCAACATGTTATGAACTAACCGAAGTAGACATCGTTCAATCCATTAAAGACAGCAAAGATGAGGCCACCGATGAAAGTAGTGGAGACGAAGACGAAGAAGCTGTGATGGGAAATGATGTGCGCAATGTCACTTCATCAGAAGCCTTAACAAGTTTGGAAGTAATGCGAACATTCATTACATCACAGAGTGATGTACCAGACTTCATCTTTACAAACATTCACCAACTACAAAATTATTTACTTTCTATTAAAACAGCAAACCTTGTTCAAAAGAAAATTGTTGATTTTCTATAATAAAGTTATTTATTTTTTCGCAAATTATTTACATTTGAATTATTTATTTATTACATACATATTTGAACTATACATATTCGAATTTTCAAAATTTCGTTACAACGAAATTTCCGTTATAACGAAAAAAAAATGTGGTCCCTTGGAGTTCGTTGTAACGAGAACTTACTGTATGACATAGGTAAAAAGTATAGTGGAAATATCGTTGTTTTATTTATACTGAAACGGGAGACTAAATTACCAGTGACTTTTTTTGTTTACCATTATACACAATAAAATAGTTCAATAGTTGTTAATGTTTCTCTGTGCATTTTTTTTGTATTGAATATTTTTATTTTATTTCTACTTCGTGATTTACAATGGCAGCGAAAGGTGCAAAGAAAGACAATAACATAATTATTCATTTATTTTATTTTTATAATTATGTAGTATGACGTATTGAACAAATTACTGATATTCAATAAATTTATTTATTCCTATAACATTTCGATATTATTTAGTGTATATTTTGTATTATGTATATCATATTATTATAATATATATTAGGTATATTATTTATACTATTTGAACATATTTGTTTATTTAGATTGTGAGTGGTGATTTTAATGATTTTATAATATGTTTTTGATTATATTTTTTTTTCTTGAAAACAATAATTAGTTATTTATTAATTTATCATATATATTTGTATCACTTATGTATTTTTTTAGTAGTTATTTATTTCCTATTGCCTATTATTAACCTATTTCCATGTTGTGTTTTATTAAATACATACAATTAAAATAATAAATAAATTATTTATGGAAAGTAAAACACTAAAACTATAGGTACAAGTGTACAACCGCCCTGCTGCAGTATATCTACATCAAAATCTGTACGACAATGACGTCACACGGTATGATGGAGCTGCGGAGGGTAGGCAATATATACACGATTTTGAGGCAACCTGTATAATCTATAAACCTTGCCTAAGTACGTGGGGCCAAAATAAAATGTAAGTTCTGAATTTAATTATCAATGTTCATAATCACTGTTTAATGTCATTATGTTAATAATATTAATGTATAGACTTTAGGTCTTAGGTGTACCTATAATTTATAACCATGATACTGTAGAGTTACTATACCGAATTGCACGTAGGTACAATGAACATATTTATTTAGTTTGATTTATTATTTTATTCTATAACATTTTGTTTCTAAAACATAATTTTTTATAAATTTTGACACTTTCTAACATATATTTTTTAAAAACGTGATTCTTTTAATAATCTGCTTTTTAAAATTCGATATTCTAAAAGTTACTTACTTTTTTTAAATTTGCTCCGGAATCTTTACTTAGGTTTCAGGTATATCGTATAACACCTACCGTATATTATATTATATTATATATATTACTTGTGATAAAATAAACAACTAGGTATACAGGTATATATCAGCTAGTAATATTATATACACTGAGAGACCATCTCCGCTCAGAATCGCTTTCAGAATGGAATGATTTATCATTGTATTCAAATATAACACCAATATGACTATATATATAGTGGTTACTTAATGATGAGGTTGACATCTACTGCGCAACAGAGTGATTACCTTCTTACCCACTTTTATTTAGATTTTAAATTAATATCGATCTCCTTATAGCAGAAAGACATAATTTGAGTGAGTAATGTTTTAATCATTTAATCAGAATTTATCAGTACCTAAACTATTCAACCTATTCTGACAACCACCTACATCGTCTCAAAAAATGCTGATGTCTTGATCTCTTAAATTAGTAATTTAACAAAGTTTTATTAATAGATAGCCTATCTCATCAAGTTAATATCTATTGTTTTATTTTTTTATACAAATGTAATCATATTTACTTATTGTGCTTTTTTTAAATACTAAGATTGTAAGTTTTCTAAATAAAACTGTGCTTATATTATCTTTGAAAGTTGAGTCATCTGGGTTACTGCAACTTTTTATGACACTAGTAGTCTGTGCTCTATTAGTAAGTATTTATAAAAGTTAATCAAAAAATTAAAAATTGAAATTTTAAAAGTTTTCAAGTTGGATATTCAAATTGCAAATGTAATTTTATTTAGTCAGTGATAATATTTATAATCGTTTCAGTTAAGTTTTATTTTATTAAGCTTTATTGTTTTATGTAATTAGCACAATAATAGCTTATCTCGAAGACCAATTGTTATTTTAAGTGAACTTTATTAATATAGATATTGTAAAATGCAGTATATTGTTATGAAGTAAACCTATAATAAATCATCATTTTCTTTGATAATAATCTTTAAATATTTTAGCGAAATTGTGAGAACTGTGTCTTCAAATTATCACGAAAGAAATATTTTTAGTTTTATAGAAATAGATATTATAGTTAAAACATGATTGAGTATTTGAATTTGAAATCGTTATTTTAGGTTTACAATGTTGAAATATTATTAATAGTTTATAATGTTGTCATAATGTTTGAAATAATATCATATATCTATACATATATTTTATTTTAGTTAAAGCATAATACGCTTTTAGAGTTTCAGATTTTTCGAAACTTAATTGGAACATTTTTTCTACAAGTTTAGTGCTTATATGAGATCAAATTGCTAAAAAAAAAGTATTAATAATAAAACATGGTCATTATGTTTAAAAATATTACATTTTGTTGAAATTCAATCTTCAAACGCTGAAAAACTTATTTTAAACGATTTGTGAGGTTTTTGAATCGTGGTGGGGGTAATGAAAAACGAAATAGTAGGTATTAATTAAACCAATGAACTTCAGAATTGGTCACAATATAAAAATCTTTAAATGAGAAATTGAATTGTAAAATTAATTAATTTAGTATAGCTAATATATACTACAAAGCGAATTAATATAGAGATATGATATCTTATACATCAAAGTCGTAACTATTATAATTATTAAATGTATATTATTATATTATTATGTTTATCAGCGATATCTAATTACGATATTTGATATCCTTGTTCATCAATAAGTATAGAGACTGAAATAATTGTTTTATTATAGCAGCGTAGCATGATAATTTTGTGTAATTACTAAGTTAATAATTTATAAATGTATTGATTTATCGTAAATACTTCAAATATATATATATAATAGTTATTAATTAGTTACAGATTTACAACTGTTTAAAACTAGAATTTATAGACCGTTGACACAAGGAATAGAAGTTTTTATTTTTGTTTACCTATACTGTGTATTTTTAAGCAAAATGCACAGTTTTAAAATTGTATTAGTGTAGTTTATAATCTAAAACTTATATCGTTACTGGTTAGTAATGCCTAATAAACAAAGAGTGACTATTTTTTTACATTTATCTCAAAATATGATAAATACTTAATAGATAGAAACAGTATTCCTATTGCCTTGTTAAGCCACACGGATACAAAATGCTAATGCAGTACTTACCAAAAATATCACGTAAACGTGTTCACTTTTAAGTCGAGACGTACCTTCCCATTTATATGATGGTATGCCTAATACTGAAATAGAAGTCACAGACCATCGTTCAAAATTTCATAACCTTTCATTTATAAATATTACACATTATATCATTTACATCTTATACTCGTTCCTAATAATGTCCTTATTATAAATATTATATATATATACATAATTATATTATTATTATGTATTATAGAACTACGAATGTTTAATACAACGTCAATTTCTATATGGGTCAACCAAAAACAATTAATTAATACGTATGTATTATTATAACATGTATATAATATACATATTTCAATATTTGTGTAATACATGTGTAGTGGCTATGTGCGTATGTCAACAGCATTAAGCCAGAGTGATATCAATTAGGGTTGTTGGCAGCGTGATCCACGAATACGCCGAAGAGATTAACAGCTTTGACTGATCGTCATCGGAATAAAGCCGATCGTTTATAATAATATTTTGTATATTATATAATTACGTGTATTTTTTTAATGTAAGATACTTATCATTTCAAAAACAATGAATGTTCTTCAAAATATTTTTATTACACGTTCCAAAGTAATTTCTAGAGTATTTCGATAATATAATCGAATTTAGATCAAGAAGTGGTTAATTTGGGAGGTTTTTAAAATATATGTGCTGCAGATTGATGTGTCATAATATAATATATTCAGTGGGAAAATCATAATACCATATACACGCAATACGTTTTGTCGGGCTCAAGTAAAATCACATCTCATTATATGCAATATTCGCATATAATAGTCATAAGAACAATATGATATCCACAGTTTGCACAAAAAAAAGAGCCATATATTTCTCTCTTAAAAATTCCCTACACATATGTGTCCACCAAGCCTATTTTATATCGGCTGCTAGCGAGAGACAACTACCACTGCAAATGTCGGTGAATCATTTTGCACGCGAGCTTTTGTACCACGAAATAATGTATGATATATGATTTTTCCTGCGACCCGGAAAACAGATATAACGGTGATGCTTATTTTTTTTGTCTCTCGTCTCTCTCATACTGTATAATATATTATATTGTATAATGTTTCATATTGCAACGGTACTGGTGGATTTCACACATTTTGTTAGTAAGCGGGATGATTTAACAAACGTGCTCATTTCCATTTTTTACTTTTATAATATATTTATTTGAATTCTAATTTTTTGAATTTTAAGTAGGTATACCTTAGGGTAATATTTTCAAACTTTTGGATTTTTGCGTAATTTAAGGAATGTTCTGTGATGATACAAACTTCCATTTTTAAAATTAGAACCAACCTTTTTTACAGTAAAAAAATGTCGAAGTATCTAAATCTATATTCGAACGAGTATAGATTCTAAGTTATAATAATGTAGGTACATACCCAACAATGGCAATAGTCGGAAAATTTTTAAAAATGCTTTACAGAACTTTATTTTAAATTATACTTACTATATTTTAATCTCATACAATTTGTACAAAATATAAAATGTTAATTTTATTTACTATAATTTTTAAATCATCGTAGCTTACACATCTTTCAAAATCCTGGTCTTATTATCATTATCCTTAGCATTTATAGTTAAATATCTAAAATCTAGTCATTCAAATTTTGTTTTGGAAACATCGACATTTTTAAAATATAATATAATTACAGTGTAAAAAGTGATTATCATTCATATGAAAAGAAAGTTAATATCACCACAAGAAACTCTTTAAGTGGTACAAAAAAAAAAAACCATCTAGTAGGCATCATTGAAAATTAAAAAAAAATCAGAATTTTGAATAATTTTATTATCAAATGAAAAAATGGAAATTAGCACAAAACATATTCTGTTAAATGGAAAATCACTTAATACATTATGCTAATTCTATACTAAAGTTATAGGTATATCAAACCTGAGTAATCTTTTCGATTCACGATTTTCATTTTTCGCGAAAATGCATAACTGATTCACCAATTACCAGTCATTTAATCTAATAAATATATCACTCTAGACAAGAACTTAGACTAGTCTAACTAGTAAAATTTTTTTTTTATTCAAACCACCCTAAGGTTTTTTTTACTATGATGATCAATTTCTTGAGAAAAACATTTCAAAAGTGTACATAAATATTAAATAATTAATAAATAATTAGATATTTTACACTATGCTGCTAGATCTGAAAAAAATATTTTTAATAATGTAAATAAGAATAATTACACATTTTATAAAAAGAAACAAATGTAAACTGGTTATTACTTGAATATTACTTGTATAACATAATAGGATAAATTTCTTAAATATTATAATTTGTTAAATATAGATTACATTGTATACTATAACAACTAATTTACCTCACTACAAGCTATTCTTAATGTAGTAAATCATATAAAAAAATACATTGTAATTCATTGGAGAATTATTTTAATTAAATTAAAAAAAAAAAATTAATAATAGATGAATGAAAAAATATTTGGATTACTACTCTCAGTGAAGAGGCGCCGGCATTAGTCTAATATTTTGTACTTATATATTATTATGATTGATCGTCTTCATGTATCTTGAGAATTATCGAGTAGTTAAATTGCTTCTGAATTGATGTATCAACAGACTTATTCGTGTTAGCGGGTAAACTTAGTATTCACGTCCTGGAAAGTGGTTATAATCAAATCTTGGCGGTTGATGTTGTTTTTGTTGTATCGGTACCGGCCGTTATAAATTTATATTAATATGTACTTTAACTTTAAGATACATAAATATTTATTAAGTATAATATAAGCATGGGCTTGGTATTATATCGCTTTGACTCAGTTTTACAGATGGTGCTATAATACAGTTAACGTTCATTATCGTTTATTTATCAGTGACATACAGATTATTATTTATAATATGTACAAGTGGTTAAAACCGTTAATGTCGTTTCACATTCTCAAAAATGTATAATCTGTATGCAATGTGCATAATATAATATATCATATTGGTCACGAGTAGGTATTAAACCGAACTACGATTTGTTTGAATTTCCATTAAAACAAACAGTTTTCTATGTAATATAATGTTCGAGCGTGCGCAAAAATCGTTCTTTCGTTTCCCCAAGGTATTTCTAATCGATAAATTAAATCGTATGCAAAATGTGTAACTTTGTATGGTGATTAAATTACTGAAAGTAAATAGTAGCTTCGGTTAAATATCGTTAGTTAATATTGACAATTAAATGTACTTTAATCTGAAAATACTTTATGGATCTGCTTAAACACATTATTTGTTTGGAAATTATTCAACTGTGCTGTAATTTGTTTAATTATTTTGAGTACGAATTGGTTGAATAATAATTACACATTATACGACTTACAAAAATATCTTGAAGTACCTATGTAGAAGTGTATGGCTCTTAATTTAATTATTTGTTATTAATTTTGCAGAAAAAACGTGGGTACATAAAGATTTAATTATATATTTTATAACTTTGGTGCAGACATCGAAAAATAAAGACAAATCGTAAATATATCAACAAACTAACTTAACAATTATGGGTTATCTTGTAAGTGTGCTACACAATATAGGTACACTAATGAATTAAAGTAAATTGTTAACTTTTATATTTAACGAGTAATTTATTTCCTTTTTTTTTCTAAATACGTGATCAAACTGAATAATAGCAAGCAGTGTAAATTTAGTACAATACAGTGGAATTAGATATACATAGTTATATTAAGTATAAAAGTAAAAACTAATAGAAAACGTGATTAAAATGTAATGTACCTATCTACCTAACCTACCTACGTTTTATAATTTTTAATATGTAAAAAAAAAAAACTAAACTGTAATTAAAACGTTCTCTTCTGATGCATACCCTATATTTTTTTAATGTAAAAAAATGGTTGAAAACTGAGTTATTTGAAATTTTTTTAACAATAATTTTTTTTATATAGTTTTAATAGTCTTAATTTTAACGTTTTTTTTTTATCCCTTTAAATGTATAACCTCTTTGTCTTACTACGCGACTACGCATATTAACTATTATTATTTCAAAAGTTCATCTCCATAAATTTCTTTTAAATATTAAGATAACATCAATTGGAGCGTTACAGTTATATAGAGATATATTATAAATTATAGTGTAGGTGTGTAGAATGAAAATAACTATTCCTTTAATCGTCAATTCTAATTAAAACTTCAATAATTCAGTGTTGAATATTATGTTTAAAACAAGACCTGTAATAAATCCGAGATTAGAAATGTTTAAGTTTTATTCAATTAAATACGAATAAAGTCAATTTTTTTGAGACAATAAATTATGTTCGTGATTTCAAGATTTCAATTTTATTTCCAGGCTGCTGTGGACAGAATTTATTGTATACGTTTGTTACGTTTAATATAAGAAAGTTTATTTTATAATGATACGTGTATTTTTTTTTTATTACTTTTAATTTGGTATGATATATGTACCATATACACCAAATTGAATTAGTGAAAAGTTGAGTGAGCATTTGGAACAATTCAATCTGTTGAAATTTTAAGATTCCTAAACCTATTTTCTTTTCATTGCGGAGGTACGACCGTTGTAACATTGTTTGATTATTAATCGGTTGTTTGTGTGTTGCCCATTTTCCACTATAATTTGGTTTCAAAACTCCAATATTGTTTTTTTTTTTTAATTGACAGCTATATGTATAAAAAAAATAATTGATAATTTTTTAATAATTATAAAATATTATTGTTGAATTATTAAGACTAAAAGGCCTACCTAAGTAATTTATAAATAAAAAAATGTGTTTTTCTTATATTCATTTGTTCAGTTGTACAGTTATTGATAATTGTTAAATGTTTTAAACGATTTTTACATTACGGGTAAAGCAGATATTTTGAGTGTGTATTTAATAAGCTTTTAAAATTTTTTAGGTAGTTTCATCAAACTATTGGACGATATAATTTATTTTAGGTTCTCTATATGGACACAAAAGTTTAAAGTCAATTGATTAATTATTATGTATTTATGTAACTCATGTGGTTATATGTACCTAATTTTGTTTTATAATATACTATTTTTTATTCATTTATTATTAGTAGAATAGTATGACAATGTCATATAATAACATAATAATTATATTATTAGTTTATTAAGCTTAACTATAATATTTTAATGATATTATTGTTGCTAGTTCAGGGGCGTCATTTAAGGTTTTTTTCCGGGTGTGCGAAGTTTCAAGCAGGCCATTTTGAAATTTCACCAGGCCATATAAAAATAGATATACATACGTATATGTATATTATCCGGCATTCAATTATTTCCATACATTATAGACCGGTTATAACAATTTGATTTTAATCATATAAATAATTGTGCATTCGTGGCTCGTACATTATTTTAGGCTTCAGCAAGGCGCAGGCCAATTGTAACATTCTAAAAGTAAGGGGTGCAACCGCACACCCTGCCACCCCCAAATGACGTCTCTGTGCTAGTTATTATGAATATATCTATTTATGTTTTATTTTTTCTTACGAATGTTAAAATAAATAGATGAAAACAATATTATTCATTATTAATAGAAATATTTTTGTTCTTTAATTTTTTACCTAGAGTAAAAAATTTAAATTAATATTATTTTGTATTACGAATTACCATGTTTATCTATGTATTTTAAATAAAAGTTGGATAATATGAAATCATGAGTACAACTTTTAGTGCGTATTCTACTAATGTAATGTAAAAATTTCCAAAATATTCATGTAAACTTGATATACATAATATGGAAGTTTATTCTTAATATGTTTTAGTTATGTTATTTAATACCATTATAATATTCATTTTTTGTAAGAGTGTTAGTTTAACTAATTATGACGTTTCTTTAATTTAGTTGTATTCGCAGGTTGAATCATAATGTAATATGTAATATTCATAAAGAAATATAAATTAAAATCAAAACTAGTTAGAGGAAAATTAAATACTATACAGTTACCGAGTTTTCATTGACAGTTGTGTTTAAATGAGTTATTTTTACACAACAGTTGAAATGCGACAGAATACTGATACAACAAAAACATATAATTCGTGAAACATAAGGGTAAAAGTTTGAAACGTATAATAATATTATGTCGAAGAGCTTAATAATTTTTGTGTTTGAAAAGTAATAATTTTATACGAACCATTCTATTCTAGTTTCATCGATACAACCCAGCCAATACCATATGAGTGGGACTCTGCAGTATAGGTAGATGTTGTAAACACGTATACTGTACTGTAAACTTTAATTTGGCATCCGTTCAAAGTTTCCCCATTACTTCCAGATCTTATATCCATACTGAAAAACGCGTGGCAGAGAAGTCCACAGAATGCTGCAGCCTGCAATATTGTTCGCTGTAGCGTGCACACGGCGCGCGGAAACAATGATTTCCAAGTGAAATTGCCTCGGCGTAATAGTTTTTGGTAGGAATTCCAATGTACAAAAAAGATAGACCTAACTACTTGCAAACATTGTCGTTGTGCGTATGATGACTGTAATAGCACCGTGTAACCTTAAAAAATCTTACTGCCCCTGCAGTGCATTGCATTGTATTTTATTATTATTATTTTTTTTTATTTACCTCGAGACCAGAAACTATGGACATTAACTGTTTTAGGAAAAAGGTAGGTGTGTGACAAGGATTTGTCACTAAGAACCTGGGTGGTCACCCATCCGGGAACTAGTGGAACCGGTCGATGCCGTGATTTGTGACACAGTGTATGGTGTTATAATAACTAATAATTATATCCACCAAACGCCGAATTTAATTAATAAATACGTTTATTGTCCCCCTCGGAATATCCATAGCGAATTTAGTTTTCGTCGGGAAAATTTTAACGGTAGTATATAGTTAATACCTACTATGTACCTACGGGAGTAAATCAGTGAGTATGTTGCACCTGCAGCTATAACACGTTATGTAATTTTTAGGATAAATATAAAGATATTTGCTTATTTCCCGGAGTCGCTATAGTAATATATAAATACGATATTTTAATGTGATATATTATATCTCGTAATAAATGTATTAAGTGACAATGCACACGTGCATATTGCTTGACGAATATTTGCGTAATAATAATTATTTTCATGACAACTTACCTACAGGTATCATATTATATAAACGGATTACTACTCCGTAGCGCTTTTCATTTAGCCTCATCACACTTCCTCCACTATATTTTATATTATACATCTTTTCATTTTTATTTCTTACAACTGAAAATAAAAATTTAAAAATTTGTTTTAATTATTTTTGGAAAATTTCAAAAATGCCAATTTGTAAATATGACTATAAGAACACATTTGATGGTAATATATCTTAGTCAAGCAGCCAAGCAGTTTATTTGTTAGATATCGATATTTTTTTGGAGTAAATTAATTTAAAACGTAATAATTTTTTTTCAAAGTAGTTTTTTTTTGTGGGAATTTCCTGACATGCGTATATGTCTCAAATTATTTACCATCCATATAATTTTGTCATACATTTAATTATCTTCATTTTTTTTTTTTACCAGATATTATTATTGTTACATCCTGTATACACAAAATATTACAATAATAAAATAAGTAAAATTATAGCATTCACATATACGCTAGATCGCCGTGCCGTGTACCTGCTCCTTCCGTCATATAAACACACTACATTGGACAATTTTGCAAACATCGCCGACTTTTGATACAGAATAGGTAATGCGCGGAAACTCACTGTCGACCAACTGCAAGAAAATCATCGTACCACACCGTCGCTTCCGTATACATATAAACCATATATAGTATCATACATATTATTTAATTTATCATATATTCGAATGTTGTGCAAATGTGCAATTTATATATGTGTACACACATACACACACACACACGCATATTAGCTGTGATATTATATTCCATGCAAATTAAATGTGCACATGTTGTGTTATAACTAATTAATTATATAAATATATATAGTTATCGTTATATAATTACAGTCGCAACATATTTTGACTCAAAATTGAACAAGCATAGACGTCGGATTGTAATTGTTTTGCTGTATGTCTATACTTATTATTTTATATACGTCTACGCTCTGTAACTCAAGTAAAATTAGTATCTAATTAAATTATTGTACGCATGGTGTTTCCCGCGAGATCAATATAACACTCGTGCTTACAGAGTTATTATTATTATTATTATTTAATTAAGTATTGCGTACATATTACGAATTCCAGTAAACCTTAATTGGTTCTTAGGTTATCCGATTACATTCAGAAAATTTAATTTTTAAATTTTTAAAATAATATAAAATCAATCATTAATTAAAATATGAAATATCTATAAAAACAAACAAAATATTTTACAAACTTATTATTACAAACTTATTATTACTTATAAAAATAATATTAAAACAATATATTTGATTAATACAATAATAAAGTCGATTAAAATAAAAATAGTGTGGAATTTGTGTTGTTAAAAAATATATTTCATAAAAAATCCTAATACTAATTTCAATACTTTGCGTTGCTTGTGCTTACTAATTATACTACTTATGTCTCAATCAGAATTTTAAAATAGCTACGGGGAAAAATTTGTTAGGATATGTAGGATCAACAATCTGTTAGAAGATTTGGACGTAAGTAGCCATGGAACAATTCCTTTCCGTTTGAGATATGATATCCGGTCACGAGGACCAGGACCATTTAGTATAATAAATGTTTATGTACTAATAAGGCGGTTTTCATTTGGGTGACTGACCTAAAATCTCATATCGTTTAGGTGAATTCATATATCATTCGGATAAAATTTATTTAGACACTTTCACACCTAACATGTCTAATACGTTGTCTGGCCGAGATTATGCATGATATATCGTTTGGCCAAAAGTTATATGGATTATGGATATTGGATACCTTATATATTTAATACATTTCCCTTCTCTTTTTAGAATTCCATAACAATCTAAGATCATCAGAAAATAATATTATTAGGTACCATATGTTTTTCTCGATTTAAAAAACAATTAAAAAAAATTATTTATTCCCAAGGGAAATATATATTTTTTTATATATATTATGAATCTATTTATAGATAATATCCATTTTTTGTTGTATAAGTGAAAGTAGGAAAATCACGTTTTCTAACACAAATAAATTAGATAAAAATATATTCTACTTATATTAATTTTTTCTATATCCTTAATTATTTTTTTCTATTAAATATTTTTATCGGAATAGATTTCAAGCATAACGCGAATAAAACCGAACGGATATTCTTACCAGATTTTGAGTTTAAGTCTAGATTTTATTTTATTTTTACACGCACTGTACTACTGTTACACAGTACTTACTTCTTATTTGATCCAACGCCAAAGACTTTAGAGCGTGAATAACAAAGTTCAGGATATATTCACTAAAACAATCAGTTAATTTTTCATCTAAACTATGTACGCTCTTGTACTAAATTAAATGTTGGGTCATTCGCCTAAATGAATGACGACCCATTAATATACTGTTATCGTGGACGTTGACACGTTTACTGTGTATAGGTACAATAATAATATTGTATTATGGTCAGGTTTAGACGGTGATGTCGGACAGGTACACAAAATATGTTTTGTTTTTCCACAGAAACGTTTAGTAACGTTTACGTGCGATCACGTTCGTAGTTTCGTGTCGGAAAGGTGCCCAGGATATCAAAGTAAGTCTGTTTTTATGCGTTATACAAGTTGGTTGATGAAAAAAACACACTACAATAAATGTAATACCAACACGAATAGTTATACTTCATAACAGTTTAATATAGAATAATATTTTTTACATTATTTTAAACCAATATTCAACGTTAAATTTTATCAAATAATAACATGATAATATATATTATGTTTTAATATCCATTCAATTATTTTGAAATGTAGATATAATATATATATTCATAACAATATGGTGAACATTAATACGAGAAAATCGATTGAAACATATAATTTAATATAATATTACATCAATATATTATTGTATTTTTTTTCACTATGTAACTTATACATTTTATATGTTAAAAATATCCTGAAATATCCTGCTGTGTGTAGGATTTAAAAATACACATTACACAAATCTATTGATATAAAGTTTCACAATGAAGTAACTCGAAGTTATACCATTCGATATTTTATAATTATTTCAATTATTTTACAAACGAAACATTTAATAATGCATATTAAAAACATTAAATTTTAAAATTTAAGAGTTTTTATCAAATTTAAATTTCCTAGCCTAGATAATAATATAATATTATAAAAGTACTTATAATTACTTATAATATTATAGTCTTTTACAAAAAATGCAACTTTCGTTGATAAATTAATATAATTCTTACTAAATTATCAATGATATAACTTGAAAAGTTTTAATCTATTATAATTTTGGTATTTTCATAAATATTTCAATACATATTTATTTATTTATAAAGAGTAGCTATTTATATTTCAAATGCCGTTTATTTAATACCAGTACTCGAATATTATTAACAATGGCAGTTTGTATTGATTTTATTTACTTATTTATAGTATTTTAAATACATTTTTCAAAAGTAGGTATTAGGCATGAGTTAAGTTTTCTGTTAACAAAAATTAGTGTCATATTCTAATAATAATATATTGAAATTCATGGTAAATTATTTTGAAGAAGTGTATATTAAATAATATTTTAATTGAACTGTTTTGAAATTTATTACATTAGCAAAATGTGAAAGAGGTTTTGTTATTCTAATATAACATGTTATGTATATTTTATTATTTGTATGAACTAAAGACAACTGCTTTAATAAAATTATTCATCTACTATTTTAATCAATATGAAAAAGTTGTAACTAAATTGTTCGAAATTATTTCAAATAGTCATAAGTAGAGCCCGGATTTATATGCAATAAAAAATATCAAAATATACCATATAATATGCAGTAAAATCATTAAAATATGCAACAAATATGCATTTACAAAATTCAAAGTTATATTAAGTATATATGAAAAAAATATAATAAAATGTAATATAATAATTATTTAAATATAGTTTAATATAATGTGTTTTTAATTTTTATTCTTTATTATTAAAATGAATAATTTAATGGTGCTCAAGTGAATCCTCGGTAAAACTATGCCGTCTTTCTGTTAATAAATGTTTATATATAGAAAATGATCGTTCACAATTCACTGACGTTATCGGGGCAAATTTGAAAGAGCTTAAAATATTTGGGTCTTGATAGTTTTCATTTAGTTCAACTGCTTCCGTTTCTGAAGTAAAAACTTCTGCGTTTTTATTTGCGCAGGAAATCCACTCACGAATTTTATAACTA
Source organism: Diuraphis noxia (assembly GCF_037042655.1). Classification (NCBI taxonomy): domain Eukaryota; kingdom Metazoa; phylum Arthropoda; class Insecta; order Hemiptera; family Aphididae; genus Diuraphis; species Diuraphis noxia. The sequence goes on from NW_028301712.1 coordinate 54,194,879, forward strand.
AAAGAACTACTAACTTTTGGCATTTTGTACTTTTGAAATTTTATATTAATTAGTATATTTTTTAGTACGGCAACTAAACAATGCCGATGTCAATTGCCAGCACGGTCGTAACTCGAGAACAGTTTACTAAATGTTTATTTAATAAACTGTAGGTAATATTATAAAATTAAATGAATTATATTGATAACGACGATATAACAATTAGATTACGTTTACAACAGATGAACTATCTATTTCTTTTAATACGATGGGATTACCTCAACTATTTCTAATGTATACATAATATGTTACATATAATACGTATTTTAAATTGAGATAGCTAAAACTGTGTCGTTATAATTCCACGTCCTACCCCGATTACCGACCAAAAATATTTTGCGACTGCTCATTCATTGAAATATGCAACAAATATGCATTTATAGACAAATATGCATTTATAGACAAATATGCATTTACAGTCAAATATGCAAAAATGTGCAAAATAAAAATTCAGCAGTGAATTCAAACTTGTATGATTCGTGGAGATTACTAATAAAAAATATAAAAAAGTTAAAAAGAAAAAATATGCAAAAACCTATGAATCCGGGCTTTAGTCATAAGTCATTAAAGTTAAAAATATTTTGAACGAAAACACGTACTAAAAAGTTTATAGATCACTTTAATTCTATACTAAGATTATGATATTAATTTTTTCAGCATTATAAATAGTGAAAAAAAAACAATTAATCAACTTTATTTATTGTCCAATACTAGGTTGCTATTGTAGAAATGGATTATAGATCATTTCAATGTTTAACTATCTAATTATAAACACAAAGAAGTTTCACTGTAATGGATGGTGTTATATGATGTCAACTGAACTGCAAATAAAATTGTGTAGATTGAAAATATAAGAGTAAGACCAAGGATTCACTCTTGCATTAGCTTTAGCTTCCAATCTTTTTTTAGTCACCACAATGAAAACATCAATATGTATTGTAGAAATACCCATTTTTTGGTTATTAATTTCTTTGATGTAAACATTTTGAAAAAATAATAAGTCTTCAGGGCTTCTATAAGCTACCAAAGTAAATTTCGTTTTGAAACATTAAAATTATAGAGACATTTTTTTTATTGTTACATAGTTTTGGTTGAGTATTGTGATTTTATAATAATAATTCAATAAGAGAACTGTTCCATTTATTTAATTATTTATCTCTCAATAAATTATTATTGTTAATTGTTAATTCTTAGTATTTTAGTTTATTTATTAATACCCATATAAGTAATTATAATTATTAATCATATATTATTTATGAATAATAAATATAGTAATAACAATGTTAAGCTTTAAGCTTCCATTTTAATCTATTTTTAGTTATGACAAAATAATTTTTCTTGTTTTCTGCAACAAGCTCTACTTAAAGAATTGAAAAAATTATAAATTATAAAATAGATTTGCTTAGTCATCAAATTAATAAAAATTTCACATGAATAAACTATTATCGAAGCTATTTTAGGTACATTTAGTTTAGATATTTATAATTTAGATCAGTAAAATTACCTATTGTATTAAATAGTCGTTTTTTTAATACTTACTTAGATATTTTTATAACATTATTAGTTATATATTATATATATGTATACGCGAGGATTTATCCATTGCGATATCTTCCGAAATAATGGAGATGAAGAAATTCTGGTTTTGTAATAAGAATAATTACAGGGATAAGAACTACAATTATTTCATATTTTAATTTATTTTAATGTTTTGGTAAAAAAGTTAAAAAAAATATATATTTTTATTTAATGATTTCCAAAAACATTCACGATAGTTATTTTGAATTTGAAGAGTTTATTTTTCTGAAAATATTGATGTTTCAAAATTTTATTTTCATAATTTCCTGTTTAAATTTTTTTTTAGTTTCGAGAAAAATTGAGAATTATTTAACACCGTAGAGTTATCAAACATGTGAAACGCAGTATCAGGCGCGTGCTGGTACGGCCGGTCGAACGATTTCTGTGTGCCTAGTTATAATCGTATTTTATTGCTTCAAAACTAGAAAAAATATTGAAAATCAAGATATAAATGAAAAAAAAATTTAGAATATTTTCAGAAAAATAAACTCTACAAAATGGCTATAGTCAATGTTTTTGGAAATAATTAAATAAAAAATATATACTTTTTTAACTTTTTTACCAAAACATTAAAATAAATTAAAAAATGAAATAATAATTGTAGTTCTTATCCCTGTGAGTCTTATAACAAACCAGAATTTCAATATCTCTATTATTTCATGAGATATCGCAATGGGTAAATTCTCGTGGGACATCCTGTGCCTATATTAAAACGATTTCTGTTTATTCATCATATTGATGCATTTTATGTTTATGTTATTACAAATCAATATATTATATATATATATATATATATATATATATGTATGAATTAAGTTCAATAATAGTATTAAAAACCTAATAAGTAATTATAACAACAATATGTATATGAAACATTTTCCATATTTTATAGGTAATAAGCAAGTAAAAAATAATGAATGAGTGATGTGTGAATTTGATTAAATAGACATTAGCAGGATAATATGAAAAATATCAAAATCATTTAATCAAGAAGTTATCATACCACCAATTTTATTTTATGCAGAAATATATTTTTTGAGTGTATTGAAGAATATATTTTGGATACCAAATCATTTTAATAATCAAAAACCATAACCTTGTAAATGCATTTATAAGTTGACAATATTGTTATGTATATAAATACACTCAAATATAATATTATGATAATTATAGTTACTTTTCAATAAAAAAAAAAGTAAAAAATTAATAATTATAATAAAAAATATGACATCCATTAATATTTGAGCAACTTAAGCTTATGTTATAAAATATATTGACTTGGATGGTGATATTAATTTGGTTACACGTTTTTTTTTAAATATATTTAAACTATGAAACAAATTAACTTACCTTTAACTCATATTAGGATTAAATAGCGAGCATATCGACAATATTAGGGTAATTTTCACGGTTTCAATCCGGCTGTCCTAACCCTCCTCCAAATCCTATACGAATGTCTCCAAAATATTGTTGGGCTTTAACATAATGCTAGGCTGGGTTTTGAATAATTGACCGAACGCTACACGAAACTGTTTGCTCATGCAACAATAAAATACAAAGTTTAACGACGCATTCAAGAGAGCTAACATGTCCATAAGTTCGCCAAATAAACTGTAACAAGTTTGAAAAAAACCCCTTCCTAGTATGCCACTTAGTAGACCTAGTATTCCTTGAGGGAATTCCGTGGCAAGAAATAATAACAACACCGCAATCATTATGCGACTAGTTCGGTCCATTCTTTTCTTAAGTTTCATGTTCCTTATACGAGCCATTTGTTGCTGGGTCGGAAGTCGTTTTGCTTTCCTTTCAGATGCTTCACTCAACGCATTTATCTAGAAGTTGAAATTACAATATTGATATTTTGGATTATAGGATTACCATTATATTTAAGTTAATTTGTACTGTATAAAATTGATATAAGAGAACGTAATTTTATATTAATTTTATTTTCGAGATAAAATATGTTATGGACGTAATAAACATAAAAATAATTCTTAATTTGAGAAGAATACTTTAAATGATTATTATATTGTTTACGTTGTTTTGAACTTTCAGTGAATATTAATGGAATAATTTAGTAATATTATATATATATAAAAAAAAGAGAATTAATGAATAATTTATTATTCCAGATTGTTGTTACAAAATAAAAACGTTGAAAAAAGTTACAAAAAGGATGATTTATACGGTGGTAGAAAATTAGTGCATTCTGGGTGGTTTACAGACATTTTATATTAAAAAATATTTGTTAATTTTCGTTTAAGATGTTTACTCGGAAAGTTAAACAAATAATTAAAAAAAGCTATTTTCAAGGGCATCTTTTATATTACTAATTTACACCAGTGTTGCGATTTTGGATCTTTGAAAGTGCTCATATTATAGGTATATCTTTTAAAGTGATAATTGCTCATCTATTATTGGAAAAATGCTACAGCACTGTGACAAGTTAAACTTACTAGAGATATGGTGACAACGGTAAGTATTAGGCAAGGTAGTAGTTTGATGATCACAGCATATGTCCACAGATGTATCATGTACAATAATTCATTGTTTACTCTTGCTATTGTGCTCAAGCCCAAATGGTACAACGTGGCCACAGTGCCATTTTCGATGACTTTCGTTTCCAGTATTTCAAACACAAGAAAGGTCGGGCTGCAAATAATAAACGGCAGCAGATACGATAATTTGATGGCTATACTACATCGCTGGTCGGAGCAGATGGCGTGCATAGAGTTGGGCAATCTGTAACACAATAATAATAAATCAATATTTTCATTGTTTTTATTTTTGCATTACACCTATAAACAATTCAACTACGCATAAATATGTTAAAAATAAACCATTACGAAAAACGTACTACAATTATTATTATTAAAATTTATGACTGACAGAAATGAAGTATGATTAATTATTTGGAAAATAATGAGAATAATTTAAGCCCAGTTAAGTTCATTAATATTACGAAAGTTACATTAATAAAACTGTACGGATTCAGAGTTGATTAACGTTACCATTTTATTGTATATATTTATGTCTTAGACAAAAAAAATTTACAGAAACATAGCATACAAACAGGTAATAATAAAAATTATTATAATGACATAAATTACATTACATATTAGTTATATTACATAGTTATGGTATTATAAATTTCATATAAAATTCTTTCGACAATGAAAGGTACCGGTGCATGTATTTTTTTGTTTTAATTATGTTATAGAATATAAAATTAGTAATAGTTATTGAATTTTTGACTTATTAAAAGCTTCTAGTAGATAATTATATTTTAATGTTTTAAACAATATTTGTTGTAATTCTAGAAATTTTTCTGTACAGTAAAATGTGTAAAAAGGCTTTAAGAACTGAGTAAAAGTATACTTTATTAAGAATATTATTTCTAAACGATCCAAACCAATTAAAAAATTATTACATAATTTGTTCGAAACTTTGATTGTTAATTAATGTTTAATTTTGTCTTTGAAAACAAAATATATTTATAAAAAATAACCTTATTAGTTATTTTATATGATGCTACCGTATTTCAAACATAACCACTAGGTAATCAGGTAAACTTTATTTCATAATAAAAGGAAATAAACTAATCTGGATAAAAATAGGGAATAAAGAATTCAATGCCAAAATAAAGCAGAAAAAACACAACATTTAAAATACATTCAATATTCAAAGTCAACGTCAATAATAATATTTAATAATGAATTAATAGATAATAGCTATTATGTTATACTAATTAAATGTTTTTAAAAAAAAATGTGTAAAATGTATTATTAGGTTATTCAGATATTTATGTGATAAAAAAAAAAAAATGAAATAATTATTATAAATGATTCTACCTACGCTTTAGCTCTCATCTAAACAAACTTTAAAAAAATCTAGCTGCATTAACCATCTCTGGTAACTCTCCTCGTCACCCTAAGTGAAAATGTTGCAGAGACCTACTAAACCCTTAATCCAAATAACAATAATAATAATGGTAATACTAACAAAAAAGAATAATTGTATAAAATAAAACAGTTAAAAGACAAAAGTGTCGTCGGTGAGTGGCTTCTTCATTTAACATTTTCAATTTTTCTTTTGTCAATTAGCTCATACTCTTATGGTGCCGATTGTGTATACTATTAATTAAGAAAAAACAACGCAAATTACATAATACATATTAAATTGTCAATTTAACTTTTTTTTAATCAAAATTAAATTCTGTATACGTAGATAATAAGAGAATCTATCATATATACATAATTTCCGTACAATAGAGTATAAAATATTAGTAGGTTTATTTCTGTATAATACAGTGAAACCACTAAATACCGGACACTCTCGGTCGCTGAAATTTGGTGCGCTATTCAGAGGATTCAGCATGGAGAAAGTTCGAAAATTGTTTCCAAAAAAATCGTTGGCTATTTATAGGATATGGGGGAGGTTTCACTGATTTTGGTATTAACTAGGCTAAATTATAGTTTAATAAATTGTTGAGCTCTTTTCCGCTCGATTAATTTATTCTTTTTTATTTAATTGTATTCGTAACATGTTGTTTAATTAAACTTATTTGCTCAAATTGTTTTATTTTAATAGGTCATGAATAAATCTTATTACTATAATCCCTATGACTAAGCTTAAATTTTAATCGGAGTGATAAATGTATTGATTTAATAATGATACATGTTTTTTTTTTTGTGTCTATAGGTATACACGAAAAGAAATTGAGAAAATGTTTCAATTTTCTTTTTTGAGGGTGGTTTCTGATAGAAAATTGGATGTAACTGGTACTTTTAAGAGGTTAAAACCCAAACCTGGCTGACATGATAATATCATTGAATTCAAATTGAAAAGTCCATTGGAGAGTAACTCATAGGACACCTAATGTACAACTGAGTGGTATTTACTCTTCCAATTTTTAGATTCTGGAGTGGAGCTATGAGTGTTGATCTTATAATAATTCAAAATTATTTTAGAAAAATACTGCTATTTATACACACACAAACGTACCGTTAAATTATTATTGAATGTGATTCATTAGATTGCATAGTTGTTTAGTTTTTAAATTACTGTTGGTAGTTTACTACAATTATTAAGTATATTATTAGTTCATTATTGTATGGTCTTTACTTGGTTAAATACATATATTTTCTGATATATTTAAATTTCTGTATTTTTGAACTTGAAAAAAGATCAAATCTTGTAATGTTTTACATATAAATTTAAAGTCTATTCAAAAATTGGTATTTAAAATTAAACTAAATTATTACATTATGATTATTGAATATCGAATATACAGCATTAGGGTTTATTGGTGTGGCCATTCAACGCACGCTGGTCATTCGCTTCAAGTTGGGCGCTGGGAGAACCTCTTGTAATGTTAATTATGGAAAACCTAAACTTTGACCGAGGTGACAGATTTTTGGGGTTATATATTCGTAGCTTTATATCATGACAGAATAAGCTGACTACTATAATATGCACAACCCATGTATACTACCGTGTGCAACCCGAGCTAACGCCAAAGTTCATGGAATATATAGGCCAATTTTAATATGATGGTATTAAGGAGGTACATCGTTTTAGTATAGTAGCTAGATAATTGCTGATTTAATCATTTTGATTGAATCAAAGTCTTGTTGCTTAAGATTTATACAAGCTCGTGATAATCCGTACAGTAATATAATTTCCTTGTAACTATGGAAACTCGTCTTTACTTATAGTGAGATATGACGTTAAATTAAGTAACCTACCGGCTACCATACATGTTTTGTATGAAAAAAAAGTCTATAACCACATAAAATTATGTATTCCCTTTTAATAGAACGAACATCCAGAAGTCTTTACCTTCATATAATGTCATCTCGCATACAGAGTATAGCTAGGTACAGGAAATTTATGAAAATAATTTAAGATGGGATAATTATATATTATAGTTTCTATACCAAATTACAGCAGATTATATAAGCATATAACTCATTTAGTGCTTTGAAGTGAAAAACCATTAAATTATATTATATCCGACAATTATCCGTACATTACTTATTTTTATATGTGGTGTTCTTAAAATTTTGAATATTATGTAGTATATAATGTAGCTATTAGATTGGCATTCCGTTTATGTATAAAATTAAGTAGAACATTTATAGAGTCTATTCTTGAAACATGCATACAATTTCAGTATAGTGCGAAGTTGTATAAAATAATTTGATCACTTCTTAATTATTTCTTAAGTAAGGTAATTAAGCAAGTTTATGAAATGTGAGATTTAGCCATTAAATGGTAAGCCTTCAGTATATAAATTATTTAAAACTGTAATACGTAGTTATAATTACAATTTATATATATTATACAATATATAAACCATTTTTAAATTTTAGAATATGGTTTCTTTTTATCTTTTAATAGTATTACTCTAATAGATAATTATATTTCACTACAATATATCTATATTAATTTAGTTCCAATGAAACGTTCGACGGGAAAGTTATAATTTATATTGCTATAACTATATAATTTATTTATTTTTTAATAATTTGTAATTACCTACAAATTATATTAAGCGAGTACTTCTTAAGTTTAAAATTATACTTATAATAAAATTGAAAATTATAGTTAATATTTTGAATACCGAGGTATGAAAGCAGTACCTATACGTAAATGAATAAAATAAAACTTGTATTGCCCACAAAAGAAAATTCCAAAATATTAAAATATTTTTAACCAATTTTTCGATGAAATGTAATAACATATATATAACTACGATCTGATGAATATGAATAATATTATGATTTATGAGGATGGACTATTGAATTGTATGTTATACTCTTGAATTTACATGTTTTTACAAAATAATAAAAATGATTAAAGTTTTAGAGAAATGATAGATCTCCTGACTTGTATTTACCCAATATCAGATCCAAATCCCAAAACTTGATTCTGCTCGACATGAAAATACAAATCCGAGAAATGTATGGGCATTATAATTAACTACATTGAAATTCGAAATAAAATGCCACGATTATAATAAAAATAATGATCGATTGTAGTATGATTTAATCGAATAACTTAAAGCTATTTCGTTCGAAATACTGTTGGCTCATTGTATTTTCCCTGGCTCGTGTATGTCTTCAGGAATTTCTTCATTTTCATGAATCTTATAACCTTTTAGTGTATCACTCGAACATTTTAAACAGAAACATTTTCTACCCTTTTAAATCAAAATAGTGATTTATATAAACAAAGTGTATGCATCATCATAAATTATGATTGGTCACGGCAAGAATATGTATTTCTAAAATAAAGTATATGTCCTGGGTAATGTTTTATCTTAAACAAGTTCTTTCCTTAAAAATGAGACACAATTTTTCCTACATTATCCATTGGATAAAAATGTACTTTCTATTACATTCGTCTTAACCTCATCTTTCGATATGACGCAGAAACGAATCGTATGATGGCACTTTAGATTTTAATACCAATAATATTATGATCCATTAATAATCAAAAAATATCGTTTTTATTTGGAAATTAACTCACATGCGCCATTAATATATACATTTTATTACGATCAAAAAGGATTATTATATCGCTGTTATGATCGTGATTGTACTTTTAGCAAAGCACAGTAAAACTGCGAAATTGGAGATTTATAAGCTTTACGCAGTTGGGTTTAATAACCTATATATATACCTATACATATATGGATAATGTATATAATAATATTATATGCATTATGTTTATTTGTTTTTTAGTGAAGTATCATGCACAATAATAGTATTATATTCGTATAAATTGTATATAATAAGGGCAGATCACAGGATGTAATATAATATGTATGCTGGGTTTTTAAATATTGTAAAACGATCGTCAAATATGTTCACTATTTTGGTTATATTAATTGATTTTCATTTTTATACCATATGAACTATTTTTTTATGTGACTTTTAAATCTATACAACCTAGCTTACGTCTGGTTATGTTAAATAGCATTTAAAAATTGATAATTTATTAAAAATGAAAGCTCATTTTTCTCGTTAAAATCTTAGGATTATCAAATGTAGTCAAACACCCAAACGTCCAGGGTTTTTTTTAATGATAGAATTTATTACTAAATAATAAATATACATGTAGGTACATTTTACGTATAATAATAATCTGGTAAAGTAAGTTTATTTACGTATTTTTGTTTTGAATTATAGATTTTGGTCATAATAAGTTGACAGGGTAGTTCAACCTTTTGTAATTAGCGATTACAGGAGAATCTCATTTTATAATTTGATGATCAGGTTAATGTTTTTTAAATAAAGCATTGTTATTATTTATTTTTTTCAATCGTTATAATTATAAAACATATTTAGTATTTAATATGTTTTTTAAGGAGATAGGACAAAAAAAACTTGAGGGGTGTGAGTAGGACCACCCTAAGTTTTAAGTTTTTATGTTTAATAAAATATTGAACGGTTTTAATTATAATAATTGAACTAATTATTATTCTTATCTTCTAGTTTATGATGATGACAGATATACTCATTAGACCTAATGATATGTAATATATGAATACGAATAATATTCCCTATGCTTTAATGCTTTAATTAATATATAAGATTAATATTCCCAATATTCATGCATATTTCAGTGCATCGATTTACTAATTTTATTCTATAGTAACGATAACCTCTCTTGCTGTTCATTGTGCTGTCTAGATCATCTTTCAATGATCCCTCATAATTCCCATTTCACAATATATAGGTATCAAACTCTCAACAATTAAATTCATTAATTTCATCGTCTCTCCCTTGGGTTCTGAAAATATATTCGCAAGTTTATGTTCTCAAGCTTTGAAGTGGACAGAGTTATTTCTCAGCAGATATTCTAACTTATAACACATCTTAAGAGGATTAAACTTCAAATATATAAACAATTCAAGGCTAGGATGAATAAAACATATTAATTCGCAAAACCGACGATTGAATAATTATAAAACTAAGAGAACTTGCACATAAGTATAATATCTGTTTCTATATTTGTTTAATATAATAAATGTAATTGTTAAGCTATAATAATGTGCACATTAAAAGTTAATAACAAAAAATAAAAATAAAAATTAATATGTTTCAATATATTAATAGCACCAAACTTATTTTTCGTTTATAAGTAATCATCATCGAAAATTTTCCTAACTTTGTCCGTACTTTCAAGTCTTCATTATCTCTCCAAAATATTAATATTGTTTTTGTTCACTGTCCAGCTACAAAATAGTAGGCTGATAATATTATATTATAATAAAGTTTGTACTTAATATTGTGGTAGGATATCGTAATCAAAATCGTAAAATAATAACAACTCTCATCGACCTACACCAACCAAAGACACCTCCATTGCAGAGAGATTCTATGTACAAAATTACAGCTGAACCGCTGAACGAGGTAAACGAATATTAATTTTTATACTAAGAATAAACCAATGATTTTGTATCAATCTAATAATATTTGATGGTAAAATTACAAGTTACAAAAATTACATATGCCGAAAATTTGTAAACTATCCCACTACTTAGATACACTAAATAAACCCCCATCCATTGAATTATTTTTACTTTAATAATTTTTATTTCTACTGTAATAAAATAGTTATAATATGCAATTTGGGTTGTTAATTGATGAAAGTACTAACTGTTATCATATTATCTTACACTGTTCCCTCATAAATTGATATTACTTTATAATTATTATTAGGGTTTGGAAGTTATAGGAGTTGCATTATTCTGTATGCTGTCAAATTATAGCCAGACCAAGATAAAAATCCAAGCTTTATGTTGAGTTAAAAAATTGAAAATTAAAAATGCATATTTTGCATATTTTGATAATTTTAGAGAAAAAGTGTATATTTCGTCAATTTTCATTGATTTTCGGATATTTATATTATGCATATTTAATATTTTCTACAAAAATTAAATTTTTTTTCATTCTTAACCAATTTATTTTAAATAATTTTACATAATAACACAACGCTAATAACGCGAAAAACAACTTAACAGGTATTATTCAGCATATATTTATTTCGTATTTCACAAATAATGAAAATATATTTATTTAACTATTTTTTCAGTTCAATAAAATCTCAAACGCCTACCGGTAACGCACTATATTTTTATTATTTTTATATATACAAGTTTTAAATAAGACAATTTTTTTCGTGTATGATATAATTAAACATTTATTTAATTATGTTATTTAGATTAACACTGTTTAGTTTGTTGCAATCTACTAAATTTCAATAATTTTTCAATTATCTTACGGCTTTTTTTTTATTACGGTGCTTAAAGAATAAAATATTCTTAAGTAACCCATATGATGGAGTTTTATATTTAAAAAGCTGTAACTTGAAATTTTTAATTTGTACAGCTAAATATAAAATGCTTTATTGCACAGGTGATTTATAAGCTTCAATCACGACAAAACAAGACTAGACGCTAGTATATTAGATGATTATATTGATACCTTTAATTACAAGCTAAAATTTAAATAACTCTGGTAAGGAAAAAACAAAAATATACTTTATGATGAATTCGTAAAAATCATTATAAAATAACTAAGTCTCAATGTTATAATAATTTTGTTGATATTTTTATTATTCATCCCATCATAATGATACACACCCTGTACAGTGAAGTGAGTAGGATATTACGAGCAACAAAATAATATTATATAAGATACACATTTAATAATGCGTATTTGTTTTGGGTTCTTTAATTTTAATGCGTTTGTTGAGTACTTGAGAGTAAATAAACTCGAACTATACACTTCACGCGTGGTGCAAATTAGACGACATTTTCGAATGTTATCATACATCATTTATACTCTCGGATGACGAAATGAAAAAAAATATATAATATAGGCAATAAAGAAATATGATATAACAGTAAAATCAAAAGTTACACAAAGCAATATAAAACCTGCAATTCTATACTGTTTTGACGATTCGACACAAATGCATTGAAACACGGTAGTATGTGACTCAAGTTGTTTAATATTCTTTTTATTTTTTATTAAAAAAAACCTATGTGCACTTATGGTTTTTCGATGTTCACTACGATAGTCTTCTTCTTGTCGTGTCCGATAATAAAAAAATGCCAATAACAATTATATAAAATAATTACAACAAATAATAATAAAATTAAATAATAAATTAATTTGGTACGTCTAGTAAATCACATTTTTGGTAACTTTCTATATGTTGTGTTGCGACCAGTAGGCGGCCACCTCTATTGCATTTGTGTTTGTCAAAATCAGATCTTCCCTGGCGCATTGTGCTGGAATCATGGTACATCGCAAAAGGTGTTCATCGGTCTGTCGTTCTCCACAGTCGCATGTGTCATCTTCTCCATTAAATTTCCATTTTACCATGTTAGCTTTCGTCCTCGCCACCCCGGCTTTCAATCTATTAAGAGTTTTCCATAATGGCCATGGAAGGTGTCCACCCATTGGGAGTTGTTGTGTAATCTGAGTCAGTTCTTCCGGTTGTAGCTCATCTTGCCACCTTTGCAATCTAGATTTTTGGGGGGGTTCGTGCAGTTCTTTTGCCGTTTGCATAAAACTTTTTCGGGATTTAAGTCATGTGTTCACGATTTTATGTCCGAACATGGGATGTCTTTCGTCCTTTATTTGTTTGGTTTTTTCTATATCGGTGGTTACTCGTCTTCTAATAATTTCAGGTGGAGCTATGCCTGCTAGAAGGTATAGCTTGTATGTAGGCTTTGGTCTAAGACATCCCGTTATGATTCTACAGGTATCGTTCAGAGCTACATTTTTGGCGTGTTTGGATTGGCTCCACACTGGACACGCATATTCTCCAGTTGAGAAGCATAGGGCTATTCCTGTTGTTCGCATGGTGTGAGGTCGTGCACCCCATTGGCTTCCAGCAAGTTTTCTAAGTAGGTTGTTCCTTGCTTGCACTTTCATTTTAGTTTTCGAACAGTGCTCCTTAAATGTCAATGTCCTGTCTAGGGTGACGCCAAGATACACGGGGTAGTCTGTGTTGTGCAGCGTTTTTCCCAGCCATTCTATATTAAGGTGTTTCTTGGCATCACGGTTTCGTAGGTGGAAGCAACATACCTGTGTTTTGTTTGGATTTGGTTTTAATTGGTTATTGTCATAGTAGTTGGTCATCACTTTAAGCGCGTTTGTTAATTTCTTTTACTACGATAGTAATTCCCCCTTATAGATATCAGATACCGTTGATTAGTTTACCAATAAATTCTATTTCGTGTCTTATTGTATAGCTCGACTTCAGTCACTGACGATCTGAGTATCAACCACACGGGTTGTTAGTAACAAATCATTGCCACACATACACGTGTTTGAATCAACCATATCAACAGTTTATCTAAAATATCTAATGACCAAAGTTGTTAGACTCAAAATAAAATAAAAATTCTGTTTCGATTTATATATATTACTAAGTAAAATATTACTCAAATAAATACAAATTCTCAAGATCTTCTTTTTCTAGATTTTCTACTTAAGTATAGCAATCTAATTGAGTTTAACTGATATTTATATTTTTCATTGAAAATATTTAACTTAGTTTGTGTGAAACTCGCATGTATTATACAACTAGATTAATCATAAGATTGAAAATTGGTACTAGAAGAATGAAAAAAAATAAAATTCTACAACGATTTAATATAATATTATAGAACAAAATAAAAATATGTAAATATTTAGCAAACGAAAAATTAAACTATTCTACACTGAGTACTATTTAGCTTATGAATTTATAAACCACTTAATAAATTATGTTAATACACACGAAATATTGATTCTATTGTTTTCAATTTAGTTTATAAGAAATAATAAAATAATTTTCGTAAAATAAAAATATTAGGTATGCTTCTTTTCTTAACTAGATTAAATACGTAAAAAGCGTTTGATTAAGTGTTGTTTCCTGTTATTATTATATATACTTTTATAGTGTTCATAAATTAAAATATTCCATTACATATGAATTTGTATATTTATTATTTTGCATAAAATTCCAGTAGTTTATATAATCAAATCAGAAACGAATTTGGTCGATTTTAATGAGGTTATTGCATTTGGCTTAGCATAGAATTAAGTTTAAAATTAAGTTATTTAACAAGAATGTCATGAAAAAGTTTTAAAATGTTTATATTAAATATATCTGTAACTTAAAGTATTTCAGAAAAAAATACATTAGTTTTTTTTTTAAATCAGTATCTATACTATATGTAGACATAATTTTGAGTTTTGAATTTGTTGTATATGATATATAATATATATTTAATATATACATTGATATTCAAACTATTATAACTAAAATCACTTAATAAATATATTTATAGTGAACAACATTATTTCAGAGAAAACTCGTTGAAATGATCAATGACTTTGAGTAATAAATAGGATAAAATTGAGGATATAACTACGCTGTGCAAATAATTAGAACTAATAAGTATAATATGTACTATCTATAGTCTTTAATATAGAGATTAATATAACAAATATACGGATGGTTAGATATTACTATATTAGGTGACATTTTACCTACTTATTTGGTACATAATGTTTTAGATTCTGAGCGGAGCGATGAATGTATTGATTTTACCATGATGTGTGTTTTTATTTTTTGTGTCTGTTATCACTCTTCACGTTTTGGGGCAGTAAAAGTGCTTCGATTTTCGACTTAAGTACCTCGTACGATCAAAAGGGGGAAATACGTTTGGGCGCATTTACCCAAAACAGAACACTTTAGGGCGTAAATCCATAACGCGTTTGGGCGTAATATTTCCCTTTATAAAAGTACGTTTGGGCGCATTTATTTCTTTTCATATATTAACATATTTTACTAAATCTGAGCCTATTAGCGTTACCCAGAACACACCGCAAGGAGGTTGGCTCAATAGTCTTCCAAAAATAAAAAAACGGCATCCTCGGTATCTGTACTAGTAGATACATATCTATAGCTTTATTTGGTGTGGTATTTTCCAATAGTATTATGGTCTACAAATCAAACGATTAAGTACTTATTAGATTAGATTAATTTTTAATATACTTTCGATTACTAGTTGCAATAACCATAGGCGTGCAGGTGGTGCATTCCTATTTTAAAATTTATCACTATTCAGTACTCACTACTATTTTTGCCACCATGCCAATAAGGCAATAACATACTTGAATAAAAAAATAGTTTTCAAGTTTTCGCAGGTGGGACATAGGTTGCACCACCCGTGCGCACGCGTATGGCAATACCTATTGTGCCTAAAGGTGTTTTCATTATATGCGCCCAAACGTGTTAACAATTTTCAGGTAAATTATTTATACTGCACCCAAACGGGTTCTCTCTGATCAGAAAGTGAATATAGTTGGTACTTTGGGTGTTTTGGGGGTTCAAAAGTAAAAAATTCTCAATATTTTTCTAAATAATCGGGATAAACAAACTAAAAATTAAGTGGAAACTGGAAATTTTACGCACAATTAGTTTTCGACAAAATCGATTTTGGTTTTTGATGTAAGATTAAAACAAATGACTATAGATACATGAAATTTTCACCGAATGTTTATATAAATATATTCTATTCACCATGAAATTTTAAAAAATTTTCGACCTAATTTGAACTATTCCTAGGTATTTGAAATTTTCGATCATTATTATTTTTTTTAAAATTAATATCGATAAAAATTTATTTTTGGGTAGAAAAGCTTGAAAATTTAATACAAGGTTTCTAACACATTGTAACAATAGCAGTTAAAAAAATATTAAAAATACACAGACACGATTTTTTATAAGCATTTAAAGTTCAAATTTTAACTAAATACGTAAAAATTACGGCAATATTCAAATTATTTTAGGCTAGAAATTCATAAACATTTTTCCTTTTAAATCTAAGATTTGAAAATTGTTAATAATCTATAATTCTATCCTAGACAGATAAACCGTCTCCGCTCAGAATCGTTTTTCGTATACAATGATATAATATAATTGGATTCAAATTTAATTCCATCCATTACAGTAACCCACTAAATTTTAGTGTCCCAGTTACTGTACTATTTTTTAAAAAACTATGGCCCAATTCCTGCAGGACGTCTCAAATATGTATTTTTTATTAAAATACATTAGGTAAACGATTTTTTATATCATACAAAATATATTATTTTCTACGTGTGACATTTGAATTTAATATAAAATTAATTGCTTTCATTATATCATACACTTTTAAGTACATAATTTAGTATACCTATGCTCCTGTTAGTGAAATTTACTCAAAAAACAATCTAAAAATATACACACATATTCTTTAAACTAATACAACTCATGAACTAAATTAAAAGTAATAAGATATTATGTTTATTTTTTATTTTCAATGAATAAAAATGCAATAGATTTATAATTTTTACTGTATACACTAGGTATACATATAATTAATATGCAAGCGCAAAAGCTGTAATGTAAATTGAAATATTTTCTGATTCATATTAATTTTAACACGAATCCCACAAATTAAATATCATTGTAGTTAAAAATATTTATGTTTATAATGGCATTACCTATTTTCGTATTTTTAAGTGTTCGTTTTTTTGTTATACATTTAAAATTCCATTTTATAGATTCGTGATTTTAGTGTTAGATTTCACCTTATCATAATCGATATTAAATTTTAACAATGTGTTGAAAAGTTTGATTGTAACTTAAAATAATAGCACATTACATTAATTTAACACACACATTTTTAATTCAATTTTAGTTAGCTTTGTGCTTTGAGGGTTGTATATAAAATGAACAAAAAAATAGTAATTCCATACGCGTGTTATAAGTAATAAGTATATATGTATAATACCGTATAGTGGGTTCTCTGTTATCAATGACAGAATAAAATGACGTAAAATAATTCATTTCTCGGAAATGAGGTTCATAGAGTTATCTTTTGCACCACGCTGCGCCGTTGGGCATATTATATAACTTCTCCCACGTGGTTGCGTTGCATCTAAATTGACTTTTTCAAATGTATAATATACATCTTAAAGTACCATAATAATATATTATTAGTTTGGAGGCTAGAGGATTTATTTTGATGAAGATCAACAACTGACAATAAGAAAAACGATAATTCTTAGAAGATCGACTGATTTAAAAATCATTAAGAGGTGATACATTTTTATAATAATATAACCAAATATATTTTTGGTATTTACACATAAAAAAAAACATTGAAAAATCATTTGTATTGTAGGTATATTATTAGACTCATTTTAGTAGGTTTAGGTGTATTTCGTAGATCGCAATAACGGACGAGTTATAATCAAATTTAATAATATATGATTCAATATTTGTATGAATTAGTATTTTCGTTATTTGATATATTGAAGTAATAGTTCATTTTTATAAGTATTGGGCATAATTATTAATTACATGTATAGCGTATTACCTATCATAACACTAGTCAATAATGATAAACCTAAGAATTAGGGTCGAAGAACCTTCAGGTTTTAAAAAAAAAACCCACCCGTTTGGCTTCTAATGATTTTGTCATCTAAAGTACAAACACTTACTTAATTTAATGCTTATTGTTTTTTGTTATAAGTCTATTATATTTAATATTATTTAAAAGGTATGGAATATAACAAAAATTTCTTAATAAATAGAATAACATGTATTTTATCATAAAAATTATTATTGTTAAATTTGTTTTTTTTTGTGTTTTAATGGGTTTTAATGGGTTGGGCCAGTACTCCGAAACCTTGCAAAAAAATGTGTGAATAAGGTTATGCCAATGTATTTTTAATGTTTTTTAATTGCTTTAAGAACAATTTATGAGAAACTTTGTATTAAATGATCGAGCTTTTTAACAAAGAAAAAGAATATAACTAACATAATTAAAAAAAATCTATAAATTGTTAAGAAGGGTTCGAAAAATTTTGAAAATTATATCATGGCCCAAAAATAGTAATATAAATATTTGGTGAAAAATCAAATATTTTACAGTTATTCCTTTCTGAATTGCAACAAAAAAAAAACATTGTGATTGCGGTGACAAACAATTTTGTCAAAAACTGGTGTTGCGTACTACGTTTTCCAATGTTTTTTGTTAGTATTACACAATTTTTAAGAATTGTGCAGAGAATTTCTACTTTGACATCTCAACTAAATAAAATACCTAAGCTTCAACAAACCATTATAGCTGCGTTGTAAATCGTTTAAAAGACGCAATGACAGACCCAAAGAATAAAAAATATACATAGTAGTATAGAAATATCATTAAATTCCTCGCTTTACTCAGAATCTATATCTATATATTCTATATAAATATTTAATTGGTTAAATATATAAATATACACAATATTATACTATTAAATCTGATTAGTACAGTAGTGGTAACAAGATAAAACTATTAATATAATTTATAAAATATATACATTAAGTTTATTTCGAGAGTAATTCTTGAAGAAAAAAAATTCTTAGCTATAGAATTTAATTAAAATACTTAAACATTTAAATTTATACGTACGTATAATGATGAAATCATTAGTATTAACAACTTTATGGTGCTTGAGTGGTCGTTTTATAAGTAGTAAAAATCTTAGTTTATTAAGTATAGTTATAAAATTTTGTTTAATAATTGAATTAACTTATTACGTCAAAATTTAATTATTTGATAAATATCTATTACGACTTCGTGGTTATACAATAGGAAGTTTTTTTTAATCCTAATAATAAATAAATAAATAAAAATATGGCAGATAAGATTTATAAGTATTTAATTCTTTTGATAATACCTACAACCTTTTAAATATTGAAATAGGTAAAAGTAAATTAACTAAAACAATACAAATTAATATAATATTAATACTTTATAGTATTTAACTCATTCCTATATAATTACATTTTTGACGGTAAACAATGTTAAAGTATACAAGTTTTATGATGAAATATTTATGGAAAAATTAAACCTTTTCCTTATTCAAAATTCAAAAGAACTTATATAAGAGGTACAAGTTATGGTTATTATATTATGGTCGTTACGGATATAAACAGTATCTAAATATTTTCGAATAATAGTTTTTAATGAACGAAGGAAAAACTTTGGTATTGTCGAATTAACTTGCCGTAGGTATGCAACTTTCAAACTTCACGATAAGTCTTTTTATTAGGTTTATTTTGTAATTTTTTTATGGTTTACTAATATATTATTTACTAATCCTGTATGCGTAAGTATGTCGGCATAGAGGTTTATTTATCGTTTTGGAACGTGTAGCCGTATATACACTTTAAAATTTTTAAAAAATGCCACGTCAAACTACAACTGTAAGTAATATCACGTGACACGTACCAACTAATTTAATTTATATCGGTTGATAAGTATTTGTCCAATAATGACGCCATCACGTTATCCATATATCCGTGAGCTCATTGTTGGATAATTGCCTGTTTTGTTATCGATACCCAAGGAAAATTATCAATAAATAAAGATAAAAGCTGTCCATATTAGAGTATACCATGTAAGAAAAAAATATATCATACGCAATGTAATTTTAAAAAAATATTACATTTCGAGACTTGTTGTAGAGGTATATTTAAGCGATTGTAAAATATCAAACACAAAAATGCAATGAAACGAAAACATGAAATTAAATCAATAACGGTAAATGATTTTAATGAGACAGGTCAGGTGGACCATATATAGTTCCAATATTTTACAGATGTGAAATATAAATGGATTTGTAACTACTAAGACTATATAACCCGAGATGTCAGTGTGTGTGTTTACATCCATTAGAAAGTAAATGGTCTGTAGAATGGAAGCCCAATTACTTTCCTTATTTTTTTTTGAATCTTTGAAACATCTAAAATATTTCAAATCAATAACCACCATAAGTCTGTAAATTGGTGGCATATTCTTGAATTTAAAAAAAAAAATTGGGTAATATTGTGTGATTGTTTATGGCAAACCGACGCATCCACAAAACCAAGGTAGTATTGAGAGGTTAAATATATTGACGAACATTCATTTCTATGTTGCTGAATCACAAACAATAACTTACTATAACTCCGAAAATTGGATTGAACTTTGTGTTGTGTCAGTAAAATAATTATTTTTGTAGAACAATTGGAAGGCCGTCTTAATGTCTTACAAGTGATTATAGTTTGATTATAGTTTGGATAAACCATTCCACATGATGTTGTTCATGGTTTAGCATCCAAAGAACATGGCGAAAATATAAATGTGGTGTTATCATACAATTTTTATAACTCAGTCGACGCTTTATTGTAATGTCCTTAAATGGTATGCATATTTAATATATGGTATACATTTTTTATGAACAACAATAAATATTAATCAAGCAAGTTTTGTTGTGAATAAATTGCGTGTAAATATACAATCAAATCAAAACATATTTTCTAAGCTATCAAACATACATGTTTACACAGTTAATATGTAACTGCTGCTATCATTACTCCGTAAGTTACAAATAAAATAAGAATAATAAGATTTAGGAATGTTATAATCAATTTTAGATTATATTATAAAGGAATAACTATTGAATCACAAATTTAAATATGGATACTCGTATATTTAAAATTTTAATCTCCTCCTTAAGGAGATAAGTGTTTAAACGATATAATAATAAAGGTTCTAGCATTGATTAAACATAAGACATATCCACAACACTCAATGCGTTTTAAAAGGCTGCGAAAGGTTTAGGTGGAGTTGTTAGCACTTTTTCAGTTGTTCTTCAACTTGCTTTATATAAGTATATATAAGTTGATTGAATGAAATTCTATACAAAAATTAAAATACTATTAATACAATCAACCTTAACAATAGTCTTTGCTATACTATTATACATATATAACTAGAAAAATCGAAAAAACAATAATTTTATTGTAGGTATTCGAAGTTCTTATTTTTTAAACTGGCGTAGGGAAGGGCATTTTGCATACAACCTAAAATTAAAATACTCTAAAATTGTATATTGCACCGACCCCGAGCACGTGCCTTTAGTATACCTACACTAAATACATATTAAACACATCATTAATACATAATAATAAATAAGTTGTGTATTTGTATTTTAGTTGAATATATTATTTCCCGGTAACTATTTTAAGGCCGGTAGTTCAATTCAATTGGTTAGTAAATTGTTTATCACTTCGATGTTTATATAGCGTTGTATACAATTCAAAGATTATACCTTTCATTATAATTGGGTGTTATTGTTGTTCTTATTATTTGACTCCTGTTGAATTTCAACAATCTCTCTCTTGATTTCATATTATAATATATAATGGGTAGGTACATATAGTGGGAGGATTAACTGAAGACATCGCTTAACTATACATCACTTACCACTAATCACTAATGACTTTATAGAATAATGGCATATTCAACTCGCCAACGCGACTATTATCGTAGTAAATGCTATAATGCTATATAATTTATTCGTTGAAGGTGTATTCATAAAAGTTTTATCTGAAATTATTTCTACTCAGTACGCGGTACATGTTATTAATTGTAGTAATCTAAAAGTCAAAAAAAATACCTGATTTTATACAAAAATGGTGCAATAGAGTTACTAAATTTACTTTGATAATAATAGCTGTAGCGAGATTGAAATCACGAGTTTGTATTTAATTATCTTTTCGTTGTTTGAAACTATTAGATTCGTGTATTATGTGGTTGAAAATTAATGTTTTTGTAAAATTGGTTTTAATTTTAGATTCAGAATGGATGTAGTGGGGACCAATGTGTGTATATTTTTATTTTTTTGCGTATCTGTTATAAAATTGAATGAAGCTGGTAGTTTGTGAAAGAAGGTAGGGGTCTGGATGGGGTCAGAAGTAATAAGCTCTTAGAAGTTTTCAACATAATCAGGAAAAAAATAGGAATTTCTAAGCATAAAAGATTATTAACAAAATCAATCTTATTTTTTGTAATTAAAAAAAGATGATTGTAGGGACTTGACATTTTTACTAGATATTTATACAAGTTATACTATATTTTATGATTTAGCAAATATACCGACTTTTTTTAAGCTATTTGTAAGCATTTTAAATTTTCATGTCACAATATTTATCTTATAATTTTATGTATTTTTTTATTTGATACATTCTTGAATAAAATAGTACGTGTAACATAAGTTTGATTTGAAAATTCAGTATCTTAGTTAACACGATTTGTCTTACTCATATGTTTAAAACTCTTTATTTAAATTAAACATAAGAACTCTATAAGTTTTATGTAGATTATAATATATTAGATTTGTTAACTTACGAATTTCCTATTACTTCTCTTTAAAAAAAACCTCTTCTGAAAATTCTGTAGATACGACTATGTCAATATATATATTAGGGTGGGTGTTCTTAGTTCAAAGGATTTTTTTTTTTAATTTCATGCTTTATTTAGATATCTTATTACATTTCAAAAATGAAAATTGAATGCAAAACTTAAAAATAATCTAATAACAAAAAAAAAAATATATATATATTTTTAAATAGTAGTAATATAAAAATATTATCACTTGTAGTGATTTTCCGAAGAAAATTGTATTTTTTTCGAAAATTTCTCGTACTTTGTACTGGTTCGTAGAGTAGCATAACTATTAATTTGCTACCTCTATAAAAATGGTAGGGGGGGACGAGGTGGCCGAGTGGTCTACCGCGCGTCGACTGTGGCTCAGCCGGACCGGGTTCGATCCTCGACCATCGGGCGGTATTTTTCTCCGGGCAAGTCACGGTGTCCGGAGAACAAGTGCCGCCATCCCCCACTCCGGGGCATGGCAGTGACATACGGGTGCCCCAATAGAAATTCTGCCAAAACTCTCACCCACGTGTAAAACCAACCTACAGTTCCATAAGAACCTACAGTACTACTCCCTTCCCAATGGCCTTAGTTGCCGCGGGATAATTAAAAAAAAAAAAAAAAAAAGGTAGGGTAGCACTTTCTAGCCTTCGCTACCCCGTAATGACGCCTATGTACCCAACCAAGTAATTTTAGACACAGCAAGAAATATGGGCGTATATAATTTGCGCCAAAATCAACCAAAAAAAAGTATATGTAATTTGCGTCACATCTAAAAATATATTTTGGTAATATGCGCCACTTTTTAAATTTGTAATTCGCGTCAAATAAAACTAAATAAAAAGGAATTATGTAATTTGTGTCCTATAGAGTACCTACTAAAATTGTAATTTGCGCCACTTATATTATAATAATATAAATAACTCCATGTTTATTAAATATGTAAATTATCGTTAAGTAATAAAACATAATATCATTACTTATATTTCGTCAAACTAATGATATATCATTGGTAGTAATAGTTTGTAAATTAGATATATTTTCAGAAATTTCTGTTCGTAATATCTTACTTGGTTTAATATACAGATTTCCCATAGCTTTTCTCTTAATCCGTTTGAATACATTTTTATATCTATACTTGGTTGATCATGCCCGTTATGTTCATTTACAATTTCAACTATTTGTACAATGTTTTCTAAGTATACACTTTTGCAGTGCAAGTTCTGACAGTGCAACGTCATCGTATTGAACAATTGTTCGATTCATGAACTTTTCAATACGTACAATTTTTATATAATAATAAATCTTTGTCTCTGATACTTTAAATAATTTCATCAATATTTGTATTCATTACTTATACTTTTAAATAATTGTGAAAAATTTTAAAATGTGAAAATAATATGAACGCACACGCGGTTTATATCGGACTAACTGTAAGTATCAAGATTCATGACATTGCTTTTCAATATTTTTCTATGTCTTACTTAACAATACATTGATAATAGATTAGACGTAATCGGAGATCGATTATGACGATTATTGCGACGATATGTGACACGCGTCGGACGCATCGGTACGTATTACTTTGGACACGGCGTTATTGTATATCCTATGCGATATCACTAAATTTATCTGCTGGTTAATTCCAACTGCTATTAAAGTTGAAAGTATGGCGCAAATTACATATTCTATTTTGTTTTCTTTATGGCGCAAAATACCAAAATTAATTAGTATATGTGGCGCAAAATACATGTTACCTAGGTATATTTTTATATTTTGACGCAAATTACATACGTACTTAAATGTACCTATTCGTGGCGCAAATTACAATTAATAAAAGTGGCGCAAAATACCATCTCCCAGAAATATAGATATTATTCCAATCTCGCATATGAATCACTATTTAAAAGTCAGAATCAATGTAGAAAGTTAGGTTGATAATGAGTTTTCGCTATCAAATGTTTCTCAATCATGAAGATATTCCTATAGCTAGTTTATTATTAATTAATGTTAAGGAAAATCAATTCAGAACCGTTTTCACTGACGACAAAATAACTTGTTTTTATGCAAATCGGTTGGTCACACAACAACTAACTGTAAAAATACACAGAAGATGAATTTAAAAGTGATCATCTGTTTGATTCTAATGAATCAACATACCTACACTAGTAATGGACTATTATTAGACACTATTCTCCAAATTGTAAAATATAATAAACAAACTACGCCTATAAAAATATTAAATCGTCTGTTTTAAGAACTACCACCTCAACAAAACCCAGCTTAAACCAAACATAAGCAATATAACACCTATATAGCTAACCGACTATTTCGACGGAACCACGAATGCAATGAGTTGATACAATTATACAAAATATGTCTCAATAAATTTTTAAAAATCTTAATCCTCACTCGATTATATTCAAGTTCAAAAAGCCAGGGCACATTCCAGGTATATCACTAAAACAAGCAAAACAGAAGCATGACAAAAATATACTAGTTTCATTAATACGAGTATTAACACTTGGTTCCTCAATAGAGATCTGAAGCAAAATCAAAACAATAAAGGACATTTATACCATCGCTTACTACCCTCGGTTTTCCAACATAATAATACTCCACTCTTAAAACCATCGGATGTAACCAAAGCTTTTACAGAAGTATAAGAAAAAAAATAATAGGGGATCAAATTACGACTTCGCTTTTCTCCATTCGACGACAGTTTTAAGAACAATATCACTAACAAATCAGAGCTAGACTCGTATTCCCACACTAACCTCCTAAACATACCTTTTAGTATTTCTGAGATGCAGTACGCTATGTCAAACTGCAACCCTAAAAGTCCCGGACCATATTATGATATCCAATACTCTTTTATAAAAAAACATTCCCTGTAATGGTTTGAATCAACTATTATAAACTAATTTTGGAAAAAGACTTTTACCCAGACTCATGGTGGAACGCAATAATGATACATATTCCTAAACCCAATAAAAACTTTAGCTTATCTAATTACACATCAATATCCCTCATAAGCGCACTAGGTAAATTTGATTAACAACCCCTAGTATGGTTCCCTGATGCACAGCAACCAATGTGGTTTTCAGCGAAATAGTAGTCTAAGGTTAAAGCCTTAGACTACTTCTTAAACTTCCACACGGATATCTGCAATCCAATAAATACCAAACAACACCTTATACAGTTATACTTAAAGCACTAGATCTTGAGAAAGCCTACGATATGGTGTGGTACAAGTGTACAACAGAGTATTATACCAGTTTATTCCATCATAAGCTTTTCCTGAAAAATGTTTTAATAACAGTGATTTACTGTTACGCAGATAAGTATTCATAAAAATTGATTACCTATATGGTTGTTCAATATATTTTATAATTTAAAGTTTTAAACAATTAAAAAACAAAAAAGTTGATTTAGATAGTCTTAGTTCTACTAGTATATTATTTTGTATCTATATTCACATTTTCAGTGATATAAACACCAAACAATGTACATGATAAACATTTGTCAAGACAATTTCGTATGTTTAATTTTACAGTTTAAACAAATAATCGGTTATAAAAATTCTTCAAAAGGAAATGTTATGCGTAGAATTTTATTTTTATAAGAAATAAAAGATAAAAGTAAAACAGTTGTCTACCATAGTCCATAGTAATTCAATAAAAATCATATTTTTAGAAATGTGCCAAAACACCGCTATAAGTAATTTCATACATCATAATCATACCTAAAATAGAAAAATTTAAATTGATGTATATTATAAAAAGAATAACTGTGTTTACCACAACCACTAGCCGTATATAAAGAATATGAACTTTATAGAAGTAGTTTAGAAGCCTTATTTGATATTTCTGATAGCATAACGTAAAAAAGATGTATTGACTAGAATATATAGAATAAACTTAGTATTCTAATATCAATAATATTAGTAAATATATGTATATATAGTATCAATGATAGAACACTATGAAACAAGAAATACGTATGGAGCAACACGAATTTCGTTTAATAATTTTAAAAAATGTAAAGGACAAAGTGGAAAATAAATTAACGTTTACTGTTGAAGTAGACAACAGTGGAGCAGAAAAAAGTTCATTATAAGTAAATATGAGTTTCACATATCTTCGAACAGTTCAAACAAAAGAAAACAAAATAGACAAAATTTTATGAGTGCTGAAATTGTAATTGCCTTAGATATAGTACACAAGTAAAAATGTTCAATAGATATACATAATATAAAAATAATAAATACTTTTTATGTATATAATGCGTACAATGCGTACAATGTACCGTTGGAAGCTGCTTTAATTTTACTATTTTTAGTGTTTCAGGGTATTCTTTATGCTTTGGGGGATTACACACAGTATGCCAGATATAATATTACACTAGATATTACATTTTTATCAAATGTTTATTGTTGTATCAATTAAACCTTTTGAAATTTATTTAAATCTGGTCTTTCATTTTCTATATCACATTTAATTACTTTTTTTAAAAATACTTTGAAAAATTCTGATTTATACTAATAGTATATGAAGTTTTTACTTTGAATTCGTTCTATTGATACATCTTGTTGTATCATACAAGTATTATAATATACCTTTATAAAATATGAAGGTTTTAATACATTGACAATATTTTTAGCCTTTTAGAACCTAAATGAGATATCACTGATCTTTGACGAATGTATTCGTTTGCCAAAGGTTTTTTTTTTGTTGCACTACTTTAAATGATTAAAAAAAACTTAAAATTACATAAAATTGTAATCATATTCATTTAAGTATCTTAAAATATGTCTTATTTACTATATTTTATTAAACTAAGAATGAGATACAAAAGCTGGTCTCATTTCCGTACGGAGTCATTTGCTAAATAATTATTCTTATCAATGTTACCCTGTGACCCAAATTTGACTGCTCGTGTAGTCGTGTATAAAAATCGTCATATTATAATATGAGATCAAATATTGAATCTCGATGTTTTATAAATATATTTATAGTAAATATCATATAAAAACTAGAAGCTCATTTACTTCTTAAATCTAATTGCAAACAATATATTTTTACATTTAAACTTACATTTACATTTAAATTTAAATTTAAATATAAAAATCTATAATCTTAAAAACTATGATTATAATAACTCTTGTGATGTTCAAATGAATAGGTAGAAAAAACTAATGAAATTTCTTGATACTACACGTATATTATGAAAATAATATTTATTTTCTATGATATTATTATAGTATTAAAATTTATGAACTATAGTAAGTACTATTTATGTAGTGGTACAAAAAATTTAAACTGAACATAATTAAGTAATTGAGAATGTACAGAACATAATAGTTCAATAAAAAAAAATTCAAAAAAATGAATAACTCTTTTCGTTGCTATTTGCTATAAATACCAAAATAATATGGCAACACAGTACTTATATATAATAGTAGATATTTGAATTCGATGAAAAAGTATCAATGAATAAGACCCATTCTTGGGCATTGTTTTTTTAAATCATCCGTACTGTAAGACCCAATTATGGATCCACTTTGTATTTTTAAATTTTGTTGATACTCAAATTCATGAAAAAATAAAATAACTATATTGAAAATCATTGGTTACATTCGTTGTTTTCTTACGAATCATAGTAATATAATGAAAATACTCAAGTTTATTATTTGTGAAAAAATGTATAAGATGTTTATATTTATTATTAATGAAAATGGAATAACAAATATAATATAGTGTAATAGATTTTCGTTGTATATGCATAATCCCTTTTTAACATCCTTAAATTTTAAATGGCATAAGTATGCATATTTATACCTATTTATAAAATACTAATATTTTAGAAATGAGTTTGAATATTGTTTATCTTTGTATGTTCCCTTTCTTAACTAGACGACCACTGATTAATTATGATATGTTTGACATTCTTTTAGAGTATACATGTCATAATTGTCACATATATTTAGTGAAATCAATCTTTTCATGAACTGGATGTCTAGATACTGAAATTCATCCAGATCATAAATTTAAACGCAAATACATATCTATAACGGTTTCATGAAATACCTACATGGAAGTAGAGTACACTTAGCGTATTATATAAGACAAATTATTATTGTAAGTTATTTAAACTATACTTCCCAATATTATTTTATGAACAAAAATTTAACAAAATTTTATATTTTGTTTTATTTTAATTAAATATCTGATTTAAAGTTTCATAGAACATTTCATGTTAATCTACTTATACAGAAATATGAGCATACAAAATTATTAGTATTAAACATTTTTATCATATCAACTTATTTTCATATTTTTTTTTCTCATATATAATATATACCTATGTTAAATTTTTCTTCATAAAATAATATGGGAAAATATAGTTTAAGTAACTCTCAATAATTTGCTAGGTGGATGTCGATGTTATTATGTATTTTCTTTGAAATTCCCATAGTATCCGAACTTTCGGTTAATTAAAATATTGATTTCACTAGGTGTATGTGACATATACTCGTACATATTGTATTTAGTAATATTGTATATAATATATCAACTTAACCATGTGTTGGTATAAAGTATAAGCACTAACCACGAATTTTTGTTAATCGAGAAACGGCTGTAACCTTGGGGAACTTATTGATATTCGCACAACTATCTGTTAAGCAAATCAATGAAAAGAAGTTAAGAATAAACCTTATTTATATTTTTATAACAAATATTAGGTACTATAAAAATGTACAAGAAACTGTAACTTCGTTGTTATTAGATTTTTTACCATTACTATTTGCATACGATAATGTGTAGCTAACGTAACTAGGCAGTAGGTAGAAACTATATAATTTACTTTAATCATTCATATACATTTATAAATGTTGTTAAAATGTATTCCCTATCTATATCAAAGATATTTGTTTTAGTTTTTTGCGAGTTATCTGATGGTTGAGTGCATTGAAGTGGAGAAAAAAATGAAATAAAAGCATTTAAAAAAGATTTTAGTTCTTATCTCATTTTGTCAACTTGTCGTAAATGTAATGTACTAAAACGCTGCAGCACTTAGGTGTGTAATCAAGATTGTTGTATGCAGCGTGAAATTAAAACATGTTAAGTGCTTAAATAGTAACAAACAATAATTAGAGATTATGTCTATACATAAAAATGAAGGCGCATTTTATTCATAAAACAAATCTGTGCGTAGAAAATAAAAGCAATGATAAAGTTACGTAGGTACCTATTTTGTATTTTAATTTTTAATGTCACTAAAAGACAAAAGTATGTTAATAACTCAGTTTTAACCGTTAAATGTTTTTTATTTATTGTTGTTTTTATTGTTAGAATTATAATTTATAACAGTTTTGCGTATAGATTTGATTTTTAATTTGATAGCAACGAATGCTTACCGCCGAATAGTGATAAAGATGTGTTGTAATATAAATGAATGTTCAAAGGAAGAAAAATAAGATTGCAAACGCGTAATATTTTTTTAGCATTATTTAAACTTAATAAATAATTTTAGAATTATAATAAATAATGACAGAAACATAGTGCATAAAATATAAAAATATTTCTCATCCAATATCGTCATTTAGAATGAATTACTCGCTGTCAATATTTAATAGAATAGTTTTCTGTTCAATTTTGTCAACAGTTGTCAGGACTAAATTATTCGCCCTTCAGTCAGTTGACCAGTTGATTATCAGTCGAACACCTCGAGCGTGAAATTAAATTAATTCAATGATTAGTTAACAACATGAAAATATTACATTATATTAGATGTTTTTTACATTTTTAGAATATTTTATAATTTTCAAAAATGAAAAAAAAACATTTCAAGCTCAATCCTAAAATATTTTTGTTAACAGACATTGTATTACTTTTTTCATATATTATTTTAATCGACGACAATTTAATATATCCTAGTTTCCATATAAGATAGGCATATTGAATGAAACTATATTTAACTATACTTTTTACATCATGAGATTGCATTACCTGTCTAGCCATCGTATGTTGTATGTGTATTTGTTTTCTTTAGTTTATGGTTTTATCTTGCAACAATGGCTTATACCTTCGTCGTCAAAGAGTTTCATGCATGTGAATTAAATTCGTAGAAATTTGATGCAAACAATATTTCCCTTGATTTTATATTATGTATTTTGTATATCAGTCGTGTGTTATGTGGGGGCGTAGTAACTTACTTGATTTTCAGGTGTTTAAAAAAAATCTATATTTAGTTCTAAATCTGATACAGTACAGATAATATATACGGTACTGGTATATTACCTAAGACATACAGAGTGTTTTTTCATTAACCAAAAATAAATACTATATATATATTAATTTTAATTGTTCTGTACTTTCAAAAGTAACTAACTAAATAACAACTATACAGAACCATAATAAAGTAAAATATCTATAATGTACTTTGTTCAAACATTTTAAGTGAAGACGTTAAAATTATCCAACGGGCTACGACAGGCGAGATTAATCATATCTTAAATGTCATTCGATGCGGATTAAAATATGTAATAAATAGTATATTATTGTAAATAAAATCCAGATTGTTTTATTGCAACACGTTCAATAATGACCTTAAAATAAATACCATGTATACTACCCAAAATTCGAGACCCATCATTATACATAGTAAAAAGTATTATGATGGAACTCATAATGTATTGCATAATATATAATTTATATAAATATATTGGTACCCTCTACTTACGAATAAGTAGATTTTTTTTTTTAAATGTACGCTTTTCGAATATGTAGACTGTAAACTTTTATTACTTTTATTCTCCTTTTTATATAGACATCAAACACTTGTATTGGGATAAAATGGGCATGTTGTCTCAAAATAATAAACTCTAATATTTTTTTCAGAATATTTATTCATCACGGTACCCAACTGGTTTTTAGTGCAGTACGCATAAAATAAATGGGCTGAATAAATGTAATTGATCCAAAGTTGAATTGTATAATAGCCTAATGCACTTAAATTAAATAATTGATTAAATCTTTCAGTTCAGTTAAATAAATGCAATAAAATGAACAAAATAAGAATTATATAAATAATATATTTTAATATTTTAAAAATACAGTATGACAATAAAAAAATACTAAATCGAAATGCAAATGTTTTTATAATATATCTATGACATTTATTTGATTTCATATACGAACATTCTCAATAAAAGTAACATTTACGTACATTTTATAAATTAATTTTAAAATAAGTGTTCGTATGTATGTTACAGTAAATGATGTTAAACATCAAAATAACGTTATTTTCTAGTAAATAACAATAATTAGTGTAATAAGAAGTGTAAAACAAATAAATGCACCTGTCGATTAGTAGGAAAATTATGCAATTCAAAATGTCACAGTTCATTGTCATGTGAAAATAAATAATAATATAACAATTTAAATACAAATAACATGATTAACTAATATTGTTTGGAATTAACGTAAATCCTTAGTTATTAACGTTATAAGCCTTGTAAAATATTTTTTATTATCTATTAACGTTAATTGCTAGTTAATAACGTAAATATAAATTTAACATCTTTTACTGTAACATGTATAAAAATCGACGATGATATAAATGAATAATAATAATTTTCTAACAACATTTTTACTATCAATAGATCATTAATATTGCCCTATTGATTTAAATATTTAAAACTTAGGGGTTTACATTAGTTATTCTATTTTAATATTAAATACTCGATTAATCACGTTTTATTGTTCATTTATTAATTGATTTATATTTTTAAATTGTTGTAACTCATAAGATATCACTCTCGTTTAATATGATTTATATCTATTATGCCAACATCATTGTTAAATTCTGGTTGAATACATTTTTTTTTCGTGCTATAAATTTATTTTATGATTGGAATACGCTAGAGTATAAATATTTTAATTTCTCATCTTATATGTGGGTAGGCAATTTGAAAATTTGCTACAAAAGTTTTTCATCGATTTATAATGATCCATTCGAAGAGATAATGGTATAATAGCGCCAGGTATATATCTTTATGATATGATATTCTGTTTAATACTTTCGTACATATTATTTTTTGTATCTGATGTAAAAATACCATGCATTGCCTTAATGGGGATTATGTCCCACCTAATAAACCGAGTATAAACAAATAAGCAAATCGATAAGCAAATAAGATAAGTAAATCGATTTTATGCTCTGAATTATTTGTTATTTTGCCAAGAGACAATACACAAGGCATACTTAAATACTTAATATCATATTTTCAAATGAGAAATTGTTTGTGCACATTTTGTAATAACCACATAAGATGTTCCTGATACATTTCATTGTTGAAGTAGAAATAATAAATTAACAACGTACTAACACCAATTATACCAATCCATACAAAGCGTGTGATTTTTAAAAGTAATATATAATTATGCTGGTTTTATTTTATTATTGAACTTAAGAAATAGTATTTTCTAAATGAGTTCATAACTTACGAATTAGTTTAATAAATCACCACCATATAATATTGAAACTTAAACATTAAACATACATTAATTATCGTGGCTGCTGTAATCGACATTTTCATAAATATTCTATAAATCGAATATAATTATAATCGTATTAAATATATATCTTATCTCATATTCAAAAAATGTCCAATAGAAGACCATTAGATGTCTAATATTGTGTGTTTAAAAATCATCAAAAGGAACTCACTGTATGTATAAATACAGGTACTTATATTATATTTTAGCTTTGTATCATTCGTGTAAATACTCAGCGCTGTAGTGATCGCCGTGCAGGACACGTTGAGCACAATCACAATTAATTATTTAATCGACGTAGCACGTCCTCGTCAGCCTTGAGATGTTGTGTTGAGAAATATGGGTAAATAATTGAACACTGGTTCGTATTATTATAAAATAAAACAATTTATTGTTAAACGTTAATCACAAATATATCATAAAGTAAACTGCCGTAAGCGTGTTAAGCCTTCGAGCAGTGCTGACTATCTTCTAAAACATATAGGTAGTACTCTACCCGTATTTTATGCGGATTCTGTTGATGACGTATAATGTCATGATATTATAATATTATAATTTTACTTTTATTGCTAGATCGCATTATTTTGCGTAAAGGGGAAAACTACTTGTTGTTTTCACCTTTGATCTATTATTTCCTAATATGTAGGCTTTTAAGCATTTTACATATTCTATGTCTCATTACCTAATTATAAATTATACTACGAGTGTAATTTATTATTCTACATTGTATTTATAAATTTACATTATATAACATTGTAATTATTACATTATTGGGTTTACTATACAGCGCCTAGCTTTGGGTAAAAGGTACAAGTGAGCTTTGGTCTGGTAAATCGATACCTGTAACACAATATAATAATGGCATGCGATAAGAATAAATTGGTATGAAATCGCGACGTTTACGTATAATTCAATCGATCTGTATTTTTTAACGGAAGTATTATAATAGTATGTTATCCGACCGGTCGTATATATATTTATACTCACTTGACGACTACGTATCTCCACATGGCCAGGACGAGCGTGAGCGCAATGGACGTGGTGTGCAGGACCTGTGACACGTACGTGTGGAGCAGCACGTACACCGCGCCCACGTGCGAGAACTCCTCCTTTTTGGACGTGTTCAGGTACATGTAGCACGCGAACGGCGTGTACTCGACCATCAGGGCCAGGTCGGCCAGGGCCAGGCCGCACAGGATCCGGTTGATCGGCGAACCGGCCAGGTCCTTGCGCGTCAGCACCGCGATGTTTAGCGCGTTGGCCAGCGCGCCGAACACGCACAGGAACATGCTGACGTAACCGTGCGCCGCCCGGAACAGCAGCGAGTAGCTCTTCACGACGCCGCCACAGTTGTAGCAACCGGCGTCTGTCGGGTGATGACGGTACGACGAACCGTCGTCGTCAGGATCGAACACCGTGATGTTGATCAGGTACTGCAGGTCTTCCTGCGTCAGGTTCAGGCTGACCAGATGCGCCATCCACGTGTTATTCCTCGCCCTGATCGACGACATGTCCGTGCACATCATGATAGTCCGGCTGCATGCGCTGCAAAAACTGCAAATGTTATTCGCCACCGATGCCATTCGGAACATCATAACCACACGTATGTATGATCATTGTTATACAAGTACATATTTTATGTAGAAACAATAATATGGTGAATGGTACGTGTCGGCGCATCCGAGTTGGGTCCCGAGTATACTAGGGGCTAATCGCAGGTACTATACTAGTTGGGTCCCAGATTTTTATAGGTACTATACTAGTTGGGTCCCAGATTTTTATAGGTACTATACTAGTTGGGTCCCGAATTATTTTAGGTATTCCACTAGTTCCTGAATATTTTTTGGTAAGTACTACACTATACTAACATTTTCATTCCCGTTTTAACAGACTGTCTATGATCTATTTAGACCGCACAGGTATGATTAAAAATGTTTTTTACAGTTTTTTTTTTAAATATTAAAATATATAATATAATATATATGATAAAAAAATTGCAGGAATAATCAATCGATTTGATTTTGTAAAATTAATGTCGTATACATTTTTACCAAAATACCAACACACATGTGATTTTTCAAAAAAAAAAATTATTTTATTTGTATTTATATTATATAATTATTTTAACTTTTTTTTATATTTTTGCCAACACAAAAGAGATTTTGTGTAGTTGATATTTTATAAAATTCTAATAACTTATATTTTAATGAAAAAGAAACAAAACAAAAAAAAAAACTGTAAAAAACATTTTTAACCATACCTGTGGTCTAAATAGATTATAGACAGTCCTAAGTCTGTTGAAATGGGAAGGAAAATGTTAATATAGTGTAGTACTTACCAAAAAATATTCAAGAACTAATGTTGAAGCAAAAATAATTCAGGACCAAACCAGTGTAGTACCTACCTATAAAAATCCGGGACCCAAAAAACTAGTATAGTACCTACAAAAATCCGGGACCCAACTAGTACCTAAAATAATTCGGGACCCATCTCAGATGCAGCCGTAAGTGTTAGTTAGGTATGCATGATTGATATCGAAAAACACATTAATCATTTTAATAAAATATCAGTAACCACATCTTGTCATTATCTGTGATATAAATTAATAGTAGTTGTTGTCAACCTTTATATTAATATATTATAAAATAAACATTTTTTGCGTTCATTCTTACT
This sequence comes from Diuraphis noxia, assembly GCF_037042655.1. NCBI lineage: Eukaryota > Metazoa > Arthropoda > Insecta > Hemiptera > Aphididae > Diuraphis > Diuraphis noxia. Next base: position 54,231,044 of record NW_028301712.1, read on the forward strand.
AATGGTTCTCCTTAATATTTACTTACACAACCTATTAGCCTATTATTGTACCTATTAAAGTTTTCGAAAACACATTATTTTGGAATTTGGAACAACTGATTTGGTAACCTTTATATTATTCAACCAGTAAAATGTCGATAAATATTTAAACTCGTTATCAGCTTCTCTTTTTCGAAATTGGTATTACAATATATCAATTAGATACCTTCCAGCAACATTAGAGATTATAATGAAAATTAATACTTTTCTAGGGAATAATAAAGCCTGAATATAGACTATGTTGATGTATGTAGACATGTAATACTATGCCACTTAGGGTAGCATTTAACTTTGTAATCATTTGTTGTTATTATTATTTTTTTTTTTAATTATTTATTCTTCAAGGAGATAATAGATCTCATTGAACATAACCATCGCGTGAGTGCCCACGAATTCTCGTGTGTTATTCATAGATATTCGATATTGTGTAAGCTAAGATTCATAATACATATTATACCTAATAGTTTATATAAAATATGAATATGAATTTGCATACCAATTTGAGTACCTATCCATAAAAAACGACAGGACCTCATGTGTATTTTTCATAAACAAAAAAGGTCTACTGAAAAATTCGAGGAATAATTTGAAAACGTTAGTTACAATTTATATCCTACATTATTTTTTGTGTTCACTAAAATATTAAGTGAACTCGTTTAATCTAAAACCGGACTCGATAACATGCGTATAACATTATATAGGGATATTGTATAAACAGACAACGCTCATTATATATCGATAATTATTAAAATATTTTAAAACATTTTTTTACATTATTTGAATACTTACATTATGAAACAAAATGCTTGAAAAATAATTGTTTTTTTTTATCGTTCTCATTTTAAATTGATTTTTTTTCTTATGAAAATACATTTTAAATGTCATATTCTAAATATTAATATTTCTTCACTAATTTTGTTACATAAAAACGAATTTCAAACGAGGTGTTAATTAGTTAAAAATTATAATTTAGTAATGTAAATAAGTAACGCGTATTTAAATAATAAGTAGAATGATGGAGTGGAACAGGGTAGTGTGGCATAATGTTAGTGTACTACTGCGCTCATTTAAACTATTTATTGAACTATACTAAGCATGTTAATTTATTTTTTGTCATTGTTTAAGCCCTTGTTGGATTTCGAAATGAAACAAGTGACAACGAAATTTCAACCACCCATGAGTGTATATATACATATCATACATAATATATTATACAGTAGAAGGACAAGTCATTAATTATTTTTCGGTCGAATCATGCGCGTACACTTGACTTCTGTTGGTAAAAAGTGGATTCAAGAAAAATCCATGATTGAGACTGTATAATATATATATATAGCATGTATTATATAAAATGCTTCATTCTCTCTTAAAATATCGACTCGTCTAACTGCAGATAAGACCACCATTCGAAACTTCAACAACTAATGTCTCATTACATTAGTTGAGACAATGGATAAACATTACAAATTATTACTTGTATAATGCATATAATACTATAAACATGGCTACACGTGTTCGCATATAATATTATTATATCATATATCGAATAATTTTGGGTATCGAGCCGTCATATAATATTAACAATAACGCTACGAGCAGTTAATTAGTTGTTCGATACAACGGGGCCCGTGTACAATATTATTATGCTTACAACTTTGAGCATAATATATAATAAACTGTAAGCTTTGGTCCGCTGTTGTCATCGTCGTGACACGCATCAATGCCGTATATGATTTATTTAAATGATAAAATATTTGGTCTATATTCTCCGCTAATGAGTACGCTAGTGAGTTACAGATATAGTCATCTCGCACCGCATAAAAATATTTTGACTATTCTAAATATAATAATAGAGGTAATAATATTATTACCAATGAGATGACACGTAGATAAATATTACGCGTGTACGATGTACCTATAATAAAGACAATCGACAATATTTTAACTAACACCGTTAGTAGGTCCGTATAATAGAGGTGCCATGATGTGTACATAATTTTGTGCGTACTGTAAATAATGCAATTTGCGAATTTCTACTGGTACATAATAATATAATAAAGTCTTTATAGATATAACACGCATAGTATTTTGTACCCTCGTGACCACTCAAGTGTAATAGATTAGGACACGCTAAAACTACCGCCAACATTGGATAGAAAAACCGCGAAACCCTGTATAAGATATTATTATATACGTGATGTATTCGTGATGTATACGCGTTATACGACAGTAATAATTATATTATATAGTGTACGTATAACTAATTTGTTCACTCGAGATAAAATGGAGAAGAGTCCAAGATTATTATCCATGATAAAATACAGAACGCTTTAATCTAAATTATAGCTTTTTTTAATGGTTCGATTTCGTTAACGACTATAGAAACACATCATCATCATGAAATCATGATTTTCAAAGCAAATAATCTTTTATGGGATATGCATTTTATAATATAGATTTTTAAGTGTAGTATTTTATTTTATTCCATTTAATTATAAAATTTATTATTGCATTATGGTTTTTAACGACGTTTTACTAAAATAGTTCGTTATAATAACTTTTTATTCAATTGTTGCTTTATTATTTATTGAGATCAGATTTAAATCAAACTTTAAAAAAACTAAAAATAATAAGGTTAGAACTTTTCTATCAATTCTTGATTGGAAATTATTAAAAATAATAGTTATTTTGAAAATTTTAAAATCTAGCTTGTATATTCAAAAAATTAACTATCAACGGAATATATTAAAATAATCTATTTAAGCCTTAAAGATGATTATTTTATTATGGACTAGGGTACCTCTTAGATTATACAATGAACCTTTAAACATTTTTTTTAGTTGAATGTATAATCATTATGTATTAATTTAAATTTATCAACAATTATCAAGATTTGTTCTTAAAAATGGAAAAGCTCAATAATTTTTATAAATGTTGTCTTAGTATATAATTTATGATAAGATAAATAACTACATATTATAAAAATAAAGATGAAATGATAAATATATTTATTAGACGATACTAACTGATGATTCTTACTAGTCTTAAATATTCAAAGTTAAAACTGAAGTTAAGTTTCAATTATACAGAATATGATGAAATATTAAATTTTATAACATATACTAAAATATTACATTTAAATAAAGAATGGTTGCTCTTAAAAAAACAAAAAAAAGTATAAAATACAGAAACATAATTAAGACGATAAATGTATATTTTCAAAAATATAATACTTTTACAATTGGTTATTTTGTATAAAATATATTTGTTGTTGGATTGTATTCTAAGCGAAAAATGTTTTTGTTTAATAATGGTTTTTTTTAGTGATCTCGTTTTTTGGACTACATAATAATATAAAAGCTCTAAAAGTTTCAAACTGCAGTGTAAGAATGAAAAATTTCTTTTAATTGTTAAAGGCTTAAAGTGGTTTTTTTTTTGTAGATTCAGCATTATAATATAAAATAACAAAAAAATGGTTGCATAAATTAGACTCGTAAAAGTGTTTGTTTTACGGTTTGGTCTCACATAATGTTATGTTCAATATGTTCAGTAGGTAACGCTTTTAATTAACTTTTATAGTCAATGATATGTATTAATTTAAATATTTTATTATATTTATTATATTCACTGACAAGTTTAGTTGAAACAGTTTTAAAAGTAAATACATTTTTGAAAGTTTCAAATACACTACATTTTGCAATAATTTATTCGAGATGGTATAGTAAACGAGTTTTCAGGGTAAAAAAGAAATTATGATAATTTGTGATAATTATTTGAGATAGGTACCTTCTATACACAATTTTCTCAAATTATTGTTTGTATATTGGCCGTAAAAACTTATGCACATTGAAAATAATTAGGAAATAAAAAACTTTTTAATTATTCATTTTCATATTTTTTCTACTAAAAATCAGTCTTCCTGTTTTCAAAAGTTTTTAAACTTGAAAAACGCATTGATTAACACAATTTATTATTGTTTTCACATAAACACAGACACACATTAATTCTTTAACATACTTTTTTTTTTAATTCTACAAACTAAAATATTTAAATAGAATGATCATTGATCACCATCATATTAATAGTTACCTATTACCTATAAAATGTTAATAGGAGATATACTCGGAGCCTCGAATCAATTTAATATTCCTACCAATGTATAATGTATATTATATTGAAGGTAAGGAAAAAATTTATATCATTGATTGTAACGTAGACATTTTTATCTTTATAGGTTGTACTATTTAATATTTATAATGTATCACACAAAAAGAATCATATTTTACTGTTTAGAAAAAAAAGACTAGAATCCATGACACACACGTATTTTTATACTTTATTTCTTAAATCTATTGATGTAATAATTGTAGTCGAACTCCCAAAATGTATTATTTTTGTATTTCATTATTATAAAATAAAATTTTAGTTCGATTTTCGCTTACTTTGTACTTTGTAATGACATCAAGAAGTCAGAACTGATTTCGTGATTGAAGTATCGTATTTTATGGGTATAATGGTATATAGGGTGATTGATTTATCATAAAACACTCTTTATTTCAAAAAGTATTGACTTTTTTCAAAATATTTTTTTACATGGTTTCAAGTTGTTAAACAACCAACGTGTTTATTAAAAAATTAGTTTTGATTGGCAGAGTGGAGTGGTACGGGGTTACCCCGCAAAATGTTTGTCCACTACTCCACTTGTCTAAGCTTTAAATACTTATAACTCATAAACTACTAGCCCCAAATTCGATTTCTATGTATTAAAATACTTAGAAAAATATTCTGCTTTGGAATATGAAATTAAAACTCTATGTTGTCATTCAAAAATGTAAAAAACATAAAAAATGATAAGGATAAAAAATATTTAAAAAAATTTTTTTTTAATAAAAGCGTTGGTTTTTAAACAACTTGAAACTATGTATAAAAATATTTTGTAAAAAATCAATACTTATTTAAATAATGAGTGTTTTATGATAAATCAATCACGCTATATTTATTTTTGTAGGTACCATAACTTTGATTTCTTTTTTTTTAATCGGTGATATTATATTACAATTTTAAGGAGTGCTTTAATTTAAATACAATATAGGCATCATATTTTTTAAACTAGTTTTTATTTTAACACAATAGCTATGATTTTATGAAATATTTTGCGTAGATTAAATATAGATACTCTACATTTGACTGACATTTACAGTAAATTATTCGACATATCATTTAATAATATAAAATAATTTGTAGCAAGTTTATTTATTATATTTCATGTAAAAATAACTTAGAATCCTAATTATTGTTATATTGAGTAAACGTCAAACTACTGCTGGTTTTTAATTCTATAATATAAAAGGTGAATTTATTATTATTAAATTATGTTCCAAAGTTATGATTATGGTAATCAGCAACTTTTTTCAAATAAGTAACAAATAACTTTTTTATGTTGCGTACAAATTGCATGGTCAGATTTTACCCACATACTTAGGTCTTGTACATCCAGCCTATGACTTTCACTCCCACCCCACTTCACCACATGGTATAGAAATACATCTCCATCCATCTCACCACTACCCTGGTTTCACAACCTTAATCTTTCCAGGAAAAGTATATCCTCGTTCTCATGTCTTCGTTTTGGCCACACAATTACTCCATTCCCATTCTTTCAAACTATCTTTGAACGATTCTCCTCTCAGCACACTCCACAATGACCCTTTGATTTGTGATATTACCCACCTAATCTTCTCACGCCACAGCCTATCGATACTAAAAATATCTTTCCAATCCAAAAAAAAAAAATTATATTATACATTTAATCCTTTTTCAACCATACAAGTTTTTTAAATCTAATCAGACATCATTTTTGTGTTTTGTTTTCTTATTATAATTTATTTATTATATCTATTACTTAATTTCACTTAATTGTTGAAACTAATTGTTAAACAAAGTTAAAATAAAAAAAAAACTTTTTATGTTGAACCAAAAATAAATGAACTGCGTCGAAAGATGTGTAAATTTCAAAATATAAAGTACCATAAATACCTACCAGAAAATATGAAACATTTTATTGAATGTCATTTCAAAATGTTATATTGTTCTTTTGTAGTTTGTCGAATATCATTTTGTTGTATCATAATTTGTCACGTTGTGTAATAGCATAACATTTGTGAAGATTTAACTTTTTTGATTTTTTTCTCATTCAGAATTCGATAGTTACTTATATCATGATGTACCTATATGTAATACTAAAATATGTTTGAATGGCATACTAATCAAAACAGAAAACCTTCAGCGAAATGAATTATAATAAAGAGTATATATTTCAAAATGTTTTGTCAAAGTAACCTATTTAATTCTGTAATTATGTTTCTATGAAAAACAATAATACTTTAAAACATAAATCAAATATTTATTAATATATAACTTGGTTATAAGTGTTTATTCATTTTTCAGTAGTATTTACCAATATGTCTGTATACATATTTATCATAGGTAATTATAATATTGTAATATTTATCATTGTAAACAATCAAGTATAAGTGTTAAATTATTATTATTCATTCACAATTTAAATTTTATGAAAATTAATCAATGTAGTAGCTATATACATTTTTAGTATCTTTACGAGTACTTATATTGTCTTAATTATAATCTAGTGTTTTATTACCTACCTTAATACTGTTGATTTATTGTTATATATATGTTTTTTTAAATGTTTTACTGTTTACCACTTGATCTTAATTAAAATGCTGAAATTTATAAATTGTTCAATAAAAAATAAAATAGTAAAAAAATTGTTTTAATCAACATTTTTCAATATTTTGACTATTATTATAATAAAATTATAAATTTATTGTGTATATATTTTTATTAATAATCATAAAACAACCAACCAGCATAAGTCTTGAAATAATGGCGCGTATTAATTTGTATGAGGTTATTATTGGTAAGTTATTGAAATACATAAATCCAATTAATATGATATATTGGTTTTAGGTCATATGAAATCCGAACCAATTTAAAAAAATAAATATTTTTCTAAAACTTAAATATATTATCTCTAAATAGAACATTTGTACAATGGTTGCTTTCTACACAACGCCGTTCATATCGTCTGATTATTTATTGTTGAAATAAGATTGTTTTTTGAATGTAAATTTATTATTATTTTTTTTTTTTTAAGTTGGATACATATCATTGCGATTGAGTATAAATTGAAAATATTTTTAGATAATTAAGACCAGATGCATATTATTAGTGCCAGACTGTAGACAAATTAAATTAACTAAAAAGTATCATTAAAACAGTAAACTTCCATTCTATTTTGTAAAAAATCTGTACTCTCTTTTCTTCGTTCTTTTGTATAGGTAATAAAAAAGTATGTATATTGTGAATAAAATTAATTATAATATACTACGTACTTTTAATGTATATATTACATATTATATGTAATATTTATATAAATATATAGGTAGGTAGCTGATGTAATATTAAAAATAAAATATTTTGATTACTAATGTAAAACAAACATTTGAAAGGAAACAGAATATAAAATACAGACATCCAGGACATATGAAATGATACAAGATCTGAATTTTTCATCCACATTTACTATAGGTGCCTATAAAGTCGTGTCGCGTAGTTATTGAACACTTTGTAAATCTTAAATTCTAGTCTTCTGCATTTGATATATATTATGTATGTATACTTGAACTCCCAAGGGTATTTTTTCATCGTAATATAAACCGTCTTCGTGTAAATGGTAAACAGATATCACACCTTACATAGAAAATATCAGCTAGTATACCTACCAAATTCACATCACCCCATTTTGCTTATCTGAAAAATTTATCTATTGTGTTTTAAATTTGGGTTAAAAAACTTCAATGTTTTTGAGTATTATTGTTTTAAAAATATATTATATCCATCAATAGATATCATGCAGCATATAGAAATAAACTATTTAGAACTATTTAAAACATAATGATATTAACATTAAGAAATTAAAATTACAAATTGATAATATTATAAAGCTAAGGTCCGGATTTTTATGCACTAAAAATGTATATACATATATTTATATGTATTTTATTAAATAAAAAAAAAATGTTAACTATATTTTTTTTTTAAATAATCAATGAACATTAAAATGTGCTATAATATGCATATAATTATTATTTATTTTTAAACAAAAATATACACAATGAAAAAAGTAGGTATGTTGACTTGTTATTTACTTAATTATTTGTAATATCATTGAATGTATTAAAATTATAATATTTAATGCATCGGTATACATGGGAACGAAGTCGCCGATAATCTGGCTAAATCAACGTCCAATTTAATATGTCCTGCTCTCACTCAACTCCCTCGTACTGATTTAATTCCAATTTTACGGTGTCATATATCTAACCTCTGGTCCACATACTGGTCAAATCTCCCAGCTGAGTTTGCTACCAGATACAAAAACATCGTACCAAATGTCCTTAACAAAACATGGTTTAACAACCTCAATTTACCAAGATCTAGTATCATACAATTCAATCGCCTACGTTCTGGTCATACTTTACTACCTGCTCACTCGTACAAATTAGGTCTAAATAACTCCCCACTCTGTACTCTACATCCCAACGAAAGTATCTGCGATCTCCCTCATCTTCTTTTTGATTGCCCTTCTCTGCAAGTGAAGCGCGCTATTTTATTCAATTCTCTCAACTCCATCAAGGTTCCTATCGACCTCTTCTCCATCCTCAACTCCAATTCGGAAATAGTAACAAATATAATTATTAATTTTATTTTGGAGGCTGGTTTCATAATATGATTTTCTTTATTTAATTTACTTTTTAATTTCTTTTCATTTCATTGTTATCAGTCATCTATACATTTTCATTTTTTTTTTTTTGTTTAAATATTGTATTCTATAGTACTGTATATCTTGTTATGTCTTTCATATAATTGTTGAGCTGTAATAGTTAAACTGAAAGCTAATAAAAAAAAAAAAAAAAATATTTAATGCATATTTAATATGATAAACTTCAAACAATGTTTAACAAAACCACAATTTAAAAATAATGTTTGGTGAATGATTAAAACAAAATAGAGTATAAATACCTCAATTAGTATTAAAATTTATAAGTATTATAATATACTCAATATTTACAGAATATTTGGAGATAATATTATGTTAAATAAATGTGTTTATAATCGATTAAAGGCTGCAGAATTGTATTTTAGATGATTTTTTCCCCACGTGTGTCTAAATTAGTAGATTTAAAACTGCGGTAGACAGATATACTACATAGCAGCACGCGGAAGAACATGTGGCGGCATTATAGAAAATAAATAAATACATATTTTTATTTAAATGTTTATAGTAGGTATAATTTTATTTTATGAGTTGTCTAAATGGGTCTAAATTATTATTTTTTTACATTATTTTTGTTAATTATGCTACATTTAAATTATTAAATTAGATATTCAATTAATGAAAACTAACGATTATAGTTGTTTTGCTTTGATTTAGAAATATTAATCATGGGTACCTACTTGAAATTTTTAAAGTAAATTAATCTACTTTATATACACAATTACTATTATTATATGCAATGTTATCAGAAAAAATTATTCAGCTTGCTATATTGCTAATAGTAAAACTAATTACTTTAATATATAAAAATTATATCATGCAATATTACTTAGTAATATAGACTGACAAACCGTTAGACCGTATTCACTCAGAATTGTTGTTTGTATACAATAATTTTACATCATTAAATTCAAATTTAACATATCTACATATCCATTACAATGACGTATATTTATCATTAGAGCAGTACCCACTTGTCAACCTTTTTTTAAATAAATATATTAAATAATTCATTGATTGAAATCGTAGGTACAATTTAGTACTTATAATTTATAAATATACATTGAATATTGATGTAATTGATTATAATATGCACCATAATAAAAAATATTAAACTGCTAGTTAGATTTTGTAATAAAGTATAGCATTGTAATAGCTTAATATTTTCCCTTAATTCTTTAGTAACTTTTTAATTATTATGTTATACTTAATAATACTTTATAAAAAAAATCATATTAAAACTATAATTATATTCAAAAGAAATGTTATTACATTATTTATAAATAAAAATATTAAAACTAATAAAGTATACTGTATACAAATTAATAGAATAAGAGAAATTTTTATTCTGATTGCGTAAAATATTATACGATAAGATATTTAGATATGTATTGAAATATTTATGATTACTTTTTATAATTAATAATATGCAGTTGTGCATCATTATAAAAAGGGCATTCAACATTTATTTTTTGTAAAACTAGAAAAATTTTAAACTATTTTAAGTTTCTATACAAATTATAATAAAACATAAAGCATAACTAATTTAGTTTTTATTTGACAAACATTTATAATTTTTGGTTAAAAGTTTGTGAAATATTGTACAAATTTTGTTACGAAACATAAATGTAATAAAAATGTATTAAAGTTATAAGGGTACCTAAAAAAATAAACTTTGAAGAATGTTACTAACTCAGTATAAATGACTAAAAACGTACAATAAAGTTTGGAATCGTATAAACATTTAACGTTATACTCTAATGAGTTCAAATGTATGCTTAGGTACAATACATCAATATTCAATACGCAACCACATGTTTTAGAAGTAGGCACCTATTTTAAAATAGTTTATACAACCTTTTAGATTTTAATTAAACAAAATAAAATTTTAATATAAATAAAATCTTAGTTTTAATAATACGGTAAATAATCAATGTAAATGCGTTTATTTAAAAATAATGCATGCATATATGTTTATTTGCTTATGTTTTAATGCTAGGATCGTTATAATAGTTTGATGTGAATTGCAAAAGTCTTGGTATGTTTTGGCGTTTATCTAGGTATATTGTATTTCTCATAAATGTTTTATACGTCCTACAGTCTCAAAAATTGTGTTGAAGTTATCTATATAGTATTAACCCCATTCAGTTCATGATTTGCTGTATATGCCAACTTAACAGCTCTCAAAATATTTTAAATATTTAAAATAAATAGCTATTATTAGTTCAGCACTATTATGCAGTTATACCTAAGTATTTAATAATGTTTAGATAATATGTTGAGTAGTGGATCAACATTTTATCCCCGTAATCCACGAAAATACTCACTTAAAGCCAGTTGCGCTGATCTACAAAAAATTCAGTATGGTGAATGTCAAATTTTAACAGTACCATCCCATCTAACGATTTGTGTACGCAGAGTCATTATAATCCAATCTCATATTTACATATGGGCTATGTGTCACCTACCCGGGTAATCAGTATACCTGCCAACTTATTCATTGAATAAAACCTTAAGAGAATTAAATGTAAAATGATTAATTTCATATTATGATGTTACAACTTAGCAAAAGACTGCAATTATTGATTATCGGTAGTATAATTCAAAAAGAAAGATATTTCTGTTTATTATTATTATTAATCTCCTATGATTTATTTCAGACATTTTTACAACAGGCAATTTGGCAATGTTATATAATATTTTCGTCCAATTTCACGCGCAATCGTATATTATTGAATAGTCAAAATAATATACTTTGTTATTCTGGATTTGCGCGCAATCGTAAATAGTATACCCTAAAAGGTAAAACGCGCTCTGCAATCGTACTCCACCGATGTAAAGCACGTTTTAATAATAGAGAAAATATTTCTGAATAAAATAGGTAGGTACCTGCGGGTAATAAAAATTGAAATGACAATTTTTGTTATAGTATCACATAAAATAAAATATCTTGAAATTATAATAATATAATTTGGTTAAAATTAACTCAATTATAATTTATAATTTATAATTTATAACTGTTTGCCTTGGCGTAGAATTCTAAAATTAATAATTAGCTAACTTAATTTATCAATACGTGAAGCTGGTTTTAATTTTTACGACTATGTCTAAGTTACACAAGAGGTGATTTTCTGTCTTTGTCTAACACACGTGGGACATACAATACGCCTTACAAAAATGTAAGGTACTTCTAGTAGTTCGATTTAAAATATGTAAAGATATTTTAATTGGTATACAAGTTTACTTCGCATAGGTCGAAGCACTATTTCGATTGTAGCAATATTTTGATAAGAATACATTTGTTAAATTTTATAAATTTGTAATTTTTTTTTTAAATTAAATATATTTAAAATATGCTTCAACCGATGCAAAGTAAACTTGTATACTAATTCAAAAATCTTTACATATTTTGAATCGATTAACTAGAAGAACTTTAATTTTCATCAGGCGTATTGTATGTTCCACGTGTGTTGGACAAAAACAGAAAATCACCGCTTCCAATCCCCTTAAAGGAATTAATATTATATAAACCAAATTAATATTTAATAACCGATTTATCATAATTTTGGTAAGCATATCAACGAATTTACAGTTAGTACAATATAGCGATAAAACGACGGAATTTAGTTTAGCTGAGTTTAGCTCACACACGCATTTTTTTCAGCTTGCAATACAATAATATTTAGCAAGAGCAATATCCGGCGAGGCAACTAATCTATAAAATTATAAATACATTTTATAAACAGTGTGTCATACCATCATACAGTCGTATACATAGATATCAATATTCTTCGATATTCTTTCGTCACCTACGAGTTAATCGACATAATACTTAGACTCAGGCAAACATCGCCTAAGCATCTTGAGCATTTAGGAATTGACCATTGTTTCTGTTTATCTGTATGTCGTAAGACAATATTTGTTATTTTATTATTATTATTATTGATTAATGTTTATTAATATTTAATAGTTGCCTTGTCCAAAAACTGTCCGTCTTCGACAGGAACATAACAATTATATATATTTGCTCGCTGTTCACGCAATAGCCAAATATACCATTTGAACGCACGCCGTCGATCACCAATTATTATTTTTGTGCGGGACTTAAAGATATCTATCGTGGGCCCTGGGACGAGAAAACATTTTTATTTAGACTTTCTTTTATTGTGCGTCTGTACGCGCCACCGCAACTCACGTCTTACTCGCCGTCCCGGAAATTAAATGCGAGCCCAGTATATATTCATCGTTTTTCGCTGATCTTCGTAGGCTGTTCGTCGTGCGTTACTGTTCCGTCGCTTCAGGTATACCTAACGTGACCATACGTACCGCTTTCGAAATAAGTGTCCCGCCGTCTCCAAAGAACCTAAAAATGTCCCGTTTTAAGAAAAGTCGACATGTGGTAGGTATTAATTATTGATCACATATCACAATCATACATTATATCAATTATTTCCATACATTATAGACCGGTTATTAAAATTTGATTTTAATCATATAAATAATTGTGCATTCGTGGCTCGTGCATTATTTTAGGCTTCAGCAAGGCGCAGGCCAATTGTAACATTTTAAAAGTAAGGGGTGCAACCGCACACCCTGCCACCCCCCCCCCCCAAATGACGCCCCTTACTGTATCTATACAGTTAACAGTATATGACGTATACCTACATATTTTATATAAACTGTGAAACACTAAAATCCATAATTGTTGGGAGACTATTATGATTAATATAATATTCGCATTTTTCATATAAACAATTAATGTTTTTTATTCAATAAAAAAAATTTTTATTTTACGCAAAATTATATGGTTTTCTTATTAAAATGTACAGGTGTCCCGCTTTGAAGGAAAAAAATTATGGTCACGTTAGGTATACCGGAAATCGACTCGTCTACCGTTACCTTTGTATGCATGTACTGCGTATGCGTGTAGTGCGGCTACATTCTCGTACTCTTTATATCGTAAACCAGTGTTGTGACGTTCGTCGTTATTAGCGTTATTTTTGTTACATTTGTATGATTTGCTACATTACTACGCTATACCATCCCGTCGTCGGTTGTATTGTAACGTAACGATTTATTGTCGTGCATTCGTCACGTAGATAGAAAAATGGAATCCGAATGCCCACTGTAACCATATTTGACTGATGTTGATCACCGACTTATTAGTACATATATATTTACATTAAAATCATGACATTTTGTAGTTTAGGTATCAAAGTTATACTTGAGAGTTTCGACGCGATAAGAAACTATACATGTAATATATATCTGACTAAGTTTCATCTTTTATCGAGTTCGCAACAAAAAAAAAAAAAAAGGCACACAGCTAAAACAGGTATTTGATTTTCTTTTTTATACATTTTGTGAAAATAACAAGAGTCTTGCGTAAGACCTATGGACTAATACCAAGGCTAAGTCTGCGTGACCAAGATTTTGAAAGTCTTGCTAAGTCTTGTTTATCTTGTTTTGGTCATCATTAACTACGCTGCCTGCACGTTTAGCATAAAGGTACGTGTCGATTCAGTCGGGTTAGGTAAGTCACACCCATCATTATTTACTTTTTTAAAACGATTGAAAGATACAATGCAGACAGACACATATATAAAAATAAACAGTAGGTACTAATAATAATATAAAAAATATTCCAAATGGCAAACATAAAAATATTAACCGTTTAAAAACTACTTAAGATGCAATTATAAAAAAATCCAAAGATACGATTATAGTAACTTTTGTATAAAGTGTTTCTTTTAATTATGTAATTTAAAAAAATATACATAATTTCATTGTACATATATTATTTGACTAAAGTATTATTATTACCTACTTGTATTATAATTTATATTTTAAGACATTTTGTATAATACCTATACATTATATTTAAACATGGATAATATGTGATTTTTTTAAAATACTTATTTAGTAGGTATAAAGTATAGCATTATTTTACCACGGTACCTATACATTATTGCTAACTTAATTATTTTTGTTATATTTTACACTATTTAAAAATAAATATTTTAGAATATTTTCTTGTTTTAGTGTGGATACACATTTTAAATGGTTCCCAAACAATATTGGTGGAAACGTTTTTTTCACGAAAATACATTTTGGTGGAAACGGGAATGGGATATTTTTCGTTTTTAGCAGAAAAAGGCCATGTCGATTTTGGGGTAAACTGACACTTTGTACCATCAATTTATTGTTTGTGTTACATATACCACGGAACCTTTGTACGGTGAAAATAAATTGGTAAAAATCGATCACGAACACTTTTTATGGTGATATTAAATTTATAAAAATTTATCGTGAACACTTTGTACAGTATAAATAAACCGAGACATATATTTTAGAAGATAATATAAGATAAAATCAAATGGTTCAAAACTTTATATCGCGAATTGTGATCGCAATCAGTACATGCAGTTTGATGAAACAGTAGATCAATAGAACATAACCTATACACTCTAAAATACACTATGAATCAAAGCCAAACAAGAAAACTAAATCTAAAAATCTTTAAATATATGGTTATGACTTATGACTAAACCATTTTGAGAATAAATAAATTACCTAACTATTCGTTGGAAGTCATCACAAATGAATCGTACGGATTAAGTTATACTTCAAACCCGATGACATTTAAAGTTTTAAATTATATTATTTTTATAACTAGGTATGATTTTTTTTTTGTGTGTCATAGTATGAATTATTTATAAAATGAACTGATTATAACCACGATTCGGGTGATAACATATATCAAAGCTGAAAACCTTACAATAATCAATATGAAAAATAATTGAACTATTATTTATTATAAAGAACAAAAAATCAAATTCTCTTGTCAATAAATCATGAAAAGAGTTCGAATCGAATTTGGAAAAAATTCACGAAATCTGTACATATCATGAATTTATTATAATAACTATTATTATTTTTATTTATGGCTGTGGTCACTGGTTTGTAATAACAAAATATGTGATAAGCATAATTATTTTCTACCTGAAATAGTACAAACTATAGTCCACCTTATACATTTTATTACTATCTGAAATGGTAAAAACTTTCCGCGGTTTTAATTTTTACTAGGTGACCGTACAAAGTGTCCTACAACAGATCTTGGTGGCTGTGAACTGCAATAAGCATATAAGTGCATAACAATACACTATAGTCTGTGTCTTCCATGTCATCTTCCATACCCCTTAGTCATCGTCATTTAAAATGGTCATGAGGTTACTGCTACTGCGTTACGCCATGCCGAACCGTCGACACACGTTAGCAGCTATAATATGTTAGACAGCTGCTGTCTTCATCGCAATGTCGCTATTATCATGTTTTGATCGTGCACTCACAACAACTGTGAGCTATATGCCGCCGCCGGCCGTTATTCAATGACCCGTCATAATATTATATCATTCTGTCTATACTGTAAAAGTGTAAACTAACATAAATATACTGTATACATATTTGTCAACAATAATATCGATAGCGCAAGTATTTTTTTATTTTTTTTTTATATTAGAATAAGCCTCGGCAGCGAAGGCCACTGACTGACGTTTGACAATTAACAATTATATAAGATTAGTTATTACAATGATTTTGTTAGTACATTACATATTATGGTTAATTTTTTTTTCAATACATTTTCGATTTGTATATCTTTGATGAAGCTTAGAGTATTTGTGATGGTTTCTATGTTCGAACCTAGTGATTCGTATAGATGTTGCAAGTATTTTGTTTCTGTTGTTATGATTTATTTTATTTATTGATTTATTGAATAAAATTTCAACAACAATATTATACAAAAACAAAATTATCGTTATGACAAGGGAGAATTGGTCACCTTTAAGTCAAAGACTGTGGGGAGATTTTTTTATTGTATTGCTATCACTAATCTGGTGCGTTCTTATAATTATTTGCTAAATTATTATTATTATTTACTGAGCACCCATCTAGTTTCTAGTATACCAAGTATTATTGTATTAATTATTGTGCAATATTTACACTAAAAAGTGTACAGAAGAAGATTATATACCCAAAAAAAATCAGGTTAAATTATTTATTAGTATTTACCCTTAGTGTCATCACTCATTCGTTACCCAGCTGTTAATAATAACTCCAGTACGTCTTATATTATTTATTGTTATACCTAATTATAAAAAAGAATACAACGTACTTCAACAGCTGCACCAATGAGTAATTTTATTATTATAACAAATGCGTGGCTCAAAAAGTATCGACCAAATTTTTATAATTTTTAAACGTGGTTCAAAGTGGCCGCTTTAGTAAATGTTCAATAAAATTATAAAATGTATGTAACAATGAACAAGACATTTCAATAATACACCATAAACAACGGCGCTTACGTGACGACATAGTTGGTACAGATGTTGACATATAACATAATCAGTTGTGGGCCACTGTTCATTACTCACCAGTCACCACTGCAAAATATTATCGCCAGGGCTAGAATTTGTATGCAATAAAAAATTGTAAAATATGCATTTTATTTACCAAAATATGCAAAAATATGCATTTTAATTTCTATCTTAGATTTTATATTGACCGACATACTTTTATTAATTGTGTTTATCTTTATCTGTCAAACTATTCAATCTTTAATCGCATACCTATTGTACCATAGGATTGTATTTATAAAAATAAAATTTGAGTTTGACAAAAAAACCAATTTTTATACTTCAATCAGCAGAGCTAGAATTAAATATGAAATATTAATATTAAATTATAAATATTAATTACGAAATATACTATAAAACATGCATTTTTCGCATTCTTATAATCGAAATATGCAATAATATTAATTTTATTCAATATGCATTTTATCCAAAATATGCAAAAACATGGAAAATAAAAACACTACCATTCATATCATCATGAGGTGATTCGTGGACATTACTGACAAAATCAATAATCAGAAGTCGCAAAAAAAAACATGCTTTTGCATACAAATCCTAGCCCTGATTATCGCCGACCGTTCCGGCAGACGATCGTATCAAAAAAGGTGCCGTGATGACGCGGTTTCGAGAGTGACGATATTCGCCGATTGGTTATAGTCCGTGTTTTTATGTGACAACAGCAGTGGTGGTGACGATGACAAAAAAAAAATAAAATAAAATAACAAAACGCGGATCCAAAAAGTAGTACCGCGGAACTGATACTCATCCTACTGATACTCTCTATATGGTTTTCGCTCTGCATACTGTCGGTGAGCAATGAAAAAATCGAATGAGCATCTTACCACCGAACTACGTAACCTGTCACGTACTTCCGCATGGCGTTATTTTGTCTAGATGACTTCAATTAAGGGCGCGGGGTCACCACGCCACTATGATTTGCCTCGGAAATAAAGGTAAGAACCGCGTAATGTCTTGTCCGACCGTATGGCGTTTTGCGCAGTTCGAATGTTGCTCCCGGATCAATCGTTCGTTTAGATTATCGAACGCATTGCTCACTTCTACACATCCGGAATTGCGTCTTCTTTAACACTCGCGACGTTTGGTGTGTCTATATGACAGTCGATTTTATCTTTTCACAATAGTCTCATCGTGCACACCTCACAACGAAGACAGTGCTTACACATTTTGTGTCAACATAATCTTAACTTCGATTTTTAAAATTCAAACTCATTAAGTATATAATATATTATTTAATATGTGTCAAGCATAGGCGTGTCTAGACCTTTGACGCAGAGGGTGCAACCTGGTGCGAACCCAAGGGACTAATGGGCCCTAGTCCTCTTTTTTGAACAATTTTTCTTAATTCATGGTGTCACTTTAAATCGCAGAGGGTGCAGGTGCATACCCTGCACCCCCCGTGGACACGCCTATGGTGTCAAGCAATCAAGGATTTATTTAATAAGGATAGTTGTATACCAGGCGTCCAGCCATCTAAGCGTTTCTTATGGAAACTGAGACAGCCAATCCAACTACGGGCCTACGCCGGATAAGCAGTGATGCCAACCTACAAAAAATGTAGTATGGTGAATATCAAATTTTAATAGTACTTACCCACCTATTACCCTTACCATCGTAATATATTTACACATCTATATCTATATCTATATTTACACATCTATATCTATATCTATATCTAATATCTATATCTATATACTATACTATATAAAATGAAGTTGCTTTTTTTTGTTCGGGATAAACTCCGAAACGGCTAGACGAATATGGATGAATTTTTTTCTAGTGTGTTCGTCGTTGTCAGGACAAAGTTTAGATGAAATAAAATTTTTGAAAAATCCACCGAAAAGTAGGAAACTTGGATGTCAAAAATACAATAGTGGCGCCATCTGTCCAGAAATATATTAATTAAATAATTATTTATTTTTGTTTATTGTAATGTTGCTATTGGTAGCTGTCGCCCCCGGAGATTCAGACTTCAAATAATAGGAAAACAAGACCACAATCAGATGATCATATTTCGATTGTATATTGTTCTATGCAAGGTGGATTGATTGGTTCAATGGTGTTACCATAGATAATAAAAGAATGGATAGGCTATTTCTATATTAACTACATAGGGGTTTGCAGGCCGGAATGTGGATGAGAGACAGATTGCTTTTTATATAGTGTTCTCACTTTAGTAAGGGGTATTATCATTTATTTTATAACAATTTTGATATCTTTATACTGATAAAACCCCTTGTAACCTCATTTTTCATGCCCGTGCGATAAGGCCTGATGGCCTCATTTAATATCTATGGATGGCCTATCCATTCTTTTATTATCTATGGTTGTTACGATCCGCCCGACGATATCCCCTCAATTGTATTCGTAGTTTATCGTATATATTGTTTATCAACATGCCATCCAGAAAAAGGCCTTCTATTGGCCGTGACACAAATGATTCAAGAAAACAGAAAAGACATCGTCTAGATAAATGCAATGAAGAACAATTGCAGCGATGCCAACGAGGGGTTATTAATCTGGAATTAGTAGCACTACATTATGAACCAGACGTCGATTATCACTTATACTTTAGGTTTTAGTTAGAGTTATGTCCATTTTGTCCATTTTGTTCTGCGTTGAAATTCCAATTTGAAACTCCTTCAATGTGTTGCTCTAATGGCAAAATAAAATTAACACCTCTCAAGAATCCACCCGAACCGTTATCGTCGCTCACACCAGGAACAACTCCAGAGTCAAAACTCTTTCTACAATAAAACATTCGAAAATACAACAGCTGCTTCCAAATGACGTCGTTTGGAGCAAAATAAATCAGAGGAGGTGGTTTTATGAAAACGTTCAAGATTCAAGAGGACAAATAAAGCTAAGTCCCTGCTTTTATAATATAGATTTTTTGTTTTGGAAATGAATTCAACACACATTTTAAGTCTTTAAGACATATAAGAGTTAGGATTTTTGACGGGCTACGAAGTGCACGGGTTCAGCTAGTGTAGCATAAATATAATTTTTTCATATTAAAGTGAGTTATCATTGTTATCAGTAATATATGATATAGGCGTTATCCTTATTATTTTAATCCAATCTCATATTTACACATGGGTTATGGGTGCCAAGATATGTGTCACCTACCCATTTCCCAGTATACCCACCCACTTCACATAATTCATTGTAGTAATCACTAATCGGCAATCGTTATACTTGGGTACAGGCATCGGCACCTCTGCCTAAAGTATAAATACTTACTAATTAACTACTCGTTAAAAATTTAATTATTATAAATGAGAGTATTCCTTAAAAATTCCCTCCATTGGGATATGCAATTTAACATATTGTGTTATCATTCAAAAAAATTAGAACTTCAACATTTAAACGATGAAAATAGTAAAAATACATTTTTTATCAAAAATTTTGTTTTATAATGACTTAAAATTATTATACCTATGTTCAAAAAATATTTTTGAAAACGTTATTAGTAGAGCCCGGAACCTGATGCATTTGCATCTTTTTTCTAATGCGCACATTCAACGCTCGTTTATACAGAAATTTGATTCATGAAGTAAATAATTTAATGGTACCTACAATTTGTATTTTGCATTTTTAAGGAAATTTATACTTTACTGTTATATATTAGTATTTTTGCACTTTTTTTTTTACATATATTTGCATTTGTCTTGTTGAAAGTTACACATGATGCAGTTTTCATTAGTTTGTCCATTTTTCAATGTGTATTATCTATTTTTTTTTTTTTTGTCGAGCGACAAAAAAAAAGAAATTTTACTAAAAGTACCTAGTATTTTTTAATATATAATTTTATTTAGTTAAATAAAAATAATTTTAGTAATAAAGAATAATATAATATAACAATTTTAATTATTTTATTTTATTTTTGTATCAAAACATTATTTATCTATTTTTACAGTAAAATATACATTTTTAATATCATTTTTTAACATTTTTACGTCATTAATTCATTATATTATGCATTTTTATATATTTTTAGATCAAATTCCGGGCCCTAGTTATCAGTTATCAAGATAATAATTGTATACTTTTCACATTTTTAATATATTGTTTAATTCCTTCATAATATGCCGGGTTGCATAAAAGTGTATTATTTTAATGGATTACTTAAATTTAATGAACCAGTCCGTGGTCCACTAAATTAAGTTAAAAGGACAATTAGCTTAATATTTTAATCAATACAATATTATACCTATATAACCGCGAACATGTCGATAATTTATTAATAATTATTAATTATGTTTTGAGTTTATAATTATTAATTTCAGATAAAACAAAATTACGGTTTCTAATGTTGCAGAAAGTAATGCGTATTTTGAACGAAGAACGGACTAATATAAATTAAAACTTCATTAAAATATTCATAAATAAATATTAAAAAGGCAAAAAATTCATAAATAAATATAAAAAAGGCGAAAAAATTTTATGCGATGGCCGGGAATCGAACCCGGATCAACTGCTTGGAAGGCAACTATGCTGACCATTACACCACCAACGCAGTTGCGGAATTGTATCTAATAATATTTATTTAACACTAGTTGTATTATAGCTCAAAATTAAATTAAATAGGTGAGTTGATTCTCGAGACCTATTTTATATATTAATTGATTCCCGGGTTCAAACAAACTGAAATTTTAATTAAAATAAACAGTCTATACTATTAATCATATACATTTTAAAATTCCAAAACTAAAAAAAAAAAATCGTAAGAAAATATGGTGCTTCAAAAGTATAAATTAGAGAAATTTCAGTAAATGAATATACTGACAACCTACGTCCTATAAAGCTATCTACTATTCTACATAAAAAAATTGTAAAAGTTTAAATTTTAATGATATGAAAATTAAAAGAAAATATTTGAATAATATTGATAAACACCTCCTTGTGTTGTCTTTAGATAACTTTTAATGGTTCCCAAAATAATATTACCAAGTAAATACACCAATTAGTACTAATTAGTACTAATAAATAATTATATATCAAAAGATCTGGGCATATTTTTTTATTTTAGCTGAGATTCATAAAAATTATTTCTACCTAAAATCAGACCCGAATATACAAATAGACATTATGAAATTTTTTTTTCTCGGGCTTAGTTTTCAATAATTGCTCCAACTCGTTATAGGGGTCCCGTAAAAAATGGGAGACCATTTTTTTAACTATACATAGGTAGTATTAACTATACATAGTACATATTTTTATTTGTAGATTGTTTGATGATCAAAATTCAAGTCATATAATACCTAATATAATATGTCATATGAATATACTGTATATTGTATACATTAGACATTTTTTTTTTTTTAATGTTTAATAAATGGTTATCGTACATTTTTCAAACTAAGCAATACACTTTATTTTAAGTTAATTTCTTTGGTATTGTTGGTAAAAAATCATTTTTTTTTTTTTAATTTCTAGAAAAAAATAAATATATTAATTAATTAATTGGTTTTGTAATCAACCAATGATACATTTTTTGTGTCTTTAAATTTAAAACCTTGAATGTTAGATATATTTTATCTACTGCAACCTTCGTAAATTCTTATCCCCGTGTAATATACGCATATATAACAGTTAATTTATTTTGATTGTTACCTATATATTTTATCAGGTCAATTTTGTACATTTGGTAGAACCAACTCTTTAAAATTATATCTGTTTTTGTCGAATAAGAAGGTTAAAAAGTACAAATGAAAGAAGCTAAAAATTATTGTAATATATTTATTATTAGACAAACAATTTTTATTTTATCTCGAAAGGTATTGTTTAATGTTTTTAATTAAGTTATTACACGCACCCGACACACTTGACTTTTATCAATTAATTTTTAAGAAATATAATTTAGCATTTTTATTTTTTGATGATTTTCAATTTTCATTCTTTAGAGGATACAATTTGATTTTCGATTATGAACGTTTAAAAAAAAAGTCAGCATATTTTCAAGATTCAATAAGTGGATAACTAACGCTGGTTAAAAAATCTTTACCTTTTGTTTTGTAAGATGCTGAACCAAAATTGGAGTTCGTTTCATCAATATAATGCGAAAATAAAAGGTTTTTTCTCTATCATATATCGACCTACATATTATAGTAACCTATCAATAAAATATATAAATATCATTAGATATTTATTACCTATACTTTATTATTTTTATAAATTAGATTAATAGATAAACTAAGGTATATTCATCAATTTTTGAATTGTACGTTTTTCATGATTTCGATGTTTTTTCGATGTTCCCCATAAAATTTTTAAACCTTTGTGGCTTATATATATATACCTACGATATAATACTAATATAGGTATCATAATATAGTACCGTACGTAACTTTCCACGTGTTTATAGTTACTTATAGGACAGCTATAGTACCTATATCTATAAATTATCTACCTATATCAAAAGCGCTTTATTTAACTTGGTACCTAAATAGCAGAGTTGGCCACAACAAGGCTCGCGAGACGCATGCGGCTCCCGAGTGAGTGTCATGTGGCTCTTGACACCAAACTTAAAGTAAAATTCATATAATATGTATAAAAAGCACTTCTCAAAAGTAAAATCCCATTTCTTAATGTGTACCCACTTGAACAATAATTCTCTGTGTAGTGTAAAAAATGAATGTTCCTTTATTTGTTATAAAATTAAAATTGTGTTTTTATTTTATAAACATACTTAGGTACCTATATTATTAACAATGTGGCTCACTTCGAAATAGCTTCATAAATTTGCGGCTCCCAAAATTAAGGTTCGTGGGCACCACTGTATAGTGTATATAGACTTTGATATAAACTGAAAGGTGTTTATAATATTTACTATATCTATATATTTTACAGCTAAGTCTTTGGGTGGTATTTGAAAGCTGTATATGTGCATACCTAACGGGTATACCTAGGTATACCTATGTTTAGGCGTTCAATTGAATTTACAATCACTGCATTATACCTAAGAATTATAACAGTTTAGTCGTTTCTCTAAACGATTGATTAATTAATTCTTGGCACCTTGCAGGTTGGTTTATGACTTAAGGTATAATATACTATATATATATTATGTTCATAACAGGCATAATTTGTAATAAACCAAAAAAAAAAAAAAAAAAAAAAAAACATAAAAATAATTAATACTACAAAACAAAATGGATTGTAATGAGGATTGTAGAACCAAATATTATACACCACATGCAAGCAAAATTGGTTGGTATACAAAACGCCAACAGTATCATTATAAGTAGGTACCTATATGTTTTTGTTGTTAATGTAAGCCGTGAGAGTTTTTTAAACAAATTTTACGTGAATAAAAGGGTGGGGATTATGTTTGTTCTTATGTGATCTCCATAATTTTTATCACACAGAAATTTTGTTAGACGCTGTACATATTACATATTGTATATACGATATACATATAATATTATACCTATTCACATTTCTACAATAATATACAGTTTTAAGAACATTAACTAAGTATACCTATATTGATTTTGTGACTACATATCAATACGTATAGTATGAATTTGAATAAAGCCATACGTAATTAGTATTTTTACTAATCTATTTACTATTATTTGATGTGATTTATTATCATTTGTATTTTCTTATTGTGGGTACAATTTTGTGATCCCGGTTAACCTTTTGCTCGGTATCCGAAGTCCGCGCGTAGAATTTCAAATCTGGATTAGTTAAAACGGTAGATAGAAACTCCATTTTTTCTAAATCTTTATGTAACTCTTTAGTTTTTATAAGCGTCTTTAAGTAGCCAGTTCTATATTCGCCTCCAACTTCTGGTTGATAAGTCGTCATTTTTTCAATGTATAGGATTCGTTTTTATTTTATTATTAGTTATTAGTTTATTGCCATAGATTCATATAATATTATACACTATTACTCGTTTTATTCAGTCTTAAGTAAAGCCAGTTTTATCATAAATATTATTATACAATATACATAATTCAATAATGGTAATATTTATGTTCTTACCTAGCAGCTTTATATATAGAGTTATTAATTGAGTGCATTTAAAAATGTTACACTCATTAAAAATATGTACAAGAATATAATTGATCTAAATAATAGTAGAATTCGATTGAATACCATAAAATTATAAATCAGGGTTATAACTTGAAGTATTATACGATTTGGAGAATAAATAAAATATTTTTCACAATTTTAATATTGTGCTATATACAAGAGCGTAGCTAGAAATTGCATTGGCGGAGATGAGCAACTAAATGTATTTTAAAATTTTATTAAAAATTAATATATCTGTTAGCTATAAACGGGGATTTAGTGTGTTTATTTAAAACGCCTAAGCTGTTTTCAGATTTTCTTTAATTCACGTGGATGGTAAATATATCTTCAAATGAAAAAATTACTAAATTCTTTATATAAATTACAAATATTTATGATTCAATCAAAAAAATAATACATATTACTTTATATCGACGCACTTAATTTTACCTTTGAAGTAAGTTTGATTGTCAAAGTTTGGTAGTTTATATTGAATTAAACTCATCGAAGGAACAATTATTTACATTATAGGGTCAAGAGTTATTTAATTCAAATTTATAAGCACAATTATCCAATATAATTATATTCTTGTTGAGTATTGATTTCATTTAAATGTATATAATATTAAAAGTAGCAAACCAAAATTGTTATTGGTTGAGCTTATTGAATGTTAATTATTATAAAAATGTTATCAGTAGAAATTTGTCGTAATGAATATAATATTGAATGAATATATAAAAAAAAGAAAACATTTGAATTAGAATTGTTTCAAAATAAATACTTTAATAATTTACAAGTTTGAATTTCGATTTTTATATTTACATTTTATACAACTAACCTCATTTGTTAGTACCTATATAAGCTAGTATAATTCATTTTTATTTATACATAATATATATTTTTATAAATATTTTAATTTATACACTTATAATCTATATAGATATTAGACATGATTTTTAAGTCTAATAGCAATAAAGTCTGAATAAGTATAAAATGTTGTAATTTAAATTAATAATTTTATTCTATCAAATTTGATAGACGCAAGACGAGTCGTAATAATGTTTCTATATTTTAGGGTGATGAAAAGTTTAATTTAGTCTTGTTTAAAAATACTAGTTGCCTATGTCAAATCTCTGAAACGAAAAACGCTTTTAGGGTTGCGGCTATTATATTATAATCTCAATTATTTGATCAGATTTGAAAAAAAAATGTAAACCTCTTGTTTCTTCAACCTTTATGGTCTATCTTTATCGTCATTGAAATATTTTTTGTTACAAATCAATACATTTAATTTAACTTTTTCTCTTTGTCAGGAATCAAAAAATAATAATTCCGATAAAATATTTTGTAAAAATTAAAAACTAAAAACCATTTTATATAAAATGTATATTTTATACAGTGGAATCCACCATTTTCCAAGTATGCCCTCCCCTTCTTAATTATTATTTATTCAAATTCTGAACCATGACATTTTAAGTATACTTGAGTTCCATTTTTTCAATTCTATACATTTTTAAAACATATTTTCATAGGTATAAAATGTCCTGTCGTGATAGAAACTTATTTTTCCAAATGAGGTCGAACCTTTTTATTATAAATTGTAAAATAAATAAATTTTCTGAACGTTACAAAGTTCAAATGATTGAAATCTAAATTATTACAATTTATATATACGACGGACATTATAGTCCTCAAAAAGATTTTACATAAATATATCGAATGGATATTTAATATTGAACCTTTAGCACTTATTAAATTCAAAATTTTTTTCTGATTTTAAATTGTTGATAGATTATTATGGATAGATATAAATTAAATAAATTAAAATAAATCATCATAGCCCTTTTAAATAACTTAAAAACTATTCGTTGAATATCGATTTAAAAATTTTAATATTCTCCAAAAGTCATCTGATTTTAAATGTACAGCAAAAGTGTGGTTTTCTCCTTTTTTTTTCAATGAATTTGTATCATCAAAGTACACTATTTATTTGAACGGTACAAAAAACCAGAATTTTAATAAATTCTTCATTAAAAAAAAATGTGATGGTAATAGTAACCACTCTTCGTTTTTAATTGGTGTATAAAAATATATGAGCATATTTTAATTAACATTTTTATGAACATTTATAAAAAAAAAATTTAAGGAGTTCAACAATAGATTATTTAAGAAACTCTATACCTGGTATAGAAATTACATGATATTAAACATCCACAAAATGTATCACTATTCACTGTTATTTGTTTTTAAGTAATCCCAAAAAAACAAACTCGGTTATGTTCAATATGCTAGGCTTGCATATACATTTATGTTTTTCTTTAATTTCTTTTTGATGTTCTATGTACAATTTTATGTCATTTGTCATTTTGAAATTTACTTTTCATTTTTTTTTTACTTTTGATCCCTAATAGTAACAACAAAGCCCAATTTCTGAGAAACACCCTCAAAGTTGAAAATCGAAACATTTTTACTCCCTCAAAAAGTTGAAGCCCACATTATTGTATATTCAATATCACATATTTAGTATTTTGGTAGCACAGACAATTTCACTTAATTAGAAATATTAAATATTGTGTATCCTAGTAACGATATTCGTAGATAGTGATTACATTTCGCGGTTATACTGTTTGATTTTGAACCCAAGTATACATTGTCAGAGAAGAGTTTTGAAATTATACACCAATGTGGCAATATATACCTGTTTAACAAGAAAATGGGTTAACAAACAGGGATAAACTTACACATGAATCTCATTAATTTAACGTGTTAATTAAACAATACTTTTCAGACGTTAACTCAGGAAATTTTGGTTAAGTAGAGACCATTTAAAATTACAGTTGAATTTGGGTTATGGTTATTTGCACCATGAAATATATTTGTATTTTACCTTTTTATCCAGCATTTATCTATATAAAAATAGTTTTAAAAATAACATCTCATTTGGTTGGTAGTTATATACCACTAGAAAATATATTGTTTACAATTATTGCATGATACGTGATAAAATTTCCATTCATAAAACCAGTATGAGTAATAATTTAATATTTTTTGAAAAAAATATTTATTTCAATCTGATCTACCTAATTAAACAATAATGAACATAGATGACAGAAGATTAAGAACAACGACATACAACATTTGAAGACGAGCGACCATTCAATATCAAAATCTCAGAGTTTAATTATAAACATTTATAAACAAAAAATGTAGCTATTAGCATATTAGAATCCGTTTATAAAAGTAAGTATGCAGGCATATATATTTTTTTTCCAAAAATAATAAAAAATATACAATTGATGGAATATTGTCATGTAGATATAGATACCTATAATAGCTAATCCCATAAATTATAAAAATCCTACAACTAAAAACACTAAAGAAGCAAATTATTATTTTCACTACCCACAGAAAAATCAACACTAATGTGATTGGAAAAAATTTACTCAATAATTTCAACTTCAAAAGTAAATAATGATAGAGTATTTCAAACTTTCAAAATGCAGTAACTATATCTGACATAATTTAATGAGTTTATAAGTATTGAGAACACCAAAAAGTACCTAAGCGTATTGAAATAGTATTTGGTCATTTGTTGTAATGATGATGTTATACTAAAATAGGCGTATAAATAAAAAAAAATTAATATAATATACTTAAACAATATATTAAAATATATTTAATTTTAGATTCTGAGCGGAAGGACCAAAGGTTTTGATTTTACGGCAATGTTTTTTTTTTATGTTTAAAATAGTATAAATTATAAAATATACCTATGCTTCAACATTGAGGGTGGTTTTCAGTAAATAATCTTAAAATTTGGCACTTTTGGACAGTCAATAACCAATGTTAGATAATTTTAGCTGTTCAAATTAATTATGAAAAAATAAAAATAAAATTATGGAAAACGGAAATTTATACGTCTCATTAGTATATGACAACATTTATTTTGTTTTATTATTGCAATTAATAATTCATTAGCTAATTACCTGGGTATGAATACTACATTTTTTCATAAAATATAAATAATACAATATTTTTTACATACCTACCTAATATTATTTAATATTTTCAAACAATTTTAACTCTAAGAATTATGACATTCATAGACATTTCTAACAAAAATTTTTAAAAAATTTGGTATTATTTTTATAGTTAATTATGAAATCGGAAACAACATAATGATTTTTCACCTAATAGTCTAATGATTTTATAATTAATGTGATGTAATTCAAAAAATATTATTTATAGAAGTTTAAAACTTTTCACCATTACATAAATTATTATTTTCTATATTGAAAATATTTGGACAAATTTACATTTATTTATAATTAATAGACTTAAGATCACTGTTCTATGGTACATCTACATTGACTTATGATTTAATTTTATACAATATAAAATTTTTAGTTCAACCTATGATTACCTTATTATTAATATAATAATAAGCTATAACTACCTAGCCCTCATAAGCTATAAGACACAGTAAATTCAAAAATTATGTAATCTAAACAAAATTTAGTTTATAACAAATATTCAGATGAATATACTGTAAGTCTAACATATTGCCTTGTAAAAATAATATGAGTAATATTCAACCACCTACCTAAAATGCCATAATATTCGTCGAAAAGAGTGCATATATTATTATACTTGCGGCATAATTATTGTATAAAATAGTTATAATACAATAATTTATAATGTACCTTTCAAGTATTATATATTACGCTGTAACAAAACCCAAATAATTCATTCATATTAATTTATATTTAATAAAATAACTTATACCAATACTAAGGGACAACTTGAAAAATAAGTTATTTAATTAAATATTTATATATTCATATTTATGTATTTTAATTATTCCATTACATTTTTCAAGTAAATTTACATAGAAAAACATATTATATCATGCTTTAAAAAGTAAAATGTATGATTTAAAAAAAAAATAATGGTTTGTATAAAAATCCGTTTTTCTACAAAACATTCAAATGTCATTTACGGCATTTTAGCTTGTGAGAGTTCAAAATTGTTTTTTTGTAACCAATGATTTACTTTGTTTTTATCTCATTTATATTTTATACAAATCATCTCATCATTTCATTAAATTAACGTTGAACGTTATAAATAAATAATTCTAAATAGTTAGGTATTCAATATTACACTCACAATTTTTTATGATAAAAAAAACATGGTTTATTTGATGATTTGACTTATAAATTTAAAATTGTTTTCTGATTTTTGTGTTACTAGAAATCTATTAGCATTATAATAAGTCATAGCTTGAACAATTCTTAGAAATAAAATAGTAATTCATAGCCGAGAATCTCGGACTTGCAGGATGTCGTCCAAGTATAATCTTTAAAAGCCATTAACAAAAATCAGTGTCAGCTGATTTATTTTAACCCAGCCTCGGTAAATGACATATTATAGTAATAGATATAGAAGAATAAGCAATTATTAGTATTATAAATCAAACAGTAGTATCTATCGATGAATCGATCTGAATTCGGTATTGGTATGATATGATATTCTGATATTTAATAGGTATTGTATCGTTGTCACAGTATTTTCGATTCAGTGTCTAACCTACCTATAGTGACACATATTATTGATACATGTGGTTCTACAAAATACATTTAATATTGTCACTGCCGGAAATTTGTCAGTGGAAAACGCGTAGAGCTTACAAATGCCGACGGATAATACATTAATACGTTTGTACTTCAGCGGGTATCATCGGAACCAATAAACTACAGAACAGTTAACAGTGTATATAAACACTGCGACAACGATTATGTTATCGACTTGTCAGTTACGATAGTAATATACCTACATGTAGATTATGGTTCGGAAGTTTATTTCAAGAGATTAACACCAGTGTACTGTGTCTACTTTATACTAGTAATGCCAAAAAAAAGAAAAAAATACACAAAAGAAACTTTAAAAAAAAGTAGGTTACTGCAAGGTACCTTGAGTATTAAATATTAATGCGACTCCGCTACATAGGCACATGCCAGAATCCAGATTATAGGCTATAGCCGGTATGTAGTGGATAAAAAATGTACTTAATACTTACTTTTATATTATATTACACAAGTCAGTGATTAAGGATAAAAAAGCGTTAAAAAAAATTCGTAAATAATCCTCATCTTTTTTTAAAGTGAAACGGAACTGGTTGTCGTATCTCGATTTTTTTTGTTAAATGACATTTTCTTAACATCATTTATTTTGAAAGAAACGATTTACAAATACTACTAATTAGATACTGACAACTTGACTAGTATACATTGTAATTAATTTTAATTTTTATGATTTAAGATTAATGTTTGAAGTAACTTAAAACATCTCCCCCCTTCCAATTGCGATGGTGGTGTAATGGTCAGCATAGTTGCCTTCCAAGCAGTTGATCCGTGTTCGATTCCCGGCCTTCGCACATATATTTTGCATTTTAAATATTACAAATAGCTTGTGCATTACACTTGATAGTAAATAAACTTATACACATA
The DNA here is from genome assembly GCF_037042655.1 of Diuraphis noxia. Lineage (NCBI taxonomy): Eukaryota > Metazoa > Arthropoda > Insecta > Hemiptera > Aphididae > Diuraphis > Diuraphis noxia. Next base: position 54,262,906 of record NW_028301712.1, read on the forward strand.
TAATAAATGAATGTTTAAGTATAATATCAACGAATTTTTTTTTTAAACACAAACCTGCTGCGTTAAGTTTGAGTTTGAATTCTTTACGAGATTTTTAATAAAATTCATAATGAAACGAAGTTTATACTTAATATTAATATTTTATAATTCATTTTTGTTTTTAGTACTATATTTAATTACGCATTTCACCAAGATAATATTTTGGTCCATAAACATAATTGCACTAAATATGCTTTAAATTGTAATTAATTTTACTATTTTTATAATAAAGCATTAAGTAACAAAATAATAATAATAATAGTTAACACACTGTTAAGAGCATAATAAATGATTTTTTTTTGAACTCATGTAATAAAATTACTTTTCAATCAAAAATTAGTTACATAATTCTTATAAATTATAATGTTATTATGTCTATTGATAAAGTCATATGGACAATAATGCAAGTAAGCAGGAGAATAATGCAACTACGAATACACGATCCCTATTCATTTTGTGGTTCAAAAAGTTAACAAAAAAAGTATGTTATGAAAATTATGATCTGACAAAGACCGCGTATAAAAATATTTCTAAATGAAATTTTATCGTTTCACCATCAAAATAAGATATATTTTTTTCATCTGAAGAAGACCACGAATCGCATTGTATTAGTATTACACTGTTATTCAAATACAAGTAGTATACCTGCCTTGGTTTATTATATTATAGGTACTATAACGGCGTCTTTGACACATTAAAACGTGAGGCGATGAAATAATGCTTTTCTTTGTACGTTATATTCACATATTATTATTATTATTATTATTATGTTCAAGACATGCATTTTGATCTAATTTGCAAAACAAAATGTATAGAGTTCGAATGTGTTTTGAACGTTAAAAAATATGGGCTCGCTTCTGTTTTAAAACAAACTAAAAATAAAAATATGACAAACTTTAACAACCATCATACTTTGCTATTTTCCCCACTTTACGCAGAGCATAAATATCGTGCTCGTGGCAGGCGAGCAGGACACAAAAGAAGAGTTCACGTCACATACAATATAATATATAAAATATATTATGGTATAACATAGTAATGGTAAATGTATAATGTTTATTATATACAGGGTGATTATTTTAAGTGGGTACACTAATTATCTCGAAAAGTATTTACTTTTTTCAAAATATTTTTTTTACATGGTTTCATGTTGTTAAAAAATCAACGTTTTTATTAAAAAAATTATATTTTTTTATCCTTATCATCTTTTAAGTTTTTTACGTTTTTGAATGACAACAGAGTTTTGATTTCATATTCCAAAGCAGAATATTTTTCTAAGTATTTTGATTCATAATAATCGAATTTAGGACGAGTAGTTTATGAGTTATATGTATTTAAAGTTGTGATTGGCAGAGTGGAGAGGTACGGGGTTATCCTGCAAAATGTTTGTCCACTACTCCGCTTGTCTAAACTTTAAATATATATTATACATAAATAATACGGCGAACACGCGTATTACACAATCAAATGCCTGTTACTGAATTAATCATGTGTATAATAATATTATATATTTATGCGGTATACCTACATAATACATATGCATGTGATTAGATCCACGCTATACACACTTATTATAATAGTTGCTGGTGGATAATATGAGTGGTAAAAAACTATATAATTTAAGAAAATTCTTACAGAATTTCTCGCTGCCATTATAATATATCCCAAGAATTTTTCACCATCGCCCAAAGCAGATGATTTCGATGCAACGTTATCCGATATCTATTAAGTTAAGAGTGAGGTGAAAATAATGCTGGTATTCATAAGTAGAGTTTAGAGATAATTTTTATATAACATCGACAAATAGGTATTAATTATTTTTATAACGACATTCTATTATACCATTATTATAGCAGTCTGTAAAATTATAAGCATTTTTGACAAGAATTTTATGTATAAGATACATAGCCAAATTCGTAGATATACGCATTGTCATTATTATTATAATTATTTATTTTCAACTGAAGTAGCCAACATTTCCGTCATTTGCACTATGGTGGTATTTTATACTGCCAACCCAATATTGGTTTTACAAGCCGGGTTTTCGTCTAGTTCATACTAAAGCTTTGTTCAAATAATGAACGACTGTATAAAATATTTATGATACATCGAGACATTAAGTAATAATAATCTACTTAAAACCTACGTGAAGAGTCGACATACCTCTTGTGTAATAATTATAATCATACGCACTTCGAGAATCACTTGAATCAATAATAAACGGTCAAATCATACGCACACGCACAGAGCTAATAAAAGGTAACTTTCAGAGGGAGATAAACAAAAACTAGAATCTCAAACACATTTTTCAAAAGAGCTCATTCTGTATGATTTTAGTAATATTAGTTATAAACAATTTATTGTAGCGTACTTATTATTTAATAATTCTTAGTTTATAGAAAAGTTCACATTTCTTTATTAGTTTTGTAAATGTAAGTTTGTGACTTATCTAAACTAAAATTTAAAAATCCTACCTCTTTTATGGCTCAAACTGTGTGTTAAATTCGTTTCCTGTGATTATACTAACAGTATATTTTTATATACATATAACGACGATGGTTCAAATATATTAAGCAATAATCTTACAACGATATTCAATTTAGTTTATCATTATATATACATTTTTTTGTTTTTTCGAGAAAAGTCTGACAATTTAAATATTCAATTGAATGATATTTGGGCCAATTATTTTTCGACTTAGCGTTTTAGCTTATCTTCTGCCCATAGGTTTAATTTATCTCTGCACTAAATTTCGTCGCAATCGGTTAAGTAGTTAAGGAATGCATAAAGGACAAACAGATAGACTGACAAAAAACAATTTGTATATTTTAGAAGTGCATATTTCGTCGATTTTCATTAATTTTTGCATATTTGTACGCATATTTAATATATTTTTCTAAAAAAAAAATAATTAATTTTAAATAATGTTACATAACCCCGCCAATAACGCAGAAATCGTACGTCATATACGTAAAACTCAATAGATATTATTTTTTGTGGTTATGTAATGTTATTTCCTATTGTCTGCTATAATAAATAAAATATGTTTATATTTAACGGTGTGGTTCACATTTAGTCTTATCTCTCCAATAATGACATCAAATGATGTTTGTGGGCGCGGCAAGTGCCTAAATACAAATAATAGGCTGGCTTGTTCGCCTTAAATGAAAATAAATAAATGAGCCTTATAATAATAAAATGTAATAAAAACAATGATTTATAGAAAAATGATAATAAATATAATAATAATAATTTATGCAATAAGAAATATTTGTGCAATAACAATAATAATAAGTATAATAACAATAATTCGAGTAATAACAATAATAATACTGGCCTTATAGCTGCACAATGACTACAATAAAATAATGCAATAAAAATATTACAAGAAAAATATGTGGCCCATACGGCACACAATAAATAATTAATAGGAACACTATTTTTATAAGTATAATAATAATAAATAGCCTTTGCGGCTAGGCCCGTCGGCCTTAAACAACAAAAAAAACAAACAAACAAATATGGTCGACCAATACTTACATGTGATTGTGATTGATGGCGGATTTAATCCCAACGCGACCGTACCAGAACTGTAATGACCTGCCTAAGACGGCACACAGCAGTATTATAAAGTAACGATCACAGTCCAGTACGTGCGACCACCAAGCCACAATCACCAACGAAGACAAAATACAAATTGCTGTGCTCTGCAGACCAAGAACGATCACACAATTGACAAAACAACGTTATTCACAGGCGACCGCTGGCAAGCTAAAAAACAAAGAAAGGTTTAGACGTTGGACAATATTAAATTGCCTCGAACGATACTTTACCAGACGGCCGATTCACAAAAACGAAGAGGTGACAAAAACGTGTTTTTCAAAAGAACAAAATGGCTGCAGACACAGGAACATAAACGAATTGATGTGTACACTACGAGAAGTAAGCGCAAAAAAAAAACGACGGTGCCGACGACATTCACCACGAAGGCTATGCCGCCGGACACAACAAAATGAAGATAAGTGTCTCAGTGCCACCACACAAAACTGGACAAACACGCGAAATTAAGAAAACTTGTGACACTGAGAGCATGACTTTAACTTTTTACTAAAAACATAACCGAAAAATCAAAAATGTTAACACACAACGAACATTTCCGTGCCATGATAACAGCGCGATTACGTAACCGGTCTGTCGCACACGGAGGCTTTGTTGCCGCCGCCGACAATGACCGCGGCTACGTAACGCACCGATACGCAACGCAATGCATCGCGCGAAAATACTAAAACGAAAACAACAACGAATGCAACACCATGACATATAAACGCGAACATTCTCCCCGCCTTGAAAGGACGCAGGAGTTTCAATTCAACACAAATTAAATATGATATAGTATAACATGAACATTCGATTAGCTAACAATATAAATAGATTATAAACATTTAAAAAAGAAAACAAAAAAAATAAATAAATAATAGCAATCCAAAAAAAAAAAAATATAATAACAAATAAATAATGGTAATCCAAAAAAGAATATGATAACAAATAAATGAATTCAATGAAATTAAGAAGGAATGGGGTCTTCGGAATCTGCAATGTCGACAGTACTGGGTAAGAGTGCAAGTTTGACGACAGGTCTCTTCATTTCAGCACCAGCACTCTGTTTGATGGTCACAACTCGAATGATTCCGTCTGCCCCGGGGTGCACGGCACTGATTCTGACTAACTTCCACTGTAGAATGGGGACATTGTCTTCCTTAAGTATTGCCAGATCACCGACTTGAATAGCTCTGCTTGGAGAAGTCCACCTACCGCGTTTTTGCATCTGTGGTAGATATTCCATGCTCCAACGGGTCCAGAATCTTTGTAGCTGTGCTTGCATTAATTGAAATCTACGCAATCTGTTCATAGGAACGGCCGATAAATCCGGCTCTTGTGGCAACATGAGATTCCCTCCAATAATGAAATGACTTGGAGTAAGGGCCTTATATTCACTGGGGTCATCAGACAACGATGTCATAGGACGTGAATTTAAAACAGCTTCGATCTTACACAACAAAGTATTCAGCTCTTCCGCAGTAAGTAGTGCACCCTTTGTGATCTTTAGCATAAGCCGTTTGGCGGACTTTACAGCTGCCTCCCAGAGGCCGCCAAAATGGGGTGCAGAAGGAGGAATAAAATGCCACTGTATTCCCTGGTTAGCCATCAGATCCGTGACTCGCTGGTTTTTGCTACTTTGTGAGAAGTACTGTTTCAACACCTTGTGAGCTCCTACAAAATTTGTAGCATTGTCACTATACAAATGCGAGCACATTCCCCTCCTGGACATGAACCTTGATAGAGCAGCAATAAATGCATCGGCTGTCAGGTCAGTAACCAGCTCCAGGTGCACCGCTCTGGTAACAAAGCATACAAAGACGGCGATGTAACATTTAATAGCAGTGACTCGTCTAATACCACTCCTAATTAAAACTGGTCCGCAGAAGTCTACTCCAGTGCGATTAAAAGCTCTGTCAATTGTCACACGCTCCTTTGGTAACGGAGCCATTGGTGGGGCTGAAAATCTAGGATTCGCTCGAAAACATTGTACACATTGCTGGACAACCTTTCTGGCTACAATTCTGCCTCGAATAGCCCAATATTTTATAGATATATGAGCCAGTAAAGCTTGAGGGCCTACATGCATGAGGCGACAATGTTCGTAACGAAATATTAATTTAGTTATTGTGGCTCGGGAAGGAAGAACGATTGGATGCTTGCTGCTGCAATGCATATGCGCATTTGTAAGTCGACCACCAACCCTGATTAAGCCTTCGTCGTCAATGAACGGACTTAGCGAAGTCAATGCACTTTTGCGATGCACATTTTTTTTAGCCTTCAAGCACACCAATTCATCATGAAATGCAGAACTTTGAGCCTTGATTAACCAAAAACGTTCAGCTAGCAGTAACTCATTTAGTGTGATAGAATCAAAAACACGTCTCTCAGGGTGTTTTGATAGGGAATCCTTGCAATTGGAGACAAATCGGCGTACCAAAGCAGTGATTCTTATGAGCATAATCCAACTTGAATATTTATTCAAAATCCAGAAATTTTCTTCTGCTATGGCCGACAATACCATATTGATAGGCCGAATTTCTGGTAATTCTGATGGTAAGGTAGGATTTTTGGGCCAACTTTGTTTATCTTTACTCAACCATTTTGGACCGTGCCACCAAATGTAACAAGTGCTTACTGAGTCTGCATCTACACCTCTGGAGATTAGGTCTGCAGGATTTTCAGAAGTCGGGGTATGATGCCATTGTGATGCATGCGTTAGATCATTTATTCGAGCAATGCGATTGGCAACGTAGACTTGAAAGAGAGATAAACTATTGATCCATGCAAGGACGATAGTTGAGTCCGTCCATAAATAAGTATTATTTGACGTCACGGTAATATTTGATTTTTTGAGTTCGTCCTTAACCTCAGTAATTAATTCAGCCAATAGTAAAGCACCACATAATTCAAGGCGTGGAATGGTAGTGGCCTTGATTGGTGCAACTCGAGATCTGGATGTATATAAATTTACAACAAAAACATTGTCGCTGGTCTCTGAACGGATATAGACACAAGCACCAAATGCATTCTGTGAGGCATCACAGAAGCCATGAAGTGTATATCTGGTAGAACAATGTGCTAGTGCTAATCTTGGTATGATCAATTTATCAAGGTTACCCAAACTCGAATAAAACTTGATCCACTTTGAATATAATTCTCCAGGCAATGGTTCATCCCAATCCATTTTAAAACTCCACACTTGTTGCATAAAAATTTTGCCTTTGATTAGCACACAAGAAATGAAGCCGATAGGATCATACACACTATTTATATTTGATAAAAGACTGCGCTTGGTAATGAACTGAGGTGGCGTCCATTTCTTCATTAAAAAACGAAAACTGTCAATAGATGGCTGCCACAACAGTCCCAAGGCACTCACTACATCGTCCTCACTTAATTTGACCATAAAGTTTGGATCATCCTGCGCATGAGGCAGGCGATTGAGGAGATCTTTAGAACTTGAGCACCATTTTCGTAGAGGAAAACCAGCAGAGCCCAAAATGGATTGAAGCTGTTCATATATTGAAAAACAATCCTGATCAGAGTCACCTCCACTAATGAGGTCATCTACATAAAAATCATTACAAATAGTTTGACCAATTGCAGTATCACGATGTTCATAACCAAGTTGGAATAGGCAACGTGTTGCCAAAAAGGAAGCAGACTTTGTACCGTAGGTCACAGTTTTTAAGTTGAAATGTTTCAAAGATTCATCAGGATGCGAGCGATAAACTATTCGTTGTAGATAACAGTCTCCTTCATCCACTAACACTTGGCGATACATCTTTGCCACATCAGCAGTTAGTGCAATACGGTTTAAGCGGAAACGCAATAAAATATTATAGATATCAGGTTGGATCTTTGGTCCTCTCAGCATAATATCATTTAATGAAAGTCCAGAAGTTGATTCCGCAGACCCATCAAAAACTACACGAAGTTTTGTTGTTGAACTGTCTGATTTGAAGACCGCGTGATGTGGTAAATAATACATAGGCTTGTCACTGGCGGATGTTGTTAATTCCATGTGACCTAACGCTATGTACTCTTGAATGAATTCATCATACTGCTTAGCTAATGAGTTGTCTCTGGCAAGTCTTCTTTCTAAATTGAAAAACCTTTTTTCGGCCATAGTGAGGGAATTGCCAAGTACATCAGGATTTTGAGATAGTGGTAACCGCACGATAAAGCGACCATTTGTACTGCGACAAAAATTCTCTTTGAAATGCTCCTCGGCCCTGAGTTCCTCCATAGTACGTTGATTACTTTTTGATATAAAAAAAGACAAAGCAGAATCGTGATTTACCATCAAGGCAGATGACTTGTTACAGTTTGATGTCTCCAGAACCTTGCCAGTAACTATCCAACCAAATTTCGTATGGTGGAGAGCAGCATGTTTATTCAGTGCGACCTTCGTTCCAGAAAAAATTTCAAAAAATAGGTCAGCACCTAGTAATAAGTCAATTGGTCCTGGTAGATGAAATTGTGGATCAGCTAAGAGATTTTGCAAGTTATTAGGAATTTTCAAATTTTCACGGATAACTAAATGGGATGGAAGTGAGTTGACAATGATTGGCAATGAATGCAACGTAATTTTTGTAGTATAATCACCGAAACGTGAACACACAGTAGTATCTTCAAGTTGTTTGGATGAAGATGACATAGACGAAACACCAATAATATTGAGAGACTTCATTATTTCAAATAGTTTCAATTTTTTAGCAAAGGAATCCGTTATAAAATTTAATTGAGAGCCCGAATCCATAACGGCTCGACATGAATGCATAGTTCCGAATTTGTCACAAATGTTCACAATAGCAGTGGCTAGAAGTACATTTAAATTTGAAGAGTGTGTGTTGGCTACCCCAGTGCACATGGCAGTGGCAATGGGATGTGATGTTAGTTCATCATTGGTTTGAGAAATGCTTGGTCTTTCACTAGAAGGTTCTTCATGCAATTTTGAATTATGCCTTTTGTTGCATTTAGGACAATGCGAAAATTTACAATCTGCACTTTGATGACCATAATTTAAACAATTGAAGCAGAGCTTGGCATTTCGGACCACAGTTCTCTTCTCAGATAATGGCAATTTATCAAACGTATCACAATGATATATTCTATGTGCAGATGAACACAATGGACATTTGATAGTCTTTTGATCTGATGAGCGAGTAAACAACGATTTGTTATTGCCATGGTTATGATACGGAGGTTTAGCTTTGGAAATTTTATCTGATATATTGACTGAATTAGAGCATACTTCATATGCTGATACACGCTTAGACAAGAATAGTTCGATCTGCTCATAAGTCGGAAGCTCTTTGTTGTCTTGACGTAACTGCCACTCGCCAGCGGTGATTGAATCAAGTTGGCTACAAATTAAAGTCACCAGCCAGGCGTCCCAGTACTGCACCGGCTGACCAAGAGCTTTAAGAGCACGAACATGTGAAGCAATGTGGTGGTGCAATTTTCGTAAATCAGCTGCAGAAGGTGAAGTTATTTTGGGTGATTGCAGTAAGGCACGTATGTGTGTCTGAATGGTTAGACTTCTATTTTCAAATTGACGTACCAACTCATTGTAAGCAACCTGATAATTTTCAGCAGTGATCGTGAATGTTTTTATAATATCAGCTGCAGGTCCACACACACTGGTTTTTAAGTAATGGAGTCTTTGCACATCATTTAAAGTTACATTATTGTGAAAGAGTGCATTAAACGTATCAAAGAATGAAGGCCAGTCTTCAAGATTTCCATTAAAGGTCGGAGGCTGGATTGTTGGAAGTCTTAAAGAATCTCCAGTGGATGAATGAGATGAGTGTGAAGTGTTAACGATTTCAGCAGGTGTATTTTTGGCAATAAGATCTTCCATGGTAGCCTTCAATGTTAAGCATTCATCTTCAAACTTCAATCGCTCCCTTTCTTCATCATGTCCTTGATCTAAATCAGCAATAGACTGTTGAGCTTCATTAAATAAATCAATACATTCATTTAATTTAGTTAATCTTATTTGCAATTGTCTACTGGAATGAATTGCTGGATTGAAGTTTTTGACATATTCATTTATAACTTGGATAGTGGATTTAGTCGAGACTCGATGCTTGATCAATTTGCGCATTTCCTTGGAAGGCCCAGCCTCAGGAGTCGACATGGTGCAGTTGAGTTTGTGATTGATCTGTTGAACTTGAATGTGATGTGTTCGACAATTAAGGAGAATACAAAATCAAAATAACAAAAAATATGAATATAAGTACAAATCACGTCGAGGTCACCAAATGTGGGCGCGGCAAGTGCCTAAATACAAATAATAGGCTGGCTTGTTCGCCTTAAATGAAAATAAATAAATGAGCCTTATAATAATAAAATGTAATAAAAACAATGATTTATAGAAAAATGATAATAAATATAATAATAATAATTTATGCAATAAGAAATATTTGTGCAATAACAATAATAATAAGTATAATAACAATAATTCGAGTAATAACAATAATAATACTGGCCTTATAGCTGCACAATGACTACAATAAAATAATGCAATAAAAATATTACAAGAAAAATATGTGGCCCATACGGCACACAATAAATAATTAATAGGAACACTATTTTTATAAGTATAATAATAATAAATAGCCTTTGCGGCTAGGCCCGTCGGCCTTAAACAACAAAAAAAACAAACAAACAAATATGGTCGACCAATACTTACATGTGATTGTGATTGATGGCGGATTTAATCCCAACGCGACCGTACCAGAACTGTAATGACCTGCCTAAGACGGCACACAGCAGTATTATAAAGTAACGATCACAGTCCAGTACGTGCGACCACCAAGCCACAATCACCAACGAAGACAAAATACAAATTGCTGTGCTCTGCAGACCAAGAACGATCACACAATTGACAAAACAACGTTATTCACAGGCGACCGCTGGCAAGCTAAAAAACAAAGAAAGGTTTAGACGTTGGACAATATTAAATTGCCTCGAACGATACTTTACCAGACGGCCGATTCACAAAAACGAAGAGGTGACAAAAACGTGTTTTTCAAAAGAACAAAATGGCTGCAGACACAGGAACATAAACGAATTGATGTGTACACTACGAGAAGTAAGCGCAAAAAAAAAACGACGGTGCCGACGACATTCACCACGAAGGCTATGCCGCCGGACACAACAAAATGAAGATAAGTGTCTCAGTGCCACCACACAAAACTGGACAAACACGCGAAATTAAGAAAACTTGTGACACTGAGAGCATGACTTTAACTTTTTACTAAAAACATAACCGAAAAATCAAAAATGTTAACACACAACGAACATTTCCGTGCCATGATAACAGCGCGATTACGTAACCGGTCTGTCGCACACGGAGGCTTTGTTGCCGCCGCCGACAATGACCGCGGCTACGTAACGCACCGATACGCAACGCAATGCATCGCGCGAAAATACTAAAACGAAAACAACAACGAATGCAACACCATGACATATAAACGCGAACAATGTTGAAAGAAGTTTTTCTTGGTATAAAAATCTTCTGTCAAATAATCGTCAGGCATTTCACATGGTAAACCTTAAGAAAATATTGGTGGTTCAATGCAACAACTTAACAGGTACTATACAACATATATTTATTTCGTATTTTAAAAATAATAAAAATGTATTTGTTTAACGTTTTTTTCAGTTTAATGAAATCTCAAAGGCTAACCGGTTATTCGCCCATATTTTAATTTTCAATAATACAACTTTTTTAAATACAGGTTTTAGATTTTTTGTATATATTAATAAATATAATTAATACATTTTTAATAAATAATTAAATACAATTTTTTTTTTCATATTTCACATTTTTTCATGCATACTTGTAGATTATAAATTGTTTTTACATATATTTTGCCTGTTTTGACCCCTATACTTCCGAATCCTAATAACAGTGATGAATTAAGGCTTGAATTTTTTTCTTATTTTGTTACTATTTTTCAAGAATTTTTTTTTACTTCCATCCTAAATCCATCGAATTAACGTTAAATAAATATACCATATTATAATGTTTTTAGTCCCTGAGCATATTGGTACAATGAGCAATTAGTGCCTTGATTTCTTGCCGAGTACCACAAGTACATACATTTTTATTTCTTGACCACTTTGTATCGTTACTCAGACCTGATTGAGCTATGCTACAGATCCATTCATAACTTATAAGACTATGAGAGATAGACTGGATGTCTATAGTATATAGTATATATATATATATATATAGTTTCATGTAGAACTTAAATCTCTGACCTCTCTATATACAAACTATATTCCCCTATAGGCTATAACTATCTTCTTATTCATCTATATCGATAGGTTAAAGTACTTGATGTTAGACGACCAATAGTCATATTGTACTCTAGGCTGCGAATATGAATCATAATTTTCTAATTTTTAATATACATATATATATATATATATAATCTTCTATAAATGTCTTTTTATAATCAAATAACTTTAAAGTTTAAATTGTATTTTTATATGTAATTCTTTTTATTTATTTTCTTATTTGCCGACATGGTTTATGGATTAGAATATGAAAATTATTGCTAATATTTCACTATAATAATAAAAAAAAAGTGGTGTTCTATACTAATATTGCACGTCTCGTATAATGTGGGACGTAAAACTATAAGGTTGATGGTATTATGTTATTATTTTATAGGTGTTCCTACTATGACACACAAGAACGCTACGAATTTCTGAATTTCTCACTATTATTAATTATTATCAATAATATAAAGGATATAATGACGTATTATTTAGATACCCTTAGCCTTTGTCTTTTCAGATGGCGAAATATACGAGGTTGTGTTTCGCGAGTTCGGATAGGTGAGGCTGCACCCATTATAATATAATACGTATTATTCCTTCCTTCGTAAATCATAATATACTGGTCAGATACGTGAACTGTCCGGTAGAACTTTCATATCGTAAGATACCTATATTATGTCATTCTATTTTGTAAATTAGATCTTACAAAATATTATTATTCGTATTCACATTTTACATCCGTTATGCATAATAATAATAACTATGGAGTCATCAATTTGTTTCTCATGCTTTTACTTCTTTATTTCATAGAACGAAAAAACTGCATAGGTATTGCCTTTAATATTATGGCGTCTGCTATGCCATATTATTAAATTGTTTGCTGATCACTGATTTAAATATTAATAGGGCATTTAATATCACATTGTAATATTCTAGGTTAGGTTTAGTAATGTTTTTATAATGTTGAATGTACAATATACCCACATAACTGAATCGCATTATATAATGCTTAACAAAGAAAAAAATATGATCTGTATTTTTTAATAGGAGTTAGCCAATTCGTTTTTATAGTCTATACTCTATAATTATACCTCTTTTTTTTTTATAACGAGTGTATAAAGGAGCTTCTCAATTACATCGTTTCCATAACTATTAATTTCTTAATCTGGGCTGAATAACACAATTACCATAATCATAGTACGTGTACACATACCTATATATACATTAACATACGCCCTACTTTTTTATATATACATTTTTGTGCTATAGTTCTGTTTATTTAAGGATTTTTTTTAATGTTATTGTTGTCATAATAATTGTTTATACGTTTATATCTAATATTAATTAATTTTGACTTTTGACTTCGTAACAAAAGAAATATGAATTATTATAATGATTTTTTTTTGTCTCGACGGATGACACAGTACACCAGCTCTAAGATAACACTAATAATTATTGATCATTTATACGTACCAATTTAAGAAAGCTTATTGAAAAAACAAACAACTTTAACAAATAAACATAGCCAGTGGCCACAGAATAGGAACGAATAATAGATAAGTATTAAATTCCCATGTTTTAAGAATTAAAACAAGTATTTTCGATTTAAAGTTTAAACTTACTTATGTCATGAATTATATAACTCTAAACTTTGAAATTACAAACATATTATATCCGTATATAAGTAAAGTTATTTATTTTTGACAGCCACTCTGTATATTTTGCTTCCTGAAAATAAGAACGTTCCAATGTGAATATTAAAAATACAGAATACTGATGTCTAAAATTATTGTATATTTAAAAATATTTTTTATTCAAACAAATTATAAATAAAATCACTTATTTAATTTAAAACGATTTATGAACACGCCCAGATTTAGGTATCTAAAACTATCCAGGTGCCAATACATGATTGCTTCTGACTTATGGACCACAAAAATGAAAACAAAACTACAACAGGTACTTATACTAATTTTAATTGGCGCATTGGTGCACAAATAAAGTTATAATCACCTGCTGTTTGAAATAATTTTACCATTGATTAATTAATACATCATAGTATCATACGTCAATTTAATCAATGATAACATAAATCTAATTAAATTTAAAGAATAATACTAAAATGTTACTAAAAAAGAATGAATTTTCTTAAAAAATTTAATACGCTGAATTGTAATAGGTGTATAATAATTATATATTTATATATATATATTTAAAAATTCGCAATTTATTATCTTGTCTCACTAACTCCTTTGCCGACAAATATTAAATGTTAATATGCAGGATGATTTTTTTTTTTATGAATCACTCATCTTTTCAAAACTTTTAACGTTTTTCAAAATATTTTAATACAATTTTAAGAATTAAGAAAATAAAAATTTTCTAAAAAATTATTTTTTTACTATTTTAAATATTAAAATTTGTTGTATATTTAAAATAAATAGCTATTGAATCTTACGTTCTTCATTTATATGAACAATACTTAGGTTAATTGATATGTAAATATAATATACAACTACAGTGAAACCTGACTCAACGGACAGCTCTCTTAACGGACAAAATGACCAGGTCCCGGCAAAAAGATAGGCATTCCAATGTATTTCGAACTGTCTATAACGGACTCCTTCTATTACGGACACCAAATATTATAAATGATAATACGAGAAAGTCAATGATAATCAGCAGTGACATACGGAGCCCTTAGTTGTACTGTTTTTGCCTATATCCCAGGCGTAATTTACATAATAAATGCCGCCAAAATGTAAAATGGCTGTAAACAAAAATAACCATTGGCTTTCGTATAACTGTATAAGCACTATCGTCTATCAATAAACAGCAATGGTTGCTTAGTACTTAAAACTTATATAAGACTAACTACTAAGATGTATAGGTACTAATTGTAGTTAATTAGTTTATGTTTATACTTCATAGATACTATTTATTTTGTAAATTGTTTTCATTAGTTTTGTAAAAACTTATGAAAATGTGTTCTAAAAAGTCATGTTCAACAAAATATTGTTACAATACAGGGAAATTAAATCCAAACTTGGTTTTTCATAGATTTCCAGCCAATGAAGAACTGTAAGTTTCTGTACAGAAAAATATGTTTCTAAATAAAAATAAATAACAATAATTGTAGATTTAATAGTTTGATATTATTTTTGGTAATATAATTTTGAATATATTTATACAACCAGAAATTGCATTTAATGATTGAAGTATAAACTAATATAGGTGTAAAAAATGGGTCGATTGGTGTGGAAGTTCAGAAATTATGGATGTTTTTAAAACTCAAGGTGCTAGATTTTTAAACAAAAACCGAGTTATATGTTCTGATCACTTCAAATCATCTGATTATATTATCTGGAAAGGTGTAGGAAATAAAACGTGAGTTATTCATCATTGACATAGTATAGCTAGCCCTTAATTTTACTATATATTAAGACATTAAGTCATCTAAGTAATTATTAATTAAGTAAATATTATAGGCCGATATTTAGTTTAAGTTTCTTGGATTGAAATAAATTATTTTCTATATATTTGATCTGAATTTGTATTATATATGACTTGTACATAGGTACATTTGAATGACTTCTGTATTAAATTAAATTATTATTGCTTATATTTTTATTAAAATTCTTGATTTGTATTGGAATAACATGTAATTGCATTATGGTTAATAATTCAAAATTCGCGTGCTTTTTTCCATAATTTTGCGGTACAATGACAAAAATTCACCGCTAGGCGCGTGGGCATCAGCGGCCACTTTTCATTCACCCGACTAATGAGAAGTAAAGCAACATACACTGCCAAATGTATCTCATTTTTTGATAGCCTTTTTGACATTTTTAATAGTATAACATACAATGAACCAAAACTTTTGAGGAGACCGTTGACCAAAGATTCCTGTCCACTGAGAATTTTTAAAAAATGCTGATAAGTTTTTAAATAATTTGAAAATTCATAATAAGTCAGGAAAGCAGCCTCCGTGTATTAAAGGATGGAGAGAAAATATAAATGCACTTAAGTTACTGTTTGAAGAATTAAACACAGAATATTCCATAGAATTTTTACTAACCAGAAGGTTTACTCAAGATTGTATTGAAAATGTATTTTCCATAATTAGAGCAAAAGGTGGTAACAATACAACTCCAGATGCTACTAAATTTCAATCTGCAATAAGAATGTTGATGTGTAATAATTTGCTTACACCATCAAAAGAAGGAAATTTATGAAATGGATGCCTGCCAATTTTTAACCAAACTTAACGAAATAAAAACAATTAAATTACAAGTAAATTCATTTAATACATGGGATAATACAATTGAAAATGACGAAAATACTTATAACAATATACTAGATGTACATTTATCATCAACAAATATCAACAGTATACTCATGGATCCACATAATTCATCTGCAGTAAACTTGAACATCCTGAATGCATCAATCAATTGGCAGCAAAAAACAAAAGTAACACAGCTGTATTCAACCCTCGTACTACTTTCATTGAAATGAAAGAATATGAAAATAGTGATTTGCTGTATCCATTTGATTCAACGATTGATTTTTGTAAAAGAAACTTGTTTATTTAAAGAAAATATTCAAAAAATGCTATTGGAATCAAAAGCCAGTGCAAGAAGTAAAATTATTAATTTGATTCAGACTGTATGTATAAGGACAATAAATATATGTAATACATGTAAACTTAATTCATCAAAAAATTTATAAGTGTTTTAATTAATAGTTATATAAAAAGTTGTAATAATAATATGGCCAAATACAAAATTAAAACAGCTAACAAAAAGTTAAAAAAAATTACCCATTCATAAAAATAAATTTTTACCTATTTTATATCACTATAGTCTATAATACATATTATTGGTTAATATGTATTTATTTATCATTATTATGTAAATTTTAAATATATAAATATATAATAGAGTTTGAAAGTGTATTAAATTATTTTTATATTACCTAAACTAAATAATAAATATTATTACTATCCTCTTTGTTAGTTTGTCTATTGACTATTAATGAACAAAAATAATAATAATAAGGGGCAAAGGTAGGCCACCAATAGTGAAACTGGGGGCATTAGTTTTCGCTACATTATCATTGACTTTCTCGTATTATCATTTATAGTATTTGCGGACACGGACACTTATATTTTACTCGACAATTTCATAACGAACAAAAATACATACATACTACGTTGATAAGAAACGCAATTAGGACATTGAAAACACGGATTACGACCAATTACATTATCGCCGATTACGATAACGCTAATTGCGAGTACCTATTGAATTTATAAAGTTTAAATTTTTACAACAATTTAGGTTCATACAATTTAACAGAAATATCCAAATATAAATTGCAATATGTACGTATAAAGATAACCACGAGAGTATCAAACGTTTTTATTCAGTTTCTATCGGTTCGCAATCAACGTATTAAATTTGTAATGTACCTATGAGTATAATATATGTAATACATATTAATACAGATTATACCTAATACATATTATAAAATAAAAAACAATACAAATGTACGTACAAATTGTAATTTTTAAAACATTGAAACCTGTCTACAACGGACATTTTGGTCCCGCGACTGTCCGTTATATACAGGTATCGCTGTATTATATAGCTGACGGAATCAGTATAGCTGACACGGATTTTACAAATTTTACAGATTTTACACACAATTTTACAAATTGTCGGAATTGATAAAACGCCCCTATGAATAAAACGCCAAGCCAGAGAGATTTTTTTACAATTTAAATAATATGCAAGTAGTTTTAAATTTTTTTTTCATCAAGAAGAAATTCTAATTGAAAATTGCACTTTTATAAATCGTCAGTTTAGATCATCCATAAATGATAATTTATAAACAATAAATTTGATTTAAATATTTTAGCTATATAGGTGAGTAACTTAATATAATATTGAAAAGTACCTTTTATAAAAATACTTCGTATTAAATTTGAACATTTTATCTTTATTAAATATTTTAGAAGAATATAGCAATCTTATTCATTGAAATCAACAATATTATATAATTACTAATGTACTTATATACTACGTTTACAGTACGTTATACAATAAATGCTGAAAATAATTATGTTAAAAAGTTTCAAAATAATATATTGCGATGGCCGGGAATCGAACCCGGATCAACTGCTTGGAAGGCAACTATGCTGACCATTACACCACCAACGCAAGTGCCTTAAGAAATTCTAGTTTAACAATACTTAGCAATTAGCACCCATTTTTTTAATTTTAGATAAGTTCTAAAAAAGATAAACAATGCATATTTAATGCTTATCACCAGGGTTAGTGAGTTTATGACCTCACAAACACGAAAAATGCATGAAAATATTCTGGAAAAAATTTCAAAATATGACATTAATAAATTTAATGCATTAATTATTTTTAAGTTATTACAGAAATGTGAAAAATAGATTTAGAATTTTAAATTTTAACTTCTTGTAACCTCTCAGTTTTTATCGAAATAGGTATGAAAAATAAATATGCATTAATTCCTCAGAATTTCCAAATATGTTTGCAAAAATATATGTAATAAAATTTAATGTAGGTACCTACCAGATTCCATGTCATACGAAATGAATAGCTTGGTTTGCGATGTGCACGACCAAAAGAAAAAATACGAAAAAGGCAGAAATATCTTAAACCTATACTTATCTCTAGCAATTTCATTGTTCGCAGTGCCGTAACTAGACATTGGCAAGGTGGGCGGTGGCCAAGGGTGCAGTTTAAAACGATCGCGCTAAGGGCGCAATTTTTATTTCATATAAATACTAAAAATTCATTATTAATTTATAACATTGGTTGCCAAGGGCGCACATAAAGCTAGTCACGGCACTGATTGTTCGTACTCTTCATTTAAAAATCGTTATACAAAATATATACTATTGTTTATAAGTAAGTTAATACCATACTTGTATCCTATCAAATAGGTACCTATTTTAATTTCCAGAATTCTAAATTAAATTTTATAAAAAAAATCTTTATTCTATTGGTGTACACTGTTGGTACTTTGTTTTCTTTGACAAGCGTGTTATAATATGCAGATAACGGGACCATATAGAGGTCCTACCTTTTACATACAGAACAAAAAGCGTCTCATCTGAAGTTTATCGGAACAACTGAACAAGGGATGCGACGCTAAAAAAGGGGACGAATACAATCCCGTTTTAAACATGCTACGTGTCCATTGTGTCCAACCATAATTTACAATTCATAAATATAGGTACCTGTAACTTATATAAACATTCTTTTAAAATATACTAACATACCTACGCTACGGCAGTAGCCGTTTTCCTCCAAAAAATAAAAAATAATTCTTGACCATTTTCCTCCTATGAATAAATAAAAAATAAATAAAATCATAAATTTAATTGACAGTATACAAATGATGTAAACATAGCAAAAAAAAAAAAAAAAAAAGATAAATAAATTGATTATAATATTATTGTTTTTTATAATTTTTATAATCATAGGATATTCTAAGAACAAATGAATACCTTTTTAAAGAAAAAAATGAATACCTGTTTAAAGAAAAGAAAAATTAGATATAATATGAAAAATTATTTTACTTTTTGTAATTGCTAGGACTAGCGCGATAGCTGATATATAGATAGTCTATACCAGAATCAACCAATAAGTGCAAACTCTGATCATAGCCTTATACTCTATCTTTATAATACAAAACGTATAACAGTGGCTAAAATATTGAAGGAAAAGAATCATAATTTTAGTCGAGAATAATGTAGAGGAAAATGGTATCTCTTTTTTGGAGGAAAATGGAACGCCACATAGGTAAGTACTTACCTGTATTGATGTTATAATGTTATATACAAATATAAAATATGCATATCCTAATTTTATGTTGGTATCTAAGGATAAATAGTAAACTGCTATTAATTATTATTATTATTGAAGTATATTAGGTGCTATATTAATGACTAGTCTATTAGATACACACATTTTTAATATTGCTATATATAAATTATGACTACAAATTTATATTATTATTACATATTGCTTTGGTGTTAGTATAAACGGACTTTTAACGTAGCATATATTTATATATATATATACGGTTTGAGGCTTTGCAAAGCCCACCCTCCACAAGTTACTGTGGCATAAACTTTATTGATGTGGTTATCATTACAAAAAAGCCTGCAGGTGATACTTATTATTTACGTGGAAACAATACCTAGCTAGGTAGTAGGTATAGTGATTGATACGTAAATTGAATACGTTCTTTCTACTGCCAATGAATGTAACACATATATTATTATTTATTATTGTAGTTAGTATTAACGTTGAGACTATAGAGATGTAAACAACAGTGAAAATATGTTATAAACAAGCGTACAATAATATATTGTACGGTACCTATGCATATGTCGTAGGCATATAGTCAAATCAGGCATTTTTTATTAAATGCCTAGGCATATAGTCAAAGAATTTAATGTTTATGCAATTTCGCTATCCGCCTAGACATTTAGTTAAATGCCTAGTCATTTAATTAAATTACTAGGCATTTGACTAAACGCCTATTTCATGCCAGGCAATTAATAAAAAAAACATTTTGTATTATTTTAAAAATTTAAATATATTTTCTATCAGTTATTTATTGCTATTTTATATATAAAAAAAGCTGTATATTATTTATTAGTATGAAAAACACGTAAGTATATGAAATAATATGTTTAAATTTGTGTTAATTATTATTTAGTATTGTTTTAAAAATGAAATCATAAATATAGGAATGTATAGGAACTCTGTATACCAGAAACGAGCTTGCTCAGTTGGTATACGTATCAGCTCTTATCACAATTATTGTAATAATTTAACTTTTGAAATTTGATTATTGTATTGAAATAATGATATTGATTTTGCTGAAATAAATAAATATATTCAGGTAATAAATAATTAGATGCGATAGACATAAATGATAGTATGAGTATATTGTATAGCCCATATAGTCAGTATAGTCTATAGTACGAGTAGTGAGTACCTACTATATATTCTTATTAAATAAAAATAAAAGTTCCATTGATTTTTACCTTGGAAAATTAACGTAGGTACTAGGCTGTATGAGAACCTTATCTATAAGGTTGAGTACCGTGGGACAAATTATAATCTTGTCGATTATAACGACAAAAATATGGCGTTATGGAAAAAGATACAGAACATGCGATTGAATTGTACAATAATTTAGTTTAGTACGTCTATTACGTTTAAATAAATAACTGATAGAAAATTTATTTAAATTTTTAAAATAATACAAAATGTTTTTTTATTATTTGCCTGGCATGAAATATGCATTTAGTCAAATCGCATAAACATTAAATTCTTTGACTATACGCCTAGGCATTTAATAAAATGCCTGATTTGACTATATGCCTACGACACTAGACACGGTTTCAAATATGTTTGATTACTAAAACAGATATTATTGCACTTAAAATGTAAGATTTCAATACTAAACAGTAAACCGTAAATCACATGTATTACTAGCATTTGATCCACATTATACGTGACTTATAGGCATATTAAACGTTGAGAATATAACGTAGTGTATAGGTACAAGGTGAAGTTATATTGAAAAATAGATAGCGTTGAAAAACGAAAAACTGAACGCGTGATTTGATTGAGCAGTATACAATGGTGAATTCATGTAAAGAGTATAGATAATTTGAGTTAAACAACCATTCACAAACTTTTCTTAGAGGTGCATTTGAATTTCTATCTTTTTTTTTTAATGAAATTGAAAAAAATATTATTAACTACCTATTCAAACTTAAAACTATAATACCTTTATAATATAATACCAACTATATTTTTTTATATAAATTCAAATCAAACATTTAATTTATATAAAAAAATATTATTGTAGTTGCCAAAGCGCAATCAATGGATAACGTTTTCAATCACACCTATTTGCACCTTGTACACACCGCCCATCTTCTTATTGTAACTACAATGTGACAGATTGTTGATTTATCTAAAATTAAAATAATTGTAGGTACCTATTTTTTTTATACATTATAGTTAGGTAAAATGTATAGATTGGGTTAATACTCATTATTTAAAATGTAGAAGAAGATTGTAGTAAAATTAAATTGACTATGTTGAATGTTTATAAAAGTTAAGACATAGAATGAATAATACTTTTTAAGGTATATAATATTAACTATAGATAATGTACAAATCTAAATTATAAACAATGGTACCATAAAGTTAAGTATTTTTTGATCTAATCAAGAAAAACAATAAGTCAATACCTACTTATTATCAATTGATATTATTACATAATACATAATTAATACACTATAATAATAAAGGAAAGTATAAATTATTAAAATTATTAGGTACTTATCTTTATTACCTTATTATACCAACAAACTACGTATTAGGTAGTTAGAATATTTTTTTTTTTATGTTATAGTACCTACTTATTATTTCTTTTTCGTATTGAATAAGAGGCAAAAGATGAAATTGACTAATTATATTTAGTAAAAGTACTTTATAGTACCTAAAGGTTTAAGATCAATAATTTTGGACAAAATTACATTATTAGAAATGTTACATTTATAAGAATGTTTATACAACGTGATTCACAAATAATGTTCACCAACTTTTTTTTAGGTAGGTGAGTATTACATAATTTTTACGATTTAACTTAATATAACATATAATTTAAGACAAATTATTTGTATTGTATTGTATAAGCGATAGTAAAAAATATGAAAAATATCTTATCTGATATAATGCCGTTTGCAATCAACACTTGTTTATTATCCAACAATATATAATTAATTAATTCCTACTCATGCTCTATGGCAATTGGGTCATGTAGAGTAATGTATATAGACGCTTGAGAGAATTCCACTTTATTGTGTATAAGATTTGAATGTTCTCGTCTGCAGCCCGTTTCGTGATCACGTCAGATCGTTGTGTACACAATTTGATAATAATAATGATAATAGTAATAATAATTAATAATTAATAATATTAAGCGTGTCGAATTTGTGTGTGCGTGCATCCGCAAATTTCCGCGTGCGTTCGTATAATAATAACAACATCTATTTTGGAAAACCGCAATCCCGAGCTGCAATAAAACTGGAATCTGAGCGTATGTTGAAAATGGATATTTCTTTTGATGGCTCTAAACTTAAAGATATTCAAAAAATATCTATGCATAGATTAATTACATACATTAACTGAAGGAAACGTTTGTCGTCGATCGAGATCAAAATGGTTTCCAGCTGAGATGGTATATGTAGGTAATATGAATTAACTTATTATAACATACAACAAACACATCATACATGTACGCATGAAAAGGTCCATGGCATACTCATTACCTACTCGTGTTGTCATATACGTTTCATTTACTAGGTTGATGAATTATTTTGTAAAAATATTGTACATGTTATGGATCATTATATTAGAACACTGCAGTAGCATTATTTAAATTTTTTTTAAGAGAGAGAAGTATTGTAACTGTGTCTTAAAAAAAACAATCTAAGTTTATTTAATATGATTCTTAAATTCTTTATTGCCTTTGATTTAAGGTCCTAAGCTCTTTTTCTTGATAAAAAAAAAGTATTTTATATTTTACTGTACTTAGTTTGTATATATCACTTCATTTTTATTCTATCCAATTGATCTGTATGAAAGATAATTTGAATACTTATCAGATAAACAAAAAACATTTTAACTGTTAAGTATAACTTAATATAACTAGTAAGTAAGGTCAAATTCACTAATCCCTGGTTCGTAAAGCTGCTTAGACACTGGATATTTTGACCTTGTTGGATATTTTTACTTGAATATTTTATACAGGATATTTTGTTCTCAATTTGGATAAAATCATGCCATATCCTTTTATTCAATTCCAAATTACGTCAATTTAAGTACAGTAAATGATTCAATTTATAACATTTGGAAGAAAAAACTTGTAATAAAATATTGATAATAATACGTCATAATACTAAATACAAATATCACTGCAATATTAATACTGGATTTGAATCTTTAAATATAATATTTAAAATGTTAACAAAATTTCACAAGTATATTGACATTTTTAACAGATGGTTTATAGCTTAAGAGTGTGATGTTATGATTTTAGTCTACGTGCACACGTTTCTCATTTATAGTACCTACTTACTTGCAAAGTAACCTGTGTTGCATCCTTGACATGATCACATGAATTAATAAACACTATTTAAGAAGTATAAGCTATATATATTGACACTTTTTATTTAGAATTTTTAACATAACCACTGTTTAAAAAATGT
Source organism: Diuraphis noxia (assembly GCF_037042655.1). Taxonomy (NCBI): domain Eukaryota; kingdom Metazoa; phylum Arthropoda; class Insecta; order Hemiptera; family Aphididae; genus Diuraphis; species Diuraphis noxia. The sequence goes on from NW_028301712.1 coordinate 54,287,189, forward strand.
CGTTAAATACCAAATACGAAATATCAATAGTGAGAGAGAGCAGTAATTTGATTTTTTAAACTAGAATATAATAGTGTTGAAACCTCATTGAAAACTAAAGAATATAATTTTTTTGACAGCCAATATATACAGTAATAACAATATTATATTTAAGTGTCAATTTAATATTGTGTCAGCTGACTCATCTTCTCAAGTTTTCTTCGTTATTATTTCCCAAGTATATTCATCAAATTTAATTCAGTATTAATTGTTCAAAATGGAGTTAAATTAAAAATAAAATTTGCAGGATAAGTTAATTTAAATCAAAGTAAAATAATTGTATTCTGCGCTTAGGTAATAACTATAATTTCAAAAATGATTCATTTCAAAATAATAAATACCTAGCTTAATATCTGTTTCCTAATACTATGCAATGTTTATTTTGGTACAATGTACCTTTAATATCTATAATTATACATTATTTTCAAGTGATTTATTTATTTTTTGTTGCAAGCTTAATAAAAAAAAGTTGTATGTAAATCTAACAATAATAATGATAGTAAAGTAATCAAATAAATAATGAAATAAATTATTTAAAATATAAACACAATATACATCAAAATATACCACATTGGCACATCATAAGTAAATATTATATTATATATATTAATTGTATTTAAGTTAACTATAGTCAAGTTCGATAAGCTTATAATAAAAATGAGTATTTTAAATACAAACTGAGAAAAGCATATGTTAAATAAGTTAACAAAATATGTAAGTATATTAGCTATTAAAATAAGTTTGTTAATTGTTGAAAAATATGGTTACCTAATAAAGTAACTAACATGTTTTTAAAACACTATTCGGTAATATTATAGTTAACTACAAGTTAATTGCGGTAAAAATTAAATATTTAGAATGGATAATATTGTATAATATGTAAAACGATGTGTTACGAAGCTTGAATTATTAACACAATTGGTTTAATTGTTTTATTACTATTTAACAAGTATGTCAATTATCTGTAGTCAAATTTATAATGCTGTGTATCTAATTATTCAATTACAAACATACAATAGTTTAAACATATTAATCACGCATCTAAATTAATAATGATGAGATGCAATTAGGATAATGTGGAATTAATAAGTATACACTATACAGGGTGTCCCGTGAGGATATACCCATTAGCCATAGAGGGGGACTCGCCCCTTGAATAAAAACCAATTTTTCGCCATTTTATCTATAAACTAAAAAATTATTAAAAATCATGAGATTAATGAAAATAAAATATCGAAAGGTCAACATTTTCAGGAAAATAAACTCTATAAAATAGGTTTTTTATTTCTTTTCAAAAATTAAAAATATTTTTTTTAACTTTTAGCGAAAAATGTAATTACATTAAAAAATAAAATACATGTAGCCCTTGTCTATGTAAGTCTAATATAAAACCAGATTTATGATATATCGCAATTGGTTAATCCTATCGAGACATCCTGTAAAGGTAGTATAGAGAGTAATTATTTTAACACAGAATAGTCATTAAAAAATTACTAACATAGGTAGGTACTTGGGAAGTTAGTTATTTTTGTTTCTTGGTTTGTTAGTGAACTTTTAGAATATTAGAACTCTGAACTCATATTATTATCTTTTCATTTTTAAACAGCACCTATAAATTGAGTAGCATAAAACATCAATAGAACTTAGAATATTTAATTAATAGTTGTTCTTATTCAATTATAATTTAATATTTAGTGTATCAAACATTTAATTGGCCACTTCTTGACATTTATTTATTTCTCTTTTCTATTCTTTAACCATTTTACTCAAATCGTAATATCGGTTTATTTAAAATAGTGAAACCTTCGAGGTTTTTCATTATAAACTCAAATCATTTTTTAATAACTTAGTAATAGATCAAAAATGGATTCATTGATTGGTAATTCTCTAAGCTGTAGGACTCACATTAGTTTTATCAACTAATCTATCAAGAAAATCAGAACAGTGAATTTTCATTGAAGACTGGTCATTAAGTTCATCACAAATAGTAAAATAATACTTATTCATAATTTATTAATATATATGTACCTATTTTAATAAAGATAAAAACGTTATAATGTTTTTGAATAATATTGTAAAATAATGTATGTTAGTAGTATCAAATTTCGTATGAATAGTTTTTGAGTTAATATAATAATGTTTATATACTAAGAATCATAATCCTTAAACATCGTTTTATAAAAATAAAAACTATACGAGTATGTAATATTAAATGTAGTATTTATTGTACTTGGATCATTTTCACAAATTATTTATATTAATAAATTAATTGTAATAATTAACTTTTTCGTCTAAGCACCACTACCAACCCATAACCATATACATGGTTATAGACTGCCATATATTATTATAAATATTTTGAAATTATTAGAGAGATTATTTCTGTATTAGACGAACAAAATGCAGTTTCAATTTTCAAAACTCAATATTGTTTTCAAACATAAATATTAAATTTAAAACGTAATTTAATATACCTATATTAATGCAAATTTTAGTGCTTTTACAACATTTATTATTCAACTAGAAACTTCTAAACTATCTTTAATTAATTCTATTAACATTTTCAAGAAAATAAAGGATGAAATTCAAACAGCAACAAATTAAATTGGAAAAAAGCGGGTAAGTCGTAGATGTCGCTCTGCTGTACAGTAGGTTACAAGTGAGTTACTGTAATCATTACAGCAGTGTTTCTTAACCTTTTTGATATCACGGAACACCAGGCAATAATATTTTTTTCATGCGGAACCCCTCTGAAAATATCTTTAAAAAGAAGGATACACAAAACATGTGGTTTGGCGATAAGCGGCAACATTAGAAATGCACTAAACTTTAGTGATTTAAATACTAAATACACTGTATAAAAATACAATTAAATTATTTATTTAGAATTTAAATTATATTGAGAAGTAACATTATATAATATATTTAGATTAGATTAAATTGATATTAGATTGTAATAACAGGAAAAATAATCATACAATTATTGCATGAATCTTAATGGGATGGTTGCGCTTGAATATGACTGCATATGTTATCAATATCTAGAGTAAGGTTTGTTAATGAAAGTCTTAGTGTCGGCGTCACATTCAATCTATTTCGATATTTTTTTGATATTTTTAATGTTTTGATAAAAACACAGCACAGCACTTTCGCGGAACCCTAGGGTTCCGCGGAACACAGGTTAAGAAACACTGCTGTAATGGATGGAATTAAATTTGAATCCAATGATTTTATATCATTGTATACGAAAAACATTTTGAGCGGAAACGGTTTATCTGTCTAGGATGTATTATAGATTATTAAAAAATATCAAATTTAAGATTTAAAAAGAAAAATTTTTATGAATTTTCTAGCTTAAAATAATTTGCGAATTTTAGTGATTTTTACGTATGTTGTCAAAATGAAAATTTGAATGCTTGTAAAAAAAATTGTGACTATGCATTTCTTTTATTTTTCAACTGCTATTGTAAAAATATTTTAGGAGCCTTGTATTAAATTTTCAAATCTTAGATCTAAAAAGAAAAACTTTTATGAATTTCTATCTAAGATAATTTGAACATTGCCATAATTTTTACGTATTTAGTCAAAATTTGAACTTTTAATGCTTATAAAAAAAAAATCGTGCCTATGTATTTTTAATATGTTTCAACTGCTATTATCACAATGTGTTAGAAGCCTTGTATTAAATTTTCAAGCTTTTTTACCCAACAAATAAATTTTCATCGATATTTATAGAAGAAAATACCAAAAAAGTTGAAAAATTAAAATGTCAATAAACAGCTCAAAACAAATCTAAATATTTTGAAAATTGTATCAAATATATAAAATGCATATCTAAACATTCAGTGAAAATTTCAAGTATCTGTGGTCATTTGTTGTAGAATTACACCAAAATAAGAAAATCGCTAAATATGAAATCCAGTGAAAATCCAATGTTGTAAAAATTTAAATTGAATTTCCGGTGGACATTTTTTTTGTGATAAAGATTGACAAACTTATAAAGAATTTTTTATTAAATTTTCAAATCCTAGATTTAAAAAGAAAATTTTTTATGAATTTGTAGTTTAAAATAATTTGCGAGTTTTCGTGATTTTTACGTATTTTGTCGAAATTCAAACTTTAAATGCTTATAAAAAAAAATTGTGGCTATGAATTTCTTTTATTTTTCAACTGATATTGTAACAATATGTTTAAAACCTTGTATTAAATTTTCAAGATCTTCTACCCAAAAAATAAATTTTTATCGATATTAATTTAAAAAAAACTAATAATGATCGAAAATTGTATTTGCCTATGAATAGTTGAACTTAGGTCCAAAATTTTTGAAAATTGCATGGTGGATAGAATATATTTATATAAACATTTGTTGAAAATTTCATGTATCTATGGTCATTAGTTACATCAATAACCAAAATTGATTTAGTCGAAAATTGATTGTGGGTAAAATTTCCGTTTTCCCTTAATTTTTAGTTTGTTTATCCCGATTATTTAGAAAAATATTAAGAATTTTTTACTTTTGACCCCCCTTCCCCAAAGTACCAACTAGATTCACTTTCTGATCATAGAAGGTACTATAATAATAATACATAATGTAATTCATTTTTTTTTTTAATGTATCAGTAAAAATGTAAAATTCAATAAGTAAAAATGCATTTTTATGTGAACCCCCGTTAATCCGCCGTTTTTGTTAATCCGACTGTAACGTGGTCTGATATATGTCAGATTACCGAGATTGTACTGTACGCTCTCGTGATTCAATGTATAACAATTTAAACAATGTAATAGCATTTTCAATAAAATAATATTTAAAATGTAATATCATTGTACTTAATTTTTAAGCTACGAGTACTATAAAAAATTCAAAGATATTTTTTTGAATTTTTAAAAGGAATTAAAATAGGGTATACCCTATTTTAGGGTATTAAAATCTCAGCCCTATAGATGAATACGTATTTACTTTAAAGTAACCAGGGTTATTATTTTAGCCGAGGTAAGGTGAAAAAGTATATTTTTATTCATTCATTAGATTAAGTACGACGATGAACAATAGGCTCAAATAATAGTATTATTAAGTGACTAAAAAAATATATCTAAACTTTCTTTTATTACTTCTATTGAATATACAACACAATTATTATTTTGAAAATTTCACCATTGAGTTATTATTTAACATTTCATACAAAGCCGTTTGTTTCATTAAACATTCTTTATTTATGATGATTCTTTTGCGAAAAAATCGGTCAAATTTAATTATCTAATATGTTCCAAAAAATCTATTTTTTTTAGAATTAATTAATTAATTTTTTTTTCGTATTTAAAATAATATAGGCATGTTGTTTATCTTTTATCTATCTGCTAATACGGCTAAATATCCTTTTAATCCATAACTATTAAATGCAGTTCTACACTTCTACCACATATGATTATAATATTAACTTGATAAATTATAAAGTTATGAGAAGTGCTTACACATTTCCAGTATTATGCGTCAATTTTATGGAAGCAATATACTTGATTTTATATTGCTTAAGATCGAGAAGAAATGGGCTTGTACACAAACTATAATTTTAAAAACAATTTAATTGAAAATCGTTTAAAGATAAACATCTGTTTGAGTATCTGACACTCTTCGAAAACTGTTGAAGAAATTTCATTAAGCACGATCGTAAAATAAATTTAAACGAGTGGTTTCAGCCGCGCTCTGTTTTAGATCAGCTTTTGGGAATGCGATTAATAATTAATTATTTTACTTCAAAAATCATTTAATTTCGAATACGTCATATTACAATATTTTATTATATAAGTTTTACATAAAATAAATTTAAACTTTCTTTTATGCGTCAGGTAATTTAATTGTCAATTACAACTATTTTTGATCAATTAAACAAAATTTTCGATTAATATAATAGACTTAAAAATATTTAGATATAATATGATCGGCATTTTGAATGTATTATATTTATTCTTGGAAAAAAAAAATCCACTAACTTAAAAGTAAGGAATTCACGCACTGACTTAAAATTGCCTATGTTCAGACATGTTATATGATAACATTTTTTTTTTTTAGTTTTTTTAGTTCTAAATGCCAACTAAATCTTAATTTTAGTCGTTGAGTAAAAAAGCTTCAAAATTTAATACAAGTCTCCTAATATATTTTCACGTTGGTAGTTAAAAAATATTAAAAATACATAGTCAATATTTTTTTTTATAAGCATTGAAAATTTAAATTTTGATAAAATACATAAAAATTACGAAAACTTGCAATTTATTTAAAGTTAGATATTCATAAAAATGTATCATTTTATTTCTAAGATTTGAAAATTCAATACAAGGTTTTTCATGAGTTTGTCTACTTTTCTCAAATAAAAATTTCTACCGGAAAGTCAAATTAAATTTAAATGAGAATTTGAATTACAACATTGGATAGTCACACAATTTCTCTTGTACCGAAATTCTTATTTTGTTGTTATTCAAAAACGAATTGTAGAAACTTGAACTTTAGAACATATGTTTATTTTATCGATTCCTATACTTGATAACATTTTCAAAATATGTCAACAATTTTTAAGTTATATATAGATATTTGAAATTTTCCATTTTATTAGTTTTTATTCTATCAATGTCAATAAAATTTTATTCATTGGGTCAAAAACTTAAAAATCGAATACAAAGTGCCCTATTAGTTTATATAATAGCAGTTACAAAATATTAGAATCATAGACACGTTTTTTGTATCCATTTAAAGTTCAAGTGTTAACAAAATGTATTTAACTGAAAATTTACAAATTCTTTAGTTTTTAAAAATTTATAAAACGTAGAAATTGTATAGCTAAGGATTGAAAATTTAAAAAAATGTTCCACGTAAGTAGTTAAGTTAATTCTGCTGCAAAAAAAGTCTAAAAACTAAACAAACACAGTTTTTTTATAATTATTTTAAGTTCAAATATGAATAAAATTACATGTTAAATAATCAAGAATAACAATTTTAGCTATAGTTGTAATTTTAAAAATATTATTCTTGGGTATTTAAATTTCTAGAGTATTCTTTATAATCTAAAATTAGTAGTTAATTTCGTTAATGACTTAGGTATATTAATTTTTAATACATTTATATGCTGTTAGATATATACATTGGTTGACCATACATAAGAGGTCATAATAGAATTCTATTATTTGAGATTAATGTTTGGTATTGTTATGAATATAACCCAAAAAGATATTTTATGTGCATACAAAACAATAAAAGATTGTCATGATGACTTTAATTCAATGTTAAATGCAGTTCCCCCATTACCTATGGACTATAATAATTAACCCGTTAAAAAGGAAGACAAATTAAAATGGGAATCAAAAAGTCTAGGGGCATTTCTGAAAATATGAACTTTAAATAATATAGTATAAGTTTCAAAATTGTGGTACTGCAGGTCACTGGTCACTGGTCAGCGATTTCAAATTTCTATTTTTTTTATCACCTTATATGTGATAAAAAATATTTTTTGATCAAATTGTATTTTAATGTAATTTGTATAGGTATATCGCACTCTTTTAAACTGTGCTCTTTTAGCTTACGTGATTAAATTACTTGTGAACATAAGCTCGCTCTTTTTCATGACCTAATGACGTGTAACTATCTAAAAACTAGAAAGTTTATTTTGTACAACAATTTCATACTCACAAAGTTGATAAACACGTCTCTTCTTAAAAGATATACGGTGGAAATAGTTCTTCTCCAAAATTGTGTCGACTTACTCGATTACTGGAGTAAGTCACTGAGTGTATTTTATTTGAATTATAAATGGTCATATCATGACATACAAAAAACAATTCTGGACGAAGAGAGTTAGGATATATATTTTTAATGATTTTGTATCATGTTTATTTGTTTTGCTATAAGTATATAGGAAATATATATTTATTTATATATAAATCCATTTTTTTTTTGTCAGTAATAGGAACATTAAAAACAATAAGTAACCAAATACACATATTTAAAACAATGTCAATATTTGAATGGTATATGATATAAATAGCTTTATTTATATTGTGCTTAGTAAATAATAAACACTACAACTATAAGTTTCATGTCAATACAAAAATATTTTTTAAATTATAAAATTCAATTTTTCATAAAAATTTGAATTTGTAATGTGTATAAAAAAAACTGTGCATTTCAATTTTTAAGATTTTTAGGTATTTTTGTATGAAAAAATCAAATATGAGTAATAATTGTTGTAAATTTCAAATCCTTTCAAATATTAAATCTTCTATTGTTTGACAAATAAAATTGTATCTTCATAGATCAAAATACAGTTACTATTAAATATTTAAATGCATTAATGTCTTAAAAAGTTAAATGTGTATATAATATATTTATATACACACATATACATTATACATAAATATACTAGTGTATTGTATTTTTTTAAATAGTATTATAGGTACATTGTTTATGAAATATTCAAGCCTTTATAGTTTCATAATTTTTTAACCACGATAAAAAAAAATTGAATCTAGTTTTGTGTAAAAAATATTTAAAAAATGTTTTCTAATATTAAGAGTCTTCAGCTGCCTCTTCTTTTCTCCACCCCCCCCCCCCAAAAAAAAAAAAAAAAAAAACAACAACAACAACAAAACAAGACACAACGTAGTAAAAGTTAAACATAATTCTCTGCTCAGAAACTAAATTAATATTTTAAGTTGAAAATTTAAATAAATATGACATTTAGTTGAGGATTACGACAAATATACAGTTTTGTATTTAAACAATTTGGCACTGAGCAAAACAAACAAATTACCACTTTTAAATAATGCTGTTGTACTAGTTCAGTGGTTAATATATCTATACCTATACAATAGTTTAGTAATTAAGCTATTAGTTTAAAACAGAGTGATCCGTTTTAGGTATTACAGTGATTTTCATAGTCAAATTTGAGTGAAAAATTCAATTAAACTTTTTTTTTCTAGATTGATGCAAACATTTTTAGATTACGCCAACTTTTCAATAAATTACATCAACTTAAATAACGTATGTCATACAATGTTTTCTAAATAGGTACAAATTATTATATTAAATGTATGAAGACGCTAACCACGATAAGCTGTTGACTAACTACTGTTTTCAATATATGTAAATTTCATATATAGATGAATTAAATTTTTAATAATGTAGTACTATACTATAAAATATAAATTGTATTTCAAAGAGCTTTAATTGAACTAAAATAGTTTTAAATAGTTAGTAAAACAATAACCAAAATTGAAAATCCTAACCGATGTGGTCACAATCAACTCCGATAAAACTAATTACATCAGCCAGATTTCCAGCAACAATATAAATAATTCAGATAAAACTATTAATTTCACTAGCATTACAGTAAACGAGACTACACCTAACAGAGAACAAGCTATAGTCTTTAATTCAATCAATGGAGTTACACAAAAACATTACATTATAGTTATCGGCCAAATCGTTCAACCAAGAAACATACTATTTGTTTCAAGAATTTCCAACAATAGATTCTGTATATTTTTAACCAGCAGAGAAATTCTTGAGTCTTTTGACTAAAACACAAGTAATAAATATAAACGGTCATGAAATTCAAATACGCAGACTATTAAACCCAGCTAACCGTGTAGTAATATCAAACGTATGCCCGTCTATACCCAACCTGGTAATACTCCATTCCCTCAACAACCTAGGTATATCTCCCACATCGCATATTAACTACCTTAAAGCTGGAATTAACCTAAAGGGCTACGAACACATCCTAAGTTTCCGTAGACAAATGTTTATCAAGCACAAAGACACAACAAAACTTCTCGGGTCACTGATCCTAAACCATAACCAGTCCCAGTTCAGAATCTTATTCACAGATGACACGACTACTTGTTACACATACAAGACAACAGGGCCCACCCTGCAAAAGACATTTCCCAATAAACATTGAAAAATCATCATCTCCTAGCACATCCTACAAAAACGTTGACATAAACACACCAACAAGCGATCTGGCATCGCCTTCTATCGATTCAGACCTACTTGGTCTGCCAAACTTCTCAACACAATATTCTACACACGAATCCGGAATCAGGATTCCGTTTCTCTCCCTCTAAATATCAGAGTGTCATATTTACTCGAACTAAAAATATCCTTCTCTAGATATTAGAATGTATAACATCCCAATTCAAACCTCAAAATCAATAAAAATTCTTGGAATCACATTCAACCGCAAAAACACCTTAAAGATCTCCGAAGAGTAATAATGTTAAGAATGAATATTCTCAAAACTCTCTCTCACACTTCATGAGGAGCAAATTCCATATCTCTTTAACAGATATATAAATCACTCATCTTATCCGAACTAGAATATGGTTTCTTCCTTTTTTTCAAATCTAAGCCAACTAGCCTAAATATGATTGATACCATACACAACCTAGGACTGAGATTAGCCTCTGGTGCATTCCGATCAAGCACTATTTCCAGGTTGCTCAACATCTCTTATACTCCACCCTTAAATCTCATAAGAAAAAAAACCATCATACTTCTATCTGCAAGAAGAGCCCAGAACAACCTTCATCCCGTCATGGCATCAGAATCGAACTTCAAGACTCCAATTTTAAGTACACTGACATAATCAACCGTGTATGTCCAATCACTCCTCCCTGGGCTATGGACATCGTTATTAATCTCAAATTGTCTTCCCTACCGAAAAGTGGGCGCTGCAGTCACATTCAATGAAACCAAACGAATGCTCAAGCTCCCTGACTATGGTTCAATCTACACGGCTGAAGCCCTGGCTATCTCACATGCATTAGATATTATAAAACAAGACACAATCAACAAATTCATCATACTTAGCGATTCCCTAGCACACTCACAAGCATCAAAAACTTCTTCCAACCTAATAGCATATCACAAAAAACACAGAACCAGATATCATATCTTCAAACCAATGCACATACTATCATCTTTATATGGATACCAAGCTATATCGGCATTCCTGGAAACAAGTTAACAGATACATGTGCTAAACCGTCCATCTCATTACCATACTCTCTAGTCCTCTGCTCACATACACTACAAGACTCTAAATACTTCATCACCGAGTATATCCTAAAAATTGGCAACACACCTGGTCAACTCAACGAGCCCAGCTAAACTAAATCAAACCAAGCATTCTCCCATGGCCAACCATCCCTCTTCCCAGGCGCCAAGAAGTAATTCTTAATAGAATCAAATTGGACACACATGGTTAACTCATAAACACCTAATGACCAAAACGAATCCCGAACCTTGTCTCACTTGCGGTGAAACCCCTTCAGTCAAACACATTATATGCTTCCGAGAATACAACGACATTAGAATCAACCTCCAACTAGCTGACAACCTTCAAGAAGCACATGCCCTGATCCGGATAACAACTAAAAAATATTCACTTACTAAAAATTAACTAAATTATATAATCTAATTATGCCCTCACGCCTCAAACTTGAATTGTATAACTCATCCACCGATTCCTCTTTATATGTATAATATGTAATACTCTATAGTCTATATCTAAACCCATATTTATATTACCTCATTTTGTATATCAAAAAAAGCCAATAATCTATGTTGTTATGGCTTATTAATAAAAAAAAAAAAATGATTACAAAATTCCTGCTAAGGGATAAACTCGTACGATTTAGCGTTCGAGCTCAGTAGTCGGATAATGGATGTTTAGGTCGGGTGTATTTACCAACTTACGGGGTATTACGGGTGGTGTGTCTAATGCAAATCGATTACACGTTTTGGTAGGTTTCAAGCTTCAAAAGTGATTTTTCTTGCACGCGTTGGCGATTAACATAATATTACTATGTTAATGAACGAGTTTTATTAATGATTATTATCATTTAATCCTTTGACTGATGTCAATTGTACACAGTCACAGTATGTTTCATGTACTTGTTGCTGAATAGCGTGATCTGTTGATGGTGTTGTCGGGCGGCGAGTGGACAGTTGTCGTACATACGGTGATACACTCCGCATGAGTTGATACGGCACAAACAACAACACATAAAACGGCCGTTCTCACGGCCACCAATTTAATGCACATATCAAGACAGAATCATACGAGCAACCGTACATACGGATAAGAACTAGGTGATTCTTCACAAGTATGCTCAACGATTATGACGAGCGAAAATGACATCAACGGAGCAGAATAGATCATAGGATCGATGTCATATTCACTCGTCATAACAAAACTCACCGCCAATGAAAACAGCCACATCAGCAAAAACTGGTATATATACGGGTGCATTTTACTGATCGATACCCAACGTCGCTCCAATCCTAACGTACGCTGGCTCTTCGTGGGCTCCCTTCATAGGTCCCTCACAATGGAACCGCATTGAATCCGTCCAAAACATCGACATACGCACTATAACGGGTCTGCCTTCCTTCGTTAAAAACTCGATCCTTCTAAAATCCACTAATTTCAAATCTATTCAAAATTCTATTCGTTCCCAAACCAATTCAATGTTCTACAAAAACTCTTTCTCAAATCACGACCACATCCGACTTCTAGGCAAAACTCACACTCCTCCAACTACCAAACGCATACTCAAACCCTACCCACTCACCTGGGTAAATCAATAAAAAACTAAACCTTCCAAGTAAACTTCCACCCACTAGTAGAGGCATAAGCCTGGAGTAGTTAACGGCATAGCCACCCCCCCTCAAAGCAAAGCAAAGATCGATACCCAGTACTCCTTCAACCTTCAAGACATCAAGAACATATCAAACAAGATTCATTGCTGTCCACAAGAAGGAAAAGGAGAACGGCCGAGGACGAAGCCGAATACGAAACACGTTGCAGTGCGTTAAGAAGCGAATCGGACACGACTAGCCAGAGTCCAGACCCGCGAATGGCGACGATCTTTGAAGTCAACGCCGACCACACCGCATTATTAAAATAGCCCGTTTCCGGGCTGAAAACACCGACGCAGCTTACGAGCCGAGACGAGCAAGAAACTTGCGGAAACCTCGCGGCTCGTCGAGCATTACAGTCAGCGCCGTCAACAACACCAATAGAACGAGCAACGTAACGCCGAGAACCAAGAACGCTGAGAAACAGATAATCACAGCCACTATCCGGTTCACCAACAGATCATCACCCGCAACTCAATCCGTAAAGTTGCCGGATACCTAAATCGGCCCTTTTAAGGGCCGATAACAAACGTGTACTGTCCCCCCAAGCGCGCCTGCCTAGGCCACGCTTCCCGTCCGGAGCTATAGATCGACGCCACTTATTCGAGCGGGCTGATCATAGTCACCCGGGCCGCCCGTTCATTGTTCAATTAAACCTATACCCCACTTTGTAAGGACCGCCGCGCATCCATACACAACCTTATCGGTGTGGGAGTGCGAGCCGTCCACTCCCCTTATATTGTATATAAATATTTCCTTATCATAGAAATAAACCAGCAGATGATAGGTACCATAAAGGCATTTGTAAACTTTATTTGAAGTGACGGATGTTCGCTTCCGGTGACTCCGTTACAGAGTGTGTGGCCATTTGTGGTTAAAGAAGGAGTAACGATATCTCGTTACAAATGTAGTTTAATTAAATTTAAAGTGTGTGCAGGCGACTTGCCATACCTCTTAGTACAGCGGTCAGTGTCGTATTATTATCTGATCACGCAATATATAAGCCTAGAAAGAAAACAACATATCCCGGCGAGATTGTGGTCGTACTTATTACATGCAACGGGATTACCGATACATCATGCATTTCTGAGCAATCAGATAAACTGGCGTCTCGGACTTAAAGAATAAGGGCCGAGAGCATGCCAAATTTGATAACACTAGAATTTTTAGTATACGCTCGTATAATTGAAAACAGTAGTTTACAAAACTCTCGAAACTGGACACAGACTATACGTGTCTAACAGTTATGGTTTATATACTATTTAAAAACAATGTTATTTAAAACAGTAATGTACCCACATTTCCTTTACATCATACCTTACGACACTCCTTGCATAGTTTCCCAAACGTGTCCCTGATTATCTTACAGCTTGTTTATGTTGTATTATTATAATGAATTTGTCAGTAATGTAAAAAGTAATGCAAAATAGTGTTTACAAAAACTTTAAACGAATGTTCTGCTCATATATATTTACGTGTTAGTTATCTATAAACAGTTTTAAATAATAAGTTAAACAAAATAATCGCATCATTTTTATTATTGATAAAAATACTATCCAAAAAGTGAATCATTCTGAAACCATTTAAATCGAGCTTTCTACATTTTACTTCAATACTAAAATAAATAATATACAAATTAAACTTCATACAAATACTCAACAAATATCTAAATGTATTTAGAGATATACCAATTATGGTTTCAAAATGTATATAAATAAAAAAATAAATATTATGGAAAATTTCACTTATTATTCAAACCATAGAGAATTATTTTATATAAAATATTCTGGATGATAACTGATAAGCAATCAATCGATATTGTCATAACTTCATAAAATAATTTTTAAAAATATGAATATGTTTGAATTCTCTTTTTGTGCATTTTAAACTTATAAAAATTAAAGATCCAAATAAATTATAGTTAAGCTTAGATTTTACATTTTTGAATTCCTCAACGATAAAATAAAAAAACCTTATCATTTTTTATATAAATGTGCTTTTGATCATGATGATATATTAATGTTTTTTAATGCCAGACAAAAATCTTTTCACTTTCATGTTTTAAATATACCACCAAACAAATAAAAGTAATAAATCTATCAACACTATTTTATTATTCTTTACAAAACTTGCATGATATCATCGTAAATTATTTTTTATCGGTCGTATCAACATTTAAATTGAAATTGTAAATTCTCAAAAACCACAGGATCCAACCGTGTTAACATTCGTCAGTCAAAACGTAGCTTGTTGCACGTGATGCGAATAAAGATATTTGATAGATTAGACGGATTTTATGTGGTTTAATTAATAATATAATAATTAACTATTTAATATAAGTATTCTGACTGAAAACATATTATATAACACTGCGGATTTTCTATAAAATATTTATTCATGCAATTGAATATGCCATGTATCGGTATCCATAAAATCAGCTTAAAATTATTATTCATAATTATGAAATACTTTTTTTGTAAATATTTGTTACACAGAAATTTTAATTTAATTAAGTTTATACAATGCAGACTATACACGAGCATACTAAAACCTTATTTTTTCGTTGAGAATCTAAAATAGAATAATAGTGATGCTTATAATGTATTTTATTATAATTAAGCTCAATACTTATTCAATATGTTTGAGTTGAGATTTATAAAATGGTACTTAAAATCAAATAAACCATAAGAGACAAATGCAACGATCATTTTCAAGAGAAAATTAGACTCTTTATATTTTGATAATGGTATGGACCAAATGAATACATTCCATGTTCATAATTTTATCAAAAAACTATTACTAATTTAAACCAATGTGATGATCACACCAACTATAAAACAACTTTATTTTAACATAATTACCAAAATTACATTGATATAGATATAACATATAAGCGTTACTATAATAGGACAATAATAATGCAATAAAATAAGGCCAATAATTATATGTAATAAAATACCACAAATATTGTTCAGTAGCAAAAATGATATAATTCCATAAACCATTAAATATTTAACATTATTTGAAAATGTTTGTAAGTTTGACTTAATTTATAATTTTTTAAATGAATTACATAAAAAATACTTATTGAAATATTATGTTTATACGCGAATAACAGATACTCATTGGTAAAAACTATCTGTAAATAATTTTACTTATAAATTAAAATTAGGTCCAAAGCAGCAGGCATTTTATAGTCAAGTATTTTGTTTTGTGTATTAAATTAATTTAAAATCAATTTTTCTGTTTAAAAAAAAAATCAACACGATACGAAAGGTATAACTTAATGCGTAATATATTGATCTTTGTACTTATAAAAACACTGTGCTACATATCAATATATCATACAACATAATATAAAATAAAAATCATCTTCTTCTTACAATTTGTATAATTATTCATTAAGGACCTTTACTGCCTCTATTATCTATCCATTTCCTTGCTGTTATCTATTCTTTTTTCTTGTAGGATTTCGGGAAGATTAGTTTTCACCATTCGTGCTCATTACTTTCTCGGATGACCGCTTGAGCTTTTCCATTTCAGTCTCCCGATAAAAGTTATGCTCTTCAGATTTTCACATATGATCTATCAATTCTAATCTTTTATTATTCAAATATATACTGATAATTGGTTTCTAGGATAAAAGTTTGATAAATTTTTTCGTTTTCTATATTCTTTCAGAATATCTTTATTCTTTTAGAAAGCAGGAATATATAGGTGTTCTTTTGATCTTTTGGATAGGACTTCCAATTTATAAAACTTAACCAGTGTATAGTATCCTTTGTTTTCTTATACGATTCTTAATTAGATTTCTTTGTGCTACACAAATTTTGCATATTTTTTTGGTTATTTTATTAGATCATAGGAATCGGAAATCTGTTATTTTTTTAAAATAGAAATGTCGTCCATAGACTTGCAGATCAGCTTCATCTCTCAATTCTCTTAATATAACTATTAGGTATTACTTAATATGAAACAAATAGTCACAAAATGTAAAGTTATATCTAAATAAAGATCAAATATTTTAAAGAATTTAACTTAAACCTAGTCAGTATATGTTACAGTTTAAATAGTTTAAATAATTTCATTTTCATCAATTATATAAACTCTGAGAACATCGTATTATGTTGGGTGCCCATAAATATATATTTAAATAGTCTCATATATGATTTCGTATGGTTTATTCGTATATTATTATTTATTTATCTACATTCATACGAATCTTAAAGGCTTTTATGTTATTTTATCAGCAAGGTAGCCATATCATGGAAATTATCCTCGTTATCAATTTTATTGAGTTTATGAATAACATAACTGACAGTTTTGTTAATGATACAATGTTATGTTCTCTGCGGTATGTTTCTATATAATATCACCTAATCACCTATACCAGAAAATATTTAGCTCAATGATCGGTTAGAAATTCGACTGTATCTAACTGGTCAGAAGATATAAATATTCCACAACTTGTTGATATAAATTACATAATTTATATACTTGTATTATTATTATTTAAGTACGTACTACATAATATAAGGGATATCGGTCATTGACATTCTGTTTAGCCCAGATATAAATTTAATATTTTCCTGTTCATACTAAATTACGTAGGTACATTTTGAAACATTCTAAATAATTTATAATATGAAGTAATGACTGTATTATATTTTATATCAAAGTAAAATCTACTGTCATAATATGAATACACAAATCACGAACTATGAAATAAATAAAATTAGTAGACTTTGAATAATTTGTACTCGTTAGTGTTTCTATTTCACTTCAGTATTTGTCACCATCTATAGTGATTTTTATAATAATTATTGTACTACATATAATATTATGTGATTGTAAGCCACAATATTTGACGAATGTTTAGGTAGAAAATGAAAATGAAAATTTTAGATTCTGAACGAAGTGATGAATGTATTGATTTTACAATGATGTGTGTTTTTTAGATTCTGAACGAAGTGATGAATGTATTGATTTTACAATGATGTGTTTTTTTTTTTTTTTTTTTTTGTGTCTGTGTACAGCATAACTAGTCGAAATAATAATTCGATTTCAAACTTTGGGGGTAGTTTCCGATGTAAAATTGAAGATCCTTGGTGCAATATAGAGGTCAAAAGTAAACATTTTCCAACAGTTTTCAAAAAAATCGAGAAAAACAAAAAAAAAAATGACAGAAAAACGGGAATTTTTACGCAAAATCAGTTTTCGACCAAATCGATTTTTTTATATGGTTGTAATTCAAAAAATAATCACTTGAAATACTTGAAATTTTCACCAAATGTTTATGTTAGTGTTCTCTATATACAGTTTAATTTTCAAAAATTTTTGACTTTTTTTGAGTTATTTATAGACCACTGAAATTTACACTTTTTTTGAGAATTTTTTTTGAAGTGTCGGTAAAAAAATGTTGGACGACCAAAAAAACTTGAAAATTTAATACAAGGTTCCTTATGAGTTTTTCTTATTTTCTAGCTAAAAAAAATTAAAAATCGTAAGTCACAATTTTTTTTAATAAGCTTTTATAGTTCAAAATTTTACGAAATCTGTCGAAAACACGAAAATTTGCAAGTAATTTTGAAGTTGAAAAATCATAAAATTTTTTGCGTTTATAACTAAGGATTAAAAATACAACACTAAGTTCTCCATAAGTTTTCCTTCAAGTAGCTATAGAGAAAACTCGAAGTATCATTATAGAAAAAATTTTAAGTGCGTTTGAATTTTAAATTGTTACGAAATAGCGTAACGATAACGATTTATCCTGAAACGATTTTAAATATTTGTTATTATTCAAAAAGTATAAGTCCTAGATACTTGAAAATTTTACCAGTTATTAGGATTAGTATTTTCTTTACATGATTAAATTTTCAAAATATTTTTACTTTTTTTGAGATATTTATAGATGACTGAAATTTTCAATTTGTCTGAAAATTTTTTTTGAAGTGTCGATAAAATTTTTTTGGCCCTATCAAAATACTTGAAAATTTAATACAAAGTTCCTCATAAGTTATTCTTAAAGTGATTAAAAAATTATAAGAATACATAGGCACAATTTTTTTTTATAAGCGTTTATAGTTCAAATTTTTACGAAATCTGTCGAAAATGTGAAAATTTGCAAGTAATTTTAAAGCTGAAAAATCATAAAATTTTTTGCGTTTATAACTAGGATTAAAAATACAACACTAAGTTTTCCATAAGTTTTCCTTCAAGTAGCTATAGAGAAAACTCGAAGCATCATTATAGGAAAAATTTTAAGTGCGTTTGAATTTTAAATTGTTACGAAATAGCGTAACGATAACGATTTATCCTCAAACGATTTTAAATATTTGTTATTATTCAAAAAGTATAAGTCGTAGATACTTGAAAATTTTATCAGTTATTTAGATTGGCGCTTTCTTAACATGATTTAATTTTCAAGATATTTTGACTTTTTTCGAGATATTTATAGACAACTGAAATTTTCAATTTGTCTGAAAATTTTTTTTTGAAGTGTCGATAAAATTTTTTTGGCCCTATCAAAATACTTGAAAATTTAATACAAAGTTCCTCATAAGTTATTCTTAAAGTGATTAAAAAATTATAAGAATACATAGGCACAATTTTTTTTGATAAGCGTTTATAGTTCAAATTTTTACAAAATCTGTCGAAAATGGGAAAATTTGCAAGTAATTTATTGAAGCTGAAAAATCATAAAATTTTTTGTGTTATAACTAAAGATTAAGAATACATCACTAAGTTTTCCATAAGTTTTACTTCAAGTAGCTATAGAGAAAACTCGAAGCGTCATTATAGGAAACATTTTAATTGCGTTTGAATTTTAAATTTTTACGAAATAGCGTAACGATAACGATTTATCCTGAAACGATTTTAAATATTTGTTATTATTCAAAAAGTATAAGTCGTAGATACTTGAAAATTTTATCAGTTATTTAGATTGGCATTTTCTTTACATGATTTAATTTTCAAAATATTTTGACTTTTTTTGAGATATTTATAAACGACTGAAATTTTCAATTTTACTGAAAAATTTTTTTTGAAGTGTTGATAAAATTTTTTAGCCCTATCTAAATACTTGAAATTTGAATATAAAGTTTCTCATAGGTTATTCTTATAGTGAATAAAAAATTATAAGAATACATAGGCACAATTTTTTTTTATTAGCATTTGAAGTTCAATTATTGACAAAAATTCGTCAAAACCATGAATATTTGCGAATTATTTTGTAATTCAAAATTCATAATATTGTTTGTATTTTTATCTAAGGTTATAAAATGCAACACTAAGTTTTCCACAAATTTTCTCTATAAGTATTTGAAGCGTCATTATAGGAAAATTTTTTTGAGCGTTTGAGTTTTAAATTTTTATGAAATCGCGTAATGATAACGATTTATCCTCAAACCAGGTACATGTATATCTATGATAATATAAGGTATTATGAATTTTGATAACTACATGATAAATACACTAATTGATTAACCATGCCTTATGCAAAATGCGTCTTAATTGAAAAATAAAATATTTGTTTCAAAATAGAATATATGACAATATTTAAATATAATATATCCTAGACTGACAAATCATCTCCGTTCAGAATCGTTTTTCGTATACAATGATACCTATCATTGCATTCAAATTTAATCCCATCCATTACAGTAACCTACTGTACAGCAGAGCGACATCCACGACTTACCCGCTTTTTTTTTAACTGACTATGATGGCATCTTTATTTAAACGACCAAAAGTCTTTATAAATATAATACATTGTGGGTGAATACAGTATAACAATAGTAATACATAAGTAGTATTAAAGAATAATAATAATTACTTATATATGTATATATATATTATACAAGAACATGTTTGGAGTTGTACCTCCAATGAGATAGCCCCTTTTCTTAGCCTAAGTTAATTAAACTAAGTCGTATGGCTTCAGGCGTTTGAGGCGTCTAATGTCTTGCGAGTTGTGAAGAAGTTGTTTAGCAGTTGCATTTGGGTGCAACTCAAGTTTTTTCACGTGTTTGTTGGCAAACTTTTTAATTTCGTCCTCTATGGATGGTATATTCAAGTCTCGATGGACGATTTCATTCCTGTCGAACCGGTATGTTGCGACAATGGTACGAAGGGATATATTCTGACGACTGACAGCGTTGAATGACTTCGATGTTGGATTTGCTGGCACAGCCCCACAAATGTATGCCATAAGTCCAGATCGGTTTGATAATAGCTAGATATTATAGAAGCCGTTTGTTTGGCAGGTCTAGTGTGGAATGTCTACCAACTAGCCAGTATAGCTTGCGCATTTTTTCTTTTATTTGCAATTTTTTCTGTCGGACATGATGTTTCCAATTAAGGCGAGAATCAAGGTGCATACTCAAGTATTTGGCTGAATCTTTTTGTGGGATTGTCATAACGTGATCCAGCGACACTTGGAGATTTTCGGTTTTACGTAGAATATAATTCACATGTACCGACTTATCACTATTGATCTTGATTTTCCATCGCTTTGTCCAGTTAGATATACGATCGATTGAGGTTTGTACGTTTTCAGTCGCAGTCTCGTGATCAATACTTGTTGCTGAAATTGCTGTATCGTCAGCAAACATAGAGGTCATTGAGTCACTATTGGTTGGGATGTCAGCTGTATATACCTTGAGGTACTCCGGCAGATATGTTTTTCCAGTTTGTTTTTGCTTCTTCGTGCATAACTCGAAACTGTCTTTCAGTCAGATAAGATTCTATAAGTGCGCACCAGATATGTGGTAGTTGTTCTCGTAGTTTTATTAGTAGTCCTTTATGCCAAACCTTATCAAAGGCTTAGGCTACGTCTAGAAATACTCCGCAGCAATATTTGTTTTCTTCCAACGCCTTGCTTATTACGTTTGTGTCACGATGAAAAATGAAAATAAAAATATTTGTTTTTGTGTCCCTTAAATATCTATAAAATAGCTAACAATATATATGCTTTAACCAAATATGACACACGCAATTATCCCACAGCATTCTAATGCCAAAGGATATCACCCGATATGTACAACCTGCAGTGTTCACAGTCACCATTAAACACATCCTCACCGAGTGCGGAAAATTCCACATCACCAGAACTAGTCACGACCTACTCGAATCACTTAACACAGAAATTCTTAACAATCACCCCAATCCATAGCCAACATCTCCCAATTCATCATAAACGTCACCTATCAGAACAAAATTTAAAGTTTATTTTTATATTAAGATCATCACTTTATATTATTTAATTGTTTTAGTTTTTGTCAAAGCCTATCGGCCATGCGCCATATAGCCGAAGCGCGAAGGTCTAATATTACAACTTTCAATAAAATGAACCTATTTATTGAATGTACAATACTTATTGCGATTACCGCACCTAATGACATCCAATCAAATATTATTTATTTATATCAATGTTTTTGTACCTATTGCCAGTGTAGGAATTATCTATTGACTTTCCCAAAATTATAAATCCTGTTTATTGCCAAATTTTAAATCAAAGTTTTGAAGAATAGAAGTGTGTTCAATATTTGAAAATTATAGTACATTATCAAATGCATCAGAAAAATTTATTGAACAATTGCATGACTATTTATCTATATCTGAATATTTGAAGACTGTATAATATTAGATTTCAAATCTTTTAATGTGTAGCTTTGAATAAAAAAGTGATTGGTGGAAACCCCACATCCGAACTTCTTAAAGTTAATACGGGTTATCAACATTTAAGAAAATTTGAAGAATCAGTTTTATGCATACCAATGGCCACTGCTACAGTTGAGCAATCATTTAGTGCAATGAATCGAATTATGTCAAAACTTCAAAATCGGATGGGACAAGACAAATTGGAATATTGTATGAAAATAAGTATTGAAGGCGAAGGAGACCCACCTCGAGAGTTTGTTGAAGAAGTAATTGATTTATATGCAAGAAAAAAACTCGTCG
Organism: Diuraphis noxia; assembly: GCF_037042655.1. NCBI lineage: Eukaryota > Metazoa > Arthropoda > Insecta > Hemiptera > Aphididae > Diuraphis > Diuraphis noxia. Next base: position 54,309,879 of record NW_028301712.1, read on the forward strand.
TATAAGATTAATTTAAAAATATAATATAATATAATATATAATTAATATAATATATAATTAATAATACAATTTATAATATGTGACAACCTTAGATTGACTTCAAATTAAAAAATAAATAATTTGTTTCCAATTTGTTTTATAGTTGTATCTAAAGTTGAAATGTCTAAACTGTAATTTTATATTAATAGGTATAATTCATAATACTAAATTGTTTCACTATTCACTAATGAAAAAAAAGTGAGCCCCCCATAGAAATTATCTAGATTCAATACTGGTTACATTGGTATGTAAATATTTTACTAGTTAAATAATAAATTCCTATCAAATTTGAAAATATAACCCGCCTTGCCACCAGTTATCCCTTAACCAGGGCGTACAGAACTTGACATGAAGGACAATTTAGGAAATACGTTTAGAGATAAAAATTAAAACTAACACAGAAACTATACAAACTTACAAAGGTCATAATCCTGCATGCTGTTCTGTTTTGAACTGAATCTTAAACATCGGGCCACCATATAGTCTCGTTAATTTCACCTTGATGCATTCCTATTTGGGCTGATGTTTGTGTTTTTCAGTTTATGAGAAATATATTACTGTATCAATTAATTATGCATAAAATTCAAATTGAGCAGGCCGTATGCATAATGATATGCAAGTATTAAATAAATGTAGATCCTGTTGGCACTAGTATAATAAATTTAGTATATCTGTTTGAGAGATACAACTTTAATTGAAAAATATGTTACAATATGTTAAATATGTTATGATATTTAAACAATATTATGATATAAATAATCTAAAAAATAAAATAATTGTTGTTATCGACCTTCACAAAGTGTCCGTATTTATTTCAATAAACATATTATACATATTATATTTTATATAGATTTAAAATAATAAAATTTCAAGAGCTATCAGATGTAGTAATTTGAAATCAAAAATAAACTCTTATAAAAACACACAAATTTACATAATAGATCATAGTATAATGTCCTTGTTGAATACATAATATACATATATAATATTTATGCAGTTAAATAATAAATAGCGTTGTATTTATTTTTATCATTAGAAATCTAATTTTTTTTTTAAAAACCTTCAATAAGAACATCAAAAACAAGTGTATTTTGATGAATATTGATAAATATCATATAATATGTTTATTATTTATTATTTTAATTTTATATACATACAATCAACTCTCAATAATTCGAAGTTGAGGGAACTGTTGAAAAACTTGGGAATACCTAGAGTTCGAATTATTGAATACCTAGTTCAAAGTAACGAGAGCGTTAAAAAAAATTCTATTCTAATTACTGAGAGTTAAGAAAAAATTTAGTTTTTTTAGTTTTGTACATTATTATTAATTATTTCATAAAATCAGGTGGTACCTACATATTAGATTTATATATATATATATTGTAAATTAAATTATATACTAAATAATTATACCATATAAATTAAATTATTATAGTAAAAGATTATTATTTTTTGAAAAAATCTGTAATAGTTTTCTGCTTCATCAAATTTTCGTAATTTTTTAAATTTGGTGAATATACTTCAAATTACCGAGCGTTGGACGGATGATACTTCGAATCGTCACGTTTTAGTGTCCAATTTTCCAAAAATGTAATTTCAAATTACCGAGTGTACTTAAATGTATTCCTTTTATTCGAATTACTGCGTGATTTTCAATGGTCCGAGCATTTACTTCGAATTACTAAAGGTTTCGAATTGTTGAACGTTTGAATTATTGAGAGTCGACTGTTTATGGTTTAGCATATTATGATTTAGGACAAAATACAAGTAAAGTCATATGATCAATATTCTCATATTACGTTTGGTTATACATATTAAATTTAATATTTATGTTACATGACATATATTTATTTGTATAGAGATTTAGAAAGTATTTATTTTTCATACATTTTAACAACGATAAAAAAAAATTATTCAATGAAATGAAATATCGGTTAGAAATTAGTAATTACAGACTTCTATAGATATATATTTATCTGTACATTTTTGTATAATATAATAAGGCTAATCATATTTAATCAATAATTAATAATGATTTATTCAAACTATAAATAAGATACTGGGCTAATACTCAGAATCGTAGAATCGTATAATATACAAAACTATTTATTTTATATTCAGTGAAAATCTAAAAAGTATTGACTTTACAGTGAAAATTTTCTTTTATTCATTATGTTTTCTGTGAACATTTATTTTTATTTTTTTTAGTAGTGAACGATGTACCTACTCAAAAAGTTTTATGTCATAGCTAGTATCTTTATAAATTGAAAAATAGCTTATTTTACAATATATATGGTACTTTGAAAATGTTTTTAAAAATAGATTCTTTATTGTTGAGAGAACTCCTCATAAAATGTAGAAAACATTTCGGCATGCCAAATTTTGATCAAGGTTTCCTTAAAATTGATTATTCAAATATTTTTAAACGCTTTCAAACATAATTATGTACATTGAGACTAGTGAAAATTCCATATAGTCTGTATATCAGTACCATAATATAATGTCTAATTTGTCATTTGTATAAACTATGTACATACATTTCGGGTAAAAATGTATAATTATTCAATAACCTAACGGTATTTAAAATATACAAGTATCACGAGTAACATCATTATTATAAGTTTTAAAAAGAATATATAGTATATGCATTCCGTAAATACAATTACGAATACTTTTACTGAAATAAATATATTATTAGCACACGTCTAATCAAAAAACTTTTTTTTTATTTAATTAAAAATGTTAACTGTTCGTTACAAAATACTAAAATATTATTTATAAACTTCTGTCAATTAAAAATATTCAATAGTAATCAATTTTACAATTACTATTTTTAAACGTTTTTTTCATGATTTTACAAGCCATATAAGTGCATATTATTATTGTTAGGTAAAAAAAAATATTATAATTTCAAATTTTCTCACAGCAGTTACTAATTACTATTTAGTAGTTCATACCAAGTATATACTATACTATATTTATTAATTATTATGATACATTCCTACACATTAATAAATAAATTATATTTCATTATATTCACTGATTTAATCAACTTTAAGCTTTTATTAAATACGAAATCGGTAAAAACCAGATTGCAAAGAGATTTTAAAAATGCATTTACAAGACAATAGGAAAGCGTGTTTGTTTAAAAAAAAAGTCTCTATAGAAGGAGTTAGAATTGGATTTTAGACCCTCAAATCTCGAAAATAATGTAATTTTCCGAGAATCCTTTAGGTTAGGTGACTGGTGATCCGTATCAATCTTCATGTGATTCGAAAACCTTTTAGTAAAACACAAGGATGAACAAATTAGATATTTTTCAGTAAATGATTATATGCATATTTCTCACAAAATCAAAAAACTACGAGTACCTATAACATATTATTTATTTATTATTTTGATAATAAAGAGGTTTTTCTTATTTAACGAATATAATATAATATAATTTTAGTCCAAGTTTAAATATAATCACAATTAAACATGATTGTAAGTTGTTTTTTTAAAAACATTTTCATGTTTTATTAAAAAAATAGTTACAAAGTTTCTATTTATTATATTATTTATCTACTCATCTACTCAAAATTAATATCTTTATCATCTTGTTAGTTGGTGCATTATTTGTCAATATTCAAAACAAATGTATTGTAAAAGTTTAATCATACTAGTATTTAGCTACTAGGTATGTTATTATTGTATTGTTTATTTTATTGCATTGTATTATTGTATGTTTAAAAAAAAGGATTAATCATTATTCCTTCGAATCAGCACTGTAAAATTTATTACAGACTTAATCACAAAATGGTATTCGGTAGTCGTATTTTTATTTACATAGACTTGAACATTTTTATTGAGGTACACTTCTACTGTATTTTTAGATTCTAAGTAAAGCGATTAATAGATATTATTAATTGATTTTATGATAGTTTTTTTTTTATTATTAATAATATTACTTTCAGTGAACAGTCTTAAAAGGTGAAAAACGTACTTTGAAAGTTTCATGTAACACTTTTTCAATTCGTATTTTATAATTTATATAATATAATTATTATTTTGTGAAAAATTGAAATTAAAGGTTGTATCAGTCATTGAATTTAATATAACTAAGCAGGCCCGAGTATAAGAATTCATTTAGAAACTAAGACACCTAGAAGTTTATATTTTAGGCTATAAATATAATCTAAATAGTAACTATGTAAATATTTAAACACCAATAATAAATATATTTATGTAAATTAAGATTAAGAGTTTAAAATACCTACCGTTAACATTTTAAACTAAGATTATTTTTTAAGATTCTACTGCGCAACTTTTTACATCAATTTTATCTAATAATTACTCGGATACAATTTATTTTCTAACTCACAAGTAATTTAATATTATTTTAATAATTCATTAAACTTTTAAACACGGAAACCGAAAATGGGAAAAAGGAAATAATAATTTTAACGCTATTTGCTGAAATTAAATCTTAAGTTACACAAAACAGTATTAGGAAAAACTACATTTAAAATATAAATTGGTACCTATATATTCATTTTTATCAACTTCGTAGTCGTTTAATTGAAAAATCAATCAATTTCATCATCAGTATTAGAATTAAATATAAAATATTATGCCAAAGGTGGGCATATATCATTAAAAAGTTTATTATTTTTAAACTTTTTAACCTAAATAGTCAGTTAGATTTATAACTAACTTAAATCTAAATGGGCTATATTAACTTTATATTAAATAATAAATTATTTATTAGATTCCAGTGATTATTGTATTGGTTCTACAATAATATATTTATAATTTATGTGTATTTATTTCACAACAAATAAGTTGTTATAATTATCACAACAACGAAAAATTGAACTGATAACACTGCGGGATCTTTGCCTTTTTACATACATAGGACAACAATAATTAGGAAAATCAAAAATAAATTTGATGATACTGATTATTTAAAGATATTGCAATAATGTGTCATCTCAAACAATTTTTGTATTTTTGTTGTAATTCAATAAATATTTATCATTGAAAGTTGAAATATTTAAATTCAACTTAAATTATTATTTTATAAATACAATGAAATTTTTAAAATATTTAGACTAATTTCAAGCTGTTTATACCAAAACATCTTATTCACATCCTTCTATACATAATATATACATAACAATAATAAATAATATAATTTATTTCTGGTTTTGGGTAAAAATATGTTTAATATTTATAAAATATTAATAATAAAAAATGTTCATAGATATCAGTATAAATAATTATCATTTATATGTATATTCCTAGAAAAACAGACCGAGGTTCTGATTTTTGCTCAAGCCCGTTTTTCGATAATTTTCATTTTACCAACTTTTCTGTTATTTTTTATATTTATACATCTATGTTATTACTGCAGTTCCGTATTTTGTACTGATATGCAGTTGATTATCAAAAAAAATATATATATATCCTTGGAAGCTCTTTATAAAAAAAGGTTTTGGACCAACAGGTTTGTATAATTGAGGGTTGTTATAATATAGGTCTCTATATGTTTATATATTGTATACTTTAATGTTTTTTAAACCTATAATTTACTAGCCAAGGATTAACGTTTATAGATTAACAAATAACTAAATGTTTATTAAAATTGAACATATAATTTGTGTAATGATTAAATAGTTGTTAAATTCTGGATTAAAAAACTTCTAATTTCGTGGAAAGTTTGATATTAAACAATACCTTACAAAACGTTCCAATATAAAATTTGTTAATGGTATTTAATTATTTAATGTTATTTAACTAAGTAAAATTTTAATGAACAATATATTTTTTATTTAATTGTTTTGAATAAATAAATACCTACAGTATTAAGTTTTTCTTTGATTAATAAACACAAATTTATTATATCTATATAATATGTATAATAATACAATCGTAATTCATCATATGTTTACAATTTCTTTTTTTCGTTTTTCAAAATAGTGCATTTACAATATAGTTCTCACTTAGTGACTATTATCTCATTTAATCTGAAATATATTGCAATACTAAATAGGTACTCTTTATCTCTCATATGATCTGTTTTGATATGTTACAACATTTTTGAGATCTTAAAACCTAATCTAAATCATTTGACTTCAACATTTTGGGAGTATTTAGGTATCAACAAGTCTGTTAGGGGGGAGGATTTATTTTCCATTCGAATTAAAATTTAAGTACTTGACAGTAAAATCATAAAAACTACTCTAATATAAGTATTAAGTACCCTTAAATTATATTATATAATTTAATTACAATTAATTATAAAATAAATTATATTAGATATTTTGCATTCGCCAAACGTAAAATATATTTTCGATTCCTGCAGTCAACGACATAAGGTCCTTAACTTCAAAGTGCGTACAAAATAACCATATTATTCATACTACACCTACACCACTCTATAATATGGCCGATCATAAAACATAATAACAGTACCTACAATGTAAATAGCAATAACTTACCCGAACGAGGACAATATCAGATAACAATATTAATTATTGTTGTGTATTATGATGACGATTCAAAACTATGCACTCGGCACGACTAGTAATACGCTATACAAACGATACGCCAGTGACGACGGTTTTACAACGACTGCTCGGAGACTATACATCATATAATATCACACGCATTTTGTATTTTGCTACCCGTTAGTGGCGCTGCCGCCCTCACCCAGAGACCCTACACCAAAGTTTTCGGACAGCCGCAGAGTCAAATGTATACAAATACCGTTTTTCGAGGAATGATGTAAGTTATAGCCTTTAACCATAACTTATTACCTACGATATACTAATATTATATTATACCTAAACATTCTTTGAGTACATTAAACGACGACTCTTCACTTTGGTTTTAAACATGAATTATTGATATTATTTTCGAACAGCGGCCCTTCGTGAAACTATCGTTGATTCAACGTAAATCTACATTGGCAATATTTCACGTTTAACATTCGTTATAGGTAACTATAAATTATAATACGTGTTATATATCAAGTTGTAATAGTTTGAATATTACTGAAATAATGTTTACCGATGATAAAGCGCTGCATTTACGAATTTGTTAATCTTTACAACAAACGATAATTATTATTATTATTATTATCAGATAACGATTTAGACTAATAATTAGTTTTAAATATGAAAATGTGTTGAAAATTAAATGCCTGAGTTTTATGATGAAAAATTTAAAAAAGTAGGTAGGTATAACTATAATACAAACATATTATGAAAATCGATACTATTTTGGAGTAGTCGCAAATAATAGGTGCAGTTGCAAATTTGGTGAAACAAATATATTGTTCTGACGTTTCATCATAGTTGAATATTAAACCAAAACCGTATTAATTAGTTTAACATAATATATTAATATGTATAGTATATATTGAAATAAGAATAAACGCTTTTAGTATAATATAAAGTAACGTTTTATTTTCGTATTATTTTTTATTCTAAACATTTGACCGTGCCCGATAGTGCATAACGTAAAACAACCTTTTCCCCAAAAAATTAACATGATTCTGCGAATTTATTTCTCATAACACAAAATATCTGTAGAGTTAACCCTTCCCAATGGATAACCACAGCAGAACAAAATTACCTTACTGTTCACTAAAATTACATATTTTCGAGAAAACGTTTTGTCTTCGTTTATATTTACTAGCCGGCGCGTTGAATAGGCAATTTCGGTACGTACACGTCGGGGAACCGAATACGAAAAACTATACAATGAACCACCCGGGGTAAAAAAAAATAGCTTTAGTCATGTAATAACATTGTAAATTATGTTATCATTCCACGCGTTGTATGTAGCTGTAATTGTACACCCCACAACTGTATGACAAAATATAATATATGATAATAAAAAGTAATATAACCTACCACGAATATAGAATTTGATATTCCAATTTAATCGAAAATGTTCACTAAAATGTTGACTCATCTATACCAATTACGTTAAATATGTATCTATCACAATACAATTTTATAAGATATTATAAACTTTAAAGATACTTACACATGTGTATGGAAAATTTTTCCTTCCGTTTGAGCTCAATGATCACAGATAGGTAAGTGTAATACTGTTGTAGTAGGATTATACACAAAATCGTTTTTATAAAAGTCTATAATCATCAATTTGATTATTTAAATGTTTTAATTAATTGTATTGTTTTAATTTTTCAAATTTTTATTTTTTAGTAAAATTAATATTTATTTTTCAGAGAACACAACGATAAAAAAACTTAAACTTTTTAAAAAGTTTCCTTAATCCTACTTTATATATTTCATAAACACTAATTTCCAATGTTCGTGTACCCTAAGTATAAAAATATTATACCCTAAAAAACTATTCAATTAGTTTTAGTCTGAAATAATATCGCTAGGTAATAATATGTCAAAAATGTTCTTATTTTAAAAATGAAATGTAACTTTTTGTTCAACAAATAAAAGGTAACCTAACTACATAAATGTTATATTTAAATACTTATTTGTTTACTGAATAAGATAGGTATCTCTACTAATTTATGTAAATTATCTGTATTATGGGCCACGATCCATTTTGTCATGAAATAAATAAATATTTAGTTAATAATAAAATAATTATTATGCATTATATGTTTTTAAATATATCAATATTCTTATTTTCGTACTTATGATTGAACTTAAGATACTCGTATTTATACTTACATTTATCTAAAGAGACAAGTGTTTATTATTTTATATTAATGATAATTTGATAATCATACCAAAGTATTTAAAATAACATCTCTATAATTCATTACATTTAATTAAACGCATGTTAATTCTAACTCTAACTTAATCGGAAAAGATTTTTTAAATTTTTTTCTAACTTTAGTTAGAAGAACGTAGTATGGTTAACTTAGTAAATAAAAAATAAAAAATTGTATGGCTTAAAAGTGAATTGATTGAAATGTTCAGTAGGACATAATACAAAGTTTAGGTAGCTCCTTAAATGTATTTAAAGAATTGTCATTGATTTTTAAAATAATTATGAAAATATGAAAATAAGATGAGTTTGAGTTGCAAAATATTAGATAAATACATATTGTAATGTTTATCATCGATCACAATAAAAAAAAAAAAAAAACAGATAAGTTACTAAATTATCTATATGTATATACAGGGTTTACACATGGGATTTACCCATTGCAATATCTCCCGAAATAATGGTGATATCGAAATCCTGGTTTTGTAATAAGACTCGCAGGGATAAGAATTACAATTATTTCATATTTTAATTGATTTTAATGTTTTGGTAAAAAAGTTAAAAAATATATTTTTTTATTTAATTATTTCCAAAAAAAAATAAAGATAGCCATTTTGTAGAGTTTATTTTTCTGAAGATATTGACATTTCAAAATGTTATTTTCATTAATTTCCTGATTTTCAATATTTTTTTTAGTTTCGAGAAAAATTGCGAATTATTTAACACCGTAATGTTATCAAACATGTGACCCACCACGCCGCTTGCATTCCCATACAACCGGCTGAATTATACCTTTCGTGTTCCTAATAGTTATAAATTATAATCATATTTTATTTCTTCAAAACTAGGAAAAAATATTAAATACATTCATCACTTCGTTCAGAATCTAAAATCAGGAAATTAATGAAAATACAATTTTGAAACGTCAATATTTTCAGAAAAACAAACTCTACAAAATGGCTACCTTTAATATTTTTGGAAATAATTAAATAAAAAAATCTATTTTTTACATTTCTTACAAAAACATTAAAATGAAATAATTGTAGTTCTTATCCCTGTGAATCTTATTATAAAACCAGAATTTCGATATCTCCATTATTTCGTGAGATATCGTAAATCCTCGCGGGACACCCTGTATGTATGCCAGTGGTGTTAAAAATATAATATTATGTAAAGGTAATTTATTAATTCTTCGTTCTACCACCACGCACCACCAGTGGTACACGCATACCATTTGAGAGCTACTTGTCTATATATATAGTTGTACTTAAGCATCATGTACTAAATTCTCTACACCACATTAGTGTCATCATTGATGTTTCCATTTTCCCAAGATAAGATAGATGTGAAATGTATGGAGAACGATTCTAGTTTTGACCGCTTAGACTGCAGATGTCAGATAAACTAAATCTATTGTTATCATATCTTGATGGTCAATAACCATTTTAAATAGTGAAACAAAGGAATTAACGATACGACCAGATATAATTGACGCAATCAATACAACTCCGTTAAATAAGTCGTGGAATCATCGCAATGGCGGTTAGCCATTTTTATTCTAACTACTTGTACAATAAAATTAACTGAATTAGTACAAAATAACAAGCTAAGGACTTAAGTCTTTAGGTATTTTCAACAATGAGTGTTTTCAATAGTGTCCACACATTTCAAACAATATATAATTTCCAATTTTTAGTATTTAATACAATTCATACTATTTGATATTTAAAATTTGTCAACAACTTGTTATTGAAAATACATTTAAAATGTTTACGATTAATTACAATTAAATAATAATTCAATAGTTAAAAATCTATTTAAATCCAATTATATCATTAAGACAAATTTATGCAAAAAAAAAATTTTGAAACTTTGCGGTTGGTTACATTGTTGAAAGTACTCGTGTCTAATAACCTAACCTAAACAATATCAAGAAAATCATAATTATATATCAAGATATATAAGTATAACTATATCAAGATCCTTAAAGTTATGATTGGTTCTAAAGTATTACATATTTTAAGCATTTATAATATTATTTACAAATTATCTTTTTAGTAAAAACATTTAAATTTATCTTAACAAATAAAAAATAGTTAAAATAGGTACATACGTGTAATTCGCAAATAAAGAGATAATCTCATAAAATACTTTAAGTTCCATTGTTCCAAAAAAAAAAAAAAAAAACTAAAATATTAACCATAAATAATTGTACATACGAAACTAGCATAAGTATTTACAATTATTATAATATATAAAATATATATTAATTACCCCAAAAGCATCGAAGAATAAAATAATACTTATGACTTACTTAGGATAAAATACGCATTATACATATATAAGTAATATAATGGCATACGTAAAATTTGTTCATTGTTTAAAAATAGTAAATAGAGTGCTATAGTACCCTTACATTTTCACTTTGAGTTTTTCTTTTGGTAGGTACCTATAATGTTCTATAATTTATAACTTATCATTAAAAGTACGATTTATATCATCTTAAGTTCATCAAAATATATTATATTATGCGATTTAAAATTGGCAATATATTTTCTAAATATTTTTTTTTTAATACCAGATATATGAAGTTTTATGTCCTTTTATGCAAAATATTCTTATTATATTTAAAAAAAAAAATTTTTTAAATTAATTGGTTTAAATTTATTATCTATTAAATAATAAACCAATTTAACTGCATACATTAGAAGCAAATATGTAAAATAATGAAACTTTACGTTTACTCATCATACTAAAATATAATATTGATATTGTGTGTGCTTAAAGTTTCCTATAATTTCTATGATCAATAATACTATCATTATTTAACTTATTATATTATAATATTATTGTCTAATAATAGTTTTTGTAAGTTTTTTAAATCCCAAAAATCAATAAAATTTAATTTTTTGCAAGTCTTATACTAAAATATCTTATATATAGGGTGTCCCACAGAGATCTGACATTCTGACAAATGAAATAACTTTTTTTCTAATCAATATTTAAAAAAAAATTCTTTTGAATATAATTCATAGACACTTGCGCTACATTTTCAATTTTCAATTTTTAAATTTTAATACTGAAAATAAAAAACTTAAAAATTGATAAAAATTTTTTTCGAAATATTAAATATAGCCAATTTGTAAATCTGATTTTTAGAAAAATGTATATTGTAAAAACACTTATTTAAGTCAAATGGCTGATTTTTACAATTTTTTTAAATATCAATATTTTCGTTAAGTAAATTACGAGTAAATTACCAGTTTATGTTAGAAACCTTGTAATTTCAAATAGTAATAAAGTTTTTAAAAAATATTTTATAAGAACATTTTTAAATAAGTGCATGTTAAAATCTAATAATTTTTTTTTATTGTATTTATTTTAATAATATGTGATGTATAAACTATAAATTACTATAATTTATCTAACGAAAATATTGATATTTAAAAAAATTGTAAAAAATCAGCCTTTTGACTTAAATAAGTGTTTTTACCTTATACTCTGAAAATCAAATTTACAAATTGGCTATATTGAATATATCGAAAAAAATTTATCAATTTTTAAGTTTTTTATTTTCAGTAGGTATTAAAAAATAAAAAATAAAAATATATTCTAAAAATGTAGTGCAAGTGTCTATGAATTATATTTAAAAGAAATTTTTTTAAATATTGATTAGAACAAAAGTTATTTCATTGTCTTTGACATTGTCAGAATGTCAGATCTCTGGGGGCACCCTGTATAATATAGTTTATCAACATGATGTGAAAGTAGCAAGATGTCAATGTAATATAATCTATTACAATTCTTAAATAAAAAATATAAATGGTGATGTAGGTATTAATGTTTCGTTGTCATTTTTTTTTTTTTTTTTTGATCATGGTTGATGATTTATTCAATAATCGCATTAATAATTATAATACATCAAACATAAACAATATTTTTTAAATTATAAAGATGTATATAGTTGAATTAAATTAGATATACTAAGATTGTTTCTGTATTATATTATAATAATATGAATGGTTTCTTTTTTTAATGTTAAAAAATTTTATTGCGCTATTATAAATCAAAAAATTTATGTTCGAATATGAAAAACACAAAAATATAATACAACAAAACTATCTATAACCTTAGAGATAAATATAAATAAAATTTTGACTTTTATATATGCTTACATTTAGGTGAAAAAAAATAACTTTCACTTATAAAATATAACACTATCATGACCTACATGATAGTTTATACAACATACTGCTATCCAACTTCAATCAAATACATTATCACAGAATCAGAATGCACAGACACACAATATGCTTGACAAAAATATTTCATGCCGATGCCTATGCCTTCACGACGCAATAGGCACCAATGATGATTTCTTTAAATTTTTTTTATGATTTATGAAATATATCATATTATGCAACTTAGTTTAAGTTATTTGAGTATATAATACAAACCAATGGCCTTGTTATCAAGGCTACAAATTTAATAAAAAAATTAAAAAAAATAGTATATACCTTATGTTATAAATCTAAATTTATAAAAAAAAATTTAAGCAGTCACCTCTCCTTCAATACTAATAGAAATGTAGGATATACAAAAATACAATATGTATAGTTGATAGGTTTTTACATTATTATTCACTTACAAATAATGTAACAACATATAAATTCAAACTATCAATGATAATTAAGAATTACAGTTCCAAAATCCAAAAAAAGTTGAATTAAAACCTGCTTTGAAGCGATCATCATTTTATCATCGCAGATATCAGCTATAAAATTTATAACCTTATATTCCTTACAAATTGTGTACCTATACTTATTGTTGGTCAAATAAAATCAACATTAAATTTAAAAATAATACATCAAATAAAAGTCACGAAATTTGATGGTTTAATTGTTTATTAATTACATTGAAACTATTATTATTACCTATTAAATTTTTACTCAAGGTTCACATTTCACAAAAATTATTAATTTGCATTATATTATTGGTAAGTATTTAAATTTTACACATAATTAAAATCAATAGTTTTGATTATCGCCTTCTCAGCGTCCTTCACTTGTCACTTTCACACTATTTTGTTTTATCGATGAAAAAAGATCATAAAATATTTAAGGGCCATTAAATTATATTGTAAAATAATGTCCCGGGTTCATAAATCATGCTCTTTATATGTACTGTTTTCGCTCAGTTTATAATTTGAATAATAAAAAGATGAAAAAACTTGTGGACTGTATAATGAGTAATTGAATAATTTATTGTTAGTAAAAAATATTGAATTAACACAATATAACTGATATAATTTAAATGTCACTATACGACGCGCAATGATCGGCAATGCTTCCGACGCGTCGTTGAGAATGGACTGGTGACCCGTGCCTTAAAAGTTGTTTCACTACCCAGGGCGATATCACGAACACCTACTATCTGCACGATAATGATGTCGATTGATAATATTTATTAGGTACTTATACGTTAAACATGTACCAATATGCTTTTCAAGTTAAGCCCGGACGCACGTAGGTATATAGCAAAGTTCCAGATAAATGACACCTTTAGTTTTCAAAGACGTGCAATGCCATTAGTTATTTTTTTAAATAAGCTTCCTTAAAAATTTTAAACGAAAAAAAAAATCGAATCAATGCTTTATTTAAGATATTTATATGATATAGAGTATATAAACTATAGAATATCCAGATGTACGAGTATGTGTATAAACGAGAAATATTAATTTGTTTCATGTGACACATCTGTAATGATATACTCACATATCATGATTGTAACTTTATTATTTTTATTCAATAAAATAAATAAATAACAGTGGGAGAAAAACGTACACTCATAGACGCGATAAGAGGAAGACGCTGGGAAATGGTTGAACACGCTCTGACTGCTCTGAGACACCCAGAAGAATTGCATATTATAATATTAGAGGGTATGATAGAAAGAAAGAAAACTGCAGGACGTCCCCGGAACTCTTATATAGGACATAAGTCAAAACCTTTATTACACCTAAGAACTTAAAGAAAAAGCGAGTAATCGGTTAGAATGGAGAATTGGAGTTGTAAACCAACCTTCGGGTTGAAAAAATAAAAAATAAATAAATAAATAACGGTAAAGTTGTTGCATGCAGATAACCATTAAACTCTAATAAATTCATTTAATCACTGAAGGAAAGAACGATCTGCATTGTTTGGTCACGTAAGAACCCAGACGTAGTTGTAACAATGTATCGCCGCACGTGTGATCTATTTCGCGTGCCGCCGGAGTCAAGGGGTGGCCCAATCAGGGTCTCTGTCGCCAAGGACTAAGACAAATTTCTTTGGAAACGCAGAGGGCTTTGATGGAGCCGCCTGCGACTCTGGCAGACTTGACCAGATCGTATCCTCGCATCAGTACACGAGCACCACTCATCAGTGCATAAGCACCAGTAAAACAAACAAGTGCAGGAGTACCTAAAAACACTTCGGCACCAGACATTGCGAGCGACAGCTGGACCATTTCTTTTTTTAAATCGAAATTTAACGGTGTTGTTTTACTTTAATCTGAGTGTTTAATAAAAAACCTTTATTTATCTTATTACATCAACTGCGCATTCAAACACAGCTGCGAATAAGGTAAGGTGCATGCGCATCAATATTAATATACTTATATAATTTTATATCTTATATTGTATTTATTAAAATTTTCTATAATTTAATAATTAATATTTTATTATTACGGTGTACTAGCTTGATCATTCTCGAATCACGACCTCGAGAACCCTCCGACAATCAAGAGGAAGGCAATTTCGCAAATCTAAATAACTTATAATAAATCCGGCATTCATTCAAGGCTTATTATTGGTAATAAACTTTTATATTTTTACCTATCTCCTGATATATTTTTATTTTATTTTATTTTTGTGTTATTACACATATATAATGCATTGTGTGAAACGGGCTGTTGGCGTGGCAACGTCACCACTCGCAAAACATCTAACGCGCCCTTAATATAAATAATAATTTTTCTTAAAAAAATTTTTTTGATTATGTCATGTTTATTTCCTTTTTAATAAACCATCTTTTAAATTTGCACGCATATTTTCTATACATAATAACTTCGATGTTTTACATCAACCAGGCGTCCCAAACAAACTTCAAAAAAAAAAAAGTTTTAATTATCAACTTGAATTGTAAAATACAATCTATATACAACTATAATATTAAATCTGTAACGTTTGAAATAGTATTTTACGTATAGATGACGTGCGCATTATCGCACCGGGTCTGCGTGCCACACTCTCACTTGGTCTATGTTATTATTTATTACAATCACATTGTTTCTACTTCAAACACCCTCTCCTTCTTAGGCCTATAGAGAAAAAAATGAAAAAAAAGCCGTAAATCTAAATGGATAAAAGTAGGATCACTATCAAAACAAAATTTTATTACTATATTATTAATTCATATTTATATAAATATTATATATACTTATTGTGTTTAATGATATTGCATCTTTTTTGGCATTATATATATTGTATTTTAAAATATAAATTACCGCGATACATATCTTATTATTTGCATGATTATCATGAATATCATCCCGCCTTATTTTTCATCTTTATTAATATATATTTAACCTAAGGATAAAAATATCAAGAGTGCTCAGACTTCGGTCACAATCTATAGTCGGCGATCCCAATTAATAATTGTCAAATAAAACACTGTACACTAACTATAAATGAGCAGGATATTAACAGCCATGATGATATATATAATATTATAATGCTAATATAAAAACTGTGAAACGCTTGACTACTATTTAGTTTCAAATCATTCTAAAAATAAATAGTCAATTTTTAATGTAAAAAAAATGCCATCATGACAACTTGGATAGGTATATAATATTGAATTTATAAAATCCAATTGTTCTGAAACTAAAGTTAAGTTAAAATCATCCTCCTCTTTTTATTCGTTTTATTAGATCTAACAGCTTTCAGCACATAAGGAGGAGACCTCTATACCCACCTCACCAGTTGAATGCGGGTATAGATACCGATTTTAGAGACAAAATTGTTAGAATTATTACATAAGTCACACCTGTAAGTCGTGTACAATGAAAATCGTTGAACAAACTCATATACCTAATGTTATTAGATATAAAAAATAATATTTTTTATTAGTTTAAAATGTGAAAACATGCTGATCATTAAGATAATATTTACATCTATATGTATCAAGTTTCAAGTACAAACATGAAACTTACTCAAAGTTTTTGTTACACGGTATGGTTACACGCATTTGATGAAGTCCCGAGGGTATAACAATCAAAAGTTAAGCTACCTACACATTTGTCAATTAATTGCAATTCTATTAATGTATGGAATTATATATCAATGTTTTTATAGTCTTCAAAATGGAATTGAGTACCTATGCAGATAATTCGATGAAAAATTAACTTATAATATAGTAATGTAAATTTATACAAAAAAATCACAACTGTTAAAAAATATTTTATACAAACAAAAATTATGATATTTTTACAGAAAAGTGGTTTGGTGAGGCGCAGTCGTACGCTCAATCTGCAGCGAAAACGTACTGAGCGTACGTATCGGACGCAGTTAGTAGCTCCCGGATGGGTGACCACCCGGGATTTTCAACAACTTATTCTTACCACACATACACAAACACGTGTTGCAACCCTGCCAACTTAAACCTACAAACAAAAATATACAAAAATAGCCTTCACTGAACAACCACACACCCAATGGCCTATGTTGCCGCGGGTTCCCCTCTCAAAAAAAAAAATACATTAATATATTCATAAATGTTTAAAATTGTTATCTATATACTTGAATATTGTCATTGGGGCTTTTATTGTTTGCAGCAATATACATACGTTTATTAATGTACCAATCAAAATTATATTTGATTTTAATATTTGAACATTTAATAATACTTCTCGATTCTTACGTCAAATGCAATTAGGTGATAAGACTCAACCAAGATAAATTACTGATATGGAATAACCATATTCAAACTAAAATATATTGGCTCTTAATCCCCATATGTATATACTCAGCACTTTTTTATTTGAAAAAAACAATAGTAACTGTCTAAAAACAAAATTTATAATTTATAAAACATTAGAACTCTCCTTCAGACCATATTTGGAATTGTATATTACAGCTTTGGGCACGGGAAAAGATTTAATACAAATAAAATACAAGCGTTTCAAAATTTAGCACTTCGGTGACTCTTCTCTAGTGCTCCACCATATTTCCCAATCTATTTCTATATAGTAATTTCAATATGAAAACTTTTATACGCAATTTCAGAGGCAAGTTCAAACTCATTCCAATCCCCTTTTAAAGAATCTTTCGTTTTAACACCATCAGAAAATCCTCATCGTAGGTTAAGAAGGAAATGGTGCACAATTTGTTACAAATATATTAATATTTTATCCCAACACAAAATAAAAAAATAAGAAAAAAATCTATTTTCAATCAAATTGTGTCACTAATGAGTCGCTTATTCTCAATATCGTTCATGTTACACGTACTCTTAGCATATAGACTTAATGAGAAAATTGAATATTATTTATAGATTATTTATTACAAATTTAAATTTAAAAAAAAAATTCTTTAATATTTGTATTATTTATTAAAGGTTATTAATAGTTATCGCTTGTTAAATTTATAATTACTTAAAATATATTAAAAAAAAAAAAAAAAACGAATAAATAAATTCATGGTTCAAACTAGGTAATATGTTAATGCATCTTAGTATAAGTAAAAGTATCACGCTGCGCCATTACGCGTTCATTCATAGAACCATCAAAATTAATTATTATTCATTTGCTATTACCTACCGAAATAACAAAAAAATCAAGTGTCATTTTATATTAATCTAGTATCTTATAAAGTTATAACTTTTATTTCGTACTTGTCATATAAAAAAATAACATTAATTCAGTCATTAAGTATACTCCAAGACGTTGTAGAACACTAATTACACGTCTTGGTAACGAATACCGACATTTTAATTCTTTGTGCTTATTTTAACGGCAATTAAACAAACCTTTTTTAATAGACTGAGAAATGATAATAATTGTCCAATTACGTAACTTGAGATGCAGGCCGCTAGCAAACGTTTATTTTTAAACGATATATTATTCAATAATTATATTGTTGTCTTTTTAATACGGCAGTGATGCAAATAAGAAAATCTAACTGCACGTGTTGTGCCTCTCATTATTTCGTTCCTATACATTTCCATAAAAAATACACATGTTTATGAGTACTGATAAAATAATATCTGTAACTAGCCCACGTGGCTTGTGTTAATATAATAATATGATATAAGTATCCTATTATATTAATTTCAATAAATAAGTACCTACGCCCGTGGATTTAGCTCACGGGACTTAAAAGGAATCTCTTGACGGCGTTGCTATGATCGTTACAATGTCTTTTAATACACATCTATACGATAAATACTGTTACATAGTATTAGTTTTTTGTCGCGAAATTAAACGTCAACGCGGAACTCGATGTGATAAATGCGTCGCATACGCGTGGTACCCAAACTGACATTCCCATCGCTTCACACACGTCTGGTCGAGGGTGAGGACAGGGGATGATCCGTTTAACGTTTTCCGGCTATTTGAAATTGAATCGTAATGATTTTCTCCAGAGGGTTATATAGTACGGGCACAGATTGTATCGTACGTGCTCGTCGATTTGTTACGACATAATAATTGCATTAGGTACATATATGTGTGTATGTTATACCAAATCGCATCCTGCACTCAATGCTATCCATTTCCATGTACCGACTACGGTAGATACATTTTTGTTATTTTCAAACAGATATTTTTTCGGCATTTGATTTTGGTCTATTATTTATTTCATGGAAATCAATGGTTATTTTTTAATTTTATATTCAGGAAAAAAATGTGTCTTAAGTAGTTTGAAGTATTTAGAAATTATTATATCTTTTAAATAATATTTAAAAAAAAATTTTCATATGAGTTTCATAAGTCAAATGAAGCCAAAAGAAATATCGTTCATAAATGATAATATATAAAATCGATAGTAGATAAGAAATCCAGTTAGAATTTAAATCGATCAAAATCTATAAAACGCACCGAAAAAATTATGCCTACGAACTTATGAATGCGCTACATCATCACCGTAGCATCTTATCTAATATAAAAACCAAAAGGTGCATAACCATACAACAAATTACATACTTAAAACTTATAAAATTAATGAACAAAAAAGATTATCAGATTTGATCGTAGTGCGTATATGTGACATCGACGTGTAAACAAATCACGAATTTTATTAAAATTTCTGGATAACGTTAAATGATACTCAAATATTATAATCATTGTCAACATAATTTTAAATTGGTCTAAACTACTTTGGGTGAAACAGAAATCATATAAAAATAAAATTTGGGTGAAACGGGTACCCGGACGAAACGGAGAGGGTCATTTTTGGGCGAAACGGGTCCCGCCTTTATATTCTATACCACTTTGTTGTATGAGTCATGTCTCATGTACAATAAACAATAAATAATCATAATATACAGTTGTACCTACCAATCAGACTAAAATAATTTCGAAATTAAAATTCGTCATTAGTATGGTGCATAGAAGCTACTAGATATTTTTCCACTGCTAGGAAAATTGAAAAATCATAGATGCTTTTATGGTACTAATTACCGTGAAAAAATATTTATATTTTTTTAGGAATTTAATAACTTAATGAATTATTTGAAATCGATTTTCTCTCATTTTTGATATTATCCTTTAAATTTCTAAAAACTAATCAAAAAGTTGTTATATTTCAATTTTAGAAGAAATTAAAATCAAAAAATCTAAAATGCTGGAAAACTTATCTTAAGTAGACTTGATGACAAATTCAAATCATTTTCAGAATTATTATCGTTTTATTTTATCAATCCATACGTTTGGGAAAGAACACTTCTAAAATTATATGTCTCACGTATGTTCAATAAAGACAGAAAATCACAGTATCGAATCCCCTAAAACCAAAATTCACTATTTAAAAAAAAACGTAGCATGCAAGTAAATATTATTTATAATATATGTATACGTATAGATACTAGCTGAATTACCCGTCGTTACCGGGCTTAAATATAAAAAATGTATGTGCCTATTGTTGTTATCTGGCAAGATTGCCAGATTAATCTATTTAAATAAATCTTAAATAAGATTGTTTAAAAAATATTTAATTTATATTATATTAATTAGTTATTAAACTCATTATTGTCATTATTTATTTTATTTATTAAAGATTTTAGCAGTCTGTACCTTTGCTTGTGCTAGTATACAGATATAAATTATAAATACCCATAAGAATATAACACGAGTACGAGAAAGGAAATCCGAAATCGCTGTAAAGTAATACTGCTATAAACATTTGCATTATGCTCATGACGGCCAACCGTCATTTAGCACAGTACAAGAATCTCCAGTGAGATTTACATTATATATTATCGATGGTATTTTTAAGACAAAACTATTATGAAATTAGCAGGCACAACACGCATTTTATGCGATCGGACGGCATTAACATAATATACATAATTCGATAATAATATGAAAAATACATAAAATCACTTACAGATATCCAAATCCAAGATAAAATTGTAACTTTTATAAATAATAGTTTTAATTTCCCGGAACACGTGCACCCAAACTTTATCAGACAATTCCTATGATTATTTTATAGTTTATTATATAAAATTATAAACACAATATATGTATGTAGATTTACAATTTACACATACAAAATTATTTTTATCAATTTCAGCCCCTTAAAATTAAAATTTTGAAAATTCCTTTCTTGGTACACGATAAAATTAAAATATTGATCTATCCTCAAAATTTCAAGTCGATAACTTTTATCGGTTCCACTCTGCGTTGATTGTGAATTTAGAGATACTACACACAGCGGTCCATGAGGATTTACCCATTGCGATATCTCCCTGAGATAATAAATATATCATAAATCTGTTTTTTAGATTCTGGACGAAGTGATGAATGTATTGATTTTACAATGATGTGTGTTTTTTTTTTTTGTGTGTGTTTGTGTACAGCATAACTAGTCGAAATAATGCTTCAATTTCAAACTTTGGGAGTGGTTTCCGATGTAAAAGTGAATATTTTTGGTGCATTTTCCAATAGTTTTCAAAAAAAACGAGAAAAACAAAAAAAAAAAGACAGAAAAACGGGAATTTTTACGCAAAATCAGTTTTCGACCAAATTGATTTTTTTATATGATGGTTGTAATTCAAAAACTTATCACTGTAAATACTTGAAATTTTCACCAAATGTTTATGTCATTGTTATCTATATACTGTTTAATTTTCAAAAAATTTTGACTTTTTTTGAGTTATTTATAGACCACTGAAATTTTCGATTTTTTTGAGAATTTTTTTTTTGAAGTGTCGGTAAAAAAATGTTGAATGATCAAAAAACTTGAAAATTTAATGCAAGGTTCCTTATGAGTTGTTTTTATTGTAGCTAAAAAAAATTAAAAATCGTTAGTCACAATTTTTATTTATAAGCGTTTATAGTTCAAATTTTTACGAAATCTGTCAAAACCATGAATATTTGTAAATTATTTTTAAGTTGAAAAATCATAAAATTCTTTGCGTTTATAACTAGGATTAAAAATACAACACTAAGTTTTCCATAAGTTTTCCTTCAAGTAGCTATAGAGAAAACTCGAAGCATCATTATAGGAAAAATTTTAAGTGCGTTTGAATTTTAAATTGTTACGAAATAGCGTAACGATAACGATTTATCCTCAAACGATTTTAAATATCTGTTATTATTCAAAAAGTATAAGTCGTAGATACTTGAAAATTTTATCAGTTATTTAGATTGGCGTTTTCTTTACATGATTTAATTTTCAAGATATTTTGACTTTTTTCGAGATATTTATAGACAACTGAAATTTTCAATTTTTCTGAAAATTTTCTTTTAAAGTGTCGATAAATTTTTTTGGCCCTATCAAAATACTTGAAAATTTAATACAAAGTTTCTCATAAGTTATTCTTATAGTGATTAATAAGTTATAAAAATACATTGGCACAATTTTTTTATTAGCATTTGAAGTTCAAATATTGACTTAATACGTATAAATTACGGCAATTTTCAAATTATCTTAGATAGAAATTCATAAAAGTTTTTCTTTTTAGATCTAAGATTTGAAAATTTAATACAAGGCTCCTAAAATATTTTTACTATAGCAGTTGAAAAATAAAAGAAATGAATAGTCACAATTTTTTGTTTTAAAGAATTCAAAGTTTGAATTTTGACAAAATACGTAAAAATTACGAAAATTCGCAAATTATTTTAAACTAGAATTTCATAAACTATTTTCCTTTTATATCTAAGATTTGAAACTTTAATACAAGGCTCCTAACATATTTTTACAATAACAGTTGAAAAATAAAAGAAATATATTGTCACAAATTTTTTTTATAAGCATTTACAGTTAAAATTTTGACAACATATTATGTAAAAATCACGAAAATCACGAAAATTCGCAAATTATTTCAAACTAGAAATTCATAAAAAATTTTCTTTCTAAATCTAAGATTTGAAAATTTTTAATAATCTATAATATATCCTAGACAGATAAACCGTCTTCGCTCAGAATCGTTTTTCGTATACAATTATGATATAATATGTTGTACATAGGTTTACAATTATAATAGTGACTTTGAATACATGTGAAGGGAAGCTATCCAGTGATAGGACCCTTTTGAGTTTAGACAATTAGGACATGGAGTGGTGTTTCAGTTTAGGAGGTCGCGACACCGACGTCTTTTGAGTCGACGAGGGGGGTTACCTGGAATTGAGACTGAGTGTTGATTTGCAATCAGAGGATTTGGATGATGAAGTAATTTGGAATGAAACTTTTTGTAGTGGGTTTTAACTAAGTTCTCAACTGTTTCAATGTTTAAGTCTTTATGAAGGGTGTGGTTAGAAACAATCCAAGGAGCTGACGTTATTGTGCGGAGGGAAATGGACTGAAATGCGTCGATTGTTTTAATTTGGGTTGGTTTTGCACAACCCCATATTTGGGCTCCATAAGACCAGATTGGTCTTAACAATGATTGGTAAATTTTTATTTTATTATGGATTGGGAGTTTGGATTTTAACATAGGACGTATTACCTAAGTGAGATCTTGAATTGAGAGACTTTTTATAGGATTTAAGGTCGGTGTTTGTCAATTGCGCCGATTTTTCTAGACTACCTGAAATGTATACATCTTTTGCGTCGGTGGATTTATCCCAAACGAAAAAGGTATACGTCTTTTGCGCCAATAAATTTATCACAAATTAATTTGGTATACATAATATATATCTATTGTGCCAGGAAGATATTATAAAATATCATATTATTATACTATTATTAGATTATAATATAATTATCAAACATATAAAATAAAGTGTAATTTAAAAAATATAAAAATTTCATAAAATTAAATCATAAAAATTAAAATACATATAAATAAACGATGATAATTAATTACATATGAATAAATTGTCAAAAAGTATTAAAATTTCATTTCTTGTAATGGTGACTTACCGACTTCACAAATTGAAACATATTGATAGTACCGTTTTTATATCTTGAAATATGATCATCGATGTTTGTTTTTTTGTTTTTTATACTTACTATTTTGTATTTTATTTTTTTTTTGAATACTATTGATTTTTATGTATGTCTGTACTTGTATAAGTTTCAAAACTTCCAAAAATACAAAAATATTTGGGTGTGCTAGTAAAAGTATTTTCCGAATGCTGAATGAAACGACTCGCAGGCATTTGTAGTTTTTTTTTTTATACATATATATTATATGTATACAGTTTTACATTAATTGTACATTTGAATTATCTATCTTCTGTAAGCTAGGCTTGTGGCGAAGATAGAGAGTTATGAATTGATCTTTCACTTGATATACTGCACGACATCCACATAAATGGTGGAAAAGTTGTGTCTTCGTCAATATACATATTAATAAGATAATCACTAAATTGAGTTACCCATTCACCCGTAGATTTTATACTCATAAAATATACTTATTTTTAAACTTCAGTATTGCCGGCGCAATTAATGTATAATCTTTTTTGGACCTAAATATCGTCCGGCGCAGTTGATGTATAACCTTTTTGAATCCCATAATTTTTTTTTCCTTACCTGTGATTTCTGGCGCAATTGACATATACCCTTTAAGGTGAGGACCCCAAGTTAGTCTAAAAATTTGTCTAAAACTATTCCTAGGTATTTTACTTGAGCCAAGGAGGGGATGGGATCTCCTTGAAATAAGATAATAGGTGTATTTTTTTATTGAGGGTAAAAGAGACAAGAACGGATTTATCGGCATTGATTTTAATTTTCCAGTTGGAGGCTCAAAGTTAAAAATGAAAAATAAAAGATATAGGTATTTAATTTAAATAAAGTGTTAAATAAATACAATGTATTTTAAATATAAGAACAATTTATCATTTATTAGTACGTTATAAACTGTTATCCATTTTAAGTTGCGCAATAGTTATTCAATCAGCATCTATATTTAGCCTGTAATCCAGAAAATTCAATATTTCTAGAACGCCAAATGAAATGAAATAAAACTTCACTAAAAATAGTTAATTAATTTAGGCTGCAGCACTAACCATCTTTATTAATTGATAAAAATGTCTATAAATATTACCTATCAACCGCATATTTTGTTCTTGTCCTCTATCTAAAATAAAAATACAACTAAAATTTACTGAAAATTTAGTACAGAATTTTATTTATATATTTATAAATAAAATTATTGCCATTATTATTGTACCGATAAGTAAAAACCCTTAGATTTAATTATTCAAGATAAAACAAACACTTACCATCACAATACTCATTAGTCATTACCATATTATAATAGAATAATAACAAATTATATCAAAATGTCTACACTTAATGTCAATTAAGATGAAAAATTCATTTTATTTCTACTGACGAATAAGCAAATACCTTCCTACTATATTAAATTGAAAATGCCATGTTTACAATAAGTGACACTACGAAAGTTCTGTAAAATGTAATCAAACCCTAATAACGATCACATCCATTAAGCTAAGTCTAACATATTACTGTGATTTTTTTATACTCATTGCTCAAGAAAAAACTGTTTACAAAGTATTGCATTTATGAATCACATATAATAATGAAACATTCTATATTTTAATTTAAAAATCACAAATGCTTCAGTAAAAAAAAAAAAAAAATTAAATTATAAAGATCGAACATTTTTAAAAGAAAAATACATTATCTGCTTCTGAATAATAAATCAAATTATGATGATTCAAATCATATAAAAATAAATATAAATATCAATTATGAAGGTATTAAATTCGATTTTTTAATTGGAAATTATTTATAAGTCCTAAATGTGCTTTTAGGTATGTAGTAAATATTTGATCAAAAATATAAAGTATTTTACATTACAGTATAATAGGATATAGGTACTATAAAAATACATAGTATGTAAACAACTATCATTCTCTATTAGACTCGTCTATTGAATAAAATAAAAGAATAATACATTAGTAAATATATCTTTATTTACATCATTTATCGAGTTATCGTCATAACTTATATCTTATGTATATATAGATATCGCTCTGCTGTACTTAAAGTAGGTTACAAGTGAATTTCTGTAATGGATAGTATTAAATTTTAATCAAATGATATAATATCATTGTTCATGAAAAACGATTCTGAGTAGAGACGGTTTATCAGTCTAGGATATGTTATACACTATTAATTATATTGATATAATTTAAAAAAAAAATAAATAAAATAAAATAAAATGTAGATCCCTATAAAATAAATTTCAAATTAATCAAATTAGATTCATTATATACCAGACTCACTCGGTTATTAACAGCATATAAATGTATTAAAAATTAATATACCTAAGTCATTAACGAAATTAACTACTAATTTTAGATTATAAAGAATACTCTAGAAATTTAAATACCCACGAATAATATTTTCTAAATTACAACTATACAACTAAAATTGTTATTCTTGATTATTTAATATTATGTAATTTTATAAAAATTTGAACTTAAAATAACTATAAAATAAAAACTTCGTTTGTTTGGTTTTTAGATTTTTTTTTTATTTGTAGCAGCAGAATAAACTATTTACGTGGAACCTTGTTTTAAATTTTCAATCCTTAGCTATACAATTTAAACGTTTTATAAATTTGTAATAACTAAAGAATTTATAAATTTTCAATTAAATAAATTTTGTTAACATTTGAAATTTAAATGGATATAAAAAACTTGTCTGTGTATTTTTAATATTTTGCAACTACTATTATATAATAAACTTATAGGGAACCTTGTATTCAATTTTTAAGTTTTTGACCCAATGAATAAAATTGTATTGACATTTATAGAATAAAAACTAAAAAACTGGAAAATTTCAAATATCTATGTATAACTTAAAAATTTTTGACATATTTTGAAAATTTTATCAAGTATAGGAATTGATAAAATAAACATGTGTTGTAAATTTCATGTTTCTACAATTCGTTTTTGAATAACGATAAAATAAGAATATAAACACAAGAGAAATTGAGTGAATATCCAATGTTTGTAATTCAAACGCTCATAAAAATTTAATTTGACTTTCTGGTAGACATCTTTGATTTAAAAAAGGATATCAGCACTAGAGAAATTGATTTAATGTCCAATGTTGTATACGAAATTGAAATTCAAACACTCTAAAAATTTTATTTGACTTTCCGGTACACATTTTACTTGATAAAAGTAGACAACGTCATGAAGAATCTTGTGTTGAATTTTTAAGATTTAAAAAGATAAATTTTCATGCATTTTTAACTAAATATAAATTGGAATTTTTCCTTTTTTTATGTATTCTTTCAAAATTCAAACTTTCAATGCTTATTAAAATAAAAGTGTCAATATGTATTTTTAATATTTTTTAACTGCCGTTGTGACAATATATTAGGAGCCTTGTATAAAATTTTGAAGTTTTTTACCCAACGAATACATTTGTATTATCATTTATAAAATAAAAAGTAAAAAGATTGAAAATTTCAAATGTTTATTGATAACTTAAAAAGATTTGAAATATTTTGAAAACCTTATCAAGTATAGAAAATGCTAGTATTAATATTAAGTAAAAATGTCATATGTCAACGGTAATTTGTCTTAGAGTTATATCAATATCTAAAATTTTCTCAAAAATTTATTTTGCGTAAAAATTCTCGTATTCCTTAATTTTATTTTAGTTTTTCTCTTTGGTTTTGAAAACTATTGGAAATTTTGAAATTTAATCTCCCCAATGCACCAATTTGATTCACCTTTTTAATCAAAAAGACTACTGAAGTTGAAAATCGTTATAATTAATAAAAATATTAATAAAAGGCATAATTCTTGCAAACCGTGCAATGCATTCACTGTTTAGACATCACCGTTGATCAACATTGTATCATGTCAACACATCTACGATCAATGAAACAAACTCGTGTTCTTAAATAATAGATTAACTGTTAAAAAGCCTTCTCCATATAGTCTCTTAAATTTGTTCTTTAAATCAATTAAATTAATTTAATTACTGGCATCACTTACACAGTTACACTTATTATTCTTATTTCTTACGTAGGTAATATAATAGATTGTGGAATATATTTCGAAGAAAAAAAGGTTATTAAATTATTTATTAGATTTTTGTTGATGAATCATCAGTGATAATATTGATATACAAGTATTCAGTTTAATTCCGTTATAAACTGTAAATAATTTCACATTAATTTTACTTACAATCATATACAGGACGTACCATTAGTATTTACTGAAACAACAACACAGTTTTATATTGTATCAAGAAAATATAAGAGCAGATATTACACTAGAAAAAAAAATTATGTGATATGAAACAGAACATTTTACAATTTGTATAATACATTAATACCTAATGAATTACAAATGAGAATATGAATTATTATTTGCTAATTTATAATAATATTAATGTTGTATTTATTTAAAAACTAGTGTATGCCATACATTTCTCTCTCTTGATGTTTTCGTTCTTTCTTTAAAGTAACATATGTGTTTGATTTTTATACTAAAAGAAATTTAGATTACGGGCTACAAAAAACTTTTTGACCAATTTAATGGCCACTAAAATAGTTTTCTGAATAAAAAAACGCAATGATGTAAAACCAATACATTCCCATCACACTGATCGGAATCTAAAATTGCTCATAAAATAAAAATAAAATTAAGACTAAAGAAAAAAACATTGAAGTTCAGATATAAATATTTTGTTTATCCGCGCACATGAACACAATAAGTCAAAACTTAAATCATCTATTTTTCTTTTTCTTGAATAGTTTTTACTTTTCTTATTATAAAATTAAACGACGTCAGTTATTGGTTTTACTACAATATTAAGTAAACTTAATCTACTGACTATTAAATTATTAAATCATTATACATTAAGAAAGTCAAATAGTATTTTCTTTTAAAAAGACACAAATACAAAATTTAGAGGTTCCCTTATAGGTGTAGGTAACTACTAACTATTTATAAATAATAAATGTATTAAAATATATTATTCATACATTATTATATGAACCTTAAAATCAATTTTAAAATTTAAATCATAAATTTAATCACGGTCACTCAGGCATCAAAGGCAATGAAATGGCGGACAAACGTGTCAACCTAGCCATATCCAGTAAAGTTGCAACCATTCTCGACATAATAATTCCCTACGACGACTTTAAATTCCACATCAATTCACTCCTTCGTAAAAAATAGCATCACTCCTGGAATAATAAGACTACCAAACTAAATAGGATAAAAAACACAACTTTTAGATGGGAAAACCCAAATCTATCACGAAAATAAGAGATTATCGTAAATCGACTGAGAATAGGCCACACCAGACTTATAGTCTTATTACCCATGGATTCCTTATGGCAAAAGAAGATCATCCTATATGCGGTTATCATCTCACTGTGCAACACATAATGACGGAATGCCTAATATATATGACCAAGTTCGCCACAACCTCAATATGACCCAAATCCTGTACACAATATTTGGACCCAACCCGGACCAGAAAAAGATAGTCTTCAAATTTCTTCAAACAACTAATTTAATTAAGCTAATATAATAAAATTGTAAATATGTAATATAGGTAATATTAGGTATGTATAACAATATGAAATTTGTAACTATTTCTAATGGCCTATGCTGCCGAACTGTATTCTAAAGATCAATAAAAAAAAAATGTATCATACAATTATGGACTTAGTGAAAAATAGGAATTTCAAATTTTTGTAACAAAAATTTAAATACTTATTAAATAAATAGTAACGTAATTTTTGTATAAGTACTTTTTGTGTACTTTTAAATTTAAAATATAGCAACAAAAATATATTATGGTACATATTGGATTTCCAATGTTCTTTACTTTGAACATCAGCAAACATATTTTTCAATTGTAAAATATACGTATGGTCACAAAGTTTTATTCGTATCAAATGTTACTAAACAGAAATTGGATGTAAATTATACCACGAATATTAATCAAAAGAGTATAAACTACGATGTGCGTAGCATGGTAAACTATATTGTAATAAAGTTGAAGTTTAAAATATATTTTATTTAATTAACATCGCTTTATAAATTAAATGAAATTTGTTTAATGAGTTGGACGTCAGTCTCATCAGAATGCCTTCAATTCCTTTCATCGGTCTACAAAATAATTTGCATAGTATTTTTATTCATCAACATCAAACGAAATCATGTAGACGTTAAATTGAAAAAAAAATGGTTTTATGGAATTTCTGACAATTATAACATGGTATGTAATATATTAAATAAATAAATAACTGATATTTTGAATCCTTAATTAAATCGTATAGATTATAATTTAAACTTAATACTTATACCATGCCTATGTTGAAAAGAATACAAATCAAACATGGAAACAAATTATGTACACGATTTTACTGAAAATGATGATAGTTTAACGCATGGGCGTATGTAAGGGTTCAAACACACCCCGAAATTAAATAAAACAATCTTGAGCTTTTTGTGAATTTGTTCGAGAATATTATTAACTCGCATATTATGTAGATACTAGGTATAATTTGTGGGAAACCACAATTTACATTGTATGCTAGTTGAATTGCAATTGTTGGTAATAACATAAAAAAATAGGTATAGTGTATAAATACCATAAATCGGTTTTATCGGCGGACCGCACTTATCAGCTAGCGGCATTTTTTTTATATTTTTAAATTTTTAAATGATATGGACAAAATATTGTATTTATATTATAAATTATTATTATTATTATTATATTATTTAATACATACAAATAAATGATTCTTAATTTTATCATATTAATATAGGTTTAGACAAAAAACCCCTCCGAAAATATTTTCTACCTACGCCCATGGTTTAACGTTTAACCAATAGAGGTCGAAAAAATAAATAACAATATCAGGTACCTATATTTAAGCAAACTTAAAATTTATTATTTTTAAAAGCTATAGCTAGGTAAATCAAATAAATGTACGTTCAAATTTTATCATTATTATTTACGTTATTTGTTACCTACCTTAAAATGTATATTTATATTTAATCTAACGACAATATTTCTCACGTTATTTTAACCGAGATAAAATATTATTTTTAATAATATTTTTGAGAGTAAAATGTCTTATGAATTATGATTTACAAGAATATGTTTAAATCTCTTTGAACCAATTATTTTTTGTTGTTATTTTATTATTATTATTATTATTTTAATACTTGTGCAGTTATAAATTATGATAGTTATTATATTACAAAGTTATATTGTAATTATGTGCGTATTAATCTTAAGCATTAGGTATTAATTTAATTATGAACATTTTATTTTATTAGGCAATAATTAATAACTAGAGTTTAAATAATTTTTTTTATACCGTAGTATAATGTAGATAATTATTTATTTTGGTTATTTTGTTCAATTTTTAAAAGTACGCTTTAGAAAAAAAATTGGAATAACTTCACTCAAAAACTTTAAATTTTTAAAAACTTAAATGCACACGTAATTCAGTATAAACAAATACAAATGATATATACACGAATAGACCAATTAAACTGTTTAATTAAACTGTTTAAATTAAAGTGAAGGTGCCGGGGGTGTTATAATTTCCCTGGTACCCATTTTGAAAAACATTTATCAACAGCACTTAAAATTACAAAAGCATACAATAGGTAGTAAAAGCTGGATTCATTTTTAAAATTCTAAAATAGTATACTAGGAAATTTATCAAAGAAATATACTTGAAAAATTATGGCCTTTTTCATTTTAGTAATTTATTTTTATACATTTTATTACTTTTTTTAAATAAAAAAAGTATTTTTTACACCATGTTAAAAAATGTTTTATCAAAACATATAAACTGTTCATTATTTTTAGATTTCATTGATATCATACAATTTTTTGAAACTATTAAAGTCGTACTATCATTTAGATATTATACTTTACATGATTAAAATAAATAGGTAGTTACTTTTAATTTCGACCTTAAGCTTTACAGAGAACCAAAAAATTATAAAAAAGATTGTAGCTGTATATTTAAATAATTTAATTCATTAATTAATACTATCAGTAGGTAGATAAAGATAAAAAAAATAAACGAGCTGAATTAAAAAAATTTTAGTTTTCTGAAAAAATTTCAGTGATCCATTCTGTATATATATTATTTTTTATTTATTTATTTATATATTTATTATTATAGAAGATAAAGCAAATCGTGTTATTAATGAAACGGGTTTTATAAAAATTGTATTGGAAAAAATAGGAAAAATACAAAATATATTTTAAAGTTGAATACTTCTTGATAGAATAATAAATTTCTTATCTAAACAAATCATATGCCAATCACCACCACGACAATTTAAAGTCGATTTTATATGTAACATGTCATATTATTACCTGTTTAAAATGTAGTCATGATGTATTATTCCAATTATTTTATATCAAAGATCATTTTATTTATCCAATGTTTAACCACTTTTGTAGTTAATATAATACACTTATACCTTTATCAAAAGTCTTATGACATTAAGGTAGATAAATCTAGCGTGTAAAAACTAAAAAGTAATAAGTGATATCGATTTTTAACCAATAAAAATGTAGAATCAAGTTTCATTTTTAAATAAAGATTTTCCAGTGTTTTATTATTTACGGGTAATATTAATATTATTTGTTTGAATAGTATTAAATTTAAATAGTTGTATCTTGTATTTGACCTTATACATATTAAATAGTATAATATTTTAAATAATTCAGAATATAAAGCCCCTAGATACCTACCAATAAGATAGAAATCTCAGACAATAATTGTATGAATTAATTTAGAATATTTCTAACTTGACAATTGTATTTGTTAGTTTAATGAACAGTAACTTGTAAAACTAAAACAACAGTAATGTTGTATTTGTTATTATTATTTCTTTTTCAAGTAAAAAAAAAATAGTATTATTTGAGGCCGGAAGAATATACATATGGACATAATTTTAGGACAATTTAGAGTTTGAGACTAGTTTGTTTTTCATTGCATTATTCCTTTTATACATTTGAGACAAAATATTTGTTTCTATAAATAAAATCGTACACAGAATAATAAGCTGGCTTAGTACTTCGCGTAACTTTTTCATTTGTAATACGTTATAAACTAACATGAAAAAATTTAACTTATAACAAAGGAGGAAAGCTCACTTGATGAGCGTTCTAAATTCCCAGTTTCTAAACGTATTTTAGTATAGTGAAATAAATTATGAATTTATAAACATATTCCATGTACATTAAATACCTAAACATAAATCAAAAATTATAACTATGTAATGGTAACTAACGACAGATACACTGGAGAAATAAGATGTTCTGAGTTGTGAAAATATGTTTAGAAACCAAAAACAAGTTTTTAAGTTTTTCATAAAAAATTCAAATGCATATAATAGATACTAAATACTGGGGTAATAATACAAATATAATCTTTAACTAAAATTTGAAACAAGATATATATTTTATTATGTAAGAAATAACAATACCACATTGCCACTTCAAAATAAACTATTATTTAATTATTAATTTTCAATGTCGATTCCAATATCATATTTAGTTGATATTTTTATACTATAAAAATATCAACCAAATAAATTTATAGTAGGTAACCATATTATTCATTTTTAAATATGTTTATCGTATATAACGGAGAATCTGATAATGTAATACGTAAAAAAGTTTTTAACACTTATCATTCATATCATGCTTAATAAAAAATCTGTTAAGCCTTAGCCATAAGACATTGAGTGCAAAAACTTTTATTTTGTGCTTTAAGTACCTATATATTTTAAATATAATAATTGAATTAGAATTGAAAAGTGGTCCAAATAAATAACTATTGATGAGTCAGATCACGTTTATTTAGAAAGTTTTTAACAGATCCACAAATATTTTCTAAGGTAGCGCTAGAAAAAAAATAATGGAACTAGATACTACATTTTATTAAAAACTCCGATTTGTGTTATAAAAGTTACAACAGTAAAATCATTAACTCGGTGGTAATAGCATTGATTTTTTTTACACAAAGTTGTTTACCTACACAGTACTAAACTAACAATCTTACTAAGTTAAAAATTGTTAGGTAAGTAAAATTATTTTTACCTTAACATAGAGTTTTATCTGTATCACACAAATAAAATCCCATAATTAAAAAAAAATTACGAGTGCTAAAAAATTATCTCAATTGCTTTTTATGTTGCACTTATATGCTAATTTTTAACCTTTTCCATATTAAATTAAAATTTATTATTACATACCTAGCAAATGTACAATATGTTATAATAATATGATACACACATATTATGTACGATGTAAATTATTTTTTAACGATTGAGAAAGTAATATTAATTAAAAATATTTGAAAATGATGTACGTTCAAAATACTTAAAATTAACTGTGTTCAAAAATTATAACATTTTACACTTGAATGAACTTGCAATAACATGTTAAGTGTGCAGGTGTAGGATATACAAATATGCTGGCCATATCATGCCTATTTATGGCGTCGAATCACGGATTTGTCCGAAAAATAACTAAAACCACTCGAGTGAGTATAAGAATATACTTACCTTCAACGTACCATTAAGTATACCTATGCGTACATATTTATACACGACCACTGAGTCACCACTGTAATAGTAATTTATTATAAAATAAAATATTACCAATAATAATAATTACGTAATTGCCTTTGTCGTCGTTAAGTATTTATAACTACCTAAGAGTTGTCTTGTTGGGGTGGTATGAGGGTGAATACCTAACCTCAAATGTATAAAGTCATAAATTTATAAATATATATAAATAAATTTATCGCTACGCTCAGAATCTAAAATCTATATATGTGAAGTAATTATATCCGTTATTATTTCAATATTTTTGTTGTGTGTATGGTTAAAATAAGTAACTATAGTATAGGAACCTACTCTAATGTTTGAGTAAAAACGTCAAACAATCGACTATAGTCTTGACAAAAGAAAAAAATGTTCGTGTACATAACATGCATGACACGAATGTCGAACAAGGGCCTTTGATAATGTTATCGGTCAACTTAAATAGGTTTGTGGTATGTATATTATTCAAATAGCGTAAAAACCAAAGAAAAAACGAATCAAATAAGCACATATTATGTGGATGGGAATGTTCAAAAGAATCGAGGTCGCCACGCTCGATTTGGGCTCGCTATTTGTAGTCTGCGGGGTCTCGGAATCCACAGGGACTCGAAAAAACGAAAAAAAAAATGGTATAAAATAAAATAATAGCGTCACAATAACATCGTGAAAATCGTTTCGTTTCGTGAGCCGAAAAACAACAATCCGTCATTCCTACACACGCGTGCCTTAGTAGAAAACTGTACGACACAATATTTACGGAAACTCAGGATCTCACGTTACGAAGCGGACACGGTGAAACCCGAAAGCGCAAATCAACCTTTTTTTTCGATGACTCAAAAGCGCAAAATGAATTTACGCTTTTGTACCTTGGTAGTGGGATAAAAGCGAAAAAGAAAATTGTTTTGTTTGATACAATATTTTACTGACCTAAAGCGTGATGCTCGACGCTTTCCATGTATGGGTAC
Source organism: Diuraphis noxia (assembly GCF_037042655.1). NCBI lineage: Eukaryota > Metazoa > Arthropoda > Insecta > Hemiptera > Aphididae > Diuraphis > Diuraphis noxia. The sequence goes on from NW_028301712.1 coordinate 54,345,941, forward strand.
GCCAGTACGCGGCCTTATCCGTTCCACGACAGATTGCAGCAACGCATCGCGACGGTTATTGCATTTGTCTGTGTCTTATCGTTACACATTACGATGGCAGTTGATAATCATTTAAGATAATTATAGTCTATAATACACAATATAATATATAATAGTGTACCTATATAATATAAACTTACATATTAAATAGGATTTTTGATAACTATATAGCTTTGCGACTACACAGGTGCCTATATAGTCATATCTGACTTATATAACAATTATAATTATAATAATAATTATAATGCACAAATTAAATGTTGCCGGTTTCATCTCGGGCAAACCTGCAGGTATAGACAAATTACAAAATTGGGACTTAAAATTGAATACGACCAAAATGAATTAGAAATTTCACATCGGTTAAAGTATTTCTATGGATTGGCTTTTTACCGTGTTCTGAAATTTCTGAAGCATTTTATGAACTATTTTCTATTGCTCCGGACAAACAAAAGATATTAGCATTCTCAGATTATATTTTAGCGAATTTTATTGAAAATAACAGCAGATATCCACCACATCTCTGGGCTGAGCCACTCGAACGAGCCAAGGACTACCAATGGTCCAGAATCATATCACCGTCATTTGAAAGATCAATTTTATAACCCACACCCATCTATTTATAATTTTATTGAAGTGATTAAAGAACATCAAGCAGAAGTTTATTTAAAATTACAATCAAATGGTCAAAAATCTACGAATCGAAAATCTAAAGTCATCTCCAATACAAAAACTTGGACCTTGTATAAAGAAAAAAAAATGTCTATGTTGGAATACTTGAAAACAGTAGATTTCAAGTTTCAAATTTAAGGCGTTTAAATAAAAGCTCGTTGAATAAATCATTTACGAGTTTTCATCAAATAAAATTGCACACACAATATATATTGTATTGACCATATGGTCTACATAAAATAATTGCACCTAACAAATTTACTCGATATAATATATCATTTTTTTGTATTTTCATTTATACAAACAATTTTTACATATTTTTTATATTTTTTTAACGTTAAAAGTTTAAAATTTAAATATAAGCTTTTTTTATATATTTATTATAATTTACTTAGAGTACTACAAGACATTATTAATTACGCCTCTTTTAAGATAGTCCTAACCCTGTATAAAGTGAGAAGGAATTAGAGGCCGTATGTCATTTGTGCATCGTCTGCTTACCTGTACCAAATTATCGTACATCAAATGCGCATCAATATTCTTAACATTAGAAGATTATAACGAATTGTGTTAGGCACATGTTGTATAATATTATATAGATGATAAATAATTTAAGATTTTTAGAATAAAAAAATAATTTATATACATAAACATTTTTTTGTTCAAATGTTGACAAAATTCATCAAAAACTTGAAAATGTAAGTTACAAAATTACATTTTTACTTAGTATATTGTATATCACCTTATACATATTATGCAATATTCGAAAATTTAACATTACGTGAGTAAATTTAGGACCATAGTTAGAAAACAATTTGCACTTGGGGTACACATTTTTTTTTCATTTCTATTGTAGTATTGTTGAATAATTGTGATATGCAAAATTATGCAGGACCTTTTAAATCGTCAATATGCAAACGATGTATAATTCAAAATCGAACGATACGCAAATGTCTTACAAAAAAGGTTAAAATTAACAATAGTGATGCGCAAACGATAACCAGCGGAATTTGTGTTGTAAAAATATTGGAGCCGTTTAGGAATTAACCGGTTCGTTAGACCTTTTTTGATTGGAACCGTTTGGGAATTGACCTCTATGTAAAATGGGATGAGCCGTTTAGAGAAACAGGAGCCGAATGGGCTACCACCCCGAATATATCCTATATTTTTTTGCTCTTAATTTATACTTTATAGTGCAATACCGTTAACCGTATGAATAAGTTTGAAATGTAAATAACTTAAAATTTAACTAAATATTATGAAATTATCTCTGTAAATATAAAAGAATAATATGGCAAAGAGGTACCTAAGTAATGGCGAAAAGTTTCAGACTCCTAATATTGTTTATGAATTATAACTAAAATTGTTCGAGTATAAATCGTCATCGTACGTTTGAATAATATTATAAAGTGTGGCTTGGTGAGGCGCGGTCATACGCTCAATCTGCGGAAACGCACTGGTGTACGGTACGGCCGCAGTTGCTAGCTCCCGGATAGGTGACCACCCGGGATTTTTAGCAACATATCCTTGCCACACATACACAAACACGTGGTACAACCCTACCCACTTAAAAAAGAACCTACAAACTCAATACACAAAAAGAACCCCTACCATACCACCTCCACTCAATGGCCTATGTATAGCTAATGGCCTTAGTCGCCGGGCTTTAGATCAATAAAAAAAATAAAAATAAATATTATTAAGATAGGAACATTTTCATCCAATGACATGAAAATTTGAACTACAAACACTGAAAAAATTATTAACGCTTATTCATCTTAAACTTTTTTATTTTTATTCCAGTAACAAAAACTTATCAAAAATAACACTTTGAAATTTTATTTCATCGAAATTTGAACTATTTTTTTTATTTAGATTTAGTTGAAAACTTTTTCCATAATTTTCTTTCTACTTTTTCCCGATTATTTTATAAGGTGCTCGGGGTATTTTGACTTTTGACTCTTCAAATTATTGCCAAACCATTTAGTCACTACCTCATGGAACCGGAACTTGATTCGCCGGATGGACGGCTTTATAGCAAACAGTAAGAAAAAGCTAATCGTAAAAACCCGTTTTTAATAAATATTAAATAGGCACGTAAAAAGCAATGCACAGTTAAACTTTATGAGTTCGGAAAATATATATATTAATGTTAGCTGTAAGTATGTATAGAATGTTTTTTTTTATCGTAATCCAAACTCCATGTGATTTTCCATTTTTTTAAATTTTTTTATAATTCAAATATTATTACTCTTAAAAATGAAATAATTCATTATTATAATAAATATTATAGTGACTGGTTTGTGATAAAAAAAAAAATGATAATAACCCTCATAGATAGGTTCAATTTAATATACATTTTTTTTTTATTCATAGTAAAATAATATTCTAAATTAATCGAAATATGGGACTTAATTAATTTTTTTTCCAGTCATTTTATCTCAACTGGTATACCTCTATATATAATACTCGTATCATATTATCTATACATATCTAATAAGCGACATGTGTATATTCTTCGAAATCAAATAATTTTAAACTAAACTAAATATCACCCTTCACGATATCGTTTATAATGACATACATTGATTTTGCATATCAATGTCTTAATAATATATTGAACATCCTTACCTATTTAAATGGCTATTAAGACGCGATATTGTAATAACGACACAAATATTACATAGGTATGTACACTTACAGGACAATTTGTAAAAATTCCAATACAACATCTTAACTAAAAATTGAAACAATAACGTATTTACTTTTTATGCACTTTTTTATTTTTACTTAATGGCCTACGCGTGTTTAATTTAGAAAATATGTAAATAATTTTTCTTTTTTATTACTTTTCGTTTATAACGGATATCAGCTATAATAATAACATGTCTTAATTTGTCGTTATACCTAGTTGATCTATTTTTAAACGTTGTTTATGAAAAATATTTTATAGCTCTGTTTTTAGTGTAACTCACGACTCAAAGAAATGAGTTATTTGAGTGTAGTCGTTTTTTAAGAATTCATTATACAACGTTAATCTATAGTGTGTTGTATATAAATATATAATACGTGCCACGGTGATCTCTATACTCTTATATCATATGCTTCGGTTATAAATATAAATGGAACAAATTTTTAAATTATTTATATATAGATATTATGTTTGTAAAAATAATAACGATATATTTTTCATTGGATAAATATTCTGTACACGAATTAAATTATTCCAAGTAAATGGACAAACATCTTAAAGTGTAGGATGGTACTTACCCCACGGTATGATATCTCATATTATATTTTCCAAAAAATATATGTATATATTTTGGTTAACTTTGTTTTTATTTATTTATCTTTGATCTGAATCAATATAAAACAGCGGTTTCTTCTGAATTCTGAACGGAGAAATGTATCAATTTTACATTGATGTGTATTTTTTTTTTTTTTGTGAATAAGTAGGTCTACATGATAAGTATTCGAAATAATGCTTCGATTTTCATCTAAATAAGATACAAAAATATCTTTATTAGTTGGAAGTAAATCAAGTTTGTTAGTAAGTTTGGAGATAAAAATTAAAAGTTCCCTGTAGTTTTCAAAAGCGTTGGGAAACCGAAAAACAAAAAGTAAAGTTTGAAAACAGAAGTTCTTAAAAAATTACAGCAGACACATGAAATTTTCATTGAATGTTTATTATATTAACATTTTATAACATACAATTTTTAAAATATTTTAAATTATTTTAAACTATTTATAAACAGATGAAATTTCCAATTTTTAATTATTTTTTTTTATGCAACCAAAAAACTTGAAATGTAAACAAGATTCCTTACAATAACTTTGTCTTCTATTATTAAATTAAAATACCCACAGGAAAGTCAAATCAAATTTTTACGAGGGTTTAAAGTTTAATTTTTTTGATTGGATAATGGATATTAAGGAAATTTACTCGAATTCTCATTGAACGATTTTTTTACTATATATTATAATTAAAAAACGAATAATCGTAGGTGCATACAATTCACACAACACGTTTGTTCTAACTATTATTTCCTATATTTGATAAATTTTTTTAAATATTTTTGTCCACTTTGAGCTGTTAATGGGCAGTTATAAATTTATAATTTTCAATTTCTTAGTTTTTTTTCTATAAATGTACATAAAATGTTGTTAATTTGATCAAAAAACTTGAAAGTGTAATATAAATCTCTTTATATATTGTTGTTGATATATTGTTATAATAGCAGTGAGTATTTTTTTTCAGTAGCTAGTTAAAAAAAATTAAAATATATAGGCACAAATTTTATAAGTTAAAAATTTAACAAAAATGTATTAAATTAAAATTGTGTTGAATCAATTTTTGTTTGCAAAACATTGCATTCAAAGTTAATTCCACAGATAACAGTTATAATGATTTTCTGTTATTATTGTTTATGGTACTCAACTTTAATTGTACTATTTTAGTGTTCATCTCGCACATTCGATGTAATTCAAAATAATTGCACTCATATATTTAAATTATTAATCGTATGATAAATATTATTAACTGTCTTAACTGAATTAATATACATGGAATTAATAATTATTACCCTTTTTGTCAGATTTTTTATATACCTGAAGCCTGAAAACTATAAACTCCATTTACTAAACACACATTTACAGCAACAGAATTTCCCATAAAGAATTTAAGTTTAACATTGCATATTATTATTCTTTTGCATCAATTTTCCATTAAAACGGCTCTGAAACAATCATTTTAATAATTGATTTTTCGCACTCAAGTATGGTTTGGTATGGTTAATTATTATTATTTACAATTATGTGTTTTGCATTTAATTCAACCGCATTCGGCTATACTTAATATTTTTCCTTGACACATCATGCTACTCAGAACAGTGAGATACCACTGAAGATCGCCTGGAAAAAATCAAACGAATGTGTATCAAACTTGATAAATATACCGCGATATATATTACTATAGGGTGTCAACACTGTCAACAGTGTCAACCATGACAGAATCATTCTTTACTGTTAAACAAAAAATAATCAAACGTGAGGAACTGTTATTTTATTAGACTCCGTAAATATGGTAATGAATACGACGTAATAAATAATATAGTACTATGTTCCAACTGTTCCAACTTTCCAAGGTTCGCCTTTTAATTACTCCCACGCACTAATTTCTCGATTACTCACCGTGTCCACGTCAAAATCCTTCCCTCTGAGTTTGGTAAGTACTGCCCTTGACATAGGTAGTACCTATAGCATAATAACAATAACTTACACTTTGTTCATTTATTATTGGAGGTGAAAGAATGCGTCCTTTGAACTGATTGGTTCCTCTTGGAAATTATTTTCTCCTTGGACTGCTCTCCGTGAATAAGCCCTACTGTGCTCTATTCCACGAACATTGTCCCTTAAATAATATTTTTAGATGGATTGCTCGTATAACTAAATGGATGGATAATTGTCGTAAATGTCTCGATTGGGTCAAACGTGGTTCGTCAGCTAGTTTCGTATTATTCAAATACGTCAGAAAATCATTTTTTTTTTTATTCGATATCAGACACCACATTTCTGTGTAGTGGTCGTTGTGTAGGACACGACAATCATCGATACCACAATTATTATTATTTTAACGACGAAGCACGTGCGTTGCAATCTTTATAGACTTGTTGAAAAAGATAGGTATAGTGAATTAGTTATGTACTTGACTTGTTACTTTAGATTTTTTTTTTTTTTTAGCATTATAGACCATTTAGGCCCTTTGCTGCCAATATCAAATTCTTCCACTCTTCTCTATTATATGCATGCATTAGGTCTCCATGCCAATCTGGTCTTAACTCCTGGATATCTCTTTTGACTACATCTATCCAACGCTGTTTCGGTCTGCCGCGAGGTCTTTTCCTGTTCAAGTTGTTTACAAGTACCTTCTTGACAATTCTATTATCCGCTCTCCAAACGTGACCAGCCCACTCCAGTCTAGTGCCTTTTACAAATTGTACTATATTTCCTTTTCCATATAATTGTTGTATTTGTTCGTTTGACCTTTTCTCCCACAGTTGGGTATCAGGATTATATACGGGACCATAGATTTTTCTTAACACCTTTCCTTTCAAATATATTAAGTTTATTCTCATCTCCTGCTGTTGTAGCCCAAGTACAGCATGCATAAGTCACAACTGGTCTGAGGTACGTAGTATATAGCTTCTCTTTATTTTTCCTAGATAATAATTTTGACCTAAACAGATGTGACATAGCAAAGTAACATCCATTCCCAGCTTTTAAACGGAGTTTTATTTCATTATGCATACAGTTTCTATTATTTATGTTGACTCCGAGATATTTGAAATCATGTACTTGTTAAAATGATATCCCATCGACTTCCAAGTCTGCATCATCTTCATTATCTCGTGCTTCTCTTGTCATGAACATATATTTGGTCTTCTCCTGGTTTATAGACAACCCTATATGTTTTGCATACTTTCATTAGATTTGACATACTGTTTACGGTATCTTGCTTCGTATCGCCTAAAATTAACTTACTTTAGTTACTTTAGATTATAAAAAAAGAATATTTTATTCATACAAATTTAAATGATAAAATAATTAAATGCGCAGTCGTAAGTTTATTAGACCTTCGACTGATCTTCTAAATAATACTGGGTGATTGCTTTGCCCGCATTTATATGGGTTCTATCAATGACTTATGGTGTGTGGTATCGTTCATTTTAATATTACTTCCAGATGTTGTCAAATTGCATTATTATGTGAATAGGTAAAAACAACTTGTTGTTTTCGCCTTTTATCTGTGCAACTTAGTGTTATTTAGGCTTTGCAAGTACACCATGTTATGACTATTAATTCCTACATTATATATCTTATAAATTATACTAAATGTATAATTTATTATCTTTAAAACCTATAATATTAAAATTCATAAGATAACTATATTGAGTTTTGAGTTTACTACAACGATATGGGTGGATCCAACATTCGGGGAAAGTGATTTCAATCATCGCCACCTTCCATAGATGAAAATTATTTAACATTTACTCAATGGGGCACGGTATAAAAATATACTATACCAGCTATCTTACGTAAATGTAATAAATAATAATGTACTTGATTTACGTCCAGGTGGAGGCTGAGAGATGCAAATTTCTGACAGATTTAAAAGAAGCTCTTATAAAAACATTTCATTCAACATTTTCTTCGAAACGTAGTACGTTAGATACAACGCCTAATGTTGAGGAAAATATGTCAAAAGCAAATATTATGGGTCTATGAAACCTTTATTTTGATTTATTGAATTGGACGGACTCCCTGCAACAATCAGACAAGTCCATATTTTTAAATTGTTCATAACTATTTCAAAATTTGTTCCCGGCTATTTATCCCCACAAAAAATAATTAATGGGTTACGGGGTTTATGATAATTTAATAGAAATATTTATTCTACATAGAAAAGTAATGAAAATTGATTTCATTGAAGTACCTACTATACGAATTGCCAAATTTGCTGTAAAATAAAATTTTCATGAAATTTAAATGGACAGCCAGAGGTTAAAGTGGGAAAAAATTCCAGAGGGGACTAATGTTTCCAAAAAGTTTTAAGCGTTCCATATATAATTTTATGTATAATGTCTAATGTATAAAATCCTAATTTGTTAAAGGGGACGCTTTTTAACCGCCGTCAGAGGTAAGGGGACTGAGTCCTCCTGCGTCCCCCCCCCACTTTAACCCCTGTGGACAGCTAGTGCGGAGCTACAGAAATTGTCTTATTTTACTGTCAAAAAAGTTCACGCTGCCACTGTGCACAACAACTTATTATGAATAAAGTACACTGTTAAAAGTCGTCCAGTTATAAGTATTAAAGTAATAGTTACGCGTATCAAAACTTGTAAAATATTCAAAGTTCAACTTTGCAAGATAAATATGCATATCTAATGTATGTATTCAGCCATATAGTTTTATAATATATTAATATGTTTAACTTCCAAGATGAAAAAACTACATTATAACTTTTTTTTAAAGCTGTTTTCTAATTTGATAACTAAAATCGTAATTTACAGTTATTATTTTCAAATATGGGTAGGTATAGATACTTTATAAATATATATATATAATAAATATTAGAAATGCCTAAGTTAGTATTTATTTTATCAAAGTAAATGTAAAAATGTTTTTCGATATTATTTTTAGTAATAGTTATGTAATAATATAATAGGTACTATAAGTTTGAGGATTTTAAACATAAGTACCTATCTACCAAGATATATACGCAATTACCTACATATGTTCATGTTTTTTCTTACAAGCTCAAGTTTTTGATTAGTAAGAATGAGTTAAAATGTATTGCTATGTTTGCAGCGTTAATTTTGAATAATTTTGAATTTAATCCTTACACTAAATACAGTTCAACACATCTGCCATACCTCACACACACACAATAAACTTTGTTTTTTACTATTTTGTCTAGGTACAATATGATAGAATAACCAAAAAATATTAAAAGTTCAATGCTAAAAAAACGAATGATTATAGTTTTAAATAATTTATTATAGGTATTATATGACATGTATTAGTTTACCTATTACAAAATCCACAAAATACATTACAGCGGATTATTTAAAAAATAAAGCCTTATTTAAATAATTAAATTGCTTTTTCAATCTATACACAGAAAAGGAAATAATAATTGTTTATTTTTGTGATAAACGCAGCTCTGTTCATATCCGTTGCAAAAAAAAAAAAAAAGCATTTAACTTGTAGGCAGCAAACTGCGGTAAACAACGTTATAATGTTATCGTTGTGTAGGTCTGCGGTAAACCCTGAAGATGACAATGTTGACACTTGACAACATTATCACCTCCTCTGTCTGCTCTGAATTTTAAAGGTGATTTCAGTTTTTTCGTATAATAGATAATTAATATTAAATTTTTAACTTATCGTATTGTAATTTATATTTTATAGTATGACTCATGTATTATAATTCAATTTTTAACTATTTGTAACAATTTTTATATAGAATGTGTAACCTCATATTTTTCAAGTTATTTATAAGGTAAATATTGAAAATTGAAATACATGAATACAATCAGCACCCAAATTGTGGAGCCCAATTACGTTATATAATTAAGTACACAACACAGCTGGATTAATCAAAATAGTGAATTTTTTTTCCATATGGCAAAGTAATGAATATATAGTAACTATACTATATTATTAAATTATATTGACCAAAATGTCTTCATTGTTTTTTTACGCAAAAACGCTTATTAACATACCATTTTATAACCTTACTAGTTCAGTAGGTCTACTAATAATTATGTAAAAATGAAATAAAAATAGGAAGAATAAAAAACTATTGTTCATCAGTTTTTTTTTTTTTTTTTTACTATCAAATAAATTCAAATATACAAAACTGATAATAATAAACAAAAATGTATATGATGTAGATTATTCATATATTTTATAGTAAAAATTAATAATTGTTTACATGACAAAGAATTAAAATATTATAAGAACATTTTCTTTTATTGTACAAAGTTGTTCTCTTACAAAATTAATGTTTTAAAATTAAGTCCTAATATTTAATCTGACTCACTTTCGGCAGATTCATAATCGCCAACGTCAATATTCATTTTATATTCTTGATCACAACCCATGTACGCATCACTCATGAAATACAAAGTATAAGAGTAATTTCCTAAGACAAAATCACAAAGTTAATAACAAATCATTGAAATATTACATTAATGACTCACCTGGATTGGGTGCTACAAAATCTAATTTCACTTTAGCTTTTTGTTGTAGTGTTAATCTTTTGATTGATAGCAAGGAGTTATTTTTAGGATCTCCTATTACTAACCACCAACCTTCTTCCCTTTTCTATAATAATTAATTATATAATGTTAACAAATTGGGTTATTAACTTTATTTAAATTCTTTTTAAATACTTACTTGTGGGAAGAAGGGAGCAATAACAGGGCCAACAACTTCGTCTTCTCTTTCTAAACTTACAGTGACATTTACACTGGAACCAGCAGATATGCGGTTTTTGTTTGCTACCTCGTAACTTAATTCAATATTAGGATAACGGTTACAGAATCTAGCAACATCAGCCATTTCACTATCGCTAAGCTGCAGTAACTTAGTACGGTCTTCATCTTCCAGTTCCATTATATCAAAAACTGTTTCTATACCCTAATAGTACAATTCAAATAAGTATTTTATGTTTCAGGCTATATAATTACATGAGAAAAATATCTACCTTGTCTGTACATCTCTTAATAATATCTGTTGTAAAATGAGGTAATTGTTTAAGATATGAATCTTTAGCCCACATTGCTTGAGTAATCATTTGAGCTAGTTCCATTGCAGCAACAGCTGGAGATAACCAACCATTAGAACTAAGTACATCAACACAAGCTTGAATTAAACGTATTGCCTGTTAAAAAAAGGTGAATGTGCATATTATATAAACTGTATCAATGAATAGTAAAAATAAATATTATTATTATTATATTAATTACTCTAGCCAATATGACTTCAGTATCTCCTTGTAATTCTGCACCAAGTTGTAAACGTGATAAATGAGCTTGAAGTAACAAATTAACCTTGACATGAGGATCATTGTACCGTATAGATGTTTGGCCAGAAGCTGGTTGCAACTTATTTGGCAAACGCTGGGCAAGACTTTTAAGTAATGTATCTTCACGATGTCTAACAGGTATCTTTTCATACTCAGCCGCCGAACTAATAATTTCCAACAGCCCCCGAATTTTGGTTTTATTGTTGAGTGATAATGAAAATAATTCTAAAAAATGTATTCAGAAAGTGTTGTTTAGATATAGCAACATAAATTTAATTTGCTCTACATTACCAATAGTTGTATAGTTGATATAATAATAAGCAGCAATCATCCCCAAATTTAATGGAATACAGTCAATCTCATCTTCAATACTGATACACTAAATATAATATTTAAACTTTAATATATAATAATATAATTTGACTTTCAAAAAATTATAGGCCTAATACAAATATAAAATTATAAACCAATTTTAGATTATAAATGCATACCTTTGATTGATTTAAGTCATTTAATGTAGTCTCAACCAGTTCTGACAGATAATCTGATAAATGTCTATGTGAAACTCCTTGTAAATTATAATAATTGGCATTTTGAGTAAGTCGCCTATAAAGGAATGTCCAAGTCATATAATCAACTGCATCCTGTTTATTCTCAATGGTTTTTGTTACAATTTCAGCATTAAAATGATCGTGTAATCGATGATCCAAATGACTCTGAATCATTTAAAAAAAGAAAACATGATAATAAATGTACATTATGTGCATTAAATTATTAAACTATAAACTTACTTCTACCGGTAATGGTTCGTTTAAGAACTTCTTAAAGAAATCTTTTTTTGATGATTGACACATCAATACACATTTAGAATCATCATCATCTAATGGTCGATTAGCTCTTCCTACCATTTGAATAACATCAGTTATAGGATAATCTTCATAACTGGAGATAAAAAAAAAAAAAACGAAACATATCAAATTCTGAATGTCCAATTTTTTTTTTTAATTTAATATTTACGCATGTGTTTTTCCATCATAGAACTGTGTATCCATAATAATAACCAAATGAGATGTAATACTTAAAGCCCAACAAAGACTTCTTGTGACAACTACCACTTGAATGGCTCCAGTGAAAAATAGTTGTTGAACCCATCTTTGATCTTGAGAACTAACACCTTCATGTAAATATGCCACTCCTTGAAGAAGAGTCTCTTTCAATGTCTAAATCATTAAGTTTAATAGATTTAAAAAAATATCAAACAAATTTGTAAATTGTTTATTTAATAATACTTTATCAGAAATTTTCTCAACAAATGGCTTGATATCATCTTCTTCAGCATGGATAAAACGGTTGGATTGGTTATCAGCAGCAGTATATGTTAATAGATCAATAGCTGTAAGTCGAGCCTGTTTTCTTGATGGAACAAATATTATAACTGGTTTTTCCAAACTGTACTTTAGTATAGCATTGTATGTTGGTTTTCCCATAGCTACTAATCTGGTAGCATTGTGAGTGACATTGTAGCCCTAAACAATTTAAATAATCAAGAGATATTTCTCTTTTTAGTATGAACCATAAATATTATAGTAATAATAAGCGTTAGAATTAAGTTAAAAACAGCTTAAATTTAATTAATTATATTATGAAATCAATAAATTGTATAGTAAGTATTACTTGCACATGAAGTTCTAATGGTACAGGTCTGACACTGGGATGAAAATTGAATGTGGTGGTAGCTGGAGCTCCCAACCACAGTGCTAAATCTCTGGCATCAGCTAATGGAGCAGATAAAGCAACAACACGCATTTGTTTTTCAGTTTGAGAAGCAATATACCGCATTCTAGAGCAAACAATTTCTAATACTGGTCCATCTTCACCACCAATTAACTACAAATATATAAACCAATTACTATTAAGTATTCATAGTAAATACACTAATAATATTGATTAAAGATATGAAAATTACCTGAAGTTCATCAACAATAAAAAGATTGATGTTTTGGACATTTTTCCTTTGTTTCCATCTACGAGATAATACATCCCACTTTTCAGCTGTTGTCACAATTATTTGTCCTTTAGCTAACAACTAAAAACAGAAATAATTTAATATAGATTACTGATAAAAACAATTCCCATACAATAAAATTTAGCACTATAATCACACAGCTATACTAATTGATAGTCATATTTAGTGACTATATGTCAACAAACCAGAAATTCATACAAAAATAATGGTAATTGTGGCAATGTCATACTGTCTTATTATTATTGTCTATATTATAGGCATATTAATATCAGGTCAGAAGCTATTAAGTAAAACTTGTTCACAAAAATATGTATTATGCACCTATTTACTGATAGCTGATGGGCAGCAACTGTACATAACACTGCTGATGCTCTTTGTTTTATAGTTTTTATAAATTATTAACTTATATTATATTATTTATATTATAACAAGCACATATCCAAGATCAATTTTCCGGGAGGGGGGGGAGACCCCTAAATCTCCTCCTGTATACAGGCCTGTATTACAATACAAATACACATAAAATTAATATGCATAATAATAAATAAGTCACCTCTGGTTGTGCTTGAATCTTTAAATATTGTTCTAAACATCATTGATCTTGTATAATACACTTTCTTAATAAAGTTAAGGTTAAATATTTTAATTTCGATGACTTTGCCTTGGATAGACAAATCAACTTATTAGTTAAGAGTGACATTGTAGGCAACAAAATTATAACCCTCACACAATTAAAGCAATGTACATAATAAATATAATAATACATTAACATTCTTAATAAAAATAACACCAAACTTATTGCTTGCACTACTAAGTATTAATTAAATACATGATAATATTGAAGGAATTACCTTTAAATCTGTACCGATTTCTCCTGTTAACAGAACAACTTTTCTAGCAAGACCAATTCCAAAAATAACATGCCAACTAGAATAAATAAGTTCGGCTTGTGATTCTTTAGCTACTAAATAAACACAACGATGATCTGGATTTTGACTTAGGAGACGATACAGTGCAAATTCAGCTATAGCAGTTTTTCCAGATCCGGTTGGAGCACCAATAAACACATTTTCATCACTATTATATACTGCATTAAATACTTGTGTCTGAATAGGATTGAATTGATGAAATCTCTCAGCGTAAAGTTCCTCAAACACTTTGTTACGTAAGGCAGATACCTAGAATGAAAATTTATGATAACCCAATAGTTTATTATATCATACGTCAAAATGAGCAAAAATTTACAGGAAGTGGCTGCAAGTCCAAAAGTTCAGTAGGCGGAACATTTTTTTCTGGAAGTAGCAAATGTCTAAACGAAACAGGTAATTGAGTTTCTGAACCAATCCAACGATCAGAAACAATTCTGTAAGAAAAACATGTATGATACTAGGCTAAGTTATATACATAAAATTAGCAGATAAAATATTAAATGTAAATGCTAAAAATTAAAAAAAAAACTGTTTACCGTAAGAAGTACTGAGGCGGTAAAGGTTCAAAAACAGGGACAAAAAATTTAAGCATATGTTCATCGGTAGCATATTTTGCTTTTAATAAAAAGAATTCATGATGAAGAATCACTTCGGAATCCACGTCTTCAACCAACACCCAAAATGCTTCAGAATTTCCATGTAATTTTTCATCCCACTGAAAGTCAGGAGTAATTGTCAATTCTACTCTTAATGTTGATCTAAAACAATGAAACAAATATTGATTAGTTTCACTATTTTAAGATAAATTTAAAGGTTTGTTATTACCTAGTTACTGGTTGGATATGTGTGGACAATTCTAATTTTGGAAATTGATGAACATATCTATGAATTGTTTTTCCAAGTTTGGGAACGCGAATTAATTCACCAATCTCACTAGGACCAAGATCATATAATCTTTCCCAGGGGAAATTCTTTTTTTCAATTTTTCTAACAATTTCTTCGGGCATTTTTCTAAATTGTCTTAATGGTGACATGCTTTGCCACATACGTCGATCAATCATCTTACAGAGACTAAGGGCTTTATCAGCTAGCTGCGCCCAACCGCGATGCAAAACAATTTCAAAAATAGCACGCATTAAACGAGCAGCAGATTGAGTCACAAATACCATATCAGACATCAATGCAAAACCTTCAAGTTTCAACTGAGATATATATGCTTGAAGCAGTATATTTATCTAATTTTAAATTAATATACAAATTATTATGAATTATAATACACAAAAATTAACTAGAAATAAATATTCTTACCTTGGCACTAGGTTCTTCAATACCTTCTTTAATAGGAATCGGTACTCGTTCCATTAATTTTTGTAATTCTAATTTTTCTTCATCTCTCACTCCAATATGACGAAATTCTCCCGATAACGAGAATACTCTAAATAATTCAATTTCACTCAATGTTGGTTTTAACAATTGGTTATATGTAGCCATAGTGTCATGAGTACAATAGTAATGACTAGCAATACGCCCAAGTTCAGTTACCTGTAATAATTAATAATTGTATAACACACACATTTATAATATTCCACATCACAGTATAAAGATTAAAAATTGTAATAATACCTGGAAATAACCAGACTTTCTGTCATATTTAATGAGATTACTTCTTTCTAATTGTATTGCAGCAGTGTGAATAATATCTGCTCTATGCGTCTCTAATAATGGATCTACTTCCAACTTCTCTGGAGTAATAGTGTACAAAGCAGGAGAACGTAGCATACGGATATACAAATAACTATAACCCAACCATGTTACAGCTTCTTTAACACTTTGTATAGTACCTAACAAATAAAAACTGTTAGTTTCCATTTTAATTAAAAAATAACTATTTAAAATACTAACCAAGTACAATTTCTGCATTTAACATATCTGGTAGTTTTGAAACCATTTGTGATTCAATTGGAAGCTGTTGATTCAATAAAGACAAGTAATATTGAAGTTCACTGTGATTTGTAATAAGTATGCCTTCACCTTTTGTATCATATTGAGGACGTCCAGCTCGACCCAACATCTAAAAAGAAAAGTTTATATCAAAAAAAATGTAACTTCAAAAGTATTGCACACTAAAAATTAAAATATAATACTTGTAAAACATCTAATGCACCAAGTTCTACCCAACGACCCTTTTCTGGACTATAAACTTGAGTTCCTTTAATTATAACAGTATGAGCAGGTAAATTCACTCCCCAAGCCAAAGTTGCAGTAGATATTAGTACTTGAATATGCCGATCAGCAAATAAATCTTCAACTAAAGTTCTGTCCACGCGGGTCATACCAGCATGATGAATAGCGAAGCCATAAGGAAGTAAATCTCTAAGTTCTTGATTCTTAAACAAAAATAAAAATATTTTATATTAATTATTAGAAAAAATTAAGCAAAAATATATTTGTGTTTACTTTGACTTGTTCAGCTTCAGTGCGCAGAACTTCCATAGATGCAGATCCTTCACGTAAGAATTGTCCAAGAGTATCCTTTTCCAAACACATATCCCTAATAGCTCTTGCAGTTTTACCTGTATATAATTATAAACTACTAAAATTTGGCCATTTTATGATAATAAGAAAATTACCTGTTTCTTTTCTAGAATGAACAAATACTAAAATCTGATTACGCCCAGCATGCTCCATAATTTTCTCATAAACGATTTCGTTCATAACTTGGAAACGTTTGACAGCTTTTTTTTCTGTAATACCTATGTACTGTTGTTCTAAAGGAACTGGTCTAAATGAATTATCAAAATAAAACAGCCCCTGAAAGTTATATATATTCATGAGCATTGCAAATAAATATTCTCAATTACTTTGTTAATTATATTTACTTACACTATCAGGATTAACTCTGAGTAATGTTGCAACATCTTGATAGTTAGGTAATGTAGCACTAAGTCCAACTAAACGAACATCTTCTTGTATAGTTTCTATATTACGAATTGTTCTGGCAACTAGAGCTTCAAGGACAGGTCCACGTTCATCATGTAATAAATGTATTTCATCCTAAAACAAAAATATTAGCTCTAAAATACAATAATATAAAAGTATGCAATATAATGGGTTTATGCTTACAATAATAATTAGTCTCACTAATGATACAAAAGTTTTTTCACCACCTTTCCTAGTTATAATATCCCATTTTTCTGGAGTACAAACAATAATTTGTGTAGCTTGTATCTGCTCACGCGTTAGTTGATGATCACCAGTTAATTCAGATACTGTTAGATTATAACTACTTAACCTCTGTAAATTAATATAGATATTAAATTATTTCAAAATATAGATGAGTACTACACTTTCCTAGTGATTTATACCTTTCCAAAACTTCCAACCATTTCTTGTACTAATGATCTCATAGGAGCTATATAAATGATTTTGAATTCATCAGCATTTATAGTACCATCGCTATTAATATGTTTTCCAATTTCTCTCAGCATACACAATAGGGCAACATTTGTTTTACCAGCACCCTAGAAATAAATTATAAAATACAAATTATATTTAATAGTAAATTATTTTAAATTTATAATTACTGTAGGTGCACAAAGCAACAAATTTTCATCAGATTCTAAAGCACTTTTTTGGAGCCTTGACTGTATTCTATTAAGAGTTTTGAAATCTTCAAAAGCAGGTTGTACATACTTTGGTAACTTGTCAATGGGTACTAAAGACTCATCCTGATTATAAGGCTTAGGTTTTAATGCGGGCACATGAACTTCTTCATAACCTTTTGATATAGAAATATTTATTATTAATTGTATGATAAATATTTATCTATCATTTATCAAATACCTTTCCGTTGTTTTCTGAATGATCCATCTGGAAGCTGACATCTTTTATTAGACATAAAATGAGATCCTTGAGCAAATATTAAATCATCCAAATCTAAAACTTTTCTGGTACCAGCTACTTGTTGTTTAAGATCACCAGTACTCATGTCATCATCGTCTTCATCAGCAGCACGTCTCTTCTTATTAGCAGCACTTGCGCTGCTTTCTTTGATATCATCTACCTCTTTGGTATCCATTTGACGTAAAATCTTTGATAAAAATGGATCAGATTCCATTTTTTTACGCAAAGCTGCACGTTCAGACTCACTCTGTGATGATGCCAATAGTGTGCAATACAAAACTAAAAATAATTATACATTAAATTATGTAATATTAAACAAAATATAGAAATTATCATACTCATGAGTCGATTTTTTTTCAATATTTTAATGAAATCAAAGCAATCATAGCCAAGTAAGAGAACTAGTTGATTTTCACAATCTCGATCATCGCCAGCATTTTTCAATACAGATAATACTTCAGCTGCTTTAGCTTGAGATGCCATAGCATCACTATAATACTTAGACAAACTTCGTTGAAGCCAATAAGCATCAATATCTAGTGCATGCAGATTTTTTTCTTTTTTAGCTTGTTCAACAGGCTTTTTCCCAGAGCGTTTGTCCAGCTAAAAATAGTAACAATGAAGTCTTCAAATTAAATGTAATTAATAATAACAAAATAACTTACATTTTCTGCATGAATAGTAGCATCTAATTTTGATTCTTCACCTTCATCTTCATGATCATCGCCTTCACGAATTTCACCATACACGTCTTCATCATCTTCTTCCTCACTTTCTTCAAATTGGACGTTGATACCGTATGTTTCATCAATGTTATCTTCTATAGACAAATTACTTTTCAAAAATAAACTCTTCAAGTATCAAAATAAATATGAAATAAAGTTTACCTGTATTGGCTGCGCCTTTTTCATCAGTTCCAAAATCAGTAATTTTTTTCCCTAAATTTACTAAAAGTGCAAATCGTTCATCAGCTAAAGAACCCAGTAAACTTTCGGTATCAGATTTTTTCTCCTTATCCTTGAGACGATCATTTTTTAGTACAGCTAAAACTTCGTCAGCAGCACCACACAAAATATCTCTGGGCTAAAATTGTACAATTTATTTATCATCTAAAAGTTAATTAATTTATGAAGTTTAAGATATTCTAATATTGTTAGAATCTAACCTGATCACCAAGAGCCTCCTGAATAAAACTTAGTAACACTTCATATGTTTGTCTAGTCTCCTGTGTTTTAGGTCTGTACATAATTCCAACCATCTCATCAACACCATCTGATAACAGAGTAGTTCCTTTCATTCGAGCAAAGTCATATTGTGCTTCGTCACGCTTTTGTCTCCTGAGTAACACAAAATGAAATTTAATAGTAAAAATATGAGTATATGATAAAGTTATACTAACTTAGCTTTTCTTTCTTCTGCTTTCACAGGTTTAGTTCTTTGAAAACGATCACCCATCTTTGTACCTTCCAATTTTCCAACCAATGAACATACTTCACCTGTGGCCTCATCGCGGTTACGTCGATCAATGAGTCGCACATCAGCTTGTAATACAAGATTAGAATTCTAGAATTAATTGTAAAAATTGAATAACCACTGAAATAATAATTTGTTTTACCGTTTAGTGACACTTTTTACTTACCGCTTTGTACTCATATTGAAGCTGACGGGCAGCTGCGTCGGCCATGATTAATTATTAATTTTTAATCGTCAAATATTTTGGTTTATTTTTAATTGTCAAGCACTAAAATCATTATAAGATAATAATAAATACTGTAAAAAAATAAAAACGTTTCTTAACGTTCAAACGCAACTTGAACGTATAATATCAATATCAAAGTAGGAAAGTGAGTATTAGAGATACAACATACAAAACGAGTATGAGAGCCGATCAGAAACGAAATCCGCGTGATTTGTTTATGCCGCTTATCAATCATTCAATGATGCCAACTATACATTTTTAATCATCTAACCTTTTCTTTCTTTTGTCACACTGTACGAAAGAACAGCGATTTGAAATTTAACGTTGTCCTTGTCACACAATATTTATTTTACGGTATATAAATATTATAATTTTAATTTTAATTATAAAAATAGTTGTTACTTTGATAGGTATAACGTTTGTCTGTCTGTCGTCTGTCGTATGTTTGTTAGCTAGAAAGTTAGTGTATTTTTCAACTTTTAAAAAATTAAGGATAACTGAAGGGTAGGTCACACATTAATTTAATTTTTTGTCTTCCTAAAATGTAGTCACTAAACAGTAAACACTGGTGTGACATTGTCAACCAGGCATCAACATAATCTTATAAATAATTAAAACCTTACGTACTATTTTAATTTAATAATTAAACAAATTATTTAATTGAATATTGTAAAAATTATTGATAAAAAACTTCAAAAACTTCATATTTTTCGTTACGCGTATTGTTTTTAAAAAAAATATTTACATTTGAATATTTTTAATTTTTTTTTTTTAAATATGTAGTTTTTAATGTTTAATAAATTGCTAAAATCAAAACTTACCTAATATACTTACTTTTGAAATTTTTGCAAGTAAAAATTGAAAAACACAATTTTCAAGATTCATAATAAATCCTTTCTAAAATTAGCTGAAAATCGGTTTGTTTAATATATTTATTTTTTTACTATGTACAGTTTTTGATGAAAAGGTTTTTAGAGAATTCAGAATTGTGCAATCTAGCTTAGTTTTAGGGTTACAGGTATTAAAAGTTTCCTAATTTATGAAAAAATGTAATGCAGGTAAACAGGTAGTTACAAATTTACAATTTTATTTAAAAAATCCGTGTTTTTAATACTGATTTAGGAACTGTTTGAACTTAGTAAGTAGGTACTGTAAGTTGTAACCTTGCCAGTTAAAGTAACATTAGTATATTATAGTGACTCCCTTCGCCTGCCGGCTTTGGTCGTAAAACTCGCGGTCCTCTGATCGTCCCCCAACCCTTAGGGGGCTTAAATAGCCAACCTATGGTAGGGGGAGGGGCGTCACCTTCGTGGTCACGGGGGGGGAGGAAAGCATACCTACCCTACGGGCAGACGGATAATCTAACAAGTACCTATAACCTGAACCTCGTTATTTAAAGTAACACAAGTATAATCGCTCCTGTTTTCAAACTCAACGGACAATTTATGAGAAAATGTAATACAGGGAAAAAAGAAGTTACAATTTTATTTAAAAATTATTAATTAAAAAAATCATCTTCCTCATCGTTTGAACCAGAATCAGAATTGTTTGGTGTTTTTTCTGACGTTTCTGTGTCGAAAATTAATCCATTTGGATCATACACTTGTGCTGCAAGTTTGAAAAATTCAACCAAAGAGTTTATGCCCAAAGAACGACATCCCTTTAGGAACATATATTTGGCCAAATACCCTGCATAAAAATGTTTTTCCCAGAGTACTGTGCCATAGAAGCTTTGGCATGACGCCACATAATTTCTTCGACGTTATTAGTATTAAGTGTGCGCCACTTAGCTACCGGGTTCTTAAATTCTATTGAATGGATTACCGTCAAATTACTATATTATCCTTCGTCTATAAACAGTCATAACACTAAAAACATTGAACTCATTTAAATTTAACACATTTGAATTAAATCAATCAAAACACAAACTTACTTTCCAACAATCACTCATTTAATATGCATCAAAAAAAGTTGTAAATTGTGAATACATTTTTAATATTGCATACTTATTACTTAAGACTTAAAAAATTATTTTAAATATAATAGATACAAATAACTTCGAGAATTATGTATATGAGTGTTGTTTGTTAACATAATATTTTTCAAATTAACTGGAGTAAAATACATTAACTTTCTAACTAGTTAAAATCCATAATTGTTGGTTCACAGATAATATAAATTAAAAAATTTAGCATGTTGCTGATAACATTTGTATAATTTGTCAGAATAAAACTAAAAAAGGCGGGTAAGTCGTGGATGTCACTCTGCTGTACAGTAGGTTACAAGTGGGTTACTGTAATGGATGGAATTAAATTTGAATCCAATGATATTATATCATTGTATATTTGTATACGAAAAACGATTCTGAGTAAAGACGGTTTATCTGTCTAGAATATATTATAGATTATTGAAAATTTTCAAATCTTAGATTTAAAAAGAAAATTTTTTATGAATTTCTAGTTTAAAATAATTTGCGAATTTTCGTGATTTTTACACATGTTGTCAAAATTCAAACTTTGAATGTTTATAAAAAAAAATTGTGCTAATATATATTTCTATTATTTTTCACCTGCTATATTGTAAAAATATGTTAGGAGCCTTGTATTAAATTTTAAGATCTTAGATATAAAAGGAAAATTTTTTATGAATTTCTAGCATAAAATAATTTACGAATTTTCGTAACCTTTACATAATATGTTGTCAAAATTCAAAATTTGAATGCTTATAAAAAAAAATTGTGACTATGTATTTCTTTTATTTTTCAATTGCTATTGTAAAAATATGTTAGAAGTCTTGTATTAAATTTTCAAATCTTAGAATTAAGAAGAAAAACTTTTATGAATTTCTATCTTAGATAATTTGAACATTGCCGTAATTTTTACGTATTTAGTCAAAATTTGAACTTTAAATGCTTATAAAAAAAAATCGTGCCTATGTATTTTTAATAATTTTAAACTGCTATTGTTACAATATGTTAGAAGCCTTGTATTAAATTTTCAAGCTTTTCTACCGAACAAATAAATTTTTATCGATATTTATAGAAAAAAGTTGAAAAATTAAAATTTCAGTAAACAGCTCAAAACAAATTTAAATATTTTGAAAATTTTATCAAATATAGAAAATGCCTATATAAACATTCAGTCAATTTCAAGTATCTGCGGTCATTTGTTTTAGAGTTAGTTATTTTGGATAAGGAAATCGCTAAAAGTGAAAATCCAATGTTGTAAAAATTTAAATTTCAAATGCTCATAAAAATTTAATTTGAATTTCCGGTTTTTATTTTTATTTTTTATTTGTGATAATGATTAAAAAACTTTTAAGTAATCTTGTATTAAATTTTCAATTATTAGATTTAAAAAGTAAATTTTTTATGAATTTCTAGCTTAAAATATTTTGTGAATTTTTGTGATTTTTACGTATTTTGTCAAAATTCAAACTTTGAATGCTTATAAAAAAAAATTGTGACTATGAATTTCTTTTATTTTTCAACTGCTATTGTAACAATATGTTAAGAGTCATGTATTAAATTTTCAAGCTTTTCTGCCTAACAAATACATTTTTATCGATATAAAAAAAAAAACTAATAATGATCGAAAATTTCAAATGCCTATGAAGTCGAAATCGATTTTGTCGAAAATGAGTGTGCGTAAAATTTCCCGTTTTCTCGATTATTTAGAAAAGTATTAAGAATTTTTTTACTTTTGTGCAAAGGCCCAAAGTACCAACTAGATTCACTTTCTGATCGAACGAGGTACTGCCCCAAAACGTGATGACAGACACAAAAAGAAAAACACACATCATGGTAAAATCAATACATTCATCGCTCCGCTCAGAATCTAAAATCAAAATAATATAAGATTTACATATTCACTAATCTGTTGCATGTTGCTGGTAACATTTGTTAAATAGGTAAAGTAATAAATATAATGTATAATACATTACACAGCAATATAATAAATAGTAGTTATAATAAAATAGGTAAATTAATTCAACTAACACACGTGTGGGTAATAATAATGAGTATAATCCAGATAATAAAAACTTTATTTTTTTGTCATAGAGTAAGTATGGTCATTTGAAGAGTGGATATTTAATATTTCACCATTTATATCTTTCATTAATACCTTTAATACAATATTGGCATGTTTTTTTCGCATATGCTTATTCAAATTATAAGCTGTTGAGTTTCCGGAATTACATTGAAAACACACATTACTAGAACTCATGGTAAATAATAATAATAAATGTAAAATTGGTTAATACAATGTTAAATACTGTGCAACGCACCACTGCTGTAAAACTGACATAATATACAATTATAGCAATTATTGTTCTCTTTTATTTCATAATAATAAAATTGGGTGTAGGTACATGTGTGTATATGTAGCTGTAATTTATAGCTTTAATGAAGTCATTCATAGCAATCTTTATTGTATTTTATACTAGATCAATTTTATCTCGTTATGATTGGGATCACCTATTGTGCTTGTGCACACATTTTAAAATTATCTATATATCACCCATATATATATATATTTAGAAAGTAAAGTTTCCATACCAAAGAACAGTGAAATATGAAACACAATAAAAATTTTTAAAGGTGATATATAACAATAATGACATAATGATCTATATAAAATAATTTTTTTTTGTTACAAACAACAAGTCTAGAAATAATAAAATACAATACGACATCAATTAATATTTACCATAAATACATATATAATATTGCATACTATTTGCCAACCGAGAAAATCTAGTTATTATAGAAGTCTGTGTTGAACTCTTTTTAAATGGCGGATGGTAACTTCAACTTTCAAGTCTTATCACAGTTAGCAATCTAGTTTATTCTATATGTCTGTGAATCTGCCTCTATTGTAACTAGTAACTACCGACACTACTGTAGTACCGTCTTGGCGTCTCGACTTATCCAGATTTTCAGTTATTTTATTAATTATTACAAACTAATTAATATAAAGTGTCACTGTTATAAATGTTATAATACACTAATTAATATTATAAATGTAAAGTATATTATACTGTTATTTGATTTACTATCATGGTTATGTACAAACTTAAAACTTATTAAAAAATTTTAAATAAAAATATAAAATATTTATTATTTAACTGTTACTTTTCATTATTTAAACTCTAGTAATAAATTATTTATAAATTTATTCTTGTGTTCTGTTTTCTGGTACGTCAATGACAAGAAGCCAACTATAAAGAATGACCTACTAAAACTCTATGTTGTCATTCAAAAAAGTAAAAACTTAAAAAAATGATAAGGATAAAAAATATAATTTTTTAATAAAACGTTGGATTTTTAACAACTTGAAACTATGTGAAAAAATATTTTGAAAAAAGTCAATACCTACTTTTGATATACTATCGTGTTAATATGTTCTTTGATATAATATCGTGATTTTACGAATTTTGTCAAAATTCGAACTTTAGACACCGGCCATAAAACATTTTTGGATTTAAGCTCAAATTTCTTTTTAAATTTCCACTTACAACTTATGAAGAATATTGACATTTTAAATTTTCAAGTTTTTTGACAGAATGATAATTTCTTATCAATATAAGTTTATTTTATTATAATTATAATTTTATGTTTTTGTTCATTAATATGGGTATCCACGGGACACGTGTTTGACATGCCTAATCTACGGTAATTTTTTTTTCAAGTTACTAAAATCAATAAAATATAAAAATAACTGTTATAAAAACTATTACTGTATAGGCGATATCAAAATAATAAAATTAAAACTTGACCAGAAAGTTGCCTAAAATTATGATGACTGATTAAATACAAAATACGTTGTCATAATTTATTACCTGTTATCCGAGACTAGCCGATAGGTTAAACATGCCATGCTAATAAGTAATAGCACCATTGAGTATACATTGATTTGGTGCCTAATTGCCCTAATTAGTAAGTATCTACCTATAGACTATAGTTTTAATTTAAAGATTAAGGCGATTAGGTAATAATATATTAATATATAACTATAGATATAATATTATGTCTATGGGTATAACATAATTATAGCTAATATTTATATTTATTACAAGTATAACTGTAAAAGATATTCCATATTTAAACATTTTTATTTGTGCCTTCCCCACGTACTTGTATGATACCATTTACCACTGATATTTATATAAAAATTATTTTCATTGATCTACACACGGGCTAAGCTATAATAAACTAATAATGTCTTAGTCCGTGAGTGTGTATACTATTTTAAGGTGCCGTGGCCTAGGGCATAGGCATGCGCACGGGGTGGGCCACGGCCCACCCTGTGAGCCGTATACTGTACTTGTTATATACATATCGTAATCCGATACATTTTTATCGTGAAACTTACATGATAAAATTAAAAATCACAATTTTCTATGATAATAATTAATTAAATACATTGGAAAATTGAAAAATTTACTAAAGTATCTATTTAAGCACCTATATCTAAATCATAACTTGGTTTGGCCCACACTGCCAAAAAGGTTTGCGCACACCTGTGGCCTAGGGATTACAATTAATAATTATGAAATTATAACATACCACATATTATCTATAAGTTTATGGCTACATTCGTTTAGGCACAAAATATTATTCAATTGAAACATTTGAAACTTCAGAAATTTCACTTTGGGTCGACTCACTATAAACTTCCTGTAAACGCTATTGATTATTATTTATTACCTATTTTACAGTTATCACTTTATTATGCTATATAATATGCTTATAAGTTATAGTTTATACTTGGTCCTATGTTCATAACTCAGTCATTAACATCTATTTCTATGATACAAAATGCAGGTACCTACCTATCTTTTTTCAGTCTTATCAGAATACGGGCTAGCGTATTTTTAGAACTATAAAAATACCCATTTATGAACTAATAGAAACTGGATTGCAAAAAAAAATAATAATTCATTTCTCATAATGATAATATATCACCCCTTATAAGAGTAATACTTAATAAGTAGAAAGCCTAGAAATTAAGGCTCTCTAGTATTTGAGCATCTACATGGACAAATAGACATGGTATTTTGGAACATAAATACATTTTGTTTTTTAAGCAGTATATGGCCCAAGTGTTTCTTTTTCGCGTGATAGTACGAATAGTACGATACAGTTTTTACTAACGCCCATCAAAACATGATACTCCTAGTGTCCTCTTAACTCTTTGATAGATCTTCAACATGACAATATTATTATTCATTGATCAGTATTTTAATTAATATGTAATATTAGTTAATAATAATAATTATTTTATTTATATGCAAATTTAATTTTTTATTTAATTTAAATACATTCTTGGATATAATAACTGAATGTATTGTTCAGTTTTTATACCAATGTGACAATGTGGAATGGGAAATTATGCATCTGAATGTGAATCCATTTGTTAAATAATGTTAAATTGGGAAACGATGAGAGTACGATTGGTATGATTATCGAATACGAATTTTCGGTTGTTTTCATGTCAACAACTCAACAACGTAATATTTGTACAGTAAAACTATTAAACTTTACATAAACTGTTGGTAACGTTTATTGTTTTTCATGTTACAAATTACAATTAACGTTTATCGATATTTGCGATTTGATAGTTCCTACAGTTAAACCGCTGTGGCGCTGTATCGGTATCGTGCCGTGTTCTTACATGCACTGCCGTCTGCCATCAAATAATTGTTATTATGTTATTATTAATAACCCGTGCACAACCCGTCGTGGCGTCGTCTATATTTAGTTATAATAATATGTTATACATGATTTGATTGATAAATATTTTTAATGCTGTATTGTTGTAGAATTTTGTGGAAAATAATATTTGGCTCGTAAAATTCTTGTAAATAAAGTTTCGGAATTCATATTTTCATCCCATTGTTTGTGTTTTTATTATAAAATACCTACACCTTTAATCACTAATGGAGGACAACGGAAAATTATCCCAAGAAAACGAAAACAATGGAATCATGCAACGGATGGATTGGATCAGTAACCACGCCGAGCACACGAATGAGATTCGCATGACAATTCAATTAGACATCGAATCGTTTAATGCTTTGTACTCAGAATGTGCTAAGTACTCCCGTAAGTTTTGACAATTATTATGGTAAATTAATTCGTTTTAATGTCCATTATAATATTCTATATTAAACATTAAATATTTTTATACTCAAGAACAAGTACAATACGCAAAAAGTCAAAGAATGAGCAACACTTCAGTACTACCCGAAATTGAATGTAAATTTATTCGAGAAAAAGAATTGCACCAAGAACAGCTAAAGGCTAAATCATTAACTCTTAATAATTCTATTTCTGTTTACGTTAACAAACTTAATGAATTAACAAACTTGATCAGTCCTGTACAAGCTTATATTATTGAATCTTTAATTCAGTGGAAACGTCAACAACAATTAGCTGGTAATGGATATAAATGCATGAAGAATATAGATGTCATACAAACTTGGTAGATACTCTTTAATATACCTATTTTATCAAATTAAATAGTGTGAATTTATATTTTTTGTTAGGTGTGAGAAATTGTGTGATTTAATATGGATAGCTCGTTCACAAATTAAAGAAGCTGATCGATTCAGAGTGAATTTGAGTCGTTTTTTTGAATTACCACAATCATGTGAAATTATTAACACACTGCTCAATATGACTACTCAGTATCTTTCATCCTTGGTGACAAGGTAAAAAAAATTTAAATTTTTTTTTAAATTTCAATTGGTTTATGGTTATTATGTTCAATTACCTATTTATTTTTCAGTACCTTTGTTATTATTGCTCAACCGCCTCAAGTATTGAAAACTAATACAAGATTTTCTGCAGAAGTGCGTCTATTAATTGGTGGAAAACTCAATATCCATAAAACATCTCCTGTGGTATGAAATAACTTTATTATAATGAAATATAATGTAAGTACTTATGTGCCCATTGGAGTGGGAGGGGAGGATATAATCTACCCTTTAAAATCATAGTTTAGCTGTCATATATTTATATATGTTTAAGCAAAAAGAGAGGCGATCACTGAATGGGCTCTTCCCCCTCACTATTCATGTTTTTAAATTATTGTAGCAAATATACTTAATATGCCTTTGGGTATAGATCGTATATCATCTAAGAAAAAAAAATTTTAACAAAAAAAAGGATGGAATTAAGTGCCAGGATAGAAGTTGCTTAAGTAGAATTGTAGCCTTCTATTCCTTTTCTACTGAACGTATGTACTCAAACTGGAAAGCCAATACGAGAATTGTTTTCTATCCATATATCATTATTTAGTTTTAATTCATTGTGGCCTGGTACTTAAAGGGCCCCCAAAAATGTTATTTCATAAAATGATAAAAACAATGCTTATAAGTAGTGAAATATTATATTTTTAGTACTATCAGGGCCTCTCAATACAAATACAGTCAAGGGCCCCAGATGCTTTCGCGGCCATGGCCAGACCAACACTGCTTTAGTTTAATTCCGTATTAACTGTATGAATAACTCATCATATAGACTTTTCATCACATTATATCTAGATATATAAATATATTTTTTGTGTTATATAAGTACATGGTAAATTTAAATACTAGTAACAGCCATTTGAGAATTTCTTGTCTTGCCAAAATCTACTGAATGTACCTACACCAAAATTTACTTTTAATTTTTTTTTTTTTATTGACATTGTAAATTATATAGGTATTAATAAGTTGTTTCATACTTTTTCACTATTAATATACAATATTACCCTAATAAACATACTTATTTGGGAAACATTATTACCACTACATAATATATAAAAATTAATTGAAACATTTTGAATTCTTACTGATTACTGGCTCATCAAAAGTGCACTGATTTTTCTTAATTTTAATT
This sequence comes from Diuraphis noxia, assembly GCF_037042655.1. Taxonomy (NCBI): domain Eukaryota; kingdom Metazoa; phylum Arthropoda; class Insecta; order Hemiptera; family Aphididae; genus Diuraphis; species Diuraphis noxia. Next base: position 54,375,683 of record NW_028301712.1, read on the forward strand.
CACTTTCAGCTGTAATATTTTCACTCTCCGGGGTATCTCCAATAATCTTAGTAATTTTGAGTATGATTGTGCTCTAGTGAATACTATATGGTACCTACTTTAATATCACCTTCTTTTGCTCATTTTCTGATTTAAATTCGTAACATATATTCCATTAGTTAAACAGTTGTTATTATTCAGTTCCACCATTTGTGATGATATTTACTAAACATTATATAAAACAACTTTTTACAAATACTAAAATTAATTTGTTTGTTTATATTCCAACAAAAAGCATTGAGTCTTTGGTATATTTAAATTATACAAATGTGTTTTAAGTATAAAACGAGGTATAAAAATAAAAATAACAATAACTGTGTTCTAGGTTAAAGTATCTATAGTTAATGAATCTCAAGTTAATCAAATAATTGGAAGAAACAGACCATATGGTGAATCTTGTGGCGAATTAATAAATTGCACAGGAAAAATGGAGTACCACCAAGTGCTCAGACATTTTTCTGCCAACTTCCGGTAAATATAAACTTAATATAATTATTTTAAGAGTCAATTAAAATTATAATTTTGTATTAATTTACTGTAGAAGTATGCAACTTAAAAAAATTAAACGCACAGAAAAAAAAGGAACAGAATCTGTTATGGATGAAAAATTTTCAATTTTATTTTCTTCAACATTTTTTATTGGTAATGAACTTCAATTTGAGGTGAGATTTCATTAATTGTTAAGGTTTGGGTTACGTTAGTATATAATAAATTGATCATAAAATTAATATTTTAATAAAGATTGTATGATTTTTATTAAAATGTTTTAGTATTTTAATAATACATATTATGACCACTCAATTTAAGTTTTAAAATATTTAAATTTAATTAGGTAATTATAATCATTATAATTCATCATGTTTTCAATAGGTATATATTTACTTATTCTACACTTTGTCTATTCATGATAAATAAGAAATTAGAAAAATACTTGTATAGTAAATACTACTATCGTTAGGTTAGTACATTTTTTTTTTATTGAAAGAAATAGTAATTTCATTCATGCCAGTGGTCGACCGATAGTAAAGAGATTATGAATGACATTTTTATATACATTTTACTACTTTCTTATTTTTTTTTATTTAAATATATTCAATCTCTTCAATTTAAAAAACAATAATTAATAAAGATAACATATTTTACTACTAGAAAATGAAAAATAGGTGTTAATCACATAAAATTTCAGTTTTAGAAATCGCGGAAATTCCAAATCATATTTAATAAATTATAAATTTTGATGAGAATTCACAAAAAAAAAAATTTGGTTTTTTATTTTTTATTATTATCACTTATTTATTATTTGTTATATGTTATTATTATTTTGAGTTTTTTTTCATGAATAACAGGTAAATAACAATCCTGAATGACCGGGTTATAACAAACAGGACTCTAAGAATTTGAGTTTAAATTATAAAAATATTGACCATAGAGACTTGAAAATGTTAGCCATCGTGTTAATTATTAATATTTTCAAAATATTTCAACTAGCATTTTGAACCATTTAAGCCAGGGATGGCCAACTTTAATAAACTTGTGACTGACGTCTTGAGATTTTATTGGTTGTTGTTAATTAGCATAAATTTCCCTATTTTAATAAATGACCATGAATAAAGTTTAATAATAATTTCGTTTATTCATTATCTATTATTATTTTATTAGGTATAGATATCTAGTAATGTTAACCTACTTTATTAGTAATAGAAAAATATTACATAATATTTTTAGAATACTGGCTGACATTCTATCTAAATTAAAAATCATTATTTTAAGCAATGATTTACATTAAGTTCATATTTAAGATAATGTCGCCACTCGCATGTGATGTCTCTATCTTACACACATACTACATACCAAATTTTTGTTCACTAGTTTCAATGTTGTACTGTGTGAAATGACTTTTTTACTTTTTAATGAGTTAAGTATTTGCATTTTCAAATGTTTATGCTTTGTATGCTTATTATTTATAACTCATTTAAAAATTAAGATATCGTAAAAAATTAACGAAAGAACTCGGATAATATTCTTACCTATGATGGGTCAATTCACTCTAATATCAAAACTAAGAGTACACTTTTGAAATTAGTGAACTAAAATTTGCTAGGCAGTTTGATGTGTGTAAGAGGAAGACAACACATGCAGATGCGACGTCTTCTTAAGGCGCCCATTAATGTGACCTATTCAAAGAAAAGGTTCATTAAAATCCTACTATATTCTATATTGCAGAGTGACTCTCCGGGTTTTATATTTGATTTTAACCAGGTTTTATAATATAACTTGTAATATAATGTATTCATTATTTTCTTAAAATTGTCTTAGGTATGGAATTTGTCATTACCAGTGGTAGTTATTGTGCACGGAAATCAAGATCCTCATGCTTGGGCTACTGTAATTTGGGACAATTCTTTTGCTAAACTTGGACGAGTCCCATTTAATGTTCCTGACAAAGTGCCTTGGAAAAGTGTGGCAGAAGCTTTAAACATGAAATTTTCTGCAGTTACAGGTCGTGGTCTTTCGGAAGAAAGCTTAATGTTTTTGGCAGAAAAGGCCTTAAGGTTTGTTAAATATATTAATTTTAATGCAATACAAAATAATAAAACATTTTTTTTTAGAACTCAAAATGTAGATTTCAATAATATGATTATATCATGGTCACAATTCTGTAAAGAACCGTTGCCACAAAGAAGTTTCACATTTTGGGAATGGTTTTATTCAGTGATGAAATTAACTAAAGAACATCTAAAAGGTCCTTGGATGGATGGGTAATATCTAAATACTATAAAATATCGTAATTATAAATACTACCTAACATCATAAATTTTTAAAAAATTTAAAAAAAAATTGTAGAGCTATTATGGGTTTCATAAGAAAGTCTGATGCAGAAAACATGTTAACAAGATATGCAACTGGTACATTTTTATTAAGATTTTCAGATTCAGAATTAGGTGGTCTAACTGTTGCCTGGACTGCATGTATGTTATATATTAGATTTAATTTATGATTAATAAAGTGTTGAATTTTAATCATTTTTTTTCAGCTAATGAATATGAAGTTTTTAGTCTACACCCTTTCTCAGCTAAAGATTTATCTATTCGAAACTTGGCAGATAGACTACTAGACTTACCATACCTCACCAAGTTATATCCGAATATAGATAAAGACCTAGCATTTGGAAAATATTATACACAATCACCAAGTATTCATATTATTTATTTTTAGTTTGAATTTTTGCTCATATTAATAATGAGTCATTAATGACTAAAGTAATTTTCTTATGTTTAACTTCTCTTATATTCTCAATTTTATAAAACTCAGCTTTAGTCATCATTAAAGGTTTGGAAGCTTTTATTTTTTTAAGAGTTATAGATATATAATTGTTTTTATGGCTGTGATAGTATTCTACTGTTGTTTGAGTTATAAATAATCATATGTGGGAGTAAATACTCATAAATCAACCAACATTGACTAGATTTTTAGTGATTGCTATACAATTAATTATTTTGTTCCTGTTAGCTAATAAATTTATACTTAAAAGTCTGATAAAATTATCCCTTCATTATAAATAAGTTTTTAACTCTGTAAATTATAAATATAATCTATTATAGCTCATTGGAATTTTTTCTAAGTTACTGTAGAAGATAATTTCTATTAACTGTTTAAATTTCTTATAAAAATACATTAAAATAATTCAAAACCGGATTTCATGTGCAATTAATTGCTGTTTTATCATTTGTATTATAATAAAATAAATAACTAATTATGCAGCTTCTGGTTACCTTAAGTGTTAAAAGTTTAAGATAAAATTTAAAATTATTAAAAATTCACTATTTTTTCTCTTCACAGATATTAGCATACCTGTTACAAACAATGGTTATGTAAAACCATTATTAGTTACACATGTTCCTGGATGGAATAGACCAGGTACAAATGGACAAGGAATAAATAGCTATCCTAACACACCCCAGAACCATATATTTCACGAAAACAGTTTGGGAAATTTTAGCACTAACGAAATGTCAGTGTATAGTGAACCAGAAAATAAGTAAGTAATATACTCCAAATTGGGGTTTGTTAAATTTTAGCTTGCATCTTCTAAGTAGGTTTGTTTGTATATATATATATATAAGTGGTACAAATTTGCAGTGATTAATTTTAAACAATAAATAATGCTATATTATTTTAATTTTTAATTTTAATTAAATAATAATTACTTACTGAATACCCGCTTTAATTACAATTTTAATTCATTAAAAAATAAAATTAAAAAAGATATGTTTTGCATACTATAGTCATATTAATAATAATTTATATTAAATATTTTAAATGTAAATTTGAGCAAGCTACAATTAAACTATTTCTGGCTAAAACATTAATGATCTATATTCATATATTATATTAAATTAGGTTTATAGTATAATTTTATTTAAATTAAATAGACATCTTTCTTATTTAGTATAATAAAGTTTTAGAATCAATTACTGTTAAATCACAAACAATACCAAAAATAGTTTAAAAATTACATTACGTTATGTATTTTATATATTATACACGATATATCAGCTCTATTTGACTAGTACTATAACTTTTTCTATTTAACGTTTTAAGTTTTTTTTTTGTTGTTATGAATTTTAGAGCTCTGTGCTATGATCATAATTATTTTATATTTTTATAGTTTTGGACTGTTGGCACTTAATCTTTTGAGGAGTAAAAAAAAAAGATTTCAATTTGAATGATGTCAAAGAAGTAATCGAAAAACAAACATATCCAAACCTTTATAAATTGTTACAAGTAGCTTTATCTATTCCTATAAGTTCAGCCACTTGTGAAAGGTCATTTTCTTCAATGAGACAAATAAAAAATTGGCTAAGATTCTCGATAGCACAAGATTGCTTTACATTTTTATCTATTTTGAATATAAAAAGAGATATACCTAACAAAGTAAACTTGGATAATACCGTTAAGAAATTTGCAGAAAAGGACAGAAAAATAATGTTAATTTAACTAGGCTTTGTAATAAACTTTTAATAGGTAGAACAGTTTATTTCATCAATTATATATTTATATCCTTTTTATTCAAATTAATTTAGGTAGCTAGTCTGTAAGTGAAAAAATTCTTCTTTGAAAGAAATTAGGACTTCTGAGCTTATAAATATAAATATGTTAGTGTTGATAATCAATAGACAATAAGGTTGGTGTGGGGGCAAAGCCCCCATGGGTCACTGGTATCATTAAAATGTAACCCACCCAGAAATAGAGGTCTAGTTGCGCCTATGTAGTACCACCATTAGTCAAAATAGACATGTTTACCTGTATATCACATACATTGTACTAATTTTAGCATTATTAAAGTAATTTATATCTTTTATTTGTTCAAATGGTTTATAAAAATAATGTTTTATTTGTTTAGTATGACTGCATTTGGGAATTATCCCTCAGAAATGGAATTTTCTTCAAGCATAGATGACATGTCACAGGCAGATGGATCATTTTTTTAGTTATTTTTTAATAGGGGTAATATGCTTTCTTATAGTATAGTTTTTTGTGACTATTGTTATTCAATATCATAATAATACTTAAACTGTATCTGCAATATTACAACTTCATCATATTTTTTTGTTATTTTTTCTATACACAATATTTTAAATGTTGACATACATATCATACTCAACAGTTATGTAAATTTAATTTAATCTTAGAACTTGTGTAGCTGGAATACCTACTTTGAGCTGTATTTCTATTATTTATCTCCATGAGCTTATTATACATTATTATTTTATTATAGATTAATTATAGTTGTAAATATTTAAAAGAAAAATTATAATAACTTTTAAGATCAAGTTTAGATGGCTTGGTTTCGCTGTTATTACTTACTATTATTGTAACTAGTACTTTGTATATTTACAATTTTTAAATATTATTTCATCAATATAGTTAAATGTATTTATATTATATTTATTTATTACCCAAGTTGTTATTTATGAATACGCAATTTTAAAATCAAAATGTATAAGATATTTTGAAGAAGAAAAAATCAATAAAACATCATAAATCCCTATGTTGGACAGGTTAAAGCAGATTAGATCATTATGCAGATGAAAATAACTGCTTTTATGAACAATATTTTTGTAACAACAGTTTATATTCTTATATTCAGTCTTCATATGTGTAACAAACCAAATTTGTAATCAAAATGTTTTTAATTTAATTATAACCTTAATACCTTATAATTTTTTTCTAAATCTTGTTTTTTATTAAGAAAAGTCCGGTTTCCTGTATTGAATCCCTTTAAATCAGTTGTTATAAAATTATCTTAACTAAGTCCATTAAGGTCCTTTACCAGTCACCACATATAATGATAATGATCAAATGTTGTATACTCGAAAGCACAGATTAAGACATCTATATCTGTGCTCAAAAGTAAATCACGATAGTAAAGAAAACTGAAAAGTTCTTTAAAATTTTAAAGTAGGTACACTATAATCAGTGGTTTTTATTTTTTTGATAACACAATTATAAAAAAAGAAATTTATTGATATATTATTATTATTAAATACTCTAGTATAATAACATAAAAGTAGTTATGGAAAGTTAAATAACTCAAAAACTACTCATTAGAATATTGATTTTAATACATCAAAAATCTTTAAAAAAAATTATCTGCTAAATAATTAAAAGGCTTTTTTTTTTATTTAATAAATTAAGATGTTTCAGCATATTATATGCTATTACAAGTTTACAATATTGTTTAATTTTACATAATATAATGTTGTGTTGGTTGATTAAATAATAGGTATAGATATTTTTAAATAATACAATGTGAAAAGGAATATAGATAAGATATTATGTTTAATTAATTAATTTTAATGTGGATAAGGTTATGGAATAGTGCTATTAGCTGTAAATGCATTTAAGACTGATGAAAGAAGGGAGATAAGTGGACTAGTTAGTGAGTTTAAATTTGATATCAAACTTGAGAGAGTGTCGGTGATTTTGGGTTCCGTGTGTGAATTTTGATAATTTTTGGTAGCTTCAGCGTAAGATTTGGTATTTTGGTAGGGGTTGGAATCAGAGCCCTTGACAGGGTGGACGGTTATTTTGTAAGCAGCTTTGTAAACTGGGCATCCTTTAAAGTTAGCAGTATGTTCCTTAGTGCAAAGTGCACATTTGGCGGGACTATATCGGTCTTTGGAACATTCGTTCGTATGATGGTTTTCGCCACATTTTACGCATTTATTAGGTTGGTGGCAGCAGTTATTTTGCGTGTGTCCATAGGATTGACAGTTGTAACATTGTGGTGGGCCACAATATTTGATAATATTTATTTAAGATATATAGGTATATAATATAAATTGAGAAATATTAGAAACTCATATATAAAACTCAACACATTGTTTAACCTTGATGAATGATAATCTTCTAAAGTAGATATATTATTGGTTTATAGCACTTATGAACCAATAATCACTTGAAAGTTGGAAGCGGCATCTAAAGGTGGGTTTACACGTTCAGTTGAACTGCGCAAATCAATTTGAGGTATTTTTTTGCAGTCAGTTTATGCAAATGAACTGAGTAAATTATTTAGGTTTAGACGTTCAGTTATTGACACAAATTTTTGTTCAGTTCTAACTTGACACTGTAGCAAAAATGTCGTTGATTACCGAACAGGAGCTCTCTATTCTCGCAGTGTGTGTATTAAAAAAAAAAACAATTAATGAAAATAAAATAAATAAAAAGAAGTGGTCGAAGAATTGGTTGTTATAAAGACAACAATTTTTGCACGTAAATTTAATTGGTGAATTATCTGGTGAACCAGATGACTTCAGGAACTACCTTCGTATGGACGAAGAGACATACCAGTTTACTATTGTCATTAGTTTTTAATACCATTCAAAAACAAAATATTATTATGAGGAAATGCATAAGCATTGAAGGCTCATGAAAGATTTACAGCAAATTTAAGGTTTTTATCAACTATAGCCGAAGTCATACCGATCTACAATATTCAACTATAATATCAAAACCAGCACTCAGTAAAATTATTCCCGAAACATGTGATGCAATTTATTCTGCCACTTACTTAAAGGTAAGATAGATAATTAAAAGTTAATATCTATTAATAATATAATAGCTATTTAGTTATATCCTTAGAAATAATATAAGATTAAGTATAATATTATATAATATTTTAATATTGTAGGTAGGTACCTTAAAACACTTGATATAGAACATTAGCCAGCAGGTACAACAAACACAAATACTATTTCATATACAATTTAAAATGACAACTTGTTTTATTAAAAAATAAAAAGCTAGAAATAAAATAATATTCATACTGGGAAAACTAATTAAATACAATGTATATTAGGTATATGATATTAAAATTACATTAAAATCAAATACAGACTTTTCACTTTTATGAAAAAAAAAACAATTCTTGGATTTATAATGAAAATATTAATAATAAAAAAGTGTATTGTATATACCTATTGTGTATTATATATTATAGTGTTAATAATTAATTATCTGGTGTTTTTTGTGTTTCTATGTTAACTAGTGGGTCAAAGTTGTGATGCATAAATGATTGCTGAGTATCGACTGAGGGACTTTGTTGAAAACTTGGATAATTTGGCACCGGTTAAAAATATTGAGGATATTATTGAAGAAAAAATGACTGTCTGAAAGGAGGTTGAGGATGTGCCTGATATCTAGTTGATGATTGAAGGGAAGCTGAAGTATCAAAATATGGTTGATTTGGGTGAATTGATAATGTGTAATGACGATTTAAATTCCCGAGTTCGGCTTCATCAGAGCATATTTTAAGTAATTTTCACTGGGGGGCACTTCAATAAAATTGTCTACCAGAGGAACATAGAAAGAAAAACAACTCTCCTATCTCAACAATTTTGATATAGGTTTATTAACTGCACTCTACTGAAAAATACATCTACAAGTTGTATATAGGTTTATTTATTGAGAATTTGAGATATTATTATTATATCAAAATAACCGATTTTTCAATAATAAAACTTTGATAAAATAAGTAGAACAGAGTATATACATTTCTATCAGTATCTGCATTTAAAAAAATACGTGTTAAAATTTGAAATTATATGTTTGAATCTATGGAAAAAATTTTTTGTATAAATTCTTGATTCTGGTATAGCTCTGGGTCAGGTAGTTTCCTTCTTTTCTCTTTAGATTCCAGAAACTTAGCATTTTAATGACAGTTATATTATAATAGTATACACTAGGTATACAGCCAACAAACAGGATAAGATCATTACTATTTATTAATACTAAAATTCGTCCAATATGGGCTTTTATAGGACCGATTGAAAAATATTTCTCGAAGGGCCGAGACTATCCAATCCGGCCCTGGACGAGTATAAGTATTTGATATTTCAAACACAGAACAATGCTATGAAATATGAATACTTCTAAACAATTGTATAAAAGTAGTATACAATTTACCTATACAGTGTATGGTCGCCTCGCCTGTCTTTCATCAGGAGTACAGGACGAAAATTCAAAATATGTAGAAAATTAGAAATGTTGTAATATAGCACCTTATTCCCACCCAACCTTCAATTTACGGTGACGATCGACGACTTCCGAAGAAATTGATAGCATTGTTAAAATTACGTGTACTATTTTCGTACTACATCAGTACAACTATATATATTCGTATAATTTATATTATCAATAGGTATATAATATAAACAATTCCGACAAAATAGTAAAATTATTATTATTGTTTATTATATAGTATGGGATAAACTATACAAGAGTCGAAAGCTTAAAATAGTTTTATGTTCTTTATACATTTATTATATACATAATAATTGACATTGGTACCTATCGGTCGTTATGAGAATGTATTAGTCAGTGGCAGTGTGGCACGATCACCCACCAGTGGGTAGCATTAAAATATCACTGGGGGGCACTAGTGCCCCGTACTTTGTATGTTAAAATATGGTATGGGCTTCATAGTACCAAGGAACATAGGTGTAAATAGTGTTTGAAATTTGGGGGGGAGGCTCAAAATTGTTCATGCATAGTCGAATGTGGTGTAAAATCATTAGGTTTTTTTAGGGGGGTTATTAGCTCTTCCGCAATTTGTTCCTACGCCTACTAAGTAGGTAGGTAGGTACTCGGTATAAGTGACTTGTTCTCAACATTCAACATTATGTCTAATTTAAAGTTTTATTGTATTCCACTTTTATATAGTACTATAATATATATGTAGTAGTGTAGTACATAATATTATAAATAATATTAATTCAGTATCATGTAAATTTAAAATTATTATTTTGTCCAAAACGCTCAGTTATCCGTTTACACGTATAGGAGAAATGTGCAACTACTATGACTGCACAGTTTTTTTTTCAGGCATCGCCTGAACTCACACAGTCCAAAATTATGAACTGTACAGTCATACGATTTTCATTTACACATACAGTTAGTTTGCGCAAACTTGAGTTCATGCAGTCCGTTTGCGCAGTTTAACTGAACGTGTAAACCCGACTTTACGCGTTTGTAAAACTGAGACAACAAATGCGTGTGTGGTATCCTCATAAGTCATAAGTTCATAACATATCAATTTAGTATTAAACTCATAGGTAGTTTCTTTTTTTTTCTCTTTATTTTGTATTCTTTATTCTCAACCATATTAGATTTTATATTGTAGGTAATTATCCAATCAGCACTCTCACGGAAGTAAATAAAATTGTAACAAATGGCCTTTTCTACAAATGTTTTAGATTCTAAGTGGAGCGAGGAATGTATTGAATTTATCATGATGTGTGTTTTTTTTATTGTGTCTGTCATCACGTTTTGGGGCGCTTTGATTTTTGACTACAGTACCTATATGTTACATCAGAAAGTGAATCTAGTTGGTACTTTAGGAGGTCTAAAGTAAAAAATTCTCAATATTTTTCTAAATAATCGGGATAAACAAACTAAAAATTAAGGAAAAAATTGGAATTTTTACGCACAATAAATTTTCGATTTTGGTTTTTGATGTAACTTTAAAACAAATGACCATCGATATATGACATTTTTACCGAATGTTTTATAAGTATATTTTTCCACCATGTAATTTAAAAAAAATTTCGACTTAAGTTGAACTATTTATAGGCATATATAATTTTCGATCATTATTAGTTTTTTTAAAATTAATATCGATAAAAATTTATTTGTTGGGTATAGAAAAGCTTGAAAATTTAATACAAGGCTCTTGACATATTGTTACAATAGCAGTTGAAAAATAAAATAAATTCATAGTTACAATGTTTTTTTTATAAGCATTCAAAGTTTAAATTTTTACAAAATACGTAAAAATCACGAAAATTCACAAATTATTTTTATTATTTTTATTTTTAAATCCAACAATCTAACAATTTTTTTTTTTTATAAGCATTCAAAGTTTGAATTTTGAAAAAAATACGTAAAAATCACGAAAATTCGCAAATAATTTTAATAATTTTTTATTTTTAAATCTAAAATTTGAAAATTTAATACAAGATTTCTTACAAGTTTATCAATCTGTATCTCAAAAAAAAAAAAAAAAAATGTCCACCAAAAATTAAAATAAAATTATTATGAGCGTTTGAAATTAAAATTTTTACAACATTGGAATTTCACTAGATTTCTCATTTAGCGATTTTCTTACTTAGGTGTACCTAACTCTAAAACAAATGACCGTAGATACTTGATGTTTCCACTGAATGTTTATATACCTAGGCATTTTCTATACTTGATAAAATTTTCAAAATAATTTGATTTGTTTTGAGCTGTTTACTGGCATTTTAATTTTTTCAACTTTTTTAGTTTTTTTTTTTATAAATATCAATAAAAATTTATTTGTTGGGTAGAAAAGCTTATTTGAGACACCTAACATATACAAAAATATTAAAAATACATTTGCTCAATTTTTTTTATAAGCATTTAAAGTTCAATTTTTGACTAAATACATAAAAATTACGGCAATGTTCAAATTATCTTAGATAGAAATTTATAAAAGTTTTTCTTTTTAAATCTAAGATTTGAAAATTTAATTCAAGATTCCTTATATGTTTGTCTACCTTTACCAATAAAAAAAAAAAAAAATGTCCACCGGAAAGTCAAATATTAATAATAAAGTAATAATAATCTAGAATATATCCTATACAGATAAACCGCGCGTTTCCGCTCAGAATGGTTTTTTGTATACAATTATATAATATCATTGGATTCAAATTTAATTCCATCCATTACAGTAACCCACTTAGTGTATTCACTCTTTCTCGGTTTTTGTTTTTTTTTGTTTTTAGATAAATAAATAAAAATATATTTAGTATTTAATAATCAATGCTATACTTAAGGAAAATTTAAATTTAAAATACGTACTACGTAGTTAAAAAAAAAATGTATACAAATTGTATAGCTTTATCTATTATTTTTATTATTATTATTATTTAATACGATGGCGGATGAGAAAGAAAATAATATTCAAAGATTTGGAGTTACTCGCCGAATCGGTGAATTCAATTTACAAAAATACGTTGCAACTACCTATATATCGTATGAAGTAAAATACAAAAATAAATAGATACATACGAATAACGCGAAATAAACCGATATAACCAGTTTTTTATTTGTGTATTGTGCATAAAAACAAAAACCAGTAACGGAGGAATACGTAAAATTATAGGTACCTACATATTTGTATGTGTACACAGATAGGTTATGTTAAAACTTTTTTAACCATACATGATATGCACAATACATACGTATAACTTATAATAAAAATAAATGATATGATATGGGAGTAGTGGGTGCCTCCTATGATGTACAAGTACCTACATAATACTTTAATGTCCTTCGGAGTCCGGTCGGTTAAATAGCATACATTGAATATTATGTACCTACAGGCTTCGATGTGACCCTATCCAAGACAAACACGCTGCAGTATATTATCGTACACCAAGCAGACTAGACGCAAGACCAAACGTTTTACGTTCGTTGCGATTTTACGCTTCGATTACTAATTATTATTTTTATTACATTATTAAAATAATTATTAATATAATTACGATTTGTTATCAGTGAACCGATTTATAATTATACGTTTTGTGAAAAAATAGCCATATCATTTTAACTAGCAGGTAGACAGACACAAATCTCCGTTTTCTGAGTCCAGTTTTCTTTATGTCTTATATACGTTTGTTTGTTGGTTCGTATTTTTTAAAATTTTTTTTTACCAATGTTTAAAGTACGTATTATAAAATATTTCTATGTATTAGAAACATACTATACTTCTGTATAGATTTTATTTTGTTTCATTAATCGCTGTCAATAAATATAGTGATAATATTGCTATTTTTCGTCATTTTTTATTGTCACATAGTTATAAAATTGTAAATATAATAATACATTATATTTCACAGTAGTGATTTCGTCATCATCGAATAGAACTATGAAGCCAGCGAGTTCCTGGTTAACATTATATTTATGTTTCTTATTGGGTACGACAGGTACGTCATTATTTATCTATTAATATTCTGATAATATAATAACAACACTATAAAAAGAAAACTACAACAACTATAAGGAATTTAAAAAACTTAGTAAAAAGTTCAGTTTATTGAAAGTTCATTATATCGAAATTTGTTATATCAAAAGCATAAATCGGCAAAATTCGATACAATGAGATTTAAGAGAAAATTCAAAGTTTTAATTTTTAGATTATCATAATTGCATAGGTACATATTATTAGATATCATTATAATTTTATTAAATACATACATACACACATGAGTTAGTATTTAATAAAATCTATTTTTTGTTTATTACGTACACATACACATTTAATTATTTTTAAATCGGTGATTTTTTTTTAGTGTGTAGCCATTTGCGCTTACGTGGTCAAAAGTGTTGTCCAAATTAAAAAGGCTATATAAAACACACTGTTCTCGATTATCCAAGCAGGCCAAAAATTCAGAAACAGTTATTTTTCCACACAGGACTTTGAAGTTATTAATTATCTCTTGGTCTAGAGGTTGGAGTTTTGAGGTTGTGTTTGCTGAATTGAAATCAATTCGCACTTTTAGGATAGTAGGGGGGTTTTATGAGGACTAGGTAATGAAATTATCAACGAAAATGATGAATTTTTTACTTTGTTTTCGTATGCAAATAATTGTGTGATGATTATCTATATTTAACAGACGTGTAACTTATAAGTTATAACCGGAGACAATACGACATAATATTATATATTATCTTATCGTACCTATAATGAAATAATAGCCGAAATAAATAGTAAAATTTGTAATATCAGCCTCAAAAAAATGGTAAAATTCTGTACATTGCAAGAACTTTGGCATTAAAAACTTTGTTATAATATAGAGGGGACAAAAATATATTTAATTTTTCGTTATATCACGAGGAAAAACAGTTTTATTCGTTATACTGATATTTTCGTTACAAAGAAATCTGTTATACTGCGAGTTGACTATATCTATAGAAATATCAATGGATATTAGGCTAAAAAGTTAACAATTATTGAACTTTATAACTGTATCATCCGGCGTTGCCCGGAGAAAAATTAAATATGAATACTAAGGTAGACAACCCACCTTGGTGGATAGTAATAACTAATAAGTAATAATAGGTACATAGTAAATAACATTTCTTTGCTTACTTGAACGGATTTCAAGCAGAAATACACTAATATGTGATTACAATCATAATATTATTAATATTAAAGGTAAGCCATCCTAAAAGTAATTTTAATTCAATCATCTATTATCTATGACCTTCAGTAGAATATTTGTTGATCCTAAATGCACACTTTACTTTTTTTAAATATATGATAGTTGTTACCTGAAGGTTCTAATCTAATATTCTTACGATCCGTTTGGGATCTCAAATAATATGTGTGCAAAATTTGGTGTCCATTGATCAAAAACTGTGGATTTCCATATTATACATCGATTTGGTGTAAATAGCCCGTTATCTTTTAGATAATACTTGTATCATTTATATCCAACTTTCTATTATAATCTATTCATCTATCGCCTGTGTTTTGCTACAATTTGAAATATTTACAATGGTTTTTTGTCAAAATAGGTTAACTATTTTTTCAGTATACAAACCTCGACCATACACTTGCGAATTATACTCTAATAATTTCTAATAGCTGTTATAATTACTAGATTTTACATCTATATAGAAGAGCTTTATTAGCCTAAATGAAAAAGATTATATGTAAAATGTATACCTATGTCATTATCATAATACAAGTTATTTGTCTTAGGAACGGGCGTATTGTGTAATCCATTAATTGAAAAACGACAAACCGTATCATGTTCAGTGTTGGTAACTATATTCTGTCTTAACAAAATACTTACCTACTAATAATCATCTCTTTAGTGGCGTAAATATAATTTAATTTCGGAGGAGGGATAAATATAAGCTCGAGTGGGATTCTCAACAGTATACTTTATAATAATAACTCTACAAGCACATACTTTTTTTCCAGGAGAGGGCGTTGAATCAGGGGCGGACCCAGTTGGGGATTCTCAATGTTGACCCACAGTTTTTTCCTCAGTAAAATGTGGTTCCTCAAAATGATAAACTACATACAATTTTTTTATTTGAAAATAATATGACGTACAATAATCAATAATAATGTAATATTAAATAGGTACCTTATAATAATTTATAAAATATATTAAGAATATTTCTATAAATATATAGTTATAAACTTAGAAGTATATTATGACGTATATAAATCAATGGCGTCATTTCAGTTTTTAATTGAGAAGCCAATGTTTTGACCAGTACAAATGGGTAACTTAAAGGAAACGGCAAGCCACGCTCACAAGCACATATTCATTATTATGTTCCTAATTATTTTACCTTCATAAAACATACACATCGTAAGTACCAAATTTCATGAAAATCCACGTATGCATCTAAATAGTAATTATAAATATATTCCAACTAGCTATTAATTAGTAATTTACAATTTAATATTTATCATTGTGACAATAATTTCTTGGTACACAATATAATATTCCTCAAAATATTATAAAAATAGCATGTTTTTTCGATATAAAATATAATAATGCAAGCAATAACAACCGGGCATCGATCCAACGGGCTCCTTTTAGAATTAAATGCCACCTATCCCAAATGATGCCATCTGAAAGTACTGTCACAGACTAAAGTAATATAGATATGGAAACTGAGTGTTGGAGTATAAATAGTGAGTACGAAATCTTACTAAAACTCATTTACTTAAATAATGTATACATACCTAACCTTTAGGTATACCTAAATTGAATAAAAATAATAATAAATTAATACTTTGTGTTTGTAAAATTTTAAATTTACTTAACAACTAATTGTGACTTACCTAGGTATATCATATAAATAGTTATATTGAATGTTAATATCAAAAATAAATGTGATATAAATTATTAATAGGCTAATCGCGAGCGCATCGAGCTACTTTGTAACATAATATAGTTATTAGTTGGTTGAAGTTTTCACACAGTGGCCTCTCGTATGTGAGTTAAACCCATAGTACTATAATCCTGGGTACGTCAATGGGTTAAATCTAGGACCGCCGAAAAATGGGGGTGGACCTGAAGTACGTATAAAATGATAAATTGTATTAGAAATCGACAATACTGTTGTTATTATACATATATGTAATATTTGCTAGGTATCAGTATCACTTGTGTCCACATAATAATTAAAATATATAAATCTAGATAAAATAACTGTTATTTAAAATAAAAATAACATGTAATTCCTAATTTTATGATAAAATAACATTTTATTCTGAATTTTGTTTATATTTATTTTTCTAAACTCTTTCTTGTTTTACGTAGATTTGAAAAAAATTACGGGCCCCTAATTAATTTTGCACCCCAGGTAAGTTCGCCCCTGAACGTATGATATTTACATATTAATTATTAAGTACACGTAAAAGTGGGTTACTAAAAAAATAATAATGGTTATTTGTTCCTTCGTTAATCTTTGAATATTTATATACCTAATATTTATTTTATTAACTATACATTAAAGCTACTCTGAAAATATGGAATTTTAGGGACTATTTATTTCTAAAATAATTGATCATGTAACAACTTATTTTACCTATACGGCTAAAAATTTAAAACGTATAAACGTACTTTCTACTTTCTTTTTAAAAGCCTAGTGATTATTCAATTACAACGTTAAGGTATTAACATTTTTAAATTAAATTGAATGCTTGTAAAAATGATGTTTGTTTTAAAAAATTGCGAGTTGTGTTAATAGGAACTTGTTCAGATGTGCAAACAATGAGTGCATTGATCAGTCATCAATTTGTGATGGAATCGCCGATTGTTCAGATAAGTCAGATGAGACCCAAAGTTTATGTGCTCCATTGCTTAAAACGTATGGACAGTTTTAAGGCATTAATAAATAATAATTCTTAGTAGGTATATTATGCTCTTATTTTATATTTAGAATTTATTTGTATATAATAGATGTCCGAGATCTGCGTTTCGTTGTAATTATGGTGCATGTATAAGTAAAAATGCAAAATGCAATGGTAAAAACGACTGTGTCGATGGGTCGGATGAACAATTACCTGAATGTAAAAAACAAGGCCTAAGTATTCCTTCAAGCTCTTCAAAACCACAACAAACTCAAGTAACCAGTAAAGTTAAATGCATGTAAGTAATTGATTTCAAACTATAAATTCTATAATTGTTATAGAATATAACATAGTTTATATTTTAATTTTAGATTCTGAGCGGAGCGATGAATGTATTGATTTTACAATGATGTGTATTTTTTATTTAGTTTTTTATTCGGCGTTTTTTACCTGCCTAAGTATCTACTGTTTAATATATTTTGAACTTAAAACATAAAAAAATTTATGTATAATTATACACAGATATATTATGCTGAAAGTATTTATGTAAATACAACTTATATGTATTCTACTCTATGCATTATACAGAAAGTAAATAACAACAAAAAATACAAAAACTTTTATAAAATTGATCAAAAAGGTTGTAACTTCGAGTTCTATACCGAAAAGATTATATATTTTACCTTACAATTTATTGTTAGAAATTATTTTCAGATTTATTACGTCTAGTAGTCCCAATTTATAGACCAGAGAACAAAAAGTACTATTTTCTTAACAAAAAAGTAATAATATTTATAATATTAATAAATATAAATGTCCATGGTAATGTTGTTAAACTAATTTAAAGAACAATCTTAAAAATTAAAAGTGAAGAAAAACACAAATATAAATTGATAATGTTTCTAAATAATTATAATTTATAAGGAGGATGTATATTATTTTCGATAAAATAAGTAGTAGTATAAGATTTCTCAGTATCCCTCCACCTTGACAACTGGGCTTAACTTATATATATATAAATCACTGGAAACTTTTCTTTAAAATTTAAGTTTTTAAATTATATTCAATTTTTATTCCGTATTACCTATGCGTTTTTTCTTGTATCAGGGTGGCAAATTTCCTGATTATAGTGTTTACAAATATTATATTATAATGTAACTATAAGTATTAATTAAGTTTAAAATTGTGCATTAATTATTTAGAGCTCGAGAAGAGTACCGCTGCAGTTCAACTGGTCAATGCATCGATGTAACAACTATTTGTGATGGAACTCCAGATTGCAATGATGGATCTGACGAAACATCGGAATTGTGTAAATCAATGGTGTACGTATTAATTGGGATTTAAAAATAAATAAGACGTATACAATGTTTACATGTTATATGTCTGTAAATAGCTTTACATTAATATTATTTAAAGGTGTCCAATGAGTACGTTTAAGTGCAACTATGGTGCCTGTATAAGTAAACAAAGAAAATGCGATGGTTCACAGCATTGTGCTGACGGTTCTGATGAAGCAGGCTGTAGTTCCAACGGAAACCGCAAACCTTTGACATCAGTCAATCCAACTTCACACATTACGCAGAGACCAACCACTAACTCAGCACCGCAGTATCAGACTAGCAGACCAACAACGCAGAGACCAACAACCCAGACAAATAATATTAAGTAACGTTTGTTTATGTATTTGTAATAAGTTAAATTTTTTTTTTTAAAGATATTAATAGTTAATACACATCATTTAAGGTAGACTAAACAAATATCATTGATATAAATGTTTAAGACGCTTGGCATGGATTTTATTAATTATAAATGTTAAAGAGCACCATTATTGTTTCGTCGTATATTATGGTTATTGGTTGGTGACTATAATAAGAGATTGTTTGCAGAGATGTTAGATAAGATATTGGATTTGGATTAATAATTACTGGAAGCAATACACAGAGCAAGCAATGCAACTAGATTAGTTTGGAATACGTATATCTAACAGTCCGACTAATTATTGTTATATAAAATATGTTGATTAATCACAAAAGTTATACCTATATTGTAAGGTTACTCTGTTTAATACAGGACGAATTTAAGACGACACACACGTCTGGGATCTATGTATTTATTATCATAGAATATGCGTAATAATATTATGTATATAATTATGATAATAATAAAATATAAATACCTACTGTAATGGTAAAAAACATTATAGCTCGGGTTCATTTTATTTTAAATTACCTAAGTGTTTGTTAATGTTAAAATATTTTTAAAAAAATATGTTTTTTGTTTCAACAACATTTCGTGATTCGTATCTGTAATAATTGATTAGTGAAATAATTCTATTAATTCGATTTTAAAACTCAAATCAGTTAGTTTATATGTACGTAGAACGTTTATAATGCGTGTATTTTTCTGCAAAAATGGTTGTGTGAAATCTTTTTAACCCACAAATAATTGCGTATGTGTTTAAACAACTTTTCTCGAAAACGGCTATAAAGATTTCATCAGAATTTCGTACCTATATTAATTCTACAGGATAAAATAATCTAGGGAAAAAATTTGCAAATATAGATAACAATAATAATTTTAAAAAAAATGGTGACCTATAGGCTATAGCTAAGTAAAAGAAAAAGCGTAGGAATATACTATTTCCATAAAAATAAATAATATATATCTTTAATCCTAATCACTTATATTTTAGTTATTGTTACGTTTTAATTCTTTAAAGGTCATGCATGGTTCCATATATCGAGGGTACTGTGTATTCTTTATTCCAAACTGAATCAGAACAAAATCCTTCTTTGTCACCTGGGTCATTTGTTGATCCGAATATAGCAGTTGAAGAGAGCTGCGAAGAAGGATATTATAAAACTAGCTCTAACAGAATTATAATTTGTTCGGGAAACGGAAAATGGAAACCAAAGGTTGATAAATTATGTTTGAGTAAGTATCAGTTAGTATAAGTACGATAATAGGTATTCCTTGATATTTGATTTATTTTAATTTTTCAATATTATAAAATTATTAAGGTTAGTATGGGCCCGTATTACAATAGTTGAACACCGGTTAAACCACGGAATTCGGCCGGTAAAATCAGTGGTTCAAGCATAACCGAGGTTTAAACTAAGATTGTAAAACGGGTCCTTAATAGTTGATTTAAGTTTCAAGAAAATTACTAAATTTTATTTATTTATGTTTTAAGAAAGATGTCCATCAGTGTTTTCGGATAGTTTAGATATTGAATGTACTTTTAATGGTAAAAAAGATGATTGTTCAAACCCATCAATACCGGGCACTGTATTAACACCAAAATGTAAAGTCACACACACTGTACCAAATGGACAAATAGAAACTCCAATCAAATTACGTTGTCAACAAGACGGAAAATGGAGTGACAGACTTTATACGTGTATTCCATGTAACTATATTTGTTTTAAGTATTATTCTAATTAATTTTAATTTAATGAATGCTGCCTCATTACCTAATTATAACATTTAAGTTGAAAATGCGTTTATCCTAAGTTGATTTATCGTCTTTATTTTTGAGGTTTTAAGCAGAGCGATACATTTTTTAATTTAGATCTGAGTGGATGAATGTATGATTTGATAATGATGTTATTATTTTTTATGTCTGTGTAAACTATAAGTACTTTAAATATAGCTTCAATTTTCAACTTCAGTATGTTTTATGATGGGAAAGTCAATCTAGTTGGTATTTAGAGGACGAAAAAACGAGAATTTTTATGCAAAAAAAGTTCCTTGTCATTAAATTAAACTAAACTATTTTGGTGTTATTTAAAAACTGATAACCGTAGAAATTTAAAATTTGCATAGAAATTTTGTGGTATCATTTTAATTCATTTTACATAATAGATTTTAATAATATTTTGACTCTTTTTGAAATATTTATAAACATTTTAATTTTTTTCTATTGATATCGATAAAATAAATGGGTTTTAAAGATAAGAAGGATCAAAATCTTGAAAGTTTAATTCAAGATTCCTCAAAAATTGTTATAATAGTTTAATTTAATAAATTATGATTTAAAAAAATGTTAAAGAGACATAGTCACGATTTTTTTATAAGCGTTTGAAATTCTAATTATGATAAATTTATTAAAATCACAAAAATCACAAATTATTTTGTCCACTTAAGAAATGTTCAAATTTTATAGTTAAGGATTGAACGTTTAAAACAAGGTTCCGCATAATTATATCATGTTTTAACCAAAAAATCTAAAAAACATATACGATTTTTCAATAGATATTTTTAGTTTAAATTTAAATGAAATGAGATACTTAATCGAAAGAAATAAAAGTTTAGTCATTAATAAGCTGTAATTTAAAAAATATATTTGTGGGGACTAGAAACATTGAAAGTATATTATTATGTTTTATACATACAATGATATTTTCAAACGCAATATTTTGGGTAACATTAATTAATTCAACCTACTGTATTGTATAATTACTTTATAATCATAATAATATTATAAAATACGTTAAATAATTTAAGATAACAACATGTCTACGCTCAATATTGTATTTTGCATGCAATGATTTACTGTATTCAAATTTATCACGTCTATTATAATGCCTACCTTTTTAAGTATGAAAATAATTGTATTGTAAATACATTCATAACATGTTGAGCGTGCTTAGAAAACAATCTGAAATGTCCTATTAACGCTACTAATTTACTCTAGATATTCTTAAGTTCATTGCCTCTATCTAATAATAATAATAAAAAAAAAAACTATTGAAAGCATTTGTCATTTTTTGGATTTTAACTTTTAAGACATTACAATTAATGAATTCAAACATGGTTTTAGATTGTGGTCGACAATATACTCCAAACCAAGTATTGATTCTAGATGGCGTTGAAGCTAAATATGGATCAGCGCCTTGGAATGTTGGAATATACCGAAAGTCGAACAAAAATAATTTTAGCTTGATATGTGGAGGATCACTGATTGCGACAAATTTAGTTGTATCTGGTAAAATAACTCTGTGTAGTGTGTAGTAACCGAGTTAAAACCCCCTAACAATTTATTTCAGCTGCTCATTGTTTTTGGCAAGAAAGGTTGGCTAATAGAATATTATTAAACGATGGTACGTATAAAGTTGGCGTTGGAAAGTATAGTAGTGACATTACAATTACGGACAATGAATTTACCCAGATTATCGATGTAAGTAATATGCAGTAAAAAAAAAAAAATAAAAACACTTATACTAGGTTTGATTCATTAAATTTGTTGTTAATAATTATTTAGGTGGGATTAATTTACTTAAGAGAAGGTTATTATGGTTCTTCCGGATATCATGCTGAAGATCTAGCCATTATTGTGCTATCAACCAAAGTTAAAATTAGCAATGTTGTTTTGCCTGTTTGTGTGGACTGGTCTAAAAAATATTCAATTTTAAACGGATCTATTGGAAAAGTAAATTTATTTAGTATTTTTATTTTTTATTCCATATTTAATAATTACGATACATTAGTAGTAGGTAGGTTTATGCAAATTATTCTCAGTCATCGTGATCATTACATAACATAAACAAAGAGATTAACTTTTCCTAAAATAATTTATTTATTAATATTCCTATTTTTTAAATTTGTGTCTTTGATGGTACCTATACTTAAGGTCCATATTTTTTTAGAGTATTTTTTTTTGGCAATACAAAATTTATTTTTTTTTCAAATGATGATCACCGTTCTTATAGTAAAACCTTTATTAAGAGTTATTATTATTACTGCTATCTTCTTAGTTATTTATATTAATAATAGGCAATGTTTGTGAGTGTGTAAAAGATCCACACACAAGTTTACTGTGCCAATAGTTCTAAAATTTGCTACATAAGTATAGCAAATTATAAGTGGGCAATGCATGGTGAAAGTCACTTTGTATATATTTTATAAGGGACTTCAAAATAATACTGCTAATATTTTGTGATTGATATTATTTGGTAATTTTATTAGAATATCGTGTAGAGTTTACTTGATAACCTAACCAAACTGAAAAGTATGTAGCTATTATGCCTATGATTTAGTGATTAATTTTTTATGATTTCATCACAAAAACTTGTTAATTTTATATTTTTATTATTTTAGGTCGTCGGTTGGGGGAAAACAGAAAAAATGGTAGAAAGTTCTGTTTTATTAGAAGCTAATATACCGTATATCGACCATCAGACTTGTCGGAATATGTACCAAAACGGATTTCAAAACTTCGTTTCTGTTGATAAATTCTGTGCCGGTACTAAAAGTGGTAAGTAATAAATGTTTATAATGATTACATAAAGATAGTAAAATACTAAAAACTAACTACAAGTCATGTTCATATTAAGATAGCTTACTTTTTTGTAAAATAGTTATCTACCGACGTTATGAATCACGTAATTTCTGAAAACGTTATTTTTATTAAATTATAAAATATTTCACTAAAATAAATCAAATTAATTTAATAAATAAATACTATGATACAATATATAATTACATTAAATATATAAAAATATTTATAATGCATAAGGGCTGAATAATGCTTTGATTCCGTATAGTGATTATTCATGCTATTACATGCAGTGTCTATTGTGAATAGAACAACAGGATAATTTTACTTTCATAATTTATCATAATATGGGTTTTTAAAAAGTATTTAATTTATTGATATCTTGTCTTTTTTTATTATTATTTAAGAGGAATAAAGATGATTTCAGATTGCTCCGTGAACCGTGATTTTCGGAAAAAAAAAATCAGCTATGTTATTGGCTGAATCTAGTGGCTACTAACTACTAAGTGGTATTCCACAATATTTGCTGGTATATATCACGTCAAGCCGTCACGTGGGTTTCCAATATACACGAAAGCGTGAATCCTTTGCTGTGATTGATTGGTTATGTAAGGTTACCACGTGAATAACCGCGTTACCGTGTCGTTAGACATAACTGAACATTTTACGTGTACACGGCACACGCGTATAGTGGAAACCTACCTTTATATTGCAGATACCAGAAAGTATAGAATCCAAACCTACTCAAGTCAAATGTTTACAATTATGTGGTCACTGGTAGAGAGCCTAGGCTCTCTAGTCACTGGTAATGAAAATATAATAATGGGTATTCTTTTTAAATTTAGATAACTGATATAATAGATCACGGTCTATATATAGACACTATAGTATCTATAGATACTAGGTGATTGTGATAACAAGAAGTCAGTTACCATTTACCGTAAATTCACGTTCAACATAAAAAGCATAATTTAAAAAATACATGGATAATTTATTTTACGGAAATCAGGGTTCACGGAGCAGTGTGAAGTCACATTAAGTTATTTTATTTATAGAATATACTCATAAGTATTAGTTAACAACAATATTGTTGTTTGTGTTTTTTTTTGTTCCTACACATATTATAGTATAAATAATTAAAACCTTAAATTTTAGGACAAGGCGTTCATCAAGGTGATAGTGGTGCTGGACTTACCTTTGAACATAGCTCTTTACATTTTTTAACTGGAGTCGTGAGTGTAAAGGATGCTGCTACAAATGATTCAATCGCAGTTTTTACAGATGTTAGTCGCCACGTTTCATGGATTCATGAAATTTATACTAATTATACTTATGCAAGTGATAGCTTTTCTAAGTCTGTTAGATAGTGCAGTCAAACTAATTAATACATTTATCTTGCTATCATTATTTTAAAATTTAACTTGGTATTAATAAATGTTTTTTTACGTTCATTATATTTTTATTTTTTAAACATTCTAAATAATTGTATCACAAACAAAAAATAATGATATATTATACAATTATATTGAGTTTACTCAATTATGAGTTCATATTTTATGTCATTTACTAAATATTGATTTATAATAATATAGAATACATAATATATATAATATTCTTCATGTTTGGTCATTAGTAATAAATTATTTTCCATCTTAAAGGCAAAAAAATGTATTTTTATATTATATGTATTATATGAGTATATGCTATATATCAAATTATAAATTTCAAGTAAGGCCCAGCGCCCAGTACTGCGTCTGAACAGTAAAAATATAATCTTTCACCTTATTTAATCAGATACGTTTCGTTAGTAATAATTATATTGATATCGCCTCTCACGACTGCAGTATACTGTTTTTATAAACAGATTATATACAAGAATTACTTGGGAAATACTTCAGGATTTCCTAATTTACATACAGGAAAATTTGGTTATTTTTTTCTTCAAATAATGTAGCAGTGGCACTAATATGACGTAGAGTTCAATAATAATATGTCGACTGTTAAATTACCAATTAATTATAATCATACAAGACACGAGTACTACGCAACGATGGTATTGATAAACAATATTTATGCAAATATAATTTGCATAACTTATAAATAAAGAATCACACTATTATAAGAACGATAAATAGATAAATCAAAATTGCATAAAGTAATTATATTATTATCATTATTATTATACAGATACCTCACTATAATATTAGGTACTCGTATATTTTTGATATCCGTAATTAATCCAGTAGCTATTATATTTCTATTATGTTGTTTAATGTTATAAAATTGTGTGTGAATTACTAGGTACTGATTTCTAATAATATGTAGGGTGTAGATAGTAGGTGCATAATAATATTTATTACTTGGGTTTCCCGCGAGTTTTTCTAAGAGAGGTCTGAAAGAAAGAAATCTCAATAATTTTTCTCGATTTAATAGGTACCTACCTCATTTTAAAGATAGACTTATACAAGTTGGTATTATACTAAATTATACCAATACTTATACTTATGCAAGTATTTTTTGGCTCATGCAAAACAAATAATTGGTTTATATACATTGTTGCCAATTTTACAGAAAATAAAAATGGTTTTTACTGTTGCATATAGTTTTAAACTTAAATTTTATATTTGGTCGAAACAGCCCAAATAACTGTGTTACTAATCTATTAAATTTACATTTAAGAGAGTTTAATTAATCGTATGTCTTCATAAAGCTAATGGAGAAATAAAGAATTACTTAGAAACTTGTGTGGATAAAAGCGTTTATATATAGCATCATAATTATGATCAAGGAAGAAAAAACGAATCATAACTCTGAAAATTTAGTAGACAATTGACAGGTGCGTCGTCCTGGTTCCCGTAAATCGTCGAAACCCCCTCAAACATATCTCATTTTTTTGTACTCGATTTGTATACATTTGCACTCTCCTTAAAAAAAATGTATACCCCTCTTCTCTTTACTCAAAATCAAATCTCCCGTCCGGTGCTGAAACAACGGCACCCGGAACCACCAGAAGTCAACCGATCGATTTTGGACCTATCTGATATCCTATATGATAGCAGATAGGTAGAACAAACTATTGCCTCAATTCGGGTTTTCCCTGTATTTTTCAGGAATCATCGAAGAATTATTTGTTAACTAAATCATTTGATCGCAGATTTTTTACTAATTATTATACTAAGGAACTTATATCTACCAAAAAATGAACCAAAACCATAAATTAAAAACTTATTTGTATTTTGAAAACAGTACATCAAATAAACGTCTATTCAAATTAGTGTAAAATTGAAACATTGTTCTTTATAAGTGTATAACATAGGTATATTTATAACATAATCTCTCTATACATTTGAAGACTTTATTATTAATTTTGTTGGTCCCAAAACCATTTCAGTTCATCATACTACCACCTATTATCTTTAAGTTCACAATAAATAGTTGAGCTCCAAGAATAACTGTAAAATTAAAAATTATAATAATGCTTGACGAGGCCTTTGTATCTAAATAGTACCTAAAAATTTCAAGAAAAGTAATCATTATTTCTTTAAAATTCCGGGTTCACAAAGTTGAAGATTTATAATAGGTACCTAATAAGTAATAAGTAATAAATATTAATGCTTACTGCAGAAATACAAAATTGGTTAGAGGTGACAATTATGACAATATTATGAGTTACTGGTGTCAAGACCATTCACTTGAAGAGGTTATTGTTAATTTTGTTGGTCCGAAAACCACATTATTTTATTTTGCTCGAGCTCATCATAGACAAAAAATAATAAAATAACTTGAACTAATGTTAATATTTGGTCAGTAGTTTTAGTTAAAGTAGCTCTATGGAGTTTAATAAGCGGTTGATGCTAAATAAAAAGTGTGATTTTGTTTGAAAACTTGATAATTAAACATTTTATTCAGTAAAATACAACAAAGTGATTTTGTCAGATAATAATATGCTATTCAACAGTAATATGATTACTACCATTAATGAGTTATTAAATTTAGGTAAACCGAAAAACAAAGATTTTTAAAACCACCTGCAAGCACTGCGTAGGTATTCAATAAAGATGCTATAGGTATGCCAGCACGACATCGTTTCAGCACCCGGACGGCGAATTTGGTTTTGCGTAAAAAAGAGAGGAGTACAAATTTTTTTAAGAAAAATACAAATGGATACTACAAATCAAGTAAAAAAATGAGATATGTTAGGGCGGGGAGGTTGACGATTTACGGGTTCTATGACAACGCACCTATAATTGGCAATCTTCTTAACGCAAAATCCAGAACAAAACCGTGTTAAAATTTAAGCATCAATTAGTATGGTATGAATAATTATGTTAAATAAACAGGCATTGGTACAATTCTGTAATTTTTTTCATACATGACCTCAATATTTTTTACTGTATAAAGTTTAGGCTCCTCCCATCAGGCCCAATACAACTACAAAAGCACAAAGTTCTGTGGGCTGTGGCCATACTTCCTATACACATGCCTAACGATGACACTGAATATGCTATAATCGTATCATACAATTAATATATTAACAATTTATGACGCATATAATATGTCCTTATCTATGTAATAGATTCTAGCTAGGATATAGTGTTTCATGATGTATATATTATAATTACACGGCCGTCGATCGTCTAGAATAGCGGTGCCCAAAATCCAAACCACGGTGCCCTAAAAACATATAACTATAGCACTTTCCATTGGCACGTGGTTCATAATAAATGATCTACAATTTATTAAAAACACTTTACTCTAGGTGTCAATAATACAATCTTACATTTCAAACTTTGGGGACATTAGCAGCAGATTATGATAGTTTATAATTGTATATGACATTACTCAATAATTAAAATGTTATAATATGTAGGTATGTTTAAAATACTATTTATCTTTTAAAAATAATTGTTTTAAATTTCTAATAGGTAATTATAAAACTGCATACATTTTAGGTTGGCTACGTATACTTAGAATTATGTTCAAGAAAATTATAGAAATTGTCTAAATAGTCTTATAATTAAATATTTTTGTTTCTCAATGAATTTATAGCAAGGTATCGTGACTGAATGTTGTTCAAAAAAGGATACTTCCAGAAAAAAAGTTTGGGAACCACTGTTTTAGGATATAGGTACCTATACCTAAGACCTAACCTATGTAAATGGTACATATATATTATAAATTGGCAAGAACAGATAAACGAAAAATTATTTTTATTTTAGGTTAAAATTATTTATTGTACTCTATTTAAAAATACATTTCAATATTATTATACACTTGAAAAACGAATGGATGTGATGGGAGAAACTTCAAGTATAACCCCCACTATACCATCATAAACTATCGGCCATTCATTACTCAGTCGATCATAGACACTTACCTACAACACTACTGGTTTAACCATATTGTTAATAGTATAAGATTTAACTATTTCAGTGTTGAATTGTAAGTAGTCGTTTATGAATCGGTTAACAATTATTAATAATGTACAATCAATTTTAATATAATATTATCTACCTAGTTAGTATTGTTATCTTATTAAATTTAAAATATATACTTTCGTCATCGGTAGATGACCATGAAATCTTTGTTCTCCTGGCTATCGTGTTTTTGTTTCATTTTCGGTACGTAATTTTAATACAGTACGATGCGTATATCTAACATAACCTGTATACTATAATATTTATTGGACACATATCACCTATATTATTCAAGTAAATACAAAGTATAAATTTAAATATAAATCGATCGTTTAAATATTCTAACACACTAGTAAATTTCTAAATAAGGCATGGAATTAGCATTTTGAATAGGAAAGTATTTTCATGATAAAGTGTTTAAATATTTTAATTATTTTGCATTTAAACATTAAAACGGCTTATATAATTTTAATCTCTGTTATATTATTGTATTATGTAGGTACTTGCCGCTAAAACGAACATATTAAGACAGTTACTTTACATAAAAGTGTAGTTTTGTTCGGGGAAAAAAGTATTTTTTATGTTGGTTGTACCAAAATATTGTCGTTGCCTTACATAAGGGGTGGCGGGGACAAAGATAACATGCTGATCTTCACATGATAATATTATTAAAAAACCAGTAGACTAGACGTGTATCAACCCATATTAGTTTTGTCGTAATTTCCTTAAAAAAAAAAACAACTTTGACCTATTAGAATATTACACTCATACCTTACTCATAGGCGTAGGGTGATCAAAATATATATTGGGTGGAGGGGGTCTGAAAATAATAATAATAAAGAAACAACACTATAAACTAAATTAAAATAACGGTACTAAGCAAAAATAATACAAATAATTCTAGGGGGACTAATTAGGGCTAAGCCTCCCCCCAAATCCCCACACTAGATACCCCTATGACCGCAGTTAAGATTTAAACTTAAAAGCAATAATTTATGAAATTATTATTTTATTTATTAAAAAGTAAGTATTGAGTTTTATATCAGATAGAAGTGTTTTTATCAGAAAATTATATTAATTATTAATTTATTAATAAAATTAATAAATAAATAATTTAAATTTATAGTAAAAAGTTAAGTTGGATTTATGTTGTATTTTAAATTAGATGATTACTACCTACCTTGAATGTGTATTTATAAGACTGATTGTCTTCAAGATTTTACTGTCCCACTTTCTACTGATACATTATACTAATTGAATTGGTTTAATTAATTATATAACCTATTTATAGTTCTTTTTAAGCATGTAAAATAAAGAATTAGTTTCGAGAACAGAATCATAAATACTTTAAATAAAATCTTTTTAAATCGAGCATGTAAACATGAAAACAATTTTTCTTACCTTGTGATTTGTATAAAATTTAAATTATTTTCTGGATTATACAATTTTAAATATTCCTAATCTTAAATAATATATACAAAAAATAAAATATTTGGATTGCTAAGAGATATAAAAATAAATCATTTGAATTATTTGCATTTAAAATATTATTCAATGTGTTTCACTGAGTATGCTCCTCCGATTTTTACTTAAATAATAATTGCTTAAACTTTAAACATCAAATACAAACGTTATTTTTTGTTTATTAGCTTTTAGTTGGTAAAAATTATAGCTCAACAATTATACAATTATACTTGACTATGACAAACTTAGGATTTAATGGACAATTTTTTGAAAATGTAGTTGTGCCTAATTTAAAATTTAAACTTATAGTTTATCAATATTAAAATTTGACTATAGACAATGGTACTTAGGACTAATTTTATAAAAAAAAAAAAAAAATTAGGCAATATCAAATCTAGTATTTTTATACTTGCCATATGGACTGTTTTAATAAATTATACATAATGATAAATTCATAATATTTATTGCTCACATTTTTTAATTATCATACCCCAGATATCTTCCAAACCCATTATCATCTATCATTATTCATCACCAAGTTAAATAACTCAAAAACTACCAATATGAAGTTTGATTTTCGAGATGTTTAGATAGATTTTCTGATAAATAACTTACAGTAGAAAAAGGAAGGTTCTTATTTGAAAAACAGAAGCTTGTATCTCCGCAGGATACGTCTTAAGTATAACAAAAAATCTCAAGAATATGAAGAATATGAAAACATGGTTTTTAAGTATATTGTATGATTCCGAAATCTGATTTTGAATAACTGCATTATTCAAGAAAAAAGGGATGAGTATACTTAGTCAACCACTCTATATAATAGCTTAAAATTAATGTATTAATTATAATTTGCCTACCCCCGTCTATTATACATGAATTGCAATATTTTATTATTTTAGAAACTGGCATTTTGTGTGATAGAAAACTCGAAAAACGACAAACAATATTTTCTTGCCCAGGGTTGGTAACTATAATATATTATACTATGTTTTTACAATAAATAATAAAACCTACAATTTAGACTTATATTAGAATATAGCTTTTATAAAATATATTTATTAAGTGTTATTTATAAATTAATTTTCATTTGTAGGTAAATGAATTAATTTAATTATATTTTGAATTTTGAAATAATGTTTGTATTATGTTTATTAATTATTTTAATTGTCAATCTTTTATAAATCGTATATAATGTATTTGTTATAATGAATTGTGGATTGGGTCCAGTTTTTAAAAGGGTTGTTTGTGTTGCTATTGAGAAAATTGAAGCCTATAGTCAAGTTTAGAAAGGATAAATCCTGAGAATAGGTTTCTCATGAGGTATGGATAAATTTTTTGATTATGTTAAATCAGGAGATGGTGGAGTTTTTAGGTAAGAGATGTGAGGTAGGTATCCATCTGGTTTTAACGTCGAAAGTAACTCAAAAGATTTTGACTTTGGGTTGGTTTGTGATTGTGTGGTCTCCGATCTTGATTGAGATGTTTTGAGATTTTCTCCTTAGGCTGAATAATAATAGATTAGATTTGGAGTGGGAGAAGTGGAAACCAGATGATTCAGACCAGGACATGATTTTGATTGACAAGTATTGTAATAACTGTTGTATGGTGATGGAGTTGGTTCTGTGGCAGAGAATGATGAAAGTCATCGGCATATCCAAATATAAAAAATGTATACAGGGAGATGTTATTGATAGCGATGATAAAAATAGTAACAGAAATTCTTGGCAAAATATGTCAGAGAGGGCGTTAGAGGTTTTGACTTAAAACGTTTGGTGACTGAGGAATTGGTGATGAAGTAAAACATAATTTCTATGGAGATAATTTTGTGGAGAATGTTTAGTATTCCGGGTCTCCGTTCAGTTGGGCGGGACCATTTTCCTCCAAAAACGAGATTCCGTTTTCCTCCACTGTCCATTTTCCGCCAAAAACAAAAAAGGTTGGTTTCCATTTTCCTCCACATTATTTTTGACTAAAATTATGTCTATTTTCCTCCAATATTTTAGTCAGTGTTGTAGTGTTGAGTTTCGTATTATAAAAATAGAGTATGGCTAGGATCACATTTTGCGCGTATCTGTTGATTAAATTCTGGTCGCGTTCTTATCGGCTAGGGAAAAACGCTAGTCCAAGTGTCCAACAGCACACGCAGTTTATAACAGCCGATTGTAACTTTGATTAAGCCTAATAAAGATGTCTTATAACTATAAAAAAATTTAATATTATTTACTGCAGTGATTTTACTATATTTTATATCTTTTATTTTACATATTATATTATTAACTAATTTATCATTTTATTAATAGATTGATTTATTTTTATTGACGTGCATACTTTTTTATTATATTCATTTTATTTTTATCATATTTTATATTTTACATAATGTCTGGTTGCGTTATCACAAATCCCTTATTATTAACTAATTTTGTATTATTTTTTTATTTATTAATTGATGCATTTTTGTCGACGTGAGTACTTTTTTATTATATTGATTCTCTTTTTAGCCACCTGCCAAGTTCAGCGCGTACGGTGTATTATTATATTATAATTATACTTTAAAATTTAAATATTTGATTCGTTCTTTTTTTTAAATTTAACATTCTGATAACGAATGACGATTTTATTATTTTTTATTTATTGGAGGAAAATGGTCAAAATTATTTTTATTTTTTTTTTTTTGAGGAAAATGGACAGTGGAGGAAAATGGTATCTCGTTTTTGGAGGTAAATGGCTACGGCCGTTCAGTTTCGTACGCTTTAGCGATATCAAAGCTGATAATTTTAAGGTTTGTTTGTTGATAATAAATGAAGTTTGAATCTCTTTTTTAATGATTAGCAAGTTATTAAGGGTACTCCTATGACGACGGAAGCCATTTTGTATAGGGGAAATAAGATTAAAGTTGTCAACAAACCATATAATAAATTTTTCAAGTAATTTACATAAAGTATTTAAAAGAGAGATCGAATGGTAGCTTTTAGCTTGAATCTATTTTTATTGGGATTCATAATCAGTATGACTTTCTTATGTTTCCAAGAATTAGGAAATGCATTGTTTTCCCAGATCATGTTGTAAATGGATAAGAGGTAGTTCCAAGAGGATTAGCTACATATTTTAGTGAGGAGGTAGATATAGTGGTATCTGTGAGTAAGTTCATAGTATTGACTAACCTAACCTCTCTGTATCCCTCTTGGAACTTTGTAGTTTGAAAAATTTTTAGAGCTTTGTTTTTTTTTTATGTATAGGTAGTTGATTTCTTCATTCCGCACAAGGGCTCTGGGGCGTTGAGAATTGCCCACCGAGCTTCTGATAGACATTTTGACAGCATTTGTTATGAGGGATGTGAAGTATTCAACGACAGTGTTGATATTTCCTTCTCAAGGGGGGGGGGGGGGTAGGTTGGATGTGTTTTGATCCATTATCGAGGAGAATAGGGTCTAGTTTCCATTTTTTTATTTTTCAATAAGGGGGGTAGATTAGATGTGCGTCATCCAGAGGAACATCCAATGCAATTTTTATGGGAAAGTGGTCGCTTCTATAAATTTCCAAAACATTTTGCCATTCGAGATTGTGCGTGAAGGAAGTGTTTGTCAAGGGTAGGTCGATGGCTGAGAGATGTCAGTTGGAAGAGTTTACTCTAGTGTGTTGTCCATCGTTTAGTAGTGTGATATTGTCACTTGGGAGTAACTCTTCGATAATTTTACCTCTTGAGTCGTTCTTGTATGATCCGCAGGTTTGACTATAGCTGTTGAAGTCGCCGAAAATGATGTATGGGGGGAGGAGAAGCTGAATAATATGTTCTATATCAAGGAAAGAGAGTGAAATCTTTCGGATTAGGTATATTGATGTCATATGTGTATGAGAGAGAGAGATAGAGTATAGAGACAGTTGGTGTTGAGGATGATTTATTTAGAAAGATATGATGATTTATAATGATAGCTACTCCTCCATTAGCTTTGTTGCATACATCATGATCTTTTTTATATATTTTGAAGTTACGGAGAGTAATACTGCTTTGTGAATTGAAATTGGTTTCTTGTATTTTATTCTTGAAAATAATTATGGAGTTGTGGTCTCTGATTATGAGTTAGAGATTTTCTAATTTACTATAGAACCCATTTAGTTCCATTGAATAATATTCATGAGGTTTGAAAATGTCGAGATCATAAGATCTTGATATAATAGGGTAGGTTGTGAGATAATGTGTTATTGGGCGTGTTAATTTGATGAGATTTATGAGGTTGGTTGGAATTAGTATATAATATTGTATAGCTTGGTTAGGTGACCTTTTAAATTATGGTCTTTATTTACAAATTTACAACCATGATTTCATCTAACAGGATTGTCAATAGTGTTTGCCTCTTTATTTAATGAAAGGATATTGACGGATTTATTGGTATAGTTATCAAGTATATGTATAAATTGAATAAATTAAATATATATAATGGGTATTGTTCATTAATAGTAGAGAAATCTTCTATTTGTTTTAACGCTTTTTTCATAGGCATATTTGATCTACTGAATGAGTTAAATTTAGATTATATTTTGGCTCTCTTTATTGTTTTTTAATTTTTACTACAGTGGATATAACATATTAAGTTGATTGTAGAGTTGTGCAGTTTTGAAGATGATGAGTCAGAGATACGTCTTTTATATGTGTCATGCTGTGTTAGATATGATATGGGTTCTTTACTATGGTCGGATATTAAAAATGTAGGAGAAGAAGTTTCTAAGAACCAGTACATGGTTGTCTGCTTCTGGCTTACAAATTTTGCTAAAAACATAAAATCCCCCCTTCCAAACCAAATTCTTATAAATAAATAATAAATCAATTTTATATAGTGATTATCAGCCATAGAGTAAAAATGTGCTATTGAGAGCTATAAAACAGTATTGTAGAATATACGTGTTGTACGGGTTGGCAGTAGAACACAAATTGTCGTGTATTATATTATGTGGCTTATAAAATATGTTTGAAGTATGATTATTTATATTTAATAGGTATATTTTACTTTTAAAACATAATACCTATAATAATAGTGTTACACTGAGATTATAACTCAATGTACATTATTAATTTTTGATAGGTTATAGGAATACATCGGTAATGTTATTTATTCTATACAATTATATACATTAGGAATATTCCATAACTTTATTTTATAAAATTAGATATTTTATTGAGTATTATGAAATAAAAATGTATACTGGCCTTTTTAAATACGTTTACATTTACCTTTATTAAAATAAGTGTAACGGAATATGGGTGTGGATCTGGCCAGTGCGTTGATGTCTCAGTCACTTGTAATGGGATACGAGATTGCAGTGATGGATCGGACGAAACTTTACTTTTATGTGAAATGGTCCTGTAAGTCGATAATGAGTTATAATAAAATTAAGGGTACAAAATTGAAAATATAGTTCACATTGACATTTTACATTTAGGTGTCCACAGTTTACATTTAAGTGCAAATATGGCGCTTGTATCAGTGGCAAGAATTTTTGTGACGGCATCGAACAATGTGCTGATGGTTCAGATGAAGAAAAATGTTCCAATTCAACGTTAATATCAACATTTACAAGTTTAATACCAAAAAAAACTGACACAGCAAAACCAATAACACCATCTCGTATTAAGTAGGTTACTCGAATAAATTTTCACCTATATAGTTCCATGATAAGGTACATTTTGAATTTAAGTATACTTAAGTCTTGCAAAATGAGTCCTAAAAATATTACTTGAAAAAAGTTAGGTAACACATTATATTGTATTGTATTTTAAAAGTATATAATTTTTTAATATGTAATTAATCCCTATTATTTCTCTATATTAAAACAAATGTTTCTATCATCTATGAAACAAAATATTGATAATATTGAATATTATGATAATTGATGACTGGTAATTTAATTCTTGTTATGTTGATTTTAGGAAAACTTGCACGTTACCGGCAATCGAGGGCACAAAATATTTTTATAAAGATTGGAATGAAAATGTTTCTCTGTCTCATTCCACTGAAATTGAACAATATCGCATTGTTGAGGAGGACTGTGAAGTTGGGTATTATAAAGTTGTTCCTTATAGATTTATGGTGTGTTCTGAATCCGGTCAATGGAGACCATTCGTAACGGAAGAATTATGTTTGAGTAAGTTGCCATTTCCTATTGTATAGTGTTGAATTGTATTTGATACATAAATACAGATTATGTAAAAATGTATTAAAAAGATAAAACTTTTGGTTTGATCTGACTGATTTTATTAATAATAAATATAATATTATACATATATTATTCAACCGTTACTACTGAATGTGCATTAATATAATTATATTTTATTGATGTAACCAGAAATGTGTCCACCTATGAAATCAGATAGCTTAGATTTTGAATGTACCCATGAAGATAAATATATTAGTTGCTTAACTCCAATACCTGGAACTATATTGTATCAACAATGTAAAGTCACTCATAGATTACCTAGCGGAAAAGATCAAGTCCAAATTCAATTAATTTGTCTGGAAAATTCAACATGGAGTGATGACGGTCTATATACGTGTATTCCAAGTATTTTTTCATTAATATTATTATTATTATTTTTTAACTGCCTATGACATCTTTATTTAAAAGTCTTTATAAATACAATTCGTTGTGAATGTGTACAATATGATAATTTATAAGTAATAATAATTAAAATAATTACTCAAATATATATTGTACAAGAACATGTTTGGGGTTATACCTCCAATTAGACAGCCCCTTTCCTTAACCTAAGTTACTTAAACTAAATCTTATGACTTTAAATATTTGAGGCGCCTTATGTCTTGCGATTTAATTAGAAGTTGTAAAGCACTTGCATTGGAATACAGCTTAAGTTCTTACACACGTTTGTCGGCAAACTTTTTGATTTCATCCTGAATGGATGATATATTTAAATCTTGATAGATGATTTCATTCCTGTCAAACCGTTATACTGCAACAATGGTACGAAGAGCAATATTCTGACAGCGTTGAATGACTTTGATGTTGGATTTGCTAACACAACCACACAGTTAGGTTATAGTTAATTAAGTCCAAATCGGTTTGATAATAGCATATAGAAGCTGTTTGTTTGTCTGATACAACTAGCCAATACAGCTTGCGCATTTTTTCTTTAATTTGTAATCTTTCTGGTAGACATGGTTTTTCTAACTAAGATGAGAATCCATGCAGACCCAAGTATTTAACTGAATCTTTTTGTGGAAATGTCGTGTGATCCAGAGACACTGGAAAATTTTCAGTTTTTCGAATTTTACAGTTTACGTGTAGGTACCGATTTATTGCTTAGTTATCCTTTGTACCAAACCTTGTCAAAACCTTGGGCTACGTTTAAGAACATTCCGCAACAATATATTATTTTTCTAATGCTTTATTAATTACGTTAGTGATACCGGTGAACTTGGACAATAATAAAATCGTTATTCCGAAATCCAAACTGATGGTCTGGTACGAGTTGTCTTTCTTCAATAATACCTAATTTAATGCCTAATGTTAATGATGATAAGCTAAGCCTTATTCTTAAAGAACTCCAGAATATTAAATCCCGTCAATTAAAATCTGATGACTTGTTGGTCAACATCTCTACGTCAGTTAATACTCTGAATCTAAAGCTATCGGAGCAAGAAAAAAACTTGTCACCCTTTGGTCATTTAGTTTATTCGCTAAATAAACAGCTCACTATAATCACTAAGGAAGTCAAGGAACATGCCCAACGCTTCAAAGTTCTTGAAACCCGCATAGCTGCCACAGAAAAGACTCTGTCTGGCACAGTCGTGCAATCTTCTTCGCCATCCATTAATGACATTGCCTTGGAAATCCAACAAAGGTCACTCTGTGGTCTCAATATAATTATACGGGGAGCACCGGAATCCTCATAATTTCAGTTACTTGGCAAAGTTTCTCATGGCAAAATATTCATAGCTGACTTATTCAAAAAACTTAATCTTCCGGGCCCTACCGCATCTATCGTCAATGCTTTTAGAGTCGGGAAAATGTCTAAAGTTAAACCACGAATCTTGAAGGAAGTGTTCTCTTCACGTGATCCAGCCGACTCTGTGTTAAAGTCTTACCTAAACACTCACGCCACTTCACCGGATCTCATTTCAGGCATCGCTATTTCACGGGACCGTACCTACTCTGAACGGCAATCGATTCGCGAGGTTAGGTTACAACTGCATATCAGACAAGCGAGTGAACCCAATATCACCATCCGCTATTTCAATGGTCTTCCAAGAATTGTTAACATTTATGCTAACAATTGTTAAATAAACAACCTTAAACCATGATCGCTTCCAAAAACACTAGCCACCAATCAAAAAAAATTGTGATTTATTCAAAATTAATTGTACGCAAAAAGCTTAGTTGTTATATTATATCCGCTCTACCTTTTAATGAATGCAACATTTGTAATAATTCTCGAACCACTTTACCAAATTTTTTATGCAAATATTATATGTTTCTTTCTAAATTCTCAGCTATTCCTCCCCCACCCAGCATATAAAACCATTATAATGTAATTAATAACGATTACAATAACACTCATTGTTCTAATATTAATTCATCCAAAGCAAGGTTTTGCACCTCAATGATTAAAAACTCTAACTTCCCTACTTATGTTTCCGCCAATTTTTTACGTATTGGGTATTACCAAAATTGTAGAGGTCTGAAAACCTAATTAAAAACTTTAATTTGCAATGTATCAATTTTCAACTATATTTTTATATGTCTTACAGAAACTTGGCCATGTGATAATATTAATGATGATGAATTTAGTTTTTATAATTATACCATATATAGATGTGATAGAAATGCTCAATCCAGTATTTTTAGTAGAGGTGGTGGTGTTCTTATAGCCATTCGCAATGAAGCTGTTATCCAAATAATTAATAATAACGTCGAACATTATTATTTGTTAAGTTTTGTCTAAACAGTTTCAATTTTGTGGTAAGTTTAGCATACATTCCTCCTAATAGCTCCTTATGAGTCTTACTTATCGACTGTTCAGTCCGTTATAAATGATAATCCAGATTGTATATTCATGTTCTGCGGTGACTTTAATCTGCCTGACATCACGTGGTCAAATGACAATCTTGGTTTAACGTTTAGCTCTAAGACGAGTCTTAGTATTCACTGTCTTTTGGAAACATTTACCTTTTTGAATTACTTTCAATTAAATCATCCCCAAAACTTCTTCTCTTCTTCTTCTCTAATTTCAAGTGGTTAAGTGTTCTCCCGGTCATTTCCTTCAGGAATTATTGGTGTTGCCGTTTTCGTTGCTTCAGTGATGTCATTGGTTAATTTTTGCACTACCATTTCAATATCCTATGATGTTTTTAGTTTCACTGAAAGAGTGATGGTTTCTTCAGTGATACTCCTAAGAAGATCTCAATATGTTCTTTTATTTGTGAGAAAGATTTTTCGTTTTTTCATTATGACGTTTGAACTTAGTGAGAGTAGGTAACACAGGAATATGGTCGGAAGATAGTTTCTATAAATATCTCAACTTCAACATAAACGAAATATTTGTTCAGTATGAAAAAGTTTAAGAGGTCGGGTATCTTATTTGGGTCAGTAGGTTTTCTGGTTTTTTTGGTGGGCTTAAACTAGCTTCTGAGCTTTGACCCATGTTTTCATGAGCATTTGTATTGTTTAAATTATTTTTACCGTAATGATATTAGTATTAATATTACTCACTTGTTTGTCTAGTAGTTGACTCTGTAATTGTACAATACTCACTTATAATTCAATTAAAAGTTTGTGTAGTGTCTCATTTTCATTTTTAATGCGTACCAAAGTAGCTTGGTCAACTAAAATTAGTGTTGACGCCGTGGGAGTATTGTCCTTCGAGCCCATTGCTGGACGCGCGATGGTTTATATAATTTGTATTATGATTGCGTTGTAAGCAAAAACATTGTAAAGATATATTTAATTTAATAAACACTTCGCACAATTCGACATACGCTAAGAACCTAGATGTTATTTGTTCGATAGTCAAAACACGACTTAAATTATTATTATTATTATTATTATCAGCACTGTGTAAAATAATTGTATTAAATTAACATTAAGTATACAATGAAAAAAGTAAAATATAGGAAATTATAAAAATATAAGCTTCATAAAATTATTTACAATTGTACAATATTTATCACTAATATATTATAAATAAATACAATTTATTCAAGTATCTAATAAACAAAACCATTAATACTATGATAGTGAAGCGGTTTCAGCTGAATCGAGGTGTATACAAATCCACATATTTATATTTGCAGTTTTATATTTTTTTTAAACAATAGACATTATACAGAGTTATTTACTAAGCATTCTCAACATCAATATTTCCTATAATAATAAATAAATTCAAACTCCGATTTTTGGAATTTTTAAATACACTCAAACACTATTATTTTAAATTCTTGAATTTAATTTAATTATTTAATTATCACTACACAACACTTTTGTTTTTCAAATGATAATGATAATTTTTTATTTTAAATTATTTAGTAGATAATTTTTTACTGAGGAAAATATTACTATTACAACTATAGTAATGACCAACCAGAATTC
This sequence comes from Diuraphis noxia, assembly GCF_037042655.1. Lineage (NCBI taxonomy): Eukaryota > Metazoa > Arthropoda > Insecta > Hemiptera > Aphididae > Diuraphis > Diuraphis noxia. The sequence continues at coordinate 54,416,889 of NW_028301712.1, forward strand.
ATTTGTATAATATGTAGTTATATGCTGTCTCTGAGCCAGCTACTTTTAACAGTTATGGTTACGATAGTTTATTAGTAAAATTAATTTTTTTTCGGCGATAAAAATATTTTACAAAATTATAAAATTGATGTAATATTGGATCCTAAACCTTATTATACTTGAGCCATTTTTTTTTTAAATTAATATTGTTGATAGATTAATCACTAAAATTTACAAATTGTAATAATCTCCAACATAATATTTTACAAACCTATTAGGCTTAGTACACAAAATTAAAATAACTTAAAAAGATACTCATATATACGTAATTTAATTCTGGTACATCAAAATTTTCGGATAATTTATCTATTAAATAATGTATAGTAGAAAAGGGGTTATATTTTAAAAAAACAATTTTTTACTCACAGGACACTCCTTTAGTATCTAGTAAAAAAATCTTAAGAACTTAATAATATGTTTCGTAAGTAAGTTTAAAAATTCCAAGAATCAGATTTTGAATAATTATATTATTGAAGATAAAGTGGGGAGCATCCCTGGCGAATTACCCCTCATTTTATTCTGTAACATTGTTTTATAATATTATTATTTATTAAATATTATGAACTATTAAAATATGATCATAGCTTGTGGTTTACTAAATACTAAAAGTGATGTACAAAACGACGGTAAAGAAAAATATGGGACAGTGCCTTGGAGCGTAGGATTATATCGTCAAATAAAAAGTCGTGACGAGTATTATGAATTGATATGTGGAGGAACATTGATTGCTCCGAATAAAGTTATCACTGGTATAAAAGTGTTTAACAAAATATATTTAAAGAAGAATTAAAAATATGTATTATTTTTTATAGCGGCTCAGTGCTATTGGGAAGAAGGCTATACGAATAAAATTCTGATGAATAAAAATCATAAGTATACAGTTGCCGTTGGAAAGTATACTAGTGACCTTTCGATAAAAGACAATAATTTTACTCAAATTATCGATGTAAGTATAATTTCTTAGTTTAGAACAAAAATATCACTTGTTCCTAAGTATGAGTATTTACAAAAAGTAAATTTTAGGTGGCTTTCGTTTATTTAAAAGAGAGTTATTATGGTCCTTCTGGATATTATGCCGATAATTTAGCTATTGTCGTGTTACATACCCAAGTTACGATCAGTGATGCTATTTTGCCAGTTTGTATCGATTGGTCCAAACAGTATTCTATTCCAAACGGATCAAATGGAAAGGTAATTTTGTTGAATATTTTATACGGTTACCTACGCGAAACTTCTTGATCACAACTTAAAGACTCAAGTAGTTTACGTATAAAATATATAACACAAAGAACTAACTAACCAAAAATAAAAAATAAATAAAAAATAACAACAACACTTAATTTTAAAACCAATTTATTTGTCACTTCCGCTAGAATCAAAATATTTGAAAAAAAAAACTTAAACAATTTGTATTTGTTTGTTTGTAGGTAATACCTATGTCTATATGAAATTCAGTCATCTTAATTTTATATATTTAACAATTATTATAATACAAGTATAAATAGTATGAAATAAATTAAACAATTTGTTTCATAGGTTGTCGGCTGGGGAATAACGGAAAAAATGGAAAAAAGTTCCGTTATGTTAGAAACAAACGTATCATTTACTGACAAAAACACTTGTCGTGATATGTATTCCAATGGATTTCAATCATTGGTGACTATTGATAAATTTTGCGCCGTTTCTCAATTAGGTAATATAATAGTTTATAGCTAATAGATTTTGCATAAATGCAAAATACATAAAATAGGTACCTACCTACTTAAAAGTCATAAATTTGTTAACTCTTTTATAAGATATTAAAATATTTATCAAATGTCTATAGACTATAGTTACAGCTAAAATTTTTCTTTGATAATTATTATGTATTACAATTTCCTGATTATTTACAGTACTTATATATAATATTTTACATTAGTGAAACAGTAAATTTTTTATTATGCATAATACAGTTATTTTAAATTATTAATTGCAGGACATAGTATTACTGAAGGCTTTATTGGTTCAGGTTTAACATATGAACACGGCACTTTACAATTTTTAACTGGAATAGTGAGTGTTACGGATCCATACTCAAACGATTTAGTCACTGTTTTTACAGATGTCAGATACCATATTCAATGGATTCAAGAACGACTTCTCTAATGTAAGTGAGTACATCACTTACACTAGAGAAGTACTTTTACATTAAGTAAAATGTATTTATTCATTCCATCACGCCAAACGATTTTTTATTATTTAAAATCTAAATATTGTGAAAAACTCGTGTTAAATTACCTACATTAAATTGTTTATAACATTATTATTTATTAAGTTAATATCTAACCCATATATATATATAATATTTACATACCTATAATATAATTACATGCTTACATTCAATAGTTTTAAGCAAAATATCATGCTGATTTGCGAGTATTAAAGTTTTACTAATCGATAATAATAAGTTATTATAAATAAGAATTAAATTCTCTTAGACACGACATTTAGGTCATATTATTACAAATTTTGAACATTTGGTTTTTTGAGTCCAATTATAAAAAATAATTAAATGTATTACATCACTTGCATCTAATGAGATGTAGACTTACAAAAACTTTACGATGATAACTTCGAGTTTCCATATTCTAAATTTATTAGAAAGGTCTACACTATATATTATGTAATAACAATAAGTTGAATGCACGAATAAATTTCCACTGTCATTGAACTACTCGATAATTACAGTATGACGTAATTTTAATTATACTATAATAAATTCAAAATCATATAAAGCAGTGAACAAAAAAATTCAAAATAACAGTAGGTAAAGATGTTGTATAAACTATAAGATATTACTATAATAACGTTGGTTTTACCCACCGATACCTGTGAAATAGGAAAAAATTATAAAATTATGTAGTTATAACTTATAGATAAAAGTTGAAAGTAGGAAACTTTATATAATTATTTGGGAAGACTAGGTATATTATTTTAATTATTAGCTCATTTTTAGTATTTTATACTTAATTGTTAGGTTTATTTCAGTACACACAGTAGGCATGTCTAATTTTTAGAAATAGAACACTTTAAGCTTTAAAAATCAAACCAAACGTATAAGGTATTGCCACTCTAATTACGAACAATATATGAACAAAAATTTTAAAATTCAATAATTAATCTGAAATCCAAAAAATAAATTGGAACACGTCATACGTTTTGAATAAAAAAAAAAATTTTATTGATCTTTAGATCTACTTTTTTTTGTTATCTATTTTTATTCTTATTCACTTTAACAGCAAAGGTTATTAGTGTAAAGACTTATACTTTTTATATACTTTATTCATTAAATATATTAGATATTAAATTAGTAAAAAATTGTTTATACTTTAAATGTTGATTGACAAATATAACTAAAAAGTTTGATTCGTTCGATTAAAAAGCACGGTTTGAATTTAGTCTGGTACAATACCTAGTGCCTATTAAATAAAACATTGACGAATTCGGTTTAATACTTAGTACTTAGCCGGTTTTCCTTAAAATTATACCTCTTCCTTATCTGTTTTGAATTAGTGGATTCTGTTTTTTACCAAATGTCTTATTACATAGGCGTGTCTACGGTGGCAGCGTAGGATGCCTGGACTGTCCTGCAATTTTTGAAAGGCGCCTGTCAACCAAGTTTTAAATCTGGTGGTTCACAAATTTTATTTAGAAAAAAATGTCATGCATTACCTACTTATTTTTTTATAATAATATTGTATTGTATTGTCGAATTGATATCTCCATCTCTTTATGATTCTGATCGTAAATCGCTTTTTGCAACTGATATTTTCAAAAGGGTAAAACACGAGCTGCATCCGAGTTCCGTCCCAAATATAAAAATGTAATTTAAAGATAAAATAAGGTACTTGGGACGGATTTGTTGGGTTTTTAGTCGATTTCTAATGTAAGATTTACTGTTTTTGCATATTTTTGTACATGACTATTCGAGTGAGTTAGAAAAAGTTAGTAAATACATTGCATTTTATAACTTTTATCGCTCTTACTACCTAACGTATTGTTAATTATATCAAATATAACGAAATATCGTTTTTTACTATTATTTTTTTTATTAACTATTTTAGAACTTTAAATGTATTCGATATCCATTATATTATTGTTATATTATATTATACCTAATATTTATTAATACTATGAAATCAGTTAATTTTACAACATTGCATACAATTTCACACGCAATAGTGTCGCCAAAAGGGTCAAACGTACGCAATCGTGTTCTACTCTTTTATATGATGTTTTTTCATATGGTAATGATTTTGATGGTATTTTAACAAACTTTGATGTAACATATGTTAATGTGACATACAAGTTAATTGACAATACGTAAAATGTAAGTTATGTTCTTCAAAAGAAGCACATCTATGTTTGCTCCATATATGTGGAACATGCACAATGCAACAAAATTAGGATGATATAGTAGGACTAATAATATATCAAAAGGTTGGAAATTGGAACAATATAAGTTCCAACATTTAATTAGATTTAAACTTCCGCATATATTTATTCAAACTTTGCAGATATAATGAACTCCATAATCTCAAAAGAGATTTTAAAACTAAATACTGTTATTCAAATAAATTCGAATACATTTATTGAAATTATAAAAAAAAACATCCTTATTTGTTGTCTCAGTCGTACGTAACAGCAAATTTAAGCTCAGCATTTCACGTTTTATTCCGTTAACTTAAAAATTAGAGTGAATAGACTTAGATCTACTATGAAATTTGATAGTAAGAACATTATCTGTATTTTTTGGGAAAGTATTTTTACGATAATTCAGTTTTTAAGTGAGTTATGAGCATTTTTAGCTTACAATTTATTATACGCGCATAACTCAATTAAAAACTAAATTATCGTAAAATTACTTTCAACAAAACACAAGATAATCTTCTTACCATCAATTTTCATAATAGCTCTATTAGTTTTTAAGGTAATGGAGTAAAACCTACGTGAACTGCTAAGCGTAAATTTGTTATGTTACGCGTTTGTAAGACATGCAGATACAACAAATACGTGGCGTGGCGTCCTCTTAAATCAAATGATGATAGTTAGGCTTATATGTAAAATATATTTAAAACGTCTCAATACAAAACAATTTATTCTGAAATTATTAGTTTTCTAAAAAACGTATTGTATGTAATCAAACATTAGATATGATATTTTTTATTTGTATTATAACTTTTATTTATATTTAGAAGATCTTTTATCTTTTAATTTTATTAGAATGAGCTTTTGAATAATATTACACTATGTATTATACCATAAGATTATTAAAAGTATTAATAAATTTTATATACGGTGTCAATTATCCAATTATTATGTGTCAAACATGACCCTTTTTTTTCAAACGTGGGTGGGTACTTGATACCTACCTAAAAAAGTAATAAGGTGTTATACAAGTTATAACCGTAGAAAATTGATAAAAAAATAAATCTAAATCATAGATAATATTTACATGATTAAAGATATTAATAATATGTGATAAAAATAATATTGACATTCCCGATGTCAAAAAATAAAAATTTTCCAAAAAGGTTGATGTCAACTATATGATTATCAATATTTTGAGGAAACTAAAAAATATAAAATAAAACATTCTTGTTTTTATTTTGCACTTTACCAGATTATATCTGGATTAAGCGTTCGATTCAACCAAGAAAGACTTAAATTAATCGAATGGGTTGGGAATTTGGTTTATCTCGAGACTACAAATGAAGATATTTTATATTTTTAAACTTTATTTGATATTAATGTTGATGAAATAAAACTATTGAAAAACATGGATAACACTGAAACATTAAAAGGAACATCAACTAAAGAAGTTTACATTTGGATAAAATGGCTCAACGAGAAAGATCGGTCAACTATTTTTAAAAATGTTTTGATTGTTCTTAAGTAATTCGTTATCATTCCTGTTACAAGTTGTAGCTGTAAACGGACCTTTTCTAAACTTACTATTATTAAAACCAAGCTTCGATCCACAATGAACCAAGAACGATTGGATGCTCTTTCATATATGTTTATTGAATAAGAAGAAACAGGGAACATCATCTATGATGAGGTCATTGAAGAATTTAAACTTTTGAATGGAGGAAATCGTAGAATTATTTTATAAATTATAATAATTACATTTTTTCATTTGACAGCACTATAATTACGTGTTATGTATAAACATACAAATTATTTAACGTATAATTTATAATAATTAATAAGTATTTATATTAATTGACAATTTTTAGTATTATATATTATTATGTTTTGAACGTTTTTTAATTATTTTATTAAATTATATTTGGTTAAAATTTAAAATAAATATTGATGAACTGTAAGTGTGTAATAATGAAAAATGATTGCTTACATTTTCCAGTCACCAAAAAAGGGTCACTTCGAAGTTTGTATTGAAAATTTCTATAATTTTTTTCTTGTGTAACCATGACTAGCGGTGGGTACGGGTAGTCAGATTGAATTTAGCCAAACCTAACTCAGAAGTCTGCGCACGCCTATGGTGTCAAATGTCTCGGGTCTATGAAATACAGAACGAAAAATGTTCAAAAAGAAGACTTGTTTTGTTCTTTGAATTTTGATATATGCATTATGCATGTTAAAATTTTATAACATATATATAATATAATATATTATGTGTACTTCCATTATTAATAATCACATTATGGTATGTGAAAAATAAACAATATTTTTAAATTTTTGTATCAAAATTAAATTTAAAATTTATTTTCTGTAACAAAAATTACATTTTATTCCGCCTTCAAACCGCAGTACCTAACATATAATTACGATAGAGTAGCTACTCTAGTTAATTTTTTGCATGCTCATTTATCAAGCTACACGAATATAATTATATATATACCTACTTAATATCATAAATTATCATCATGACATTTTTATTTCTAATTCGAGACTAATAGATATATGAATAATTGTCCTTGTCAAAAATCCTAAAATTATAAATTATAATCAAAAAACCCAAACGCAATCCAAAATGGCAAAGTTCAAATAGATAGGTACTTATCAAAATATCCGATAATCGATGTAATTATACAATATTTTTGCAAGATCGAAGCATTGAAGCATGTTAGCAGCCTTCTAGAAATACCTGTAGGTAAGAGAAATACTCGTTTTCATCGTGTTTTTTATGACGTAGTGTGGAGCGTCAAGGTCGGGGAAGAGTCTGGAATCCTTAGTTTAATACATATTATTATGTACCTAGGTACTAATATGTTTTTAGGTATTTCAAACACTCACAGTTCGCATTATTATATTCTATTAATAATACTCAATAAGTGCTATGTGCATTTCTTACTCCCGTACAAATCATTGGGTCGTATACATTATATATGTATGTATATATTATATACAATAACATTATTATAATTATATATCTAAAAACTTAGAAGTATGTAGACATATAGATAACCAGTTTTACAGTATAAAAACATTACAGAATACATTAAATTTGGAAAACAACAATTTTTTTCGTTCATGAACCTATGTATATTTTTCATTACTTAAGAAGTTGCAGCATGCCCTTGATTTCGGCGTATTTATAGGTTGGTTATTCAGGTTATTGGGAGGGGAGCTGTTCATAATATATTATCTGTACAACTATAATGTCTATATATTATTATCTATTATCCTATTGAAAATACAACTTACATATTATAACGTGTAACAAATTGTAGTACTGTACACATATAAATTAACAAATACCAAACTTCCAAAACAAGAATATGATATATGTCTGCACGAATATAAATGTAACCTAAACAGAATTGAACAAGATCTAGAAGTCCGAACATTCAAATTCTTAATATTCATTTGACACAAACGTAAAACAAATATCAAAAACATTACCGAATGATCAATTCACGAAACAATGCATATACAATATCATAATACGAGTAGGTATACAACGTTAAATGCAATCATCACATTATTTTTCTTGTTTAACCTTTCCTGTCGTTGGGGTTTGACACTAAAAATAATTGGACTATATATATCAGTTATCTATGGTACCTAGACTTAATACATAGATAATATATACTATATATATTATCTATGACTTAATATCGTTTTGTCAATAGAAACGGTTCGTTTGCAACTGGGACATATTGTATTTTTTTTGACATTTTCAAGTATATTATAAGAAATTCATTAGCGCGGACGTCCTCATGGATGCCCTTTCTCAACACCAATATAAGATATACAAAAAAAAAAATATACACTTAGATTAACTAATTATTATGATGTCATATTTTATTATTTATTTATTCATCTTTGTAATTTACTGTATATATTGTAATTAATTTACGCTTAACAACTTCATGATGTTAAAAATTGTTTATTATATGAAAAAGTTCGATGACCTTGTATGTCAGAAACACTTTAAAATAAAATAAAAAAATAATAATAAGAAATTCCATAACATTGTATTAAAGTTTAAACCATTTTTTACAATATTAAACATAAATGCAGTCATGTTTTATTTTTTACCTATAATATTTCTATGATACATAATTAGTAATTTACAGTTTATCATTAATTTATCTTAAATTATGCATTTAATTTAAGCTAATATCTTAATTGTATACATGTATTGCGATTAAAAACAAATTGTGAAATATTTGGTAGGTATTTACATACTCGTAATATAACTGAATAACTTAACTATAGCCAAAACATGGACCTGCAGTTTATTCATAACAATAATATGGTATTATAAATGAGTTGGCAAGATATTGATTGGTTCAACGAATAGACAACAAAATTAATACAAACAATATATAACAGTATATGTGATAAATGTTCGTTATTTATTTTTACAAAATTTCTACATATAAATATACATTGTAAAAATAATCTCAGGAGGGGAATGACATCCATGTTCTCCCACTTTTCTTCAAAATAATCATAACTTTAATTCTCATGTATTTCATAAGTACCATGTGATATGTGAACCATTATTAGTACACAAAATCTACCTATAGGTAGATTGGTTATAACAGTTTTATCCCTAAAAATTCATTAATAGTACATTTTTCCATAACCAAAACACCTGTGATATTAATTGGTGATTATTTTCAACTTTATGATAAATAGTGTTTGTTTTATGCGTATTGCGTATAATATTATTTAACATAATATAATAAAGGTACCTACTTACTACATTTTATAGTTTTGTTAATATCATAACATTATTTGCTGCGATAATTTTTTCATCGGCCATGAAGTCAACATATACTTTTATTCTGGTTATATACTCATATTTCATATTTGGTACGTATATTTTAATACTAAACACACTGAAATGTATGCTAATAGTACTTATATACTATAATTTCAATACCTACATCAAAATACGAGTATGAAAAAGAATCAAATTTAAAAGTTATTTTGGCTGTAGTCAATTTGCACCAAAATTGACCCAAAATATTTACAACATGTGTAATTTGCACCATTTTTTTAAAGTGCGTTTGTAATTTGCACCAAAATAAAGATATGTAATTTGCACCATCCTTAGGTAGTAAGAAATAGGAATTGTAATTTGCACCAAAATTAAAATCGATTCTTTTTTCGATAGTATTTCGATAGTACAAACTTACAAGTTTTTATATCCTAATATAAATTTGGCTTAGTTTTTATTTATAAAATAGCCGAGCTTATACACATATTGATGTAAGTACTAAGTTTATATAAAATTGTATGATTATGAATATAAAAAAAAGTTGGTCAATTAAAAAAATTATATGTTATTAAATCGTATTATTATTATTATTATTAAAATTATTATTGTCATTCATATCAGTCTAGTCTCGACGTCTACGAAGATACCGAGGGAAAATCGAATATTTCAAAATCGAACATTCGATAATTGAACAAATAAATAATCATTTTGGTGCAATTTACAAATTCTATTTTCGACTACCTGAAGGTGGTGCAAATGACATACCCTTATTTTGGTGCAAATTACAACCACTATTTTTGGCTACCAGCAGTGGTGCAGATTATATATCTTTAATTTGATGCAAATTATAAACTCCCGTTATTTTCTTGCCCAGTTGCTCATGTAATTGTCTGATTTATTATGATCTATATTCTATGGCATAGATGTATACATATATTATAGAATATAAATAATAGATAAATATTATAATAGAGATTCTTTAAAAACTGAAAAATCTTGCATGCTAATTTTTGTGTTTTCGGAAAAAATATTATGGTGTAATTTTATTAAGCTAAATTTTTTAAATTAGAATTTTTTTCTCAACCGTTTTTGGGCAATCTCTGACAAGTTAAAATCAGTGGCGTCATCTGGGGGGGGGCAAGGTGGGCATTTGCCCCCCCCCCCTTGTCATCAGCGGGCTAATATCGGGCCGGTCGACTTGGCCGGCCCGGGCCGGGTATATGGTGCTAGTTTTGGGCCACAAGCCCGCAAAAATGATTCATAACATTCATGTCATTGCTAAATAGAATATAATCATGATTCGTGGCTCCTACTAACACGTAAATAATTATAAGGTATCTGACATCTGTATTCTGTATGTGCAGTGGTGGACTGGACGAGTGGGATACCGGGTTTCCCGCCTTCCCTGTAGGCCGCTACTCGTATAAAATATTTACTTATTAATATTATTGTGAAATAATAAATTAAAATGTTATCGTCGTTATCGAATAACGGAATAACTAATAAGCAATAAGTAATAAGTATATAAGCATTGAGTATATATTAATTACTCAATGCTAAATACTAATAGGTAATATAGGGTATCCCTCTACATATTATATTTTATATACCTATGTATTAATTAGTCATTGTTACCTTTCAAAAAAAATGTGTTATTTATACCTAAAGTAACCACAGTTATCACAGATAACTAACTAGTATGTATATAATTGTGTAAGATGTAAGAAGACTGTTTGTACTGAGATAAAAATGTAATTGTTAGCGAGTGGTTTTTTTTTAAATTATGGCCTATGGGTCGGTCAAAATTTTTGCCCCCCCCCCCCCCTTTCAAAACCTGAAATGACGCCACTGGTTAAAATTATATAATTATCCTTATTTTATACATCAATAATAAAAAATAAACAAAATAACAAGATAGATATATAACAGAGTGAAGAGGCTTTCAGTGAAGGTACTTAATCTTAAACATTTTTATATTTTCAGTCTGATAACCTCAAGTTTTTGAAATATTTTTTTTCTGACAATAGAAAACATACTACATAGGTATTTTAAATCATTAAAATATGATAAAGCATACTGATCATTATGGTAATAGTTTTTTTTGTCTTATATACACGCAATGAAAGTTGACTGAGTATCGCATACTGAAATATTTTATATGGCGCCTATCTACCATTTCATAACTTTTTAAGTGTTTAATATTTTTAAAACGAAAAAAAAATTATCAGCATTCTATTCGTTGTATGTAGTTTATCAAAGTGTTCATAAAAATATTACACTTTACGAAATTTAAAACAAAATATGGATAGTCTTAAAAATATATAACATAAAACTAGTTTATATTTAAAATATACGTTACAGTTGCCTTCTCAATTATGAAGTATTATACTCTTATAGTCTTACATTTTATATCGTAGAACCGTATTTACTTCCCCGCTTTTTTTCTTAAAATTAGAACCAACCTGTTAAAGTATAACATAGGCAAATAATCTTTTTTTTTAATTTCAAGTATCTTTATTGATATATTCAAAAGAGCAGTTCCTGAGTTATTAAAATGTAAACAATATGAATTATAAATAATTATCTTTAAAAATGTTAGCAGATTAATATTAATTACTACAATTTTTAAATTATCACAGCCCCTATATCTTCCAAATCCATTTAAATGGACCTTATGGACCTATAACTTTATCCTCAGTACAAAAGTTAAATAACTCAAAAATTATTTGCACGAATTTCAAAAAATTATATATTAAATTATTAACAATATTTTATTATATATTAATTATTTTTAATATTTTAGAAACAGTCATTCTATGTGATAGAGATATCAGAAAACGACAAACTGAACAAACTTGCACAGAGTTAGTACATTAATTATTAACCATATTTATGTTATGTATAATTAATTTCTTGGGCTTAACCCTTTAATATATTTTTTAGCATCTATTAATTATAAATAACTAATAAGTTAATTAGAATATAAAAACAGTTGAAAAAACTTAAGCCTGTAGTTAATTTAAAATTTGGAATAATTTATAAATCATAAATATACTTTTAAGAAGATTAATAAGTACCTATACAACTTAAATGGGTTCAGTTTCAGCAAATATTTAAGTCAAAATTATTTTTTTCTTGACAATGAAATAGTATACGTCATGATAAATCTAATTCTCAATCAAGTATTTATCAATATATATATTACTTAATTATTTATTATGTATTAATTTATATACATATATATATATGAATAATATGAATGTACTTATAAGTGGCTGTTTATATTTTAATGGTAACTCAATCATAATGAAAAATTTATTGATTTCTAAAATAAATGTATCATAGGTATTTTATTATAGTAGGTATTTAAAAAAATGGGGTTTCTCCTCGCCTTATAAAATAATTATTACGTGTTTAAAAAATATAGATAAAATACTTATTATAATAATAACACATTTATGAATATGCCTCGTGTGTATTCAACACAGATTTACCCCAAGTTTCAAAACAGAATAATTAATTACTGAATAAAGATTATTCATTGCATACTTATTTTTTTTTTTTGTCTAGAGAATCGGAGTACGCTTGTCAATCCGGCCAATGTATTGATATTGCAACTACTTGCGATGGGATTCAAGATTGCATTGATGGATCTGATGAAACACAAGTTTTATGTGAACCAAATATGTGAGTTCACTGAGAGGATTAAAAATATAAACAAACGTAATATAACTAACTAATTCATAAATAAAATAAATAAATAATAATAATAAGTAATAATTAATAAAACTATAATTTTTGAATAATAACTAATATTAATATTTTACATTAAAGATGTCCAACATACGGATTCAAGTGTACATATGGTGCTTGTATAAATTTAGAGGGTAGATGTGACGGAGTAGCCCAATGTTTAGACGGTTCTGACGAGGAACAATGTTCATCACTGATAACTTCAGGATCTGAAGAAAACTTTGAAAATATTTCTACAGAAACTATTACTACCGAATCTACAACTGCAGAATCGACAACTACAGCATGGAAAACTACATCATCGTCAACTACACCATGGAAAACTACTGCATCGACAACTACAGCATGGAAAACTACATCATCACCAACTACACCATGGAAAACTACTGCGTCAACAACTACAGCATGGAAAACTACATCATCGCCAACTACGCCATGGAAAACTACTGCGTCAACAACTACAGCATGGAAAACTACATCATCGCCAACTACACCATGGAAAACTATAGCATTAACAACTGCTTCATCGTCAGATATAAAAATCAAAGAAACCGAATCGATAAACCAATCATTTAATAAAAAGTATTCACACTTATTAAAATTATATATATATATATATATATATAGAAACGAAATACTTGTTTAGTAAAAGGTTAAATTAACATATTATATTGTTTTATTAATTTTGAATTTAGAAAAACTTGCGTGATACCTAACATTGAAGGTACTAAGTACTTTTATAAGGATACGATTCAAAATGTTCCTCTATTACGTGGGTCTGTTGTAAATAATTATCGCATAGTTGAAGAAGACTGTGAAGAAGGATATTATAAAACTTCTCCGTACAAATTGATGGTATGTTCAGAGTCTGGACAATGGAAATCATTTGATTCCGATACATTATGTTTGAGTAAGTATCGCTTATTCGTATTGATTTATATGTTATATCGTGTAAATCAATATTAATGAGACAATATTAAACAAGTAGCTAAATACTTATTTTATATACAATTTTTAATCTAATATTTCCCTTATGATACTAGAAAAGTGTACTCCTATGGTATCAGATGTATTAGATATTGAATGTTCACTGAATGGAAATAATGTAAATTGTTCAAAGCCATCAGAGCCTGGTACTATATTAACACAATCGTGTAAAGTCGAAAATGTACATAATTCACCAAGAGAACTGCAAGGAGTAATGAATACTCCTAACGAGTTGCTGTGTCTTAAAAATGCAAAATGGAGTGGTCAACTACTTACCACTTGTACTCTACGTAATTATACTATACTATATTTTTGTAAAGAACACTTAAATATTAAACTGCCGTGAAACAAGTAGGACATTTTGAAATCGAATAGTTTAAATTTAGATCTGGTTAAATTATTTCTATACACTTACCAACATTTAGTCAACATCATTTTCACAATGTATGATGCTTTAATCTATATTATACTTTCAAACTTTCAATATTTCTTTTTAGTTTAATTTTAGTCTAGGATTACCAGAATTGAGAATATTAATTTATGTTTTTGATCGTTCTCTATTAAATATACTCTAGATAAAGAATCAACATCAATTAGATTCAAAGAACCATCTGTAATAGCACCTTGGAATGTAGAAATATATAAAATTAATAACTATGGTCGTTATTTCCGAATATGTGGAGGAACACTGATTGCTCCAAATTTAGTTGTATCTGGTAAACATTATATAATACATATATAGGTACTATTTAGTGAAAAATTAAAAATGAATTCAAATTTTTTTGTAGCTGCTCATTGTTTTTGGAAAAAGGGGTTAAGAAGGACAACCATACCAAATGAAAATAATATTTTTAAAACTGCCGTTGGAAAAGAAAATAGCAACTTTTCTATAATCGACAATACATATACACAGATTATAGACGTAAGTAAATAGTTAATATAAATAATTTATTGAGATTCGATGTCTGATTATGTTTAACAATTTTTTTCAAAATAATAATAATATTTAATCTATATATAATTTTAGATCGGTTTAATTTATCTGAAGGAAACTTATGATGGTCCATATGGAAATTATGCTGATGACATTTCTATCATTGTGTTAGCAACCAATGTAGCCGTTAGTAATGTTGTTCGGCCGGCTTCCATTGATTGGTCTGATACACATTTTCTTTCTAATGGAGATCTAGGAAAGGTAAACTCAATGTTTACAAATTACCAAATACTCACTAGTCACTGTTTAGTCTATAGTATTGAGATAATTAACTTGTTTTGTCTTGATATTTGTAAACACAGATTTGTATTCGTGATTCCAGAAGAATTTTTAAATTGCATATCCGATTAATTATTTTCGTAATCAATGAATAGATGACGGAATAGATTACATTCTACTAGTAATCAATAGCAACTATTTAATAGTACCTATCACCTTAATTGTTTAGATTGAATATATATTTAAGTATATTTTATCAATGGTGCCTGCCTATATCTATTCATGATATCAACCACTGTTCTTATTGTGCAATTTATTTTATTAATTTAAAACTAAAGTGCTTAATTTACAACAATTTGTAAAGTATCTAAGTCATGGATTGATACATTTTTATTACAAACTATATTTTTTATAAATATTTAATAATTGACTGCTGATTAGGTTATTTGGATATTGCCTAAAATAATTGTCAAATAAAATGAAATTGTATTCATGTACTTCATTGAAGTGTCGTATTAGGTCTACAAATCTACAATCTATATTATGCTTGTATATTAATATTATATATTATTTATTTCAAAGAGTATAATCACAGTGTTTATTTAATCATCATTTTGTGCCAAAAATTAATGTATTTTTTATAAATCTGTTTTGTAGATGTTTGGCCTGGGAATGGATAATAATATGATTGGAAATGGACAAACAAAATCGATATTAAAATTATATACTTTACCATATATTGATCAAGAGACGTGTCAGGAAATGTATACAGATGGATTTGAAAATTACGTGACTAAAGATAAATTTTGCACAGGTTATAAATTGGGTAAAAAAAAACTAATGATGATTCTTATAGCTTGAATATATAATTCATTGAACGGAATTGGAGCTCAGCTGTGTACAATTTAAAAAAAATCATTTCGGTTTCATCTGTTTTATAGACTGTTTCAATTTTATATAATAACATATAATGTTTAAAATACTATTTTTACCAGAAAAAAAAAATGAAGATAATATGAACAAAATATGTTATTTTATTCTCGATTCCTTCAAAATTCCACGATATACCTATCTAAAGCAATCAAGCCGTACATACCTACATATATAGTGTTAAATATAAAAAAATTATCTTATCACGTTGGACAGAATAAAATAATAGTTTTTTTTTTTTTGAAATTATTCAAGTCTTTCAGAATCATAATATATCTTTAGGCTTTTACAGATGTTCAATTATTAAAAACATTTATATAACTGAGCTGAATAAACCTTTATATAGTATTTTGTTCAGTGAATATAATTAACATCATACTGTAATTGTATATGTTTCTGTGTAGGTAATATGTATAAATAACAAAACAAGTGTACTGATATTTCAAAACTTTAGTTACAGGAGAAAGAAATCTTATAGGATTTGGTGGTTCGGGCCTTATGTATGAATATGGCACAGAATCATTTTTATCTGGAATATTTAGTGTCAAGGATCTACACTCGAAAAATTCAATTGCTGTATTCACGAGCGTAAAATATCACATCCAATGGATTCGTAATATTTATAAAAACTATGTATAGGTACCTAATATAAATAGGTATATTGAATATGATAAGAAATGTAACTGTACATAACACATATCATGATAGTAACTAATTATGGATAGTGAACTGTAAAAATAAGTAAACATAACTATAGGGTACTTATAAGAAAACTCGTCTTGTATAATTGAAATTTTTACAGTTTATGCATTATTTAAATCATTATTGTTATTTATTGATTTTTAATAATACATAAATAAAAGGTTGTTTATACATTTTTTCTAAAATAATTTTAATTTTTGTAAAATAAGTTTTGCTACATTAAAATGTAATTATTTAGTGTCATTAATCATTATAGACGCTATATTGAAGCCTGATCTGGCTTGTTAAATGGCCTCAGTCATTGACGTGTTCTGAGGTCAAGCATTAGCTAGTGTCTCTAGGTCCCGGATGTGTGACCAACCGGGTTTAAGTGACGAATCCTTACCCTAAACACACCTGTTCCTCAAACGGATCGTAACCCAAACAGTTAAGAGTCGTATTATCTTATAATCAACATATTACAAGTTTTAGAAATTATGTTTAGATTTATTTGGTCTATAGTATTCTCAATTTAGACCAGAGAACAAATAAGTAGGTACTAGTTTTTTATCAAAAAAGTAATATTTTTATTAGGTATTAATCAATATCAATGGCCATTGTACCTTTTGTTGTAAAATTAATTTAAAGAACAACCGTAAAAATAAAGTTATGAAAAACACGAAAATAAATGGCTAATTTTTGTAAATAATTATAAGGGGGATGTTTTATTTATTTGACAAAATAAATGAAAGGGTGGAAAAAGTAAACTTTAAAAGTGAAGGAATACCTAACATAGTAACATCCCACTGTATCCTCCCTTTTCGTTCACTGTACCGTCTGAACCTATACAGTTAAATGTTTCAATAGGACAATACGTAATCTCACAATGAAATTATATTTGTCTTAAAAATTGGAAATTAATTAGTCAATTATGTAAGTATAATAATAATAATTTAAATTACAATTTGTACCTATATCACATCTCTATACTAATATACTATAGACATTAGGTTATAAGTACCTAGTAATATTTTTCTTTACATAGTATTAATTTAATGATTTTATGCGTAGGTTAGTAAATATAAATATTAAAATAAAAATAATAAAAATTTAATACTTTTATACAAAAATTTGTTATTTTTCTTGATAACATAATTTTGTTTTTGTTTATAGATAGATATTTTTAATAGATTATATAGGTATGATATTATTAAGCACAGTGGTGTACACAGGGGTAGGATTTTAGGGTTCTGCCCCCCTGAAATGTTTTCATTTTACAAAAAAAATCTTATTTATCACTATTTCAATACACAGAGTCGATCAATTGTTGGTAATTAATTTTTAATACCAAGATATAAATTAAATCATTAATTTATTATTAATCATAATTTGTTATGACCAATCATATAAAAACTGTAAAGCAAATTATTTAAATTGTTTATTATTATTAAAATTATTTACTCATGTAAAACCCTAACCAAACTAAAATCCTGTGTACATTACTGATTAAGTACAAATAGTACAATACCTATCATATGACTTTGAATTACTATTTAATATAAAAAGAATAACATTTGTTAAATTATTAATTGAGATGTGAATAATAATTTAAATATTTAATAATCATGTAAAACAAAGAAGTTATACTATTTAGAAAATTAGAAAGTTAAGTTACTATTTTTTTTCTATATTTATTTATAATTCGTTAACTGTTAATTTCTAACTTATCAAGCTTGTGTTCTTTTAAGTTAACTTGAGTTCATTAATTTCATTAACTTATTTACCTTTGTTTCCATTAATACTCTATGTATACTGTATAGTACATAAAAAATAACTATTCATGTCTCATATAATTAGCTGAGGTAATGGCAAAAACATACATCATTATAAAACGAATACATTTACCTTACGATAAAAGCATTGTAAAGTAGTTTATGAAGCTCAATATTCTGCCCAATAGGACAAATTAAATGATACTATTGATTAAACTTATACTTACAGTAAAATGAGGAAGAAGCATAGTAACACAATAACGCCATGTTATTCAAAATGGAATAGGACTGTTTTCTGTCTTCAGCTCTGTGGTATATTTATGGGTTTGTTATAAATTTAATATTATAACTAAAAGTATTTATAATATATAGTTCTATATTATTAAAATGAAGATACAAAATATTTTAAGTAAAAAAAATTATACTACTTTTACATTTTTTTGGTTTATAATAATAATTCACATTTTGTTGTCAATAAGTTAATTAATCAAATAGTTTTATGAATATGTCAAATATCTCCATGCATCTATTAGAACAATTATAAAGTATGATTTTGAGTATATAAAAAAAAAATTAAATCATGTACAAAAAAATATCTTACTTTGTTCCATAAATATTTTAATAACATTTGGGCATAAAATTATATGGCACAAAATATTTTGTTTTAAATATTTCATATTTAAACTTAATAAAAAAATATCTTAACATAAATTAGCAAATATTAATTTTTTTGCTGGTTTTAAACACGATAATATATTATATATTAACCGATAATTCATTTTTGTTTTTTTAATTTAATATTTTCTTTTTTTAAGAGAAAAACTTAATTCTATTACTCAGATAAAGTAACATGCAATTGCTTAGCAGTTGCGATTAAAACATTGCGTCCTTTTTGTTTGAAATTTGTAATTCTGTAAAAATGTTTAATAATTTGTGAGAATATGTATAACTATTAATAATTATTATATAATTTAATGTATTAAATTATCCCTTACTCATTACTGAAGTCTGAGGTTTCCAAAACAGAAACACCTCGGTCAGCTTTTGTATTATTTATGGTGCAGTTATCACCAAGTGGAGTTCTAGTTTTGTCATGTTCCATCAAAATTTTATAAAGCAGTTTTACAACTGGTTCAAGATCAATTGTTATTGTTTTGCTTAATTGAAATGATAAAGTGTAAACATAAGATATTGCTGATAGTAATAAGACATAGTCCTAAAGTAAAATTAAAAAACTATTAATACAAATGCATGATAATACAAGAGAATTTGTTATAAAATTAATTTTTACATTTTTAAATACATCAGACGAGAATATTACAACTGCATTAGACGAAAAATGTTTTCTTAACTTCGCATTATTTAAAATCACTGCTGCTAACTGATAACTAGCAAATGGCATTTCTGTAAGGTGTTCATTTAAATCAATTTCATCAATCTAAAATGAAAATAATATTACTGATATAAATATTTACTATTTATTATTTTTAAATACAATTATTAATGTTATAGGTAAAGTATATATGGCCTATTCGAATATTAAAAATTAAACGCAACTTTGGAGTTAATTAAGCACAAAATCATTCGATAACTTGTTTTAAAAAGTAAAAAATTGAAACTAAAATTCTTTAAGTACTCACTTCTCGAATTTGATTAGCAATAATATTCATAATGGTTTCAATAAGTGTCATAAAAACTTGTTTGAATTCCACAGTATTAATCTTGTAAATTTCCAAAATCAGCATAATTAAGTTACTACGAAATATTTTTGGATCCTAAAAATTATTTAACACCTTAATGATCTAGTTAGCAATTTAATAATTATAAATATACATAATATTCAAGTTGTAGTAAAAACTTATAGTATTTAAGGAAGTTAGTAAGAACTAAGAACCTGATTTTACAAATAACTTTACTATAAACCCATATTTATTTTTATCATCTAATTTTACATTTAATCATTCATTTATAACTAGTTTTTACTACAGACCTTATATTAATAGATGGATGATATAAGCCCGTAGGGTTTTGTGGTGTAGTGATAACAAATTGCATTACAATGATGTAATTTTCATAATAAGTCAATACATGTATTCAACAAGAATATTGAAATCAAAAACCAGGAAAGATAATAGTATGATTTGAGAAAAATTGATTCGTAATTCTTTAATTTATTTATAACTTATAAGAAATGTTCAAGAATCATGTTATAATATGATAATTACATGTTAACACATTAACAATGTACAGCCTTTTGTATTCTTTATATAAACACAGAAGTGCGAAACAACAAGTGCAGTGTAACACACTTTTACTACTAACTTGCTCCATCTATTAGTATAAGATCAAAGGTCTATGGTTTTCATAGAACTAATATCACCTCACAGTAAATAATAATTTAGTTTTAATATGTATACTTGAACTATTTAAAAAATATAATATATCCTTAGCATTTATTATTATTTTTTGCAAATATATAAATTGGTAAGTCTTTATTAAAACAATAACAATGAACTGAAACTTGCAACAAATGTAAATAGGTAAAACTAGTAAAATTGGGTTCTTATAGTCATTTTAAGTTACTAAAAGTTTTTACTAATTTTTATTTTTTAAATTTAAATTCTGGTTTTTAATGTAATCTAAACAAACAAACATTAATATTTTAACTTTAAGAGGAAGCCACATTCGTATTTGTGTTGTCTCTGTCTTACAAATGCTTAACTGTCAAATTGTATATTCTGAATAATTGATTTAACTTTGCTATGATTAGTATTGGAGTCTATTTACTTTCAATCAAAATTTAGAAGTAAGAACATTAACCTATTATCCTGTTATTTTTTTTTTAAATGCACAAACAATTTTCAGTTTTAAAATACTCATAACTTGCTTTAAATTAAAATATAAATAAATACCTATGCTGTTCATTAGATAATATTCTTACTTCAATATTTAATTCATTCTAATATCAATCATAAGAATTATATTGATTATTCAGAATGTAAAATTAACCATGTTACACATTCTTAAGAAGGAGACAACACATGTGTGTATGGCGTCCTCTTAATATTACTAGGAATTTATTTATATTAGTCTATAATTTGTAATACACAAGTATAAAATATTTAGTTAAGGTATAGCTATGATTAAATAACTAAGCTATTTTTCATGATAAAACATTTAAATTAACTCACTCCAATAACACTAATAAAACGTTCTGCATTAAATTTAGATTCACTGAGAACTGATATGATACTACAGACACAATTTGTCAGTATTGATGTATCATTTAAAAGCTTTTCTGCATATATTAGATAGTTGAAATATTTTGAGACTTGTGCTAAAGTTGCAATCATTGATGTTAAAAGCCAAGGACCCAAATGATCTAAATATAGAAAAAAAAATGTGCCTATAATTTAAGCTATACACAAATAAACAAATATGTTTTAGTTTTATAAAAAAATTATGTATATAACAACTTACTGTGCAAGACTGTAGCACAAAATGCAATATAATCATCCAGATACGCTGTATTCACAAAAGCCATTAAACACATATTTAATGACATTTTATTAACAATTTCAATTATTTTAACGGCAAATTTAATAGTTGTTTCATCCTTATGGTGTAAATCATAAATAAGTATATTGCTGAAATTATAATCAATTACATTTATCATTTTTTTAGATGATTTCTTTGAATATTATAGATACTTACTTTATAACCCAATCTAAAATAGAAGTTTGATACTTAATAATTTCATCAATATCTTTTTCCTTACTATGATAAATTATATGTAATCGGTTATGTAATAAGAATAACTCAATTAGAACTTCATCTGATAATAAGTTACTTAAAACATTATCTGAAGATATTCGGTTCTCAATTGCTGCCTAATTAATAAAAATACATAAATAAGTCAAAACTATAAATGCAGAATAACAATTATTCATTGGTGTTGTACAAGGAAATCAGTTTAAAGTTCAAATTATAAACAAATAAGAGTAAAGTAGTAGAGCTTGTATCAAAACTGATTCATGAATTATGGGACAAAAAAAACTAATAAAACACATCTTGGACAATGTATATTACAGGTAAAATCGTGGATTCAAAAGTTCAATTTTAACTTTTTAACTTTTATTTTTATTTAAAGGGAAGAAAAAGATGCAATATATAGATTGCAAGAATATTTTATGGAAGGGATATGGTGAATAGTATTTTTTATCATTCATAGCCTTTTTTATATTATTTTTTTTGTAACTTTTGTAATACTAATTTCTTAACATAATATAGCACATAATTTTATTAATTTGTTAAATTAATAGAGTTTTGAATAATAAATGGATTGCCTTTGTTTTAATGTCAACTAGAACAGTGTTTCTCAACCTGGGGGTTGCCAACTGATTATTTAGGATCGCAATCGAATGATTTAAATCAATGCGAAAATTAAAATCTCAAATAATAAAAAAATAATATCAATAAAATATTATTATATTACATACCTATTACGAGTACTTATAGATTATTTATATTAAAATGGAAAACACACTATTATCATTTTTAAAGTGATATTACTCTATGATGTTTGGATACTACTCAAAATGTTAAGAAAACATAAAGATTGCTAAAATATAAGAAATGAAGTTTTACCTTAACACGCCGCAAGTATAAGAAAAGATCGTAAGTATTTTTTTTATTAACATCAGAATCTGTAAGTGTTTTCTGTGTTTGTAAATTGGTAATCATAGAGTTTATCAATAGGATACCAGTCATTGGTTTACATTCATCAAAATTTATTTTGAATCTGACCTTTTTCCCTTTATCAATTTTAGAATCCTAAAATATAAAAATGTATAATTTCTTAATATAGTCTTATTCAACATGATTTTGATTTTTACAAAATTATACCGGGTATTGTGTTTCGTTAAGATTTAAAGTTTTAAATGCTTCATCAAACCAAACATTCACAAATTGAAGTATCTCATAACCTCGTTTCCACATGCACAATGAATAAACAAGACAGTTAACTTTTCGCATATCAATCTCTTCTTCAGCTTGATTTATATCATAAGGCAACTGTTTTAAAGTAGATAATGCTGTACTTGTTATTGATACATGGGCACTCAATTTTGTCACCGGCATTAAACTTGCTAAGCTAATTGCACTGTAGTAAGCATCACCTTCCTATAAATAATGTGAAAACATATTTATTATCTAAGTACTAATTGACTAATTTGTATGCAAATTATTTTGATTTTGAAGTAGTGACAAAAAATTACCTTATAGAACTTGAGTATTTTAATTAAACATGTGATGGAAGAATCCTGAATATCTTTAATTTGTTGACGGGCTTCTTCATCCTTAAATTCATTACAATGGAGTATCATAAGGCAGTTAACACAGTCCAAAATACAACATATATTATTATGTTCATTCTGTTCTTCATCATCATTATTACTAACTGATGATGAACTGCAAGATGAATTATGTGTATCATTGGATATATCTGGAACATAATACTATTAGTGTAATAATTTTTGAAATTTTCTCATTAACGCATTAATTTTAATACCGGAATCATCATTTGATTTATGCCTTTTGGGAGGCATATCATTTTCTTTATCTATATTTTTCAAACGTTCTTCTTTTTTTTTTAGTGCACTATATACAGTTTTTAATAATGATAAAATCAGTTTGCAAGCACTATTGAAGTCAAGATGTTTTTCTGAATAAATTATCAGTTTACGAAAAGCACTGGGATTTATTTTGTAAAATGTATAAAATCTTCTAAGTGTTGTATGCTTGTCGGGTACTCTATTTCCAATAAAGTTATCAAAAATTAAATCAACAAGTAAAAGTCCATTTTGCTTATCTTCACGCTAAACAAATTATAATTAACTATAAAATGAATGTTGCAATGGAAAACATTTAAATATTAACAGATTTAGGTTTAAATAATATTTTTACTTACAGCAAGTGCAAAAGCAATATCTCTTAAGTCAACTATTTTTGTAAAGTTGATTTTATCTTTGGTGTCTGACTGATTATCAATCTTTTTAATTTTCAGTAAGAAATGTATAAAAGAACGCCGAACCTTTTCATTTTCATCACTAAATGTATTTTTCATTTTTGTAATAAGGAAAGGGTTCTTAAAGTAGCTGTGGGATTTAACCTCGTCGAGTAACTGACAAAATCCATAAAATAAAACCCTTCTTACTTCAAATACGCTTTCATCAATTAAACGTATAAATAATTTAAAACATTCAATTATTTGATCATCTTCAAATGAATTCCAAAAATATCTCATGCAGCTACAAATTCCCTGTAAGAATTCAAATCATATATGAATAAATTGAATGAATATGATACATTAAAGTAAAATAATAATACAAAAATTTGCATTAAAAATAAAAATAACAGTTGAGCATAGAAATGAATCAAATCCATTTTAATTATACAATTTAGAACAATTAAGCCAAATCAGATCTCAAACATTAGATATGGTTTGTGTACTATTTGGAATTAATAGTATTCATTTTTTTCTTTAGTATGAATGGTACATTATCAGTACATACTCCAAGACACCAAGAAAAAACTAAATTGTAAATTTAAAATTTGGTTTCAAAACATAGGTTTAGAAATAAATATTATAGAAGCAACGAATGAGTTTAATATGCTATAAATATTGTTTTATAAAAAGCAATTTAACATATTTGGTTTTTAGTGACCATAATTTTTAATTTTATTGCATTTTAAAGTCATAAGCATGACATTATTTTACAATGTACTATATACATTCAAACTAAAAAATATATACCTTAACTCATTAATTCACATACTTTTATAGCAGCTATTCGAACTTGAGGGCAAACATCTACTAATAAATCCAGAAATGCATTTTGTTGTTTCATTAAAAACCTTGAAGATATTTCTCGACCTTCTCCTCTTTTTTCCAAAGGATAAGCTCTTGCTAAAATGTCAGTAGCATTGCATCTCACAACACTAAATTCACTCTATTTAGGTATCATAAATACAAACAAATTGTTATAAACATGATGTTACTCTAAAAGTAAAATTGTCAAGTATACCGTTAACTGTCTCCAAATAACAGGAGCATATAGCTTGGTAATAACTTTGCTGAACATTAAATGTTTTCTGTGTTTTTGCATACTTTGCAAAAGAATTAAAGCATTACGGTAAGTATAAAAAGCTAAACCTGTACGCCGTAATGTCAGTGTTTTGGATATTAAATCAAATATTTGTTCTTCAATTATCTGTAATTATATACTTATAATAAAATTAAAAATCAATATTGTTGATGTTTATAAAAATTTACTTCTTTTATGGATGAACTAGAATTTATCCAAGAAATAAAATATATCTCCCCATATGCTTCAGCTTCTGATTTGTTTGCTTTTGGTAAGTTTTGTTTAACTGTTTGATGAAATTTCTGGAAAAATATATAAAATTACATTTAAATAGTTAATAGTTATACCTATAATAAGCAGTGGCACTTTATTTAAAAAATAAAAAGTAAAGTATATTCAAATTAGTTTTTGAACAAAATAATCACACTAACAATAATTTTTAAACCAATGAATTGGTGGGTAGTGTTATTGATAATTAATCATAGGCGGATCCAGAGTTTTACATTTGAATGTGCCCGGCTCTTTTTTGTATTTATTTTTTTTATATTACAGAGGGAATGAGGCTATAAACAAATCACATCACATTAAATAATGGAAAAATAAATGAAATACCAATTACCAAAAGTATTATTATTATTATTAGTATTTTTTTATCGTTATCAGCGCGATGTCGATTTCCATGAAAAGGCAATATTTTTCGCTAAAAATAGTTACCACCGCTATTGGTCCCGACCGTGACGTTTTCGTATTGACGACAATAACATTGAATAATAATATCATTTAACAATATAACGATAAACAAATACGTGTAGAACTGTAGACAGTGTAGTGATTTAAATTATAAATATACAGGCTTCATTAATAATGTAAAATAACAATATTATTGATAAAAAAATTCATGTAATTATTACTTTTATTAAATATTTCATTATTTCAGACTGATTCTGAACACTTTCAGTTTTACTTACAAAAAACTAAAATTAAATTAATGTGTATATATTATATTATTAATTATTATTATTTAATTTTTGCTCTTTATATTAGGATGTGCCTTGGCACACCCCGTAGATCCGCCTATGTAATTAATTGTACCGAAAGAGGAAAAACATATATTATGCCACTGCATATATAAGTATTGATCTTAAATTATTTGTTACTTAAAATATTACGAGAAATAGTTGTTGACTACATGTAAATATATCTGCAATAGTCAATTTTCCTGTTTCGGTTTCCAGAAACAATGGGTACTTCATCAATTTTTTTAAATTTGGAACAATTAAGTTTAATCCATTTATATTGGAAGGCAAATTGCTCACAATCTTGCAAAATTCCCAGAGTAAAGTAGATAATACTTTCTTCAACATTCAAATAAAAATAATGCATGTTACAAAAACAAACAAATAAAATATTGTAGGTAGGTATCATCATCTTACCAAATCCATTTTTTTTGTAGTCACTTTAATAGTATCAAATAGATAATTAAAAGTAAAAACAAAATTTTGAGTTAAAATTAAGTCAAAATTGTATATATTGTCAGTTCCATTTTGTGTTGGTGATGAAGTTACTAATTGCCAGAAGCTACAGCACATTTTTATTATATCTATTTTGAACTAAAAAAAATGTTATTAAAATATGCAACAAAGTATTTGATATTTAGAAAAATATTCTTATACCATGTATATTATGCTCTTAAAATAGTAAATTGGTACTAGAATATTTTAATAAAATAGTATTTTAATAGATATATCAATTATACTTGAAGTGAATTAAACAAAACAATGAATAGTAGTCAATTTTAAATTGATTTTTAACACGTTAATTTCCATGTGGCCGTCGGCGCTCCGATAAAAATAATGAGGTATTGATAATTTTTAGAACTCTAGCTGCTGCACCATATCATTCGTAAGTAAATTAATTTTGATTTATATTATTAACCTTTCTATGGTGCTACAATAATGATCTTGAAAATGCATTGTGGCGTAACCAGAATAATTGTAATTCTTTTGATGTAATAAACATAATTTTAAAATTTTTTTCTGTATTTTTAATTTTTTTTTAAATTCAATAGTACCTATATATACAAATTTATAATGACACTGAAAATTTCCTTGGCGTACCCATGATAAATATTCTTGTGGCCGCTGTCGGCTACATGGTTGTTAACGTGTTAAGCTTGATAGGTACCTACTAATAAAAAATGTTGAAGTATAATTTAACTTTATAATCAGAGAATAATAAATAATAATTAGATAAACAAGCACAGCACCCATTTTTTATGTTTTTGAAAATTTAAAATGTTTTGTAATAGGTACCTAGTTACAAAGTTATATTATAATTAATTACAGTTTTTTAATTATTATTTTATATTAATGTAGGTAGTCTAATAGTTTTTATATAACTTAAAAATTTACCTTATATTTGAGATTTGTAGTGTAAAAAGTTTGAAAAACCAGTATAGTTTTAAGTAATACACCTAATATGTTGTCATCAGCACAAGTAATTGTATAGTTGACAAGGTTCAAAATGGATTCATAACATAACAATAGCTCTACATCTTCTGTAATATTTTCAGCGAGTGTAGTTTCCTTGATGAAATCATGTATCAAAATCCATAAATGATTGAAATTGTTTTCATCTAGGTCTTTTAATGAATTATTGTTCTAAACAAATACAATACAATTAAATTATTTTAAATTATGTCTTTTATGATAACTAAATACATTTTTGATGGGAGGAGGGTTATGAAAAATATAACATTATATGGTTTTGAATGTTGTGTGTTTTTATTATAATCAATAATTATACATTAAACATTGAAAAAGTTTTGGAGTGGGTTACAACTACCAAACACCCTCTCTGGATACGCCAGTGAATAGTGGTATATTTAAGCTATAATAAAATTAGTATACACCAGCGGTTCCCAACCTGGGGGTAATTACCCCCTAAGAGGTAAAAACACAATTTTTTGGGGGGGTGAAAGTTAAACTATTTATTTGTATTTTAAGAACTTATTATACATTTACACATGTGTATTATGACTGTAAATGAAATTGTATTAATATATATTTTGTTTTTTTTTTTTTACTCAATACTTATTATATATAAGTATCATAAACTATATAAATATTATTTATAATTAATACAAGTACCTCGACAACTACCCACACTATATAACCAGCAAAGCTAGTATAGGTTAGGTTAGACACACCACTAAACTATTACACCATTACATTATTATAGTCATTATAATTTATTATTTAATAATCGCTTATATCACACGTTCCCATCTCCAAAACGTGGAGATTATTTTTGCGAAATCAGATACGTTTCAATTTGATGATTAATCAATGGCGTAAGCCATTTAATAAATTATCAAAAAATTAACACGCAACGTAAAATTATAATACATTTCTTGTTAAGCGACCCCCCAGACTTTGGAGACTAAAATTAAAGGGGACACATAATTTTCTCATTAATAAGAATCATTGGTAAGGAGGATCAAAAAAATGTATCCCCAAAATAAATAAAAAATTATATTGAATAAACAGACTCAGCAATAATGGACAATTTAAAGTGATTAAGCTTAAGGTATACTCTATTTTTTTTAATGGTTGAGTATATTTAATCAGAATGAGTATAAAAGTGTCAATAAGATGTCATAACTTTAATCAATACATTTTCGATTTACCGCCTTACCATTACTAAGACACCAAGGTACATAACAAAAATATATAAATACATATTTGATTTGTACCTGTGTATTATTAATATTTAATAATTTAGTTATTTAAATTCATTATATTCTAAGAAATTTAAAGATTCAAACAAAATAATTTTACCGTTATTTTTAATATGTCCTTTATTGGTTCTGGTAACTTGTTGCATTCTAGCAACTTAGCTTTAAGATTTTTGAATGATTTTTCGCTCATTTTGATATGTATCGTCAAATTCGACACTATTTCATGACTAAAAAATGTTATGTGTACAAAATATTCAAATCTTGATGAACAAATGAACACAGACAAGTAAACTACATAAAAATGTCATACTAAGTTATTTAAATTAAACACTATTACCTATATTAGTTATTACTAGGTAAATAATGGACATCTTTGTATGATATTACACGTTTGAATTGTCTATATCGTGGATATTAAAAACAATAAAAACAGAAGTATAAATGAGAATGACTTAATCAGACTATCGGACATCGGTCATCGGAGCCGAGATAATTGTAATAGCAATAGCAAACAAAAAAGTACGATGTTTACATGAATTTAACCGCCATTTCGTGTTATCTATATAATACTCAAGGAATAAAAACCTTGATAATACCACAGAACAATAATAATTATAATCTATAAACCTTGCACTGGTACCACCATTGAACTATATGATAACTGGAATGCTCACCAAGCAGTGTTGCCCGAAACGGAATGTTAGAACGAGATGGGACATACTAATGGTGTTACTATCTTTGTCTTACACATTGCGCTAATATCTTAAATTAATTTACCACGGTCCGCGATATTATTTTAGACTTTAGTTTGGTTCTTAAAATTTGGTATCTTTATATTTTATTTTTTAACTTCCACAAAATATTTATGATTAAATTGATAGAATATAAATAATTATAATTTATAATACCTTTAACAAGTATTGAAACATGCTTTTCTTGTGGACTTCTACATTTGTCATAAAAATGTTAAGGAAGTTGCGAGGAATTGTATGTTAAATGTTGGGAATAAAATATTAAGTTTTGAATTTAAAGTTAGAAGGTTTTAATTCATAACTATAAGCATATAAAATTACGAAAAATTGATTTTTATTAAAATAAAAACATAGTAGGTACCTATTTATAATATTATACATAATTGAAAGAAAAGTTACTTACACTACCTGAAGCTGTACCTGCAAATTACCTCAATTATTGTTCTTACTACTTTCCTAACTTAATTTAATATTGTATATGTATAATATAGCTACGATTACTACTGGAAAGATCTAGTAAACAGAATCTTCAATAGATTTTTGTTATATTTCTTAGCCAAAATTTCATAAAATAAGTAATTATTTAAAGATACTATAAGAAATTGTAGATACTTTAACTATAGTCTTAACCTTAAAGTTATAATATAATGTTAAGTTAACTAGGTAACTTTTGTTGAGTTGACTTCAGCTGGATATTTTTCCTGTAATGACAATAAAACTATATATTAATAAAAATATTTTACATAAAATAAAATAGCAAAATTTTCAACTGTATAAGAAATCATAGTGAAAAATAATAGTTGATTTATTACATTTAAAAGCATTCATACAACCATTAAAGCATAATAAAAATAAAACCATACGGCATACACCACAAATTAAATTATGATGAATAAGTTTAAAACAAAGAACAAAACAACGATATTATTATTATTTATTGGTAAACAATCATATTGGAAAATGTGATAAAAAGAGATAGCAACACCATTCTTATCTGCTGTCTTTTTTTAACAGGCTATCTCGGTTATGTTTACATTCATGGTCTTATGGCTGGCGGGTGAGCATTCCAGTTATCATATATAGTTCAATGGGTACCACGGACTAAGATATTATCCGTGGATATTAACATATTTAAACCACTACGAGCGCTAGTGATTCTGGGCTCTCAGCTGTTTCAGATGGTTGGTGACCCAGTCATCATGAAGCACTATTCGTTAATTCGTTATAGCCGTTATAGGCCGATATTCAACCTGTATAATATTATCTTAAATCGTGCTTTCAGGCTAGTTCCACGCCTCATACGCGCATGCGTGAACCAATATTATTTACACTAGAGAGCCTTGATAATAATCTTAGATCATTTACAACTTAACTATACAAGTCTAAGATCTAATATAATAATCAATTTATTATCTAGGCTCTTTATAATATACTATCCAGACCTTATTTCATTTATATTATATAGGTATAGCTGCGGCAATTATTTTATTTTTTTTACATATATTATATAAATTTTTGTTTTGGCCGAAAAGGGAATCAGCCTTTTTAAAATTTGGTCGAAAAATGAATCCGCCGAAAAGGGAAGGGTACGATTTTGGTCAAAAAGGGAATCGACCTTTTTTAAATTTGGTCGAAAAGTGAATCGGCTGAAAATGGAAGGGTACGTTTTTGGTCGAAAACGGCTTCGCATGAATAATAAAAGCCCCGTTAATTTTTAAATTTCTTTCATTGTCATGTTTACAATTTCTAATACCTTGATAGTAGGAAAAGATCAATGCAAAGGTCACGACCAGTGATGATAGTAATCTATCATCAACTGAGTTCAACTTACCATTTGCTATAGGTATATAACCTAAACTAACCTTCTTATTACTTATTTAACCACCTACATGTCCGCGGGGAAGGCAGTGCCGTAGCCAGGGTTAGGATTTGGGGAGAGGAATAATGTATACAGTTCATGTATACTATACACCCACTATCTCTCAGGAAGGCTGACTACGACACTGGGTTTAATATAAATATCAATCTGAATGATCGTAGAAAAATAAATAGTATTTGGATAACGCGTGACAAACAGATGGTTAACTAGGTAGGACACTGAATAAAAAGATCCTTAGTTGGTTTCCGATATAATATAAGTGTTTACTTATCGAGCTGTTCTATTGATTGTTAACCTCTTAGAAATACCTCTATTACAGCGGCGGTCCTACGGGGGGGGGGGTCGGTGGATCGCCCCCCCCCCGGTCCCTTAGTTAAATATAAAATATAAAATTATTACATAAAATAAATTTTTTTATAACTTCTATTTTTGAGTACTTATTGTATTTAATGAGAAAAATATTTCGCCCCCCCCCCCTCTGGAGTTGGTTAAGGCTCAAGGAGCACCACTGCCTCTATAATTATTAAGATGTAAGGCCTCTTGAAATATTTTTCACCCTACTAGATTTTTAGGACTTCAGTGGCACTTATGTCACTTAAAATATTTAATAGGTAATAAGTACATACGTGAAAAACTATAATTTTTTTTTTAAATGTCTAAAATTTTAAATTAGACTAGTCAAAAAAGTAAACGATTAAAAATAGTATAGCAGATTCCAACACTCGATTAAAATAATACTTTAAAAATGATTGTATATTTATATTCTCAGAAAAATTACCTATCATCAGATCTTATTTCTCTCCGGTATTAGAGCTTTGGATTAATTTTAAAAATTAACTATAGAAATTGCTTTCAATTTCGTAACGGAATTCTTATAATTCTTAATCAACTACAAAAGTTGTTTTTCTTTCATCTGGATAAATTACTATTACGAATTTTTATTATACAACATATTTTTATGTATATACTAGGGCAAGGACTTTTTATGCATTTTGTGTATTTTTTCTTTTTTGTTAGCTTTATTGTATGCTTATTTCTAGGTCAGTAGTTCTACACAGCATATATTTTCAAAACGTATGTGATCAAATTCTAAATGTTTTTAGTGCATATCTTGATAGTTTATCGGAAATCAAGCACTTAGGTAAATATTTTTATGAATCAAGAAATAAGTTGGAAAGTTGGAAAGTGAAAACAGGTGTGGGCAGAAGGGTCAAAAAGACGAAATTAGAGAACACAAAACCGTAAAAAATAGGCACATAAACTTTAAAAAATAAAATGTTTCATTCAGCAAGGTGTTATCACTGTTATAACTTTTTTGATATCTTTATAAAATTATTATTTAGAACAGTAGTCGGCAAGTAATTTATATGGAGTCCAGTAGATTAAAATAAATGAGGTCCAGAGAAAATAAATTTGGTCATATTATAAATATGAAGACAAAAAAATTGTAATGGCATATCTTATGACTCAATTTTCTTGTTTCCACGGACCGGATTCGGACCTCGGTTCGCCAGTTTCCGACCGTTGATTCAAAGGGTACATGGTTAATATAGTTAAAAAAATCGTGTACACAAAAATCATCAAATTGAGTTAAGTTAAGAAAAAAAAAAAAAAAAATGAAAAAGGGAGGTTTGGCGACGGTAGGAAAATGTGCTTTAGGAAACAAATGAAATTTAGAAAAAATTCTACATTAGGAATACTCACAATGAAAAAACATTCATGAATTTCTGGAAAATTTTAAATCTTTTAAAATATTTTATAAATCGTAAATGACTGGTATAAATCTAATTATTTAAAGGAATAAGATACAGGTATGTATAATTAACCCAAAGGGTTAAAATCAATAGGTACATATATTTATAGCTTTACTTTTTTTTATTTTTATTAATATAAAGAATAATAAAATGCATAATGTATTTTAATAATACAACTAAAAACTAATTAATAATAAAAGTTTAAAGTAAATAAATGTACAAATGATATCGTTTGAATAAAATGATAATATAGTAATAAAGGTATAAGATTTGAAATGTTTGTTTGTAATGGAATGCATTATTATATAAATAATAATAATATTATCATAAACATTTCTCGTATTATACTTTATTAAAATCTCTAAAAATTAAAACATAAATATATAGACTGAAAATATAATAATTTGTTTTTCATACATACATAATACATAAATAGATAATAATTTCTTAACAAGATTAAAAAAATTTACTAAAGCTTGAAAATTGTACCTAAAATGAAAATGAAAATGAATGTACAACAAAAGTAGTAAAAATGAGAGTATAAGTTCGACATTTGTTTTTTATTAAATTTAGTATTTTTTTGTTTTTAAAAATAAAGCAATTCTATATTTTTTGTTGAAGTCGAATGTACAAAAAACATGCTAAATATAATATATATAATAATAAGGGCACACTATATTAAAATATTATCAACATTATATTTAAACTTTAATGATCACAGTAGCAACGTTTGTGATTTATACAATATATAAATTACAGTCTTAGTAGACGAATCTATATTATAAATATTGTTTGCACTAGTCTATAGCCAAAAGTGTCCGTATAAAAAACAAATGCGCCTAATAAAGTAAAACATCATAAAAAAGAACATTTTTGTTGTATTATAACGAATTGATGTGTAAAATGACCACACCGATCTAAAAACTTATAATGATAGTTATTATTTTATTTTTTTCCTTTTTTTTATTTTTATAAGTCTAGTACCTGTAAATGAGAAAATTCGTTAATACAATTGAAATTTTTATCTAAACATAACTATGTATATTATACTTCTACTACCTCAATCTATATAATATATGAACTGATCATCATAATATTGATTATCGTTTTTATAGAATGAAATAAAAAAATACATTCACGATTTGGTAGAAGTAGGTATAGGACATAGGTACTAAAAAAAGGTATAATTATAATACTGGTGTTTAGATAAAATGATTTATTTTTGTCGTATTAATTAAACGAACATTTTATAAATATATAATTTAGAAGATATCTCCATCGAAAAAAATTATTATTGTAACCATATTATTAGGTTAGGTTAGCTAATAATATTATTTATTACTAACTGTGTTTAAAAGGCACTTATTTAGACCCAAGATTAGAGATTGCTTTACAAAATGTTTTTTTTTCCAATATTACGCATTGGTCAATTCATAATAAATCAATTACCCACTATTTGGTAAGATATTTTAAAAATTTTAAAACAACAAATGTACGGATTTTTTTCATATTCAATCCACGAGAAAATATTATTAGAAAAAAAAAGATAAACCTAATATAACGTGAAAAACACGACGTAAAATTGTGTTCATATGAACATTTTTCCTGTAGGTACTCAGCTTAAAACGCAATGTGCCGACTGTGAAATAACTTCAATTACCTACTACAAACACATTTATTAGATACTTATCTATTTTCATATCTATATAGTATACGATTATACTAGTAAGAAGTCATAGGCCATACTATTTTTGATGAGATGTCAGTTTAGATAAAAATATCAGAAACAACCAAGTATATAGGTACTAAATATAAATGATTTTATTAAATATAATATATAAATTGAAAAAAAAATTGTTTCATAATCAATTATAGTTATAACTTATTAAGTTATAAGTTATAACCTATCATTTTGTTTACGTCTATACAAACATAATATGAACAGAAAATTAAATATCCCTACAAACATATTGATTTTACGATAAATTATTATTCCGATTCGTAACTGAACGTAAACTCGTTTGTAATTGTTAATGATGAAAAACCTGTAAAGTACCTATACACATGAAGATCTTATTTTGAATTTTGAAATTGTGAAAAAAAAATATAACGCCAGCTTCTTATTTGTCAACTTTGACAAATTAAGCTATATTAAGTTTAGTTATAGTTTTAATTTTTTAGATGAAAAATCCATTTTTCATTAATTTGTATGATTTGTATAATATACAATCTAATATAATATTTGAATAAAACTATGTGACATTATTGGTGTTCGAATGAAATGAGAATATATTTTTTCCACATACATATAATTAATACGGTACACTCAATGTTATCTTTTATTACAATAATTATTATACATGTTTTTTTAGAATGTTTTGATATTATAACTTTTTAAAATTATCCTTGTTATTAGAGTTTATTGGTCCCAATAAAAAAAGAAAGTGAAAAAATGTTTTCTATTATGAAAAATAATATGTTTTAATTTTAGTCTTATACTTGATTGTTTAATTTTCAAACTAATTTTGGTCATGTACGCGCCAGGAAACTTTCAGAAGTACTATTTATAAATTAAAATAAGAACATATGTTTCATATAGATAAGGAGTTATAGGAGTTTCTGAAACTTATTGATTTAAAAATGTAAAATAAAAACAAACTGGGTAGGTGTATTATGTTGATTATATTAAGGATTTGGATTCGTCGTTATTATTATTCTTCGTTTGAACACCGAGTAAATGTTTTTAATTATTGCTTTTTTAAATCACTATCAAATAAACGCTTGAAGAATGTTTACGCTCTGTCACATAAATAAATATAATTTCAATAAATAACAGATTATTTGATTAAAACTATACCTAACATCTATAAGCTCAATTTGTTTTACCAACTACAACAAAGTAGTATCCATTTAATTCTAAGAATGTATAAAATTCGAATTTATTAAGCCTAAAGGAATCACCAGTCGTCATATATATATATATATATATAAAAAACTAACAACTAAAATTAATTTTATAATAAAGTGTTTACGAGGGATATTGGTTTAAGTGATTTACACTAAATTACTGACAAAGCATATTTTAACATTTTATTGTAAGAATAATTAAATATATTTATAATTTTAATTCAAGTACGATTTTTATATTAAATAGACATAGAAAAATAGTGTTTTAGATTTATTTAACGATAATTATATTTAATTATAATATTTTATATTAAATTGTATTGTGCATTAGCCTAAAATTAGGTTTCTTCGTAAGAATTCTTCAGACAAGGGTTCTCATAAAAATATTAATTTTTGTCTAAATAGTATTATTATCGTACTATTGTATTTATTTATTATGTTAATTTGTGACATTCATCAACCAATTATGTGGTCCACGTCATCGAAAGGATAAAGTTACCAAATAAAGCTTTTTTTAAGTCAAACAGATATGTGTGTATTTTAATTTTGCGTGACTGTAAGAAGTTTATTTTGTTCCTTAATAAAATAATAACATTGGTCGGGGATCTATGAAAATGAGAAGTTTTGATAGTCTTTTAAAACGTTTAAACTTGTTCTTCTAAGGCCGGAAACTGTTGTCTGTGCGTCTGGACGTTTAAAAGGTACACCAACTGGTCCAGCTTCTTGTCCATAATAGATAGCTAAAACATAAAACCAGGAATAAATATGTATTTAATTTCTAAGCAATTTAAAAACAAATCATGGTCTCTGATCAGGTAGGACTTTCCTTCTGACTGACTCATGCAATTTTGTAAATAGTGAATATAGCTAAACAAGTGATATATTTTTAAAGTTTTTAATGTTTAGATATTTTACCTGCTGTTCCAGCCTATACAAACGAGCACCAATTGTCATAGGCTTAACATTGCCCGATCGATCTATTCCGGCAAGGTAACTTCCTGGCTTTCCGAGCGTTTGATCTAATCTTCTTTGCAATTCCTGAAAAAAAAAAATATCATTATAAGAATGAGAACAGCGTCCGCGCAGAAAGTACATTTATAAGTTATAAATATTCGTTGTTTTGAATAAAACCATTTGTTTTAAGAATTACTGTTTTAAATATAGACAAATAAATACAATATATTTAATAATTGTTGGGTAATTCAAAAATGTTTAACTGCAATAAATTATAAGAAATAGATGAAAAGACGAAAAGTGTTTTTAACATGGGTAGTTTATTGGATTTAAGAATAAAATTCAGTATGGAACTAGCGAATGTACGATTACGTTAAGAATGGGCGATGAGTTTTTAACAAACCGCCAAGAGTAACTATAACTATAAAGTTAGATCCTTGTGTATTATTATATTACCTGTATTTAAGTTAATAATATATTTTTATACGCTCACAAAATGTTTTCGATATTGACTCAGGAGTTGTTTTTTACAGTTGTTTGAAGAAAAAGTTATAGAAAGCCTTGTGTAATGTTCTTCAATTTTAAGTATAAATTACAACAATTTCATGAATTTTAAACTTCATAATTCCATGCAAATTATCGCGATTTTGACATATTTCGTAAATATTCGAATTTTAAATGCTTATAAACAAAAATTGTGATTAACGGTTTTTGAATTTTTTTTTACTACGATAGTTACAACTTATAATAATAATCTAGTATTAAATTTTTAAGATTTTTTGGATAGTCAAGTTTTTTTTATAGGCATTTCAAAAAAAAAAATTGGAAAAATTGAAAATTTCAATTGTCTACAAAAAACTTTTAAAACATT
The DNA here is from genome assembly GCF_037042655.1 of Diuraphis noxia. Taxonomy (NCBI): domain Eukaryota; kingdom Metazoa; phylum Arthropoda; class Insecta; order Hemiptera; family Aphididae; genus Diuraphis; species Diuraphis noxia. The sequence continues at coordinate 54,455,503 of NW_028301712.1, forward strand.
GAAAATAGATAAAGTTAATATAAGCATTTGATGAAAATTTTAAGTATTTACAATGATTTGTTTTTGAGTTATAGCAAAATAAAAAATCGATTTTGTCAAAAACTGATTATGCGTAAAAGTTCCCGTTTTTTTTTGTTACTTTTTTAGGGGTTTTCCTGAATATTTTGAAAACTACTGGACATATTTTACTTTTGACCCTCTTAAATACCAATTAGATGAATTTTATTTTTTAAGGGTGTTGAAGTCAAAAATCAAAGCATTATTTCTACTCCAAAACGTGGTGACAGACAAAAAAAAAAACATACATTACTTTGTTCGAAATCTAAAATTGTTAAAAATCAATGAATAATATTAAATTGATCAATTTTATTATAATTTCATAATATTTCAGTGATTTAAGAGTAAAAAATAAAATAGTATAAAATGTTGCAATTTGATCTGTAGGTCTTGTTATTGGTTTTGCGTTATATTATTCGGTTGAGTGTTGATTGGATTATGAAAAGTAATTTACTTTATCTATTTATTTATTATTTGACCCACTAGTCGACAAAATATAACGTGGTATCTGTTGGTATAGTATAATATATATTTGCTTATAATATACCATATATAATATAAGAATGAGTGTACTACTGTATTGACACCTAATAAAGGTGTATAATTATATATTTTTTTCTTACTTGGGCGTTTAAGGAGAACAAAAATTTAAAATATTATAATTATTTTATACATAATAATACATCATTTAACATACATTTATCAAATATCAGATAATATGCTTTTGTATTTTTACATGGGTATCAACATTTTTAACATGCCTATTTGTCTTTCAATATGAAATACAATAAGGAAATACATGGTTTTTGAAGTACAAATAGGATGAACATTAAGAAATATTTCTTATAAAACCATATAAATATGCCTTGGAACATCTTGAACTGCACCATAGGTACATAGGGATATGAACTTAAAATGTTTTTTGATCAACAATATAACAAACACACAGCATGCTTGATGTAAAAAAAAAAAATGAGCAAAAGTTCTTTCTTTAGTTAACAAATTAAAATATTACCTGATGTAAAGAAAGGTGTAAATTAAATTTTTAATGTATTTTAATACATCATAATTTTATTAACTATTACCGTCCAAAAAAAATCTTGAAAGATCATTATAAAATTATTTTCTCCGTGTCTTTAAATTAATGATATAAAAGAGGTTGGTTCAAATTTTTATTAGTTGAATTATTTTTACTACATTATCACTTTTATAATATAATACAATACATAAAATACATAACATAAGATACAAATACATAATTTGTTTGGAATATTTAATTTCTTATACATTTAATAAAATTTTTGAAAAACCACAATATTTTACCTTTATCCGAACCATCATATTCAAATGACCTTGGCTGTATTGTTCGATAACATCGCGTACATCGTATGGTTTTCTAGCTTGTTGAAATTTTCTTCTGGCCACAAAATATTTGATCTTTCTAATGGCTCGAATAGCATTTTTGTGTACGTCGGTTAACCTGTATTATGACAAATATTAGTTTTAAACATATTTTAATTTTCTTTAAACATACCTATTATTAGTATGTATGGTTCTACGTTTTTATTTAATAATTTTGAGATATGAAAAAAAAAAATTATGATGTCATTTAAGTTTGTATTTTCACTAATTTTTAAAGTCGTTATTAGTTTCATTAAATAGATACATTTAAATGAATAATTAAAAGGACTTATATTAACCGATTTTCATAAAACTAAAAACCATTTGGCGTTAGTAGTATATCTATACATCTATACACATAGTTACTTTACTTATGATCGGAATATTATTCTATTTTAATGTTCATAAATAATATAGTTTCTTTTGATACAACATATAGATAAAAATATCTAACTCACGTGGTCACTCTCTCTGGTTCCATTTCCAAGTCGACTTCGTCGCTTGCTGCTTCCGTCACGGAACTCGTCTGACTGACATATCCTCTAGCTTCTCTTCTAACGCGATTTGGAGTGGCTAAACATGATGGAAACAATGATTTCAATAATTTTAACAAAAATACAAAAGAGAATGAGGTAAATTCAAATAAATCGGACAAATATAGTAAAAAATAATGTAAAATTGTAGTTTGATTAGATAAAACCTATTTGTTTATTATGAATTTTAAAATTTATACTCAGACTAAAACTAGACATGTTTTTAAAATCATCATTATTTATTTTTAAATCAAAATTTATAATTGAACCGTAAAAATAATATGTTCCTTATACTTGAAACATTTTTTATTTCAATCAATGGTGTCCACAGTAATTTTGTAACAGGGATGAGGGATAAGGGGAAATATTATCATTTTTAAATATTTTGTTTCAATATCTGATTAGTGATAAAGCTTGTTTGTTTCATATATATACAGGGTGATTTTTTAAGCATGCTCGCCCCATTTTTATGCTTAAATTATGCATATATTCAAATTTTGATTTTTGGAATATTTAAGTGTAGTTAAAGGCGATATTTTTGAGTACTTAGATTTTTCACAACTTTTAAGGAGTATCCTGTAGCGATACCAACTTTGGTTTTTCAAATGACAACCTATATGTTTTAAAACAAAATGTGATTCAGATAATTTTTCTGAAAATTTTGACATATTGCAATCAAAATTCGAACGAAAACTTCCAGAGTTATTCTACTTGAAATACTAAGGAATTAGGATAAAAGTCTAATACTTAAATGCCTACGTTGTAAATGGATACAATAATTATAATTCGGTATACAATATAAAAATAAAATATTTGTTAATAATCACTACTTATTACTAAATGGCCAAATATTGCATCTGACAATTTTCAAAAGAAAAGAAAATATGAATAAAATAATATCCTTTTTATTTTATCCATGTTACCTATACCTTATAGGCAACGTTAATATTTGTATAGCATAGGTATACCTACTTATAATAAAATACCGAACAATAGTGTACAATAGCACAAATGCGAAATATGTACGTGTATCCATTTACAACGTAGGCATTTAAGTATTAGACTTTTATCCTTATTCCTTAGTATTTCAAGTAGAATAACTCTGGAAGTTTTCGTTCGAATTTTGATTGCAATATGCCAAAATTTTCAAAAAAATTATCTGAATCACATTTTGCTTTAAAACATATAGGTTGTCATTTGAAAAACCAAAGTTGGTATCGCTACAGGATACTCCTTAAAAGTTGTGAAAAATCTAAGTACTCAAAAATATCGCCTTTAACTACACTTAAATATTCCAAAAATCAAAATTTGAATATATGCATAATTTAAGCATAAAAATGGGGCGAGCATGCTTAAAAAATCACCTTGTATATAGGGAATGAACAAATTATACATAAATGATAATATGTAGATAGTTAGTTTAAATGTAATTTTAATTGAAAGATATGTAAGTAATCACTAAATTTAAATTAACAATTGCATTTTTTTAACAGATAACCATTGTTACAGTTGCAACAGTTACCATTGATTTGATAATTTTCAATTATTGATAAAATTTAATATTTCTAGTTTCTATAAAATAAATATATGTAAATAACTAACAAGCCATTGGAAATAATTGATTTCATTTATTACATAAAAATAAAACTTGAAAATATTGTTTGCAATTTATGTCGGCACTATATTACTAGGTCAACTACTAAATATCAGAGGTCACCTGCAATTATCTTTAAATGGCCACATTGAGAATCTTGAAATTGTTCACGGGCCATTAAAATGGCAGATATTAGTAAAAATCAATGATTCATTTCAACACCAAAACAAATAATATTAAAGTTTTTTCCTTTTTTTCTTTTGTCTGCGGGTCGGATAAAATTTGTCCATGGGCTGTCAACTGGTGACCCCTGCCATACATATATAGATAAAAGCAACATTCTTATTTTTTATTTAAAAATATTTATTTTGTGGTTTTATATATTATTTAATGAGTAATGGCTATGATAATTAATCCTGAAAAAAATTAAATGGGAACACTGCCCCTAATAACTCCCCCCCCCCACGTGAGAGCTTTAGCTCCAATTTCAAATCACCCCAATTCACTACAAGGTAATAATTCACCCGTACAAATGGTTTGGCAGGCACGGTGAATGCGTAGGTATAATAATAATAATAATATGTGTATGTATACTTACTCGCTTTAGGTTCTTCTATGTAGAAAACGACTTCGCCGTCACTGTCTCTTCTGGGTGGTGGGGGTAAAGTTTGAGCTTGCGGGCAATCCCTATTATTATTCGTCGCCCCGGGTGTGTCCATTTTGCTTTTTGATCTCTTCCGCTTCAAGACGCTGGCACGCTTTGCTACTTGCATGATTAAAGACTAAACGCAACACAACATAACATAATATTATTTATATTATTGTACCAAGTCAACAAGTATTTGGAACTAAGTGACTAACTTTACTCAATGACGAGTTATCTTTAGGGTGTCCCGGTTCCTTGATGTAAATGTCCCAAGTGGCTTGACTGTTGAAACATTTATCCGCCGCATAGCACCTCCACAGGCATTGTATCAACATCGCAGCCGCAGGTATTTGTCGGTTGAAATGTTTCTGCCGTTGTTTTTGCTGTACTTTCAATGCGAATCCAGAACCTAGTATGCCCTATAATTATACAACGCTTATAAAACAATTTTGAAAAATATGATATACTTTGGAAAATATTAATTCAACCTTTTACTAATATCTAATAGTAAAATAAATTACTTTGATAAGAATAATATTATAAAATATACTTAGTAATGTAGACCGACAGACTGTCTTCATTCAGAATCATTATTCGTATGCAATGGTTATACATTAATGAATTAAAATGTAATACATCTATTATAGTGGCCCATTTGATATATATTGTTAACCGAGTGGTTCCCACTTGCCCACCTTTTTTTAAATTTGTGTTTGACTATATTTTCAATTGATACATATTTTGTTACTTATCATTTCAAGACAAAAAATTAAACACATAAATGCACAAATCATATACTTTCGATTATATTTTACTTTGAATTGTAATTTAATATAGTAGACTAACATGTAAATTGTTTATAGTTGCATCCAAAAATACTTATCCTTTTTCATCATGCATTAACTATATCAAGTATGTATAGTTTATTTACACCAGATACCTATATTTTTACAAAGGATATATTTTGACCTAGAAATTATATGTACATTCGTCATCGTTAAAACAATTTATAGCAGAATATATTGCTTTTATTTAAATAATTCTAAATTGATTTACCTATCACAAATGTAAAAATGGTTTTGATAGCATTTAATTATATTTCGTATATTGAATTATTAAACTATATTGTAGGTATATATAATGTATTATAGATAAATACTCAATATGATGTATGTAATAACTAACTAGGTATTAGAATAACAGAAATCTACATAATTGAAATAATGATCTAAAATCGAGATGAATCCTAATCATTTTTAAATCTATTCAAAAGAAAAACTGGTTGAAAATAAATCAAATAATATTATAACTTACTGCCTATTGATTTTTCTGTTATTGTATTACTACTACGAAAAAGAGTTCAAAGCTTATGATGTTTTTGTATTACTATACCATTAGTGTATTATAATGTTATTAAATTAAATGTTAAATATCAATAGGTACTGTAGTGGTCCCTAAGGTACACGGTATTTTTGAAAATTATTATATATCATCATAAATAAAATATCTATCATAATAAGTAAACTGCAGCAGTTGTTCTACTAAATGTTATCATATTTATAGTGAAAATAAGTAAGAAAATGTGAATATTTAAATAACCGCATATACCCTATCATCGTTCTCGGCATATAATTGTTTATAATTTTTAAACTCAAAGACTCTATCAACATATATAATATAATGCAATAAATTGCAAAATACACGGCATTTTTTAGTGATTTTTATTTATGGTTATATTTCAATAAAAACAATATACACATTTTATATTTTAGTTATGTGGTAATGTAGTATATCAGTATGTTTATTTGCGAGAAATGATTGCCGTTTGAAATTTTAAAAACGAACGATGTGTATAGATTACGGTTTTATGTTATGATGAGAGTATAATGGGTACATGTATGTACGCACATGTGTATAAAATTTGGTATAATAAATATTGTGATAATATGTATAAAGATTACACTACACACTAAACACTCACGCCCATCTCTTAATAATATTCAAATTTTGATTTTAAAATGTTTTTTACAGATTTTTTTACCCTACTGAAGACTCATAAAATTTACATGATTTCGAACAAAGTAATACATTTTATTAGAAATGAAAAAAAAAGAATTTGCATTTAATGATTTTAAGACGGTTTAGCATATAACTGCAGTAACGATGTTTAACATGTCCCGTGTATGTATTTTTGACGTAATATTCAGAAAAATTAAATGTAATAAAGAGGTACCTAGTATGATTGTACCAAGTATTGCAATATATTAAATACATATAAAAATGGATATATACGCGTGATTACTAAGGCTGAAGTTAATCAATTTTTTTATCAATGCATTTAAAAAAATCTACAGTAAAATACACTGTCATATTAAATGAACATAACAGATATTAAATAAATCTTGAAAGTAAAATCGAATAACAAAAAAGATGTAGGTAATATTCAAAAATCAACACCCCTTCCTATAAAAAAAATCAAAAATGATTGAAAACAAAACACAATGTAGTGATTTTATTTATTAGATATCTATTTTAATTATAAATATGGACATAAAAAAATAATTTAAACTACGATTTATTTCTAACTTAATTAAAATCAATAATAGTACACATTCTGGTACTGGTTTAAATCATATCTTACTAACAGATCTCGATCTGTTAAAATTAACAGTACGATTAGCGATCCGTAACTTTTTTATATTTACGTAAATGATTTGTTAAATTTAGATATAGATGGTGACATATTGGCTTTTTCTGACGATACAGTAGGTACCTATTATTCTTCAAGGACGATAATTGGAATTTAGTTGGGAAAAAATACTAACTTTGGGCTTTCAATAGTGAATAATTTGTACAGTAAAAATAGTTTAGCATTGAATAAATAAATGTACTTTGATTCCATTTGCCTTGTCTAATAGTAACACACCGGGCCAAATCTTAATAAAATCTTATTGTAATGATTGTAAAGGAAAAAAATTAACAGGTATACGTAATAAAAACTGTAGCTTCATAGCAAGAGTTAGATCATCAAGATATTATCTAAGTGTAATTTTTAATAAAATGGAAGACTCACATCGATACTGTAATAATGGGTTTACGAAAATGTTTTCATATATTCCAAGTGCTACAAAATATCCTTGACATCCATCCCATGTCTATAAATAGTTTATTTTGGTTTGGTTCAATCAGCTTTATTATATGGTATAATAGTATGGGGTTCAGCATATCAAAATGTGTTAGAACCTTTAAATAAAACACATTTAACGCTCATTAGAATAATGATGAATAATGATTTTATTGATCAAAATTATAATACTGCTGATCTATTTAGAAAAATTAAAAATTAAATAATAATAATTTTTACAAATTATACACAAATCATCAATAGTAAAAATGTTCGATAACAAAACAGACTTTAAAACGTATGGTGTCCATAATAAAAGAGGTAAAGATAGTGGTGATTTGCTTATTAATAAACCTAATTCAACATTAATGAAGAATTATTATACAAATAGAGATATGAGATAATTTGACCAACTCCCTTCAAATATTAAATTAATAGAGAATAATTCTAATTTTAAATTAATGATCCATATAGGTGCTCTATAATATATACGATTATTTTAGTATTTTACTTTTTATTTTATTTTATTTTACATTTTTACTATTTTACTATTATTTTTATAATTTCCTTATTATTGTTTTGTTACTATATTATATTATTTATTTTTATTATGTTGCTTATTACTATTATGCTATACGAATAGCCAATATCATTATTTAAAAAAAAAAACTTGACTAATTAATTAATCAATCATTATAATATTATATCTAGTATTGAATATCATTTATATGTAAAATTAAATAATACAATATTTTTAGTTACTAAAACAAACATTTGCTTTTAGAGAGTGGGTATCAACTTATAACCCATGTTATTGCTATTGCATGTATATAATATATATAATTATACACATCTGTCATAAATAGTTGAAATATATTTTTAAAAATAAATAAATAATGGTTTTCAAGTTTCTGATTACAAAATATGGCTTTTGAATATGATGGTATCCGGTCATTGCTCGCATGTTCTTTGAAGTTATAGACAGATAATGAAATAAATAATATGGGTATTGAACATTTTGTATTTCCAAAGCAAGTGGCTTTTTGAAAAAAACATAAAACACAATATTGTAAAACCAAAATAAGAAAAAATGTAACTGAATTGAACAACTCTACTTCAATAATTTTATGTAATTTAATTAATAATATTGTAAGTTTGTTTTCACGGATTTAAATTTTAGAGTACTTTGTATGTTAAACATTTAAAAAAAATAAAAATGTAATATCCTAACACCAAATTGGAAACGATGATAATTTATAAAAAAATCAACACCTCGATACTTATATAGTTATATATATATATATAAGATAGTGGTATTTTTGATTAAACACGCAATCTTTTAAACTACTTGAACTACGAAGCTGAGATTTGGTAGTAGACATAGTGCTATAGTATATAGGTAGATAGGAGATGTCCTAAATGATAGTGTCATTGTCAAAGTAATGCCCAGCATTCCCGGCATTGTTCTTGATTCAACCATAAAAAAGATAAGAGACGTCCGCTAAGAACGGATTTTTCAAAATTCAATCCCTAAAAGGGAAAATAATATGCTGTAGCTGTAGGAATATATCAGTAGTGCCATCCGGTCAATGAAATTATATAAAACTCCAAAGTTTTAACTCATTCGCTTAATTTTTCACTAAAAAACAAAACGTATGAACTTGAAATTTGGAATTTTTGGTTCTTCTAATATGCTCTAAATGTGCTTGGAAATTGCTTATTTTATTCCACGCTACACGTTTTATTTGACAATATACAAGATCATGAATATATTCGAATAAGAGTAATTAACTCAGTGATTACTGATGAGGTAAGATTTTTGCATAGTTGCTCTTTGTTCTTATTGTTCTTAATGGGCGTAGTTGGCATATATTGCCTAAATACATAAGATGCAGTTTCCATAGCTCATCTTCGTGAGTGCATTTTACTGCAGGTGGATTGTCTACCCGACATACTTCTTGCATATTGTACACGAATTGCCTACTTAAATCAGTGCCCGGTTTTTGATTTTACGCTTTTTAGATACAAAAATGAACCGGATATGCGATGCTACAAAAAGCATTCACTCCACTGTTTTTTTTTTTAAATAGATAATTATACATATAAATATTATATGGAAATCTTATAGATTTAGCATTTTCAACGGACAACGAATTGAACAAAGTTTGAACTATGTAAAGTAGTAATTTTTAACGGGCAACAAAGTGTATGAGTTCAGATAGTACTTTTACAGTCTTATATATAAGTATTTAACTATTAAGTAATCACTGCTTTGTCTGAATTATATGGCTAATAATAAATGTGATTCTATTTAAGTATTTAATAGTAAAAATTGCTTTGTAAGTCGTATAAAATATGTTTAGTAAAACCTGTATGATATTCAGATAGGTTGATATAAAATATGTGCAATAAATATTTATTACCTATGTAGTCAATTTCTATCGCTTTCGTGAAATCGATGTCTGGTTAAGTTATGATTTATAATAGAATACATAGTTAACGTATTAAAAGTTTTAAATTTATTTTTAAATATACTAAGATTAGGTGTTATTTTTAATTTTTATTTATAATCAGCAATAATCCGTGTTTATAAGCTTGCGTTATGGGAAAATAATGCTATTTCTTAATATAACTTCGGTAAGTATTATAAAATAGCGTTCATTTTTATATTTAATTGAGCATGTTTTGAAGTAATTTCACGTCGTAAATTTTTGCTATAAATATAAAACTTGATTTTGGTTTTTTTCGAAGGGAAAAATATTAAAATATGTTTACCTAAGTATGGCATGTGTATAGTGTATATAATATAAGAAAAAAACTGTAGTTATTATATTGATTTCCATTTTCATATTAATTTGATTTTACATTAATTGGTTTGGGCCCTTGGTATTGTTCGGTGTGATCCTGGAAAATTGTATGTGATAAATTGTCTCATTTATTTGTATACGTGTTGGTTAGTTCTGTATTAAATTATGATAGTGATTTTCCTTTCTATAGTTATTGATATTTGGCACATACCTAAATCGGGTTCATAATAGATTCCTCTCTTTGCTGTGTTTATCCTATAAGTTATGACACACTCTCATTCTCCTATACATTCTATATATTTTCAATAATATTTATTTTTTCTGTTTGTTAATAATTTTTGTCATCTATTATCTATACATATTGTTGATAATATATGATTATGATCATAGATAAAAGTTATATTTTATAAGCATTAAATATTAAAACAAAATAAAAAGTTAAAGAAAATGTATAAATGGATTTTCTTGTAACTTTTATATAGTAAGTATATAATATTGTTATGACTATAATATCGTATAAGTCAGTTAACATGTAGAATAATATTATACATATATTTCGAACTTAAGAATTCTAGTCACTTCTTAATGTCTTAATGTTTTATAGATATACTATCTAAAAAAATAAAAAAACGGCATTGAGTTAAATGACTCTCTAGTTTGTTCGATATAATAATGTGTCTCACGGTAACTATACGACGGTTATTCGAAAAAAAAAAATCATTATTTCGCTAAACAGTTACGAATCTGACTAGCAGTGCAACAATAGAAACTTACCTAAACGATAACGCTTTAGTCTATCAAACAATTGTTGACCTCTTGAAATAATAATTTGCACCATGGGGTGGAATTACTGAGTAATTTGAGATAACCTGCTTTAATTTAACATATTAATTTCGGTAGGGAGACGCTTAAAAATTTGACCCACCGATCGCAGTGGAATCTCACAAATATAATAAACTATAAATTATATACATATATATTACATAATATGTTATACAGTGTAGAAACCGATGGATGAGGGATGTTATTTTAAATAATATAATATCGTCACGACGTGAGCTAGGTTAATTTCCTGCAGAATATTTATGCAGTCCGGGGGCGAGGGTTAACTGTTACATAGATATATGTTCGAGTATTATAGGTGTATATATATTGTGCATAATATGCAGAAATCCATAAAATGTTTTATCTATAATACCATGTACAATGGATTTAAATCGTTCTTATCGTGGTACACATGGCGTAATACGATATAATGTATAGGTACATATACCTATTTATTTTAACTATATTATTATTATGAAATGATTAATTGATTAGAAATCGCGATATAATAACACCCGGTTTATTATAACGAAAGTATGTATCAATCATCACATGAAGTAAAAAAATATTATAACTTATTATTTTTCTTATATTATACCAGAAACCTACTCGCGCAAGACTCACTTAGATTTTATAAATTTTAGTCAATCCATAAATCACAAGAATACATTATGTATATATGATGGGTAGGTACCCGATGAATTTGTGATAGCAGCGTGTTTTTTTTTTTTGGGGGGGGGGGGAGAAAGCTCCTGTATCAAAAAGTTGGATACAAAATTGAAACCCTCCACAGGTCGAGCTTTAGATTAAACTACTGACGCATGCATGATGCACTATGCCTGTTACATGACAAGTGTTTATAGTTGAAATGTGGTTTTCATTACTTTGCCTTCAAAAGTCATACGGTGTGTGGCCAAGTACAATACTATATAGAGCTACTTAAATTATAATACATAATATTATATATTATATATATTGTGCTATTGTACACCACCTCTTTTATAGAATATAATAATTTGACGCATGATATATTCATCAACTGTGATCTAAATTATTAAATATATTTTATAGTCGATTGTTTAAATTTCATCCATTGTGTCTTTTATGTTTAACCTTTTTTTTTACAATTTTTCAAATATATTATTATAATTAAAATAACTGGAGAACACAAATTTTTCATTAAGAAGGTAACTATTGACTTATAATATTAAAATCTTTAAAAAAAAATTATCTATTATTATATTAAATTACATCGAAAAAAAGAAGTGCTTTACATTTCAAAAGCATTCAACTAAGTAATTTTAAATATGTAAACAATCATTATAGAGAGTCTTAAGTATCTATAAAATTGAAAAGTAAAATTTCAGAGTTTCACCAAACGCTATGTTAAAAAATTAATTTATACATATTTTTCTACACATACGTCTTGTTTACACAAGCTTAATAAGTTATTGGTTCAAATAAAAACATTTTATCCCCCAAAAATTTACCCTAATGTCATAAGCATAACTTATTTTTTCAATTCACCTAAATGAAACTTCCCACTTTTGCACCTACAAAAATTCTATCGGTACGATTTTTATAATCTGTAAAATAACAATAACGATTTTAAAATAATATATATTAACGTATAATAACATTATATGCATGCAAGTACTAAATCAGAGCCCTATGTAAACAAATTTACACTTAATGCAAAAAATAATCTAATATAAGTAAGAAATAAGTATTAAATCAGAATTTGACATCCCATTCAATAGACTTAAGACAGCCATAACACAGTATTCCGAAATATCATGATATCAATTGCTAAAAGTTGGACTTAACTATGCATATATTATCGAGCGTAATTCAGTCATACATATAATTCCAGATCAGGAACTAACTGTATATTACTCCTAAATTTACACACGCCTACAGTTTATAAGGTCAACGATTACTTTATTAATGATGGGCTCTAAACCAAACAATTTATCATTATCGCATAATTAAATATACATTTTAAATAAATACAATCAATAATCAATGGAACGTGTAATCTTGTTTATTTTTAATTGAAGCTCGTTATTTTAGAAAAACGAAATGTTTTATTTTACCACACGGTGAGGTAATCTGAAAATATAGATGTTAAAATGTTTTATATGTTACACAGGCATACAACTAGTAGGTAGATTATGGCTGAATGTATAATATATAGATAGGAGCTATCATATATATATATATATAAGGTATACCTACTGTAAATTTAATCAATATTATTAATAGTGTAATTGACATTATGCGCGTGCCGTAAATAATATAAAATGTTAAGCAATTTAATTTCATTAAATACGCTCCTTGTAAAAATGCTTAAAGTTCACACAAAAAAATAACATTTTACAATTTTTGTGATATAAAGCAGCTGAGATGGAAAATGCAGTTAGTTTTTCTTTTATTTGCATCATAATATTTTAATTAAGCAAATTCCATTAGTTTTGTGGTACGGTCATTTCGACTGAGCAAAATACTTATATACACATAAGCTAAGTAGTTTTAATAATATTTCCTCCATTAACTATACGTTTTGTCAAACGCCATTAATTTAATTAGTATTTAATCTTAGACATTTTACTAAAGGCTATTTATAAATGATTATATTGCTTGCACTGACGAGGATAAAACTATAATGTGCATATACGCCAACCCAGACAAATGTTATGGATAGTTATTTCTTATTTATTCTAATATAAAACATATACATTATACATAAAATATCATATATTCATGTAATACATTTTGATGACTTATAATTACAGGCGTGTAATTCATTCAATATATTATTCAGAGATTTATTTTTTTAAGTGAGCACATGCACACACCCATACACATAAATAATATTATATATTAAAACTAAATACTAATGGGTAATAATCCATATCATATTCTTACAGCTGGTAAAGCGAAGAATGAAATCGCGAATACGCTGAAACATGAGGCGACGATCTTGCCGATCCACGTCTGAGGCACTGCGTCACCGTAACCTATCGTCGTAACAGTGATCTAGAAATGATAGAAACAAATAAAAAGTTTATATATTTTACTTTTAAAGTATCATTAATTATTTGTAATTAATGTAGTTAAAGACCATTTCGAAAATTTACTTAATTACTAGGTACATCTTAAAAATGATATAATTTATTTTAATAATTATTTATTACCTATACAATATATTAATATTATGTATGATAAACAACATTAAGACATATGATTTGTTTGTTTAGTTAATTATGGGTATGATAATGTCTAATGTCTTAGAGCAATATTAAAATCAACAAGTTAAGCTACTATAATCAATATTTTTAAATTTTATTTGAAACAATGATTGGATTAAATTATTTAATTTTAAGGCATTGAACAGTCAGAAACTGATTAAAATGTTATTCGTAGTTTCAAAATACGAATAATAGATCAATCTATTTTATAACTCTGTACATTTTCAAATAATATAATTAAACTACTATGAGAAGTCTTATAAAACTTAAATAATGTCTACGATAAACTCACTTGTTAAAAATAAATACATATGGACTGGACAAAAATCTATCGAAACTTGCAAAATGTATTCAGAAACAAACAGTGTTGAAAACTTTTTTAAATATTTAAACTTGGTATATATAATTAAATATATACTTTTAAAATTATTATACATGCCAAATACTACTAAAGTAGAGATTATTACTTAGATATTATTTTTATTATATACCACAAAAAAATAAAAATTCTAAAAATGTACCAATTACCACAAAAAATGTGTAAAAATTAACTTACCACACCCCACCAGAGCGCGTCCGCATAGCTGGAAAAATCGTTTCTTGATTTCCCATCCTTACTGACCGCATCTTTTTCAGCGAGGTAAACAAAGTAGCTGCTAAATATTAAACCTAAAAATCCTATGTACAACGTAGTGATGAGCTCCTAGAATAATAATAATAAGAAAAAAACCGTTATTAAATAGCGATCGCATTAGTGTTTTATTTTGTATAACTTCACAACTATCAAACGTTTTGAAAGTCAATGGTGGAAAGTGGAAACTCTGTGACGGTGGCGATCGAAAGTCAAACAACTCAAACAAAACATAGTTTAATTGAGACAAACCGAAAATTTATGTTTCTAGATAGTTTATTTCCATGTGCCACATCTATAACACGTTTACACGTATTATATAATAATAATACACAATAATTTATTATCTTCCTTCATATCGGCGATAAGAGGAAGAAGGAAGAACAACAACAACAGTCGACAATAGACTCACTGAATCCCGTACTATCGTCCGTATATATTCTATATTATGATATAATATTATAAAGTTGTCAATTTTTCTCACTGTTTCCCTCTTATCCCTGTATATTATACATATGACAATATGCGTTAAAATATAACCTATACATGAACGACCGCAACCGATTCACATAATGCAGCTCGCGTGGCTCACATCAGAAAACATTTCGCTTTTGTTTACCTTTAATTAAAGTTTTTTAATTAAAAACTTTCAGTTCCTAGCTATAACGTTATAATTTTCAATAGAATACCGCTATCTCAATCTGCCTAAAAATTCTTCACGGATTCTACGAATATATTATTATTTGATTTTTCTTAATATTATTAATATTATTTAGTTTTATTGTTTCTTTAGTCTGCTTTGACTTTTCCGGAAATAACATAAAAACAACAATAATAATAATTAATAATATTATTTAGTAGTGGTATGTTGACTTTCGATCATTTTTCTAACGTTATTGTATTCAAATGTCGCTGAAACTCACTTGTCTATGAATAAATACAACTGAGCCGAGAAGCCGCCATGTACCGCCCTGACGGTCCACATGAAGCATTCTCAATATTTGTAGAAACCTAATGCCTCTTATTGCTGATGTGGCAAACACCTGTCCGTTGGAACCGATCGATAAGACCACGATCGACGCCACGACAACGATTAGATCTGTGGAATAAACACAATTTGTTAATACCTAATTGACAATACTCGAAGTATAATATATTAATAGTATGTATTCGGATAAAAATCAAACGCGGCCAGCAGAGATTTCATTTTAATTTTGATCATTAAGTACGGTGTGTTTATTTTCTAAACACTTATAAAGATTTAATAAATTGATAACATTTTTAACTTCATATAACTGTAGCCTGTAATAGGTACAAATTGTAAACGACAAACTTACTTATATAATATAATTATTTACGTTTGTACATCTAACTATATGATGATATACTTATATTATGATGTTATTATGTATAAATTTATATGGGACTGAAAATCATGTTTGTCGTTTTTTTGCCGTAAAAATGCATATTATTACTATATTATAGCTGCAGGATTCAGCGAAATATGGAATACGGTGCACAGAATGCAGAATTCTGTACTTGTATCATAACTATTTGTTAAATAATCAACACCACACGCACCTCATAGATATTATTTTAGGTTAAACTCCTGCGAAACTCAATCACAAGTGGTCAATGCATTATTTTATTTTTATGATTTTCAAATTGTTCCGTATTTGAAATTTTGATATGATTACATAATAATGTCATTATAAAGGTTCAGATCGCTGCAGTCACAGTCACATACGAATTGTCTGTCAGCGTTGATAACATTTAAATGAATGTATGTTCGATATATACAATAATGGACGATAATGAAATATTTTTACTACATGAACATGTGCGTTGTCCGAATATTTAATTACAATCCATGAACTGAATCGATTTGGTTCTGTACCGGTAACACATAGGTATACATTAAATTATGAACGTTATAAACCAATCGTATTTTAAATTTTTAATACCCATTGGCTATTGATGCTATGCATTCGTTATACTTAGACATTGTGTGACCAAACATAATATCATATTATGAATCCTTGTGGAGATTTAGGTGGGCATAATGGTTTTATGTTTATTATGAATCATAATAAATAACATGTCAGGGTCATACAAAGGTTTACAGGCTAGAATAAGAGAGCTTAATCCGTTAGCTTTTTACATCCCGTGTGCTGCGCACTCTTTAAATTTAGTGGGAACACACTCTGCCGAAGCTTCAAGTCAATCTGTCAAGTTTTTTTGTTTATTACAACATATTTATAATTTTTTTTCGGCGTCAACTCATAGATGGTCAATTTTAACGTCTCATTTAAAATCAAATGCTAAAACAGTCAAAACTCTTTCAGTTACGCGCTGGTCTTCAAGAAACGATGCTTGTGTCAGCTTGAATGAATCTTGGGATGAAATAATACAAGTTCTTAGTACAATCGAATTGGATAAAACTGAAAAATCAGAAACAATATGTGAAGCTCGTGGACTTAGAATACAACTTGAGAAACTGGAAATGGCATTCATGGCAGTCTTGTGGGGTTTTTTACTTAATAGGTTAAATGCTGTAAGTAAAAAATTACAGAGTGTTAATATCGATGTGTGTACAGTGCTCGAATTATATGATTCATTGATTCATTTAGTGAATTCACAGCGAGAGGCATTTGATGAATATGAAGAAAAAGCACTAAGCAAAGTAAAAAACAAAATATATCAATCTGAAAAATCTATAAAAAGGAAAAAAACAATTCGCCATGACGAAACTCGAGATGGACAAGTAGAAATATCAGCGAAAGATAATTTTAGAATTAATACATTCTATGTTATACTTGATAGATTAGCTACTGAATTAAGTAATAGACGAAAAGCATATGAAACATTCTGTAAACCGTTTTATTTCTTTACTAAACTTCATGAATTGGAAAACCCTGAAATAATGGTTAAAGCAAATGAGTTATGTTGCATTTACAAATCGGACTTGGAAAAAAATGAATTTATTAATGAACTACTACATTTTCGTTCGCATCAAATTACAAGTTTCAATGAAAAAAAAATCACACCATTGTTACTATTGCTTGTAATTTATGAACGTAGTATGAAGGATCTATATCCAAATATTGAAATTGCCCTTCGAATATTTATCTCAACCCCAGCTACTAATTGTACTGCCGAACGTTCGTTTTCGGTGCTAAAAAGAATGAAAAATTATTTACGATCAACTATGTTACAAGAAAGATTAAATTCCTTGGCCATATTAACTATAGAAAGTGATTTAACGTCATCATTAGAGTATGAAGACATTATTGATGAATTCTCAAGCATTAAATCAAGAAGAAAACCTATGTAATATTAAAATTAAATAAAATGTATTTAATTAATTAAAATAATTAATTTTTTTATTATATTTATTAAATTATGTATTGTTACTTTGAAAAAATAAACAAAAGATGTTATATTAGAATCAGAATTTTTTTTAGTTTATTTAATGAAAATTAATTGTATTGGTATTAGGTATTGAAAAAATAAATTAATATGAGGATAACTTATTAAAAAAGTAGTTTAAAAGTTTTTTTTTGGATAGGGGTGGCAAATTTAATTTGGCATGGGGGCGGAAAATTGTTAAATCCGCCCCTGATTATGATGGTATTTTATTAGGTATATAAAGCAGCGGTTATCAATCTTTTTTTTTTTATCCACCGTACCACCTAAACAGTTTGAACATTTTCATGTATCACTTGACCAAACAACCATTTTTTTTATTTTACACGTATGAGTTTTTATTTGCAGGGAACCACAAAAGTAGGTATGACATGACAATATAAGTATTTAATACGAAAAAAGAAAACTAAATATGTAAGATTATTTTTCTTTTTTTTTTTTTTTGTTTAGGGTCTTCGACAACTGAGGTCATTAGCCTGTGGAACTGTAGGGGAAGGTACTGTAGGTTTTGATTATTTTTCATATTATTATTAATAAAAAATAAATTAAATAATGTTTAATTTAAATAATGATCCATTCCTTTTTTTTATATTAAGATAAATTGTCTTATACCGCTGTGATCTTTTTTTCCTAGTAGCACTATAGTGGTACCACGGGTTGAGAACCACTGGTACCTATTGGGAAATAACTAGATGTCTATAATATAATGTTAAGTTCATTGAATTTATACGTACTCGAAAATATTTTAATAGTCTTATGAATTATTGTGAATATAATTATATCGAACAAAATATTATGTTTTCTTTAAATTTATGGTCATTATACTCGTAATATCAATGGTCTGTTGTGGCGCCATGGTTGGCCACTATCACCAATGTATGGTGCGGTCAAGCATCGTTCGGCGTCACTAGCTAGCTCATGGATAAATCCTTGCTCCATATATACGTGTTTCTCAACCAACCGTAAAACCCCTTTTATATGCCAATGGCCATAGTGCCCAATTGCCAACAAAAAAATACTAATTATTCAACTAAATAATTTAAAATCATTTGGTAACAATTGATTTTATAAAACTGATATTATTTAAGGTCATAGCTTATACATGGGGGAATTAAATTTATTATTATTTATTGTTTTAGTTATTTTATAATCAAATATATATATATATTATGATAATTGTATTTATTAAAGGTGTGCAATAGTAACAGTTGTTGAGGGACATATCATAAGCAATTTTGTAGAATCGTTTCAAGAAAACAATATTGGAAAACATTGGATGCCGATAGTTTTTAAGAAGTTCGATACAGGCAATATCCTTGAGTGCGTGTGTGCCGTGTATCTCGTCTAATTTATTTTGGCCATCGGCGACAGTTACGATTCCACAAAATTATAGGAGTCCGAAAAATATATTATTTTGAAAAAACGTAGAAATGTAATTTGTAATTAAATACCAACACAATGTTAAATGCTAATATAAAATAATACGATTTAAACATTTTGTATTCAACTAAAAAAATGTTTATCATGACAAATTAAAATTAAACGTAAAATAACTAAAAATTGGTTAGTTTTAACATCAGATTGTTACGAGTGGCTACACTGATTTTTAAATATATTTCGGTAACAAATTTTGTACTAATAGCCGGTGGCAAAAATCAAGATTTAAGATCAATGACTATCTTTAATTATTGGCCAAGATTAACGGACGAGTTATACGCATCGTCCAAAACTGTGCGTGGTAAATAATTTTTAATTATTAACATGAATGACTTAACCACATAAATTAATGTAACATAAACAATTTTTGTTTTTGGCTTAAAATGTGCCATTTTTGTCAGTTAATTTTGGAAATAGATTCGTATTATCTGTTGCAATACCACTTATTAAACAACATCATCGACTTTTTCACTTTTTAGATTTGGTTTGATAAATTTCTCATTACATATTTTATTAAAACCTTACATTTTTGCAAATATCGGAAAAAATAAAAATAAATTTTATAAGGAACAAAAAAAAAAAATTTAAAAAACGGTTGATATATTAAATTAGTTTTATCAAAAAGTTATTTTAATTGTATAACAGATTTGCGACTTTACAAAAGTAAGTTTTATAGGATTCTATAAATGAAATGTTGTACTAATTTAATTAGATAAATTTAAATATTCGGGAATCATTAATTAGCAAGATTAAAGATTGGTAATGGATTATACATAATAATTATATTACAATACTTTGAGTTTAAAATAATTCAAATTATTACAGAATAAAATCAAAAAATATATTTTCTATATAAGTGTAAGTATAAATGATGAATTACATATGAAATGCTTTATCATGAACGCAAATCCTTAGGTTTTATAAAATCAAATAGGGTGGTATTTGATTAAGTGGATTGTAACAAACTTAAACAAAACAGGAGCTGTTATTGGATAGTGTACAGTGGAGCTATAGTACCTGCATCTAACGCTTAAATGAATATACATTTTATTTTTATCATATTGATAGTATTTTATGTGTATTATGTTTTTGGAATCGTAATAATATCTATAAGGGTAATTGGAATGTATTTGCTTGTGGTTATATACATTAGTGGCGATATTCATTTAACAAATTCCTGATGATACAATAATATCTGTTCCGCTGTGTAAAATTATGCGAACGCATAATTCAGAGTTATGTACACATAGTTTGAATTGTGCTTGAATAAATAATTTACGAAAATAGTTTATTTTAAATTAAAATAATACTTCTATATTATACCTTAATATTAATATTATAGGGTATTATATACCTATCCAATTTCGTTTGAATTGTTAAAAAATAATATTGTCATAATATAATGTTTGAAAAGTTATTTTGAGTGTTACATGACAAATATTAATCTGATTATCATATATATTTACGAATTAAACATAGGTATTATAAAATATTCACTTACCGATGATGCATATGGGTTTCCGGACGAAACGGAACCTGCCGAAAGTTCCCATGTATTTGGATCTGCAACCGGCTGACCATAATCGTATCATATACTCGACGCCGAAGAACACGACCAGGCAAATTTCCTGCGTAAGACAACGAAAATTGACAATTCTTATTAATTTATTCATGTAGGTGATACTGGAGAAAGTGCAATCATTGTATATTATTGCAATATTTATAAAAGTAATAATTTTTAAGCATTTTTTTATTTTTGTAATTAAATTGATTCAAGTACCTAATAAATATCGACTTGAACTTAATCGGACCAATGCACATATTATATGAAAGATAGGTTAGGTTAAAAGTAATATCTCATGCAACCATAATACCTATTAGTCAAATAATTCGTTATTAATTTAATTTATAAATAAAATGTATTGTGTGGTTCTCGTAGGTATTTTGAAAATAATCACAGGACAGTACCGTTGGCAGGGTCCAACAACTATTTAGTGGTTAGAAAATGTGTAATTCGTATAATATTCGTGTCAATTTTGAATACAACATTAAAGTTAAAACTAATACATGAGATACATTTTTATTAAAATAATGTATAATATTCAACACATACCTATATAATTAATAATAAAATCATAATAAGATATTTTACTATCTTATACTATTTAATGAGTTTTTGCACATTTTAAGTACAAAAATGTAGCAAAAATAATGTGTTTTTAATATTGCATTGTAGAAACTAGGTGGCATCAGCAGGGCCTGATTAAGGAGTTGGTCACCTGTAGGCTAGCGTTGATTTTTACCTCAAAATTATTTTGTGGCACCCCAAATTTAACGTTAACCGATTTGGCGCCCTAGGCTGTAGCCTATTTAGCCTATTGGTTAATCAGGCCCTGGTTATCAGATATTATCGTTCTAATTTTTTTCTGTTATATTTTATTATTATACCTAATATACAGTCATGAAGTATTTACAATTTACTTAACCATAATATAGTTTAGTACGGTATAATAATGTTATAGGGATGGGTCCATTTTCATTCACGAAAAATTGTTAATGTCTTTATTCTTCCAAACATTTTTTAAACTAGTATTGATGTATTTAGCCGATATTTTAGCCTGCATTACCAGTGTTGCAGTATTGTGTGTCGTATTATAAAGGGAAGCGTAACAGTCGATAACATTGTTTATTAAATTAAGCCTAATGAAGATATGTACGTACATACGTTTGTCATATTGTGTATCAATTATCATCGAATATTATGAAGGTTCGTATGTTTATATACAGGCTTGGTAGTGTAGGTACTATACGGGTCCTCCACACGAGTTTTTCTCAGTGAGGCCCAGTAATCTTTCGATATTAATTTAAATAAAAAAATTTAAAAAAATACATATAAAATTGTGACTATCGTATATTAGTTGTGTGTTTGTTTTTATTTTTTTGATAGTTGTTTTTTTTCAAATTTAAATTATTAATAAGTTTGAAAAAGAGACATTTATAGAAAGTTCCTATGGATAACTTTTAATAATTCGCGAATATTATAATATTATTTGTTAGTGCATAAGCTAAAATCAGAACCTGAATTATCATGTTAGTAATGTACTGTAAATAGTCATTACATTTTATTTTTTTGGTTAATATAATATGATCACAGGTGGAAATCAATTAAAATTTCAGGAAATTTCAGGAGGCTTACATTTTTAACATCAAAGTGAGTGAGAGGGATTCGATCCCACACATCTAAAAACTTTTTGGGGACTAATGGGATATTTTCAGGGGCAACGGCTTAGACTTAAAAGCTTATTTATTTTATTCTTAATTTTTTTTGTGAGGAAAATATTCAATATTTTTTCTGATTATTGGATGAATATGGTTACTGCCAATCAAAGTTGTATCCTAAAATTTTGGAGCTCGAGAAAATGTCACGGATGCTCGGACAGTCGAAACAAATGAAAATACTGCGTTTTTTTTTTATTGCGAAATCAGCCAATTGCAGCAATTGAATTGCTTATATTTCTGAAACTCGTTCGAGACGTGTTTTTATTTCCAACATTTACGATATAGTTGCTGGTATCGTAACAATAATATTAGTATGATATGTGAACTCAAAAGTCTGTGGCTTTCTTACCTAAAGATATACATTGCATCAGTATAGTATAGGTACATTAACCATTTACCAAGCTATACATAATTGTAAAATGTTATAAATGTAATTTTGTTGTAAGTGCCATATGTTTTTTTTTTAATTAAATGGTTATTTACGAAAATTATTTTGTTATATTAAATGGAGAAACCGTTTTTTTTCTTGTACCTATATAATTTTACTGCTAATCATTCTGTTTGTAGATAATTATATAATATAACACAATAATATACCCATCGACATATCGACCATCATACGACCTGCAGCAATACAAGTTGTGAATAACATATTATATATTTTTTAATTTCAATAATATTACATTAAAGACTCATTTAACACATCAATTGATAACGTCGTGTAGTTGAATATTAATCATCGTTCGGCAACGATTGTAATATGTTTTTGAAATTAATTAATTAAAGTAGGTAATTGAGTTTTGGAAATACATAATATTATTTGGTATGTGCATTTAGATCTTGCATAATATTATTATTTTATATGTAGTTTAGTCATACACTGGCTATAATTTCACCAGGGAAAATCGATCTGAAATAAAAGATTTTTTTTCGTTAAAAATTAAAAAAAATCACTGTATTTCCCGTATGAATACCAAACGACGAAAGGTTACCGCCAACTCACATAATTACAATGTGCATACTGCATAAATTTTATAAACTTAAATAAATTTGAAAATCTTAATTTATTATTTCATAAAAAATTCAAAATATTTTGACAAAAAAATCTCTAGTACCTTTACTTTTATGCTGGATTTATCTATTAACTTTGATTCCTACATCAATATAAAAATGTAAATTTATGATATAACAATATTTATATACTTAAAAAACACAACATTTAGACAAGTATTTGAAATATACCTACTTAAATATTTATCAGAGAACAATAGACATATATGTAAAATTGTCCATTCGAGTATTATAAGTATTACATTTCAAAAATATTTTTATCAAGTATGGGTTGAATATGTATGAATATAAGGTATACATATGTATGAGTGTATGTGTTTACAAAATTATATGAATTATGTTCTGTTACTTGTTACAGAATTACTTGTGAGCTGTCTGTATATTATATTATTGTGCTAATATTTTCATTATGATCATCAATATGTGCAAGTACATACACGAAAGGCTTCTTTCAAACGCCAGTGAACCGTAAACCAATTTCTAGGCCATACGAATAACATTAAAGGCCACGTAACTTAACATATATTTACAACCAATGATACAAATAATATTTCCATGTGTTATTTTATTATCATTATTATTTATTATTATATTATTATTATTTATGATGTTTGAATTGTTTGCTGGATGTCTAACGTCAAAGGTTGAACATTATATTGAGTATATATTGTACAATATAATATACTCAATAGTTATAATATTTTCGTACATTTTTTTCTTCAAAACACACATTCTGCAATATGTATAATATAAATCTTTAAAATTGAATTTTTGTATGACAGTTATCAATAATTATTTTTATTAGGTAGGTACATAAGTACATAACATTATTTATATTATATAACCATTATAAAATGGTTTCACTGCTGTGAATCATATTTATATTAAATTTTGATATAACATACACCTACATTTATTACCTTTAAATAATATTATGGTAACAACTAGAAACCGAGTGTAATGGGATTATGTGGTATTTCCATTTGTTATAATTTAATATTTTTTTATAAACTATAAATACTAATACCTAATAATAATAATAATAACAACATTATGTTATAATAATAGATATCCTGATCAGTCGGTCGACAGTACGACTATATAGTTATAAACTTATAAGTGATCATTATAGACGACATGTAATTCCTGTTTATTATGATTTGCCACTATATGAATATAATATGTGCCCATCATATTGTGAACTTTTAAATTCAAAACATAGTCACAAGCCGGTCGATTTGGAAGGATATGGAAGTTTTTCTTAACTCTCCATCACCACCCTTAATATTAGTAGTACATACACATTTTCATTAACAACGAGTTTTACAAAACGGTTCACGTACAAAATATAATAGGGAATAACATGCGTTGAGAAATTTCAAACACAATTACTAAATATGTACTATGGGGAAAAATGTTAATATTATACGTATAACGATTCCATAGATTTTAATATCACATGGAATTAAAGTTTCCGTGATTTGTATTATTGGTGATTTATAATACTACTTCAAGTTTATAGTTTAATTCGATAAAAATATAATATTCATAAAAAGTGATCATATTTTAAGCACTAAACAAACACAATGAATTATAAATATGGTCCAGTGTACATATTAGTTTGAAAAGAAATTTAAAGTCGATATGTTGAGTATTTATTTTTTGTATATTTAAGTATAAACAATTAAAAATACAGCTAAATTTGTTTTCATAGATATGTTTGGAAGAAATTTGAAATGAAAACAATTATTTTCGAGAAATAATTGTCACTACGAAATCATATACACGTTACGCATACTACATATTATCTAGTTAACTGTGTTCACAAACTTTAAACTGATTTTTGAATAAGATTTCACTAATTTTTTTCATTGATATTCTTAATAAGTATATCAAAATGTTTTAAGTATATTTTGATAGATTTCAGAGTACAGAGATCTACATTCGAATGTTATAATTTGGAAGTAAAAGAACCAAAATAATTTATTTTCTAACAGGAATGTTTTTACAATGTTTTGAAGAAATACTTAATAACAAAATGTTTTGACTTATATTTAAGCTTATTTTGTGTAAATATATCTTATAATTATTGTTAGTAGATTTTCGTACAATTAATGTTTGTGATATGATACAGTTTTGTGTAGTTTGAAAAATATAATCATTTGTGGGAACAAAATAATTTACATACAGATGTAATATAATCAAACACGAATATTTCTATAAATAAAATATGGAGGTTTGATTCACCTTTTATAATATTAATATATTATACACGTATAACAATTCATGTGAACATAATTGAGCCGAAAGTACCACGCAAAATCATTTTCAGTCTTTAGATCACTGCAGTAGAACCTTCTTCATTAACATTTTTTAATTTTTTTTTTTATTATTCAAATTGTGTACAATATAAATTATTACTTTTACATTTAAAATATTCATTTATAGACCGTAAGAAGATTCCTTATTAGTTGATGTTTAAATTAATAAAATTATTTTTGTTGGTTAAAAAATGCAATTGATACATAGGTACATAGAAATAAATACAATAAAATAGGGAGGACCCGTTGCGAATGATTTACTTTTTTGAAACACTATTGAGTATATCTGAAGTTTTACAAAGAAATCACTTAAAACAATTGCACACTAAATAAGTTCCAACGTTTTTAAATTTGTGAGGAATATTGAGAAATACACAAGAGCTTAATATATTTTAAGTATTAATTTCAACTTTAAAAAGTGAAATTATTTATTATTTTTATCCCATTTTTTAATTAAATATAGTGAGTTGATAATAAAGTTTTAGATAATTTATTGATATGCGTATAATATGGTTTATTCTTAAACTTTCATTGGAAAAATAAATAATTGAAATAACGTATTAAGTTAGAACATACAACTCTTGCTGTGTATGATGTGTTGTATTAGTCTATACAATAAAATTTATACAGTAAATACTGACATGTTAGGCGAGTATTTTATGAAATTTTAATATTTAACAATACCATTTTTATTTTTATTTTTTTATTAGAACAAACAAGAATATAATATACGTATACATTCTATATTATAAATGTATAAAATAGGTAATATGGGGGGGGGGGTATACAAATACTTATGACTGGACGGAGTGGTGGAAGGGGGTTGGTCCAATAACATACTTCCAAATTCTATACAGTTGTTTTTTTTAAATATTTATTTTGTGTTGTATTTTTTTTTAATGATGAGCAGGTTCTTGAGCCAATTACGCTTAAGATAGCGTGGATGATTTACACGGAAGGAATTGACTATTCAATACAGCAAGAATATTAAATCAGATAGGCCTTGGCCTACATATATTATGCATTTATCCACCAATAATCATTATATCTATATGCGCACATCGCTTACATATAATATATTCACGTTGTAACACAAATCCAAAAAAAAACTTTCAAAAGATCTATTTTCAAAACTCTATTCAATTATCTTTACACATGACTTACAAATTAAACTAACCATGCGTATGATAAACGTATAATATATTATGCTTTTGGCCTATGTTATAGAATTAGCATCATCGAAGGTAAATGCGCGTAAGATATATTTTTTGTGTTTTCACAAATTGCTACACGTAGCCACGTAGGTGTAACCACGTTGTGCAATATGAAAATGTCCATTGTTTTACCCAAAACTGAATTTAGAAGTGTATTGCATGTGTTTAAAACTTAAAAAGTACATATATTTTACGCTAATATTTTGTATAATATGTTATAATTGTATGTATCAGCTTTGACGCTTTATGCATAATATAATATTATGAAAACATAACCCTTATCACGTCGTATTATACGAAACTAAACGACAATTATTAATAAACGAGTATTGCATTGGTATAACTAACGAAACTCGTCTGTTATTGGATGGTGTAAACGCTTCGATTTCGTTCAATGTAAATAAATTTTTTGAATCAATCTAATAGTGTTTATTATATTTCATCACATGCATTCCATCCACATGTTTATAATATATGGAACGACAAAGCGCTGCAAACATTTCGTATATATTATAGACTAGCGTTAGAAAGAGAAATCTGAAATAGAGAGTGGGTGAGAGAGAGAAAGAGAAAGAGACGTACAGATTATCATTATTCATAGCATTACCTAAAGACGACGGTGGAGTAACCGTGTATGATCTAGGTATTCGTCGGTCGTACATTATCTCTCCCAAGACTTTTATACTCACTTTAAAAAGAAAGAAAAATAAAAAAAACACATGAAAAATGCGATGAAATATCCACGTTCATAAATCAAAACTGAAAGAACTTGCCTTCGCTAGTGTCTGGTTTGCATAATTTGCAATGCGGTTTTGTATGTATCATGTGTGTGTGTGTGTGTGTGTGTGTGTGTGTGTGTGTGTGTGTGTGTGTGTGTGTGTGTGTGTGTGTGTGTGTGTGTGTGTGTGTGTGTGTGTGTGTGTGTGTGTGTGTGTGTGTGTGTGTGTAAGCGCGCGCGCGTGTAAATGCATGAGTTGTTCATGCATGATTTCCGCATACGAAAGCAAAAGAAATCCTACTTTTACCAGCGCACCCATCGAGTTCTTCCACAAGCATATTGCGTTCATATATATCATATATATTTATGCATATAAACTGGGTGATTCAACAACCCCGTGTTCACATTTGGTTTTGTCCTTTAATTGAGCATTTATTCAGATTCCGAATTCCAGTATTTTTAAAAACGAATAAAATAAATATTATAATTTTCAAAATGTCTATGTAAGAATAGAAATCGAAATTTAAGCGAGTATGGTTTCTGAGTTATTTATCTATAATATTATGTAGGTTTTTAGACCAAAAAGGTATATGCTTAGAATATACATAATATGTATAAGGGATATGAGGTTATATGACATAAAATGGATTTAGTATTACCTAAGTAGGTACAATTTTCATAACTAAGATAGGTTTTATGAATTTCAAACATCAAAAATTCGAATAAATACATATTAAAAGGATAAAATGGTAATGAGCACGCTTGGAGAATCAACCAGTATAATTAGGTATATGCGTACAAGCTGCCCGAAAACCCTTCTGACAGATGTAACAATTTCTCACGTGTCTTTTTTACTGCTTCTATTTGTAAGTCAGTGAGTAAAATACTATTGTGTACCGATATAGTGTCTAACCTGAACTTGCCATTTGCTTAAACCTGTCGACTACAGATATATACAGAGTAATTTTTTGAGCATGCTCGCCTCCATTTTTTCTATAGTAGTAGATATATTTAAATTCTGCTTCTTAGAATTCCTAAATATACCTACCTAAAGACCAAAGATCATATTTTCAAATTTCTGATATTTTTTATGCTGGGAGTATCCTTCTATGATTTACAGTATAGTAAGGGTTGAGGGGAGTCTTATTTGAAAAACAGAAGATTGTATTCACACGTAACTTTTTAAGAAGGTATCTAGTACAAAACATCTTAAGTGTTTGAAAATAATATGGTATTTAAGTACATTTAAAATTTCCAAAACTCAGATTTTGAATAACTGTATTATCGAAGAAGACAAAGGGGCAAGCATGCTTAGTGAATCTCCTTGTATTATACGTTATGTATATCTATTTAAAAATAAGACAATCCTAAATTGGTATCTATAATATTTACAATATCCGAATACATAAATCACATTTAATTGATTTCATGGGGCTCAGTTGGACGTCTTTCCTGTATCGTCAGTTAGACCGTTTCATATCAATATTGCAATTTGCAACGGCATGACTGACGCCATAATTTTTAATCTAAAAAGTTTCTACGCACATTTATATAACTATACTATAATACTTCTATACGTATAGTTATATATAAATATTATAGCTAAATAGTGTAGTTAAATATTTTTTGTTTTTTTCTGTTACCTATGTAAATTTACGCCTACTACGCTTATTGGATATTAAGATGCGTTGATTTTAGCTTCAATCCTTTGTAGTAGTATTGTTGGTAGATCTGCTGAATGAAATCAGCCACACTTAAACCAAATGGCTACATGGGTTAAGACTGGAAGCTCACGATGAATCAGAATAAACTCATTCAATTGAATTTCACGTTAAATTGCAATGTCATTTCACCTCTTTTACTGAATAAGAATTCTATATACTGAATACTCGAACCCATTGTCAAAGTATTTTATAGGTATGACATTTGAAAAAATATCGAATTAACTAGATCAAATTTATTTATATTCACCTTTACCTTCTTTATTATATCCTAAAATGTTTGATCATTCTAAATTGAGTAAATGTAGTGAAAACCCGACATTTCACAAGCACCTCTATAATATAATTATATTTATCTACTGTAAACGATGAAACCAGAAAAGCCCCTTTTAAAAATCTAAATCCAAGCTAATCTTCCAATTCCTGAAAATAATATCCTTCGTTGTCTTAAACGAAATTGCCGGAGATTTATTAAGTAAAAAAAAAAAATACCGAAGTACTGTTGATGAATGGTCCTTTTTTTGTTTATATTTATTTACAGCTGTTATAGGATTTTGAATAAATTGTAATAAACTTTTAAAGAGTATGAGTGTCCATTCATCTAAATAGCTTTTGTTACCAATTACATTTATATTTTAATTTGTTTGGATGTTTGACATATTCAATAAAAATGCAAATAATTCTTAGAACTCCTATATAAGAATTAAAACGAAAGAATTTACATACATTTCGAATCACGGATTTATTACATCGTATATAGATGCGTGGTCTAATAATATGCATAACTGCGCAATTATATATTTTATATTGATCATGTATGATATTCAATTTTAGTTATTTGAATATATAAAATGTATTCCCGAAAATCATTGAAAAAAAACTGTACACAAAATCACAAACTACAATCTATCATGCTATGCAAATATTCATAATTTGTTGATAATCAATTTGGTATACAATATTTCATCAGCATACCTACTTATAAGTCTAACTTTCTGAACGAAAGGAAAAAAAAATTTTTCTCGAAAAATCAGGTTCAATAATTACTCATGACTCATGAGTGATTCGAATGTACAGTGTGAACAAACGGTTTTGAGTGGCGTGTAAAAGCTCTTAAAAGTTTACACCAATAAAATAAATAAATCACTTATATATTAGAACTGGAAATAACACAATGTATTTTTTTGTAATGATGGATATATACGAATATCTCCAGACAAAAGTAATTTTGCACTTGCAATATATCTTAATACCTTAATAGACATTTTCACAAAAATCTAGAAACATTGTATTTTAGTTATTGCCTATACGTGCTGTGTCTTATCCACAATAAACTTTTTAAGTATGAGCCATATTACAATAACTTTATTTATTATGATTTTCAATACCTAATAATAGCGTTAAAAAAATGTCTTGTTGATTATGTTCAACATTTTATTAGTATTCAGTGTGCAGAGCTGCAATTAAGAATTATACTTAAAATTGTTTTTTCCACGCAGAATATTTGTCTCAGTCATAATTTTTAAAACTAAGATCAATTTATTGATTCTGTTCCTAATTTTATTAAATTATACAAAGCTACATAACTGTTCTTTAAACCTTAAAACATATTATGTTTTATATTTGGACTGAGAGTTTTGAATTAAGGCAGTATTGATTAATTTGTGAGTTGACCGTACATGTCATCATCATTATATTATAATTTATAACAGTTTTGACCTGTAGATTGAAGGATCCCATAATATTAGGTACCGCTATAGCTAGTATAATAGACAATCAAATTTGATTTCATAAACTAAACGATTAAACGATGACATGATAATATTAGGAAATAGTAATTTAAAACGTTACCAACACCCCAAGCCTGCCACAGCTTTTTTACTAAATCACTTTGATCGTAGAACCACGAAAATAGCTTTTAAAAGTCTATGACATGACATAAAACGGAATCTAAGTTTTTTAGAACCCAACGTTAAAAACGAATTTACCGGTATAACTTAATTGCATCTAAAAAAAAAAAAAAAAACAATCATTAAGTCTTCAGAAACGCCCTTTCCTGTGTCTGTCATGTCGAAACGACATACCTTTTATGTATATTTTTTACCTTCATGACATACAATGTTGTCCATTTTTTCTCAGGTAGATCTGTCATATCTACATTTATAAATTCAAGTTATTCAAGCATTATGAAAAAAAATTATTATTATTGTTTTATTTTTATTTGACTAGGTACTAAATATATTTACTGTAAGTACAGCGTATAATTTATACATTATATGCACGTGATTCAAATTAATCAAAATCTATCATTTGTACTATTATTATTAAATAATAATTTAAGATACTTGTACAGCTAAAATATTGACAAATTCAAGTGGATTATAAAACATTTGTTTGATTTTCAGGAATTTTATCAAGAAAATGAAATATAATGTTTAATAATTTTAAAATTAACTAATAATAGAACATGTTGTTATACATACATATAATTGTATTATTCGTGGCGTTATTATGTAAGTATTTTAAATTGATGGATCATCAATTTAAAATGTTATATGACATTCAACTTTTCATAAAATTAATTTTAATAAAACAAACCTATATGGAATCATATTAATATACTTGAATTAAAAAGGTGTGCTTAGGTAAATTAATGTCACGTAAATGGCATTTATATACACAATATTGACATTACACATCATATTTTACTTGCACTGTTGCGGGAGCTTAGAATTCAGATATTTTAACCTATATAAATAGAAGTCTGGGCAAACACTATTTTTTTCTCGAAAATAATTCTTATAGCACTTATTGAATAATATATTAAAAATCAATCATTGTACGAGAAAATATTATGGCCTGAACGAATGCATTATATAACAATATATAATTCTGTTGTATTATTCAATTATAGGTATATTGCTATATTATATTATTAAAATGTAATAAAATAAATGGGGGAAAAAAATGTTTATATAGATTCTTGACATTTGCAGTTATGTTTGACTATAATATATTTTACTAAAATGTAATATATGGTTAAAAAATGTAAATTTAGAAAAATAAATAGAAAAAAATATGATGTATATGTTT
Organism: Diuraphis noxia; assembly: GCF_037042655.1. Lineage (NCBI taxonomy): Eukaryota > Metazoa > Arthropoda > Insecta > Hemiptera > Aphididae > Diuraphis > Diuraphis noxia. The sequence goes on from NW_028301712.1 coordinate 54,488,652, forward strand.
TGAATAATATTTCAAATATTCTTTATCTCTCTATGAATATTTTTGAAAACATAAATACTAAATAATACGGCATGATAATAAGTCTCAACAGATATTTGTAAGAAAATCAGTACTCTAAGTGTAATTATAGCACTAAAATGTATTTCAGTTGAAAACTCAAATCGATTTCTCTAATGATTCAAAGAAATATTACCGAATCGTGTGTGTACAAATTATAAAATATTTTTAGACATCATGGTATGAAATATAACAAATGTCATATTTCTTTATTTAATTTAAATCTATTGAACATTTGAGTTATTCGTTAACTATAAATTAATATATTATTATATTTATCAATAAAGATACTATTGTAGGTTTTATTTTTGATATAAGTTGATAAAACTGCTTTTTGTTCCTCAGCGAATAAACGAAATAATTTAATATAAGGTTCCTCATAAGTCCTCTTATGTTTGTTAAAAAAAAAAAAAAAAAACGAAAATACATTCATTCGCGTATTTTATACGCCCAAATGCATTTTACACCAATGCATTTTAAAACAGTGAACAATTTCGTCATTGGAAACCTCAAACGTCTTGTAGAAACGGTCAAATTCGAGTGGTTCAGTGTTTTTGACAATATGATAATATAGTTAATATTATATAATAGGACAAACATTTTTACGTATACACATTTCACGCATTTTAAACTTGTACTTATTTTAGGAGTATCATTAAACATAAGACGAGGCACAAAGGAATAAAATATGAAAAAAAAACTTAAAATCAAAGACTAACACGATAAAGAGTAATAAATGGAAATTTTAACACTTCAATGAGATAACCGTATGGTTGGGTTAAAGTGTTAAGATCGGAATATTAAAACTCAGATACGTCGGAAAAATATGTTGTTTTCAATGAATGTCACATTATATGTGTTTAGATTTTTTTTAATAAAAATGTATTCAATGTATTCAACGTATCATGATAGCCATTTTGACAGATTCCGATACTCGGTATTACGTAAGGAATATTTAATAAAAATGAATTTTTATTTTAAATTAAATTATTTGAAAAAAATAAACTTGTCAAAAATAATAAAATAGTATTATATTATTCAATACTATTTTTGTGCTATGACCAGACCATATTTAAATCGAATCAAATGTCTTAAACTCATAAGGTAATACAATAAATAAATATAATTATAATTTATAATAATATATATTATGAATAAGTTTTACGGTTAGATTTTCTTCCTTCAGTTTTCTTTTCTATTTTTAACGTTATTGTTAACTAATTATCAGAGGACTTCCAATATAAAAAAAACACAAAAAAGATGTATGTGATTCGATTCAATTTCTAAATTACTCCCTCGTAGACCAGTACCTTTATTATCACTTATGTAAGGATACTCTCCTTAGGATTTTTCTCGTCTTTTATATAACCCCAGAGACATGTCATACTCGACTTGTTTTGCCATTTTCGTATGGTTGGCAAATTTTATATTCTACTGAGAATCAATGATACTCAATTTACTCACACATACATATACACACGTTTAAATAATATATGTATAAATATATGTATATTATAAATGGCATACCATTTTTATTAAAATTTATATGCAATTTTTTCTTTCGATTATTAAGAAAAAACTAAATAAAATTGCAAATCAGCTCCGTTTGATATATCACACGTATAATATGAATGAAAATTTTTTCATTATCAGAAGCAATTTACATATTATTTGTTCAGGCTATTTTATATATACGTATATATTATATTACCTATACACCGTTTATTTTGGTTCAAAGGACAATGCGCATTATATATATATATATATATATGTTTGAAACACAAATGAATACTTAAGTGCACAATTTTTTAATTACGATGTAAAAATAAAAAGTTCCAGTTGAAAACAATTGAGAAATACTATACATATAGGTACATCATATTATTAATGCACCTATTTGTAATAATAAAAATAACTATTGAATATGAAATCACTATCATATTGAGACTGTCCCGCTCCAAATGAAAATTTTTTTTATAGTCAAAGTGTTTTGAGAAAATTATGAAGTGAGGATTAGAAAAAAATTTAACTATGTATGTACTTAACCATTTAAATAAAAAAATTTAATGATCACCTAGGTAAAATTAATGCAACTGTGTTATTTTTTTAATTATTATTATATTTATTAGAATAAATGCCAAAACGTTTTTTGAATAATATAAAAAAAGTAATGAAAATTAACAATCTTATCAAAAATAGAAGTGAGATACAACAAAATAAATTGTAATAACATGTAAATCTAATTTTACAATTATTTTACTAATAATTACCTATAGTTAAAATTTTAATGTGAAGTATTAAGCGCATAGGTACGAAAAAATTACACATTGCTATAATTAAAATTTTAATCAACATCATTCTGATCAGGAGAGAATTGTTAGCAAAATTAATATGGTTAATTGGCAGGTGAAATTATCATAATGTTATGTATTTTAAAATATTTTTTTTTTTTTTATAAATATACGTGAATCACCCTGCTGTAGACAATTGATTTTCAACTAAAACGCTGTAATTTTAGTAATGAAATTATGTAGTTGTTGATGGAGTGTTAAATTTTTTCTCACAATCACATTTCTTATGATTTAATTTCTTTATACATATACATACATCTCATCTAACCACAAATAATCTAAGTACTACTATGTAGCTATACAGTTTTTTAGATAATAATTTTTGTTTGTGAAATAGTTTGTGGGTTCGCCGTTTGTTTTTTTTTATCACAATTTCCGTTAGGAATCTAATGGCAAATGTTCTAAATTAGTTATGTTGTTATAGGTACGTTTAATGTTTTCATGCATACGTGATACGTTAGTTACTAAATTGTGAAGTTTGTCGCAGCCTAATAATAATATTCACAACACGTATGGCGGCGTGTGGTAAACGAACAATAAATTATTTAGATATTATAGAAATATATTTTTTGATTTACAACCTCTCAGAACATCCTAAATTTTAGTTGACACGATATTGTTCAAACATAATTTTAATAATAGTTATTAGGTTCTATATCAAAGTTCAAAATATTCAAATACTTACCATCCAAAATAGAGTCTCGTTCGCGAACCCGGAATACTCTTCGATCGTTGAGAGCACGCTGAAAATCAGGCACACCAAAACGACCATGAACCTGTGAAGAAAAAATCAACTCGTCAGTTTTCATATTATGTATATTACGATCTTGGTACGTGGATTGTATCGAGTCATAGCTTTTTTTTTCTCAGACTATAGCGATTTTTCTTCTTCAATGGTTCAAAACATGTCTCTGGAAAATTTTAATATTCTCAGGATGTTTATAAAAATGTACAACTTGGGTTATAATATATATACCTATATTATATGAGCATATCAATATAAATTCGTATTTATCAGAGAGATTCGTCAAGCAGATGATTCAATTCATTTTTACATAATCTAACATTCGATTTCACGAACTTTTTAATATTATAAGGTACTATACGCGAAAATATTATAATAATAACCCGGTCGATATCGGCATGAAATTTTAAAACAAACAAAATCCGTGGTTCTGATTTTTGTGCATAACGAGTTTTTAAGTAAACACTTTAGGCGGGCGATTCTATTAAAATAGAGTTTATTTTTGGTCGTGTTTGTTTGCAGGTTGTTGTCGCATAACGTTGATTGAAAATCATAATGGTGGTATACTTTGACGGTGGTTAGGTTAACTTTAACGTGATTTTCACCGTTTATCATTGTGTTTGATTACAGGCTATTCTCGTGTTGCGTCATCGAAAAATAAAAATTGTCGACATGGTTGTTAGAGTAATAATGATAATATACAGGTAGGCATTATAGGTAAATACATATTCCAATACTAAGAGTACCACGTACTCGGCGACGACCAACGTGTTTTACGTAAAATTCCATACCCTCACCTCCGGCATGTTTCGATTTTCTTTCTTTTTAAAAACATAAACTTTCATGCTTACGTTTATAATTTGCATGATTTGACTTAAGCGTAAAATTAAAAACTAAGCGGACGGCTGAAAATATTTGCCTTTTATCCCCCTCTATATATATAATATACTTCCTACCAAAAACAACCACAAAATCAGCGGAAACTACCAACAAAAATATTCAAAAAGAATATTAAGACTGATTTCTTTATCAAATGATATTTCCTATTCAAAATTGTATTAACATACAAACAGAAAAATAAGCTTTTATATGACATAGAAATGGCGTATGAACTAAACGCATATAAACAAGATATAATCATAACATTTAAATGGAAATATAAATCAATAATTATGATTAAACAGTTAAATAAAATAATGCACTTGTTTTATATACATTTTTTTATAATATGTGAATTTTGAATGACATTGGAAGTTTTATTTATACAAAAATGTTCATAAGTAGGTAAATTGCGTTAATATTTTAATAAATCGTCTTGTTGGGTGGAAGAATATGCAACACGTCTTCTCTCTCACTATCTCTATTTATTTATGTATATATATATATATATATATATATATATATATATATATATATTTATTGTGACAAATTGCTAAAAGTGTCAAGAGTTCACCAGTATGAAATTTAACATAGTCTAACGTGCGTTCCAACCTCACCACGATAAAACGTCTACCTCCAGTGAGTAGATCATCATCCGCCGTCGACGTTCCTAGATAATGTGTCACACACATTTCGGACTGGTGAACGTCATAATATTATTAAATTATTTTAACGGCAGAAATGTTGGTTGGTAGTTCAGAAAAATAATCACTCCCTAAATGTCCATAAACGTATCCATTCAAAGAGCACCGGATACGCTTGAAGATGATGTATATATTATATTATTATCGTGGCCATAGTGTTAAATCCACGTCACAATATTATCTTTTGCCACACCGCTAGTGACCACCACAGACATTATTCGATTATTATGCGTGGCCATAGGTGGAGATTTAGTTAAATTTTAAGAAACGGGAGAGGCTTAATTTTTTCATAGACAACAAACATGGATTATGCAAACAAATTCGAATAACCTTCTTCCATACATTTTTAAATATTTTGTATCGTTTATCATAAATATTACTAATAAATTTGCTAATATGAAACAACATAATATAATTATTGCATACCACTTCCAGTTAATAACAATAAAATAAAAATATAATAATATACCAATCTAATGACAGCAAAACATATAAAATATGTGTACACAAATTATAAAATTTTAATAAAATGAATAATTTTAATTTTGGGATGAAGCCTGCAGAAAACAGTATTAAAACTGGGAAACTCATTCTTTAGTATATAGTTGTTATTGAGTGCACCTAGTAATTTAGTAGAGACTGCAATTCAATTATAGGATGAAAAATTATTTTGAACTCGTAGTCTGTCTGTTATTGCTATTGCGATAAATCATATTTCAATTAATAATAAATATTTTGAAAATACAATTGTGAAAAGTAGATAATAATATACGGAATGGTAAAAAGTTTCAATTCGCTACGAATTATTTATAATATTTGAACCACGATAAATGATCTAAAATCGTTATTTTTCATTAAAATATTTTATTTCATAAAAATTATACCTGATATGCATTAAAAAAATCGAGTATATTATGTTTATTTCAGATATTTAAGTTGTTGTAAAAAATTTTAAAAAGCATTATACTTAAGTTTTATGTCTAAGAAGCAATTAAAATTGAAATGTTATACTTTTCAAACTAAGAAATAATTTGAATATTTTTTCAATCTCGACGACATTTTAATATTCAAACATTTAAAATTCATATAAGTGCTTTAAAAAAAGAGACTGTATGTATTTTAAATATTTAGATCATACCTACAATATTTTTTGACAGTTGTTAATGTATACATAATATATATATTTATTATATATTATATACATTTTGCAGAAAAAGGATGAAAGTAGATATCGGGTGTACCGGGTCATTGAGTAAGTCACCGTAATGTGTGTGTTGAATATTTGAATTCAACCGTAGATTTATAAATCAATACTTATGAAAAAAACTATCTGCCAGCCTTATTAACAAAGTAAATTTCTATTGAAGAAATTGATTTTATTATTAGTAATACATTGGATTAAATACATTTTCAACGAAAATATTGCACTTGAAAATTTAATTATTGTGTAAAAAGTTCAATAAAATACATTAAAAACACAAGTATAGCTACAAATCATATTTTTAAATTACTAAAATCTATACCTAGTATTTATTTGAATATTTAGTTTGTATAAATTTGATGTTGATATTTCTATACATTAAAAAAAAACAGTATTATTTTTAAAATTTTGGGTCACAATATAAATTATTTATGAAAAACTTTGTATTAAATATTCATCAACTCTTAGATATATAAAACTATTAGATAATTTTTACATATTAACTACAAAATAATTTTCAGATTTTCATTATTTTGAAAAATGATGTAATAATTTTAGTTTCAAATGTTTATGTGACAAAAAATTGTTCTCCTTGTGTAGTAGTGCTATTTTGCATGTCTATACGATTAATATTTTTTGAGTTACAACTAATAACAAAAATTGTTAGTGGAAAAATCGTCAAATATCAAAATGGGAAATTGTTTAGAGGATTAAAGTAGCATTAATCCTCCCCCTTCCCATGACAAAAAATTGAATACGTGTCCTGTTCTATTATTATTATTCTTGTTAGGTGTTATGGTGGTATCGATAAGTATTTTTTGTTTATTTATTATATTGCTTTAATTTTACACAGATAAGATTGTAAATATGATTTTTAATATGCACTTAAATATTACGAACGATTTAACTGCTAGCAGCTGTTTCATATAAACACAGAAAGTTGTGTAATGTTATGATATCATCTGTAATTTTCAAGCCTTAAAAACATAATATACTCGTATTATAGAATTTTGTCGAAAAATGAACAATCATTACCAAAACAAGACTGATTTTATTGTTGTAAATGATTATTTAATTAAGTAAGTCTGAAAACAGCTTTATACTATGAAACTTTTCAATTGAATACTTTTAGAAATTTTGGTTCACTTTATAGTTTCATAACAATATATAAACCAGTAAACCACTGCAAGAAATACCAAAACAAGTTCGAATTTCTTTATGTTTTAAAAATAACCTATATAATTTCATAAAAAGTATTTTTAAAAGTAATAAAATTAATTCTGATTAAAAAATGTACAAGAATAAAACTCATGAAATTCTTTTAAGAAATGGTTAAGACTGCATAATCATGATTTAGTATCCAGTAAAATTATTATTTTTTTAACCTCAAAGTAAAGATAGGGTGATTCAAAACTCCCACTCATAGTCAATACTATGAAATTGATGGTTAGATGATTGTTTCACATATTATTATTACAAAAAATTTTATTTCAATAAATATGTAAAGTAAATAATTTGAATTTAATGGAATAAAAAAACTAGTCAGTTTAATTTAATTATATTTTTGATAGGAATTTCTGTGGTAAGAGTTACTTGAAGAGTGCATTTTTAAATATTTATAGTAATATTTATGAGCTAAATGTACCAATGTATATTGTATGGTAAAAAACACTAAATATTGAATACAAAAAAATTGTATTTATTAATTAAAGTGCACTTTTTTCTAAAAAAATCTGTTTTATTATATTTGTAGCAATTAAAATTTTAATAACACTATGACCATTTTATTTAATAGATTATTAAATAAAACATAAGTCAAATAATTTTTAAAATAAAAAATATTATTTAATTTAAAATTATCATAAATATAAAGCACTTCAGAATAATGAACATAAATTCATTTTGTACTCCACGATCCAAGATATTCACATATTATTTTATAATAATTAGATCATTTGTTACACGGCGTATTAAATAGGCAATATAGATCCATTGACGTGTAGAATATCTAAAATTGGCCAATACCAGCAGTAATATTAATAAAATACTTTATAATATTTTTGTGTTATCTCATACAATTTGTATATAATACTTTATATTATAATATTATAATATAATATAATATAAACACAGATTATTTGTCAGCTATTACTATATAGTATTACTGCATGCAGTTCAATGAAAACTATTGCACATATTATTTTATTTATAAGATATATATATAATATATATATACACATGATAATAAATTACGAATACAGAGATAATTTGTTTCTTATGAAGAACATAATATTACAATCTATTTTTGTCTAGAGATATTTTAATATTTTTTTACAAACTTGACTTGAAACTTTTTATATGGGTATTGCATTATGTCACGGGGTTTAAAAAAATGAAAAAACCTCGTCTACCATGGACGCAGAAAACGGAACCTGTAGGTATTAATATCGCCGGCCGAATCCTTTTCATTCGCATATTTTCTCCCGTTATCCATTAGCACAGCATTGCAGAAGTGGTGGTGGTGCATAAAATTTACCTACGGTGGCGGCTCCGGATAGACGCAGAACACATTATAATACGTAGGACAAAGTCGGGTCAAAATTAATTACATCTGTGCAAACGTATACGTTTAGTTTTTTTTTTCATTTACAAATCGTTATTGCTTTCCATTTTTCATTCGCGGTGTCCGGTGATATTTCAATTTCGCAAAAACAATAATACGACAACGCGCGTTTTTGCCACTGCAGGATATATATTATATAGTAACTCTGTCTGCTGTAACTAAACCTAATAAAATATAATAATTTATGCCTATTATATCACAGTTTATATATAAACTCGTGCAGGCGAACGTGTGGCATATAAAAGAAGAGAACGTTATTTTTTTTTTTTACATAATCACCTATTACTTACATATATTATATTTTCCAACTGTTGATAAATATAGAATATCCATTAGTACACCCATGCACAATGCACACATAATACCTATACATTTATATTTATACTTCGTAATATTGTAACGTGTTCGGATCGATATGTATTATGTGTGTATGCAATGTATGTAAGTATATAAGGAGTAGCTAAAAATCATGCAGAACGTCACTATACAAGCTTTTACGGTGACGCCTTTTACATATTTCTTACGTTCACAGCGCGTATCCTTTCATATTGTATATTATATATTATATAGTGAGCTGACAAGTGTTTTGAAGCCAACACACGGCGATGGCGATGGTGATGACGACAAAACCGTTGGTAGGGAAGGAGATTTGATTTGTTTTGTTTCATTTCTTATACGAAATTCGCCATGCCGTAATAAATAAATCACGCGCCATCGTTTCTCTTGCTCGTCGTTTTCACTTTAATGTTTTCCCACGAGTAACACGAATCCGCTCGAGGAAAATCGAACTCACCGATTTTCTTCACAAAACACGATATATACATACATTTATACATACATATATATATATTATATGAATTATATATACGCAAACATACGTAATAAATGTTCCCATATACAGGGTGATGTATGCGTCGAATGTTACATAAAAAACCATATTAGGTTTATAATTCGTACGTACATTATTATGTGTACTATACAGCTGATGTGCGTTTGCAATTATTTTTGACGTACAGTCAAGATTTTAATTTATTTCCACGCTTACGCCTCGACAAACTATATAAATCGGTAATTTATGTAACTAATTATCACATCATTTGTGGGTTTGTTCATAACGAAATTATATCATGATTCTTATATATACGAATTGAACCTTGAATCGTATGTGAACCAACACGCCCAAATGTCAGCGATTGGTTTTATTCTACAGGCTCTTCTTTGTCTTCGTCCCGTGGTCCATTCGGGTTTTCGATCTAGTGCTATAATACAGGCTATAATCATTAATTAATGTAATATGTATTATGTTATATAATCTTATTTACAAGATCGGTAATCCAATGATCTTCAACCCACCTCTCGAACGGTAATTTATATAATATTTCCGAAATGTATAAATACGCGTGCGTAATACTGCACACTGACTATATTATTACATACTATTTTGGTTTTACTACCGTTCTACCGTACATAAGCGTGGTGACCGCACCGTCAGTTCCCTCAGAGCAATGTATCATATCTAATTGACGTTATCCTACCTACGCATCAACGTTGAGCGTTACTTTTCAAAAATTTAAAAAAAAAAATGCCTAAACTTAATTTTAATGATAATATGCGTATAGATATCAATATATTGTAAATTTTAATACATCAATATGTATACTTTTGAATTTGACGCTATTAAATCGCGAAGAACTTTTTGGCAAATGCTCGCGAAAAAAACTTTTAACTAAATTAGGTCATATGCATACGTGTTATTATACAATTTTGGTTATACTAAGATTCTTCAATCAATCAGTCCACTCGAAAAAGTTTTTACCGTGTTATTCGAATTTAAATCACAGGTGCAACGGGCTCACATATTTAAATATATTCATCATATAGATCTCTAAAACAAATTGAATAATATGTCACATCGGTCAATTGTAGTAGTTAGTAGTATTAACTTTTTACTATGAAATTTAAATAATATTAAACGAAAAAAAAAATGCATATGTTGACAATACCAGCTCAAAATTATAAATAATATACAATAAAATATATAGGGACGTGAACAATTTTATTTAAAAAGATAAAACTTGACAGTCACTTATCGAATATATTTACTCGATGAATAGAATTATTTATTAATAGTTTATTATTTAAAATAATTAATACAAATGTTTAACGTCCATAGATTTTTTTTGTATACCTATCACCTATTTTTTTATTGGAAATATACAATCTGTAATGATATTTATAACAAGTTTATGTGGAAAAAGAGGAAGATGATCCAGTGATAACATTCAGACGCGATGTACATGACTATTATCAATAGATTTAACTTAGGAACTAAATTATTGAAAAATACTGATAAGATCACAAAAAATACCGTTTATAATTATTTTTCCTTTATCATTGTATAAGACAATTTATCCTGTATAATGAAATAAAAATGTATACCAAACTGTATACTTAAACTGCATTGAATTTAGTCTTAAATAAATAAACATGAGTGAACAGTTCATATTACCGGTCAATTATATATTCATTTGTTTAGAAATTCATTTCAACAAATATTCAGGAAATTTGTTCGTTTGATTATTATTCTAACGAATCACTCAATTTTCAGATTTTATTTTGAATATACATTAATTATAATTAAACGAATAGATAACATTTACAATTCTTAATTTTAGACTCTTTGACAATTGCTGTAATACTATGAACTTTAAGCTGTCGATTTCATCAATGAACGAGACGCGTTTAGTAATTTTACGTTAATAACAAATAAATAAGCATTAAACTTCTTATATACCATTTTCACAAATATGGTACATACATTAAAATATGTGTTTCGGTGTATATTTATTAGTATTATTTTTTAAATTTATTTTTTGCTTTAACATCAAGGACATTTTTACAATATATTTTACTTATTTATTATAACAATTTATTATTAACAATATAATCCTACCATTAATTATTATTATTTTACCGGTCTTATTATCATAACTGTTATCATAATTCAGCTACACTAATATTATAATCATTTTTAATAGTTTATAACATTTTTGAATTATAATAATAATTATTATTATGATAAGATCGTGCCTTGGAATGATGGAACTTTTGTGATTTCGCTGTTTCTGAAATAGAACATATGGTACCTACGGTCAAAAATCTCTTATTGAACACGAGAATAAAACTTTTTGTGTTATAGTTGCCAGCTTCGTAAGAGCGTATGGACCAACCACTGTGCAATAATTCTTCTTTTGTTTTAGCCAATGTAAGACACCCCCCAGGCAGATTTGGGATTCTATGGGCATGAACTGACTTCGTGCTTTGATGGTCGTTCATTCTTTCTACATACTATGAAGTGTAATTAGTATTCATATTCGTACATAGATCTCTCTCTCTCTCTCTCTCACACACACACACACACACACACACACACACACATACATACTAAACCTGTGTGCTTATTTAAATTAGAATGATAAAATCGTATGCTATCTTATTTTTGTTTTGTATGTCTTATCAATCCTATATCTACAGCTATAAGTTGAAATGTTAAGAATTTATGAGTCCCGCTACTAAATCAACACCTAACTACGTATTTAGAATGCCATTAAATGTCTGCTACGGAGCGGAGGTTGCATTTTCGTTTACTATCAACCAACAATGCACTTTAAAAAAAGTAATAAGTAGTATAATACAAAGGCAAAAAGGATTATGGATTATAAGTGATACAACCATACCTGCAGCTATATCAAAGTATAATACACCCCGTGGTTTTTCGGTTTACCAGCTTTAACAGTATAAAGGTTTTTTCTAATGAATATTTACGTTCGAATAGTTTTATACATTATACATATTACGTTTTAAATATTTTAATAGACTTGTATTTATTAAATGGGCCTGAAAATTAATTTCCATGAATTAAAATACGCACGTTTAAAGAACGGTTTTATTTTTTTGTGGAAGCGAGGTCTATATGTAATAATCAGTAAGCCTAAGTTCGCTAAATCCCTCCTAGGTAGTTGCATATTTTCAGTATTAGCATACAGTTATAGATTAAATATAATATAAACTTTAGTTATTTCAATCTTAACACAATAACTTTAGTGACTGTAACATTGAAATTTGGGTCTATATAAATTCAAACACCTTTTAGTATTTCGTTTTTAATAAACACTGAATTAAACTTTATTATGAAATCAAATATATATTTTAATTACATACATATTATATATTATGAATTATGATAATTTTGTTAACTTTTTTTTTTTTTTTTTTTTTTTTTAACGTTTATTTAAATATACACAATCTGTAAATGTTGTTTTACAATAAGTGTATGTGATGGAGGTGATATGGTTTTTGAGAGGCTGGAAATAAGAAACCGCCCATTGGAGGCACTTAAGGTTAGGATTTTAGGCTAGGATTTTAGTTTGCTAGTAGGAGAGGGTGTGGTTATAAAATTAAGGGAGATAGAGGTATAAACAATTTTAGATTAGTAGGTCACGACACCAGGTACGTTTTAGACGCCTTCTGGGGTCACCAGGAATAGTGTTGGTAGATAGTTCGGAAATCAGGGGATTACGATGGCTGTGGAACTTGGAGTGTGTGCGTTTGTAGAAGGTTTTTGCGACGTTTTGAACTGTTGGAATAGCTAGATCTTTATGTAGAGTGTCGTTAGATATATAATAGGGAGCTTTAGTTATTTGACGGAGACATTTAGATTGGAAGATTTGAATTTTGTTTAAGTTGGACTTTTTGGCTGCACCCCAGAGTTGGATACCGTATGTCCAGATTGGTTTGAGTAGGAGTTTGTATAATAGTAGCTTGTTTTTTAAGTTGACATGATGTGATGTGAGGAGATAACGTAGTTGTCGAGAGCGATTATTTAAGGCAAGTCTTTTGTTGTGGGTGTGGGTTGCCCAAGTTAACCTGCGGTCTAAATGTAGACCTAGGTATCGGACATTTTGGGCGGTTGGGAGAGGTACATTGTTGAGGAAGATGGGCGGGCAGACTATTTGCCTTAGTGTGAACGTACAATGGATGGATTTTGTTTCGTTGATTTTTATTCCCCAGTCTTTATACCAGGTTGATAAGAGATTGAGATGATTTTGTACGAGGTTTGAGGCTGTTTCGGGGTCGGAATGGATCGCTAGAAGCGCCTTGTCGTCGGCAAAGTCACAAGTTGTAGTGTTGGGGGTGGTAGGTTGATCTGAGGTGAATAAATTGAAGAGTAGAGGTGCTGTTACGGAACCTTGAGGTACCCCTGCGTGGATTGGTGAAACTTCGGATAAGGAGAAGCCAGATCGAACGGAAAAATGTCTGTTTTCTAAATAGGATTTAAATAATAGAAAATAGTAAGGTGGAAGAGTAGATTTGAGTTTGAAGAGTAAGCCTTCATGCCATACTCTGTCGAATGCCTGTGATACGTCGAGGAAGGCAGCTGTGCAAATAAGCTTTTTCTCAAGAGTGTATGATATTTTATCCACAAGACGATGGACTTGGTGTATTGTAGAGTGGTTATGACGAAAACCAAATTGGGTATTAGGTATACTGGCTTCAATGATAGGAAGGATGCGTTTTAGGATAATTCGTTCAAAAATTTTAGAAAATAGTGGAAGAAGACTAATGGGCCTGTATGATTCGGGAGAGTCGGGAGGTTTGCCAGGTTTGGGGATCATAATGATGATTGAGAATTTCCAAAGAACAGGGAAGTATGACAGTCTAAGTATAGAGTTGAAAATGTGTGTTAAGAGAAGTAAGGTTTTTTTGGGGAGTTGTGTAGCTACCTCAGCTGTGATTAGGTCGTAGCCTGGGCTTTTGTGACGAGGGGAGTTTTTTATCGCATATTCAACGTCGCTAGGTCGAATATGTTTAGGTGGGAGAGTCATGGGAAGAGGGTGAGAGAGAGAATGGTTCACTTTTTCGATTTGAGAAGGAGTGAGAATATTGTTGTGGGGTTGGAAGGTAGAGTAGAGATGATGTCGAAATATATTGGCTTTATCTAGGTCAGTGACAGCCCAAGTACCATCGGATTTTTTTAGTGGAGGAACAGATTGTTTTGTTCGAAGGATTTTCCTTGTTGTTTGCCAAAGCGAGTTGTCAGTAGCCGAGAGGGAGACGAGACGTTTGGTGAAATTATCTGATCTAATAGAGGCTAGGAGTCTTTTAAGTTTATTTGTTAAATTGTTGAGTTTGCGTTTGTCCGAGGGATATTTGGTTCTTTGCCAAGTTGCACGCGCTCTCCGTTTGTCTGAGATTAGTATTCTTATATGTAGGGGAAGATTTATGGAGGTGTTTTTAATTGGCATTGGGGAGGAGGAGGACCAAGCAGCTTCTTGTATAGACTTGGTTAGGAGGTGTACGGCTTCATCGATATCGTTTGGAGATTTTAAAGTGATTTTGAGGTTACATTGATTATCAAGGGATGATTTGAATTTTGCCCAGTCCATTTGGCCTAGGATGAGGCTTGGTTGTTTTGGTTTAGCAAGAGGGGCAGAGTCAATTGTTAGGAGGATGGCTGAATGGTCAGAATAGAGGTCGTTGAGATTAGTTGTTAGGCTGTGGAAACTATTGGGAATTTTAGATATAAATATGTCCAAAATGTCTGGCCTTTTTCTGGGTGAAGTGGGCCAGTATGTCGGGGATGGGGGAGAGTGTACTTTGTAGTTACGATTTTGTGTTGCGAGTTCAAGTAGGTTACCACGGGGATTGTTTACGCGACAGCCCCATTGTATATTTTTAGCATTTAGATCGCCTCCTATTATAAATTTATGACCAAGAGTAAGGAAGAAGTCGTTGAATTGATTTAAGGTTATTGTGTGGCGTGGTGGACTATATACTGCGAATATATTTAGAGGGGTGTTGTTAAGTGTTATTTGTATGCCACTGGCTTGAATGTGGTCCGTTTGGAATTGCGGGAGAGGATAGAATAGTAGGGGAGATTTTACTATGATGGCGGCTCCCGCGTGTGCGGTGCCATCAGGGTGGTTGGTTTTGAAGACTTGGAACCCAGGAAGGTAGAAGTGTGTTGAATTGGTGAAGTGAGTTTCTGATATGAGTGCGATGTCGATTCTGTTATTTTGTAGTAAGGCTAAGAGTTCGTCTTTGTGTTTTGCTAGACCATTAGCGTTCCAATTTAGGATGAGGAGAGAGTGAGATGTTGCGTTATTATTTGACATTTTTGGTGTTAATGAGATTTGAGAGGACGGTGGTGAGGAGAGAGATAAGAGGGTTTATTATAGATTTGAACTCATCAAGGAATTTTAGGAGTGAGGATTCGTTGTTGTTTGTGGAGGTATTAGAGTTTGTGGACTGGTGACCCTCAGTTACATTAGCATACGTACGTGACCTGGGTGTGTTTTCGGAGCCTGGTTGTTGCTGTTGATACTCAGGATTGGTGTTGATGTTGAGATTGAGATTATGAGGCGGTGGCTGCTTGGCTTTCTTGCTTGAAGTGTTGTTGTTGTGTTTCCGGGAAATTGTTTGATATATTGTGCATCCCTTGTAGTTGGCTGGATGCGCACCTTGACAGAGGCCGCATTTTGCTGGTAGATCTGGAGATTTTGTGCACGATGATGAAAGGTGGTTTTCTCCACATTTGACACATATGGGTGGGTAAGCGCAGTATGAGCGTGTGTGTCCATAGCTTTGACAGTTTTGGCATTGTGGTATCTGACGTTTTTTATGGGGCTCTTCTATTTTTACTTTTGTATGCAAAATAGAAGTAATAGAGAAGATATCGGTAACGTTTTCTCCATTAGGGTCTATGTCAATAAAGAACATGGGCAACGAGGTTTTGGTTTGGTGGTGTTTAACATTGGTGACATTTCTCACCGTGAAACCTATTTCTTCTAGAGCTGTTGTTATATCAGATTCTGGAGTTGATGGATGTAGGTTCCTTATGACTGCTCTTAGAGGTTTGTCGGATTGGAGCTGGTATGTGTGGTACTGTGCATTGATTTCTTTCAATAAGTGAATGATTTTTCTGTAATTGTCTGGGGTATCAGTTTGGACTTTTAGATGAGTTGATGTCGATTTGCACGAGAAGGTGTTTGGACCGATAGTGTGTTTAAATTGGTTTAGCAACCCCATGTAGTTAAGTACCCCTTTAATGAAAATGGGTGGAGGCAAAATTGTTTTCGGTGTATTGTTAGTGGTATTCAGTTGCTCCTCGTTTTGATTATCAGATATGACGTCGAGGTGTTCGATAGTAGACTCGTCTACAGATAGAACGCTATACCTGTTTGGCGTGACGAACGATTTAGCTTTCTTAATGGCGGCTGTATAGGATGGAGATTGCGGTGGAGTGGATGATGTCGATAAGTTACGTTTTTTTTTTTCCTTTTTGTCATCATTATTTTTAATTATTTGGTTATTGACAATTTTAATCGGGGATACGGTTCTGGAGGCCATATCGCCAATGTTATCGGAGTCCAAAGGTCACCGCGCGCGACGGTGCCTGTGGCCGGTTTGTGTTTGACAAGGTATGTTTCGCAGTAGTGGGATGTATTGTATTTAGATTAATTTATAAATAATTTAAATATTTGACGATGTTACTTGATTTGGAGAAGTATTTATCTCGTGAGTTGATCAGCTAACAAGTTTGTAACAAGAGTGTCAGGTATTTCGTTGAATGAGATGAAAAATAGAATTTTCTGTTCAGTAGAAGTCTTAGAGCTGGACATACTCCGGGAGCGACGTATAAATGCGTGCGCACTATCGGACTGCCTGCGCGTGACTGATGATAATTTTAATTTAAAAAATTAAACCTATTTTTTCAAAAAAGTTCAAATGTTTTAAAATTCCTTACCGCAGAACTGTAATAAACATTAAACTAGTTTCATTATAATTTGAAATTAAGTATTTGAAAATGTAACTATTATTTCATTATACTACCTGTATACTTTTTGATACTTGATAGCTGGGTTATTTCGTTTATTCAAAAGTAACTCAAACGTGTGCGCTGCCCGATGCAAAATATAAACATATTTTATTAACTTGCAACGTCACCGTGAAAAAAAACCTATATTAACTAACGTAATTTTATATTCATTATTTTCTAATTTAGTCGATTTGTCAATACTATAATAATTGAGTATTAACATAATATATTCTGATAATATAGAAACTTGGGATCTTATATTAAATCACTATATTATTACTATTTTATAAATCTATTTTATACGTGCGTGAAGTTGGCACCCCGATATTGTCTGATCATTTTCAAACCAGTGCCATTTTTTTTTGCAATTGCAACAATTTGCAACGCTGATTGAAAAATAAGGTATTAAATTTAGCTATTCCATTACTAGATTCATTGTTTCCAGTGTTGGTCGTTATTATATAAACCAATTGTTATTGTTTTTAATTTTGTTTTTCGATTTATATTTATCATACAAAGCGATTCCACGTACGAGTGTACGTATCAAAACTCTCGATACTACATAAATAAAATCACTTTGGTCTGTGATCACGATTAGCTTTTATTATATAACCATCCAAATGTTTTCCTACTATGGTTAAATGTAGTACCTCATATAAGACTATCATGCATATTTAATAGTACCTACAGTTAGGTCAATATATTCTACCATAGTAATAAATTATAGATTATTCGTCGTTTTATGAGAAAAATCACTGGACTCGTATTTTATATTTATGTACCTATTAATAGATTTATCGTTTTGCCATAATAACGTAATGCTACTGGTAACAAGTGTCATATATAACTATTAAAGGTTAGATAATATATATATTATATTATAAACATTACGCACTATACGTATATGTACATAAAATGTCTGTGTATAAGGACACGTGTTATTTATTTTTTCTCAAATATTAATCACTTCGTTACTATTTTATAGCAGCCTTATATAATATTCATCAATCTTCATTCGAACGATTTGTTCCCATTTTGATCCGCTCGCATCGTACCTACGTAAAATATCGTCGAACACATATTATCCTTTTCTTCTTTATAATAATAATAATAATAGTAGTAAAAATAACAGTTTCCTTTTCATCTCTTTCAATGTTTTTTTTTTTTTTTTTTATCGCAGTAGCGGCGCATGGCAACTGGCGACTTCTCTATTACTACTAGACTATCTACAACCTCTATTATCTATTTTACCCAAGCGCATAATATAATGAGTGATATATCATCATCAAAGGTTTTCATTTTCACAATTCCAACGCACATTTGTATATGATAATATTTCTCTGAATACCCGTGTGGAATAACTCATTTATTATCATCATGTGCGCGGACAACAAACAAGTCTCCAGTCGTTAATACTACCACAGCGGGTGGTGAATACTGATTTTTTTATCTTAAAAATGTATCACCATGTATACATTTATTAGATTCTGAGCAGAGCGAGGAATGTATTGATTTTACCTTGATGTGTGAGTTTTTTTATTGGTTTTTTTTATTTATTTGTTTTTTTCGTGTCTGTCATCACGTTTTGGGACTGTAAAAGTGCTTCGATTTTCAACTTCAGTACCTCGTTCGATCAGAAAATGAATCTAGTTGGTACTTTGGGAGGTCAAAAGTTAGAAATTCTAAATATTTATCTAAATAATCGGAATAAACATACTAAAAATTAAGGGAAAAACGGGAATTTTTACGCAAAATCAGTTCTCGAAAAAAATCGATTTTGGTTTTTGATGTAACTTTAAAACAAATGATCATAGATACATGAAAATTTCACCAAATGTTTATATAAGTATACTTATCCACCATGCAATTTTCAAAAAATCTCGATTTATGTTGAACTATTTATAGGCAATGTTCGATCATTATTAGTTTTTTTTTAAATTAATATCGATCAAAATTTATTTGTTGTGTAGAAAAGCTTGATTATTTATACAAGACTCCTAACGTATTTTTACAATAGCAGTTGAAAAATAAAATAAATTCATAGTCACGATTTTTTTTTACAAGCAATCAATGTTTGGATTTTGAGAACATACGTAAAAATCACGGAAAATTCGCAAATTATATTAAGCTAGAAATTTATAAAAAATTTTCTTCTTAAATCTATGATTTGAAAATTTTGAATAATCTATAATATATCCTAGACAGATAAATCGTCTCCGCTTAGAATCGTTTTTCGTATACACTGATATAATATTATTGAATTCAAATTTAATTCCATCCATTACAGTAACCCACTTGTAACCTAGTTACTGTACATCAGAGCGACATCCACGACTTACCCGCTTTTTATTTGCATTGATTGTTATTCGTAAATAAATTACATTAAGTGTTAAGTAAAAATAAAATAAAATGCGTTTTGCTCAACAAGTAAGTACAATATGCGTTCTATTCTACTGCAAAGTATACAACATTTCTACTTGATAAAACAGTAACTAAGCTTTATTTCTTACAGCTAATTTTTCAATTACAACTTTATAGCATAATATAAAGTTGAAAAAACAGTAATTAATTTTTACCTCGTATAAGAACAAATTACTGAAAAAAAAAAAATAAATAAAAATTACCACTTCAATATAAACACTATAAATTCCGGATAAAGTTTTAAGTTTTAAAGAGTTTTTCAAATACTTATTTTTATGTTAAGTGCCTACTCATTGAATGAATTATTTCAAATATGTATATCATATATTTATGGGCGAACTTACATTAATTTATGATTGAGACCGGAATCATTTAATCAAAAGTTTTAAATTCAAGTTGAACCGCTCCGCACTAAACATATTATTAGTATATGAGAGGATAGCAGTTGAGGGTGTACAGAGAAGAAGAAATGGGAAAAATGCCTCTGGAAACCATCGGTTTACAATTAAATAGGACCACAAAACGTCAAATTATTATTTTATATCAATCTTAATCATTGCTAATATTATATAATAAGTAATAACCATCAGTTTCTATAGAGAACACTTCAATATTTTTTATAAAATTGATATTATGAAATGTGTTGAATCAAAATTTAAGTTTTTTTGTTTACTAATAGTACTACAATGTATTGATAAAGTATGTAAATAAGTATAATAGAGATAAAAATTAATATATCTGCAAACAAATACATTGAATGTAGAATAAGTAAGTGTAATTAAGACTTTATTTAACCTTAAAAAAATAATCAATGTATGGTGTATTGAAGATATTATTTGACGGTCATATTCTAGGTCGATATTTCAGTGAAGTCGAAATTTGTTTTAAAATATTTACAAGACGTTTATGGCATGTTATTAAAATTAAATTATAGATGTATAATTTTATAAATGTCTTAAAAATAGCTGAAAACCTTGAACCTTCATCGTTATCAAATGAAAAACGACAAAAATCAACTTTTTCTGACATATTAAAGATAAAATTGAATAGAGCATTGATTGAACAAAATAAACAGTTTTCCCAGGTTAGAGTGAAAAAAATGTTGGTCATTTTGTATATCATAACTTTTATTTACTTTTTTGTTACAAATGAATAAAGTATGTTTGTCACTTTAAATAAAAGTGATAATCATTTTTACGTTGGTAATTTTATTAAAAATTTATGAATTATAATTAATTATTCGTACAGATAACGTAGGAAGGTATATAATTTCTGATATAAAATCGACTTATGCGGTTTTAATTTTTATAATATTAAGTTAATTAATAAAATATTATAAAATTGAAACTGAGAATGTTGTAGATTATAAATTAAAGAGTAATATAGTATACTGCTAGGTAATAGAGTGTTAAAGAATAACTTTCAAAAGGTCGCATACAAAAATCTAATCCCTATAAAGTAGAGTGAAGTTTGAATAAAATTAATTTCTTATCCAATATTAATATATATTCGTGTGTGAATTTATATCCATTATGAATATGGTTAGAAGGCTTTCCGTCATTTGGTTGTAGGTCTTTGATAAACGCATGGAGCCACACTAAAAATAGTGTGTTTTAACGACAAAATATGAGATTGTGTAAAGTATAATTTCATATGTTATTAATGTTATGTCTATGTTATACATAATTTGTAAATACAATTTATCTTTTTGTAATTCCTTATATCCAACACAAATATAATTTTACAGGAGATTGAAAAATCAATTTAATGTCTTTTTGTCAAATATTTTTGTGATTTAAATAAACAAAAAAAAAATTTGACTACCAATTAAAATACAATTTTTGGTTATGTTACACACAGATTGTTTTTGTGTATTATTACCCGTTAAAGTGCTAGTGCTAAATAGTTAATTGATGATACATTTAATAATCCTAATGGTTACAAACCATATTTTTCAATTCATTATCAATGTCCGTTGATGTAGGTACATCTGATTTAAATGATATAGAACACAATAAATACTTATCGCGCCCTCCAAAGCGTGATGAATGTTTTTTGTCTTGATATTGTACTAATGAGCCTATATCATGACAAGCTGATTTCTTGTTTTTATTTTGCTTTGTGATACTAAGTATTCTTCAAGCTCGTACAAAATAATTGGTTACCAAAAATATAACAAAAAATAAAAAAATGAGAGAATATTTTCTTGTATTATCATTTTTAATTTTACATTAAAAAAGTCGCAACAACTAAGGTTATTGGCATATTGTACAATGTAAACATTAAATTAGGTGCTAGATAACATTATGAATATTAAGTACAATGTAGATTATTTATAAAGGTATAACGTTAAAATATAGAAGTACAGCATTGGAGGTGAGAGAAAGATGAAAAGAAAAAAAAGCTATTATTATTGTATATATTATTATTATATATATATCATATACATTATACATATACATTTTTGTAGTTGTGTGCAATTTCTATTTACTGTCGTCGCATTTATTTCACTGGCAGTAATTACTGACCATTTAAACGGAGAAAAAACAGAATAATAATGTTAATGCATTAGAAATATAATAAATAAATTGTTCAAAACATGTTTAATACCGTAGAGTTTAATGGTTTAATGACTATATTATACAATATCATTATTGATATCTGACCAAATGTGACACAAATACGGAGGTCTTAGATTTTATATAAAACAGCCATGACAAGCATTTTAAAACGACGCGTTGTCTCACATTTTTTTAACTGAAAAACCCATAAAATTGTGGTTTAACAAGTTTAAGCGATTTATTAACACGTAAAATATTTATATACAAAAATATTACATTATTTTAATGTAACCTAAGAAAATATTAGATGTAAATTATATCACGAGAATTTTGGAATGAAATAAACTATTTAAGAGGTTAGTTTTTGTTCAGGAGTTTGATCAACAAATACATGTCTGTGCAGCGTACCTATATATAATTTTAGTTAGATACCTAATGAAAATGTCTAACAAATTTTAAAGAAGAAAAAAAGAAATTTAATATCGTCGAGATACACGAACTCAATGAAGCTCAGGCGTACTTGGAAACGGTTTTATCATTCGAAACGTCACGGTCGTCATTGAACAATCACGCGATACGGATCGTTTAAGTCTTAGCAACTGTTATTGTTAACATAAATCTTGAAAAAGACACGACGCGTGTTATACGTGCACGGAAAACTTAACCTCACAACAATATTGTACGTCTGTTATACCGAAAACGCACTGAGTTTTATGTTATTAGTTACGCATTATCATCGTCGTCGTCGCCACCCCGAAAAGTCTGCTCGCCCGTCAACGTTAAATAGTCGTGACGAGAGTGTATTATTGCTACCTACGAGTAAATAGTCTAAGTTAGACACACTAAACTACTGAAATCCGTTCATACTATGATGTCATTAAGTTCGTGTTTTTCTCGACTTTGATGAAAAGAAAAAAACTTAGCAAACGAAATGCTGTTGAAAAGACTTTTTAACGACGTGGCAATGTGTACGACCACAAAAAAAAAAATTGAAATCGACGAAATAGTGTAAACATTGATAAGCTAGACTCAATCGTGTCAATAATATTATAAAGTAACCAGTATTAATCTTCTTATCGGTTCTCTAACTATCGCTGAAAAATAATTAAAATATAGAAATGTGACTGTCGTTGAATAACTGTCTCACCGACCTGAAACTACGCTGGTTAAACCGATAAACTTTACACTATTTTATATATTTTATACACATTTTAAAAATATTATTCACATTCATTAAAAATATCGAGTTTTTTTCTTGTTAAAAATACATTTTTTGACGTTAAATCATGCGTGGAAATACAGACTCATCTGGCAATCAGCCCTCAACATCATCTGTAGGATTCAACGAACGATAGTATATCCTTTTTCTCGTCGTGGTTTGTTTTTATAGTTGTCGTATTTATATAAAGCCATCGGAAAACGTAAAAAATAAAATAATAAACGACTGTGATTATTATCTCGACGTATATCCACTGCAGTGACGAGACAATTTGAGAAATCTAGTGAATATTGATACAATGAAATGCAATACAAATAAACAACGAACGGAACTGGCGTTAGTTAGTAACGTCTGCAGCAGGTTACACAAAATTCATATAAAGATGATTATAGGACGAAGAAATTTATTTTAGGTGAATACCATTGCGAACAATATTTTGTCGATAAAATTGGTGGCACTTTGGCTAGTTATTTATTCATTTTATTTTTGTTAGCCTATAAGTTTATGCAAACCAAAATAAACGAATATGGCAGCAAATATTATAAGATATTATTATAATGCATAAAAAATTAAGCCACTAAGGCTCTTTATTTTTACAATGGTTTTCGTTTTCTTTCTAACTGACAAATATTTTACGAGAATGCAGTGCACTTGGTCAGTATATGCACAATATAAATCCGTTCGGGGTGTGGGGGGGGGGGGGTGAGATTATCTTATGATAAAATAATATTACATCTATTAACCGTATATTTAAGTTCTGTGTAAATATAAGAATCAATGTTAAATACGTCTTATAGAAATACATGCATACAAGTATATTTATACTACGTTTTTATCGAAAATGTATACGCTTTTGTGGGGAGGTCCCTTAGACTCTGAAAATGCCAGTAAAGCTTAAGCATCTTAAATATTTGAAGTCTACCACATTTATTATGAACAACACACGAACATAAATAACTGGGGTACCATGCGTGCGTTAAATGGATTCCGTTGAATAGTAATTTTCTGAAAGCTTTTCGTCAGAGTTATAACTGATGCTAAGACGTTTTTATGCGTGCGTACATTTTTTGAAGGGATAAAACGACAATAAATTCAGTTCGAGGTCACCGTAAATTCAATGTCGTTTTAGCGCGTATTTGAAAATATTATACAGATCGATTCAACAACCATACCTACCCTTATTTTTCCTTTGATAATGAATTTATACAAACTCTGAAGAACCCCTTGAAAAAACTGATCCATGGTTCTTTGGTATATCAGGCTAATACTGGGCATACACATAAAAATACCACTCATCATATTGCAAAATACTAAAAGAACCTTTTTATTTTAAAAGAATTTAAAAGAACTTTGATTTTTGGAATTTTCAAGTATACTTACATAAAGATTATATATTTTCAAATATGTTGATTTTTTTAATAGCATTTAATATGAGTCCTATGGCGATACCAACTTTGTACTTTTTTTCAAATGCGAATATTAATATAAATTATTAATTTGATATTTAATTTAATGCGTTTATTAATGTTGATTACGTGGATACATGTATTTAAGGCGAGATATTTTATTCTGATATGGAGTGCCCATGTAACACGACAACCAATGATTTGGGCCTAAGTAATTAGCTATTTGTGAATATGAAATTGATATGTTAGTCAAGGAGTCTTCAAGACAGGGGTAGATAGTTTTAATTTAAATATGAATACAATACACCATTGGTTCAAAAAACGATTTTTAAGTTTTAACTTCTACTTGAATATTCAACAAGTCGATGATCGATTTGGACGTCATATTTGAAAAATCTTACTCTACAAATTGATAATAATAATAATTTAATAATTAACAATTTTTGATTATTTGGAGATATGCAATCCTATATAGAAATTTATAGTCTACAAAACTGTTATTTTAAAATTATGCAAAAACTTTTTTATTTTATTTTCAGATTTCATTCAGATCATACTGCGTGCATACGATTCATACATATTGACTATACATTAGAAAATCGAGTGTTGGCTGTTAGATAGTGACAGCTACGCCCGTGTCATGTTGAGTAAAAAGTCAATTAACTGGATATGTAGAAATTCTCATTAAACATGCCACGCATTTTTGTCTCAATCGATTCTACCAGTACTTCTGCTACCACCACTGACTGACAGTTTAATATTATCTTAGAAAATTATAATATAACATGTAACATATAATATTGTTATGTGCGAAACGTGTTATGCATAGTATCGTTTTCGTGGACTTTTTTTTTTTATCCGAAAAAAATTAGGATCGATTGGGAACTGTTTATAACAATACCGACACCTGGATCCGTAATGTTTCTTCACCAACTTCATTTTCATGGACTGAAGGTACACCCAGTGCAGTTAAACGCCGTCGTGGTTGTGTCCGAAAACGCACATAGTTTTTAAATTAAATACTGCTGACTACCGTTAATAATAAATTAGATTAACTATAAGCGGCGAGTACTGCACCATAACGACGAATACACACTACGTTGTAGCAACGGCCTAATTTGGTTATATTGGAAATTTTTGTACATATTATAGTTGTTACCCCTAAAAATGACGTTGTATGTATTACGGGCATTATTTAAAATGGTGACCGGTCAAAATATCTTAGTCAAAATATCTTTAAACAAAAATGTTTTTGAACAAAATATCTTTTTATTTTATTTTTATTAGCTTATTACATATCATTGTATCTCCGGTTTAAATTTTATATTTTATTGTATAAATATAATATGACAATATAATATAATATAATATAATATAACACAAAAACTGGCTGGTGATCCCCATCACTATAGACTATATAGGTATTTAATACGTATACATATTATGCCATATTGCCATTAAGATAAAAATGATAAAGGCCTTATCGGTTTATTAGATACCTATAACTTAACTAGCTGGAAATTTGTCATAAGAGTTTTACTCGTCAATTGATGTACTTGGCTTTTGATTTTTTTTCTTCAATATGACTCTTACTTTTATTAAAAGTCAAAAAGGTAATAACTTATTATTACAAAATGGATATCTCCATATTTTTTATAGTAATGGTAAAAACAAATATATTTGGCGCTGTACTGAATATAATAAATATAAATGCAGTTCGTGTTTTACAAGTACCAAAGATGAAACAGGTAAATAATATTACTGTATTATATAAATACTATAATTTACGAAGTATGTTAATTTATATAAATGATATATTATTATTTATAGGCACAATACTAAAGGAATCTTGCCATTCACATTCAAAATAAAAAAAAACAATCGTGGGAAATTGCTCTGAAATGCCAACAATTCAATATTTAAGAGGTGTATCTTATAATCTTCAATATTAGACATTAATCTAACAAAATAATAAACATTTCTACGATAAATGATTCTTATAAAATGTTTTAATTTTATTTATTTTTTATTTACTTATATTTTCTCTCTACATAATGTATTATATATTATTATCGTATTAAATAATACATCAAACGATGGGTAGATAATTACTTGTGATTTTTATAAATATATACATTTTTAACTTAAACAAATTGTGAATATTATTAAATTATATTCTAGTTAAATTTATCAAATAACCAACATATAAATCTAGAAACTAACTTTTAATTATATTTATTACCTATGTATAAATTATTTAGACCTAACCCGGCTAACTCTAATGATTTAAACTCCTCAGTAGTGAATTTGTATTTTTTTGTATTCATTTAATAATATTATACAATATGACGTGATGTAATTATTAATTATTCTTGTATTTATTTTAACTATTTTGTTTTTTTAGCCATTAAATATTATCTTATCTTATTTTAAAAAAATCAGTTAAAAAGATATTTTGATCAAAGACATTTTTTTCATAAGATATTTTTACAAAAGATATTTTGACAGAGATATTTTGACCGAAGATATTATTTCAAAGATATTATGACATGGAACCATTTAAAATACAATGATTATCAATGTGCTTATGTATACAATATATACAAATAAACTTACATATTTTTATAACACGATAATATCGACCACTACAGCACAAAAGAATACAAATTTAAAATTATAATTGTCACAATCATAGACCATAGTATGGTTCAGAATAATGTAGGTTATTAGTTCCTAATTAGTAATATAAAATATTACTAAGATTATTAATGACTAAAAAGTTACCAAACAAACTTGATTTGTTTGTGTTTTATTTTAGATTCTGAGAGTATGAATTGAGTTTACAATGATGTATTGTTTTTTTTGTGTCAAAATTACGCTTTGATTTTCAACTTTAGTAGCTTTTCTAATGAGCGAATGAATCTAGTTGGTGTAATAGAGAGGTCAAAATTCTCAGTAGTTTTTAAAAGTTCTGAGAAGAACAAAAAAAACAATTTGGGAAAACGGAAATTTTTTGACAAAATCAATTTTAGATTTCGGTTTAACTCTAAAACAAATTACCGTAGATAAATTGGATTTTAACTGAATCTTTTATTAGCATTTGTTATACACCATACAATTTTTAAAATATTTAGACTTATTTCGAGCTGTTCACAGACACTTTCAGTTTTCAATTTTTAGTTTTTTTTCTCTTCCACTTACCCACTTTTTATTGTTTCATTTTAATGAAATGATTGTAATCATACGATTAATACGTTACTTTAGTGTATCCATATGTGGCAGTTAAGCTCTAAGGGAGTGAAAAATATGCACCCACATGGCCACATCCCCTAAGACCCTAACCTATCATCACATAATAATCCAACTGAGTTGTAGTGAAAAGTCAGTCGTCTGTACAGTTTGTATAATCTAAAGTTCATTTAATCCATCACACAATTTTATTTGTAATAAATAAGCTATGATACGTTTATAAATTCATTACCTACGTATATAACACATATTTTTAACAACAAAGCCGTTTTAAAAATGACAAGGCGCCTATCATATTTAAAAAAAGGTATACCTATATTCTTTTGTTGAAATTTATATTTTAGAAAGAAAAAAGGTAAACCTAAAAGAATAAAAACTATTTCACTATATTTTCGTATAAGAATAATACATTTTATGATTACGACTAAATACTTAAGCCATCGTGCAGACCACCTTTTGAGCGGTTTAGGAATTGTGAGTGAAACGAATAAAAGAGACACAAATAATAAATAGAAAATGAGGCATACAAGCTGAAAAATGTATATAAAAATGAGATTAATAATCTAAAGGTTTATTATTTACTTTGATAAGGGTGAAGCGGAGGGTTAACAAATAGAATATTTTTCTATTTTGACTTTCCTAAAACTCGTTTCTATTCCATAAAAAAAAAATGCATTTCCTGAGGAATTTTCTTTCAAAATATATAAGGCTGGACTGGTCAGCGTAGCAGATGAGAAAAGTTTATGGTATTTTTTTCTTGATGGGAAACCAAAATTACATCTCTCTGCCTGCGCACAATATATGGCCAAACCGAAAGAACGTAAAATTTAACGACCTTTTATGGTTATACACTGCAGAGCACGACGGGGGAGACATGGGTGTCCACGAGTTTTTATCGGTCGCGACGAAAACGGCGATTCCCAGCCTTTCATTACGACGTGTTATACCACATTGCACTTATTATTATTACTATTATTATCGCTACTATCAACAAAAAAAAAAAAAAATCGGTTTGCTATAGTTACGAGTTGCTCTTACATTATATAATAATATATAAATGTGCACGAGGAGGTCTAAAATGGATCGGCAGCGTGTGGTTTTTACGACACGCGTAGACATACAATAGCCCCGAATAGCCCGTTGAGAGAACGTCAAAAATAACAGCCCAGTGATTTGTTTCGTACTCGAAAATTATTATTATTATTATTATCATTGTATGGTGATAAAGATATAATCTCCTCGAACATGAAGAGTGACAGAAATCTGGAGAGGGCAAAACACATATATAATAGTTTACCAGCACAGATAAGGGATATATAATAATACTATAAAAGAGCCGATACATGGAAATGATGGTCTTCTCTCAGTTAAAAGGTAAATATTTACCATTTACATCACACTGATGAATAATGTTGAAAACAGTTTATAATAAATTCAAAAGAAAAATTGCTTATGCAAAAAAATAAACATTAATATGTGCAACCTTTTTACTGTTTCGTTGAAAATCACGAAATATATATAAGGACATATAAGGTCAAATGAATAGTGTACATAGAAATTACAAAACGCAAGGTTTTGAAGGACATGCACATTTTTTTTTTTTATTTATCAATAATTATTATTGTAAATATTAGTTATAATATATATATATATATATATATATATATATATATATATAAGAAAAATGCACAAACATTTAAAAGAGGTTTATCCAAATCGTTTTTCATAATTAAATGACATACTCATTGATACAAATTAAAAACGGTGAACACTATAATCACATGTGCATATAACGTAGATAATAATTAATCTGTCAAATGTAGAAACGTTCAACTAGAATGCCAAAACGATGTGTTGTAAACAATAGCTATGCAATTGTTATTATTATTATTATTGTTGTTGTTCAATAATCCGTTTATGATAATATATGAGTCATCATCATTGTAATTTGAATGTAAAAATCTCAGTTTCATTTTCATTATTCTACGATTTCCTTGAATCATATATTATATTTTACTGTTTTCATACAATACTATTTGCTTGACTAACACCTACGCGGTTGAGAGTCTACTAATTATATACCTACTTAATTTCCTAGAAATTGTGATGCATAAAAATTAATTTTCATGCAATTTATAATAATTATGAAAATACCTATACTTTTCAATAGCATTTTTATCATAAAAAAATCCTAATTTGTATACAAAACGTTTTCCAAGAATCAAAATATTATTTTTTTTTCAATTTTTGGTCACAATTTAACTTTTATTATAATTAATAGGTATAGTTAAACATAGTTTGTATATTGCATATTAAATCTATTTTTTTTTGCCAAACAATATTTTGCATTTACTATTCATAACCAGTGGCGTAGCCAGGATTTTTTTTAGGGGGGGTTTTTAATAACAGAATACATTTTACCACGACCAAATGATTGTATTCCTATATTATAAACATTATATTTTTGATATAAATACGGCTTAGGGGGAGGGTTATAACACCCAACCCCCCCCCCCCCCCCCAGGCTACGCCACTGTTCATAACATTATCATAAAAGTAAAATGCAATTACGTTCCAGACATTCCGTACTTTTCAAAGAATCTATGATGAATTTTCAAAAATCCAAAATTTTACTTATAATATTACACCTGCGTAGGTCACACTATCGTTTGAGTGTACATAAATAATTATCATAATATCCTTATTTTTTTTTTAATACATAATGTAAAATATCTACCTAAGCCATTATAGTAATTTTAAAATTATGCTATAATCTTTAAATCGTATTAAAAATATATTGTTACAAAATAGTAAAAAAAAATGCAATCGTGATATAACATCAAAAATGTCATTGTGATCCGCAGAAAAACACGATAATATTATATTTAAAATATCGATAAATTTAGGATACCTTGCATACAAAACACACATTTATTGATTTTAAGTACCCACATATGAAAAATGTAATAATATGAAGTCGAAATGGAAAAGTTATTTTGCCTAGTCACGGAGGTGGAAAGTAAGTGCTGCAGCACGACTAACATAGTAAAGAAAAACTATGTTCAGCTTTTTGCATGTAGTGTCCTTTGGATATTGTAACAAAGATATTTATAGCCACATATAAAAAAAAACAAAAAAAAACTATTAGGTGGTTGTATAATTTTTATCGATGAGTTCTTCGCCATTTTTCGTATGATTATTGTTTAATTATGCTTAATGGGATAACCATGGTAAAACTGGAGTTGTAGTTCGTTATGAAGTTTTTATCTTAAAATCTAGAATTATGACTTTTAGATTGTGGGCTATAATATGTGATAACATATGTAAATAAACTTCTCACGGAAAATGGCGTCCAACTTCAATATAATACATTCGCTGTGTAGGGAAGTCGGCCATCTATAGTAGTTTTATATTTCTATAGGTATAGCTATTATAGCGTATGATCGTATACGGTTTTTACTATTTTTGTTTTCTCTCTTACCCCAATTGTCACCATCTAGACTTGCGTCAAAATATTGTACGTACGCAGTATCTCGTTCATAAAACACCAAATTCGCAGCTATACACTTGTCTTACTATTAGAATAATATACCTACCTACACCTGTTTATTGTGTATGGACGCCTGAAAAATGCGACGGGCGCGCCAATCGAGTTCGATATCGGCCAAACAACCGGCGCCGCAGTCGTAGGTGATTTTTTTTGAGTGATTTTCAGTTTATTTTCCACCTCTACTTATCATTTGTGATTTGTCGTCAGTACACACACACATACGTTGTCGTAATTATATACATCACTCGTGAACACGATATAACTGTATAATATATATACAATGCCGCACCGGTCGTATAATATGTACAGTGTACACGCACTAATAATGATGTAAACGAAAGAGAAAGAATCCAGACCGACGCGCGACGCCGAGAGAGAGATAAAGTGAAAAAAAAAACAAATCCATTAGACACATTTTGTGTGCACACTACACTGTGCATGACTTTTGTTTGGGGGGGGGGGGGGGTGGGGTGGTAAATAACACTTATCACTTACAATGTAGCGGTCAACGGCGATGGTTAACGTGATGCGAATGCGTGTCGGTCGTATATTAATTCGGTACAAACTTTTGATCGATTAAATATTATATTGTGTTTGCAGTGGATTAGTATGGCGTGTGTCTTAATATACATATGTGAGTCATGGTGTTATGATATGAAATTTTAGGTAAGTCAATGATAATTTTTAATTGATTTTAAGTTAAATTTATAGAACAATTTTTAAAAAGCGGGAAAGTGGATGTCGCTCTGCTATACAGTTGGTTACAAGTGGGTTACTGTGATGGATGAAATTAAATTTGAATCCAATGATATTATATCAGTGTATATGAAAAACGATTCTAAGCGTAGACGGTTTATCTGTCTAGAATATATTATAGATTATTAAGAATTTTTAAATCTTAGATTTAAAAAGAAAAATTGTTATGTTTTTTGTAAATTCAAACTTTGAATACTTATAAAAAAAATTGTGACTATAAAGTTCTTTTATTTTTCAACTGCTATTGTAAAAATATTTTAGGAGCCTTGTATTAAATTTTCAAATCTTAGATTTAAAAAGATAAACTTTTATGAATTTCTAACTAAGGTAATTTGAACATTGTCGTAATTTTACGTATTTAGTCAAAATATGAACTTTAAATGCTTATAAAAAAAATCGTGTCTATGTATTTTTAATATGTTTCAACTGCTATTGTAACAATGTGTTAAAAGCTTTGTATTAAATTTTCAAGCTTTTCTACCCAACAAATAAAATTTTATCGATATTTATAGAAATAAAAACCAAAAAAGTTGAAAAATTAAAATGTCAGTAAACAGCTTAAAACAAATCTAAATATTTTTAAAATTATATCAAATATATAAAATGCCTAAATAAACATTCAGTGAAAATTTCAAGTATCTGCGGTCATTTATTTTAGAGTTACATAGTTAATTATTTATTAATTAATTACAATTACAAGTTACACCAAATCGCTAAAAGTGAAAATCCAATGTTGTAAAAATTTAAATTTCAAATGCTCAAAATTTAATTTGAATTTCCGGTGGAATTTTTATTTGTGATAAAGGTTGAAAAACTTGTAAGGAATCTTGTATTAAATTTTGAAATCTTAGATTTAAAAAAAAAATTTTTCATGAATTTCTAGCTTAAAATAATTTGTGAATTTTCGTGATTTTTACGTATTTTGTCAAAATTCCAACTTTGAATGCTTATAAAAAAAAATTGTGATTTTTTTTTAACTGCTATTGTAACAATATGGTAGGAACTGTGTATTAAATTTTTAAGCTTTTATGCCCAACAAATAAATTTTTATTGATATTAATTTAAAAAAAAACTAATAATGATCGAAAATTGCATATGCCTATGAATAGTCCAACTTAAGTCGAAATTTTTTGAAAATTGCATGGTAGATAGAATATACTTATATAAACGTTCGGTGAAAATTTCATGTATCTATGGTCATTTGTTTTAAAGTTACATCAAAATCCAAATCGATTTTGTCGAAAACTGAGTGTGCGTAAAATTTCCAGTTTTTCCCTTAATTTTTAGTACCAAAGTACCAACTAAATTCACTTTCTGATCGAACGAGGTACTGAAGTCAAAAATCGAAGCACTTTTACTGCCCCAAAACGTGATGACAAAAAAAAAATAAAAACACACATCATGGTAAAATCAATACACTCATCGCTCCGCTCAGAATCTAAAATTTAAAAATTAATAGTATCTTATTTTTTTTTAACTCAGTTCAGTTAAAAGTTATATGAAAATTAACGATTATTATTTTAGGTACTAAATTAAATTATTATTATTATTATTATTATATTTTTTTATTAATTTATAAATAGGCAGCAATATAGTTAAAAATAACAAAAAGTAAAAATATGTGTACAATATGCATCATAAAAAATAATTGTATTATATCTATTATTTAATTATTTATAAATTAATGTAACTTAGATTTGATTAAAAACAACTCGTTATTTATTAAGATGATATCAATAAAAATTAGTTAAATGAAAAATTAAGTTAATGCAAACTAAATTTTAAAATGTTGAACCGAACTTTTCACTTATAACTGAACTTTAATTTAAAGTTTTTTAATTTGTTTACGTCCAGACTTGATGATATGTGATAAACGAAATCGTTACTTAGGGCTGACACTTGCAAAATATAACTGACACGTGATATGATATCAGATGTGTCGATGTGTGATACTACAAGTGATTTGTTGGTAAAAAGTCCCTTGTGAAATTCCAATTATAATTATATAACTTATTGAAAATCCCGACATCGTACCGTCGATGTAACATATCATGACCATAAATAGTTTCATGTACAAGCACCTATTATTATTTGTAGATCTACCTATACATAGTTTCATCATAATAATTATAGATCTGGTAATTATAGGTAGGAAATAGAAATAAATATCATATGACTTTTTAAGAAAAGTATCGTTTTAAGAATCGCTTCATTTAGGCAGAAATTCATTTTTACTTGTCGCTTGTTAATTTTAATTAATATGTCATACAATAAATTTGTCGTATTGTCGTGATATTTTGGTGTATATCGTAAATTTGTTAATAGTTGATATTTTAATGTAGTATAATATTATTATGACTTCCGAACGGAAAATAGGATTATCGCGAATAAAACGGTATCAGGAACTTGTGTAATAATTATTAAGCTTGCACTTTAACATTAACATAATATTAATATTATGCATTAGTCTAGTTGAGTCCGAAGTCGAA
Source organism: Diuraphis noxia (assembly GCF_037042655.1). Classification (NCBI taxonomy): domain Eukaryota; kingdom Metazoa; phylum Arthropoda; class Insecta; order Hemiptera; family Aphididae; genus Diuraphis; species Diuraphis noxia. Next base: position 54,523,741 of record NW_028301712.1, read on the forward strand.
AAATCAGACGTAACTATAAACGTATAACATAATTTATTTTAAAGCATATACCTACTCTCTACAATGACAGTAAATAATAATATAAAATTATAACTTTCAATAGTTAAATTGAAATAATTTTAAATAACAGTCTACTTGTGCATCATTATGGCACAATGTAATAATAACTGAACATAGTGTGACGAACATGATATAACTCTTTTTTATATTGTAATTAGAATATTCTTAAGTTTTATTTTTACAATTATCACTATAACCATAAATCGTTGATTTCATGACGTGATAAATAAATAGTTTTCTAAAATTTTTGCAAAAGAAAGGTATATAAGTCGCTTTGCTTGTATCGCAGTCTCAAGACAAAGTGTACCTTGTAAGATATCATTGAGTATACCACAATAACGAAGTAGTAAGATGTGTGAAATTTGAATTCAATGGTAAATCATACAGTAAATGATGAAAACTGATTTAGAGTGGAATGAGTGGATACTGTCAATCAGTTAGTATATTTTTAAGTCTTTATTATTATATTAATTTATGATATAATATTTATTACACACAATGTTTTTAGTAATACGATAGATTGAATTATTTTTAATTTAAAAAGAAACGCATGATCATTTTTTCAAAAATTATTATTTGCTGTTATTAAATAATTAACCTATGTTATAGGTTTCCTATAAAATTTCATAGCTTTTTACCAAGCCTAAAAATGTTTATCAACATTTACACAGGAAAAAAAAATAAAACCTAGACAATTTCAAGTCTCATATTATACAAATAATAAAAAAAAACTGAAAATTAGTGATTTATTTTTAAAATCACATCGGTCTTACAAAAAAATTATGTGATTAGTTAACTGTTTAAAGTTCTTATAGTTCTGTAGTAAATATTTTTTTATAATATCGAAATAATAAGAATAAAAATTGTTTGGACATAAAGCGTAATTATAGGTTTTAATATTCTATGTTGTTAAAATTTGAACTTGAATTGCTTTTAAAAAAGTTATGTGTCTACATTTTGCACTAATTTAAAATGTATCCATATACCACAAAAAAAAAACACAGATCCTTGTAAAAATTATATTCAACGATCTGCACTTGCCTCCACTACTACTACTAACCAATAATTATACCACTAATACATACTACTATAGTATTACTGCTGTTCACACATCTGTATTTTTCCTATATCACTACTGATATTGCGAATAGGTACTCTGCATAATATTTTCATAACAAATAAAGCAAATACCTACCATTTTTTCGTAATAATTATTGGTATAATATGTACAGGCGTACAACCAACACGTTTGGACCCTTCACGCTGTATATTAGGTATACATATAGTAATGCATCGAGAGCACCCACTTAAATATTAAATATGACCCGCGTACCGAAATACACGACACTCGACGCCCATTTATAAATCACTAGGGCTCAACACTCATTGGTGTTATGGAGCACAGCTGATGTATCGCACAAATACATTTCCGTCCAAAACGTACATAATTCGTCATATGTTATGATTCCTAATGTCCTCTGTTGCCGCACAATAAATTACTGTTATTACGACGACCACGCGAATTATGTTGACTATATCACAGCATCCGACGCTCGAAAATAGTATCAAATTACACTATTGAATATATAACGTGCCCATATATATACTGTTGCAGTGTAACTCGTCACTCGATTCGTGGTCACGTTAAAATTCGTGATTACACCCGAAACTGTTTACTTTATAGTGATTTATTATAAATATTTTTTTTATTTTTTTTAAGAGAGAGAGAGAGCGAGAGAGAGAGAGAAAGGCCATAAATAGTTGTGGTATATTATGCTGTGAAACAATATAAGAGATCGTAATATGGTTTAAAAAATAAATAAATATTTGTGCTATCGACGTACCCCACGTTGTGTTTGAACATCGTTAAGAAAAAAATTAGCTACAGTTACTGATGAGAATCGGGTTATTGAAATTGCGGTTGGATGATTGATTGTAACGATACATCACGGAAAATTGTGTGAATGGGGATTTGAAAGCAGATGAAAATAGTTCGCACGTACATCATCGATTTTCTTAAAACATTGAGGAAATTACTAAAAATTATTATTTTTGAATACACGTAAACATATACATATAATCAACATTCCAGTAAAACTGCAGTAATCTATAAGTGCGTATTATATTTTTGATATAATATATAAATTTACGTTCCTCGTCTAATGTTTATACTATACGTACCATGTACTTATAAAATATAATACAATGTTTAAGGTATGATTTTTATGTACGATACAACATAATATACTATAACAAAATTCGTATGTGAATACCTTTTTTATTAACACGATATATATTGTTTGAATTCGAAAATAAACTAACCACCGTCAATATTCCACATAATTCCATTCTATATTATACTTCTAAGTTCTTAACGACGTCGCCCGTCTGGGTGAAACAATATCAATGTGTTTTACTACCTTAACTACACATTTTTATTTTTTTTTCTTGTTTTTGTGTATAAAGAGGGTAGGAAGACTTCCAGAACTCTAATAAAATGAATTGTAAGCAAACACGAAAGCTCGAAAGACCTTATGGGATATGAACGAGGTGAGCATTGTGGTATAAGTGAGGGTATATATAAAAAAAAAACGACATGATACAAAATATTCGAAAGGTCATTTGGTTACATAGAAAAAGGTCTGGTCGATATAGAATCGTATGCTCGAAGGGTCGTTATTGGCAATATAATCTATTCTACTTTGAAAGCTCATATAGAAGGAAAAATATAATATACATTTTTATTCCTCGTAAACGCATTTTAGCTGCATCTTATTATCAATTCGAAAATGGATGGGTGGTGTATAGAATTTTTTTTTTAAAAAACCGTAAAAATAAAATCATTTTCATTTTTTATATACATTAGTATAAATGTAATATACTATAATATATATTATTAATGCCTCCAAATTATAATAATATAATTTATATAATTATTTACTTATTTATCGATGTAAATTACTGTAGTTTGTTGTAAATATCGTAATTAATTTATGCTTACCAATTATATAATATGTTATATTTTCTATTATATTATCGATAAGTTTGTTGACCTTGTATGTCAGTAACACTTTATAATAAAAAAGCAAAAAAAAAGAACTGTAGTTAGGTATATTACTCGTATATTATTTATTTGGTACTTTGCCATAACTTTATTGAAGTTGTTATCATAAAATAGAATAATAAAAAAAATATAATTGTTTATATAGTTTATTCGTAAGATAGAGTGAATATTATAGGCAAGTTTAATATAATGGGTATGCTTATTATTTTTTATTGAACTCAGAAAACCGTATGAAAAATTATATTTTCACGTTTAAAAAAGGGAATGTACCTCTACTATACAGTAGGCTATAAATAATGAGTAACTGCAATGGATGGTAATAAATTTGAATTCAATGATCATTGTATATGAAACAAAACAACGATTCTGAGTTGAGCCGGTTTGTCAGTCTAGGAAGTTTTACACTATATTAATTTTATATTATTTTTATTTAAAAAATAAAAATGTAGATACCTATACAAAACCCACACAAAACTCAATAAAAAGGCATTAAGTAATCTTCGCCATCGTGTACCTACCTACCTACTAAAACTGTAATTACTAATTTGCGCCATTGGTGACCTTGTGTGGCGCAGAAAACGTGTTCTATTTTGCTTTCTTTTGTGACGCAAAATACATATTTTATTTTTAAACTTAAGCGAAAATTACATACGTGCTTAAATGTAACCATTGATGGCGCGAATTTCAAGTAATAAAATTTGTGCAAAATACCATCTCTATTAAAATACGATATGATATTATTATTTAAGGGATAAAAAGATTCTTTCTTCCTTCTTCAACATCATATATTAGGGCATGCAGTTTTTAGCTGGAACGTGATAGAAACGTTTTAAAAAATATAGTTTGTTAGTGTTTTATATGTGATAAACAGTTTTAATAATTTCATATGAATTAAGTCAGTCTTAAGGGTTTTATAATTTGAATTTAAATACTTATGATTGGAACTTATTCTTTATTTTAAAATCTACTTAAGAATTGACTTGAAGGCTAAAACCAGCTTTAATTTTTACGATTTTACTATTTAACTTCCAATCAATAAACATACTTACTCTTTTAGAGTTATGCTTCGCCTACTTGTTTATAAACGATACTGAATTAGTGCTATAAAATCACACAATTTTCCAAGTGCTCCTTATGAAGAAAGGTATTTTAGTTACTCAATTGGCAAAGCATTTTAAAAATATATCCAAGTGCCCAACGTCATTTAATCGAGATTGGGGTATAATTTTAAAAGTCTGAACTAATATGATTCTGACGATAATCTTTTTTGTCGCACAATAAATCACTTCTAGTAAAATTAAAATCAATTGATAGATAATTTTTTTAACATACATTATTTGTATATAGTTCATCAACCAAACATAAATCAACAAAAAAATATTTTTCTAAACCCGATACACCTTAACATAGCTGTCTATTCTGCTTTTCGTTCTACTTAGTAATAATATGTCACCCTCAGTACCAGGGAGTCTAACTTCAATAATCATTCTTTACTACATAGGACAGGAGGGGTTACAGTTCCATGCCCACAACAGACATTGAACAGTGGGCACCTGACAGGGAGTACGATTCCTTTAGTATATGGATAATGTATATATTATTATTATTTGGCCACAGGCCTATAATATATTTTATAAATCTGGGGTTAGATTTAGTCGATAGTTGAGAGTTTTGTGTGTTGAACTAACAGTAATAATATTATTATTTATACTCTGGACGGTTGTATTTTCTTCAAAAGCCGGGCCAGACTTAAATATCTTGATTGATGAACAGTGAATTCGATGTCGGCCAAAATATCGTAATTGCGATGTAAACACACTCTGTATAAACTAATGCACACACACACACACACACACTCAAATACATACCATGGGATTTGCTATTATAAAAGTACCTATACGCGTTGTGTGTATACGTACACATTTTTCGATGTTAATCGAGGTTAGTGTTCACCTTTAAGCTGCGCAGTGCTTATGCTTTTGGACTCAATTGGCTCAAAATTCATTGATGATGCGGTAGGTAGGGAAAAACCCATTGGCATTTAGAAAATTATAGGTTCACTCGCGTACGTGCGGCGCAACAATGACCACGAAAATCCGAGACCTTTTTATTTGGCACCCCCATCCGGAGCCGAATACGGCACACTAAGCGTATTACACGAAATAACTTCCATTGCAGAAATTAGTTTTGTATTTACCCTCCCCCCTACCCCATCCCGTCGTATCCTCGTCGTTACACCGGTGGCCCTCACAATGTCACTTATACGCATATAGTGTATACAAAAGCATGTCTTCTCCCGTTTTATGTCATTCGACTTAAACACGATGGAAAACAAAAAATAACGGAGGGACATCCCCCGAATGTTAGTGTAATAAAACGCACCGTCCGTTTTATGTAGGTATTATTGCCGCTCGTGTTAACCGCAAAAATCGAAAAAAATAAACATTTCTCTTGTGTTTTTCCCCTTTGTGTACTCTTCTCGGTCAGCCCCCTCCCTAAATTTTGTATATATGTAATACGAATATAATGTACTTATAATGTATATGTGAGTGAGTATGTGTGTGTGTGTGTACTGCCACAAAAATCGCGACGAAGGGCAAAATCAACAGAACAGATATCAAGCCATTTGCACTGCGATGTGTGGCGATGCCGAAACGCGCTCAAATGTTATTATACGTCGGGCATGTAATAATCATATCAGTTTTGCATGAATACGTGTTGGTCTGTGTGTGTGATTCGTATGAATGTGTGTGCATGAGGTTTATTGTTCCATTAGAAATAATGCGATTAAGTAATATATATTATATTGTACCGGCTCTGTATTTTCACGGAAACGACGTTTTCTTTGCAATACAGTAATAATGATAATAATAATGTGTATATTCGTCACACGTTTTTGTTTGCACACGTGGAATAGCTGTTAATGATTTATTTTTGTTTACTTTTTGAATATATTTAATTCGTCAACTATATCAAAAATATTATACAGACGTGGAAATAATAGTCAAGACAATAATCGTAATGTGTCGTTTTAATATTGAGGTACTATAGACACAAGGAACATGGAAAAAAATCGTGATGATCATCAGATGACGATATATAATATATAATAGATAGATAATATATAATAGAGCGGGAAATAAACTTAAACCACTTCAATCGATGCAATGTGATCGAGAAAGTAGTATGAAAGAAAGAAATATTTCCGTTTTGAATCATCAAAAAAGATTACATTTAATGTTGTAGTATCTGTTCAATAAAATAAAATTGCATAATCACTGTAAAAGCCTCAAATAATTATATTATTATATTGCTTCAAACATTGCTGAGAGACTAATCATAATTAAATCTAATCAAAAATGCTCCAATAAAAGTAAAACTGCTGTTAATTATTTAAAAAAATAAACTTTTTATTGAAAATAGAAAAAGATATATTCCATATTTTATGTACAATGCGGAAATATGGCGTATTTTGTAAAAAGGAAATAATAATAAGACATATTAACATGATAGAAGCAGGGACTATTTATAGACTATGAGTTTAGTTGCTTCTAATCTAAATTAAAATTAGAGGTTCAAGTACAATGTACATTTACACAAATTATGTAAGTATACAATTTAAATTAATAGTTTAATGTATCCTAATTAAATTAAATGAACTTGGATTAGTAATCCTCAAATATATTATAATATTATTATATACACATTAAATTTAAATAAATCCGTAAAATACGCAACTTAAACATATAATAACTAATATTTATATATATATATGAATATATAAAAATACATAACGTATAAGAATATAATATACTTGTATAATATTATGTCACTATTTATCTAATATTTTTAATTTTGGTGTCAATAATTATTTATTTTTATATCATAGTATATGCATAATTTATTAGTATGATTCTAATTTTATATCCTTTTCTATTTCACGATTAACTTAATACATTTTTTTTTCTATTAATATGACGTATTTGTTTCTTAATCTCAATACTTCCAAATTAAAAACATAAATAAAGTACATAATAAATTTAATATAGTAAAATGTATATGTAAAATTCGCCAAATTCGGAATATCTTATGATTGATGAGTGAAAGAATATGGGAAACAGTTATATCTTGAATTCTAAAATATTGATATGGCAGATTTTTATTTTTAAAATGTCTGCAGTACAGTCGTTGTATGTGTGGATTGTTGATATCTCGAAACCTTGGTGATAATCGATTATACAAATTTTACATAATATTGCTAAATGTTGGTAAACAAAAACAAAATGGCATGTTTTGTGGCCAATATTATAAAAATAAGAAAAACTTGATAAAATGCTTATACTCCTGTTAGAGTTATGAAATATTTCGTACAATTATTATCGTCCGTTAAGTTTTAATTTTCAGAAATCAATATCAAAATATGTCAACTTTCTATGATACAAGAGTTAAAACTATATGTTACATACTATATTATACACTTGAATTATTTACTACAGCGACGTCGTTTTGCAGTCTATATAATTTTGTTTTATTGAACCAGTAAAGCGTGTAAATAGTATGGGTAATAACACGTAGATACCTACAACGTCTTTAAACACGCTGTACATAATATATATACATACAAATAATGTTATCCAAAATACATTGCTCGATGTAACATCCACCGTATATGTGCATACATCAACATCTTCATGATCGCATCACACATTAAATACTCGAGATTGTTATGCAAATGATGGTTTTCGATGGGGTTTAAATTGAAACCACAAATATGAGAGAATGATAAGAGTGAATCAGCCCCACCGCGCGCTGTTGTCGGCGTCGCGTAGCCACTTTTGGCACGCCTTCATCCCACGCCTTCCACAGTTGTTATTATACAATGTATAATATACTTAGGTATATATATATATATATGTAAACATACAGATCCTCTCCTATCGGTCGGGAATTTAAGTGAAAGGACGAGTCGTTCTAATTCCTATGCATACAACGCGAGTATATATATCATCGCTAAACCATATTATCACCTTATTCGTCTTTCTCCGTCACTATATCCCACATATAGTTGACCCACTCTCCTTTCGTAGTATATATTATATATAATATATAATAATATATATATATATATATACCCATGTATGTGGATACGCACTCTCAAACACACCGTATTCGCAAAATGTGTATCAACCATTTCTACCTGATCCTGATTCCTGCTGTACTCTATCGACCAGCATGCGACTAGGTACTACCAGCCACCCGTCGAACATTTGTTCATACACATCATATAATCTACGGTATCCCTTAAACAATTTACGCGGTGCTTCCACTAAATATGTGTTAATAATAATTAGTCGTTTCAACCCAATCCGGGTATACGACGTTATTTCGAAATTATGGTTAATACCAGGATTATCGTCGATAAATGTATAAGTATATAATATTATAATATATACAAAATATATACAAACCATGTGAGTGCTAACACAAACAAAATGTTATCCCGTTGGCAGACCACTGAATTTCATATATACTTACTTGTCACTAACCTAGTCGAAGGTATTTCATATTTTAAAAGTTTTGCGAATCCGTGTCAATTAACCGTCGTTGCTGTGATCGCCGAACACAAAGAGATTAGACGCACAATGGGCTTTTGTGAAATATTCTATGGAAATAGTTTTCATCGTTCTCTGACTTTATCATCATTATCGTCAAAGCTTACTAATTTATCAGCATACGACAACGTCGCAATATAAATATATTATATATTTATATAATATTATTGAACCAACGTATAAACCTTATCTTAAGGGTGGGTAATTTAGATTTGATTTGCTCATTGCTAATATTGTTATTCACCAATTAAATTATTGTTTTTATAAGACGTTATTGTATAAATATAGAACCGAATACCTAAAATATAAACTAAACAACCGTATATAAACGCATCTTTAACTGAGAATTTCTGGAATTTTTAGTGACAAGTCACAAACTGGACGTTTATGCATATACATTTTACTTGATATATCTACATGCCATTTTAAATTGAATTTATATCTCGGTTTAATGGCTTGGACTGACTGAGAGTCAAGCCGGCGTTCTTCTTTTTACGACTGTCAGCACATAAAACTCAGAATGTAAAATGCCATCACAACTCTGTTTCCTTTGTCTTTCTCCGGTGGGTTACCTTCCTCCTCTATTGAAATTCATTTATAAGCCCGTAAGTAGTAACAAAATTCCTCACAAACCGCAGATGTCTAGTTCCATGCTAATTAACGGCCACCTCAATAAAACGCTAGACAATAAACCAAACCGAGTAAAATGCAGATATAATTCAGATTTCGATATGTAATTTAAACACTTGAACAATACGTACAATATTGAAACGTTGAGAATCAAGATTACCCTAAGAATATTATGGTTCAGAAATTAGGAAAATAATGAATCGTCTCTGATGCATTTCAAAATAAATTATATAATGCATAATAATATATGTATCTATACATATAATAGGTATAGAAATCTTTTTAATGAGCCATTTGAACTTTATTGAATAAGCTACAAGTATTAATAAATTACAGAGGTAAACATGTGTTTAACTTTTCTTCCATTATTATTAGGACTTCAATAGAGATTTTTTACGTGAGCAGTAACATTTTAATTCAGTGCTTGAGTTTGTGGTTTATTGTGAAAAAAATAAATACGAAACAAGGTAAAAAAGGGTAAAATGACGTCGTGACTATGGGCTATTGATATAAATAATTTATCATCATTAAAATCAATAACTGACCTAGCTAATGCATATTAGCAATTTATTTAAAAAAAAAAAAAACCAACTATTGTATTATAACGTAACAATATTCCAACGTCATTATATATTTATATACATATATATATATATATATATATATATATATATATATATATATATATATATATATATATATATATATATATATTATATATGATGTATATACTTGACCACATTAGGTAAAAAGTGTACTATAAATGTATAGTAAAATACTAAAATCGGATTAATATTATATTAATTAAAAATTTAAAAAAATAGTTCAATGTTTGTACATTTTACATGCATTTTAAAAATCACCACTTTAATTTAAATTTAATATTCATATTTCAGAGATAAAACTTAAATAAGTAAAATAGTACATTAACATTTCCTAGTGTTCCATTATTCCACTAAATTGTTGTCATAGATTATATTCAAAAGTTTATTACAGTTATATTCACGTTAAGAAAAATGTTTTCTTTGAAATATGAAATTAAAAATGTAAAATGTTATAATTTAAAAGGCTAAAGAAAAATTTAAAATTTTCTCAAAATAACGTAATGTGATAAAACCTTATCACACTGTATAATTATGTATATTAAAATTATTATGAGCATTGTTTGAGTAGGACAGTAGGTATATTATAATTTATTCATGTTACAGCTAGAATATGTGGGATGAAAAGAAAACTAAACAAAACCAGTACAAAAAAAAAAATGTTTTAATGAGCTGATGAATATTTATTTTTTATTTGTCGAATTGCTTACGTCCTTTTATATAATTTGTGTGCCTCTAGCGCAATGGCACATCGAGTGCGATTGTACGGAAACAAAAACAAGAAATGTATAATATACATATGTTCCTAGAAAACTCATTAAGTCCTCGTTCTGTGACATTTTGTTTTAAATATGTAATGCTGAGTGCCCCTAGAAATCTTGTGAAAAACAACCACTTTAATAAGAGACCTTTCGCGTCGCCATTATTATTGTACAAGTATATGTATAATATATATGCATATTTACAAGTAGCTAATATATATAAATATGTGTGTGTGTGTAATGCACATTATTATGTCGTGGTAACTTTTAAAAATAATAACCATATACCTACACATAGTAAAAGTTCTCTGCTCTTAATTTTGATTTTTGCTTTTTATTCTTACGCACCGTGAAATAATAATTGTAACTACCTATGTGTAATGTGTATAGCAAATTTTAGCAAATCACTCGAAAACAAATACTCGAACTGTACTCTCTACGCTCTAGTCGCTCCATTGTTGGTTAGTGACGTACAGCAATCTGAAAATTACCGTAACGAAATTACTTTTACAGTAACGCTGTTGTAATTTTATTAATTATTTATTTTATTTTATTTCATTTATTTTATTCAGTTTATTCAAATCGCTGCAATTGTAACGAAATTACTTTTTATAGTATATATACTTTTTATTTAAGTAATTTTATAGAGTAACGTGTCGTTTTCCATATTATTAAAATAATTCATGAATGCTAAGTGAACGAAAAAAGCTAAATAGGAGCTAGGATATTTGAAAAAAGTTAAAAATCAATATAATTTATTTTACAGTTCCGAAATTTCTGATCATAATCAAAAATATACCTTGAAATAATACTTATTAATTTTGTTCATGTATACATACACCATCAATGCTATAACTATATTGCTGTATAGTTCACATAAAAATTATTGTATACGTACAATTTATTAGTCATTATGGACTTATTTTGTCATTAATTTTTAAAAATGTAACTTTATTTGGAACGTCCTACCTTTTTAATTAAATTGTAACATAACATGAAAAAAATGCTGGTAACACAAATGTAATATAGATAAAAATATTTTATGTAACGAATAATGTAATTTTTTAACTTTTCAACAATAATTTACCCAACACTGGTAGATACCTATACTAAACTAATATATAATTTGATAATTTATTATCGTGTAATATTTCTTACAAGGGAATTCCTTTTTAATTGTATACTTCTATGTTTACCACATAACGTGATAAACCGAAAAAAAAGTGTGTCATCAAGATGTCGCATAAGTTTCTCCACCAAGCTGAACCATTATTATATTATTATTATTATTTTTTTTAAACGATTGTTTATAAGTACGGAATTGGTACATGCTTGTATACTTGCTATGTTGCCAAATCTACGTAACAGACTATTATTTATAATAATTAATAACTCCTTTATTTATTAAGTTAGAGAATCGATCAAATGTCATAAACCTTCTCCGCAATGATCTCTTCAAATTAAAAAAAAAAATCATAACGATTGATTGAGTAATTTTCGAGAATATAGGCCTCAAAGGTTTTCATTTTCACATTTATATTAGATATACCTGTATAGTATGTCACTCGGTGATGGACCGAATTCAATTCGATAAACTCGTATTCCAACACTCACACACACTCACACACAACCTAACTATAAATCCTATTCATATATATATATATATATATACATGGTGTAATTTACACGTTCCGAAAATATTGTAATATTAAGTCCCAATAGTGCCATAACGTCACTCTGGTTTATGTAGGATTATACAGTAGTTCATAGAGGAGCTATATGTATATGTAGTACTCGACCAGTTAAACAAACGTAGATGTGTGTTTATGTGGTGTATATATGCCACGAGGTCTGTATTCTATTTTATTCTCTATTATTAAATGAAAAACCGATACCTATATAATAACACGATAATTTATGTCCGAGTTCATCACTGCGGTATAGCTGCACCATAACCGAAATAATGTTTTACGGTGGAAAAAAATATTACTAAAATATAATATATTAAATACACATGTATATATAAATACACGTAACATATGTCGTGTTTGAGCTACAATATGTGTCGCACCAGACTAATTATCGGTAAAATAAAAATATGTCGGGTCTAACACAATACAATGATATAATTTATAATGCCTAATCTATTAAAAAATACAAACAGTGTTATGTGTTGTTTAATATGCTCAATATCTATTTTTTTTTCTAATGAAGTTCATCTGCACCATTATGGAATAGTTATATGTATATAAAAATTAATGTTACTAAGTGATTTTAAAAAAAATAACATAATATTGTGGTTTTGGGTTGTATGAGATTAATAAGTTAAATCTTTCTGAAGCGTATAATGTTATGGACTTTCAGTCATTCATATGATTAAACAAAAACGGCATGTTTATTGTTTAATAACCTTGATTAAAACGACACCATTTTGTTTGATCAAATATTAAATAACAATACCTTGCCTTTTTTTGGGATGGATTATTTAAATTATAAATAGTATTAAACATAATTTTTATGGTAGAACAAAATCATTAAACACGAATAATTTTAATCTCGCCTGATACCTTTCAAGCGTTCCATAAATAATCCATTATAATGTTAATCGTTTTAAATAAATTATAAGTGCTATTTGATTAAGTGAATTTCAGGAAATTTTTTCATGTAGCTTACGTTGTAAAACTGAATAGCGCTGTTAATGTTTAAACGTTTAAAATTACATTTTTTAATATTAACATTGTTTGTTCGTTAAATGTAATGCATTATGCACTCACACGTAATATGATTTAGGGAGTATACTCTTAAACTCGCTTACCATTTTAAAATGGGTTGGAATAGTTTATTTTACTTTATCGCTTGTGAATAGATTTAATAATTTTAATTTTTAAGAGAACAGAATAATATTATTTCTCACTCTTCATAAAAGTATAAAATAAATTCATGAAAACTTTACTCGATTTCATTACATAAATATTCTTAGCATCGTAGTACGAGTATGAATATATGTTAATGTTTTGGACTATTGTGGTATTTTATGTTAAGAAAATCGAATATAGATTTAGATTTAAAATTAAAAAAAACCTGTAGAAGAATTTGTTTTTCAATAATTAGAAAGTTATTATAATAACAAGTGTGTTGATAAATAACTGTCCGACGGTATAAAATAAGTAATCCTTGTATTGATAAATGTGATTAGGGTATTCAGTGTACGAAGATTGTATTTTACTACAGTGATTTTAAAGGTCATTAAGTTGATTTACAGTACGTCCCGAGATAACAAATATAGTCACTAGTCAGCCAGTCAGGTATTTTGTATATAATATATATATATATAATAGTTAACTTTAAAAGAAAAAACAGTAATTGCTATTTGTATTCTGTTCTAGTATGATTGTTGTGATTCAAAAATTTAATTCATTCGATAATTCTCCTTGATGTTAAAACCATCCAAATACACATATCTAAATAGGGGAAAAACGCTGTGGATAAATCGTGTTCAAATATTTGTTTATTCTTTTATGCAGTCATTTTGCATATCATACATATTATTTTCTAAAATATTTTTAATTAAAAAAATTAATGTATAAAAATAAAGTTATCCGTCCATGCGTAAAAGCATAATGAAAAAATGACAAAGGTGCTTATTGCTTACTATAGTTGAAATTTAAATTCAATTTGATGTATTAAATTGAATAGTACACGGTATTTGAAATAACGATATTCTTCTGATAATTCATTTTGAACAGCATTTTAGATGAATATCAGGACATAATATTATGTATTTTGAACGATAGAAATATGTTATATGATTAGGTTACTTACGGTTTTAAATAAACTGATAGAACAAGTAAAATTTTTATACAAACGGAAATTCAATCCACAAACTGACTGGAATTATTCATTTTATGTTTACCAGATTTTCGTATCACATACATAGATTAATCGACGTTTTTAAACGCAACAGTTAGTTTTGAATATAATAATTTTTCACGGAGAAACTTACCTAGTCTGATAGTCTGAAAAGACACTGGCAATAACGTAGTGTGCACCGTATACCCATCTCTATTGTAATGCCTTGGCTGTTATTGTAGTTATAAATGATTTGCATTCATCTGCGGGCAAAATGGTTGATTGATGGGGACTACAATTAGTCAAGGTAGAACGCCGTCATGACATTATGGGAAGGAAACTGGCCGACAGAAGAGTAATTTTGATGAGAAAAATTATTTTGCCGAATTTTTTTTTATCCCTTGTTCCCATTTGGCCAGTAAAAATTTCTACACAATTCAGTCCGTCAGAAAAAATAACGTACACCATTAGAAAACCATTAACAGCAAACTGAAAAATCGTACAAAATAAATATGTAATTACGGTACTACCACGCTTACGACCAGCTATTTGTAGAAATAAAACCCAAATTAACGTAACACAAGCAAAGCATTTCATTAACAAAATCCATATTAGTATTAAATCAGCAACATCTTTAATGGCCTAGTTATATTAAATTTACCAAACATTCACCAGCCCGATATTAATAAGTCCCACGAGATGTGTTTCCTATATTGATGATCATAAGCAGTCTTCAAAGTGTAAGATATACTCATAATAATATAATATAGGTACACAGCTGATGATTCAAGCCAGATTTCCTTGTAATTTGTTTTATATTTGAATAATGATTTCTTTCCATCTTAATTCTATGATTCTGATTTTATAGTTTAATATAAATCGTATCACGTGATATATCCAATTAGAACAACACACTGGAACTGTACACGTAAAAATTAGGTTCTCATATATTATGTGTTATTGCACTGAGCTACAAAAACAAATTAAGAATCCTTATAAATGTAATAGAAAAATAATTTAAAATATTAATAAAATAAACGTTAAATTCACATAATATTATACTTAAGATAATTATTAAAATAATACCATACAAAAAATGCTTATAAATATCTTGTTTATTTCAAATCGCTAAATAAAATAAAAGTAAATTACATTCCCGCAATAGTTAATATTCTTAGGTTTTTGAAATCAATCATAATAATTTGAAAGTCAAACGGAATTATGTTTTTAATTATAAGTTAATTAGATTTTGTAATTTAATATTACTGTTATCAATTGATTTATACCACAAACCCCTGTTGACAATTACTTTGTCTCTATTCCCATGAGTTCCATATATGCTGTACTTCATAAATGTATAATTTATCATACATTGACGCATTGATACCTTCTTACATAAGAATATTACAATAACTAATAAGTAATAAGGTTCGATAAATGTAACTTAATTCAATTAATAATATAATCTAAGATGTTTTAATAATTAATTCGAAACGATGGCAAATGTGTATGCACTAAAAAAAACTAATTAATTACGACATGTTAAATCTAAATAACAAAATGGAGACTAGAAGCCTAAAACTGTAAAGTAAAAAACATCACTATTTAAAAAATGAGGACAAAAATAATGAACAGGACATAAACCAGAAATGAAAAACCAGTAAATATATCATCCTTTTTATTAATTTCATTCTTCGATAGTTCTCTCTTTATATGTGTGAAATGATTATCAAGATAAGAGTAGAATAAGATAATTAATATGTACATTAAGTGTAAATCGAAATGGTTGCAATTATCTACCTTGAAAGTTATAACTGGCTAAACTGACTATACGTGATTTTCCTAATTTACGAAGATGAAACTTGATAATAATACCTAAAATAGAGATACAAAATAATGACAACGCTCGTAAAATATAAATACCTATCTAATGAAGGCATGCAAATTGTTCTACTGTATTTCTAACGCTTGTAAATTTTGATACATGAAATAATGTTTTTTATATTAACTTAGTTTCTTATTTAATAGAATATGAAATTATTCCATGGCATTATGGTAGACAAGGCTAGGCAGTATCTTAAATACAATTGTATCTTGTACCTTGTATCGAGAGACCAGGTCTTATTTTTTTGTGCATCGTGATACACAATGTGCACCTTGAATGTACAAGTGTGCACAACGATTTGAACGCGTGTGCACTACGGTCTACAAAACAAAAATTACATAATATGCTAGTTATTAGTAAATATGAGTATTTGCTGAATTTTGTCGTTTTATTTGATTGCATTGTTTAGTAATTATACTTATATTTATATACATATATATATGTAGTATATTGATTTTTCTAAGATAGTAGTAAATACAATTTTTGTTTAAAGCAGTAAAATTAAGAGTGCAGTCCAAAATTTTATAAATAATAGGGCCTACATGATACTTAATTTTAATGTATCTTGTATCGCGTATTCAAATACTTTATTGACTTTTGTCTAGTATTTATTTATGATTAAGTTACTTGATACATTCAAATATAAAAGGTAACTAGGAATTTATTTCAAAACATAGGATATAAATGATATAATTTAATGAATCGCCTACATTTAAGCATTTAATAAATAATAAGTAAACATTGCTAATTTATAAATATATTTTTTTTTCATAACGTCTTCTTTTTGTTACGTAATTTTTTTATACACTCTAAATCTTTTACTTATTATTTCGTTTGTTTTATTATTAATATTATCATTTTAAGCGTACCTAATATCATTTGAAATCATATTGTTAATGATAAATATATACCGTATTATGATACATTTATGAGCTATATATATAATATAAATAATGTAAAAGAAAATTTAACGTGAGAAAATTGTATCCAAGGTAAGTTAAAAACTTAATAAATATAAATAAATGTATTAAGTGTGTCGTAACTTATATGTATCTCAGATGTGTCTCATATCTAGTATCTTTAAAAATATTATATTGTATTTAAATACTTTGTTTGAGGTATCTTGCTCAACCCTGATGATAGTTATGTATTATTTATCAAAAAATAATTATTTTGTCTATGACGTGTGATAACAATAGCTAATAATATATATAGAATTTCAAAGACATATTGTAGTAACGTTAATTTTATTTCACGGTTAATTATATTATAACTTAAATAATATTATTCTTAAATTAAAATTAGGTACATTCAATTGATAAAATGTATAATAACAAGTGCAACTACTACAATATATACAATATTTAGTTTATAGTATTTAATAACCATTACCTTAACTCAACGTTAGATATAATATTATAATGTACTTTTAATAATAACCATATCCAGTATTAGGGTTAGTATTACGTGCACATTTAATCAAAAATATTTATGGATGTTTGTTTGCAATTTATATCTCATCTCAAAAGCCATATGACCAACTATAATAGTTGAACTATCAAGAATATGTATCGTATTGAAATTTAAAAAGATACCTAACAAACTGTAAGTACCTACCATAAATTATTATTTAATTGTTATTAACTATTTTTAATTAGATCTAATATAAAATTTTCATAACAATTAAATAACTTGTTAAATAAATAAGTTATAATAAATAATTTTCACAAAACTATTTGGATAAGTCACAATTTTGTATGGAATACAATATATGGGTTGGTGGCTTGGTGAGGCGCGGTCGTATACGCTCAATCTGCGGAAACGCACTGAGCGTACGTACCGGCCGCAGTTGCTAGCTCCCGGATGGGTGACCACCCGGGATTTTTAGCAACATATCCTTGCCACACTTACACAAACACGTGTTACAACCCTACCCAATTAAAAACCTACAAACAAACATACAAAAATAATCCCTACCGTACCACCCCACACCCAATGGCCTATGTTGCCACGGGTTCTCCTTACAAAAAAAAAAAAAAATATATGGATTGGTGATGTGTTTCCATATTAAATTTGAAAGTAACTATTACTACATACAAAATATTTGGTTCCAAACGTGTCCTGAATTTTATGCAGTAATTTATTATGCCGTTTTTAAACTTTGTGACAGTTTTATTGAACCTTATTAAATTTTATTTGGCATTAAACATAATTATTTAATATTTAATTATTGGGTTTTTACCGTTGAAAATAGACATAGTTCACGTAAGCTCACGCTCACACACACACACACACACACACATGCATGTATATATATTTACTTTATTGATATATTAAATATGATAAAAAGTATTTGTCAAAATATAAAATGTGCATGAGTTGAAAGCAGATGACAGATACGAATAACGAATAGAATCAACAGTTGATCTAAATTATGCCATGAAAACTCAATCTAAACCTACAATCCTATGATATTTAGTATGTGTTATGGACGTCTCCACAACCGAGTTTGTTCGTTAGAAAATAAATATACGCGGTGTTTGAGTCTTCACTAATACTTTATTAATATAATCAATTTAAAAGAATTTTAGTTACACAGAATAATTATTAGGCTTAAAAAAATTAACAGATGCTCTGCTCGATGGTCTGCCAGAACTACACTGACTATTATACAAACGGCGAGACACGGTAGGGGCTCGCTCGGGCTCAAAACTGTCCACACAGCGAATTCCTTAAGACCGTGTGACTCTATCGGTTCACATGTTAATATACTTACACACTATACTATATTATATTATTACTATATGTTATACTGCGTACAGCATACAGACAGGGGTTCACAACATATGAAATAATTTATGAAATATTTCCATTTCAATGTTAAAAAATATATTAAATAGTGCACCTATTTAGTTAATAGATTTAAGATTTTTACATTGCATTATGTCCCATAACAGGGTTTAATTGTTGTTCTTAAAAACTATTGTGTACCTAGTGTGATCATATAATTTATAGAAAAATTTTCGATCGATAGAATATATGAGCTCATATTACAATTTACAATAGTGTCCACTATACGAAATCAAATGCAATTGGTAAATATTGTGTACCTAGGTACTTTAACATTTTGACAATGCGATTATTATGTATGAATTATTAAATTGTAATACTATAAATGTATAATCATGACGATCATTATGGATAAATAATTCATAGTTCTTTAAACAGATAATTGAATAATATATGCGTCAATAACTATGCTGTTATTTCATGATAATACAAAACTTGCTAAATAGATAATAATATAGCCTCAAGCTTCTACGTGTCTGTTCTATTATTGTGATCAAATTATCAGTTAGTTATTGTCTATTGACATTGCATTGTAGTATTGTAAATTACATGATGTTACTGCGGTTATAAACAAAACTTTGAATAGTACAGTTATGATAAACCGAAATAGGTTAGGTATTATCCATTATGTTAAAATTATATAGTAGGTAGTATTTGATATAATATATATGGTTCTAGTATGAGAATAGTGTAATAAATATTATACAATCATGATCAGATTAGTTCTTGTTTATTCATTGAAAGAATCATATTCATAACAGTACAATATACGTCCAAACATTTTTTTTTCTTTTTTTAATAAAATTAAGACCCATAATACCTTTCATAATATCATAAACAACAAACAATTCAGTAGATAGCTATATTTTTTATGTGAGTATTATACAAAATTAATTTTTACAAGTTAATTTTTTTATGATGCGATTCTTGATAAAGATTCCAAAAATTACTGAAATTCTTCAATTTTTGTATGGATGCAATAAAAACCATTTTATGGGTTTCAGTTAAATTTATAATAAATATTTTAAAAGAATTCTTTAGAAAAGTACAGTATTACCATCTAAAATCCGCTTTCACTTCATCCGATTAATCAGAACCGTCGGATTTCATAAATGGCGATGGTAACTTAATATTCAAGAATAAAAAACGGGCTATACATTCTGCTATACATTGGGGGTGAGGTGGACCTCTGACTAAGGTAGGTTAAATTTGAATGCAATGATAGGTATCATTGTATACGAAAAACCATTCTGAACGGAGACGGTTTATCTGTCTAGGATATATTATAGATTATTAAAAATTTTCAAATCTTAGATTTAAAAAGACAATTTTTTATGAATTTCTAGGATAAAATAATTTACGAATTTTTGTGATTTTTACGATGTTGTCAAAATTAAAATTTGAATGCTTGTAAAAAAAAATTGTAGCTATATATTTTTAATATTTTTCAACTGCTATTGTTACAATGTATTAGGAGCTTTGTATTTAATTTTCAAATCTTAGATTTAAAAAAAAAAAACTTTTATAAATTTCTATCTAAGATAATTTGAACATTGCCGTAATTTTTATGTATTTAGTCAAAATTTGAACTTTAAATGCTTATAAAAAAAAATTTGTGACTATGTATTTCTTTTATTTTTCAACTGCTATTGTAAAAATATGATAAGAGTCTTGTATTAAATTTTCAAATCTTAGATTTAAAAAGAAAAACTTTTATGAATTTCTATCTAAGATAATTTGAACATTGCCGTAATTTTTACGTATTTAGTCAAAATTTTAATTTTAAATGCTAATAAAAAAAAATTGTGCCTATGTATTTTTATAATTTTGTAATTACTATAAGAATAACTTATGAAGAACTTCGTATTAAATTTTCAAGTATTTTGATAGGGCCAAAAAAATGTGATTGATACTTCAAAAGAAAATTTTCAGAAAAATTGAAAATTTCAGTTATCTATAAATATCTCAAAAAAAGTCAAAATATTTTTAAAATTAAATCATGTAAATAAAATGCCAATCTAAATAACTTATGAAATTTTCATGTATCTACGATTTATACTTTTTGAATAATTATAAATATTTAAAATCGTTTGAGGATAAATCGTTATCGTTACGCTATTTCGTAAAAATTTAAAATTCAAACGCACTTAAAATTTTTCCTTTAATGATGTTTCGAGTTTTCTGTATAGCTACTTGAAGGAAAACTTATAGAAAACTTAGTGTTGTATTTTTAATCTTAAGTTATAAATACAAAAAATTTTATGATTTTTCAACTCCAAAATTACTTGCAAATTTTCGCGTTTTCGACAGATTTCGTAAAAATTTGAACTATAAACGCTTATTAAAAAAAATTGTGACTTACGATTTTTAATTTTTTTTAGGTACAATAAGAAAAACTAATAAGAAACCTTGTATTAAATTTTCAAGTTTTTTTGGCCCTCCAACATTTTTTTACCTGCACTTCAAAAAAAAATTCTCAAAAAAATTGAAAATTTCAGTGGTTCAAAAAAAGTCAAAAATTAATGAAAATTAAACTATATATAGATAACACTAACATAAACATTTGGCGAAAATTTCAAGTATTTACAGTGATTAGTTTTTGAATTACAACCCTATAAGAAAACCGATTTGGTCGAAAACTGGTTTTACGTAAAAATTCTTAAAAAGGTCAAACTTTTGACCTCTATAATACACCAAGGATATTCACTTCACATCGGAAACCACCCCCAAAGTTTGAAATTGAAGCATTATTTCGACTAGTTATGCTGTACTCTGACACAAAAACAAAAACAAAAAAACACACATCATTGTAAAATCAATACATTCATCACTTCGTCCAGAATCTAAAATGAATGAATAATATTTTATATTTTGGACTGAAATTTTCTGTAATTTCGTAAAACAAAATTGAAAATTATACGAGTGGATAATATTGGTTAAATGCATTTAACTATTTCCATTTTATTATTTAAACCAATCCATAGTTTGAATACAAAAATTACGAAATAAAACAAAAAACCGATAACATTTTAAAATGTCTGGTTTTATATCTGGTGATTTGTTTCAATTACAACATCAATAGGTCGTTGTCATCAATATCTTTATCATATAGTCCTCTAATACAGTCAGTCGCTCGTAATGTGCTCGAAAGAAAAACGTCCATTAACATATCTTCGTTTTAAATAATAATAAAATAGTTTCGAGTTGAATAAAAAATCTATTAGTTATTAAATTTAAGATATACTTTATTTCTGGTTTTGGGTCTCTCCCATAAAACATTTTGATAGATTACACGTCATGGTGTGAAAATAATAAAAACAAATTTTTTTTCCATTGTAATTATCAATAAACACTTTTTTAACACAATGTACACACTCTCCATTATTATGCAAATATAAATGTAGTTCAATATCCGTGGATAAAAAACGATTAGTGATAATAGTATAATAATGATATCAAGTCCATACGACTTAAAAAAAAAACATATAGTCGTTCATTTTGAAAAAAATAAAATAAAAAATTTTAACTAACTATATTGAACCAAACAATACAAACAGACCTAAAAGTATTAGTTTGTTTATTAGTTCTAAGTCTGAAATTGGAATGGAACATTGTGAATTGATGATGAATTATTTGTTGAGTAAATTTATTATAAAAATACAAAAATATGATTACACGATTACACGACCAACTTCGAAATTTGTAAATTTGATAGTATCATAATATGTACATGTAATATCAAATATATAATGCTTAAGAATTATATATTATTTTTGGGAATAGTATGTATCATGGTTTTTTCAGGTAAAAAGTAAGAGTTTTGCGATCATTCTATGGTTTTTGGGTGAAAAAGTGCACAATCGTTCTACACCGATATATCTTAGCTATCCGCGTAAGCATAGTTAAAATGCACACGTTATGGAGGCATCAGTGGCGTAATTGGTACTTAGGTTGTCCGTGGAAAATTAGCCTTAATTTTACAAATTTGTAATATGAAGAGTATGGACTTACTCATTACCTACTCATACAATTTATATCAAGGTCCACTATAATTGGTAATCAATATTTAAAAACATATTTATTACACGATTATTGTACGGTTATGAATAATATAGTCACTTTTTATTACACATTTTAATAAGTATTTAATTTTTTTTAACAATATAAATAAGGCAAAAACAAAAAAATATTTAAAGCATTTGATTTTATGAAAATTGTTTCTTTCTTGCTATTGCTTCGGAAAACCTTTCATTTAAATCATCGAAGTTTTTTTACGCTTTTCATAGACACGGCCTACGAGGTAATTTTTTCGACATGATTAAAATATTTATTTCGATCGACAGGTGATGACTGACGACAAAAGAATAACTTTACTAATGACAAAATAATATCGAAAAACGATGGCTATTCCAGCCCGACTGTATAATATACTGTGTATTGTAATAAAGCCGATAATAGATAATGAATCGATAGTAATCAACAGATTTCAATACGATTTTCTAGACTTGCGGTAGGTTGCATTACTCTAAATATTTAATGCATATACTTGTTATTTCTGTTTCAGAATAATAATTATATATCTACAATACATTATATCACAGACGCGTCGTAGATACGGGCAAACGCTGTACATAAAATAATCTATAATCCACCTATCAGCATGTTGCATGTATCAGTCATTTTTTTAATTATTAAATTTGTTTTATTTTAAAGTGATTTGGCTAGAACATAGGCTTATGAAAAACTAAAATTCTATAATAATGATGATCTGTTTTTTTGATTTGCCACACTTTTTGAAGGGCCCTCTTTCCCTCTGATCCCGGGGCACTTGCACGTCGTTCCACCTATTGGTAAGCCACTGGAAGGCATTCATTTATGTACGCTAAATATATAAAAATATAAATTATAGTTTTTCGTATCATTTGATCTTCTTTTGATTTTTAAGCTACAATTTGATTTAAGTATAAAATCTTGCTTCAAAAAATAGAATATAATAAAAAAAAACCTTTGAGTGATAAAGTATTTCCAAAAAATAATCCTCATGCCTTTTCATTTTTAGTATGCATTATTATAAAAAATATATATACATATGTCATTTATATTTAAAATGTTAATAACTTTCTTCTTATTCAAAATGTCAATAATTGCCATCGAGATGGTCTGGATAATAATCTTACCTTGTAAGCGTAACCCTTGAACTGTGTAATTTTACGTTTGCAAAAATGAGACAGCATTTTTTGTGATTGTTCCTTCCTTTTAATATGTAATGAGTTATCTAACGTTTCTAACACCCTTAAGGAATTTAGTGCTTGTCTTAAAAGGTTATAATTTTATATATCTTCTTGAATCGTTCTTAATTACTCAACTATTCGATATAAATTACATTTACAAGGTAGTTAGTTAGCAATCTAAATATACACAGTAAAAATAAAACAATATATTATATTTTCTGTTGTTTTTTGAAAACAGAGAAAAAGAATTTCATTAAAATATAACGAACTAAAAGAAATAGTATTAAACGAACGTCAACAAATTATAAAAACTTTAGTGATTTTGGTCACAAAAACTTTGAATTAAGCTCCAAGTCAAAGTAAAATAGTGTTTTTGATATTCATATCATTTGAATTAGTTTTTCAACCATTTATAATGTTCAAAAAACATTATAAATTCGGTTCAACAAAAATGTACAAACCATGAAATACATTTAAACTTTATCCACATAAAATCATAATGATGTCCATTTATAAATCAAGAATATACATTATTTACTAACAACAGAATTTTAAATACATAGACAATATATTATGATTTCGATAAATTATATGATCGATATAATATCTTATGGCCAATTTATAACATTGTTTTTATATGAATGTATAAATTTACTAAAATTAATGAGTCACGTGAAATTTTAATAACAAGTTAAAGTTTTTGCTATGGAATAAAGAAGCAATATATCTGTTTATAACAAGTTATAACTTATAATTATAATTATATGATATTATTAATAATTATAACTCTACTTAACTAATATAAATCGATGAATAAATTGGTTTTTCATTTGAACTGTTTTTTAGAAATTCAGTAGGTAAATAGAATTATTTAAATTGTCAGCTATAGTAAATATTAACACAATTGTGAATAACAATTCAACATAGTTCTGATTAGCAATTGCACAAAAAATAAAAATAACCTTAATAAACGTTAATCTTAATAACAATTGATTCAAACGATTGTTAAAGAATAGACAGAATATATTATGATTAAAATATTTAATTTCTTATAAATTATGAATTTATATTCATATATATTATAGACTCTACACTTTATTTTATGAACTATTATAACTTAAAAAAAAATATTAAACAGTTCATAGATATAAAGCTTAAATTAAACGTATGCTGTACTATATTTTTCAGTACCTATTTTATAAAGACATTATATTGATTTTAAAGTGTTGGATATTTAAAAATTTTAATGGAATATCTTTGTATATTTAAAATAACATTATTTTTTATTGATCACGTTTGCACGATTTAATTGAGCAAATTTGTATTGAAAGCTTGTTGACTTTTTGTAAGATATTGTACATAATATATATATATATATATATATATTTATTTACAAATAACAAGCAAAGTTTCTTTGGAAAAGTAAAAAGACAAACTTTAATATAAATAGTTTTTGTAACCCTTTAATAATTTAATGGTAAAGGTTCGTGCTTGAATTCATTAAATGCATTTTTTCCCGTTGGATTTCAATCAATAAGTATAGTCAGTATATAGACGCCATTTAATTTAAATTCTCGAAAACGACCAAAGTAGTTTATAAGCTCTAGAAAATACATAGACTATATATTAATTTCAATATTCTTTTAGTGGTTGATTATAAGTATCAACATTAGAATATTATTTTCATAATTTGATAATGATTAGTCAAATATATTCACGCGTCTTTTATTTGTTCCTGAATAAGACCTGGATCAATAAGTTCTCAGCAATGTTTTATGAGGTTATATGTTCTCCTCTACCATTTTACTGGCTCATGACGACAATTCAAGCACATTTCTTGACGCATGAATCAATATATTATAATATTACGTAATCGATTATAAATTACAATTATCAGACTTCCCATCGGTGAGTGGTAACATCGCTATCAGCTATTAGCAATATGTCACTTGATGGACGTTCACGATGTGTTACTTATCTAAAACTATGGGTAAAAGTCAAGAAGATGTATAATTAAAGGTCAGGTCGACCGGAAGTGAAATTTTAATACCCATTTCCTGGAACACGAAACTTTACCTATGGTAAAACGTACAAAAATGATAAAATTACTTTAAATCGGAAACGGATATATTGACGTTATATTCTAAAATTTAAAATTTAAATTCTAGCTCTGTGATTTTACCACTCAGTTCCAAATTTTTTAATTCAAGTTTTCCTAATATTTTTGTAAGTTAATTGTTAATATTTTTGAGCTCAAATTGGTAATTTCTAAGCTCAGCAGTTTTCAATTATCCACAAAAGTTTAAATCACGACTAACTTCCGTGAAACCTGGCCCTTTTGTAATTTCTAAGTTTTCAACCTTGTCAAAATATCGTTCACGAACTGTAAATATTTGTAACTACAAACTCAAAATTTGTAAGTCACCTATCCCGTAGTTCCCTGTTTTGATTTTGTGCATACAAAAACTAATTATAAATTTGGAACAATATTATGGCAAAATCAAAGTTCTAAAAGTTCTACGAAACTCTCCTACAGATACCAGTGATACCACAGATATTTAAAAATAACTTACTAATTATTGAAAGATATGAATAAAAGTATTTAAATTTAGCGGCCAACTTAATAGTGCTCTATAAGCTTAATTATATAAACTATAAATTTCCTTTAATAAAAATGTATATATATTTTTATAAGCACATAGATCAAAAAATATATATATAAAATATATCGCAACGCAAAACCCTTGTGATAAGTTATCACTGAAAATAAAACGTTAATTTATCAAATATGTATTCCAGAATACAAACCTTATATTTTGGTGATAATAATCAAATATCACACGTGATATTTTATCAAACGATCTCGAGAATAAGGCCACAGGTAATATGATCGTTAGATAATCACTATATCAAATGATTAAGTAAGATTTAGTATTTAGATATTCAAGATTATTTAGAATAAATTAGAATAAATGCAGAAAAGTTAATGTTAGACTAATATGTACAATACATATTGAACACATATGATAGATTTACGATTATCTATAAATATTGCTATTACCATTGATCGAGTATATAATTTTATACATTTTTATCAATACCTGCTGTCATTGGTATTATGTAAATAATTAATTAACTGATTTGCAACTATTAAATATTTGTTGTCTTATATTTATAGTCTGTTTTCGGTCTTAAAATATAAAAAACCCAACATTTTCAATGTTAAAAAAATTTTAAATATGACACTTGAAAGTACATTTTACAGTATAATAGGTCATGATAAAAATATTGATATTTATCTAATGTTTTATTTTAAACCATCATCAAATTTGGATAGTGATAGGTATATTAGATATATTATAATATAAAAATTAAACATTTAGAATTTAGTTCATAGAAAATATATACAAAACTTTTAAATTAATATTATACTATTATTGAACTTATTTGACATTTCTTCATATGATTATCATTAAGCAGTAACTAATATTTGGTAAGATAATTACTAAACATTATGACGTAAATTAAACATTATATTAATATAACTTATTCATACTGTTATGGACAAAATAACAAACAACTTTTAAAAAAACTCCCCATACATAATATAAAATATATATGAAATGTTGATGTTAGATAAATTGATGATATGTTGAATAACCAGAAATATAAATAAAATAACTTCATGTCAATTAAAAATATTTCGCATTGTAAATATGATTCAAAACAAACACTAAACATGACGAATGGGGTAAAAATTAATAAAACAGAGGAATGCACATGAATCGGAAAAATAAATGTATTAGCAATTCGCTGTCAAATGTTAAATAATTCATTGAAACGTTTATTAAATTACCTCTAACTTGATTGCTTACCTACTTTTTATGTCAATATAACTGTACAATCGGTAGGTACATAATTTGAGTTCACGTGCTGAAAATAAAAAACTATGATAAAATGATCATTTAAATAATGCCTTAAATAGCATGACTTTTGTAACAAATTTTATTTGAACTTAAATTTAAACAATACCACATTAGGTTTAAATCAAAACAATGTATACCCCCGTTTTGAATAAATAACTATACCTAATCGGGTCGGACGCTGTAGCTTGATAATGAGTCATCGGGAATTTAAATTCGATATCAAACGATTTTAAATTGTAAAAAAATACAATTTATTCATGCTCGATATAATTTATCGTCAATAATTATATTTTTATTGTTTGTGACGTGACACGTTCCTGTATAAAAAAGATTGTACGTGACAACCAAGTCGTTTGGCAGTTTTTTTCTTGATCATCTCGCCAATTCGTCTAAATACAATATTATGTATATTTACAAAACGCGTGTACAGTTAATGGTGTACGTTTTAGGTATTCATTTCGGTTAAATTAATTAGTTTCGAATGTGGTTATTTAATATTATTTCAGATTCAAAACTCTAAATCCTCATTTTTAATGGAACCAAGAGAATCGTGACAGTTCCATTAGATTGGTCGACGCTTGACAGTAGTTAAAATGTATATACTGTAAGAACGACAATAAAGAAACGGCATTATAAGAATATTGTACTACAGCACGGACTTATCGACATTAAATAATATGTTATTATCATGGTAAATGAATTCAAACCAATTCTTGGTCTGGAAAAAATATCGCGTGTGGTAACTACGATTGTATAAGAAGAAGGGAGTAGAAGGGCTTCAGGTGGGCAGGAAGAGTTGTTGACCATATAATAATAACATAACGAGCATCATAATACAATTTTGCGGCGAAAAACGACGACGACAGCTAGCATACACACGCAACAACGTTCAAATGCCGTTATTATTATTAACAATAATAATTAATAATATAATATTAATAATAATAATAATAGTTTATAAAGATGTGTCTCATGCAGACAATCGAAAAACCGTGATATAGGTCTCACCATACAACACAGGCGGCAGCCAGTGCTCTTGTTGTTGGTTTGGTTGTTTAACACAGACTGACATTTATAATATCACCTTGTGTGTTTATAAACACATATTATGAACTGTGTACACGTAATATAAAATGGTGTGAATAGGAATATTTAGATAATTTTACCATAAATACTGATATATTTGGGCTACATAGTTTTTTAATACATCAAAATGCTGATATGTTCATTCAAAATATATTTATTGTTAACAGATTATTTTATTTATTTTTCTAAATTTTCTGTTTCTAATTTTCAAAAAATGAGGTTAATAGAAAAATATATGGTATTTGTACATGTGTATATTTTTATTCAACAAACTGATAGATGAATAGAATTAGATTGAACGGTTGAACAATAAAATAATATCCTTTGATTATTCAAAAATCATAATAGTTGACAATCTATAATGTGAGGTACACATATTATTATATACTACCATTTTTCATCACACGTGTTGGAAACTAAAACATCAATCTGACAGAAACAATAATAAAGTTTTGGCTTTCATCAGACTCGCAAAGTTGTCATTCTTCCCTCTCCCACCAAAACAATCATAAATATAAATTTGCGTAGACACGAGGGAGAGGGGGCCGACCGTTACGTGGAGGATAATATTTTATTCTATGACGGGTATAATGAAGATATTATTATAATAATACTGTAATAATTATGTATCCACGATATAATACTCATCCAGTTTGGGATGACACGATAGCTTATTTGGGGACTTGTAAGGTCGATTCCGTAAACATATCGCCGTGAGAAAGACTTAATAACATTATTATCACGCAAACTTCACCGTCACTGATGACGTCACGTGTAATATAGAAATATTCCTATGTGACATCAAACCCATTGTCATAACTTATATTCTCGAGGGACGAACGCCGAGCTTCGACAAACGGTGTTTGATATCAAAGTGTTGGTGATGGCGGTAAACTCGTGAGGTGGTGGTTGGACGATAATATTTTGATATTGTTCAAATAGCGGCGTTTTAATTAAAATTGTATTTGAAAAATGTTTAATCACCACCTCGCTCGTATATACAGGCTGGATACTTTATTAGCCATGGTTACTCCGTAATGAAAGTATCAGAAATTATTTTAATATAATATATACCTTAAACACATAATGTATGCGAAGAACACCGTCAAAAAGGTTCAGCGTGAGAACTCACACACTTTGCCTGTTACGGACAGGTGGCCTTTTTAATACACGGTTTGGAGACAAACTTTCCCTTTAAGCCAACAAAATTTGTTTAAAAAGCCGGAAATCGGCCTCTTCTTTGGTTTTAGTTGGTATATACGTAATATACCTATGTGTTATAGCACTGTTTTAATACTATCTCAATACTACGGATTTATTTGTTAGGCCTACACCACTACAATAGGGATACCGCGGTTCATTTTGCTGGTGAACATTCAACGAGTCTCCATAAACCAACTCCACTCGCCAATGATATTAAAATTATAGTTACGATAACTTTTCACTCCATTTTGTAATCTTTTTGAGTTTATTGTGATGCCTCTACATTCGACGGCATTTGTTTGAGTGTTTTTCAACATAAACTAATTTATGAACAGCAATATGCTGCTTTCTTTCGAGAATATATTTAAAACCTTATAGGCACTAGTAATCAATTTGTTTTATTGGTTTAATCATTTTCAACAATAAATAAAATTTGATAGAACAGATAGTCGTTGACATCCGCTGATGGTATCCACATCGGTTGTCAGCATGGGTGATGGTCCGGGAAAATCTATACAATACAATAGTAGTACAATAGTAGTATTGAGACTGATGATTTACAATTGTAGATGGGGAAATCAGCGTGAATACGGACTTTAATAAACAATTCTAATGGAACTTTGGAAGCAATTCCAAAATGGAGTGTTATAAATCGATAGTGTAACTATGATCATGGTCGACAGCCCTGGTAAAGAATATTTGTAGATAGTGACTCAGCAATTGATTGGCAATTTAGATTCTAGGTCACGTTTTCCTCCGGTATTTTTTTTTTTTTTTTTTTGGCCTAGTTATTGGTGAATTGCGTCATCGTCGGAGAAAGATAGCGTGTTGCATAGGAGGGCTGTGTGGAGCGTCTAGTTAAATGTTTATGAGACCATTCTTATACTACACATTTCATTCTAAATCGTCTTCTTTTCTTTTCAATGGTTTGATAAGTTGAAGTTTACAATTCGAAGATGTTTGAAGAAGTGACTATTGTATTTATATTAATATTGCTAGTAGAATCTACATGCCATATTTCTTCCTGTCTGTGAGAGATAATTAGAGTTGGTGAATGTTTATTTGAAGGATTTTACATGATTTATTGATTTCCTATTTTGTACGACGAAGATATTACGTGGATTGCGATATATTGTAGGTACTGTTTTCACATTGTATACAAGTTGGATTTTTGATTATAAATAATAAAAGTAATTTGAATGAAAATTTCAAGTTTTCATAAATTATGTTTAAAAATCTAGATATTTGTTATAGTTTTTCCAAAGTCGTTTAACTATTATCGTGAAATGAACTAAGGATTTATATATTATAAGCGTATTCTCCTTAGCTATGACTGTTGTTCATTGGCTAAGTGAGTTACTGGTTTCTGATTGTAGAGAGTCTCATTAGTTTCTGGTTCATACATGCAAAATATGATTAACTGTTATCGCTCTGTGTTTATTTCTACCCAATAATGGGTAAGTACGGATTGTTTGTAATATGGATTTCTCTAAAGTGCAGTGACCAGCGTTTGTTAGATTAGTATGTATATATACAATATACATATATAATATATTATATACTATCATATTCTCAGCTGGAACTAGTTTTAATATAGATAATAGGGGTGTAACATAACAATTTGTTACACATACCAACGTACTTCGTTATCAAAAGAGCACAACATGTTTATTTTTAATAAGACAAAAATACAACATTTAAATATACACTGATCAATAATTTTAATCAGTCCAAATAAAACAAAACTTATCGAGTACCTAGTTAACTGAACATCACTTGACCAAATTGGTTAGGATAGTATACTGTAAATCAAACATTGAGTAAATAATCTCTTTTATTTTAATCCTATTTAGTTTTATACAAAATCTAGATAACAATCTTATTGGGATATAATGAAGAATTTTTCGGCTTTGTAATATTGTCACGCATTTTGTTCGTAATATTAAAATGTATAAAACTTCAAATTATATACAAAAATAACCAAAACACTTGGTTCAATACTAAACCAATTATACGACAAACCATTAGGTTATCCTCTAACATAATGATATTTTAATTCATTCGACATTTACCAATTCCACTGAAACTAACTTTTACAATACTAATGGGATAACAATATACTTCATGGACTAATTTGATTAAATTAACAATCTACTAACAACAGTTTAGACTACGATAAAATTGATTTAGAATTGAAAATGTTAAGGTCAAATACACATTTTAATGTGTTTAGATTTTATATAGTAGCCTACCACGAGATCTTTTGTGACTCACGACGAATTGATTTGCTGACTGCATCTGACAATCGAAAATAAAAGCAATTTACTTAGCTTTTACGTCATGTTCATAATGAAATGTAATTCAGTCAGGTTTTATTTTAGAAAATTAATTTGTTTCGTAGATCAAAACTAGTAGATCAGTATTGATCAAAACTATTAGCTCAATATAAATCCTGACATTAAATTTATTTAAAAATTAATATAGGTATAACATACAAAATAATTCTAAGTAATAAAATCAATTATTTAAATTAAATATTAAATATTTTTATTTTATAGAATTTTTATATTAAAATATGATTTTTTTTTTAAGTTCTAAGTAGGAAGTATTGGATAAATTTAGATAAATCTTCGTTTTGCTTTGATAAACAAAATATGCACTGCGTTAATTAATTTGAATATCTCTCAGTAATTATTTTTAAACTTTTTGTTAAATATCATGTTGAAAGGAAGGCTGTTAATCATATATTACATTAAAGCATTCATACTGCATCATAAGCTAAGGTTACCGACTTTTCAGTTAATAATTATAACGCACTATGTATGTGTGTATGTTAATAGATAAATAGATAGCTAGATAACATAAAGCGTGACTCACAAACCATTTTATAGTTATGACTTTCAGTCTTTTAATGTATATTACATCATATTTATGAATATTTAGATTTTTATACTATTAAAGATTTATATACTGCGGAAATATAAAACAACAGAACTACATAATCCTTTTTTCAAATTACACCATACATTTAAAAATTTGATAAAGTAGTTTCTGATTTATTAAAATGTGTTTACCTCCTATAAGGATAACAACCCTACTATTAATGGTTTTTTATAAAACTCTAAATATATTTTATTTAAGCCTTTTCATTAAATTAAAAAAATTACAAAATATTAACAGATTAATGTTAATATAATGTGATATATATCACAGATAATGTGAATCATTGTGATTCACTAATATTTATATTTACAGTATTATACTATAAAATCGACTAAAAATAAAATATACCTAACTCTATTAAAATAAATTATAGTTAAACGATTGTTGTCCTAGTACCTCTATAGTATAGAGTATTTTTTTTTTTTACAGCAACATTGGGTGTGGGGTGATGTGGTAGAGGTTGTTTTGTGTATTTATTTGTAGATTTTTAATTCGGTAGTTTGTAATACGTATTTGTGTATGTGTGGCAAGAATATATTGCTGAAAATCATGGATGAGTGACCATCCGTGAACTAGCAACTGTGGCAGGTAAGTACCTATGCTCAATGCATTTCCGCAGATTGAACGTACGCCCGCGACTCATCAAGCCACACAATAGACCTATTATAAACATTATTATTATGTTTAAAAACTTGAATTTTTATCTAATGGGTATTATCCAATGTCTACATTTTTACAGGCCACAGCATTCATAAATATTATCAAACACGTTACGTCAATGTAGCGAAATTGCCTATATAAGACGCCGCGTTAACTTATAGTAGTTGAAATTATAGTACAAACCGAATGAGCGTAAAATTTAATTTTTTTAAACGCGGTTGCGTATATTTTTTGGATGACAAAGTAAAATTTTAATACAACTAAATTCATCACGGTATAGGTATCAACATTTTGCTGTTTTCAATAATTGTCTAATTTAATTTAAATTCTTTAGCAAAATTTAAAGTGCAAAAATGTATTTATCATATTATTTATCATCAAACTCCAATTTAGGTACTCAATAATCACTTTCGTATTATAGCATTATAGTTTAATTTAAATCTTAGAATATTTCTATAATATAATATTTTAAGATATTCACTTAACATTTCTTCTTTACAGTATTATTAAAAAGCAGTAGCCACTATTGTTAATATAGTGGCGTAAATAGCTTTGTTCATTTAACGATTAATATAATTTTAATTTTTGTTAGAATATAAAATCATAGTTGCATACATTTTTGATTTTAATATTTTAAGTAAATTTTGACAATAACGAATAGATAATACTTTTTACATTATTCATTCTTAAAATATCTAGTATTAAAATCGAAAAATCGAAATAAAACAAGAATAATGATCAACACGATAATTTCTAAACGCAGCTTTAAAAATTTCAGTCTTATATATATTAAACACAACTAAACAACAAGAAACATAATTATGCATTAAATAGTATTTAAAAGTAGTTTGTGTTCATCGCCCGACCGTGCAACACGTGTGCTTCGCATTGTACCGCATTTATAGCTGCAGTAACACAACTTTCTAGCGTACAGGTAATATGATTATCATTATTGCATTAATTACGCCAATTAAGTAATATCTTCATACCCAAAATGGGTGATAAGTCTATTTCAACTAACTATATGAACAATACAGGAATTTTTTCCCAGCTCATACGTAATAATACCACTTTTGCAGAGTTAGTCTCTAGTGTTACATTACCGAAAATGAACTAAGCAATTGTATTTAAATAATTGAATTCTATTAAAAACATCAAACAAATCAAATATATCACTGCAATCAGTAAAATTACACCCGCAGAAAACATACAATTTGTATTACGTATTTCAAATAATAGGTTTTGCGTTTTTTTCAACAGCCATGCTGTCATGGAGAATCTTCTTAAAACCCATTCCTCAATTCAAGTCAATTAAATTGAAATTCTTATTCACTTATAAACGCTTCCAAAAGAATCATTCTATCAAATGTTTATCCTACAATTCCTAATCAACTTATATTAAATGCGTTACATGAACTAGGAATTAAACTACTTCCAAAACTTCTCTCACGAAAGCTAGATTTTCAACAGAACAATTTTCACATATACTAAGCTTCAAAAGACAAGTATATACTAACCAGTATAGTGTTTTCAAAGTACCAAACTCAATCGGAGTAACTGTAAAGATCACCATGTTCAGAATTTTCATTACTGATTATACCATAACCTGCTTTAATTGTCATCAAACGGGTTACTTTCAGTCAATGTAAAAATGTACCTGACCAAATTAATCTTATTGATGAAACTGAAACCTAAAAATGAAACTGATTGTAATGTTTATTATTAAACAAATACAATCCGATCTCAATATTTTTACAAAAAACAATTTTTATTAACAACAAAGTCGGCTCCCTAAAAAACTACACAACATATTATATAAATCTGACTAATGAAGGTAAAACTAGTGGTAGGATGGCAACGCATATCAATTCAAGTTATGACTCAGAAGGAATTTCCATTAATACAAATTTAGAAGTGCTCGACGTATTAACCAAAAATCCAATTACTATTTGCAATATATATTTACCCATTTCTTAAGATTTCGATCATTGAAATATTCAAAACATTAATTAACTGCCCACATCTTATTTTCTTTTAGGAGACTTCAACAACCACAGTCTTTAATATAACTTAGACCATCGAGGAACATTAATCGAACAAATACTCTACAGCAACAACAACCTCAACTTACTAAACAATATCTAACCTACAAGAGTTAGCTCAAGTAATGGATATCTTTCTGCCATCGACCTAGTACAAACGGTGCTAACCGATATTCTAGAGATAACCAATGTAATAGACCAGTTTTTTTTCTCCAACAGTAGCAATTCTAGTTTAAATCCTGACTCTTTGAAATTTAAAAAAACTCAAGAAATTATCAGCTTACCAGATTATTTAGCAACATTAAACCAATGTTTAATGATTATCAATGAACCTACTACAATGTCAGAACTTATCTCTAGTTTACTAGGAAATTTTAATAGTTGTAGACCTGACAAAATTCCGTTCTCATTTATCCAAAACCTCTCAACTAAAGGTAAAAATCAACTCCTCTAGTGTATAATAATGTTTGGTTGTCCGGAAATATTCTAACGATGTGGAAAAATTCTAGCATTGATGGGGATTATTCCAAAAAAAAAAAAAAACAAAATCAAGAAAAAAATAAGCTTCAGGATACCGTTCTATTTCGGTATTGTGTAACCCAACAACCACGTAGAACACTCGAAATAATAGTCTACAACAGGCTTAATTGGTATGTACAAAGAATTAATCTATTATTTCCAAACCAACATAGGTTTAGGAAATTTCACTCCACAACAGACTGTCATGTCCAAATTAAAAAAGAAATACTCGAATCGTTTGTCGAGAAACAAAACCATGATTCTCGTTAGCTTAGACCTTCAATAATCATACGAGTATACGACACAGTTTGGCATCAATCGCACCATAGAGTTTTGAATATACTGAGCAAATGGAATATCAATAAGCAGTTGCATTAATTTCTAGTAAGTTTTCTAAATTAACGTTCTTTCCAAGTTAAAATACGATAAATTACTATATTTCACAAAAATGTGTACTTGAAAACGGAGTCCTCCAAGGTTCCCCTTAAACATTGTCTTTTTCGAAATTGCCTAAAAATTCTGTCGAAGTGGTATTTCCACTCAGATTTTATCTCCTCACCCGAAAAAACTAAATGTATCATGTTTTTCAATAAGAAAAAAATCAAAATTCATCACCAAAATTATTTTTAGGAAACACTCTTTTGCCTTCTGTGAACTGCATAAAAATCTTAGGTCTGATTTTTGATAGCTAACTCGCCTAGAAAACTTATATAGTCGAAACTAAAACCAGAGCAATCAAAAGTATAACTTACTATCCTAAAAACATTATGCCATGCTGAATGGGGCGAAAAAAGTATTGTCTTAACTAACTTATATAGATCTCTAGTTAGATCAAAATTAGACTACGGATCAATATATTATAACAATGCCAACTCCAATATTTTAAAAGCGATTGATATAATTCATAACAATGACCTAAGAGTAGCAACCGTAACATTTTGAAATAGTCCAATTCCAAGTATTTTATCCATTTCCGGAGAACCTCCCCTTCACATTCACAGAATTAAATTATCTCTAAATTACATAGCTATAGAATATGTTCTATCATCTCCAGAAAACTCAACATTGCCATTTTTAATTCAAAATCGTCATGCTAGTATATTCCATATTTCCCAACCTTGACCTATAGGTACAACAGAAGAATTATAAACAAAATTAAATGAAATTAATTTAGTTTAGTATTTTTATTTATTTTTTTTATAAAAGATATTTTTCGATATTCATACATAAGAATGATATTTTTGATATTTGATCGAATTACTTACAATAATTCTTATGTTGTCATTATTATAAATACTATTTGTATTTCATAAGTTTCAAAAATGTAATCAATATGTATAATGTATGATATAATGTAATTTTTTTTTAATAATTTCTATAGTTTTTCTATTTTTACTTCAACGTTTTTTATATACATTATTATAGTACTATTTTACATCATACATATTAATTGTTTCACAAGACTATCATTTAAATTATATAAACGTATGAGCATATTATTGTATGCTATACACTTAAATATTACTAGTACTAAAATCGGCAACTAACTAACAAGAGTATATTTAAACTAATCGGACGTTGGGTGCAAGTATGTATTTACAATTTTGAATTAATTTACTAATGATAAACAATGCGTTATTGTTTCGTAAACTTTTAACAAAATCTATAAAATAAAATCAACCCGAGCTTATTGAGTTGAACCAAGTTTAAGTTTTAATAAGGATTTGGTTAACATCGTGAATAACGTAATAAATGTTTGACCATTCAGATAGTTCATAACAATAGTATATAAAACCAAATGGTTCACAATCGTTTATTCGTTTATGACCAAATTTCAATTACTGAAGTTTCAGAAGACATCCGATAGATTTTTATGGGTTATTCTGTCTATTGAACGAACATGAAGCTATAATAATCAAACAAATTCATTGAAATACATTTTCGCATACATTTTGTTCACCTCGTTGTTAATGCTTGACAAGATATTTGCGTTTCAAATACAAGTACGTCTAAAAGTGGAATTTAGGTCAAATGATTATTTACATTTTTGTGTGATCAATGTTATAATTGGTTGTACAGGACTTATTATTTTTATGTTTAAAGATTTTTCCAAGTAAACGATTGAAATGATAACACAGTTAGTGTACGAAAAATTTTAATTTGTAACTCTCAATATAAAATATAATATACACAGCAAAACGCATACTCTCATTAAACATTTGCATCATAGATAAATAAATATATAGTTATTAATAATAATAATATAGTAATTAGGTACATAGTTATTATTTATTCAATATAAAATATATTGATGGAAAATGAAATGACCAATATAATTTTATCCAAGTGATTTACAAGTGATTTATAAGAAACTTAAAGAATCTACTTCAAAATCAACTTTTAATTATTCTAAAACAAGAATATTTTACCCATGATAAAACAAACTATCAAATGTAATTAACTAATTATTGTTATGGAAATTGATTTCTAATTAATATAAAAATAAATTTAAAAATGATACAACTTAGTAGTTTTATATAATTATACATTTATGTCCGTTATAGTTACTTAATTTATGCTTCTTTTTAAAGTTTATCAGTCAGTAAGACTATCTCGATAAACAATATCCCTCCTCCAACCATCCCAATTAGGTGCACTTGTTTTCTAGTCTGGTCTTTCATTTAGTGATTTTACATATTTTTTAATTAAATCTTCCTATCTTCAACGATCTCCCAATTAGGAATTTTCCTATTGGATTTTCATTCATAACCATGCGTAAGAGTTGATTGCGGCTTCACCACACATATCCAGCTTACTATAATCTTTGATTCCTGATTAGGTCCAATATTTTTTGGTTTTCGGAAAATTCCCTATAACTCATTTTCTTCCCTTGCTCATAGGTCTAAAAAAGAATTTTTCTTTCAAAAAACATCAGTTTCTTTTCATAAGGTCTCCTTAGAAATTATTCTATATTAATATACTTATATTACGTAAATGATTTTTGTGTTTTATTCATAAAAAAATTGTTTAAAAAACTGTAAAATTTGTTACCTATGATAGCATGCACTAAATCAACACTAAACTTGTAAATGTTGATATTAATTTTCTCTATCAGTATTATAATATTATTTTGTTTGTCTTATTGTTTTCAACATTTTTCATCAGTTTAGTGTAAAAAATGTACTATGTTAATTTATTATTATTATTTACCTAACAGATAAGAATCTAGAATGATGGAATTATGTTTCAGAATTGATTTTTAAACATTTTGAGTTTTTATATTTATCAACTAACTTAGTTATAACAACAAAAAAATCATCATACACAGCATTATGTTGGATGGTCAAGTCTTAATT
The DNA here is from genome assembly GCF_037042655.1 of Diuraphis noxia. Lineage (NCBI taxonomy): Eukaryota > Metazoa > Arthropoda > Insecta > Hemiptera > Aphididae > Diuraphis > Diuraphis noxia. The sequence continues at coordinate 54,564,020 of NW_028301712.1, forward strand.
TAAAATCTTGTATGTACTATTATTGTTATATTTGGTGCTGGAAGGTGTTAAAAATGCAACAAAAAAAAAAAGCGTTGTAATCTATACAACACATTAATGGGAAAACTAGTTATTAAATAGCATGATGGTGATATTCACCAAATATACGAGTTTTTAAAACATAAAACACTATTTAAATTTATGTGACACATGATTTTAGGTAGAATTTTGTGCACAAGTATATTCTCGTAGGTATATCAGTTTTCGTTATAACTATTCGCTAATAATAATTTTTAAAAAAAAAAACAAAATAAATTATATCTTTATATAGAATTATTATGTGTGATAGTTTTATTTCATTGTAGATTGTTCATTATAAACCCTCTTATATTGTATCTTATAATCTATTACAATGTTATTACGTATAATACATCTGTGGTCTATTTAACATAATGTGAAGCGCTGACGCACGTTTGTACTTACACAGCGAAGTGGTAAATGAAGCAGATCCATCCGCACGGGTGTTCGAGGAACACGTAGACCTTCTCTTGGAACGTCTTGCCCTTCCGCTGGTGGAACACGTACTTGGCCTTGAACGCCTGATCGATGGGCAGGTAAATGGGGTAATACGGGTCGGGGACGCCGGGCGGAGCGGGCGGTTTGGCATCGCCGCCGGCGGTTACCACCTCGACAATGGCCGCATCGTCGGCGTCGCTGCTCGGCGTCGGCGGGTCGGCAAAGTCCTCACGCGGCTGCCGGCGCTTCTTTAGCGGCGTGGGCACCCGCCGGTGGTGCGCCTCGCCGAACCTGGGCATCCGCCTGTGGTGGTGCGGCGGCCGGACCTGTTGGTCAGGTGCGGCTTCCTGCTTGCCGCCGTCAAACCGCTGTTGCCGATGCCGCTCGTCGTTGGTGCCACCGTCCTCTTGCGGCTGGCCACCACCACCGCCGCCACCGACTCCACCGGCGCCTCCCGCACATCCAACGCGTGGCCGTTGCTGATGCTGTTGTTGTAGCTGTTTCAGTTCGGTGGAAGCGACCCTGTTGATGACGGGCGATCCGCCCGCCCCCCCGTTTCCTGTTCCACTGCCGTTGCTTCTCAGTGACACTTCCCTGGACTTGCGGAACAGCTGCACCTCTTCGGCGCGGTTCATGTCGACACAAAACGGCCACGCCAACATCCGGTGGCCGCCGTGCACATGGTTTTCTGAGCGCGGTACGCCTGGCCGCCGCACTCACGGTCTGTGGGTGACATTGTGTGACGTCATGTCAGCTTCAGTGTCAGCGTCGGATTCAGTGTCGGTGGCAATAGTGGCTACTGAGACAACGTTTGCAGTGGCTGAGGCTGAGCCGGAAGCGGTGCGAGTCGGGCGACTGCGGAAACGTCAGAGCACAACCATCCGTATACCCGCGTGATCCGCGACGCGCGTCGCAAATCCGGAAATATAAGTTTATTTTCCGTCAAACCTAATATCAACAACCATACGTTACCATCACGACAATTTATGATGGTCGTCTCGCATTGGTTTACCACGACCGTGAACCTTAATATGGGTAGGCATAATATTCTTTGAACCTATGTACAATTGTATCTAAATGTGAATATCGACGAATGTACACTGTAAGGACTTAGTTTAGACGCTAATTTCGGTGAATTAGAAAAAATAATAATTATAATATTCTAATTTAACTGGTATTTACCATAATGTAGCTGCGGTAAATATAAAAAATCAATTCGATTGTTTTCTGTTTATTTACACTATATTAAATTGTTTTGGTTAGATATAAGCAAATTCCTACGTATTTCAATTTTAGAAGACATAAAATAATGTGCCATTTCCTATACCACTTCAAATTAAACAGACATTTTACAAATATTCTAAGAAAAAATAGTAGGCTACTATTCAAAACGAAAAATCAATGTTGCACCAATTACCATGTGTGATACAGAAACACGTGGTAATTAAAAAAATGAACTCAAATATTTTTAACTGAGTTAAATATACTATTTTTTGACTTATTATCACACAATTACATTGACCTAACTTAATTAAATCTAGTTAAATTTCAAAATTTGCCTTTATCGGTTTTTGATCGTGGCAACCGTCTAGCTCGATATGATTTCCTTTTTTTTATAATTTACGACTTTTGTACTGTACAACATTTATTGGTTGATCAAATTGTTCAGAATTAGGTTCTCCCAATCTTTGACATATAATGTTCACATAATTCATAAACTATTTTACGCACAATTTTCGTAAACATAATATCTAAGAAGGTGGACGGAAAAATAATTTTTTCTTAACCATTCTCCGTTCGACAGATGCTGAACTAAGAGCTTTATCGATTTACGCCTCAGCAAGATCAATCGATATATATATTATGGATATTATGATAGTCTATGATCGAGTTAAATTGATCACAATTTGAGTTTAGATAATAAATATATATTGCATATCGCAAGAATGGTAATAAAACTAGTATTTTGGTTGCAATAGTTTTACTAACCATTTACCACTTAACTATAAATATAGAATGCATATCGTACATAATCAATTTTGTATATTGCAAAGTCTCTCATTATTAGATCCAGCATTTATATTCCATTAACTATATTTTCATTGAAATAATATAGATAAAATATTAAAACAATGTTAGCTATTATTATTAATACTAATATGAATTTATGAGTTTTTTTATAATCTAGAAAAATTAAAACCGAATCGTTTGGTACTGTCCAATAGTGGGATAAGTTTTTCGGTTTAATTAAGTGTTCAATATTTACAGTTCAGTAAAATTTACGCATATTTACATGATGAAAATTTAAAAGTATGGTCCACGTTAAAGCTTTAATTTAAAGAATATTTCTGGAATGAAATTCAGCATGTGACCTAGACAGTATAGACCCATCAAATGGCCAAATATTACAGAGTACTCAGAATGCTCTCGGTCCAAGCCACAATAATGATATATATATTAGTATCATCCAAGCGCATATTTTGATAAACCACATGTGTCCGGACTTCAAGTAATTATTAACATATTTCTAGTTTATAATTGATGAATGGAGCAGTACACCCGCGCACATAAATTCCAATATACCTAATATTATTATGTTAAGTTTTTTTTCATATAGGTCCCTATTCAAATATTTTTGTCTTTAGATCAATATACAAACTTAAGTTAAACTGATAGAAAAGCAATATTTTAATCTTTCAGTGATTATTAAATTATATTTTTCGATAACTATTTGTTGAATATTTATAACGTTAAATTATAATTCACACAAGTCATATAAATACCTGTCAACCAAAATTATACTCTTTTTATACGACTATTTCTTTAGAAAGATTATGCCTTGTTATAGGATATGGACTTAGAAAAACATATATATTACGTTATTTGAAAAAAAAATTATTTTAATAAGCCACTAACTTAAATAAATTGCTTCTGTCAGAATATATATAATATTTTGATTAAACAAAGTCAACTTATTTCCTGTTAGTTAAATTAAAAATTAAAATTTTAAACATAACTTCAAAGAAAGAAGGTTGATTTTAAATGGAAATCTTTTTTGAAATCATAAAGAGTTTGGTTATCAAACGAAAAAAGCAATATTTATTCTATATTTTATGTTCAATACAATGTGAAATCTTACCAATTTTACCTATTTTATTCTGTAGTTTTTATTTAAAATCAATGTTATTGTCCTAGTTCAATAAACAATTAATAAAAATGGAAATCTTATGTATTTAACTTTGTCTGAACAATAAACTTCAAAAGCCACAATAAATAACCATATCCTGCAGCCATATTTTAATAGTAAAAATATGGATTGTCAGATTATGTAAATCGATTGAGTTGATTTTTTCATCATCTTTACAACTAAGCTCTAATTATAACTAGCTAAATTTATATGACTAGCACATTAGATTTCTACTTTTCTACCAAAATTATAATAATATGTAGTCTATCAATATTTCAACTAATAAAATGTTTTATTACAGCTTCTCTCGTTCTCAAAAAAAAAAAAAAAAAATGTACATTTTCTGAAGAAAAATGTTCTTATACCTTTAGAAAATTATATTTCAAAGAAAACTCGAAACACTGACAAAGGCCATTATAGTAATATGTTAAGTAAAAAGTTTTTTATCTTTTGTAATTTTGTTTTCATTTAGTGCTGTTATCGCTTCTCACTGGTTAAACTGAATAACGCTCTTTAAATAAATAAAATATGGCCCAAGGTTATAAGTGTTATGACTATCACAAGTACACGTTGAATATTCAATAGACATTGTTTAAACTTTTATGTTTTAAAATGTTAAAAATACATAATGACAAAAATTAATAAATGTTCCGTTATTTCTCATCAATAAGATAACTCGGAATTTCAAAAATAATAAGGTACCTATCATGAACAAATTATTACATAAAACACAAAAATATATGTATTTAATTTTGTATTACTAATTATTATGTTAGATTAAGATTTAATTGAGTACTTTTTTTTCTTTTTTTTTTTGTAAGGGGAACCCGTGGTATGGTAGGAGTTATTTTTGTGTATTTGTTTGTAGGTTTTTAAGTGGGTAGGGTTCAAGGGTTGTAACACGTGTTTGTATATGTGTGGCAAGGATATGTTGCTAAAAATCCCGGGTGGTCCCCCATCCGGTAGCTAGCAAGTGCGGCTGGTACGTATGGTCAGTGCATTTCCATTATTGCGCATTAAGCGTACGACCGCGCATCACCAAGCCATAATTTGGTACTTTACCTTAGTTTGACTTACATTATTATAATAGGTATTACTTTATTAAAGCTTTAAAATAATAAAATATATACGAAGTAGACTAAAAATATTTTTCGATGGAACTATTAACACAAAGCTTAATATTTAAAGATGTCAGAAATAAGTTCTAAAATAAATAATTCAAAGCACGTACCTATATGATTCTAATACAGGATTTTAGGTCAAAAGACAATAGGTCTAAACATTGATTGTACATACCTATTCTTATAAATATACGCATTATCAAGTATTAACACATCCCAATGTTATAATATATAATATATATATTTCAATTCTTTACAAATATATTGTTCTTTTATAATGAATCCATAACTAGCGATTTTTTTTCTCATGTGTCGACACATAACGATCATTTTTTATCATACCTTCTATGACACTTATATTATTTTAAAAATTATTTTTGAATGCGTAAACAATATTATACGAAATATTGAATATGATAACCTACGATTGCGTACTTTTAATAACCTTTAAGAAAGTATTTGACTTGTTTACTATAAATTATAAATTTTAAGTATTTTTATAGGTATTTAAGAATTTAAGTATCACTATTTCACTTTCATATTATTTTACGGTAGGTTTTTTTAAATGACTAAATACACGAATTCATACATATTACATTTTAATTCTATATTAATCATAAATTTGGTATTGTAAGTAGATATTAAAATAGGATCTTACAGATATAAGTTTTCTTGTATGTTTTCAAGTTTTCAATGTTATTTCTCATCATTTTTTTAATGGATATCTCGATGAATATTATTTTTATATAGTAGTTAATTTGCTAAAGTACTATTAGAAGATGAAAAAATAAATAAACGAAAATAAGAGATAAATTTCAAATATTCTTTAGGTTGATTTAAAGAGAAGCTCTATTGTTATATTCTAACATAATTTAAAAATCAGTCTCTTCTTTCGTTCGTTAATGCATTTTATAAATTATAGCATTTACATATAATTCACAAATAATACATATTTACCATATTGTACACGAGAAAATTTAATTTTAATATTATATTTTTACTATATAATACGAGTATATTGTATTTATATTTAAAGATTATATATATTTGAAAATTTTAATCATTTTTATATTTTAAATTGATTAGTTAGAATGTATCAGGTTTGAATGACGTAAATGTACATTTAATATGAAAAACAGCGGAAAATGCATTTAAAAACAATATTATTGTTAACATAATATAACGATATCAATAACCGTTTTTGTGTTTCTTCATTGCACCAAGATTAAAATAAGGTTTATACACTAATCAAAATGGTACTAGAGATATTTCATCGTTTTCAGTATTAACATAACAGTTTAAATACTTTCTGAATAAAATCGTATCAATATCGTACTTATATACAACGAATAGCATTTAAAATTAAAAATAATAACTCAAATAGTTAATAATCTGTAAATATAAATATCAGTAAATATCCAAGAAAAGCATAAAAAGTTTTTTAAATTTATCCATACAACGATTTTATAACAAATGGTTTGAAAGTATAGAATTTTTATAATTTTTAAAATAACTTAATAATTTAATAGGTAAATAAAAATAATTCAGAAGTTATGTATAAAAATAATATGCTGTTCTTTGAGTAGAATATAAATTAGTCTGTTGAGAACTTCAAGTGCACAAAACTGACATTTATTTTGGGAAAATTATAGGATCAAAATGGACGCTAAGATTTGAGCAGGGTCAATTAATGTGACGCTGTGAAACATTAATTACACCGAAGAGAACCAGGGTTCTGAGATTCCACAGGCTGGTAATAAATAGCCTGGTCTTCAATAGATATCTATGAATAATGTTCTTCTAAAAGCAGCTAGAACACACGTTTAAATATGTCGTAGGCGAGGTGATATTTTGAGTAATACTTGTTTAATGATATGCAAGCTTCATTTAATTTAAATACGTCTACATAACTGTAACGAATGTACCAAACAAATTGAAATAGTAATATATTGTGACAATTTCGTACCAATAATAATCGGAAATGTATTAAGTCGTTCGACAAAGGAACTAAATAAAGATAATTTATGTAACAATATAAAAAAAAAAATTCGACTAACAAAAATAAAATACATTTTACTTGTAAACATGAAATTGTCTTTACCTATCTAGTGAATAAATAAAATTTCAAATAAATAAGAATGAGCTATAGCTATAAATATATAGCTATTGTATAGTTAGATAATTGAACTATTACTAAAAAATAATTAATTGTATATAGTTATATAATTTAGTAATAACTTTGTAATATTTATATTTGATACATTTAGTGAATTACATTGTATTAATTATTTCCTTTATAAACTTAAATTAAAATACATTTCTTTCCTCTCTTTGTCTTGTTTTATATATTATATTAATTGCATATCCTTCAATAATGTCTTCATAATAAAATATATTATTCTCTATTGCATAGGCAATCCACTAATCCATATTTATTTAAAAATTAAAAATATATGAGATTTACGTTTTATTTGTTTTTTCTTTGTTTAATTTTTAATAATAATAGAATGGTTATGTTAGTTTATATTAATATTGCATTAGTAGTAAAAAATATTAATAATAATGAAATTATCTTAATTTTATTATGAGTTTAATTAATATTAATATTTCTTTTGATTTGAATGAAGGAATATATAGGTCATTAGCAAACTAGACAGTGACATAAATTTACATATACTTACTATAAAGTAGTCAGGTAGGTACTTAATAAATTGTTTTCGAACTGATAGGTATATAAATTAAGAAATATTTTTTAAGTGATTAATAAAAGAACATAAAAAATTTAAAATAAAATTTATCGAAATGTTAAAATGTTGGTTTTAATATCATGGGTTACAATCAAAAAATTGAATTTTAGAAATATTAGAATGCATATTCTATTTTGTGATTGGTATTACAATACTAGCCATAGCAATAATATAACTTGTTTAATATGTATTTAGTTCATTTTATATTAACCAAAGGTAGGTCAACATAATATTGCAACACAATAATTAGTAGTCCATTTAGTTTGTAGTTCGCATCATTAATAATCGTTTAATCACTTATCAAAGTTGGTTGGAATTAAATAATGCGATTTAACTTTGTAATTTAATGGTATACTGAATAATAATTGAATATGTTATTAACGAATGGGCAGTAAACTTACTGGCTACCAATAAGAATACAATACTAGTATTTTATAGCTCACCAAAAAATACATTACATTCCACATGATTCATATAAGTAGATTAAAATTCAAACGAAAAAAATCAATATATTATAAATTGCTCTAACCTCAACAAAAAAATTTGAAATTCAAACATAAAATTGTTTATGAAGTATGCATGAGTAATTTATAAAAATCATTACTCATTGTTAAGGTTTTAGATTTTATTCAAATTTAAAAATATAATATAATTTAAAGTACAAACACAATTATTTACAATATGTTTACTAAGTTTATTAATTTAAACATCGAAATAATTTCTTTAAAAACGGTTAATATTTTTATCAAACGAATATATTCGGACTTTGTGTATTAGTGGGACTATTTGGTTTATGAGTTTAGAAAAAAAATTACAATATATTATCATAGTTTTTGTTAGAAATATGATATTTTTGTACCGTGCGTATTGTATGCAATAAACAAAAATACTGTTGATTTAATCCAAGGAAACTAATGTTCTTAAATAACTAATGACATAAAAACACTCGAGAAGAAATACATTACCTACTCTTACTGCATATTGCATTGCAGCACGTTATGATATGTTATTTTTTTAAAGGACCAGCTGTAAAAGTACGTGTGTTTTATTTTTGGAATTCATAGAATAATATTACGAAAACTACCTGTACTGTAATTCAACATTACAGCAGTGGAAAAATTTACAAAAATAAGTTAAAACATTAGAAATGTCTCATATTTCAGTATAGGTAAGTCTATTATTACACCAATTATGTGTCTAATGCCATGTATCCACAATTCACTAACAAATATAATTACCTACTCACTAAAACTGACAATTTTTATTATTGTTATTATTATGTTCTTTCTTGCAATTATATGGAAGACATATGTACCTACTAGCCAAAAAAATAAGTAAAACAAATGCGCAAGGGAATATACCGAATTCTGAAATTTATGAAAGTTACATTTGATAATTAGATGCTAACTTGAAACGATTCATTACAATTTTAGCAAGTAAAGAAATGTAAAATAATTTATCATAAGGTGAATAAGTTAAATAAAAATATATTTTATTAAACTGAATATCAAATATTGAATAAAACTGCAGTGAAAAATGTTTTAAAAATTTTTCCAACGTGGTATAATATAATATATTCTACATCATAAAGTTTCTATTATACTATGTTACACATAATGGTTCGTTATGAAAAAAAAAATTATCAAAATGTCTTCACTGTCATAATATATAAACACATCATAATCGTCGCACGATTCGTCAACTACACTGAATATTAATGATAGTATTTTCTTTGTAAACCACAATTTTATTAGTAGTATATTATTAAATGCATTATTCATGATAATACGTAAGCGCTTTAACTAAATCTATCATTTTTAAGTAATTTTTAATCAGAATGTAGAAAGTGAATCATATAGTATGAGTTATCACAAGTTCATGAATATGTATTTACCATTATAAACACGTGCATTTTCAAGAAACCTTCGGATAGATATATATATATAATTTAGACAACAGAAATGTATGTTTAAGTAATTCAGAAAAATCCTATCAACCGATTTAATTATAGCTCGATGATTAATTATAACAATAAATTACGAAAATCGCTGACGAAGAACTTGTACATAATATACCCCATTAATATCTATCTAGGTATCTAATTAGTATCGTGTCGTATATAATCATAATTATTTTAATAAAATGAAAGTTGTACAGTAAAAAAGTCGTCAAAAGAAAATATCGAGCCATCTTGTAATGTCTACAGACGATAATACTGTGTGTCAGTCCAATAATATAATAATATACCAATAACAACTACGAATGTGTGTGAATCTACGTTGAGCACTCGAACGTCGCGACGGGTTCAGTGAGATCTCGGCATTGTCCGATTCGCGTACACTGCGAAAACAATAACCATGGTCGTGGTCGTAATCGTGGCATCAGCGGTCGTCTCATCACCAATCGTCGATCGTATCATCGTGACGCCTTATAAAATCACGTCGGTGAAGTCCGTCTCGCATGTGATTTATAATTTAAAAAAAAAAAAATGTTTACGAACGAATCACGCACTGGAAAAACGCACACACATCTAGACGACGAACCTGATAGTAGACCGGCTGAGGGAGTGGGGTGATAAGTGGAATTCGGACGCGATGAAATATAAAACGACGACGACACTGCACCGGCGAATATGAGGGATTTAATTTTAAATTATAATATTGTTCTGCAACGATCTACGACGAAAATAGTTTTTATACACTGACGAGATGGTCAACGACGACTTCGGCGATCGTACACTGCGGGGTAGGGGTACGAACACGCCGGTCGGTCGAGCAACAGTTGTGCGACTGAATGGCATGAACGAGATGGACTCGGTCGACCGGTGGTGTGCGTACGCGCGGATAGTGGCAGTGTGTGTAGTCGCCCAAAGGAACGCGCGCCGCGCGACGGCGGCGCACTTTATACGCCGTCGCGTCGACGGCCTGTCCCTACGAAAACCCGCGACCCTTTTCGCCGAAAACCACCCTTCCGCCACAAAACACCCCCACCACCACAAACCACCACAAAACACCACAAATAGTTACCCCTCCGCTGCAGTGCACTATATAATATATACGTACAATGTACATATATCATTTAGCTGACCTCCTACAACCCGTTCGAGGAGAACCTGGCAATAAGAAACAAATTCACTGTTGTATTCTAAAATTTAAATATTTGATAATGTTTTGATGGTGTTTTTTGGGCCGTATCCATTTTCCTCCAAAAGCGAGATACCGTTTTCCTCCACTGACCATTTTCCTCCAAAAAAATAAAAAATAATTCTTGACCTTTTTCCTCCACTTTCCATTTTCCTCCAATAAATAATAAAGTAGGTAATATAAATAATTTATTTATAGCATAGAAAAAAAAATATTTTTGTCAGGTCATTATGTTTAATATAAATAAAATAATAAAATAGTTAATAGGTACCTATAAATAATTTATACATAGCAAAAAAAAAAAAAAAATTGTCAGGTATTATGTTCAATATAAATAAAATAATAAAATAATAAAATAGTTAATAAAAATAAAAATGAATTGAATATATTATTATATTTTTTTTAAATTATAGTACATTTCAGCGTATATATGCCCGTATGGAGTATATACGTCTTTGACACAACTTTAGTCGAAAATAATGTGGAGGAAAATGGAAACCAACCCTTTTTTTTATGGAGGAAAATGGTCATTGGAGGAAAATGGTATCTCGTTTTTGGAGGAAAATGGAACGGCCCGTTTTTTGGCGTCACGAGATCGTACTGAGACTCGAAGTTTGTTTTAATATACATACGTACCCATACGCAAATCTCAGAGAACGGAAGATGGTCTTTACATTCTTCTATTCTATTTGACTATCACCGTTTTTGAACACGACAGAAGAAATTCCGCTGAGAGTTGAAAACATTAAGATTATGCTGTACCCACATATTGTGTGTAGCGTGGAGGTTTTCGTCATTTTTAAAATCGCTACCCTCAATTATTTATTTTTTCTGTAATTCGACCACCTCTGCGAATAAAATAATGGAACATAGACCATAACATAAACCGGCTGTACCTAGTAAGTAGATTTGTTACGTTACGCATTTGTAAGACAGAAACAACACGAAATGTATACAATATCCTCTTTTCAGGAATAATATGAATGAGCAATTATCTACGTGGTAATGATTTATAATTATAGAATAAAAACCTTATATCACTATATTAGTAGGTAGGTAGTTAACTATATTAACGGAGTATTTCAGTGGAACGTGTAACACGAAATTATTATATTCAAAAACAGGAATGACATTCAATTGCACTTGGTTGTGAATTAATTATTCACGCCACACGAAAATCCAAATTGAAAATTATTGATTTGGGGCTTGATAAATTTGTCCTAGTACGCATGGCTTTTGAGCCATATGGTTTGGCTATTAATTTTAATGCAATCAAAATATTTCAGTTTTATGCTTTTAACATTTTTATGGACAGTAAACCTGAATTGATAGATTTAAAACTCGCAAGTCGTAACATAATATTATGAGTATCACCCTTTTCTAGTTAAATTGTCTAAATATATATTTTAAAATAGGTGTACGTTTTTACATTATAAATTCAAATCAATATTATTTATGAATATTTAAATCTAAAGTTCGTCCAAATTGGAATAAAAGAAAACAGAATACAAAACCAATAAAGTTAAAATCAAATCAAACTTCAAAATAACACGTCAACTGCGACTTTTTCAATCCACAGCAAAAAATATATTACAAGTGCGATCTTAGATACTTATTATACCATACCTACTGTGTCCGTCTGAAGGAGATATAATGTATTCTTCAATTTTCCCATGAAATCATATAAAACTGAAGTGTTTAATTCAAATAATCAATTAAATAATACAATTGTTGACAATATTAAAAGCATTCTTCTTTCTAAATTTTTATATCTTTTGTTAAAAGGCATCTGTAGGATAGTTCAAAGTATATTTCCGATAAAATTATAGAAAACAATAAATAATAAAAGATCATAATATTATTGTTATTTACTTTTAATTATAATTCATATCTTAAAGTAATTTTTCCTTAATATTTTGCAATTTCTAGATGAAAATAATGTCTAGTACGCGCATCCGTAATAATTTTATGTATGCATATAACCAGAATTTTACATTAAAAATGACAACATCAGTATTTATATTTTATGTCGTATATAAATAATATGATCTATATAGAAGTTGTTTTCGTAATGTTGAACGATAGTGTTAACGATCAGCGCAGCTCAATCATATTATATTATTGTACGTTTTCGATTTTACCACAATGTTTCAAAAAAAAAAAAAAAACCTTCCTAAAATCCGTACTTATAGTTCATATTAAAAAAATAATATACGAGATGATGTACATCTGACCATTCAGAAAACCTGAACGATCGATCGTATTCCGGGGGAAATGTTTTTATCAAACAAAGTAATGACTAATGAGCTGAAACATTAACAATGAATCAATTTTTTATGTCACCGAAAATTTATAAGAATTCACATGATACATTAACATTGTAGAACTTTTTAAAACAATCCTGGAAAAAAAGATAAAAATAAAGTAAAATCGGGAATGTGTACGTAAAACCAGATTTTTTTACACAAATTAATTTCATTTGGTTTTTGTGATTCAAAATTAAATTTAGAAACTTTATCTTTTTAACAAATATTTATTAAACCAATTTTCTAGAAATTTAAAAATATTTAATTCTTATTTTGGTGCTTAATAATCTAATATAAGTTCACGTATAAGTTTTTAATAAGCATTAGTCAATTTTTATAACTGTTTTAAGTTATAATTTTTATAAAATCAGTCTCAAATATGCAAATAATTTTGTAGTTAAAATTTAAAACTTAATTTTATATTTGTAAACGTAAAGAGAAACGTGAAAAAACGAAACGAGAAATCAAAACAACTTGAAACATTGTAAAAGTCTCACAACATTTGAGATGTTGATACTTTGTTTTACAATACAAAATAATATGTTTAGCTTAGTCATCTGAAAACTTCTGGTCTTTCATAAAAATATGTAAATGCTAGTGCCTACACATAATGATAACTGTATCTTAGTTTTTCCATTATTGTGGGTTATGCAAAATTCCCAGACAAATTTGATAGTTTCCTAATTTAAACACTAAAATTGTATACAATAACAAACTGCGGATCGTTATTAACTGCCTATATTATTTACAATGTTTGCGTAGGGAATAATATACATATACATTTCAGTAGATACAAAGTATATTACTATATACATATAATGTTGGGATAAGTGTATTTACATATTTTGAATGAAAATAAAATTGCATTTCCGATTTATATTAAGGATTTTAAATAATTTTTAAAATGAAAAAAACGGGTAAGTTGGTATCGCTCTGCTGTACATTAGGGGGTGGGGTGGACCTCTGACTAGGCTAGGTTACATGTAAATGCAATGATAGGTATCATTGTATACGCAAAACGAATCTGAACGGAGACTGTTTATCTGTCTAGGATATATTATAGATTATTCAAAATTTTCAAATCTTAGATTTAAAAAGATAATTTATTATGAATTTCTAGCTTAATAATAATTTGTGAATTTTCGTGATTTTTACGTATGTTGTCATAATTAAAATTTAAATGCTAGTAAAAATAATGTGACTATGCATTTCTTCAAAAAAAAATTATATATATATTTCTTTTATTTTTCAACTGCTATTGTAAAAATATGATAGGCGCCTTGTATTAAATTTTCAAATCTTGGATTTAAAAAAAAAAATTTATGAATTTCTATCTAAGATAATTTGAACATTTCCGTAATTTTTACGTATTTAGTCAATATTTGAACTTCAAATGCTAACAAAAAAATTGTGCCTATGTATTCTTATAATTTTTTAATCACTGTAAGAATAACTTATGAGAAACTTTGTAGTTAATTTTCAAGTATTTTGATAAGGTCAAAAACTTTTTTTGGTCATCCAACATTTTTTTACGGACACTTCAAAAAAAAATTCGAAATTTTCAGTGGTCTATAAATAACTCAAAAAAAGTCAAAAATTTAACTGTATATAGATAACATTAACATAAACATTTGGTGAAAATTTCAAGTATTTACAGTGATTAGTTTTTGAATTACATCCATATAAAAAAATCGATTTGGTCGAAAACTGGTTTTGCGTAAAAATTCCCGTTTTTCTGTCATTTGTTTTTTGTTTTTCCCAATTTTTTTGAAAACTGTCGGAAAATGTTAACTTTTGACCTCTAAGATGCATCAAGGATATTCACTTTTACATCAGAAACCGGTCCCCAAAGTTTGAAATCGAAGCATTATTTCAACTAGTTATGCTGTACACAGACACAAAAAAAAAAAAAAACACACATTATTGTAAAATCAATACATTTATCACTTCCTTCAGAATCTAAAAGTATGATATTTGTTTAAATTTTTTCAGACCATCAACAATTAAAAACATAAACACAGTAAAAACGATTCTGATAAATATATAGGTAATGCTAACATAGCTGTCATTTTATTTTATTATAAATTACTGTTCTATGAATGAAATATATAATTTTTACAAATAGTGTAATTACTCCAATCAAAAAATGTATGGCTTAAAAAAAAGTAGACTTATGTCTATATATGTAGTTCAACAGCATGAGTCAAAATATTTTGAAAATCTCATGGTTTTATACATCATACATTAAACACCTAACTCGAGATTAATTTTTTCAGAGTTACACCAAAAACCAAATTCGGTTTGTAGAAATCTGATTTTGCGTACGAATTCCCGTTTATCCTTATTTTTTTTTCTTGTTTTTCCGGCCTTTTCGGAAACTACTGGAATCTTTAAATTTTAACTTTCTAAATGCACTAGCAAGATTTACTTTTCTGTTTAAAAAGATACTAAAGTTCAAAGTTGAAGCATTATTTCAACTACTTATCGTGTACAAGTCACATAAAGAAAAAAAAAAATAATAATAATAATAAAACATATCATTGTAAAATCAATACCTACATTAATCGCTCTGCTCAGAATCTAAAAATCAAATAGGTAGTCACTTATACATAGTTTTGAGACCGTAAAATTCGTCACGACATCGCTATAACAATACCTTCGACGTATTATTCCTATCTTATATTATTGCTCTAGCATTCGTATGGTTTATGTAGCACTCTATAATTTGCTTCAACATCCAAACTACAATAAATTTGTCGTGTGTATATACAGAGTTACCTAGCTAGTATGTATCGGCAGTGAATTAGCGTGCATTTGTTTGATAATAATGATAGATGATCGAACGAATAAACAAGACACGATGTACATATATAGGTATAGCCATATAGGTATGTAAGTATATACACGGTAGTGATTCTAAAACGGTTATTGATCGACTATAATATACTCACTAGATAGGTAACGTATATGCAATATATATATTCTATAGTACCTACAGTTTTCTCGGCCCACGTTACGACGACGTGTTTTAGTTGTTCCCCTATTTCTCGCCTAAAGTTCAAAAGTTTCAACTACTGTCCTCGCCATCAAATGCAGACACGCCTAGACGTTGAAAACCATCAGTACACGCGTACGCATATATTAGATAGAACATGTATCTACATATACGTATGAGTGTGTGTGTGTATGTGCGTGTATACTTGCGGCGCATAAGATTCTTAGCGATGGGACAAATCCGGTCGTCGAACTTGACTCAAACCTAGCCCAACATCAAAGGGACGGTAAAAATCGTCTACTTTCGAAACGAAATTATTCTGTCTGGAGCGTCTGCCGAATTTACGGCATACACGTAACACAGAAATGTTTTTAAAAAACCACGGTACTTTACGATAATAATTTTAATGTAAATACAGGTATTTGTTATTAGTATTATACTCTCGGTAATGTTGATTGATAAATATTGTTGAGCACGCCTTTAGGTGTATGTGTGAAAGGTATGTCCATGGAAGTACTCAAAATGAATCAATGAACCATGCCAGCCTAGGAAATATTTTCAAGTAATATAATTGTTCAATGATTTTGAATTAAATTAATTTTAAGATCATAGGTAGGTAAAAGGTATATTTTATGAATTATATAAGATTTTCTATAAATATTAAAAAAACTTTTTTTATTATTTGGTAGGATTGAAGGAACATGTTTAGTGGGGTATTGTGTCCCATTATCTAGAAGATTAAATAAAAACAGAAAATAGTTATATATCTAGATACCAACTAAAGCTTATTTTCCAATGTTATCATTATATTTCTAATCTATTATTTGCTCTTATATTATTTTCAGCATATTTTGGAAAAATAAACTTCAAGATGTATTTCCAAACTTATATATAATGGTAAAAATTGCTTTAACTTTACCAGTTGGTAGTGCAACTACTGAACGTAGTTTTTCCAAGCTTAAAATAATAAAAAACAGACTGCGCTCAACCATGGCTGGAGAACGATTGGAAAATTTGATGAAAATCTCTTGTGAAAATGACATTTATATAGATTATGATAATATTTTAAATATATTTTCTTCAAAGAATCCAGGATTGCTTAAGCTATTAACTATTTAATTTGATTTTGATAATTTATTATATTATATACTATATTTATTTATATCTATTTTGTCTATGGTATTTTTTTTTTATGTTTTATTATATTACATTTATACAAACAAAGAGTAATACAATTACTATACATAATATAATAATTACTATATAGTAATACATACTATAAAAAATTGTAATTTACAATTATTAATTATAATCTGGCAATCTGCTGTTTTTTGTAAATTTAGATTGAATCAATGTGGTATTTGTTTTTAATTTTAAAATGTATGCATTTATAGTTAAGACATTAAAAATAAATTATATTAGTTGAAAACGGCACTTCTCATAATTGTTTAGTCACTTTTTGAAGCAGTTTGTGTTTTTGGAACTTAGAAAAATATTTAGTATTAAATTTATAGCTGATAAATATATACAATATGGAAGTGTGGAGAATGAGGTATTTTTAATTCAATTCATAACAAATGCAGTTGGAAAGCTCCACAGTTCACAAATCATAATAGTTAGGGAAAAGCCTAAGATAACTGATGTTAGTTGATAACAGAAAAAACCGCCATACCATTTTAAATTTTACTTCATACTTTTATGCTTTATTATTTTGAGTGGGTGGGTGGGTTGATGAAAAACGTAGAAGGGGTTTTAAGACATGGCTGTGCGCCACTGTATGTGTCGTATAAATACTTATAGTGATCTATGACAATGAACTAAATATCATAGTAATAACGCTTTAATGTGACACGTGTATTGGTATATTTTAAAAATTCCCCCCTCCCCCCCCCCCAAAAAAAAATAAATAAATAAATAAAAATAAAAATACAACCAAGTGAATCAATGCAAATAGTGTTGATATTATGATGTATAATAAATTGTGATCACTGTAACCATTATTTGGAGGTTTAGAATCATATAGATCTTGTACCAGCCATAGATCATCAAGCTAAATGATTAATTAAGTCATATTTTGACTCTTCTAAGGAGTAAAAAGTACAAACTAAACACAAAATGACCATACTCTTACTATTATTATTATTTTATTGGCTTGTATAAGCCGCAGGTAAGATCTCAAAGGGAACCATCCAGTCTGATTGTTCTTGATGGTAATACATGCATAATTCGTGAAAAGTTATAACGAGGCTGTTTACTCGAAATTAATAGGTCTAAAGATATTTTGCCAGCAGCTTATTATGGCAACGAGTGGTGTGTTTTGAGAATACCAGGAGCGACTGCCCCTGACCCGAAAATGCGAGGGTGTGTATCTATTAACAGGGTTGTATGTTAAACCAATATATAACTTAATCTAAATCTTATGATTATTTAGCATGTAAATAAAGTTATGCTGTAACAGCAAACTAAACTACAATGTAATAGGTAGCTAAACATATAGCAATATAACAAACAAATACAAAAAATTAACAAGTAAAGATGTAGTCGTGTAAATAATATACTTACAATTACCTTTTTATTTGTAATTATGTAATAAATAGTAATAATTATATAGGTAGAAATTGGCATAACTTGGAGTAAATTATTTTTTTATAGAAAGGGTGGTGGTAATTTGTGGTATACCACGTATAAAATAGCCATGATAAGATATTATCATATTTGTCTGCTTTAACACGTGCGAGTCGAGGTGCTGTTTTGGTTGGGACTTGTCCGCACTAAAAACCCACGAACGAATGGTAAAAGCTATACTATAAGTATTTCCTACACCAATAAAGTTCAAATGTATGATTAATACTATGGGACAAAAATATTAAATAGGTAACACAAAAATAAATACGCGTGCGTGCGTGTGTATGTGTGCGTGCCGTATTCGTGCTCGATGTGCATACAATATTATTGTTGAAACGTTTTTGGTGCACGATATATTTTTGTGTTTATGACTTGTAAACTGTTTGCTCAATACGAACCGTACCACTATAATAAACATATTGTATTTACACGATGTTTACAATATTAAAAATTCTCCATTATGAATTGTTATTATATATATCATTGCGTTACGGTGCATCCACTGTACACCCACCGTTATACCGCACGTGAATCAGTCGCAAATATATTACGTCGTGCGCGGTGCAGTGAAGGGGTTCATAGTATAAAATATACGTGGAGGTGAGTGACGACTGACGATTATTACTATTATTATTGAAGTTGGCATTGGATCGTCTGGAAAGCACCGAAAATTCCTAGTGGATGTACTCGTGAAACAGAAAGAAACTGAACTGCTCAAATTACTAATTGGATCACACGAGAACCCGGAAAATGGCAGTAATAATTTCGTCTTGTAGGACGTGCCATTTACACTGAGTTCTTACGAGGTGGACACCACAGCAGTGATAATACACTAAATGCATACCTAGCTATATAAAATCGATGTACATAGTATACAATAAATAAATTAGTTAATTTAACGAAAACCAATTTACTCAAACCATTTTCCGCGCGTGCGTGTATCGAATATTTATTACCAGGTAATATTGGTGGTATATACTATATATATATATATACTATTATAATATACAGCTATGTACTGCAGGCACCACAACCGTATTAGCCCAAGTATCAAACCTTTTGAAATTACTCGGCGAAAAATTATTAAAAACTATGGGTCATGATAATTTAAAATGTTGTTTTTTTCTTAATAATAATAATAATAACATGGTATGTAACGTTCAATTAACCCTCCTCACACTACTGAAAATGCTAGATTTCCGTGACTTTGACCCCATAGTTATTTTTCATATAAACGTACGTGCATTTATGTGATTTATTCACGTACAGACATAAATGTACAATATATACTGCACGTTCCTAAAACAAATGTGAAATAAACGAATATTATATTTATACTAGGGACTGGCGCAGTTTTGTATGAACATTTTTGTTTGCATAACCGTCTGGGAATATATATTCTGTAATTAATATACGACTGTATGAGAAGTTTAGCACATACATTATACTATTACAATAATCAAAATATAAAATTGCTTTTTACTAAAATAAATAACACAAACATAATAATACGTATGTACATGCTAAAATAATGAATATTATGAGAAAATGATTTTTCAATTCCTATTACTCTATTATCTACTTAGTACCTACCTTTACAATTACAATCACTACCATAGAAATTTCGTATAATGTATTAATTGTTTATAGTTATCATACTTTAACAATTAAAAGCTTATCATATCAAACTTACGTTAATGAAACTTGAAACAAAACATTTCAACAAATATATTATTATTACCTACTATTTTTACAATTTTTATCATCATGAAAAATATAAGGCAAGAAAAATATAAGTTAATACGTTTATTTAAACTTTGGTAAAAATGGATCATATAATATATTCTTACGGGCCCATTAAAATTTATAAATTGTTAACAGTCTATTGACCATTTACATGTTATGAATTACAGTGATATATTGTATTATTATTATTTTGTACAGTATAACAACGATTTGGGAATTTATTAAAAACCAATGAAAATTAGTATTTTTGTCAGCAATTTGGGTGTCGATGAACTAAATGCATGCACTGTATTAATAATACATGATATCCTGCCGTTAAATAAAATTCAATAATAATATTCTATAGGAATATTCAAATGAAAATATTGTGATTTGTAATTTTTAGATTTCTTTTGTAATAAACTTTGTACAATACGATTTGGAGAATGCCATAATACAAAAACAAACAATCGTTGTATTTCAATATCCGGCACTGTCCGTGACCTAAACTCATAGATTTCCGATTAAAACGGAATTATAATAATTGGGTGTTCAACTACCGTGGGGTTCATTTTCTTTAATAATTTCCTTTTTATTCATATCTTGCATATTGATTTTCTAGGAGAATTTTTTTTAAAACTGTTTTCAAAACGTTTTTCTGAATGTATTTACAGCAAAATAATGACCGTATATATTATTCACTTGCAAATTGTAATGCATGAAATTATATGGTCGTCGGCATCATGATACTCATTTGTGATGCGTTAATTAAATGTAGAATGTATACATATAGATATATAATTTCTATGCATGGGCTGCTAAACATTTCTTGACGCTCTTATACATAAGAAATAGATATTACTTATATAAAAACCAGCAAAAACTTCTTTCTAAGTCTGTCGACTGTTATGCCTGAAAACCTTCAATATATTAATATACTCAAAGAACATACGAGTTTATTCGGCACTATACCACATTCACTCGGTCAATAAAATTCATTACAGCTAAAAACTTTAGAAAAACTTTATATTACTGATATATTATATAATACTATGTTCAAATAAACCGTTAATTGAATGCACAAAAAATCAAATCAAAAACACACCTATATACTAAGCAAATACAATAAATATCAATTTACGAAATTTTCCAGGTTTTTATCATTGCCATGTGTATATAATATTATTCAATAAAATATTATGGGTAGATTTCGGCGGTATATTATTATATTGTTATGTTTTTTGACATGTATTTTTCAAGCACGGTATGCATAAAATTTCAAACGCGGAGTATTAAAATCATTTGAATGCGTTTTCTACGCAAGAAACGAAGGAAATTAGTCCAATTAAAAATATCAATTACAAATTACAGTTTTTGTTTTCGTACGTAAAATTATAATTTCAAGGCAGAATTTACTGTTTGTTTTTTATTATTTACTATAGACGGGCGTTGAATAAATGCCATAAAACTAAATTTCCTCTTAAACATTAAGGGTGTAATATAAGTAGTCAATTTCACCAGTATATAAATTACAAATAATAATATGTCCTGAACATGTTGCATAATAATGGTGTATATTATGACTTGTAAAATCGATAGTCATGGCTCTTATTCTTGCAGTTCACGTAATACTTGTAGTTGCACAGAAAATTAATAATATTTTTAGTTACACTGAATTCATAATTCAAAGTAAATTCTGTAATACAATAAGTAGACCACTATCTATAGCTATTATAGGGTGCGGCGTAATGGACTCCCAAATTTCAAATAATCATTAGCGCGTAATCAAACTGATTAGATTAAAGTGGTTTATTTGGATAGATTAGATAATTATTAAGGATTTTTGTCGTCAACATGCCGTGGTCAAGTGAACAACGTGGTTTTGTTATCGAGACATTTTTCAAAAATGCCGAATGTGTGATTGCGACACAAAGAGCAAACGGAAGTGTCCCTGATCGGAAAACAATTTGAATTGGGTACAAAATTTAAGAACAACGGGATCTGTAGTGCCTAAAAAACCGGTTGGACGTCCCAAGTCCGTGAGAACACCGAAAAACATTGCCGCAGTAAGAACATCGATAGGACAATCCCTTTTTGAAGATGGCGGTGTTACAGTTACTGTCACTTCCAACCGGTACTGCGAGATGTTGAACAACTTTTTACGTCTGAAAATTGAAGAGTACGAAAATACTGATGCCTTCTGGTTTCAACAGGATAGAGCCATAGCTCATACAGCCCGTTGTTTTCGTGCTGTATTGCAAAAAATATTTCCTGGTCCTCCTTAAGGGAAAACATTACATGGCCTCCTCGCTCCCCTGATTTGAGCCCATGTGACTATTTTTTTATGAGGATACCTATCAAGATGAAATTTTCAAACATCGACCTTGAACCACTGAATAACTAAAGGAGGCTATTCGTAGGTTAGGTATACATTTCCGCGATTCCACTCGATATGCTGGCGAATAAGTGGTGGAAAACTTTTGAGAACGGTTCCATATGTGCGTCGCTCGTCAAGGCAATCATTTAGACGATATAATTTTCAAAAAATAATTTAAAAACACCTTATATACTATAGTTTTTAAAAATAAATTTTTTTTTTCTATATATTATATCGTTTTTTTTTTTTTAAATTCACCTCAGAAATGTGGAAATCTATTATGCAACACTCTGTATATACATGAAATATGCTGCATATATACTTATTAAGATTTAAGTTCTGTCAGAAGAATAATCTGTAAACCATAGCAAATTTATGTTTTTATTATAATGTATATTGTATAGGTAGGTAATGTAACAGTTAAAACAATTATTCATAAACAGTAGATACCATTAAATATTGATTTTATGAGGTTGTCTAAGACAAGAAAAGACATGCGACACAGTTTAATCAATACGCATGCCGTACCAAAATATAATTTTCAAATAAATTGTCAATTACGTGTTTATGTCAAGACGGTGACGATATGTCATCATAGAGTTGTCTCAAGATTTGGTACTATGTGCACGTGTGTGGTAACACTAAATCTGGCTTCTGCATTTTCCTTCAACGCGTATTAAAGACTATAGTTAGAGGATTTAATAATATTTTGAATGTGTCATGCGTATAATATTTATGTATCAGGACTCAGGAGATATATAGTTCACATTTTATCGAAGAGGTAGTCAACACAGCCAAACAAAGAAATCCGTTAAATTCCATATCACATTTATTATGTAGAGTGAGAAACAATCATCTGTTAAAATCTAACTCTATGAGTGATATTATATTTTGTATTATACACATATTACACCATAGTATTACAAAGTATACGAGGCTGTTCACTAAACATATTATAGTATCATCATTTGTTACAATTGTTTAATGTCTGTGGTGTGAAATGACGCAATGATCATATTAACAAATATTAATGCTTATTATTAGAATTTATTGACTGATATTTGAATCTAAAGCATTTGTGTAGCACATAAAAAACATAAAAGAAAACTTAATTTTTTTATACATCACATTTTACATCGTACTCGTATAATAATATTGTATTGCGTTAAATGAACTTAATACTGATCTGTACGTTTTACAAAAAAATATAACATAATATTTATATTTAATACCTATAATATCCCATTCATTGCTTTTGTATAATATTATTAATAAACGAAATGGGCATACTTAAATCATACATTATAATACTATAATTTGCGAAATGTCAGGTAAGCTGAAAATAACAATATTACGAGTTAGATTAGGTATATATATATATATATATATATATATATATATGTGCATTTATTCGGATATACATAAATAATAAACAACTCCAGTACACTATTTACGTATATACAGGGTGTCCCACGAGGATTTACCCCATTGCGATATCTAACGAAATAATGGAGATATCAAAATTCTGATTTTATAATAAGATTCACAGGGATAAGAACTACAATTATTTCATTTTTAAATTTATTTTAATGTTTGGGTAAAAAAGTTAAAAAATATATTTTTTTATTTAATTATTTCCAAAAAAAATAAATATAGCCATTTTATAGAGTTTATTTTTTTGACAATACTGACGTTTCAAAATGTTATTTTCATTAATTTCCTGATTTTTAATATTTTTTCTAGTTTTGAAGAAATAAAATATGATTATAAATTTATAACTACGGAAAGTATTCGGCCGGCGGTATGGGAATGCGCGCGGCGCGGTGGGTCACAATATGTTTGATAACATTACGGTGTTAGATAATTCGCAAATTTTCTCGAAATTAAAAAAAATATTAAAAAGGCGGGTAAGCTGTACAGTAGGTTACAAGTGGGTTACTGTAATGGATGGAATTAAATTTGAATCCAATGATATTATATCATTGTATACGAAAAACGATTCTGAGCGAAGACGGTTTATCTGTCTAGAATATATTATAGATTATTAACAAAATTCAAATCTTAGATTTTAAAAGAAACATTTTTATGAATTTCTAGCTTAAAATAATTTGCGAATTTTCGTGATTTTTACATATGTTGTCAAAATTCAAACTTTGAATGCTTGTAAAAAAAAATTGTGACTACGCATTTATTTTATTTTTTAATTGATATTGTAAAAATATAATAGGAGCCATGTATTAAATTTTTAAATCTTAGATATGAAAGGAAAAATTTTTAAGAATTTCTAGCATAAAATAATTTATGAATTTTCATGATTTTTACGTATGTTGTCAAAATTCAAATTTTGAATCCTTGTAAAAAAAAAATTGTGACCATGAATTTATTTTATTTTTCAACTGCTATTGTTCAAATGTGTTAGAAGCCTTGTATTAAATTTTCAAGGTTTTCTACCGAACAAATACATTTTTATCGATATTTATAGAACAAAAAAACTAAAAAAGTTGAAAAATTAAAATGTCAGTAAACAGCTCAAAACAAATCTAAATATTTTGAAAATGTTATCAAATATAGAAAATATCTATAATATAAACATTCAGTCAAAATTTTAAGTATCTGTCATTTGTTTTAGAGTTACACCAAAATAAGGAAATCGCTAAAAGTGAAAATCCAATGTTGTAAAAATTTAAATTTCAAATGCTCATAAAAATTTAATTTGAATTTCCGGTGTACTTTTTATTTGTGATAAAGATTTAAAAACTTTTAAGGAATCTTGTATTAAATTTTCAAATCTTAGATATAAAAGGAAAATTTTTTATGAATTTCTAGTTTAAAATAATTTGTGAATTTTCGTGATTTTTATGTATTTTGTCAAAATTCAAACTTTGAATGCTTATAAAAAAGAATTGTGATTATGAATTTATTTTATTTTTCAACTGCTATTGTAGCAATATGTTAATAGCCTTTTATTAAGAGGCTTTTCTGCCTAACAAATAAATTTTTATCAATATTAATTTAAAAAAAACTAATAATGATCGAAAATTTCAAATGCCTATGAATAGTTTAACTTAAGTCGAAAATTTTTGAAAATTAACTAACTAACCTAACCTTTGCATGGTGGATAGAATATACTTATATAAACATTTGGTGAAAATTTCAGGTACCTATGTTCATTTGTTTTAAAATTACATCAAAAACCAAAATCGATTTTGTCGAAAAATGAGTGTGCGTAAAAATTCCCGTTTTTCCTTTAAATTTTAGTTTTTTTTTCTCGATTATTTAGAAAAGTACTAAGAATTTTTCACTTTTGACCACCCCAAAGTACCAACTAGATTCATCTTCTGATCGAACGAGGTACTGAAGTCAAAAATCGAAGCACTTTTACTGCCCCAAAACGTGATGACAGACACAAATTAATGAAAATAAAATTTTGAAACGTCAATATTTTCAAAAAAATAAACACTACAAAATGGCTATCGTTAATTTTTTTTTAAATAATTTAATAAAAAATTATATTTTTTAACCTTTTTACCAAAACATTAAAATAAATTAAACTATGAAATCATTCCTGTGAGCCTTATTACAAAACCAGAATTTCGATATCACCATTATTTCGGGAGATATCTCAATGGGTAAATCCTCACGGGACACCCTGTATATAATTGTGTGTGTGTGTCGTAAATACAACGCGGAAGTGTTATGGGCCATACGCTTACCTACATAATATCTACTTGTTTATAATGTTTATATAGGTACGTATTATATAACGTATGTTATACATATGTATATGAATATGATGTATGAATGTATGTACCTACTCGATGTCTGGTTGTTTTGTGCACGCCAGTCCTCTGTATGGTGGTTCTATATTTTAAATGTAAATCAATATCATCGCTGTCCCTGCCACCCCGTTCAATCCACATTATCCCTTCACCACCATCCACCTTCGGAAGTCTTCCGGCCCGAGCATCGAGTATAAGGAAACGGTCGAGCGTGTTCACATAATATAATATTTAGTTATGTATACATTATACACACACACGTCTATATTATATTATACGCGTGTGTGAAAACGTATTAATCGTCCACCGTGCTGACACCTGTGCGAAGAATAGTCAGTGCGTTTCCTTCGATCGGTCGTAACGCGCTCATACTGTTCAAAATTATTAAGTGTACATTTGTGAACGTTGTTCATTGTAATATAGTATTGACATAAATCATAATGACGATCACCTTTGATACATACCTATATGGCTATATCGTATATGTCGTATAATTCTAATATATGTATATATATATATATATATATATATATATATATATAGGTTTACATAAAGGTCGGTATACTATTCTCGCAACAAGCATACTCAAATATTATTATATTTTAAATATTGATCTGAATATTTATAATAACTGACATACCTAGATAATGATCGTTTATTTACTTATTGACTTAAACACGATGTTATTACTCACCGCATTATTTGATTAATCTAGCTGATTCATACGTAGCATTGCAAATGTTCGTCAATTAGATCCAATATTGTATTATTACCTACATAATTAGAATAATGGAAACAGTTTACATAAAATGCTATTTCAGAAGCATAACTTGGTTAAAGATATCGTTAAATAAAAATACTAATGTGGGGGAACCATTTCTGGCGTAAACAACTAAGCAGGGATTCTTCCCTTAGACCGATAATAGAAGACTCGAAACGAAAAAAATGTAAAAGAGCTGTTAAAGGATGTAAAAGACCTACTATATGTAAAAGGACATCAGAATTTGTTAAATCAGGAATAAATTGAGCATTTAGACAGAAAAAAAAAATATCAAAATCAAAAGGAAAATTAGAAGAAGAATATATTACATACTCATAACCTGCTAAAATTTTAAATATCATAATAAAAACACAGATTATGTTTTTGACTTTATTTATGATGATTGCTTCATTCGTTGACTACTGTAATGCTTAAGATAATAGTACAAAGCTGGTTCTACTGAACAAAAAATCGCTATTTTCCGTCACTAAATTTGTTTTTCTGATTAATTTTTTGTGAGGTTTTTGTTGTTATGATTATTTATTAACACGAACATAGTAATGGATTCATAGATTTTGGTTTTAGTGAAAAAATATTAAGCATCATGCTACTTTTCTTTATGATCATTCAAGTGAGGTTATATAGCTTTGTAATCACTGTTAATATTATATAATATTATCATATAGAAAATATATAGTGGATACTGGATACCATATTGTTTTAAATTGAAAATGGGTCTTATATTATTTCAACTAATATGAAAAAGACACAAGACGCCAACGACAAAAGTGTATCGTCAAAAAATACAATTTGTAACTTTGACACGTATAAGTGGTGACGTAGGTATAACTGAGATATAAAATTATGATCATAGATACCATGTGTTCACCAATTTAGGAAACACTGAATTTCTCGGCCGGATTATGTTGGAATAAATCGAATTTTTTTTACAAGCTAGTGGTACATAAATACACATTTTCAGATAAATTTAAAATTTTTAACCTTCTCGTTACGCGCATGCGCAACGCAACTTATTATTTTTAATAGCAACTGGTATTTTTGATACCAAATTCGGATAGACTGAATTTTTTTAAGTCATTTTGGCCGATTAACCATGGCTCTAAAACCAAAATTGATTGAATGAGAGCCATCCAAATTTTAATAAATAATACATTTTTACAATTCATTATAAAATGCATAAAACCATTTATAATTATTTATTTTTGGTTACTTTTTGAATATTTTTACGTATACAGTTGCAATCAATTTTAATTAAATAATTTTATATCCATATTATGTTAATCTTATTTATTACACGTATAAAAAAAATACGTAAAAATATTCAAAAAGTAATCAATAATAAATCATTATAAATGGTTTTATGCATTTTGTAATGAATTGCAGAAATGTATTATTTATTAAAATTTAAATGGCTCTCATTCAGTCAACTTTGGTTTTAAAGCCATGGTTAATCAGTCAAAATGAATTTAAAAAATTCAGGTTGCTATAAAAAAAAAATAAGTTGCGTTGCGCATGCGAATAACGAGAGGGTTAAAAATTTGAAATTTATCTGGAAATGTGTATTAATGTACCACTAGCTTGTAAAAAAAAATTAGATTTGTTCCATAATAATCTGGCTGAGAAATTCAAATTTCCCTAAATTGGTGAACACATGGTATGTACCTAGGTAGTTGAGTTTACAGCTAAATGGTATTTAAAAAATATTCGACAGAAAAATGTAATACCTAAGAGTCCGTAGGTTGCGAGTCTGAACTTAGTAGCTTATATATATTATTTAGTTGTACATAGTTGGACGCATAATGTGTGGTACTGGACTTTTAAAATTGGACGCGGTCCGTCGTCCCGAAGCGTTCGGAAGTTACAGTGATAAAATCAAAGTTTTTACCACATGTCACAACTTCTGAACACGAACGGAATTCAACGGATATATGTAACTCGGTGATCGCGTAGTTTTCCGGCTGATGGTCTCCACCAAGACGATGACACGTCACAATAATCTGTTATAGATAAATTAATATATATATATATGTTCATAATACTTATATAATAACCACATAATATGAAGAGCATTAACGTATAGTGCAGCGACGTTTCATTTGCAGTCTATATATATATTACTGTAATTTGAACGACAAAATCACAAACTCTATTCTTGCAGTGCTTCAGGCGAGACCATAAACATATTATTCATGTGAAATCTGCCAAGTGGCACTTAATCAAAATAATGAAAATGATGGTTTAAAAATATAATTATTAACACCATTATTTGTGATAGCGGCGAACGACTACGAAACGAAACATATTTCGGCCTGTTGTAATCACAATAACGTGCTCCGTTAACGACCACACGTCTAACATATTCATTCGATGAGTATAGGTACTCACTATACTCAGTGGTTATCAGCCACCATAATATTTCAATCTTAAAATAAAGCGTTAATTCAAATGGTTATTCATGTAAGCATTTTTAAATACCTAAATATTTTCAAATGCATAGATTTTTAGCAAAAATAATTGTCCTATGACAATATAAACATGTTTCTAAGATCAAAAACTATTTTTTACTGTAGATTGTTTAGAAGCTGACCTTTTTGTTGAATATTTCAACAGATCTAAATCGAAAATTTTAATACATAAACAACATTTTTAAATGCTGACTGACAAAACAAACTAATATTAATTGTGTAATTTTAACACTCAGTTCTCCGTGATCACCGACGTTCAATAAAACAAAAAAATAAAAAAATACTGTGCATGGAAAAAAAATTTGCTACTCATTTTTTATTCCACTTTTAACGTAATCCGAAAGAAATCGAGTAGTGTACTTGCTACTTTATAATAGTTAATATTATAAAATACGTCCTTAAGATTCAACTACTACTTAACTTACTTAACTTTCTGGTCGCAATATCATGAAAACCCATGATTTGAATAAACTCAATAAACTATAATTGTTAAATGATAAAATTAGGGTGAACTCTCAGGAATCACTCTATACCTATATCTGCATGAAATATACTTTATATTGGCAACAACGTCTCTCATACAATGTTATACAAGTCATACTTGTACGATTCTTTCTTGTTTTATATTTCATCTTAACCATAACGATCATAATATAATATCGGGGATGTAAAAACTAACAAAAAGTGTTTTATAAACACATCCTATTATACCTACAACTGCTATTGTTATACTCGATAATAATTCATTAATTAAAAGCATACATCGTTATTATAGCGGATTTGTTGAATGAGTGTTGTGAAATTTTTGTAATACTTTTCGAATCATTAATTCTACTACTATATACTTACAACTGAAGTAACATTTGTATCCCCGAGGACCATTCAAGTGCACTTATATATACGCGTTATTTTCTTCCATTTTCAAAAAAATCATATTCACATTATTATACATTCTTTTGCATATTTAATGTGATTTATTCGACTTAAAACGTTATAATTTTTCAACTATTCGCGATTGTTTTGATTTCCCTGGAGCTCATTTTCTTCTCACTATTCCTTTTATTCGTTTATTTAAAGTACAAATAACACGTCGTTATACCATTCATTTTTATACCAGGCATTCCATTGTTTTTAGAAATGCATTTTGTTTCTGGGCACGCAAGTAAAAGTTGAATATTAACATTAAAATCGAAATAATAAGAAATCCGACGTATTGAACCCTAACACGGTTTCATTAAAATATGATTTGTTATAAATTATTTGGTTTCATTATGCCATTCATGTACCATTAAAAAATGATTTGATCAACACACGAACAACACTGCTATTAGTATTTTTTAAATAATTTGTATTATATTATTCACCATTTATAATATTTATGTCCTAAAATTTAACGCAATGAACAAGTTTAGTATATGATAGATACCGTTATTGTTTGGATTTAAATTGTAATTCATTTTACATCATTACAAAAAAATATATATATATATAAATGTTTATTTTTATCTAATCTATAATTAACTCTTAAAAACAAAATGATGATTACCTTCCTGAAAATCTTATTAAAATACCTTATCCAAGCTGTTTTGTTATATTTTTTAAATTCACTGTTTATGAATAACAAGTAAATTTGACTATTGAAGTTGAAATATTATTTTGTCAGCTGTAAATCTTGAGAAATAAAACATGAAAGGCTGAAATTAGATAAACTTCTAAGAAATAAAGAATACAAATTCAGTGAAGTAAGATACAATTTCACACTCGAATAATGTAGAAAAGTTCTCGAACTTAAATATACGTATGCGAGTTTAAACATTTTTCAAGATTTATAAATATTTGAATAGGTTGGTACCCATTTGCTTCTTTGTATCAACGACTAAACTCGTTACCTCACAAACGCTTCATTTTTTACTTTTACTATTTTATTTATTTTTTCCAAACCCCTTTTTTTCTGTATTTCTATAATACCTACCTCACGCGCTATTTCACTGTTGATTGTTTTTAAAACTTATTTTGTGTCTAATTTTCTTGTCATTTCTAATATTATTGAACTCATATTTGAAGTTCCATCCATCGCTATATTATGCGTCATTCTATTACATAAAATGACAATAAAATTAATCTGTATTTATGTATTTTAAAGAAACGCAAATTATTAATTCAGTTACAATGAATACCGTTGAATTAAAAATAATCCAACTTGTAAAGTTTTAAATAATAAATAGGTACCTATAATAGATATTTTTTATAGGTATACATGTGTTACGGTTAAAGTGTTGAATTAGTTGGTTTATGAAATAACTAGGTTATTTATAAAATGACAAAAACGTATAACCGTGTAGGTAATGTATATAATTTATAGGTACTTTAACTTGTTATTTTATGCATTCCCTGGCATCATTCGGTTAATGTGTCAAATTGCACAAAATATCGTGTTTTTCTTAAATTAAATTAACGGACGATGGGTTTTATCGGCTCCGATGTAGTGATTCTAAGATAAATTTAAATAATACAAAATATTTTTTATTTTTTATTTATTTCATACCTACCTACACATTTTAATTACAGGAGTTTTAAAACAACCATACTCTCGATCCTAGTTCACAGTATGTCCAAAAAATTTGTCAGCTGTGGAATCTGTTCCAAATGAAAGTGTGGCATTAAGATCTGCGGCAACTGCGTCGTCAGGGTTTCTTTAAGTGCACTTATACCAAGAAATTTGATATACAAAGCCCGGTCTTTGCAGATAAAATAAGTAATGTGCCACTCTAAATGTCACAATAACCTTGCGTGTACAAATAAATAATTAATTCAATTTAAAATATATGAATACAATATTATAATATACTTTTAATTGAAATGTATTTTACACTTTAAAGTATATCATAATAAAATTTTGTAAAATATCTAGTTAAAGTGTAAATTTCATGTATGATTCTACACTTTCACTTCTTAGGTAATATTCATAAACTACCTAGTTATTTCGTATAATAACGGAATTTAACACTTTTATTGTAATACATATAACTATTTCTGAAATGGTTATTTCACAAGAGCTATTAATATATCATATTATATTCACTTGAAGTTAGTATCGAGAAATGTAAAGTGCTGCCCATGCAAGTTTCTTTTAAGGTGTTGAGCAAAATATTTTTATAACTTGTACATTTAGGTACAATGTTTACCAATTGTTTTTATAAATACCTATTCTTTTTAATATAATATTATGTAAAATAATTGTGTTTTACAGTGTGTGCTATGGACATTATTAACAGTGTAATTTTAAATTTTATTACTGTATAAAAACATTTTTTTTTTTTAAACAATTTACATACCTACCTTTATACTTTTATATTCACGAATACTTTTTCGTATTATCCCATTCTTTTGTCTTTCATATTATAAAATATTAAAATATGCCCATAACACATTTTCCCTCCACCCACTTTATACCTACTCAGTAAAAATTAATATGTAGGCATATACAATCTATACGTTATACTATATACATTTTATGTGCGTTCATATATTTGTTTAAATTTTTACGATAAAAACGTATAAAATAACATAATAATATGTACTCGATTGTAAAATTCACAATGCTTTTATTTACCATATAAAAATTTGAATTGAAATATATTTAAAGCCATTATAATATACGTGTGCCGTGTAGTCTAGAAGTCCAGAGTTAAATCTTCAGTTATGAATACTCTATATTTTGTTTAAGTCTTACAGCTTTTAAATATGTGCAATAATACTCAACCAAGTCTGAGTCTGTGGTGAGTGCGTGAGCACTTCGTCAAAATTATAAGGTAGTTGGTCCAGCAATCAGCATGCAGTCAACGCCCTCATTGTACTCAGATTCTTTTGTGTATTTAATTTAAACAATAATTGTAAACGTCATGCATGCACCGACTTTAATCATAGATTTATCGTACACCTATTTGCCATATATCAAGGTATATAGTTCAATCAATAAGTATCCAGAGAGCCAGTATGATTTTTACATTGTGTATGAAAAACTATAGTGGGTATCTTGAGTATTTGTTAAGTTCTCAAATAAAATGTAATCTCGAAAACTATCCAAATACCTAAAGGGGTCTTTTTCAAACTGAATTCTAGGGTCCCCTAGGAGGCCATATATTACTAGGAATTGTGAAATATTTGTACCTATAATCTATATGTTTATTTTATTTTGCATACTTTCAAATGCATTTATAAAATTAAAAAAATCATAATTATTTTCGAATTACCAAAGATATCATATAAATATATATATATCATTTGTAACATTATTATGTCACCATCGACGGTCGAATATAGATTTGGGAGGAACTTCTCAAAAGTTATCAGGGGTTAGGTCAAGTTTACCACGAAGTTAAAGTATTCGTTCACGATAATGTATAATATCTTATACTTTACATATAATATAATATAATATGTTATGATGTACTCGTATAGGACTAGGATTTACATGTAAATACTTAAATTGTATAGACTGTAACTTTCCAAAATTGAAATTATGGTCTGGTATATTAGTGTATACTAATAGATTCTGAATAAAATTAGAAAAGTTCAATATTTCATATTTTGTATTAAATACTTTGTCATGTTTTTATGTAACTCAATAATTGCATACAATTATTATAAAAACTTTTATTTTTATAAAACACCAAACTAAATAATAGAATTCCAAAAAAAAAGACTTTTTAATTTTCAACTATTTACATGATAATTTTACCTTTATAGTTCGTTTACTAGGTATGTATTACTATGTAATATCGTTATTAGGTTTTATTATTGAGGTTGAACCATTTTTTTGACGAAAATATTAATATTTTATTTATTTTTTGATAACAGTAATAATACCTATTTACTTTTAAAATATTTTTTTTTTCAAACTTTTAAACCAATATCACTAACCTATACCAGTGTCGACTGTGAACCGTTTTTTTGGTGTCAAACGCTTTATAGTATATTGCTAAATAGGTGTATTTCGGTTTAAGTGTACCTCAGTTTGCATAAATTGACTTCAATGTACCTAGCTAGTAGTTTTATGAAATAATTCGACCTATATCTTCACGGAACAACTTTTTATTACAAATTAACAATTGTTTTTATTAAATTTATATTTACATATTTTTAGCTATACACATTTCCTTATTATTCATAAATATTACGTATAGGTATATTTAGTATGTACTTATATGTACGGTTGTGAAACGAAAAGAATTTTGAAGAATTTGTTGTTGGATTGATGGTGTGGACACGTGAGGATGTGATAGGAAATATATTATATACATTTAACGACAATAGTGAACACGCGAAAAACGAATGAGAATTTTACAATAGTCTCTTATACATTTACCCACCACACCGGTACCGATGCGCGTCGTCGTATCGAAATATTATTTTTATATACCTAAACGGCTAAACATGATAAATATCGTTCAACCTCACAAATAGAATTTAGTTTTCACGATTTTTATATAGTATGATATGAATATAAATTTATATATTATATTATGTAACACAAATTCATATAAGTATAGTATATATATTTATTATATATAACACGTAAAAGGTAAGGTTAAATGGTATAGGTAAGGTTATGTATTATATTGTCACCAATATAGGTAACAAATATGATTATAGAATGATCAGTCACAAAATGTGTGAAACGATACTTTTTTTATATATAAAGATTTCAGTAAATGAGTATCCTTTGAAGTACAAATGTCACCGTTTGGTGGGATAAAAAATTAATTATGAACGATAACGAAAAATAAAATACTCTCCTTATATTTTAACTTCATTCGTATAATCTAATGACGGTGGAAAAATAAACACACCTTTATTCATGTGATTTACATGCGTAGATATCTCATAGTATTATACATTATGTATATAATATTATAAACAACCAAATAATTTTCTTTGCTTTAAAAAATAGCGAATTTGTTACAAAGCTTTAATTCTGTAATTGATTTTATTTTTCAAATCAGCAAGTTGTACTCTTGTCGTAAAATATTATGAAAATGCGTTGTTACAATTACAAGTTTAAATGAAAATATTTTTACACGGACATTTGAAAAAAAAAATTCTCATTCATTTTAATCTTTTTTACTTTACTAGTATTCTTAACAAATATTATTACTTATAAAAGAAAACAGTATAAAAAATTGTTTTATAGGGATTTTTCTGATAAAAATTATTCGCATAAATCCAAAGTAAAAACATTAAAACTTTAAACGATAATTTTTTCGAAGCCAAACGACTTACAAAATTTCAATGTTTTTTTTTTCTCAGATACTAAAATAATAATGGATTATAATAAGTACACTTATCTATGGTAGAAAAATTAGGATATGTTTAAATGTATAAAAATTAAAATAATAACAGCAACAAGTAATAAAACAAAAATATGAACGAATTTAATGTATTATTTCAAATTCCAATACATTCTGAAATGTTTCGAATTTCATATTATTATTTCCAGTAAAAATTTAGAAAAACAATTCAAGAATTTTATGTTCGTTGTTCATTGTTCATAATATCAAGTATTTGGAATTTAATAAATTCCATTAAGGTTTTAGGGTTAAATTCCTTCGAAAACAAGTAATATTCATTAGATTTAATGAAATTATAAAATACATTACCTATAGTAAATGTTTTCAATTTATGAGTATCTAAAAAACGAAAAATAAGAATTCATGATGTTATATGGTATTTTGAAGTTAATTTCTGTACTGATTAAACAGAAAAACTATTATATAAGTATAAACAAAATAATTGGTATGTAGTATACCTACTCAGTGGCATAATTTGTGGTCATGTTTATAGAGATGGGGGATTGGAATATTTACCCCCTCGAAAAAAGAATGTTGGTTTATATCATAAGCACCTTTCAATGCAACCATTGTGATCCAAAGGTACTTTTTTAAATTCATCATACATTTTCAAAAGGTTACAACTTTAATACTAAGTCTGGCCGATAAATTATAATTCTATCATTAGCCTTAACTCAGTAATATCCATAGTTTTCCAAAAATCATATTAAAGCTTAACAGCATTTTTATGTCGTAGATATTTCAATATATTCGTGAAATGGTGATTACAATGTTTATTATGAAATAATGCACATTATCTTGGTAAGGTGTGTACAGCTAGGGAAGTCAGGTTTTTGAGTTCTAGTACTATATTTTACCTAATGACATTTATAGTTTAACTATGATACTCAGCTAAAAAGAAGTCATGGAGATGATGTGACACCCCAAATTCTTCTTCATATAATAATGCGACTGCAGCTACATAAAGTTTATAATTTTACATTGATTTTTAATAACATTGCTTTAAAAAACATTACATTTTATGTTTCCTTTTTGATTTATTTAAAACTAAGTTCTCATAATTAAGACACACTAATACATTATAACACTTTGAATTTAATGTACAATTTAATTATTAAGAATAAACTATTATTATTATTGTTATTTTATTTTTTGCAATAGATACTTTTCTATAAATGTTTGGTTTTCAAGGATATTTGACAAACGAATAGGAAAATTACTATCCTGAAGTCATTTAATGTATAATAATAAATAATAATAATAGTAATAATAGCAATAATAATTGGATGACTTCAAGTTCACGTGATGTTTAAAAATGCAAATTTCTCTATTATTTTAGTACATCATTTTCAAACCTGTACGTAAAACTGTTTAGTGAATGTATGAGAATAAATTGTACACCAACAAATTATGATAATGTGACTCATCTATAGCTGTGTTGAGGGCAAAATGCAAATCAAAATAACTCTTAAGATATTTAGATTAGTTAGTGCTCATTTAAAATAATTGCATACATCAATGTATTCCATGTTAACTATGCAAAGTTAGTTATTATATTGTATATGCTTTATATGAAATAGAATTGCTTGTTTCGGAATGTTTTATTCGAAAATTATTTTTTATCACTGAATTAAATTTTCAACGAAAAATAAGGAGCTGGCCAAAAAGATAGTACCACTTGATATTTACTTATTAATTGTTAGACAGTAAGCCACGTTAAAGGGCTGTTAACTGGATATGATTAGCTGTCTTTCTTACAAGTCTAACCAACTATGCTCCAATGCTCCTACTAACGTTGAAATGCCGATCGAAACTTAAATACTGCATAGTGTAGTGCAAACCTTCTATAATCGGATGGCATGAGAAGTCTTAGAAAAAAAACTATCCAAGAATAATATGGATTCAATGAATATTGTCTTGTTTTAATAACGGCTATACCACATGCCAAAACAATGACAACTATATGAAAAGTATAATATATTTCTATCAAATGTTGATAAAACATGTCGACCGATGATTGTCTGCAGCTGTAGCTTGAGGGTGAGTTAGTTGTTTATTTTTTGATATTTTCTCCGAGGAGAGGAAGGTGGGTTATATTATACGAATCATTTGGGAATAATAAAGAAAACTCTCGTCAAACAATAGATAAATAAAACACGCGGTGGAAACAGTTTTTTGAGTAAATCCGCATACACATGATAGCGCGCGTACAAAGTGTTCGGACGTGATAAAACACGACCACAAACGATCGGCAAAAGGTTTTTTATGAACGAGCCATCAACGTTAAAATGAAAAAAGGACGGAAAGACATCGACGGCGACGGTTACCGCATTCGTACGTGCTGTATAGGAGGTGGAAAGGACATGTACCACAACCACCGCCATCCGCATTAAACATAAAATGGGATGTTTTCGTAAAACCGGTGTTTCGTGGTGGAAACGTGCTGGAGAGCATCATGGGGAGTGGTGAAGGGGGCAAGGTACGGGGGTGAGAGTTAGTGGTAGTTCGGACGGCGGTGATGGGTGGTTAGAGTAAAAAAAGAAGGCTTGGGGCCATAGATATAATATAAATGGCACGCGGACAATGGCGACGAAACGGTGTTGGAACAAAGATTGTACCGTGGTGCCGTAAGCGATGGTGGCGGCAGAATCCCGTTGGGAATCTGTCGGAAACTATAAAGAACCCGTTATAACAGCCACTATATATATTTATATATATATTTACGATTTTTTATATGGAATATTTTCTTCTTCTTCTCTTTTCATATTTTGTCACTTAACGGTCGTGACCCGAATATTATTCACAACAATCGTGTTACACATTATACTCATATATTACTCATATGATATAATAAATACATGTAAATAGACAAAAAAAAAAGCTAAAATTAAAATATTGACTGTAATCGAGAATCCTTATGCTCATTCTAGTCGTTTATAGAAATGCAACAGGATACACTGCAATGTAAATGAGCCATAATACAGTCATAAATGCTCTTATCTTTTATGTTATATAAAATGTGTGAAATCAGAAAGTAACGGTATAGAGGACAGAATTATTATGAATTTCTTATTCAATATCTATGAAATAGAGAATAAAGATATTATAATAACAAATTCATAATAATTCTGTCCTCTATACCGTTACTTTTTGATTTCACACATTTTATATAACATAAAAGATAAGCATTTATGACTGTATTATGGCTCATTTACATTGCAGTGTATCCTGTTGCATTTCTATAAACGACTAGAATGAGCATGAGGATTCTCGATTACAGTCAATATTTTAATTTTAGCTTTTTTTTTGTCTATTTACATGTATTTATTATATCATATGAGTAATATATGAGTATAATGTGTAACACGATTGTTGTTTTGATTTTGAGTTTTAAAAATTGTTTGTTAGTTTGTTTTTTTTTTTAGCATAAGATCTGACATGAGTATAGACAAATATTTCATACGTTATTAGTTTATTTGTAGAATAAAATACCAATGCTGCTTAATCGCTTTACGTTGTTTAATTTATGTTTCATCGGAAAATTTAACTGGTCAAACATAATATTATAATGGTAATCTAACTTTAAAGTCATCGTTTTTGGTTTGAATATAAACGTGTGGTTAAGTGATTTGAAAATAAAACACATTTAAAAATGTGTCAAATTTTTAAGTACAAAAATTTTCTTATACTTGAAAGTAATTCATGCCATTTTTAATGAGCAAACTTTAGATTACATTATACATTTATAAGTTATAATCGTTCAGATAAATTTTAACCAATAAAAGATTTTTATTTAAAAAAATATATATACCCTAGGACACAGTTGAGTGAAAATTGAATTTAAATGCAATCGAATTACTTGATAGAAAAAAACCACCGTCAACCACCCTTTGGTGATACTACCTTTAAATTGTAGTTATGATTTATTAATATTGTTAGACAATTTTTTCATATCTTTTTAGTATTTAAAATTATTTTTGGTGATTTAAATCGTATTATATTTAAATAAAATGTATTGTAAAATAATCTATTATGAAATATTTTTCACATCATAAGTACTAAGACATACATATTTTATAATAATGTGTAAGTACCTACTATTATTATGTTCGCTTAAATGAACTTAAACAGTAAATTAATACCTAACTAATTATTTAGGCTAATTTAATTATCTCTAAAAAAAAAATAATCCGTGATACCTATTTACTTTAGATTACATTGTAAAGGTTGACTCATTCTTTTCTCATTGTTTCGTAATATTATTGGTTGAGCAAATGAATGGATTTATCTCTTCGACCGTAAATCCTATTCTATTTCTTGTAATTTTCAAAAATACTTTTTTTTTCTTTAATACAAAGCTACTTCGGAGAAAAACGGAAAGTTCACGTGTCAATTGTTGTTGTCACTAAAAAAAAACTCTAGGAGAGGCGAACGCCATTAAAAATGTAAGCATATGAATGAATAACAGTATAGGTATAATTGTACTTGAAATGATAATTTATTAACTGTAGTATAACACTCCGTGTAAATTATAAATATATGATTCAGCATATATTTGCTTAAAGTTTTATACAGATATTGTAACTATAAATTGTTTAGGATTATAACATCATACGGTAATCGGTCAAAATATTCACGGACAAAATATCCAAATGTATCCGTTTTTACTTAAATTAGTAAATTACACATTATAAAAATAAAAATAAAAATATATTATATAATGTATAAATTACGTTAGTAGTAATAATATCACAAAATATACTGCACACACATTAGTCAAATAGTCAAATAATATAAAATAAAATGTAAAACAATTTGTTTTTGTGAATACAGTATACATAATAAAATATTAAATAATTTGCTAAAAAAATTTCTACCTACACTATTTTCTAAAAATTTAAAAAAAAAAACTCATACATCGTTGTAAAATCAATACATTCATCGCTCCGCTAAGAATTTAAAATTTTCTAAAAAAATAAGCTCGTAAAATTAGTTAAACCTATATACCAACACTGCATCACTAATAGTAAAATGTAAAATAATTTGTTTTTATGAACACACAATAAAATAATACCTACACTATTTTCTAAAAATTTAGAAAAACGTTTTTAAAAATGGAACATTTTATTTTAATTTCTAATATAATTAGCAATAGCATTTAAAAAATTTGGAATGTCCCTACTTCCATCATTGTACTCTTCGCAAAGATTTTTTAACATATATTTTCTTTTTTTTTTCAATGGTGGTCCAATAGTACCCAGTTGACGCTGCGCGACTTTGGTTTCGTCAGCTGCATTTTCATGCCACATCTTAGTAATCAATGTCCAAATTGTTGGATGTTTGTGATTCACCTTAATTAATATTAAACAAATTATATTGAATATTTTAATTGAATAAATAAATTGAAATAATAAATAAGTATTTACTAAGTTTGAAAACCGATTATTCCATCCCTCACATACATTGTTAGTCCGATCTCCGTTGTTTAATGTTGCGTCTCTTACATTCCAGACAGATGGTGGAAAATGAGGAGATGTTTTTCGCAATTTTATACGTGTATTCGATTGCCCGTTCCCAACTCTTTTATACGACCCTACATACATTGGAATATTAGTGGCGCCATTGAAAAATTCCCGTCCATATACCAGGTAGAAGCTTCAGTTAAATATTTTAAACAATTATCTGTTGCAAAAACAATTATTCGTTCAGTTTCGTCTATTCCGTTATCATGCAACAAAAATCTTGTTGATTTGTCACCCAACTAACACCAATCATTCTCAATAACTAATTGATTAAGACAGTTAGGATTTATTGGGTTGTTCTTCGATTTTTGTCTCCTTAATCTTCTTTTCACGATTTCTTCGGCTGGCATCAAAGCTTTTGTGTTACGGTCCACTTTTGCTACCACTTCAGAAAATATTTGTCCTGACTTTTTTTCAATATGTTTTGCAAGTTGGAGCATTTCATTCACACATTTTGTGACATTGATTTTCCCTGAGTTTTCGGTACATGTGATCAGATGTGTTGTGATAACGTGTGGTCCAGAATAGTCCAATTCAGATTGTAATATTCCCGGACATTTTAATAAGTTTGATTTCACGCAGCGCCATGACATTTTTTTTGATACCTATATATTTAACAGTATACATGTGCCCACTAAATATGGCTTTTAAACCACCTTTGTTCGATCTCGTTACTTCCATTTATAATCATACAACCTGTAGTACTACGTCAGGGACGTCACATATAATATTACGAATTCTGAATAATTGTACAGATTACTAGTAGTATGTTATTATCTCAATATTAAATTCACGCTAGTCTTAAATAAAATAAATAATGATATCGTTAACTAAATCTAAACGAAAAATGTTGGTTAGACGCTGAGTTGAAATTTTCCAGACGTTCACCAAACCTTTAAATCAACAACAAAAAAACAACAGTCGAATATCGTAATTAAATTAATGAATTTACACGTAATGAATAACCAAATATGTGATGTTTAATTTCCATAGCATACAAAATTTCATGCATAATTACTTTGCAGTTAGTCACAGAATGTGGAAAAAAACAAAAAAAAAAAAAAAATGGAAACTAGCAAATTAAAAATAAATATTTATAAAAATAAAAGGGGAGATGAGGTACTTCAGAAGTAGGTAGGTAAAAACCCAACAACACGAACGGAATATTCGAGTTTCGTGTTCCATTTGCTTAATTACTTGGATGTAATTTTATTAATGATTTTTTTTTCAAACTAGCACCGATCCATTACCTACGTTAAATGGTTTCTTCATTATTGGTATGGTTTATTTTTATATTTTTTTCAGTTATTTTAAACTGAGCCCATAAACAAATATGCAGTTGCTCAAACATATGTTTCACACACGTACATTTCCTCACCATCAATACAACTCTACTTAGTACCACCTCCACTGCTTACACCTCCATATCGATATAATATATAATAGTATGGTCTAACCGTCCATTATACGCAACTGCAATAACAAAAAGTTGTTAGCATTTATTTCAATGAAAAGCAAAACAACAATAAATCCAGTGAAATTTTGTACAAAGTATACGAATTAATGACACCGTCCGTGTGATATTATAAAACCATTTTGCCGAGAGTCATATTTAGGCATGGGCAATGGGCTTCGAAGGGAAAAGTTATAAGTGTGCAAAACGAACTGTTTTGACTAATCTGATAATTGTGCGTGACCCCGAAAAAGCGGTGAACGGGACACTAAGC
Organism: Diuraphis noxia; assembly: GCF_037042655.1. NCBI lineage: Eukaryota > Metazoa > Arthropoda > Insecta > Hemiptera > Aphididae > Diuraphis > Diuraphis noxia. Next base: position 54,607,365 of record NW_028301712.1, read on the forward strand.
CAGCTGATGGAATATGGAGCATAACAGCAATAATATTTTTGTTTGACAAATTATCATATATTCTTTCATTTTTTTACAATATGCCAATCTTTTACGTCAATATAGCGCGGGAAACCAAAATATATGCGCATGTGTGTGTGTGTGTGTGTGTGTGTGTGCACGCGCGTAATATACACATTCTATATATGTATATAAAAATACCTCCGTCCGTTGTCTGACCCGTACAAATTAACTAAATATATACGGATCGAGAATACCTACATTTTGAAATGCCGGTGTATTAAATTATTTTTTCTGTTAAGTGAAAAATCATGCACCTCTGGTGTGTACGTCATAATGATTAGTTAAACATCAACCAAAAAAATATTGGGCAATATTATACTGTTATGAATGTAATTAATGTATTATTAAATAACAAAATGCGTTTAGCGATCCTATGCTCGTATTTACATTATTATCCAATGATTAATGACTTAAAATAAAGGGTGTTAAAATAATAATAAATAAAACCCTACATAAAAGATAACTTATTCTACTTTGAAATAAAAAATACAATTTTTTTTAATAACCAATAACTAAGTGATTGCTGACAAATTTGTCGAGACTTAATAAACTAAAATAAATTATGATCAACGGTTTTATAAATATTATGATATAGATAATTTATTATTTATGTTTGTCACCAACACTCTGTCCACCAAGAAAATACGCTGCGGATTAGCGAAAATCGGTTCGTGTGGTTTAATGCGGTTCCACCGCCACATACTTCCAAAGTGGAACCGGTATCGATGCAGGATTTTATGTGGGATTCGAAGAGTTAGGTTAAGTAAGACAGAGTATAATTTGAATAAAATTAATTAAACTAAACAAAAAATATACTTAAAAATAACTGTTGGATTGCGATAATTAGAACTTTGAGTATATTTTACTCGTATCAGGTTTACTATTAATAGTAACTACGTACTTATTTAAGATTGTCGTCTTTTTAAAAATACCTTAAATTTTCAACTCTAATTTTTAGAATTATATCACTGCATCATACACCATTAAATAAACCGTTCTTGATCGACTTGATCAAAGTAGAAACTTTGCCAATACAAATGTTTTGTTTATGCTAGAAATAAACCAAAATATCGTTTAATATACTATACATAATATATTAACATCTTATTGTTTGTTGATTGTGCCTACTTCCAACGTGAGATATACTTTAAACTGAACTTAATTGACATATCGCAAACCTGAAAACTATGTGTGTTAACTTTATTTTTAGTTAAAAATATAACTACTTTTGGTATCATATAAATTATATATACAAATAGTTTTACATTTTGTAAATTTTTAAAAATCGTTTATATTATTAAATTTAAATCCAGTGCTGATAAATTAATAAAAATGTTTTCAAATCAACATTTAAGACACGCATTAATACATTGACTGATGTTTTGAAAAACATTTTTTTTTAATTTTCTAAGAAAATTATATTTATGCTAATAAGTATGGCACATGACTAGGAGTAATATAACATACCAACGTACATACAAATATTATTTCAATAGATGTATATTTTATTAAAATCTGAGATCTAAAGTTGGGTACCTATATCATATTATTTTGTCCATGAGTTTAACCGTTTATTCGATATTTTTTTGTTGAACTATAAATACATAATATCATTCATAGACTGCAAGATTAAAAGGGTACAACTAAATAGTTTCTATAATAGTATAACCATAATCCCTATATTATTAGTTAATAACTTATACAGTTATTAATTTATTATTAAACTATTTTAGGGTGTTGAATAATATTACACCGGTATTAAAATTAATACATTATGTCTATTTGACGTAAACCATCAATCACAAATTTAAGAGGTAAACTAATTGCAGAATAATTTTTGATAAAACAATAGAAGAAATTTCAAAATTGTAAAAAAAAAATGAGTACTTGACATTTAGAGAAATAAACAAAACTTCCCAAGTCTATATTACAATTCTATCTGGGATGGCTATCAATATTTAAAATGTACCTATGTCACATCGCATGTTGGTACATTGTTTGCGTGTCACAAATATAAATCAATATAAGTATTAACGTATTTACTATAGGTACCTTCATTATCAGATAAAAATAAATAAAATAATGTAAAATATCATACCTATTTTTAATGTAAACATAAATTAAATAATTATAATATAGTCGGATTATAAGTACAAAAAAAGTAATAATATGGTGTACATAACTGAAATTATGAATACAACCAAAGTTTTGAATTTTATCTATGATTTTAAATAACTACCTATTACCGCTATTAATACACACATTGTTATTTAATTTTATTTACTAAAAAAAAAAATCGATTTTTTCAGAAACTGATGTAATGTTAGGTTTTTATAAAGTACAAAATAGATCCAATTTGTTATCAGAAACCACCTTTAATGTTTAATATTGAATAATTTTTTCTGCTAGGTATTAGTAACTTTCAATAATACGAACTTGCAACCGGGATATTTAATAATTACATTTTTGTGAAAAAAATCAAGCTAACATATGTTTTTTTTTTAATTGTTTATTTAAATATTATAATATGTTAAAAATACATTCAAGTAATAAAAACGCGTTTGATCGTTATAAAGTTTGATTATCATTATTTACACAGATTAACATAATTAAAAAATAATTTATTTAATGATAAATATACTAATTGTATCCACAAAGTTTAAAAAAAAAAAATGGTAAATATAATAAACATGATAAGAGGTATAATTTAATGAAAAAACGATGCTGGAATGTATACAATCTTTATTGGGACTTATTCTTCTGCAACGAGCTTGTTTATAATTAATAATTATATTCATCGTAAGCATGTCATTGTAATCGATAAGCAAAAAGAGATTTTACATAACTATCATAAAGCGGATGTGTATGAAACCTAAAAACAAAAAGTAACCGGCATGAAAGTATAGGATAAACAAAAATATATATTTATACAAGTTTACGTACAGTAAATGGTATATTGAGGGTACTAGGTAGGTAGTTCTGACACTATCAGTAGTATAAAACTATAATAATAATAATATATTGTATTTATTTCATTCTCAAACAGCTGCTGACGAGCTTGTGTTCGTGTATATTTTTACATGTATCCTGTAAATATCAGGATGTACACAAGAGAATTTAGAGAGAGGGAGGTAAAACAAAAATGGTTCATTTATTGTTTTTGTTATTATTAATATTTTGTCGAACAACAGAGAGGGGCAACGTCATCGTCGCATCGAGATGGGCAGGAAAAATATTCGTTAGTCGTATAGTCGTACCGTTTTCCGACAATCCGACAACCCTTTCCACGCCCGTCCCTTGTTTCGGTTGCACGTAAAAAAAATAAAAATACTCGCTATAGTATATATGAACACGCAATATCTCGGTCTCATTTGCGTGCGACACGCCATAAAAATACGAACAAAAATAATAATAGTAATAAAACGAGTTGTAATCGTCTGTACTTACGGTTTTCCCGGGTCTCGCAGTAGTATAGTGCCCCAAATAACGTGGCGAGCTTTCCGGGGTCTTTTTTGAAGGATATATACATACGCGTATACGTAACATAAGAACGAACAAATTACAGAGGATTTCCCCTGAGTATTGTTTTTCGGGGGGAATCCTGCAGTGTACTCCCTCCCCCCAGCAATACCATATCATTTTATATTTACTTTTCTTGGTCTCTAGTTCCGCAAAAAATCATCATCTCAACTGCTAGCTCCAGTTTCGTTCGAAAACAAAAAAACTCTGTTCTCTCACCGGTGGCTACAAATCAACCACAGTGGAACGGATGGCACGTTTTATTATTCCATAGTAACTCAGTAGGGAGGGGGAGTTGAATTAAGTTCTATAGTTATTCCCCGGGAGACCCTTGTTTCAATGTTCTGACGCCCGGCGCGTTCCTAACCGCGTTCGACCCTCCTGCAAACACGTCTACAGCAATTTAATTGAAATATTCATATAGATAAGATACGTGATACATTCATATATTATATATAATAATATTATGTAAGTATCTCTAATGACGAGAGCAACGTGCCGACAATAAAAGAGCGAAATATAATATAATGAAAGCATGTTGTTAAATATTTTCGAAACCGATCCGCTTTGTTTTATTCTTATTTCACGTAGAAAAATTTGTCTGTCGATCCGTGGTATCGAAAACGCTATACCCTGCGAGTGAGTAAATCTAAATTTGTATAGTGATTAAGTGTTGGTGGTCTCACGTGACATTATGAATAGTGTTTAAATACAGTCTACAGTAAAAATATGTAAGTCAGAATAATGTGAATGAGGGAAACAATATACTATAGAAGGTTTTTATAACCTATTACACAATGGGTTATAACTTATTATAGGTATTAAAAATACAAAACAATATCTTATTTTTTTTTACTATATTTAATATATTAAGTGTTCGAGAGGCGGCGAAAATTTAGTTCTAACTAAGTGCAAAATCATTTGACATCGATGTCCACAGTAAGTATAATATTCGGGGACGTATAAGAACATACGAATTTCTTTTGGTTTCTATATATTTTCACACGTGGTTTTACGACCGTCACGTAAGTTTTTCAATTGCTATTCTTTTTACCCATTACGTAGTACTTATCGGAATTCGAGTTCATTTTCTATGACCGTCAGATGACCCACCTCCACGGACTTCTGTAACTAATTTACAGGGCAGCTTGCTGTAATAATATATTATGTATAATATAATATAATATATTTCAAGAGGAATTCCAAGAAATTCGGACCTCATTCAGGGCTCAGGTGCAACGGCTACTGTAAGAGTGCTCCAATAAAACAGCAGCTGACCTGCGTAGCGTAATGACTGCCAACGAGAATTAATGAAGATTGGCGGACGGAATTCAGACTCGGGACATTCATTAGCGTCTGTTGCGATTTATAATGTAGTAAAAATCACGATTTTTTTTTTTTTGCTGTATGCAATTTCAATTTTCAGAGTGTTCGAGCTTTGATATGAAAATATGTCTGAAATACGAGAATTTCATAATGTATGTCTAAAAGGCATTTAAAACATATAAACATGACATTAGTTTAATGATAGAAACCAATTTACCATAATAATAAATAAATACGTTTCGTTTAAAATTATAAATCTACCGAATTCTAAATATATTTATAAAAACAATATTAATTGAATATATAATACCCATACTTTTTTATATAATTAGAAAGTTGCAACAAAACTCAATTTAAATAAATACATTGTTGAAACCTAATCATAAAATATAATTAACATATCAAATGTATTACCTATGCAAACAAAATAATAAATTATAATTCAACTTCACTTAATCAACTATAATATGCGTACATATTATACATAATATACTATATGCATAATAGTTGCTCACTAGTAATAATTCATTTGAGCAACATTAGTAATGTTTTAAACAATCTGACGTTTAATAATATGGGTTTTATAAGTTTTAGTGTAGATGCTTGACGATGAATGGTTTGCAATGGATACATATTATATAATTTAAATTTTTATATTAATATGAATACCTACCATGAACCAAGTAACACCGTCCAAGCTAATAACTTTCAACCAATAAATACAATATCCACAAACTATTATAACTAAAGCAAATAAAGCTTTATTTAACAAACGTCCTTTAAGACTAAAATAAAAATCATGATTCTGTACTAAGAGTTATTTTAGTCATTTTTAATAACCATATGATTACAATAATAATATTGTTTTGGATATAAAAATCACAAATAAAATTCTATATTTAGTAATGTTTTGAATTGAGACACCAAAAATTATAACTTAAAAGTCTTAAAATATTATTATCATAATATAGTGTTTATATCGGTCTTTATATCACTTTACAACAAAATACAATATAAATTATTTAACTATCGTTAGACTTCTCATTTAACTAAGTAAAAAGTAATATATTACTTTGAGATAAATTATTATTGTATGAAATCCTTAAATAACAATGCAAAAAAACTATAAAATTAATGAATTTTAGTAGGTTGACCATCTTATGGAAAAAATTATCATCATTTTGATGATACTTAATAAGTTTACAGTCAAATTAAGTTATATTTACAAGTTTGGATTTCGTCGTAATTAATATTGTACGTGGTCAAAATTGATATTACCTATTACGGGATATTATTACTGTGGTCCTTCGTATTAAATTCTGATTATTAGATTACCTAACATGTGGTATAAGATAGCCTATGGTAATTCACACACTATACACGATGTTTGAAATTGTGTGGTCAATTAACATCCAACAATTAGGTCAGTCTCGTTAGAACATTTTGAATATTCAAAAGTAGCATAGTATAATATTTTACAGGATGATCATTTCGTTATATAATTTTTCATCATGATGAGGTTTTTGCACATATTCATACGCTAATTATATAAAATGAACGTTATTAATATTAATAAAAAAAAAAAAAAAATAGTTATTTTCATTTAAAAATATGAATTTTTGAAATTAAAACTACCATTTCCGTCCAAAACGCTACGAAAGTATTGTGATGGTGAACAGTGCACAAAACGATTTGCTGGTTTATTATTTCGATTAAGCAAATTAATGATGATTAATTGTACTCATTTTTAGTGCATAATTTTCCACTTCATAATATAATAAATGCTGACCGATGGTATACGAAATTATATTATTAATAAATAATATTAAAAATAATAGTAACTCTAAGTTTGAGCATAGGAATCGGTTAAGGCTAATAGGGACTAAATCCCATACAATTCCAATTATCTAAGTATAGAACTACACATTTAATTTAATTTTTAAAGTGGTTACACATTACTTTTTATACCATCTAATCATTGAATTAAAATAAAAATTACAAATAAAGCACATTTTTCATTTATTGCACTAATACCTAAAAATATTATGTTTGAATATTACTTTTCACATTATATATCATGTTCGTGTATGCTTTACATTTTAATGCATATTTGATATTTTTTTTTTGTTATTTTTTATTTTCATAAAGGTATTATTTATGATATATAGTTTAATGTATTAAAATTATCGATATTATCGGTGAGCGTATAAGTACTCAAATATGTATGCTTAGATATATTCAAAAAATTAAAAGTCACTTAATTTAGTCTAAATCACTGCCCCATCAAGACAATTGTTTTCATGAGGATTCAATGATTATACTTAGTAAATTAGCCACGTGTATTAAGTAGGTATATAGTTTTATTTTAAGTTCTACAATTTAATTTATTGTATTTTGATAAGAAGAAATTGAATTATATCATAAAGACACTTTGAAATTAAATTGTTTACGATATTAATATTAAATATTAAAAATACATTTCAAAAACAGTCGCTGCAGTCAAATTTATGAAAATGTACTCAACCTTATGTTGTTTATGGTGTATACCCAATACCAATTACCCAGTACGCTTAACTACTGGTGTACGTAAGTCCTACAACATGCGAATCGTTGCGCTATTTCAGTTTCTGTTTTATCCTTGATAATAATATGTATAATAATTTATTATGCCTAAGACGTACTAAATTCGATACTCTCACGAAATATATTATGTAGTACATAATTTAATATATATGTTGTACTCACACGGTGAAGTGGTACACGAAACATTTCCATCCGGATGGCCTTTCTAAAAAATTGTACACTTTTCCCTGAAACGTCGCCCCGGCCCGTCGGTGTTCCTTGCACAAATAACGGTTTTCCCAAGACGATCCCGTCCTCTCAGCAGCGACCAGCGTTCTTGGGTCCACGACACCTGATCAAAACATATAGAAACGTTAAATGTTTAGAACCAAAGTTTGCGATGCACATAGTTAGGGTCCATTCTAGGTAGCTAAAATAAAGACGTCACAATGGTAATTATTGTGTTATTACTCTATGGTGCTATCATAATGTTATAATATAGGTAATGTATAATATATATATATATTTCTATCGCGTCTACAGCTGCTTTATTGATTTAAATCTACTGGCCATTAAATTGCATACTGAACATATAGCGGTAATATTATAACGCTACGCGGTTACTCGTGATAAAATTATGGTCACTACTGCATATTATATATTAGACCGCAGACAAAAAGTTTATGCTTATAATAATACATAATAAAATTATTGTTCATGTTATGCGCACGACAATCTTGTTAATGGTATTTTGGTACTTGCACACACTAATTGTATTTTGTCATTTAAACCTAATATTATATATAATATAGTATTATTATTTATTTATTTATTTATTTATTTATTTATTTTTTTTTTTTTTTATTAAGAACTTTCGGTATAACTATTATAGTTCAACCATTACAATATTGATAGAAACAGTGATACAATATAGTATTATTATTATTAATTTGTTCAAAAAGTGTATCGATGTAACGTTAAGCAATACCTAATTATTAATAATTATAATTTATTTATTGTATAACAGCTCAAAATTCAGAAGAAATTAACATGTTTAACATTTTAAACAGGTTTTATAGTATATCCTTTGATTACAATTTTTTTCCTGTTAACCAAACGAAAATGATTGTTCATATTTATACCAACTTGAATAATAAAAGTTTAAATAATCAATAGAAAAAATTGTATTTGGATCAATTGAAATCATAAACATTATCAAATGTGTTAAACTGTTAATACATAAAACAGTAGCCCTATAAAATTATGTATAACTACTACGCACATATATAACATGTATTATGATTTTATGAAGTACGTATGTTTATTAATTCATTATAGTAGCTCATAGGCATAATATTATAGCACATAAATGCGTGGTATACATATTATGCAGTGCATAAAACATAACTAAGCATACATCATAAATCATGACGTTTTGTTAACTATTTAATAAAAGCATTAGGGGTGAAAAAAACTTTTACCGAATAAAGTATGATGTTAAAGTTATGTACACAACGTTCTGTATTGTATTATAATAATTTGTAATTTATTTTACAATGATCGAAAATTGAGTAGGTATACTAACAATATTATCGAAATGCATTAACATCAATCAATTGTTGAAGCGTTCAGTGGTCTCAGGAGGGAATAGCTAGGTACCGTACGTGTATTGTAAAGCAACCCAATGGACACACTCAGGCATCTCGAGCTAATGAAAACATTTCTGTTGTTCCTTAATATTGACATAGAGTCTACTAACTCGGGACCACCAACCAGAGCCTGGAGAACGATCGATTATGTTAGCTTCGTCTGTATAATAATGACATTTGAAAACAATATCGTTAATTATAACGTATCAGCTCGGAAAACAATTCGTTGGTTATATTACTTCTATTAGAACACCTCTAGAACAAGCTGTTCCGTACAAGTAGGTATAACGTACCTAAGTACAAAAGTTAAATAAACATTAGTAAATAAGCATAATACTAAAGCATATCGTGATACATATACATTAAAAATATTAACTACATTCCCATACTATCTGAACATCTAATGAACAAAAATAAAGTAAGAAAGATATATAAAGATAATATCTATTGTTTATGCCCTTATTATTGTATGTAAACAGTGTCTCTCTGTGTTTACCCTTGTAGACACAATCAACCATTTTAAAATATTTACATAAACTAGCTATGACGTATATTTTATATAGGTACATGTACATTGAATTAAAACAAATCAAAAAAAAAAAGATTACAAGTTTTCATTATTATCTTTGCAACTCTCTTCACAGTAATAATTTTCAAAAATATAAAATTGGAAAAACTTGATAAAACACTTGCGATAAACTCCGATAGCATACGAATATTATTCAACGTACTCATCATCGGGAATATATTCTGAACATTGTGGAGATTTACAACATATAAACAACGAGTTATATAATTTAATTTCCAGATAATATGCATAGATTTGTAGAAAACAATGTATTGTGTAAAGTTTATGGTAATTGGTAATATAGCCCATATTTATGTAAATCGAAATATTCAAAATCACATGTACTGGTAAATTACTGTTATTATGGTTAAGTAGATAAAAGGAAATAAATTTATTTGCTATCTATATTCAATTGATCAGAATTATATTCTACTGTTTAATTAAAATGTGTCCCTTTCGCCATACACATTACACATACGCGTAATACGCAAACTATATAGCTTTCTGTTTTCTACATAATTACATATTTTTTTTTTTTTTTTTGTTAACTATCTTTATGGTGGTATTTTAATATTTTGACGTGCGTGTTTCTTACCCGTAAAATAACCAACAATCAATAGATATTAAGTATAATATTATAATTTGGCATTAAAACTGAACGTTTTCCGGTTAAATAAGTATTGGTCTATTAAATTACCAAGGTCGTATAAATATGTATATTGGCATCACAATGGTGTAATGTGAAAACTATTTACTGACATTGATTTATCTGTCACAAGTAATTAATACTTTGAAAACCTACAGTAAGACTAAACGTGGTATGTACGTCACACAATACAAATACCTAGTTTACATAATAATTTTAACACATGCACTTTTGAGACTAATTTACACGAGTTCATTGATAACGATTTATATAATTTAAATGATATTTTATATAATATTACATACGTACATATTAATCGTAGATGACAGAATTTTATTTGTTTGGACTTACATTAATTCTGTTCCAGATCGTTGAAAGAAATGCGTTTAAAAGTGTGAATAAAAAATAACCAAATATTGATCGACATGAAATTCGGTATGTAAAACAATTTATACGCGTTACATCGTAGATCGATTGCAATATTAAAATGAAATGTGTTGGTGATAACGCTATCTATATCACGTTCGAAAAATCGTTAGAAATCTGTGCTTAAACTCAAAATTAATATTCAAACGTTCAACGATCGATGTACAATAACCTTCACACTACACCATACCTATATTATAAACAGGTACAATATATTATAATTTCGCGTATCAAGCAAATCTCCTATCTTCCTGCTTAAAATGACGATGGCAAACAATACGTACTCGTTGGCACGTGACAGGAAATTATAAGGTTCACCAGGATAAACGCTATGTATTGCCTTCGAATCTGGTCCCATCGTATTGAACACCGTCCATATTCATCCCTATTAAATTGGTAGGCGGAAGTATTGCAGTAAAGTTGAAATTATGCGTTGAGGGTCACATTATCTGTACAGTATAGATTGGTTTAAACCGATGAAAATGCGACAATATTATTTGGAAATGTTTTTTACGCGTGAAAATATTGAAAAAACGGTTGTGCACTTACCATAATATACTCTGGGTACACTGACCAACTACGACGACCGAGGAAATAAATCGATGCAGAATACTTTATTATTATTATATTATGTACTATTTATAGGAGTGTAACAAATATCATAACATACAAATTTATTACGATTATTAATAGAGCACGTCGGTAAAATCAGCTTTCGTTGACTTTTTTTTCCTTACAACTAATTGCATTATTGAAAATACATAAACACTTCGAAATTGAATTTTATACTTATGAAAGTGTCACCGTAATGTTTCTTGTATTAGGATAGGTATAATACAGGTAGTATTATTAGAAGAATTTACACAAAAAACTGTACCTTTAAGTTCCAAGTTTCACTCGGCAGTTAAAGCTATTGTTTGTCACCACGAACCACAAACCACGCCATCTAACAAAAGTGGTGGGAAATCTAAGTTTTTGTGTTTTTTTTCCGGTAGATTGCACTTATATTCACAGATAAAGTTTTTGTGGACGTAATCATATTATATCATAGAATATATGAACCAAATTAATTCATAATTAGTTCAATGTTACTACTTAATACAATAATACTATTCAAGATTGAATTTTAATATCATGTTTATTGTTTTAACAATAACCTGTATAAAAATAAATTAAATTTTTATTAAATAAGTAGTAATTATTCTATAGGTAAATAATATAAATGAAAAACCACTAGAATTTAAATGTTTTTTAATAAATACGCTGTGTTTAATGAATTATAACAATTTGAAAACTTAATTTTTTATTTTTTTTGATGAATAAACTTTTATTTATTAGACAATAATTACATAATATAAATAAGTTAATTTAAATGAATTATATTCAAATAAACTACATTTAACTACTGTTAAATCCTAAATTACACTATCTTCATATTATTCAAAATAAAAATATCTAAACTATCTAAAGTTGATCGAAAATAAATTTCAACGTTTTTTTTTATTTTATAGTCAATTTTAACATTGCGTTTCCAATATGGTTTCAAAGCATTTACAATTAAATATTTCTGTCTGTGAAGATGCATTTATTGTTAAAAAAATCGTATGTATGAAATTTAAAATTATGTAATTAATATTATTAACTATTATTAACTATTTTTTACTAAATTAATTCTGTATTCAATTTACAAAGGCTGTAACCAAAAATTAGATGATATTTTTGATAAATAATTTTATGGTGATATACGAATTTTTAATAAAGGTTATAATGTTCTGACAATATTAAAAGCACCATCTGGTTGAATAATTTGGCAAATTTACATTTTAGTATATTTTCAATACATACAACCAATATGTGACCACTCGGAATAAGTAAATACTCGTCTGTATAGTACTTTATTTAATCAAACATAATAATGCGGTGGTGCATGTATAATAATATGTACCTGTGTATATTATAAAACGAAATTATTAACGTTAAAAATTGAACTAATCCATCGACGTATAGAAAATCAGAATTAAAAAAAAATACAGAGAAAAGAGTTTTAGACATATAATTATAATAATATTTAAAACTATAATAATATAACTCCGCGGGTCCAGTTCAATCGTGTGGTTGACAATGTCTAGACATCGAATTTCCCAGAACCCCAAACCAGTCTATCTAGTGAAAATCTTACAAGTGTATGCCTTACAAGTGTAATATATATAATAATATGATATATATTTTTATAAGGGCGGAATCACCTTAATTGCTTTATTTTTTTTTCACCGATCGCGAAACCTCACGAATTTCGTGGAGTTACGACGACCGCGAGCAGGGTTTTAATTAATCGCCATTTATAGCCGGGTATTAAAGTTTAAACGTCGGTTTCAATAACGAACACCCATTATGTTATATTGTACTGTAATAGGTGCGTACCTATCCAGTGCTTTTGAATTACATCCCGTGGACATGTTCATCGTGGAATATATATATGTACAATAAATACTCAACCCATAAAATTTAAATCATAATATTTTTTTCTTTTAATTGTGATTGATATTTATCGTTTTTAATGAACTTAAATCTACAAATTTACCTTTTTAATTATATTTTATTTTTAAGTTATAAGTACAAAAAATAAATGAAAATGTATTAATAAACATTAAATCATTATATCATCGTATACAGTTAGAGACCTTCATGCTATTTATTTTTTATTATGCAGATTCAGCCAATGGGACTTATAGCCTCTAGACTTATAGATTAAATATAATAAACGTGTTATGTGCAGCCCGAAACCTATAGGTATAATTGTGTGACTACGTGGTATGCTTCCTAAAATTCTCTCACTTCTTAAGGGCATGGGTTCAGTTTGCAGACGTTTGTAATCCACTTGCAGTCAATTTTCCTTTTGATCCGTTTCACTTATTTAATTACGACCAATTATACGGCAGAGTTTGGGGGTGGAAAGCAGCAGGTGAATTGTCGTGTATTTGTCGTGTTTTGGTCATTTTGTCATTAAAGAAAACCGAAATGTTATACATATCGGTTTTGTCAATAGTTCCGTCACTAGTAAAAACAAACGCTGAGCCAAAACCACTGCCAATAATATATTATGTTGTTGGCCAAACGAGATTGGAGATATATGAATACAATCAATCTTCTTTAAAGTTTCAAAAAATGACAATCAACATCATAGACAAACGTTTCGATTTTCTATCAAAGTTTGTGTTGGTACGTGTGATAATATAAAGACTATTATACGTAAATAGACATTAGATATTGTTGGCGTCATAATGAATAAATTTAATAGTTTAATTCGACCCACCACTCACATCACTACACTGATATTATATATTATATATTATGTATTCGTAAATTAAGTCGAATGAAAGAGAAAATGGAATGAATGAAAATAATGAATGAAAGAGAAAAACGAGACATTTGTGGAAATGTATATTGAGTATAATAATACCAATCATTTGTACTTAAATTATTTAAAACCCCTAGTTATAATATCATATTTTTATACTTAATAGAAATATTCTTATTAGTACTTTCATTTCAATATGAATTATAATTCAGTCGGATGAAACACTTTCGACGTGATTGTTTATGTGTTTTATTAAAAAAATATATTGAACGCACCTACAACAGAACTATTTCGACGTAAATATTTATATCTATTCCATTAATAATATATTTGCAAGAAATGGAAAACTTTGGAAAAATAAAAAAATAAAACACACAAACATTTTAAAATAAATAATTAACTAAGAAAATAAAAAATAGTTTGATACATATTATAAAAGACGAAATTTTTTTTATTAACGCGAATAAAAAAAATGCGAAAATCCAGAAATTCGTTATTTTAAATTGCGATTACCAGTTTCCATCATCAGCAAGTTCCTGTGCTTCGGTAAAGTAAACTAGATTTCATTCCCTATGGTTGCTTTATCAAACTAATATTCAAAAAGATAAAACCTTGAAACATAACAAAATATACAGAACAACATATAAACTTAAAATTTTAAACGGCAATACATTCTATAATCAAAAATAGGGTGGGCAAGTGGGTGCCGGTTAATTGTATAATTTTAAGTGAGTCACTGATATGAATGAGTTAAATTTGAATTCAATGAAAAAATAATAAATTGTACATGGAAAATGGTCTTGAGTGAAGACCGTCTGTCACCTATATCACTCATACATTTTTGATGTAATTGCTATTAAAGTAATTTATATTACTATTACTAATACAGTAAATTTAATTTTAATCGTAAAAAATAAATATAAAATATAATAAAATAATTTAAACGTTTTAAGTACTTGCGAATAGTGTTTTTAAATTACAATATAACAATAAAAACAATTGTTCTTCGTTTAAATGTCTTTCATCCAAATTTTAGCTAAATTAAATTATCTGTTAAGAAAAACTTTTAATTCTATATTTTTTTAGATTTTTAGGTGACATGAGCATGATAAACTATGTTTTTGATTTCCAATCCTATGCTTTACAATTAACATTTGAAATATTTTTAACTTTGTTTTTAGTTTTACCAAAAAAAACAAAATTTCGTCATTTATTAATTCTGAGTAAAAATTGGTGATTTTGAAAAGTACTGTGAATTTTTTTTTTATGTTGACCTTTCAAAAGAACTTACTAAATACAATTCACTACCAAAGACCTACCCAGGCATCACCCTCAAAGTTAAACATCAAAGCATCTTTTTCTACTTTTTTCCATGTACTGCACAAACACAAATAAAAATACAAACTCCATTTTAAAATCAAAACATTCATTGTTCCACTAAAATCTAAAATAATAATTATTTCTTCTGTAACAATCTGCAACCAATGGCAAATATTTATAAACAAAAAATCCATCCAAAATGTATAAATACGTGCAAATAAATAAAAATCAATAATTATATAGTAAATTTATAGTTATTACTAGATTTACTTTTCTATCAGAAAATATGATAATTTCACAAATCAAAAATTTGTTATACCTCAAATGTTGATGACAGATAGAAAAAACACGCATCATTGTAAATACAATGCATTTTCGCTCCCCTCAGAATCTAATATAATATTAATTTATTCTATTATTATTATAATCTGCAACCAACACAAATGTTTATAAATAAAAACATTTTTAATTTCCACTGCGAACCTCTAGATTACAGTTTAACCACATCTTTAAAATGTGATTATCGGAAAATTTTTTCCTATTACACATCATTAGAGAAACTACTATTCCAGATAGCATCTTCTTACGTTTTATAGTTTATGAGATGAGTGAGTGTTATTTGGCTAATTGGCTTATACATACAGATTAATAATTACATTGATGTGCGAATGAAATTTTATATAATTGAACTGAAACTAAAATATCATTACAATACCATTCTAATAATATAAACAAACTAATGAGCGTTGCAAAGTCTCATACATTTATAATTTTCAGTTAGTTAGTCGTGTTTAATTACCACAATTATTATGGATGTGATTAATATAAATTTAGTATAAAAAAATGAATGTAATATCCCAGTTCAACAGTACATGGTACATTTGACTAGGCCTGATTATTAAATGTACTACTTAATGAAGTGAATGTGTGTTAATTTATATCAGGTACATACGTATACATCGGCGCAATCAGACATTTGAACGAATGTATGTTACTTGCGTCCCATAAAAAGGTATATTTTACAGGGGAGCGGGGCATGTCTTCGAATGTCATGTGTTCGAAGGTCATGTTTTCGAATGACGAGTGTTAGAAAAGTTATTTGTTCGAAAAGATATATGTTCGAAAAGTCATATGAACGAAATAATATATTAAACATCATTATTTTATTTTTAAACCTAAATTTTCACAGCCTACCCGAGTAATATCGTTTAATAAAAGTAATAAAGATAATAGGTAGATAGCAGCTAACATTAATAACACCTTATTGGTAATGACTATTATACCTAGAGTGGTGTTGTCTAGTAAGTTAGTATACAACAAAATGCGATTGTAGTCTGAATTGAAGCTTAGTTTGTTGCAAATTTAAGACGTTTTATGTAATTTAACTTTTTATTTTAATAAAATGTGTTCTATAACTTTTCTAACACTTGTCATTCGAAAACATGACCTTCGAACACATGACATTCGAAGACATGTACCCCACCCATTTTACAGATAGTAAATTTGACCGGTAACTTGCGTCCCGTTTTGGGGACGCAAGTCGGCTATATAATTATTATCGATATTTACTACTGAAATCACTTAAGTCGATAGTATTGGTCACTAAAATCGATAGTTCATAAACTATACTATATAATAAATCTCAATATTTGAATTGAATACATACATTTTTTTTATTATGTCAAAATGTAAAAAATAAGAATTGTAAAATTAAAATTAATAAAAAATAAAATTAAAATGTGTTTTTTATTAACTTATTGATATCAATTATATCGATGTTTTCGGAACGCAATTAGGTTATGAAAAAAGGTATTACGGGACGCAAATAGGCTATGACCCTTTTTGAGTCTTTTTTTGCGGGACGCTACTAACCTACAGATAATATTTTTGGACGCAAGTAGTATGCTCCCATTTGAACAAGAGGGCACTTAAGCTCCAGGTTTCTTTGTGACTAACTTTTTAAACGATTTCTTAGGTTGCTGATTTTGACTTAGGTGGTGTTAAGGACGCTCCTTAGTTGCGCCAATGTACGTATTCTATCGTAACGTGTTTAATATATGATTAATCATTCATAATTGTCAAAATATTTAAAATCTAAAATAAAATATTAAAATAATTTATCACATTACGTATTATATGTTTGAAATACAGACAAAATTAATTTTGACGTTGAAATCGCAAAACGATGTTCAACATTGTAACAACTCAATTGATAATGCATAATATCAAAGTAAATAACTTTCCACAAAAAACAAATAATTTTTTGAACCATAAGTTTGATTATAAGTCAATATACTGTATTATTTATCAGAAGTTATTACATAAAATCGAATTTGCTTAACACAATATGGTACGTTGTACGTTGGAATACAACACATATGGGTGTGGCGTCGCCATAAGTACTGAATAAT
The DNA here is from genome assembly GCF_037042655.1 of Diuraphis noxia. Lineage (NCBI taxonomy): Eukaryota > Metazoa > Arthropoda > Insecta > Hemiptera > Aphididae > Diuraphis > Diuraphis noxia. The sequence goes on from NW_028301712.1 coordinate 54,625,213, forward strand.
GTAATTATTCATCATTAGAATTCAATATTTTATCACAACTTTATAGCACTAAAAAATTTTTACCCCGAACTACTCAAAAGGTTTTTCTTATGTTGACAATTATTAATTATTAATTTGTATTTATTTTTTTCTAAATATCACAGTTATTGTTTGATAAAGTCATTAAGTTCAACAGCAACGCTCCTTCGAATAAATGATGTCAGTACACCTTCGCAGAGAGGTTTAGATGGTTTACATGAGCCAACTCTACCTGGGAAATTATTTACACTGCATAGGGTTAGATAGCACCGCAATAAGTATTTTACTTGCACTATGCACACTTACATAAGTTATCACATGCCGCAGTCTGAAATATATAATATTTATTACGACCTTAATATTTTATTCCGTAGCGCACGATAGAAATACGTTTCGATGGTCAGTAGTGAACTGGCAAAGGTATAAGATATTTATTTTTTTTTATTCAACGTCGCGTGTTTAACTCTTTATTTTGTGGTATAGGTTGGTATATAGAACGCGGTGATCAATAGAAGTAAACAGTGTCATAGATTTACGTTTTACTGTGCGCGTACGTTATAAAAATATAATGGTGTATTAGTATATTATGAAATTTAACACGTTGACTACACAATGTCGGTCATAGTGATCGGTGGTGTTTATTTTTATTTGCTCTCTCAGACGAATTAAATCAGTATGAACTCTCGAGCAAAGAAATCTAAACGCCGTAAAAATAAAACAATACGATAAAAAAAAAACCAGTAGATTACGGTCATAGGTTTAACTCCCTCAGCGCGCAGTCGTATGGGAAATAGTGCTTATTTGTATTTTATTTACGAGCGAGCGATTTAAAGATGGAGCTCCAGTTTTATGATTACGCTAGATAAGCTACAACAAAACCTAAACATCAATATATATTTTCTGAAGATCAAACCACCTCCTCGCACACTCGGTAACCCATCTGACGATTGGGACTATACCACGGTATAAATGTATGCTCTGTTCACTTTATCGTCCTAGGAGTCTTTGTTCGCTCATATTGTATGAAAGTGTTTGGTATCCCAATGTTATTGCAAAATTTTACAGCGCGACGATGAGCCTTACACTATTTTATGTCTTAATAGTTCCATAATGTTACTTATATTATACGATGAGTGTACTGGCCCGCGGGAGGGATACCATTTTTAAAAATTCCAACATTTCAGTTTAAGCATTAATAAGAAATGCTTTCGTATCACAGCACAGCGCGTGAAAAACAAATTTGGATTAACTGGATTTAATTTTCTACTTTTCTCTTCGCATCGCTTGCCCGATGTTAATATCACTATAATAATTTCATATACATTATGGATTTTTCTCACTATAATTTATGTCCTCGTGCATCCACACGTCGAAAACGAATCATACATAATATTCTATTCACCTATTTTTTGTACAACTATCTATACATAAGTGTACGTTACATATAATATAAGCTATATGGATGATTTGAGATAAACACTTAAATTATCGCCTTGTATAAAATTAAAAACGATTCCTATTCATTGCTCGGGGTACGAAATCAATACATCTAAAAAATTTACTATCATCATTAAAAAAGCGCAATTTTAATGTGGATTTAACTGATATGTTTGAAACATTATATAAAATATATAGCTATAGAAGATTTGGGGGTAGGACTACGGTGACATAAGCAAGAATTTTTAAATTTATAGAATACAAATGACTGATATTATTCCTGCAATGGGTGAATTTATACCTGTCCACACATATAAAATATAAGCAAAAAAAGTAAGTAAGTGGATGTCACTCTGTTGTACAGTATAGGTTACAAGTGGGGTTACTGTAATGGATGGAATTAAATTTGAATTCAATGATATTATATCAAAGTTTACGAAAAACGATTCTGAGTGGAAACGATTTATCAGTCTAGAATATTTTATATAGTATATTAATTTATCATAATATTGCTATTATTTCAAAAAACAAAAAAAAAACGGGTAAGTGGATATCGCTCTGAGATAAACATTAAGACTAAGATAAACATTTGGTGAAAATTCCGAGTATTTACAGCGATTAGTTTTTGGATGACAACCATATAAAAATTCGATTTTGTTGAAAACTGGTTTTGCGTAAAAATTCCCGTTTTTCCGTCCCTTTTTTTTTTTGTTTTTCACGACTTTTTTGAAAACTGTTGGAAAATGTTTACTTTTTACCTCTATAATGCACCAAGGGGCCAGGATATTCACTTTTCCATCGGAAATTACCTCCAAAATTTGAAATTGAAGCATTATTTCGACTAGTTATGCTGTACACAGACACAAAAAACAAAACACACATCATTGTAAAATCAATACATTCATCACTCCGTTCAGAATCTAAAACTATGTTTAAATAGTTTTTAGATATTTTTTTTGCAACAAAAATATCAACTTACGTGGAACCTTGTTGTAAATTTTCAATCCTTAGCTTTAGAATTTAAACCTTTTATACATTTTTAACAACTGAAGAATTTGTAAATTTTCAATTCAATAAATGTTAAAATTTGAACTTCAAATGATTATAAAAAATGTATTTTTAATATTTTCTAACTTAAATAAACTTATGGGTAATCTTGAAAATGTAATACAAGATTTTGTATTAAATTTTCAAGTGTTTTGGCCGAATGGATAAAATTTTATTAACATATTTATAGGATAAAAAAACTAAAAAACCGGAAAATTTCAAATGTTTATAAATAATTTAAAAATGTTTGAAATTTTATCAAGTATATAAATTAATAAAATGAACATATCGTGTAAATTTCAAGTTTCTAGAGTTATCGTTTTTAAATAACATCTAAATAAGAATATCGGTACACGAAAAATTTAGTGAATATCCAATGTTAGTTCAAATGCTCATACAAATTTGTTTGGATTTTCGGTAGACATTTTTTATTCGATAAAAGTAGATAAACTCATGAATCTTGTATTGAATTTTCAAATCTTAGACATAAAAAGATAAATTTTTATGAATTTCTAACCAATAATAAATTGCAAATTTTCGTGATTTTGTCAAAATTAGAACTTTCAATGCTTATTAAAAAAAAATGTTACTTATATATATTTTTAATATTTTTTAACTACCTTTATGACAATATATTAGGTGCCTTGTATTCAATGTTGAAACTTTTTTACTCTATGAATAAGATTTTGTGGTCATTTATAAAAAAAAAGTTAAAAAGATTGAAAATTTCAAATGTCTACCTATATGTATATAATTTTAAAAAAATTAATCATGCGTAGAAAATACCAGTATAAACATTCAGTGAAAATGGCATGTGTCTACATTAATTTATTTTAAAGTTACATCATATCTATAAAATCGAATTTCTCTAAAAAAAATTTTCTTTAATTTTTTTTTTTTTTTTTGGTTTTTCCCTGTTATTTGAAATGTATTGTGAATTTCAAAATTTGGCCTCCCCAATGCACAAACAAGATTCACTTTCTAATCTAAAAAGCTACTGAAGTTGAAAATCGAATCATTAATTCTACAACTTATCGTGTACAGACACAAAAATAAAACCCAACATTGTAAAATCAATACATCTAAAATGGAAAAAATTTTATTTTTTTTTAATGTTCAAACTAAGTGTAGTACTAATAGCAAATAATAAGCTAAATCATTGATTAGCAGTACGCATATTATTATAGATAGGTTTTTCCCCTTTTGATAAATAATTAGAAAATATTTTTCATCAATAAACTACATATTGTGATTTTTAAAATCATAATATCTATATTTTTTTCATTCGTACGCATCTATATAGTAGAAATTACTATTAATACACAAATTTAGATTGTAAGAATTTTATCTTTTTAGGTACATTAACTCTAAAAACTAAAATATTTACACTTTTGAACGTGAAAAAAATGTCTCTTGATAAAATCGATCTAATAAGGATAAGTTTTTACTATTATCCTTAATCTTTTTGTATAGTCCACATGATTTTAGACACACTAATTTATCAGATAATGAGACCAGTATTACCCACTGACCATAGTTCCCCAATCTCCCTTACTGACCGCTTAGTGTAAGGCGTGCACTGTAATAGCTACTGAGCATCATTGCCGCTTCGACACATGTCGATCGATAAATGCATAAAGACCATTTGAGCTCCTATAAATTATTAAACATTATACGATGTAATATATGATTTATTATTATTATTATTATTGAAATATGTGACCACAATGTTCCCATACAATACATCATTATTTGTTCACGCACCTATTATAATAAAATATGTATATTTTAAAGGGGACGCTCCGACTATCCATGGGACAGTCGTTTCGATACGATATTAATGACTAATATAAGGGATATTATGAAAGAAAAATAAGCCACAATATAAATATATAACATTAGTGTACGGCCGGTCCCGGTTTAAAATCAATTTTTCATTTGAATTTTCAAGTGGAAATGTGGTGCCTTGACGTGGGGGTGAGGTGAAACGAGACAACTTGTAGGTATGTCTGTTATCCTTGGTCAGGATTCAACGTCGACTATATACGTATTATTATTAGTTTCGTTTAATTTGTGTGTATCCATTTTACCGGTTTTATATATTTATTATTGTTAATTAATCCTACCTATATATATAAAATTATGACATCATGATGGGTCACGATAAAAAATAATTTATTTACTTGTTTCAAACGCGACGTGAAATATATGTATATCTATACAAATACAGTGTAGATGATGCCGCAAGCTAAAAGCCTGAAAACGTATTATCGAAATAACGTTTACCAGCGAATGATGTGATCGCATTGACGTTGTATATTAATAACATTAATGAATTAATAACGTATTATTATAATCATCGAATTTTTTAGATCCTATAAACATTTAAAGTTAATATAAAATAATTAGTCGTTATCTATACTCATATTTTATATACGTATTATTTTTTTTTTTGTTTAAGTTGATTAACTCTTGAAAAATACCTATTACATATAATTTAATGTCACTAATTAAAATTATAATTATAGCTTACAGAAAAAAAAATACTAATAATAGCATAACTGTGCAGAAATCTAGTACCTACATTCATATTTATCATCATCTTAGTTATTTACTTATACGAGTACATGACAGTAAATAACTACCTGACAACTAAATTAAAAAACGCTGTGTTTTGAAACACAAATATTGTTAAAGACAAACGTTTCAAAACAACAACAGTTGTAATAGATGATAAATCGATTATAATATTATAACAATATACCGTATTACATCTGTGTTTGTATTTCTCTCATTTTAAATTATTTCTAACCACAACATCCCTGTACTGTATATTCCCAAATAAAATTATTATAAACATATAAAACGTAACATAACTATTATAATTTATAAGACAGTTAGTAATTGTATTTTCATAATGCGTCAATTATTATTGTAAAAAGTATTCAGATAAAAATAACTTGCAAAGATTGATTTAAATTTCAAGCAATCTCTGATATTATACTCTACACTCCAAGACGATCAATGATACATAGTTTGGAGATAATTGTGAATTTTTGCATTGCGCGGTAAATTGGTAAATTTAATAAACCTAAATAAATATATAAATATATACACAATCTAAAAATATATTAATTATTACGGTCATATTTCATTGCAATAAATTTATCGAATATTATCGTATTTACTTATTACCCGGTTATATTACGATTATATTAATATTCGTATCTTAAAATAATAATGTTTTCTTTTACATAATATGCAATAACAGTTGAAATAAAAATAAATGTTTGTATAAGAAAAAACCGATATGTTTATATATATGCATTAAATTGTGACATACAAACATAGTCGAAAATTTTATGTAAAGCAATCGTTTAGTCAATGAATCAATATAATTATTTGAATTCTAAGTTAGTCAAATTTTAACGATAGTTTAATGTTATCTCAATAAAATATTCCCAACTGACAACTTAAAATTAAAAAAAAAAACGATCTTACAAAAATAAATTTTATATCATTTCGTTATATAACTACATGACAATTTATCACTTCCATTTGACTGTGCATATACACATGTTTTCTACTTGAACGAATTTGCTCAATCATATCTGATAATTCTATACAAAGTATAGTTTATGAATATTATATAACATTATGTTTTTCATAAATATACCATTACAAGTTTGTTCTTCAATCGTTAGACAAACAAATAATTTTTAATCAGGCCATTCAAGTTTAAAAAAAATTATAAAATAAAACTATGAAATAAAAATGTTAGCAAACCGCTTTTACGAAAAAACAAAAACTATTACCTAAAATGGATCAAATATTGTTTTTCTTTCTATTATTTATAATTTGTAGATAATAAGAATGTTTATAAGAATCTGAAATTCTTTTCTATTAAAATATCACGACATTGTATCAAGTGTTCATCTATAATTATAAGTTGTGTGCTTTCATCACTTAATTTTGAATATTGAAATGTAAATTGTATATGGTAGATGACATTATTAAACCTACTAACAAAGCGAATAGTAATACTATAATACCTTCATTGTGTTTGTTGCTGTTAAATTGCCTATAAAATACGCCGTGTTACAACAAAATAATTGTTCAAATCAAAGTATACAAGTTATCTGTGGAAATGTGACAGTAGTTAGAAAGAAAACCTTTAATTAATGATTATTAATTTACAAAAATAATAATCTCGTGCGAAAAATAAATATACATCATGGCATGATCGCTTTAGAACAGACAAGACGTAAGGCGTTCATATTATACTTGACTATGATAACCATTCATCGAACGCCTCAAATTAATAAAATATGCGTATCACACAGACAAATATAATATGATATAAATCATCGAATAAATATATATATATTCGAGTTCAAATTATACAAATTTTGTTTTTTCAATGGACATTATATGTATATTAATTATTATTGGAATTTAACACATGCATATTATAGTTGTGTAGCCAAACAAAAATTTCATACTATTAGTGTTTATTTTTCATGTCTATAAAACCATATAAAATATAACTTGAAATGAATTCGATTTCCATGGTATTAAATTTAAATTTAGTAACATATAAATAAAATCATAATATTATTATTTTTTATATGCTTAAACTCATTAAATCCATATAAGTATATATTTCATTAAAATAATTTAAAACTATTAAGAATTAGATTTTTGTAAAAACAAACCATGTATAGATACTTTAAACTATATAAGCCCATATAAAAAAAGATAATAGTAATAATTTGAAGAAAAAAAACAATGAAGCTGATGAAACGTATCAGGCTGTCTAATATAATATTATAATATATACAAAGGCGGGTCACGAAAAATCCCTTTTTATCCTTTAATAATACATTTATTTAAATCCTTACTTTTTGAATTTTAAAGTGTACTTAAGCAATACATTTTCAAATACTCACATTATTTTACGTATTGACCTGTGAAAAAATATATATATATTTTTTAATTAAACCACTATTTTTACTGTAAATTGTTAAGTATCTCCCAATCAAAAAATCTGATGGCAGTTTAGCGTGCTCGGACACCGAAAAGGCTGATCTTTTTAAGCTTCATCTATTTAACACATTTCAGCCACACTCTAATATAAGTGATGATGCGCATTTGAATAAGGTCGATGAGTTTCTTAATTCTCCACTTCCCGTCTCTTTACCAGTCAAACCATTCACTCCAAGCGATATTAAATATACCATTCAAAAAAGCTCTCTGAATAAATCACCTGGCTTCGATCTTATAACTGCTGAAGTAGCTAGAAGTCTCCCAAAAAGAGCCATCGTCCACATCTCACACATATACAATGCAATTCTTAGACTTTCATATTTTCCACTTCTCTGGAAATTTTCAACTATAATATTAGTCCCTAAACCAAATAAACCTCCTGATCTTCCATCATCCTATCGTCCAATTAGTCTCTTACCATTCTTTGCTAAAATACTTGAAAGGTTAATTCTAAAACGTATACTACCCATTATTATTGAAAATAATGTACTACCTGATACCCAATTCGGATTTCGTGCTTCTCATTCGACTATACACCAAGTGCACAGATTAGTTGACGCTATTTCCTATGCACTGGAACAAAAATTATATTGTACGTGTGTGTTCTTAGACATCTCTCAAGCATTTGACAGAGTCTGGCATGATGGCCTACTGTATAAGCTTAAAAAATTCCTTCCACCTGCTTACTATCTAATTATAAAATCGTACCTCATAGAACGTCATTTTCAAATTCGCTACGGTTCTGCCTTCTCGGATATAGCAGTTATAAACGCTGGTGTTCCACAAGGTGGCATATTATCCCCTATCCTGTACAACATTTATGCTTCAGACCAACCAACCACTCCTTTTACGTCAGTAGCCGACTATGCAGATGACAAAGCGATAATTTCTATCAACAACGATCCCCTAATTGCCTCTTCAAATCTACAAAATCATCTTACCTACATGGAAAACTGGTTTACCATATGGCGTTTCAAAGTTAATCAAAGTAAATCTATCCACACTACCTTCACCCTCAGACAGGCTCCGTGTCCAAATGTTTCTCTATATGGCACACCCATTCCTACCTCTCCTACTGTTAAATACCTTGGTCTAACACTTGATCAAAGACTTACTTGGGCCCACCACATAAGAACCAAAAGACTAGCTCTAAATAATCGCCTACGCATGTTAAAAACGGTATTATGCAATAATAAATATACCTCCACGTCCACCAAACTTCTTATATATAAAAGTCTACTCAAACCAATGTGGACGTACGGTCTGCAGTTATGGGGTAGTGCAAAAAAAACAAACGTTAACAAAATTCAAGCATTCCAAAACATTGCCCTAAGGAAACTAACAAATGCACCTCCCTACGTCTCAAATTTTTCCCTTCATTCAGACCTAAAACTAAAAACAATAGCAGAGGAATCCAAATGTTTCTATAAAAGATTCTACAACCATCTAAGCACTCATGCGAATCCACTTATTAAAAAATTGGCCTCCGCTACTATACCAGGTAATCCCCCAAGACGCCTAAAGCGCAAGTGGTGTCGTGATTTGTTATAGTTATAATAATAATATATAAAAAAAAAAAAAAAAATTAGTAAATAATTAAGAATTCACAGAAAGTGTCATCAATGGGTGGCTCCTTTCATCAAATTATTTTCCTGTCATATTTACTCTTAGCATATATTCTTATTGTATTATGTATTAATGATACAGATTGTATATTACTTGTAAAAATAAAAAAAAAAAAAAAAAAATTGTTAAGTACAATTAGTTTTTTTTATTTAAATATGTCGATGCATTTGATTCAAAATTACGACGATTAGTTTCTAAATTGTTAACTTTATGTAGGTACTTAATATAACAATCCTCAATAACTATTCTATAACAAATTAAAAATGATAGATATAATACCTTAATATGTTATTAATGATTTTGATAATCGAACAAATATGAGATGCTTATATATTAATGTTAATTAATACAATTTTTTAATCACCATTCATTTCATACATTTATTCAAATTTGTTTTTTCAATCGCTTTAAGAAAATCATTAAATCCATTACCGAGACATGAACAATACATACTCGTAGACATAACATTAGTTATTAACGTTTACTAATAGAACATTCAATACCATACCTATTAGGAACCCCGTGACCACCATTTAACTTGTACGTTATAATTTTTTATTTAAAAACATATGATAAGATAGACATCCAGGGATTTTTAAATACTTAAATAGTTTGTCAAATCCTAAATTTGTGGATATATAATTATGGAAAATTGTAATCGATTAAAAATAAATCACTGATGAGTGATGGCAGTTTGTTATTAATTTTTAGTTTCCTTGTCGATTTCACTTATGAGCGTTTAACGCATTTTGTGCTTTCGGACCTTTATAATACATTTTGATATATTATCGTTTCGTAGATATCAATAATAAATTAAAATAAACTCGTTTAACTGAATCATAAAAGCGATGTGGTATACCACTAGAGATGTTCGGTACATTTGTAGTACTGGGTGATAATAACTTTATCATTAACCTAGAAATATAATGGACTTTTTAATTTTCGGAACAAATACTATTAAAATTAACAAACTAGAGTTTTATTAAACGATTGTATTCAAAATTATTTCTTATAATTCCTAAGATATTACTAATATTATTATTCTGGCAAGTAGCAGCAAGGGTTGGCATAACTATAACAAATAGGCAATATTGAAATAATTAATAGCTAAACTATATTTTACATAGTACCTATAGAAATAAAATAAATAATAGGTATATACAAATAAAATAGGTATGGAAATAACATTGAGGACACAAGCTGGTAATAAATTCTATTTTAGCTTATCAAATTTACTACGATCTGGACTAATATCAAGAAAACTTAAGTCCCAAATATACCATACACTTTTCAAATTAGTTGTGACATTTGAATCAGAAACTTGATCAATAAGAAAAATGGACAAAAATTCTTTATTGGGGTTTAAAAGGATGGAACTGAAGAAAATCTATAGATCAAGCAAAGATGAATCTATAGGTGAATAATACGTAAAACAAAGAATTCAGAGAATTGTATCTGCAGGACCCAAGCATCACAGAAGATATCGCCAAAGACGGCTTAAGTGGGCAAGTCACTCTTGACGTAAAAAAAAGTTTATGTTGAGAATAGTACAGGAAAAGGCACTACAAGGCAAAGATCACTTGGAAGACCTAATCTTAGATGGGAAGATAGAGTCAAAAAGTGAAGCCAGGGATGGATGAAGTTATTATTGAATGGGAAAATCTAAAGACAAATTCGTTGGACAACAAGATCTTGAAAACTTTCATCACGGTAGAAGAAAAATAGGTATAAATAAACATATATAGTAGGCCATCCCATTTCTATTTCACTTTCTACTTCGCTTACTTTACATGAATACGTTTCTAATTGCTCTGTATAGTGTATAGCATATTACTATATTGGCCAGCGTCTTTCGCGTTTATTAGGTCTATATCATTCTATAGCCAATATACGAAATATAATTTACTGTGGGTTTAATTTTTATACTTGTACGTGTATATATATATATATATATTTGAGATCTGTACATATTATTTCGTTATATGACCAGTCGGTGCACTCACTGCAGGACGATTGCAACCCGTCATTAACACCACCGCTACTAGTACTGCTCTCTCTCCTCCGGCAGTGGTCCACGACGATGTCATCGCGACTCACGACCGGGTTCAATTCCAGTATGGTGACATTGTAACGTTTCCTGGTATTCTTAGGACAAATATCCCCTGTAAAACCAACCAACCTGTAGTCTCGACAAGCACCGTCAGAGTACATTTTCTACACTGCACAAATTCAGTATAATATTGGTTCAAAAATTATTATACATTATTATTTATTTATGTAAAAGGGAATAAATATATTACAATATTTATGGCCAGAGTAATTTTGGAAAGTATAAATAAGAAAATCACATCCAGAAAATTAAGAAGAAGTAAGATTTGTCTACTAGAAATTTATGAGCAGTTTAATTAATATACGGTATCAAATAATTATTCATTGAATATATCATTTTATGAAGTCTTTAATATTTCCATACCAGTTATAAAAGTTTATTATTAAATTTGAAGAAATTCTAGTCTAAAATATTACTTTTAGACTATTTTAGAATATCATTGAAAAATAAAATAATATATTATTTATAAATTCTTCGAAAACGATATTAGTAGTTCTACAGATAAAAATATTACTGTTGATATTGGGAAAAGGTTATATAAATACCAACCATCAAAACAAGTGGAATATATTAATTAAACTAAAATAATAAAACAATTTATGACTTTACAGACAAATATAGCCGGGTATAAAAGACAATTTCCTTGCCTACAACGATTAAAAGAATTATTCAAGAACAACAATGAATAGTTCGAGTGTTCTAGCTATACGTTACAAATCCAATGTTCTATTTTTATTAACTCGGATAAAATTAATCATGAGTTTGTAGCGAATGGCGTTGAATAAAATGGTAAACTGTCTTCTGTTAGTTCATAGCATTGTGTATTTTATTTAATTTGCTATAATTCAATCTGTTATGTAGAAAAACGTTTAGGAAAGCTGACTCTTTTCTAGACTTGAATTAAGAAAGAGATTATTTGGTTTTAAATTTATGTTGGTACTTTTTCTTGTCGAATAAAACAAACTATGTGAGAGTGAGGAGGAAAGTTTTATTTTTTTATTTTAAGAACTTATAGTACAACTATTACAGCTCGACAATTACAGATTAATGCAATTCTATATACGATAATAGCACAGCAATTAGATAGGTGAATGATTTAAAATAACAGTAAAAAGGAGGAAAGTTATTAATTTAAAAATAAAAACCACTTCCTCCGTGTTTTTTCTAATTATACCACTTGTATACAGGTGGCATAATATAACACATCGTGTAAAGCAATGTCACGATAACCTAAAAAATAATTAATACTACCAATATACATTCATTTTTACGATAGCGCGTCTAAAACGCATCTGTGATGCAGCGCCTACAATCAGATTTAAACGGTTTTGTAAGCCACTTCCGGCAACTGAGTCAATAGGTTTGAATCGATTCTCACGAGTACAAATTATTTGTGATAGACACTATTCTAGGACGATCGGAACAAATGTGTTCCTTTATCGGAACGAAATGTGTTTTTGTTTAAATTGGAATTTAAAATGAATTCATGTATTTTATACTGATAGGGACGGGGAAAATTTTACTCAACTATTTCAAAAACTTTCTAGACACGTTGTTTATGAAAGTATTAAAATGTTTAAATATATGTTTTATCAGCAATAGCATTTTATACTGACACTAAAATATCGATAAATATTCACAGTTCTAGAACTTTTATTTTAAAGCAATTTATGGTTAATTTACTTTTATCGGTGTACTAATACGAGTTCTATCATCTAAGGTTTCAATAATGTTTTGATAAATCAAATGTCATGGATGAGAACGAGCTTAAAACTATTATGTCTTCCGTCCACATAACTTAACTGTTGCGTACTGCACTTGATTTTTAAAAAAAATGAATTTTAAAAAACACTGACGGAGAGCGATTCTCTTCTTGATATTACCTAATTTGTTCTTGTTTATTTTAGATTGTATGTCGAAAGCACGAATCCGTCCTCCGGTAAAAAAAATAAATAATAAAAGAAAAGTATAATTTAACGATAAACACTAAACATGTCTAGAGTATCACAGTATAAAGGTTAAAAAAAATAATAATTAAAACATAAAAGGCAAATAAATGTATTTTTCTTTGGAAATATATTGTGCTAGGAAAACAAAAACGATACAATACGCCTGCAATGGAAGGAACAAAAGCATTGTTTCCATAACTATCGTTTAAATTTTTTTGCATTTAAACAAAACTGTTTATAAAAATAATATGTCATTTTATCGTGTTCAAACGGCCTAAACGATATGTCGCATTGCAGTATGCGTGTGAGTGTAAAACAATTTATATTCTGGTTCTTAACAGTGGCACCAAGACGAATAGTTAATGCGCATCAGACTTAATGAAAATGTTTCCAGCCGTGAATTAAAAATAAAAATAGGAAAGAGAGACGGTTTGAGAGTGAGCTTGATTGTTGTATAATTTAAATCGTGATGCGAATACAAGGTAATTCCATTAAATAAAATTCGTCTCTGAAACGTCGTCCGCTCAAACACGTTGAACATAATTAGATGCAATTTATTGCGATAAATCTTAAGTTTTTCTGACAAATGGTGTTGTTTGAAGTGCAGTGTCAAAATGTGCATTGCGATATTACGTGTCGAACGTATATTATTAAAATACATGTATATTATGTGTATTTATCAGTAACGAACGAAAACAAACACTAAAATGCCGTTACCTCTGGTCCAAGAAGCCGGTGACAGTAGCTGCTGAGCTTCTTCCAGAACGACGGGATCCATAACGACTCCATCTTTCATCGTTGGCACAACAGTCTGGAGTCAATTCATAATTCACCAGCCGTCACTTTCCGTCTCCGATTCATCTGCAACATAAACTCCATCATTGTAGTTCACGATATTGTCGACGAGCAAGATAATATTAATTCTAAATGTGCATATAGTGATCACAAACACCGTTTATGAGTACGATATTTCAAAAGCGACTAATGACTATATATTTCTACAACAGTCATCGCACAAAAAAATCAAAACTTTTCCAAAACTTATCCCACCATTGGAGTTGTCTAAACCCGCACCAGTTGCTACTAATCTTGAAGAAATAAAATACATGTATATATATAAATTCGCACTATTTTACTACCATTGTACAACTTATAAAAACAGGAGAGATTTTTCCATTTATATTTCCTCTTAGGATAATAAATAATATTAAGTAATACGAAAGATACATTTGATTTTAATTCATATTTAAAAAAAAAATATAGATATAAGACGACATATGGGTAGATATTTGGTAGGTGTGGTGATTATAGAACTGATAGAAATTATAAAAAGTTAATTTCAACAAAAAATCTAATTGCTTTGATATGAAAAGTGTTAAAATTATAAACATTCCAAAACCTATATAGTACATATAATAAATAGTAAATGTGTGTATTTTTAATGATGACAATTCTATAAATTGTACTTTATAATATTATATCAAATACGTCGGTATATATTAAAACAATACATTTTCCGATTAGCAATTCTAACCAAAGTAATCAATCAATTGTGGACCTTTGACAAATAATGACACCCATGGGACGTAAAACACTCCATAATGTTTGGGGGGCTGATTTAACACAACGAAAGAGATAAATCTTATACTTATTACTTATAGTACCTACTGTATATATAGCCATATGATTTTAATCGCTATATCGCTAATAAGAGTTATGGTGATATCAGATGTATTATAGGTGAACAGTGAACACATTATAAGAATATAAGATTTGTGTGATTGAAGTAGATATAAAATTTTAAGTGACATTTCAAAAACTATAATAAGTACAAAAGTACAAAACACAATTTTATCAATTTTAAAAATCAAGTTAAAAAGGACACAACATGTGACTAAGAATATCATAAAAATATAGTAGGTAGCTATTTTTTTTTTTTTTTTGTAAATATATTGTTCAATTTTTTTACAAATAATAGATTTTATGTGCGGGTGTAAAAACTTTGGCGTACATATTCAAACGATAAAAAAATTCATTTTATTATTTTAATGATATGATGATTACAATGACTTAAATCTCATCATATATAAAACTATATCTAAAATTCAAAACTATGCAACAATAATAATCCATTACCTCTATAATAATTGTCAGCTATTTTATTCACTACTCGTCAAATTTAAAGTAACACAAAGTTAATTGTAATTCATATCGTAATAATATTGTATTTCTGAACTTCTACAAAATTAACGTAATTAAAAAATGTACCATGTACTAGAATTTTTAGCAATAAAAATAGTTAATATGGCATTTGTATATTTATAAATAATCTTAACCGAAATATAATACCAGAACGATTGCGTAAACACTTTTGCAGATTGAAACCGTATAATAAATTCAATGTAGCTATTGAAATTATAATTATTAATACTATTATTAATCAATAATAATAATTAGAATTGGAATTTGAAAATGAAGAAGAAAGTCAAATGTTAATATTAAATAATTATAACCGAGAAATCCAACATTTGATACAAATCTTTTTTTTTCAGAAAAGAAATGTACCTGTAATCAAGACAAAATATTTTGTCACTATTCTTTATTATTCTCTTGAATTTAAATAAATGGTCCATTTATACAGACCACTGCCTAATGTAATCATAATATACAAGATACCAACTTTAAAATGTATTACTCTTAGAAATGTATTATTTATTTTTAAAGAGTAATTATTTTTTCCTCTAATTTTTTTAAAAATATAAAAATTAATAAAATTAACTATAATCGAAATTAATATAGAATTTATATAATTTAGACATTTAAAATCATTAATATTTAACACCACATTGCTTTAAATTGCTAATTAAATAATATTTTTTTATTTGCATGAGTACATATACTTATAAATAACAGTAACAATTTTATTATAACTTTGTATTGTTTTATTAAATGTAGTGCTTTAAAATACTTGTATGGGTAAAATAGAAAATGTTGTATTTGGTTTCGTTTACCAAATGGGACAAAACATTAAATCAAGACTTAAGAGTAAAAAAAACTATTTATACACAGGCTTTTTATATTCAAGCCATTTTCATAATGTTATTATTCCTCGGGTATTAAGTTACTTAAATCAAGCCCCAATGTAGTAGAAAGGAATAAAAATCTGTGGATACCACTTCCAGTGATATATTTATTTACGGTTCTAAATCTCGTAGACATAATATATCAAAACATCGTAAAAAATATTATAAAGATAAAATTAAAATGTTTTTTTTTGAATTTTTATTATGTAATAATATTATATAATGATCAGCGTATGTTAAATTACAAAACTGATATCATAATTCATAATACTATGTTTTTTTTTTTTTTTTTTACTCGTAAAATTTATCTTTCAAAACGTATTGAGTTAGCTACATAAATAAAATGAAAAATAGTACGATTTTCAATTTGATAATGTACGACCATACTATAAATATCTGGTTCGTAATGTTTGCAGAATATATTCTTTTTATTTTAATAATTGTATCTTGTAAGTTGAAAGCCAAATATAATATCATTATTGACTCATGGTGAATTTATGTTTAAATAATGATTATTTCATTATGATCACAACAATATCATATCGTATATTAGAGATGGCTAACAACTAAAAAAATATATCACTCATATAACCGATATTGATTTATTTTTAACTTTATTTCGAAGTTCCAGTGGCTCTTTGACAATTTCTGACATTTTTACGATGAATATATTAGAAATGCAGATGCTTTTCCAGTTAAAACTATTTTTTATTAGAAAGAACAACATCACAAAATCAAAGCTTTTTTTTTTATTAGCAAGCTTAGTTTCTGTATTAACTATAAAAACAAATTATATTACATCGATGTATTATCGATCTAATATTATTGTAATGGGTTCAATCCACATTGTTAAATAAAATAACTACTGAATTATTGATGTGCAGCAATGACTGGCACTTACGATAATTTGTAGAATTTATAAATGATTAAAATCCAATAACGCAGTTATACTTTTTATTCTACTTAGGTTCGATATTATTATAGAACCTTGATTACTGAACAAATAATTTATGACGTTCGATTAAGGTATTAATAATTGATTTATTACGTGGTGAAATTTTAAGCTAATTGTGCAATAAATATAAAATTATCTTGTAAATAATACGTTAGTTAAGATGCTCTGCTATAACACGACTGACAAACCTCCTCCACTGTGTTTAGGCCTACGTCAGATCCGGACGTCGAATCCCCTAATCAGCAAATTCCTGTCGACGAGCCGTCGACCAACGCACAATTTTTTTTATTGTTTATATAATATAATATAATATCCAAGAATTCGCAACAATATGGAGACAATAAATTAAATATTAAAAAGCTAAATACCAAATATATGAATTCGATTTAAGTGCAAACACAAAATAATATTATGGTGCCTATGTATATAACGACGATGAAAAGCCTTTTCAGTTAAAAAATTACTGTTCGGGAACCATATTATACTTAGTGTAATCAAAGTTAAGTCTACGTACAAAAACAATATGTTTGTATGTTACTGTTAATAATTTTTATGTTTTTTTTTTTTCATATGTGGTAAAAATATTACAGTCTTAAAACTTGACCTATTTCGAACGGTGATTTACTAAATTAATTACTATACTATCACTTTATAGGTATAAGTGCACATTAATTTAGATCGTTGCAGTGATTTGGCAGACATAATTTTATGTTTTGTTAGTTTTTCGGGTTATTTATTCGGTTTATCCACATGATCAATCACGCTGACACATCATACATTTATACGTGATTGTACGGATTGTAGATTGCAATAATAATATAGTGTACCGATCTACAACTAAGGACCTACAGGATCCCATTTACCACAGTCGCGTAAACTACACACAATACAAATCCAAATATTTATACCAATAATGGTCATACCTACCATAACCTAAGGATATTATTATTAATTGGGTTCGAATGAAACCGAACGCCTCCACCGACGGAATTGGTCGGATTTTTCTGACGAATGCGCTTGCCTACCGATACTCGGCCATTTCGATGTGTGTCTTGCGAACGACATAAATCATTCCCACAACAGTTGAGCTCGCGGCGAAAGGCGCATTTCACGGCGCTAATAGTCACCCGGCCACCACGCCAATATCATATATAATAATATGTTAGGGTCCGGTGATAAACGACTTGAAATCCTCTGAAAATTGGTCCCGGAGGAGAGCTCTAATCACGGTACATTTGTCTTGCGGTGTCCGAGGTAGAGAGACTGCAGCGAGCAACGTGCGCGCGGGACAACGCCGCCCGCGCAAATGATTAAAATTCTTTTCGGCCATCGCGTCCGAAGATTATATTATTGTTGTCGTGATGTTTATTATTGACGAGACGATATTGTACCCGCCATCGCAGTAAGACCGTTATTATTATTTGCGAATGTTTACCTACGATGATGTTATTCGCACGAGACCCGCGGGCCGATTTCAAATGCAAACGCCATCGTCTTGTGTTTAATTAGATGATAAAATATAATATGGTGTGCTCCTTTACTTTTAGTGTGCCACACTTAATGCGTAGGTAACGCATATACTTTGTAAACAGACCGTATAAGACAATACGACCGTAGAATCGTTTGGAAAAAGGTAAGTTGTATAACCTTGAGAGCTAGCGAAATTCACTCAAACTTCTTAACTACCTGTCTGGCCCTCTTCTACCGACCATCACGTCCTGAATAATCTTTAAAATATCTAGGTAGACGACTTATCTAATGGATTCTTGATTAAGATCAATCATTTAATTTATATTTTTTTTAAATAATTAATATCTAGAACACTAGCTGCTTTATAAGTTATAGAACAAAGATGTAAAAATATTTTGCAGAGGTTAAAGTTAAAATATTCAACTGATAAAAAATTCATTAAAAAAAAATCACTACTATTTTTCAGTTAATATAATAATAAAAAATATATTTTATTTTAAAACTTATGGCAAGTGCCAATAGTTTCATAAAAAATTATCATAATTTCCGTATTCAATTTTTTATTGCACTTATAATTTTTTGCTACCTACTCAAATATATAGTCATATAGAGTTAAGTTTTTAATAATCTGAATCCTATTGTAGCATTTTATTATTATAAATAGGTAATTTATAAAACAATGTAATTGTTATTTTTTTTTCAATAACCACCTAATTTCGAATTTTTATAAATTGGATAAATATAGTAACTATATAACTAACTGATTCCACACACTTTGTCACCCATTAAAAATACTAACTTTATATGATATATGTGTTCAGTTTATCATTTAATACTCAGCGTAATAATATTCCTAACTTCCCACGACAAGATCTGGTGAATTTAGTCCCTCTAAATCTCAATTAAGGATTCTTAACTGTCATATAAAATACAGGTATAAAATTATATTCAATCATAATACATTTTTTTTCACACAATTTCAGCTTTGTATAGAAGAAATAATGTTGAAAATCAGTACTTGATAAAATAATAACTAATTACTAATTTCTTATTCATCTATATTAAATTTTGAAACCAAAGGCAACGTTTTAATAAACAAAAATATATTATTATTATTTCTATAAAAATGCTCAAAATTTGAATAAAAATATTAGGGGCCACTCATTGAGATAAATATAGCCAATAAATCCCTAGGATAGTGAAGTTAGATACTATACGTTAGGATAGTATACGATTATTTTAAAACAGTTAACTAACTTTAGAGATTACTCTCAAATAAACGAAAAATTTCATTTTTATATATTAGTCCCTATATATACTATTATACATATATAAGTATATAACAACACAAACTATATTTATTACCTTAAACTAGGTACATTCGCATAAATATAGATGACTATCATATTTTGATACCAACACGAATTTAAGATAGATTGTGCACTGCAGTGACGTAATTTTGCTTTAATAGTTTTTTTTTTTTTTTTGTCATTTGCAATTAAAAATTAGAATTACCATTTACACTGCTCGGTTTAAGTGGACAATTTCGTTCCAAAAATTAAAGTGAAAACTGAACGTAATATTTAACAGTACATTTCACTTATTAAAGGTCAACGTATAAATATCAAATTGTTGTACACGAACGCTTTTGTAATTATTATGTAAATGTGTCTTCAACGGTCGTACAACATAGTAATTATAAACTCAATTAAACGCAGTTTCAGGGTGAGAGTTTGAATCTTATTCTTACGCAGTTATTATCATACGTATCTTATTGCACTTACCACTAATTTTTAAATGCGAACGCTTATTCCGACGTAATTTTTTTTCTCATTGCGGTTTATCACCACGTCCATCGCAAAAATCGCCCAGTGTGCCTTAGACCCGACACAAATAAATTACCTTCACCCCGGCAGTAAGTTTATTATTAGAAACCTACCTCACAATAAAGTTGTGAACAATGTACGTATATACACGTAAATATAATAATTTCCATACGACGAAACTGTCACGGAAGTACAACGTATCACGCAACACTTTGAATTTCATCCCCCGACCAGAATACATTATATTATATTATTATTATTATTATTATTATTATTATTATGTTTTCGTATAATTTCGTTTTCTATTTACTCGACGTTGTTTAGCCAGCCCGGCACCCGAATATCACAGATATTATAATAATATAAATTATCGCATCGTAATTATTTCCATAACAACAAGCGGGAAAAAAACGAAATTATCCTCGCCAACTGCCCAGTCAGCATGCGATCCCCCGTGACTTCACAACGAACCAGCGCGGCAGTAACGCCCGCTTCCGATCGGCAATTCAACCTGCGACGTCAATATTTGCAGACAATTTTCGCCTACCATCCTGTAGTTACGAAATACATAAAGACATCAAACTGTTCAATCGACGTGTTTTGATTAGAGACGAACGTGTGTTCTTATGATTACATGTCTGAGTGAACAACACATCAATTTCTACATCGGTATTAATTAATAGTGATGACGATTATGATAGTTACAACGACTAATTAAAATGATGAAAATTACGATAATAACAGCAACTATAACAAAAAAAATTGAGTAAACACTGAACGTTGTTCAGTCAATATGTCAAGTAACTGAGGTAACGGGTTGATCATAACATATATTTTTAAAATATTCGCCATTTTGATGACAAGTAGGGGTACGATAAACAGTTATTACTTATATCTTGATTTGGTGTCCACCTACAAGTATAATAATTAACCTTATAAAAAACAGGTTATTATTATAACCATAATTTCATAATTTATTTGATTTAAAAGCTCGCAAATTTAGGTACCTATGATTAATGAGGAAAGCCGAAAGATCAACTTATTTAGTGGATGAAATTGGAAGTATTTGAGGGGTATTTAAAGTAAAGTAGTTAAGTTTTTTTTTTTACTAGGAAAGATTTAGACCCGAAAACACCTTCTCGAGTAGTAGTCATGGTGTTGCAAGATTGGTTGTGTGTTGTACAGAACATATACCATTAAAATACAAAACACGTTAAAGGATCGTCCTCTCAAAAATTAAAACATAGTAGACAGTGCTTTAAAGGAAATACGTCATGATATAAATCATAAAGATTTAGTCGATTCATCCAAAAAAAAAAAAAATGTTGGTATTTGTTCAAAACAATTCACTAAGATATTCGATGGTGCTTAATAAACGCTTTGCTATTGATTTCTCATTATAAACGAACAAATTATTAATGATGAAAAGTTACAGAGAGAAATTTAAAAAGCATTTGGCATATTAACCTCAAATGTTATAGATTTTGACATGATAATATATCGTTCTTAAATAAATAGGTACTTAGTTATTATTATATCACAATAAATCTTGTGCTGTAAAAGGCTCGCTGCACTCCCATTTAAGTTTATTATTGCTTTAGTCAATCAGACGCATAACAATATCACAAAACGGCGTTTGTACTGCTCGAAAGTATCGTTAAGATTCGATAATACATAAGAAAAAATCGCTTGTTTTTTGTTTCTTGATAATACAAAGATAAATAATATTGTTGACAAAAGTTACTAAATAAAATAAAATCATATCCAAGACACCTTTTATGTGGTAACTTTTAAGAACTACATTGATAAGTAACTATTGGTTTATAACAAATCGACAATCTAACATAACATATTTTGCCTGCATATCCATATTTTTTCAATTTGAATTTAACTACAACATACCATGTGCTTATATAATATACATTAAGCGTATATATACATATATATAATATGACATAAGTTAATTCTAGAATTTTAAACGATAATAAATAATCATAAGTATTGGCTTGTGTTTCAATCATGTCAGAGTTAACTTTTTATTTTTAATGTATAGTTCTGATTTGTGTCACCTTTGGGTTTAAAATCACTAAGTTTTTATGTATATTATATTTTTTTGAAAAGTGTAAATTGTTATTTTTTAAACTGTGGTTTTAAGTAAACAAACGGTTTTCTGTGTAAGAACTTAACTACTGTACCAAAGCTCAACAAATATTGTATCATACAAATAAATTATAGTCTGTGATCATAATGTCATTAAATACTATAAATAACTTATGTTTGAAACTCAAATAACGTACAAATCAAAAGCTTAAATTATAAAACACATTAAAAAGAAATAAGTATTACATTTGATTACTTACGGAAACATATTATAATAAATTCGGCAGGAACATAAAAAAAATCGTTTTCTCGTGCCACATTCGTGTGTATAGGCAATCAAAAGATCAGATATTGTGTTCAACCTACCATGAATATGCTTTATTATTTATAAAGAAAACAAATAAATGCTAAACTTATGCTTTAATAATCTAGATAAAATGTTAGATATTACACAACATAATATTTATATATTTTCAAATGACTCTTCTTTACAATTATTCATTTTTCATCTAATTATCCAAACTCCGAAAAATAATAAACTGTTAATGATATCAATATTATGTTGCAATGAATATAATAATATAATTTATAAAAACATGTTATAAGCTTTGTTAACTTAAGAAATGTATATTATAAAAAAAATAAAAATAAGAATAATTAGTTTACCAAGTTGTCAACTCAATGGCATTATTTCTAGAAGCGTGTCTCTGTCACGTACTTGACCGAAACTATTACCTTACTTATATTTTTAATACCAATATGATCGAAAAAAAATCCAAAAATGCTGGTTGTATTTTTGAAATGCCCACCGGTAGAGAACTACTATTGCATGTGCCTGTCGCGAGTAGGTGTACACGCAAAAGTAATATATTATTATTCTGGTAACTTTGGACCCCACAAACGTTGAACGATAAGACCTAGACCAGCGGTCTCAACCTTTTTGCGAACCATTAATAATGTAAAAAAAAACAACATTGACGCCCACTTACTACGGACATACAATACAAACAGTAAACACGCTCAGATAAAATAAATAGAAGAAATATAGACGTGTATCTAATCCTATGAAAATCTCGATGTTGATTCCAATAAAAATGTTCAGTCTCTTGGTATAGACACTTGACCAGTGTTCTCGGCCAAGTACAACATTGTTCGCGGCCCCCAAGGGGGTCCCAGCACATTAGTTGGGAACCGCTGGTCTAGACCATTGTCACGTAGAAGTCTCGTACGTGGATTTCTCAATCGTTAGCTGAAAGTGTTAATAGCTAGGTTACCTTTTATACATAAATGTATATTGGTTATATTGGTTGTATCTGACCTATATATATTTGGGCGTCAATATATATTTTGACCAAAATGTACCCCTCCCTTTTCGGCCAGTACTAACAGTTTTACATAATATTATTAGCTTAGTCGCATAAATTAAAAATTAGTTTTTATTTGAAAATGTTTACTTTTTTTATAATTTGCACTCTTCAATATAAGTTTAATTTCGTTCATAGTTGTTTTTTTGGAAATAAAAATAAACCAGTATGATCTTTGTTAGTTTGATATAATATAATGTAAAACGCGATCGAATCAGTTATAGTGTATGATCAAAATGTTCTGTTTGACAATGACGAAAAATTAAAAAAATACTGTGATTACTTGACTTTCAATGAATGCATATTTTTTATCAAAATTATTATTATATAGATATTATAAAATTATATTAATCCTTTTTCAACTATTGTATTAGAAACCTTAACTCTCAACATATTCATATATGCATATTTTATTGGTATTTTAAGACTATATTAATTTTTATTCGATTAATTTAATATTTTATAACAGTTTATTGCCAATTGTTTTATTTTGTAATATTTTCACATAGTTGTAGATAGTAATGTTAGTAAAACAACTACTGGACGAAAAAGGAAGGGTACATTATTGCTGAAAAGGGGCCACCCATATATTTGTGTATTCTCTGTCTGACCAATTTGTTACGGTTCTTAGCCTCGAGTTTATCGTGTATATGTAACCGATAAGCGCCAATGCCTGAACTCGGGACTATCAGTTGTTTCCCACTAAATCTTCCGTTCAGTGCAACGACGGAGATACTGTGAATATTTCGTCTATTACACGGGCACACGACTACACGGTTATTACTTATTGTACCTGACACTCGAGTCCTCAAACAGGTTGAGTACCAAGTCAAACCACAACCCGCTGACGGTTTTCGAACAATTTGCATAATTGCATAACGGGATAACTTCTCAGGAACCCAGTCCGAGCTCCTTTCCCCCCACACCAAAAACAACCCTTAATTTCAGATTGTGAATACTGTAGTTATATCTACCCCACCACCGCAGTTTGAAATCGTCGAGTGAAACTTATTTCAATACCTATCTAATTTTTGAAACGAAACGGTGATCTCTATGTTATTATATTCATCGAATTAAAAACTTGTTCTCAAAATTCTACGTAAATTAGGTCACTCGTTAGTACAATATTATTGTGTTTTGATTTTGCTCTTGAGCATAATTTGGTAAAAGTGGCTTACGGTCAGTCGGTCACAACCATATTATTATTATTATGGTACCTATATATTACTATATGAATTTCACTCGCAACCGTAAAAACATTTTATGATTTATTGTATAAATATTAAATTATACATTTATATTGGTAATTTCTAAAATATATGAGCGTCTCTAGTCAATAAGACTATAGCTATAAAATTAGATTTTGGCAGAAACAATATTAAAGTATAATTGCCTAAAAACGCATTGCACAGTTTATAAGGTACACAATTTCAAGGCATTTTAAATGTAAAATTGCGTTTTTGTGTAGTGTGTCGATCCACTTTTAAAATTTTCGTGTATTGTAAAAACTATTATTAACATTATAGGTTAAAATTGCCAAATAATCTAAAAACGGTTATAATTTTTAAATAGGTAATGTTAAATTCATTATCTTATTGTACAAATGTTATCCACGATAATATCATGGCTTACTTTTAATATTAGTTATTATAATATACAATATAGTATAATATACTACATGGATATACGACTATTATTATTAATCAATTAAACAGTAAATGTGACACATTATTATGTAAATTTAATATATTATGATGTAATCAGTTAGTGTTGCTGCTCAATGTCTCAAATATTTTAAATAAATAATTACTGAAAACCCGTAACCCATAAGCACCATTTAGGTAAGTACACGTGTGCCTGACGTACAATGTACAATAGTCCAGACACACATTAAACGATCACCAAAAAATAATAAATCACTTATCCATATGCTATTATGTGTTATTTAATTTATAATTCAGGATAATAATATGTTCATTCGCACTACGCCACGGCCGGAAATTATTTTTAAATGTTTAACATTGCTAATGTTCAATTCAATTCACTTAAGAGTCAAGATAGACATTTATAGAATGCGATCGACTTAATGATTAAATGTACAGATTTTTCAACCATATATTTTGGACTCGATACTAAAATTAAAATTTGTAAATTAATGGACGAATATGTAGTGTACCGAAATAACAAATGATGATAGTTTTTTATTTAAATTAACTTTTGTGTTACAAAAATCAAAAAATATCTATGTCTAGATAATATGTTTATGTTTTAATACTCAACTGTGAAATGAATAAAACTGTTTTTTTATTACATTTTAGATACTTAATAAATCATTAATTATCATTATCAAGTGTATTACACAATAAATCACTTTAAATTTTAAATTTTAATCGGTTTAAATATGTATTTTTTTCTACTATTACATCACAAAAATTAATTTATAAGCTAGAATAAAATTTACATGTATGTAATAAACGTTGGTACATTTGATAACAATAAAAGTGAACCTCAGAAAATGAAAAAATAACACCTCCCTCGAGATTTCTAGTGAATTTTGTTTTGAATAAAAACATTACTACGTGACCCTCAGAGGTACTACACTCTGGAGATCTAGCTTCCTATGGAAACTATATAAAATATAATCAATACGTAGGTGGTACTTTTTGATTTGCGATTTTCTATTTCGTTATTAGTGATTTATGACACAGGGTTTTCGACTAAATAACCAACATATACAAAATTAATGTACTGAAATCGAATTTAGTTTTCTTTAAAACAATAAACCATAGTTAGTAATAATTTAATACACTTTGGGAAAAGGAAACTTCAAACCACTCATAGCGATACATTTCTTACACGACTTACACTGGCCATATTCTACCATTATTCGTCTATTCATAAGTCATAACGTATATACTAGGTATAAATACTACCACCGCACTCATTTTTAATCAAATATTCGGGGCATCGACCGTTGGGTACCTAGATAAATTGTATTTGGTTAGGATAACATCTAATAACGTAGTGAAAAGGACACTATAAAAACTTTTACTTAACAATTACATATGATTTAAGCGCAGATATATGCTTGTACGGCTGCACGAAGTATCATTAGTACATTTCATTTATTTGGGTTATTAGTTGTTTACTATATACTATACAGTTTGGGAAAATTAGTGCTAACACTCTAACAGAGATGTGCCACCAGAAAAAAAAACATTAAACACTGTTCGTTTTTTTCGCAATCAAGTTTACTAATTATATGAAACCAATAAATTCGTGCTATAAAATTAAATAGGTACCTATCAGTTCTTGTTTTTATCCAAATGATTACTTGGTCGAAAAATTAAATACTCTCAAAGTTTGATTAACTCGACCTGCAAATAAATTGGCACTATTAAATATCGCATGGACGATAGCCAAAAATCCGCTACGGTTAATTGTGGGTCTTTTACGCGAATATGTTGTGTCATAAAAGAACCGAAAGTTGCCAAAACAAAAAATTAAATCGTACACCGCTGATTTTACCACGGAGACTCATCAATTGCCTCAACCAAAGCAATCCATTTAAACCGTCGTCGAGAAAAACCTACATTTTTCAAGACGGTAACCGACTTTTCGAACTTCGATTTCCTTGATGATTTTTGTTATTCTTATACACCTACGTACCAATATACATATATATACATATATATACACCAATAATCAACATCGTCACATAAATATATGGAGGTATATTATAATAATATTATAATACGTCTACGCTTTGTTATCGACTGCATGCGTATAACTTACGTGTCGTAGTGTTGCAATTTCAGACCTGAGGCTGATTTTAATGGCCCGCGATCTGATCAGAAGCAGAAATTTTTCAACAAACGTGGTGGGAGTATGATAGGCGTAATCAATATCTATTGAAGATGCATTCGTTGGAGATTTACACACGGTCGAGCAGTGTACATCATGTATCTAAGTGATGATATCGTATTGTTTTATCATTTATTGCCATATTATGTACTTATACGCAAAACTCCAAATTACATATTCCACAAACTGAATTCGTATTATATTTGCTGTAGATCGCATCGTGCGTGCTGGTTATCCGTGGCGCGTTCACTGCGTCGGTAGAAAACATTCAAAACTTTGTTCGCTGTCGAATAGCCTGTGTTTCTTATTTTATAATGTTGTGCTATGATCTAACACGGACAGTGTCGTTGCACATTATAATAATAGCTACGATCGAGAAGAATGCTAGTCGCGGGCAAACTACCTATCGCTACTGTTACAGTAACAGCCGTTGTGATCAATTGCCCCTGTCGCAATTATACACGTCATATGACCTTTGGTGGTGTGCATTATTGCCTACTTATTAAACAAGAACCGTTTGCATAACTTCAAAACTACCCAATTTGAACCGAAAACGACCCGTCGCGCTACCGCCGTCACCGTAGTAAAACAATAATCGTTGCCACGTGATTAATGCGTTGTGTGTGCTCGACCGGCGGTGGCAGCACAACTATACGGCTCTCCCGCGGCCCTCGGCGAGACGTCACTCACATTATTATTTTAACGAGCCATTCATCACACCGAAAGGACCTCGCGTCTCACCTCCTTCGGTTGCCCACCCGTCGCACACCATCGTCCCCGTGAATACGCCACAGATATACCGCGTGGTATATACCTTTCCCGATCGTCACAGCACGAAGCTCAATCGTATACCGCTGCCGATTACAATAAAAACACTGGAACATTTTGGATTTTGGTCCGTTCCGGTTCCTAGAAGAACAATCTTTTCTGTTAAGGGTTTCAAAATACTTTAACCAGTTTCGGTATAGTTCGATAAAAATGCAATTAGTACCGACTCTCAAAACGTAGATTAGAAAAATATTAAAGTCATGCGCTATTATTATAAAGGTACCTGCGGTGATGTTTCAGATCGAATAGTTTCGATATTTTGGATCGATTTAAGTCCGTGTAGGAACGCTATTTATACTACACTATCAATCCACCCTCGCAGGGTTCACACTTCACATATAATGACACGCAGTCGTGAACGTATGTGGGTATGATATATAGAACGGAAGTATCATGGTATGATGTTCCTTCCGGCTACTTGTCGATGTCAACACAACCTGCGGCGCGCGGCGCCACTTCCACGTGAACTTGAAATAGAAAATATACATATTTATGAGTAAATGAATCGAGAAGTTGTCAGCACGGTGAAGACTTATTGCTTGCCAAAGCGAGGTGACTTGTATAATTTTTACTATGATTTTGTGCGTGCATATATGCTATAGGGCGTAGTGGTACGCACGATAAACGGTTGAGATTTAAATGTAAAACGCAAACGAGACACGATAATACCACTAGATAGTGTCTCCTTGAAAACGAATAACGAGGATGAGGTTGCGTTGGCGGTGTCTCAGACATAACGTTGCTCTTTTTCATTTTAATGTGTTATTTCATTCTCTTTTTTTTTTTATACCAAAGCTTCGAACAACACACAATATCTGAAGGATCACAAGGCGAGTTTTCAGACACAGAAAAAAAAAAAAAATTAACATGTCTGTTTAAGAAAGCATTCTATTCGTTGCACGATCTCAAATAATATTCTTCTTAAATATTATTCCTTTAGAATTACAATTATTTTGTTCGTTTGATGTTTTTTTTTTAAACAAATGAGATTGCAAATAGGTTACGTCCACGACACTAGTATTATAATTAAGAAAGTTTCCCGTAACCAGATTTACTTAGTAGTTAATTATTATAAATTATAGATTTACATTTATCATATAATAATTATGCTTAACTATTTTCTTTGATGTACCTACTATGTAATACAAAGTAAAGAAAAATCTCAAATGTTATCTCTTACACAAATATTTGAATCCAAATAAGCATTTAAATATATTCAAAAGTATAATAAACTACAAATAAGATTAATTTCAATTGACTTTTAACTAGAGAACTATTTTATATGTTCCAAAGTATCTTGATTCAAGGAACAATAAATTTAGTACTTGCAAAAACATGAATAGTTTTTTAAGAAAATAATTTTATACGAAGATAAAAATAATGAGTGAGAACACATATATAATATTTATAAGGTTGGGTTCTTAAATCTATCGTTCAAATCAAAACCCAAAACTCAATTTCAATGAAAAAATAGATGAAAGATAAATGTAAAATCAAAACTATCAATACTACATCTATTCCCTCATTAAAAATGCACATGGGGCACCTTAAAAATACGAGAGAAGGAAAAAATTATAAGTTTTCATGCAATTTAACTTACGCGTCCATATCGCTTTCACACTAATATTTGACGACATAATCGGAAATAAAATTAATTCTTATAGTTCTATACATATTAAAACAACTCATTTAGTAATATTATATTGAAAATTTAAGTATTATCATTATAATAGGAAAACAAAAAAAAATATTAATTATATTAAAAAGTAAAGAAAACTGAACCTTGTTAAGAGTGTAAGGGGAATCACACTGTATATAGATCATTTATCGGGGCAATGAACTTTGAAGGTAGTTATTGGAGGAATTTATTGATTTTAAAATGATATGCACAAAAAAGTATTTATTTTTTGTCATCATCACATTTTAGGATTATACAATTTGTACACTTGTCTTAATTCTGTTTTAAGGAATAAATTTGGTACTTCAGGTGAAGGAGGTAGGCTAAGACTTTTCGCTTAGGTATCTAAAATGAAAAAATGAAGAATATATAAATGAATTACTCATGACGAAGTGTTTCCGTTGGGACGCCACATCACTTTGTTATTTTAAATTTATCAATTAAGCTTATAACACAGCTTTTTACACATGGACAAATAAAAAATCAATAGATATAAATATATCATAAAATATCGTTAGGAATAATGGCTGACCGTCACAATCATTTTTCGTATGAAATAATTTATCGTTTAATTTTAATTTAACACAATTATATTATCACAATGACTTACTCAATAACGATACACCTAATATACAAAAGACCGAAGTCCATGGTATGTTTTGAAGTTTATAATAACACGATTAGGTTCATAAAAATGTATGCCTGACGTGAATATTTTTCTAATTTATTTTCATTTTAAAACTGTTCGATATTCATCCGATGCCCGTGATGTGAACTTCTTGTTGATTACGAAATAATAAAAACTATCTATTAAATTTTTTATTTACCACGGAGGCTGATATTGAACTTTATTTTATCAGCTTCTAGTATAACTATGATAGCTAAACAATTATCAAAATATAACAAAGATAATAAAGATATACATTACAAAATAATATTCGTGCAACATTGTGATTTAGATGGTGATAACTAAGTGTCATATAAAATAATAATGGTTAGATAATATATAGCCCATTAAAATTTACAGTTATAGATAACGTATTTGATAATTAATATTATTATAATATAACTGATGAAGAAAAAAATATTGGACTATGAAATAAGTTGTTTGTTTAGAACAGTTGTGAGGAGCGTGATTAGAGGATTAACTAATGAGGAAAGCGCAGAAATAAATTTAGCCAACGACGTATCACCAGTGTGGCTATTAGGTAATGGGATAGTATTGGAATCAGCGACGGAGGCATAAGAAACTTTACTTTGGGAGGGTGAGGAGGGAAGTTTTGAGATGATGAGACAAAAGTATAGTATTCGAATTTTGCGGTTTTGAATACTGAACTTAAAAACGCATAACGACCTTTGATATGACTTTAAGAGGACGCCACACCCGCATGTGTTGTCTCCGTCGTACAAGTGCGTAGCATAGCAAATTTTATGCTCAGCAGATCACGATTATCTCCGTTAATTTAAAATTTAGAGTGAATTGACTTATTATAAAAATTAAAGGCAAGATTATTACCGAGGGCATCTCATAGGTTTTTTATTATATTTTAATTTTTAAACGAGTTATGAGTATTTTTAGATATAAAAATAATTTACAATTTTAAAATACTCATAACTCGGTTTAAAATTAAAATAAAATAAAAAGCTTATGAGATACCCTCGGTAATAATCTTACCTTTAATTTTTATAATAGGTTAATTCACTCTAAATTTAAATTAACGGAGCTAAACGTGATCTGCTGAGCGTAAAATTTGCTATGCTACGCATTTGTACGACGGAGACAACACATGCGGGTGTGGCGTCCTCTTAATAAGTATGGATAAAAATATTACATTTAAGTTTTTTTTTTCATTTTTATCCTTCTGTATTATATTTTTGAATGTGAAAAACAACAAAAGAAATTTATAGATAATACATTTTGTAAATATAGGCAAAAGTAAGAATTTAGTACTAATAATACCATTAAAGTTGTAGCAAAAAGAAAACTTTCAACAATGTTAGCCAAAGCGTAATATCGATTTTTTTTTTAACAAATACATTTTATTACCGAAGAAAATTGTTTGAAATATTTATTAAACCCCGTTGAAATTTAAATAAAAACGTTTTCAATTTTAAATTCGAAATGGAACACAAATAAGTATATGGTTAAAATGCTTAAATTTTTCATGAAATATATTGATCGTCGTAGAGACTTTTGAAACCAAATATCAATGCAATTCCTTCTTGGGTCTATCAATGAATTTCACGTTTCTTGTCAACTCTCGTAAATGCATACAGAGTAATTCACCAAGCATACTTACACCCTCTTTTTTCTTCAATAATGCAGTAATTTAAAATCTGACGTATGGACATCTTAAAAATATGTTCTTAAAAACCATATTATTTTAAAATTCTCGAGATATTTTGTACTACTTAAAAAGAATCTTGTGAAGATATAAACTTCTGTTTTTCAAATGAGGATCCTTTTTCAATTGTAAATTATTCAGTCTGAAATTTGACTATTAGAATTTAAATTCGTACCAGTAGTTTTTCTATTATTCAACTTTGTGTCCTAAGAATAAAAAGTCCATGTTTTTTTTGAAGATAATACGAGTACTGTGGTTATTTAAAAATTGTACCGTGTTTAACATTTTTTATTTTAAATTTTTCAGCATATAACTATTATAGTTCATTATAGTTCGACAGTTATGATATTATACAAATATAATTAAAGTTTATGTGAAATTAATAAATATACTATATAAATGATAAATGATATAGTAATTAAAATTAATCTATCGCATTAGTAATTTTTGTAAAAACGACCATAGTATAATAAATACTAGTTCCAATATTACACCGATTTTATATTTTTGTAAAACTATTTTTGAGTAATATAATCAAGAACTATACTCTTTTGAATTTTGAATTAAATAATCTACAGTAAAGGGGGGTGGGGGTTCTCATTTGAAAACCTGAAGTCTATATCGCCAAAAGACACTCCTTAAAAATAAAAAAAAAATTTAAAAATTTAAAAAATATTGTCTGAGTAGTATTTAAAAAATTCGAAATCGAAATTGTAATGAACTCATAACTAAAGGAAAAATGGGGATGAACACGTTTAGTGAATAACTCTGTAAAAAAATAAAAACAAAATAACATGTAATGTCGGAATGTTAAATAATTCTAGATGTGTTCTGACGTTTCAAGTCATTTTAAGAACGTGACGATGGCTAATCGCTTTTCAAACTTAAAAAGAAGAAAAAACTCAAATACGCCTCGGTGACCCAAGTACCAAAAGCACGATGCAATTCCCACGAGATGAAAATCTCAGCCGCTTAAAAAGAAAAACCCGACACCGAGATCCCATGTAAACAAATTACAATTCAATTTCAACTTTACCGGAAAAATATGACACATCAGATCGTATTTCTTTACTATATATTATGTCGTTTTTGACATGATAATAGTGCATAATATTATAGTTTATTGCAAGAAGTACAAATCATATACATATATATAAACCGCTACTAGTAAATGGATACTAAATACTTTTGGAAAAATTGTTATTACTTCTCCCCGAGAGGACATAATTTACATTGATACTATGTTTTTCATTGCGAATAAAAAAATGTAAATGTCAAAATGATTTCACAAAATTATCAATTTTAAATACCTAATAAATTTCCAACCATATCGATATTCGATGGTCTATGATGACCTACTGTTTTTAAAAATTTTTTAATACATAAGTGCTTTTAACATTTGTAAATAATAGTTATAATATATTGTAGTAAACGGTGTTGTTATTACAAGTAACATCATAAATTAAAATCGTCGTCGGTTGTTAGCTCAATATTGTATAGTGTGCATTATATTTTGAATAATAACAATGATGCGTACATGAATGTTATATATATATACTTACGATGTTTGATCGATTGTTACGTAGTTATTTTTTGTATGTGGTTGATTCCACTTTGAGCAGTTGAATAAACACCTGAAAATAGTATAAAACTACATTATTAACAATGACAAAGTAATCTTGAATGAATAAATTGTATGAAAATATATCTTATTTTAATATTTTTTCTTATTTATCGAACTGTAAACATTCAAAAATACTACATATAGTTAAAACAAATGTTAAAAAATTTTCATGATATTCAGTCAATAAAAATTTAATTACCATCTAGAATACAGTTTTTAA
Organism: Diuraphis noxia; assembly: GCF_037042655.1. NCBI lineage: Eukaryota > Metazoa > Arthropoda > Insecta > Hemiptera > Aphididae > Diuraphis > Diuraphis noxia. Next base: position 54,659,803 of record NW_028301712.1, read on the forward strand.
TATTCAGATTACTTATAATAATATGAATAACACATCTACATACCAGATGTAAATAATATTTTTTTAAATAACTAAATTATTTTACAGTTATAGTAATGTATAATATATTTTGATATTAATGCCTTTTTAGATAAGTTTTTTTTGTTTCTGTGCTTGGCTTATCCTTTTTCGAAAACTATATTAATGGTGTTTAAAAAAGGAGTTCGTTTATTTAAAAAAAATGTAATCTTACAGATATAATATACATACTAATAAAATAAAACAAACTACATATTATAACTATATCATATTAATAAATGTAGGTACTATACTGACTTATACATATAAATAATATCATATTAATAACTGATTGGTGGTAGGACAGAATGAAGGGGTAGGTTATATTATTAGTTTGGATTAGATTTTGTTAACATTCATTCTCCAAAATCTATACTCTAAGAAGCCAGTTACCTAGTTAATGTGTTCTTTAAGATAATTGGATTGTGGTTTTAAAGGATTTTTTTCAAAAGACACTTAATTTTGCCATCTGCATAAGATGCTCTGAGATGGCACTATTGTTGAGTTGATCTGCAATATGATCGTATATTTACTACATAAGAATGAGGTTAAATGAAATGAAATACAATTTTTGTTTTCATAATATATAATTTAAACAATCTTTTGTTAAATAAAAAATAACTATCACGAAATAAAAAAAATTTGGTATTACAATATTGCATAATATTATGTAAAACAACCGGGTGGCTTGGCTTTTTCAAACTAAATTTAGGACAAAGCTCTTTAAACTCTTACGTTTTTTTTATTTCTATTATTCACGCACTCAAATTTCAAACGCTTACAAGCATATGAAATCCACAAGTCACAAAGTTATAGCTAATTTATTTTTATTATGATATACAATGATAAAAAATATTATCTAAAAAATAAGACGTTACTAAGTGCATTAAAATAATTAGATTCAGAAATATTTAATAATAACTAATTAGTGTAATATGAATCTGATAAATATATAATCTTTTACTAACTATTGTTAAAAGGTTTCTTTGTAAATGAACAATTATTAATGAAAATATTATCAACAGAGTTATTAATAATTTAAAAGAAAATCAAAAGTGAAATAAAACAGTTAGGTATAAATCAAATAGTAGCATTTTGATTTCCAAATTCAAACTTTATATACATTTTTGATGACAAATCAAACACATTTGGTTAAATATAAAATTTGATTCATTTCACTGCTGAAATCAAAGTATACAAATTAGAATTTTACAAAAAAATTGCTACAAAGAAAAAAAACAATGCAAAAACTACAGACCTTTTTTTAAGTCTATAAAAAAAATTGTGACAAAAACGTGTGACGAACGGTATACGTTTACATAATAATGTATTTTTAAGTATTACTTATGCATACTAAAGAAATTATTTTTATTATACATTAATCTTTCTAAAATTGTCTCGAGTTTTTAGAATTAATCACACCGCCGAGATCTCTAATAATATTTGGTCAGCCAACGACCGGCTCACAGTCATAACACTCATAACCAGTCGTCGCTATATGTATAATATTATTTCACTGGCTATTTTGAACTCGGTTTTCTTGACTGCAGCAGTCCACATAAAATATGACATTTTTCAGTTTCGATTTTGCACGGTATTCAGTTTATTATCGTTGACCGCTTCAACTTCACATAATTTAACACTGTTGCGTTGCTCACCAATGTAGGTAGGTATAGGTACCGCATAAAACATAACTAAAACATTCTCCGTTGTTGCAAATAGTTTCGGGTATGCGCGTCAACACGCGATAACTAATTACTGCTATTGTCTAAACGGTCAAAACTATTTACGTACACACGTTTCGCGGCGGGGAGAAACAATTCTCGAGTGTAAACAGTGAATACACTCGAAAACTCATCATCAATAACCGCGTTCGGATAATACCACAATATAACCGCGTAAACCTACCTTCAGTTACAACGTGGCACGCGGATGTCCGATAAGGAGCTCGAAATCTGCCGTCGACGGTTTATTCCGTAGGTTATAGTTATACGTCATGACGAAGTATTTGCTATTTTCGAATTTTCGACGGTCGACTGGTGTGTGCGGACAGAGGGAAGGTTAGTCTAGGTAATTATCTTATATAATTATATTAATTAATTGTATAGGTACGCTTATTATATAATCACGCACTCAAAGATTGTAGAAAATGCGTAGAAGATGTGTACCGTAGAACACCTTCACCACTCGATGGCATTTTAACATATTTATTTATATGATATTATATTTACATATACATATATACTAGCTGAACCCGTGCACTTCGTGGCCCGTTAAAAATCCTACTTCTTATATGTCTCAAACTGTGTGTTAAATTCGTTACCTGTGATCATGCTAGCAGTATATTTTAGATTCTGAGCGGAGCGATGAATGTATTGATTTTACCATGATGTGTGTTTTTTTTTGTGTCTGTCATCACGTTTTGGGGCAGTAAAAGTGCTTCGATTTTTTACTTCAGTACCTCGTTCGATCAGAAGATGAATCTAGTTGGTACTTTGGGGGGGTCAAAAGTGAAAAATTCTTAATACTTTTCTAAATAATCGAGAAAAACAAACTAAAATTTAAAGGAAAAACAGGAATTTTTACGCACACTCATTTTTCGACAAAATCGATTTTGGTTTTTGATGTAACTTTAAAACAAATGACCATAGATACATGACATTTTCACCGAATGTTTATATATGTATATTTTATCCACCATGAAATTTTCAAAAAATTTTGACTTAAGTTGAACTATTCATATGCGATTTTCAATCATTATTAGTTTTTTTTAAATTAATATCGATAAAAATTTATTTTTTAGGCAGCAAAGCTTGAAAATTTAATACATGGCTTCTATCATATTTTTACAATAGCATTTGAAAAATAAAAGAAATGCGTAGTCAACATTTTTTTTTACAAGCATTCAAAGTTTGAATTTTAACAACATATGTAAAAATCACGAAAATCACGAAAATTCGCAAATTATTTTAAACTAGAAATTCATAAATTTTTTTCTTTTTAAATCTAAGATTTGAAAATTTTTAATAATCTATAATATATCCTAGACAGATAAACCGTTTTCGCTCAGAATCGTTTTTCGTATACAATGATATAATATCATTGGATTCAAATTTAATTCCATCCATTACAGTAACCCACTTGTAACCTACTGTACAGCAGAGCGACATCCACGACTTACCCGCTTTTTATACATATAGATACACAGTGGTTAAAATATAATAAATAATAATCTCAAGACGATATTCAATTTAGTTTATCATTATGTACATTTATCCGTTTTATCGAGAAAAGTCTGACAATTCAAATATTCAAATGAATGATATTTAGGCCTGTTATCTTTTGACTTAGCCTATCTTCTACACATAGGTCTACAGGGACAACATTTTGTACTATATATATAATGTCACCATTCAGCTTACGCATTGAGCGCGTCATTTGAGCGGCTGTGTTTATGGTTTCGTATGGAGGTTATAACATTGTATATTGTATAGAAGGACGGCGGAGATTTATTTTTTATATCCTCCTGAAACTAATATTGAAAACGTTGATACCTTGACATACCCGTAATGCAATCAATTTTCGGTCGAATGACGCATGTAAATATGTGGTACTATATGACGCTATCCGTGAAACATTTTAGCTACCTACCTACGCTAAACCGTGTTTTCCAAGAAAAAAACACTTCATTTTAGAGCCGAAAAAGCTTTCCTGTTCCGGCTAGAATTTGAAAGGAAACAAAATGTTATGTGACATAAAAATACCTATCACTAAATAGATTATGACTATATGCCTAAAAGCGTCTTATATTGTGACATCGATGTGGCTGCGCACGCATAATAATGATGCTGTATCGCCAAATTACAATGACTCCTGAAATCAATGTCACGAGTTTACTGCACTCATTCAGTCTACATACCGCGGAAATGGGTAAAAAAAAAATGCGCCTACTAGAATCGGAACACCGATTGCTAAAGTACCTATATGTCTTCCGATTCAAAGCGTAATACTGAGGGTTTTTTGATATTTTTTTTTTTTTCATAACCGAGTGGACTAAAAAATAAAATGGAAATTCGTTAACCCGTCGACCAAAAAGGTGTACGATTTAGTAGAGGTATCGTACATATATGTGAGTAAGGTATGATTATGATGATCATGACGATTATGGCGGTGGTGATGATAATAGTAGCGACCGAAGGAAAAACATTTGTCCGTATGATATTATCATTCTCGGATATACCGATCGATGCGAACACTTGTCTGTATGTATTGTGTATAGAGTGTAGCAGAAAGTATTGGGACACATAATTTATAGAATTTCTTATTAACTGAACAAAACATTATAACGTTTAATGCAATATGAGTGCGATAATTCTATTATTATTTAGCTCTAACAAAACAAATCAGTATAATATTGTTTCAAGTGATGGGTATTATCACAGTTTCATTACAATATTATATTATTTAAAATCATTCTAAAGTGATACCAAACATGATCCTTTCAGCTCAACGTCTTATCTGAAATTAAATTTCTACAAGTTAAGATGCGGAACCGAAAAATGTGCACACACGTCCCGTGCAAACTCGTTCTAATAACTCAGCTGTTTTGCATTTCTCAAGTCATGCGAGTCTTCGCATTTGCTCGAAAAATCAAAAAAACCGATTTAATAATTATTTCACATTGTACCGCAACAACCTAGCAGTTCGCTTCAGTTTTCAAACAAGCCCGACTGGACTCAACTTATTGCTTAGAGCCGTCCAAATAAAGCGGAATCATCGATAAATCTGTCTCATACTGTACATACTGAGCCGTATACCTACTATAATTATAACAATATGCATTACAACACAAACACCTTTTGTATGCATGTAATATGGTATATTATATATAATATTATAAACTATTATTACTATTTACGGAGGTAGGCTATTCTATATATATACTATAATGGCGAGAGGACAGTCGTTAATGCGCGGAGAAAAACTGCATAATATTCTACCTTTTTTTATATGCCCTTGCTGGTGTATTTATACATAATATGTATATATAATATAATGCGTGCTGGTTAGGTAGAATTGGCCATTTGAAATGTGTGATACATTTTAAGACATTTTACGACTTACGATTTTGATTTGTTGATTGAACGTAGACGATAATATTAAATGCTATTATGAATCGTTTTAAAGCGATTCCACCGTATAATCCCGATGACATTTTATGGCTGGCTGAGCATTGATAATATTATTATTATCTTATTCGATTCGAGACGAACGGCTAACCATATTACCGTACACAGTAGCTGTAGTTAATATCATTACGATAATACATTTTTAATTTTAATTCGTTAATTATGTTATCATATTTTTGTTTTGAGCTTTCCAACAAGAAATTTGCGCTATTATGCCGTAAAAATTCAAAAAAAAAAGCGTGAAAGTGAATATCGCTCTGCTGTACTGTATGTTACAAGTGAGTTACTGTAATGGATGGAATTAGATTTGAATCCAATGATATTATATCATTGTATACGAAAAACGATTCTGAGCGGAGACGGTTTATCTGTCTAGGATTTATTAAAGATTATTATTACTTATTATTAATACTTATTAAAATAATTGACTTTCCGGTGGACATTTGTTTTTTTTTTTATAAAGTTAGACAAACTTATAAGGAATCTTGAATTAAATTTTCAAATCTAAGATTTGAAAAGAAAATTTTTTATGAATTTTTAGCTTAAAATAATTTGCGAATTTTCGTGATTTTTGCGTATTTTGTCAAAATTCAAAATTTGAATTCTTATAAAAAAAAATTTTGACAATGTATTAATTTTATTTTTCAACTGCTATTGTAACAATATATTAAAAGCCTTATATTAAATTTTCAATTTCAATTAATACATTTTATCGATATTAATTTTTAAAAAACTAATAATTATCGAAAATTGCATATGCATATAAATAGTTCAACTTAAGTCAAAATTTTTTGAAAATTGTATGGTGTATAGAATATATTTATATAAATATTCGATAAAAATTGCATGTATCTATGCTCATTTGTTTTAAAGTTACATCAAAAACCAAAATTGATTTTGTCGAAAGCTGATTGTGTGTAAAATTTGCCGTTTTTCCTTTAATTTTTAGTTTGTTTATCCCAATTATTTAGAAAAATATTGAGAACTTTTACTTTGACCCCCCCCCCCCAAGTACCAACTAGATTCACTTTCTGATCGAACGAGGTACTGAAGTCGAAAATCGAAACATTTTTACTGCCTCAAAATGTGATGACAGACACAAAAAAAAACACACACACATCATGGTAAAATCAATACATTCCTCGTTCTGCTCAGAATCTAAAAATTAATGAAATTCATAAAACATTATATTATAATAACAACTAACCGGATAATATTCAAAAGATAGTTGAATGGTTGTAATGGTCGGTAATTTTGTATAATTATCGTTAATAGATTAATTAAATTATCATTACAATACAATTAAAACGAATTATTAAAAGTAGTTGAAAACATATTTGTTAAATAAAATTCACATTTGTTACGACCAACACGTACGGTACACTTGTTTAATAGGTAAATAGTGTTTTGTATGTTTGCTATTAATCTTATCCGATTTATTTAATCTTAATAAATTCTACAGTAAAAATAGGTGATCATGTAATCCATTTTTCATTTTCCTTCCATTAATGAATTTTAAATATTTACAGTTATCGCCGTGTTGTTATTATACCTAAGTTTAATTTATTATTATTTTTATCATTATTATTATTATTATTTGCCTTCTATGAAACCTTTCAGCTCAATTAGATCGTATTGTAAGATTTTCTATCCTTTGATTTATTTACTATGTTGGTTGGAAGATACTTTTTTCTATAATAGTATACCATACTCCTTCTACGATGCCATTTAAAATAGTGAACATTTTTCTTTATAAATAAAAAACAAATACCTATAAAATCATTAAAAAATACTGAGGAACTTACTCTGCTGTATAGTAAATTTCAAGTATACCTCATCATTAAGTATGTTACTCTAGTCTGTAATGGATGTATTAAATTTAAGTCTCGTGATAAACTGTAATTTTATTTTATCTTATAGATTACTTGTAAAGGATAAAATGGTTTTGAGCGAAACAGCGGCTAGACTATCGTCTATCATCCATTTCTAAAAACAATTTTTTTATGTTACACTTATATTATAATAAGTATTTTCTTAATTAATATGTTGAATTAATAATTTTCAAAAACATCGAGTACAATTTATAAATTGATACCGACGATACGTATGAAGTCGTGTGAATAAATCCATGTTATGAGCAACTTGAAATTAGTGAATTAGTCTAAGTATCATGAAAATTATATTATACACAGAAAACAATAATATTCTACAACTGAATTTTGATTGAACAAAACCGAAGAAGCTCTCCACTTTATAATTAATGAACAAAGTACCGAAGCCATGCTAAAACCATAGCTTTTACATTATATCATTCTAAGAGACTGCAAAATCAGTTAAATTTATAAAAGAGATTAAGTTTTATTCATAGTAAATTTAAAAAAAAATCTTGAATTATAGTTACAACATTATAATGTAAGAATAATATCTAAGACCTCAAATAAAATATGATACTAATACGCAATCCCAATACACTTACCACAAATTATTAATTTTTAATTTGAAAACACGCTGTGCCTGAATGAAATATTTTTACACTGAAATTACATTTAAATATATAATATCCTCCAGTTACGCCATAAATATTAGCATCATACCTACCTTATATTTTAAACTTGTGAAATGTTTACCAACCTCACATGTACGAATACAGAAATAACTGGATGTTTGCACTGCTTAGTAATTATATATTGAAAACATATTTTTCAAACCAGAACCTAGCAAAAGTTTAAAAATTGAGTAAAATTTCAAAAATTGTTAAAATCATGTCAAAAAACACAAAAATTTATATTACATATTTTAATTCAGTACAAATGTAATATAATTGGTTAAATTTTAGAGTCGAACTTTATATTATTAGAAATATTCACAAATTGAACAGTTTTTAACATCACTTATTATTGCAGTATTATTTCGGTCTTACCGATTGTATGCTTTACCGATAAATCATTTGTCTTTTAACGGATAAACAGTCCAAAAATCCGCATCCATCACGACGTTTTAAATTCAGTATTTCGTATATATTTTGTATGCCTTATGTTTACAATCGTCAATGATTGACTCGGGGCTGTGAATTGTGTGTTCTAAAAATGTGTTAAATATGTACATACTTAACCGTTCAAAATTTGTGAAATATGCATTGATATTATATTTTAGCAGCCCCAAAATATGTTAAAATATCTACTGTGTAAGGTATAACGCCTTGAACTATTGTTTAAATTTGAAATAACAATCAAAACTTGTAGGTAAGTAAATGTATTATATATTTTATATATTTTATATTTTATATTCTCATTTATCGATAAACATAATTGACAACAGCATTTAAAAAAAACATTTTTACATTGTATTATTTTTATATATATGTATATATATATATATAATATATATTTAAGAAATAAAATTACTATTGATGTAAAAAAACAATAAAAAAACTGTAATCTCGGTTATATAATTTATCAACCAGATTAATCATATATAATATAAATAATAATTTAACATAATTAAGCTTAAAATATAAAAATAATTTTTAGAATATAAACTTTGAATTAATTAATATGCTCAAAACATAAAATAGGTATACAAAAAAACTACAATACATTTTCTTTTAGGTACTCAATAGTATATAGTACTGCAATACCTCCGATACAAGTAATAATAGATAGAATTGTTACAAAAATTATCAACAAATCGTACCTATCTCATTTTACGAAAAAAATAAAAAGGTATTGGTGGCTAAATATTTAGAATTTAAAAACACACGATTCCGTAATAACAATATTAAACATGTCAATAAGTCATTGTAAAGGTCTATGACAGAAATACATATATATATTTATTTTTTTTTAACACAAAAACAAAACAATCGTGGTGTCCAGTGTTTGCAATTTAAAGAAAAACACGTTGTATTTACGCGTGTATCACTCCCGTAGGACCCAAAACTGCATTTGTCACCAATACGCGGCCGAGCGGTTATTACCGATTACATGTAATCCCTTCGAGGGAACGATTTTATTCACTCGGAAAGCATAGTGTGTATGTGATATAATGAACGCGTATTATGTATATTATCATTGTTTAAATAATAACAATATAATATCCAACGTGTAAACTTTCGATGCATTATCATAGTAGGTAATAATTAACAAAATTATCGTTATTCGTTATTTATGCCGCGTAGACATTATTATATATTGTGTGCATATTATTATATTAAATGCCAGCTACACATTGTTAGACGATGATATTGGGAAACGGGATTTACTCGGAAAACAACAGCCATAGTGTGTTTTCAGTGAATTGACTAGCGACGCTATGACAACTATTATTATTAGTGATGTAGTTAGTATTATTCATAGTTTAAAATCCCTTCAAAATGAAGGGAAAATAAATAAAGTTAACCGCCATACGAATCGCATTCTGAGTGAAATTTATCAATGTTATATGAGTCGTGGGTGATACGATTTTCAATGATACGAAGATATAACATGGTAAAAATGTGAAATACCGAAAAAATAGGTGACAAATGTATTAGAAAATATGTTAAACGGATCGACTAATTTTATGATTTTTCAATAATATGAGTTGGTTTTTTTTTCGTCTAGCTGTTGTCATTTTGGAGCAGTATTTATACTGAAATATTTCACTGTCAGTATGTGATTTCTTATAGAAAATTAGATATTAATTGATACTTTAAAAAATCAAAATTAGAAAATTCAATAATTTAACAATTATGCAAAAAAAAATGTTTGTTAACATCTATTTTACTTTTTTGTTGTTATTCAAATTTTTATTTTAAATGCAAGGTATTTTCTAGAAACTAATTAAACAGCATTAGGTATACGTCAAACTATTAAACACACTTCATAATATATGGTTTTTATTAACTAAAAAGGTAAAAAATGTGTATAGTACAAAAAGTAATGATGTGTACAGTGTAAATTGTAGGTATAAACAGTACAATTCTCAAATAAGTAATGGTAAAAAATAAGAAAAAGAGATTTTTTATAAACGTGATTTTTATTTTTATTAAAATTATGATTGAATTAGTAATATAATTTGTTTTAACTATCAAAGTTCTATAAATTAAAAATCATTTTAAGGGAACTGTAAAATTATTGTTATTTTGACGTTCATGATCTTCCCATCGCATAACAAAACGAAACTATTCAATGCGAGAAGTAGTACTATACAATACATTATTTTATATTAGATACAATACATCTATTGCTTCCTATTCTATTGCACTATTTTACTGTTACCTTATACACTATATATATACTAAATGTCTACTAAACGTGCATATATTATGTGAATGAGCATCATGTAGGTCATTATCCCTGCTGTGTATTCAGCAGTTACAAACGTACCAACTTCTATTGGCCTATCGATTTATTTAAATCTTTTCGTTTTATAAATAAACATTAACATTTTTAAGGACATACCTACTTGTTATACATAAATATTCATGATTAGTGCTCGTATGTGTTTATTTATTCATTTTACATTTGTATTTGGGTATGTAAATATGTTAAATAAAAATTATTCGAATTTCAATATATATTTACTGGCATACAGAAAACTAACAAAATTAACTGATAATTTATTTTATTTTTTTCATTTTCAACTTTATTTTTCCGCTACATGCCAAACATTTTTAAAATTTTAATTATCATTTGGTAACTTCACAATAATTTTTTGTAGTTAATGTAAAAATGTTAACTTATCTTTTTGTATTATGATATTATATTCAGTGTTACAAAATATTGTATGTTTAAATGTAAATATAAAACAAAAGCTTATTTGCAAACATAAAATCAAATAGATTTACTAGTAAGTTATGTTTTTTTTTTTTTTGTTAGCTGCAAATAAAACGAAATGTGTAATCGAACAGATAAAATACCCTCAAAGACTGTCATTTAATTTACCTAAATATACATCCAGATCCAAACAAGATATCATAGTCACGTACAAATATGAATATAAATGAATTGCATAACAACCCATAATTGAAATTGTCATTTAAACTTTTCCGAGTTTCCATCGCAATTCCTGTTGAATAAAATACGATGTTGTCAAATACATTTAAATAATTTACCGCATTTGGTAGATAACCGAGTGTCGTTCGTGCATTATACATAGATACAAAGGTAGATATGCCACAAAATACACCTACCTACGTGTTTACTTCAACTAAATACATAAATATGCGATAGAAACAAGGATAACTCACTAAAATGATATTTATACGATTGATGCTATAAAAAATTGTTTTTTATTCTGAGTGGAAAAAGTAGAAAATAATTATCTAGATAGTAATTAAAATTAATACCGACCAACCTTTCAACTGACCAATTGAAAACTGCTGCCTTCATTCTATCGTGGAAAATTCAAAACTATATAAATATTATATAGATCATACATTATTAAAAGACCAACTAAATCAATATTTTTGGTGATGTATAATTTTTGAAAAGCTGACAGATTCAGTTGTCCTAAATCCATCCTGTAGTATACCTATCTCTCGATGGTACACAAAATAATCGATGAACAATTAATACTATTTTGAATAACTTATTAAACATAAAACAAACACACAAAAATATACGGGCCTCTATCAATCGCTTACAAACATATCTCGCTTCTCATTCGAAACCCGCACTGTCCCTCTACTGTGGTGCTTACGTCCTTAAATATTATTTTACAAAGTGCTGCCTCAGCTCATTTTCTTCGTTGGCCTAATATTACGCAATTTAAACATTTAGCTAAGATAAGTAATATTTGTCTATTATTATTAATTGGCACATGGCACATACAACAATCCCACTATCATTTCTCATTCCTTATAATAACATATTTTTTTCAAGTCTATATTTATATATAAGTGTGTCAATCATACATGGAACCCAGACGAAAACACGGACAAACGTCACTAATTTCGTTCCGTTGAAATCTCGTTACCGAGGTAGATCGAAAATTATTTACAGTATCACTTTGAAAGTTATCCTGCAGCATTCAATCGAAAACGGAATATTCTATTGACAAACGAGACAGAATCGGGTGAAATAAAGCTTGAAAACGATCATATAAACACAGTCCGTTGTAAATTCGAACTTATACTCACCGAACACATGGCGAAAAACTTCAAATGGATCCAATATGTTCAAACTATTGCATTTCCAAAGGTTTTTCAGAGCCGAAAATATAACAGCAATATGTATATGCCGCGTAAGTCGTCGAGGTCGGTTGTATCCAGTAAATGTGGTTTTTACTGACTATATATATGATATAACATGTCGATATAGTTTTTCAAGTTCTTAAAATATTTGAGCAACGTGAAGTGAAAGAAAATAATATTTAATAGTCACGTATGCGTTAATATGAGTGGATATTAATAATAATATGATAAGAATATCAGACTAGTCGGAAAACAGTATTATTTAAACCCACGTATCGTCAACTTTATAGTGACGTAAACTGTATATGTCAGGTCAATGAATCTACTTCCGGCTGACCCGGTGTGACTGCAAATGAATCGTTTTCAACAGGACGAGTTTTGCGTAGCCAAAACAATAACAATCGTTCTGGACTTCCGTGTTAACGCTCAAAATCCACTATCTTAAGATGACTGCGTCTAGCCGTAATCGACGATAAAGATCGTCCCGAATTATTTTAACCAACAGATATACAATCACAGTTGACAGTATTTAGATTTGAAAATTAATATAATCTGTTCACGACGTGATTTACACCAATCTGAAGGTAAGGTATGTATAGTTTATATGCCCCCGTGAAACCTAACCAGCCATAGAAGAAATGATTATAGTGGAATTGTAGTGACTGTGACCTATGCTTTTCATGTTGACTACTAACTTACCCTTCTCCTACCTCTGATTTATATTGACACCAAAAGTATTTTACTCTTAAAGTCTTAACGATACCTCTGCGCTGGTGCCACTGGTCCGCCACTCTAGCTAAAACATTGACATCAGGCGTATTCAAAGATGAATAATTAATATTTGTGCAACAAAATGTGTACATCTAAGACCAATACGACTATTTCCATTAAATATTAATTTAGTTAATAACTGCATTGCATGTCCCATGATCGAGCTGCATATACGTAAATACACGTGAAAAAAAAAGCGGGTAAGTGTGTATCACTCTGCTGTATATTAGGGGATGGGGTGGACCTCTGACTAGGGTAGGTTAATTTTGAATGCAATGATAGGTATCATTGTATACGAAAAACGATTCTGAACGGAGACTGTTTATCTGTCTAGGTTATATTATAGATTATTAAAAATTTCAAATCTTAGATTTAAAAAAAAAAAAAAACTTTTATGAATTTCTATCTAAGATAATTTGAAAATTGCCGTAATTTTTACGTATTAAGTCAATATTTGAACTTCAAATACTAATAAAAAAAAATTGTGCCTATGTATTCTTATAATTTTTTAATCACTATAATAATAACTTATGAGGAACTTTGTATTAAATTTTAAAGTATTTTGATAGGGCCAAAAAAATTTTATCGACACTTCAAAAAAAAAATTTCAGACAAATTGAAAATTTCAGTCGTCTATAAATATCTCAAAAAAAGTCAAAATATTTCGAAAATTAAATCATTTAAAGAAAATGCCAATCTAAATAACTTGTGAAATTTTCATGTATCTACGACTTATACTTTTTGAATAATTACAAATATTTAAAATCGTTTGAGGATAAATCATTATCGTTACGCTATTTCGTAAAAATTTAAAATTCAAACGCACTTAAAATTTTCCTGTAATGATGTTTCGAATTTTCTCTATAGCTACTTAAAGGAAAACTAATAGAAAACTTAGTGTTTTTTTTTTTTTTTTTTTTTATTAGCTTTCACAATAAGTATTACAGCTCGACAATTATTTTAATAAACATATGATAATTGATAAGCAATATTGGCACATACAACGTAAGCTATAACGTAGAGACATAAGATAAGGATTTAATGACGGGGACTTTTACGGAAATAGCTATGGAGATAAGTTAACGTTGGAGATTAAAGCATTAAGAACTGAGGAAAGGAGAGTAATTAGTGGGCTGATAAGAGAGTTGAGGTTATTAATGAAATTGGATAATGTAACGGAAAAATTATCTGAGGGAACGTCTTGAGTCCGGGTGGCTTCGGCGTACGATTTCGGCCTGGAATGACATTGTGGCTCCGGAACTTTGGTTGTAGGTGCTATTGGAGGTCTTGTTTTTTTTTGGGCTTTTTGGAAAGCTGGACAACCCCTGAAATTGGCGGTGTGGTCACCGGAGCAAAGTGCACATTTTGCTGGACTTTCCCGGTCCTTGGAGCATTCTTGTGTAAGGTGATCCGCGCCACATTTAACGCAACGGGCGGCGTGGTTGCAATAGTTTTGCGTATGACCAAAAGATTGACATCTATGACACTGAGGAAGGCTGTGGCTCTTTTTGTGGGGTTTTTCAATAGTCACTTTGGAATTAAGTAAAGACTTAATATTGTGAATTTCCACGTTGTTTTCGTTCGGGTATATCTCCACAAAGAATAGTGGGAGGGGACGTTTATTTTTGTCTTTGACGTTGTGAACGTGTTTTACCTGGTGACCTTGTTCGTCCAGAGTGGAGGAGATGTCGGTAATTAAGGTAGAAGGGTGTAACCCCCTGATGGCGACTCTGTAGGGGCGAGCCACACGAGGCGAAAACGTATGAAAACTGGCATCCGTGTCATTTAAATGAGTGACAATATTGTTGAAACTAATACGACCTGAAGGTTGTACGATGAGATAGGAAGCCGAAGACTTGCAAGTAAAACTGTTGGGACCGGCGATACTTGTTAGAATGTGGTTGAAGGCGGAGAAGTTTGTAATGTTCTTTATGTAGATTGGTGGTGACGGAGGATCAAAATCCACATCGGTACGTGGTGACTTAGTGTGGTCGTCATTAGAGCTGTTTGAAGATGTGGGAGCATCGGCGCTGTCGCAGGTATCATTAGCGAGAACGGCAAACTTGTTTGGTGATACGAAAAATTTTGATTTTTTCCATCCTGCATGGGTGACAGAGACGAATTTGAGAGATGACGTTTTGAGGGAATGCGTGTACCTGGTAAGTCCTTACCAATTATATGAGTATTTTTGTTCGACGACATTGTTAATTGGAAACTACCGATAGCATTCACTGAACGAGACAATAGTACAATACGCGTACTGCGGCGATAACGGAGCGAGATAACAAGGAGTACCTACGTGTACTCATGTTGAACGTTGCGACCGAACTGAAAACTTAGTGTTATATTTTTAATCCTTAGTTATAAACACAAAAATTTTTATAACTTTTCAACTCCAAAATTACTTACAAATTTTCGCGTTTTCGACAGATTTTGTAAAAAATTTGAACTACTCATCACTTCGTTCAGAATCTAAAATATAATTCATGTGATATTGAAAAATTGTTATTCTATTTTGGTCTTATTCTAATCATTTGTGGTTTGCAAATTTGACGACCAAAAACGATGTTTTTTTTTTTGTTTATCAATTCCCAAGTGGAACGTAATACATATTTGTAATGTGTTTTCAGCCCTTTATAGGTTAGGGCACCAGCATTTATTTAAATAAATCCATTTATATTCCAGACGCATGTGTTTATTTTTTCCCCTATTCTATAAACCTCGAATAATATTATCGACCTACATATTACGCCAACAATTGTTACCTACCCAAATTAGAAAAATATCATATGTTTAAAAAATCAATAAATTTTATGGCTAACAGTGTCCTTTTACAAAGGTTACAGGTATTATAGTTCCAGCGAAACATTAACAATTTCTGTGGATGGCCAAACTCAAAATAAGGTTCAAATGTTACACTACTGAGTAGTGGTCACATTAATCACAATAAAAAAAGGTTAGGTGTCATGATGCGTGATTAAAAAATAAACAAGTACAAAAATAAAACAAGTGGAAAAGTAAGTAACCGCTCTGTTGTACAGTAGAAGTAATCGAGTATAATTCTTCATTGAGTAAGTCACTGTAATGGGTGTGTTAAATTTTAATTTAATGATAACAATTGCATACCAAAATCGATTCTGAACAGAGACGGTCAGCCTATTATCATAATATTATATAAATATATTACTATTTAATTTATTTTTAATATTATAGTACATTAACTAGACTCAGATCGGTCACACACAAATCTCCCACAGATTCCTAAGCTAAAAAAAAACCCTCAATGTGCACATTCTGCCGGTGTGTACTAGTTGCGGTCATAATCAAAAATTACGTACTAGTTGCGGTCAATCAAATAATAATAACTAAGTATACTAAATAATATAATATAATATAGTTTATATAATAATTAAATATGAAATTAATATTTCGTTTATTTATTTAATTTAGAAAAATGTATCAATCAACATTTTCCTTCCCATTTATATCAAAAATATAACATACTTAGGACTGTCTACACACTATTATTTATTGTGTAGGTATAGTTAAAAATGTTGATACTTATGTTTAAATTATTCGAATATTCGAAACTATGATCGGAGTATACAATTTAATCTATTTTATTTATAAACGCTGTGTACATTAAATCGTAAAATATGTTTATCGTATAATATAAATTTCGTCTAGAATTAGAGCATAATAAAGCTATGACCGCAATTAAGATAGCACCTAAATTGGCGTGACCGCAACTGTAATATCTGTTTATCTCAAAAATCGTCATGACCGCAACTAGTATGCCCAAGTCACTATCAGCCACATTCACACTGAATTCCGAACTTACCACAATATCCGAACAAGCCACAACCTTTTTTAAATACAATTTAATAATGAATAATAACACGTCATAATAATATACCTAATCCAGTAATCCACAGTAGATTTGTCGCGTAAAATTTAATGTGTGTGTGATGTTAACCAAAAAAATGTCCAAGGCAAGCATTTTATCCAACTCCTATCATAACCGTATGCACCTTCGCTAACCCTTTATCTCAATTAAAATTTCTATTAATGAGATTTCGTTTACAACAAACCACATCACGGTCCACCACATAACCCATCAGCTTCCATCCTTCTAAAAACGCACACGTTTGTATAATATATTAATATTATGTGTGTCGCGTGTGTGTATTTTAAGGACAGATTGCACGAAATCTTGAGGATTATATTATTTAACACGCCTTTCTAACGTCGTTTACTTGCAATTAACTACGGACCGGCTGCATATTAAAATCTATTATTATTAATCATACACAAACCATAATACATAATCATTACTATACGTATAGGAATACATTACACACTCCCACATCATACTAGGATGCATTTATGTGGATCTCGTTAAAATCAAAACCACTGACAACATTCTTTCATAAAGATGTGAAAAAAAAAATGCAATACATTTTTAATATTATTTCGACAAAAACTATCGCACTATTATTCGGTTCTTGTAAATCGTTGCATCCAACAGTCTAGGGAATATTTATGCGAAATTCACAACGTTTCGGAAGCGCTTCTATATTTATCGCGGTGAGTCTGCGAGGACTTATATATTATATGTAAACCTTGCGTGAATGATAATGTTTACGGGGTGCCCCTGGTGGGTATCACTCAGCAGTCAGCAGACGGGTTTGTGTGTTGTAAACCGAAATCGAAATGAATACGGTGACAATCGGTTTTTCGTACGTTGGACCGGATCCAAGGACCGCTATAAAACATTGCAGCATACGTATAGAATTTTGTTAGCCATGAATTTCCTTGACATATTTTCACCTGGTGCACAATGCGTCGACTCTCACCAGACATTACAATTTAAAACTTGTACGTGAAAAAAAAAACCTCTCTTTGCGTGTACCGTAAACTTTTTTTAAACTATACATGTATTATAATATAGTATAATATAATAAGAAGTAAACGCATATTAGCCATTTCGAACATATTATTAAAAACTTATTCGTGCAGTAATGCGTGAATACGACATTTTATTGCCGAATTAAATAAATGCAATTTGACTTGCATAACGGCTCGGTGCGATAATAGTTATTTAGTATTCAAAGAATTGATAGTACCAAATTGTTAAAAAAACAATTAAAAGTAATAATAGTATGATCACTGACGATAATAACAAGCATAATTATCAATAAAAGTTATTATAATACATGTGTACAATCTTTTTTTTGCCAAATTTATTTTTGGTTATTATTTTACAGAATTAAAAAAAAATTAATTAATCAATTCTTAGTTTAATTGTTGTATAATCGATTAACCTTGTCAATTGATCATAATACGAGTACCTAACCGATAATATTTATTCATTACACATTGTAATTTTTAGTATACCTTTATTTACTTGAACAAATAAAACCTTAATTCACTTGAACCCAGTCTTGAAAACTGCAGCAACATCATAACGCTTCTACAAAGAACAAAACTTTATAACTATATAACGTGACCATACATCCCGCTTTGTGCGGGACAGTCTCGCTATCGAGATAAGTGTCCCGCTGTCACCAAAGAACCTAAAAATGTCCCGCTTTCAGAAAAGTCGACATGTGGTAGGTATTTATTGATCACATATTATTAAAATCATACATCTATACTGTACCTATACAGTTTACAAATGGTAGGTATGTGTATACCTACATATTTTACATATACTGTAAAACACTAAAACTCATAGTTGCGTTTTTCTGCTGTCATTTTTTATAGAAACAAATATTGATGTTTTTTTTTCAATAATTAAAATTGTTATTTTATGCAAAATTATATGGTTTTCTTATTAGAATGTACAAATGTCTCGCTTTGAAGAAAAAAAATTATGATCACGTTATTTTTAACCTTATATTGTATTTTTTTTCGTTTTCTATCGTTTTCTTCCTTGTATAATAATCTCAAACCTACCACAATGTAATAATTTAAATTATATATAATTTAATAATGTATCTTTAAATAAATAATTTAAAAAAAACCCAAATCCTAATATCTTATATGGTATGTAATTTTTGGTGACTTTATTATCCTTTATTCAGTTTATATACTTAGGTACTATAATTTTAGTTTATATTATAGTTATAAAGTATGATAAACTAAGTTATCAATGTTTTTTTTTTTTTTATGAGCTGATACATTTTTTGTTATTTTTCTTTCATATTTGTATAATTTATGCTTCATACTTAATACAATATATTCAACTAAATAGATGATTAATATATATTAATATATAGGTGAATAATTTTTGTTGTTATTTCTTATTAGTTATAAGAAATGTATTATGATCTTTTATTCCAATATAATAGGATATGAGTCCCTGCATAATCATAAAAAAAAATAAATCAAATAGTCCTAAGAATAGCTCAAGATTCAGCTATTACTATGATTTGCATTTAATATTTACTGAGCTAATCGATTTATTTTTAGACTATTGATAGTTTATTAGTACACAAAATTAAATATATTAATTATATTTAATTTGATTTCGATTATTCAATGTAGATACGTGGTATTCAACAATGATAAGTTAATCAGGTAAATGTATATTACAATATCAACTTAGTTACATATACAGGGAAATATATTATAATCATATAGGCCAACGACGGTATTAAAAACATACATAAAATATTAAAATATTGAATTTTTTTCAACAAACGAGTATTCCAAAATGTTTATGTCATAAACTAATACGTTAGAAATATAATACAATTTAAAATATTATTGTTTAACGTTTGGTGAACTGTTTGCCGGATACGCTGCATGATAACTGCTCTCATATTATTTAGTGTAAAGTACACCCGCACATACCGTGCAATGTCACAAGGTAAGGATATGATTTTACCTCAAATAATATTATCTATACTTAATGGTCTTTAGGGGTATAAATGGAATTCCACACGCACGTAATTATACACACTGATGACATATTTTCACCGACGTATAAATTACACTAATAAGGAATAACCGCATTCGACGTTAATTAAGTAATGCATTACATTATGTCATGGAACACACGCCTTGACGGACAAAATATTATATTATGCACTTTGACATCGCAGACATTTTCGTCTGCTAGGTTAACTGCATTTCACTATCCACCTCCAGCGTGAAACTTTGAATAAATAATGTTACATTCAACATATTATTAAAGTCAAACCATTTTAAAAATACGATTCAGTGGCTAACGCTTATTATTAATTTAATACCTATGCAAAATATTATTATAGAAACTCATAAACTTTTTTTATTTATTATTAGATCCTCAGCAATATAGGCGATTGGGCTTTCATGAAAATTAAAACTATTACATAATATAACGCGAGCTTATTCTAGAAATTAAATTTAAATTTTGGTCTAAAGATTGGCGTCTGTGGTGAATTGGATGATATCGCTATGGATTGGGAATAATTGTTAAGAATTTTTGTAAGTGTTTCGAATAGAGTGTGATTAGTTCCGGTGATGAGGAATATTCTGCACTCAATGAGGATGTATTTGATTATGACTGACTGAGACACCACATACTGTACATATCGGGCGATCTTCCTTGATCATTAGAAAGCTGTGAGATGTTTGCCTGTGTACATCATGAACAATTCCCTAATAGGTAGTAAACAATTTAAACGTATCTGAAAGGTAAAACATTTTAAAAATTATGAGTGTTGGCTGCGAAAAAATTCATCCTGTTGATAGTTGGATATTTTTGAATGGTAATAGTAGATATAACTTTGTGTTATCATAAATAATTTTTTCTTATTTTATATTATTTTATATTATTTTAAACCAAATTCATAAACACAACATAATAATATTACGGTTGTCTTACATGCGTTAATTCCACCCTGTACGTTCAATAATCTCTAGTGGAACGAAAAATGCATCACTTTTCATTCATATACAAACTAAACATATTATACGGCTTCACCTCCGGCATTTACAAAACACGGTCTTCGATCGATAATTTCAAATATATATAAATGTAGGTATATCACATATAAAATATAACATGTAAAATATAGATAGCAGATAGTTACGCTCATACAACGTTCAATAGTTAATATTTTCCCTATAATATTCAGTAATAACAATAAAAGCAATAATTTATTTATATATTATACTAACACAAATTAAATATGGCAATTATTATTTTAATGAACTATTATAGTGTTATGTACATATTACCAAAATTTAATTTATATGAATTCTTTATGAATATGTAATAATATTGCATTATGTCATAATATAAATTATAATATTTACTTATTTATTTATATGTATAATTATAAATATAATTTTATATCGTATTTGGATTAACAGGTATTAATTAATGCATCAACATCATACATGGTAGATACACTACAAAATATTATAAAGTCAGTTCCTGTAAGCCAGCCAACGGGCTTCTAAAGGGAAATTCAAGGCGTACTCTGGTTTGTGAAAATATTGTACAGATTTCAATTAACTTAAACATATATATATATATATACGTTGCAAAAGACACACTGTGAAAATGACGTCAATGGAACAGAATGTCAGATACTCGTAAATCGTAACGCAACATATTTAACACAATAATGTATTTGTATTTCATTCATTCATTCGTCAAATAGCAATAACTCTAAAATATAATGTAATAATATTTAAAACAAAAATTATTGAATTTAAAGCGTATTAGTTAGTTTGAGGTAATTGGAGAAATTTAGTTTAATAATAATGTGTTAACCAAAGTGACTTACATCAGTAACCAGTCATTTATTTTTCTTATGTAAAAGTTAAAACTTTTTATAGTACTGTATTAAGATCAATATAAATATATATAATAATATATTAATATAGATATAGATATATGTACCATTTAAATCAAATATGTATAGTCACATAAAATCAAGAAATTTATTTTAAGTATAATTAATCATTATAACGGTTTTCTTTTTTCTTAAATTAAATCCATTTGCCAACAATTCGCTATTCTTTTTGAGGTTTTAATGGTCTTTTAATTCAAGAAAAATAGAGAATCATTGTAAAACGGATAAAGTATTAAGTATAGCTTTATAGTCGACTATTGGCTATTTACTCTATTTTTTGCTATACCCTAAATAGAAATGAAGATTCACAATGATGTATTATTATTTCATAATATGAGTGCAAATTCGTTATGCTATTTGTATATTTTAAATTTATTGTGGCACAATATTGGTAATATTATGCAAAACAGAATATTACAATGATAGTTACACCTAGAAGTTTTGAGTCACCGGCATAATAACCAAATGGCTTTTGACGTTTAAAAATATTTAAATTGTTATTCTTCGATGATGCGGCATAATGGAAAGTGACGTCGCAAAAACAGTAAATTCGTTTCTCAACCAACCTTTGCAGACAATAATAATATTCTTCCTTATCGCAAAGTGCCTACTTCTTTATTGTCTCGAAAGGTATATAATATATATATATATATAAAGTACCCATTAATGATGTTTTTAATTATACTTACCGACAGTTTTGTGAGACTGCCTCTCCTCCATTGAGGTTAAATATATATATTAAATTTTATTGTTATCATATTGAAGCCTATGTATTGGTATAGGTACCGGAGTTGTGCGGTACTTTTATCTCCGTTAGCTTTCTGTCACAAAAGAACTACCTCTATATTTTTCTCATACAGACACAAATACACAACTATATTGCAGATAACGACAACTTGATATAGTCCGACGATCAATTTCACAAAATTCCTACTTCACGTATAAAAGTAAATGACATGTATTTCTGATGATGGTACGGGAATTATCAGTTAATAATAATTTATTCCAAATTAACATTACCATATTAGTAACGTTCTAATTTTAATAAATATATTTTTTTCATTGGTTTAATTTAAGAATGACTGAAATTCTCGGTTTTAAATTTTAAATATTCCCTCATTCGTACAAAAAAACTGAATACATTTTAAAAGCATTTTCGCGTTACGTACTTTTAGGCCAAAGATCTTATGGTATACCTAATATGTTATAGTTTAGTATAACTATGGAACTAGATATTAAATCTTAAGTAACTTTCAAGCTACGGTTTCGAATCTCAGTCGAACTAAGTATTTTGTATAAACAGCATTCGAGTGAACTTACTTAAATTATGCCAATAAATTTAAAATACTGTAAAAAAAGACTTTACAAATGATTACGTTAGTAGGTGGTATATGCCAAATATGGTTAGTCAGCCATTGACGAATAGTGTATGCAAATAGGTGCGATTTACCTACTTTAGTTTCGGAATGGATATTTGACAGCGTAGCATTCAGTCTTAAGTCGATACATAGATGTAGAGATGGATGTGCACCAAAATAATGCCATTCTCGATTCTAAAGTGAATAACTAATCTATATCTAGAATATCTATATATATTATTAAAGTACAATGACATAACAATAGTACTATTGTCTCTTTCTATCAGTGGCGTGCACAGCTTTTTTGAATGGGAGGGGATATTCATTTTGATTTGTCACAGACCCATGGGGCTTCGCCTTCCACACCCCCTTCCGCTGAATTTATATTTTAATTTACATTACCCCCCTGAAAAACATTCCGGGAAAAATTGAAATAACAGGTTTATTTTTAGACCAAACATATTGGTGGAATATTTTTGAAGATAATATATCGTATTGATAAGAATACAGGAACGCCATCTAATCTACAAGCGAAATCTTGAATTTTAAACCTAAATTTTTTTCATGTAAACAATAAATCATTGCAAAAAAATCCAAAAGGGGGGGGGGGGGATATGACACCCTGATCGCCACTGCTTTCTATTATAATAACTATTATTATTTTATGAGTACCTATAAATTCTGCGGTGCCATAATAATACTAACTCTTATAGTTTTATAATTATTTTAAGGTTTACTTAGTGAAATATTGTTTAAAAAATTCTACCTGACAATTCAACATTAAAATCGTAAAATTTTATTCAGTAACTAACTAGTACATGCCATATTTGTGAAAAAATTAAATTACCTACTTGATGAGCTTCTGTTAATAATATTGTCCATTTTACATAAATATTATTAGCAAGTAGTATGTTTTAGTAGGTTTTGTATCACCCCGCAAATCCGGTGAATCCGGCTACCCCGCCCAGCCTATAACTAAATGCTATCGCGACCGTGCCCCCTCCCCTCCCATCCATAATTAATGATAGGATATTGCTCATCAGTGAAAATATCCGCTTTAGAAACTCAGTTGAAATATTTACATAACGTGATGGTGTTATTATATGTACTACTACTCTAAACATATCACTTGGATCGATTCCCATGTGTATAATAACTTACGTTTTACGAAGTTTAACGTATATTTAGTTGAATCAATGAGCTCTGAAGGTTGTGTTGGTGGTATATGTAAAGGTTTTCTTGTATATAGCTATATTATCTACAACTGAACCACCCATGTTTAGAAACACTTAAAAAATTTAATTTTTGAGTAGTGTAAAACGGTGAATAAAATGAGAAAAACAGCTTGACGGTTAAAAGTTTGTATCACTACTGACGATATTATAGACACTGCTCTGGTTTATTTATATCTTAAATATTATGATGAAAAAGGGATGTATGTGATAGGTATAGGTGATAGGGGAAGTACCGGGCATGGAACGACACAGAGTAGAGAGGAGGGACACGGCCGAGCACGGTCGTGATAGCATAGTGCTGTAGGCTGGGTGGGGTAGGCTAACCTAACCGGATTTGCGGGGTAATACAGAACCTACTAAAACATACGACTATAAAGTAAATTTAATATTAGATCTATTAGGTATTTTTTTATTTTATTCTAAAATTCGACTAAAATTTTGCAATATGTATCCGTCCATCATGGGTCATTTTGGTTATCCTAAACTGTCTCAAATAATACTCGCGAATGACCAAAATTTTTCCTCTAAATGTTTAATAATATAACTTATGAGTTTATGATAAGGACAATGAAAAATTCAGCAAAAATAAAAATGTTACAAATCCGTCTAGCATATTCTGGAGGCAGGTGGCCCGACTTTTTTCTGTAAAAAAAAATAATTTACATTACACATTTAAAAAACACCCCTTGAATAGATAAAAAACCCATTAAACATGAATAGTTTGCATTTTCATTTAGAAGTTTTAATGAATAAAATACATCATACAGAACATTTACTTTATAATACAATATTATATAGAATGTTATTCTGAATTTCCTACCATAAATTTTCTTTATTTATTGAAAAACAATATTCCATGATACACATTTGCAATGTTTGTATGAAATTTAACTTGGAACTTGAAAACTCTTGTAATACTTGGAACTTAATTTATATTTTTAATTTTGTGAGGTAAATTAATATTTTCAAAATATTGTTTAATATGATATTTTATATACATATTAGTTTAATTTACAATAAATAAGACTCATATATTCAAAATTGAAATGTATATTTTAGATTTTCAACAAAGCAGGAAACGTAAAAATTGTTCAAATTTGAATTTCTAAATAAAACAAAATGATGTAAATTCAGAAATATACGTTGATCCTTCACCTCATTCTGAAAAAGTGAAAACAAAACTTATCCACGCAACAACCATTCTATATAACTCATTCATACGACCAAATAAATTAAGCATATTACAAATTCATGGTTTTGCTAAAACCTCCCAAATTTGTTACTATTAAATCCATATCTTCGTGTTATAATAGTACATAATATTCTCCTCCGTAGGCTTCATAACGGCGTGAGAGTATACATTTTTAATCAAATGTTGAACAAGCAGTAGAATTCATATTATATACCATAACATATACTCCTATTACATCTGAATTCTACGTCCTTGAAGTTGGCCCTTACACATTTTCAAAACAAATTTTGCATAGTGCCAAAATTTTGCAAGTAATTAGCAAGAATTTGCAAGTCCAGCCCCGAGATTTGCAAATCAAAAACAGAGGAGTTATAAACGAGTATAAATTTGCAAAATGTTGGCACTATGCAAAATTTGTTTTGAAAAAGTGTAAGGGCCGACTTCATGGACGTCTGAATTCTCTAGTTTGTATCGTGTCCGACTTTCAGAATTGATTGGTGTTGAAAATTTCCGGATTCTTTGATTTTATAATATGCAATAGTGTATACACATAATACAATAACTATTGTATTATTAAGTCACAACTCACAAGCCATTTATCATCAAATTGGTCTATGACGGTAAAACATGGCCGGATAATCCTCCGTTCACTTTTCTAATAGTTATCTACTTTATTAATATAAATCTGAAACCAATAATTAAAAAAGACTATAATTTTTATAAATGAGCAAAAAATCACCCAAGAAATATATTATGAAAGTAGGTACCAATAATATATTTTGCCACCAATTCAATATCATACTTGATTTCGACAATTTCTTCGGTATATGATTTTTTTTACTCTTCAATATATTTGTTAACGTGTTATACCTGTACCTATATCAAACAAATTTATTTTTATTTTCATTTAGTTATGTCAGTTTTAAATTCATAAATATATAATATGTTGATAAATATATTATTTTTTTTTTTTTAATTGAAGAGACGCTATCCAAGTATTGGTCCATTAGTTATATTTCATGCTCGACCAGAAATTTCAAAATCTACACACAGCTATGATATAATTAAAGCGTACTGAGTTTTAATCGACTTGCTTAGCAAAGTCGTGTTGGAGTTTACAATAGTTCATCCATTTCATGTCTTCGTGACGATGAAAATTAAATAAATGTTTGAAACTATCTTTGGAAAGCGTGTTTCGTAACTGTAGGAAAATTATCCACAGGTTGCAAGATGATATGTATACTATCAGTAGATATAGGTAGGTACAGTAAGTACATCTATAATATACCTGAGGAAACGTATTAGCATTGTTGTACGCGTTTTTTCATTGTTTTAGCACCTTCGTATTTATAACAAGTTCCAAGGTTTATTCACGATTTAATTAACTGCGTGAATATTGTACACATAATAAAGACCATAAATTAAACCTTTTATATGTCTATATATATATTATTATTTTTATAAACTAGAATAAAACGAGTGTAGTAATCTGTGTCAAATGTAATTCTGTTTTTGTACAGACAACATTAATTTTAAAACTGTTGATGAGTGTCTGAGGAATGTATTTAAATCGTCCTACAGCGATGACGAAAAAGCAATCGTAAAAGCAATACAATCCTCTCGACTAGATATCATACTAAAAGCATATACTAGAATATCTTGTTATACCTATACAATTATGTAATATTGTAGTCGTGTATCGCAAAAAAATGTTTGTTTCAACAAGCTAACCATATTTTCGTATTGATAGTCATTTTCAACTACTTATTTCAATTTAACTATAATTATCAGGTGGCTCGAGTGAATATGAACATAATAGTTAAAAAAAGGCACGATGATGAATATACCACGTCCGGAAGGCGGTAACGTGTCAGGGTGGTGTTATTTCTGTATAGTATCCGTAGTTGTTTCGTTGAAATTAATTATGTACTTGGCTATATTATTATAGCCACGCTTCTTTCATACTGAAAGGATAAATGGTATTATCTACGTTTACACGTGTACTTCAATATTTCGTGAATAGGTATCTTACATTCTTATTACATACCGCAGTCATATCACAT
Source organism: Diuraphis noxia (assembly GCF_037042655.1). Lineage (NCBI taxonomy): Eukaryota > Metazoa > Arthropoda > Insecta > Hemiptera > Aphididae > Diuraphis > Diuraphis noxia. The sequence goes on from NW_028301712.1 coordinate 54,687,694, forward strand.
GTAGTTAATAGCGCCTATAAAATAAACGTGATGTTCAAATAAAAATATGATTTATAAAACAAATTTTAATAAACGGTTAAGTAATATTATTATTGTTTTATTACTGTGTGTTAGGTATCAAAAGCATATTTTTTTGTGAACATGCCACACCATTTGCTACCGTGTTTAACTTCAAAATATTCTAACTAACAAGACTTGCAATTTCACCTAAGAAATCCAATGCACCGTGAACGTTTTAAAGCGCTAACACTATTTTGTTACGACTTAAAAATTTTATGTACAAAAATACTTTAAATAAATGCCAAAACGCCTTTCAAATAAATGATACTCACAATTAAAGTATCCTATAAGTAGTAAAATTGTTATTATTGTATTGTATGAATGAACAGATTCTCAGATAAAAACAACTGTTCTTCATTATAATGTTGTGGAATCATAGTTTTCACTCCTCATGACTCACTTCATGATTCCCTCAATAAAATCAACTGGTATTTCAAAATACACCTAGACAACAAACTTACATGGTCTACACATTTTAAAATTAAGAGAAAATCCCTCAATATTAAACTCTTCAAATTAAATCTTCCACTCAATATAAAATTATTTATCTATTAACAAATTATCCACCTATCAATAACCTAAACGGGTTTCAGCTATGGGGTACACGACCAAAACTTCAAATATCAAAATGTTCCAATCGTTTAAGCGATTTGACTTTGCCTCATAATAAATACCCACTGGTACATCAGCTACTATTTTAAACAATTTTACAAAAACACATTTAATTTTTTTTTTTTTAACTAGCATTACAAAATCGCTACACCCAGAATCTAAAATATAAGACCAACATAACTATAATACTTTTAACTATGGAAATCTGATAAAACTCTATCATTCAAATTATTTGCAGAAAATCATGATATTTTTCAAAGATTGAACATTACGTTATTATACTTATTATTATTTATCGTTGATTATGTTGTACAGACATTTTAAAAACGTTTGGATAATTAATCAGATGTGGATAGAATAGATGGAAGGATAAGGAGGAACACGTTTACCGCTCTGGGAATTTTTTCTGACATTTCTTGTAATTGAAACGTTAAAGCATTATAATGAGTTTTTCTCAAATTAAAAACATTATCTGGAATCTCTTATCGTAAACTATTCCTTGTCAATAGCGACTCGTGATGGGCCAAAAACATTTTTAATGGATTAGCTGCTGGCCCATATTATTAAACATAATCTAAGAAAATGTAGACGTTGGAGTGAATTGAAAATTATTTCCACGAATATCAAGGAAAATTAAATCGGAGAATTTTCCGTTTAATCATTATATTTGTTTATTAATATTATTTCTCGCTCACTACTATGTAATAACCTAACGTACTGCATGCATATGTGATACGTATTACCTAGAAAATGCACTCTCGTACAATATGTTTATTAAATTGTGTTATTTTCATACATCCTATAGGTACACATTGTATATTATTCATCGTGTCTATACTACTTCCTTTTTAATTTCTGTATTCGAGCGCTTGCCATTGATCTACGTGCTCAAATTTATTTTTATTACGATACGAACGAAATAAGTAAATGTTATTTGATATAATCGAAATGATACATAAAATTAGTCAGATCCAGACATCCAGTAGTTAGTGAAAATTGAATACTTAAATGCGACGATTTAAAAATTAAAATTAAATGCACCATGTACCTATTATATGTATAGTTGTCTACCAGAAATTCACAAAATACGAATAATTTAATGCGTTACATATTGAATGTAACCGAAGAAATGAGTTTGATCGTTATCACGTGTTTCCGATAAATAAATATTATATTATATACCTAAAACTATAAAATATGTATGATGTATAATACGTTTCAGTTAAAATTCTAGTCAAACACCAATATTTCATAATATTTTCGCATCTTCAAAACCTAACATTTAATATTTAATTTGAATAATTGTGTGGCTCTTTATTAAATATTTGTAACACATAAAAAGTCTTTTGTTCAAGAGATTATTCAGATGAAAATATTTAAGTATAATCAACGTGTGAAAAATACGGTCGTGTAAAAATTGAAGAGTTATTTTACACGCAAGAATGCATTATTATATTATATGGTCAAGGAAAATAAAATAAAAGTACAATAAATTATTTAGAAAATACAATAATAACCAGTAGATGAATAGTTACATCAATTATTTTAATTTTTTAATTTTCAATTTTAATTTTAAAGTGGTTTTATTTATATTGTTATTTTAGTTTTGTAAAAAATTCTATACTATCATATCATATAGATGAATATTAAATGATCTATTTGCTATTTGACCTGAATCGATTACTCAAATAGCCAAATACACTCGCTCTGAAATTTTTACATTGTTTGTTTCTAGTAAAAAAAAAACTTTAAATCATCTATACCTTGGTATTATTTTTAGATTCTGAGCGGAGCGATGAATATATTGATTTTACCATGGTGTATGTTTTTTTTGTGTCTTTCATCACGTTTTGGGGCAGTAAAAGTGCTTCGATTTTTGACTTCAGTACCTCGTTCAATCAGAAAGTGAATCTAGTTGGTACTTTGGGGGGTCAAAAGTGAAAAATTTTTCTAAATAATCGTGATAAACAAACTAAAAATTAAGGGAAAAACAGGAAATTTTACGCACAATCAGTTTTCGACAAAATCGATTTTGGTTTTTGATGTAACTTTAAAAAAAAAGACCATAGCTACATTAAATTTTCACCGAGTGTTTATGTATGTATATTCTATCCATCATGCAATTTTAAAAAAATGTCGACTAAATTTGAACTATTCATAGGTATTTGAAATTTTCAATCATTATTAATTTTTTTTTAATAAATATCGATAAAAAATTATTTGTTGGGTAGAAAAGCTTGAAAATTTAATACAATACTCTTAACATATTTTTACAATAGCAGTCGAAAAATAAAATAAATTCATAGTCATTTTTTATAAGCATTCAAAGTTTGAATTTTGACAAAATGCGTAAAAATCACAAAAATTCTCAAATTATTTTAAGCTAGAAATTCATAAAAAAATTTCTTTTCAAATCATTTAATACAAGGCTCATAAAATATTTTTACAATAGCAGGTGAAAAATAAAAGAAATGCATAGTCACATTTTTTTTTACAAGCATTTAAATTTAAATTTTGACAACATACGTAAAAATCACGAAAATTCGCAAATTACTTTTAAGCTAGAAATATATAAAAAAATTTCTTTTTAAATCTAAGATTTGAAAATTTTTAATAATTTATAATATATCTTAGACAGATAAACAGTCTTCGCTCAGAATTGTTTTTCGTATACAATGATATAATATCATTGGATTCAAATTTAATTCCATCCATTACAGTAACCCACTTTTAACCTATTGTACAGCAGATCCACTTTCCCGCTTTTTTATTAATAAAAATCTCATAAAAACTACATAAAAATCTCAGACAATTGAATACAATAATAATCATTAGTTGAACAATTATTTTCTGTACCATGAAGATAATATTTTTTAAATTTATTATAACTTAATTTTTAAGAAGCATATAATATGTGTCATTTTTACAGTGCGTTTTCAAATGAGATATTATTTTACTGTTATATAATATTAGTTTAACGCTGCTATTAATAGTGTACACATGCAGGTCGATATATAATTATATTGGCGAATTGGGTACTATAGTCTGATTAGATGTATATATGTTACCCATTGTATATTTCTGGCAATTAAATAGCCTTAACCATTTAAACGCTTTGCAACTATATGCACCCTTAATATTGAATGCATCCTTCATTTTTCTTTTTTATTAAATTCACTATACATTTATTTTATAGATAAAAATGTTTGAATTTGTCTTGACTAAAATTATTAAAACATTAGAGTGGTATTTAGAAACAAATTAATAATTTTGTAATGTAATATAAATACGAGGATTTTGGTAAATGTATACCTAGTTGAAAATCAATTTTTCTGATCCTTAAAGATATTTACTATATATAAAATAAAAATTTATGGTTAGAACTCTAAATAACTAAATACTTATATTTTTTTAATTTAAACTGATGGTATTAAAATATATCACTTACTCCGAAAAATAATGTACACATAACGATAGATTAGCTACAATATGTCACAAAAACTAAAAACGAAAATATACCAATTAAACAGTATTTTAAAATCAATATATAATTAAAAGAAAAATACTAAAAAATGCTTTTTTTGTCTGATATCGAATATCGTTATACGAATTCAACTGACGCTTTATTTTATCGTTGTAACTTTCAAATATGACAGTCAACATTTTCAATTAATTTTTCAGTCCTATGGCACGTAAAATAGAAATAGCTGGTCAAGGAACTTATAGAAAATGGCGTAATACTGGAACACAAATTTTAATCAATATTTTCTTCGCTTGTCCTGTTGTCATTAATCAACGCTATAAAACTTTTTTTTTTATCGTTTATCCCTAAACGTCTATAGCCATAGTTACAACAAATGGTATTCGATTTATGCAGAGTGACAACAATTTAAACATTTTATAAGCCTGAAATTATTTTATTTTGTTAATAGTTGCATACTATATTCAATAAATTACTCCACTAGTTTTTAAACAAAATTTTATAACAATTTCATTTTTTTAACATTCAGGAACATGTCAAATTACAGGGACCTGAAACACGTTCCATAAAATGCTTCATTAATATTAATGCTGGTTAACTAACCTATCTTAACAAGCATAAGTCCAATAGAATCGTTGAGAAAAGTTGGCTACATCTACAACATACGTGAGTGCGAGAGAAGTCAAAGTTCAGCACTGTCAATTGTATCCGTAGTTAGTCGATACGTGCAAAAAGTTATTAACTATAACCTTTAGGAACAGAGTTTTTACACAAGGGTAATATATGAAATAAAATAAAAATATCTATATTTTATATCATTTTTGGTTTAGTTAAAAATAATAATATGGAAAAATATTTCCTCAACACTCATAAAATATTAGATACAGTTCTATACGCAATTCGTGAATTTCAAATAGCACTTATTTAATTATTCGAACTGATAATTAGTAATATTATTTTAAAACCATTTCTAATATATAACGTTTGTCAAATTTAAAAATCTACAATTAAAAAATATATTGGCCCATTGAAACTCAAGGCCTCGGGACTACGCTTTAACCCGCCCCTGTCCACCGAGCATTGATCGCTCTCGCCATCTGAGCATATTATGTACGTAAAATAATTTAACATATGTCTATTGTCCTAGCTAGTAGATAAATAAAGGTACGAGTTACCCTGGGGCGATAAAAAAAGAGAAGCCTTATCTTATATTCCATCCATGTATATTGTGTAAGACATTCGTGATTAATAAATAATGACACTAACTATAAGCGACGCCGAATAGTTACTCAAGATGAGTGATCAACCCCATTTTTTCGTTGGGTGGGGTTCCGTTAGTACCCAAAAAACTATTAAGTACTGACCTTATAAAATAAGTTCGGTGCCACTAGCACTAGCGTCTGTAGTCGGTAATTTCGGAAACGCCACTGCCACCGACGTTCCTTTTATTGTATGTACCTATTATATTCACTACCTACTGCAACTACACTGAGATCGATGTTTTTTTTTTTTTATGAAACCCTGATAGATGGGGTCAAGGCGAATGTGTACATTATTATTTGTAGCCGCTTCTCAGATGTGCTTACGAATGAGGTGTGCTAGGCTATGATTATAACTATGACATCAATATTGTTATTATCATCATTATATAAGTTACCTGACTGACGAGGGAAAACTTCCGGTTTACGCGTACTTCTTGATAATATTGTATTATAATACGTATTTATACAGTCTGAATTACATTTGGGTATGTGGAAAACGTCGTGGTAAAACACCAACCTAGAGTTTATATTATAATACTGATCGTTTTATGACGTGCATCGAGCTATATTATTACAGAATTTTTATTTTCTGTCCTAAACGTGCTAAATTTGTATTTAACTATAAAAAATACTACCTCTACTCTGCACGTGATATTATAGTATTTTATGATATCTACATACTATTTAGAGTTTAGACTGATCTAGCTCCCAACGCTCTCGACCCTAGATAAGAGTCGGCAGTGGAAGAGTAAGTAGCCGTCAATGACGTTAAATTCTGCTTCTGCGAAGACGGATGAATTGGAGCATGTTTCGCTCATCTCTCATTTTGTATCATTTGTGTTATAATTTATTATAATTGTGTTCAATAATTAATAAACGACGCTCCTTGGAGACAAGTAATATGCAAATGGTTCATCCCTCGTGTGGTGATCCCATTGGAAATACCCGCTCACCACCGACGTTACCAAAAGGTCAATCGGCCTAAATAGTGAGAAATTATCAAATTAACTGATTAATAGGAAGGATGATACTCTAGCGAGTTTTGAATCAAAATATAAAATAATCAAGCTGACTTACAATCAAAACAACCACCACGGTCTTACGAGTTTATAATATTGAGGTACTCTTAAGCAGATCAATGCACAAAACTCATGTTCTTACTATTTTATAGTTTTTCTCATTTTCTAATTTCAAACTTATTCATCTTAAATGATTTTAATAGATAGGTATTATTATTACAATTATAAGGTAGTATACAATAATTATAATATCATACAAATTAGTATTAAACGATCTGTTTGCACTGTGAGGATTTCTCAAATAACTAAATACGTTGAATCTTTCACGCCTACGTTTTTACATTCTTTGATATGTTACTCAAAAATAATAAACTTTAAAATTTTAATCATCTATAGGTATCTTGGTATTATTTTTTATTTATAAAAAAATCATTTGACAATAACTACATAAAGAGCTTAGACAAATGAGTAAATAATTAAATAATACATTTTTAGAAAATTTCAATGATCATCTTTAGAAGTTGATTTATTACATTTTTATTCCAATACTTATCTTTAAAAAAAATAAATTCCCACTATTAATAATTATCAAACAACCAAAAACAACATTTTATTCATACCTCTGTGGCTCTGGTTTACTGTAGATAAAAATATATTTGGCATAAAATCTATCTTTTAATTTCTTATCGATATTTTAAGCATAATTTAATATTAAAGTGTTTTCTTTAAAATGCCTACGTTTTACATGCAGCATTAATATTTAATTTCTCTAGAAGGTTTAAAATAAAATTAATGATTATGTTTTTTGTCGGTGTCGACAGCATTCATTATTTGACAGAATATTGAAGGTATATTTCCACATCTGTTTTAGGAAACATTTTTTTTTTCATTGGGATTGAGTAGCTGACAAACGGAAATCACACCGAAAAAAATCTTATACATTCACCGTCTCATCACCCCCATCAATCGTCATCGACTAATTTCAGGACTACAATCGAACACGTCAACGAGAACTGAACAGAATACCAACGGCGAGAAAAAAAAGCCAACGTAAATAAATATTTTGATTGCGTTCGTTCCGTGTGCAGAATATACGTATAAATTGTGTATTTATGCATTATAAATTGAAATCATAAAATAATGTTAAATAAAGTATTTCTTTATTTGTTGACTTTAGTTATTACTGCATTATTCATAGGATGTACCTCTAACTTTCTTAGAACTGCAATTTAACTAAATAAATCCCAAAAAAAGTATAATTCGTTGGTCGATTTAAATGTCTCTGATGATTCAAAACTGCGTCACTTATTTTACCATACTAAATATAGTTGAAAAAGTTTATTGCGCGATCAATATTAATAAATCAAACTGCAGTAAGTGTATTTCAAAAACATTCATTTTAGGTTATTTAGATTTTGTTAGACATTATTTTCGTCTATCGTTTTATAGAATTGAAATGTCTTAGATTTTAACGTGCGTTCACCTGCATGTATTGTCTCTATCATAGTACGATAACACAAATATGCACTTGCATGCACTTGTTATGAATCATAAAACACTTAAAATCGAATATATTTCAATACGAAATTTTTAAAACCGATTTTATCATAAATAATTTTATAATTGCAAAATACAGACATTTTTATATTTTAGAAAATTGATCAAAAATCTTTTTGTTTCAACTTCCACTCGCTGTTAATCAGTCAATTTTTGAGATAGGGGACAAATTTATGCATAAAAGTTACTTACAGAAAATTGGTCTATCAGTCCGACGTAACTAAACAAAAATATTTAGTGTTACCATTTGAGTGAAACACATTGTATAGATTTATTTTGCTTCGAAAGACGGTGGTGTCGAATTAAAACGAAAACAACACATTCAATTTTACATTCACAGATTAAAAATCTGCTGTGAAATATAAGTCACATGATGTGAGACAACAAGGATCAGATGTGTAATACTTTGGTCTATATTATAGTGTTAAATTTTCAATTACTATGCATTACCAATAAATTACCAAATTAATAAATTAATTAATAAATTACCAATAATATTAAAAATGTAGTGAAATAGTATTTAACTGATAATTTCGTAATGATTCGGATAAAAATAATGATTATGATAATGCTTGTTTTTTTTTTTTGCTAAGATAAAAATAAATCACGTGAAAAAATATTTCCATGAAACCAATAATGGAAACAAATTTATTGTATGATACAGAAATATAAAATTATTTTAATTGTTTTGTTTTTGGTTGTTTTTTTTTTAATGATATTAAATATCTATATTGGTAGGTCACCATTATTATGTTTAGTTTTGCAATATTTTTTTTTCATTTATAATTTTTCGTTTTGAAAATAAAACGTTATACTATTATTGTGTAAACAATCAAAGTTATAAGATCAACTACCCCTGACTAATGACTAATCAGTTAATTTTTTAAAGTTACTATGCCAAAATAGTTTTTAAATACAACTTATACACAAACAAAAATGATATTAAAGTGTTTCATTTGAATATCAGAAAACTAAAAAAAAACTGTTCAATTGTTAAAAATACGAGTAAAACATATGAAATTAAGTTAAAATACCGTGCTTAAAATACATGTTTCAACAATAAAAAAATAACCAGTATTAATTTTATAACTTTATCCATTAACTTTGTACATTTTTTCCAGAGAACTTTATCAAAATGTAATTCAAAGCTCGTACAATAATTAACTAAAGTTTAACCATAGACATGAAATATAATACAATTACTCCAACTTCAGTTGTGCTGAATAATAAATAGACTAACGAAATAGACAATTATTTTCTTTCTCAACACTATGATATATTATGCTAAGGAAAAAATGGTAGTTCGTGGAACACCTTATAAGCTTGACATGATGAAACTTTTTCAAATTTTTAATAATAATAAATTAATATATGATAATAATTTTTTTAAACATTCGTATACTCCCTCGTCCATTCAGATCCAAAAGAGCTAAAGCTCTGAAAGTCTTAACATTCATTATTAACAATAGCTTATTATATGGCAGTATAAAGACTGAAAAGTAATCCACACCCGATGTCAAGGATCAACATCCTATAGCTGTTGAGCGCTCTATAGCTTTTAGTTTATTATAGTTTATTGTTTTAAGTAATACTATCTAACCATAACTTTAATAATTTTATAACATAATGACAGTTTTTATAAATTTTTTGATCACCGATAAAAGCTATAAGTAATTAGGTATATTATCAAACAAATTAAATTTAAATATGAAAAAATACAATAGAAAAATGTCTACCTACATGCATTTTTACACTTAAATAAAAATATAAAATATTAATTGAAAAGTTAACCAGGTTTTGGTTAGTTTAAGTTAAAATACATCAAATAATCTTTTAATTATGAGCACATAATTTTGATATTAATTTAACAATAATCTAAATAATTGTATAATTTTTCGGCTATAATACAAATAGTTTGTATCAAACTATGTATTTATTTTTAAATATAATAATTCTTACGAAAATTTAAAAATAATAAACCATTACCTAATCCATATAATATATTTTAAATATTTTGCTTCTTATATTTACTACATTTATACTTGATCATAAAATTAAAATTAAAATGTTATCGATTTATCGTGTACTTATGTGCAGTAAAAAATAATTTAAGTTCCATGTAATCCGAGTTAGCTATATAAATTGCATCAAAAGACAAAATTGAAAATTTATATATATATATACAGTGGCGTACCCAGGATTTTCGAATGGGGGGGGGGCTAAATCTATATCGGTATTCGGTACCATAATAAACACAACGTTTATGCTTTGCTTATACTAGGTCATTGTTACTAAAGATAATACGTTGTATTCAATACCGTTTTTTAGAAATATCATGGTTTGTACTTTGTCTTTTTTAATATAAAATGTATTCCAAAACATGGCCAATGGGAGGGGCTGAAGCCCCCTAAGCCCCCCCCCTGGGTACGCCACTGTATATATATATAAATCAGATGCACTAATACAAAATATTATGTAGATCTATATGTGATAAAAAATTGTAATAAAACATATCTAACAATAACTGGTTATTTTATTTTCAAGGTATAAATCATAATATCACTAAATTATATTGTAATATTATATTAAATAATAATATAAGACTTAAACTGCTTACACCGATTTCAGTATATATAATTAGTAATAACTTTTATTTTTATTAATTTTTATATGCCTAATATATAAAACTTAATTTAGTATTTTTCAATGTTAAAATTAATTGTTGGCCATCTTATATATGGGATATTAACTTCTACGTATAATTAACTAGGGTATGAAATAAAAATAAATACATTTATAAATGCCTAATTAGTGTTCAAGTATACATCTGTCATATTGTATCTATGTATATACCCGATTATTCATGGTACTAATATTATAATATAGTAATCGTGTTTTTTCTTGGTTTTTTCGAAGTAAATACTATAAATAGTACCTATAGGATTATTATTAATTATATTGATGTTTTTTGTTTATTCTTTTCATTGAATTAATTCAACCAGGGCACCAGGCCGAGTTTCTAACTAGTATATCGTAACGATTAAAAATACGATTTCCTTTCAAGTTTTAATGGTAATGAGTAATGACTAATGACTTTTGAACTCAATTTTTTATTATTAATTAATATAATCAAATTAAAAAGCAAGTATGAAAAAAAAAATCGTTACAACGTTCATTCGTTATAATTTAACTTTTTCTTAAATAATATGTACCTATTGGTAAATTGAAATATTAAAACTTATCCATATATTATTTTTTTTCAATTAAAATCCAAAACTGATATTATACTTTTTAAGTACAACAATAACAGTAATGTTTTTACTACTGTCGTGCAACTTTAAAATACATTTTATTTTTTAGAGCTGATAAGAAACAAAATTGGTGCGTAATTAACTAAAAAATTTGGTTTTTTCATTCAATTGTTTTACATAAATAGTACAATCATACAAAATAATGACAAAGCCTATAGATTTTGAACTGAGCGATTTAAATGTGTTTCTCTCAATAACATACGAAAAATAACACTGTATTTATTTGTTTTAAGTTGGATAAATAAATTCCATCTCGTAATAGACATGGATATTTATCTTAAAGTCAGAGCAAATATACTCGCACATGCTTAATGATTACTATTCGCAATCGTAATTAACTTCTTATGTATGTGCAATAGTATATTACGTTTTAGGAAACCCTGTCTGTACGCCCATCGATCGGCCAGTGACCGATAAACCAGCTACCTACTTATATAAAATGGTAAAATAATCTGCCAGCTGTTGATGCACCCGCCTGGTACAAAAATAATGCAGTCTATTAAAAATGCATACTATTGAGCGCATCAACATAAATATTATATAGTATACCTACGCCTATGAGTACCTACACACAAATTATGATATATTTGAAATACACCCAGCATTAAATTTATTTTACTTGATTTATTATATTTATGTATTTCAGTTTTAAACACACACGCAAGACTACAAAAATATGATTTTTTTTTTTTAATTGTGAGCCACAAAAGCACTCGAACATACTATAATACAGCAACCGTTTCCACCTTTTTCTGTACAACAATTTCAAAACACAAGGTCAACGGTTATAATAATCACATGACATCCATTGTAAAGGTCAGCCATCATTGATTTTTATATGCCACATGTCTCGATATTAAATTAACCTAGTCACTATTTTTCAATTTAAATTATTTCGTTTGGGATACTATGGATAGTGTTTACAGCCAAGATCAAATGATGGACCAAGATTTATGAATAATAAAATATTATATCACATCCTAAAATAACTTGGAATTAACTTCAGAACCCAGTTAATTTGAAGACAATTAACTGATCCACAATTTTTATTTAAGCTTAATAATTTATATATTATATAAGATTATTGATCATCTTTGTATTTTGCAGGAACGTGAATTATCCATCGAAGTCCAGTTATCGAGATTTCACTGTTAAGTGGTCATATACATATAGTTAAAAGACTATATCTATAACATATTTCTACAGTTTATGTAAAAAAATAAATATAATATATGTTAATAAATATTTTGATAGGTACATTAAACGTGAAACTATCTTGATGAACTGACACAAGATATTCACATGGGTGTATTGGCACGGGTACGTGGGTATACGCCGTATACCCGTCAGTAAATTTTCGATTTTCGGCGTATATCCAATGTAAAATCTTATTTTACGGATATACGCTCCTAAAATAACCAGAAAACCAAATAATATTTAAATGTATTTAATAGTTCATAGGGAAAAATCGTTATTCGTTATGATGTATTAACTAATTATTTATCTATTGAAGTAGATATTTAAAGATATTGAACACCGATGAACCCAATATTGAATACAAAAAATCATTACATTGTATAGTATTACAAATTACAAATTATTAATATTATAATTTAGTATAATATTTTATTATTATTATTTTTTTTTTTTAGATTCTGAGCGGAGTGATGTGTGTGATTTTTTTTGTATCTGTCATCACGTTTTGGTGCAGTAAAAGTGCTTCAATTTTCGACTTCAGTACCTCGTTCGATTAGTAAGTTAATCTAGTTGGTACTTTAGGGGATCAAAAGTAAAAAATTCTCTTCTAAATAATCAAGATAACAAACTAAAAATTAAAGGAAAACGGGAAATTTTACACACAATCAGTTTTCAACAAAATCGATTACTAAATATACATAGATTAACATAGACATAAATATAATTTATATAAGTATATTCTATCCACCATGAAATTTTCAAAAAATTTTAACATAAGTTGAACTATTTATTGGCATATGCAATTTTCAATCATAATTAGTTTTTTTTAAATTAATATCAATAAAAGCTTATTTGTTGGGTAGAAAATCTTGAAGATAATACAAGGCTCCTAACATATTGTTACAATAGCAGTTGAAAAATAAAATAAATGTATAGCCACAATTTTTTTTTACATGTATTCAAATTTTAATTTTGAAAACATACGTAAAAATCACGAAAATTCGTAAATTATTTTAACCTAGAAATTCATAAAAAATTTTCCTTTTATACCTAAGATTTGACTTACAAATTTGTCAATCTTTATCACAAAAAAATGCCCACCAGAAATTCAAATTAAATTTTTATTAGCATTTGAATTTCAAATATTGACAAAAATTTGTCAAAACCATGAATATTTGCAAATTATTTTGTAGTTCAAAATTCATAATATTGTTTGTATTTATATCTAAGGTTATAAAATGTAACACCAAGTTTTCCACAAGTTTTGCTTCAAATAGCTATAGAGAAAATTTGAAGCGTCATTATATGAAAAATGTTTTGAGCGTTTGAGTTTTAAATTTTTATGAAATCGCGTAATGATAACGATTTATCCTCAAACCAGGTATTCGTATATATAAGGTATTATGAATTATGATAACTACATGATAACTACACTAATTGATTAACCATGCCTTATGCAAAATGCGTCTTAATTGAAAAATAAAATATTTGTTTAAAAATAGAATATATGACAATATTTAAATATAATATATCCTAGACTGACAAATCATCTCCGTTCAGAATCGTTTTTCTTATACAATGATACCTATCATTGCATTCAAATTTAATCCCATCCATTACAGTAACCTACTGTACAGCAGAGCGACATCCACGACTTACCCGCTTTTTTTTTTATATTCAAGTTGATTCTGTTTTATTTTCTATTTTTATATTATTAAAATAATGTAAAAAAAACTATGGACTAATTCAAATTGCAATAACGTATACGATGGTATAATTTGGTCGTAATATTAGCTACCTATAAATTCTAAACGTATGAGGATTAATTAATTTCGTTTGAGCAGTGGGAGATAAAATTGTCGAGCGAAGCGAAAAAAAAATTTTTAGGTTGCACACCTATTTTATTAGTGCGTATTCCCATAAATATATTTACCAATACACTATTGGATATTCACATTTAGAAATTACCATATAGTCAAATTTGTTTGGACAGAGAAATTGAGCTCTTTCTAATGACTGCAATACTCCACATACGACGCTACATACCGACTGTCATAAAAAAATTACCTAATATTAAATGGTTACATAGTGTTAAGCCGATAAATCAAAGTTAAACGTACTCGATCAAAATATTAATATGAAAATAAATAACACGAAATTTCAATAAAAATGACAAATAGTTACAATTATGTTTTTTTTTTATGTAGTACCTATGGATTTTAATTTCGTTTCAATATTTTTTACAGGAATGAAATATGACAATATTCCGCCGATAAAACAAAAAAAAATATTAAAGAAACCAAATAATACAGTATAGCATTAAATATAATATAAGAAATGTTATTACCATTTCCTTTTCATTCCGTAACTTCTTAAAAAAAAAAAAATAGATAACAATATTATGAATTTTCCAGTGAATACTCATTAGATATAATTATTCCTTTTGTTACATTAATATTTTTAATATAACTCATAATAATTGTTCATTATAACTGTAATATAACCTCTGTTTGTTTTACACATAGATACTTAAGGTATTTAAAATTTACACATTTAATTATATTTAAAATAAAGTTTTACCATCATTAAAACATGTCTTATGAAATATTTGTATTACAAAAATATATATTTATTCTTCAGGAAAACAGGACATCGTATTAATATGTTAAGTGATACAGAATACGATATTTATGAACATTTATATCAGAATTTACCAATCCGAGAAAAACTTTAAAAAATAAAGTAAATAAGTTTAAAAGTACTGAACATTGATTATACAAACTAAAACTTTTCAACAATAGCTTTATAGTTTTGAGAACTTTT
The DNA here is from genome assembly GCF_037042655.1 of Diuraphis noxia. Classification (NCBI taxonomy): domain Eukaryota; kingdom Metazoa; phylum Arthropoda; class Insecta; order Hemiptera; family Aphididae; genus Diuraphis; species Diuraphis noxia. The sequence goes on from NW_028301712.1 coordinate 54,703,016, forward strand.
AAATTTTTTATATGAATGTCTTAGGCAATATGTTCAACAATATTGAGATTGAATGAAGTTACATACATTTATCATTGAGTATAATATACCCAAATATCGTTATTTGAAAATCGACATACATTTTGTGGGATTTGACTATACGCTTAAATCAAATAAATCGTGTAAAAAAGTATAAAATATGCACTGGAATAAAAAAGATTGATTTTCTCCAGTTTCTTTGATCAATGCTATTATAATCTTATAAAAGGTATGAACTAACACATTTATTTAAAAAAACTATTTCACTAACAATATTTTGAGAACTTCTAAATTTTAAATTGAATGATTAACCTGAAATTTAAATAACATAATTTTATCCTTTATGCACGCAAACCTAATAAATTTGATTAATTATAAATAATTAGATTATTATACATTTATATCTCAACTGGCAACTGGACATAGTTGTTATGATATATATTACGTAGCATACTGAAATTCAAATTTATTACCACAAAATAAATATAATTATATAAACAGTATAATTCAACAAGAGTTCAATCAACCAGAATAATGAAATACGTAAAAATCTATTTTCTATTATGCCTTTAAAAAAAAAAAACACACAGTTTAAAATTTATGAAATAGTTGTAAATCAAATTAATTAATAACTTTGAGTCTAAATAATGATGGTTTGATAATGTTCAGTACAATATATTTCTAAATATTATGTATATTTAAGTAAAAATGCTATAGCAGTAGATTTCGGCAAAAGACCAAACAACAAAGAAAAATCAACAAGTAGTCAACTATTAACGAAAAAACCATTGATACAAAATACTGAGATAAATAACTAATTAGAGAAACAGGCGAGACTAAAAAATAAAATTATAAAGAAATGCCAAACATAAATTAAATTGTTTACCACCTAAAGAAAATTATAAAAATGTGTCATGAATAGACAGATAGTAACGCGAAGAGGTAATGGAATGTTATCATTCCGTTGAAGCAGATGGTCTACATTCCTATAAGTCTCTTCTTTAAAAGCTAAATAACGATAGATAAAGTTCAATTCTTGTTCAAAATGATCACATAAATAAAAATAAGAGGTCATTCTACATGCAAGTATCTATATTTTTGTCTGTAATTTTTAGTGTAAAATTAAATACAGTTAGTATTCAGTTTTATTTTATACTAAAGTTAATTTTTTTAAAGTTATATTGCTTATTAAGACGATATAGACAACGTTTAATTAATATTGTAGTATACTCGTATATTAATAGTAACCGTATAATTATAATTTTTAATTTTTTTTTTTTTTTAAATACAGAATTTATTACAAAACGTGGTAATGTTTTAACGTATATAAACTGATAGATCAACCAATCAAAATCAGATAACTAGATTATCCTTCTATGAAAAATAAAAAGTGGATTACGCTTTGCTGTGTAGTAGTTTACAAGTGAGTTACTGTAATGGATGATATTAAATTTGAATTCAATGATATAATATCATTATATACGTAAAAAAATTCTCATTGAAGACGGTTTGTCAGTCTAGGATATTATGTTATAATATATTTATTATATTGTTATTATTTCAAAAAAAAAAATATATGTGGATATGTCTAAAATTAATTCAAAATTAATCAAATAAAATTAATTATGTACCTACCCGACTCACTCAGTCAATCATAGTAGGTATAAACAATTTATTAAAAAGTATTAATATAAGTAATTAATGGCATTAATATTATTAATATTAGAATATAAAGTATACTCTATAGAAGTTAAAGTATCCACAAGCCACGAATAATATTTTTAAATTACAACAATTTAACTAAAATTGTTATTCTTGATTATTTAGTATGTAATTGAACCCAAATTTCAACTTAAAATAATTTTTTTTTTAAACTGTGTTTGTATAGTTTTAGATTTTTTTGTTACAAAATTAACACTTACGTGGAACCTCATTTAAAATTGTCAATCCTTAGCTATCAAAGTTAAACGTTCTATACATTTTTTAGATCTAAATAATTTGTAAATATTCAATTGAATAGATTTTCTCAAAATTTAAACTTTAAATGGTAATAAAATTAAAACGTTCCTATGTATTTTTAATATTTTCCAACTTATAGGAAACGTTGTATTAAATTTTCGAGTTTTTTGACCCAATAAATACATTTTTAACAAAAAAATAAAGTTTAGTTGGCGTTAATCAGTAATGTCTTTATGTTTTATGTCAATGTTAATATTTTTAATTATATGTATCCTTATATTTTTATATACATTTCAATATTACTTAGTGTTGTACTTAATAATTATTATATTTTCTAATTACTTTTTTTTATATACATTATTGGTCTACATACCACACTAAATTTTGTAAAAGGCAATTTGCGTAAAAATTCCCACTGGAAAAGCTACTGAAAGTAAAAATTGAAGCATTATTTCGACAACTTATTGTGTACACAGACACAAAAAAATAAATTAATAAATATAAAACATAGGTACATCATTGTAAAATCAATAAGTTCATCATTATGCTCAGAATCTAAAATGTAACACTTCATTAAATTAAAAAAAAAAATTATTTGTATGGTTTTTGATCCGCTGAGTATTAAAAACATTTTATGGTTAATGCATAATATTATATTAAAACAAAAACAAATTATTCGTTATTTAGTTGTACATTATATTATAAAGTGTTCAAAAGTACTACACAGTTTTACTTCCCAAAATGGTATTCAATTTTAAACCCATTTCACATACTAGAAGAAATGTATGCACTGCACGATTAAACGTATTATATATCATCGACTAAATCCCTGTATGTAAACATTACATCCTGAACAAATTATAGGCAATAGAAATAGCTCACGACACCAATAAATTTGCTCCAATAATAGTATAGAAGTATTTATACTTTCGTATCATCATCAAAATAAACAAAACACAGATTCCTTTCCCTCTTTTATTCTTCATCTAATTAAAAATGTGAGACTGTAGAAAGCTGATGTTTACATCCACATTTATTGTATTGAACACGATGTAAGCATACTTCAAAATGTATACTTAAGCTGATTATTATTTAATCGTTCATTTTATTTTTATTTAACGTTAGGTAATAAAAATGTATAAAAATTAACCAAACAGACAGGGAAATCGCAAATAACTTATAAATAATGTAACAATCGTTTTAATTTTTTAAAGTCTTATAATTGCTAAATAATGTCCAATAGTTAATTTAATGTCTTAAAACAAATCTTGTCTACCTATTTATAGCTTTGCGATACAAACTTATTTAAATAAATCAATTTGTCAATGTCTACATTTTCACTAAATTATTATTTTTAACTGTAATCCAAATTAATAATTCTTGTCAATACAAAACAAATATTTGTGCAATTACGCATAATTTTATGTCGAATAAGTCATTCTTGATAAAATGATTTATACTATTAAACTAGATTTTTGACATATATTATGTATTATATCATATCATATCTTATCTTATAAATCGTTAAAAGGTTAAATAACTATATTGCAAATACATATGATTTTATATTTTTATATTCATATACAATTAAATTAAATTGACTGATTTCCAATTTAATTTAATTAACATATTATAATATGATTTAATTTGAGCAAGTACCTAACCAAATAACTAAAATAATTAACATAAGTATTTTTTTATTTATTAACATTTTCAAAAACAAAATTTAATAATAAATACTAAAACTAGTTATTTATTTAAACTATTAAACTAACTATCGTACGGAGTACGTGTGTTACCTCCGACCGACACACACGTGTGCCACGGTCACCGTAAAACGCATTTATATAGCTTCCGATAGCAGTAATACTCTACGAACAGCAATTAAGAAGGTATGTAGACACACTATTGTTATCCATAGTTACAGCAGGTGCCTAAAACACTCTCTCCATATCCAAAAATATGGACCTCACCAAACCCAACTCCCTCGACTTTTCACAGTACGCTCCTCAAACCAACAACACTAAAACTTTCGCCGAAACCACAGCAAATATACAATTTCCTAAAAAAGATCAAGCAATCGTTTTTAACTCAATCGAAGATGTCCCTCAAATAGAGTATATTAAAGCTTTCAGTCAACTCACTTCACCAACCAACATAACATTCGCCTCTAGAATATCTAATAACAGATTTTGCATTTATTTTGCAAATAAAAATATCGTGGAACAAATCATTAGCCAACAGTCACACATCGTCATTAATAACTCAAAGATAACATTCCGTCGTCTAATCAACCCAGCCAAACGAATAATACTATCTAACGTGCAGCCGATTATCCCTCATGATGTAATTAAAAACGCTATCGAAAATTTGTCAATTAGAATACTATCACCGATAACTTTTATAAAGGCCGGCTTCGCTAATGACGAATACGGGCATATTGGCAGCTTCCGCCGTCAATTATATATAAACCCAGACGATAATGATAAATTACCCAGCTCAATACTAATAGTATTCGAGCAAACTGAATACCGTATCTTCATATCAGATGATACGGTAATATGTTACTTATGTAAACAATCTGGCCACACTTCCAATCGTTGCCGTAAGGCAACAGAATATAAAATTACTGATTCTCAACTGCAACACCAAAGTACTATCTCAGACGGCTATGACGCAGATAATACCAATGTACAACACGATATTGAACATCTACCCAACACTTCACACATTAGCCAACCACCTTCACAAGAACAAGTAGAACAAGTTAAAAGACCAGCGCCTTCATCTACTTCTAGCAATTTACATACGGATAATGTTCCCCCCACAGAAAATATAATTAATTTATCTCAAACAAAAACTAACGCGCAAAACACACCAACCAATAAGAGCTCATTAGCAACAAAATTAATAGAGTCACAATCCAAAGAAAAAAAAGCAAACAATTCAACACAACCGCCTCCAAAGAAACCAAAACGATCAAACTCCGTCGAACAAATTATAGTTAAATTAGACGAGTCGTTATTACCAGCCAAATTGGAATTCGAAAAAATACCCAATCTTAAAATAAATTTTAACCAACTAAAATACATAATAGAAAACACACTTAGCATCCCGAACCCCTCTAGTGTTCTAAAGGAGTTCAACATAGCACCAATGGAAATGATCGAGATTCTGGATTCAATCCGCCCCAAGATAAGGAATCTTAGCATCAAAAATAGACTAACCAGACTTTCCAACTCTTTACTTGAGATAACTCTAGATACTGACCCTACCATAAAGCAATAAATATAAAAAAAAAAAAAAAAAAAACATACGCATCTACATGTCCTTAATACTACAATGGAATCTGAACGGGTTTTTCAAAAAACTCGACGAACTTAAAATCATCTTATCAGAAACAAATCCCGAAATAATATGTCTGCAAGAAACAAATTTTAAATATGATAACACAGGAAAATTACCAAATTACACAGGATTCAGTAAACACCGAACTGCCGGAGCTAGAGCCAGTGGCGGAGTAACAATATACGTAAAATCTGAATATCCCAGCAAAATTATCAATATTAATACGCATTTCGAAGCTATAGCAGTATCAGTGAAGTTAAGACAGTTAGAAATTAATATATGTAATATATATATCCCCAATCAACTTGACTTCACCCAAAATGACATTGAAAATCTCTTAAACCAAATACCTACTCCCTTCATTATCACCGGAGATTTTAACAGCCATAACCTCATGTGGGGATCTATGAACACCGATAGGAGAGGAAAAGAAATTTATAAAGCATTTGGTAAAGATAGCATAGTAATCCTGAATAGCAATGAACCCACCCACATAAACATTGCCAACGGACAAATGTCCAACATTGATTTATCACTCTCCAATGCATCGTTAGCACAAAGATTAGAATGGATTGTATATAAAAACATAACTAGCAGTGACCACTTTCCAATCATCATCAAATATATACCACTGACTAACGATCCTTCTCCGGTCGAAAGGTGGAATCTAAAAAAACCCAATTGGACACTATACTCTGAACTATTGGAAGAAAAGATAACAAGTATAAAAGATACAGAAACAGTAAATATCAATACACTTGTAAATACTTTTACCAACTCAATCCTACAAATAGCAAATATAACAATAGGAAAATCAACCTCCAAGAATGGAAAACCTAAAGTACCCTGGTGGAATCATAACATTAAAACTGCTATCGAAGAAAAATACAAGGCTTTAAAACAATTCCAATTATCCAAATCCCAAGAGGACTTTATAGAACTTAAAAAACTCAGAGCGAGAACAAGGTACTTGATTAAAACCAGTAAAAAATCATCGTGGGAAAGCTTCACAAATAGTATCAATGCAAAATCCGACACGAAAATAATATGGAATAAAATCAAATCCTTAAAAGGACTCAACAGAACTCGGAAAATAAATCTTAGAGTCAATAATTCCGACCTACTATGTAACGAAGAATTAGTTGCTAACCTATTGGGCGAATATTTCTTCAATAACAGTAGTGATTCTAACTACTCTCCCCAGTTCCAAACCTACAAACGAAAATGCGAATTGGAAACAATTCCAAATACTATAGACCAAAATAAGATGGACCAAAGCCAACTAAACCTACCAATCACTATGGAAGAAATCACATACACTCTTTCAAGATGTAAAAGTCACAGTCCCGGTCCTGACAGCATACCTTACATTTTTATTCAGAACTTCGGACCTAACACCTTAAAACTAATGCTGGCACTGTTTAATAGAATTTTCACTGAAGGTTCATGGCCAACCACATGGAAAAAAGGCACAATAATACCAATTTCTAAGAATGAAAAAGATAAGTTCAATCCCGAAGGGTATAGGCCAATAACTCTTTTAAACACCTTGTCAAAAATACTTGAAAAAATTATTAATTACAGACTCACTTGGTTACTAGAAAAAGACAAATACCTTTCTAAGCAACAATGCGGTTTTAGAAGAAATAAAAGCACAATCGATACTCTTACTCATATTAATCATGAAGTAAATCAGACCTTTAAGAACAAACAAATTATGGGGCTAGTCAACCTTGACATATCCAAGGCTTATGACTCAACATGGAGACACAACATCTTAGTCAAGCTTAACCAAATCCTGTGCAAAGGCAAGATACTCAATCTGATAACCAACTTCCTAATAGACCGGCATTTCAAAGTCAAAGCTAACAATCACTATTCTGAGGAATTCATCCAGGAAAACGGAGTACCACAAGGTTCAGCATTATCGGTAACTCTTTTTCTTATAGCCATAAATGACATAACCAAAAGCTGCTCACCACCCGTAAAATGCAACTTGTTCGCTGATGATTTCAGTTATTCATGTCGTAGCAACAATATAAGTTCAATACAAAAATTCCTACAAACAACCACCGACAATTTAACAGAATGGGCCAATAAGACAGGATTCAAATTCTCACCAACTAAATCCAACATCATCATATTTACAAAAAAAAGAAATGTTAGCGAACTAATAATTACACTAGACAACACTCCAATTCCAACAAAAGAATCAGTCAAAATACTTGGTATTTTCTTCGACCGCAGGCTCACATGGGCAACCCACATACGCTACCTTAAAACATCTACCAGTCAAACACTTAATATTTTAAAAATATTATCTCACACTTCCTGGGGAGGTGACTCTAGTACACTTATCAAAATTCATAAGGCAACCATTCAATCGAAAATATATTACGGATCAAACATATACAAAACAGCATCCCGATCTATTTTAAATGCAATAGATAGTACCAATAATACTGGACTAAGGCTCGCGATTGGCGCTTTTCGCAGCAGTCCAATTTACAGCATATATAATACAGCAGGCGTACCCATACCTGAGATTAAAAGGAATGACCTATCGCTTAAATACATGGTTAGATCCTATATATGTAACAACCTACCACTGCCATCAGAAAACTCCGATTTATATGATGAACTAGGGAAAAACGGCATTATTATAGATCAATCAATGACGAGAGAACAATTGTCCCCACCCGCATGGACTTCCTATTTCGACATAAATACGGAACTCAGCTCCTTTCTAAAACAACAAACTCCACCAGAAATTTACAGAAGACACTTTCAAAGCATATTAGAAAATTACCGAGATTATCAAGAAGTTTACACGGACGCATCCAAGACACAAGACCAAGTAGGAATTTCAATAATACTAAGGAACCAAAACGTAACATTGAAGCTGCCGAACACCTGCTCCATATATACGGCCGAGGCAATAGCGATACTTGAGGCGATCAAAACAACCTTAGATGATGAACACCCCAACCACATAATATTCAGTGACTCCTTGGGCGCCCTTAATAGCATAAAAAACCAGTTCAAACCCGGCGAGATAGCGACAAAAATACTGAACAAATTAAATGAAGCCTTGCATAAAAACAAACAAATCACTCTCATGTGGGTCCCCGGGCACATCGGCATCGAAGGAAATGAACTAGCTGATAAACACGCTAAGCTCGCAGTCACAAGCTCCGTATGTAAAATTATTCTTGGATCCACCTACAACGATCTCAAAAAATACATAAATGACATAACTAACACCAGATGGCTCAATACTTGGAAACAACAAAACACCAAGCTTAACAGAATTAAAAGCAGTACATTTAGGTGGTTAAACAGCTCTTTAAACAGAAAAGAAGAATCGGTACTCAACAGATTGAGAATAGGACACACGCGACTTACACACGGACACCTAATGGCTAAGGAAGAACCACCATTATGCGAAGTATGTGGTGTCCAAATATCAGTGAAACACATAATAACAGAATGCCTAAAATACCAGCAAGAACGTCAAAACACCGGATTGGACACGACCCTCGACATCGCATTGGGACCCAATGCTGTGGAGAACAACAAGATGATCCTTTTTTTGAAGTCAACAGGTCTTTACAATTTAATTTAATGATTCACATTTGTTTTTTTTCTTTTTTTTTTTTTTTTTTTCTTTCTTATATAAATACTTAGAAACCATACTGTTATAACTTATCTTTAATATTGTAATCCCCTTTAAAAAAAAAAAATTTTGTAAAAATCTTAAACCATGTAAACATACCACAACTGTAACTAATGGCCATGTAGTTGCCGAGTTTTTATTTGATCAATAAAAAAAAAAAAAAAAAAAAAAAAAATAACTATCGTACAATACATACATAAAATAATTTTTATAATTTTTTATTATTAAACGAAATATACCATACATAGGCCATTGCTGGGTTACAAAATTTTATTTTCATTGGGTTGAGATTACATTATTGAATTTTAATAATATTTGTCTAATAAAAATAACAATAGGATTAAGCGATCGAGTTTTGAGTAATTGTCACCTATAATCGTTCAAATCAGCGCATATAATTTTATGATACTACTCGTAAAATAAATTTGAAAAACAATCATGAAAGTCAAAAGAAATCTATATTAGCTATTATGTAAATTTAAATTTCCGAAACTGAAGAAAGTTTAGATTTTTAAAATTTATAAAGTAAATTTATAACTTAACAATAATGAATTTTTTTCCCTTGGGTGTCACGTGTTATCAAAATCAATAGATTTGTGGTATAAATTGTAACTACTTATCTACTAAACTTTTACACTGCACGTAATAATGCACATAAAACATCACTGGTTTTTATGAAATTGTGATATTTTAAAATCAAAGCAAAATTAAAATAGAAATATTTTTATTTGAATGTTTGTTTTCATACATTAACGTGGATCAGACGCATTAATAACAGCAATAGTAATTAGTAATAACAAATGAATTATTCATAATTATCAATAACACTGCACCGTTTGTTTTCACTTGAGTACCAATTATTCATTTAAATATTCAGCCAAAAATCATGGAAAGTAACTATACTGTATCCAAAAATGAATATGATTAATATTTAATGATTTCAATTTAATCGCGAAAAATCGTCAGTTCTTGATTTTATCGTTAATTAAAAAAAAAAATATATATTTAAGTTACAAAATGTAAAAGCTAAATAATTGTAAAAATTAAGAGTATTAATATAGGTAGTTTAAAAATCACGTAACATAAATAAAATTAAATCGATATGAAATTAAATTCTGTTTTACTTAGAGGTGCTTTAATATTAACGAAATCTAAAAGTTCACAGACATTAATGATGAAATTATTATCACATAAATAATACGGATTGATCTTACTTTATATCACTATATACCGTCTTCGCTGAACGTTTACCGTATTTTCCATATATTTCATACAAGCCACACCATTGTTATCATAGGTTCAACTAGGTCGTCATTAGAGAGACTCGAATACTGTTGAATTTAAAATGAGGCATAAAACACAAATCTCCATTAGATTCTTTAATATTTTCACATAAAAAATATTAAAATTTTAAATAATATTTTGCAATCAGTCGGAGTATAAATGATATATTTAAAAATAAAATTACAATTTATTATTATGAGAACTGGACTCGAGAAGAGTATCTGACCATGATAGAATTGTGTAGCTGAATTGCCTATCTAAGCCGCCGTGTCATCATAATTTTAATATTTAGAGTTAAAAAAAATTAAGACTGAGATACCGGAGAGAAGAAACCCCAAGAATAGTGCTAACATTTTTTTTTTTTTTTTATTATGTTTTATTCAATCTGTTTCAAAGGAGAACAATAAGAATAATTGATGATAGAAGCTAAGATAAAAATAAAAATAAAAATAATATATACAATGGTAGATTTGGCGGATTGTAGAGGCCTCCTGGTGGAGGTACTACGACATGAGTGAGATTTTCTTAGGCTAGGTTATTATTGTACATATATTCACTTAGGCTAGCAGGTCACGACACCACTGCCTTTTTAATCTTTTAGTTGGTTTACCTGGGATAGAAACAGATGATAGGTCAGAGATTAAGGGATTATAGTGCTAACATCAAATCAAATAAATAGAAAATTCTCGTCAAACATAATATAATATACTTATAAGATTTTTGAAAGTACCATATGTATGTGCATACAACTTAATAATACCTTGGTGTAAATTGGTAATTTGTTCAAAATTCTTGCGTCCCACGATGTCTTAAGTCTATAAAGTGTAGTGGTGGACCTATAACGCATTGCAGCAGTGTGGGGTCATATACAAACTTACGCGAACACAAAGGTACACGCTATACAATCATAGATATATATGACCTATTGGCTATTATTATACTTCACTTACCTTATAGAACATATATGGGGCCACGTGTGATGTGTCTTTATCAAGACCGAGACTGAGTCTTTAATATTGATTAACAAACGACGCGAACCACTGCACCGCCAAAAGCTCAAGATTATTCGGGCAAGTGTAATGATGGGTGGGAAGGGAAATGCATGGAGGCGTGGGGGCGCTGTACGATACACACACTGTACGTGAGAATCGGTTAGTATTCGATTCGCGGATAGCAGAATATCATACAGGAGGGTTGAAGAGATGGACAAAAAGATACAAGAAACAATGTCAAACAAAAAAAATCCCCACGTCCTGACGACTCTTGTGATGGTGGATGAGAGAGTGACGCGTGGACGGGTTATTTTTTTCTATTTTTCACCATGTACTGATTGTGGAATAATAACAATAATAAAGATGCACATTGCACGTGCCCTATTCTGGATCTACGAAGGTGCATGAAACTAGATTTTAACGATCGGCGGTAGCACACGCTGTACACTCACCCGCCGCCGTCAAGAGCAAATGACGACCGTTTCGCTTCCGCGATTGACGTTTTTCTGTGTTTTTTTCCTCTTCCTCGTTATTTTCTTATTCCTTTATTTTTCACCATTGCTGTCCAACCACCCACCGCTACCGATTTCCCGAAGAATTATTCGTCTTGTCAAATGCAGCGTGTATAATATACCGTATAGACTAGAATCTGTGCAGTGTATACAATATACACATATACAGTGGCCGCGGTGAACGTGTGAAGAGATCGAAACTGTATACACTTTTATATGTATGTATATATATACAGACCAAATATATAATTATATATATATATAAGACCAAATGCCCATACTGTATGTCTATATATACTGCAGCATAGACACAATCAGTTGCAAAACAACGAGTGAGTGAATTGTTATATAGACAAAAACGTCTGCTCCAAGCTGATTCTCAACCTTAGTGTATGTGTGTGTGCGTGTGTGTGTGTGTGTGTGTGTGTGCGCCACCCAACCACTGACAAATAAAAACTGGTACCTCTGATATACTCCAAACTGAACTTCTAGCGTAACCAAGAAATGGACTGAAACAAATGACTAAAGTTGGTTCACATATAATGCGTGTCCGCAATCGCTTGAACTTGCATGCAACACGAGTATCATTAATAGACACTGGCTGTAATGGTGACATTTTCATTAAAATTAAAACTTGTATAATATTAAATTAAATAAGTATGCGGTATTCCACAGATTTAAGTTTCATAATTTTTTTTGTTTGGACTTTTTCTCTTCACCCATCGTTCCAACTATATCAACCACCTCCGAGGACTCCGAGAACTATAAAAATTATAAAATATAGACATCACTTAATCTATTGTAACTAATATACCTTCGTATACAGATAGCTGTCGAACATTTTTCATTTTCAATATTTTAATATAATAAAAAAATATTTTATGCTTCAAAAATATGGAGAAGTATGCACATAAATTACACGTATTGACTACACTGATTTTTTAATAACATTTGCTTACACAAATATTTTAATGTGTCACGTATTTATTAAAACGAGGTCATTGACTTTAAGTATAGGCAGTGCTGTGTGGAAAAAGTTTTTATACTGCCTTGAGTAGTATAAAGTTAGGACGATATTTTTCTATATTCATTTTTTGATGTAGAAACTTGTGCCACTCCATTTCTAGTTTCTATTATATTGTTTTGCAGAAATGCATAAAATACAAACACATATTAAAAGTCACTCTTCTATATAGAATATGTCAAGCGGGGTTGGTAAATTGAGTCCCAAATGACCCTAACTCGGTAAATTTAGTACCGGGGAAAAATAGGTAGTAGATAAGTTGAGTCCCGGAAAAAATAAGGCAGTAGGTAATTTGAGTCCCAGGGAAAAACGATTTATATGCATTTAAAATTTAAAAATGTACACTATAAAATTTTTATTTGTAATTTGTGGACATTCATTGACTGCATGTATATGATTTTGAAAATAGCAACAAGCATTTTAATTGCATTTTTATTAATTATATAATTATTTTTTATGCAACAAAAATACATGTTTCTATTTTCAAAATCATATGCATGCAGTCAATGAATGTCCACAAATCACAAATAAAAATTTTATAGTGCACATTTTTAAATTTTAAATGCATATAAATCGTTTTTTCCGGGACTCAATTTACCTAGCCCCATGTCAAGTGTACCTCATCATTCAATTGGATAATGTAATATATGAGTTAAATTTAAATTAAATGATTTATCATAGCTTTATATATTTATACTACAATTAATAATCTATGTTTTTATAAGTAATATGACTAATACAATATGTTAATCTAATTGTTACCCATGACAAATCGCATAAATTACATAATTATTATTTTGATATTAATCCATATAATATTACTAGTTGGTATTATAATGTATGATTATCTGTGTTAATTTCAGAACGGGATGAATGGCTGTCGTACCAATAATTAAAAATTAATCTAAATATTTTGAATGTTGTATTGCATAAGTATGAGTATTAATATACAAGGTGGTTAAATGTTTCAAGCCCCTAAAAATAATAATCTTTTTACATAGATACAAAATTTTTATATCTCACATGAATCAAAAAATATTTAATATTTAAAATGTTAATAAAGAACAGAAGGAGCAAAATAGATACTTAAAAGACAAATAGATGCTTTTATAAATATTCGATAAGAAATTTAAGCCTCTACAATTCTACATTTTTGAAATACAACAAAATCAATTTCTTATTTTACTCTTTTTTTTTTTTTTTGGTTTCTCCAGATTATTTTGAATTAAGATTATTAGAGCCATTAAAAACTAAAATACTTGAATATTTAAAGGTAATGACAGAATGAATTATGAAAGAAAAACACACTGCATTGTAAAATGTAAAATCAGTACATTCGTCGCTCAGAACAGAATCTTAAAAACTCCACCCGTAACGTAAAAATAGTTTCCTGAGTACTCTACCCAACCACGTGTGAAATATGAAAACCATAATAAAAATATAAGACTTAAAGCTTATTGAGTCACTAAATTATCTCTATTTTTAGTTTTTTGAGCATCATAGACCTGCATAATTGTGTACGGGTAAAACAAAACAAAATTCTGAGGAGATAATATTCAAAGCTATGACGTATGATATTTCACTAAGAAATAATCATAATAATAAGAATAAGAATAAATAAAAGTGCGTACTGCTTGCTGCGTGCTTATATCTATATACATATAATATATTTGTATGGATGAGAGGTGATCATTATAAAGTGAACTCGTGTAGTGACGTGGATATTGTATTGCACAGTAGCACAGAATGGAATTCAATAGTGGTGGTAAAGGAAGAGGCGAGGGAGGAAGGATATTAACCTTAGAGACTTCCCAAGTCAATTATCATAACGAATAGCCTTGCTCACACCACCCTTTAACACGATATCATAAAGCGACTTACGGGAGAAATTGGAAAAACACCGTTATCATTGTTGTTGATCTGTGTGATTTTAGTGGCATGCGGTAAAATATTCATATGAAATTATCTCGTTCAAAATATTGCATTATACATTTCATACAGTTTCGATACAGTCAAAAAAATCGTGATAAACATTTGAAGTCGTCAACAAAACAACGAGAAACACTACAAATACGTGGATCGGAAATATCTTACACAAAGCCTAAACGATTAACATGAAATATAAAAAAAAATATGATCACTCTTTTCATAAGTCCATATGAATTTGTTTTTTAAGTTCATCGATAACGGTCAATTTTTAATTATCTTACATGCCTAACACATAAAATCCCATATACAAAACTAAAATTTCCGGCAGCGAGTATAATAATAAAATAGTATTGCACGTGATGTGATATACATATTCATAAAATATAAATTTATATTATATATTTATGTCAGTAAAATTGACATCTGATACAAATCGTATAAAAGATAAAAGATCCATGATTAAATCAATTATGTATTATATAATCTACCCAACATTTTTTTCAAATTTTTAATTAGGAAATTGATAATATCTATTATGCGATGTAATATAATGTAATGTCACTAATTCTTTTTAAAATTATGCAGTAGTAACAAATAATTTTGTTAAAAGAATTTTGGATTATTTTGCAATTTCTATAGACGTTATTATACCACATAAGTAGATAATTATTATTTCTGTACTAAATTTCAATAATATAATTATAAGGAAATATCTGGTTTCTATTAGAACTACGACGACTAATGATAAACCTAAAATATAAAAAACTTATTGCGAAAACTAACCAGTAGCACAATAATATTCCCACAAAACGCGTCTGGCAGATGAGAATATCACATTTCCTGAATTATCTTCTTGAGCGCCTTTCGAGATGTAAACAATTGAATAAAAACTTACATATTTATAAAAGTACATATGTGGTATAATTTTTTTTTTTATTCCTAGAGAAAATAAAATAATATACAATCTGTAATTGATATTTACAATAGATAATTTTGATGGTTTTTAATTATTTTGTACAAGGCATGGTGGCGTGATAAAAGAGGGTGCCCAATGAAACTACTTCAAACTTTATGTGTCTGATAGATATTTAATTTTGACTAACTAATGTATTTGAATTGTCTTTAGATATTTAGTAGATCTCATGGCAATTTTCGTTTAAGGTAGTAGATTGGGTTATATGTGAGTGAGAGGGAGGAGAGGTTAGAGCTTAGAAGGTTTGGATGGGTATAATCTTATAACATATTTCTGAAATTAATAATTATTTTTCCAATAAGAATATGGTTTGGTGCATTGTTATTGTGAATTATTAATTATTATAGAATAAAAAATAAAAACAACATTTTCTATTTATACCTTCAAGTTTAGTCTAACGTTTTAAAGTTGAAAGGCTTTAATTAATGGGAGACTATATTGATTTCCATAGTTTTTCAGTACCTGAATAGCTGGATGACTCTTATTTGAGTCAAATATATATACCTATTATATACATATAATAATATATACTACATAGTAGGTACATAGGTACAATAAAATATGAACAGTCGAGTTAAATTCACCGATTAAATTCGCTCATTTTTACTACTAGCTTATTGTTAATACATTTTATAATAACTACCTAGTGATTAATGAATATAGAAATAAAAATATATCAAGAAACCTAAAAGAAAACAGATTTTAATTATTACCTAAAGGAAATAATTTAAGTTAAATTTGGCCAGATTGATAATTAATATTTCACGTTCAATAATTTTACAAATTAATTCATTTATTTGACCAAATTCGTTTATTTAAATAATTTAAAAAAATTTTATTTTGGCGAACAGTTAAAGATATAATAAAATATTACATATTATACAATATTACGTATTTAAAATTTAATTTCCTGAAAAAAATGTTGTAAACAAATATATTAAAATATCACTATATTTTAATTGATACAGTCGAAATGGTGTAATTGTGTCTAAAATAAAATAAATGTTTTGGGCCGGTCATGGTGGTAACTATCTATCTATTATTATTACAATTGTTATTTTAATTTCAATAATAATAATAATAATAATAATAATAAATAATACATTATTATTATTATTGTTGATCCTAAGAACCCGGAATCTATAGCAATTAGTTATAGTAATTACAGTTGTTACAGGTGTGTTTATAAGAATGATATATTTTAATTAATTTAGTAGGGTGACAATATCAGTTATAGTTATGGTAAACACAGTTTTTACTTACAAATAAAAGAGAGATATTATTAAATTAAATTGTAAAATTCAGATGCTTTTAAAAACACGATCATTTTTAAGATATATTCGGTTTCTAGTCTAAGAGCTATGTCATCATGGTACTCATCGATTTTGATTGTTTGTCAGGACAAGTTCGTATATTCAAGCTTTCAGTTACAAAGTGTTTTACCATGAAAGCGATTACGCAAATTACACATAATGGGGGTTTCTTCTGTTGCCATTAGAAATCAGTGAATTAGTCTCGTATGTCCGAATTTATTATTGTACATTAGAACATTGTTATTTCACGAAAGACGAGGAAATAAAAATTATTCATCGTCAACAAACGGATAAAAAATATAATCAAAAAAAAACAAAAAATCGTAAAGATTATTATTGTAATTATTAAAGGTATCCTACAGGCTCATCAAATACAAATTGAAAAAAATGTACACGACAATACTCCCGCATCAGTTTTTGGCGAATCCCTCTGTATTAAATATTATATTATTTTCGAGGCTCGCGTGGGAGTGTTTTATCTGCACGTCGACATAATATATCATGGTGAGGTATAATAAGTAAACTCGCGTATTATTATACAAGACACGCCGATGCGGGATAAACTTTTCGTTTGTCATATACGTCGGTAGGTATCTTGCATAGTATTTGACTTTATATAAACTTTAAGAAACGAGTTCGTTTCCCGCCATGTCTCACACAAAAATATAATCTCATTCGTTATCCACGTGGTGTGAACCGTCTGGAAGTTTGATAATATGATAATAATTATAATAATATGACTTGCGCAATAACTTTCGTTATATTGTACCGTTGGCAAACATGCTGGTTTATTGTAGGTACACAAAGTAAACGTAGTACATATACATCAAAGGGGAATTGGCAAAAAAAGAAACACAAATGGAATAAATCCAGAGACTAATGCCTACTAACTGATATTATTAATTATTTAGGTTAATTAATTTTTTAAGACATCATTGATGGCCACTGCAATGTTTCTAAAGTTAAACGTCGAACTACTGAGCTGGTATTGTTTATGTTCAGAAAATTGTAGTTATTGAATTTTAATCTGATTGTAATTGTAAATTTATATTAAATTGTATTTATATACTTTGAAGACTTTGAAAGTCTACAATTTAATAATAACAATATACATGCCACGCATGTCCTAATATATTATAAAAAATATGTCATTTTATTTTATATAAAATCAATAATTTATATAATACAAAATATATTCTAATCTATGTGGGTTCTTTTAGGAGAATATTAAAATTAACGATACTATCCAATTAAATATAACTGCATATCATGGAAAATATATAAAATCGTTGATTAAAAAATTCCTTTTTTTAAAAAAAAATCTAGATAAACTCTAGTTGAAAGAAATACTCCATAAAATCAAATATTCTCATGTCCAAATGTCGTTAGTATTTTTCCCATAGTATTCAATTTTGTTAGTATTTTGTTTGAAATTAACTAAAAAATAAACCTATTATTTATACTAACAAATTTTATATGTATTTAATATTTTTAATAAACATATATTATTTGAAAAGGCAAAATACGGTCAATAATTCAATAGTTTTTCTCGAAGCACTTAATATAAAATAATGTACTCTGTGTTGCTTAAATGCAGTTATTAATTAACTTTTGATTACAATAAAGCAAAACGCGTTTAAGTATCCGAATAAAACCCGTCATTAAAATGTTGTTTTTTTTTTCAAGAAAGTTCATTGAGTATAATCAAAATAAGTGCCTATTGTATAGTTATACATTTTTATTTTTATTTTTTATTAATGATGAAGCCATTTATTTTAACCTCATTGGAAATTGATGTATTTCACACACCCACTTATCACTGTATGTCACTAAATACTAAACGAAATTAACTGCTTATTTTCATATTAACCACCCCCCCCCCCCTCCGTCCCGTAAAAAATATAATAAATGCAGGACTGAATTTGGTTTTATTTGTAATTATTTCCCCACAACACGCATTAATGAAGATGTAAAAACATTTTTTTTTCAGTCGATATCCATGTCAAATATTCTCATAATTTGTTTTGTATTTTTCAATTATTTTGTATAATAATAAGTGCAAGTTAATTATGATAAATATTTTTTTATCACACCTATACCGAAGTTTAGTTTTCAATGATAGTTGGAACATTGGAAAACGACCTTTTCTTGTCAAGCCAGGTAGTAATGTGCCAATTCCCAAAGGGGCTGGTGGTAAAGTGAAAATCTCAAAAAGTTGATCCAACGGTCCTTGCAAAACATTAACTTTTGGTTACATCTTATATCCAATGCTATAACCTCCTCGCATGACACGTAATCATTTAAACTTATTTAATTTTTACAGCTCCTGCATAAGTAGTGCATTGAATGTTACCGATAAGTGTATCAACCAGTTTATAACTTATGGTTGATATGCCAGCATAAAATAACATTTCTTCCATGAAATTGTTTTCGTAAAATGGTCAGGTAGTTAAATATATCCTTGCATTACCTTTGCCATGATCGATGATGATGAGCGCAAAGGCGTGACGAAAAAATAGTACGTGTGCTCATGCGGGAAGGTAAGTTGGTCTTAGGCGAAATGCGGCCACACACGTCGCCCGCGACCGAAATATCTCACTTCCCGCCATTGCCGCACAATATTTTGTAAAATTAAATACAACAATATTTTAATCTGAAAAAGAAGTATATTATTCTTCATAGTTTTCGATTCATCAGAATCAACTAATTTCTATGAATTTCGTCGAATATTAATTAAATTTTAAATACAACAGTTATCAATCGCCTGTGAATATGCTCCGAAAATGTATTCATATAAGTAACTACATCAATTAAGTAAGGGAATCATAGGTAACCATAGGTATAAGTTTCTAAGTTATATCCATTGAATATGTTTTCGATATTGGTCCAGAGATAGCCGAAATAGGCATTATTTTCCTTGTTGTTCTTGAAAAACAATAACACGAAGCATCGCATTTACTATGTCATGATAAATGGAAACATATTGAAGTATTTCCGTTGCGTCATAGTACCATCAGATAACGAAATACAATTCACTTTGTTCGTATTACCTTTGTCATTATCGCAAAAAATGTCCGTGAGTGTGCTCTAGTATGAATATGTATATTATGCTATTTTCAATCCAAAACTTTTACATAGGTTGAAATCGTGGAGATCAGAAAGTTTTTGCCCTTAGAAGAAACTGAAAAACTTACCCGATTCACTGAAATATGCTCTAATATATGAATAAGTCGTTTTGTATTACACACAATTTCGAGGACAGTGGTAATATGATGAAAGTTTTTTTTTTTCTACAATAAGTAAAAACTACTATAGGTAATCCAATTGAAAAAATGTCGGACGTTTCTCATTTTTTTGACTGTGATATAAAATATAGACACACAGAATAATTTAAAATCAATTCCCAAATGAAAAAACTTACATTTAGATTTATGCATGATGTACTATGCATATTGTATAAATACTAAGTATGTATATCATGTACGAAATGTTGTTCAAACATAATCAAGGTGGTAAGTCATAGTGGAAAAAACGGAAGCAAATAAAAAAAATGCTCTTTTTCATATATGTTTTTTATTCTCTCGTTTTCAACAAAATTGAATCATAAAGCAGAATATTTTGAGGTCACTCAACAATGGTATATTTTCTCAATTCCATTTTTTTATAATAATGTATTAGATGAATCTTCACGACAATGGTAAATATATGTTCTTAAATGGACAATCGAGTAACAGAGATTTGTTCCTGTAATTAACTTTTTGTTAGTATTGTAATAATTCTAATTTGTACGTTACAATTTGATATTAAAGTATGTATAATACTTACAACATTATTTTATAACTCCTATAAATTCTTTACTTATCATCATTACTGACATTACCTACTCCTGCCTATAAATCCTAACTAAATTTTCAAAAATGTTTTTCTAGTATTACTACGCATCTCCAGCAATACAAGCACTCAAAGAATGACAAATGTTGAGATTGAATTTCAAGCGCAATGAGAAAGGGTTGACAGACAACAGAGTACCATCCATAATTTAAAAATAATATGAATATTATTTGCAAAAATTATCTTATTAACACTTCTATTCAACCAAATAGAATTTGTTAAAGATGTATCGAAGATAAAATCCTTGAAAAAAATACAATCAAAAGTCATATTTTATTAATCCGCAATGTAACTACTTGAAAATATAAATTTTATTGATATTTATGGTTTTTACCTTTCAATTTTTAATACACAACAAGTAACTAAATTTTGATTTACATAAAATACATTTTAAATTGTAGGTAGTAAATTGTAACATACCAACAACAATATTCAATTAATAGCACAATATCCTTTGATAAAACAGTAAATTATTTCTTAAAATAAAAATTATTTGAATCACTAATTAAATACATATATAATGATAAATCGAATACTAATATATTATTTAAGTTTTTAATAAACTAAATATAGAAAAATAATTATTCAAACTATAAACTACACTAATAACTAAAGGTATTATAATTAATGGGGATACAACGGTCAAAAATATAATGGGTAATTTTTTTTATCTCAAAGTCATATCGTACTAAAAACTCATGACAAAACTAATAATCTTCAAATTTGAGAGCATAAAAAAATTGAGCTCTAATAATAAAGCACATATTATTTGTTTAAGTTATTTTTTTTCGTTCTGTTTTAATAGAACTATAATTAACATTGATACACACTTATACACATTATAATATATAGTCATACTTTTTTTTAAATTTAACTAGTCAAGCTGCATACTAAGAATTTTTTCATTTAGGATTAAAATAAATGACACCTCTACATATGAAAAAAAATATCCATAAGCCATATATTATTAATTAAAACATGAATCTTTTTACATCAGTATTGTAATGTTTTTTTTCTATTTAACATTTTATGTTTGAGTGAAAAAAAGATCATGAACTCTTTTTTAAAGTGTATTATGTTAGAAAAAGTAATTTAATATAGAGTAATTATATATAGTAATTTAATATGAGTTATGTGGATTGAAAATTAAATACAATACTGATATATGGTGAAATGAGTGAAACACCACGTACTTAACTACCCATACTCCATATTATCCTATCCAACATTTTAATAAATTATAGTTATTATTATAAAATATGTACTTGATTACTATGATTACTATAGGTTTTTTTTCAAGTTCATCAACCTTTAAAATTATTTTTTAAATGATGAATTCATACTGACACTATAAGTGTTAGGAATTGTATGGCTTACTTTTATTTTCAAATAAGTAATATTTTTTTAACTTTAATAATCTAAATTTTGGTTTAAAGACAATGACCAATATAATTTTATCACGCAAGTTGAAATACAAGTTAAACCAATGCATTCTCATACTACTCATACATTAAAACGATTAATTTCTACCTTTTTAAGTTAGTTTTATTTTTCAATATGAGGTTTATAAATCACATTTAAATGCAAGTTAAATTAATTTAATAATCTAACATTCATTTGCCTATAATCGATCCTTTGATGGAGATATGAACCATATTTATGTTAAAAAATTTTTTTTATTCACGAGAATAAGAAAATTTAATTTCCGTTGAAAGAGAAATGTATAAATAAGATATGGCAATTTAAAATGTACCTAGTTTGTTATGGTAGATATTATATAATAAGGAAATGTTCATTTCAAGTCAAACTGAACTCCAAGTTTTTAACTAGAACAAATAAATAACAAATATTGCCCAAAAACAAAATATAATAACACGATTATTAATTACACTGGTAAAAATGTTTAACTTTTTCAGAAAATCACTAACAGAATTCATAACTTTGACGTTGAATTTAAAGTATAGTATTTGTATAATTAATGACTGTTAAAAATAAAACCAACTTTTCTATTTATTGCTCAATTGCCCAAAACTCATCGGCCAGTACACAGTAGAAATGTGGTACTTCATAATACATCGTAAAATGGTCATAAACAAATTCAATATGATTTATTATCTATGATCATCTATAATGTTTAATAGAGGAACATTATTTACCTAAATTTAATTAAAAATATATGAAACCAACATATTATTTTAATTGTCTACATGCTTGACAATAAAAATACCCATTTAAACAATTTACAATCAAAAAATAAATTATTTATTCAAATGTAAAGTAGTTTTTTATTTATTTTATTTATATGTATACATATGAGTTACGACAATATCTTGCTATAAAGAAATTGATATACAGTGTGATCACGATAAGTGGAAACACTCAATAACTATGTGCAGGCTTCATATATTTCAATTCTGCTTTTTCGGCTAACTAATAAACATTATTATACACATTTTCAAATAATTAGACTATTTTTTTGACACTTAACTTTGCGCATGCGCACAATAACTTTTTTTTTTAAATGGCATGATCCATTTTTGACCACAAATTATTTTTTTTGGTATTTTTTTATGAATTTTAGTGGTTGAATTTCTTTTCTAAGTCAAAAAATGACCGAGTTACAGCAATTTGATTTTACGTTATTTGCACGGGTATAACAGATTATAAAATACTTAGTTAATAATAAAAAAATAAAAATAACTAATCCAATTTATGAAATACCTGTTTACCTATTGTAATAACGTAAAATCAAATTGCTGTAACTCGGTCATTTTTTGACTTAGAAAAGAAATTCAACCACTAAAATTCATAAAAAAATACCAAAAAAAATAATTTGTGGTCAAAAATGGATCATGCCATTTAAAAAAAAAAAGTTATTGTGCGCATGCACAAAGTTAAGTGTCAAAAAAATAGTCTAATTATTTGAAAATGTGTATAATAATGTTTATTAGTTAGCCGAAAAAGCAGAATTGAAATATATGAAGCCTGCACATAGTTATTGAGTGTTTCCACTTATCGTGATCACACTGTATATTCAACAAACCCAAGAAATTATTTACATATCCATTTAAAACTAAATATAAAATACTCTATTAATAAATAGTATTAAATTTTATGTTAACTTCTTTAATCAACTATTATATGTATTGTTCAAAGTTAATTTTAATAATAAAAATGTTAGGTATTAATGGTGTTAGTTTTAATTGTATTACAATGTAGTAGGCAAAACATGTAATAACTTATACTATGTAAGTAAACATAAGCAATACCAACCACTGGCAATTACTTTGTAAATATGAATAAACGTGAGCTCTGGGTCGAAAGTATTATCATCATATAAAAGGACTATGTTCGGCCGAATGATAGATAAAGCTACACGAAATAGTAATATGTTATAATCTATGGTCACTAAATCAAAATAATTTGTATTTTATCATCTAAAAATGTTAAAGTCAATTAACTAGTATCTATAGACAACTTATAAATAATAAATTCTTCCTAAACAATACTACACTCACATCGTATAAACAATTATTTAATTAAAAATACTATAATACTACCACACCTAAACAAACTCGTCATATATCTGATTAAAATACGGCTGTTTATTCTATAAAATACAACAAGGAAACCTAACAAAAGGAATTTCGTAAACCACCAACGATTAAATCAAATAATATTACAGCCTACCTGGATTAAAATGTGAAGAATTCCATCTCAAAGTTAAAAAAAATTAACATAAAATCAATAACTTAAAAGGCTTAAACTACACAGTAAAAAACTACGCAATAATTATTTTCACGTTAAAATTACATTTCACAACATTATTGAGCATTGAGGTAAGTTGTACGCGCTTTTTGAATAATTAAAGAATATAATATACGTATTATTTATTTTTCAAGACATCTACTACATTTGATTCGTCGATGATCAATAACCATAACTCCTATAAATTCTGACTGAACAGGTTAGCCTTTATCAATATAAAATCAATATAAAATCAGATAGTATTAACTACTAAATATTAAACAATAAACATCAGGTATCACATTCTATATATATATATATACCTATCAATATAATATATAGAGTGATACACCAAACATAATCACCCAAACAAGTTATTTTAATAATGAGCTTCATAAAATTCTGATTTTAGATTCTGAACGAAGTGATGAATGTATTGATTTTACAATGATGTGTGTGTTTTTTTTTTCTTGTGTCTGTGTACAGCATAACTAGTCGAAATAATGCTTCAATTTAAAACTTTGGAGGTGGTTTCCGATGTAAAAGTGAATATCCTTGGTGCATTATAGAGGTCAAAAGTTAACATTTTCCAACAGTTTTCAAAAAAATCGAGAAAAACAAAAAAAAAATAACAGAAAAACGGGAATTTTTACGCAAAACCAGTTTTCGACCAAATCGATTTTTTTTATATGGTTGTAATTCAAAAACCAAACACTGTAAATACTTGAAATTTTCACCAAATATTTATGTTAGTGTTATCTATATACAGTTTAATTTTCACAAATTTTTGACTTTTTTTGAATTATTTATAGACCACTGAAATTTTCGATTTTTATGATAATTTTTTTTTTGAAGTATCGGTTAGGTTAGGTTAGGTTGGATAATCAAAAAATTTTGAAAATATAATACAAGGTTCCTTATGAGTTGTTCTCGTTGTAGCTAAAAAAAAATTAAAAATCGTTAGTCACAATTTTTTTTTATAAGCGTTTATAGTTCAAATTTTTACGAAATCTATCGAAAACGCCAAAATTTGCAAGTAATTTTGAAGTTGAAAAATCATAAAATTTTTTGTGTTTATAACTTAGAATTAAAAATACAACACTAAGTTTTCCATAAGTTTTCCTTCAGGTAGCTATAGAGAAAATTCAAAGCATCATTATAGGAAAAATTTTAAGTGCGTTTGAATTTTAAATTTTTACGAAACAGCGTAACGATAACGATTTATCCTCAAACGATTTTAAATATTTGCTATTATTCAAAAAGTATAAGTGTAGATACTTGAAAATTTTATCAGTTATTTATATTGGCATTTTCTTTACATGATTTAATTTTAAAAATATTTTGACTTTTTTTGAGATATTTATAGACAACTGAAATTTTCAATTTTTCTAAAAAAATTTTTTTGAAGTGTCGATAATTTTTCTTTTTTTGTCGATTTTTTGGCCCAATCAAAATACTTGAAAATTTAATACAAAGTTCCTCATAAGTTATTCTTATAGTTATTAAAAAATTATAAGAATACATAGGCATAATTTTTTTTTATAAGCGTTTATAGTTCAAATATTGACTTAATACGTAAAAATTACGGCAATGTTCAAATTATCTTAGATAGAAATTCATAAAAGTTTTTCTTTTTAAATCTAAGATTTGAAAATTTAATACAAGGCTCCTATCATATTTTTACAATAGCAATTGGAAAATAAAAGAAATATATATGAATAATTTTTTTTTAAAGCATTCAAAGTTTGAATTTTGACAAAATATATAAAAATCACGAAAATTCGCAAATTATTTTAAACTAGAAATTCATAAAGTATTTCCCTTTTATATCTAAGATTTGAAAATTTAATACAAGGTTCCTAAAATATTTTTACAATAGCAATTTAAAAATAAAAGAAATGCATAGTCACATTTTTTTTTACAAGCATTTAAATTTAAATTTTGACAACATACGTAAAAATCACGAATATTCGCAAATTACTTTTAAGCTAGAAATATATAAAAAAAATTTCTTTTTAAATCTAAGATTTGAAAATTTTTAATAATCTATAATATAGGGTGATTCTTTTAAGTGGGTACACTAATTATCTCGAAAAATATTTTTTTACATGGTTTCAAGTTGTTAAAAAACCAACGTTTTTATTAAAAAATTATATTTTTAAATATTTTTTATCCTTATAATTTTTTAAGTTTTTTACTTTTTTGAATGACAACATAAAGTTTTAATTTCATATTCCAAAGCAAAATATTCTTCTAAGTATTTTGATTCATAAAAATCGAATTTAGGGCTAGTAGTTTTTGAGTTATAAGTATTTAAAGTTTTGATTGGCAGAGTGGAGTGGTACGGGATTACCCCGCAAAATGTTTGTCCACTACTCTGCATGTCAAAACTTTAAATACATATAACTCTTAAACTACTCGTCCTAAATTCGATTTTTATCAATCAATATACTTAGTAAATATTCTGCTTTGGAATATAAAATTAAAACTCTATGTTGTCATTCAAAAAAGTAAAAAACTTAAAAAATGATAAGGATAAAAAATATTTAAAAATATAATTTTTTAAGAAAAACGTTGGTTTATTAACAACTTGAAACCATGTAAAAAAATATTTTGAAAAAAGTAAATATTTTTCGAGATAATTAGTGTACCCACTTAAAAGAATCACCCTGTATATCCTAGACAGATAAACAGTCTCCGTTCAGAATCGTTTTTCGTATACAATGATACCTATCATTGCATTCAAATTTAACCTATCCTAGTCAGAGGTCCACCCCACCCCCTAATGTACAACAGAGCCATACCCACTTACCCGCTTTTTAAATTTTTAAATAAACCCAAAGACAATTTTTTCTAATTCTTGAGTTTTTTGTATACTTTAGAGGTGTCGTGTGGAAATGTGGACTTTTATTACTCCTTTTTTTGCAAATTATTTAGAGAACGATTTTTTTTTAAGTTTTGATGTAGACCTAGTTAAAAATTAAAATGAGTTGTTTCCGAATTATTAATATGTTTGTATATTAAAGTGACAAAAAGTACTCAAAATGATTTAACAAAAACACAAAATAGAAGTAATGTTGGAACTAGTATTTATTATACTTGGGCTATTTTTACAAATAATGAATCTTGATAGAATAATATTAATGACAAAAACTTTCTAAATCACTACACCTTCCTTCTTAAAACTTCATTACCGTGGACCTTTTATCCTTAGAACGTTAGAACATAAAGTTAAACAACTCAAAAATGACTAATACGAGTTATTATCATGGTACGTCAAATTTTTCAGAAAAAAATAGAAGTTTGTACTCTCTTAAATAGAACAAAACTTCTCAAAAATTTGAAAATACTAACATGGTATTTATGTATGTTCAATCATTTAAAAATCAATTTTTAAATAACTGCATTATTTAAGAAATAGGTGGTAATCATGCTTATTAGTAAATGTTAATATAAATAGGTACATTCGTTATGTATTTAATTTACTATGTATCAAATAAATCAAATACAAATATTTAGATTTGTCGAAATATCAATTAATATGCTTCATTTTAAAAAACTCAATATGAACATTTCAGTAATCCTCAATTTAAAAAAAAAAACACTTGGTCAATAAACAACTGGATTTAATAAAAGTAGAATTGAAATAGGTTTTTGATGGTTTGCCATTATTGTTTACAGATTCATATGAATAATAATTATCAATCTGTAGGCAAAATTAATTTAAAGCAAAACATACCAATTATATATTTTTCAATCAATGTGGTTTATTATTCATCACAATATAATTTTTGTATTTTTAGTCAATTTTATATACTATTGGTTGAAAAAAAAAACAAACAAAGTTAGTGTATTAGTGTATTAGTGTAATTTCTTCATCAAACATAACCTTTCCATGCATGAGTGACGGATCGTCCACGGTTATCGATATGTGACAACTCAATTAGATAATAAATAAATTAAACTTTCCGAGTCTAAATCAAAAGTAACTATTTTATACATATATTTTATTTTTATAATTTTTATTTGTAGGTAGATAAATTATGAAAAAAAAACATTGCAGCACCACAGCTATCAGATACATGTGACTAAAAAATGATTACTCATAAAAATGCATCCAATTTAATTACAACGAAACCGCTGACCATAAATAGCGGCATCTACAACTCTACAACGATGTATTTTTTTTTTTTACTATTTGTCGGTATTTTGAATTTTCACGAAAATAAATCGTTAGTATATTCGATTCCTAGTATCTATGTATGAAAAAACTATATAAATCACTTAAAATTACAATACCTCCGGGCAACATCGTGGCACAATTACACTTCTGGTTATTATATGGGTCACTTGGAAAATGTAAGCAAAATTCCCATATTATACGCATTAAAATCGATAGTATTTTATTAAGCAGTTGATTTGAAACTAGTAGACAAGAATTTTACATATAATGTAGGTAATTTGTTTCATAATTTCACTGATATCACATAAGATTCTAAAAACAATTATATTCGTCACTAACGCATACTATTGCAATGTTATAGCCATTACTAGTACAGTACTCGTATAATTGGTAACAGTTAGGTAGGTAGGTACAAATTTTAAGCTCAACACTATTAATATAAATAAAGATGATGACCAGGAAGCTCCTCATATTTGGATTTCCTTATAGAATAATCCAAAAATATGACTAGCATAGCAACATTTTGAATCGTATAGATTAAGTCGTCATTTATGCGTATAGGTACAATACACAATATCTACGTACCTATTTACCTCTTGTCTCTTTACAATATTTTTTTACCCAACCTAACCTCCCAAATTAATTTTATTTACCGGGTTAAAATATATTAGTTTAAAACTTAATACAAAAATAAACAAGTTTTAAAATAAAGATTTCGAATGTTTTACTCCAATACACGAACTTCCGTGACCTAAAGACCACTCTAGGCAGGTATAATACGCGACAAGATGATCTTTGCAGACATCAGCTAACAGAACGTAATTATAACGAAAGCATGAGGCATGACTAAGGATTTTCTCTACGCCGAGTTTTCTCTTGATGGCCAAATTAATGACTTTATAGTTTATTAGATATTTTGCCAACGCCGAGTAACACTCTATTCTACTACTACTTTTTTTTCTATATTCTACGATGACCAGGACGTGTTTTACCTGTACGTCCTTAAACGGCCGCCACGTGGAGGACGCGCAGAACCCGTGACAACGACACAAATATGATAACGAGAACCAAAACACTTCGGCTGCGACAGCGTACACTCGTCCAAAAGCGAGAAATATTTAAATACGTTTTATTGCGAACCGGCTGATCGGCTGAAAGTGCAGTTCGAGGGAATATAATGCCGTTTGTATAATGCATATATTGTTATATTACGACATCATTATTCGTTTGCCGAATCTGAGAGGATGATTGAAATGACGGAAAATAAAAATGAACGAAAAACCGCGGAAAAACGTACGCGCGCACGTTGAACGAGGAGCACCAACGGGACAACGCCGCAACAACGACACCACAGCACCGGCGCCGACCACGGACCGACGCTGTTAGCATAGCAGCGTACCGTCGCGCACCGATACCGACGAACTCGCCGCCGCCGCCACCGCCGCCGCCGCCGATTTTCCCGCGACGCCCCGACCGGCGACGATGTTCACGCGGCATAATGATAATATCACTCTGCATAATTTTTCGTTTCTGGTTTTCGGTTATTGTTACGATACGATACGACTTATTGATACGAAATATTTAGGGGTTGATGAAATTTTGCGTAAACAGTATATAATACGGTGAGCCGCATTTCGGCCTTTCGGTCATCAATAACGAAACATGTGCTTACTGCAGAGTCCCGATTTTTAGATAATAGACATCAAACGCGGAAGTGGGTTGGTCCGAATTGTTTTTATTTTTACTTATCATTTTACAACACGATGTAAATAGAGGATATCACTGCTAGGAAAAGAGGTTGGCGATCCCCATCATCATTAATGATATTGTCTAGATATTATTGTTTAATTTCCTTAAATTATTTTTGAAGATCCTTCGTTATAAACTATTGTGTGTAGATAATTTGTTGTTTTATACTACAAAATAATAATAGCAATTTAACTAAAAAATTATTTATTTGTAAATTTCGTGTCATAGTTATTCTCTGTGGATGTATTCAATGGTTCATTAACAAAATATTAGAAGCTATTTTTTCTGAAATAAACAAGTCAAGGAGAGTAATTTTATGACTGTAGACATTTCAATTATACCCATCAACCTTATGAAATTGATCCATTTTACCGCGGTCGAGAAATCTTAGATCAAATATAGAACACTGAGTGAGCCAATTACCTGGATACACAAATTAATAAACCACAAAACTAACGATACCATACCAAACAGATTTACATCCAATTATTAAAACGGCAATTCCAGTCAACGTACAACAAAAGGATAATATAATGTGAAATGTTTAAATATATGAGTTATGTATGCCTACCTAGCTAACTTCTAAAATAATAATTCGCTCGGACGAAAAACAATCGTAATCAAAATATAATTCTACTCGCATACAAAGCAGCGCAGAATTTGAGATACGAAAATTATTATTATTGTTCTAGGACGAGTGGGTAGAATTGGATAAGTGTGCGATCGGAAGAAGTGATAAGTGAAGACGACCAGAAAACCGCACATTCGTCATACGCCATCTGTCGGCTAAAATCGAATAATTGTCCTCGTTACGCTGAGTACCGAGTACTCGACACACGGACGCCGCGAATGTCCAAGAGTACAATATTTAAATATAGATTTGTTTATTCGAAATGAACCGCGTGTCCGCATCCGTTGGTTTATTGTAGTTTATGTTTTGTTTAAAGTATTCCTGTGTTTAGGTTAATCATCACATTATCACAATATCCGTCCGTTAATATCGATGGATATTAATTGATTGAATAAAGCATTCCTACTTACGAGAGTTAGTCTTGTTACTTAACACAACTTACAGACTACAGTTGATTCGTGTATGAAAACCTATTATACGTATAATTTAATGTGCCAAGTCCATGTGTAACAGATACTAGAGGCATGCTGAGAGACCAACTAATGGATGTTAAAGCTGACACTCCCAAAATTATAGGCTAATATTTTTTTTTATTTTTTTTATTTCAATACTAAATTTTTATGTCAATGTCAATTTAATTTTTTTAAATCTAGTTTATAAATTGTACGTTTTTGAGTATTATTATTATAACAATAATTCATCTAAAGATTCAAAGAATCAAAACTATATTTTATTTAAAATGTATAAAATCTACTACAAAAATATTCACACTGGATAATGGGTAATAAATGGAAAAATATAATTTATTTCTCTATTATAATTACTCTTTTTGAGAGTCTACTCATTCCTCTTATATTTTCTGACATTTTGTCCTTAGATATTTGAAATTTAAATAATAAATATCTTTTACATATTATTATTATTCATTTAGTGCAAATCCCACGTTGTATGCAATTTATGTTTTAAAATTACACACACACTATATAATATTGCAGGTCATAAATCAGCCCGCGCATTACCAGCAATTAAACTGACCTTGTGCTGCATTTCCCCCCTGAATGAAAATACACATTATGCATTTATGCGTGAAATGTGCAATGACCAATGGATAAATATAAAACTGAATGCTTCGAGATTTTACACCTTAAAGACGGATGCCATAAATCATATTAATATATAAACGTGAAAATGTGAAAATAGTTGATATGAAACCTAACCTTATGAGTTATGACAATAATATGGAATACAGTAGGTACCTAATGTATAAATACTATTATTTATTGGCCATATCAATGACTTAATAATAGAACTTAACCTATAATTTATCACAAATGATAGTCTACTGGCTAAATATGTTGTAAATTATATTATATCAAACCAATTGATGCAAAAAATAATATAAAATATTCCAATACAGTAGTTATAGTTAGAAAAATTGTTTATGTATAATTTCTAGCTGTTAATTGACCATTCCACACAATTACCTAATCCTATTAAATTTTTCAACTAGTATTAAAATTATATTAATTTTTATAATTTAGATAGATAGATAAATTAATTCCAAATGAATAAAATAACATCATAAAGTTATTTACAACTAATAAAATGTATTAAATCCATATTATGATGTTTACAAATAATAATGTTAAATAATTCATAATATCTGGACTTTTTAACACTTGTTTGACGAACAAAATAAAAATAAGATTTTAATCATTAAAAGTACTTATGTCACTTTCCTGAATGCTTATTCTTTATATAAATGTAAGGCTACTTTTTTTACCACTTTCACTTTCATTTACTACTTAGTACCTTGTAAACACTATAGAAAATGAAATTTACATGTTCAAATAAAAGTGACATATTTTTTCATTACATATTGTATAACTAATTAAATGATTTTAAAATAGTTTCATAAAAAATAATACGCATAGAGATAGTCGCAATGCCGATGAAACTTAAAGTCGAAAATAGTTAATATAAAGAAAAAGTATAATAATTATGTTGCACTCACATATTTTATATGTATATCAAGTTGATATTATCAACTATATAAATTGGTATATAAAATTCGAATATTGTAACCTTTATTTTATACCTAACTACATGCAAAGATTAATTCATAAATCAACATTCTTTAAATTCCGTGTCTAATTATAATGTAATAATTACGATATGTATTACCTATTACTTACTACTTAAGTACTCAAGGTAGCCAATATTAGATAATATAAGTATTGATATAATGATATAAATATTATATTATATATATATACTATATATATTATATATATATAATATTATTATTATTATTTATACTTAGATAATATTATAATAACCTAGGCTGGAACATACGTTGTATTCAAGTGTGATTGAAAAGTATGATATAGTAGTATAGTCAAAAAGTTAAATACTTTACCAATAAGCTTAAAATATGGTAATAAAAAATAAAATATAACATTGAATAATGGAATGAAGAATGATAGTCACTTAATATACTAATAAAGAATAATAACTTTAAAACACAATATTATGACAAATATTATTTAAATTTTTTACATTAATAACAAAAAATTTTAAATTTTGAAATAAAGTGAATTTAAAATTTGTCAGATGGCATCATATTGATAAAATGTTTATACTCAATAGCGCTTGTTGAGATATGCAACTTACCGTCACATAAGTCATAAATAAGTTTAATATTGGTAACCCGTGATAAAGATATTGAAAAAAGTATAAAAAAAACTCAACCGCGTTATTAATTATTGGAACTGAACAGACAAACCGCTGGATCATGGAGTTCGCAATGTTTGCAAACGTTTACTATATTCGGCAAACAGACAGTCCGAATTACTCCGTTATAAAACGTTCCAACGTAAACCACTATACAATTTTCTCAGTATAAACCCTACATAATGTATATTAGGTGGAGGAATATTCTATACATGTTTATAATATTATCCATGGCCTATTGCCTGTAATATAATCATAATATGATTATATACTCTACGCTTTACTATTGATTATACACAGTATAATAGAATATGTATATTGTATAGTCAATTGTGTGTAGTAATTATTATTATGTGTATTATAATATGACTATGTATAGGTACATATTACATATTATCAGCTAATGACAATAATATTATGATCAATACTATTTGTATTCATGACCAATTTTTTTTTTTAATTGAGACAATATCGCAAAATAATATACGAAACATATTTGATTTTTGTGAGAAATGTTGTTTGTTCACATATATAGTTCACTTGATAAGCTATAGGGATAAAAACAATTCCCTAATTTCTCCTTAACATTATTTAATATTTACAAAAACACGCAAAAAACCTATTTTAGATTGCCAGAGGATTGAAGTTTTCTCTAAATGTACATAGAGCTGAAAAATAAATTACTAGGCATCATGTTTGATGTAAAAGTCCTTCTCTAGAAAGTAACTGGATTCGCGATAAAGTTACTGTTTAATAATAATAATAATTAGAGCAAGGCGATATTATAAGAGGCATTTATGAGGTTGCTGAAGTGTCGAAGAAAATTTCGCCACAATTATTGACCTGTAAAAAAAACCTCACCCATCGAATTCCTGCGCCATGGGCAAAGTACTACGTACTAAAAGTAATGTCGAATGCATTCTGAAAACCGGATGCTGTAGAAGAATAGGAATAGCGTGGGCTTTGGGAGTGTTCCATCACCGCGATACCATAAATGGCATTAAAAAAAAAATAAATAACCAACCCCCACGCAATGTTGGGCGACTCGTTTTTGCCGCAAATTTATTTCGTTTTACTCGACAGCAAGCCTCATATAATATATATATATATATATGTATATAAATATAATGACTGGACTACGATTTCGGTTAAACGGTCACTAACGTCATTAAACTCTTATCCTATTTACTGGTTCACAACTAACTAGTCACAGGTTTTGTGAATTCATATATATAATATATAATGTATACAAGGTACTATACCCACTGCAGAGTAATTACGTATTTATTTTGTATCCCCGTTTATATATGTATGTATGTATATATAGCCTAAAATAAAATGTTCTATAATATAGTGTCATATCAAGGATTGTTTTAGTGATATTAGCTAATAACTCACTACCCCCTAAATGTTAAATTTATAAAAACTAATTAATAAATACTTTATAATTTTAAATTTAAAACGTTTTATAGCCAGGAAAACTGGCACGCTGTTTAATCATGTGCTAATGTGTTATAGTAGATAACTAATATACTACAAAAATGTTGTTCATAGGTAATGAATAATATAAGATTATCTTTTATATATACTTTTAATCAATAATTCAAAACCCCAGTGAGATAACTTTGTTCAATAATTTACCCCATTATAACTACTAACTATATATATTTTTTTTTAATAGAGTTAACTATATAGGTACTAGTGGTGGGCATATCCGGATTTCACGGATTATCCGGAGTATCCGGATTATTCAAGTAAAATTATTATAGTAAAATTACTCAATGTTAACACGTTTGATGCAACAGAAATACTATTCCTACAAATATGTCTCCACTCTCCACTTGATATTTTTCGATAATTTTTATTTGATAATTGTAAAAGAACATGTTCGAGTAAACAATTATATCGATAACAATTATTGTTGTAAGATAAATTTAACTTATCTTCAAAAATCCTTTTTCAATAACCATCCGAAGGTCATGCAGTAAAGATTAATTAATTGGGTATACACTATACTTGTCTATTTGAAATGTATACATTTCGAACGATTATTATGATACGAACTTTGATATAATATAACATTTTTTTAAATTTTCATTATAATAAAATAATTTATTTTACCATACATTAAAAATATTTGTAAGTCTGAAGTCACATAAAAAGCAAATCCATAAATCCGGATAATTCGGGAAATCCGGATAAGAATTTGATTCAAATCCGGATTTGGATATCCGGATATTCGGATAATTCAATATTCGGATATTCGGATTTCATGCCCATCCCTAATAGGTACTTATAGGTACTATACAAATTATTCGATTACCTAAACTAATATATGTAATTTTATATTAAAATATACTGTATAACATTAATATAAGTATAGCATTATAACTATATACCATGTACTTAGCCACTAAGATACGCGGAGGCGTTATCAGGATTAATAGTTGAGGGCGATAGACGATTAGTTTAAAAATTTCGCCATCACTTGATCGTAGCCCCTAACCTCTATTAAATCACTCCAACAATATAATAATTAATAAACATTCCAATATCAAAAGTACAAGCCATGCTATAGGGTTATAAAAAAAGTTCACGAGGAATCTACCTATATATAGTGTACCTTGTATTGTAAAACTGTATACTTCAGCAGTAGGTACAATAATTTCATTGACTTTGATTATTATCGTGATAAGTAGTAACTGTTCTATATTCATAAGTAATCATATAAATCAAACCAAACTAGAAAGTTATAAGTACCTACCAACTTGTTATATTAAGGGTTATTTAACAAGCATGCATTGCAGTCTGCACCATATAATTAATTAATGTATTCATTCAAATTATGATTTTTGGAATTTTTAAGTGTACTTAAAGATAATATTTTCTAATACTTAATGTTTTATACCATTGTCATCTGGTGATATAATCTTCTTTTGTAATTGAGAATCTTGCTGTTTATTGTAAATAGCTACACAGATTATTATTTTGAAAATGTTGATGCACTTATTATCAAAGTCCAGCATTCTTGCTACGTATAGTTTAATAATCTAAAAACTTCTCATTCTGAATTCAATTTGTATATATAATAACATTTTCAAAAAATAGAAGTCTACTTAACAATTTACAGTAAAAATAGGCTATTCTCAATCATAGTGTAACAATTATAAATGTTTATATGTTACATATGACAACGTTACAATAATATATGATAGAATAAGTTTGTTATGACTATAAAACGCCACTCTTAAAATTACATTAAAAATCAAAAGTGATGCTTTAAAACATGGTCTTTATTATTTAAGTGCTTGAAATTTGTAAAAATTCAAATTTGAATAAATGCATAATTTAAGGGAGAATGACAGAAAGGTATTCATCGCCTTTGTTGAATCACTATATACCTATATCTAATTTATAATTTTAGATGTGTTTATGTATTAAATATAAGTACCTACTTACCTATACAAACAACATTCTAAATGTGATTTAACTATCAGAATATATAATATAACAAATGTAAATAATTGTTGAGCTACATAGCTATATTAGTTGTAACTTAAAGCTATAATAAAAAAAAAAAATATATATATATATATATATATAACAAATTATTTTTTTGGTTTTTTTATCAATTAGTTAATAACTCACATTTTCAAATTTCTAACTATTGTATTACATATTTATATTTTATTTAAAATTATTCTTAAGATGATTAATTATGTAAATAGTTTTTATGATAACTCAGCTTATATATAAGCATATTACTTATTTAATTACATACATACAAAAATATTTAAACCTATTGAAATGAATAGTACGTATTTAATATAGGAAGGTAACTATTATAATCTAATGTACAAAAACTAAATACTCGTAGGTACAAGTTTATTTATGTATATTTTTGTATAATATATTGTTGGCTTAAATATTAATCATATAATCAGCGTTAAAATTTAATTTTTTTGTTTTTAACATTCTAATAGTAGGCATTTGTATACTTTTGAGTAAATTGTAGATACATTTTGAATTGCTAACGCCTGACAATGATGTTATATATTAGGCACATACATTTTACCACTACCGTTGGATCAGGAATATTAGTCATGACTAAAATGTTATTTTTTAAAACAAAATTAACGATCTAAATACCTAATTGAGATGTAAAGCAATTTTTTTCTAAAAATAAACCAAATCAATGGTTGAAATAAAAAAATAATCAAACTGTTCTCATGAACATTAAGTGTTATAATGTATAATATGTTATATGTGACGAGATGGATAACTTCTTTTAAATTCTTACCATTATTATTTACACGATCGTGTTTCAATAAAACATATAACTTTACACCTTATAAAGTTTTATTATTCTTTAATATACATACTTAAAATGGCTATTACATACAATAAAACTGTACATGAAATTGGCTTAATGTCAAATCGACTCACTGAAAACAAAAATTACATCAATAGAATAAGTCGTTTGCATGAGAATTGTAGAGAAATTGTCGCCCACCAGACGGCATAATTCATTACTTTAGACATTATGACATGTTTGCCATTATTACACTGGTCGTCGGTAGGTCAAAAGCAGCTTAAAATTAAGATACTGACACGTACCGATTAAATTGAAAATTTCCTCTGGTTTAAAACGGAAGCTTACCAGTGTTTATTTGTAAACAATTCCATTACTGTTGCATATCTAAATGTAAAACTTTACTATAAAATGTAATAATCATAGGTTCTTATAGCTATAATATAGTAACATTCACAGAGAACGCATTGTCGTAGTGGTTTGCCACAAGCCTCACGTAACTTACTTGGGCGCAACATGTCGTGGAATTATTATTCATCGTGTTTGATTTTAATGCAGTGATAAATCAACAAATTTAAAACAAGAAGACTATGAACATTATGTATAGTTATGCTTATGATGTTTATTAATATTTAAATATGTCAAGTTAATCACAAGAATAACGAAAGGTTAAAATATTTATTTAAATTTTCATTATAGTATTAATAATACGAGATACCTACATGAACAACCTTCTATTAACCTTTCAGATTTTTAAAATAGGAATCTTATACGGTTGAAAGAAAATTTCAATTCCTTACTATAATAATATAATTACAGGTATCATAAAATATTTATTTGTTATTTCTCCATTTTTCAGTTGTCCCCCTCGTGTTAAAGATAACAATTAAAACATCACACAAATTACATCTTTAATATACCAACAAAATACAACAATCATTTTCAGTCCATTGATAAAGGCTTCATTACTTATAGAACATTATTTTTGAAAAACTGATAACAGACAAAAACTAATGAGAATAAATGAAAAACGCTACTGACTTCTTACTTTGCTCAAAAATTTAAAATATCGTTCTTGTTCTTACATAGATATTACTAGTACTTAACTCTGAATTTGTATTATATAATTGTCAATGGCATACCAATCTTCCAGAATTAATATCATAAACTACAACCACGTTAATAATTATCATGATAACTATTGTTTTATAATGGTTTATAGGTAGGTCAAATACTAAACATAATCGTAGGTGTGTAAGATGCATGGTATTGCGATGATTGACCCAGATGCAGTTTTAGTGTGGGCGCTGCAGCCGCGTGTATGTTGTGCGTTGTATTGGGAATATATTTTTTAATCATTTCATTATTCTTTACACAAGACAATAAAACAAACGTAAATTTAATTATCGTATATCAATGACACCACGTTGAATATAAAAGCAATATCGTCATATATTCAATAATGGTCGTGTCAAAACGTATTCGTTCTTTTCGCAAATTATAACCATAAGAAAATATCCTTATAAGTTATAAAAACTAAATTTTATGTGATACTATAATATTTTTTTCTCCCGTATTCTCATTATATCGACACAGGAAAACTGTAAATTATAGAGGGCCATCGTGTGAAATGTGAATAATATTATGTATTAGGTAGTAGCCTGCAGTAGGTACGCCTATAAAATATTATATTACTTTCGTTGTAATTTTATTATCTTATAAAATAAACATATTCATAATATTGTAAATCGATACCAAACATTATACAACTAATTTAAGCCAAACACTAATATTTTCAAAAAATAACAATATGCAATATAAATGTGCATTTTTTAACAACTGACGAAAATAAGTTAATTTTTGTAGTAATTTTTTTGCCATTCATAATGTCATTATTTTAGACCAATATGATGTAACATAAAATAGTAAAACTAGCACATATAAGCTTACTGAGAGAAAATTATTAATGTAAGCAGATTATTATTAACAGTGAAGTTATTTTGAAGTTTTAGAATAATATATAATAGCTTATTATTATTGTTCGACAAATTATTATAAATATAGACACAAGTACGTAACCTTACGCTCTTGAAGCGAATTATAGAAATATAACTTTTTTAAATACCAAACACATTTGTATTCGGACTACCAAGCTGCTACTTTACATTAGTATTATATTATAATGATACAGATCAATTAGCACAAACCAAAACCATGCAGTCAACTACAAAAATATAATAATGTTACAAATAACTGTACAAAACGAACAATTATTCATTAATATATCATATTTGTCTTTTGGCATACAAATTTTATTATTAAAAACCTAGAAATTAATATGATTTATTTTTACTTATTTAAAAAAGAAAAACTACAAGATTTATTTTTAAAATATCGTGTGACGTTTGACAATAACAATAAAAAAATAACGAATTGTTATGATAATAATACATAACACATAAACAATTGTGGATGGTAATATATTTATTACTTAATTATTGCCGGTGAGTAAGTATCTGAAGGACGGTCATATGAAATACTATACAAAATATGTAATTTCTATTAGGTATTGGTGAACTTCGATGACACACGCGACACGCGTCATTTCAACAAAACAAATTGATTTTTCTATTAAAACTAGGTACAGGATATCCATCAATGGTTTATTTTATTATTTTATGTTAAACGCAGTCATTAACGAGAAATTAAGTTAATAATTATTTTAAAATTATTTATATTACACTTGTGTAAAATATTGTGTATCAGGTAGAATCGTTGTCCATATATGGGTCGGGTGCCAAAGTCCAAATGAAACCGAAACTATACGGAATCTAAATATAAATTCAACGATGGTGCTTCTATATTTTTTTTCGTTTTATTTAACGCCCCACCCCGAAAATGGACCGAAGATATATACCCAAGGCGACTTTATAAATAAAAAAATGCCTTACCATAACCAGAGCTCGGGTTCTATCGTACAACAATATTCTACGCGCGCCCGGTGTAGTAGTGGGGGTGAGGGAGATGGAGCGAGAATAGGAGTGGTTATAAGGGGAAGGTGGGTGTTTTAAATATAGTACCATCGGTTTCAAACGGACGCCAAATACGGTGCAATCTCGAATTTCGTAGGAGTCGCTGTTCCGCGGGTAACTGCCGAGCCCGAAACTAACGTTCAGTGCGTTAGGCAGCCGGAATTGTACACATTATTACTAATATGTGTGCACGAAAAAATAACTTATTATAATTTTAATTTAATCAATCTTAAATATTTTTGAAAACTATCTAGTCAGTTTTTTTTTTTCGTGAACTCTAATCATTTATTTTGTCTTCGATAATTATTAATATTATTTTTACACTTTTATTTGGAAATAATATATTATTACTAAGTGTTGATTTCACAATTATTTTGGATTTAAGTACACGGTTTTGAGGTATTTATTCAATTTTGTTAATACAATTATTATTTATTACATGACTTTGATGTACCACCGGAATACTATGTGTTATAGATACTTGAGCAATTAGCTTAAAATTAATATAAATAATTGCATAGAAAATATATAGTATATTTAGTAAAGTATCGTGTATGTGTTTGTAACCATAAATTTATAAAACAATAAATCCAAAGTTTGTATTATAATGTTTTCCTTATAACCTTATTATTCAAATTCAATATTAATTAATCAAAATTAGATGAGAATATTATTATACAGCCTATCTATATTCACAGCATATAAAGATTAATACAAATAGTATTTTTTCGCTTATTGAGTAAAAAACAAAATATATTTAAATATTTAATACATTAACATGGAATAGGTTTAATTGATAGTCATGATATAAGCATTACGTATTTGCGTAAGAATGAATTGGTTTTTATATTCAATAACTGTAAATTGATAATATATAGGTAAATTTTAGCAAATAAAATAATACTGTAGGTATCTATACAGATTAGGTTAAATATTTATTAATTTTAATCCTCGTAAATATCTCTCTACTAACGTTTTAATGTAGTACGATATGTTAAATTACGTTAATTATCTTTTATTTAAAACGATCTTAGTATCAAATAAAAATTTGTCACTGCATATAATAAAATCCATAAAATTTCTGGTATGGTCACTAGTTTTGAATACAAAAATACAGTGTTGTACTCAATTAAAACGTTGGCTGTAAGCCGGAATCTTTTATTCATCTAAATATAAAAGTAATACTAGCATCTGATTAAAGATATAATGCTTTATAATCTGAACAAAGTTTTACTTTTGTATAACATAACATATCATTCTATGCCAAGTTTATTTATAAATAATCAAAATTCTGTATGCATAACAATCACACGTACTAGTTGTAGTATATCGTGTATGAGGAATGAGTAAATAGTTGAAATAAAAATAGTTTATAGCCAAAAATGGACCAAAGGATAGCCAGATAAGGTATCAAAAACGATTAAAATGTAGGCAATATATTTATTACTATTTTAATACACATAAGATAATAATACATTATTAAAATAAGTTAGGCTCGGTCTGAATTGAAAATGAGGAAAATATCTAAAATACGAATAAGAATGGTTAAATTTCACTTATCATTAGTTATAATAGCAATGTATAATGCAGTGTGTATGTGGTTTTTTTTTTCAATAATATTTTTCCTTCGTACAGTTATGCTAAAAAAATATCAGAAATATACTTGCCTACCTAGTACCCTAATAATGTAACCATGTTTAAAAAAATCATCTAATATCAAGCCATTTGAAAAAAAAACTCTAAAAAATGAATGTAAAGTTGTAAAGATAATCTTTTTATCTAATCGATTACTTTGGCCACAATGTAGTATTTGATTCAATATTTATTCAGTATTCAA
Organism: Diuraphis noxia; assembly: GCF_037042655.1. NCBI lineage: Eukaryota > Metazoa > Arthropoda > Insecta > Hemiptera > Aphididae > Diuraphis > Diuraphis noxia. Next base: position 54,746,159 of record NW_028301712.1, read on the forward strand.
TAGATATGACGTTTCATTCATCAGATCCAAAAATGTTGGAAAAAATACTGACCTATATGTAATTTTATTTTAAGTAAAATTATCATTAGAGTATAAAAATCGTCGAGGAACACTTAATTACACAATTGTTGCTATTAAATCCCTATTAGTTTATATAACAATTCAATTAAAATATGTTTTATATTTTACTAATGTAAATTAACATTTAAGTAATTGTGAAACACAAAATATTATACAATATATAACATAGGTACCAATTACTTATTTTCAGCCACATACATACATTATACCAGCATATATAGCATATGTATTATGTGCATAGGTTTGCTTACATTTACATGGATCATTAAATAAGTATTTAGGTAATTTTGCATTTCCAACTTAATAATCAATCATATTATTATTTTTTTTTTTTATCGCATCAAAGTATAATACATCCTTTTCACTCCTCACCTCCTCACTCTTCTATTTGTATGAGTAGGTGACTTTCGAAAAATTGTTTAAAATCAGTTTCCCTAAAAATGTATAAAAATTAATAAACTAATCTTCATTATCAAATTAATTTTAAAAAATAATATTATTCACCAAAATGTAAGCACGAAAAGTTGTATTTATAATTACCTCTTACCTGTTTAAGCTTTTAATAAATCCAAAAAATATTAAATTTTATCATTTTATGTTCTAAACAAAATCTATAATTATTAATTAGAGATATAAATGATTCGATTAACCACTCATCAATTGACAATAAAACATGTATAAAAAAATGTAAACAAAAAAAATGTACATGCCTACTTTAATTTAGCATTAATATAAAGTAAAAGTTTAATTACCTTAATATAGATATTTTAATTGCGCGTAGATAATTGTCTTTTATTTAAATAATTTGTGTTGTGTAAGCTACATAGTAGATTTTTAAAATTCATTTTCAAACTTTTTATGATTCCAACAAACTTTTTTTCCCGGTTCAACCGACGACGCCGCGGGAATTGCTTTTGCATTACTGCCGCGACATATGATTCCAACAAACAAAATTCACCTACAATAACTGTACTTTTAAAAATGTAATTAATTGAATAATATAAATTTTACAAACATAATAAAACTATAAAAAATACTTTAACACGCGGCCAATCTTTGTCAGATTTGCATAATAATTTTATTTCATCCGATTTCATGATTGTATAACAACACATTAAAACAAGGTTGAAACCAATTAATAATACTTTAATACTTATTACATAATTTCATAATGTATTGTATATTTGTATATTATCATATTGTATTATTACTTGCAATAAATTTATAAATAATAATTACATCAACAAACTATAAACAACATTTTTTTTAAAGCATGTTTAACGACTTTCGATGTACAAATAAAATAACCCTTAAAATACCTTAATTAGATATTTTTACTAGAATTTCAATCATAATTTATGGTCGGTTTTATTTGATTCTTACTATCCGAGAGGATTATAGATATAAAAATGAATATACGTATTTATACATACGGTATAGTATTTTATATTATATCTTTATTTATATGTACATAATATATGAGTAAAGCAATAAGGGCAATAAGGCTTTTTGTAGGTGTTACATACTACTACTAACACAGTTCATGTAGGTGTAACTTGCTCAAATTGACAGCAATATTATTCATTTAAGTAAGAAATATCAATCTAAATTTCATCAATACTAAGCCATTACAGTAAAACTATTTTAAAACTATTAATTATCATAGGTAAACCAGTTGTTTATGATGTATTTATGATTGGGTTTTTAACATGTTAAAAACAAACTCACAATTTATTATTGCACGGTAAATGCCTATTGGCTGTTTAATTACTATTACAATATATTCAAATGATACTTTCATTTTATTTTGATTAAGATGCTGTACCATCTGTGTTGGTCACATGATTTTCGAGATTAATTTATATAATTACACTTAGTAATAATAATAATAAGAAAACATTCATTTTTACGTTGTAATATTATAATAATGTTATGTGTACAGTGTACATGCACTCATGACAGGTACCTAGATAGGTACTTGTTAATTAAGCGGTGTAAAATATTATAATCACTTCTATTTGAACAAGAAATTTAACAAATATTGTCGTGAATGGTGTTTGCAAACAACGTAGGACGGTAGCCGGTAGGTTACACCTATATTCTAGATCATAATAATTTTACAATATTAAAATCTATAATATTGATCATGGAAAGGTCATAAGGCACTCATAACTAATAAATTTTAACATTTCATACCGAAACGGTTAAAATGATAATTATAATGGGTCAACAGAAACTGGACAGCGTAGTTTTTCTACTTTGTTTTTGCGTAAGCTTTCTGACAAATCACTTGGTGGCCTGTACTACCTGTTAACGTCGTATGCATATTATTGTATTATATTATTTCGCTATAACATCCGTCAATGTTATTAGTGGCGGGAGAAAAACTCGGTCGAGAGCGATATAATAACATTGTCGTAGGTGTTCCCGCGCGTGTGTGCGTACCATTCACTGACCGGTTCTCGTTTTGTATGAATGAGAAATGTCGGTAAACAACAATATTGAAATAATTATTTAATATTTATATTATTCATTCTCAAATAATCCACGAGCTGTAAAAGGTACACGCTGCTGCACGACGACCATATTATAGGTGTGTTGTATGCCAAAATAAAACCCGTTTCCGAGCACCTGAAATATATTGTTCCGTAAAACACGGACAACGATGAAATCATGAAGATTATTACGACGTAACCATTATAATATTGTATCAATATCACTGCAGTGGCGGCTCGAAGGAAGTGTATTTGAATCATGCGATTCAAACAAATATTAATGGGTGGGTGGGTGGGTATTATGCTTGGAAAAGGTAGACTGGACCTTTTTTGCAGGTTGGTAATTTAAATATTAAATTATAAATAATAAATAATATATAGTCGTAATGTGTACTAAGCAGATAATGTATCTACAGTAATAAGTAATAACTAATAACTATATTTTAGGGTGGGTGGTGTAAAAATATTAAACGTGATTCGAGGGAAAAAAAGTTCAAGCCACCACTGAATATCAGTATTATTATCACTGCCAGACTTGTACCAAGAACGTTATATTCGGACACTATGTACCCTACCTATACATCAAATGTTGGAACAGTCATAGATTAGGTACTTTTTACATAACATTGAGCCATAGAAGTCTTTAAGGCCTAGGGGTGTGAAATTTTTTTACAAATTAAATCCTTATAATATGCTCTTTTATTCTATTGATCGTTATCATTTACCACCTGTAAAGTGTAAATTATAATATTTGTATACCCGCCTTCGACCACGCACAAGACACAATCCGCTAAAAATTATGATTAGCCATTTTTTTTTTTTTTTTTTTTAATAAATTTAATTCTATCGGTTTGTTGCATAGGTACATAATATTATGTATGAAAAACATTAAAAGTGCTCAACATCTATACTGAAAAAAAAAACTAGAAAAAGTTTAAAAATTAAGGATCTATCATTTTTAGGCATAGATGATCGACATATCGTGTGCCGTGCTTCACGCTTAATACAAGTTTATTAGTTAATATACATCTGATATTAATATATAGAATGAACATCGAACTATTTTTTGATCATAAATATTAAATACAGGCATATACCTTTTGAAGATTCTCTATTACATTTTATAAATAGCATTTTTATCATAAATATATTGCATATAATATGTAAACGTAACTAGAGAATTAAATCAAAATACATACATTATGTACCTATTACCGATACACAATATATTATAATTTATAATTTATAAGTATACAACAAATATTATAAAAAACAAAGCTTAAGTTTATTTTAAAATTCAAACATTAATTTGGTGTATTTTTTATTTACTTAACCATTAAATGCTTAATAATTTTTTTTTTTAATAAAAGTTAAAACACTTAAATCATAATCATACCATTGATTATAATTTATAATTGCAAAATGTAGATATAATATAATATATAGCCATATCAACTTACAAAACAACAATATATAACATAAAAATGTCTGCCCCTATGATAAAAAATTATGTATGTGTCGCATGTGCTTTTAGGTACTTGTAGGTACTAATGTACTTATACAATATTAGATGCTAGTATGTTGATGAATAGTTCCCACCAGTTCCTGGTTTTTGAACAGGAAAAAAAAGATACAATATATTAATGTAAAATCTAAATAACTTTATTTAAATATTAAAAGAATAAACTTTGCAGTAAACTAACCTTTTCTATCTCACTTATTATTTATCAATTTGTGTTTTATTTTTTGAAGTACGTAGGTAATTAAAACCGATGCACTTTTTTGTCGTTTAAATATTTAATTAGGTACATCTGTAGCCTGTAGGAACTTTTATATGTCAAAACTAAACATCTACACATTAAGTATAGACAATATAGTGCCCATTAAAAATTAATTATATATCTATAATGAATAATAATGATATAATATCTATATAGATTATAATATCTATATTTCAACTATTTTTAGAATTTAAAACTGAATTTTTAAAATTTTGTATTTTAAAGTTTTAGAAATTTAATTAGAATTTTAACTTATAGGAAAAATAACTCCCTTGGCTATATAAAATAAAACTATTTTTTTAAATAAATATCGCTCAACCAATCAATATACATATATAAATAAATATATTATGTATAAATTCGATAAACACCAATTCAATAAGCTAATTTAAAATATTCAAGACCATTAACAAACTGAGGTAATTTTATCCATATTTTAAAAAGATTTTAGTTATCTACGTATATAATATGATGGTTCCTATCACATAATAGATAAAACAGTATAACAACAAAAGCCAGTGGATTTTTGGATAAAACAAATTAACAAACATATAAATCATAATAATTATTGTCATTACAAGAAAATAAATTATTACGTTAATAATAATTAGTAGTGTAATATTAATATTTTTGTTTTCAGATGCAGGGAATTGGTATTAAAACACAAGACCATGGAATTTTACCTGCGAGTAAAGACATTGTAAAGTGAGTAATTTAAAGGTATATAAATATAAAATGTACCTATACCTATATTAGTCCAAGAAATTATTGTACATTGTACCTACTACCTACGTCCTACCTACATACAAAAATATATTAATTGATGATACCTATGTGATGTATTAATCAATTAATTCAAAGTTGCTTTTTCGCGACTAAAAATTTTTAAATAAGCACATCAAACTTTCCATCGTAATCCTGTAATCCTTGTAATACTCGAGAAACAGTCAACCTAGGTTTTCATCGGGTCGAAAATGATGATTTATGTGGGCATGAGCCTTACAAAATATGTAATTTACTATGTCTAAATCACTGAAATGTTTTCACACTGATAATACATTAAGATGACGCTACACAACCATTTGTTGTCTCTGTCTTACAAGTATATAACAAGGCAAATTTACCTACAGCAAATCAGTTTTAGTTCTGTTAGTTAAAAAAAAATAGAGTGGATCCGACCTTTTATGAATGTGTACATGTTCCTATGTGAATATTTTTCTATAATACAATTTTGTAGTGAGTGATGTGTAAGCGCATAGATTAAAATTGCTCATAACTCACTTAAAAACTAAATTATCGTAGAAAAACTAACGTACAAACACAGATAATGTTCTTACCATCAAGTTGCATAATAGGCCAATTCACTCAAATTTTTAAACTAATGTAATTAAACGTGATCTGCTAAGCGTAAATTTGATATGTAACGCACTTGTGAGACGTAGACAACAAATATGTTTTATGACGTGTGTAGGCGTCCTCTTAAGACAAAGTCTCTAACACGCAATCGTGAATAACGACGTGAAATCGGGTTCATCGAAAATCGGTAAACATTCTAGTGGCACGTAAGACTTCCGATTCTCAATGATTCTGTTGCCACTCACCAGTACGTAACAATGTTGAACAGTGAATATTTACGATAAGATTCAGGCGAAATAAGTCTCACAGTTAGTCGGCCCGTTTACGAATTTGCAGCAAATCCCATTACTTCCGCCCCGACAAAAGATTTCGTCTGTTTCCAAAATATTAGACAAACCGAGCGCAGCGCATCAAGACGCACATCCGTGTCCAACTCTCCAATGATTGTATTTAGCCATTTAGGGTTAGAGCAAAGTTAAAACATAAATCATACCTACTGATGTATGGCAATATTATAATAATCAGTGTTGGGTAGTATCAAAGATACAATCTTGTACCTCGTATAGGGTAAAGTGATTCACGATATTAAAGTATCAACTATCAAGTATTATGGATTATGATACTTTTTTTTTTTAATATCATACCATTCATACCCAATCCTGATTATAGTTTATCGCAAACGATTTTATTTTTATAGTCTAATCTTGTAATTATTGTTGTACGATGAAACCATTAAAAACATATTTTTTCAAAACGTTTTCCTATTTATTTATTTTTTCTTTTATTGCCCGTCTCGTGTATCAGTACGTTAAACTTGACACGATGGATTGTTTAAGAATATTAAGATAAAAAATCATTACTTCGTCGGTATAATGTAAAATCATAAAATATTAACTACTATAAAAATTAATAGCACGTACAAAACGTATACGGCAGCGCCATCTAGCGAGTTAGAAAGTGACATACGGCCGTCAAAAATAGAGTGAGTCTTCGCGGGTATTTCTTTGTTCAAAATGACGACAGTAGATAGCGCTGCAATTACCGTTCAGACAAGTCGATTGAATAATAAAAACGACAACAGTCGTAAGTCATCGTCATTTCGAACCACGAACTTCGTTTGTACATTGACAAAAAAATAAATAAATAATATATTTAAATATAATATCTCAGTTCGCGTTTCAAACCGACACGACTGTCAGTGGATCGAAGGTGAAGGTCTATGGGTAGGAACTTATCTTGAAAAAAAAAAACATATTGACGATACTACGTGGTAATCACTATTGAACAACTTTTAGGCGCATTGTCGATGTTATAGGGCAACAGTAGATGAGTGGTAACTAGTAAGACAGAACGATGGCTAATACATTAATACCTAAACAAAGACAGTGATGACTTCGTATATTATATAAGTATTTAGATGAGTCGTTAAAAAACTTTTTGTCTACAAAAATAAAGACGTTAATATTTTTTATTTTATTTATTTATTTATTTCGGCAAAATCAATATCATTATTTCAATACAATAATCAAATTTCAAAAGTTAAATTATTTCAATAATAGTGATAAGAGCTGATACGTATACCAACTGAGCAAGCTCGTTTCTGGTATACGGAGTTCCTATACATATTACTTATATAGTTATATAATATAATAAAATAAAATGTCATGAAGTGTCTTATAAAATTGAGAATGATGTATTTTACTTCTCTAAATAAACATTATCTTATAATTATATAACTAAACGATACTAATAGATAATCATTTATATTTACACATAGATACTTTTTAATAATTGATTTTTACACACATTCTCATCTAGGTCATTTACTATTTTAGTAATTATATTTTTTATACGATTTTTGTTAATTATATTTTTTACATTGGTTTTATTAGACTGATTTTCACATTCATACTTTATTTGACTCTTTACATCATTTCATAAATTGTTGAATATAGTTTTGACCATATAATCGGGAGCACTTTTTGTACTGGATAATGATATATAATGTAATTTTATGTTATTACCTGTTCTACTGTCTATTATATCTGTAGTATTAAGTATCTGCATTTGAATTGTTTTTATAAGTGTTTGATAGTATATTGTTAGTGGTTAATTGCCGTCTATTACTCAGATAACTAGAAAACCAATTAAGTGTAATAGAATCGAAACCTAATTCTTTTAACTTATGTAGTAATAATTGTCTACTAATTGAATCGAAAGCTTTTTCTAAGCCTAGAAACGAAATTAGTATTTTCTTTTTATTGTCCCTCTTGTTATGTAAAAAATTTGTTAAATCTATTAAAGTCTCCTCTGTTCCTATGTTCCTTCTAAACCCATATTGTCCTTCAAATATTATTTTATCACTTTCTAGATATTCTAAGAGTTGGTGTTTTATTATTTTTCAAGGATTTTGGCTATACTACCTACTAAAGAGATGGGTCTATAATTTAAAAAATCAGTTTTACCTCCGCTTTTATGTATTGGTGGTACAATTTTAGCCATCTTCAATTCATCAGGTACTATACCGTTGACTATACTACAATTAATTATATGAACGATAGGTGGGATCACATTGTCTCCTATTTGTTTGATAAAGAGAGCTGTATAACCATCCGGACCTAGTGCTGAGTTGTTATTCAATTTATTTAATATATTTATGACTTCATTACTACCGATGGCATTTAATTTAAATAAAAGATTAATTTTAATCCTATGGAGCCGTGAATCGGGGAATATTCACAACAGTCTCATATTTATCCTCCGAAATCCAAATTAATTGTAACTGTAGGATACATAGTAAAACGTACCAATCCAAATTAAAAATAAACTATCTATAATTTATTTGTGTGCTAATCAGAGAATAAATGTAAAAAAGTGATACTAATTTATTGTCAGTATATTATAGCTATAGGTAGACCTATTGTACGACTTGAAATAAGAGTTACTCGTAGATGGTTTCTATCTTTTAAAATGTTCAAAATATTTCGTAGAAGTTCGATTTCCACTTGATAACTAATATTTAAAATATTCTAATCCGTGCGCAAAACCATACGTAAAAAGAAACCTACTAATTTATTAACCATTGGTGGTAATATTTTCTTGGTCGTTGTTAATCACTGTCGCGTGCAACTATTATATTATGTATATTATAAATGGATAATGACAAACATTTCAACTGTCGGACGTGTAATGACGTAGATAGTGACTGTATACCCACATAAACGAATGATCGACGAATTCATATCACAATGCTCAATACCCTATGTCCAATAATAATAATAATATATATTAATGATCAATATTGTGAAAATACGACTTGGGCCGTAGGTATTGATGATATTATTAATGTTAATATTCGAGTTAATTTTTTGTTGATTGTTTGTTAATGGAGTTGAAGGGGCAACAATGGAAATGGTGTGATGATAATATAAACTATTCGAAACGCACCAGTTAGATTAATTTTTTATAAAAACCGTTCTATGAGTTGAGGAACTCGAGAATCCGTGAAACATTTAATTTTGTTTGTTAGAAATTGGAACCTACATATACATTCTGTCTCAAGGCAACATTTATGACGTTAGTGAATGTTTTACAACTTTCTGTAATTGTAAATAGAATAATGTGTTTTATGAAATATTTATTTCTATTATCTTATACATTTTTCTGTTGGAGTTTCAGATTAATATTTGTTTTTTACAATGCAAAGTTGATTTTTTTTCAAACTTCATTGATTATTGCCTATTAAGATTCTTTAGGATATTAACGTTATTATACTTTTTTCGTTGTTTGTAATTTTTTGAAAACGATTTTAGTTGAAAATGTTTATTTTTTAAATTGCATTACAAATTGGCCGAAAAAAACAATTTTTTTCTTTTTAAATCGTCTGAATACGATTTAAACATTAAATTAATTTGTCAACTCAAGGGATTCTACATCGTTCAATTACTTGTTTCGACATACCAAGTACGATTTCAATACCCTGCTAAAAACTAAATAATATTCCTTTTTAGTAGATACACCTAATGTCCTTCGCTGATGTATATTAGTTCATACTTCATAGTATATACTTTATACATAATATCGAATATCCAGTATCGACCGATTAAAGAGAGGTGAACTGTATGGTACATAATCTAAATTGTAACAATAATGCATATATTATTTTGTTACTTAATATTATTTTTGTACGGTTTTTCATGCCAATTTCGAAATCTCAATGATTTATGTTCTTAAAACAACATTCAAATCGTACAGTTTTGACATTTTTCGCGGAATTTTTAACGAGATAATAGTCCAAGTTTTCGTACAATAAATTTAATGTTGATATTTTAATATTAGACACACACGTGCTCTTATATAAATTGCAAGTACCAATGTATAGATATAATGTTACGAAATTAGATTTATTAATACAACAGTATATTATTAATAAATTAATACAAACTCGGAAAACAAAATATTCCAGTGCGGGTCATCGACACCGTCTGCGAACGGCCATTGGTATTTGAGTATTTCCCCGTATTTCGACAATCAGCCAAAGTCGTTTACTCGTTTACGAACACTTTTATAATATTATATACATATTATTTTAAACCATATCTGTATACAGTGTACACGTGATAACTATAATGCGTTTATTATTATTATTATTATTATATAATATTGTGTACGTATAGAAATCGCGTTCATGATATTAATAAATCGTGGAAAGACATAATGTTGATATGAATAAAACGATATGTCTAAATCTAATATTATCTGATCTGAATATCATCAGATGTCTGTATCCTGTGACTCTGTGTGCATCACAGAGTAAAGACGCGCATGTCTATCTACTAGGATAGTGCAATTAGGTCACAGTACATTTCTGGAATGTATAAAACATCCGGTTTCCGAAACGCGACGTTTGTGGACAATGTTATATTGATCATTTTCACGGAAAACATAGATTTTTATTTTTTTTGGACCGTTTTCCGGCCAAATATAACAAATCAAAACCTATGCCAAGTTGATTGTTTGCAAAAAAATTAATTTAATTTTCTCTCCTACTCGACGAATCTAATATGTTAAATATTTTATTATTTTTCGCGACATAAATCATTCGTCATAATAAGATCGCTTGTTCGGAGTTTGCTAATCTAAAGATAAAAAACAAAAATGTTCGTTTATACTAAATGTCTATTTATTATTATTATTATTATTATTATTTATTATTATCTATTTATTTATCTATTCAGACATTTATGCCTGTAACCTGTATACCGCATACGTAATAAAGCGTTTTAATTACGAACCCGATGTCCTATGACCGTCTAGTCTTAAAACATTTTCTCTCTAACCTCCTGTATTTATCACTGAACACCCAAGTATTGTATAACGACTTTTTTTCACAACTCAATGCCCGTCTGTTCTGTACCGGAAGCGGGGTCGAATGCGGGTGAGATTCCAACGGTCATTTAGCTCTTATATTATAACAATGAGTATAAACATATTAGTTTCTTTTTTGTGTGTTCTACGAGCGTATGCACAACTTAACCATCAACATTTTTGCGATGTTCCTTTATTTGAAAATGTGTCTTTTAATAGACAATCGATAAACAGTAACACTATATTTAATGTAAAATAAAAATAAATAGTAACAGAAGTTGAATAGCTGTGAGTCATCGATGAGCGCGCGTATACACACTAGGTCGAGTCCATGGTTCAATATTTCTATTTTACTTTATTCTATAATATATAACTATATTATTATAACACTAGTCTGGTACCTTGTACCTAGTTACAATGCTACAATGTAGTTTAGACTTTTGGATGTCTGTGTAAGAAAATTATTAAAATACAACAATTAATGTATCTACATTCTACATCTTACGATATTTTCGTTTTTAGAACCGACAAGTTCTTTTACGTGTTCTTATGGTTAAATACATTTAATTGTAAGCGATACGTATTATTGATTTTCGGGGTCAAAGATATATTATTAATTAATCATTAATTTTACGTTTTTACTTAAGAGTAATACATTAATACAAATGAGTAGGACAAAAAATATTTTATCTGAAAATAAAGCGGACCAACGAAACACTTTTTTAAATTTATCATTTTCGTGTTTTTTTACAAACCACAATAACTAGATAAACTGAACAGTTTGTACTCCTAAATCACAGTTATCTTCACTCACTAATTATGTAATTCTATTTCAATAATTATTGTGAACAAAAAAAATATTTTAAAAAAGTGTATTAAAAACTAATAAGTACTAGGTAGGTATTAATTAGTTAGCTGTAAAATAAATAACATAATCTAATCTATTCAATACGTTAAAATATGAAATCAATAATTATTAATATAATAAGTATAATGTAAAGTACTCTTACCTACTTTAAACTTTTAGTTAGGTAATATATGCAATTTTATAATTTCAAAGTAAATAAACTATAAAGAATTTAATACCTATTTAATATTGAATTAGGTATCAAAAACTAATAGTAATAAATTTAACATTGAAATTAATAATATAACATAATATGTAGTATGTACAATGTATAAATTGATGATCATTAAAATTGTCACAAGCATATGATTAATTATTATACATTACATCATCATAGTCCAAAATTTTTATGGCTAAATAAATCAAACATTAAAACAGCAAAAAAATTTTCTTGAATGTTTAAATATACAAAATACAACACTTGAGTCTTTTATGCATTTAAATTTGTGATTATTATGGCTCAAAATAATTCTAGCCAACATAATATTATATACAATGTTTGATTAAACGATAAGTACTCTTAATACCAAATACAATAGGTATTTTGATTATAATATTATTTTAGTTCTCCTTAGGGCTTAGGACTTCCAATAATACGATTTATTTATTAGTCAACTATAGTAATTATGTAATTAGTGTTGTAATAATTCCATCATGTTTAATTTAAACTTTTAGAAATCATTGTCTCGTTTAAAAACAGGGCAATTGATTTAATGTACTAAAATTATTAATCGAATAATGACTCATTTAAATTCGAAAAATAAACATTCATGGAATATAATATAGTTATTTGGTACGTATAAATTCGGACTAGACTTTGTCATGTTAACCCTGAATAATATATAATAATCTATACATTTTGATGATGAAGTGAAGTAAAATATTATTAAACAAATATAAAGTAGTAATAAGTTAATTTAATTTGAATATTATATTTGACATTTTATAAGATGGGTCCAGACATACAGTGGTCGGTCCAATTATTTTGTCTTGACGGTGCCACTCGATGGAAAAGTAATTCAAATGCATTTTACCTCTACTAATATCGCCGTGGCGCTACATTATGTAAACAGTTTTGAATGAAAGAGAATATTTTTATATTGTACTTAAGAGGACGTAATAATACCCGCATGTGTTGTCTCCGTCTTACAAGTGCGTAACATAACCAATATTACGCTCAGCAAAACACAATAGCTCTGTTAGTTTAAAATTTAGAGTGAATTGACCTTTAATAAAATTTAAAGTTAAGATTTTTAATTAGAAAACCTCATAGGCTTTATATCAAATTTTAATTTTAAAGCGAGTTATAAGTATTTTAAGATGTAAAAAGTTTTTACAATTTAAAATTTTAAGATATTCATAACTCGCTTTAAAATTAAAATATGATAAAAAATTAAAAATCCTATGAGGTTTTCTAATTAATAATCTTACCTTACAATTTTATTAAAGCCTAAAGGTGAATTCACTCTAAATTTTAAACTAACAGAGCTATATACGTGTTTTGCTGAGCGTAAAATTGGTTATGTTACGCACTTGTAAGACGGAGAAAACACATGCGGTTATCACGTCCTCTTAAGACGTAATATACTAGACGTTATAAGACTTAGGAGAGTAATATATTTAAAAAAAAATAGCAATAAACTAAGTATAATGACAACAGAATTGCTCAATAAAATACTCAATTTTGCAAGCTTTAATATTTCAATAATGTTTTTTTATTTATGAAAAGTTATCATTTAATTTTCTTTATAGAAATCGGCGTAAATCTCGATGGAAGCTTAAATTTCATCATCAAGCATTACCTCCAGAGTATTTGAATCATTATGAAGCATCCATGATGTCTCCTGAACCAACTCCAGTGATTTCATCATCTCCTACACCTGTCCTTTTCACGGGAAATACCAAATCGAAACTGCCACCGGAAGCTCAAACTAGTGTCCGTTTTGATGATCTACCATACATGGGAGAGATGACATTAGACAATGCAAAACCACGGAGAGGACGCAAACCAAAAAAGGTAAAAATTATTCATATTATGAAAATATGTATACCTACAGAAGGATAGGAACTCGTTCAAAATTTAATTATCATACATCGAAATACCTGTTTAAATAAATATCATGGTTTGTAGTGTAAAATTAAAAAATTATAATCATACAAAAAGTAAAAGCTTACAAAATGATATCGTTGAGAAATAGCAAAAGTATATTGTAGTTGAGTATGATAATGTTTTCAAACTATATGTATAAAAATATTTCCGTATTCGATTATAAATTTCAAAATAATTAGTATTTACTATATTAAAAGTATCATTCATCAGTAATCAGTATGTATGTTAAAAAATCCATAAGTATAATTTTACTTTTACTGAGCATTGATATTGGATACATAAATATTATTATAACGTATAATAATATGTAACTTATTATTATTATTTTAATCTTCTTAAAAACGTATGCGTGTTATCTTATCAGACTGCACTAGACACTATCAAATATAAAATATAAAGTATAAACACGTTAACATTATACAATCAGTGTTATAAAACACCTTATAAACACGAGACTTTGTAATTAATTAATTCACTTTTATGTTTAAATACTACATTGTAGATTTTGAAAAATGTTATCTATATAGTTTGACAATAACGTGATAATAAGGTGAAAATATTAAACAGAAAATAATATACCTAAACATCAAATAAATCTAAAGAATGTAAATGCATTCCACAAACTTATGAATAGAAGGTCTCGATTATAGATATACATTATACATTGTATGTGAACAGTAAGATTTAATATATCAATTAATAATCATGGAACATGCAAACATTTATTTGTATAATTTTATTGTATTACCTAATCAGATATTTTAATTTTATTGTAGGCTGATATATGTCACTTGATATATAAAAACTACGGGACAACTGTCGTAGAAGAACCTTTGAACCTATGCGTCAGAGATCAGATATCATCGCTAAATGATTTTCAGCTTCCTGGTTCTACCAGTATCCAAGAATCAATAAATCTTCAATCAAAAGACTCCAAACGTAAGAGCAAAAAGTCACTGGCCAGAGAGCGTTTGGAAAAAACGTTCAAAGAAAAAGGTTTCTTGATACAGACACAACAATTGGAATCCGCACAAGGAGCCACGTACTGTAAATTTAGACAGTTAAGGAAGTTTACACGGTATCTGTTTAGAAGTTGGAAACATCATTTACCTGGTGACGTCGTAGACAACGGTGTCAATAGTCAAATAACCTGAATTTTCTACAAATTAAATAATATGATTTATGAGTGTTGTTTCTATGAGTTTCTTAAAACTCAATACACGAACGAGTGTGAAAAATGAATATCTAAGTGTTTAGAAGCAAATTTAATATCAATGTGTTAAGACACAATTTAATAATTTATTGGAGACAAAGAAGTGATATTGGTGAGTGTTACTATACAATTTTGAAAAAGAAAAACGTATTTGCCAAGGGAAAACATCGAATATAAAATAAGTCCAAATTACGTTAAAATATAAACAAAACACGAACATAAGCAAAACGCTAACATAAGCAAAATTAACTTTTATATTTGTTTTATGAAATCTTGTCTTCATCTAATATTCCTTAATAGGAATCGTTAACTCATGTACTTTAATTTACATCAATTATTAATATCATCATAATTTTTAACGAAGAAAATAATTAAAAATTTGGCGAAAAAATAACAATATTGAAAAAGAGACTATCCATCATCAAATGAGTTTTAACTATTCTTAAATTCTTATGATTCACGAATCAGTAACGTGGTGGCGTCGTGGTGGTGAAAATGAAGATTTTCAATTCATATTTTCACTCCCTAAAATACATTTATGTACGGCCAATGTTCCGAATGGTGACTTTAATATAAGTTACAGCGTTTCACAATACTATTTTAAAAACCACTTTCAGTACAAACGTAAACTTTATGATATTACATTGTAAGGAATGACGAAATAAGAATAAAATCTATAGTAATAGTCTACATACTCTTAAGTCGTATTTTAATTGTTACTCTTTTTTTAATATGACTTTGTGAGATTAAATTTTCATAATAATTTATTTTAACACTGTTTCCAAAATTATTAGTCATGTCCTTAATATTCTGTTGTCTTGTGTCATATTATACAACAATAGGTACGTAATACGTATTTATAATTTTTAAATCGTATTTCTTGAATAAAACGTTTAAAAAAATACCAACCATCTTAACACATAACAGATGTATAATTAAACTAGGTAAAATATATACATATATTGGTATGATATTAGTTTTCAAAATATTAAAACCTAAGTACCTTTGTTATTTATAATAAAAATAATTTATAAAAATTTTAAAACATTTATTTACTAAATAATTAGTAATTACATAATATGAATTCAACCTTAAAAAATGTTTGTGTGATATAATAATATTTTATACTTTCATTTTTCCATGTTTAAAATCATACTATAATTTACATTATATAATATTTGTCTTTATGATATACCTTAATTATTGTTTACTTTGAAATTCGAGGATTTTAATATCAAACTATTTGAAAACTGCAATTTTATTTTTTAGTGTTTTTATTTAGTTATATAATTATATAATTTTGTACTCAAATAGTATGATATTAAAATTCTTGAATTTGAAAGTTAAGTAGGTATATAAAGAAAATATTTATATATGTATATTGTATAAGGTAGGTTCTTGTAATTTGTATACCATATATATAAAAGGATACTCGTTATATTTAATAATTACCAGCTTAGATTATACTCATAGATGATTAACTATTAATTTATAATTCAATATCATTGATTGTATTAAAATTAAGGAATCATTATGCTCCAAATATATTATTTCTGTAACAATAATGCTCTAGCTGCAGTATGTATTAAATAGCCTGATGTAGGACACAAAACTCAAAATCAATAAAACCATTTTATTTCTTATTTACTAGGTTTGTATAATTTTAGTTAATTTTCAAATATGAAATGTAATATTATATATTGATGGACTAACACATTATATACATTTATCTGTGGACTGTGATAAGTAAGGTTCTATTGGTGCTAAACCACGAATAAAAATGTTATATAATATGTTGACAAATATTTTAGTACCTACTATACCTATTGTGTATGAACACTGATCTTGTTTGTTTTTTTACTTGTTTTTACTTTGTTTAGTAATAATATTTATTTGTGGTTAAAACATATTGTTACCAACACCATTAGCCAAGCTAATTTGTTGAATTATTTATATTTTTGAAGAATAACAACGAATGTATTATAATAATAATTATATGTTTTTATTAAAAAAAATATTGTCAACGTGTATTTATTTTTTAATTTATTCGTCAAATCGTGGTTAATCCAATCTGGGAATTTGACTTTTTAAGTACCTAATAAATAATAAACACTTTAGGAAATTCAAATTTTTAGGAAGGTGAAATTAGATTGATTATAGATACCTACTTATATTGATATTAATGAAAAAAATTAAATTACTTTTTAATTTCCGTGATATATAAATAAATAAAAAAGTAATTATAATAATAATATCCATAAATTTCTTTGAACTTGTTGGTAGTAAAATGTATGATATTTTTCAGCATGAAGTAAATATTTAAAATTATAAAGGATAAACAATGTATTTTACAATTTCTCACGTTAAACCCAATGAAAAAAAAAAAATAAATAAATAAATAAATATATTTTACACTATCTGCTAAAATGAAAAATGTATACAATTATATGTGTATATAATAATTTTATGTTTTTTAAAAGGTAGTCTTATTTTTAGATAGATACAAGATTAAAATATACCTGCACTGACGGCTCTTATTAGTCTCATTACATTGTGTTTGTCTTCTCCTTTTGGAGCATTAAGAATGTAAGAATGCTCTAAATTATAATTTTCTACTTTGGAAGAAAGGGGAAGTTATAAATTAAAAATTCTCAGTATTTTTCAATCCATTTAAATATTTGAGAAAAATAAGAAATGTTTGAGCTACATTTTTCGAAAAAATCGGTTTTATAGTTTTGTTGTTAAATATATTATATTTAGTAGTTATAGTTATATAGTAGATACTTACACCTCTATACCACCAAGTATTTAGGTATTTATATTAATATTAGCATTTTCTAGACATTGTGTATTATAATTTTTAAAATAAAGATATTATACTTTATGCTCGCGGTTTTGATGTATGTTGGTGAATACTTAATTTAACTTGTAGACTTAACTTAATATTAATATCATACATCTACAAAAATTAAATTCAAGATAATATCATCACAAAAATAATAGAAAAGGAAATTACTAATAGTATTAGTAACATAAATTAATTACATAAGGAATCCTTAGAAATAGAGACTGACACGCGTCACACGATTTCCGCTCAGAATCGTTATTTGTATGAAGTGATTTATTATTCAATATAATTTAACTCATTTATTACAGTGATCTAGTCAATTACGAAATACACCTAAAACCTACAATAACAGAGCGATTTCGATAGTTATTTTTTATAAATTGATTACATAAAATAGACGATAAATTATAACACCTATGTCCTATATAGGTAGCTAATACGAAATTGTTTCATTTTAATGCATATAATATTAATAAATACTAATTCGTTTTAAATAATTTTATAAAAAAAATAAAAATAAATTACTAATGGACAATGGTTTATCTTAGTATAGGTAATTTATTAATTTATTTCTCAATATTATGTGACCAATTTTATTATTTTTAATGTGGAAATTTGAAATACATTTAATATGTATTATGTAATTTGATTTAAATAAAACTAAGTTAAAAATATATTTTCTTATACGAAATAATCGGACCCGACTGTCAATCTGAAAAAATCATGTCATTCCTCAGGACAACCGAAATAGACAAATACATTTAAGTAAAATAAATATAGTCAACAGCCATAAGCCTCAAAGTTCCCTTATTATTGTAATTAAATTGTCACCTAAAACATGTAATAGTATAATGTAAATTTAAGTATAAAGCTAATGGCCCATGTCACCAAAGCTACAAAGATCAATGAAAAAAAAATAATATATTTTCATTTTATTTTTATTTTTATTCACTTATTATAAAAAATTGGCACATACATTTATCATATAATGCACTATTATATATTACAGTCTATATTCTGACGAGTGTAAAAAGATTTTTTGGAATTTAGTTCCACGTAATTCGTAAATTCGTAATGTTTTCAATTTAAAGGTAAACTAAATCTTATATGATACAAAAATAAAGAAAACTGTAGCAATTATTTCCCCATTATTTACACTAAAAAACAATTGAGGGTTTCTACAATTTCTTCATAATTTTTATTTTCCACAATGATTTTTTTTTTTATTTAAAGGCTTCAATTTATTACAAAGATTTTTAGCCTAGTATTATTTACAAACTAATAGTATTTATTTATACAATATTAAGAAATAGAAAAAGAAACAAATGTCACATACGTAGTAGATTTGTTATAACATAAAGTCTTTAAATAATAGAATAAGAATGGTAATATTTTAAGATATAAATTCAATTTAGTAAATTTTTGTTTTTCGGAAATCAAATTATAATTAGTAATATGAGTATATGTGTATATTTATAATAATAACGTTATGATATTAAGAGGATGTCAGACCAATGTATTTAAGATTTTGGCGCCCGTGGGCAACAAAATTTTAGCCTCCCTTGTATATAATTAAATTTAAAACTAGTTGGTGAGTAATACTACTAATACTAATTATAGGGATTTGTGGTATATGGATTTAGTATTTAGATAAATTAAATAAAAAAAAAAAAAAACAAGCAAATGCAGTGGCCTGGTAAATATTATTAATATATTAAAAATAACAGAATATAGGTAATATACTAATAAAAAAAACATAAAATATATAACATATTATTAAATACAATATAATATATAAAATCATTACTTCAGTTTTTTTTCTTGCTAGGTTAAAAATAACAGAATATAATATGTAATATACTAATAAAATATAAAATAAACATAAAATATATAACATACTATTAAGTAAATTTTAATAATAATATATATAATCATTACTTCAGTTTTTTTTTCTTGCTTGTTTTGCTGCAAATGATTTTATCAAGTCTGAGTAATTTAAGCTCTTTGTAAGAGTAGCTTCTATGTTAAGAACTGAAAGAATATTAAGTCTTTCTGAAGACATAGATGATCTTAAATAATTTTTTATTCTACGGAGTGTAGAAAAAGACCTTTCGGTTGAACAGTTGGATTTAAAATTACAAAGGAACATAATATGGAAAAATTGTAACTAATTGTTTTTCTTTTATAAATTGACTCATGTCTAATAGTATTATAGAAGGGTTGGCAACCGTAAATACTGTGTCTAAGGTTTTACCAGTGATATGGGAAATACGGGCGTACGGCTAAAAATAATACCAGCCGTGAGCTCGCCGCTCGGGAGTCGGGGGCCGAAGTAATATTCCGCAGTTGTAGATTGGAAAACAAATAACAATATTGTACAATATTGTCAATTACCCAATATTTAATATTTTGTATTATAATATTATATTTTAATTATTAATATAATTTATAATTTTTCCGAAAACTTTTTTATAGACTCCATAAAAGTTTTGGCACCCCTTGACATATTCCAGGTAGGGCTATTGCCCCTCTGAACCACCCCTTAAATACGGCCCTGGGCCCTGCCAATATTTTTTTCTGAAGCCAACATGCAACATAATATAGATAAAACGCTTTCGCCTAAAAAATTGTTTTATGATTTTTGAGTAATTTTAGTGTAAAATTACCTAATAGAAAAATGATAGATTATAATATTTTAAAGGATATGAATATATGATATATCGATTTTCCTTTCCATAATTTTTTGACTTATTCGACTTTCAAAAAAAAAAAAAAAATATAAATTTAAATAATATTAAAATAGTTTTGATATTTATTGTATTTGGACAAATGGATATGTCATATAGGTACTCTAAAATATTATTCTCTATTGTTTTTGTATCGATTTTACCATAAGATCACTAAAAAAAAATTGTTCTTCTTTAATGTTTCTTGTCTATGTTGCGCGTGGGCCAGAAAGAGAAACCAAACAATGTTTTTAAATTCTCTTAAGTGTTTTAGCTCAGTATAAGCCTAATGCATTATAATAAGTACGACGTATCTAATACTATATCTAACATTAGGTAAATTAATTTTCATCTAAATTATAATAGTTATATAATGTACTTAGACTTATACGGATCTATACCTATAATTTAACAAATGTTTAATCACAGGCATTAATATTAAGCCTACTAGTTATATACGTTATGATAACTAAATGTTATTTGCGAGCATATTACACGTCTAGATGGGTTTTCTTAATTTGTGCATATTTTTCAACTGTAAACTGTATTAGTTTTCAAAAAATATGAAAGTTGCCAACTGAATTTGCCATTTATATATAAATATGTTAATGAAGTAGATGTAGAACTCGTAAACATTGAATAAAATTGTAATACTATTATATAGGTTTAACGTGTAATGTGTAATATATAAATTCTATTAATATTAAAAAAATGAATTGACAATCCGCTTTACTATTATTCATAAATCAATTGAATAGTAAACATTAAAGATCATTAAAGTCTGAATAAAATCATGATGTTGTGCAATTATTGAGCTTATAGAAAATTGACCTTTAATGCATTTTAAATACCTATAACTATTTATTATTATACCATGATTCTCATGATTATTTTTTAATATTCTTATTAAGTTACCATTTACCTAGTTCGTTATTTATAATAATTAAGAATTCTACATCATATATGGTATCGTTGGAATATTTAAAATGAATATTCAATAATGTAACCATAATACTTTGCAGTTTAAAATAGCTATAGTTTGTTTACTCGACGAATATATTTACGATAATTAAGTGGTTGAGTGATGGTTCATATGATTGACCTCTATGGGGCTCATACTTATAAACCGACATCATATAAAATCTGAAAAGTAATTTATGGGTTTTTGTTTAAAAAAAAAATTCCATTTAATAATTATAATTATATATTTTTCATCACTGGCTCGGAATTTATAAGATAAATATTTAAATAGTTCAATGCTTGGAAAACATCATTAAATATAATTTTCTATTTGTGGTAAGTCAATCGAAAGTCTTTCAATAATTATTAAATTAAAATACAATATATAATCTCCATAACTTAAGTTTTGACAACTATATAGAATTGCTATACGTATAGTGTATACATCAGAATTGTTTTTAAAAAATGTGGAAAAGTGGGTACCGCTCTAGTACACAGTAGCTATATGATAAAAAAAAATATCTGCATACGAAAAATAATTCTGAGAGAAGATAATCTATTCGCCAATAATACTACTTAAGTATATATATATATTATGATATTATTGCTTTAACAGTAATTTATTTTACTAATAATAAATACAAAAAGTGAAATTAGTTATTTGCAAAAATATAGTATTTGGAAATGTTGTCGTGCATACAAAACATAATAATATATATATATATCGTATATCTTAAAAGTTTCAAACACCATGAAGAGTCTATTTAAATTCAACAAAATAACTAAAATTGTTATTCTTGGTTTAAACATTTAATATCGTCAAAATTTAAACTTAAAATATTTATAAAAACAAATTGTTAATATATATATTTTATGACTATTTGATTCCAGTATTATATGAATTACTTGGTAACACGTCAAAATATCCCCGACAAAATATCCCCGCAAAAATATTCCATGACAAAATATCTATCCCGCGTAAAAATTTTCCGGTTAAATAATAACTCAAAATGTTGACCTTTGATAAAAGTTGCGATTAGAAGTAATAATCTAAAGTGAATGTGTGTAACAACAAATATCTGGAGTGCCTCAACAGAAAAAAAGGCGTAAGTATAAAGATTTGGACGAGCGGTTAGTTGCTGTTGTAAAAGGTTATAGTGATACTAATATCAATAAATATTTAAAATCAATAGCGCATAACTTAATATTATAATACGTGGTTTATTTTGTATCATTTTTGACTAACCATTTCAATATTTTTGTATTCTATAATTTTTTTTAATAAACCGTACCATTTTTAATATTTTTTTTAGTAACTTGTACTAAATGTATTAGTATCTATGTAACATGTATAAAAAAGTTTAAATTTTGAATTAATATTTACGGGGGATATTATGTCATGGAATATTTTTGCGGGGATATTTTTGCAGGGATATTTTGGTTTGGGGATATTTTGACCGGGATATTTTGACTGGGATATTTTGTCGCGGAACCGAATTACTTATATAAGAAATCATGTTTTAATTTTTTAATTCCTAGTTATAAAAATATTTTTTTATATTTTCGTAGACACATAACAAAACACGTCATTGTAAAATCAATACGTTTAAAAACAATACTATACAGTATACATATACTATAACACTTGATTTATTTATTTGTCAATATACCAAGTATTTTTACAATATTAATTACAATTTAGAATTAATATATTTACAATATAATGTCTACTGTAATACTTCAGAGTTCAATTTATGTGATTTTAAACTATATACATCAAACAGTTTTATGATTTCTTCATTTTGAATTCTACAATCTACATGGGTACCCAGTGGCGTATTGAAGGTTTTTCCGCCTATAGGCACTTTCCAATTTGCCGCCTTCCTCCCCCCCTCATCCTTGCTACAATTTAATTTTCAAATTAATTACTACATACAATAAAATTCTGTCTTTATTATAAGAAATCGAACCCGCATTTTAATTGCGCGTGTTTTGTTATCTATGTGCTCGTACTGAAAGTTGATTAATTTTGAGCGAACAAAAATTAGTTGAGTTTGATTTCATCAAATGAAAAATACTTTTTATAATTTTGTGAAAAAACCCGTTGAAATTTGCCGCCCTCTAATGTTGCCGCTCTAGGCCCTGTGCCTAAATACGCCTCTGTGGGTACATTTATGGCTTTATTAATAAAATTGATATTCAAGTAATATTTTATTAACTCATATTTTGAGCTTACCTCTAATATTTTGATTTCTAAATACAATTTTTTTTTTATTGAGAGCAGCAACTGTAAAATCGTTGCACAATGTTAACATTTCTGTGTATGCTGTTATTTTGACATAGTAAGACTAAACAGCATATTATATAAAAAAAATTATTTATCATATTTAGGTACTTAGAACATTTATAAATGAGAATATACATTATACATGCATCATGTTTCTTCATTTATATAATTTAAAATATGTCATACGCGTGTATGAAATAAAGCAGATGTTGTTCACTAATTTCACTATAATCAGCAATCACTATAGTCCACATAAATTTGTAATTCTGTGTAGATGCATAATATATAATTATTCATTAATCAACATACTTACTTTAAAGAAATAACTTTTATAACTGTCTAGAAAATTGTTAAAAACTACGGACAATTTTATAGGTAATCAATGTGAATATCCAAAGTTTAATACTCAATATTTTAGACCATGAATTAAAAATATATCAAACGTAAACAAAGAAAATATTAAATAAATTAGAAAACTAAAATTATTTTAAATAACTTAGAAATAAGTATATAATTAATATTTTGAACATTTCACTCTGATAATAGTGAAAAATTTCCAAGTATTAACGATTTATATTTTTTGAATTACAATAAAATATCAAAACATATTTTGTTTTTCATTTATATATCTCAGAGGTGGCCAACATGAATACGGCCATGAGCCACATGGATAAATACAATGATATTAAGAGTCAATAATTAATAAATGAATTTTATAATTTTATCGTATTTTATCGTTAATAATAGTAAACATTGGTTTTTTTTTATAGGAGACGAGCCGCATACGACTAAGATGACGAGGACGCATGCGACTCGTGAGCCGCAAGTTGCACACTCCTGTTGTATCTTATTAAATTGTCAATATTTGAATTTTAATGCTCATAAAAAAAAAATTTGACTGTTTCTAATATTTTTTAATTGGTATGAAAAAACTAATCGGGTACTTCGTATTAGATTTTCATGGTTTTAACGTTTAAACAACAATTGTAACAATATCAATTTAAAAAATACACGAAATCAAAAATGACAAACATGGATAGTAAATATAGCACCAAAAAATATATTGAATATTTCATTATTTTAAGAAAATGCTTGTATAATTATCTGGTAAAAATTTTAAGTCAATACATTCAATCATTTTTTAATGAACTTCAACAAAAAAATAAAATCTATTTCGTCAAAAACTAACAATAGTGTAAATATTACAGTTTTCGGTAAATTTGTTTTCGTTATTACTCTAAAGTAAGTGGTTTTCAATCAATGTGCCGCGGCACATTGATTTTGATGTTCAGTTTGACTTTTAGTTTTTTTTTTTAATAATAATATTTGGTAAAAATATAAATTAATAAAATAATAAAAAAAATTATTACTTTTATTTTAATTTAACTCAAATTTGTTTATCGAATTACGTGTAAAAAAATTAAAAAATGACCTAAAAAAACGTTTGATGAAGAAATCGGGTTCGTGACAATTGCGTATATGGGCCTTTTTCACTATTACGATTACTTACGTTTTACCTATCTAAACTTTGTGCAACATTGTCGTTGTTCACAACTGTGATAATTTGCAGTAATTTAACTTATTTTCAATAAATTAACTTGATTAAGTTTTTTTTTTTAAATTACTTTAAAGCCTCAACAACTAAGGTTATTAGCTTAGGTACATATCTAAATATTACTTCTACATTAAGGTACAATTTACAATACATTTTACAATATTACAATATAATTATTTTTGATATGTGCAATGTAGAAAAGGAAAAAAGATAAAATTATATAAAAATATACAGTTTGGTTATTTTTAGAAAATAATAGTTAGAATTTTCATAATCTGGTCCAAGTGCTTCATAAAGGTGTTCTGGAATGTTTAAAGAGGTTCTGGTATCAACAAAATTGCGGCAATGTAGAAGGACGTGTTAAATGGTTAAAGCTTCACCGCAGGTTAAACATTGGACGGAATCATTATGTCTCATTAGAAAACTGTGTGTAAGCCACGTATAGCTGATTCTAAGTCTGTTAATTATGACTTCGTGACGTCTCTTGGTAGTGAATGTTGGCCAAGGTTTGATGGAGGGTTTGATTTCTCTAATTTTGTGTATGATGATGTCCAGTGGTGTAACCACTGTTGCAGCATCAGAGACTGCAGTATTACTCTCTTGATATCTCCCAGAGAACAGATTAAGTTTTATAAACGTTACAGCAGTGACTATTACTCCCAAGCCAATACTTTTCGATAATCTATAGAATACAAAATAAGATTAAATAATGCTGATTATCATAGGTATCGTATTTCCTGGCGTGTCGGTATTTTATTAGCATCGTTATATTAGTATAAGACCAACTGTCATTAGATTAGTTACCAAGTGAGTAGTAGTATTATAAAACCTATGACGTCCTATTGTACCTACTACCTATTGTAGTAGTTAATATTATTTTACTTAACTATAGAGAATGCATTAAAAATTAAAAATTATTATGTTGGAATGTGGGAAGAATTAGCTATGTTATCTTCTCATAAATATAGATTCATAATACCGTGCAACGACGGATTGTTGAAATGGTTATGTTTTAATGAAATGTGTTATGCCAGAATTTAAATTGATGTCAACAAATCCCAATAGCTAATATGGTAATCGGCGAGAACAATCATGAAGCAATAACACCTCAAAATATTGAGCATCAAGTTCTCAAAATAAATTGCAAACAAAGCGATTTAATTTCAACTCGAATAAGCAAGTCATAAACTCATAACAAGCAAAAGAATAAAATTACTGACAAATTTAAACACAAATACTAACACAAGGAAATTTCTTCCGTCCGAAAAACCAAGATACCAATCATACTCGTATATCATACAATTATATAATAATTATTATCATAGATTTTTTTATACCTAATGGGCTGGCATCGATACCAAGATTTTAATTTAAAACTTACAATTTTTATTTTTATTATATTCCAAGTATGAATAATATTTTTAATTGAGTTGACACAAAGTTTTAATTTAGGATATAATGATTTTATTAAATTATATTTTTATTATTACTATTTTAAATTAAATTTAGTATTAATGTTGGCAACGTTACAATCATTTTCGTAAGCAATCGTAATGTTTTTAAAGTACAAGTGAAGAAATCGTCCGCAATTGTGCTACACTGCTGTCTGCTGCTAAAAGCCAAAATGGGATAATCATATTATATGTATATTATACTGTATGCAATCTATATCACTGAGCGTGACTGAAACAGGGTAAACTACTGTAAACTTTCTGCTCCAAAATGCGATGACCAGCGTTCCACTAGTAATAATACATTTTTTTTTTTAACTACACAAAAAACATTTCCTTTTATTACTATAATCAGAATCTGAAAATGCATATGTTTAAAAATTAAAAGAACATAAAAATGACTACTGCATGTATATATGCACCACGTATAAATGATAGCAACGTAAAATTTACGTATAAAATGATTGTTAAGTTGCTAGTAGAAATGTTGAGATTCGGTAATAAAACATCGGTCCTATACAGCCCATCAGGAATATTAAGTATTAAATAGTATTAATACACCACTGCAAAGCTCTGTCGTCCACAACTTACCATTGATGACCGTTTTATCATATCATTCCCGTATATTTTTGGATTTCTTAATAGCTTTTATACATAATTTGCACTATACAATTTAGAATTAGCAATATAAATTGTAAGATAACCGAAATATCCCGAGTAACTGATATAGGTATATATATATATTACTACATTAGTGTAGTTTCTATTTTATAGAGATTATTATATTATAATATATCAAATTAGTCTTATTATTAGATTTATAATTCATTATTAAATATGTTTATTATTAGTTATTACATTACTATAAAATATAAATTATAGTAGGTATTATTAAATCGAACTTAAATAGTTCTTAAATTAAAGCCATAATCAGTAGTTTTTGATTAAAATACTGAAAACGTCTACGAAAACTTCATTGATTCTGTATGTAAATTATAATTTTGAAAACTTTATCCTATTTACAATAACTTAACTATATTTTATTGCGTTCTTGATCTGAAATCGTTATATGGTATATGACACGGATTTGTTATAACTCGAGCTGTTGCAGTTTTAAATTGGAGTATCGTTTAATTCATTAATCGTGAGTTAAAAGCTCCGATTTTTTCGCCAAACCTGTCTCTGAAAATTTTCTCCACATCATCTTTAGTAGCATTATCCGATTTCTTCGTGTCCGATTCCCGATGAAATCATTTTTGCATACTGTCTTCGAGCGTGTACACAATTATTTATTACAATTCATGTTTATTTTATGTGGGTATCTATATTTCCAGCAATGCTAAATATGTTCACTTCCGATCCATCAAAACGTATGCCACAATTTCTGATGAATATTCATCGGATGTCAAGGTTAATAATAAAACCCCTATATGGCTATATTTACTATATAATCATTCTTAAAACTTAAAGTTTTCCTAGAAAAATTGTATATTTTTATTAAGAACCGTACTCGGAATTCATTAAATTTACATATGTGTGTATGTATGGGTGTGTTTACATTTTATGATATTAATAATATGATCAATATATATTAAAAGATATAACACTGGCAAATCTAATGAAAGTAAAATATTTAATAGGTTATAATATTATGTCGAGTCGTGTGCCGTCGGACGATTCTAATTTCCTAGTATAATATACATAAATATGGTGTTCTTATTATCGTACATTATGATCACTTAATATGTAGTATATCATTCATGTACTTTACGTCATAATATTATATTCATATAGTTTAAAAGTTTAATGTAACAATATATATAAACCTAAAAATCACGTGCACACTAGTCACTAGATTGACAGTGGAATTAATATACGCTGACGTTGGTATAATAGTAGTGTAATAATTGCAAGGGAGTCTCTGGCCCCGATCGGGCCTGTCATTAGGATACAATCAAGTCATGTTTTGCTTAAGGTGGCGGACAATTTTAAATAAATTGAAGGTGGCAAAATTAAATAAATATCGGTAAAAAAGAGTGCAATTTAAATATTCGCCTTAGGGCGGAAAATATCTAACGATGGGCCTCCGGTTTCAGGGGTTACGCAGATTCATATTAATATATATTTATATACGTATATATTATAATATGGCATACATAATTAATCACGTGTATTGTACACCTATACGTGCCTACGTGATTATGTACGTATTAAATACATACATAGACTAAGTATATCACACCCGTTCCACAATAAATTATTGATCTCTTTATAAAGTTTTTCATGAAATATTCTTCTCTATAAATAATTTATCATCCGTCATATTATATCGTTAGGTATCTCTCGTTCCAACAATAATTATTGTCCGACTCCTCGTGTAGGGGAGAGGTAGGGAGGATGGTATAGCGGGAACTCGTGCGCCGGCGAAGGAGGCTGCGGCGGAGATGAGCGCTTACGCGAATGGACCAGTGACGGAAAAGTGGGCAGTCCCGGGCGCCGTACGCGTTCCGGCTGTCGCGGTAGGCGGCCGGGCGAGTGTCCGCGTCGCGGTGCCGGGGCTGCTGCGCTCCGCGTCCTAGAACCGGTTCACTTTTCCGAGATCGATCGCGCGCCCGTTGCCCATTCGAACTACAACAACGGCGAGCCGTCGTCGTCGCGAATCGCATTAATTATAAACCGTCATTATTGTCGCTGCGAGTTCGTCGTGCAGACCTCAGAGAAACATCTCCAGAGACGTTTACTGTCTGTACGTGTTTTTCTAGTTAAATATTGTTGTAGTTTAAACAAAATATAACAAAATCTCCGGAATCAAAGCTACTTGTTTACACAGCGCGTCGTCCGAAACGCGACACGCGCCGCAACAAACAACAAACGTCCCGACCGCACGCGCACGCACGAACGCAAACGTCTCCGCAATATTCCATTCAGGCCCCCCCCCTCGGCCCCCACCAGCTACCGACCGACTCATCGCCGTAATAATAATAATAATAACAATAATATCGCATAGCTTGTCGCGCCCGATTGTCACGCCGACCGACGAGTACCACCGGTTGCGGTCGTCGTCCAACAGCCGTGGTCGACGGCGCTTGCGCAGTAGAACACACTAAAAAAAAATCTCCGTCGATGTTCGACCGCTATAATTCTTTCATATTATTATATTTCATGTAGGTATACGGCATTCATGTCGGGTTGTTATTTCGTTTCATTAAAAAAATAAACAAGTAAATGTTATTTTTATCCAATCGAATTTAGCGTCGATCCGATTTTTCGTTTTCCTCCTCCGCGTCGCTCCCCCGTCCACATAGTACGACCGCGGTGTGCTTCGTGCTCTCCCGACTCTCTCGGCTCGCCGACGACTGCACCGCAGCGGCATTCACGTACCACACGTTCGCACTACGCACACACCACCACTGACCGTTCCGTGGACGCAGCGTGTGACGTGTTTTTATCGAAAGTTTTCACCCATTAAACCGCCAACGTTTGATTATAATAGTAATAATATGTACGATAATAGTAAAAACGATAACTGAGTATTATTATTATTATTATTATTTATTTGTTTTTTTTTTTAATACGCGTTTTTCTGCCTTATCTCCTCCCGCGTTGTTCGACCGGCGTTATCTGCACCGCGGGACGATACCACAACGACATGCCGGCCAGCAACAATAATGCCACTTACTTGAGAGCTTTTGGTAAGTGCACAGACGTTTTTTTTATACTTACTTTAATGTATAACTATGCAATCATGTTGAATATTGCCAATGTTTGTAAGCTCTTGTCCTCAGTGACGATGGATGGTTTAATATGTATATATATATATTTTTTAATATTCTATTCATATTTGTTATTAAATTTTCACCGACACATTCGATTCTGGTCGCTAGACGGATGTAATTTTTATAGACGTTTTAATTAACTTACGTTAATATTTTTAGTTTTAAATATTTTTAATACGTTATTTACCTACGCTTGCAATCGGATAATATGTAGGAATTTTCTCAGCTTTTAGGCAAAATTATTGTTTGCCTTTTATCATTAAACGGTAATTCCATTAAAACATAATACCTAAACGACTTTTTTTTTTTTATTTCATCGTTTTTATGTTTCAAATCATCAAAATATGATTATTTTCCAAGTCACTCGAATGACGGTGTGTTAATATATTTAAAAAATATATTATTTTACAACCATCTACAATTTCATAGAGAATAATAAACTAAATTTTTACTTCATCTTTAAATTTGTATAAGAAAGGAAGTATTATATATTGTAATACTATTTTAATACTACAGAAACATATTATATGATTGTTTTTTGATTTTTACTAAAAATTATATGATTATCCAGTAGCAAGAATTAAAATAAAATTACTGCCTAAAAAGTAAAGAAACTTATGACATTTTGCTAATTAGTTAAAAATTTAAAAAATTTTCAAATTTAACACACATTTTAATGAAGTGAATAATAAAATGCAGTTCGAAAAATATTTTCCAAAAATGTTATATACTCCCGGTTGCCAGCGGCCATTTATTTACATTATTACATAATATTATTTCATATTCTGTAATCATTTTATGTTCTGTTCCAATGAGAGCCCTTATGATATTTGTAAATTTAACCGAGTATGATATTATGATTTTTATTTTTAGTCTTAATAATATAAAAACAATTTATCACATAAAATCACCAGGAAACGTGAGGAATTCGAAGTCTGTAAACAATATATAAACAATTATATATCTAACTAGCTACCTATTTACTAGAAGTGTTTTGTTAATACGTTTGTATATAAAATCGTTTTTATTGATCTTAATTTATTATATGTAGTTGAAATATGATAGATTTATGGAAATGTAAAACTATATTTGTATTTAGGGTAGTTTACGTTAGATAATTTTCGTATTTAACATTATTATTTACTATTTGAGTATTGAGTATTAGTCTATAGTTTTAAATACCTACTTGGTCGATTTGACCGATTTCAAAGTCAAGGTTGGCCATTAGAGGGAATGTCTGCCTTAATGACTTCTGTTAATTTCCTCGAGATTCCATCTCAACAAGTTCACTGACCACTAACCAGGTTCAAGTAAAAACTTATGTGACTGACCGTTTGGTGACGATGTTTTGGCAATAGACCTTAGTATTGGTGCGTTATCACCAGCTTGATAGCGTGTAATCATGACGTTCCATATGCCTCGTCGTATCAGTCGGAGCCGCCCATAATGTTAATATAAAAAAGAACCTTATCCTCCGACACACATGCACTCAACGATAAGATAAATAATAACGTGTATTTAGTTCGTATACTTAGTAGAACAAAAAGTCGTTTTAGTACACTTTGCTCGCTCGGTTTTGCCGCGTGTATTGCGGTTTTCGCGTAAATATAGGTACATCAACAACTTTTCTCATCTGCCTGTCCTTTTTCTACCAAGATTTCTGCCATGTAATGAAGACAAAGGCAAGTCTCATCGAAATTGTTATTATTTTATTTTTAATATTTATGTGAGTTTAATTCTTAAATTTTTTTCTCCGATAATTCAATACTCACATTCAGTGACGTTTTGTTTATCCGAACGATGAAGCAATTCAATGGATTTTTAACGAGCTTCGAGATAACCGTGTCAAAGGTTCACATAGGCCTTCACAGATAAGAGAGGTTTTTTCGTTGCATTTGAGTCTCGTATAATAATATGCTGAGCAGCCTCGTATATGTAGTAATGTTCAGTCGCGCGTTAGCTTATCGCCAACGCGGTGCAAAGTTCATGGAACGTTTCTAATGTTTCTAGTGAGAGGGAAAAAAATATTATACATATTAATAAAAACAAAATTCGTTATTGACTGTTCGCTTGGAGGGCAAATTGTTTTTTTTTAGTGGTCAAGTATTTTATTTTAGTTAATTTGTTAAATTAGTATGAATTAAACAAAAATATAATTTCTAGTTCCTACTATGGTACTAACCAAAAATTATGGCCTATGTATTATATATTTATATAAAGTATACAGGACCGGATTGGGTAGTCTCAACCCTTCGAGAAATATTTTTCAATCAGCCCGTAATTTGCTGTAGTAGCCCATATTGGACGAACTTTAATAATGACCTTATCGTGTTTGTTGACTGTATACTATTATATGTCTGTCATTAAAATCGTAACGTGGGCATTGCGGTAAATTTCTCATACTAGCTATTCCAAAATTTTAGCCGCCCTTCGAGATTTCTCGAATGCTTGACTGGCCTATCCGGGCCTGCAAGTATAAATACTATATCATATACTAATATAAAATTTACATTAATTCCTCCTTCAATAAACAGAAAATACGTTTTATATTATATTTGTTGCAATTTTAGTGGGTATTTAATAATCGTTAAAACATAAATGTAATGATATTTTTAGACACAAGTAACTATGTATTCGTGTTTAATTTAACAATTCGACTACTTGAGCATTTTTAAAATTTTTAATTGCGACTCCATTGGATGTTTTTATAGATTTTAGTTTTAAAAGAATTTTAATAAGTAAATAATAAAATATAAGGCTAATTAATGGATGTCTTTTTCTCATTGATTTGTATATGTATATGGTAAACCTATTTATAATATTTACACATCTGAAATGAGATATGAAAAAAAAAATAATGACGTCAGAACCTCGAACATAGGCCGTCATTATAGATAAGAGAGTTCAAATGTTCGGGCACGATTACAAATAAAAGTGGCATTTATAATAACAGTGCTGCACATAGGATGGTAAATCTAACCATTAAAGCTAATTGTTTGAACATTTTATAACTGATTGTGTTATTACAGAAATATGTGAACATTGAAACACAGCACACTACGTTCATTTTAAATATTAAAATCATTCCTATTTGTGTTTAAAACAGTATTTTAAAATAAATTCCACAATAATTGATTATTAAATCTGATATATGTACAGAATTTAATGTATTAAAAAATGTAATGAAAAACGAACGCTTAAGTAGCTAAGCTTATGAAATTAGTCAAATTTTACTTTTTTTTTAACCAGTAATACTCTAAAAATTACAAAATGTATTTTAAATAATGATATTATAATTTTTTTTTAGTATTATTACTATATTTATTACTTATTAAAATGTTCTGTGTATCATTTGAATGATCACTTTAACATCACATTTATTTTTTATCTAACTAATTTTCTGTTGTGTATTGATAACTTCAATTATAGGTAACAAGCGATTAGGTTTAGCTAAGATACATAAAATAAAATTTTGTATAAAACCACTGAAAATATTAATAAATTTGATTCTTATGATATAGATAGTATACTTAGAATTTATGTTTTAACTATAGCTACTTAACCATGGCTTATATAATCAAACAATTTAAATTATCTTTATAATATATTATAATATATATTTATGTGTAAAGCAATCAGTGACGCATACAAAAGAAAGATTTGGGGAGTCAAATCGCTGTATGGTCTTTTTTGTTTTTAAAGACGTTTTAGAAAAAGTTTAAAAATATATTCCTTTTGAATAGTATATACTAAAATCAAAAATGTATTCATTTCAATTTTCATTATTATTTATAATGCACTTCTAATATTACATATATAGTGGTAAAATACCCTATATATCCTGTATAGTATAATCCCGATAATTATTATTTATTATACAAAAAATGTAGACAATAGATCTAATTGCTGATTTCATCATCATTTTCAGCGGTATTCATGTCTACGAAAAACAATACAATATTAAAAAGAGGTTTTTGAGTAAAAACAATCAATATAAAATTTTAAAAGAACAATATATACGAGATAACTCAATCAGAATTTTTTTTAAATAATAGTTATTAGTTTTTGCACTTCAAATATCTAACTTTATATTTTGAATAATACGAAATCCCGATGACATTGTCTTCAAAATATTGCTCTTTATAAATTACATAGTATATATTTTTAATTAAAAATCCATTTTTTAATGATCGTTAGTTTTTCGTGAACTTATATTTATGTTGTTAGATTTAATTTGTATTATTGATATGTGCTGGTTATCCAAACATTTATAGTAAAACGCGATAGTTGTAATTGTAACTGCGTATTATAATGGACTATGGTTCAGTATATTGTATAAATAACTGTCAAAAGGTAGGCGTTTTAACCCTTTAAATTTAGAGAACTTGAGTCTCACTAAATATAGCACAAAATACATTTTTTCATACACTTATGATCTTTTTTTAAAGCATTTTAACTGCTTTGAAGTGCCTATTTTTTGGACATGTTATATTTTATCTACTGACCTCTCCCTTCATGCAATAAAGTTGTTTGTACTTAATGGAAAACAAAATACAGCTTTTACAACAGGTACTAACATAAAATATGCGTACCTACAAAACTATATCGAAATCAACAAACTATAAGTATTTTAGAACTGATGATATTTAATTTTTCATAATTGAAGTAATTTATTAAAATATGCATTTCTAAAGTAGAGTACGAGTTTTGTATGTTTAAGAAATACAAATTTAAAAATCATTTTTTCATTCAACATGGATGCTTAAACTAATTTGTTATAAATTTATACTCAAATAAAAAAAATGATAAAATTACGAATATCCGAGGTTATTTAAACAAGTAAAATTAATTTTAAAAAAGGTTATTTATTTATTTAGATTTAATAATAATGTTAATCAATACATAATAATACTTATTATTTGTTAAATGTAATCAGTAAAAAGGCGTTTTAAAATATTTGTAGTGCTCAATGTATTCGTGAATTATTAATATTATTATCATATTTATTTCAATATTGAATTTTATATATATATATATATTTTATTGTTAACAACTTTGGAATCTTAACAGCTCATCAGCTTTTTTAAATATTTGACTATTTTACATTTTTGTTTTTAGATTATACTTACAATTTAAATTTCTACAAAAATATTTAAATATTCAGATTGTTGTTTTGGAATCGGTTCCAGAGTTATAGTTTCAAGTGCTAGATATTTTACATTTGTGAAGTTTTTCTATATACTCACGACCTTCTTTCAGTATGTGTTCGATAGTAAGGATTGATTGTAAGGGTTACTTCACTGGTTTCACATATTGGGGAATATTCATTATCCATCAGGAAAACGCGTGCTATCACTTACTTATTCTGATATGTCTGGTTCTTAGTCTAGTAGGCATTTTTTTCTTTTTAATTCACGAGTTTGCCTTTCACATGCATTGTAGTTTTAAATTATCTTAGTTTAGATTTATTTTTGTTAGGTATTATTTTTACGTCTATAAAAATTGTACTCAACCCCTTGTTTATAGCTCATAAGTCATAACCAGGGTTCGGGACTTATAGCACTTAAAAGCACTATAATAAGCGCTAAAATATGCACTTAAAAACCCTAGAATATACACAAAAAATAAAAAAATATGCATTTAATATATTTATTATTTTATTAATACCTAATTATAAATTACAATTAGTGTCACATAAAAAATCAAAAAAAAAAATCAACTGATTGTTTCTTGAATTTCCGAGTTTTTTGAATTTTATTCGTAAACTATAAAATGTTGGGAAAAATTTAAAATTAAATTCAATAAATAAATAATTTTATATTTATGTGCCTTACCTTCATTGTTACATTGAATAATTAAATGTTTCCGCATTTTGCATTGCGATACGGGCAATACAGGCCATCATATTTTCTAATCACGAAAATTATAAAGAGTTGTGAGTTGTATATAGTAAATAGGTACATAGATTGCATTACTATTTTTTTTTTTAGATCGGTTGAAATTTTGGATAATTTTCCAAAATATGCAAAATAAGCACAATAACGTAAAAATAAGTACTTTCCTGCAAAATGTATGAAATATGCAAAAATATACACATTCAAATTTTAGATTTGGTATCACGACATTGAGAAATGAATTTATTTCGTACTCTGCTACATTTTACAATAAATACAAAAAGTATGCAAATGCTATAAGTCCCGAACCCTGAAAATACAAAAAAAAATGTTATTACCAATACTAATTTACCCTACGGTGGTTGACGGTTGAACTTCATTGATAACTTTGCTAATGTGTTTTGATATTGTATGTTTGATGAATTTTATAAACTATTAAACATTTTTCTATGTTAAAATAATGAGAAGTAACCATTTATTGTCGAGGTAGAATATTTTAATACATAAAATAGCTTTCATTTATCTCATATTCTTCCGTTTAAAAACACTTCTAAAGTTAAATCATGATTTATAACTATTTACAATTTATATATTGAATTATGATCTTGATATTAATTTATAAATACACATTAATTTTATATTTCTCGAATGCAAACAAATACAAATAATAAATTAATTTAAAATTTTGTATACGAATTATATATTTTATTTCACTATATAATATATATAATATATTATGTTAGGTAATATTTTTATGTTTATTTAAGTATTACATTATTACATTACGTGTATGTTTTATTAACTATTCAATCTATTATAATATAGGTACGCGTTGGTATAGTTTGTTATCGGTATAAAAAGTTTCATTTTAGTACCTAGAATGATGTAATTTTATTTTAAATTAACAATTTATTAACGTAGAGTAAAAGTCATGATTGACCTGTGAGAAACAGATCTTGCAAATTTTCTTGATACAAATAATGAATATTGTTGAGGCTCAGCGTAATTTTCAAACATAAATTTAGGAGTACCTAATGTGTATATTTGCTATTATTATTAAATTAAAATTAGTTCGCTATAGATAAGAAGTCAATTAAAAATATATACATGAATATACGTGCGTGTATAATGAATGCGATTTGTCTGGGGTCTATTGCTGGGATCCACTATGGTCATTAATATAAGTACAAAATCTCGGTTTATCAGTTATTTTTAATTGGATAGAAAATTATGACTTTGTGCTATGTACAAGGAAAATAAAATAAAAATATTAACTATTTACAGTCGATTTAATTACATAAAATCTATTTGGGCACCATCTTTAATGTGTTGTGTGTTAAATGAGAGGGACGATCTTTGATCTTTTGTCTTAAATATACATCACGCACCAGAGGTAAATACACGAATAGAAGCCTTCACTATTTTAGACTTCGGATTTACGTTATAAAGAACATAATGAATATTTGCAAGAAAATTATTTGATATTTATTTTTGTTATTTATTTTCTAACCTCAAAAACTAGTGGATTAATTACTGATTGTTCTGCAAAGTGTGTAAAAAACATTCGAATAACATTCAATCTGAATAGAAAAAAATAATCTAACCATTTAGGTACCTTGATGGAAAAAATCCAGAATTTGAATGAAAAACAAACATATTTTATCTTATTATTTTATTATAAATATATAATATTAATGTTTTTAATTTATAATTTGAGTATTATATAATTAATAATAAGTAATATTAGTTTTATTAGTTTTAACATTAAAAAAGTACATAGATGGTTAGCTAAAAAATGTTATACATTTTTAAATAAATTTCTTGACATTTGTTCAATACTTCGTTATTTTGAATCGTAAAATAATAAATAATATCAATACAATTTTTATGTATTTAATCTTTACTTAACACAAATACATTTCTTTATTGAATAAATGTTCAACGTTTTTAAAAACTTTAATTATTTATTTTGTTGCAAGTTGATAAAATGATAACTAAAGCAATTTTTTCAAGAAATGCTCGAGTTTCAACTTACTTTCAAACGAATAGTAATAATTATAACACTGCATGTTGTCATGTCCCAATGTTAATTTATGCCAGTACATCATATTGTCCAAAACTTCAGCTTTGTATGCTGTATACTTTTATAAAACCATGGTTTTTATAAAATATTTACTATCAAAATTTTAGTATTCTACTTAAGAGGACGCTACACCCGCATATGTTGTCTCCGTCTTACAAATGCGTAACATAGCAAATTTTATGCTCAGCAGATCACGTTTAGCTCCGTTAGTTTAAAATTTAGAGTAAATTGACCTCTTACAAAAATTAAAGGTAACATCATTATCGAGGGCATGACGTAGGCTTTTTATTATATTTTAATTTTAAAGTGAATTATGTGTATTTTAAAATTTTTAATTGTTTGTATATCTTAAAATACACATAACTCACTTTAAAATTAAAATATAATAAAAAGCCTACGTCATGCCCTCGATAATGATGTTACCTTTAATTTTTGTAAGAGGTCAATTTACTCTAAATTTTAAACTAACGGAGCTAAACGTGATCTGCTAAGCCTAAAATTTGCTATGTTACGCACTTGTAAAACGGAGACATCGTATGCGGGTGTAGCGTCCTCTTAATCTCATCCATTTTTTGAGTTTAAACAGTTTTTAACTAAGGTTTTAATATGCTTTGTTAATAGTTTTTTAATGAGGTAATTAATATTTTAATACATAATAAATAATCGACGAAATGGTTAAAATGTGACACAATTCATATGATAATAGTTTCACAACAGTTTATGGATTATTAGAGTAGCATATGATTTTTGTCAGCTTAAATTATTTACTGTACATTTTCACTGCATAAAGAAAATGTATAATATAAACGTAAAAATATATTTGAATGTAAAAAAGGGGGAAGGGAGAAAGAAGGAAACCTATTTAGTATAGGTGTCGAGTGTACCTCATAATTGAGTAAATACTTTAACAGTGTAGATAATGAATGTGTTAGATTTAATTTCCATGATAAATCTTTGTATATGATGAAAAACGATTCTAAGTAAAAATGGCCTAACTGTTTGGTACCTATCAACCTAACCAATGTAAAATTTGTTGTGTAAAATCAATAAATTTAATATTTATTACTCCACTTAGAATCTAAACTTGATAAATATAAATTAAATGTGCATTATGTTATAACACTTTAAATTATATTTAACATAATCTATATACAATAGCTTGCAAATTAAGTGAGATAAAAATTGTGAGGATTACAAGTTTTTATGCAAATCCCATCAATGTTCTCGTTTTAAAACTTAAAGTAGTAATAAAGATGTATGTTTACATCAGTATGATAGTATGTTATAATGATTAGGTAAAGGTTATAAGTAATTACTTATCATATTCATGTATATTATAATATGTAAATATGTTTAATATTATGTTTTTATACTGATTACAATGTAAACAAACAAAGATACCTACTTCTTCTCCCTTTTGATTTAAACTGATAGCATAATCTTAATAGTTTAGCAGTTTAGCTTCTATAAGCTATCATATAATTGTTACTCTTAATATGAAAACTTATAATTTTATTCAACACATTTAATTATAAATACAAAAAAATCAATGGTTTCTTTATAATTCTAACATCAAATAGTTCAAGAATATTTTGATTTAGGAGGTTTATACTTAATATTTATAAAAAACTTGTAAAATAAAAAGAATAATTGTTGTGTTTTAGATGGGTCACTGGACGGATAATGAATATTTAACAGTAAATACCCGTTATCTCGAAAAGTAGATACCTAAATTAAAAATACGTTTTTTAATATTTAATTTGAGATACTTAAAACTAACTTTTAGTTTCATATTCTTAATAAGCGTTATATTCTTCTGAGTATTAGTATTTTCAAACGCCTGTGATACTCCATTCAAAAGCTCATCTTAAACTAAAAATACTTCCATGTACATATAAAGCATAATTCTTAGTTAACTAATCGTTCGAAATTCGATTACAATACATTAAAATATAAAAGAGCGGGTAAGTCGTGGATGTCGCTGTGCTGTACAGTAGATTACAAGTGGGTTACTGTAATGGATGGAATTAAATTTGAATCCAATGATATTATATCATTGTATACGAAAAACGATTCTGAGCGGAGATGGTTTATCTGTCTAGGGTATATTATAGATTATTAAAAAAATTAAAATCTTAGATTTTAAAAGAAACATTTTTATGAATTTCTAGCTTAAAATAATTTGCGAATTTTCGCGATTTTTACGTTTTTTGTCAAAATTAAAATTTTGAATGCTTATAAAAAAAATTGTGACTGAATTTATTTTATTTTTCAACTGCTATTGTAACAATATTATATTAGGCCCCTCGTATTAAATGTTCAAACTTTTCTACCCAACAAATAAATTTTTATCGATATTAATTTAAAAAAAACTAATAATGATCGAAAATTGCATATGCCTATAAATAGATTAACTTAAGTCAAACATTTAAAAAAATTGTATGGTGGATAGAATATACTTAAATAAATATTCGGTGACAATTTCATATATCTATGGTCATTTATTTTAAAGTTACATCAAAAACCAAAATCGATTTTGTCGAAAACTGATGGTGCGTAAAATTTCTCGTAGAATTTTTTTCTATTGACCCCCCCCCCCCCCCCAAAGTACCAACTAGATTCACTTTCTGATCGAACGAGGTACTGAAGTTGAAAATCAAAGCACTTTTACTGTCCCAAAACGCGATGACGGACACAAAAAA
The DNA here is from genome assembly GCF_037042655.1 of Diuraphis noxia. NCBI lineage: Eukaryota > Metazoa > Arthropoda > Insecta > Hemiptera > Aphididae > Diuraphis > Diuraphis noxia. The sequence continues at coordinate 54,787,751 of NW_028301712.1, forward strand.
AAACACACATCATATAATTTTAATTAAAAGTTCTTTTTACCCAAAAATTTGTGTATTAGTTATATTATAATACTTAACCGAGTTTAAAAACTTCAATATTTTTTGGATTATAGGCTTGACTACCCATTATTTTATTTTTTACTTTTTAGTTATCTAACCTTTTTGAACTTTTCACTTATCTTCTTGATTATTATTTCATACAATTTATTTGTGTATAGTATAACATGTCATTAAATAATTACTATGCTCATTATTTATAAGTACAAAAATGGGAAATACATTTTTAACTAATTGTATTTGTTATGTTTCGATGAACCTATTACATATTTCTCTGTATACATTTTTTATTATATATGATGTAAACTATTTTAACAACCTTACTTTTTAGACTAGATATGCAAACGTGGTTTGCAACAAATTATTTTCATATTTTGTTAAGGGTTAACAATATACTATTCTCGAAGCAGACATACTTCCAAGCTAAGAGTATATGATGTTTGTATCATTGAAAAAATAATATAGCCCGAACACAGGTATACCATATAATTGCAAAAACATCTTGGCTGTCTGTAGTATAATATTTCCTTTTGCATCTTAATTGGTGATTAAGCTTATCGCTACATAACTTATCCCCTAATTAGTATCTTTCAAATTCCATATGTGTTTATTTAAATTAATTATTATAGTAAGTAGTTCTAGTGAAAAGGAATTAATCATTTAGTTGAGGTGGAAAAAAATATTTCTCTGAAGTCAGAAAAAATATTATTACAGCTTCTATATGATCAGTTATTCTGAAGTTTTATTGCTATAATAATTATGACCCTTGTAGCTGAACAGTGCCTATTACCAATTACTACATACGTAATATTATTGAAATGAGAGAGAAACTCTTCTGCTGAGCATGTTTGTTTTGCGACTCGGTAATAATATTATGTACTTCTTTCTCTTAAGTCTTTTTCCCATAGTAATGTTTTATTTTTAATGGTTCGGTACAATATGTGCACCTGCGTGGTATGGGTAATACTAATACATCTCCGTCTTATGGGTAACGGAACGTCTGCGATACGTGACGTTTCGCGCACTTGTTCAGATCCTATTCAAAGACCAGTTGTCACACGTACTGCACGGTTCAAGGGACTTCAATAACTATGTATGACCGATTTAATAATACATATCAAATGTCTTATTATTAATTTATATTGGTAAATTTGTTGGGTATAAATTTATTTTATTTATTTATTTTATGAACTTTCATCAATAATTGATGGTCACTGCACTCAACCTTATCTCTGAAATGCTGAACATTTAATTTAACTTAATTTTTCTAGTATATTTTTTATAAACTCAAAATATCACTTGTGCTTATTATAAAAAATATCCCTTTATAGATTGTACAATTACTAGATTTAAAATTGTAAAAAAGTAACAATAAACAATAAGAAATTATTATGGGTTGGACTGGTTCATCATCTTGTAAAATTAAATATTATTCAGATAATGTGTAGAACAAAGGGAATAATAAGGGAATGGGTATCGTTGAAATTTCAAAGACAGACAATTTAATAGATATTACAGAATAATGGTATAGCATCTACATCGGAATTAATATATTTAAATAAAAACACAAGATTTCAATCAATCTTTCTATTAGCCAACGATTTCAAGTCGATAACTCGAAGAATAAGATACATTATATATATATATATATATATATATATATATATTGTTAATTGATGATGTTATAAACTCAAAAAACTTAAATATTTTGTGGAATCATAATTTAATATGTAGTTGATGTTTCTAATTTATTCTACAAAAAATAAGCTACCACCGGTTATTATTTATTAGTAATATTATAATTCATTATAACTAACGTCTAAACTAATAATAATACTGAGATATTCTTAAGTAAATGTGGTAAAGGACGATAAAATGTTTTCTTACAATTTAAGTGTTTTATTGTATATTATATCACAAGAATTTAAATATTTAATAAATACAGCATGCGCTATTAAAATAATTAATTATTAACATATTACATTTAAATACTTATGCACTTACGTCAATATTTAGTTAGGTAGCAAAGAATTAATCAGTTTTCGAGTATTCATCTATATATGTATTTTATTGTTTTTTTTTAGACAGCGTAGTTTTAAAAATGACTCACAAAAAAACATAATTGAGAAATAACGCCTGAAATTAATATTTATACTACAACACAGACAGACGTGTTAATATGTTCGATCGTAATTTATTATGAATAAAAACTTATATTATTGTATACAATAAAGTTTCAAGTTTTAATTTAATGTTATGAATCAACAACCACACTTTCTTGTCTTTAGAATTACATTACTATAGTATGTGATGGAAATATAAAATAAAAAATAAACTTTCACCCAATGGCCTATGTTGCCGCGGGTTAATTAATACGAAAAAAAAACTGATACTCATATTTTATAGTTATAAACTTATAAAATATAGTAAATGAAAGGTGGATTAAAACATATTATTATTCACTAATAATTAAATCTAAGACTGTAAGATACACATATTATATGGTTTTTAAATTGTGGTTCTATAATATTATGAATTTATATCTTATATGAATGATATAATAATTTGATATTCATAAATAACATTTGAAACTTGTAACAATTCATTATAATACAATCCGTAATTAATTTATAACTAAAGTATATCAACGACCATAATTTGGCTTCATTCAACTTGTATTTTTTCATAATTCCATAAACAAATAAAATAAAATACATTGTTTTATTTAATTAATAAATATATATATATAGGTAAATATTTTCTTTAGATCTATGTACATTTATAATAATTTTAATTCCTTGTTCATTTTTTAGTTACTTATATTAACTTTTGAGCTTTAATATATTTATCATGCATTCGATAAAACTCGTTGTATAAAAGTATTCGGAATCTTTGTTAGATATAGGTGTATTCGTAAAGTATATTGGTAATTGTGTTTTTCATTATAATTCAAATTATATAAAATACAATAAATTATTTTTCATGAACTTTCAACTGGTCAACAATAATATGTTCATCATATATTCTACTACGTGCGCCAAGCTATCCAGCCTGACGTTACTGCTTGCAGAGTAACCAAGGTCAACTGACGCATTCCTAAACGTGTGTACTTACTTGTCGCGCAACTAGAAACGGTAGTCCAACAATTTTTTTACCGTCTACAACCGATAGGTAGAAGAGGAGTAGTAGGGAGAAAATTATTTTATAGCATAGTACTATTTCCTAATACCATATAACGAATTTACATTAAAATATAATATTAATATGTTTCAAATAGATTATTATTATTATTTTTTCAATTATATTATGTTCAAAATATTTCGTTTGTACACGGTAAACGATAAATTTTTGGTAGAAAAGTTGACAGTTTTCTTAATGATAAGTACTTTACAAAAACAATAGTTTCCAGTGAAGGTCGTACGTGTAAATTTACAAAAAATAAAATAAAATAAAAATAGTTGTCAAATTAACACTCTTAACTACGATTTTATTTTCACCATGGTGAGTGAAAAATACGACGAACTAAATATTCTTAGTTAATATTGGAATGCATTAACTTAAATTTTTTTGTTAAAACAAAATCTAATTATTAAAATCGTTTGTTACATTTAATTTTATATTTTATAAGCTATAACGAATTATATATAATCTAACTGGAATAAAAATTGCATAATTTCCTTACATAATAATATATGTATGCAATTATAATGGTAATTCAAGTACAACAATGATAGTTATAAATCATTTTCAATATTTATACTAACATTGTCTTCTATAATTCTGTTTATTAAACAGAAATTTTAATGTTTAGTTCTATTTTCTAATACAACCGTTAAATTATTTGGAAGACTAAAATATCATGAACATTTTTAATTATATTCAAATACCTCAATTAAAAATAAAAATACAAAATATATACAATGTTCAATAAATAATACATAACAATATAGAGCTTTTAAAATATGAAATATTTTACTCTTCATTATAAGTAAAACAAAAAAATCAACTGTGGTTTGTGGTGAATAAAAATGAATAAATTTATAATTCTAGGAAATACAAATACTTGAAAGGTTAGATGGGTTATCTTTATAGTAGTTTATATAAACGTATAAAAGATTATTCATTAATCATTTACACAAGATTAAGACGTAACAATACCCTAATAATTATGTAAACACAATTCCATAGTAATTTTAACCAGGGAGTTTAATAATACAATTTGTATATGTTTGTCTTAACAAATGTCTATTTAAAGTGGATGCATTTCAAGTTAGTTATTCATTAGACGTAAATATGTAATGTAATTTAAAAAAATTAATTTTTAAAGTCTGAGTGATGAATGTATTGATTATTCAACAACGATGTATTTTTTTTCATTTTTTATTTTTTTTATTTTCACATCTGATTTTTTAGTAAGAAAAGTGCATCAATCATCAATTTTAAAGAAGGCCTCTGGTAGCAAATATAATTTTTGGTTTGTACTTAGGTTTCAATTTCTCAGTACATTATAATAGAACAACCAGTGGAAAAAATATAAACATTTGTTATAATTTTAATACTATTTTTAATTGTTGGAGAACCTTGGTTACCAAAAAGAAAGACCATCTCCGCTCAGAATCATATTTCACAGTTTACAATGATTTATCAATTAATTCATATTGAACACATCCATTATAGAATAACGAAATTGGCTTGAAATTTATTATACAGCAAAACAATTACTTAAATTGTAAGATATTTCATATTGGTTCTGAACAGTTTTATTTTACTATTACCACGATCTAAAGACGGTACTTAGTACCTATTAACTGTCTTTATATTGCCATTCGGAGGTTGACGTTACACAAAATACAACAATCAACACTCATAATGATCATAAACACTGAGTATAATATCCAAACAAAGCCGAAGGGATACACATGTTAGCATTCATTTACTTTTAAACTCGATTTGTATATAAATATTATTTTTACAATTTTCGCTTATGCCATTCACATATAATATATAACACGTGAGCAATCTATATGATAGTATAACATATTAAGCACATTTGTATGAATAATTTTTAATATTTATTTATTATTCTGAATTTCTCTAACGTATAAATAACAATTTTTGTAGTGTAAAAATATTAATTTTTCGATTTAGTAGGTATATATTATGTCTGAATATGAATTATGAGTATTGCTTATTAAGCTAAAATGTGTTTTCGTTTTATCTCGTTGTAATATATAATATGTACCTAATTAAAAATTGAAAATAGTAATATAATTATTAAATACCTACGCAGTTACCTATACAGCTATACATTGTACATAATAAACTATATTTAAATAGCTCGCTATCAAAGTTAAAAAAAATGTCTTTCTAATTGTATTTTAATTTATTGTATTTAGAAGTAATGAGTGTTTTCTTATACTATAATAATAGCATATATTTATATTATAATATGGGCTTTATACTATATGCACTAGGAATTTTTAACATTTCAAGTCTCGTATTGTCATCAAAGATGTATGTAACGATTGGTTATTTGAATATTAGGAAATTAAGTTTGTAAACGTTTTATTCTTTATTTCATTTAAAAAAAAAAAACACCGGATTTGTTTCTATGTTTTGTATATGGGTCCAAAAGAATAGTAAAACAAAACAGCGTGTGTATATGTCGTTTAGCAGTATTTTCCAAGGACTCCACGTGCACAAACGACTATGGTGGGCGTTAATATTATACAAAACATACAAACGGACACATGTTGCATTTTTTTTCACTTGTTTTGGGTTTTTTTTTCCTTACTCTCTCTGTTCATCTCTCAATAATCTGCCATAGGATGACAAACGATCATAGCGTGTGCCACAAAATCTGGTTGTCGGGACGGTCTCTAGGGAATGGCACATGCTCGAAAGACAGACCTGGACGTCATCGAAAATCGCAATTAGATATAGTAAGCATGTTTTTGGATCTGGTTTAGCTTAAAATAACCATCCCGATGATGTCGAAGAGATCTAATTAACACAATTGTAATTTGCGTTTCCCGTGACGCTTTTGCAACTCTGGCTAACGTTATACACTCAGTGATATGAAATGTTTAATAGTTAGAATAATATATTATGCCGATTTTTAATAATGATGTAAAAACATATTGCTCTATTAGCGATATTTAAAATTAACTAAAATTTAGGCTCTTGTTGGGAAAAATAAATTCTTACGAAATGGAAATTTATCTGACATAGGTATAGGTTTAATGACATTACGTTTTTAAGATGTTATTTTTAAACGTTTTAAATTTTTGTTTAATTATTTAAATTATTTTTCTACAGTTTAGATTAATTAGCTATATGTTTATATACATATTTGCTATGAATTTGGCCCTCATTAAGAACAAACAAATATTCCTTAACTGCTTGATTTACCCAGTTAAAATTAGTTTAAAATATAAATTATTATTTAGTTTTAATAACCTGCAGCAAGTTACTAGTCTGAGGACTTTAATTCAGGTAGAAGTATTGTATAAGAAGCAATACAGTTTCAATAGTATAATGTACGATTTACGAATTATTATGAAGATGGAGGAGTTGTTTACCATGCATTAATTTTATACTATTATACAAATAAAAAATGTTTTAACTAGATGATTATGATAATTAAAGATATGTTTAAGCTTCAAGCTAATTACCTAATTTGATCATCAATTAAATTTACAAAAATTATTTGGTCAAAATACAATGGTCATCTTCATTTTTGAAAAATAATTAACTTTTGATATAATTCTGTCACAATTACTGTTCAGGACATTTTTATATTACTGATATTGTATAATTTGTCAACACTAAATTTTGGTACTATAATGATTAAAGTTCTAACTTAGTCTTTTTACATTTGCTTAAGATTTTGCAATTGTTAACAATTTTAATTTTTACAATTGTATCATTTAAACATAATTTTTACTTAAATTTAATTGACACTTATATAGTTATATTAATGTATTACTTATCAGTGGCGCAACAAGAAAAAAATTCAGTTGGTTTTATTATTACATTTATTAGTTATTTACTTATTTATACCATATACGTATAAGTTGAATTTACGATAATTTTTTTTTGTTTTTTGGGTTATAGTCCACCTTCCATATTATAAACTTACTTGAGTTATTCAGGAAATATTATTGTCAATTTATATTTTAGTTATATACGTGCTCAGAGTTATTCACAAATTCGATCACGATAAAACTTAACTTTCTCCGTCAAATATATATTAGTTTGACATTCACACATTTTTCACTCGTTACAATATTCACGTAAAATATAATCGACGAATTAATTTTAACCGGCTGTTCATAAAAGAAACGATATCAATAAAACCATTATAAATTTTTAACCTACTAAAACATTATTTTGTGACATATTAATCTATATATTATATACTATTTTTTTTGTTCAGTGTCGTTTGATGAGCCGAAACGATTGAACACGACCGAGATCTTAATAATAATATATCCTCATCCGATCTGTGCTGATCAGCTACTAATATGCCGCTTACAATTTGTCGTTTTCGAAAATGACCGACAATTATATTGGGATTTCATTAGATATGCTTTATGTAATTGATAAAGGATATTACCCTATGACCGTTCGATCGTTTTATGTAAAGTATTGTTGTTGGCACGAATTTACTGCACTATAAACGTAGGCAGTATCGAGGTGTCTATGAAAACATGTGTGCGGCGTCACTGCGACCTACAAACCAATATAATATTTTCCATTATATTTGTATAATAATAATTCCTCACATTATTATCCGCACTGTAATCGGATTTTAATACGTAATACTATAATGTATGTAATATTATATATAATAATGTGGGCATTATATTATTATTATTTTATGGTAGTATAATAGTACAGACTACAACCTACCGACTGATTATTTCAATGGTAGAGACTAGAGAGTAGTGTATGTTATATCCATACAGTAAAAATATATCCCTTTTTCCTTGAATAGGTACACTACACCCGAGAAGTGTCGATCGACTATCGATGATATTGTCTACGTCGGTCGATGCATTAAAAACGGGTACAATGTATATAGCAACGAAATGGTAAATACTATATAGTACCTAATAACCACGTATTTAATATGCACATTTTTAAAATTATGTTTATTGTTTATATCTACGTGTCGTTCCCAATGTTCCCATCGAGTATATTTTGTTTATCAGTTAAAGGGGAAACAGTGTCGACTTCGTTATCTATTTCTTTGTGGCCACTGGACCGGACACTTCCTGCGAGAAATTCGCGATAAAAAGTCACTATTGGGTTCCTTTACTGGTCAGCAGTCTACATTATTTAAACGAAGGAAGTTTGTAGGCTAGCGGGGTAGAACAGGAACCTCAGTATACGGGTTTAAGTGATTTTCGTATTTTTTGTTGTATATGTGTTTAAAAGTGAAAATCGTTTAAATGTGTCCGTGCGTACCGGCGTGAGAGAGTATGGGCCTAAACAAACCGGCTATTGATTCACACCTGAGGTTCTGTTTCCATTATATACGACGAGGCATACTGTAAATAAAAACCATGGGAACCCTTTGTTTGCGTAGGGTTAATTTGGCTTAGTTTTTTTTCTTCGGTTTTATAACGCTGGTAAACAAATTGTCCCCAAAGACATTATTGTAACTTGGAAATAAATATATATTGCTTCTAAAATAATTTCAAATAACATGTTATACCTACTATACTTAAATCGAGTATTATCCAGTATTATCCAAAACAAATGGATTGTACAAATTTAATATCTTTCTATAAACAAAACGAATATTTTTTATTGCCCATAAATATCGATACGTCGAATTTTAGTTTAATGTTGTAATTTGACTCTAATATGTATTAGGGCGGAATTGATCATCAACACTATACATAGATCTCCCTCAACGAATTGTAAATATACGCCCTTATCACATATTATATTAACCCGTAGTATTAGTGAATTGACCTCCCCGACGCTTAGTTTCATATTAAAAAAGGTTATCTCATTGAGTGATGTTTTATTCGAGATTATTTTATTATAGGGATGTTAAAATTCGACACCCAGATGGAAATTGTATTTAATTTTTTCCTCGATTGTGTATATCATCAAACCCGAAACACATATTTTATGAAATATTGAATGGTTATCTAATTTTTGTTCTCAGTGTTTTATATTTTTAAAAGTATAAATTATCTGATATCATTGTAAATATAACTTAATGGTAATCCGTTTCACATTTTATAATCTAAAGTATGTGGCTGACTGCTGCCCGATATTTATAAATAAATAAATATAAAAACCTTGATCAACCTATTTGATTCTATCGGTTTCAATAAAATACTAAATGTATCAATAATAATTTTACATATTTCACTATTTGTGAATTTTTGTTTAAAAGTAATATACCTACTTATTAACTTATATTATGTATATTAGTCATTAGATGAGTTGTAAATATTGTAGTAAAAATTAAACTGCATGTTTATTAATTTATATGTGCATAGCGTATAGGCATGTCTTTTTTCATAGTCGGAGTAATATATTATGAAGGTTTATCAATTCTAAAAAAAATACTAGTGTATAATTAAAAGTATAAGTACTTAAAAAGACAATATCTACTATATAGGTTCTATATAATATAGGTCCACCATAATATACTACAGTATAATTACGAGAGTTACCTATTTAATATTATTTCATAAAATATTTAGAGGATATCAGCGTACTATTTGATTTATTTTTCTAACCCACAGAACATTGTAAATTGGCGCGAACCTGAATTTGTGCTTTACCTTTAAAATTTTAATATTTAGTATTTTACATAGTTATGTAACTGAGTGAAAAACTAAAAACTAATAATATGGCAGTGCGCAGACACTGTCTATAATAATTGAGCAAAAATAATATGTATAATTTGTGGAAGTACAATTTGTGTAGGCATATAGTTAAAATATTATCTTTATTATATATATTACATAATTTAACATTTTAACAAGCATTATACGTCTACGATACGACTCGGTAGGTATAGTGTATTTGGGGGTATTTTTAATACATACACACACACATATATATATATATATATACATACATATAATATATTATATTGTACCTATAGTATTATGTTATAAATTTTAATACAAAATTATATTACACTGGGTACGTTTATACGTTTATTAAATCATCTCAGCTTTATTTAAGTAATATACAATTAATTAAAAGAGGTTTACAATTTAGATGGGATTGATAGGTACCTATTCGGAAATATTTTTAGTGATAAATAGGTCACGGATTATTTAAATGCAATTTTTATCACTGATAACTTGATCATTTGGTTGTTGATATTTATAAGTTATAACAATTATTTGCATAGGATATGATTATAATTAACTATAAGCATTTTATATTTTGATAAAATTTGAACAATTTTTTTTATAAAACTATATACGTATTTTATAAAATATATTTATTTGAGTGTACGTAAGATTCAACAATAAGTATTATACCTACGCTTCAATGCGTTGTCTATAATCATATAATAATAGCTGATGATATCATATACATTACGGTCCCTAAGTTTTATATCATCAAAATTGTAAAAACGTAATACACTAGACCTTAAAATAAACAATAAACATCGGGTTAAATTAAAATATTAGGTATTCAATACCTACCGTACAACGACGTCGTAACGTATAATACAGTTTGATAGTATGTAATACCTAGTAGTATAGTATAAGCACATCATATACATATATACATATAAATGTATAATAAACATTATAATATTGTAACTGTTGTCTATTAGTAGATTAGTATTGGGTTTCCTCTATATTTCATTGCAATGATTTTTAAATGATTATCGGACCAAAAATGGCACTTACAGAAATGTGATTGTTAGGAATTAATATTTGAACTTAGAAGTTGCAAGTGTATACACTTATAGGTGCTTACCTAGTATAATTTAGTATCATAAATGTACATTCAATTAATTTTATTGTTGAACCGAATGTTTTTAATTAGGTATATTTAACCACTCCTCAGCGTTTACGTGTTTACAATACCTAACTTTAATAAAAAATAAAAGTGTGATAGATATTTAAATATTTTAGTTTCATAAAATAGAATATAGGTGTTATTATTTTTTTAAATTATTTTATATGATATTTATTCGCGCTGAAGTCTAAAATTTATATGATTATATATTATATTATATGAATGAATTTTCATGGATGTTTAAATTTCACATGTTTCAGTATACCTATATATTGACACAATGATAGTTGTGTTTTAACTTCTTAAAAATGTTCTTTTGTGAAAAACAACGAACAAAAATTGCAAATAAGGAATGAAAATAATCACATTTAATTTTTTACAAAATATTAGATGTTATGTATTTTTATTATGCATTTTTATAATTGACCACCGCCCAGATAGTCGTTTATTAATCTTATATAACACAATTTATTATACATATTATTAAAAAATGCTATCAAATTTAAACACACATTTTAATATGTATAATATTATATATTACACTGTCTATACTTTTCTCACTTTTGAATATCATTCGAGTCTGAAGCCAGATACCCATTAGCGATTGTGATAATTGTAGTAAATATTAGTTTTTATAGAATAACGATTTGTTACATCAACCGTGTTTCAATAATAACTATAGTAGTTTGAAAACAAAACTTTGACTTTTTGTTAGTATAATCATTATATTATAATCATGTGCTTGATCTATTTTTATGAAAACGTGTTTAGTCCCGCAATATGGATAAATAATATTCCTTAACAATCAATAAACATCTATCCGTGATTTGGAACTACTGCAGATGTCAATAATGTTATAGATAAACAGTATAATATCTGTGTTTGAAACCAATACTTATAGGTCGGATGAAATATTAATTGTTTCTACTCGCTGCCAACAACACGCAATAGACGTGTTTTGGCGATGCAATTTTGAGCAAAATATTAACTAGTTTGAGCGGACAAATCAACAAACTGATACTTATAGTTCGCCAAAATAGTTACTGGGTTCTCTAGACTGCATTACCAAAACATGCCTAATCTTAATATGTTTACCGAGTGCTTTGATATTGACGTAAATGTCATATTTTGCAAATATGCCAAGTTTTAGTACAAAAAGTAGCATTAAGTTGCCCGTCCAATTGTTAATAATAATAATGTGTATATAATAGTGCACGATAAAACTTAAACTTATCGGCGTGTTATATATTATATTATAATAATATTACGAAAACGAGCAAATTATAAAATATTTATTTTTTGTTTATTTCGTTTAGGCTTATCGGCCGTAGCAGCGGCGGAATCGTCGTCGGAACAACTCGGCCAGCATCAGCAGCTCCACCACCACCTGCAGCACCATGTGGTGGTTGAAGTCGGCGGTGACGGAAGTACCGATTGCGGCGGCGAGTTTGACACGTCCGCCGAGGAAGACAGGGCGGCGGCGGACACCATCGACGAGCTGAACAGCCGCCGCGGCGACGTCGTTTCGACAACGGTCGTGGCCGCTGCGGAGGAGGCGAGCGACGAGTCGCCGACGGCGGCCACAACGACCGGGGCGCCGTCGTCGTCACAGCAGCAGCGAGAGCGTTGCGACGGCGCGACCGATGTGGTCACCGCGGCGGCGGACGAAGAAAATGGCGGCGGGAGCGCGGGCACGCCCAGCATCGGCTACGGGTCGCCGGCGGTAGATGGTGCGCCGGTCGGTAGGACGTCGTTCGGGTTGGAGGAGGAGGAGCCCGCCGCCGACGACCGTTTACAGCAACAACCGGTTCACGGGACGGCAGACGAACGGCCGACAGGCAACGTGTACGTACGCCGTGATGATATGAACTATCATCATTTACACCAGCACCAGCACCAGCAGCACGACAGTCCGCCGCAGTTACACATAAGCACGAGTGCGACGACTTCGACGACCGGTGTCAACAACAACAGTAGCAGCAGTGGACCGTCGCCGAACAGCCGTTACGACATGTTGGTTGCACAGCAGACTTATCAACAGGCCAAGTACGGCAGTGGCCGTGACTTGATGGCCGCTATGTTCCCGCAAGTATTGATCGCGGGTCAGCAACAGATACATCAGCACCAGCAACAGCGCGACGAAGATGAAGATTTCTACGACTACCAGCAACAGGCGTACCAGCAGCAGCAACAACAGCAACATACCAAGTTCGAACACATTGTGCTCAAGCAGGAGCCGCTAGACCGAGTCCAGCAAGTGTACCCCGACGAGTACTTCCACCAGGATCACCAGCAACAATTGTCCGTGCAGCTCCAGCAGCAACAGGAGCAACACTGTTCCAGTCCCGGCAGCTCCGCTGGCGGTTACGACGAGGAAGTGGTAGTGGCCGCCGCTAAAGGTGAGCTGCTCGACCTGCACTTGTCCCGGTCCGACGGCGGTGTGGGACCCGGACAGCAGGAGAATCCCTTCGCGCATCTCGTGGCTTCGCTGCACAGTGACTCTGGTAGCGCTTCCCCGTTGCAGGGCCATTTGCACGACGACCAACAACAGGGTGGCTGTGGTTCGCCCACTGTCGTGTGTCAGCAGCAGCCGCACGTGGCAGACCACTCGTATACGCCATCGTCCGCTGCCGGCGAACAGCAAATTCCGCAACATTTGTCGCAAAACCATCCCAGCGTCTATCACAGCAGTTCCAACGTCATACACCACAACAATTCCAACATTTCTGGGTGAGTTTTTCTTAAATTTATAATTTACGGAACTTTTAACCTCTCAAAATCCCATCCATCCACCTTCAAGTCCAAACAATTCGTATTTATGCGGTCTTCTTTATTTTTTCTTTCTCGTTCTATCTCTCTCTCTCTTTCACTCTCATACACACACACACACACACACATTATCCATGTGTGTATGTGTGTTTTGTCTGCGGTTCAGACGCAAACTTTCGTATAATTGGCCCCCACGTGTCGACGATCGTAAAGATAATGTATTTTTAACGAGCGTTGTGTTCGCGTTATAAAATCGTTTTGTCAGACATCGATACTCGATTAACGTCATATTATTTATATATCACAATATCATATTATCTAATTCTGATCGATAATAATTAGGTTTCGGCCAGCGCGCGTGTCTATAATATAATATGTGTACAGGTAACCGGTGGCGTAATCGTTGTTATCGGTTTTCGAGGTTAAGGGCCTCTCCGCAGCCGTTCGTTTCTATTATATTGTATAGTAGCTTGTCAGCCGCCGAGATATGTCTCCGGATCGTGCAGCTTTTTTGCGTCTCGCCGCGATCTTGTCGACCGATCACGTCTCGTGATCTATATCGCGGATCCTATGATTGTGGGTGGGTCGCGCGTACACGTCTGCTCTGTAGGTAGCTGCTGCAGACGGCACGGCGGCGTATTCGAACCGCTGTTGACTTTATCGTATCTCCCTCGTAATTACATAATATTATCGTTTTAACAACTCCAACCGCTTTTCGGCTTTTGCGGTTTCATCGCCCAAAACGGACATGACGTTTTTATTTCATCGCGTATTTTTCACACCGAATACAACAAATATACAATCGCGGCCTCGAGGTTTTCGAACTAGATAAGACTCGACCATATCGGTTTCGAGTTTTATTGCTCGTCGACTTACTACGGTGCAATGACCCACACGGCCACAACGTTATAATATTATACCTAAATTATTGTGTGTGGACATCGAACAGTAATTCTTGTACTCTCGGGCTGTGGGATGCCCTAACATTTAATTTATATTTAGCACCGGCGCCGTTGATGACGGACGTTCGACAAGACTAAAATATTCCTATTCCGACAGAAGTTTGCGACGAATCGAATTATAATTTTAAATCGAACGTCATTAGGGTGCGTGTGCGCGTTTATGAAGGCCATTACCTTGGTACATGTATATCGTTCGTTCGTTCGTAATTGGTTTTCTTTCTCACACCGCCGTTACACTGGAAGTCTAATATTGGTTTCATATTATGTAGTTTAACGTACATAAGTAATCTTTATTTCATCACCAATTGTAACTATATCATATTGTAACGTCTGTTCTGGACGTAAGATTATTTTATTACAATATAGGCCTTAATAATTAATTCGTCATTTTAAATATTTTAAAATACTATATTAATTATCGTATTATTTTTTAATACTTCGACTATAAAAATTACATTAATATATTCAATTATTGATCTCAATTAGTAGTTTTTAACCAAAATTAAAACTGTATTGTTTTGGCTTTTAACTATAATTTTTAAATTGGGCTATTAATAATCAAACTATGGCAGTGTAATACAAATCATATTATAATCACTTGGTAAAATGGAATAGTTTTTTTTTTTTTTTAATTTTGTAGGTTATTGTTGAACAAAAAAAAAATATCTGATTTTATTAATAATACACTACTACGGTCTTTTTGCTTTATATCTTATAATAATTTAGTTTACAATAAAAATATTTCAACAGTATGATTTTATAAAATATATGCCTAATAATTAAGTATACTATGAACACGTTTAATCGTTTCTGGTAGAACTAGGAATTTAAAATATAATATTATTAATTTTTCTCTTTGAGATTTTAATTGTTTAATAATACGATAAAAGTATTTAAATGGTTTAAAGCAATTAAGTGTGATTTTAACAATTTATATACATATTATATTTAAAGTAATATTTTCAAATATAGTGTTTTCTATTGTTTTCATCATTTCGTTTTTAATTTATTTTAGTTTATAAAAAGCGTACTCAGATATTAGTTATTAAACTTGGTATATGACTTCAATTTTATTTATTTTACCCAAGCAAATTTAAATTTAATATAAAATGTTATGGTGGGGTGGATTTGTTGTATGGCATAGAATTATTTTTAACCCACTACTCCCAAAATGTTACAAAACTATTATAATATTATGGTCGTGTGAAAAATCCATGTGGTTAAATAAAATAAATCTGTGAAGTTGTCGACGGTAAATTATGCGCAGTGCGAGCCGACGTTTATTGCCCACAAGTCACGTTGTAACGTATATTACCCCATCTACCCGGTCGTTTACCTTCATCAGAAGATTTTTCAAAATTTGCGTTGATGTCGCATTTGAGTCTCTCTCGGTCGATATAACATAAACTTAAATACATACATCACTATTAATGATTCACTGGTTCTAAGAAAAAAAAAAAAAAAACAACCATCAGCAAATCCAACGAAACACCTACTATTGCAAAACAATTATTATGCAGTATGCACGCTCTTAGTAAACGCAAAACTAAGGAGTACGATTTACAAACAGATTTTTGTCGCAATTCTGCAAACGGCATTACATTTTATCGAGGTCAATGATCATCTTCGGGTCTTTGATATTCAAAACGATGGCGTCATAACTTTAGACGACAAACGCCGAAGTAGTTCGGATAAAAATTCCCAGCCATTTTTTTAAGACCGTATCATTTTTTTTCAGTCAGCTGTTCAATTCTCATGGACCCGTTAAAAAAAAAAAACTTTTAACCATTTAAACTATACATTTCCTAATATCCCAGAAAATATTATTTTTTTAAATGTCAGTAGTAGTTAGTAGTTACTAATTGCAGGCCAACATATAAAATAACCTTTTTATCGTCTCGTTTTTACGCTATCTGTAGACAAATTAAATTCTAGTGTTTGCGTTTATGAGGTTTGATTGGAGGACAACCGTGCCCCGATAATGCCTATAGCTAAAACAAAAATTACATTTCAACGACTGGTAGAGTTGTATGTTTTTGGCTTAATTATTTCTAACATTTTTATAAAATTTCCTAGGTTCCAATTTGTATTTCATCTTATAACTTAACATAGGAGATACTATTACTAATAATATTAAATGAATGATATTATATTATATTTATAAATATTATTTCGTTTTTTTTTTTATTTTACCAAAACAGACTCAAACGAATAAGAAACAAAAAACAATAAATAGTTGTGAATATTATTTTTTAAATGCTCGTTCACTGTAGTACTATTATACTCTTTGCAATATTTTATAGCCTTATTTACGCAGTTCTTCAGAGAATAGCATTTTAATTGTTTTAAATACATTCTTGTCATTCTATTCAATCACGTGTGTGGCTTTACTGCTATGGCCAGTGAATAGTAGTAATCAAATACGTGCTGTTTTACAAAAAATATAATGTTATAAAATTATTTAGTTACTAGTAATTTATCATCTTTTTAATTATACTTCAATGACCAAAATACCAAATTGAACACACAATGAACGTCTTAACGATAAGTTGGGCGTTCGTTATTTTTTTTTTGAGAATTAGCTACACAACATCATAATGTAGAAACTATATGTAAACAAAATGTAAAAACATAATTTAAAAATTAGTTTCAATTTTACAGTTCGCGAAGTAGATAAATGAGTAATAAACAACAAAATCATCACCTTTTGTTAAACAAATTGATAAATAAATAAACGAATAACTATTTTATACAGATCATTGTGTAATTTGTTTCTTAAAATCAGCGTTTTTACTATCATAAATTAATATTTAATTTAATTTGTTTATTATTAATTATTATTCTATGTGTTGAATTGACAAAAATGCAACGCGCTGCATAATTGATTTAAAATTTGGGATTATTGTCGTCATTATATTAAAAACGTTAACTATAGCGTCGGTGCAAGGCCACGAAGACTTCATAACTGCATTTAGCTACGCGCGCTATGGAGAAGTGCATACAATAATAATAATTTTGATAACCACTTAATGGGTTTTTTTTTTAAAAATAATTGTTGATTTTTTTGTTCGTGGCCTGAACACGTAGGTACATTACACTTGTTTTTATGTGAAGGATTATCAAAAACCATTTTTTTAATTTTTATTGCAAAAAACTATATTTGCAGTTTATTCTACGTGGCTCTTCCGTCTCGACGACTATTATTAGTAATAACTTAACTAATTAGACTAATTCTTATTAAATGTTAATCAAAAATTGTTCCGACATCGCAGAAATGTTGACATGTTAGTGTAAGGATCGAATAAAATTCGATTCTATTTTTAATAATATACGCGAGGGCGACGGAATTTTTCCCAACTATTTACGATTAATGCGCGCGTCGCGATTGTGTGTGTGTGTGTAAATGCATGCACGCGCATGTACGTTATAATATATTATTATTATTATTTACATATACATATAAGTAATTGTATGCGAGTGTATGTGTCGTAGTATATTGTACAGTGTAAAACGAGCGTCGCGCGTTGTAAGAGGAATGAAATATAATAAAAACCGTCGTTGTGTTGTCGCGGCCGTCGCCACCGCCCCCGTCCTCTGCGGTTGATTCGTACGACCGACGGCGGCCTAATGAATAAATGGTAATTGTTCCAACACGTTCTCCGTGTGCTCGCCCATTGTGAGCGCAGCAACGTGTGCAAAGACCGTGTAAATTCATTATTACTTCGAAACGAAATGTAAAAAAAAAAAAAATGTTATATTTATGCTGGCGACCGTTTTTTTCCCATCTAATTTTATGGACGCGATTTAAGTGTTTGCGCTCGAGACCAAGGACATAACACCACCTCTTTTCCCTCTCGAAGTTCGTTTTTAAATTTTATTACCCGCGTAGGCCTAGATAAAAAGCGATTTCGACGTGTTTTCCTCTGGTTTGCCGTGAAAATTCAGTAGTAGGTCCACATGCGTTTTAGCCACTACTTCCGTCGCCGACTTCTTTTTCGCCAAAACCGTAATGTCAGACCGATGTTTTTTGGTCCCATCCCCCGGATATGTGTGAATAGACCTAATATTATTATTTGTTAAAGTCGACCTGGGAAATGTAGACTAGGAGCAAGCGCTTACAGACTCCGTCGTGAGAACACTAATGTCATCATGGGGTCTATAACAATATTAAAAACAAAGATGTTTATAAATGAATATTATGTACCGTCAATGTTGTGTCTGGATCTTTGATTTTACAGTTCAATATTCTAAAATGTTTTTTTTTTTTTTTTATCAAAATCGAAAAATTTCAATCAGTATAAATGTTTTAATTAGGTAATAGAACTAACAAAACTGAACAACTAATTAGCCAGTGTCGATTATTGTATCGATATGTGTCCCTTTGATTGTTGTTATTAACAATTGGCATGTTCATAACCATAAGCCACCTTCGTGGTCCATTCATGTTATACTTGTTCAATTAATACATTTCCTTGTTTTCACTTTATAGTGTAATAAATGGCCAAAATGTATTGTTCTTGTCAACTAAAAACCCTATCTAAATCGGAACTCTGTGTTTCGTAATATTAAAAAGCATTAAAAGAAAAATCAAGAGAGCCCATCGTCGTTTTTTACATTTCTGTGTATAATATGGAATATTTTTCCAGCCGTACCTATATGTGTTCGTCAATATTATTATTTAATTGCACGTTGATCCATAGGCCTTCGGTGCGCGTGCTGCGGACGAACAATGTTACATTCAAATGCTGACTCATCGTCTCCGCGAGGGGAGGAGAGTCGGCTGCGGCGGCGCGGCGTGTATATCACACATTATATTGTGCAATTGTGGATTTTTTTTTCTCTCCACGTTCAATATTCATAATAATAATAATAATAATAATCACTACGACTCTGCCTAGGTGTACAAAACTTGTGCGTGCGTGCGCACTAGTACTACACTGCGTTGGCAAGATTTCTTTAAAAAAAAAATTCCGTTGTGTTCAGTTTTCGCCGTTTTACAATCCGCCGTCGCCGCTGTCGTTTCTATTGAAATACGATCGAACAGAGGTTGTGTGCTGTGGATCGCGTCTATTTTGAATACATCTGGGTACGAGAGTTCCGTGTCGAAAACAGGATAGAATTTTTAAAAAAAAATCGTAATGATTTTTTAATAACTAAAAGAAAATAGTCGTAGTGTTCGGCCGATTGACATGACGATCATCATAAATAAAATAATAATATGCATTTGAAATTTTTTTCCTTCACAAAGGATCGGCGGCGGCTGATAATGTGCTTAACTAGGCATTCCGTTGGCATACGACATCGTGTCGAGTGAGGTGATGGCGATGTGTCCGCCCACGGGGTTTTGTTCGTTCTAGGAAATCGACAGTGGCGGCGCATGTTTACATTTTACACTTCGTAAAAAAAAATATACCGTAAACCGTATACCAGTAACCGCGTTTAATAATGTTTGACGTTTATCCCGCACGCCACTGATGGCTCGAAATAGTTTTCAATCGTCTAACGCCGTGTCCTACGTAAATCCGGGCAACTTTTATTCTGATCAGCACTGTTCCGCCGCAGTGCGGTGCGTCCGATGCGACAAAATAAAAACAATTTTGTTTTTTGTCGCTTTGGTCAGATTCACGTAGGACAGTAGGCGTAAGGCGTACTCACAGCTACGTCGTGTGCCGCGTGCGACCATGTGGATCCGATGAGTGGATGAGTGTATTATGTGACGATATTAGCGGCGGCGATGACGATAACAAAAAAATAAAATAAAATAACAAAACGCGGATCGAAGAAGTGACGCCGCGGAACTGATCCTCGTGCAACTGATACTCTCGATATGGTTTTCGCTCTGCATAGTATCGGTGACCGGTGAAGAAAGCTAGTGAGCGTCTTGCCACCGAACTACGTAACCTGTCACGTATCTCCGCATGACGCTATTTTGTCTGGATGACTTTGACTAAGGGCGCGGGGCTGTGGCCACTTTTATTCGCCTCGGAAAGCCGGAAACACCGCATGGCGTTTTACGCAATTCTAGTGTTGTCCCCGGTTCAACTGTTCGATCAGATCATCGGACGTATTGCTCACTTCTACACATCGCCCAGTATTGCGTCTTCTACTACTCGCGCTGATCGGTGTGCCCTAGACGGTCGATTATAGTTTCACAGTAGTGATTTGTGTAACTGTGTAGTAATGAATGGTAACTATGGTTACAGTTGGTAACCATTTTGGTTTGAAAGTTGACCTCGGTCAATCTTTTTTCTTTATATAGACGGTTGCAACTTGATTATTGCATGATTCCAAAAAAGTATTGTCCAATCACAATCGGGTATTTGATCGACACGATACACGTCACTTCTATATTAACTTGATAAGTAACTCCTGGCATTAGTTGAAGCCGTTCCGCCATTTTCTCAGTTGGCAAATAGTATGGTATACCATATAATATGTATTTATGATAGATATTAATTGATGTTGTATTGTATTTTATTATTTCTAGACTTGTTGTTTGTAACAAAAAAAAAATGATATTTTATAGATCATTTTGTCATTATTATTATATTTCACCTTTAAAAAATTAAATAATTTCATTTATGCCTTGTACATTTTGTGTATGCCAAACGATAAAATGGCGGTCGTCCCCGTGCGAGCTTCACTAATGTAAATAATATAAGAGTACCTTATCTAGTTAGTATAGAAGTCTGTGACACGATACGACTTCGTACTTAATGAGTTGGGATCTAAGCGATCTCATGGGTTCATGGAAAAAAAAAACACTTTTACATAACAAGAGAGTATTTTTGCTATCTTATGTTCGGACGTGAATGACAGACGACAGCGTGGTGTGGTCACGGATTTTGGTGTATAACGCTCGATTCGTTAAATTGTAGTTGTTATCGTATGTCTGACGAAAAGCATTATTTCGCTTTGCCCCGGCCGGCATTCGTTGTCGCCGTCATCGCGTATCGGTTTAATAGTCTGTAATAAATACCCACTTTATCGTTTTCGGAAATCGCATATAATAAACTTTTTCGTCAATTTAAAAACGAACTCAATTATAATGCCTTTCTTGGATGGAGTATGACCTCGTCGGGCCGTCGAACAATGGGCGAACTTTGTCCGGTCCGAATGAGTAGACCACCGCCGCCGCCGTCATCGAACACTGCAGAGGGGGCGGTGGTGCGGTCCGGCTCTTGTGCAGGTGCCCGCCAGCATGAGTATACTCTGCCGAGTGTGATTCCTCTTGCGGGCAGCAGCTGAGTGTCCATCGTTCGCGGCGACGATTAAAAACGGTTTTTCTTTTTGCCGACCGAGCAATTATTATTATTATTATTGTCGTCATATCACCAATTTAATTCGTTGGTACGGTATGCGATGACTACATCTATTTATGCCCCAATGGCAGCGTTTCTCAAACTGTCCTCGAAAGTTCGGGAAATGCTGTCCTATGGTATAGGTACGTAACGATCGCCCGCGGTAAATAATAATTGTATCTATCAAATGGTACACTAGACGGGCATCCTTTAGATTTGCGAAGCCCAAATCATAAATAAACGTCCATTTATTTTTACTGTTACATCAATTGATTCAAATTTTGCAAATTTCAAAAAAATAAAATTATATTAGGTACGGTAAAAGTAAAAATACTTATAGTTTTTGAATTACACTAAAAAAAGTCATAGCAAGTATTACTGTACTTCTTTGTGTTTTGTACTATTATATTTTCTCCATTATCAAATGCTTGACTGCAATAGCTTTATATTATGTTATTACTTATTGCATAATATACTATTTATTTTTGGAAAATGTCTTTGATATTTCTCATTTATTTTAGAAACCTAACCGGACTCGTACACTATAATCTAAAAATGAAGCCCGATGTCCGGGACTTCAATGCCACCGGCTCTTTAATTGTATGAAATGATCAGTTATTGCGGAACTAATAAATTACGCATTTAAAGATATTATAGTGAATTATAAAATGTCGCTTCGAAAATCTTCACAAAACCGACCGGATCCTGGATATAAAACTACGACGTGACGCTGGTTCTTAAATTTCGCTGAAATCCGCTAACAACTGATCGGTTTCCGATTTCGCCGCGAAAACAACAATAATAATAATAATAATTATTATTATTATTATTGATGTGTGTCATAAGCATAACACACAGGGTTTCGTAACAACGGTGTAGTTTTTTGGTGTAGAGTCCAAACGTAAATATTGTTATTTATTTATATTACATATAAATATATATAATATATATATGTTACAGTATTTATATTTTTTATCTTTACAAGACTGTCCGTGAACAGCAGTGAATTCGTCGTGTTTATAATACGTGATCACGGCGTCGGTGGCGGCGGCGCTCGAGGACAAGGACATGTTGTTATTAAACACGTTCTTTTTGGAAATATTATATATTATTACGCGCGTTCTATCGTAATCTCGTGTCATTGAATACCGTAGCGTATTTATTATTATTATTATTATTATTACTCTGTTGCTATCGACAAAGGGACGTTTTTGTTTTGATTATTAGTGAAAAAAAATAAAATATAATATAAACCACTTAGATCGCTGCCAAAACTCTGTTGGCGCGCACTGCAGATAATATCCGACATCGCGTAACCCGACACTATGCCGATACCTGCGTGTATGTATAATGTATATGTTACCTTGAACGAATACGTTGATTACTGATTAGTGTATAAACTATGAGGTATCGGTTTTCCGTGTCGATTTCATAGTGTTACATATTATTTAATCTACCTACCTAACGTAGTAACGTGTAATAATTGTTATAATTTAATATTAGGTATTATTAATAATTGTATTAACACGACTCTCCGATTTACGGTTAAATCCTTTTCTTTTGGTTTTCTCGGGAATTCGGTGTGCGCGTTTTTTATCGAGAGCTGCGTCGGCGTTTTCCACATACGATCACGTACGATCGAACACCGTTCTAGAGCGCATGTTTGAAGCCAGGGATCACGTTTGTTGTTTTGGTTTCAAAATCGTTCACAATTAACAACCCGTTAGCTTGGGAAATTCTACAACTGATTTACACCTGGATTTGATTTTGAATGTTATGATTTATATTATGTCTTTTGGCGCTTTTTATTACCGCATCAACATCACCCAATACCACACACTGGTTTATAAAAATATAATATTATGGCCTAATTCTGCATAAATATTATAATACAGCGGACATTTATTAAAAGCAATAAAAATTGTAATTTAAAAATATTACGAAGGATTAAATTAAAATTCTATAACAACAAAACAGACATTCCAAATTAAAAAATTAAAATAACTCCATAATTTAGCATCTACGAGTATATAGTAGATACTTGGATGTTTATAATACGTTGATCACACGTCCGGTTTTTCGTACCTCTGCCGTCCTGTTATCTTCTGGGGAATATTCGGGACGTTAAAATGTTCCTTTTTTAGAAAGTATACTTTTAAATAAAAATCAAAAATACAATTACTGTGGCGGTTGGAAATGAGTACCAGAAATTACTTTGCAACGGCAAAACCAGATGCCTGCCATCGAAAAAAAATTTTTGTTGTGTGTTTAGTAAAATAGACTAACTTAGTGTGCGGAAGTGGAATATCGAGTATTTTAAAATCTTTTTACGGTTTTGTCCTATATACATATTTCGTGCTGTAATGGGCGATGCTATATCATTATTTACGTTAACTTGTTTTACTGTATTTTGTCACATAATTAGTATACACTAGGTACATTAGTACATTAGAATATAATATAATATGCACATTATACATTAAGTAAAATATTTAATATTTTTAAACGTGCAATAAACACAAGTCTAGGAAAACATTGTTCTCTGCAACGAGTGTCGTCGTTTAAGGTGCAATTGCGTCGTTTTATATTTTTATACCTACCTATCTTTATAAAATACGTTTAATTGAGATTTCATGCGGTAATCGTTGTAAAATGTTGGCTTAAAACTGTTAAACCTAGAAGAAGTTCTGTCAACAGAACAAAAAAATTACACCTTTATTAGATATAGTTCAATATATTGCAGTATTCGGTTATTTCCGCGATTTCTCCACGTGGGTTCACCCAGAACCTTTCTTATTTTACGCAACGCTGCAAAAGCGGTCACTGGTCATCGTATTGTTCCGCCCACGACGTGGGGAAATTATGTTGACCATTGCAATCAATTTAAATATTATTTCTAGTGTTGTTCAGGGGAGGGGGTTCGCCCTCAGTGTTTTTTAAGCAGATTTGACATTCTCCTTTCTCCGTCGACTTATTGTGTTATCACATCGGGTGTTAAATAAGACGTCGTCGTAATAACAACAACGTATACCTATAATGTCATAGAAAACTGCGTGCCCCTCCCTCCCCTCCCCTTGCACCTTTCTACAAGTCTGTTATAACGTATTATGATGCTCGGCGCCAAGGCTGAACGTGTCGTCCGGCGAAAACATAGGCCACGGCTTCAAGGTCGCAATCGCAGCATAGTGAGACACGTACCATCGGGTTAGGTTAGGTTAGCTGTCTTTCGGGTGTTGGCCAGTTCGCGTCGGACAGTGATCAGTTGTGTCTCTGGTCTTTCACTCAATTTCTCTCTCATACTCTTTCTCCTCCCTCCTCGTCCCTCCCAGTTGCTCCAAGTATCTTTCCCGCCTTATATATACGTATATTACTTATGCGAATGTAGTATATAATATATAAGTCGAGACCTCATCGACCGTTGGTCACACTCGTTCGGGCCCAACAAAACTAATCGCGCCATGCAGCTTTCTGATCGCCATACTTTGTTTTTCGCGCAGTTCGTCCATGTACCAGAGGAGTAACGGCGGCGGCCTGCAGTATTCGACTTCGTTGCCACATTACTTCACTTCCTCGCCCGAACTCAACCAACAGCAGACCAACAACATCATCACATCCGTGGCCGGCAATCAAATGTGGTCCACAGGTAAGCTAATGACAATGTTACATTTCTACTTGATTTCTATACACCTTCATATCCTGTATATTATTTACTCGCACAACTCTCGTCCGTTCGAAATACGCTGTGAAACATTAACACTTTTCTCTTGTTTTTTCCCCGCTGCAGTAGTATCCGAAGACGGCACTGGAGGATATTCTCCTACGTCGACAAGCAAACAACAGCAGTCCAACCACAACGGCGGTGGCCTGCCAGCTTTCGCTCAGCGTTTCGGCACGCACACGTCGTCAGCGTCCGCGTACACGGCCGCCGGTTCGTCGCGGTCAGCCCCTTCGTCGTACCACTCGATCGCCACGCCCGGCGTGACGCCCTATCACCTGACCGCAACGGCCGTCAACAACGGTGGCCCGGCCGACACCTCGTCGCTGCAGTGGGCCACGGCCGCTGCAGTGGCCGGATCCCACGGTTACGCGAACACTGACGGCACCATAAACTACCCTCCAATGCCGATCAACCAGTCGGGCAGGAGCCGGTCAAACGCATTCTCGGCCGCCGCTTCGCTGTCAGCTCGTAAGTATATAATACTATGATGATTTTTTTTTTAGACATTTGTAAGTGACGATTCGATACCAAGTCCCGGCCCTCACGAAATAATATAAAACGGTTTACAGGAAATCAGCGAATGAAAACAATAATATTAAATACATTATCAGGCGAGTCGTATTTTAGAATTTATCTTTCGACGGCGCAGAATTATCCTTTGTCGTCAAAATACTTAAATACGTACACGTGGACTTGCGAAACATTTATAATTATTATTATAAAATATTAAATT
This sequence comes from Diuraphis noxia, assembly GCF_037042655.1. Classification (NCBI taxonomy): domain Eukaryota; kingdom Metazoa; phylum Arthropoda; class Insecta; order Hemiptera; family Aphididae; genus Diuraphis; species Diuraphis noxia. The sequence continues at coordinate 54,814,307 of NW_028301712.1, forward strand.
ATACATGTGTGTGCATGTGTGCGGCGTGTGCGTATCGCGGTACACACCAAAATATGTGTACTATTATACTACTATTATACGCGTGTGCCGCGCGTTGTCTGGACCTTGGTCGGTTACGAGTGTTACGACCCAACATAATGTAGGAAAAAAACCAATAATAATAGTCGTATGGAATAGTCGGTCATCGAATCCCCGTGGCGGGGTGACCGATTAATAGGGTAGGTGTTTTTTTTTTCTCGGGGCGCGAGTGCTAAACTGCCCACCCAAAGCGACCGGAACCCTTTGCGGGCTTGCCCGTCGTGTGTATACAATATATTTTAATAATAATACAAAAACAATGTGTGCGTCCTGGGATCGAAGAGTGCACCGTCTCCGTTTACATCGTTCGCACGATACAATAATAATAATATAATAATATCTGTTTGCCATTAATTAAACGCCCATTTAGGGGACACCGGTCTGCTGCCGTCTGGTGCTCACACACACTCACACATACACACATCAGACTACTTACATGTTACATGTTATTATCGTGTATATTTTGTGTGCGGCGATGGTGGTCGTATCGTATAAGTAACACGTGTTCGCGAACTCGCCTTTTGCCCTTTGCCTTTTTTTTTTAATATCAATACAACACTATGTATAATATTATAATACTTTGTAAATACTCGTAAATATTGATTATACGCCCTCGCACACACATACACACAAAACCCCCTCGTGGGTGAATGTCGTGCGTGCCAATATATTATACGACGTGTGTGTCTTTCCCGTCTTCTTGTCCAAATATCGTGCATCCCTTGCCTTTGATTAATGTTCGCCGGCTGGTGATAAAAACGTGTGTTCGAGGTCGGATAAACCTACCCAACCAAAACCACCACCGTCGTCGCTGCTACTTAATACCCGGCTGGACAGACTATCTTATGCCGCTCTATTACATATATATTATATTATATAACTTAAGTAATCGCATCCATACCACCCGGTATTCATGTTTTAATTTGATCGTATACAGATTCCATACATAAATCTAAAATACACTCACCGTTCTGAATCTGATAGATATACTTAATGTATATAATATACATATTACATACGCTATAATTACGTCGTTGTATTCATATTTTCTAAATAAGTTTACTAGCTGACATGAAAAAAAACTTTTTAAAAATACCAGCTCTTAACAAAACGATCGCCTGTTGACAGTATTTATTTTTTAACCTATTGATGCAAGATTGATTCGTCAGGATTTATATTTTTATATAATCAAATGATCTGTAGTGTGTACAACTACATGTAATATACATGTTGACGTCGTTTAGTCTCATTTATATATTATATGTACACATCACAACAGTTTAATAATATGCTTCAGTGTTTACTCGAAATGATTTCGTTTTTCGAATTGTAAATATAAAAGTGTACCCGTGATGGTGGTGTTTGTCACTAACGAAATCGTTAACGTTTCCAGTATTATAAATAATTGCGCTCTAGATATTTAACGTTCGGCGCCGTTTCCTCGCAGTCGATCGTGAACAATAATTATTTGATTTCTCTCTTTTCTATACGATAGTTCATTTAAAATATCTAAAATATGGACAGTATATAATGTTTAAAAAAAAAAAAAAACTAAAACTAGGTTAAGTCACTGTTTTGTTATCGTCGTATTTATTCTATACGCGTTTTCCGTTAATTTTTTTTTAGTATTTTTTCCCTACCGTTTTATCACAAATTTTGTTGCTCCCTCGATAACCATTATGCACCAGAGCCCGAGTTACACGCGGAAAACGGAAGCTCGTTATCGGCAACGGCCATGTTGGAAACGAAAAATTATACATGCACCGAGCAGCAGGATCAATAGCCTCCGCACTATACAGTGGATGCCCTTCTAAAATAACACATAATAATGTGTAGGTACTATATAATTATTACGATCATATAAAACATAGACGAAAAAAATGTGTGTATATTTTTATGTTATATCATATATAGTTAGTTATTTTTTCTTACGCGTGTTAATCGCAATTGCGTGCCATTTTTAATTGTCGTAGTACTAATCGAACGTGGTTAATGTCACGTATAGATTTTCGTACGCACATTTCAGACTCGCCTGACCTGCTTGTGTTGTACCTACAACAAACTGTCAAAAATTAATTTATATTTAATGTTGGTAAATTATATAATTTTAATTATTTGCAAAATGTATTTATTCCTAAGCAGCAATGGTGTCGATTTTTCAATTATGCACGGAAATCTCTAAAAAAAATTATTATTCAGTATTGTAATATTATTTTCTGTAAGCATTTACGGTGGCGCGCGTTTTAAGTATTTTTTTGTTTTTCTCTCGTTATTGACACCATCACCGCCGCCCCCGCCTATTTGTGTCTACACATGTTGCCCTTAGATAACTCCGCTGAATGACCGACGGATGACGGGTAGTTGACGGTCTGTCTCGATTGTAATCAATCCACCGATACGATATTGCTGTTTATCGGTTCACCGCCGGCGAAGGGTCGTGTCACGAGCTATACAGTACGATTGTTGACGTTGACACGGCTTGTTGACCTCGGAGGGCGGTGGTGTATATGACACGGTTGGGGTGGGACGAGGGACAGTAAAATAATATCGTGCCTTAAATATTAAATCCTCTAATAGACCTTTTTTTTTGCCCTTTTTAATATTTGCCTTCGGACCACCACCTCGTCAAATATTTATCGAATCACCCACTCGCTAATGTGTGCGTTCGTCGCGGCGCTAAAACCCTCTGCGAGTGTGATGAAGACGACACCCCGGGATATTGATTAGCATATATTTATTCGGAACACATATGTTGATTCCTAGTTTACGACCGTTTCTCCATTACCGCGCTATTTCATGTTTTTCCTCTGTCGTATTTTATTTTAATTTTGATATAATATGTATAATATGTTGTTTATGTCATAAAAACTAAATGTTATATTAAATGTTTTATATACAAAAATAAAACTTCGGTATACGCATTTAATTATCGGTTTGCTAGTTTAAAACCGATTGGTCTCTACTTACAGAAAATCGGTTTGCTGCATTTGGCAGTGCTGCAGTGCATATTATACGATTAGTATAATTTATATTGATAAATAAATTTAAAACGAGCTCCTGTTTGTCGGTATTCCGACGCTTCATCGTCCATATTATAATATGTGTATAGATGTACATAATTAAATGCTACTTTTATAATACATTAATATATTATATGGGGATGATGGAGGTCATTCTATCGATAAGCTGTTGGTAAACTCTTCGGGACAACCCCGCTCGTACATATTGTATACTTGACACAACTTTAGGCACGCCTTCTCCCTTTCACCCTTCAAATAGTATACAATAAATAGGGTGCACACGATTTCTGCAGACTGGTTTACATCATTGTGCAGTGTTTTGTTTGTGTATGCTCTTATCTATATGTATTATATTATAATATACGAAATAAATTATACAGTCGACGAGATGGAAATGTTTTGCGAGGGTCGTGAGTGCGTGAATTGTGGAACGGTCTCCACACCATTATGGAGGCGTGACGGCACCGGTCATTACTTGTGCAACGCGTGTGGACTTTACTACAAGATGAAAGGCATTAACAGGCCTTTAATAAAACAACCTAAACGGCTGGTTAGTGATGGCAAAAACAAAATCCTTTGGTGTGCGTGTACGTCTGTGCAGTACGTTTGCGTATAATAATAATAACAATTGTACATAGACCTATAACCATAGTAGATAATGTGTTCCAATGTAAATACTTACGTATTATACGCACGCCTACACGTTCGTAACGCGACGCTGCCTCCATAAAATTATATATACGATACGCATGTATGAGCTTTTGTTCGCTATTATTATGTCTTGTCTCCGTCTTGGTGCGCTCGAATATATAACAAAAAAAAAAAACAAAAAATTATAGAAGCATATATATGCATAAACGAAAATACCTCAGCTTGTAATTACCAAATTGTGTATCTACAGCTCTTCAGGTAAGTGGTCATAACAGCTTTACCCCATCACTATAATATTTTTAATCGAGAGCCCTTGTAGAAATACCTGGTAACCAGTCGTTTTAGGAACTGTTTTTATTAATTTTATTTTTTGGTATATACATTACTGACTTCACATGATGGCTGTCTTCTCCACCCTATCAGTCGTCATCTTTCAAATATGAAATCGTTTAAAAATAGAGTAAATTTTAACATAGTTTATTTGTTTGTTGTTGTTCTAGTGGCTTCCGGCCCAAGCTCGTCCGGTTCTGGAGATTTCTATAAGGGTCCTCTGTATCATCATGTACCTGCCAGTTTTGCAAGGTCATCCGGAGCCGGCGGATTAGAAGAGAAAACCACAAGAAGAATGGTGCGTATTTTTTTTTAAACTCTTATTTTGCAATTTTTACTATTTAGTACCTTCCGAGATTATATTATAACATTGATCGGTGGCGTTGTATATTATAATACCAGAGGTGAAAAAATGTACACTTTTAATCATAATACTGTTTCGCTAACCGTAACACGTGCTACTAATAATAATAAAATTCACCGGCTTCCATTATCACGTCTTTAAAAACATTTGTATAGATTATGACGTTATTATGACCGTTTTCTAATCTGTCATAACACAGATACGGGGTTATTAATCTATGTGTTCATTCATAAACAAAACTTGAAATCGTATCAAGCTCTTCCGGTTTGGGTTCTTCTATGGCTAGACGCTTTGTGCTGCATGTTTTAAATTTTCCTACTAATACTGTTAATTAATAGTGCGAAAAATCATTCTGTTATGTTACTCATGAGTATGGCTAACGGTAAAAAATGTCTTATTTTAGCAAAATGCATCTAAACGTCAAGGGTTACAGTGCACAAATTGTCAAACATCCACCACGTCGTTGTGGCGCAGAAATCAAGTGGGTGAGCCTGTGTGTAACGCATGTGGTCTGTACTTTAAATTACACGGTGTTAAAAGACCACTTACAATGAAGAAGGACTCTATACAGGTGATTATTATTTTATCGTTTTTAATAAGTTTATGACTAGGTATGTTTAAACTCATTTTCACATCTTATTACTCAAAATAATCTCGCCCTGTTTGTTTATGCGTTTTCTCATTTCAAATCCTATATTTAATATTTAAATATTTGATTTTGATTTTCAGACAAGAAAGCGCAAGCCCAAAAGTGGATCTAAAATTGAACCGGAACCAAAGAGAATTAAACAAGAAATACGTGAGTAAAATATTTTTCTGTCATTATTTTAATGTTGTGCATTATGATTGTATACAAGACGAACATATTGTATTGAATATTTAAATTAAATTATAAATCTATGGTCATTAAAAATTACACAGTTATTAATAATCTGCAGATAATGCACGCAATATAATATGTTCAATAATGACTATAAAATATGATAGCGACAAAATTTACTATTTATTATTAAACATCACCACCACTTATTTATTGGGTATAAATATTAATAATGATGGTTACTATTATTATTTATTATAACTTCTACTTCTACTAGTTCTAGTACTAGTGTTATAATATTTATCATATTATTATTAATATTATTTAGTTTATTACACACAATGTTCATAAATGTAAAATATTATTGAAGCATGATTTCATTAAAATTAGCTCAAGTACTCAAGTTTTGATTTCTTTTATGAATATAGATTGTATCACTTACAAATTTTAATTTTTTAATCCCCCCTGAATTTTTGTAATGAAAATATTGATTAACTGTACTATTTTACCTTTTGCTTTTCCTATAACTTTATAACTTGAAGTATTTCTAAGTAGTAAATTATTAATTATAGGTTATAAATTAATGTTAAATACTGATCGTGCATTTTTGTTTCTTTTAGCGTCTGAACATAACTATAGTGACTGTCACCGCACATCCGGCAGTGTTTTGAATCATGGCAGTGCCAGTTCAGCCCTTGCGTATACCAACTTGTATCAAACAGCCACACATATGACACCTGCATACTATGATGTCATCAAGTCAGAGTCATCGCAAGAGTCCATCAACAGTCCACATATAGTAAGCCTTGCATCTGCCAACAACAACAATAACAACAACAACAACAATAATAACATAAACACCGGCAACAAAGATAGACCTAGTGTTCTAACCATGTCAGTTAATTCCTAAAAATTAGTATATTTCTCCTTGATTATTCTTTAGTGTTATCAACCTTTGTTGATTTCAATTTTATTATAATAACTATTTATCATTAACGAACAAACGAAAAAATTATTATGTTTTATTTATATTATTATTATTTACATTATTTATCTAATTACAATATATTTTATAATTTATAGTACATACATTACTGATTGAAATGTAGGCAATTTTCAAAGACATTATATTAGGAGTTATATTTTTTTCAAAAAGCAAAGACTGCATATATATTTATATTATGTTCAAGCAACAAAATTTATGGAAGTTAAATTTAAAATAAGCTCATTTAAGTAATTTTATTTAATCACAAGTACAATATTTTATTTTATTTTTGTTTTAGTTGAATCTCTTTATATAAAACACTGATTTTTTAAGTAGCATTTACTGTATTGTACATTCTTATACTTGTAAGTCCTTAATTTATTGTACATATATGATGTACTTAATTTGTTAATATTAATATCAGTTGCTTGAAAAATATTATTTTTGTTTTTAAGTCACCATTTTTGATCAATTAGAAATTGTGATTAGAAAAATTGTTGAAATATTTTGATTAGTTGATAGTTTAATCGAAAACAAATATTTTCTAAATCTGAAAATTATAGCATGTTAATTTCAAAATATTTGTCATCATTATTATTATAATAGATATATTTGTTGTTGTAAAATTGTAATTATTTAGTCATAGTTCCAAGCAACTTATATACTAATTAACTTGTGTGATCGATCGATTTATTTTTACACCAACAAACGTTTAGAAGTATGTAAAATTAATTAAATAAAAATTGCTGGTTGATTAAAATAAATTATAGTACAGAAATTTTATGCATTTCAAATCATTTAAATCATCTGAACATATTATAAGAAAGTAACTATTTTGTCAATATTATTTTGAGTGATAAAATATTTACATAATTTTTAAGTAAATAAGTCTTAATAACATATAACTATTATGTGACTGAAATTATTGCTTAGGTTACAAAAGAAAATTTTATTTTATACTTTTAAAGATCCTTGTCGTTTTGTTATGTTAAATTATTATTTAATTGTTTAAAATTTTAAACGTTAAAAACACATCAGCAAACAAATTACTAATTCAAATAATGGAAGTGTATGAAATTGGATATCTTTAATTCAACAACGAATGGCTGTAATATAATTTTTCAATTATTTACCAAATATATTGAATAGTATGATAATATGTGTAGAACTCATAAGTTTCGATAAAAATGTGGTAATAAATATGATGGTTATAATATCACGTCGCCGCAATCGATATAATGTCAAATCGATTAACAGATGTGCGGCAGCAAACCTTTAATCGAAAAAAAAAAGATTAAAGAAAGAAATCGTTATTTCTTGTGTTTACGGCCGTCTATGACGAATAATCGAATTTTATTGTCGATCGCCGGTTGCGGCGTGATCGGTACATTTGTAGCTATCCAAAAACATCATTTAATTCGTGTGATAAATGCTCGTCGTAAGAATGAGAAAAAAATTATAATTGTTGTAATCTTACCATGTGTCTGGCAGAGGGGAATTTTAATTTCGACGGACTTGCTTCCCACACAGCATCATCGCGGTCGTCCATAAAATCCAAGGTACGCGGCGATCGTCTGAAGATTCCAAGAGTACACCACCATACTTATTTAGTAAGTTGTAAGTTGACAGTAGTAAAGGTGAATGTGTGCCAAATAACATTTACGGATTTCAAAAATCGTTGTCGCAAATACATTTTCAATATTGTTTGACGATTATTTCTTAATTTATTCCACACTCTTATACGGTACACAAAATGACTCCTAAAAAATACACATACACGTGATATCAGGTGTACAATTCGCGAAAATTAAACTGCCATCCCCCCTTCAAATCAGCTTATAACTACATAGGTACCAATAACTGCTGCAAAATATTTTTGGTAATTTGATTGTACAAGTTTGTCTTAAAAAAAATCAATTTTTTTAATAGACTGCAATATCACACCATTGTATAAATTACATTTTTGCCGTATAATTTTTAACTCTTCTAAAATATCAGTCTCTTCACTCCTCCCCCAAAAAATAATATATATATGGATGGATAGTATGCCCGCGTCCACTACCATGTCGTATGGATTTTATTTAATATTATATTTATGGTTTTTTGAGTCCTTGAGTAAAAAATGTCGCATACGTCTTGTAATTTGTAAGTCATTAGCTCTGTCTGGACGGTGCAGGTCGACATTAATCGTGTTGTAATATTATACAACAGACGGTCAATTATAAGTTTCAATGTAAATGGTTAAAATATTTTCGGATTCTTATCAAAACCTCTCTGAAGTTCGTTCCACTATATGGCAGACGGTTTTTAATACGGTATTTTATCGTAGGTGGTAGGTATATACTCAAATAAACGTTTTTCTGATCACTAATCACCGTATAATAATGTAAAATTATCTAAATTACAATCGAATGTTGTTTTAAGTATAATATAATTTTTCGTTGCTGTTATAATATTGTTCATTTTGTGTATAGTAAATATATGTTGGTATTTGCTAATTTGAAATTTATTATTATACATTTATAGTTTTATACTTATAGGTACCGTATCAATGTATACCTATACAGTCTGTATGAGTATTATTGGTACTTAATTCTTATTCGTCAACTTTTTTAAGCCATGGAGCATTATTATTCTGTTTTCCTTGTAATAATATTCCAAAATAATTTGTATTTTATAACATCGATAATTTATTATTTTTTTTTATTCGAATTCGCCATATGTTGTTACGCTCGTTGTCGATATCGGTTGATTACAGAACGTCCTACGATTTTGTTTGGTAAATGCGGTAGGCATATTATGATTATCATAATATGAACATGAGTAATCAATGGTGGTTACTTCCTCTCGCACTTGTCTTTTTCTGTATGACTGTATGTTTCATATATTATAATGAATAATGATATGTAATCGTATTACATTAGTTAATATTTTTCTGTTTTATGCATTTTTACGAAAACTTTTATACTTTGATATTCTTTGACATGAACACCTGAAGTCTGCATAGGTGATGTATTTAAGTATACATTTCGGGGGGAAATTGTTTTTTTAATGTTATTAATTAACTAATCATATATTTTAGGTTTATTTTTAATTATTTATATTATAAGTATATTTATACATACTTGCGTAATTTAAAAAAATAATTATAAAACTTGATTTCTCCCCATTCGTTTTCTGTCAGATATTCTGACGATAGATATTTTCAATGTACAATTTCATTGTCAATGTGCACGTCTACTGAACCTAAAAAAAAATTATTTCTAAAAACAGCAATTATAGTATTATTATACAATATACATAAATATGTAACGCTGTTAGCTTGTATTGAAGAATTATTTTGACTTACGTTTGATCGATTAAAAATATGAAGTTGGTACATAAGGTATTTATATTGTATATTATAATATTATATGACATAGTATATGATATGCACTAAACACACATGTCATATACTCACACAACAACATATTATTAAATTTAATAGATAATTTTGGAGAATATACTGACATTTAAATGTTCCTGTAATTTGTCTTCATCGTTTACATAATATTATAATATTATAATTTAGGCTAATGACCTAGTTGTTGAAGCCTTATTCCCAATAAAAAAAATAATTTTTTTATGTAGGTAATATATTAATGGCCGATCGCGAGTTGTAATGACTTGTGTCCTCTGACCAATTTTTATGATGGTGTCAACTCAATATGATGTAGTTATATCCAAACTGTAATAAAAATCAACAACAAATTATTTTATTACTAAATTTTAAATACCATTTAAAATTTAAAATATTCAGTAGGTACCTATATGGCTACATGCAAACATTAAATAGGTAGATGTTTTAAATACCATCACTTTATATAACCTACTCAAAGAAAAAAGTCGATATTTAAAATTGTATTTTCCACTAATATAAGTAAAGTAGGCACTTGAATTGTTTTACTTAAATATTTATAAATACCATCATAGATGATAAATACTGAAAAACTCATCTACACATTAATTTAAATAAATATTAGTAGGTATAATAAACAAACGCTATAAATATTAAAAAAATATATAATAATTAACCTTGGTATATTACTAATGAATCATTTGATAATTAAAATTAGTGAATCTAATATAAACACAGATATAGCTGATTATAAACTAGATTGCTTACTATGGCAGTTTGCTTATACTATTTGAATTAAATTTGGAATTAATGAAGCCATAAATGTCTGCTATTTTAATTATGTTAGAGTATGATCACTATGATGGTGTGAAAAGTAAAAACTGTCAAGATCACTACTTTTCTGGAAACAAAAAATTTCCATTTCTGTGTGAATAACAACGACTTTTAAAAAAAAATTCGTAGATGATATTTTAAGATAAGAAAAAGTACAAAAATCGAATATAAGTTTTAATACCTAATAAAACTGTATGACATTTTTTTCATTTGCAAGATAATCGAATTATTAAAATGTTATCAAATTTACGTATTCCAATTATTTTATTTTCTCTTTTTCCTAGACTTTACAGTCCATAATATATATATTTAAGTAGGTACCCATACATTTTTATACCTACAACCTATACCTTCAAGGCTTCAAAGTTTTTTGATGCGATTAAATTCAGATTTTTTTTCGAAAATCAGACTTATTAAGGTACAGTATGAAGTCACCTTAAGTCAACAAAGCATCATATACCTAATTAGTATACGTTTATTAAAATGTATTTATTCTTATTATAGTAATTAGTATATTATATACGCATTAATCATTCATAGGTATACGACTTCTATGTTTCATATCAATATTAATCTTTAATAAACAGTTCGATTACAAAAAAAAAATAACTATACAATAACATCAAAGTATGAGAGGGGGTAACTGCATCTCACATAGAAGAAAATCCTGATCTACTATTATAGTTACTATTTAGTATATATAATTATTAGGTTATTATATAGTCAGTTATAAATGTTATAATATGAAAATCATAATATCACTATGCATGCGACCCAAGACCAATTTATAAAATAAGGTGGGGCCGGCGGGGGATACAAAATATGATACAGTACACATAATAAGTATCCTACGTGGAAAAAAATACAACACGAAACTGTATTGACAAATCACAACTGGGTGGTACGTTTTTGCTTTCGGGATCCGTAGATTGAATTTTAGTGTAAGGATTAACCAACTATATACAATAACAATAATAAGATCATATGCTTACGCAGTTACGTCGTACCGCGTATATTGCAACGTGCGGATATCCTCAATATTATAATATTATCACCCTATATAAAATAATAATTTCCCCAGTTCCGTACGGACTGTGGATTAACAGGGTTTGGACAAAGCCATGGATATGATAGTAATATAATATATATTATAAACGTACGCGCGACGGATATTTTATACTGAACCACCGAAATACCCACTCCGAGTAGCTCCATTGTTATCCTTGGGAACGATTAATGGTCGAATCTATCGTTGTGAACCCGATGTTTTTTTTTCAATCGCCATTCAGCTGGGCGGCTCGTCTGTCGCGTTCGGGGAGACGAATCAAGTAATATATCAAGTATATAATAAAATAGTACAATAATATACTAATCTGGATATCGGTTTTTTCTCCTTGATGATATTATTTCATTGATGACATATTATATCTACATATGATTATATAATACTGATAGGTACAATGCAGAGTAAAGATCAATGATTATTATTTACCCGCAAGCGCGCTTATTGCTCGCGTGCCGCCAGTCAGAGAATAATACGTGACTAGAGCGTAAAATAAATGTATCCATACCTACATAAAATTATAATAATATTAATAAGATGAAAAAATAACGTTTTTGTAAAGTAACTATATTATAATATGCGCCCACTTCAAAAAAGTGATATATGCCGCCATTATATAATATAACATAATATTGTCCTATTATAATAATATTAAGTCAGTATATTGCATATTGTATAATACGAACGCAATGTATTTCCATTGACTTAACGCATATATAAGTATAGGTACACACATGCACACGCACGTTTTGTACGATTTGTAAGACTATTGGTTCTTATATATTATAATATAAAAAATGGCAATAAATTATAAATTATTATGATCTTACCTAGTTTCGGTTTATAACCACGCGCGTACGAATTGTTTTTCTTTTTTTTTTTTTGGTTCGGTCTGTTGAACGCGCGACAGTAGTGGGACGCCGCCGTAGGTGGAGCCAAACACATAACGCGAGAATTTCTGTACAAGACAATTATCTTTCACGAGCGTACCTGTCAAGTGTCAGATCGGTTTTAACGGAGAGTTCCACATCAGAGGTTCGATAAAAAAAAAAAAAATCAAAGATAAATTTTACGAATATATTGTCGCGATAAACTCGTGCCGTGAACCCAACACTGTGTGCCCAACATAGGTAAGTTGAATCTCATTAACGATATTTTGTTAAAAGTAATCTATTTTTTTTTTTTATTATTCTAATAAATAACAAGACATAATATTTTCTATGGACTTAATTTTCCGATGGACTTAATGACATCGAGTCGTGTCGTCGTGAAAAAACCGTTGTACTAGAAATAGGTATATTATATTTCGAACAAATTTATATAATTTGTGCTTCAGCGTATGATAAAAAGACATCCCGTGTTTAATTAATTTTAATTATTATTATTAATTAATGCTTTATTTACGAAATGCAAGATTCTTCGAAATTAATGATCGATATTACGTTGAAATAATATTAGTCACGGTGATGTTTGATTATTCGAAATCATATTACCCGGTAACTATAAATACGACAACACGAACAGTTTATTTATCTTAGTTATAACTCACTAAGACATTCATCGGAATTAAGTATTCAGTTAATTTTCGTTAGTAGTAAATTAATAAAATTAATTGGTACATGAGTGGTTGCAAACAATAACCATATTATATCATTTTAATGCCTTTAACGTTTCACATGGACTTCGCAAAATTTATGTATTGGGAAATCATCCGTCACAGTGTTGTTATAAAAGAAGTAACGTGAAATGTTGTTGTTTGTGCGTTTATTACTAGGACTAAATTAAAACTTAAGAGTATATTACAGCTAATCAAAAACGATTTCAACGTTTTTAAAGTATGACATCTACTTTGTCAGATCTCTGGAATTTTTTATCATAATTAATGTTTTAGTGGATTTTAATTTATAAAATAAATAATTATATGGTAAAATATAATTACAAATTCATTTAAATGATAAATTTTATTTTATTCATATTTTAGGTTAATTATTAAAACAAAACAGATTAATAATTTGAATACAAACTTGATATATTTAAATGATGTTTAATTACATTTACATACCTAAGTTTCCTATAGTTATAAAATTGATTCTCATAAATTTGAATTTTTTATGCTGTTTGTGGTATAAAATGGTATATTCGTTTTAGATGTCCTTATAAATAAATTAAGTGATAAATTATAATTTTTAACACACTTACATATATATAGGTATATATATGTATACATATATTTTAAACGTAGGTATTTCATAACTGAATTTGACCACGTAGTTATCTTATTATATTATTTATACGTTAAAGTTTAGACAGATAGAGGGTGGAGGAGATATAATGTTTAAAGATAAAATACTTTTGAACTACTAAACCTCCACACTCCTTTCCTAAACTTTAAACGCCTGTTAGATAGACATTATGTTTTAATCATGATACATGATAATTTTAAGAAAAACATATTAGTTAAGCGTGATGTTATTTATAAAATCAAATGTATTTTATGTAATTTTAATTTTTTTTTTAAAACGATAAGTATAAAAAAAACGACAAATGAAGAAAACATAATAGGTATACCGAAATTGCGAATATAGAAAATTATTGTGATAACATTTTTCTCATGAAATCTGTACCTAACATATAATTTTTATGTAATACACAAATTATATAATTTATTAGCATTAAAATTAAATGTTGTATAGTTCGATTTTCTTAAAAATTTCGGTTAGATACACCTATGATATTGGAAGAACTATTTTTTTTTTTTCAAATAAAATATCTACCTAATAATATGTAGTGTATTCATCATTGCAGTCAATTGTGTTATTATATTATACTCTGTGTTGAATCATCTATATAGTTATTCTAAGACGCTTATTGACGCTGCAGTGGCACTTAAAACGAAATTAATATATAGATTCGAAGTACCTGTACAACGTGATTACGAAACAAATAGTCGCACCACGCGATGTTCATCCGCTGGTGTATAAAAAACATTTTATAAGTCTCCAAATGTACAATTGAAAAGTTAAAAAAAAACCTCAAAGCAAACACGAAACTTAAGTGTGTAATGTGTACCTTTTATAATCCCCCGGAGATAGATAACAGACATCGTCGCCAAGTCATTGCGCATATGGCATATTACGATGATATACTTGTTCTAGTCCTGGCCCATAATAATTATTGTATTTGATTCTATTTAATTTCCTCGCCAAGAAATCGGTTTCGATTGAACCAAACGCGCGACGACCACTATACAATAAACCTCCGTCCGATGCGTACCGCGCATAAACGAGCTCATCGGGACTTCCTGGACCCTGGTTACGGTAATCAATCATTACTTGTAACGCGGTAGATCACTGCACATACGTCTTGTCGTGGAATTCTTCACTTCGGCGATTTGGGTGTATACGATTTTGTTGTTGTTGTTGTTGTTGTTGTTTCCCGGACGTTCCGTTCGATAATGGCACACCGAACGATCATGTCGTCGAAACGCTACTGTCGGGCACGATAGCGCCCAGGTAAATTATTTATTATTTTCGTGTCGTTGTAGTTTTTATCACGCGAACCGGGATATCTCTGACAGGAAAGTTGGGGTAAGATTAGACAACGGCTATTCCGAATATTATATTGTGTGTATAATATTATTATGTTATCGAACAAACGGGCGATAAAGATATCGGGGCACCCGTTTTATCTCATCGGGTTTCGAGATAAAAAGATGCACTCGACGCGGCGGCACACAGTCAAAATACCAGTCTCACGCTAGTCGCTCGGCCTGGTAGTATCCTTAAACCCGGTATATAGTTCGATAGTCCGTTTACGTTAGTTTATGTCGTGTATGTGTGTGTGCGTGCATGTGTGTGTATGTGTGTGTGTGTGTTTTCGTTTATGTTGAGAATATAAATATTATATTTTTTTTAAATAATAACATAATATTATGTGCACACGTTTTTGTCGTCAATGACGTAAAAAATATTGTGTTTGATCGGTCTTACTGTCCGGACGCCGTGGTAGACGTCGGCCTCACTCTCACTTCTTTCGAGTTTGACCCACAGACGCGATAATGACCGTTGTTTGTTCCTCTCTAACGTCCTGGGCACAATGTCGTACGACGTCAAAAGTGATATACATACACATATACATTATATCTATGTACATTATATAGTATTATAATTGATATTCATAATAAATAATAATATATGCATCACGGGTTTATAAAAATAACATGTATTGAAATTTGATAAATTAATGTCAAAGGGCATGGAGGGTGACGGGACTTCCAGAGGGGTGATAAGACCCGCCCCAGCTCATATCAGGACCATTACGACGTCGGGTCATATAACCACCGTACCTAACATCGAAGGACAGTCCAGGAACGAGAGCAATGCGACAGACGCCATGCCGCAGTTGAAAGTGCAACAACAGAGAGACTTTGGACATGATGGGTAAGTGCATATAGGCTTTACGATACGACGATTGTCTAATATTATTATCGTATAGCATGTGTTGCATATTATGTAGTAATAATTATGGAATTCTGTCTTTTAAGTGTGGTTTAGTCGATTTTTTTTATAACGCAGCATTATTACCAACATATATATTATACGATACGTACACATATAGTTTATACGAGTACACTAAGTTATATCTATTCTGTATGCATGCAGTTGGTATGTCGATTGCGTACATTATACATATATTTTGTATTGTTTTTATATTGTTTCTCCGTCTATTAGGTTATCTAGAAACTGTACTCCCGATAATACGGAATGCGTACCGACGGAGGTTCTTATGGACGGGTTTAACGAAAACGGCACGCCCGTTGCACACACTCCCGAAGAGCCCACCTCGCCGGATGAATACCGAAAAGATCTTAGTCCACCCACTGAAGCCATCCGACTCCGGAGGAACGTAGACGGCAACGAAGTGAATCTGCAAATACCAATGGAAAAGTTGGCCACGTTCCACGGGTACGTCACCACCACCGAATTTCCCCACCATAATCAGAGATATCAGCGAATCAGATATTTGGAGTACCGAGGACAGTCACCCGAGGATGGTGGTGGTGGTAGTGGGGGTGGTTTTGAACAACCCCTAATCAAGTACGAACATCATCAGCAACAGCAGCAACAAAATAAAATGGATCCAAATTCCAGTTACGTGACTTTGGAATCGGTTACGGATGCTTATCAACAGCAACAGCAACGGCAACAGCAACAGCAACAGCAACAGCAGCAGCAGCAGCAACAACAACAACAACAGCAGCAGCAGCAGCAGCAGCAGCAGCAACAGCAGAATTACCAGCAACAAAACTCATATCAGACGTACCAAACGTACGAAACCGAACAACCAGTGGCCGACATATTCAACATATATGGCAAAGAGAGCCACACCGGTGGTGGAGATTACGGTGTAAAAGCTGGTCACCAGAAGGGTGGTTACGTTCAACAGACCCTGTTGCAGCAACAACAACAGCAGCAGCCTGAGTATCAAGACGACGTCAGCGGTGGTGGTGGTGGCGGTGGAGGTGGTGGTGAAGTACAACCGGACTTCTGGGGACCGCATGAGCAACAAGTGGCTGACTTTACAACGGCGGCAAACGAGACTTTGGCAGCGGCCAATGCGCTGCAAATTCAGGAAGTAGGACTAGGACCGCCGGACGGAAGCATTCAGGTGACTCAGCAATATGCCATTTTCCAGACCAGTAACCCCGGACCGTCTTGGATAGACGAACACTACGATCAAAGTGCGTATACACAAGTGGTAGTTTCCCCGCGCCGGCTTCGATAATATTTTTAAGACAATTAATGATTAATCGATCGGTATATAACGTTATTTATACTTATGTTAGCCCCTCAGAACTAAAACATTTTTATTCAAAAAAAAAAAAAAGGGCTATAGTCCCCTCCTTTATAAATTCATCAAGCTTCGCCTATGCTAGGGGGTGGCCTAACGCCATGTCAAATAGGTGTTATTATACATATTATACAAGTTTGTAAGCACGATTCAAAATTTGTTTTATAGGACCTAATATGTCGATTTGGGATAGTTATACGTTATTATAATAATGAATTACTCTTTTTTCCTGGGGCTTTTAAAATTATGTATGGTTGTGACACTAGAGTGAAACACCCGTTGACGATTATCGTTTGTTGATTTTTGCAGACGGCATACTGAACGTGGACATGAAGGAATGTGTGAATTGCGCGGCCAACGTGACGCCCTTGTGGCGTAGGGACGGCACGGGCCACCATCTGTGCAACGCGTGCGGCTTGTACAACAGAATCAACGGAGTGAATCGGCCGCCGGTCAGGTCTGCACAGAAGAAAACCACCCAGGTACGATATGACACAACAAACCGATTATGACTACACGTGTATTGTATATTAATGTGTTATAATTGTTATTATGCCGGTATTATTTCACAATATGCTAAACACTAATACAATATGTATAGGTAATGTATATACATAATGTAACTGGTATATAGACTATCCACTACTATATTACAGTAACACATACTATAGTATATTACATATTTATATCATCATGTATCATTAGTTAAAAATCATGTATAATATGTACATAATGATATATCGTTACGATTGGGCGATTTAAGACCACAGAAAATAAACGTACCGCCGATAATAAAGAGACGAACAGATAAATAGCTAATCGAGTTTAAAAGTCAAATTTTTAATTAGGTATTATTTTAATCATATTATAATTTATTGGTTTATCCATGGGTATAACGATTTCATTGGAACGTTAAATTGATTACTGATACTTTATTAATGTCTATATTGTAGTTCTTCAATGATTAGAAATTAGTTTAATTTAAGTCTAAAGAAATTATCGACATAAAACGTAGTATAAGCACACTGAATATCTTGATTTTGTATACCTACCTAAATCAAATCCAAATGCATAAATACTTTCTAGAAACAATACAAAACATAAAGCTAACACTTTTCCGCCTTCAACAGTTATACCAATACGATTAATCGGTTTTAAATAGTAATAGTTGGTACTATTATACGTATAATAATTAGTAATGTTTTTATCTAAAATGGACATAATCTGTGAGTACATTAATTTAGTAACCAGAAAATTGAAGATTTTTAGTTATTAGTTAAGCATACTAGTGTATTATGTCGTACTGTAAAAATTGAACAAGTTATAAACACTACACAATATATATTGTATATAGTATTGTAATATAATAAAAATTAGATTTTCTTAAAATTTTCAATTTTAATTATTACACTAACGTACTCACAGGGTAAATTATCATAAATTATTTGAAGAAAAACATTAACATCGGCTTATTTGTTTTTTATTCACTAATTGGGTGATTATACAGTATACTAATAGCAAAAATTACACTAATATACTATTATTGAAATGTCAATTTGTTCGATATCATATTATATTTCGACATTTAATCGTCTTAACGGTATTGAGATTGACCGATTGAACCTCCCCGAACTCGTATTATCATCTCAGTATGGTATATTCCTATATTATGGTCGGCGATAATAACAGCCACTTACAATG
The DNA here is from genome assembly GCF_037042655.1 of Diuraphis noxia. Taxonomy (NCBI): domain Eukaryota; kingdom Metazoa; phylum Arthropoda; class Insecta; order Hemiptera; family Aphididae; genus Diuraphis; species Diuraphis noxia. The sequence continues at coordinate 54,833,400 of NW_028301712.1, forward strand.
AATAATAAAACCTACAACAATATACAACCATACATGTTAATACATACCGCATATCCTTTAAAAAAATATTCCCGTACACGGCCGTGTGCATGTTACGCTGAAATGCTGAATGCAATGGCCTGTGGATGTACAGAAATCGGTCATAACAATAATAATACAAATAACCTAACCACGTATAACAAATACAATATTATAAAATCATATATATTTAATTCATATAAGTTTGTAATAAAACTACAAGTCGATAACTACAATAATAATAATAATAATGACATAATTTTATGTTAACTGTTGTCTAATAATGGTTTGATATTTTATTTGACGCGTTCCAGCAAACGGGGAACAAACGTTCTGGAGTGGCCTGCGCTAACTGCTCGACAAACACGACGACTCTGTGGAGACGAAATAACAACGGAGAACCAGTGTGTAATGCTTGTGGTCTCTATTTCAAATTGCACAACGTAAGCTATTGTTCATAAACGATCGTCACGAGTACGATATATAATATATACATTTATTTTATTGTTGTTCTTTATTATTATACGACGTCGATACCTATTCGACGTGTACGCGTCGTCATATTTTACACATTAGTCGACATTAATTTAATCATAATATTTATATATTATAATAATTATTAGTTTTGTTCGCTTTCAAAGTCAAAGCTGTTTTTTCATTCCATTGGTGTGTGTGTGTAATTATCGTAAATATCAGTCGATATAATTATTGTCTGCCGAATTTAATTTTTACGTACAAAGTTAACATTATTCCGACGAGTGTCGAAGTCGATATGTATAATAAAATAATATTATATACCTATACGATTTGGTTATTCGTCAATCGTTGAGTTTGTAGTGTTTGTTCATAACTTGTCCTCCTATATATTACAATTTACAAACGTTTTAGAAAACGTATCCAAAGGTTTGTTTTACTTATCTCGATTCTCGGTTATTGTTTAACAACTCGTAGATATTATTTAAATTTCCGCGATCGGTATATAATATGCCACATATATACATGGCACTATTCTCGATTCCCAGTTCCCACGGACCCAATATATAATAAACTACATATAACTATTATCTGTTTGCTCTTTCGTATTTTCTAAATAATATTGTAGACTGTAGTCCTGCAGTCGTATTTCGGTCTTTTCTAACCGGCTTTTGCTTTCGTCCGTCGTAAACAATAAACATTTGTAGTCTAAGAGGAAAAAAAAACGAAAATAATATTCTCGGACCAAGCCGGGTGTGTACCGCCTACTGTTCCTGCGCAGCGGTGTGGTAATAAAAGTATAAAACGTTTCAAACATTTTCTCGCGGTTTAAACAGCTAAACCTGCAGCGTTGTATGTTAGCAAGCGTTTTCGTATTCTCTTCACTCGTATTTCGAACAATAATTACATTTAATTCGTCAGTGGCTCCTATTTTGGCTCATATCGCGTCACCCGGTGTGTAAATATCCGCAGAGAGCGAAACCTTTTCCTCAAACCTCCGTCATAGACGTGCGCGCGCGCGCACGCGTCTGCACACACACACACACACACACACACACACACACATGCATACACTCACAACCGTGTACCCACGCCATATTATACGTGCACCGGATGGCTGTTGTGTGCGGTTTGTGTCAATATTAACTAGGAAACCCAGATGACTAACTAGGGTTTGAAAATAAACATTGTCTCATGGGTGATTTCAGGTCAATAGGCCGTTGACGATGAAGAAAGACGGCATACAAACGAGAAAGAGGAAACCAAAGAACCCGTCCATCGGTGGTTTCAGCCAAAACTCGTCATCTAAAGAGAAAGGTATATAATAACAATAATACTATTAAATGTAATATACAATTAACTATATAATATTATTATATTATATCCAGAATACTGCAGGTACCTACCTATCTATGTCGTAATGGCTTTTGTTTTATTTTTTATTTTTTTGTAAAAAATTTTTTGTGTGTATTTGGGGGAGGTTTGGTAGTAGTGAGTGGCACGACCCGCGCGTATGGGATTTACGGCCTTATCAGCTAGTATGTCAATATTGCAGTGTTTGTTCAAGGGAATAAGAGGTGAAGTGCACAAAGAGGAGTTGGAGGTGTACAGCTGATAAGGAAAAATGTTTAACGATCTCGTGGCGGCGGTAAACACGGTGACATAAAAAAATCAACTATATAATATTAACAGTGAGCCGAGTTTTGACACATTGTAGTATTCAACGTACACTGAACGTTCCATACATCTTTCACTGAACATTAAAGTTTAAAATCGATTTAGTTTTTACCTTGAATATAATATTAAGTATTGCTGTAAATATGACTATACAAATGCCTGTTGCATGTATCGTTGCAGAGTTTGAACTACCTAGGTAGTTTAAAAAATTTTGTTTTTCATATTCAATGAGTTTTCAGGTCATTATACAATTTAATAATAATAATTAATGAAGTATAAAAAAATGTAATTCGTTAGTGAATTAACAATGACAAGTCACTTGCTCAAGCTCGGAAAATAGTTAAAATATAATGTTTGACGTTTATTCGTGCTCGAATATTTTATGAGCAGTTTAGTAGACAATATCAAAGCATTGCATGACAAATTATTATAATATTATGATATCTAACTTAATGTAAATATAATTGTCCATCATAGTTTGTGTGCAACTTAATAATAAAAACATTTATTAATTATTATTTGTTGCACTGTAAAATTTTAAATATTAAATAATAATAATAAAATTGCATTACAATTAAAAATTACCTACTTTGAGAAGATAGGCGGTGGATATTTTTTAAGGAGTTAAATATAGCCAATTTTCAAATTGGACTCGTGTGGGTCTTGTTAATGTATACGTACTACGTAGTAAGTGATCATAAGTGGAGCGCTCACGCACACGCATGTACAAGTCATCGACTCGGCATTGCTGTCGTGAACGGTAAACAATTTATGCTCATACTTTGTTTGTACTTTTTGTTCATCCTACCGATCGACTTACTAATGCAACGATATTTCAGAAAAGTGATCTGAATTCGTTATAACGTCTAATAACTGAGATTGGTCAGTCCACATTTCAAGACTTCAGATTTAAATTCTGAATAGTCAACGTTTAAAAATTTTAAAATATTGAAACTTAATTTATTGTTGGTTTGGGGGGAGGAGATTGGAAAAAGTTGGAAAATCTCAATTAGAATTAATAACGAATTCAAAACAGTTTTAAAAAGTGTTATTGCATATTTGTATTTACTAGGTCGATCATTAGACATAATGGACAAAATATTGATATGTTTAAAAAAATAAAGAAATAACTGTCCATAATCGATCCCCTTACATCCAAAGGATAAATGTCTACTAACTGTACAATTATGCTAGGTATTATTATAGCTCAAAATTCGGGTAATATTATTATTATCAGATTAATTACCATCGAAAAAAATAATTATAAAAACATTCGTTTAAAAAGTTTAAGTCGTTAATATTATTATTTTAAGATGATATAATTTACTATTTTGTTTATTAGAACTATTAATTTACATAGCTTTAGTTAAATAATAACTTCTATAAGCTAAATAAACATTTTTTAGTTAAGAAAAATTATGATATACACGTAACTACCATGTGGATTGAAGTTAGATATTATTCAGAAAAAAATGAGTCATTATTTTGAATGTCTGTAGAATAAGTTGCGTTTACATTTTTGCAAGGCGCTTTTTATATTATTTTATTTTGTTTTATATTCCAATATTTTACAATAGTAAATAGTTATTTAGCTTTAAAATATTAACAGAATAAAAAAAGTTAAGTACTTCGAAATTATTATTAACACGAATTATTGCCTATTTGTAAGCAATAATGATAATAATAATATGATGTTTTATGTTTTAGGAGAAGTAACAACAAAACTCTTACTTCCTCACTTGTTTACTAATTCTTCGGATAACAAACATCAACACGGACATCTTAGTTACGATCCAGTTGTGATGACATCACAAGAACACTTCCTGCCTCACGGTTCTCAAATTCACATCCCTTCATTACCCCCACCGCCAACAAACCTTAACCGCCATGTGCCTAAGTAAATACATTTTAATATTTTTAAAATATTTACTACACAAGTTCGATTTTAGTTATTAAATTTAGTATATTGTTGCATATAAAATAGGGTTTGACTGAAATAAGGGACTATACCTACATTAAATACTCCAAAATGTCGATTTGTCAAATATATAGTAGGTACCTAGGTAATGTGGTCCAATTGAGTTCATAGCCAAAGTACTTAATTTAGCATATGAAATAAGCGAGGAGTATTGTGTACATTATATTTTTTGTCACCTTAAATACCTATAAAGGTCTAATAAGGGGTTGACAACCTTTTTCAACAACTGAGCTTCATTTTTCATCAATATTTTCATAATATGATGAATGACGACCATTTATTTAACTAAATTATTTATATTGATTATTGGTAAATGGAGCATAATAATAAATTGTATAATACCATTCTTCTTTAAATATTTCTCCATCTGAAAATCGTATTTTTTTCTTAGCTAAGAATCGTATTTTTTTATTTTTTCATACTTTACTTTGTGTATTATAAAGCATAATAGTGTTTTTATGATTACGCACCTCATCAACCGAAATTCTGATTTCCAATTGCGATAGATCGGTTGACAAACCCTGCTTAAGAGCTTTAAATGTTTCATGCATAATGTTACATAGTTAGTTTAAAAAAAAAAATATTAGTTTATGATTTTATACTTCGTTTACATAAGTGTAAAGAATAATCAGCAAATTAAAAAATAGAAATGTGATGAAATTATGACATACCTAGGTATGAGTAAAATATTATTTCTTATGATATCTTAATTGAATTTGAATTGAATTATTTTTTCTCGTCCCTATCATTTATTTTTCTACAAGTGTAATCTTAAAATAAAATTGTAATTTAGTAGACTCATAGTAAATTATTTTTATAGGTACTATAATATAGTATCTATAAATTATATACATATTTAGTGCTAAACATTACATTTAAATATGCTTATATATTTAGTTTTATTACTAATATTTTTTAATTTTATTAGTAATGGGCAATCAATGGATCAATTGGGATCTAGAGAAATTCTAACCAGTGTAATCACTTCTACCGGAAATCAAAATGTAAGAGATGATTAATCACCAATCAGTATACAATATATATTTATAAATTTTAAACCAATGCAATACTTTTGTGAACATATAATTTTATTTTGTTCGATTTAGTTTTACTGTTTAAAATATTTGTTGGTTTACAAATTTATATAGTGGTGATCTATAAAATATTATACAAACATAGTATGATGTTGTAATATTCAATATGATCATGCACTGTAAAGTGATAATTGATGATAGTTTTATATATATACATATATAGTATATACATATATACATAATATATATATTATATCTTACAAGGATTTGTGATGTAAAAAATATAGCTAATTGTTTATTTTATTTAGTTTATATGTATTCATTTAAATATTAAATTAATTCATATGCTTAGAATAAGTCACCTTTAAAGGAACAATATAGATTGTTGTAAATTGATTACTTAATCGTATTAAGTAGTTTTATACTAAATAAGGTTATAATTAGCAAAATTTTATTTGAAAATTGTAAAATACCATTTACTGTAGGTACCTAGTAGGTACCTATTAAAAATATATTTACCATTATATATTTAAGTTTTTTTTAAAATATAATTTCATTGTGTTATGTATATCAATTTTTTTTGCATTTAACTTTTATATTAAGTAAATAGTTTTAATATTGAAGTAATTTACTTTTAATGAGCTATAGAATTATAATATGTTCATTGATGATTAGTAACTTATGGGTAATTAAACATTTATAGTTTAATTAATTTTAATCAAGTTCTCTACTTAAGTACCAAGTACTATGTAGTTAATACTTTAATGGTATAGTAAAATATAGTTTGTTATTTATTAACTGTTACAAAATTAATGGCATATTTAAACAAATATTTACTATATTTTGTAAAAATTGTTCTATTATTATTTTTACAATAAATAATGTATTATAGCGTAAAGTATATAATATATAATTTAATTACATACCTTATTTGGTATATAATTAGTTTAAAATGTTACTTGATTTTTTTTCAAATTTAGAGAATACTTGATTTTGGAGTTAACAATATAAAGTTAGGTGTTTCCTATAAGTTATAATTTTAATTCTAAAAATTAAAATATACTGAAATTACATAAAGTTAAAACGTATAATTCAATACAAAATATAAAAAGACTTATAAGTTATAATTTAGATAAATATACATAATTTTAGGTCAACAATAGGTGTTCCACGTGTGTACAACAAATTTGTATCTGATTTAACTTTTAATTTAAATTTGTAACTGTACAGTCGACCATTAGAAAAAAAATTATTTTTTATAAGTCATGATAAAGTTAATAATAATTCTTAAGTATTAAATATTCTAGTTCTGGATTGTGATTGAAAGTATATGTATTGTAATTATTGTCCTTATGAGTTATGACCTTATATATTCTCTACTCCTCTGCATGCATAAATTTTTGCTAGTTGTTACTACTATGAGCAAATTACATACTTAGACAGTTTTTATAGAAGGAGGTAAAATAGTTCTATGTTCCATCCTTAAATAATAAAATATCGATTTAATATAATATGATATAATGGTTAAATTCACAGTAATGTAATCAAATATTTTATAAGCAATAAAGTAAGATTGAGTAGGTAACCTAAATATTTTTTTTTTAAATGTTTGTTTAATTATTTTTCGGTCTACTTAAAGGCAACCTAATCATCACTATCCTGATGTCGAAAAATATTAACATATTAAACCCTGATAAACTCTATTAATAATATTTGATGGCCTCCCCCCCCCCATAAATCTGTTCTGGATCCGCGCATGGTCATGGTAATCGCTGAAAACTACCGTTCTTTAATCTTTTGCATATTGATATTAGGCCATAGCTAGCCTTATAATAATACATGTGTGACAAGACAGGAGGGGCTTATTCAGCAAAAATTACATGTTATGTTTATAAAAAATATTTAAATATCTATATAATATATTATATATAATACATTATATATATATTGTACATATTATGTTTATATAATTTAAGTAATTTGATGTAACAATCGTTAAAAAAGTTTTTTATCCACAAATATATTTTGATGTCTAGTAAATGCTAATATGAATATTTGGTAAAAAATTCGAGTCTAATATATACATTTTTGAATAACAACAAAAATACAAAATGTATTTTGTCGCAAACTGATTTTGAGTAGTAAAAATTCCTGTTTTCCCTATATTTTTAGTTTTTTTGATTGTTTTGTTAAGTAGGTACTGTGCATTTTCACTTTTGACGAGACTTGTATATTTTTGAATTATTACATTTTTATACTTTTATACTTCTAATTAAGTTTATTGATTTGAAGAGAGTAAGGGATGGCATGTCTTTTTAATGAGATTTTATTAAGAGGACGCCACACCCGCATGTGTTGTCTTCGTCGTACAAGTGCGTAGCATAGCAAATTTTACGCTCAGCAAATCTCGTTTATCCCCTTTAATTTAAAATTTAAAGTGAATTGACCTGTAATAAAAATTAAAGGTAAGATTATTACCGAGGGCTTCTCATGGGCTTTTTATTATATTTTAATTTTAAACCCAGTTGTGAGTATTTTTAGATATAAAAATAATTTACAATTTTAAAATACTCGCTTAAATTAAAATATAATAAAATGCCCATGAGATGCCTTCGGTAATAATCTTGCCTTTAATTTTTATAATAGGTCAATTCACTTTAAATTTTAAATTAACGGAGATAATCGTGATCTGCTGAGCGTAAAATTTTATATGCTACGCACTTGTACGACGGAGACAACACATGCGGGTGTGGCGTCCTCTTAAATAATATATTTAAATTAAATTTTATGAATGTACAAATCATTATTATGATGATAACGAGACCAAATTATAATTTTGCTCGTTGATATAAATTATCAATTCATCTTAATTCATCCGTTTGGCGTTTCCGCATTATTGTAATCAATACTTTGTTTAAATTATCTTCTTTATGCAGTGTGTCTATAGCTGCTAGCCGTGGTTACTAATTTGTCGCTGTAACGCCTGTAACACTGCATACATAGTGGCTATTTATATTTCATATAAAAATTAAACATAATTGTTTTAGATTTTAAAATGTAGTTCAGTATAATTTGTATGATGATAGTTGAAAACGAAAAAAATCTAAATATTTTTAATATTTAAGACGAATTAAACTTACCAATTTTATAATCATAACAATTTCAGTTTGTTTTAACTTTTAAGAGTGTGTCAAATATAATTCAGGTAGTTCGGTTCACTTCGAGTTTGGCTATACGGGCTACTTTTTAACTCCTAACGTTATATTTTAACACCTACCTTTACAAATCATATACCTATAATGGTAATTCAATGTTAAATAAAACAGTTTAAAAAAATGTATAATTTGGTTTATTAGTTACGATTATTGTGGATATATATGTTATAGGCGACTGACGATTGCAATTTGCAGGTGTCCAAAAAGGTATCAGTAAAATATTGGCAGAAAATTAACTGTATTCCAAATTCCAATTATCAGGTTGTACCTACTTACTAAAATAATAAGTGATAAATAATAATATAGGAATTGAGAAATCACTTAAATTCGCTAATGAGAAATCTCCCAAATTGGTTCAACTAATTTTCAATAGTGAATCGACCATTGAGCTATTGCTTTGGGTCTAAATTATAATAGGCTATAGTAAGTTATTCATATTTTTTTAGTAGCTATCAATAAATTAAAATTGATTATTATTAATTGATAATTATTTTAATAATTTATAGTAAAGCTATAAATAATATTATATTAATCAATGATTTTATATTCTCGCGTTTCCGGAATGCGAGATGAACATTAACGTATAAAATGATATGCAATATTGTATAATATTCGTGTGGTAAATATTTTTATACTTTTTTCGCAGGTAATAAGTATAGAAGGTGATTTAGCTCGTCAGATCGGTCGTCGAAAAAGATTTAAATTGTTCCGTAATGATACAGAATACGTAATCTTAGATGATATAATAACTAACTAATCAGTAGTTAATAATTTAATGTGTGCATACAGCATACTGCACTTACAATGTATACTATACGTACTACCATTCGACGGTAATTTCTAACTGATCTCAGCGACGTGTGCCGGCCTTCGGTCATTCCAGTATACAGGCGTTACACAGGTACAGTACCTATGTTTTTGTGTATAAAAACAATAATAATAATAGTATGTAAGCAAGTAGTAGTAATAAGTACATAAAATAAACAATGGTGCCCACACCCGTCCGACGGCGTAAGCATTGATATTATTATGCCTATTTTACACGCTCGGTAGCACGTTCGTCGCATTCGTATGAGTGACGTTCGCGGTGTCGTCGATCCGTGTTGTATACACAGTACACACTGCACAGAGCGCGTCTAGTTGAGCATGTCGCCGCAAGTAACTTTTTTGTTCTAGCTCAGTCGTTTATTTAGTTTAAATACTGCTTATTGGAGCACACTATGAAAAAAATCGTGGTATAATTAAAAAAAAAATTAATTATTAATTCACAATATTGGCTATTGCACTATTAATTGCTCTACACGCTAAAATCGTATGTGAAGTTATGATGGCTATCGAATTTCCAACGGACTTAAAAGTTTAGTTGTTAACTTCAATCTTCATAATGAAAATTACCGTACTCGCCTAATTAACATTTGAATTAAATTTTACGTATTTTATTTTTTAGAAAATTAAGAATTATTTGTGAATATAACGAACACGGCGAGACACTCACGCTGTATACAGTATAGAAGAGACGACGACGACGTGTGCAGCATAATAATATATTTTATTATACGTAAGTAATAGTCGTACCACAGTTGTACTGCAGTAGAACAAACATCGTCCGAGTTTATGGCAGTGAGTGGTGACCATATACTCTGTAATGATAATAAATAATAATATTATAATGCCGTTGATAATACCTTTTTATCATGGTCTGAAGTAGTCACAACTCGCCACCAGGGGACATGACAAACGTAACGGTACCCGTCCATTATAATCGTAATAGGTATTAGCGGTGTATCAAAAGCGGTGTTTGGGGGAAAATAATTACACGAATAAAATTTCAAAAGAATATTCATTTGTTATAAGTTTTTAATATTATAATTTTTCGGAGTTCTTAAAACCGTTCAGAATATTTTTGTTAATTAAAACCAAAGTCATTGATTGTATGTATATTATATAGTATTTATAATTAACATCCCCCTCCTCACTCCCATTTTACAAGATTCCAAGTTAGGCACACCAATGGTAGATGTTGCTATCTGACAGTAGACAATAGGTAAGCGCGCGTAAATGGAAAAATGTTTATATTCGCACAGGCGACAGTCGTAGTACCTACAGTCAGTATAGAGATATCGGTAAACATTATTTGATATGTTTTGGTCTGTCGAAAACAAATACTATTTGTTAGCTATTTATTATCTTACCTAATCCTGTAAATTTCTCCCTCCAGTTCTGGATATGCCAATGGCATATATTATATAAGTAACTAGTAACTACTATAGACATGAAAACTCTCAATGATCAAGGTCAAACTGCATGCTGTTTATGTAGCACTATTTACAGTGGCGTCATATCAGATCTTTTACCAGGGAACGGACACCAAACGAGGGCAAAATGTTGACTTGCCCTTTTACAAATAATAAATATTAGTTCCTCATATTAGTTTTTTTTTACAATATAAGTAATTCCATTCCAGTCACCAAATTGCATTTGAAAATGTCATTGTGTAATGTGTATTTAAAAAATGACATAACATACCTACTTATATGTCTTAAAAGTTTTAAGTATCCACGAATAATATTTTTAAATCACAACAAAATAACTAAAATTGTTGTCTTTCGTTTAATAAAATTTATTATTATTTATTATAATTTCGTCTAATATATTTGAACTTAAAATATTTATAATTAAACTGTGTTCAAACATTTCATTAAAAATGTAAATAGTCGTACTTGGAATTGTTTAGTTATCTACAGTATGAACATTTTGATAAACCTTAATATGTTAAATTTTCAATAACTAGCTATAAGAATTAAATATTTTATTAATTTATACATTTAAACAATTTATTTGCAAATTAACATGATTACAAAATATTAAATTTAAATTATACATTTTTATAAACGGGCAACGGGGGGGGGGGGGGCGCTCCTATCGCCCTCCACTGGATCCAAATCCTAATCTGACTTACAATTAGCAATAAGTTTGTTAAATGACAAACGCTGTGGTACTAATTATAGGATTTGGTTTTGGGATGGTGTATAAGTTTTTATAATCGTATATTAAAATTATTTAAATCTAAAATTTGAACTTGAAATTGTATTGCCCACCGTTGAATCGTTGAATGCCAGTGGCATTAATCATAGCTCATAACCGTGGAGTTACATAACTATAATAAAGCCAATTTGTCATTCAGCCATTTGTTATTCTGAGCGAATCATGAATGCATTCCATACCAGTTTTATAGCTCCCAAGTCAGGTAGCCAGTAGGAATATCGATTTAGAGAGTGCGTCTGACTTATTTTATCTTGCTGTGTCAGAACTCTCAATCTCAATAGTATATCATGCAAACTTTAAAAAACTTAATGATTTTAACGTAACTATTATATGTACCTACTAACGACCAACAAGTCGGTGGTCAACAGCAATTTCAATGAAATATGGTTATAGTGGGTAATCGGTGTGCTTTTTACTACCTTCGAGACGATGAGCACACGACAGAGTATAAATCGTATAATAATACAATCGACGACGAGGTGATAACGTATAACGCTAATAAAAAGTAAGGGACCGTATATATAGCGGCACTACACACGTACACGTGCAAAAAGTTAATATTGGTGCTCGCGTTTCATTTCCGGGACGTTGAGTAAAACGCGAGTTGCGGTGGCTGCATATACAGACGCACAGTAAAAAAAAAAATCTAAATCAGAATGTCTGAGTCGTCCCGGTGACCGCGACAGGTATTAAGGTATCTTGAAGTCCCGCACAAAATAATCAGCGATATACGGTATATGATATAGCACCCGATCTGACGTTCAAATGGTATTTGACGACTGCGTGAACAGCTAGCAACTATATATTTTATGTTGCTGGAGAAGACGGACAGCTTTAAGACAGTAGAACAGTAATGCTTATAAAATATTTATCAATATTAAAAATAAAAATAACAAATATACTGTCATACAGGTAAAAAAGAACAATGACCAATGCCTAAAAGCTTGAGGTGCTTGGACGATATTTGCCTGAAGCTGAATATTATGTCGATTAACTAAGCGGTAATAGTAATACGACAGAAATGGAAAGCTGAATATCGATATCTATGGTATACATAATTATTATAACGACTGTGGCATGACACACTGTTTGTATTTATTTATGTTTATATAGCTATAGTTGTCTCACCGGACGTTGCTGTTGATTTTTATTATTTTTTAGTGAGCTTAAAAAAAATGTATGTTCGAGCTAAATTTGACTAAACTAACTCCCTTTATCGCTATATTACCCTGCAGTGCTCTAACGATAAATTCGTTGGTATGCTTACCAAAATTATCATGATAAATCGGTTATTAAATACTAATTTGGCTTAAACTATTCCTTAAATATAATCTTAAATTACTTTAACAAAGTCATGTAAACATTAATATCAACTTCATATCTTGATAATCAAAATGAGAATAAGATTACAACTATGGAATATTTTATATGTATTGGCGTATTGTTTTGCGGTGCGTTGCCCGTGTTCCAAATAAGTCGTCATTGACGTGTGTTAAATTGAGACAAGTTCCATCCACAATCCACACATTTTCTCAGTAAAGATTGTAGTTGTTGCGTCATTTACATCCGTAATATTTGTCATAAATGAAATGGTCGTGGAGAGCACATTGATCAATTACATAACTACTGAAATGTAATTAAGACGTTGTAAACATTTTTACAAATTTTTTGGAGATTACGTTTATTTTACTACAGGTAAGATAAATAACGAATTTCTAATATTCACTGTATTCTGATTTATTATATTAATTTTTATTGAATTTCTTAAAATATCGTATAACTCAGTTTCTTATAATTTTTTTTCAAAACGTTAGAAAAATAAACATATTTTCGAATTAATAATATTAGCCTTATTTTCGAATAAGCTCTGATCACTGCAGTCCAAAATGATTTTTTCTAATTTGTTATAATTTTTACTCGTAATACAGCGCCTGAAAATATCACATCTATATTATGATGATATTAATTACTAATAACTTTTTAAATTTGGTTTGCACGTGTCATTATAAACATGTTAATTTCAATTGAATTTCGTTCGAAATATGTCTGTGACACTTGCAACGATGGTTAATTCGTGTAATTTATTTATTTTTATATTCGTAGGTGCTGCAGCCGCACGGTTTACGGGAATGAAATGTTTTTTGTTGAGTTATTGGTTTAAAAAGGAAAATTAACTCAAACTTTAAATCCTTTTGAAAATATCAGTTAAAACTTTGTATTTTCAGAAAATTAATTAATTATGAAGACGACTGAATGATCTCGATTAATTTGGTCAGATGCCTGAAGGGTTGATTGTTTTTATAAATAATACTCAATTGATGATAAGAAAATCGTTAAGTTACTATATTTTACAATGAAGTAACCTTGTATAACAGTTCAATAGAACCATATCGGGCATATCAAATAAATTACCGGTAATAATTAGAATAAATTATAATTATTATTAAGTTATCTTTCAATCAAATTATAATATTATAGTTTCAAGATATTTTATTTTATACTATTACTAAAATTTCATTACAATTATTTCCAATATCTGTATTTAGTGTTTATTCAGAAATATCTTTTCGATTATTAAGACGTGTTATATAGATACTTATGTTTTTAGACTATGTAGATTATTATTAGTTAAACATGTTTTTGAAAATTCCACGTTCAAGAAATGTTCCTAAAGTTTTTTAAATTGTTTTTCCTCTCCACACGTTTACATTTTTAAATTTAGTTATTTCTTTGTAGAAGCATAATGAAAAATTGTTTGAAAATCATTTTTATTTTCGTAAACCTTAAACGAATAGTATAAAAAGTTTCATCTTTTTTTTTTTTGGTAGAGATAACATTTAATTTGTTTTCCTCGAGTCAATAGTTAATACTATAATTAAACATTTTTTAAATATACAATACATTGAAATAATAGTACCCAGTAAAACCATCACATCAATTAGATGTAATTTTCGCTTAAATCTAAATCTAATTATAATAATCTTATAATAAGTACTACCACTACTGCACTACCACACTTCGTGAATAACTCAAAAGTCAATACATTCGTCTGTATATTAAGTTTATCTAGACTCGATGCCGTGTATGGTGCCGGTGAGTGTGTATTTTGTAAAAGAAAATGTATGTACAAATGATATTTTTTTTAATACGTTTTAAAATGTAATCTAATAAAGTAAATTAAATTAATCGATTAGATAAATCTTCTATAAAACAGTTATGCATTATGTTGTGTATTTATGTATCATTTATATATTTATATATCACTTACCTTTTAGAATTTATTTTATTTAACTCTGAAGCATAAGATTTTACTGTGGCGAAAAGGGTGCGTCCTGCTCACGATGTACGTCAACCTATAATCCACTGGCGCAGGCTGGTGCAGCAAACGCAACAATATCTTCATGACCGTTATTGCAGCGGTCATCCCATGGAAAAAATGACCATCAAATTATTGGTAATATCGCTATTTTTTAATTACTGTTCCTAATTAAATTTAGCAGGTATTACTAATGTATCGTAGTTGAAATATTATAAGTACCAGAGATTTAGTAAAAAAAAACAACTAGTCTGGATTTACCATTCTAACATACATTTTAGTTTTTTCAACTACAATTTATAGCAAAACAATAATTTATTTTTAAAACAACGGGAATTACCAATGTTTTTGCCATCGCCGGACCTCTACTCTCCCCAACGATGACAAAACAAATATCGTCGTGCGGCCAATACGTTTTGTCTACGTATATTCTCCTTAGTACTAAATAGACTGTACACACACTTGGTTAACGTTATAATAGTTTTAAACAAAATAATTTGTTATAATATTATTAATTTTTGATATGGTGTTGTATTGGAGCGTATAAATCTTACCAACTATTTCATTAATGTATTGATGTGATTTCTCACGTTTTCTTTTTATTGTTTAATTTGATAGTTTATAACTTGTAACTTGTAAGCATATAAGTCAAGAATATAACTACTATAAAAAGTTTTTCAAGGTACCTATACTCTCTAGTCAGTTTGTGATTGAAGTAAGTGTATCTATTTTACTATACGACTATACCTACGTATTACCTACGTCTATCCCTATCAGTATGTGCAAAACGTCTGCTTATGGATACCGTGAACTATCTAGATTAATGTTGAAATCTGCTCGGAATTATTCTCACCGTTAAATTAAAAAACATGCAAAATGTTTGTTGAGGCGCCATCAACAAGTATCACCAAGAATTAAATTCGGAAAAAATTAATATTTTCGATTAATTTGTTCGTCGACGTTACTGAAATCGTCATTCACATGAAAAGTCAAGTCCTGTTTGAAAATTTTTTTATTTTTGATTTAATCCAATTTTTAAAACCACAACCGGACACCGATCGGCATTTTTCTTAAACATTTATTTTAGACTTTAGTTAACTTTGTGACAGTCTTGTTTGGCCTCTGGTCTATTATTCTCCATTATTGGGTTGAATTTAGATTAGTATATTAAGAAGTGAGATTTATTTTTTTCGGTGTATCCACTAATGCAATCCAATATTGAAAATTGAAATATTATGCCACTGCAGACAACATAAGGCAAGATGGCATGATGGGGAGTTGGTGGTACAGATGTTGTTGGTAAGAGGGTTTCTCGAGTGTACAAAGTCCGTAATTTTATCGTACCACTGCTGGTAGCTGGATAGGGTTTCAGTCTAAATATTATTGTTTAGTTTCAAAATATTATTTTATGTAAGTTGTAATTAATATAACAGATAATATATTAATATATATGTATTACCTTTATTCCAAGTGTTATTATATATTTTTTATTATAAAGTAATAGTATAATATACTATATATATATAAATCTCTCAACGATCACAACGTTGAGGGTTACCTTAAATAACGATAAAAAATATATAACATTAACAACATTACGGACGACGGAGATTTTTGACGGTCATAATATTAGTCGTATTATAATAGTCACAATAAGCTTTACAACTGTAATAATATAATAGTTATCCTGTCCGGAGTTGGCTCGATCGTAATAAAAGCTGTTCTTGACGTCGTGACGGAGACATATGTTATCCAGAACTGACTCTGATCCGTTCATCCGATACGTTGTTCCGAGTTCGTTTACTTTGCTGTGTGCACTGTGCTCAACAATGACAGGGCGTCGCCACCAAACGTTGGTTCACCATCACTACAAAAAAACTACGACACTATTTTTGGTTAGTAATACACCAGTCGCCCGTAGTGTTATTCCCTAATGGTTGCGATCTGTTGTACGGATGTTCCATGCCAGCGTTTTTCGCGTAGCGCGTCTGAATCGGAACAAATCTGTCGTCCGTCGCTACCAATGATAAGAGACGAGTGCGGGATTAGAGATTTCATTTCGCATGGTGCCCCTTAACAAGTTGAGCGGATTATTGGTTTGAGCTTTTTTACACGCCTGAACAATTTCGGATACTTCGAGCGGCGAATCACTGAATTCACGGTCATCGTCGTCGTCACGATATGATGGTTGGTTATAACCACTATAGGATTATAATGTTTTATTTTTTGTCCCAATTTAAAATACGTGTCCCGCGGATTCATTATCAAAGTGTCCATATAAAAATGTTCGACGTTTGAAACGCAAAAAGCGTGAGCACGTGCATACTGCATTTGTACAAATAGTTATACTACAGTCCAAATTCGTACCTACTATTGATGTTGACGAACGTGATGGGCATTTGTTGGATGACAATATGCATAGTGTTCAGTGTTGCGGTATATTGTTAATGTCCGAACCGTTTATTAACGCTGTGGTATGATCATTTACGGATATAAAATATGTTTATGATAATACGTCATCTATCTGGTAGATTTTCTGCGACAGTATAAATATTTAATTTAATTCTTCAAATAATATGAAAACAGACTCACTCGTGGACATCGACTCTTCTGGCCAAACCTTGCTGTGCCATATTTAGGAGTGCTGCCGACGTGCAGTTTTCTATCGTCGATCAAGCAACATTCATCAATTTTCATTCCACTCTGAACTGAAACTTGAAAGCATCGAAATATTTTATGAAAATAACCTCAACGTAACAAATATGCGAGTTCGTGTCAGGTTTAACCATATAAACTAGTTCAAAAGTTTTTAATAATGAAATGTCAATATTTGAAGAACTTTTTCTATAGGAAACACGAAAAACCCCGCCAAAAAATGTATGTGTTTGCGGTGTTTTATGAAACCTGCGAATCTAGTGTTATGGTCTCACCGGATTGATCCGTTCACACCAGGTATCGTTGAGTTCGTCAATTCGGAAGTCTCTCGAAAAGGAAGATGAGATGTGATAATTAACTGATAGGTTTAATTATATAAGAAAAAATATTTATTGAAGACAAAATTTACTACACACTATCTTTAACGGACGCAGACATACATCGACTGACTCGCCCGTACGGGACAGTCTTACATTATACGCATGTCGAATGTCGAGTCAGAGTTTGTTCCACACATTACAAATAATTGTTCATATAGTAATAATATTATAATGCTAAATTATATACTAATAATAATAATAATAATCAGGGTTCATAACACTATAAGATAAAATATCCAAATTTATCCGTTTTTACGTAAATTAGTAAATTACACTTTCTAATACAATTAACTAAAATATCAAATTATTTAATTATAAAAATATACCTATAATATATAATAATTATATAAATATATATATTATGTTAGTAGTAATATCACAAAATATACTGCATACACATTAGTCAAATAGTCAAATTGGAAGTTAAAGCAAAAATAGCATAACATGACATGGGGCTCGTAAGAAAAAACACGGATCAGAAAATAATATGAAATTACAATATTTATGTGAAAAAATTATTAATAACGAGTTGAAAGTAGAAGAGTTTTTAAATCGTATTTGCCACTGTTTAAGAAAACGTAATTTATATTAAATGTTTTTAAAACATATTTATTTTGACTTAAGTAATTTAAATTATTAATATTACTGTAATAATAGTTGATATTTTTATTGAATTATTTAAAATTATTATTATTATTGTAGGCATCGATGTTTGTATTGAGTTATTTGTTTTGTGTAGTATGAAAATGAAATACCTATATGTAATATAATTATAGATGAAAATGTAATAAAATATTTTGACTATATTTTTAGACTTTCTGTCTGACAATAAAAATGTGCTCAGATGTTTTGTCCGGCATCAAAAAAAATGAATCCGGACTTTTTTTTTCAAAATGGACTTTTTGTCCCCGGACTTTGATATACCGTATACACTACTACAATAGGCCAACTTATAGGTATATTACAATACATCATGATTTCTAATAATACTAAACTATGGTCAGAATAGTATATCATAATACATATAGTATAATATAAGAATTTTAAATTTATATTAAACGCATGTTGAAAAGGAACGAATTAGTGGGCCACACGTGCGTATTCGCTAGAACAGGCATGTTCGACATTGTGGTAAAGTGCATATTGTTATTTTAATACGTAGGTAGTTATTATAGGTATAGTATTTAAGCGTAGGTTTATAATGTTTGTATACTAACGTCACCACAACCTCATCAGTAGGGCTCGGAAGTTGATGCATTTTGAATTGTTTTTTGGAACTTTTTAGACGATGCTCTCCTGGCTACAAATCTGTTTCATAAGCATGTGAATCTGAATAACTAATTTTTATTTTGCATTTTTTGATGCTTATTACTTTTTAAGTCATTTTCCTAAATTTTTAGTCATTTTAACAGATAATCGTCGTTCATTTACTTTCGATAACATAAAATACGCTCTAGGTAATTGTACAATGCAATGTTTTTAATTTTTAAATAATTTGTAAGCTTTGATAAATGTATAAAACAAATATTTTTATATTTATATCTTCCTATTTTAAGGAAATTTTTGTTATTTTTATGTCATATTTTAAATTTTATAGTAAAATATTTAAAAAAAATGTATTTTTATTAATACAAAACTAATATTTGTAATTTTTTAGGTCATTTTTTTAGGACATTTTTTGCCATTTTTATGTCAGTTGCATATTTTTTTAGGGCATTTTTTTATTGTTTTTAAGGTCATCAACTTCCGAGCCCTACTTGTCAGTCATCACAGGCCACAGTATATAATTTCATAATTTGTGCAAATTGTAATGGTGCTATAAATAATAAACACCCTTATTGCTTACACATTTTAAGCATTTTATAGACAATGCCTTCCGTTCCACGTAATACTCACATGTAGCCATGTAGAAAATTTCATCGGCTCTATCGATCCAATACTTTCCTTCTATGGTTCATGTGTATTTATTTGCAGTGTTTTGTGAAGACGAAATGTCATTTCTAGGGCTGGAATTTGTATGTAAATACATATTTTTAGAAAAACATGATAAATTAATTAGGTATTGCAAATGATAAATTCGTTTCACGTAATTTGCAATAAAATAAGACATATTTTATTTTACATATTTTTACATATTTCGTCATAAATACATATTTTTACATGTAAAATTCTCGTTTTTTTTTTTACACATTTGGTAAATTTTGACAACTTCAGGGGTTTAATAATATTTAACATTTATATTTCGATAATGGTACTCGGCGAATTTTAAATGTACCTATAATAATGTATATAGGAAATAAGTAGGTTAAAATAAATATTAATTACTTGATTTTAGTTTATCTTATTTGTTTCTGTTCAATAACCATACCTTAATGATTATACTTTATGTACGAATTTACAACAGTACCTATCAGAATATCAGTTCGCGTGTTCACGTGGTTATAAAAACATCTTCACCTAACGTACATTTAATTTTGAAAATTTAAAACAATATATAGCTTGTCACTGTTTCACTTTAAATTGATTTAACATCAAATGCATTTCAATTTATAACAACATATTTTTTTTATTTTTTACCACAAATTATTATGTTTTTTAAATTTAATTAATTAGACATAAAACAATAAATTGTATTATTCAAAAATTATTTAGAGTTGTATTTTAATTTATAATTTTAACATATTTAAAAAATTGTTCTTAGTAGATACATATTTTTTATTTATTTATTCTTTATTTTATTTATTTTTTATTTTCAATTTTAATTACATATACATGTACATATTATTGGTTTTGTATTACATATAAATCCCAGCCCTAGTCATTGCCATGTTGTCATCTATTTTCGAAATTAACTACCTAGTACCTACCTGCAGGTCTTGACGAGGTGTCCCAGGTACCGTAACACGATAATTCATATACATATAGATATATAAAACATAAAATGCCTATGACGTAATATTATATAAATTTATTATTTAGGTTCACATAATATAATGGAATTTTCTACCGCAGTATTATTAATGCATTTGATACTCAAGTAAATTCTTGTTTTCTAACCACAAATCTAACCGATCCCGATGTCAACTTCACATAGTGCAATAATAATATCATTATAATATTAATATATATTATATATTATGTATGTGTGTGTGTGTACCTGTAACTACATGTACCTAAAATATAACACTATACAGTCGTAACTATATATTATAATATATTATTATGCGTATTATATATAGGTATACCTTTGTACAAAAACAGGATTTTACCATTTCATTAATTATATGTATACGGACATAAAAGTAGTAAATAAATAATAATAAATAATATACGGTACTTAAATGATGCGTATGTTTAATTTACTCGTATTTTCAACAAATATGTATATTTAGTTTTTCAGCGCAATATTTATTCTTTTTCAGACCGACGCACGACATTAACAAAAGGCATTCATATAAAATCATTTTTATGATTACATCAATTATAGATTATAATATTTTATAGGGTTTCACTCAACGGTTAGGTATGTATTTTCTTATTTTTTGACTTTTTACATGACTTAAAATTAATATACAATTCTCAGGATTCTTTTAAAAATAAAATTTTTATAATTTTTGTAAAAAGTGGCCTTACTCAAATACTACTCATAAAGTCATAAATCATAAAAAAAAAAAAACTTAACGTGGAATGCCTTATGGATATATAATGTCACGCATAGGCCATATATATATATATATATATAAATCAAATAGTGCAATGGCATTCTCTGTTAGTTTTATCATATTTAGTTGAAAAATTTTGTATTTAGTATTTACACTTAAGTGTATCGTAGAACTGGTGTTTGTACTTAAGGTATTAGTTGCTATAGGTATAGGAATTGACTACGGCAGAAATTCCAAAAAATAATATGTATTGAACATTCATATCATTTGTATGATAACACACTCGCGCTTGCTTGTATTTTATAATTTTCAGAAAATATGATCAACCAACAAACAAATAGAAGAAGACGTTTAAATGTTATTTTGGATCGTCGAAAGACTCGCAAAATTCTGTACAATAATCAGCACATATTGTTTTCGCTGTAACACTATTAAATGTCAATGCATAGAATTAGTATTAATTTATGCATAATATGTATTACATATTTACATATAACATAAAAATGTAAAACTATAATTTTACGTTTTATCCAAATTAAGGTTATAAACTTGTCAACTTTATTGATGCAGGCTTATCAATTAAATATTTTATGTATATAACACAATGTAAAATAATTGATTTTTTATTGTCCTGTGTATGTTTAAGATATTTCCTTTATGGTCGTTTAAGTAGTCGTAATTCATATTTCATAGGTATTATTATAATATTACTAATATTATAGTTATATTATTGGTAGGCAGGTTCATAGACATTTATCCATCAATGACTTAAAATTTGTAATTATTTTAATAATTTAGTATAATCCTTGTTTTTTATAATTCGTGAACTCATAATATTATATATCCAAGTAATGACTACATAGTCAACAACATTATAATTTTGACACTTAGTAAAAAGATACATATTAAATATAATAACGTGATGAAAAGTTATTATAATAATATTTAAGATTAAACAATATGTGAAGTTTAATGTTAAAATGATTTGCACTATCCATAATGTAGTTTTAATTATTACTATATTATACATGACAATTATTTGCGTATTATATATATTTACTAATAAATTATTGTAGATTTAAAGATAAAACAATAGGTAAGTACCTTTAATATTTGATGTTTTGATTAAAAATATCGAGCAATGAGTATGAGTTGTATTTATCAAGAGAGTAGAGACAAAGTGGTCAAATAAAGTTTAGATTAAAAAAAAACGCAATACTCAAAGCAATAGAATAAAAGCGAGAACAATGGAAGTAGAATAGAAAAAAAAATTAGTTCTAGTACTAGATAGCTACTAGCTATCCAATTAGCAATTATGAAAAGGTAGACCAAATCTAAAGAACACTTTTCAGGTGCGACCGTTTACTAGCCACCACTTCACCAGGTATAAGTATGAGTATCAATTACCAATTTTTTGAAAACGTACAAAAAAAAAGAGGCACAGAATGTGTTATGTTATGATCCAATTGGACCTCACCTCTTCGGACATAATACGTAGGTAAATGTATATCTGGAGACATTAATGCGCTGTAGTTTCGGGTTGCGGACATCGTCGCCGTCTAGGTGTAGGTAGGCAGGTACGTGTAGCCAAATTGATTTTCGATATAAACGTATAATACCCATATGTATATATGTTGTATAAATGTGTTTATAGTAATAATAATATCTCTTGTGCGCGTGTCTATACGCTATATAACCAGTGTGTATAACGTGCGTGCGTGCGTGCAGTGTTTTTTTCCTTTTACCGGGTTCGATTTAATGTATCAGCGGGCCCGGCCGGAGGCGCCAGACTATAAGCACATTGCCTTGTACCGAGCTAATGGACACGGTTATTAAAACAACGGGCCGTGAGGATTTCGCCGCCACCGCTGCATTGATATTATTATATTATATTATTAAACACACAAACACGCACACGCGTACACACACACACACACACACATATATAAACAAACGAGACAGTCTTTGAATCCATTAAACAAAAAAAAAGTATTAAGTAAATAGAATTAATAATAAAAAGAGACCTCCTCGCGTTTCGGTCGCACATATTTTCTCCATGCGCATAAAATATATCTGAGGGGCTGTACTTATTATTACTGCACATATATATTATAATATGCACTATACTGCATCGTCGTATATAGCTATGCCTAAATCATATCATAGCCGTATAAACGCAACACTTCATATAGGTATGACGTGACTGATTCGTCACGAACAGCACAAACTCACCCCGAAAATAATGATAAATATTATGTATGGCTCTATTTCTCTATAATTATTTATACGACTCATTTTAAAAATAGTTTACTTTTAATTTTTCCAAAATGGTTGAGATTTAAATACATACATTGTTTTTATATGTGCATGGTATTTTATTTATACATTTACGATATAGATTAAAGATTGATAATTTAACCATAAACCACGTTTATTTAAAAGATCGAATATGTTGTCTTTAATATGATTGATGGATATAAGTTTTCATAAAATTTTATATAATATACGGGGTAAATAGTTAACTGATAGATTTCATTCAATAATAATATAATTTTTATGATAAAAATAATAAATATAACACATATTTTTTAGATAACTTTAAGTTTATTATAAATAAACAAAAACTATCATAAAATAATAATAATAATTTTTTTGTTTAATACATAATATTATATTCATCGTGATTGGATTTTGGTACCTATAAGTATATTGTGGTAGACATACTTAATCATGAATTAAATTGCAAAGATAAAGCAAATTCCTATTACATACAGGGGCGTATTCAGATGGCGGGGGATGAAAATTGATTTATTAATGAAAACTACTATTAAAAATAATTTAAAAAACAAAACAAAATAAGCAAGTATACATGAAACAAATATTAGTCAAATACCAACAAAAAAATGATTATTGCAATTGCATTTGTTTGCATCAACAATATTGACATGGCAATCGACGCGCTAGATGCATATCTACCAGAAAGCCTTTGCTTGAATGGTTTGAAGATAATTACATCGGAAGATTAAATTGAAATGGATGTGGACGGAGACGGAGACCTGCTAGATTTCCATCATCAATTTGGAATTTATACCAACGAGTACTAAATGGTATACACAGAACAAATAATCATGCAGAAGGGTGCCAACCGAAGAATAAATGTTGGAATGGGAATGGTTCATATCCTACATTATAGTCATTTATAACGAGACATTTTAACATAATTAAGGGGTGTAGTACGTCATATAATATTTCTTTACAATAATAATGTTTTTCTTAGTAAGTTTTTTAACTAGATTATCAGCTATCAATTGTCAATTGTATTTTTTTAATCTACTGCATTTTTTTAAATTGTATAAAAAATGATACATTTTTTTAAATAACCTGAGACATTTAAGCCAAAACGGCCACGCTAAAATGTCCTAGATCCTTACACAGTGACACATCCAGTACAAAATAATTGGGCCGGTTTTTTCTGTAATACATCTGTTTATACCTAGCCACTAGGTATTGTATAGATAATATTTCCTATCACATGAGTCATATAGGTAGTGCATTTTGGGTTTCCAGTTTTGGCTTTTATAACATGTAACCTGGTTTATTATTTTTATTTCGAGAATATTAAAAAAGTAAATAATTTTTAACAATATTAATAAAATACTTAGAATAATATATTATATATACTAGAAAATATAACTTCAGTCTTATAATTATGTATGGAATTTAACAAAAATTAACAAAATTATAAAATAAAAAAAAATATTAATTAATCAAGTAAAAGACATTTACCTACCTATTTAATATTAATTATATAAATAATATCATTTTTACTTGTGATAAAAAAAAGAAAAGAAAGCCAAATAAAAATTGAGCAGACCCGAGCCTAGCTAGTAAACCCCGTAAACACACCACTGTATTTAAATTTTTGAGTTGTGATGAAACTTCAAACCCTGTTAAATAATAGCTAATTATAATAGTTACCATTGCTTATTGATAAAGGTACCTATTATCATTCATAATTATTATGTATTAGTTTCACTGAGTTATTATTGTGCATTTATGTCTACAACATAACTTTGGTTTGTCACAAAGTTTATAGATAATATTATCTATATCTCTTTTGTAGGTATCACTGTAATGCTAATATGCTATATAGTGTAGGAAATACTTATGTTGAAAAATTATCGAGTTTTAAATAAAAATAATTATTTTATTACATTTTAGTTTTAGTTCGATTATTTGTCAGTAAATAGGTTCTATTAATACTAGTTAGAAGTTACACAAGTATAAATGTCCAGGGGGTTGTTGCGCCGTCGCCTACTGGTATATGCTCCTGTTAATAGACTATCAACTTAAAATTAAGTATTTTTAAAACATACCTTAATAATATACTGTTCTCAATATTTATGATGATAAAAATGTTATTTTAATTTTAAAACTTTAGATCGTAATTCGTCTGTGTATATTTATCAGTTTATCACATATAATTTTTATGACTTCATATACTTATTAAGTACCATCAGTTTGCCTTATAATATACATAATAAATTGTTAAACGTATTGTTTTACACAATTGCATGTATATTATAGACGTTATAGTATAGTATAGTCTAACTAAAGTAAATATTTTTAATTTTGTAGGTAATATTTATTTTTTTGATGAAATTTTCTTCAGAAGATTACGAAATTTCATTAAATTTGGAAAATTTAGTGTTAGTAATGCAGTATGTACTTCAATAGTTAAATACTGCATCTATAATTATATTTTTTAGCATGCAATATATTTTATAACCTTTGAAAAATACTTATTAAATGTTGAGTTTTAAATTTTAGTTACCTAGGAACTGTCTTAGAATGAAATCTTAAATAAGAGTTGAACCAAGGAATTGTCTATTTTATGATAATCAGTAAACTATATTAATTTCATATATCACATGGGAAATTTGTTTAAAATAATTTCATTACTTCAGGCGTCCATTATATGATTTGATAAGGACCTAAAAAAAAAATGTTAACAGTTAGAAATATCCTGCTTTAACTCTCCCATATTTAATACAAAACTCATGATTCACTAATAATTGCCTTATATTGTCTTAAAATTATACTAAAATATCGATAATTCAATTTTTTTCTGGTATCAATATAGTATCTAAAATCTACACTTCAGTATTTTAAAGGTGAATGCATTACGTGTGTAATTCACTCGTTGTCTAGACAGACCATTTGTAGACTAGCCATCAAAGATTATTTCGGTAGCAATGTCCGATGTCCCCCACACAAGTCTCACAGGAATTCCAGTTGGGCGGGCTTGAAAAGTGCTTTGTCGCCGAGACCGTAGTATACTAATACTACTATATATATAATATTTACGTATAAGCACGTCCATACAGAGTGCAACTATAGTACATTATGTTATAATTTTCAAGTGATAAAACGGTGGCTAGTATAATAACATAGTGTATATTGTACTGATCACTCCAGTGTATTTGTTTGGATTGGTTCGAATTTTTGGAAAACTTAAAAAAAAACTTCTATAGAGATTCAAGTTACATCTATTAATTTTTCTTGGTCGAACCGAGTTTCCACGAAAATGATTAAAATAATAAATCATCGTAATGTAATATATTTGTACAACAATATGACAAGTAACTTTATAATATAATATATATATAATAAATAACACACTCACACACACACATCCACGTTGTTATTGATCGGACAGCGGTTGTTCTACAAAGCACAAAACACTCGACTCCACTTAAAAACCACTCGCCATAATTTTTTCTTCTACTTTTATTTTACTTTTTTTTTTTATTCAAATTTGTCCTGGAAATTTTAATGCCCGTGATAAATCTCTCGGTCTATATCGACATCTGTGTCCTTTCGTTATATTCAATACCTACACGCATAATATGCATATATGCGCCGCGACGGTGTGTCGTTGTGGTTAAAGCGTACATATTATTATGTGTATACGTATTCGTGTAATGTTGTAAACTAGTTTAGCAATGATATACATTATAGTAATAATATACTGTGCTTTTAGTGGAACCTCCGTGAAAATCTCGACCTGCTGTGCACACAGACGTCATTAAATAACGTCACTCGGTCGGAGTGCATGTGTGTGTGCGCGCGCGTGTTAGTGTGTGTCGGGTGTTTGCGTGCGTGTGCTAACACGTGTAAATAATATTTTTGGACCACCGAAAACGGAGCGAGTGTATTTAATAACTGATCAGGGGATTATTGTGATACGTGATGTACTTTCGTGTCCCATATGCGTATTTTATAATACGTATACCGCGGCTTCGCGCACATGGCTTAGGACAATACCCAGAAGCTAAGCCGTATACTATATGTTTATGTATATAATATACATAATATATTGGGTATACTGTCCGATGGGGTTGATCTCACTGCACCACTTGAATGCGGAACATCTTGTGCTGGTAATATTGTTATTACAGTGTGATGGGTGTACCAACAAACACCCAAACAGAATAATCTGTTAGATAATAATGATTATAACCAATTATGTCATAAAAAAAAACAAAAAAAAAAAACAGTAATTTATGCTTACTAGAATTACCTATAGGCACATATATAATTTGAATTTTTATGTTCTTTTCGACGGCGATACGTCAGTTACAAGAATGTATATAGGTACACTGATTTTATTCATTCAATTCTATATTTGACATAATTTATGCATAAGTAATCTCACGAGTACTTATAGTGTCAATATTTTATATATTCTTATATCATCCACATTAGACTTCAATAATATTTGTGTACGGGCAATAGAAAATCAACAAATTATTTTTATGATTCACCGAAAAGAAAATATTTTATTCACAAGCGTATTAACGTATACGATTATCAATGGAAATTCTCAATAATATTTGAAAACGTACGTGTTTTAAATAATTTATATGTATGATGTATAGATGTACCCATTACATCATATTTATTATGTAATTATTTATTGATGTATAATATTTCTCTGACAGCTTCGTAATATTTTGCATGCATTTTTTTAATCAAATAACCATTTCAAAAGCGTTATTATTTGCCGATTACATCAAGAAAGACAGTAATTGGGATCAAATAATTATTTATTTAAAAATCTACAATTATTAATATGATATCAATATAATGGATTAAAAAACAAAAAATGTTATTATTGTTATTTATACATTAAGATACTAGTATGGAAATATTTTTAAATTAATGATATTTTTTTTGTTTGTATAATTATTAAAGTGCTTCAGTACTATAATATTGAAGTATATACGTATAATAGACATCTTCCTTAAAATTTTAAAGTTTTTATCATTTATTCATAAACATAAATTTTTCTGTAGTTCAAAAGATAATGGAATTATGGAGTATTTTATTGTTAATTAAATAACAAATTGTAATATATTATTTTGAATTCATTTGAAAACTTAGTATTGAACTATTGAATTACAAATTAAATACTAATATAGATTCTAAATCCTAATACACTATTATACATAAGTAATGATTTTTCTTGATGTATTTAATATTATTATATTTATTGACATATTCTATTAGGATCATTTGTAGGTACTTGGCTTAGTACCATTCACTTTTTACGAACAACGGAACAACACAATTTTATATTTGTCCGTATTAATAAATCTGTTATGTAAAAAAAAACTTTTGATAATTAATATAAATTAATAACGAATGCAGGTTACCGCCTTTATTTGCTATTAATAGAAAATACAAATTCAAATACGAAATATGAACTATTTTTATTTGAATAGTTATTTTATATACTTTTATGTATAATGTTCCTATATAGACATAGTCACATATAGAGATTATTATTTGCATACAAATTACAACCTATCTTCTTGATTAATAATATAGTTGATAAAATAACGAATTTTTACGTCATCAAGTTATATTATATAATATTAAATTTATATAATTTACATAAATTTTATAACACATTATGCTATTATAGTATAAGGTATGCCAGATAAATAAATTAAATTTTAATAATAAAATTAAATAAGAAATTGAAGCCCCGAAAAGCCAAAACAATTTATTTTCTACAATCTTTGCATCTTACAAGATACATTTGAACATATTTAAATAATAATAGGTAGGTACTTAATTTTATTATTATAATATTGTTATAGCTACACGTATATAAACTGTGTATGACTTTATTTGTTAAATTATTATATTATTATTTGTTATGTATATTGAATTTCAAAATGTAATTTCATAATATTATAGCATGCCGAAGTGCTGTTATTTGGTAGGCTTTTAAATAAAGAAAATTTTCATTTTTTATCCGTATAACAGTTTAACACCTATCCCTATGCCTAATTTTTTTTTTAAATCGTTTGAGGTATCAACTGCATGCATGGTTATTATAGCCAGCGTTACATATTTAATTTAAATTAATTTCTTACATACTTGCTTAATTTCTACTTATTACCTCCTATTCCTATTATACTACTTATTTATAGATTTTATGATTAAAAAAAAAAAACAAAAAAAAAAATACAGTACCTAGATATTACTTTATAATTATGTTGAGTACATCACTAACTGTTGTGTAAAGTTGTCAAGAAATACTAATTCTCATAACTGAATTGTATACTTTAGGTGTAACGATTATTTATGATAAATACTGATTCATTTTTTGTAGAATAATAGGAGTACAATTAGGTTTAAGTAATCAAATTTTTAGTTGACAATAAATATTAAACCATCAATTATACAAAAAAAATAAATACAATTATGTTAACTTTTCTATAAATTAAAAATAGTGTTCATATCTTATTTGTTTATAATTAAATTTAAATATATTCAATCTGTTTACAATAGAAAACTATAAAAAATAAGGATTACAAGATAATATAAACAAAAAAACATGAATCACACATGAAGAGGAGACCATTCATTAACAGAACCTGAGTGTAATACCTACTTACTACCTACTTACAGTATAATACCACATAATATATGAAATTTCATATAAATATATTCATACAAATTCGTATATTCACATATTCTGTGATAATTCTTAACGCATTTTAAAGTATACAATTAAATCGAATGTTGTAATATTTTATATTTAAGATACCTAGTGTATTAAAGTATGCGGTCATCTATGTTTTTTGAAAATTCATTATGACTGATTTATGGGTAAATCGTATAAATCTAAAAAAAAAGTTTATATAGTATGACGTAGTCACCAATTTGTGTGTATATTCACTTCGTTGGTGACTTTTATGATACGGTAATTATTTTCGTTTCATTTAATTGCAATATTATAGTGGACGTTTTTTCATTGAAAAATACAAGGAAAATAATTAACTAATAATAAAAACAACAACTGTAATAATAATATACTAAGAGAGAGCGAAAAAAACGTCCTATCGTTCGCCAATTGGTCCATCGCAGACTCCGCCTCATAATTATTAAACTTTATTCTTCCTTCTTTTTTTCACGATCATTATTTCCTGCCGACTAGAATTATCTTTGGAACCTGTTTCGGTCGACGGACTAGACAATAGGAGGTGAAAAAAATTCAAAGACGATGGCGGTGACATCAAAATAATTAAATAATATATAGGTAGGTGTTTTATTATTATAAGTCAGTGGTCGGTGTTAGTGACAGTAATCGAATGAAACCACAAAGCTTATTTATTATGATGGAGCGTTTGATTATAAAATATCAGTCACCAATAGTTAGACATTTTAGTTACAGTTGCAGTACTACAAAACTACAAGGAAACGGACGTTTTAGGGCCAAATTAGGGTTTTTCAATATTTGACATACGATATTTGCATGAGTTACTCACGATATGAAATATCAAAAATTGAAAATGAACGCATCTCGCTTAAAAATTAATAGCCCAAAATAATGCCGAGGCTTATACGAAAAAAAAAAACTTTTACTTTTAAGTTTTATTATAGGTCAGTTTTACTCCATTATTTAAGCTAAATACACAAAATTAATTTTCCTGGCTCAAATTTGATATTTCTTACGTTTGTTAGACGGAGACAATAATACATACAATTGATAGCGTCCTCTTAATATATTTGGTAATATATAAATAAAAAATAAAAACGAATTATTTTATTATATTGGAAAAGCTTAATATAATAACTTATTTTAGTATAATAGGTATTGAAGCTTGGATATTTAAGTTGCACCACACACTGCTCTAAGAATACCTACAACCTAAGTTATTTTAGAAGGGTAAGTTTGTAAACAACCTTATTGTATTGTGAACTATGTATAAAATGTATTGCAGTATATGCATTTAAAGGTAGGAAAGTTAATGAAAATGATTAACTCAAGTTAAGTTAAGTTAAGAGGACCAATTATTAATAAGTTAAAAGCTAACAGTTAATATTAATTAATTTAAATCGATAAGTTAAAAATTAATATGGAAAAAATATTAGCTTAACAAATTTAAAAAAGAATCTATTTATTTTTTTAAATTAGTATTTAAAACACATAAAGGGCGGTTGTATCTAATCATAGAATATATACCAATATATATACAGGTATTTTATCAAAAAAAACGAACAGAAATATTTGTGTTTTTATAGTATTGAATTATTTTTATTTTATATTAATATTTTTTAGATTTTTTATTGAAACAGAAAAGAGGCTTCAACAACTAGGGTTATTAGCCTTGTGCCCTTGTGTACATATTAAATTGTATGAGTTACATTAATAATTAGAATTCAAAAGTTACAATAGTCTTAAATTACGAATACATGTTAGTCAAATATTATTTACAATGTTAATTTGTATGAGACAATTTAAGATTTGTATGGTGTTGTCTTCACACAGAGAGCTTCTTCTAAGTGGTTGGGTATTGATTAATATTTATAACATATAAAAGAAAAATTTAAAAATGTTTTCAACTTGATGGATTATTTTCCAATCAACTGAGAAAAGCCAAATTATTTCAACTTTCAATTAAATTAATTAAGTTGATTAGAAAATAAACTATAACTAGTTAATGCCCATATCTTTGTATATTATACGGATCACGAATGTAATTATTAATTTGTACATGCAGGTCCAGGAAGTGAAAACTTAAATTTATGATTATGTAAATTGTAAATCCTATCAGTCTCCAGAATATAATTAATAATTATTGTTAACCTAGATTTTTTTTCTCTTTTCAAAAATCATAACCATCTAAATTAATATTTTAAATTGAATGTAGAGAACTTTTTCGTCATATTATCTCATAATGATAGATACCTGATGGCTGGTATAATGATATATTTATATATGAACCCAAATTGTATTGTTATACATATAATTTTTAAAAAACACGCAATATTACACATTTTGAGCAGACATTTATTTTAAAGATACCTATCTATAAGTAAGATCAATTGTAAATTGTAATAATTAAAGTTGAAATATAATTTATTATTTTGAGAAATAATGTATATTCTAAAAGTATAATAGTATTTAATTTTTATATTATAATCATATCATCGAAAATTATTGGAATATTGGCTATGACTGATTTGTCACATCCAAATACGTCTAAATATATAATCACTGAACATTTTAAAAATGAAACCTGACAAAAAAGTATAAGAGATCAGTTTAAAATAATTTTTTTACATTATTTATGACTGAATTAACCATAATTATGAAAACATTTTATTTGTTTCAAATCGAAATTAATAATACACAATCCACACTATTTACTTTACTTTCACTTTTATTTAATTAATTAACGACATTATAATTATTGTTTATAGATGTTTTCTCCGCAACGCTCTTTCAGCAAACTATGTAGGTATATTTATTCGGTATTGTTTTTATTGTTTTTACATGACCTAGTTAAGATAAAATATGCATACGTACCCATATGTATTTGTGTTTTATGTTTAACACGAAAAAAATCAAGCGATAAACATCACTATTATAGGATGGCGGTCGTTTAAACATCAAAATGTATATTCAATTTTCATCCAAAGCTCATAACATTTAATCGAGGGCAATATAAGCTTATAAAAACTTTGGTAACACTCATCCGGTGGAATAATTAGCAAACACGCCCCAGTGATGTTGATGCTGAACGTTCGCCTACAGTTGACACGTACCTTACTTAACCCACACTATATACACGTAATATATTATTATGTATCTACAATAAAACAAGATATTGGCTAAAATTTTTGGTATTTCTTATGAAAAACTGAATGTGAAATTATTTAATTATTTTTATAAGATATTAATAGCCAATAGGGATTATACTAATAGATAAAAAACTTTAATAAATATTGAGAAAATTTGTTACACGCCAACTGAAGTCAGTGTTTTTAAGGAATGAAGTTAAGTTTTTATTAAATGTTATTTATTCAGTTATTCGTATGAAATATACCTACAAAAAATGCGTTCAAATCATAAAAATATCTTAAAATGACAAGGAATTTTTTATAATTAAAAAAAATTATGAAAAATTTAAATTAAAAGTTTCACTTTTCAATTATTTGGTCTATGAAATACATTTTGTGCACGAAAAGCAAAGTTTTAGAACATTTAGGAAAAGATGGATTTAAATTTGCATTCAAATCCACGCTATAGTTATTATAGTGTTTGAATTTAAATTATATACTTTTCATTCTAAGTACTGTTCAATTAATGATACTCGTATGAATAGGTACACGTAACACGTGATACTCATAGACCATAATTATATAATGCAACTAAAGAGCACCCACAGAAATACAAACCGGAGGGGGAAGGCAGTCTCTGATAATACAGCGCACACACTATTTTTTTTTTGTTTTATAAGTGATAAGTGATAAAACAATACTAATACTAACTAAAATATCTGTGGCACGGCTCCCCCCCTCCCCCCCCAACGGGTTTCCACGATCAATCCTGCGAATATAGTTAAAAGTATTATTCAAAAGATTTTGATTTGTTTTACTATAACTTATAATATTTCAGGAGAAATCCCTTTCAACCAAATATAATGCCATCTCTTATTTAGTACTAATTCCTAAGTATTAACCCTACATCGAATACATTTAAATTTTTGGTTTATATTCATAGTTTCTATAATACTCATATTGACTACGATTTTAAACTATACAAAGTACATATTATAGACTAAACAAAATTTATACTATTCGATATATGCGTAATGCGTAAAATAACGAAAAATGTCATAAAATGTATCGTATAGCTATGTACCTATATCAACAGCATTGTTATTATACTATCAGAGGCCTCGGTCTTTGTTTAGCACTGGTGATGACAACATCGTTAACGAACACGTACAAGTGCTATTTATGTATTATTTGCCTGTATAGGGTGCACAAATATATTTTTCAATTGCAAACAAAACTAATAAAAGATTAATACAAAATAACAAATTAAGAGAAATTAAATCCTCCACCCTCCCTTGGATGCATGATATGTTACTCCCATGCTGACATCAAATTATCATCGACATACAACGAATTGGCCACACGTTATACATTCATGAGCATTTAATGAACAAAAAGGAACAACGGATATATGCACCTCATGTAACACTGTGATCACAGTAAAACATCTTATAACTGAATGCCTCCTCGCAAAAGACGCCAGACACAAACTGATGCTCCCCAACAATCTGTGTGAAATACTTGCACCAAACGAAGGGGGAACATCATCACTTTCAGAATTTCTCAAAGAGACCTTCTGCATAAAATATAATAGCATTAGCAAAACTTAGAATATCACACAAAATGTAAACATATTTCTCTTAAAACTTATTGTATAAATTTTTCACCTATTTACAATTTATTATTTTGTAAAAATTAAGTAAACTATAATATGTATTTTGAAACGCCAATAGGCAATAACCCCAGTAGTTGTGGCGTATTTGTTATATAATAAAAAAAAAAACTTATAAAATAAATTCTGAAATTATTTATATTGTATTTCAATATTAACTTGAATAAATTATATGTTATATATTATTTATTATTTAAGTAATAAACAGATCGTTATGATAGGCACAAAAACCCCTTTTCAAACATTTTTAAATAACTTTTTTAACAATAATACTGAGTATCTATACTATACATAAAGAAAATGTGTACTACCAATATAAAATTCGTATATTATTAATTATTACTATCTATATTATAATGTATTACAATATAATATTATACATGAATTATAATAATATAAATATAATCATTGGGTACAATGTTTTGTTTTTAAAAACCACAATATTATATTTTTAAAATGTTTTTAAAATAAAATACAATATTTCATAAAACGTCTTTAAAAGCAAACAAGACTCTGGAGTGAATGGTGGATCTAACTAAACAGAATACACACACTTCATATACACCCCTAAATGCATAATTTCTGTATATATTATTAACGATTATTTATCGAATTGAATTAGCGTAGTATCATATATGCTGATATTGCATAAAACGTAGATGGATGACATAATATGTAATCATGTCAGACTAGCATAGATAGATAATTTAGTAGTTAGATCTACAAAATATCGAAAAACAATTTAATGCAAATAATAATTTAACTAACTCAATTTATAAAATGCTCAACACACATGAGCACACAAAAAAAAAGATAATAGATTACGTTTCAGTGTCTCTAAACAAAAAAAAAAAATATATATGCATAGAGGAATTCACTATACATAAAACAGTATCAATACATTTATTATCTTTAATTTATCAGTTAAATATTGTTTGAAAAAATGTATATTTTCTAAAGATGTTAAATAACATATTTTTTAACGTTACATGTTTAAATACAAAAAAAAAATGTTGTGACATTTTATTACGAACAATGTAACATAATTAATATCAAATTTATGATGTATTAAGTATTTTAAGTTAACCTTATGATTCCAATGAGGTATATTTGTAGAAACTTTCAGAGGAATAAATAAATGTTACTAACTGACATTCTGAACTTTGAGTATTATTTAATAAATTTCAGTAGCAGTATTATCTACATGATAAGTGAATGACCAATAAAACAAAAAATTCAAACTATCACAAGCATGTGTTATTTATTTTTGGAGAGTTATTTAAAAGTGAATATTTATATTTTATACAATACATTATTTAGTAAATTTTATAAAAAATTTGAAATATTATTATTATATTTTTACATTGAATTAATATTTTTATCCTGAACAAGTAAAGAATACAAATGTATCCCAGATAACTATACTACTTAAAAATTATTTTATATTTTTAAAGTAATATGTTGAATGATGTATTCACTGTTCTGAGTATTTATTTAATATGGTGACAGGTTGTAACAATTTGGAAATGACTATCAGAATATGTGATTTTTATACATTTATCTTTTCACGTATTTTAAATTCATCTTATCTTTTTAATGTTTTAGTAGAAACTAGAAATGTAGCTAATTTAAAAACGAAACCAAATGCATTGCATAGTGGGCATATCTTTAACCAACTTTTTTGTGCACAATATTGATAATTATAGTATTTAGTATATGTTATAAAGATTGGTCTAAATGTTAGCGAATGTCATAGGTGAATTTAAATGGAAAATATTGTAGTTAAACTTCCACGCGCATACACAAATTTTCAACAAAGAATTAAGTCGAAATATTTAAAAATTTAAAAAACTCGGTGACATTTAATCCGGTTAGTTGAAGATTGAATTGGAGATGAAATTATGAACTACAATATTTTACTTATCATAGACTTATTACAAAATTATAACTATCTTGTAATTGGATGATTTTAGTATTAATTTAAGAAACGTTTAACATTATATAGGCTCATAATAATAAAGTGATAATACTATTTTTTTCTTAGATTTATCAAGATTAAATATACTGTGTTCATTGTATGGATGTATAATAATAAAAATATCGCGTTAAAAGGTTTGGTATTTATATTGACATTTAATTAAAATCGTGTTACACAAGTAATAGTGACAAAGTGTGGATAATGGTCTTAAAGTCCTGAACAATATTTACATGACTATTATAGTATTACAGGCATTGTGTATAGGTAATAGCCTATTATAATCGTCAAAGATTTATTTATTTCAACTTTTTACTGATCACAGTTGAGTAGTTTTAATTGTGCGTCTGGAGAGCAATTGAAAATGTCAATTTATATGAATTAAGCTAATTCCGGTTTTAAACTCGAAAGTTTCTTTAGAAAGGTACAATAATTAACATATTTTGACTTCTTAGCGTTTTGGTTTCATAAATCCCAATTTCAATAAAATCGTTTAACCATACAATACCTATGTATGATGTTGTCCTATATATTATATATTTATAATTTCCACGAATATACCCGGATAAAATACAAATAATATTAATAATGCAACATAAAAATATAAACTGGTATTTCAATCATATAATAATATTAAAAAAAATAATGTGTGCACTGTCTGTCCACTGATTGCTCTGATGTATTGTAATTTCGTGCAATACGTTTTTTTCCCATCAAGCCAAAATTCTACACTAATCCTCCTCACTTGCCGGTACAGCGCGAGATCAGCCGGTTAATGGACCCGGTTTTCGACAATTTTATAATAACAGTGATCATAATAATGAAAATAAAATATTGAAAATCTGAACGTACGATTCTATATAGGTTGTGTGCGCGATGACGGAGAGGGGTGAAGGGGTGAGAGGAAAAAGAGACAACGAAAAGAAAATTAATGTAAAATCCATCGTACATGGCGACAGCCGGACGGCGTAGACTCCGCCTCTTAAGACTTCTTCAAACCGATAGCCAGCGAACGGTTTCACCACCATCAGGCATCAGTTGATCCGCAGCGCGCTCGACTATTCATTTTACGTACGCGAGTCTAATATACATATTATTATCGCTGGTTTCGTTTTTTAAAATATATATGCGCAACAATTATAATCCGAATTTTACGCTCGTGTATCGATTTAGTGGTCTTGTCACCTGTGTCGTACTGTTGTTCGTTTGTCGTAAAAAAATATGCCCGCAGTACATATAACGCATGAGAGAAGATAAATTGTATCACCGACATTGGTAAGTATTTCAACTCGAGTCCTATTAAACATTCTATGAAAATATATTTTTATATTAGGCTGGTTAATTGTTGTCCTCGTGGTTATACGTTAATTTATTTTCATGAGGATTACTTTACTCCACGCAGTTTGTTATTATTAGTTAGCGTTTTTATTTTGTCTTTTAGCGTAATTACCTATTTACTACTGAAATATATCTATGAATAAGTTGTCTCTATTCATTGATTTATCCTTTACATAATATCTTAAACTTCTTTAACACTATGTTGTTACTTTAAATAGTAGTTAATTTAATAGATAATTATCTAAAGACTGTCGCAATTCCAGTTAAATACACCATACCTATATACGTTTATGTAGCTGGTGTACCATCACTAGTTCAGAAGTTAGTCGATATTAAATAAGTTACATTTTATGTACAAAATTTAAAACGAAAAACTTTGTGTTAGCTTGGATATTTTTATATTTTTATACACGTGATTTGTATAAGACGGTTACTTATAAATTATATTATATAATTTATATAAACTGTATTAGTTTTTAGTTTATAAGCTTGTTATTTGTTTCTCAGAAATTATAGTATGATAATTTTTTTTATTGATTTGTTTTGATAAACGATGTATGATAATTAACCTTTGATGTTTAAATAATGTTACCATCGTTCTTTTCACCTATTTGAATACAAATAAGGCTTGTCAAAATATTTTGGAATTCGATGGTAATTTTTGCTACAAATCTTCTATGTGACTATGAAGCTTATTAATATAGATATTATTAATTCCAATAGTTCTCATCTTAACTAGTTGGTAATAATAAAAAATAAAAATAACTATAATCTGTACTTATAACCCGGTGATAAAATACCTGTTTTTTTTTTCAATATTTTAGAAGAGTATATTTGTTCGGTTTGGGGTGTTACACAATTGTACGTTAAAGAATAAAATAGTTTTAACGTCATTGCAATAATTGACAGTACATCGATATAGGTAATATTATTTATTTTATATTTTCATATTGATGAGTGAGTTATTCCTAAGGCATTGTGTAAGACAGTCAAAATTTTATTTGTTACCATTATGATTTAACTGGCCAGAAATCCTTACTAAATTTATTTTTATTTTAATCAGTAATAGTTGATTTAATTTTAAATCTGACGTACTAAGATATCAAGAATTATTTGTGACCTGCAGCAGGTTGATAAGATTTAAGATTTCTCTACTTATTGTTTAGTTTTACACTTTTACGTGACATGCGAGAGATTATGATTTTGTTGAAGCAAACATTGGACTGTTTAACGTTTAACTCTAATGGTAAATACGAATTCCGTTCAAAAACGTCACTACATATTATTATACAATTGTAGAGATATTGACTGAAAATAAAAATTATTAACTATACAGAGTGGTTAAAAATGGAATGATAGAACGAGAACGGACACTTACATTGCGTAGTAACTTTGCAAGTATAATTATTTGATATTTTACATAATATCAAGAACCTTAATTTAGTATATAATAAAATAACTTATGAAAACTATCAAGTCTTATCTTGTAGAAAAATGATAACGAAAAACATTGAACATTTTCGTTAGCAGTGTTTTACATATTTTCATTTATCTACATTTTAAATAACATTATATTTTATTTGAATTCTTCCAATACCAAAAAGTATCAGGAAATTCGTGATTTTTTTTTGTCTACTCGTATATAGAAAATATAATACTGTTGTTGTGATTAATTTTTTTTCAAAATTGTTTTAAGCTAAAAATGTATTATTCTATTGTAGTATAATGAAATTAAATTTGAAATCTATTGATTATATAATCACCTAATCAACTAGGTATCTAACTAATAAATATCACCGCAAGATGTGGTGCATATTAATTTATAATTATTATTAATATTTTAGCCCTTAGGTATTATTATTTATTTTTAATGGGTGGATGAGACGTACATTTTCGTACTTTGTAATATTACAACAGACGTGTCGTAATCGTAATTAATTTGTATATAATATAGTAATAATAATAAAATACAATTTCGTACCATCCGTGTTCGAATTGTCAACCCGGCGAGATAAGCATCGGCTATATAAATTCATCTCTGTCGAGGGCAACGTGCATTAACCGTCGCGGGTGGCTATATATATTATTTAGGTAGGTATAAGTATAATGGTAGTAAAAAAAAATAAAAATAATAGTTGGGTTGTCGAGACGTAAAACACGGAAGTCCTTTTTACTAGATAATATTATGATTATTGCTGGCATATACTTATAGAAGTATAGCAGGTAGGCGGTTGCTTACACAAGGGGTGATGGGCTGTGTTGGTAGGCGGAGTGTGATGATTTGCGGGGAGAGGGTCGTGGAATCGAAAAAATTCGAACCCTCACGGGACTTATTTTTTTCATGATGCTATACCACAATACTTTCTATATATTATATAATTATTACCCATATAATATAACAGCATTATAGATTGGCAATTTGAACAGTGGACACGCACGCGACGAGGGCGGAACTGCGCATCCACCCTAATAATTGGTCAGGAAAATCCATCGGTCCCATGGCAACGTAATTTTCCTAGTGACTTTTACCATGCACATACGCACACACACGCCCTTTTTCTCGAATCGACGTCCAAACTTGAAACCTATGACGACGTACTTTTTGCGACAACTTTCCTCGATGATGATGCCTCCCCCTCAGTGACGACGGCCATAATTAATATACTTATAGTTGTATTTTGATCCTACTGCCACAATGTTTATCAAGTAATATACTCTTGTGTTATTAATTATTATTTTTAATATTATAATATTAAAGTTGCTTTTATACAACTAATTACTTATAATAATAAGACACCGTTTAAATATGCGTAGTGCAAATATACTGCAGTTTTCAGTTATTTTAAGTATTTGAATTATTTTTCATCATAATGCTTGAAATAATAATTATATATATATATATATTAATTTATATTTTAACGTCTAACAGCTTATAATTACAATACACGATATAATATTACTATGATTAAGTCTTTCTCATTTTTGCGATGTTGCAAATCATAATATTGCTTTAAAATTTTAAAATATTTTACATTTTACTCAATATATTTTGGTACCTTGTCTCATCATTTTAATTCCTATTGTTTTTAATTCTTTGGAAGAAATACTAAAAAAAACTAACCAAACTATTCTATAGTTTCGTCGATTGTTCGGTAAGTTGATACCCAGATCATCAGTAATGTATATAAAATATAACAATATTTTATTTTAAATGTAAATGTATGTTAACTTTTACTCGGTATAACTAATTGTCTTTTCAAATATTTACATCAAAATCCTCTCATATTCCCTAGTTTAGTATAAATCTGATGTTATACTGATATACCGTAACAGAGATAGGCAACGTTTTTATATTTACCGTACCGCGTAACAATAGTAATAAACATTTTTATTGGATTGTTGACTTTATA
Source organism: Diuraphis noxia (assembly GCF_037042655.1). Classification (NCBI taxonomy): domain Eukaryota; kingdom Metazoa; phylum Arthropoda; class Insecta; order Hemiptera; family Aphididae; genus Diuraphis; species Diuraphis noxia. The sequence continues at coordinate 54,875,393 of NW_028301712.1, forward strand.
TGATATAATTCATGTCGATATATTATGTAATCTAAAATTTGCATACGTTCATATAAAATGCACCTATTAATTAATTAGAAATATAAAATAAATAAAAAGTGTGCAGTTCAGTGTTCTGACTGTTGAATGATAATATAGATATAATATTCTGATTCTAAATATAAATATAATTAATAAAACTTTAAATTACCTAATTAAAAAACTTTTTTATTAATACATTTATGAATAATATTAAATTAAAAATATATGAATACCTGAATATCTGGATTTTTAGATATCCTCAAAATTCAAATTCGCGGATATTTCAATAATTATTCTCTGCATAATATTATATTTTAATGAATTCAAACTTAAAAATGAAAAATATATCATAGAATATTGTTACTTTTATATTATACTACCATAATAGTAATAGATTTACCTGTGCGATCAATAATCATATTAATACCAAACGAACATCTCAAGTTAAAAATATCTACCAATACGCTATATATATACATATATATATATATATATATATATGTTATACTTATAGTTTGTTTCAGTCTATAGGTTCTGTAAATTTATAATGATTACAATATATACATTTCAAAACATTAGGGTATTTAAGAGTTTACGACACAATTATTATTACATGCGTATGTATTTTATTCTTATTTCTATTTATTTTTCAAGAAGATAAAGTATATAACTTATCTATTTTCCGTATTTATGTTTTTTCTTTGTATGTATTGTGCGAAACTATGTACAGCGTTAAAAATATTCTGGAATGTGATAAATTTAAAATATTATTTTGCATAACTAGTTATTATTCTTGTCTAGTTAGCACAGCTTTAATATTTTTTACTCCAAAAATAATCGGTAACCGTCATATTTCACAATTAAAGTTTTAACGTTTTATCGATCTCAGTACCTGTGTGACAAATACCCGACAGCATTAAAACATTTAAAGAAAACTAATTTTAACCCTTTACGTTTCATAAGATACACATTGTTTCAAATGTACCTATACATCATCATGCCTAATTATCGGGGCTGCGCCTGCTGATCTTCCCTAACTGCAAAATATCGATGAGTTTAACTAATTGATAGCGAATCAGCAATATTATTGAACAGAAACTGTGGATAATAAAACTATGTTAAAAACAATAAAAACGTATACATGTATAGTACATCATTATTATACTTTTGAGTTTATAATTTTTTTATTCACTGAAACGAGTTTGCTGTGTCGTGTCAGATCAAATGAATGAGGATGTTTTTGTCACACGGCCTTAGATTGACTTTGCTCCCGCGAGTGACTGTTAAAAATTAACATTCCTCAAGTCGGCATACTGGATTGTCCAGATCCTGTGAGGTATTACGAGATAACGCATATATTAGTATAAACAGTTAGGAGAATAAAATACCGCTTGTATATGTGTTTAGCAACTATAAAAAATAAAGAGGAAAAAACAAAGATCATAATTAACGACCCAATAAAAGTTGTTGAATTTTTTTCTTAATTATTGTAATTATGTTGTACTAAAGATCATGTTTTCTAAATTCTCACGGTAAACACTCATTAAAATAATAATATTTTATTAAACCTATCTACTATATAATATTAAATATTATAATATGTAACTGCACGGTTAAACTTCACATTAGGTACTAACCATAAGATATCTAAAGTTACGTCACAGTATCTATGCAAATCACTAATTTGAACAACACATAATAAAGCATTAAAAAACTATTATCGACCAACCTAATTTGGTCAATTTTAAAAGATAATGTAATTTTTTAATACATCATGCGTTAGGTATTCTCATACCACATTAGTATAGAGCTTCAGGTAAAATTACATTTTCTCACATCAAAGTATTGTATTTTACTTTACAAAAATTAAATTAATTTGATAAAAGCGCTTATTGGAAATATAAATTTTAAACACTTAGTAAATAGTAAATATTAACTAGTCCAGGTAAATTAAATTTTATACGTTTTCCTATCTTTAAGAGTATTATCAAACTTAGTGGTCGTTACACAAGTATTTGTTGTATCCATTTTACAAGTGCGTAACATATCAAATTTACGCTCAGCAGATCATGTGGGTTATTGACGATAATTTTGCAGCAAGTTTTGAGTGTATAATACATAGTGTAAATTAAAAATGCCCATAACTCACTTAAAAACTGACGTATCGTAAAAGCCCACACACGAACACAAATAATGTTCTTACAATAAAGTTTAATAATAGGTCGATTAATTCTAGTTTTTAAACTAACGAAACTAAACATGATCTGCTGAGCATAAATTTGGTATGCACCGCATTACCTGTATAAGACTGAACCAAAATTGTCTATTTTAGCGTCCTCTTAACAATATTCACTATCCAATACCTATCCGTGCAGAGTCGTCTGCTCGTACTTGTCATTGTCAATGTCAATGTCAACAGCAGTTCTTCCTCCGATTCTCGATATCATGTAAAAGGGTTGAATGATATTATCTATATTACATATATAAATTTGATCAAATTATGACAAAAACTAAACGTATCCGATATATTCAAATATTTTATTAAATATAGCCGCGCGTCCAGATTCATCAGTTATAAAATGATTCCTTGGATATACCTACTACTTCATGCGATATATTATTTTAAAGCTAACAGTTTTTTAAAAGACAAGTCGTTTATTTTTGAACATTATGATCCGTACATGATAATTGTTTAATTTATAATTTAAAGAATAAAAAGTTGGTTCGAAAAAAAAAGAAGTAAAGATCGAGTAACCCATCTCTATATATTTATATAACATGACCTTTACAAATATATATTTTAATTAAAATAATTAACTAAATTAAGTCACAGCTAGGAGACTTCAGTGAAAGTATTATAGAAAGAAAAATATTAATGAGATATAAATTAGTTCCATATTATGGTTATAAATTATAATATTTCGAATTATATACACATATATATAATATACGATTATTCTATATTAATATATAAATCAGCTAAATCAATATTGTGAGTAAAATTTAATTGTTGATTATTAGCATTTTATAAATATATATCTTGATGATTTCATTCTGGTGATTTAAATATACTCCAATTGAAATCTAAAAATTTCATATTTTATTAAATCATTGGTTTTCAAGTAGTCATTGGTCTATACACTATAATATTTCGTTGGTGTTTTACAATTATTACATTTAAATGATTTTAGTGAACATTAATTATTTATAATCTAACTATATTTTAATATGAAGTATATACCACGGCTGGTAAGTTTGTGCAATGGTACTCTAATAATAAATATTTCATTCAAAAATCTATATGTATTATTAATACCTAATACATTCATATCGTTAAAATCGTATTAGGTTAGATTTCCTGGTTGTTGACGGATTGTTAAAAAAAATGTTATTCAAATAACTTTTAAATCAGTCACAACGAGTTTAATAACACTACGCTACTGATGGGACCGGTTTGCGCGGTCACACGAATGAGATTAAAAAATATATAATTTATAAATCCTAACACAATCATCTTGGCCCGTGCATTTTAATAATATCAATGTTGGTTTATTATTTATACGCCACATTGTGTATATGTGGTTAATCTGTTAATGACACACACACTTGCATAGTATACTAGTAAGTTTTAAAAACAGAAGACGAGCTTATCCTTTTGTGTATAAACACGACATATTAGGTGCATTGCGTTTTCGATTCGAGCTGAATATTAATACGTCGAAGATGTCGATGTAGTTACTTAAGACTTGTCCTGTATATTATATATTTTCTATCGATTTACAGTATGTTAAAAAACAGCATCGAGATGATATGATGTGTATTAAAATAATAAAAAAAAAACACTTTACCTTTCTGTAGATTTGCAAATGGTTCTTTTTTCTTTAAAAACGTGTTTTTTCATCAGTATCGCCAGAAGTCTTGTCGGTTAGTTTGATATTGCAATGACGTACAATGGCACAATGCAGTATAATATATATTACATAATATAGAGATATACGATAATAATATATAATATATATGGATATACTTCAATCAATTTTCGATATATTTTTTTTAATTTGTATACATCAAATAACTAATTGTCAGATTGCAATGAACGATTCATATTGTCGTATTGATTAATGATAAACATAAGTATAAACTTAAACCATATATCTTGCAGACACATATTATATTATAATATCCAATACCTTTCTTATGGCCTTGGCAAGTTATTTTAGGTCATTACTGAAGTCGTTTATAATGTCACATTTTATAATCATTTCGACAAATCCTGTAGACGTTAAACGGTTCAATCTACACACTTTCAATACCGGATCATGTTACAAATTATACACTCATGATAACGTGATAAAAACAATGGTTATAGATAAATAATGTTTATGACTTATAAGCATAGTAGTAATGATCACATTTTTTTTTCTGTGCCTTATAATAATATATAGTAAATATCGTACAATGATTTGGCTTTTAATCTATTATCAAAACACTTGTCGTCTCGTACTGATCTGATAAAATACAAGGATAGTATCGTATTATTATTAAAAATATATAATGTTTAATAATGTCATAATGAAACTTAGAAAATTGTAAAGGTATACCTACGCTCACAGGGCTCACGGCTCCATAACGTTAAACTACTGTTGAAACCATCACTACTATGTATATGTACGTATATGTATACGTATCGTATGTATAATATTATTTCTTTAAAATATAATATGAATTGCGATTAAAATATCAATCAACAAATAATGTTTGAATTTGATATCAAATTATCAAGTATTTAATAATAAGTATAGATAAAAAAATAATCTAAAATTGTTTTTTATTACTTATGCTTGCTGAACAATTGATATTGATTTTGGAATCATTAGGCGTAATACTAAATTCATAGGATTGCAATAGTATATTTTTAATGAACAAAGTAACCTTAAGATTACGATCGATGTTTTGAAATTAAGATCAAAATAAAATTAGTTATTTTATGTACATAATAACTTGAAGATATTTTCAAGTAATACTTCATATTATTCATTAACTTCGTAGGGATAATAATGTGTATACTTATTATACCTATTTACTATTTATTTATTATTATAATATAATCGCTCGGTAGACTCAGTCAGATAAGTATGGAATTAATAATACATATTTAATCAATTAATTTTACACACACATAAAATATTCTTCAATGTTTTATTTATTGATCATTTGAATCGGAAATATAAATTAATAATATTACACTGCAGTAAAGCATGGTAATCATTCTATTACATCTAATGGATATAAGTATACTATTTTACATTATAGTACCTAATATAGCTTATCGTCATTTTTAATAACCCTATTTACTGTTTAGATTTTATAATATATTAATATTTAATATTATGTGCGCGCTTGCACGCTGTTCGTCCATTTCGCTAAATCAGATTGTAATATTTGTGATTTTTGAAATTTCAAAGTAATTCGTCACTATAATGAATTAACTAATTACAAACACGTTAGTTTTTCTATTTATTTTAATGATATTTTAATGAACGTAATTGAGATTTATATGTATATTATTAAAAAATTGAAGACATTGCATGACTTCATAACATATGACGAAACATTGTACATTTCTGCACAGTTTAATCTATTATTAACCTAAATAAACTCCAATATTTATTGCGTTTGTCTCAAAACCATAAAATATCATTACGCCCAAGACACACGTTCGCCCTTTTCTAAATCACTGAAGGGTTTTTATTTATTAGGTCGGCGCTATAAGACAACAATATAGTCTGCATTATACACATTATTAAACATACTTGTATATATTTACATACACAAACACACACACACACACACACACACACACACACACACACACACACACACACACACACACACACACACACACACACACACACAAACACACACATACATCTACATACATATTTAGTTATCAGAACACGCCGATTGACCACGAGTACACAATTACATACTTAAAAATGTTATTAATAAGGTTCCTCCTACACATATATATTCTTGTCGTTTATATATGTTTATATAATATATATATAAACATAGGTATATACATATCATAACATAGGTAGGTATATAATATATACGATTTTTCAATTTTTAACTGTTTTTAACCGAGCGCATGTTTATAGTATGTTTTTTTTTTATATCCAACGAAAGCAAAACATATGACGGCAAATTATTATGTAGCGTTTAAAATTCTGCTCAGTATAAGAATATCGTAAATGGTCCAGTTGGTTATCGTTATTGGACAAAAAAATACTACAACCGGTGACGCTCATGACGTGTGTCCAATTGTCATATATTTCTGTGAACATAAATTATTATTATTACATAATGTCTCAGAGTATATTTTAATCGGCATACAAACAATAATAATGTGTATTATGTTATGGGTTGTTTTATAAATATTAGACAATAATAAAATCAATTAGATTGATTTCAGAATGTTGTTTAAGTGTTACATATTAATTATATAGACATATAAAAATTATATAATAATATAAGCTTAGGCTGATATTATGCGAATAAAGCCAGTCCACGTTGTCGAGATTATACGAGTTATATTTATCCCGATTAGAATGGAAATCTATGAAAGACCGTTTTAAAAAATGCCCAGAGTTTTAGTAGAACAGAAAAATCTCTGTATTCGGGTTAACGCTTGTCGTAACCGCGGTTGTTATTTACCGTGGTACAAAACCAAACCAAACCCAAACAAACAATATCAGTACAATAAAGTAGGTATTTTAATTCAACTGTAAACTGATAGTAAAAATATAATTACAGATTATTTAAATTAATCGTGGTGAATTATACCGATACGGAGTTTATTACTCGACACTTGGGCAATAATTATAATTTTGATTTATCATTTCTTAGAAAAACAGTTCTATCTCCTATTATCTTAATCTTAAGTTGCACATATTTTAGATATCGGTGATCCTAATAATAAACGATGATCAATTTCGAATAGTTATAATATGTGTGACATATTCTTATTACATAGATTATGATTGTTGCTTTATAATTACTACCAATGATAATATCACGTTTATGGTATATTATAATTTGTAGGGAGAGAATAAAATTGGGTAAACGCAAGAAAGTACTTTAATTTACATTTTCAAATATTATAAACACGTGCTGTAATCAACGGAGTACGTGACAATATTATATTACTGATAAGATATCTTTTTTCGTTAACATACTAACAGAATGACTGATATAAATAAAAACTATAATAATATAAAACCACATTGATCTGATATAGTAGGTTTATGCTGTATAGAAGTTTCGTATAAATATTTGAAAACTCGATATCGAGTAGGTAGGTACTTAATCAAATAGAGTTATCTATCATACCCATTGTACCCGATTACTGATTTCAGTTAATCGTACGATCAAATATCATTAGTTTAAATATTATATTATAATAGGTAGCGCACACTTATCGAATATTGTTACTTTGGACCTCACGGCTTACACTATGTATAATTAATAATTATGTATAATCGAAATCATAATTTTTGTTGTTTGGTTAAAGAATATTAAGTTTGTCCTAGAAAAATCGAATGAAAACTTTAGTTATTTGAAAAAAAGTTAATTAACAACGGTTAAAAATTACACCGAATTTCAGAAAAATCACCAGTAACCTAAACTTTGCCTAATCGATTCATCCAATAAATACGAAAAGTGAATTTTAAATTAGTTATTGAAATAAAATGTTTATATATCTGTATTTTAATTACGAATTTTTTACAATCGTTTTATTGTTATTATATTATACGTAAATTATAATATTATAATGTTTTTATAACACACGCACATTAGGTACATTGTGTCGAACAAATTTTGTCAGTTGCGTTATTAATTTATCAGTCATTTCTCGTTTGGTCCAAAATAATCCACAAAGGTCAAAAGGATGAGTAGACTGCCACCACATTATCCATAAACCATTAATTCATAGTATGTATTATGAATATAGAACATTATTAGTTGATGCTTTCGTTTTTATAGTTATTACGATCGTGTAATACGATAACAATTTCTGTGCAGTATGTGTGTACGTCGATGATGAAGAATAACAATTTAACGAGTTTTTTCTTAGGTTTTATTATTCATCAGCAAACTGTTAGATTAGAACCATCTATCTGATAATTCTGTAACCTATTAAGCGATTAGATTAACGTGCCCAAACCACCGCGCACTGCATCGATTCATTCGTATATGTGTTCGGGAAAGAACGATAAAACCTCCGAAGGCTACGAAACGTTTCGTATACGTGTACGATATAATATTTAATATTACAATACACGTTCATTTTTCTTAGTTTTCCGTTCGGTTGAAATAAAAATAATTTTTAAATATTATTGTTGGAATTTTTTTTTATCAGTAATCGGTTAAGACTGAAAACATCGTTAAGTCGCAATCGTTCGACCCACTGATTGTTCGAGGACGTCCGCAGTATCGCAACACATCACCACATTTAGAGCCAAAATATTCATGAATCATGTACGTTACAGGTATACACGAGCTGTAAAGCTATAATTAATATTTTTGTTAATTTGTGTCCAATTTATAGTAGAGTAATAAAATAAATATACGATATTACGGCGGCGGCCGTTGTCGTTGTGTTTCTTCATCGATCGTAAATATATATCGATATCGATCGCCGCCGATTCGGGGAGGTACAATATCGTACAAAATCGTATAGTCGTGGATTCGTGGTATGCGAATTAAAGTTAAAGGGTGTGGAGTGGCAGCTTTTGTCATACACCGTTGGGCGTGAATAAACTGTAATATTTACGAAATCATCTTTTATCGGGTCGTTTCGCAAAGCAGTCCATTATTGTCCAACTATAAAATACGAGTATATCAACGGACAACGATAATCGTACATTTATCGTATATTTTAATAATATGATGATGGGTGTAAGTTGGGTTGTACTATTACGTTATCGCCTGCAGCACCGCAAGTACCTTTAGTACCTATACATAATATATTTTAATATATAAAAACACAGTCACCCGGATAATAACGATGCAGCGCCGACGCGTACCCATTATACCTATATAATATGCCTGCCTGCCTACCAGGCCGTGTAGTATACTGAAGTTCATTATTCTTTAAAACACAATGCCCACCAGTCCCACACCGAATTACCTTATCTATATCCATGTACACGAAAACAGCCTTCTTATCACATCGACATTAATTGTCCGAACCTGTGCACCAGCATATTTTGCAGCACTATAGGTGCCTATAATACTTATCTCTGTCGATTATATACCTTGTCGCCATGACGTAACCCTTCGTTAAAAGCTTATCTCTCTCTCTCACACACGCACACACACACACACACATACACGCACGCGCGCCTCTATAATGTATATAATAATAATAATAGTATAATGTATTATGTTGGTATACTATAATGTAATGTAATAGTATTACTTATGTACATAATATATATATAATATTATATGAGTCTTGTTTTTTACGAGTTAGTACATTCCTATACCGAAATACTACAACGGGCGACATAATTATACGACGTTATAATAATATACTATATAGTTGTCTGTGTGAACATCATGTACCTCCAGTTTGATCGACACATTCAGAATCTATTCGCGGTCATTAGTATTAATAACCGTATAGTATTGGCGTAATCGTAATCACGATCAAATTCATTTTTCCCTCCAAAAGTCGTTTTACATAACACGGATTTAGGTTAAACGATAACACATAACTATTTAGTATAGTCTAACATTGTAAGATATCGACACTTCGACACCGACGACACTTGGGCAGCGGGTTTCCTGGCTTGCACTTTCTAGAAATCCGCTGGACTACACCAGTTTAGACATGCAGATGATATGGTCCACACTTCTCGGTACGTTATTTATTTTTACGCCGATTTAGCATAACGAATTTCCAGCTAGAATTCTTTTAATTAATACTCGGAAGAGTTTCATCTGACCGTCACCTTCGTTGATTTTCCACCGGTAGTAATTCCATATGACCATATCCATACATTTATTATATCACAATGTATGCGTATAATCGTTTATTGTTATTTGTTGGTTATCTTATGACGTGCACCGCGACAATGTCCCGGAACGACTTTTTTACCCTCACTCTTGTATTTGAATATAACATAGTCGGTATAGGCAATACCGCGCAGCCAACCAGCCAGTCCCGTCCGCGAACGCTACGTATTATCACGATATAAAAATATTACCTAATGTTATTAAATAGATAGGTATTTTTTTATACGCACCACGTAAACATTACACGTTTTCACACAATGCGTGCCCTGCAGTTTAGATATATTTCGTAAAAACAATACTTCAACATTCATGATAATAATAACATTTATGTGTTCGTGTTTGACCAGGTGGAAAATTACCGTCCACGATTCGCGGTACAATAACCCGTGATCGGGCGATGAAGTCATGTTTCAATGTTCGTCGACGAGCACGGTCGGCGCCAACACAGGGGTCGTATCCAGTGACACGCGTAAGTAATCATAATATATAGAATATATACCCATAAACCCAACCCCGCGTATCTGCACCGAAGCCAAATCCTGCTATTGTCACCCCTTGCACGCACCCCGCAAGGGTTGTCATTATAATACCGCAGCCCCACCTATTAATTTGTCCTAAAGACTGATTCATGCGAGACATGGGTATAATAATAATAATATCATACGTCCTGAGTTATTCAAAATAATTCAACCGGTTTCAAATATAGTTGAACATTTTATTCTTAGGTTTAAAGTGATAATATATGATATTAGATGCGTTACAATATTATAACTAAAATAAAAGATAATGTACTATTACATCCAATGGCCATAGACGCCGCGGATAGTTGTTTAATAAAAAAAAAAAAATATTTAAATTTTTGTTCATGGTAGAACACTTATAAATGTTTTCTATATGAATGTTATACGAAATACGATCAACGTGTCTAATCAATAGCTAAAGTTATTCTAAATTTTCTCCAATACATCCTTTGTAAATGACCCCGCTAATCGCTTAACTCCTTTGTGGTTGATGATAATGGGGGTACGTATCTGGGCCTGGGGTACAATACCTTTTACATGTTCCCAAAATAAATAATCGCATGAAATCAAATCAGGCGATCAAGGGGGGCTAGGTTCCAAGAATCAGATAAATAATTTTTTATAACCTCGTACGATAACATCAGTTAGGTTGAACGTTATTTTTTACGTAATTTCCCAGTCCCTATATTAATTGTCGGTTTGTGCCCACCGGCCACCCGATCGTTATAATAATATAATATGTTATACCGGAAACAGCTAACCAATCGGTCTATACCCTTATTGCATTATTTACGACGTTAACATGTTTTTCGTCATCGTCTCGACGATTCGATTTATTATTTACACGGTTGGAACCACAGTTCTTGATGGTGATAATGAATACAGTCTGAAACGGTGAAAACTTTTTTATTTCATACTGGTATTTGTTGATAACCTGAGAGGTTTCAACGTATCAATATAAATTAATTTTAGATTCTGAACGAAGTGATGAATGTATTGATTTTACAATGATGTGTGTTTTTTTTTTTCTTGTGTCTGTGTACAGCATAACTAGTCGAAATAATGCTTCAATTTCAAACTTTGGGGGTGGTTTCCGATGTAAAAGTGAATATCCTTGGTGCATTATAAAAGGTCAAAAGTATACATTTTCCAACAGTTTTCAAAAAAATCGAGAAAAACAAAAAAAAAATGACAGAAAAACGGGAATTTTTACGCAAAACCAGTTTTCGACCAAATCGATATTTTTATATGGTTATAATTCAAAAACTAATCACTGTAAATACTTGAAATTTTCACCAAATGTTTATGTTAGTGTTATCTATATACAGTTTAATTTTCAAAAACTTTTTTGAGTTATTTATAGACCACTGAAATTTTCGATGTTTTTGAGAATTTTTTTTTGAAGTGTCGGTAAAAATATGTTGGAAGGCCAAAAAAACTTAAAAATTTAATACAAGGTTCCTTATGAGTTGTTATTATTGTAGCTAAAAAAAATTTTATAAAAATTTTTTTTTATAAGCGTTTATAGTTCAAATTTTTACGAAATCTGTCGAAAACGCGAAAATTTGCAAGTAATTTTGAAGTTTAAAAATCATAACATTTTTTGTGTTTATAACTAAGGATTAAGAATATAACACTAAGTTTTCCATAAGTTTTCCTTCAAGTAGCTATAGAGAAAACTCGAAGCGTTGTTATAGGAAAAATTTTAAGTGCGTTTGAATTTTAAATTTTTACGAAATAGCGTAACAATAACGATTTATCCTCAAACGAATTTAAATATTTGTTATTATTCAAAAAGTATAAGTCGTAGACACATGAAAATTTTACCAGTTATTTAGATTGGAATTTTCTTTACATGATTTAATTTTCAAAATATTTTGACTTTTTTTGAGATATTTATAAACAACTGAAATTTTCAATTTTTCAGAAATTTTTTTTTTGAAGTGTCGATAAAATTTTTTTGGCCCTATCAAAATACTTGAAAATTTAATATAGAGTTCGTCATAAGTTAGTCTAATAGTGATTAAAAAATTATAAGAATACATAGGCACAATTTTTTTTATTAGCATTTGATGTTCAAATATTGACAAAAATTCGTCAAAACCATGAATATTTTTTTTTGTGTTTGTCATTACGTTATGGGGCAGTAAAAATGCTTCAACTTTTAACTTCAGTACCTTGTTAAATCAGAAAGTAAATCTAGTTGATTTTTTAGGGAATCAAAAGTAAAAAATTCTTAATATTTTTCTAAATAATCGGGATAAACAAACTAAAAATTAACGGAAAAACAGGAAATTTAAAACCTTATACTAAGGGCATTATAGAGGTTTGCTATTTCAATAATACGTCTATAATATCTCCCACATTATCATTCATCATAGCTATACATACCGGATACAAGCCCGTGGGTCTGCACGGCCAAATACTTTTGAAAACCTACATCAGGGATATTACGTGTGTTGTATCATTCAAAATATGAAGACGATAATTTTTTCCCTTCATCAACTCACTCCATATGGATACATTAACGATATATATATATATATATATATATATATATTATAAATACAACAAAATTCATGTACTAAAAATGCTAGATATTTTTAGATTAAGAACTTCGTTATTGTTGTATTGTGGGCTCTAAAACATTTTATCATGATCATTTTCCTAATATTTAAGTTGGTATCTAGTATCTTTTGTTTGTTTTTGAGGTTCAACCGACGACGCCGCGGGAATCGCTTTCGCATTACTGCCGCGACAAAGTATCTAGTATATACTTTTTCCAATATCCATCTTTGAGATACATAATAATATGCCATAGTGGTGGGCGCCATTCGTTATTCGGATTTGTTAAATATGGATTTAGTAAATTTCACGATATATCTGGATTATTAAACTCAATTTTTGTTCAATTACTCATTTTTATATATTAATAATATTTAATTCTATAACATAATATTCGAACATAGGTATACCAAATTTCGAAGGCATTTCAATTACCAGTGATATCATAAAACTTAAGTATTAATTTATTGTTAAATTTTCATTATAATAAAATAAAATAATTTATTTTATCATACATTAAAAATAATTGTAAGTCTAGAGTCTCATAAAAAGCAAATCCATAAATCCGGATAATTCAAATATTCGAATTTCATGCCCATCCCTAATATGTTACAGTTACAAACACAGTAAAATGAACAGATGGGAATTAAAATTTAAAATTATCTTAGTATGTGAGTTGTCGATAAATTAGAAAGATAAAAAAAAAATTACCTTCATCGAAAGTTTTGTATTGATAGGGGTAGGTCACAACGGTGCCCATACGATCGGCTACCTTCATGTTATCGGAAAGTTTTGTCGTTATATTATCGTTATTTATATGCGTTTATGATAATATTATGCTCGCTGGCATTCATTTTGTATAATATATAGCATGAACGAAATATGGTGTGCTTGTGTGTAATGATTAGGACACGCATTATAAAAATCAAAAAGTACCGATAAGACCGATTAAGAAAACGTTGTATTGCGTTATCGATTTGATTTTTACGCCTTGACCTTTGACACGTCGTTCCACTGCGAGTCCCGCTCTCGCAACAATACAAATACACACACTCACACACTTTGGGCGTTATAATAAATAATTTCGACTGATGTATATAATATTATACGTTTTATGTGTGTACATGAGATCTTAACACATACCTATACACACAAATATTAATATATATATATATATTAAAATATCACATGGGACAGCGCCGTTTGAGTATTCTTTCTCGTTTCCCCGTCTTTTATCAAACAATATAATATTATACAATTGACATATTATTATTATATTTTTAATTTTTAAAAGCAATCTCAGATCGCGACGAAATGCGACAATTATCATTAGTCCGCTGTGTGCGATTACGCACGCGATTAGCCGTCGTCGTGTCGGTTTGAAAACGTTTTTATTGCACTCTCGGACCGCACGTAGAAACTAGTTCATAAATTATAAAATTTAAGATTTAACTAATTCATAAACGGATATGACATTGTATGTTTCTTTTTACCTTTTAAAGTTTTCTTCGCAAAAATTAATTTCTAATTATTATTATATTTTAAAAGTTTGGTGCTATACGTAAAAGTACGTTTTTTCTGTACACATAATATATATATATGCACAGAAGGTAAGAGATATAGAGACTATTTTAGAAGTTAGATATCAGATTACATGACCAAATCGTAGATATATTTTCCACTTATTTTATCGAGTTTGAAATACCAATATAATAGTATTATAGATTAACTTATGAACAGCTGTTCGCTGCTATTAATAAAATAGTATACTATATTATATTATGCTTACTGTTTAGCATTAACATTATAAATTATAATATTCAAAATTAAAAAGTAAAAACGAAGTCGTAGATTAACATCTAATATCCTAATGGTTTCTATAAATTACACTTTATTTTAAAAACCAAGTATTATAAAATATAGAATATAATAATTAGGAATTCAGTTTACAAAATTGATAAGTAAATTTTTCGATCTCAATTCGTGACTCGTAATATGTATAATAATATTAAAATAACTTGACGAAATAGTAAAAATTATTAATAATTTACTTTAAAAGCTATATTATGTAAAAAAAGTATTACAGTTGTGAATAAATAATGCATATTTTTACTAATAAATATTTTAATGCAATTTGGTAATTGCTGCTTAGGTATTATATCGTATATATTGTATAATATTACCGTAAAAACGCCATAACTCATCGGATTATTATTTTTCTATGCTGTCCTTAATCTTGAAACTGGATCAAATAGTGTTTAACTCAATAGAGAGAATGAATATAATATTAAAATTATTTAATTATGTTTTTATTTCGTTGAATGTTGTTTTTCATAGAATTTTAATAATAATGTCAACTATTGTACTTCTGTTACTCAGAATGTGAAACTTTGAAGTCTATGACTGTATTTTTTTTACATTAGAATATGAAAAACTTTTTTTTTTGAAAAAGTCCATTTTTTTTTTTTTTTTTTTTTGATACTCAGACAATTCACTTAATTTTTCGAGTACCTATTGAGTTCCTGAGTTCTTGAATCACCTTTGAAACAAACCAAAATTCTATTACATGTATATAAAATGTGCATAAATAGGTGACAAGTCAGCATAACTATAGATGACCTAATCTAAAGAACGCGTGCAACATGTCCGGTTTCCGATATTTCTTATTTAACGATTGGAAATTCACAATGATTGTACATTTTTTTTTATCGATTACTCATTTTTCATAAATTAATAGAAGTAAGCAGTACGTGTCGATTATTTTTTCATGATCTATGATGCATTGGACATTCAACGGCTCTTTCGAGGTTTTAAATTGATTAATAAAAAATATTATGCTCTTATCAATACACTTTCATTGTCTTTCTCAATCACTATTAGGTAACATGAATTATTCACTTAACCTCATTTTAAATATTATAATTACCCGGTGATTCCCAATAAACACAATTATTTAATTATTATTATTATTATTTTTTTTTTTGATAGTTTTAAAGTAAAAATAATTTTTTTAAAATAATTTTTCATTGTACTCGCCGATAACGACTTTAATCCATAAAATATGTATAACGTTATGGTTAACTCATATTAATTATAACATAAAATCATTTTTTTCAAACTGCAGTAGTCCTAAGAACATATATATTATTATGCTTAGTTTGATGTGCATTGCAAAATCTATAGCTTCATAATATAATATATTATTAGATGAGCAGAGAAGTTGTAGTCCTAAAAAGTACCAAATATTCGAGCATTTATGCACTTAAAAGCCCTATCTTCTTCTTCTTCTTCGGTTTTCAAAGGCCATTGAGGCCCATTACCGCAACACAAACTTGCTTCCATCTATCTCTGTCCTGCGCTATTGTTCCTCCATCTCGTATTCCAATCTCTGCTAAATTCTTCTCCACTTTGTCAATCCACCTTTGTTTCGGCCTGCCAAGTGGTCTTTTTCCCTGGGGTTTCCATTTTAAAACCGCTTTCAGAAGACCATTTGACCTCCATACATGACCGGCCCATGCCATTCTCCTATTTTTTAATACTGCTACTATGTCTGGCTCTTTATATAATTGTTGTATTTCTATATTATTTCTTTTCTCGTATTGTTGTGTCATGTTATTTACTTAAAAGCCCTATATTATGATTAATATGTACTTAAAATATTTTTAGCGATTATATTTAAAAGTATTAATAAAATAAATAACATACAGAATAACAGATAAAGTCGAAAAATTGTATAATTTAAATATATTTTATATACCTAATTACCAAATAAACAAACTACATTATTCTTAATTAAACCTTAACTATTTTTTATTGATTTACTTTTTAATCATTTTATATTTCTTCTTTTGGCACTAAAAAGATGTCAGTGTGAAAAAAATTGATTTAAAAAAAGTCTAAAAGAGTATAAATTGTATATAAAAGTGTAAAATAACCCTAAAATAAAAAAAAACGCAAGATATGCAAAATTAAATTTCAAAACTAGCTCTGTGAAAGCATGAAACGCATTTGTTTCGTATTCTCTGCTATTTTTGTGACTGTGCAAAACAATTTTAGCAAATAATACAAGTCCTCTGCCCTTTAAATTATTATAATATTATATGAACAAATGTAGTAGATTGCTTGCATTGGTCTTTGTGGTTGCAGAAAACGGTTACCGCGGTCATTACCATCACGATCGAATAGTGTACGTTCCGTCGTCAAAGCCAAATAATATGTTCGGTCTTGCGCACCACCAGTACAACGCACCACCGCCGGCGCCGCTGCCGCTGCCGCCACCGTCCACGGCCGGCACCGGAGTGCCAGAGGCCACCACGCACTCGTGGCAGAACGCACCGTCCCGGATACAGAGCAGTAGTCACCACGTCCCGGCTGCCGCCAGTTCGCCGGCCACCAACAGCGGTGGTGGGATTCCCGCTGGTGGACACCCGAATGTCGTCCCGATGTCGTCATCGTCGTCAGCCACCCCGCCGTTCTATCAGAGTGCCGCCGCTGCCGCAGCCGCCGCGGCCATTATGTGGCCAAATCCCACGACTGCCGCATTCCAAGCTCATCATTACGGTACGACCATATCAATTAATAGTTAATATTACATGAAATAATCACATGATGACATTTTAATGTTTCGATTCATGATATAACTAATATAGTTTGAAATATCATGATTCCATTGTTATTATTGATATTTAATATTAGTAAGTTTTTTTTTGATATATTTTTAATGCTTAATAATTATTAATTTTTTTGGCGAGTGTTTAATTATTATTAAGAACAAAGATCGATTATCGAACGCTCATAATTTTTCGACATTACTCGAGAATAACTAAGTTTGAATTCGAACATTTCAAAATATGATGATTTAAAAAGTTCGTATAAAATCGAATTGAATATAATATTGAAGTAGATGGTTTAATCTCAAAGTAAAGATAGACATGGGATTGTATAGTTATCACTGTTATCAGTTAACATCTTCTAAGACGTCCTTGCTCGTGACGACTGATGTTAACACATTAACACAGAATTTTTAATTTATTGTTACCAAACTGCTCTTTTTCATCCGTACGATTGTATAAAACAAAATTTTTTTTTTTCATATAAATATTTTATTATTCTATATTACGACAAAAATTCTATTTTATCAAAATTTAGATACAAACTTTGTTATTTTTGAAATATATTACCTAAACATAAAAAACACATATTTTTATATAGATAATTTTATATATTATTATATAGTCATCACGTTGATATGTGTACATGTAATAAAAATAATTATTAATAACATAATATAATATTGTTCGTATTATTAAATTTTTTGTTTGTATACCTAGTCATGAAAACAATTTTATCTAAACTTTCTTTAAAATGTATCATTCATGGTTTATGGTTTATACATTTTATGTATTTTTGGATTACAATATTATATATCTGTATTCGTATTTAATCAAAGAATACAGTGTTCATTCTGCTAATTTTTATATTTTAATAAGTAATTCCCTATCAAAACCTTACCGTAAAAACCTATTTAACTATAATTTAAAACTAAGATAGTATTACCTTTACTTATATGATGTATTATTTTAAATTTTATTATATTTTACTCGATAGTCATGAGTTTATATCTCATTAGTTGTAGACTTGGAAATTGATGGAAAAATTTAAATATCAAATAACATTCAAACGTATTTTATACTGTCGTAAATTTTAAACAATCAAAGAATTATTATTATATAATTAATTTTCAATACGTTGATTAATCAAATAAAAACACTATTAAACCATCTATAGTGTTTTTGTTCTTAGACCAAATAAGAAATTTGATCATCAATAATATAATCCAAACTTCATTGTTTTAATAATGATATCACCATATTTCTTATAAATTATATAGATGTGAGTTAATAGTATTGTATATTTGCTATTCAGGTGTGTACTTGGTACGTTAATATGTAAATAATAAATATTTTTGATTATAATCCAACTGACTTTTTCAAGTCACTGTTAATTTTTATAAAATATTGATGTTAAAATGAAAAACAGTTGGTCATATATTACTAGATTATTAATTATATTATGATTAAAAATAAGACATAATTATAAGATTAACGATATTATAATCAATCTTAAAAAGAAAATGGACATGGACGATTCTCATCGATCATTGTATGTCTGTAGGTTTACTGTATATTTTATAAACACATATTTTGTTACCTACTTAGATATCTTAAATTGTTTTATTGTTATAAGTATCAATATACCATTTAATGAACTGTTATACGTTTATATATTTCACTAAACATTATGTAGATACACAATATACATATATGTACTATATATTCCGTTTCACTATAATATACCATCATAATAAACATAGTAAATAAATAAATAAGAATATTTACTAAAAACATTTTAGATTAGGTAGGTACTTACCTTATGTACGAAATTAATTTTAGGTTCATTATAGAAATAAAAATATATCTAGGTAGTAGGTACCAATCTTATTGCACAGCACACATAGCTAACACTGTGGCTAACGTTTTAATCAAATAAAATACAATTATGTATATAATATGCTTTAATTAAATGTCGCTTTAGTTTCAACTGAAGTATTATATTCTTTGTATATCGTAATAATAACCGTTGGAAGTTAAGAAGTGAGATTTTTTTTGATTTTTTAATTATGTTTTCTTTATCGTTTTAATTTTTTTATGATATGTACAGTCAATGCGTTCGCACGAAACTCGTGACTCAAGATCAGTAGGTATACGTGTAACTCGTTTAAACACATAATTTATTGTATAAATTCGTTTTGCCTTTACTGCAATGAACAACATACTTCTCTAGACCACTTTACCAAAATGTCTTGTAAAAATGGATCCTATCCTAAAGCAATAATCATTAACTGCTTTTCAGATTGAATTTTGAATTTTGAATCAATGATATGGTCATTAATATAGAGTCATAGAGATAATAACGCAGTGGCGTCATTTCAGGTTTTGAAAGGGGGGTTGGGCAAAAATTTTGACCGGCCCCATAGAACATAATTAAAAAAAAAACCACTCGCTAAATACAGCACCTAAATTGTATGCTAATCATTTTTTCAGTTGCATGTATTCATTAATTATTGATTGCTACTTATTATTAAAAACTTGAATATATAATATAATTCAGTAAGTTCTCGTCACTGTTTATAAACAGATACTATAGTATCTTATAATATAAAAGTATACTGTAAAACTAATTTGTATTTATCAAGTTCTTTCTACCAATCTACTAGGTGTGATTACTATTGTAAATTCCCTTCTCGATAACATCCGTGGTGCTTATTGTATAAATTATATGTATAAGTATAATAACATTCATAATGACATTCTATCGGAATATAACGTTATTCGCCGGCCATTAACCTTATTTGTATACAAATGTAGGAATTATCGTGAGTTTTTAGTGAATCTCGTTAATAACCGAATGAAATTTAAATGCTGATAATAATAACGAGATCGATCGAATAGAGGACATATTTTATTTTATTAATATTAATTGGAATAAATTTCTGGTTTAAAACTATAACTATCTAATTGTACATTTGTACCTAAGTATTTGGCAAATAACGTGATTGGTGAATAAATATTTTTTCCGTTTTAACGTAATTTATCGCAGCACAATATTTTTTATCTGTTCATCAAAATTAAATATTTTGTACATTTCTACAGCGTCTTTATTCATCAATTCACGATTTTTTTATCGTTTTACATGTATCTATTAGTTGAGCTGTATGTTTTCTTTATAATATTATCATTGGTAAATTAGCGTTCATATCAATATTATAATATTATCACTTACCAGTAATTGTTAAAGTAAAATAATACTCGTTGAAGTATATACTCTCAGTAACCAGTAGGTACTTATAGATACTTACTATTACTAACGATTTTGTACACAGTACATAGTTTATTTCTATTTTGATATATAAGTATAGGTATAAATAAACTTCAAATCGTGTAAAATATTACAAGCTTAATTTAATAATATAGTAAATAATGCATTATAATAAAGTGTACCTATTTAGAAAGACAAGATCATGACTATAAATCGTGATACATTAATATATATACATATATATACAATATTTGTACGAATATATTACACGCATTTTTGTTTTTTTAAATTTTGATAATCAACTTAATTAGATAAAATAACTTTTTGTACCTATTATATTGCCTATCATGCTTGAGTAGGTAGATATTACAATTAAGTTTGTAGAAATAAGTAATAATAATAATATCTGATTAATTTATATAAACTCTAACTCGAACTCAAAAATAAATTCAAATGAACAGGAGAACAATATTGAATAACTTAAATATAAGATCTATTTTATGTACAATAGTGTATATTATATAACTGTATAAGTAGTGCACGAAATGTGGAGTAGACTATTTAAAATTGGATTATTGTCATTTTAATTTATTATGAGTTTTAATAATAATGAATTTGAACAACGTAAACTTTTTACGAATAATCATGTTTATGATATATTATAATCACATATACAATAAATTGTTTTTCTTTATCTCTAATATTTTTTTAGATTATCTAGCCCTCTTGAACAAACATTATACAAATAGTTTCAATTCAAAACTAAACTACTAGACATTTCAAAACATAATATAGTAGTTAGATAAACGTGTTTGTTTCTGTAGTGTCATAGCAAACGGTTAATATATAGGAAAATAGGTTATTTGATTCTTTCCGTAGTTTATGTTCATCTTTTGTATTTATTTTCAATAATACTTTAATGATTGGTAATATTTTTAAACTAAGTTCGTCAAAATTATCATTCATTAGGAATCAACTACGACCACAAAGTTTCTTGAAATAAATCGATATTTCAATTTGTAAGTACGCAATAAATATTTTGTAGCGATTTTTAAAAAGTAAAGAATGTTTATCGGAAATAACAATACAATTATTTTAAATTTAGTTTATTTTAAAAATCGTCAGCGTAATAGGTACTTAAGAATAACAAATATGTATGTAAAATCACGCATTATGATCGTTGATGATTAACGTTAAATATTTATGAAAAAACTAATTTATCTAATACCGTAAATTAAATGTTACCAGACTATACTCCGGTAGGTAGTGGCTTTTTATATAGGTAATTGGTGGCCTATTATAGAAGTATGCATGTGCATATGTTTAAGTGTGGGTTTATGTTCACACAAGTCGGATCACTGGTCCAGACGATTACCGATCGACTACCGTTTTGCTGGCGACGACGACGCGCGACGACCCGTTGACCGGTTTCTTCTTCATATTATTCATTGTCGTCACGGTTGTCGTTGTCGTGTGTTGGCGCTTCGAAGACGGCGGTGGCGTTAATATTGTAGGTGTATATAATATATACTATTATGGAATACAAAAAAATACAAATATTTTAAAAAACCCCACCGACCTCCGATCCGATCGGAACATGACAAATTACTCAACCAGAGGGACCAAACACGATCAATTAGTCCCGAGTGCCTTAACCGGTTGCTCACCCCTTCCCCCTTCACGCAGTACGCACGTATTGTAATTTATGTTTGGCGCCATAAGGTTTTAAGATACACTCATGCACGCACACTTTTTATTTTATTTTATTTAATACATTTAGGTATACATTATTATTATTTTTTTTTATTTTATTATTATATTATTTGGTTTCACGACATATGCGCCGCATATGCGTTCGATCGTGTCTTCTTTTATCTATTAACGTTCAGAAAATGTGTTCACACGGAATTCTTCGCTGTCGAATCTTCTTTACAATATAGTAATAAGTGTAGGCACGGCCTCTTTCCAGGTTCCATGTGTTGCTATGATCAAAATGCGAAATTCCATGTAAACTGTGATAATTATTGCACCTCGCGAAAAATAATAATGCGATACAGGACTTGGTGAATGGTCGTCTACAACGTTTTTTATTGTTGTGTTTCAGACGCCGGAATGGATTTGCAGTTCGGTGACGGTCGGGAGTGCGTCAACTGCGGTGCGATTTCCACACCGCTGTGGCGACGTGACGGCACCGGACATTATCTGTGCAACGCGTGCGGACTGTACCACAAAATGAACGGCATGAATAGGCCGCTTGTCAAGCCTGCCAAAAGATTAGTCGCCTTCGAGACTGTGAGTTTAGATACCTCTATTTTAGTACAGTGTATTCAAACACCCTGTTAATTATTATTTATTACAGACGCTTAAACGTTATTAACAGCATAAACCTCACAAGTCCCGTCATCGATAACCTTATTATAATAGGTATCTATAATATGTTTTATACATGTTACGAGTTCTACTTTTACAACTTTTTTTTTAAACGTGCTCCACGTATTTTTCGCACATAAGTTACACGTTTGACGATATATTAGGGAGTGTCGAAGTCACAAATTTACTTTTAGGGAATTCTAACACACATGTATAAAATATTTATGTAGCCGTTATTTTAATTGAAAATTCATATACTAGGTATACGAGTATAAATATACACACACACACTATATATTAATCTCGAATGGACTCAGATGTTATGATTCTAATTAATCATTTATATTTTAACAGAAATGAATCCTTAAATCCTAGGTAAGTGTCTATCAAATCATACGTTTAATGGTTTCATAATTTTTTTAATAATAATTTGAAATATAGGTAATAATACCCAGTCCACATTTATTGATGTTTATACATTTTTACAACTTAAGTAACCATATTTTTTATAAAGATTTACTATTTTGTTTATTTGATTATTATTAAGTTATATATAGGTCAGTGCCAGTACCTATATGACACGAAAGCTGTAATTTAAACCTATTTTTTCCCCTAACAAGTTACAGCCAAATGTTTAGTAATTAATATAATGAAATTCGAAGATGCAAAATACGTGCATGTATTAGTTCAACACTGTTCAATACACATTTTTGTTAAATCACTATTCAAGAATGTGTGCATTTCATTTGTGTCTAGGCTTTTATCCTTAATTTAATTATTATCACTCATGTGATAGTAAGAATTATTATTATTACAATGATTTTTGTTTTGGAGAAATTTGGTGTCTCGATTAATTAATTATTAATGTCTAGACGAAGTTCAATTTTGTGTTTTTATTTTAAATATCAAGTATTAGAACTCTGAATACAAGTAGTTCACTTATTTGTTTATATTTTTGTGTGGGTGTGGGGGGGGGGGGGTGGCAAGCTTTGTGGAAACAATTTACATGTGAGCATGTATAGTGGTTAATAAACTCGAAAAAAAGATAGTTCACTTTTTACGTTCATTTTAATCGTTGTATTAAATTGTCAATTATCGTATAGTACCTATATTTAAATTGATTTTCTCCGTAGGCATCCAACAGGCGCCTCGGTCTGTCATGTACGAATTGCGGTACCCGAATGACCACCTTGTGGAGGAGAAATAACGACGGCGAGCCCGTGTGCAACGCGTGCGGTCTGTACTACAAACTACATGGCGTCAACAGGCCGCTGACGATGAGGAAGGATGGTATCCAGACAAGAAAGAGGAAACCTAAGAAGCAGCCTTCGTCGTCGTCTTCTTCTTTAAACGGTTCGTCAAATTTGGAGAACCATAAACAATCTACTTCCGCGGCCATAGATCTATTAGGTTGGTGTAAACATCGTTCGGCTGATATAACAGAGTTTTTAAGAACATTTAAAATTTAAAAAAAAGAAAACTTATACATATACGGTAAAAAAATCAGGAGATTCGTAGCTAAAAATATAGTAGGTAGTGGAGAGTATAGTCATTAGCCGATTCGAGGCGTATAACCAGGTGATAAAAAAAATAATGATCGATTGACCTGAAGCTAATAAACCTACGAAGGAAATTATAATAGTTTACAAAATATATCAAGAGATACCTATCTCGTCATTAAAATGTTTTACGGTGATAAAAATAAGTGGTTGTAGATAATTAAAACTTTAAGTTGTATATATAATATGACAATGAAATGAGATAAAACTATAATACCTAAGCTATAAACAGCGTTAATACTCTATAGTCGATTGTACTAAACTATAACATATATTATATTATTAATTGTTATATACGTTTGAAAACGGTTTTATAAATAGTAGGTAGTTGTAAAATAAAAATATTTATTATTTTGTTCACCCCGAGTCCGAATCACGGAGGTAAATAATATTATTTTTTAAAATAAAATATGTTTTAGGTTGAAATTATTGAAATCAGATTCAGATCCATTAGAAGCGTGGATTACCTACTCGTGGATTACTTCTAATTCAGTCCTATGATTATTGATTTCAATCATAATATTATACATGTCGCAAATCCATAATATTATTCTTTTAATAATAATTGAATTTATCGCAACAACTTTAACTTTAAATTTCTTGTAGATTTTAAAATCTATATTCCATATTATGTTGTATTGATTACGAACCACTCGAATGACGAATTCCTCTTGGTTGGTTCTAAAAAGCAGATTTCACTTATCATTTTCAGCCGTGGTTACGTCCAGACAACATTTTATTACTTAAATGCATAGACTATGGAGTATGGACACTATATAGTATATAGACGGAGAATCCGGACAATGCGCGGGCTGGTGGTGTAGTATCGTCATATATATATATATATATATATATATATATATATATATATATATATCGCAGTTATACATACAAATAAAATAAAAATTCTTGTGCGCATGTGCACTCACGTCAGATTGCTGAAACTATAGCCGTGCTCCGTCTAGTAGTATAGCCTGGCTAGGATTTAATACAGTTTCACATAAAAGCATATAGTACAAAGTGAACTTGAGATAAGATAAACATATCTACAGTTTTAACACTTTTAACAATGTCTATTATCGGTAAAAAAGACCAAACTTGCAACTATTCATTAATTTCAGTAATTAATCATAGTACCTATAATGATACTTTAAGTGTCATATTATAAAACTATATGATATTTCAAACAAAGATAAGTTTAAAAATAATGTCAAAAACAATTAAATAAGTATAATATACAATTTCGGTTTTACGTTAAAATTGCTGGCTTATAGACTTTTAGCATATGCATCTTTTTTTACACATATACCTATTAATAAGGATAATTAAATAAATACTTAGGTCAAATGAAAATTATAATTGAAATCCAAAATTGTATTCACCATAATTTATGATTTTTTCTTTACAGAGCATAATATAATAATATAAGCAGTATATAGTATTTTAATGCCTTTTTTTATTCAACAAAAAGAAAAAATCACAAAAATTTAAATGACTATTATAATAACATTTTGTAAATATTTTGTGCTTTCCCCATAATAAGCTTAGAGTTTGGTACTCCTCATCGTCACCACAAATGATGACTTTTACACAATATTGAAGTTACGATGATGACATTTATTTTATTTTAAATTCATATTTATATACATATGAAATATTGGGCCTCATTGAGAAGACTCGTGTATTTGTATGGAATATCGAAGACATTTATATGGAATCACCAAAATTAAACAAAAAGAGATAAATTAATGATAAAAATATTATCTACATAATAAAATTTAAATTTAAAAAATGCAGTCATCAATTAAAGAAAAGAGTTTCTTTGTGCATTTTTAGTATATTATTTTTGTGCGTAACTGGTATGTATATTGTATAATATGTACTACTACGCGTGTCTCTTAGAGTTTAAAATACCTTCTGTCTTTTTTTTTTCGTTTAAACCGACCGAGAGGTGGCTCTATGTGAACAATACTACTCCTCTGTTTACAATTTACAATACATTAATATATTGCAGGCACTTACTTAACACATTACACATACAATAACGGTTGCTTCACCTTACAAAATAAAAATATTAATACAATAAATAAATAAGAATCATTTTGGATAGTCCGTCAGTCTTTTCGCGGTCCACTGTCGCGTGCATCTACATGTGAGAGCTCAGTCGATCGTCGCGGGTGCCAATAAATTGGCTCTTTCTTCGGCCTCGGCTATCATTTCATCCTTGCAGCTTAATATGTTCTCTACCATATCCTAAAAAGAGTTTACATACCTATCTAACTTATAATTATTATCACATGGACAAGTTAAATATCAGTAAAGTGATCATCTAATAACAGATGAATTAACGCGAATTTTTTTTTATTTGTTTTTAGTGAACAAACATCATGCAACGGTGGAAATTAAACACGAACACAATTATGATCCAGCGTCAGCTGCAGCTGCCGCAGCGGTAGCCGCGGAACACTTTCTCTTTCCCGGTACGACGGGCGGCCATCACCATCCCCAACTGGGTGGATTTAGTTTTCCGCTTCCTCAGGCTCCGATGCCAGCACACAACTACCAACACCTGTTGAACGGACACGTCAACAATAAACTGATGGCGTCCTAGAATCCATCTTGTATATAGATTGAAATTTGAAACAGCCTCTGTTATTGGATTTTGTACATAATTATAATATAGTATGTCCTATATATACACATATATCATATTATTATCATATTAACAATATAATAATATGTAATATATAGTCAACCAAGTTCAATTTTTTGCGATTTCTTGACTTGTTAAA
Source organism: Diuraphis noxia (assembly GCF_037042655.1). Lineage (NCBI taxonomy): Eukaryota > Metazoa > Arthropoda > Insecta > Hemiptera > Aphididae > Diuraphis > Diuraphis noxia. The sequence continues at coordinate 54,903,182 of NW_028301712.1, forward strand.
ATGCAAACTAATACTAACAAAATTAATATATTATAATTATACATAGTTGTGTATGTATACCTACTGAGTACTAAAATACCAACAGTATACCAAAAAATTTGTTAAGTAAAGTAAAATATCATATGATGATAATGTCAATTTATTGTAAACGAGCCATTTTTTGAACACATATAATACATTATTGTATCACGCTCTCTTTCCAAAACTTTATTTGAAACTATAGTAATTGCTTATCACGTTAGTCGTATATTTCGATTTTGTTTAAATTTTAGTGCAGACACATCCACGCGTTATAGTTTTTTGGGATGATCCATTTAAAATTTAAATGTTTACGGAGAATGAACTATTTAATGACTAACTGTTTTTAATTTGTCTAGTCTTATATATATGCTGTAAGCATTAAAATTCATCGATTTACAAATTCGTTTTTATTTTTCGTGGCTATAAGGTTTTGGCTACAGAACGCTTATCACTCACGATTCACGAAATTATATTTATCTGTTAAAAATTGTACATAATATTTTATTATTTGGATCTAAACAATATTTTTTGAGTGTTGTAAATTATTTTTGGCGTGTCCTGACTCTTCAAAAGCCAAATTTTGATTTTTCATTATGTATATATATAACATTAACTTGTAGATTTACTATTAATTTATATTACGTGTAAGTATAATTATATATTTATTGTGTACTATATACTTAATGAAATGTAAAACTATTTTATAAATATGGTAATATATACTTACGACTTAATGATTGTATACAATTAAATCGCTAACATTGTAATAATGTTATTGTTGTATAACAGCAAATACTACGAGCATGACGGTTGGTGCGTATCTATCGTTAATAATAAATATTATCCCCAACATTATGTATATTATATTATAATATTATGTCAAACTAAACATAATATAGTAATTAATAATTATCTATTATCAGTCTCTATGTATTCTACTCTAATAGTAATAACACGGTGACAACATTATTGTATTTAACAACAATTATAAAACTATTATATCAAAAACATAAATAAAAAAAACCCCGTTTTCAGATGTATAACAACATATGTACAGATATGCATTTTTATTAAAATATTTTACGTTTATTTGCTGCACTAACCAACCAATTAAACCACCAAGGCACAAGTTAAAATTGAACGATTTATGATTTATCATTAATTTAATCGATGATGACTTTGGTAAATGAGTGGGTTCTAAAAAGTTCAAATAGCATTGGCATAATTACCAACTAGAGGGCTTTCTGAAATCAATCTCCGAACATTTTACAATAACATATTAGTATTACCCGTTGTTAAAAATATATAACTTAGAAGTTTAGTACGAAGCAAGATAGATATACTTTTAAGTTTTAATATAGGTATGTTTATTTTACATATTTTGGAAAAGACGTATCTTTCATCGAATAAACTTTAAACAAGTTTGCACAAAAAGAGATACATCTGAGATTAGTACCTGTTAATAGTATAATGTCATATTGCAGTTTTCAATATAATATAGGTACCTATATTATATAATTATATATTAATTTGAATATAGTATATAAATTCATTGTTGATTAATGATTTGTTTAATTTAAGCTGACTTAAAAATATTCTATGAATATAATAACTTATTATTAATAAGTAAAAATGTGATTAGAGAGAAATAATTTTGGATGACACTACCTCCCTCCACCATACCTCTTAATCACCCAATATTTCTGAATAAAATAAGTACGAGCAATATAAATTGAAATTAAATTTTTTGTAATCGTATATCAGATAAAATAAAATATCTTGTACCTAACTATAACATCATAATTTGGTTAACAATATAACTCAATTAAAATTAAAAACTTATACCTATGTGGCTTGACTTGGTGTGCTAAATATAAAAATTAGTTAATTTATCAAGACGTGAAGTTGGTTTTAATTTTTACACGACTATGTCTAAGTTATATAAGTTTATTAAAGGAATTATATTATATAAACCAAATTAATATTTAATAACCGATTTATCATAATTTTGGTAAGCATACCAACGAATTTATCGTTGTATAATATAATGATAAAATTATGGGACTTAGTTTGGTTAAGTTAAGCTCACACATGCATTTTTTTCAGCTTGTAATAAAATAATATTTAACAAGAGCAATTCCCAGTGAGGTAGCTAGTACAAAAATCATAAATTTTATAAACAGATGAGTGTCATGCCATCGCACAGTCGTTAGGTATACATAGATATCGATATTCCACTTCCGTCGTGCAGTCACCTCCGAGTTAATCAACATTAATATTCAGCCTCAGGAAAACATCGTCTAAGCATCTTGAGCCTTTAGGAATTAGCCATTATTTCTGACATTTCTGTTTACTTGTATGCTGTATGACAATATTATTATTATTATTATTATTGATTAATGTTTATTATTATATAGCATTGCTGTTGCACTGTCCGAAAGCTGTCCTTCTTCGCCAGGAACATAGCAATTATATATGTTTGATCGCTGTTCACGCAATCACCAAATACCATTTGAACGTATGCAATCTATCACTAATCATTTTGTGCGGGACTTCAAGATATCTATCGTGGGCCCTGGGACGAGAAAACATTTTGATTTTGAACGTTCTTTTGTTGTGCGTCTTTACGGCACGCACACCTCAACTCGCGTCTTGCTCACCGTCTCAGAAATTATAATCGCGAGCACAGTATGTTCACCGTTTTTCGCTGATCTTCGTAGGCTGTTAGTCACGCGTTACTATTCCGCATACCGAAAATCGACTGGTCTGCCACGTGTATGGTGCGGCTACGTTATCGTACTCTTTACATCGTAAACCAGTACCATATTTTCTGTTGTGACGTAGTTTGTCGTTATTAGTGTTATTTTTACAACATTACTGCGCTACCACCCCGTCGTCGGTTGTATTATAAATTATAACGTAATGATTTACTGTCGTGCACTTGCCACTTAGATAGAAAAAAGGAATCCGATTACCCACTATAACTAAATTTGATTGTTGTTGACTACCGGCTCGTCAGTACATATTATTATATATTTACAATAAAATTATGAAATTTTTTGGTTTATCAAAGTTTACACTATATCATACTTGAGAGTTCGTTTCGAGATAGTGAGATAGAGAGAGTCGAGATACTATACATGTATATAGTATATTATAATATATATCGGACTTAAGTTTCATATTTTATCGAGTTCGTAGCAAAAAACCTACGCACCTCAAACAGGTGTTTAATTTTTTTTTTACACATTTTGTGAAAATAACAAGTCTTGCCTAAGATCAATAGACTAATAGTATGAGTCAAGACTAAGTCATCATCACTAGCTATACGCTGCCTGCACGTCTAGCATAAAGGTTATGTTTCGGTTCAGTGGTTCAGTCCCGATTCAGTCGGATTAGGAATCTAGTTTGGTCTTAGGAAGAGTTACAGTATAAATGGTATATACTTAAGAACCAAGATGCTTACACAGAATAAACATTTGGTGGGAGGATTTAAGAACTAAAGTTGTACTCATACGATAAATATTATTTTCATAATACATTTGTTTATTAAACAAAAAAATTGTAAGGTATGGTTGTATTACCAGGCGCCCAGGCGTTTACCGTGGCTAAATAAAACCGAGATAGACTGCAGCAATCTACCAACGGACGGACCTAATACGCAGGACAGTCGAGAGCAATCTCGATGCCTATTATTAATACAAGTCCGTTAAACTTTGACTAATTATAAATAATTTCATTTATAGGTAAATTATTTAATATACCTAGTTATTAGGTCAATTTGTCGAAAACTAAATAATGATCGCGAGGGTCCGAACGGTCATGTGTTACGACTTACGACACTAAAGAACATGTTAAAGTTTGCGAAAGACCAAGATTGCGAACGACTCGACTGCCTGGATATTGTGAACTGCAATTATTTGTTTGTTCCAAAAATAAAAATAAATATTGATAATTTTAAAAGAATTAGAAATTAAACTCAAATCGTATTGTATATACGTGCGACCTATTGCTGCAGAAAAATAACTGCCACACGAGAAATAAAAAAATAAAAAATGAATCGTTTATTATCAATAACAACAATACAATATAATGATGATAAAATAATGACCGACGACGTGAACCTTTAGGTTTTCAAGTTTTTTTTTCCTTTTAATGGATACATTCAGACGTCGGGATTTATGATATCTGGTTGACAGGTGGCAAAAGCAAACATTACTTTAATGGACACGGGCGTGGGATCAATGGTCAACCGGCGTCACCCGGCTGCTAAAATGCAGAATATTATTATTAATTATTATTATATTATATCTATACGAACGCGAAAATGGTAGTGCCGGTGGCACGAATATAAGTGCATGCACTAGTAATGGCGGGCGCGCGCGCACGTCCTCAAAGGGACTTTTGAATGGTTTTTGAATAAATAATAATACCGAGAACATGTAGGGTCGCCCACCCACCCAACAGTCTATACCCGTTTGCGGCCGATTGTAAGTATGTATATTATTATTATTATTATTTACACTCGCACAATTATCCGCCCATTACCGATTTCGAATAACAGCAGCGATTTTCTTTACTTTCCGCCAACCCTCGCATATATGTCACGATAACAATAATATAATATAATACTACCTTACCATGACGTGACGTGTGAGTAAGTTTTCCCGTAGTGATGTTTTTCGTTTTCCCCTTTGGCACACACGTACAATAACGCAAAACTCTTCAGTCGCAGTCCGCGTGTAGGTACCAAGTCCGCTGCAGACACTAACCCTTGCAGAACGACCGCAGACGGAGCGGCAGTCATACAAAATATTATTTTTTTTCACCGAAAAATCAATCAATTAATTATCATTTTATTACGCACAGATTTGTTTAAATTCTACAACATCAATAAATAATAGTTGCAGTAGTGTCTGCATACACATCATAGTATCACACGTCATTCCACTGTACACACACGTGGAACAGGGATCAAGCTCGTTTTGTATAATTTATGCATAAATATACACTAAACGCATGGGTGAGTACAGATAACAATAATATAATACGTTCCTCCTCATGTGACTATTCATTGTCAACTGTTGTAAATTATTAATATTAATTATTGTACATACTGTATAGAGTCTATAGATTGTAATTTTTCAAATAAAGCCAATTATTTAAAAAAAAAAAAATAAATATATATATAATACGTTTCGATATCGCTCATTAACGTCTCAGTACTTCTTTTAACGACTATTCTTCGGGATTTAAAAATACATATTTATATTATACATTAATTTTTTTATTTTATTTTATTGGATTAACAGAGCTTCAATAATATCTGCGGTCATTGGTCCGTAATCGTTACGGACTGTTTTTAACACTATGGGGATAGTGAGATATCTTATGTTGAACATTTCAGAGAGTTTGTGAAATATATTGTTATTTTTTTTTTTTTACAGTAATTGTCATATTATAATTAAAATAGACAAGTAAATATTATATTGCGTTTGTAAAAAACCAGCTGAAGCAAAATAAAAACACCCTCCAAAACTTTTTTCTGCGTACGTCAGAGTAATTTGCTAAGGCTATGTTTGAGAAAACATTTTAGATGTTTTTGGTTTTTATCAACAAATGCTTGTTGCATCGTCGATGGGTTTCCGAGAATTTATCTGGAGCTGTTGAAATTAGGGCCTTCTAGTAATTTATTGCGATGTATTTGATGGTCAGTTGTTTGTCACTAAGTTCACAAATCAAGCAATTTTCTTTTGTTACAGTCATATTGTACAGCCGTCGAAGATTAAAAGAGATGTCTGGTTTTCATTGGGAAGGGGGAAGAATATTAGCAAGTTTGAATACTCGGATACTCTATCATAGAATAGTAGGACAATAATATCATATTATGCTTTTATACCGTCGAGCTCTGCGGTGTTTGGTTATATTATATAAATATATTATTATACTCTACTATTTAAGTACGTGGTAGATTTTCCGAGTGGCGAGAGGCTGGAGGGCTATTATAACAGTATTCGATTTATCGCCCCAAGTGTATTTATGTCATATTTTAAAACGATCGAATGATCAATCCTCGGTGTATGACGGTTTCGCGTTAACATGCCTATTAGTTGTTGAAAATCGTTGTATTTAATTTAAAGGTTTTCAGATATTATATTATAGTAGAAATGACAAAAACGTACATTCGCCCGTAGTTACCTGACAATATGGACAATATGGTATAACATGCATAATACAAGTACCTATATAGGTACTTAATATCCGTCAATTTATTACTCTGTTCACATCGGTTGTACCTACATGTTATATTATTGCGATTATTATTTAAAGCCCATCACCGTGGCGTAAAAACCGTCACGAATGTCCGAGTGTGCCAGAGGACATAATTCATTTTTGTTGTTTTTAACGGCAACAATAAATACAGCACTGCGCATATTATAGATCATTTTAATTTATTTATAACAAGTACTTATAACAACAATGCTGCGTGTGCAATAATGCGTATTTATTATGTATAATATTGACGTACGAGACTTATACGGTTTGTATATGTTTATGACGCGTTATGGGTATAACAATAATACGAAAACGCTCGGGAAAAGATAACGAAAATCAATTATCTGCGGATGTCGTTGTCTCGAGAGCGTTGTATAATAATTATGATATATGCAGTGTTTGTATAATAACGTATGCGTGTTAAACAATAACGAAGAAACACATTTTTGTTAGGTGTTTCATAAAATAATCTTATTATATTTATAATACATATTAGGTATACTGAAAACCTTAATGTTTTTACGTCGGTGTTAACATATTGGGATTAGTTGACGTGTCCGCGAAATCAATTAAATAGACGTGCGTACATGTTTGTCAATAGGTATCTATGACTTATCATCAGTAATCAGTTTGGTTATTACTTATTAGTTATATTAAATTAATGTATGGTATATTTCTTTCAAGACTCTAACATATGCGTATGCATTTTTTGATGTAATAAAAAATTTTTTGCTGAAATTACTTTGAGCGTAGCATCATTTTGGAAAACATGCGTTTGTTCTGACGGACCCTGTATTTAATTAATAGTTTATTTAAGTTAAACGTTGTTAAGTTTTTTTATGCAATTTAATTAGACTACACTAAAATCATTGATTATAAATACTAAAATTACTATCATATGAAACGAGTACCGACATTACATATTATGTATATTGTTTATTTATTATTTGATTTTATGCAGTATTATAATTGTTAAGATTTTTATTATTTCTGTTAGCTGAATTAATTTGTGAATTTGTCCCTATACTCTGTTCAGCGAGAGAATACATAAATTCTGCACATCACTACGTGACATCCTACCATTGAGACCGGTTCCATCGCGTGATGATGTGTAGAAAAACCATCGAACGTAGAATTTTCGTCCGTCCGCGGCGCGGCGTGTTCTCTCCTAGCCCCCAGGACTGAGTGTAGGTAATATAATGTATAGTCCCCATAGGCGCATATAGTTTGAATTTTTTTAAGGAAATTAAAACGCCCCTCCTCACAAGGTATTTTCTAAAAATTACTTATTTTTAGTACTAAGTGCCGACTTTTGAATTGGGGTAATTAGCAATAATTTGGGGGCCAAGTCATACCAAGCTCCCCTCTGTTTGTAACGATGGTTATAGTAACTAAACAGTAAACATCTTAATACTATATTAAATATAATTGGTTAAAACACCAGCCAATTATAATTGTAGGTATATTTTTTATTTTTATATTTACAATCCGTTACATAATAAAATTTAACGATAAGTAAAAGAGATATTATCTATTAAATGAATTTTAAAAAAATGGCTTGAAGAAAGAACAGACTTAGGAAGCCTTCTAGTGAAGACACTTTGTCAGTTATTGATATAAATTTTTATGAGTTTACAATAAAATTATAAATACAATGAAATTATTAACTAATAGGTCCCGAAACCACCGCCTTTTTAGTCTTTTCCTATAGGATTGTCGAGTATGCTCGCTGACGCAAGTACTTTGTTCAAAGGATTAGCGTGGTTGACGTAAATATGAGTCCCTATACTCTGTTCAGCGAGAGAATACATAAATTCTGCACATCACTACGTGACATCCTACCATTGAGACCGGTTCCATCGCGTGATGATGTGTAGAAAAACCATCGAACGTAGAATTTTCGTCCGTCCGCGGCGCGGCGTGTTCTCTCCTAGCCCCCAGGACTGAGTGTAGGTAATATAATGTATAGTCCCCATAGGCGCATATAGTTTGAATTTTTTTAAGGAAATTAAAACGCCCCTCCTCACAAGGTATTTTCTAAAAATTACTTATTTTTAGTACTAAGTGCCGACTTTTGAATTGGGGTAATTAGCAATAATTTGGGGGCCAAGTCATACCAAGCTCCCCTCTGTTTGTAACGATGGTTATAGTAACTAAACAGTAAACATCTTAATACTATATTAAATATAATTGGTTAAAACACCAGCCAATTATAATTGTAGGTATATTTTTTATTTTTATATTTACAATCCGTTACATAATAAAATTTAACGATAAGTAAAAGAGATATTATCTATTAAATGAATTTTAAAAAAATGGCTTGAAGAAAGAACAGACTTAGGAAGCCTTCTAGTGAAGACACTTTGTCAGTTATTGATATAAATTTTTATGAGTTTACAATAAAATTATAAATACAATGAAATTATTAACTAATAGGTCCCGAAACCACCGCCTTTTTAGTCTTTTCCTATAGGATTGTCGAGTATGCTCGCTGACGCAAGTACTTTGTTCAAAGGATTAGCGTGGTTGACGTAAATATGAGTCCCTATACTCTGTTCAGCGAGAGAATACATAAATTCTGCACATCACTACGTGACATCCTACCATTGAGACCGGTTCCATCGCGTGATGATGTGTAGAAAAACCATCGAACGTAGAATTTTCGTCCGTCCGCGGCGCGGCGTGTTCTCTCCTAGCCCCCAGGACTGAGTGTAGGTAATATAATGTATAGTCCCCATAGGCGCATATAGTTTGAATTTTTTTAAGGAAATTAAAACGCCCCTCCTCACAAGGTATTTTCTAAAAATTACTTATTTTTAGTACTAAGTGCCGACTTTTGAATTGGGGTAATTAGCAATAATTTGGGGGCCAAGTCATACCAAGCTCCCCTCTGTTTGTAACGATGGTTATAGTAACTAAACAGTAAACATCTTAATACTATATTAAATATAATTGGTTAAAACACCAGCCAATTATAATTGTAGGTATATTTTTTATTTTTATATTTACAATCCGTTACATAATAAAATTTAACGATAAGTAAAAGAGATATTATCTATTAAATGAATTTTAAAAAAATGGCTTGAAGAAAGAACAGACTTAGGAAGCCTTCTAGTGAAGACACTTTGTCAGTTATTGATATAAATTTTTATGAGTTTACAATAAAATTATAAATACAATGAAATTATTAACTAATAGGTCCCGAAACCACCGCCTTTTTAGTCTTTTCCTATAGGATTGTCGAGTATGCTCGCTGACGCAAGTACTTTGTTCAAAGGATTAGCGTGGTTGGCACATAAGTTGAATCGTCTATAAAAAGTTTTAGCTACATCACAGACGGGTGAGTTGGCAAGATCGTTATGTAGGGTTTGGTTGGAGACGTAAAAAGGTGCTTTAGTTGTAGCTCGAAAGGTTTTGGATTGAAAGCGTTGAATACGGTTAGTGTTTGAAATTTTTGCAGCATCACCCCATTAATTCCCAGCGTACACATTCGTTTAAGACGTAGACACATTTAAATGTTTTTTTTTACATTATTATTTAATTACAATTATTTCCAAATAAGGCTATAATATTATACACTCTGTCACACCTCATAACTGAAATTTTATTATTTATTTTTAATTTTAATTTTTTCTTATTTCAAACGATCGCAGGACGAACACTACCGATCCCGGTATACTGCCGAGTGTGTGGTGATAAATCGTTTGGAAAACACTACGGTGTTTACTGCTGCGATGGTTGCTCTTGTTTCTTCAAGCGGAGTGTCAGGCGGAGGATCGTATACACATGTATTGGTACGTCGATCGTTAAGTATCTAAAAGCGTATATTTTGTTAATAATATGCACACAGTGTAAAGTATAGTAGACATTATTTTTATTAATAACATTAATAGCTGTTGTTACATTCGTTTAGCTGGTACGGGTCAGTGTATTGTGGACAAGGCGAGAAGAAATTGGTGCCCGTTTTGTAGACTTCAAAAGTGTATGAAGGTCAATATGAACGTTTCCGGTAAATATTATGTTTATACAATATTTCTATAAGTATAAACATGATAATACATTATATCATATTAACATATAATAACGATACATTATACATATATTCAACTGACGTAAAACTTTTCAGTTTGTTAGTTTTTTTTTTATTGGCTTCGTTATTTTTCAACTGTCCGATCTCAGTTCTCTTTTTCCTTAGCCGTTCAAGATGAACGAGGTCCGAGAAAGTCCAAGTTGCCTAAAATAACTGAAATCAACACCGTGGTGCCAAAAAACTGGACGACAAGAAGTAAGATATATAATAAGTTAATGATTCCATTTGTTACATTAAATCCATGATCAACGAGTTCAAATAAAATGTAATCTGTATAGAATCGTCACTGGTTTATTGCCAATTTCTCTTAAGTCCAACGGGTTATAAGCATAGTTATCCCTTACATACTATGATTACAATCGATATTTTAGTCATCCACTTAACTGTGAAAAACCTATTAAAAAAAAGTTACGTCCACGTGCTGTGAGTACCGAGTACCTACAATATCGTTCGTTCTGTTTCGTGGTTTAGATGAATACGTATACGAAATTGGCGCCCAAATATTTTTAACGAGTCTCAAGCAGTGTAGATTCAACGAATCAATGGCTATATTACCAAACGCTGTCCAAAATGAAATACTCAATAGGACGTGGCATCAATCGTTCGTGCTAATGGCGGCGTTTTGGCCGATGAACCTCATAACACTTTTATCTGGGTGAGCTCCATATATATTACGTACTGTAAAGGTATTAGTTATATCGTATAACATAGTTATTTTCATTGCAATAATTAAAAGAATTTTTTCTTTGGTTAACATAGATCCAATTCAAGCATCGAACATATAGTCGCCACGTTAATCGCCAGTCACCGGGCTATGAGACTCGATTCGGTCGAATACAATTTAGTACTTACCCTTGTCCTATGCCGGCCAGGTAAGTGATGTTATCTTTTTAAAAAATCGATAATATTGTTGCAGCAATTCAGATTTGTATATGTAAGATTTTGTGTTCTGTTATGAGATCTATGTGGTGCAGCAGAGTTCAAAAACGACTTGACCATCATCGGAACAAACGCCAAAAACGCTCTGATGAAACACGCTGCGTTCAAGTCACCGACCAGATACTATGAAATATTGGCATGTATACTTTCCATCACTGAAGATCTGGCTGGATACATAAAAATAGTTTTTTTCGAACCGTCCGTCAGAAATGTACCGATGAACCACCTCGTCTCGGTCATTACTTAGATGCTCCACAATTTATTTAATTTCTAGTCAGCTTCTACAATATCACAAAACAAAATATATTAACAATAGGTATACATTATATTATATTATATTAAACTATTAAGGTATTTAATATGTTTACAAAATATTAATAAACGCTCAACGTGTAAATAGATAACAATATAATTATAATTATACAATATACACTATGCCTAATATAATATAATATAATAGTGGAACCTTGTCTTATTTCTTTTTTTTTTAAACAGAGCAAGTCATTTTGTTTTTGGAAAATATGTCACTTATTTTTGGAAAATACCACAAGTCTGCTGCAGATTCTATATTTCAGTAGTTAATATATATAGCAATAAACTAGAAATTAGTTTGAATAAGGTATAAGAAAGCTGACTAAAATATTTCGTTATTTTTCAAAACAAATAAATAAATCAGTACGTGTTCGACCTCCGTCCAAGACACATGTGTGTCATGTATTTATTAGCCTCCGATAAATTGCTTCGGCAATTTTATCAATCATGAATTTCCAATAAGAATGAAATATACAATCAACTCAAATCACTCAAACATTTAACATCAATCAAATCAAATGGTGGGCATAATAAATCTTGATATCGCTAAAGCTTACGACTCAACCTGGAGACATAACATTCTAGAAAAACTTAATAAAATTGTAGGAAAATGCAATTTTCTGAACTTAAGAGATTGAAATTAGATTTCAACTTCTGGTGCAGGAGTAATTGTATAAACACAATACAAAGCATGCTACAATCAGTAGCAACTAATTTAGAGAACTGAGCAAAAAATACCGGGTTTCGTTTCTCTCCAGAAAAATACAGCTGCGCCTTGTTCACAAAAAAAGGAATGTTGTTACTCTGAAAATAATCATCGATAGTATTGAAGTCGTAAACAAAAACGCCGTAAAAATGCTTGGAGTAATTTTCAACAGACGATTGTTATGGGCTCCTTACATAAAACATTTAAAATCATCCTCCGGTAACTCAATCAAAATTTTGAAAATTCTTTTTCACACTACATGGGGGGGGGGGGGGGTAAACAAATACGCTAATTGAGTTCACAAATCATTAATACAGTCCAAACTCAACAACAGCTCACCACTGTACAGATCTGCATCCAGATCCCTACTTAAATGGCTTAACATCGTTAATAACTGTGGTCCGAGATTGGACTAGTTGTTTTTCGGAGTAGCCCAGTATACAGTATTTATAATATCGCTGGTGAAACCATTTCTGAAATAAAAAGGTCAGAGTTACATCTCAATTACGCAGCAAGATCCACTAAATCAAATAGCACAATTCACGAAATAAACAATCACCTCCTTACAGAAGAGTTGAAAGATATCAACCTTGATTTATCGCAAATCATAACTAAAGAAAAACGTTCAACTTCCGTGGGCTTGCTCATACCTAATCAACATTGAACTCAGCTATCTTTGTAAGCATCAAACCCCTCCCATTATTTTCAAAAAATTCTTTAAAAGCGTACTTGATAACTACAAAGACTTCCAGGAAGTATACACTAATGCAGGGGTCTCCAACCTTTTTTTACGGCGGGCCAAATTTGATATACGTTTTGGCATCGCGGGCCAACATTTTAGATTCTGAGCGGAGCGATGAATGTATTGATTTTACCATGATGTGTTTTTTTTTTTTTTTTTTTTTTTTTGTGTCTGTTATCACGTTTTGGGGCAGTAAAAATGCTTCGATTTTTGACTTCAGTACCTCGTTCGATCAGAAAGTGAATCTAGTTGGTACTTTGGGGGGTCAAAAGTAAAAAATTCTTAATACTTTTCTAAATAATTGAGAAAAACAAACTAAAAATTAAGGGAAAAACGGGAAATTTTACGCACACTCATTTTTCGACAAAATCGATTTTGGTTTTTGATGTAACTTTAAAACAAATGACCATAGATACATGAAATTTTCACCTAATGTTTATATAAGTATATTCTATCCACCATGCAATTTTCAAAAAATTTCGACTTAAGTTGAACTATTCATAGGCATTTCAAATTTTCGATCATTATTAGTTTTTTTTAAATTAATATCGATAAAAATTTATTTGTTGGGTAGAAAAGCTTGAAAATTTAATACAAGGCTCTTAACATATTGTTACAATAGCAGTTGAAAAATAAAAGAAATTCATAGTCACAATTTTTTTTTATAAGCATTCAAAGTTTGAATTTTGACAAAATACGTAAAAATCACGAAAATTCACAAATTATTTTAAGCTAGATATTCATAAAAAATTGTCTTTTTAAAGTCTAAGATTTAAAAATTTAATACAAGATTCCTTACAAGTTTTTCAATCTTTATCACAAATAAAAATTCCACCTGAAATTCAAATTAAATTTTTATGAGCATTTGAAATTTAAATTTTTACAACATTGGATTTTCACTTTTAGCGATTTCCTTATTTTGGTGTAACTCTAAAACAAATTACCACAGATACTTGAAATTTTGACTGAATGTTTATATAGGCGTGTTAAATATTTGATAAAATTTTCAAAATATTTAGATTTGTTTTGAGCTGTTTACTGACATTTTAATTTTTCAACTTTATTAGTTTTTTTTTCTATAAATATCGATAAAAATTTATTTGTTCGGTAGAAAAGCTTGAAAATTTATTACAAGGCTTCTAACACATTGTAACAATAGAAGTTAAAAAATATTAAAAATTCGTAGGCACAATTTTTTTTATAAGCATTTAAAGTTCAAATTTTGACTAAATACGTAAAAATTACGGCAATGTTCAAATTATCTTAGATAGAAATTCATAAAAGTTTTTCTTTTTAATTCTAAGATTTGAAAATTTAATACAAGGCTCCTAACATATTTTTACAATAGCAGTTGCAAAATAAAAGGAATACATAGTCACAATTTTTTTTTAAGCATTCAAAGTTTGAGTTTTGACAACATATATTATGTAAAAATCATGAAAATACAGAAATTATTTTAAGCTAGAAATTCATAAAAAATTTTCTTTTTATATCTAAGATTTGAAAATTTAATACAAGGCTCATAATATATTTTTACAATAAAATTTGAAAAATAAAAGAAATGCGTAGTCACAATTTTTTTTTTACAAGCATTCAAAGTTTGAATTTTGACAACATATGTAAAAATCACGAAAATTCGCAAATTATTTCAAACTAGAAATTCATAAAAAATTTTCTTTTTAAAACTAAGATTTGAAAATTTTTAATAATCTATAATATATCCTAGACAGATAAATCGTCTTCGCTCAGAATCGTTTTTCGTATACAATGATATAATATCATTGGATTCAAATTTAATTCCATCCATTACAGTAACCCACTTGTAACCTACTGTACAGCAGAGCGACATACACGACTTACCCGCTTTTTTAGAAATGTGTTGTCTAAAAAAAAAATATGTGTGATTGACGAGTTTATCTATTATTAGTTAGTATTAGTGTATATGTATAACTATTATAAGTTGTTATGAATAATACCCACCAAATGAAAATTTTATAAATTCATTTTATTTTATTAATCAATTCAATAAAAAATAAATTAAAAACAATGAAAAATAATATATTATTTTCAAAACATTAATTAGCTTGGCGGGCCGGTGCAAAAAGCCTTGCGGGCCGTAGGTTGGAGACCCCTGCACTAATGGATCAAAATCTCGGGAAGGTGTCGGATTCTCAATAATTTTCCCAAATAAGAATATATTATACGAATTACCCAATATTTGCTCCATCACAGTCGAAGCATTAGCTATCTTCTCGGCAATCGATATTATAATACATGAAGCTCATACTAAGTTCATAATCCTCGGCGATTCACTGAGCACGGTAAAAAGTATACTAAATCATTTAAACCCTAGTACATTGCTTCTAAAATTCAGAATGCGCTCTATAAAGCTTCCCTTTTGGGTATACGTATCATCATCATGTGGATTCCCAGACATTTGGTTATACTAAAAAACGAAACTGCGATCAAATAAGCCACATTAGCCGTTAACGATAACGAAACCGTTTTAATAAACCAAATGTCTTACGAAGACACGAAAAATCTCATAAACGCATATACAAAAAATAAATGGTTATGTATCTGGAATACGGAAAATACCAAATTAAATGAAATCAAAAGAGATACCTATCGTTGGGTAAATCCAAAGCTTAACCAAAAAGAAAATACAATACTCAACAGACTTCGCATCGGACACAGCAATTCACGCACGGATTTCTGATGGCAAGATAGAAGCCTCCCATTTGTTAAACCTGTGGAACTATGTTAACAGTCGAACACATAATTTCCGACTGTTTATTGTACAATCAAGAACGACTTGAGCATAGGATATCATAAAACCTGGACTACGCACACGGTCCCAACCCTAAAAATAACTCAGATTTATTGAATTTTTTAAAACACTCCAAATTGTACAACTATATATAAATAAAAATGTACATCTCATTTTACTTTTGACGCATCTTTGAGAATATCATCGTTGTAAATACTTATTCATGCATATCTTTTAACTTTCTGTAACTAATGGCCTTTGCTGTCGAAGTTTTTTTGTGATCAATAAAAATAAATAAATATGACAACATTTTAAAGTTTGTATTTAGTGGTAGAGACGCTGTGGTACAGAGAGTGTGGGAAAAATATACATGCAATTATTTTTAAACTGTACATATTTAGTGAGGTACAATTAATTTCACATTTCATATATTATATTTATTTGGGGCTTGGGCACAACGTTTTTTATAAAATGAATTTGAAATTAAAATTAAAAATGTTTATTTGACGTTAACTATTTTTTAAACTAATGTAGTTTCAAATTATACTTTTTTTATTATATTATGTTTATTTCGTCCATATTAAAAATAAAAGTAAACATTTTTTTGATGAATTTTAATTGTTTTGGAAATTACACGAGGAAATAGTGACAGAAATAATAATTATTGTACCTATATTATATTATAAGAAGGGAATTTAGTAGACATACTTATGTTTCGCTTAATACAACTATAGTAACATAAACGTGAATGGTGTAGAAAACATTGAGTTTTAAAGGCAGTTTAAGTTTGACTAAATAACAAGTTATCTATTTATTAAAGCTAAGTTAGTAGTATAGTAGTTAATATTATATTACTATATTTTTTATTATTTATAATAATAATATTGCTTAATCAACTATATATCATCATACTAATAATTTTTAAGTGTATGATATCTTAAATAGTTAAGTTATATATAATTCTTGTGTTCTTTAGATTTGTCTACGATTTAAAAATTATAACTAATAGGGGTAGATACTGCAAAATTACACCAATAAATAATACATATAATAAATAAAAAATAAATATTTTAATAAACATATAAGTGAATGTTCAAAAACCAATATAAATTTTAATACACTGAATTAGTCAATATA
Source organism: Diuraphis noxia (assembly GCF_037042655.1). NCBI lineage: Eukaryota > Metazoa > Arthropoda > Insecta > Hemiptera > Aphididae > Diuraphis > Diuraphis noxia. The sequence continues at coordinate 54,920,175 of NW_028301712.1, forward strand.
CTATATATTATATTCATATAAGTATGAAATATTCTGAATGGATCATTGAATAAAATTAGAAGAAATATATTATGTCAATTTATATTTACCAGATTCTTGAACCTCTTATTAATATTATATTTAACTGGACATCGTTTTGATTATTAACATATATAAATATACCTATTACATATTTATTTTACTGTGGTGTCGGGTTGTTTGTTAAAATCACTTCTGTCACGCCTTTTTCGGTGAATTTCACCACCACCCTGAAACGATTTTAAAGACGAGCACTGTAAAGGATTTGCGGACAATAATTTAATATGTTGCGTATACCGTCCGAAAAAACCTTTTTAACCAAAACCATTGTTCAGGCACGTGCGTTCAAATAATGCACTACACATTTATACAAATATAAAATGTATTAATGATACGATGACAGTAACGACCACAACAATGACGACGACAGAGTCGACCCGAAAGTTCCTTTGATGGCCCGTCAAAAAACGATTAAGGTAGTCGGCGGGGTAGGAGGTATAAAACGTCATAATTTCCACTTTGAGTAGCCGCCGCCGCGTGTACAATGTACATAGTACGTGTATTATTGTAGTTTCCGGTCCTTATTATTTCACCTCCTCGTCCTTCACAGGCTTCACCCTTCAGATATTACGCCCTTTTGAACAATGTTACGTGATCCTTAAATCTAAAATGTATTATAATATATATAATATATATATATTAACAAACAACTGTTAATAATTTTATTTTTTGATTTTATAGTGACAATGGTTGTGTGTTTAATAGCTAATAGGTTTTATTTAGAAAGCATGTATAAACCATAGACCTATAAAGTTTATAGGTCTATGGTATAAACACAGGATGTAAATTTTTTTGTAAAACCATATAGTTTGCATAATTTAACTATGTTAATGTAAAACGGTTATTTATAAATTATAAATAACTCAATTCATTTCAATTATAATTACATTTTTAGTAGATTTTATTAATAGTTGCTTGCAATGCATAATGTATTAACAATAATGTCAATTGAAAATAAAATAAAATGTAATTTATAAATAAAACATTTTATTTTGACTGTACCTACTTCATTTTTGTTTTATATATTTCATATCGAATAGAATTAATTTCTAAAATGTATAAACTTGGTACCTATATCATATGAAAATAGCCAATAGGCATACCATTTATTAGAATTCAATGAAATTTCGTACCTACAACATTGGAAACACAGGTAAATAAAAAAAATAGTATCATAAAAAAAAAAAACAAGCAAATATACCCCCCCCCCCAAAAAAAAAAAAAAAAAAAAATACAAAAATTGACATTTTGCTATATGTATCGATAAAATTTAAATTTAACTAAAATTGAATTCATTTTGTATTGGTACTTATTTGAGTGAAGCAATTGTATGGCGATTTATGAATGTATTCATTTTACAGTGAATTGTTTTTTCGTCTGTTATGACATTTTTGGAAGTAAAACTTCTTCAATGTTTAATTTTAAAAATGGTTATTCTGGTTAAAAATTGCATCTAGTATTCTGATTGGTACTTTGGTACCTACATATAGTATTCCAAATTTTTCTTAATAATCAGGAAATACAAAAAATCAAAACAGCAAAACGGGAATATTTTTATAACACTAATTTAAGACAAAACCTATTTTATTTTTCAAAAATGAACAACTGCAAATGATCGATAAAATGCTCACAAGATATTTAAAGAAATAAAGTAACATTTCTTTACAATATAAAATTTACATGATACAACTTTCAAAATATGTTATGGTAAATAAAAGTTCTGAATACATACAGATTACATAGATAACTATGTAACGAGGAATGAATTTCATCAGTGAAATAAAAAATAAAATAATGTGTATTAATAATATAATATATTATAGAATAATGAAAATAATAAAATAAAATTGTGTAATAACTAATAACTAATAATAATATATTATATAATACCATTAATACCTATATAATAATGTCATACAATTTCCGGCTGCTGTTATCTACACAAATAAATATGGATCAACGACTGATCTTTGTCGACGACAAAATCCATACAAAAATACCATAAAAAGTTCGACCGAGTTAACTAGATTCTATAGAGCATAATATATAGTATAATACAATAAGCTGCTTCATTCGTTGTGCGTATTTTTTTATGAAACACAAGGTTATAACAATTGTAAGACTACAGGTTATAGGTAAGTGTTATAAACCTCTTATAATTAAATAGATACCACCATACCGAGTGATCCAAACACTCATTATTTCCGTGTTTAAAAATACATTTTATATAATTTTATATAGTTAAAATACAATGTATGTATTATTTACTATTTGTATCGATATATATTTTTCGTTTACCTTTTTAACATGCAATTTTAATTCCTTATTCCAGAGCAGAATATTTTTTGCAGTACATAGAAGACTGAAGTACACGAATTGAAATTTGGACGAGTTATAACTAACAAACTACAAAGTAACAATAAAATAAGAATATAGCTATACGTACATCTTCAAAATTTTAATTCAATTGAAATACTTCGAATAATATTCTGATTAGGAGTATTAAATTAGTGTAAGTTGTCTTTCAAGCGCGTACAATTTTTAACATTTTAACAATAAAAAAATAGTAAAAAAGGTAATTTTGTAATAAATTAAAAATTGTACGCATGAAAAATATTTTTAAAATTGTGTTTTCTGAAATACATCCGCAATTCAAAAATGTATATCGACCCATATGCGATACAAAATATTTACAAAAATATTAATTAAAGCTATACATGACTTTATAACTAAGTAGATACTTGCCTACATTCTATCATAATACTCATATTATAAGACTATTGTCACGTTCTGATCGATCGCAACTGTCGAATATACAATATTCGATAAAAAGTCGGGGTTAACTAATAGTAGATTACCTATAAATAGTAGAGTTGAATAACAATACATTAAATTAAACACAAGTTTAATATTATGTTAATATTGCGATTAAATATGTATGGTTATGGTTAATATAAGATATATAATTTAATAGCATGGCACGATTGGGCTTAGATGTTTATTGAAGGCACATCTGGAAATGGTGTGTTTTGTGTTCCTTATATTATATGGTATTCCCTTTACCTTTTTTCCTGGACTGGAGGCTATTAAAATTGCTTATTCTTATTAATTGTTTTTGTGTATAAGGATATCCAAGCTAGTCATTATTTTAATGATTTGAACAATATCTTTAATATTGTGATTGCTAAAACGCACGAATCTTCCAAAATGTCCATCGAAGTAAACAATTCCTAGAAATCCTTGACTTTAGATATCATGTGTATAATTTAAATTGTGATTACCATTGTAATTCTTATAACAAATGCAATGTCTCTAATGGTAAATTTGGTAGAATCTGTGAGTCCACGACACAATATTTCAAAAATAATAATACATACCTATTACCTATACACATAAATAATAATAATTACCTAAGATGTCGTCCATATTTAGTTGTTATATGACCTAATTTTATATTATATTTTATTTAGTAAGTTTGTATATAGTATATACCATGTTTTACGCTTTCATTTGGAATTAGGTAGGGTAGTACCAATATACCAAACACAATTGTATAGTACTTCTCTATAACAGCAACGATATGATAAATTATAATATTAACATCAATATTTCAAAGAGCCGATCAAATCGTTCTGACATAATAATGTATATATAATATAGTAACAACAATAATAATAAAAAGGTAATAATAATAATGATCCATATATTTATGCTTTCATGGGTACTGCATAATACATTCGACAAACCTAATTTTTACCTCGGTCCACCAAACTACGATTACATATTGTTTATTTCGCATAAATAAGTCAGCAGTGCTACACTACCAGTGTAGGTTGTTTCGAATACAACAGTTCTGAAAAAAAATAAAAATGAAGTTGATTGTTATATTATGTTATTAATTTATAATGCCTATATATATATAACAAAGAAAATTCTATATTGTAAACATATAGTCGTTTACGTTTAAGAATCTTTTTTTTTTTTTTTTTTACAAGAAATAAACAATCTGTATCATAAATTATACTAGACACAATAGGATTATATGATAAAAGTTAACAGGTCATGAAATGTTGTTGAAAGGAGCCACCCATTGATGACACTTTCTTTTAGCTTGAATAGTTTACTTTAATAACATAAGTTAATTTTTTTTTAATTTTTTTTTTTTTTTTTGTAATTAATTTAATTTAAGAAACCACGGCACCACTTACGCTTCAAACGCCTCGGAGGATTTCCAGGTATCGTGGGAGTGGCCAAGTTTTTTACAAGTTGATTTGGATGATTATTTAGGTGGCAATGGAATCTTTTATAAAATATTTTTGCTTCCTCATTAAATGTTTTGAGTTGTAAGTCAGTTTGTAGTGTATGATTTGAAACATAGGGCGGAGCATTCATCAGTTTTCTAAGTGCAATATTTTGAAAGGTTTGGATTTTCTGAATATTTGTCTTTTTCGTATTGCCCCAAAGTTGAAGGCCGTAGGTCCATAGTGATTTTAATAGAGTTTTGTATATAAGAAGCTTAGTTTTAGTGGATGTGTATTTATTATTGCATAGTAAAGGTTTAAGTAAGCGGAAGCGATGATTCAAAGCTAATCTTTTAGTTCTGATGTGATTAGCCCACGTTAATCTTTGATCAAGAATAAGGCCGAGGTATTTGATTTTTGGAGAGTAGGGAATCGGAAGGCCGTATAGAACTACATCAGGACAAGGAGTATGTCTGAGGGTAAATGTTGTGTGAACTGACTTATTCTGGTTAACTTTAAACCGCCATTTTGTGAACCATTTTTCCATAGCATTAAGGTGAGTTTGTAGGTTTATTGATGCATTTACATTGATATAATGGAAATAGATGATAATGAACAAGGGACTAAAGAATAAGAGGCAAGTATATGTATACCCATGTTAAGGTTTGTATTTGTACATAAACAAACATTGCAAAAACGCAAAATATTATCTACAAAAATTATACCTATTATAAAAATAATGATTCGTTGAGATAAAGTTAGTGTACATTCCCCCTAAATATTGTTCGCACAGGGTTTAATGAAATTTAGTTTCGGCACAGGATAGATTATCATACATTAATTATTATGCGGTTTTAACTGTTTTAAATTTGATACGAAAACCACTAAACTGTGCTATACTTACTTAATTATATATTTATATAAACATAGAAGTTGTGTTATAGATTAGGAATAATAAGCTTTTAAATTAATTTAATTCTATTTATTACTTTATTTTGAAAATTAAGGCATGTATGTATTTTCAATTACTTGACGATAAAAAAAAATTAAATAAAAGGAAAACAATGGTAAATTTCACAGTATTATTAAATATATATAGAATGGGATATACAATTATATCAAATAAGAAAAGTTCTCGATTCCATAAAAATTAAACTATATTATGATATATGTATATATAGTATAATATATAGTTATATACAATATACTTACTATTATACATAGCCATATAGGTAAAAAATAAATTATGAACTAATAGAATACATTTATTTTTAGGTTTTACCGTATTCACGTAAAACTATAGGCATTGCACATAACGACTACTTTTTCAAAAATATACTTTTCAAGTTTTTTAACAGCTATTATTTGTGTTTTTGAGTAGGTATGCAAATATACATAAAATTCCGACTTTTGATCATAATAACAGATAAATTTAATTATTTTCAACTTTCAAAGCGCCTAAATATATATTAAATTTGAAGAAAATGTCAGCTTATATTTTATATCTCTTTAAGTGTGTGTGATTTAAAAGTCGATCGTCATAGCGGCTAAAACCTGTCTATAAATATTATATTCTCTACTGTGTAGTAAAGCTAAGTGCTAACTATAGCGTCACGCAATATTAATCCTGTTTTGGCAATCATTATGTTGTTGAATCGACTTGTTTCCGCATTTTATTGATTTTATAACTCGTTAAATGGTTAAACAGTTAAAGTACATTATATGTATAATGTATCTATAATAGTATAATGTATATAATTTTAAGTATGTGAATTATTGTAAACACTAAAATTTTATTGATGTTTTGTTAAGTCTATTTTTGGGATCATTTATTGAGTAATAAATTAGATGATAATTATCATTGTTTTTTCATAAAAATTGTACTTAATATATAATAGTCGATCTGTGTAATATAATAAGTCACAGAGTTTTATAATTGACAAAGTACGGTTTTTGAACAAAATATATAATTCACTGATAAACAAATTCTACTGTATTAAATATTTAGTAATATTTAACTAACGGTATCAAATAATGGCGGATACTACATTAAAGTTGTTTGAAAAATATACTAAAACTTTTTTTTTAATTTTCATCTTCCATAAGTGTTTGTCAAAATTTCCTATAATAGTCAATAGTATATTGAATTCCTTAAATATTCGTCAAATAGAGTTACTGCACTAATTACGTTATGATGAGTGATGAAGATAAATCGTCCACTTAATAAATTCCGGAAAAACCTGCTCTATGAGCTTGATGGGTCTATTTTTTTTATTAAATAATGTTATACAGTAGTAGATATAGAATCACGTGCAGGTGGTATAATGAGTACCCACAGTATTATATTCAATTGCGAAAATTGTACCAAATTATAATAATTGGACGACCGATCTAACAATCGTAAATATTATGAAAACGTCAGATTTGCCACACCGAGAAAATAATAAATATATTTTCTGACGAAATAATAAATCGTTCCTATATCATAATATATATAATACTCGTATAGTTGTATCTTTTGTAATTCACAAATCGCAACGATACGCGATGCATCGAAAAAATTATACTTCCGTGGTTTACCGGTTCACCATTCAGATAATATTTTGTATACATAGTATAAGATATACTTCTGTACCTACCGGCTACCACGCTTTTTAATGTTATTTATTATTTCGGTCGACCGGACGATTGTTACCTACGTTTAACTCTGATTTATACTTTACCGAGTTACACCGTCGCGCGTCGTCCTGTCGTATAACGTATTATATAAAATAAGTAGGTACTTACGCGTTTTTGGTTCAATCGTATTCAGTTGTCTATACTCTATATATATACTCATTATACACGGACACTTCACATATGTAAACTGAAAGACATCGCAGAACAATGTTCGTTTATTGGACAGTTATAACTATGCTGTGTTTAGTGAGTACAAATATAATATAAATAATAACTTTATTGTCTGTTATTATCATTATTGTTATGAAATTATTGCAATTTCAATTTTATTTTATAATTTTTTATGTGAAATATATTTCGATTGTGTTATGTCTTATACCAAACTAATGTTACCAAACAATTAAATTAATAATCTAATATTACAATTCTAACTAATCTTCATATTTGTTTAAACATTTTTTACTTTAACTCTCTTCCTCATATCCCCCAAGCTAAATACACTTTACTACCAGATTCGTGGTCGCCATAACAGTTTAAAATCAAAGTATTTTCTATCAAATCTGTCTTCAGAAATAAAAACAACATGCATTATTTGTTCAGAATCTAAAATTAAAAATTGTCGATTCAGATAATCAGCTTTAATAAAATGTTGTATTAATGTATTATACATATATTTTACTTTATCACGTTAAATTTATGCTCGTGGATGTTAAACATTTTATTTAATAATTATTAACAAATATAGTAAAACAATTTTTTACTGTTAAAAAAAAAACACACCCACCTCTATTCCACTGCTTGTATTATCACGGTATTATAGTCTATTGGTACGTTTGTAGGTTGTAAGATGTAACTACTAACTGATATACATTTATTATATTATTATAATAGATCAGGGGTTCTCAACCGGGATAACATGAATCCAATGTAGGGGTGAGAAGAGTTCTGAATTTTTTTTATATATATTATTATTATTTTGATGTTAAGGAAATGTAGTATTGGGTTCTCGTGGATAAGTGTGACACGAATCCAAAAAGGTTGAGAACCACTGTACTAGATGTATAGATATATGTTTAAGGATTTATTTATTTACGTTCATAAAATATATTAATGTTGGTTTATTATTTTTGTTTTAAGTACCAATAAAACAATCAATATAAACTTAAAAAAAAAAAAAAACAATTATTATTATTACCTATATATTATACGCCGTATATATTATCTATATACATCATACTCCAAGTATTATTATTTATTAGGATATATTTTATTTATTTTATATTTTTAGTAATAACCACAAGCTATGATAAATATTATGTAAGTCTAAAAATAATTGAATAAATCTAATGAGTGACTTCTTCTCGGATGCACACAATGATACAAGTATGGTCAAAATACTATAGTGTAGGGCTTGGTATACTATATGTTTTATAATATGTTATGCAGCAGGTTTATAGGTAGATATATTATTATACACGAGCAATACCAATAATACACTTTGTTTTTATAATAATATTAATAATTTATATCCAAAACAGCAACAAGCACATGAATAAACGATTAATCCAGGCATATTAGGTTCAGTTTTAATAAGTCGTTTGCGAATTCCAGTATATTAAGTATTAAACGTATTAGTACATATTTTACACTTTTTTATATCTGATATAATTTCAAATTACTCTAGTTGTTAATTTGAAACAATGTGCATATATTTATGCATTTAATTCTTATGGACTGAAGTCCAATTGCAAACAATTGATATACATCATACAGGTAAGTTAATAATTATTAATTATTTGATTTATATTTTTGATAGATATAAATGTTTTGAAAATTTGAACAAACGCATCCGTTAAAAACGTTATTAAACCAAATCATGAATACTTTGATGTAATATTGTAATCATCAAATTAAATAACATATTTTACCCACGCTAAAATAAATATTTAGTCCATTTTTCTATAAGAAATCACTTATATAGAATTTATTTTGAAAGTTTCATATCTAGTCTAAAACTAAGCAGATTTTACCGACATAAAGTGGTCTTAGGTGGAGCTGACAGTCATCCGACCGTAGGTGACTTTTATGACTTACATGCTGAGTTTCGACACAGATTTCCTGCTCTTGTTTTTTCGCTATATTTTCCTGGGCTATAGATTTGAAACATATCGTCTGTTATTGATTTTAGAGCCCGCTGCAGCAGCGGCGATGGAACGGAGTTTTGTCGTTGATGTATCCGGACGACTACGGTCCTACGCTGTTCACGGACGCCAATAACGTGACGTTCGACTTCATAGTGGTGGGCGGTGGTAGTGCCGGCGCGACGGTGGCGGCCCGACTCAGTGAGATACCCGAATGGAATGTGCTGCTGCTGGAGGCTGGTGGTGATCCACCGGCAAACACGGAAATACCGCTCAGATACAGCGAAGCGTTGGCGAGTGACGTCGACTGGACGTTCATCACCGAACCCGAACCGCTCCTGTTTGGGGGTTTGGAACGCGGCCGATCCACGGTATCCAGGGGCCTGATGCTGGGTGGATCGTCTTCCATGAACGCCATGATGTACTTGCGTGGCACCAAGCGTGATTTTGACGAGTGGGAGAGACTAGGCAACGCGGGCTGGGGGTTTGGTGACGTTCTGCCGTACTTCGTCAAGTCAGAGAATTTCACAGGTAGCGGTGATCGGCGGGACGTGGTGCCACATGGACGCGGAGGCCCACTCACAGTCAGTCCACTGGTTTCCATCGACCCAGCATATTCGGCCGTCAACGAAGGCAACCGATTGCTCCGGTTAGCAGAGATGGACGACATTAACCGGTTCGCGCCCCCAGCAGTAGGGTACGGCCCGATGGACTTCACAGTGCGCGATGGTCTCCGATGCAGCACTCTCAAGGCATTCTTGTTGCCAGCCAGTAGACGGCCAAATCTGTTCGTGGCCAAAAATGTCAGGGTGACTCGGTTAGTGGTGCAGCGAATCACTACATCCGATCTTGGAAACTATACCAGAGCGTTGGGCGTCGAGTACGTCACACCGTCAGGGCAAACGAAACGCGTATATGGATCTCGTGAAGTGATACTTTCCGCAGGCGTGATCATGAGCCCTCAGATCCTCATGGTATCAGGCGTGGGACCCGCGAAACACTTGCGTAAACATGGAATCCACGTAATTAGTGACTTGCCGGTAGGCTACAACTACCAGGATCATGTTTCGTTCGCTGGACTCGTGTTCAGCGACCGGAAGAACAGATCCCGGGCTGACATATCTCGAGAGAGCTCCGACTTGGTCCGGGCCACGTTCGACTTAGTATCCAGAGGTGTAGGAACGATGGGCCTGACAAATCTCGTAAGCTTCGTCGACACCGCGTCCAAGGGACACGCCGACATACAGGTCGTATACATTAGATTCCCGTACAACAGTACGAGAAACACACCGAACAAACGGAGCAGGATGTCGAATCTATTCGGGTACTCAGACCGAGTGTCTACGGAGTACGACGAACTGAACATGCTAAGCGACAATGTGCTCGCGGTACCGATTAACGTTGATGGCCGGAGTACCGGGCGTGTGATCCTACGGTCGTGTGACCCGATGGTGCGCCCGAAAATCCACACAAATTTCTTGTCACACGATGACGAGATCGAAACGCTACTACGCGGAATCGATTTCGTCGTGAAACTGTCAAAAACCAAACCAATGATTGACGCGGGATTAGTTTTAGAACCAGTCACGTTTCCGGACTGCGTGGCTCATGCCTGGGGGACTAGGGACTATTGGGTGTGCGCGATCCGCAACGTTGCCACATCGTTTTATCACCCAGTGGGCACGTGCCGGATGGGCCCTGTTCACGATCACCGGACTGTCGTCGACACCATGCTACAAGTAAAGGGTGTGCGTGGTCTCCGGGTGATAGACAGCTCGATAATGCCCAAAGTCGTCTCGGTAAACACGAATGCCGCTACCATAATGATCGCTGAAAAGGGATCGGACATTATAAAAAAATTTTATGGTAAGCTCATGTAATATGCAAAATAATATTATCATGTATAATATTATTATTATTATATTAATACATATTACATAATATATTATATAGACATATGTTGTTGATTTTTTGGACCCCAAATAAAATTAGGACATTATAGTACATAGTATGTAAAATATATGAATATAACATATCATGTTTATTTATTATTTATATTACAACACAGACTTTAAGGCCCAAATTAATACTGCGAGTACAAGGTAACAAAGTAGTATAAATACTGTTCGGGCCGGGAGCGTATAATAATAATGGATATACGCGCGCCCGGTCACCAGCTACTTCGTAGCGCACGCACACACCGACCGACCTGTGTAACTATGTATACGTGTATATAGCGACTCAAGGGAAGTGGACGGAATCACCGAGCCAAACCGGAGAGTGCTAGTGTGCGGTGTTGTGCGTATGTGTGTGTGTAGAGACTTAAATACTAGACGAACAGGTAACTCTAATAAATAAATGGTAACTCAATTTGGTAATGGAGAATAAAATATAATAATAATTAAATTACGGCCCTTCTGGCTCAACAGATAATAATATACAATTTCGGCCCTTCTGGCCCAACAATAAAATATATAAAAGATAATAAAGATAATATTTACGGGCGTTACGGCCCTTTTGGCCCAGCAGGCAAAAATAGTTTGGCACAGCTGATAATAATAATAGTAAGACAACGGGTGGCGATTAGCGCCCAAACAAAATAAAATTAATAAAAGTGGCGATTCGCGCCCACGCACTATATAGTACCTATATAAGTGGCGATTCGCGCCCACGCACTATATAGTACCTATATAAGTGGCGATTCGCGCCCAAGAAAACACACAATATAAGAGGCCAACGGCGGCGGCGATTAGCGCACGTACGAGCGTTATTACGACAACGCTGGAGAAGATACTAAAATTTTTATATTATACGGACGACGCGGACGGACGGGAGGCCATAAAATTGCGGCGGCCGTGCTATTTTTCATGGTGGTTTGGCAGCGCTGATTGCGGTTAGTTACTATTATATAATTCACATAACAATCAAAATACAAATTTAAACAATAATATAAATAAACAATGATAGGTGTGTGTGAATCGGTCGGCGACAAATATAGGCCGTTGACCTATATAATTGTAGGCTGGCCTGACGGCGGTAGAGGCCGGGGCTCAGCGTCCCTATCACTGGGCGCAAACAAATACTATTATTACTGATTGTATTAGGATTATTTAAATTTGTCAACAAGATATATTTACATTTATTAATATACCACCTATTCCAAAGAAGAAATGATTGAGTTTTGAATTCCCCATATCCTAATAAATATGATTATTATGACAGTTAGATGTTGGATAGAAGGTTATCAGAAAATGGGCAGAAGTAAAATTGTGCGTGATGAAGTTTTAAAATTGAATAATGCCGGCACGATGATAACTCTGGACAGTGAATTGATATGTGGTTGACAATGTTAAGGAGTTAAAATGTACCTGCTTGTGCTCAATAAATATCAACGATCATTGGAGTTGAGCTGATACATTAACATAATTATCTGAATTATGAGGAATGCTCAATTTTTAATAAGCATAAGGTATACGTCATAAAGTTGATTTCATTGCACCACTTTAATCAACTTCCTCCTGAATAATTAATCTTACAATAGAGCAATACAAGTTATAACATTTTCAAAGTACGAACAAGTTTGAACCCACTCGACTCATATTGTATAAACTCTATTTTAGATCATATAGAGTAGCAGTTTTAAAATGTTTATGGAAGGTTAAGTTTTTTGAGTAGATAATTAGATAATTCATAAATCTATTTTGAAGAGTAAGGAATTATGTTATACGGTGTCTGTTTTCTTAGCATTTTATTTTAATTTAATTTTAGCACAACCACCACAAGCTATGTACTAGTTTGTAAGTTTGTTGTTAAATTATTTTAGAACAGTATTTATATTATATTATTATGCTCTTATCATACTTTATAGTTTTAAATACATATCGATAACAAATAATATAACATATATTATCAATTGTTATGTTCAAAATGAATCTACGAACTAAAGTCCGGCAAACAAAAGTCCGGTAATAAAAGTCCGGTGAACAAAAGTCCGGTTTATTTATCATACGTATGTCGTACAAGAAAACATTAATGTTATTAAAAATAATAGCAATAATTTATAATTCCATTTATTACAATCAATATTACCTAAGGTAGGTACTACAAAAATTAAAATATTACATACAATATGACATTATAATTTTTTGGTCAGATTGATTGTTACTTTTAAATAAAAATAATATATAAAAAAATAAAATTTCATGTCATACAAGAAAACATTTATCACCTTGGCCGTGTCCTAATATTATGTCCCACTTGAGTTAAAAACTCTTCAACACTTAGCTCGGAGTTATGAATTCCTAACCAAAAAATTATAATGTCATATTTTATGTAATATTTTAATTTTTATTGTATCTACCTATAACATTGATTGTAATAATTGTATTATAAATTATTGCTATTATTTTTAATAACATTAATGTTTTCTTGTACGACAAATGTATAATAAATAAACCGGACTTTTATTACATCGGACTTTTTTTTACCGGGCTTATGTTCGTCGGGCTTATATTCACCGGACTTTTAGGTAGAATACCGTTCAAAATTGTTACTTACAATATCTGGTTGGTCGTCTATCTGCGGCAGAAGTATGACTACCGAAAGTTCGCGGTCAAAAATATATAATGAATTGTCGTTTAATTTTTTTTTTTTTTTGACCACACCCGAGTTTCAAGTCTTGTGTTTGATGTAGGGGTTTTGAGTTTTTGTTGAACTCGCTGTTACTACAATCGCTGGTGCAGGTCATATAGCCTATAGAGCAAATTTTATAGATGCTGATCAGCAATGAAGAATGGAAAATGAAATTATGAATAGTAATATATCACAGCCTCGCAGGTGATGGAATCGTATAACTCAAATGCATAATAAAACTTGCACATTACATGGTATAATACGCGTTTGCGCGTGTGCTGACTTACCGATCCATATAGGAATGCGTCTAGACCTTAACTGTAATTAGTGTGTGTGTCTGAGTGACTGAGTTGAGTGTGTAAGCTCGTCTGTTGTAAGTATATAAATATGTACTTATGTATAAAAAAAATACTCTGTCTACGACGTGTAATTATAGAATCCACATCATGGCGTAATTTAACATACTATCATCTAGGCCTATTGCGTCTCCGACGAATGTGTTTAGTAATTATTATTATTTATGTTTTTAGGCTACTGCACTTTTTTACAGGGCGTGTCGTACATATTATATAGGCATATAATGTGTTAATTAAGGTGTACAACTTTGACGTTCAGTCACCACTTTCCTGGTAAACAATACGGAAAAATAATTATTTAACACATTTTTAGTTTATACAATATAGGAACTAGATAACTTTATAGCCGCGTAACGTTTTTAATTTCTTATAAACTTCTTGTGCCTATATATGTTTCAACTAAACGGTCTAAAATTCTAATTATCTGCAACTCAAGATATATTTATGTGGACAATGATTATAGAAAAATTATATTTGTATTTTAAGTCTTAACAACTCGTTAGGTAGCTAACCAAGGTACGTGAAGTTGGCACTACAAAGTACTCAAAACTTTTCAAAAACATTCCAACAATTCCTACTCGGACTTTGTTTTCAAAAGTTTTGAGTACTTTGTAGTGTTGATCATGTACTTGGCACTACAAACTTCAAAGACTCGTAACTTTTCTAAACTTTTCCAACAAATTCCAACAAATGTCCAACAACGTCCAACAGATATTATTAAATCATTTAAATTTAATTTTGAGGAATTAATTAAAATGATTAAAACGATTTAATAATATCTGCAAACCTATTACGAATACAAAAATAATAAATAAAATTTCATAATAATTCATAAAATTCTAGTATGATTGGTGAAAAATTCAATAATATTAATCGAAACTTTGACTGGTTGCCATTTAGTCAATTTTGATTTTAGAGCTATGGTAAAAAGGACCAAATCGACTTAAAAAAATTCGGTCTATCCAAATTTGGTATTCAAAACACCTGTTGCCATTTAAAAAAAATGCAAGTTGTATTGCGCATGCGCACACGGATAGATCTAAAAATGTAAAAATCATCAAGAAATGTGTATTTATGTATTCCCTATCCCCTCCCGAAATCCGAATATTAATCCGATGTCACTGGACAGAATTATTTAGTGTTACCTTTAAAAGGAAACACACTGTATAGTCACGATTTTTTTTTTACAAGCATTTAAAGTTCAAATTTTGACTAAATACATAAAAATTACAGCAATGTTCAAATTATCTTAGATAGAAATTCATAAAAGTTTTTCTTTTTAAATCCAAGATTTGAAAATTAAATACAAGGCTCCTAACACATTGTAACAACAGCAGTTGAATAATATTAAAAATATATAGCCACAATTTTTTTTACAAGCATTCACATTTTAATTTTGACAACATACGTAAAAATCATGAAAATTCGTAAATTATTTTATCCTAGAAATTCATAAAAAACATAAACCGTCTCCGTTCAGAATCATTTTTCGTATACAATGATACCTATCATTGCATTCAAATTTATCCTACCCTAGTCAGAGATCCACCCCACCCCCTAATGTATAGCAGAGTGATATCCACTTACCCGATTTTTTTGAATTATATATGAATACAAAAATTCTATGATGAATATAGTTTAGATTACATAATTAAGAACAAATAATAGCCTTTTACATAACTTATAAACAACGGTCCGATGATTGGTCACTGGTCAATACTTAGCACCGCATATGATCATATATAATGAACCTATTAATATAGTAATATCACACCAATAGACAATAAGACCTATCGATTCTCTGCAAAAAACGTATCCATCATATAGATTTTTGATCGGTTAATCTCCACTAGTGAATTTCTATCGTAAGTGTGTTTCATCATTTAAAATTTCACTCAAAATGAATATATAACTTATATTGTGTATACATTTAAACAACACAACTATAATATACGTTAATAGTACGGACTGCGGACATATTATGTTTAGGAGTTTGTCATGATGTTTTTATTTAAAAAAATTGTTGACATCGATGCAGCCTAGCTCAATCAGGGGCAGTCCTCGCCAAGTTCCATGAGTCTGGGGTGAAATATATTGTATAACATATACATTATACATGTCACGATTTTTTCTCATCAATTTGTAGGTACATGACAATAAATGTTATTCTCCATACTCTTTATTATGGTTTTTATTTATTATGTTTTGATGACTATGATGACTGTTAGAATCATTAAGTAAATACACGATTACATGCAGTGGACCCTCAGCCCGTAAATTCGTCACTGAGATCAGTGGATTATTGTTGTTATTATACGTCGTTATAATCGTATGGCATTAATGCATTATAAATCATAACAATATATTAATTTATTGATTTATGGCGAGAAAATATTATAATATTTATATGTTTTCGGTGAAAGTTCTTTCGAGAAACCCTTGTAAGTATACCGAAAAGGGTTAGGTGTTCGTCGATTTCGTCGGGTTTGACATTTGGCATTGCTGTCGTCGTAGCCGTATAGTTGAAGCAGTCGCCGCCTATGGTTGTTGTGATGATTTAAATTTAGAACGTGTGTAGGCCTTGGTCGCGGCGGTGGCAGCAATGTTGGCGTTGTCGTCGTCGTGGCGAATGAACGTACACTCGGAAGCTGGGGGACGACGAATGCACTTAATGGGCCTAATTCCGGACGACTTTGCGAATTTCAGACGGACCACGTGTTTGTAACTATTATTCCTTCCGCTGGAATGCGCATATAAATATATAATTAAAAACAAGCATGTTTCCTGTTAACGCGTGTGTGGTAGTTGTATGAGTATCTAATTTTTTATTTCTTGGGGGGGGGGGGGGGGAGAAAAGAGTGCAAAATGTGGATGTAGACTTTTCAAAAAAACAATCACAATGAATGGAAATACGTGATTATGTTTAAGTTCTAAACAAATATCGTAATCTTTAATACTTTAAGTATAAATCTTACCAGCCTGATCGATATAATATTATATAGTAATAAAACATACGTTATGATTCATAATATTATATTATAGTAATCTATCATATATTCTTTATATAATGTTTAGAATCAAAGAAAAATGAAACATGGGTAGCTGGTATGTGTAATCATCTTGATAATAATTCGTGGCATATATTAGCCGTAAAAGATGAATTGCGTTTAAAAATTTAATGTATTTTTGAGATACCACAATGTGGTAGATAGTTGGTAATAGGTACATATGTAAAAAGTTATAATTAATGTAGGCCTGGCCGGATGTATTTCAATCACCTTAGTAAGTACACTTAGTGTACTTATTAGTATACATGCTATTATGGTAATTTTACCAAAGCGCGAAGCATCAATGTAAGAAAATTTCAAATCCATACTGGTAAATTAAACGATGTATCGGACCTTGATAGGTATTATTCATAAATGATAATGTAGGAATCTACCTAAAATGCATATCGTGGGAATATTATTCGAATTGATAATTAAATTTGATGGTTTCTAAATCGCATAGATATTATGGCAAGGTAGAATTGGATGGGTTTTTTTTAAATGTCTAACGGACCGTATACATTTCTCAAACATTTATATTATAATATCATTAATACTCGCTGTTCTCTCCAATAATATTAACGCGTATTCATACTCGGAATTCGTATTATTAATTAAATTCTGCCCGACAACTGGGCGTTTTTACTAATAATATATAGATATAATTCATTAAGAACGATAATCGCGCGTCGGTAAGAAAATCGGTCACACACCTAAAATATAATATCGACGACTTCCGATCAAATTTCCACTCAGCAAAATTTTCCACTGGTGACACAATCGGCACCGGACATCGATCCGCTATGAAACGAGAACTATTTAATACCCTTACTCGCCCAACACTAAACCGTCGGTCTATTTATTTATTTAAATATAAGAAACACATCACGAGTGTTTACGTTGGCAGGCCCGCGAGCGCCCGAACGCGACGGCCACAGCCGGCGGGTGGAACATATTTTAAATAGCTCAGCGGCCGTGTGTACGCCGCGGCCGCTCGCGTGTCAGTGTGTGACTACGCGTAAACACGTGCGCTTCTATCCATGTGCGTGTGCTGTGTTCGCGACTGTATAATATAATATAATCATAATGCGTGTGCGTGTGCGAAAGAACCAAGCGGCAACGTAATACATATCAGGGCCGATATACAGAACAGCGGTTGTGGTTCATCACGCAGCCATCGGGTTCAATGCGGCGGCAGCCGTCATGGGCGGCGGCGGCGGAACGGCGACGCTGTCCCTGGTCCTGGTGACTGCGGCCGCAGCCGTAGTGATGGTGGCCGGCGGCGTCCGTCCCGAAGTGCTCGGGTACACCGACACGGTGTGGCTAGACCGGCAGGGACCTCTCAAAGGCCTCATCACTACTGTCGGCGGTGGTGCCGAACAGCGGCTGGACAGGGTCGAAGTGTACTTGGGCGTACCGTATGCCGCGTCCCAAGAGAGATTCATGCCACCAGGTGAGTCACCCACGTGGTGCCCGAAGGCGGACGACGGTTCATTCGACAGGAGCCACTGTCGACCACTAAGGGCCGAGTATCTGAAACCGGTGTGCCCACAGCGGCCGCCTGATCTGATGGTGTCCAACAAGCGGCTGTCGGCCGTCCGGCAGAACTATCTGAAGCGGCTGACGCCATACCTGGGCAACCAGAGCGAGGACTGTCTGTACCTGAACATATACGCCCCTCATGGTAAGTCGTCAACTGTTTCGAGGATCTGCAGGTTCAGCCTGAACGGGGTTCAGTTTGAGTTATTAGCACTTAATAAACGTGAAAGCATAGCTTCGATTTGCGAACGCGGTCGAGTATGATTTAACCCATTCCACTTCTATAATTCAGGATTAAAATAATTCATTCATTTTTCATTTAATTATTATGATTAAATCAATGGCTGTATAAAGGTATAGGATTACTAGAAGCTTTAAAAATAAAAATAAAAATGGTATAGGTAATGTATCTGAACAATGTTTAACAATAATTGGATTAGATATTTAGATAACAGTATTTAATTATATAAATAAATGTACAATTATACAAGTAGATTTTGTTACATGAAACGACTAGGTGGGTGTTATGTAAATATTAATAAATTATATAGAATAATAATGAAAACATGAGATACGCCAAAATATGGTATTATACCTATGTACTAATGTATACACGCCGCACTATCCTAAGAATACTACCTATCAGTGTAATAAATTTAAAAAAATGTATGAATATTGTTTTGTGCAGTTCATCTATTTCAAAGCAAAATAATAACGTTTTATTCATTAATGTCTATATAAATATTATAACATATGATCGTCTTCAAGAAAATTAATTAATATTCAGCATTAAAGGTATCAATTTAGTTTTAATCCACTTTTCTATTCAAAGTCAGATAAATCACATACGTAACATCAATGCTTATGTGTTTTATGATATGCATATTACCTATATGCTATTATTGATTGTAACTTTCATAATTTATGTTTAAGTCAATACCTAATAATTTTTAAATTAAACACATTTTTACCCTTATAATTTATAGTTTTAAATGTATTGCCTTTTGTTTATTTCTATAAACTTGTATTATATATATTTCATTATGACTGCAGATGTATTCAATACATTTCAATACATTTTAACATAAAGTATATGTTTATAGCACTGGTGACAGTGACTTAGCGTAATTTTACGATTTTAATTAACAACAGAATTCAAATAATAGCAATTACACATGTTTTCTATGAAGAATATTATAATTTTCATTTTATGTTTTGTCATGCTAGAAAATAAGCTTTAATAATAACATTTTGAATAACGCCATGTGGCGTGTACCTATTTATTCACTGATCAGGTTAGAACGTATAAAGTTAGGATAATATTAATATACATATACAATTTATTTCAAATCCAAAAAACATTTTAGTTATTAGATTTTTTCAAAAAATAATAATTTGCTTATAAATGTAAATATTTGTACATACTTCAAAATCATCAAACATCAAAGGATTCTCCACGCTAATTATATTTTCTACGGTTCGATTAACTTTGCCTAATTTTTAATTTATGTTTCAAACTTGATATGTTGAAATTGAGTAGATTTGAGTTAAAAAAGCTTAATGATTATTTCGCCCTATGCGAAATCGGTCATTTTCTTTTTATACATTTTAAATCAATTTCGGCCTCGTTTACTCAAACTCCATTTTAAATTAATTTGGAGTGATGTTGGTCTATGCAAAACGTCGAACATGTAACATACTTAGGAAGTTAGGAACATTAATGTACTCTTTATACGCGTACGTATATTTATTATTTTATTAATACAATGATAAAATAACACTTACAAGAATCCGTTATTACGACTGATGGCACAATATTTGCTTTCGGTTTCTGATTGCATTCAAG
The DNA here is from genome assembly GCF_037042655.1 of Diuraphis noxia. Classification (NCBI taxonomy): domain Eukaryota; kingdom Metazoa; phylum Arthropoda; class Insecta; order Hemiptera; family Aphididae; genus Diuraphis; species Diuraphis noxia. The sequence goes on from NW_028301712.1 coordinate 54,940,734, forward strand.
AATAATATGGTAACAAGGCGCAAGTTCAGTGTTCCCTTCAAAAAATCAACATTTTTTATGCCGAAATACTTAAATTTGAAGTAACGACGCGTTAAAATTACCTAGCTATACATTATACACATCGAGAACAAAAAGTTCTATCGATAACTTATACAAATATTAAGAAGACGCCATACTCGAATGTGTTTTCTCCGTCTTACAAGTGTGTAACGTAGCAAATTTATACTCGGCAGATCACATTTAGCTCCTTTAGTTTACAAAATAAGATAAATTGACCTCTAAAAATATTTAAAGGTTAGAACATTATATCTGTGTTCGTATGTTGGGTTTTACGATGATTTAGTTTTTAAATGTGTTATGATCATTTTTAATTTACACTAATTATACACCCAAAACTTGCTAAAAAAATTGAGCTATCGTAAAAACCTAATATTCAAGTACAGATACTTTTAAATTTAAAAGAGGTTAATGCTCTTAAATTTTAAACTAACAAAGTTAAATGTGATCTGTTGAGCGTAAATTTACTATGTTATGCACTTGTAAGACGGAAACAAACACGCATACAAAATGTATTTCAAATCCAATAATTAAGTTATTAATAAATTAAATTCTAGTATCAAATTCTTACCAAAAACCGAACTGATTGAATTATTTTTTATAAATGTTTTGTTGTAATGTATAGGTCATAATGTCATAGTTATAGGTTGTTATTTTAATTGTTTCTGTCTAAAATATAGAAACATTTTTTAAAAATGCACTTTATTTCCAAACAGTTGACACTTTGACAGTACCTAGAATCAACCTGCTATTAAGTATTGTTATTTTTCATTTTATTAGAAATTATTTATATACACACTTAGGTACGTCTTTAACATAAGAAGAAATTTTAATTTAAATAATTTCAGCCATTTATAAGCAAGCATAGTGTTTACATAGTGTAAACTGCATTTTGTTGTAATTTCTTATAATTGTTGAATGTTGATGATCAGGGAACATTATCTAATTATTAGAACCAGTGAAGTTTTTAGATACGTACAATTTACATCATGTATATTCATTTAATCATTTCTATTGAATAACAACTTAAATGTCATTGTGTTTTTTTATAAAAATTATAAAATTGTCTTTTAAAACCTATACGGCTATATTTAATCAATAAATAGTTAGTAATCTATTAAATAAGAAGGAAACTCAAAGGCTCCAATAACCTAAGGTATACCTAAGGAGTATATGAAGTGCAGGTACACTTATAACTTATTACTGCCATGAATGGTTAGGTTAATACCTTAATCAATAATTGATCATCAATTTAGTCTAAAAATTCAAGATACTTTATGTTGTATAACATAATATTTAGTAAATAATAATGATAAAATTAGGTCATCTGATATAAAACTAGAATATAATATCGTCGCTATTGTAGTAAATTATACACATAACGACCGTTGATCGGTCGTCGTATTTTTAGCCGTACCTATGTGATTTATGTCAGATAAAATAGCAGTATGTCATCCTAGGTCTTTGCTTCCGGTGAAAAAAAACCCCGTTTCATATTTTCGTTAAATGTGTTTTTATGTAAAATTAACAGCATGTTCTTCTAAAACTACGTGGTCCAATACAAGGCATAATGTTTGGATGCTATTCAAATGTCGTGAACAAGTCAATTGAATATATTTTGTTGTAAACTGCACCAATTGCCGAAATTCTATTTTAACCTTTCGACTTTCAAAGAGTTGAGTGAGATGTCATAACAACTGTATTAAAAAACTTTAATCAGCAGTAAATAATAATAAATACCTATCACATATATTCCACCCTTACCCAAAAATATCTTCGATATTTTAAATAATGTTTAATACTTACATGGTACATATTTTTAGTCATAAGTGGTTTTAATACATTTTGTTTTCGTCAAACATATGTATTTTTAACTATATGTCAAAACGTAAATTCAGTATTGACTATAATTATAATATACATATTTTGGATCTTCCTCCTTGAAAAATATAAATACAGTCTTAAATAAATTAGTATATTACACATCCTTAAACGGGTTTTAATACTAAAAATAGTAATATAGCTTGGGTGGAGCTCAATTTCGAGTTTATTTTACGCAATTAATTTCCCTAAAATTGGATTACAACGGACAAGAACGATAATAAACAAAGCCGTTAACAAATAATTATGTATAACTCATCATTTAATATCCATGTAGGTAGTAAACAATAATATATAATTCGTTTAATGTGAGAAAGTAATCGTAGAATATGCCAAGAATCGGAATTTGGTTAAGAATTTTTAAACATTTTTCATGTAGTGAAAAAATGTTGTTTTCAAATATATATTTTTTCCGACTGTTTACTGTCAAGCCGTATAATAAGATTTTTGGCATGTAATTGCGAAACGTAAATTATAGTTTTAACATTCACTTTCGTTTTAGGATATTTTTATCACCAAACACTAACTACTAAAATTTGTGTAAATGTCGTATCGACTGAAGTCTGAGATAATGTAAACATCGGTTTAAAGAGATGGCGTATCAGCTGAGTGGTTTTCTGAAAAGCAGTAACAATAGGCCGCGTCGAAAATTCTATACACCTAGACCTAATACAATACGTTTCACAATAGACACAATAATATTTAAATGATGCCGTATTTAAAACACACATTATAATATAGTTTGAAATAGAAAGACGATATGTATAGAAAACAGAAGACACCCTTGGCAGTGCACGGAATTGAATGCCGTCGTCGTAGTCGTCGCGTGTCTACTTAACTCATAACGACACCGGTAAACGACCTCACGAAAGCGCACGTGGTATCTTATATATAAATTCAAATAATCGCATAAAAAAAGCTATTCTCTTTGTGTAGTCGTTCCGGTCCTCCTTTCCACACGACGTATCGTCTCCCATCTGCACATAGGCGCACGACAGAGATAGGCAGGCAACTACGGTGTATGCACCGTCTATATAGACAGAGTAAGAAAATTATGTACAGACGACTATACTTCTTATACTAGTGCAGTGATGTGTATATATATAAGTGTATACACAACGTACACATATAAATACTATGTTGTGTGTGTAAAAATGTAATAAAAAGAACTCGGTAATTGCCTGGCGTGGATGTGTTGGCCCGTGTCCAAAGCGAGAATGAATACACGTCCACAAGCACCCTATTACTATTTCAGTATATATTTTCAATATTGTACATAATTATTTTTAATAGATAACTACACGCAGCCATTACGACTGTAAAGGTAAGAGTGATTATAGGAGGTATACCAGATCACGTTACGATTTAAATATTTAGCTCTTTATATAGGGTGTGAGGAGGAGGTATTGTGGTAAGTGATTCGAATAATACAAGGACAAATCAGTATTATTAGGACAAATTCTTATCCCATCAAATGCAGTGGAAATGTAGCATATATAGTAATATCTATCTTACAAATTACAATAACTGCAGTACTCCCAGATCAACACTTTTCCTATTCCTATTATCCACCTACGTATAGTTATTGTATATTTGCATAAATATATTTAATTATACGTTAATAGAGTAGTTTTTATAGTTGCCTTACATTAAGAGGAAGAGGACCTTGTTCGTTATACACGAATGTGATGTCTCCGTCTTACTAATAAATAATAGCGGAGTGAAGTGGGTTACATTTATGCTTTTTCGTAAATTAAAATAGGGGTGGTTGGTACTTGGAAAGTTGTAGCAGTGTCTGATATAAAACAATTTAATAATGGATACTGGATAAGTGGGTGGGTACTCAATAGTCCTAAGAATTAAATTGAGTAACTGATAACGAATAGCATAACAAATTTTACGTTCATGATAAGAATCCATTTGAGTCGTTGTTAAAAATCCAAGTGATCAGCTGATCAGCAGGATGAATTATATTTTGGTGTTTATACATGTGAATACTATATTATATACTATGATATATATGATATCAGATTATATTATGTAAAAAAGGAACCGTTTATGATACACAATCCATGACAAAAGTGAAAATATCCTTTATCTCTATCCTTTACATTTTTCGTCCAATAATATTGCAAGATATATATATATTATATATATATATATATAGTTTTTTGTCGTATTCACTATGTAAATATAATATAGATTTTAATCAGAAAACGTGTATTCATGTGACGAGTATGTATAAATTAAATTTTACAGGATTTTGACCGATTCTAACACAATAAGACTTGCGGGCATGCATAAGTTTATACATTTTATATTATAATACTGGTACAGTTATCGTTTGAGTGTATATAATATGGTGGCATGTGTATAAACATACAGTACACAGGTACCTACCAAATATCGTATGTGTATTTTTTTTATAACTTTTTAGGCGACCGTCCCAGAAGCCCAGATGGTACTTGTGGACCAAAACGGCTGCTGCTGCGTTGTCAAACGTAAGCCGCCACCATATGACGTGTTTTGTCGTTCTGAGAAAAAAATGAATAGTAATAATTAATAATAAACAGAACAAATTATTATATTTAAATCGGTAGGTTAGGTTAGGTAATTGTTAATCACATCTAAAGTCGTGTCTTATATTTCCACTAAATCCCACTTACCACCCACATATCACCGTCTTATACATGAATACATGAATTATTTTATTCATAATTATCTAAATATGAAAATATTATAGTATATTGTACTCTTTCAGATTTATCAAACAGTATGTTTAGTAATTGTTTACGATACCAATCTTATAAAAAAATAATACTAATTATTATAAGAAACAAGTCAGAGGTTATAAGAAGCCATCATGGCCATACTTATGGCATCAATTACAAAACAAGTTTTACTAATGCAGGATAATCATCCGCTTAACTCCAAAGAGAAGGGGTGAAATAAAAGAAAATTATAATTAGTACTAAAAAAGTAAAAACGTCATTCTAATGACCTGATCAAAAATCGTATAATTGGTATGATTCCAACGTTAAATATCCCTCATTAGGTACGTTTTAAAATACATTATAAATATATAATTTTATTGCGAATAAAACGAATTAACAAATTTAATTTATTTGATGTCCATAATACAATATGAAAAAACTAAGCAACAAAATCTATAGCAGTTTGTTGAACAAAGAAGCAATGCGATTAGTGATCTTAACGGTTAGGTTGACGTTCTTCATTATGTTTACTTAAAGTTCAAGTCTTAAAGCAATCAAGTCACTTTACTCAGTCGTACTGCTTCTTAATCAAGTTTTTAATTTAATAAATAATAATAACCAAAGCAAAAAACGAATTAATCAGAAGCAAGGTGTTAAATAATTAATTTACTGCTTAAATACCTAAATATAGGTATTTAAACGCCAGCCAGCATAGGTAATGAGGGCATAACACATTCCCACCAAAAGTTGACCTTTCACTATGTATGTCGACTCAATAACGAAAATCGAAGGACTCACCATATTATATAACGGGACTTACGAGACAAGAGTGTGATCACGATAAGTGGAAACACTCAATAACTATGTGCAGGCTTCATATATTTCAATTCTGCTTTTTCGGCTAACTAATAAACATTATTATACACATTTTCAAATAATTAGACTATTTTTTTGACACTTAACTTTGCGCATGCGCACAATAACTTTTTTTTTTTAAATGGCATGATCCATTTTTGACCACAAATTATTTTTTTTGGTATTTTTTTATGAATTTTAGTGGTTGAATTTCTTTTCTAAGTCAAAAAATGACCGAGTTATAGCAATTTGATTTTACGTTATTTGCACGGGTATAACAGATTATAAAATACTTAGTTAATAATAATAAATACGTGAATAATAAAAACTAAGTATTTTATAATCTGTTATACCCGTGCAAATAACGTAAAATCAAATTGCTATAACTCGGTCATTTTTTGACTTAGAAAAGAAATTCAACCACTAAAATTCATAAAAAAATACCAAAAAAAATAATTTGTGGTCAAAAATAAATCATGCCATTTAAAAAAAAAAAGTTATTGTGCGCATGCGCAAAGTTAAGTGTCAAAAAAATAGTCTAATTATTTGAAAATGTTTATAATAATGTTTATTAGTTAGCCGAAAGAGCAGAATTGAAATATATGAAGCCTGCACATAGTTATTGAGTGTTTCCACTTATCGTGATCACACTGTATATTGCAATCGACTTTAATAAGTATTAATAACACACATAATTTTGAACTTTGTATACATTGATTAAGCACGCAACACACTCTAATTGAATAATAACATATAATATGTAAATTGGTGATTTAAAATTAACGGAAATCTATTAATACTTCTGTATGTTGGTATGTGTCATACGCCGACACTCGGTCTCAGAGATTCGACTCCAACGACAATGTGAACAATATTTTGTTCCTAAAAGGGAACTAGGTCGTCAAGTATAAATCCATAAATTGTGATTGATCAACAAGATTTATTTATTTATTTTATTTATTTATTAGAGCCGCAACAACTAAGGTTGTTGGCATATTGTACAATGTAAGCATTAAATTAGGTGCTAAATAACTTTATGAATATTAAGTACAATGTAGATTATTTATAAAGGTATAACGTTAAAATATATGAGTTCAACATTGGTAGTGAGAGAAAGATAAAAATAAAAACAATAAAAATACAAATGTCAGATAAGGTTATACAATTTGGTTATTTTAAGAAACTTTATGATTTTGATAGTGTTTTCGTGATAGGGTCCAAGTGCTTCATAAATATAGATGCTCAGGTATACTTAAGGCTGTTCTGGTGTCTACGTAGTTTCGACAGTATTTTTATAATTTGTCGTACCAGCTGTCTCATCAATTTTTCCCGACCAAATCCTGGTCACTATTATATAGATATAAAAAAAAAATACCAAATGAGTAAAATATTATTATAGTGGTTTCGCCTTGTTTACCTTGTAGGTACTTTTTATTGGACGTTATTTCGCATCGTTACACCTCCTTTCGTAGGTACACAACCTATTCACACATACCACACGTATATTACTACTAAACGCAAGTGTATTGCCAAAATATTGTATACGATTTATCCGTGGCAAGCTATTTTTTTCTTCGACTCTGTGTAAATCTGTCATCGGCCGCGCCCGCGTCCGCTGCGTCTCTTAAAATAATCATACCGTAACCTATAACCGCCGCCTCACACGCAAACGCGATACCGGCGTACCATTATCCTATGTATATAATGCAATATGTAGGTAGATATTATAATATATTTAATATCCACTTTGTTGGATTTTTGAACCGAATGTGATTATTGAGATCACCTAAAAACAAATATAACATTTTTGTAGGTACATACATGCATAAGGCATAACTACAAGTTATTACCTACAATCAAAGTATATTATTTAAAATAATAAGAATAAGTTCAACAAATAAATACGCTATGAATAAAAGTACCTACGTAAAAGGTAAACAAAATAAAATGTTATAAGTACTAACAATAAATGGCCTTAGTTTAATTTAATTATTATTACATTTTAAATATACAGAGTACCAGTGTCTAAGATTTGTCTATTATACGTATTTAGCCTAAACGTATATATTCGTAGTCGTAAAATAAATAGCCTATGGGCTATGACAATGACATGTATACGGTGTATCAATAAAAATAATGTGTAATATTCTCTGTAAAATTACAAACTTAGTATACCGTCTATATACCTATAGATTTCTTATTCAATTGTTTTTTTTTTTCATATATAAAACTAATAACTGTATAGCATATTAGCATCATAGGTATAATACTTAAATGTATACAAAAACATTTTTTTACATATTACACATACGACATACATGACAAAATTGAAAACTATATATATGTATCGTCATGGTTAATAGACATAATCAAACATAAACTTTAATGCAGTTGGATATCTATTACCATTTTACCAACCTATTATTTACTTAAATACCTACTTGTAACTTGTTTAAACCAAATCAGAAATAATACTGCAAATTAAACTTTAAGTAATTAACCTACAAACGTACAAAAGGAACATAATAAATACTAAACATTATAATCTATTTTATAGTCTATTAAGGTATGTGTGTTATATAAATAATTTAATAATTTATTAAAATAGGTACTTAAGTTTTACACTTTATTTTTAAAGATATCATAATGGTATTTGTATAACAGTATGACTTATAATTCGTAGGTAAGTAATTTTAAATACATGGAAGAAAATGGGAGTCTTAATTTTGCCAATTTGTATAGAAAAGACATCAAATGTTTTTAATGATTTGCACCTATGTCCTATATATACGACGTGTGTTTATATCGTCCTACTATAAGTCTATATTAGCTTAAAAACCAACATGACTGGGAATAGGCCAAGTATTTATTAGGAACGAAATACGTAGGAGTGTGAGATAAATAGAATAAAGAAAAACTACTCGTCTGTAAGTTTGCCATTATACTAGTTGGTTAGCACAGTGGCGGTACTGATATATTCCCCACGCATATTACAACGAATTATTTAAAGCTCAATCGGAACGAAAAGCTAATGTTTACTCTACCACGTCGGTAAACAAAATAACACTGAGACAGCTCCAATCATGTTTCCGAGTAATCATTAAAAATAATACTCTCGCAGTTCAAGTTAATAGCGGCACTTGACTAAAAACATAACTCATATTACATAATTATAAGATGATTTTGATTATTATAAACGTTATATATTTACGTATTACGTATATATATATGTAATAATTCAGTGTATTACCGGTTCTTATTCACGACTCTTTCGAATTAAAATTATTGAAAAAAGTAAAAAAACACCATATCTGCTGGGATAAGTGAAATAATAAAAAAGATTAACAATTAAGTATTTATATAAATATTTTAATACTCAATATTATTTGTTTTCATTTTAAGCATAAATATCTTTTCAGATAACTTTACTCTTGATATTTCTTTTGAACACGTGATTACTGATTAGTGATTCTGTGATTGGCTACGCGTTTATTCTATATCGATGATACTAACTAAAAAAGTAGGTATTATTGTTACAATATAACATCTAACGGCTATAAATGTTAATTAATGAAATAAATAAGGTTCATCATCATCAATCATCATAATATAAACAGAACATAGGTGCAAATAAGCTAGGGGTTAATTTAGGCTAGTCCACCGAACGTTTTCTACATTTTGTTTAAAGATTAATTAATATTATTAAAGTAGGGTCTTAGCCCTTTCCTAAATCTCAAACGTTTTTTGCGCCTAACAAAATATCTACCATATAAAACGATAAATGAATAATTTGCAGCCAGAATAGATACTATCATTATATTAATATTATACACGTAACATATTAAATGCAATTATCATAATATTTATGTATCATAGATCCAAAAAACGAGATGAATGATGAAGCGGGAACCGATTACAAAGCAACCACCAAAAAAACCAAGTACGCTGTGATAATGTTCATTCATGGGGAATCGTTTGAGTGGAACTCTGGCAACCCGTACGACGGTTCTGTGCTGGCTAGCTACGGAAAAGTTATTTTTATTACAATTAACTATCGCGTGGGCGTTTTAGGTGAGTCCTCTCTCCTGTATATATAATATAATATACCTGACATCGCATACATTGTGGGGCCAATAGCTGCAGTTCTTATGCTAACAATTCTTACCCAACACCAAAGTATAAAATGTAAGAAGGTGTAGTAGAGGTATTTTATAAAAAAAAAATGTACTGATTATCATATTGACTTTTACATCATTGGATGGGGTTATGAGGTTGATATAGAATTGAAAAACTTTAATTTATCCTTGATCATAAATAAACTAAAAATTATATAAAAAATCCTATATTCATCCCAATTTTTCAATTTGCATTTGGAGTGGTTATGAATGAAAAACATATGATTATTTTAGTTATAAACTCCTTGTATTCGTTAAGTTCAAATACTTATTAAAATAAGGTCCAAATTATGGTATTGAATCATAGTTTATAGGTAGGTAGAGTTCAAGACTGATATCGACAATTGATACTAATGATTTATATATGCATACATCACTAAGGCACACTTTCGCGATTTCCGAAGAAAATAATCACACGATATATTAGGTATGTATTATGTTGTATTACATACTTAAGAATAAAGCAGGTAATAGGTATATACAATATACATAGTATTTATACCTACACACCTTTGGCATATATTTAGCCCCTGCAGTAGATTTATTTGTTTACTATTGCCGGGGTGTTGAATAGAAGACTAGATCGATATTACATGTGTAACGTAGTAATGTTCATTATTATATAATAATATTGTTATCGTCAATATTTATTTCGGATGTATTCATGTAGGTTTTTTAAAGTCCAATGGTGGAGACATTCCGGCAAGTAATTTCGGCCTGTTAGATCAAATGGCCGCCTTAGAGTGGATCAAGAATAACATACAAGCGTTTGGCGGTAACCCAAATGCGGTTACGGTGATGGGACACGGTACCGGTGCGGCTTGTGCGAATTTTCTAATGATGGCGCCACCGGTCAATAACAATAGTGAGTAACAGACACATATATTATAGTGTACGAAATACCGAATATATATAATTTTTAAAAACAACGTGTGTTCACTGTAATAGCAATGTAATAGTGATTAGTGATAAAAACAGAATTTCATAAAAATAAAATAAATGCTATGTTGTTTAATGATCAACAGTAATATATAATATAATATTAATAAATATATATTTAAATGTTATAAACGAGTTCAATTTTTGTGCGTTTCCAGATCTATTTCAAAGAGCTATACTGATGAGTGGTTCTGCTTTGTCTGATTGGGCATTGGTGAAAAACCCAATCATGAACACAATACAAGTTGGCCAGTCTTTGAACTGCGAGCCAGGTGGCAATGAGAAATTTTTCGACTGTTTACGGAGAAAACGGTTTACGGATCTGGTGTCGACCAAAATGTATTTACCACCGTTTGTCACTGTGTTCGGTCCAATGGTCGATGGCGTGATGATTACCAACGAACCACTGCCGTTATTGAAAGAGCACAAGAACTTAATGAAAAAGTATATACTATTATACTAACACGAATGAATAAATCATAATACTAATGCACATAAAATACAATCATGCTGTTTTAACTAATTTAATTTTCAGCTATAGAATCCTAGCCGGCGTCACGGAATACGAAAGTTACCACTTGCTGGATAGCGTGTCACTAGCGCATGGTATGTTAGAAAACGAACAACACAAAGTGTTGTTAGATTACATGAAAGCCAAGTTCGAGGTAAGTAACTATTTTTATGTCCTCCATGTTTTCGTGTAATTCATACATAATGGTCATTTTTTCAAAGCTTTTTCCAGATCTCACTCTTACGGCCACTTTAGCACAATACACAGAACGTGATCGAACGTGGTCTTCATCGGGAGCTCTGGAAAATCGTGATGTCTTGTTAGATATTCTAAGTGATGCTATGGTCTTAGCACCTTTAACTCAACTTGCCGAAATCCAGTCAGAGGTCAACGAAAATACGTACTTTTACGTTTTTACTCATAGAAGTACTTTCAGTGAATACGACGTGGTAAAATCAATTTTAAACGATATAAGACAAACTATTTGACAATTATTTTATTATTTTATTCACACTATTATTTCGTTATTAAATTACAGGTGAAAAAAAGTATAAACGGTGAAGATTTACCCTATGTTTTGGGTGTACCATTGGGTGGTAATACAATTCATCTTAAAACTCAGTATGATCAAAAAGAAAAAAGATTATCTGAAATGATAATGACTCATTGGAGTAATTTTGCTAAAACAGGGTAAAAATAATTGATCTATATACTTTTATTACAACTTATTCTTAATTAATAAGTGACCAAACCGAAAAAAAAACAATTTTTTGTATTTAGAGACCCAAATTTTTCAAAAAAATCATACCAAAATGAATGGAAAATGAATAATGTACGATGGCCAAAATACAGTATTGCGAATCGCGCTTACTTGGAACTAAGTCAGTCGATACGTTACATAATAATTAGATGAATAATTAATCTTATATGATAATATTATTGCTATATTTCAACGGTTTCAGATTTGACTAATCGGCAGAGAGTGAATTATAGAACAAATAAGTGTAAATTTTGGAATGTAGATCTTCCACAAAGGATCGAAGACAAACGGCAAAAAGACGCAGAACAGTCTAAGCCATCATACTCTTCGTTACCTATGATACCGAAAGAGTCCCAACCTCCATGGATTGACCGCGAACCAATATTCAGCTTGCCCACATTGATGCCAGACGACCCGATGCCAAGACCCGATGAGTTTCCCGAAGAACCCAACCCAGGAGAAGAGCCTTCAGCTGAACCATCAGACAAGAAGGTTCAGGAAACTGTAGAAGCATCGTCCTCTGTTGTCGTGTCTCTGATAATTATTATCGGAATACTTTTTTTGTTGGTCAACATCTGCGCATTTGGTGGAATTTACTACCAGAGGGATAAGCTGAGAGTTCGCGAACGTTTATTCAACAACCGGTTTAGATGCGACGGTGCGAATACGAGCCGAACATTTGACGACGATGACGACGAGCAGAATGACGTGTACATGAAAACCACTACAGAAGAACCTGAAATAGCTAAGGTCCACAAATTCAACAAGAACCAAGCATACGATTCAGTGGCATTGGCCAGCGTAAAACCCGAGGCCATCGGTGGTAAACGGTTGGGTAAGTGGGCGGAAATATCGAGACAAAGAAGTAGTAGCACGATAACCATGGACCCACATACCCGAGTCAAAGAGTGGATTAACACAGAGATCATACAACGGTATTCTCCTAGGATTTTGCGGAGACAGCGGAGGGAAGAAAAAAAAAGACAGTTAGTATGTGCTGAAGACCCATCGGTGATGGCCGAAAAATCTGAAATACCAGATGTTCATAAAGCATCTGAAAAGTCTAGAAATAAAGTATTTATCGCACAGTGTTTCATTTTTTTCTTCTAAATAAAGATTTAATAAATGTATTTTATCTTATTAGGTTTCTGTCGGTATTGACGCAACGCCAGCCGCTCGGACGATAAGTGTATTAAAACAAACGCCCATAGAGTTAACGAAATCCATGGACGCGATGGGTCATTTAGAAAGAGTAGAAATAAAACCATCACTGTCATTGGGTTCGATTAACAAAAAAACTTTAACCAGAAGTGACGCACTCAACGATTGTGATGACTTATTAATGTCTTCGCAAGACACGTTGCACAAGAGTTCCACTAGCATTCAATTGAAACCCGCTGTAAAGGAGAAGAGACCCGGCATTAAGGTCACTCATGGGTACTCAAAGTCGGAACCGGCACGAGACATCCCAAAAGAACCTGTTTACACCCAAGTTAGTATCACACTGCTAAATTAGTTAGTATAATCGACTGTTCGATTTGAATTTACAAAATATAAATGCATATTATAATATCCTATAGAAATATAGTCATAACTCCTATAGTAATTTTGTCATTGAAACTTTTTGTAGGGGAGAGGGTAATCACAATTACTGTGAATTATTACTAGAATCACGTTGACCTCTTAAAATTAGAATTTAAATAAATGGATTAATGGAATTTTAATAGCTTATATAATATTACTAATATATGTTATATAAATACTAAAAAGTAGTCCACGTTGAATGGATCATCGGCATTTATTTTCTATAATACAAAATTTTGATTTGTAATAAATACAATTATCCAAAAGTTAGCATTCTAATTAAAAAGATACAATTTAATACCAATCTCTTCTTTATCTAACTGATTTGATTATGCAGGTGTGCAAGCCAAAGACATTGGCTGTGACTTCGTCAAAAAACACGAGCTACGAATCGAGCTCGCACTACGAAGATATAAATGTTACATCCAAGGAGTATGCGATGAACGGGGGCAGCGGCGTTGTAGACTGTTGTTCAGATGGTGGTGGAGGCGTTCGCCGGATCAAATACCCAAAAGTGTTGCCGGATTTCCCGGTGCAATGTGGTCCCGGTCCCGAACGTAGACTGTCACTACCTCCACCGTTAGCGGGCATACCCGAGGGGTCTGGAAAAATACCTCCACCACCGCCTCCCAGGGTGTCATCAACTCTGGGCAGGAAGAAGGATAAGACGGAAGCCATGTCCGTCGCTGGGCCGTTCAACAGAGCCCCGCAACAGGACACCATACCCGAAGAACACAAATCTCTGGTAGTGCCCTGCGTACCCAACAAGGTTTGTCCCCCGGTACAAGCAGCAACAGCTATGACGTTAACAGTCAAGAAACCTGCTGAGCCTAGGATCGTCATCAAAGCCAGTTCGGTGCAACATCACTCGCAGCACCAGCCACAGCAACTACAACAGCAACACCAGCAGAAGCAACCCAAAAGGACAAACATACCACGAGTAATACACCCGCTAAACAGCGACCGGAATAACAAAACGACACCGGCCGGATCCGAGGGTGACACGGGCACGATTAAGAGAAAAAAGAAATAAACTGCAGATGACCTTTAATTTCCTACTAAGCTACAAAAGTGTATAACGTGAACTATAAAATTGTTTGATCATATTATATTATAAAAACAATAGCGATACACAACTGTTCATCGTATTGTATATTGTATTCTGTGTAACTGTGTGTGTATGTATGTATGTACTTGTATATTATGTTCCATGCCATATATATAGTGCTAATGTAAATTGTATTTTTATTTAATTTTTTTTTTTTTATGGTATTCATAATACTGAGAAAGTTTAATTTACGCGTTACTTACCTCGGTGGCTCGGTGAAATTTTTAATATGACAATAGAAAAAAACATTTATATATGATATACTCTTAATAGTTAATGTTATATTTTTCTTTTTTATATCTATACATAATTACCAGTCTTAACGTCAGTTAAATTACAATCGAATTAGGTAACAAATATTAATATTTAAAGTAGGTAATAACGGTAATTTCCACTATCTATTGGATTAGACAAATAAAAGGTTCTTTTTATAACAGTGCTTGCGATGCGAATTTATTTCATTTCAAGCCATTCATGTTTGGTTACATTGCCTACATTTTAATCTGAATGATGAAAATTCGAATTAAAAAATAATATATAAATAAACTTACACCGTTTTTAAAGATGTCATTGAACGATTTATTACAAAAAAACATGTTAGGCGGGATAATGAAATTGGTATCAGTCTTTCATATTATTTTTTTCAAGAAACCAATGCTTGAAAGTTGAAATAAGTCTGGAAATTAATTTTTGAATTATTTGTAGTCAAATTAAATTTTTCAGAAACTAACTTATAACAGTTTGTATTGTATTTATAAGGATTTCCTAAAAATCAATTTTAGAAAAAGATTTATCTACAAATTAGAATATCCTATATAACATGAAATTAATTTATCCAAAAAATCATTATCATTGATAAATTTATAATATTAATGAATTCTACCAATCAGGTAGTTTTGAAAATAATTTTTCATCAATAATTAATGATTTAATAATAAAGCCACAGTGAAAATCATCGAAATATTGAAGATGACCATTTCAATTTAACAGAAGAATACAGAACCATGATACAGCTAGAACCAGTGGCGTAGCCAGGGGGAGGGCTGAGGGGGCTGCAGCCCCCCCGAAATGTTAATAAAATTTAAAAATTATTTCAATGGTCTACAATATTCACTCAAAAAGTCTTAAATTGTATTTTACTAATTTTAAATTGTCATCTTTATTTCGTTAGTTTTCTATAGCTTCGGCCGTGCTAATAGGTATTTAATGCACCGCTGTGTAAAAAATTGATCAGCCCCCCACCGAAAAAAAATCCTGGCTACGCCGCTGGCTAGAACCTGTATAAATTATTGAGTATTTTAACTTTTAAATTGAATACATTCTGTAAATTATATGATGTGGCAACTTAATTTGTAGGAAAGTAGGTACCTAGACACCTAGTTACTTAATTCTTTTAATTTGGTAACATGTTATTATAAAATATTATGATTTAAAACAAAACTATATTTCATGAAATATATATAGGGATGGGCAAAATATATCACTTCATACATTTAAATTACAAAATATATACCTATAGTGATATGGAAAAAAACGTTATTGAAGAATACTACGAAGTACAAAATATTTTTAACTATAAACTTATAAGGTAATGATTTTTTTTCAAAAAAAAAAAGTTTATAAATTAGGATCGATACATTATATGCTTCAAAAAATGATTGTGTATACATACAATATACATATATATATATAAAACATGATATTAAATTTGTAATTTTAAAAGTAAAAAATCATATTAATTGTATAAGTTGTTAAAATACTGTAACTTATATTTGTGTTATATTTATGAAACATGTAGTGAATTTTAGGCAGTTTCTTAGACAAGACATTTTTATTTTTCTAAGTCACTCATCTTTCAAAATTCTGTGTGGACTAACCTACATCACTACTTTGAAAACTTACAGCTTTTTAATGCCTTATAAATAGTTCAATTGCATAAACCATTATTTTGGAAGTTATAGCCATCCGAAGTTTTCGATTTTAAGTTTATATATTTATGCGCATAACACTACATTTATGTCACGTGGAGTATCTCGAGTTTGACAATCGTATAGCAGCAGGCGAAGTGAACCACTACAATATTGAATATACTTATAATGTTACTTTAACTTGGCATTGAGTTTAGCGATCGTAGCTGGCAGGTGGAACACTATACTTGTGTTACTTTAACTAAAACACTTAAAAAGGTTAAGTTTACTTGATAGGTTATTATAGTAATAACTTAAAATTTAGTAATAGTAAGAGCTATAAAATAGTGATATTGGTATAAATATAAAACGAAAACCAATAAAAATGTACAAATATATGTACAGTCTGAAATGTACAAAATAATATGATATACAGAGTGACTCACCCCCTTTTCTTTTAATAAAGCAGTTATTAAAAATCTGATTTTTAGAATCTTTAATAATATACTCGAAGACCATATTATCAAATTTTTGAGATTTTTTTCTACCACTTAAGGTGTGTCTTGTGACGATACAAACTTTTGTTTCTCAAATGAGAACCCCAATTTTTACTGTATATTATTTAGGGAATAACTTTTTTGAGGATTTTGATTCATTGAAATCAAATATGCAATCAATAATTGATAATTTTTGAGTTATTTAAGATTGTGCTAAGGTTAAAAGTATAAAACGTCCATGGTTAAGATGTCTAAGATATGTGGTCTAGGGTAGATTTGAAAATATTAGTTATTAATATTAATCTATCAACACATATATTTTGTAAAAACAACCTAAGTATCATGAATGCTAGTGACTGTAATAGTAGGTACGTATATTTTATACTTTTATTTTAAAACGATTTTTAAGGACTATTATTTTTACTACAGACATTTTAATAACTAAGAAACTACTCATTCAAATTTTTAATTAGATAGATCAAATTTAAAAAAAATATATCATTATTAAAGGGAAAAAATTGGGGTAACCATGATTTAAGCATCACCCTGTATATTATGGAACCTAAATATTGTTTACGAAATTAAGTTTAAAGGAGAAGAGGAGAGGTATTAAATTTAATACTTAGTTTTAAATAGGTTATAGGTTAAGTTTTAATAGATTTATAATGTATTTCAAACATTGTCTATGTGTACGATATGTTGTACCTAACTATATACTTACCTATGACTTTATATAGGTGTCTACCTAATTTACACTAGTAAATAACTAAGCAAAAAAAAAAAAATCAAAATTCGTTATAGGCGCTGCTCGAGGCAGTAGTGTTATGCTTATGCGCACTGCACAGGGTTTATAATTACTTATTATAAATTAAAAATGTTATAAGCTAATAAAAAAAAAATAACATTAAAAATTAAATAGTCATAAATAATTAAGTAAAACATAAATAACCATACATATTAACTCATAAAAAAATACATATATATATATATATATATATAATAATATACCTATTTAAAATACTCCCAATAAAATGTATACAATATTATACCGCGTTCTTTTAAAGTAGCCCAATTTTTTATCATTTCATTCATGTACCTACTCCTTAGCAGTCGGCTATTAAGATTTTGGTATCAGTAAACTCTTAAATTGCTAACAGCGTAAAGTCAAAGTCAATGAGAAGGAGAACAAGGAGCTCTTGCTCTTCTTATATTTTGTATTAGTTTACACTATTGCGGAGTCAACCATAATTATCAACCATAATTAATATATAACTAAATAATACTGCCGACTGCTGGGGACTGGTCTTTGAATTGTAATTTATTTTTTCTTCAGTAGTTGTAATAATGTAATGTTGTATTATTATTAACGAACAACTACAGTCAGTGGCGTATTTTTTTTTAGGGGGGGGGGGGGGGGGTGTCCTCCATGTCTTGACACCCCCCGACATTTAAAAAAAAGTCCTAATATATTGGACATTAGTGTTGTCACTTATTTTATAGTATACTATTTTTATCAAATGTAAAACTTCTTGTAAATTCCTAACATATTAATTTGTTAAACAATTAATTCAATGTCTTTTTACATTAGTAAATAATAGTAAAAATTTTGTTTTTGAGGATCAATAAATGTTGACACCCCCCGAGAAATCACCCAAAATACGCCACTGACTACAGTGCCTTGCTACGAAGAAATCTCCGACTCATAATTTATAATTACGAAAAATTCAACCAGTTGGGAGGGGGTGGGGGTAACGGTCCAGGTCGTGAGTGCAGGAGATGGACAGGTGTTATATACTGTGTCAGAGCTCAGAGTGTCACCAACTCACCAAATATATTATAAGATCGAATAATATAGTATTATTTTGGTGTCCCATTAATAATAAACAATAGGTACTATGTTTCCGTCTAAAACATAGATGGCGTTGAACTTTGTGTATCTGACAGGGAAAAAAAATTGATTTTCATTGATAAAATATTCGTTACCACCTTACCACACCATTGAACCATTCAATTTCCATCATCGAATTAAAAAAAAGCTTATACAGTGTACACTTATAACAAGGCTTATAACAGATTTAATTTAAAAATTTACTTTGAAACGACTATTTTCAGGAACAAAAGTTAGTGAATTGTTTCATGTTTGTGAAAAGTTAGTGTAGCGATCCATATCAAATAACGGCTTTTTGTTTTATTATCCATGATAATCTTTAAGCAATATGGCCGACAATTATTATGAACTGTGGTCAATGATTGTATACTGAGTGTTGATTGGTTGGTAACTATTTGTTTACATAATTCAAGTTTTAACGGTCAAATTTAGAGATTCAATATTGACTATATTTCTATTGTCAGTTTGTCACTTGCTGAATGCTGCTGTTCGATACTCATGAATTTCTGACACCGAGACCAAAGACACTCACTGCTAGTGAATTTTTAGTCTTTAGTGTCTGACGTACTAACGTCTGCAGCCTGCTGCGCTACAGTTGTCGGTCAAGTTTTAATCGTATTGTGTAAAGTGAATGTGTTAACTGTTAATGTATTAATGTAAAAAACTCATACGTAAAATTGACTTAAATTCATAACAATTGCTATAACTTCTAACTGTCATAAGTCAGTTTTAATAATAATTTCTCACGTATTTTGATTTAATAAATAGTCATTTGATTGTTTTGGAAAAAAAATTGACAATGGCAGACCATTTTCTTCAGAAAAAAAATTCTCCAAATGAAAAACCGATTGAAGTTTTCGTCAGAGTGAGGTATAAATTAAACAATATCATATACATTTCCTCAATATTTTTTTAAAATTATATATTAAATATTATGTCTAATGAGATCAAAAGTAATAATTATTTTGTAAATAATCACTCAATTTTTCTAAAAAAAAAAACTAATTTTAAATATAGGTTACAATAATCCGTTCATGTTATTTAACTCACTTATATCTTAGGTTCATGAAAATAATAAATTAATATTGAAATATAAAACTTCCGAATACTTACATGTAAAGTTGAATTTAAAAATTACTTTTTGAATATTGTTATGAAAATATGGATTTAAATCATTATCCAACAATTATTCAAATTAATTTTTGCTACTCTTTAATATACTTTCAATCACTAAATAGAACCTGGCAAAAACCAGGTGTAGTTAAATTTTTCAGGAATGAGTGAAGTATTTACCTATATGTCCTAAATGTACACAAAAAAAAACAGCAAGTAATAAAAATTAAATCAGGGAAATAGTCACTTATAGGTATACCTTAGGCAATAAATTTAATTAAATATGTATTACTATTGCAATTATTTGTAACACATTTTTGATGATAATTATAGTTTTATTATTATTAAGCAAGAATGATGGTGGGTAATTTAAATGGGAATTAAAATATATATTATATACCCACCTCATTAAATATAATATCAGCCAAGTATTGTTCAGGAGTGAATTGAGACTCCTTACTTGTTTAAATTATTAACTAAACCTGAAATACCCGATATATTATATTTAGTTATAGAACAATATTATGTAGGTAGGTATCTATGAACATTTTTGTTCTAGAAGTATTTTATAGGTACTCTACAAATTATTAATTTTGTGTTTCATATTTTAAAAGGCCTATGAATGATACAGATAAAAGTAAAGGTTTATCTGTTGTGGACGTTTCATCTAACCATAAAGAAGTAATAGTAACAGAAAAAACTGTCTTAGCTGATCGTCGTACTAAAACATTCCATTTTGATAAAGTTTTTGGACAAAATTCAAAACAAGTATTTATTCATATAACATTAATTATTTATTAACCTGCTTAATTTTTATGTTATTTCTGTTAAGGTTGATGTTTATAATGTTGTTGTATATCCATTAATTAAAGAAGTGTTGGATGGCTATAATTGTACAGTATTTGCATATGGACAAACTGGAACAGGAAAAACTTTTACCATGGAAGGTGATAGATTAAATGGACAATCGTCAATATCTTGGAATACGGTATATTATAAGTTAATTATATAAACATGCATATAATAAGTACAAATTAATTTAGAGATTTGTTTATAAAAATATATTTACCAGGCTCTTACTGCAATTTATTTAGGTAAAGTTAATATTCAAGTAAATGTAAATATTATATAAATATATTATAAACTGCTTAAGCTGAGAGTTTTTATTTTATTATGAATTATCACTTGAATAATTTGTTAAATTTAAATTTAATTTTTCTCATTAAAAAAATAAAACTTTGTTCAAATTTCACCTCAGTTATCCCCAATATACTCGACACAGCAAAAGCTGCATTGTCTACGATAATAAAGGTATAGGTTGAGAACCTGTGACCATCTGGTCGGTTACTGGTACTCAGGAGCGACTTTACATGTTCTGAACTATAAGTTGATTGTATGTAAATTGCTCCAACATTAACTATTATACACTATTAAGAAGACGCCACACCCGCATGTGTTGTCTCCGTCGTACAAGTGCGTAGTATAC
Source organism: Diuraphis noxia (assembly GCF_037042655.1). NCBI lineage: Eukaryota > Metazoa > Arthropoda > Insecta > Hemiptera > Aphididae > Diuraphis > Diuraphis noxia. The sequence goes on from NW_028301712.1 coordinate 54,962,209, forward strand.
CAAATTTTACACTCAGAAGATCATGTTTATCTCCGTTAATTTAAAATTTAGAGTGAATTGACCTATTATAAAAATTAACGGAGATAAACGTGATCTGAGCGTAAAATTTGCTATGCAACGCACTTGTACGTCGGAGACAATACATGCGGGTGTGGCGTCCTCTTAAAGGTGTGTAAGATAAAAACCGCAACATATGACGGTTCAACACCCTCTTAATAAAAGTATCAATGCACAATTCTTATTTTTAATTAATGTACAATTTTTGTTACAATATTATTTCAGGATCCAATTTCAGGGATTATTCCACGAGCTTTAAGTCATATGTTTGATGAACTTAGACTCTTACAAGTTGAACATACTGTTAGAGCATCATTTTTAGAACTATATAATGAAGACATTTTTGATCTTCTTTCTTGTTCAGAAGAACCATCTAATAAATCACTTAGGTAAAAAAAAAAAAACTATTTTTAAATGTAAAAAATGTATTCAACTATGTATATATTAATCACATTTTAATACAGGATTTTTGAAGAAAAAAAAGGTTCTGTAATTGTACGTGGTTTAGAAGAAGTTATTGTCAGTAACAAAAATGAAGTCTATAAGTTACTAGAAAAGGGATCAAAAAGACGACAAACAGCTGCAACATTAATGAATGCTCAATCTAGGTAAAATAATATATAACTTTATTAATACTTTCTGCATTTTGCAATTTTACTTTGCTTATGATTATATTATTTTTTAGTCGCTCGCATACTATATTTACTATAACAGTTCATATCAAAGAGTCAACTATTGAGAATGAAGATATTGTTAGAGTTGGAAAGTTGAACCTTGTAGACTTGGCTGGTAGTGAAAATATTGGACGATCTGGTGCAATTGATAGACGAGCTTGTGAAGCTGGTAATATTAATAAATCTTTACTTACACTTGGTCGTTGTATTACATCACTTGTGGAACAAACCCCTCATGTTCCATACAGGTAAACAAATTTAGTTAGAATTGTTGATTACAAATTCAGTTTTAATTTTTTTTTATAGAGAATCAAAACTTACTCGTCTATTGCAAGATTCTTTGGGAGGTAAAACTAAAACGTCTATTATTGCTACTATATCCCCATCACATTGCAATTTGGAAGAAACTATGAGCACATTGGATTATGCTTCTAGGGCTAAGAGCATAAAAAATAAGCCAGAAGTAAATCAGAAATTTACAAAAAAAGCACTAATCCGGGTATATATATATATATATATTTGCTAACTACAAATTAAAATATTTAACTAATTAATTGAAATAATTAATTATTGTAGGAGTATACTGATGAAATAGAAAAACTTAAACGAGATTTAGTCGCTACTAGAGATAAAAATGGTGTTTATGTAGCTGAAGAAAATTACAATGATATGGTGTTGAGATTAGAAAAAAATGAAGCAGACATCTGTGAAAAAATTGCTACAATTCGAGCTGTTAATGAAGAATTAAATAAAAAAGAAGTATGTTTCTAATTTTTTATTTTTAAAGGAAATTAGCCAATACTCAATTTATAAAAAATTCAAGTTTAGTTCAAGTTCTCTAGTCTAGTACATTTTTACTACACACCTAACCTTTATTGAGTACTTGACTTTTCTCTACTGTTATATTATTTTCATTTAATTATTACATTTTTACTGTATCTATTAAATTATTAAACTTATATAGTAATATGTATACTATGTGTAGAACCCTGCAATTTCAGTGTACTCGACACTTTACAAGTTAGGTTAAGTATTCAAGTACTTGACTTTAAAAAATTATTATTTTTACCTAAATTTTGTCATTTTATTATATTACAAGGGCTTATAGGTAGTTTCAAAAATTTTATTTACTACTCTGGTTTTATATTTGAAGGAGATTATGAGGGAATTAAAAGTTGATTTGATACGAACGATGGATGAACGCGATAGAAGAGACAGTCTTATTGTTAAACTTGATGAAGAAGCAACAAACTTAAGGTCCTTGGCTGAAACTTATGAAAATGACATGAAATTACTTCATGATAAAATAGAACGCACTATGTGAGTTAAATTTGATATTTTAAATTGATTTATTGATTTAATGCATATTAAAATTATCTAGTGATGTCGAAAAAACAAATGAATCCGCCATTGAAAAGTTGAGGAATCGAGTCATGGAAACAAATACTTCATTTTCAAATACTTTAATGATATTTGAAAACAAAAATAGAGAATATTTAGATACACAAGATAAACTCAATGGTAACATTTTTTTTAAGAGTTATATTAAATTTACTTTAAACAATCGTTTATTTTAGACGACATGCTTAATCAAAATACTTCAATCAATAATAGTCTAAAAGTAGTTATGAATAAGATGAATAATAATAATGATGCAACCGTGAATATTTTCACCAATATGAAAAAACAAGTAATTTCGTTGTAAAATTATTTAATAGAAAATTATTTTTCCTGATGTTCAACATTACTTTTATTTAGATAATGGACATATTGAATCATGGAGAAAATGAAAAAAGTAAAATTGACCAAACAATACTTAATTTGCTAAAGGAAATGGAACTTTTAGAATTTAATATAATGGAAAAATCAGAAACAATAATTAATGTTTCTAAATCTATGGATTTATATCATGATGCGATTTCAAATCATATTAATGAGGTACTTAATAATAAGTTAATCCCAAATTTTTAATTTAAAATATTTTACAAATGTTTAAGACTCAGTTTAGGTGAATACATTGTTCAAAATTAAGGAAGAATATATAAATTTATTTTCAAAACTAGTTAAATTTTTTATTGTTAAATTGTAAATTCTCTAATTTGATATAATTAGTAAATATATTGTTTTTTTCCAGACAAAATCTTACAATAAAAATATAAATGATGTACTGTGTGAAATTAAGTATCGTTTGGCTACTCAAGAGGCTTTTAATAAATCCATTGAAAACCTTTATATTAACCGTTTGAAAAAATGCTATGAATCAATGGATATTGAAAAACAAGAAACATTAAAAGTAAAGTTGTTATACTTAAATAAAAATAATAAATGTATACTGTTAGCGACCATTTTATTAAGTTGTAAGGCCGTGGAGGCACAGTGTGTCCCGAACTGGTCACACTGCGCCCCGGGCCAGTTGTTACGGTAGGCACGGTGCAGCGGCCCTGTGGCGGCTCGAACTAGTTTTGTGTTAACTCTCGCAAGAGACCGGTGTCGCCGTTATCGAGCCGTGTACTCCCGTGCGACCGTGGCGGCGTGGCCTACCACAACGTATATTTTGATAATTTAATGTTATATTTCACGGTTTAATCGTTTTAGTTTTACTGTTGTGTCAGTGTGACATTATTATTTAATCTGTTAACCGTTAATATACCAGCCGCTAGGCCTATTACTTTCGTTATACCTTGTAGTTTAAATTTATTAAACTAGTCCTGATCCGTAATCCTTTAGATTAAAAGTTTCGCTAACAATACTAACTATTTATAATATATGTTATTTCTTTAGAAAATTCAAAAGATTAAGGATCAGTTTATTAACTATAGTTTACAATGCCAACAATTCAACACTCAATTCTTAGAAAATATTCAAAATGCTGAAGAGACAAAAGCATATGATGAAATACATTTAGAATTCAACACTCAAAATAATGAATTATCAGAAATGTTCACAAACCAAGATAAAGGAATTAAAGATTTGGTACCATGTTTACAAACATTGGAAAGAATACATTTACAAAATTCTAATTTACTCGAACCAATTGAACGGCATACAAATGAGGTAATTTAATATATTAATAATTCGAGTTTTTGGATTTTTTTTAACTATCTATATTGTGAAAAATTTTGTTTCTCTAAAGAGTCGTGTAACAATGAATACCATAATTGATGGCGCTCAATTAAAAACATTATCAGAGAAGTGTGGTAATAACAAGGATGAACTTACAATAATTTCAACTTTAATAAATAAAGAATTAAATCATTTGACTCAAGAAATAAAAACTCATATAGAAACTGCTGATGATAACATTATTGTAATATATTTAAATACTATATTTTTAAAGGAAACAATTTTATTAATTTTTGAATTTTAATAATAGAAGACAACTAACAGTGTATCCGAAACCCTTCAGGATGCTAAAAAAACAATGGATAATTTTGAAAATATTTCAAAAGAGTTCCATGCAAATTTTTCAGTTCTCAGGGAAAAACAGGATGATAGTTTGAGTACAGGCAGCTTATGTGTTAAAGAAGAATTTTTCAGACAAGAAACAAATATAAATATGTTTTTGAATGAATCTAAACAATGTACACCATTAGGTATGATTTTCAAATGAAAAATTATTTATTATATACAACTATATTTTAAATGTTTTATAATAGGATATACACCAAAAAGAAAACAATTTGACACTCCAGATTTTGTTAACACAACATTGAGACGAGATATTATTCAAAAATATTTAGTTGATATCAGCGAATCGGTAATAAATTCCACCCCTTCATCTATAAGTTCTAGCACACAATCCTTAAACGGATCTGAATCCAATTTACCATCTAAAGAAAATAGCCCTAAGGTTTTAAAGGTAAACATATAATAATTAATAACTTCTTTTAAGTGTTATCAATTGAGTATAATATACACTCTGTTTTATATTTTTAGAATTCAAACCTGAATTTATATATTTAATATTGCAATATTTATGTTTCAGAAACATGAAAAGAAAAAAGGAATCCAGAATATCAGAAAAACTAACAAAATATTATCAGAACGAAATTAAATTTTGACTAGGGTCTTGGTAAAATCATTTATTAAAATAATATTTGAGATAACATTTTCACCGATAAAAATTAAATTGTAATTTACATTTTTATACTTTAGTGTTATAATTTTTAAGTAATTTTTGCTATTGCTTTTTACTCAAGATACAATTTTGATTTTTTTCTGCATTATGTATTTACTTTTTGTTAAAAAAAAATTATACTTATTTTGTTCAAAAAATGTATACTTTTTGTCATTATGTATTGTATACAAATACATAATGGACTTGGTTTGTTGCTATATTTATTGATATAATAATATGAAGAAAAAACTATTTTTTGATTACTATTTTATGATGTTTTCATATTAAATTGTTAATTTAGCCTAGTTATCTGAAATTTTTTATTTATAGAAACAATGATTAAAAAATGTTTTGATATTAGTTATTTTTGCTTTGTTAATCATAAATACCTTAACACTTTAAAACCTTGATTTGTATGCAATTTCATCAATTTTACAAAAAGATGCTAGCCAATGTGAGTCTATACTAAGTTCTAGTCTACAGATCAACTCCCCCCCTTTCGACCACATTATTAACATCATAACTTTGTTATAAGTAAATAATATATAAATATAATATAATATTGTGGGTTGGCGGGGGTAAATACTTAAATACAATGTTACATTATTAAAAATATAGGTTTAGTCCCAACTATACACCAATTTTTAAACTATTACAGTAATTGATTTAGTATAAAATTGTATGATGATAATGTACTTTAACTATTTTTACTCAGGTTATATTAATAAAATAAAAATGTATAATAAACAATATATTTCATTTTTTTTTTATTTATGGGGTAAGTTTTTCATAGATTAAAGTTCTATTTCAATAGACAATAATCATATATGTATAAATATACATTTATGTGAAACAATTTCTGTACAAAATTTTTACTTTAATTACCACCCCACCAAAGATACCATTTGAGTTTGTTTACCCTCATGCCTAACCTAAATATAGTCTAGTGCATTTACGACAATGCCGAAAAAAAAATGAAAATATGAGGTGTCTATGTTGACCCGTTCACCGGTAGATTTTCGTAAATACGCGCGCCAACTCCCGATCCAATTGCATTTGGGAAACCCTTGACAAAAACACGCCCATCCGAAGTGTAATATAAAATAAACCGACCACAACATTGACAACAACCCAATGTTGGTGGTGCGAATTTTTTTTGCGATTGGGAGTTATCTGATATTTCTTTGTTGTTTTTATTTAATTCCGTGGTACGATTAATTAATTTCGAAAACCGTGAAATGGAAACCGATGCGCACATGATGTCACAACAGTATGCACAAGCTCCTCAGCCGACACAAATACAACACCCGCCAGCTCCTCAACCAAGTACGTTCTATTGCCTGTAATTGGTCTAGTCCGTTCTGTCCGAGGTGTTGATTATCGTCGTTAATGACTTCGGTGTTCGACTTGATAGGACTAGAATGTACCTACACGATGGCCCGTGGGACGCGATCGTGGATTGTTGTGTGCACAGTTGCTAGGTGGGGGGCGTAATGTTTACGAACCATCATCTGTCCGTGTTGGTCAATGGTCTGAACTCTGGACCCTTGGAGGTATCGCAGACAAACGGGTCTGTGTCCTGTGATCTGTAGGAATTAATCATGGGTCAAAATATTTACAATTTTATTTAAAATACCAACCTCTAAAATTTTGAGTTTGTATTTTTAATACGAACGAATAACAATATAAAAAATTTTAAAATACCTATCTATCGCTGAAATTATTATAAAATATTAAATCCCTTGTGGAGTTATGCATCCGAAGACCGTAGACCAACTGTGACAAAGGGTTTGCAGTCCCTGTAATGGTTTGTCATTTTCACTTTTCTGCTGTAAAATAACTACACCAAAATATATTTAAAAATGAATGTTTTTTATGAATTTAAATCACTCCTTAATAGTTAGTAGTTCTTTTTTTTCATCTTAGTACCTAGTTTATTTCTTTAATTTAAGCCAGAGAAATGCAACAAACCAGTGCACCGACGTCAGCTGATGCCTGTTTGAGTATAGTACACAGTTTGATGTGCCATCGACAGGGATGGGAAAGCGAAGGATTTGCCAAACGAGCTATTGAATCACTAGTTAAAAAGTTAAAGGTAACTATTTAATGGAAAATTAAAATTAAGTTTTGCTAGGTATACCTGAGTTGCCTAATGTAAATTATTAATTTTAGTAGATGAGATCTTATCTAGATATCTATGCTATTATGATAAAATTCACTACGATATATTTCTATAATTGAATAGCTTATAAGTAATTAATGTTATACTAATTACTTAGGAAAAAAGGGATGAATTAGATAGTCTTATTCTGGCTATAACCACAAATGGTTCACATCCGAGTAAATGTGTTACAATTCAAAGAACATTAGATGGACGGTTACAGGTGAGTTATTACTGATTATATTTAGATTATTAGTATATTAGTACTATTAATAGGATGCTACATAACCATTTGTTGTTTCCGTCTTTCAAGTGCATAACATAGCAAATGTACGCTCAGTAGATCACGTTTAGCTCCGTTAGCTTAAAAATTAAAGTGAATCGAAATATTATGAAATTTGATGTTAAGAAAATCACAGTACAATAGTTCGATTTTTTAGCAAGTTATTTGTATATGGAAAAGAGTAAATTAAAAATATTCATAACTCACTTAAAAACTAAGTTATCGTAAAAAACTCATTTATAAACAATGATAATGTTCTTACCATCCAGTTTCATAATAGGTCAATTAAGTCTAATTTTTAAACTAACTGAATAAACGTAATCTACTAAGAGCAAATTAGCTATGTTACGCACTTGTAAGATGGAGACAACTAATATATGTGTAGCGCCCTCTTAATATTTGAGAATTTTACTTATTTAATGGAATCGTTCATTGTTATAAGCAAAAATTAAATGTACTCAAGTACATGCATGTTGATATTTGAATGTTCTAAATATTAGTTCAGAAATTAAATATTTCATACATTAATTAAGTATCTTTTACACAAATAGTAATTATTATTTATAATCTAAATTTTATTTTGGTATAGGTAGCTGGACGTAAAGGTTTTCCGCATGTAATATACGCAAGAATCTGGCGATGGCCAGATTTACATAAGAATGAACTCAAACACTTAAAGTACTGCCAATATGCTTTTGACTTAAAATGTGATAATGTGTGTGTTAATCCATATCATTATGAACGAGTTGTATCACCAGGCATAGGTAATTAATAATTATTTACTTATTGCTATGATTATTTACTAAGTCTAGTAACTGTTTAGATTTAAGTGGTCTAACATTACAAAGTGGTACATCTACTAATGGTTCTGGCCGAATAATTGGCCTAAGAGATGAGTATACAGCTGGTGGGGGAGGAATGTCTCCCTCGCCACCTGGTTCTAGTCAAGTTAGTAGTTCTAATATGGACAGTGATGTATCTGGAAATAGCCCGGCTGTGACTGTACAACATCACTTACCTCCTTTATATCATCAACAAAATCCAGCCACTGATGTATCTCAACAATCAACTGTCCCTCAAGCTGCTGGTAAGAATTAACTATGAGAATATATTTAAATTCATAAAATATAAATTGCATGGTATTGAAAGGTTAATATTTTCTATATTTCCAAATATTAAGTATTGAAATGAATTATTTTATGTTTTAGAATTTTTTATTGTTTTGCATGTGTAGTTATTAGTAGAATATAATTATTTGTAGGAGATATTGGTATGTTTCGGCCTACATTACAGCAGCCACAACGTCCTAGTCATCAAATTGGTATTAATTCTCAAGTACAGGTTAAGACTGAACCGTGTAACAATTGGATGCCTGGTACTCCATCACATATACCCCCCAATAGTAAGTTGCTTTACTAATAGTAAGTTTACTTGAGTTCTGAAATATAATAAAAATAAATATTTTGTTAAATTAAATCATGAAATTCAGCTAATTATTTATTATTATTATAAGATTTAAGTTACAATTTTGGGCATACTTTAAAATGGTTGTATATTTATCATTTACATTGACTTGAGTTTAAAATCAATATGAAATAGTATAAATAATCTATTTGTGCTTTAATCTTAGTGTCATCACTTAATTCATATTTTAAAAAACAATTCATTAGTAAAGCCAACCCTTCAAGTATATTCTTAGGAATTATTTAACAATTGTGAATGTTGGCAATGACATAAAAATGAATACCACTAAAATGTTCCCCTAATTAATTGCTTTTAGTGTTTTTTATATCTGTTTTTATTTATTTATAATATATCATCAATAAAATTAAGTTTTCAGTTTAAAATTCAAAATATATTTTAATTAAGAAAATATTAGCTGCATTATTCCTTAGTAATTGTTACTTGATCATTTTATTTTTAATCAATTAATATTGTTTAATACATTTTCATTAACTTCAAAATGAAATGAAAAATATTTTTTCTGAAGGTTTTTAATTCATATTTTCTTATTTGCTTACATTGTTTATCATGTTGAATGTTTTGTATTATTATTTATTTTATTTTTTATTTTTATAGTTGTTTGTAAATACCATTAAAACTTAGTTTAAATGTATAACAAAGCTTTTGAATATTTTACGTATCTGTATAGTATAGAAAATACATGGCTATTAAACTACACTTATTAGTTAAATTGTATACTTTTGTATCTAGTAAAAGGTAGATCAGTTAAAAAATAATTGTTGCTAATTTTATAAACAATTACTAATTTATAACCTTTTTTATTACAGGACCACCAAACATGCCATTACAAAATCCTAGTATGTTCCCGGGACAAGAGGAAGAAAATTTATGTAATTATATTATTCTTTAATAAAGGTATTTTCAATCAATTGATTAATATTTTTATTGAATTTACAGTACCTAGTCAAACAATGACACCTCATGATTATCAAGGACCTACGACCCCGATGCCTGGTACAACAACAGTTAATCGACCAGTACAAAGCACACTTACTTATACACATTCAATGCAACCACCACATCCAACATTTTGTAAGTAAATTTAATATCTATGGTTTTAGAGTGATATTTTATTTAAATATATCTTATAATGTAATTATATTGTTCTTATAGGGGGAGTGTCTGAAATGGGATTGAGTGGTTTATTATCATCTCAGCCAGCTCCTGAATATTGGTGTTCAATTGCTTACTTTGAATTAGATACTCAAGTTGGAGAAACATTCAAGGTTACATCTACTTGCCCTCATGTTACTGTTGATGGTTATGTCGATCCTTCTGGCAGTAATCGATTTTGTTTGGGAGCCCTTAGTAATGTTCATAGGACAGAACAAAGTGAAAAAGCTAGGTAATTATAAGCAACAATATTAATTTTTAGCGTGAGCTCGTGATTTACAATATAAGTCAATTTTAGTTAGTTTTAATAAATAATGGTCTTTACAGATTGCATATTGGGAAAGGTATCCAACTAGATCTGATAGGAGAAGGAGATGTTTGGTTAAAATGTCAGAGTGATCATTCAGTTTTTGTGCAGTCGTATTACTTAGATAGAGAAGCTGGCCGAGCACCTGGAGATGCTGTCCATAAAATTTATCCTCATGCATACATTAAAGTATGTTAAGTACATTTTGATAACTGAAATATGATAAATAATTTTTTTATTGATATAATACATGTTTTAAATTATTTAGGTTTTTGATCTTAGACAGTGTTATAGGCAAATGCATCAACAAGCCGAAACTGCTCAAAATGCAGCTGCTGCACAAGCAGCTGCCGTCGCAGGACACCTAGCAGGACCACATAGTGTGGGAGGTATTGCTCCAGCTATAAGTATGTGATTCTGTTAATCACTAATTAATTACATTTAATCATAGAATTTAACCTTACATTTTTAAATTTTATTTAAGGCTTGAGTGCTGCTGCAGGTATTGGAGTAGACGATTTAAGAAGATTGTGCATATTAAGATTAAGTTTTGTAAAAGGTTGGGGTCCCGACTATCGACGAAGTAGCATTAAAGAGACTCCATGCTGGATAGAAGTATGTTATCCTACAACATTCATATTAAATTTAGTGTTACAAAATAATAATATAACAAAGAACTTAAATTTGCTTTTACAATCATTATAAGGTTCATTTACACCGAGCATTACAACTTTTGGATGAAGTGTTACACTCAATGCAAATAGATGGTCCATCAAGAGCTTGACTTAACCAGAAACTCAAATTGTTCAAACGTAGTAACTAATAAGTTATGTTAAGAAAAAATGGTTACATGTTTGGTAAAACTACATTAATTTTTCATGTCTTAGTGTTTATCAAACATAACAATATGTTTTATTACTAAGGGCCTTGGTAAAAATTGTTTAGTTTTTCCTGTATACATTTATTTTGTTTTTAAATTTAACACAATAACTGTTAATAATCAAACAAATCCTAAATTTTTTTAAATTATTCAAATATTTAAGGTTAAATTTAACATCTATCTTAAGTTTAAAGGAACAGGTTTCCATTATTATGAGTTACTGACTATATATTTATTTACCTACTACATGATTTTGAGCCATTGTTTTATTTTTATTTATTTTATTTCACTAAAAAGCAAGTATATAGATATTTTATACTTGTATTTAAATACTCAATCCTATGTTGCTTGTTTCATTTATAGAAACCAGTATTTATGACTTAAAAAGTTAAATATATTTAAAAAGAAAGTCATTTTTAGATTTATTATTTGAAAATATTTCTTAACCCCTCAAAATAAAATGTATGCTCTATAAATTTAAGGCATTTAATTTAACCTAATTTCTCAACTACCTCAATCCCCTTTATTATATATTTATATATAAATAATAAATTAATAGTTTAGACTTGTAGTAATGTACTGTCAATTGTTCCCCATTTTTTATTTCTTTAAACATATTTAGATAAATAAACTTAAAATTTTAAAATTCACTTAGTGTCTATAAATACTTTTTTTCATCAAAAATATCTTAAGTTATGATTGTATAATAATTTTAAGCAAAATAAAATTAGTTGTCTTTAGTATGTCTCCAATTTTTCATTCATATAAACTTCACATTTTTTGTTTGATTGGTAGCCTTGCAAATTTCTTATGATTTCATACAAAAACCAAATCAGCTTAAAATATTTCCCAAAAATACTTAAAATGTTTTTAAAATATTGATTATTTGAGAAGAAAATATGATTACCAGTTGTACAATAAAATATATTTCCTGTATTTTGCTTTATGAAATATACCTTTTATTAGATAAAATCAAATTTTAAAAATAACTATCGAATAGTAGATAAACAAAAAATAGTGAGTTTTAAGCAGGGCTATGTTAAGAATAAAATGATTTAAAATAATTTATTTTGACGAAGCACGGGTTTTAAAATATTATACGAGTTTTCAGAAATACAAAAAATGTATCTATTTTTAAAGAAATAAAAATATTGAGCAGGACTTACAGTTTAAATTCAATATTTATATAATGTACTTATTTATATTTTAAAATGTATGTCTGTATTTATAATCATTGACAATTAAGAAAAAATTGAAACTAATGTATGTTGTGTAAAACATGAATTGTTTATTATTTAATATCAAGTGTTCAAACATTTAAATGTTAATATTACTCTACATATAATTATAAAAAAACATGCTGTGTATAGTTTATTGTGTACTTATTATAATAATTTTATTGTACACTTAAAATAATGTAAAAGTTGAATATTTTTAAATTTTTTTTTCTACTGATACGGTTACCAAAACATTTATTTCTGCAGAAAATTATTTTTCAATATGTAAATTGTAATATGTTTTTATATTTATGCGGAAGTCTATTTTTATTGTTTTTGCACTTTTTATTTTACAATTTTGTTAAGCTCTACAATAGATAATTGATTATAATATATTATATAAATATGCATAATATCCTGTATTCAAAAGTATACTTTTTATATTAATGTGATAATTGGTATTATTTTCATTAACGATCCAATACTTATAAAATAAAAAAATGTAGTATAGATTATTTACAACAAAGATTCATAATAAAAATAATTTTATAGTAATATATTGACCTTTATATATACAACACATTATCAATTCTATCAAAAGCTCCAATAGTTGTCTATGCCTGTGACAATTTCCATAGGTAAATAAACAGTTGAAGTATTTTTTATTATTACTTATTTGTAGGTCCATAAACCTCAAAATAATTATTTCGAGTGTTGCATAAGACGTTGACAACTCAGAATTCTATCATAAATCTAGTTTTCATTTAGAGAATTTGACAGTTAATCATCCAAGATAGCAAGATACAACATAATAACTGTTGGTAGCTGTATAATTTTTTTCCAATAATGTTGCCATTTGTCCTCTCAATATCATAATATCAACATAACATTTTTCTATTCTTCTTATACCTAAAAAAAATGTTTTTCCCCTTATATTTTTCTGATATGATTAGTAAAAAAATTTAAATAGACTAGTACTATACTGTCTTTTGCAGATAGCCTACTGGACCACATGCTAAAATGTTCATTAATGAATCTGAGAATCAGCTATTATAAAGAATGACTATATCCATCTACCTATTTCTTGTCAAGTGGATCATGCATAGTTTCTTTTAAAAATTATTCACATTTTTCATAAATATAACCTTTACAAAACTTTTTGGTAACATCTAAATAATTTAATTGTGATTAAGAAATAAAAGTTAGCAGATCGCTTGTGTGACTGAGTAATTATTTTTTTAGCCAATGTTCTTCAGCATAATTTTCCTGAGCTTGTAAATGGGCAAACAATAAAAATAAATGAAATTCTCCTAAAAGACTTTACTATGCACATATTTAACTTAGACTTTATAAACTTTTATTTACATGTAAGTAAATCTTCATTTATGCATATGGCACTATATGTTAGACATATTGTGATAGTATTTACATCCTTTTTTTAAAGTAGTCGTTGAAGTGCCTATATCCCATATCATGATCTTCCAATTTGTACCCAACACTTTTTTGTTATATCCACAACTTTTTATTTGTTTGATTGATACCAGTATGACGATCAATGCAAAAAATACTTCATCTACAATTATAATTTATATCAATTTGTCAAACTTGAGGTAATATAGTGTGTATACTTGAATGGTTTAATTCAATATTAATCCTATTTTTTATTTTTTCGTACAAAATTGTTGAAATAAGTAATTTGTTTTAAATAATTTATAGCTATATGATAAACTAAATTATATTTAAATTCTGATTTGAATTTCATATTTCTATACTGGACAATGGTCATCGAGTGTGCCAGGATAATATAACATACTTGTGGACAATACACCGTAACACGCTTTTACATAAATTATGTAATATAAATGTTTAAATTTTAAATACTTAAATTAGGTACCAATATATGATTACATGCCTAGCTAGGTATTATTTTTGTAATAAATAGGTATTCAAATTTATTTTAGTAAAACATTTTATCCCTCAGTTTACGTGTTAAGGTATATATAATTTTGGTAACATATTTTGCATTTATGATATTAATAAGTTTTTATAATTTAATGAAATTTGTAAAGAGGGGGGTTCACAGCCCGTCTTGTAAGTTAAAGGTTAGTTATAGTTAGTTTAGGTTTATTTTTCAAGTACTTATATGAACTTGAGAGATAAGACAAAATTGTTGAGAGTATTTTTGTCGTGGGGAAAACTAGCTTGGCGTGTTGCATTATTATAGTTCACGAACATGAGGTAGTGTTGAATGAGAGTTTAGTATAGTAACTTTGAAATGTGGTTGAATTCCAAGCAGCTGATTGGATAGATTTTGAACGGCATCGTAGGTATCGTTCGGTGTATTTAGCCAAGTAGTTAGGTTTATTTTTTTGTTCTATTATTTTACGAAACTTAACTCAGTTCGAATATAGAACTATGTTTTAGACATGTTTTACTGGACGTGAAGAGGAAAGAGCATCCAAAGAAACGACTGGAGTATGGTCAGAACTTGGGTGTAATATTGTAGCACAATTTTTGTAAAGTTATTAAAGTTGGGATTGTTGTCACGAAAATTTTTAAAATATCTGGACGCTTTCTGGTAGAAGTTTATAGCCAATAGGGGTCGTATTTGGGGGTTCAGGATAGTGAGATAAGGACATAAGGCTGCTGTTAATTGTTTGAAATTAAGAGCGACGAACGCCCATTTGGATTTGTTGTGTGGCAGCCCCAATATCGGTTTTTGACATTTAGATCACCACCTAAAGAATTGATAAAGGACTCAAATAATTTATTTAATTTTGTATATGTTATTTTATATTTAAAAGGACAATACACAGCTGCAATGGTGATTAGCACTTGGATTAGGTTAACCGTTAATATTGTCGCTGCTAGCAGAAGGTCATTATTATTTACAGAAACTGGATAAATATTGGAGCGATGATCTGATAATTATTACGACACCACCGTGGGTGATATTATTGGGACGGCGTGAAGAAAATGAGAACGAACATTTCGTATTGGCAATTGGATGTAAAATGTATTCCGAAGATATCAAATGTTATATCGATTCTTTTTTCAATTTATAATCGTAATTAATTCATATTCGTGGTTGGTTAAACCGTTGGGATTCCAAAGTACAGTATGTCCTTAGCTACACAGGATTGTAGGTGGTAAATGTACTTTTGGCGAGGACAGTGATGAAGTGTAATAGTAAAAGATTATACAACGCTTTAAATTATGTTTGAAAATTGGTCGGAAAAGAGTAATCTGAGATTTTGGCCTGATGCAATGTAATAAACGGGGAGTTTATAATTCGTTTTTGAATTAAACGAAGAATAATCAATAAAAGACAATCAATTTTGTCAAAAACTGGTTTCGCGTAAAAATTCCAATCAATCTATAATGTTAATAACCCAATTATTAAAAAAGCAATGGTATATTTTTTTAATCCTCCTTAGTGTTAGCTGGTTAGACTAGATTCACTTTTTACGGAAAAGGCATTAAAAGTTGATAAAGTTGCAAAACGTGATGAACTGATGATACGAAAATAAAAATAAATTTTATCTAAATTAAATAATTAAAACATTTACTTTATATGAGTAGATCACGAATTGAGGTAGGTTTTTTTTTAAATAAAATAATGTTAAATGAAAATTTACAATCTATAATATAATATGTATATGTTTGCTTTAATCTATAATAAATAACACTGAATACCTCAAAGCTTATAAGAACATATTAATATAATATGACATTTTTCATATTATTAAAATATATTTCCATAAAACCCGTATACAAGGGGGTAGTGGTTAGGGGTTTAACTCCCCTCCCCACCCAAAATTAAAATAAGTTATATATTTATAATATAACAAAGGCTAACAACACACTTTATGTATATTATTGTACAACTAAATTTATTAAAATATTAAATATATTTTAACCTCCCCCGAAAATTGATCACGGATACATGCTTGATTTCCACGTAGTTTGCGGTAGTGATATTTTAAAAAATATTTTTCTGGTACAGTTGAAAATCATTGAAAAAAAAAACAAAAATGTATCGCTTACAATTTATAAACATGCATTATATACCTAGTGCTTTTACTATTTATTTTGTATTATCGTAATCAATTATTTTACTTTTTTGAATGGCGAGTTAATATTATTTCATTTTTAACTTCGTATTCTCTTGCAGAATATGTGCTGAGAATTTCAACTAAAATCGAGTTTAGAACAAGTGTGATGTGGTCAAGTACTTAACACTAGAAACTAGAATAATTGAAGCTGTGGATTGACATTTTGCGAGGTATCACTGCTGCCCTACAATATCGTATATTTTGATATCACCTAACTCCTATCAGATTTGTTGGTGAGTACTTAGGTAGCTACTGGTACTACACTACTACACTGCAACAGTTATACGGTTCAGTAGGAACTTTTCGTAAACGTATATTTTTTGTACATAAATATTTAATCATTAAACAGTAATAATATTATAGTAATAAATACACTTTCTGTATACAAGGGGTCATAAGTCTTGTTATTTACTAACCATTATAGAATAAAGGAAAATGTAGTTGGACTTAAATCATTTATTGTGTTGGATTCCAGCCATCGTTCAGATCTGAACATATGTTACCATTTGTTTTCTGTATAGAAATTATACTCCAAAGTTTGGAAAATGGATTTAAAACAATTATTTTTGACACGATCACATGATGGGTACCTAGGCAAGGAGGATAATGTAAGTAATTTCATGTATTATGTGTGATTATTATACTTTTTGTTTTGTATCATAAAATAGAATAAAGTAGTTGTATACAAGTTGTTGTACAATAGAATAGGTAATAGGTATATTACCATTACCTAATTGATTTATGAAACTTATTTTTTAAATGTATACTTTTTGAGTTAATTTTGTAATTTTTTTAATTATTATTTGTTCAGGAATTTTTGCACTTAAATTAATTTAACATCATTAAATTTATATTATTTTTGAATACTTAGTTATGTTATGTTTAGCAGGTCCGAATTGAAACAGCTCTAGAAACTGAAGACGAAGAAGACAATGATCTTATTAATGAAGAATTGAAAAATGCATTAGCTTTAGATAATTTGAAAGAATGGGGCAACAACATTAAACTCACCAAAGGAAAACCATTTTCTGGTTTGACTCCTTCTATGTGGCCAGAGGATATTGTTGTTGGCTATACTCAATATGACAATACATCTCCACCAAGTCATCAATGGTAACTCTTCATCAGTTATATAAACTTAAAATAACTACATGAGAAAATTTAAAAGAGAATTATTATTTAAGTTCAATTACCTAGTTCATATTTATCATTTCACTTAATAAATTTATGTTACTAAATGTATTGAAATAATAGTTATATTATTAGTTAAATAACCCGAAATATAAAAATCAAATAACTTCAGTAATATTTATTTAAATACCAAACTTATGGTTGTCTTTAAAAAAAGATAAATTGTCTCACAGGTCACAGCTCAAATTTTAATTTCTGAGCGTAGAAATGGGTATTTTGATTTTATAATGAATCACCTTTTTTCGGTCTTTCATCAACTTCTTGGAAGTATAAATATTTTGATTTTCAACTTAGTGTGGTTTCTAATAGTAAATTTGTTCTTGTTAGTATTTTTTTTTTTATGGGGAGGGGGAGAAAGTCCAAAGTTCCAAATATTGTTTCTAATTACCTGATAAAACAAAATAAAATTAATGACCAACTGGTTAATTGATAAAATCAATTTTGTATTTTGGTGTAGTTCAAAAACTAATAACTTTTTATATTTGAAATTTTCATCGGTGGACGAAGCTGTGACGGGTCAGCTAGTTTTTTTTTTTTTTGAATGATACATTTTTGAACAGTTTTTGAGCTATTGACAGATGTTTTTAATTTCTATTATAAAATATTTATAATATGTATTAAATATGTTAATACATTTTAAGGTTTGATGAATTTGGTTTTCGTGTTGAAAATCACAATGATTTTTCAAAGGAATGCATATTAGCAGATGATATATACGAAGATCCTCAACACAGGTACTACTTACTAAACCAATATATTATATATAATTCAACCATGGTCTCTATAGATGTATTTTAGCTATTGAGAGTTAGCCATTGGTTCTTTTGTGATTTTAAAATTAAAAATCGGTACTTTTCAATATATCATTTTGTTGTAATTCGAAATATAATTAAAGAATTACAATTTTAGATATCAACACTGACCATTGTATATTTGCCCTATTATATCCATTTCAAAGGTGTTCAATCTCAATTCTGCCGGTTTTCTCAAGGTCTATCTGGCCTTGTCTCAGAGCCATATAGGATGACAGACCATATTAATGTCATATATATTTTAAATTTTGAAGTATGGTTCTGGATCTTAAGAGAATTGTTGCAACTCCAAGATAGCATTTATTTTCCATTTGTATTTTATTTTTTGATAACTGTTCTTAGTTAATTGTCTTGGATTAAGAGATATCTTCTAGTTACATTATAGTAAATTTTAATAATTATCAAATAATTTTAATTTTACAATGTTTTAACAGAAACCAATGGATCACCTACTTTGAAAATGTGTACATAAAAGAATTGTCAGAAAAAGAAAAAATAACTTTGAAACCTCATTCTGAAACATTACGGTCAATGGTTCGTCAAGGTATACCGCATTCACTTAGACCTCAGCTATGGATGAGATTTTCTGGTATTAAACATTGTTGTATGTTCAGTTGATGTACTCACTATTGTTTTCTCCGTCGTACTAACACTTAACATTCAAAAATTTTCATGATATGAATCCAGAGCCACGCTTAGATTTTTATGATATTTTAATTTTGAAATTTAAATAAATTTAAAATTTAAAAATTGTTGAATTGTCAACTCAATCTAAAAATAACAGAGTAAAATAAATTCTTCTGATTGCAAAATTATTGTTATGTTTTAATGAGGCGGAAAAAATCATATGGTACAATCTTCTCTTAAAATCTCTATTTTAATTCATACCTAATACACTGTTGTTTTACAATTTAGGGGCGTATTTGAAAAAACAATCTCATTCTGTCAGTTACAAAGAGATAGTAAGATCATCTAATAATGATACTTTGGTTTCATCAAAACAAATTGAAAAAGATCTTTTGCGTACCATGCCTAGTCATGTTTGTTTTAATAATCTCCAGAGTACTGGAATCCCTAGATTACGAAGAGTATTACGATCACTAGCCTGGCTTTATCCTGATATTGGGTAATTTATACCAATTCAGTTAAACAAAATGTATATAATGTGTCCTAGGCATTGACTGGTGAGCGTCATTGAAATATACCAAATAATATTCCAAAAACTCTTAAAAGCGCTCTACCATCATTCCCATAGTACAGCTTTCAAATCTGAAACTTTTTTGAAGAAGTCAAATTTCTTTATGATTTTGTTGTTTTTTCAAAAAACATTTCACGATCAACTACAATAAAATAAAAATTTTCTAAAAACTTAGTGCTCCCTTTTATAAGATTTTTTAGGATAATTTTAGTAATATTCTCATAAGACGCCAGCCGTTACTACTCACATTCTTCTAGGACCCATTGTCTAGTATTAACAAATGATAATGTTTAGTTATTGCCAAGGAACCAGTATGATTGTGGCATCGCTCTTACTTATACTTGAAGAGGAAGAATCGTTTTGGGTAATGTGTGCTATTGTTGAAGATTTATTGCCTGCATTATACTATACTACAACTTTAATAGGTATCATATTGAAACAATATATTAATGAATTTTTAATTTATAAATCGTAATGTTTGTCTTATTGAAGGTGTGAAAGCAGATCAACAAGTGTTACAAACTGTTTTAGGAAATTGTTTACCAGGAATTTGTCAACTTTTGCGATTACATGACATAGAATTGAGTTTAATCACAGTTAACTGGTTTTTGACATTGTTTTCTAATGTTGTCAACTTCAAAGTATTATTAAGAATTTGGGATTTATTATTCTTTGAGGGGTCGATTGTTCTGTTCCAAATTACAATTGGGCTTTTAAAATCTAAAGGTAAATGTAATTTTTAGATGACTTGTATTTGAATGCATTTGTTATCTAATTTATTAAATGGTTTTAAAATACATACTATTCTTACAAATTTTTTTCATTTTATGGTTCCTTTTAGCTTTTACTATGTATAAACATAAAAAACAATTTGCTTTTTAATTTTTATTTTATATTAAGTCACACAATTGATCAGTCAAATAATTTTTTTCCATAATATATTTTTAATTCTGTTGTTATAAAAAATAAAAAATGACTGAATTCATTTTTAATGATAATTTTTTAGAACATTGCAATCTGAGATCAATTAATCACTTATTGTTTAAGTTATTATTTTGTATTATTACAACAGCAATTATTATTGGTATTGAAATGTGAATGTTATGTATTATATTTTTAAATTGATATTACATATAAACTTATAATTTCTGGAATATTAATATTTTCTTTTACAAATTATTTTTGTATACAATTATAATATAAGATATATTTAAAGTTAATTTTTCATTTAAAGCTATCTAATTAATTATAAACTATAATTTTTAGAACCATTGTTGAAAACACTCGATAATTCAGCTGATATATTCAATGCATTGTCTAATATACCTGGAAATATATCCAATATCAAAGAATTATTTCAAGTGAATATCAATTTATAAATTGTTTACATATTATTATTATTATTTTTCTTTTTTTGTTAAAATTGACTATAAATTACTCAGGTGTGTTTTGAAGTATGCCCAGAAATTACTGATGAAAAAATTGAAGCTTATCGGAGACGATATTTAGGATATTTAATGGCTGATGGAGGAGCTTTAGTTCCAAACATAAATTCTTCAACAAATCTTCCCAAACAACATCTTAATAGGTTTGAAATTATTTTTATTTAAATAAGTTATACATGTTTTTGATTTTGTTAACTTATATTGTTACTACAGAAGACAAATTCGAAAATCCAAATCTTTAATGCAAGTATTGCTTTTTGGTGATGACATTAATGAAGATAACTCTAAGGTTATATTAAAATGCAAAAATATTCGTCAAACTGGTTTGTCAAAATCATAAATATTAATAGTATATAATTAAATATTTGGTTGCAATATACTCACTAATAATTACAATTAAAATTTTTCTTTAGAATTTTTAGTTGACTTAAGAGAAGCAATAATGCAAGTAGCTCGTCATTTTGTGTTTGTTGATCCTAAACTTAGCAATCTCTCTTTAAAACCTGACTATACTAAAGAAAGTCACTCAAAAGATTTAGAAACATATGCAAATGTATCAAGAAATAAAAAAAGGAGAGCTAAAGCGCTTTTAGGTAAATGTTTATTTTATTATTCAATAAAAATATTTTAGATATTGATAGCTTGTCTTACCTCCCACAAAAAAAAAAATAAAATAAAATACAAAAATTCTTACAGACATGAGATTGATATTTACTTTAACTTTAAGCTATATCAAAAATAAAATAATTACATTTGAAATAGTTATAGTTAAACATTATATTTATGTTTATGACTTCTGGAATTTGTATGCTATTGTTTTTTTAGAGTACTGTAAATAGCTAACAGGGTAAAATTCATATCTAATTTAGGATATTATATAGAATTTTAATCCAAAATTGTATTTTTTTATAATTCAAGGGTTTTTACATATAAGATTACATTATCCAGATTGTAGTGTTTTTTCTTCTTACTATTCTGAAAAATTGTATTGTAGCAAATGACACATAATTTTTATTTAATGCCTCAGATGATATTCTTAGCCTTAAATTTGATAATCATCAATATGCTCTAATATTCAATTTAGACTTTAGTAGTATTAAACTGATCATGTAATTTCACAGTGGACCACCAACTGGGCCAGGATAGCTCATGCCCCCATACCCACTATTTACATTATATACATCATTATAATTTTCTTTTAATTTTAGATTTTGAAAGACACGATGATGATGAATTAGGATTTCGAAAAAATGATATAATTACGATTATTAGCCGTAAAGATGAACATTGTTGGGTTGGAGAATTAAATGGTCTAAGAGGTAAGTTAGTTATAAATAATATAAAATAATTTATAAAATTTAAAAAACATGCAACATACACAACAGGATGGTTTCCTGCAAAATTTGTTGAACTTTTGGATGAAAGAAGTAAACAATACAGTATAGCTGGTGATGATTCAATATCAGAAACAATTACAGATTTAGTTAGAGGAACTCTTTGTCCAGCTATTAAACAGGTTCTTGAACATGGAATGAAACGACCGTCATTTTTGGGTGAACAAATATTTTGTATTGATTGCTCTTGCTTAAACTTGATACGTATATTAATAATTTATTACCCGATTATTAAAATACATTATTATACATACTTCTCTTTAGAGTGTTAGAGTCAGTTTTATTCCAATTTTCTACAATTCTATGAAATTTGAAAATTTTACTTTTTACTTTAACTATTATACTTATCCACTAATTTAGTATCCGATACCTATTAAATGGGGATGGTCAACACCATCATGGAAAATGACTACAACTACAGTAAACTCTCACACCTCATTGATATGTTGAGTATTAATAAATTTTTATTTATCTGAAAGATGAGAAAAGATCAAATCCAGAATTTTTATTTTACTTTAAATAGTGCTAGAAAAATAGGTAACAAATATTGTGCATTATTCAAATGTGTATCTTAGCTACTAAAATTATAATTTTTAAAATCAAGCTTTGACTCAAAATATTTTCTTTTTTAAATGAAAAAAAAATTAACAAAATCCAACTATTTTATAGGATGTGAACGTTTATCCTGTAAGACTTATTTTTTTTACTTAGAATGCACCAAATTCAATGCCCTTGTCAAATTGTAATTTTATGTACATAAAAGTTGTAATTAAATCATAAATATTGATTAATAATTAAATATAAATTTACCTAGGTGGTCCATGTCATCCATGGTTATTTATTGAAGAAGCAGCAATGACTGAAGTTGAAAGGGATTATAGTTCTGTATATAGTAGATTAATGTTATGTAAGACATATAGGTTAGATGAAGATGGCAAAGTATTAACCCCTGAAGAAGTAATTATGTTTTATTTTATTGATAAATAATTAATTGGCCATAATGTTTAGGTTAATCATCTATACTTTAAAATAATTATCTAATTAACATTTTTAAATAATTCATAACAATAACTTAAAATGTTTATATTTAGCTTTTATATAGATGTATTCAATGTATAAATCAAAGTCATGATGCTGCTGGTTGTCAGATGGATGTAAAATTAAGAAGTCTTGTTTGTCTTGGTCTCAATGAACAAGCATTACATTTGTGGTTAGAGCTGTTGTGTTGCTCTGATCAAGTAGTTAAGAAATGGTAATGAATTTAATTATTTAAAATTAAAAATGTTTTTAATAATTATTTTATACATTTAGGTATCAGCCATGGAGTTTTGTTTGCAGTCCAGGATGGGTGCAAGTGAAATGTGAGTTAAGAGTTTTATCTCAATTTCCATTTAATTTAAATCCAGATTGGGAACTACCTCCAAAAAAAGAAAATACTCAGACATTAAAAGCTGGCGTTAGAGATATGCTGGTAAAACATCACTTATTTAGTTGGGATCTTTAACAGTATTTAATTCTACTGTATGGTGAATACATATAATAATATGTATTTTAAGTTCTAAAATAATTTTCATTTGTATTCTTTATAACTAGGTATTTACTTGTTTATTGTTGTTTTTCTTATTTATTTCACTGAATCTTTAATTTGTGTGGCTGTGAATTTTAATTACAAATATTATTATTATGCATTTATATATCTATCTGTGTTTATGTTTTTAAGGTTTTTAATTTTAAAATGTATACATAAATGAATACATTACAAAATATAATATTCTCATCATTATATTGACTATTGAATGAAATAGGTTAATCTTTAGAAAAATTTAATTGTTTACAGTTAGTTGCAATACACAACCTAACTTAAATCTTGATAAATATTTTTTTTACTATCCAATTATAAGAGAAAGAACTATATATATGAGTAAAGGTAGGGTTTTCTGTGGGCCTTATTATTTTAAAGGGTTTATAGTAACATTTTGAATTATTAAAAAAAAAGTTATTTGTACCTATTATTTATAGATATATAAATTACAATGCATTAGTGTAACAGTTGAAGTAAACTTATTGAATAAGTGACTTATTTAGTTGTATTTTACTACTGACTATAATACCTGATGACGAGATCAGTAGAAGACATATTATTATTGTGATACTAGGCAATAAAATGCCTAAAACCGGTTCTGGATCAATGTGTGTAATGTTTAAAATTTACATTTAGGAATAATACGAATTATCCAATATTTTAAAAATTATAATGTTCATTAAAATGAAGTGTATTAATGTAATATTTAAATGTTTATATGTCGGCACAAGAAATGCATGATTCACGTGGCCTTCAAAGCCGTAGCTTGCAGTTGACATGTGTCCGAAACAATTACAAGATTTTTTAACTATAGATAACAAACAAATTTTATTGTTTCATCAAATATTAATTTTTATTGATATTTAAACAATGTGTTAATCTGTAAGCAACGGAATAAAAAAAATGCATGAGCATCACATAGCATACTAAATATACTTTTAGAAATGATATAATAAAAAAAAAAACTCAAATTTTTCCATTTTCAAATAATTCATTTATTTACATACAACAAAAAAAACCCAACTTAATTTGTTTAACTAAACATTAGGCAACGTTTTTCTGTTAACAAAATAATATAATAGCTTTAAAACAATGAACAATTAAATTATCACCCTGCGATTGAAATTTCATTACCTACATTATCCTATATACTCATTGAAAAGTTAAAAACATATTTTCATAGAGGCCTCTATATACAATTTATTTTTACACTGAAACCTTGTAGTTTTAGTTTATATTCAAATATAATTTCAAAATATTAATCTACAATTCATAATATACAACATAGAGGCCAAATTATTAATTCAATTTTAATTTCTTTCATATAATTTTTTCGTGCTAGAACATTTGTATGATTATTTTAAAAATATATTTTATGAGACATTATTTATCCAAATTCTAGATGATTAAATGAAGCACAAAATTAACTTGATTGAAACCTAGATATCATGTTTATCACAGTTTAAAAGCATTCTCAGTAAAACAACAACATTTAACCAATACATCGAGATTTCAATCTTACAAATTTTTTTTTAAATAAATTGAATTACTAATAAAATATAATTGATTATAATATTATATATGACATATAATTTTCTAATAACAATACAAATTTATAGAATTGAGATCTAATTTAGCTTAGTTTTTGAAAGTATGCTTTGAGTATAAAATATAAATAAATATGACTGAACATCAAAAATTTCTGTTTAGTATCAGGTTTAAATTTAAATAAGATTAATTAAGTTTTGTCTGTCTGATAGATAAAAAAAATTCCAATAAATTTGTATCCAATATTAAGTTTGTTAAATAAATATTATTTAATGTATAAGTGATATTAATTATTAATGTATAAGAATATTAATATTGTATTAGAATAATATATAAATTAATAAATATAATACTATACATATTATTAAATTTAGTCTCCATATATCACCATACTTCTACATGAACCATTACATTTTAACTTAATAGAACAGTTTAATCACAATGATTAAACATTTATATTCTCTCACTATTAAGTCTAATTTTGAATGACTAGCATCTAAATGACGGTAAAAGGCACTTGGATATAACAAAAATAAAATAAACAATATGCAGGTTCATGGAACATTAATAGATGAAAGAAAAAAATTATCACAGTTCACTAATTCCATACATTTATACACTGCAAAAAAAAATTTAACAACTGAAACTCAAATGTATATCTAATATATATATAACCATTTATATGGTTTCATACTAAAAATAGACAATAATATACTAACTTTTTTTTAAAGAGGCTGTATCACAGTAAATTTAACAATCATAACCTTTTACAGTGGTCGGTAATAATTTACATAATATTAATTTATCACAGAAGTAAAAAAAAAAATTAAGTTATTGTTATACCGTCAACAAACTATATGGAGACATTATAATAAGCCTACAGTGCTGTTCTCCATAAAAAAAATTACATAAGCAGGCTATAATAATCATGTAAACAATATTGGATTAAACATTGGTAACTTAAACTGATATATCATTGGTAATCTATTTTATAATCTAAAGGTATGATAAAATATTATATTAATAAATAACATTGAAAATAAATACAAATAAACATATTTGAAAACAATAATTTTGTGTGAAACAGGTCACCAAATTAGCTTTATAGCCTAGTTTTATCAATCTAAATCTAGATGTATCTTTGAAGTAAAATATAACATTTATTTTTGAACCAACATACTTTTTAAGTATGTGATATATGTTTATTAACAGTTATAATAGTTTATTATAATATAAAGATAAAATTATAAATGTCTTAAAATTTAATTAAGACACCAAAGACAATTATATTATTTTTTCAACTAAACATTTTAATACTCTATTGACTAATATATAATATGCTTGTAATTTACCTGTGGTATGGTTGAATATTTCCAAAGCAAGTTTATACTTTATATTTAAAATGGACCATCTTACATTATTTTTCTATTATCATTTCAACAACAGCATATAAATTTTAACAATACATAACAATAACAATCAAACACTCACACAATAAAAATAACAGGTCAACGATTAATATGGATATAACTAGAAGAAAAAATTAACTAAAGGGTAACAACAATAAATTAAATAATAACAATAAAAGTATCATACGTATTTTTTTGGGTCAAGTTGATGGAAGCTTGTTTACATTATGTGAAGAATCCACTGTAGATGAGTTGTCCGTAGTTGTATTATTATTGTTGGGACGTGGATGTCTATAAGATACATGTTTCCTTAATGCATCCCTGGATCGAGAAACATGACTACACACTGAACAAGCATACTGTGCATTTTGATGGGTTTCCATATGAACGCGCAAATTGTAATGATTACTTAGCTGTTTACCACATATGAAACACATTGTATACAGCTTGGATACAGGTGTTCGAGATTTAATATTATCTGACTGTGAACCCTGTACAACTGGACCTATAAACCGTACATAGTGTATTAGGTAGTTGAGTAGTTAACACAATAAAAATATTTATATGAATATACGGTATAATGGCAGCTGAACAATTTCTAAATATTAAAAACCACACCCACATGGCCACATGTGTTGTATCTGTCTTACAAGTGCATAACATATCAAATCGTATGCTTAGTAGACCACGTTTAACTCCATTAGTTTAAAATTTAGAGCAAATAGACTTCTCATAAAAACTAAAGGTAACATTGCTATCTAGGGTATCTCATTGGCTTTGTATTATATTTTTATTTTAAAGAGAGTTATAAATATTTTAAACTTGTAAATTGTTTGTATATTTTAAAATACTCATAACTCACTTTAAAATAAAAATATAATAATAAGTCTATGATATGCTCTAGATAATAATCTTGCCTTCAATTTTAATAAGAGGTCAATTCACTATAAATTTTAAACAAATGGAACTAAATGTGATCTGCTGAGAGTAAAATTTGGTATTTTACGTACTTGTAAGACGGAGACAACACATGTGGGTGTAGTGTCCTCTTAATGACTTTTCAATAAATAATATTTGTATTATGTACAAATACTTATTTACTATAAATTATAATACCTATAACAAATTGATTTGAAACATATTCTTTCTGTTTTAACTAGACCCATTTAAAATCCATTAATAAAATGTACCCTAGTCAGACGACTTCTTTGCAAAACTATAATGTTTCAGCGTACCAGTTTAGTATGATAAAAAATATTACTGGAAATGTTATCACGGCATGACTATTAAGTACATTGTTAAGTATTAATCCTGTTAATTCTATTATATTTTATAAAATACTTAAAACTACATATTACATAAGTACATAATTCATACATACCTTGAACTAAATCTGTAGGTGTTGGAGCCTCTTCGCCGTAAGAAACATTTATTTCTGATGTGGACGGTTTATGGTCAACAGTCGTAGCTAAGTTTACAGTATCATCTTGATTATCATTTTCTGGAACACGCTTACTTAGATCTTGAGCAACATCTAAATCGGCAAAAACTTCAGTTTCACTTAATGTCGGTCTTGACATAACCCTGTTAAAGGATTCTGATTCTTCAACTCGTGGTCTTTTCCATTTAGAAGATTTCTCAAATGTGCCAGATGAATAACCAGGTACCTAATAAATAGTTGTAAAATTTGTCTAAGATATAATCATTAAATTTAATTACAAATTAAGATTTAAGTTTTGGTGTAAGAATTCATTATTAATATAGATTACAGTATATTATTTTACATGTAAAATATAATATAATTGTTATTATATTATCATATATGTTGAAGATTTTTTTTAACTATGTTCTACCAGTTTGTAATTACTCATTTTAAATACATAATATTTATATGTAAAGACCAGATTATCGAGCAATTGCATTTTTTTATGGAAAAAATTTGAAAAAATGAAATTCTGAATTCTAAATAAACAAGCTACAAATCAAGAGATGTAGATTAAGATTAAAGGAAGTTTTTTTGTAGCACAAAATTTCACACTGAGTTTTTTATAAAAATGTACTAAATAGTACTTTTGTACAAATATTTTTGTATTATTTTTATCATTAATATATTATATTGTTATATGAAGTATTGAACTTTTATATAATATAACTTTTTTTTTATTGATCTAAAATACATCGAAAATTAGGCCATTAGTAAAAGATTTATTTTTATTTTTTGGTTACGTTGTTAGTATATTAAATATTTACATTTTTTACATTAAATTAAATTGTACAATTCTGTTTTTTTTTTTAAGAATAATATAATAATTTATATATAATATGACATTATTAAGATAATGACTACTACTATAGTCGATAGATTATCGATTACATGTACACATACAGTACTACAGCCTATTCGCAGCAGCCAGAAATTTTAATCAAATATTGTAGTAAGTTATATAACTTATTATCAGTTTATTATTATTTTATTTAAATTAAATACATTTTTTTTTAATTTTATATTTTTATATAATAGTTAATGCCAGCCAATAAAATAATAAGATTATATAAAAAAATATTAATGAAAATAAAATTTGAAATGTATAATGAAAATTTTGTTTTTGCATGAGTTTGCACATTTTAACATTTTAATTGCACGTTTTTAAGTATTAGCAGCACAAAAATCTGGTCTTTATTTATATGACATTAAATAAATATATACATATTATTTTAATTTTCAAACGAATTTTGGATATTATTTATTTTTAGCTGATAAAATGAAAAATAATTTTAAAGAGAAAATAATGAAAAACATTTTTATTTTTCTCATAAATATACTTAGCATCTGAAAATAAAAACTAGTAAAATTCTGTTTTTAATTTTTTTTTCAGCTATAAGAAATTTAATTAATTTATTAAATAAAATTATTATAGCAAGGTAATAACAAATAATTGTTAAAATTAAGTAGGTAATCAATGAAACTTATAACTTTAAAAATCAATACCTACATTAGAAAACTCAGCCAAGCCTTTAATATGTAATGAATCAGCCATGGAAAGCATGCTAGCTAGTTGATGTTCATAAACATTTACTTCACCACTGTACATAAATGTGACTAGAGCACAGAGATCAGTAAATTCAACGCCAGGCAAAACAATCACTGGATGATGACTTGCTCCTAATTCCTTCAATAAAGATAATAATTGTATCATCAATAAAATAAATAAATATATATAATATTATAGGTATTATATAAATTAAGAATACTATATTCACTTAAATTATCAAGCTACAAGTGATTAATTTCATAAGAATGTTATTTAGCAATTATTAAGTAATTAAATAATTAATATGGTTTAAATTTTAAATGATAAAATTCAGAATTTACACTTCAAAATATATTAAAACAGAAAAAAATTCTTGATTTCAGTCTTAAAAATGTGACATAGCAATAAAAATATTTACAAATTGTTTAACATTTGTGTACTTTTATCTCTCTAAATTCCTCAGAAAGTCAGAAATATATAAATATAATAAATTTGAGTTCAATGATACATTATTAAAATTGTTTAAGTAACTAATAAAAAATAAGTTAGGAAATTTCACTCTGTAAGCATGTTAAATTCCAAGTCTTTAAATTTATTTTAATATGATAAATAAGGTAATAAACTATAATTCTATGTAAAAATTAAAACAAATTTGGTAACCTTTGTATTTTGGTATCTCTGTTTTTAATATTAGCTAGTATGAATCTTTAATAAATGCTCAAATACTCTAATTTTGATATTTTTTAATACTGGCTAGAGGCTGGTATAACTGTACTCTGAATAATACCGTTATAAAACCCATACCTGCATGCGTTGTCTCTTTCTTACAAACGTAAAACATAGCAAAAACTGTACTTGTGCGGGACAACTATTCTCTCTCAGTATTTATAGTAGAATTATCAAAATTCCACAATACATAGGTAAGAACTTTATCTGTGTCATAGAGTCGTTATTTTTTTGATGGCACAAACCAATAATTAATTTTTAATAATTAAATAAAAAGAATAGAAAATAGTTTTTTTTTCTTAAGCTTATAACTTTAATTATATTTATGTTACCAAAACAATAACAACACTATGACACAGATAAAGTTCTTACCTATCTGTTGTGAAATTTTGATAATTGTACTATAAATACTGAGGGAGAACAGTTGTCCCGCGCAAGTATAGTTTTTGCTATGTTCGACATTAGTAAGACAGAGACAATGCATGAGGGTGCGTCCTCTTAATACACACAATCATAGGTCAATTAATAATTCCTGTTGAATATTTGTAGGATATGAAAAAATCTTTAACTTTAATTTCTTAATTTTAAATAATGACTAATTGATGGTGCGAGCAAAGACAGTATCATACTAAATTACAAAAGATGAAATATATGAAACTTAGCAGAAGGGATAGGGTGTATCAATACGGAGAGAGTGTGAAAGTGGAAGGACGCATATTCTACAGAATACCACATTTTTTGACACTCTTTAAGCATTCTTGAGTTAAAGGTAGAGATAACAAGATGATTAGCAAACTAATACTATTTTGTAGCTGGAACCCTGATAAACTCTAAAGTCTAGATCAATATTTATAAATCTAAAAATTAAAATTTATATGACATTAATATGCCCTATCATCTTTTATAGCTCAGAAACAGGCACTAAGAAAAACAGAGGGAGTAAGATTAAACATTTTTGAAAGAAAAGTTCTAAGACGAATCTATGGACCATATTTTTATCCAAGATCCGGAGAATAGAAAATATAAACCAATTAGAACCTTCAAAACATGTTCCAAAAACCATGCATATCATGTGAAGCCGCGAAAAGAAGGTTAATGTGGACTAGATATGCCTGGAGAAAAAAAGACACAATGATAGCAGTAATTGAAGTGGAACCAAAAGGGAAACGTCCACGCCTTTGGTGATAACTGATAAGATTGTGTGAAAGGATACACGATTAAAGCAGTAGATCCAAGAGCAAACTGAAAAGAATATTTATTATATGGAATGGGCTTAAAAGCTGGACCCCTCCTACCACAAAAATAAAAATAAAAATATTCTAAATAATATTGTAGAAAAAATAACATATTTCTATAAAATAAACTTATAAGTAGAGGCAATAGAGTAATTAATTATAAATACTGGTATTTATAATCAATGGTAGAGATATTATAAATTAAAAATAAAATCTTTCAAATTAACTAAAAATGTCATTGAATCAATTCATTGTTTATAATAAAAATAATGAAAAATTAAAATGTTCTTACTTTTGTGAGTGCTTTAAATAACTGTTTGAAATAATCACTACATGCAGACAAAACAACACGATGAGCTTTAAGTGTTCTCAAACCAGCACATAAAGTAACATCAGTCAGATCATCATGATTTAAAAGCTGAGGCAGAGTTGACATAAGTGAACTTTGATAATTATGCCATCTAAGACAAAACTGTTGCGACTCCTCTGTACTCATTCTGTGGGTGTGTTTTACGTAACTGAAAATTATATTTATTTTAACAATTCAACAATGTACAAACACAACAGTTTTTATATTAATTTTTTTTTTCAAAATAATTTTACTGAAGATATTTCAACATGGTATTGGTTAGTTTCCAGAAGTGTATACATTTATTTGAAATGTATATAATAAATTACCTTAAATCTACTCTGTATGTTTACTTTGATAGACTTATAATTTTATTTTATTTAGTTAACAAACATTTTTTTAAATCTAGGTTAAGTTAATAGTCTAACATTAAACTAACATTATCTCTAAACTACTAAACTCTTTTTAATATTCATCTAACATAAGATTTTGATTTAACAATGATATATTTCATTTTTATCTAAAATAAAAATATAAGATTAATATTTTGAATACATTTTGTTATTTAATTAAGTATATATATTATGATTTTTTCAACCTAGAGTTTAAAAAATATTAGTTTAAATAGCAGCAACTAAAAAAAATAAAATAAAACTATAGGTCTACCAAGATAAACATACAAAACAGATAAAAGGTAGGTAATAAATTTGATAAGTTTCAAATAACATGATACACTTCTGGAATATTACCAATGCCATATTGAAACATCTTCAATACAATTAATTATCTCATTAAAGAAAAATACTATTTTAAAGATTAAAATAATTAAACAAAACACAGATAAAATCAATTGAACTGAAAACCTTGAACACTATAATCTAAACACAGAATGGTATAACTTTATATTGTATATATACTTAGTGTATCAATGTTTATACCTACCTACTTTAATAATGTGCTAAATATTAATACAATGTATTATATTTATATATACAATAGTAGGTAACAAATAACAATACTTAAGAATTAAAAATAAAATATATAAATATTAAAGTTTATATCCTAAAAAAAAATCTATAATTTCTAATATAATTTTAAGAATGTGTTTATGGCTATTTAATACTATTTGTATACTTCTATCTATCACAACTGAAATGGGATATATCTCAATATGCAGTCTACCGCCATTTTAAGTGGTAATTGGAAAAAAGTCCACATAAATAAACCCCTGGATAAGAAGTCCTCAGGAAAAAAAGATAATGAACAAAAAAGTAATAACTATAATAAAAATTGTATATAGTTTTTACAAATATTTTGAATTAATTAAGATATTATTAAGTATACATGGTAATGATAAATGAAAAAAATAAATTACTATTCATAATTTATTACATGTTACATGTATTGTATATTGGTTAGATAGACACGCTTAAAAACAGTCTAACTTCTTAACATAAGTCAGTCAAAACCATAAAATCAGAAATATTATGTCTATGGTAAACATAAAATAAGGTTTTTAGATTCTGAGTAGTACAATAAATGTAATGATTTTAAATGGTTATGAGATTTTTTTAAACTGAACAATTCAGTTATAAATAATAGTAATATAAATGTTTTTTTCACGTTTTAATCTATAAAAAAATAAATATTTTTACTTTTATTTTGATAAACATTTATTTCATGTATAACTACAGCGTTTGAACAATTTAAAATAAAAGGCACATACTATACTTCTATTATTATTACGGTAGATTACACATTTTTTTTGTAGATCACTTATTGGAAGATGATCATAAGGTCGAAGATATTAGATAGGTGCTATTATATTCCAGATATGGTTAATTTATCTATGTATTATAAAATAATTCATAACTTAAGTTTAAATCCCTTAAAGTTAAAAATTTGAAGGTACATACTTAATAGAATTCTTTAAGATATGAATATTTAATTATAGCTTTTTAATGATAACTTACTAACATGCCTAAACTCAATCATCAAATAATTTAAAAGTAAAATCTAAATGCATAATAACCCAAAATCATTAAATAATCTGACTGTATTCAAAATAATACATAACCCTTTAAAAATTTAAAAAAATCTTAATTACAATACAAAGTACTCAAATATAAAACTATATTATTATAATTATAACATTATACAAAAAAAAGTTTAAGAATATATATTTATTAAATATTTGTGATAAATAAAATCAATATACTATAATGTTATTCAAAGTATACCTTAGAATTGTTAAAATTAGTTTAACAAGAAAGATAATCCAGAAATTGTACCATAAAACAGTCAAAATAAGTAAGGTATGATATGACATAGAGATTTAATAAATTTCCTTATATAACAATATTATGAGAATTACTTTCAGAATGATTAGTAAACAGTAAAACTTTTTTCGCAATTATCTAATCAAGTTTTATTGGTAAAAAATTATTTAAATTAAATAAATGTATTTTTTGTTCAACAGCTAAATTACTTTAAACAGGAATAAACAATACTTAAACATAATTTATGTTCAACACAAATAGACAATATAGGCAAGCATAAAAAAAATTCTTACCTTGATATTAAAAGACTTTAAAATGAATATTATAAATTAAAACAAAGAAATTAAAATATTGTATGACAAAAAAACTAAGATAATGAGCACCCAGAAAATTTGAATTTGATCCAGCCCAATCTAAAATTATAACTCTGGATATGCTGGAAATAGGATTTTTGGATAACAGCCAATCAGAACAAATATTTTATCTTGACTATACGGAAATGTTGAATTTTTTAACTGGTTCATGTTCATACTCATGAATCATCTTACCTTTATTTCGACCGATATATTTTACTAGTTTTGTTTGCAAAACCCGGTATTTAATTTGGATGTAAAATAAAAACGAAAACTTACTTTTTTGGTAAATTAAAACAAAACTTCAATCAAAATTTACTAGCACTTGCACAATTTTTTTTATTTTTTAGAATTTTTTTTTTCAAGTGCACTTGGAGTTGTTGATAAGGTTAAAGAAAAACACGTCACGTGATAAAAAAACAGCTGCTTTTTCATTTACATATAATTGCATTTCATTGCGAAAATAGCGGGAAGATGTTTTTAGAATGTTATGATAAAATGTATTTAAAAAATTGCTGAAAATAAAATGAATAATTATGTAGCATGTAGCCATGTATATATATTGTATATTATATTCTGTGCGATAACATTTTTCAAGAATCGTTTGACATTATAAACTACATGTCCTACATTAGGAGAGATGTTACAGCTTTTGATATTTATTTATTTAATTAATTAAGATATGTAATGTTCTCCTTTTTAAAATCATGGTCTTGATGTTCTGCTATTGTCTTGCATTCACGAACAATTAAAATATTAATTGATTTTTTTTCAGCAGTTAAATTATAAGTTATAACTAAATACTTTTTTAAATATT
The DNA here is from genome assembly GCF_037042655.1 of Diuraphis noxia. Taxonomy (NCBI): domain Eukaryota; kingdom Metazoa; phylum Arthropoda; class Insecta; order Hemiptera; family Aphididae; genus Diuraphis; species Diuraphis noxia. The sequence goes on from NW_028301712.1 coordinate 54,998,027, forward strand.
TTATTATTTTAAATTTAAAATAAATTTAACATAAATAGCATATTAATATACATTATTTATTGTAAGGCGTAAGTAAAATTTAAGATCATGAAATAAACATATATAATTTATTCATTTCATGAAATGGAAGCTTTTATTTTACTCTTTGTGCACATCATGTATTTTTAATTAATTAGATCAATAGGTATTCGTGAAAATCGAAATAATATAATATATTGACACGAGTTAACTAACAAATTCTCGTTCATTATTACTCTGAAGTATGTTAGGATCCCCATATGTAAGAACATTAAGAACAATGGTGAATAATTCGTTTGCCACTTTTTTTTGTTTTATTAAGAAAGACAATTTACAATCTGTAGGTACACAATAATTACAATAAGCAATAAGCAAATTAGATATAAAAAAAAAAGAATAAGTAATATGAATATTATCGTGATGAGGAAAAAACTCAATGGTAACACCTCCTTTAATATAATTTAAAAGGCGTCTACGCCATTTACGCTTTAGTCTGCGTGGTGGGTTTTTTTGGAAGGGTGAAAGTAGACATGTGTGATATCAAAGTATAAGTATTGCTATGTGCAGAGACGTAACTAGAAGCATTAAATTGAGTGGGCTAAAGCCCATAGCTTAAATTTTTAACATGGGGAATGGGTTATGGAACTACTCCCTCACCCATAGGCCATAATAAACAAAAAATATACTAAATTATGAATACCAAAATTTTCAAAAAAGAGGTAAAATTTAAAATATTCAATAGCAAAGTACATTTATTATAAAATGATTGTGTTCTATTGCGATTTATGTAAACAAAAATGTATTATTTCAAGTATTTCAACAATTTGCTTGTTTTCAATTCATATTTCATATTAGATAGGCTTGAGAGGCTAAAGGGTGGGCTAAGCCCACCCAAGCCCCCCCCCTATTTACGTCTATGGCTATGTGTGCTTAAATTTTGATGGAAATGTTTGTACATTGTTTTGGCCAGTTCAGTGGTGATTGTTATTTTTAAGTCATTGTCTAAGGTAAAGTTTGAAACGTAGGTATACCAGGCGGCTTTGGTCACTAACCTTAGCGCAGTTGATTGAAAAGCCTGAATTGGCCTGATGTTCGAGGGCTTGGCCGGACCCCAGATTGCTATTCCGTAAGACCAGACCGGTCTTATGATTGACTTATGTATAATAAGTTTTGTTTTGGTGTTATATTTTGAAGTCGAGGAGTAGTTGGAGGAAATTAAGTCTATTGTTCGCTGATTTTCTTTTAGAAAGGGTGAGGCAGGTTAGTCTTTTATCAAGACAAGTGAAGTGTTAACTATACTTTAATTCGGTTTGGACAGGGATGATGACGTTGTTCACGATTAATAAAGGGCACTCCACAGGAAGATTGTTTTAACGTGAAAGTAACTTGCACAGATTTATCTGTATTTATTTTAATTTTCCATTTTTTGGCCCATCCGTCGATTTTATTAGCATGATCCTAAAATGCAGCTGAAGCTAGAATAGGATTTAAACTGGAGGAAAGAATAGCTGTGTCATAAGCGTATGTTGCAAGAAGGGAGTTATCTACTATAATGAGGGTGAGGGATATCTGCTGTCAATACATTATATAGACCAGGGGATAAATCGCTACCCTGCGGGATAGTCACTTATAATAAAAATCGTGTATTGTGGTCCTGATGATTCATGGTTCATTTATATTTACCATTGCAGGCATTGACTGGAAATCGACTAAATTGATTTGGCCCCTTTCATTAAAATCTTTAGTAATAATTGGTTTGATGACTAGTTTTATGTTTGCTTGTTGTTTGGAATAAATTATGAATCGCGGAAAAAAAAGTCCCACACTAGGAAAAATTTCAAAAATAAGTACTGACATAATAAACGTCCCACCTTTAATAATTTAGACTTTATTTTAATTGCTACCTTTTATTTGTGTACCTAACAAGTGGCAGTCAAGCAAATACTGATAATCGTTTCGATATAGTTGATATAATAATAATAAATATATATAATAATAATCGATATAATGATAAAATATTGTAATAATTATAATACAGCACAATAAGAAATATAACGCCGATAATTTGAGTGGAAAGTCCTAGCTAGGCTAGCTATGATAAAATTGTTATCGATAATAACTTGTCAGTTGTGCTGTATAATTTATTATTTATGTACAGTCGGCAGTTTGCCCAAAGTCTCTTGTTAATCACAACAATTTTCATTAATTTTATGAACAAATTGTGAAAAATGCTCTAAAAACTAAGAAAATATACATAATAAAATAAAATATTATTATTATAGTATATTTTAATCACCCAAATCGCATTTTACTTACGGACCAACGTTTCAAAACAACAGAAAAAAGAATCTTTTGCATCAAAATCAGAGCCTTAGTTATTAAAATGGTAGCGATAACAAACATATATTAACAAGCATTTTATACATTACACGGTAAAATAAAAAACACGGCAATAAAACGTATTTCGGTAAATTTATCACTTAACTTTTTTCCAGGATTTTTTAATTTTTTTTATCGGGACAATTTTTTTCCGTATAGGTACCGGAATTAGGTACATATTGCACATACAGACAAAACAATTTTCTTTTGCTGGTCTTAGAATTTTGAATTATGACCCACTTATATACTACGTTTATATAATGGCATTAAAACGATCGCTGGTTTTAGACTGGTATAGTGGTATGTAATAATTTAAATGTAGACATTCCAAGTAGGATTTTCGTTTGAGCCTGCTTTATTTATAGAACTACCCAAAAAACAAAATGTATGAATATAAGGAAGTCAATAACGGTATGAAAATAATAAATACAATGCGAAATACTCACGCGATATAAAGAATACAATTCGTGGTAGGTATCTACCTAGTAAGTAAAACTCAAGTGCGTTGAAAACGAATATGCTCATTTATATTCAGTAGTTAATTTTTTATTTCATATAATTTAATATTTGCGCATCTATGACTAGAGCCACTAGAGGTATGGCCAAATTGTACTTATTTTAGTCGAATTTCGCTTGGGTTTAAAAAAGGCATTAAAAAATTAATTTTCGAACTGCACTCTGGTAAAAGCAGGTGTAGTGATCGAACTGCACTTGGACTCAAAAAATGTAATTATTGTCATTTTTATAATTTTTTTTTATTTCGATCATTTTTTGTAGTAATTACAAACTGCATTCAACAATTCTAATCTGGAAATACAATTTTAAGTATATAATAACTCAATATATTTTTCAATGCTATTTTTTTCTGGTATCATGTTATTGATGGTTTTATGTCAGTGTTCTGCATTAAAATAAATACAAGTATCAATTTGTAATAGTATTAAAATATCAAGAAATACAAATATATTTGGATGTGGTGATGAAAATTGAAAATCATTTAAAGAACTTTTTAATGGGTTTTCATCATACACGTTCTAATCGTAACAAGTTTTCACATTTTTTCCATTTTAACTTTTGTTTGAACGAGTGCAGTTTTACCACTACCTGATTTCTACCAGAGTGCAATTCGACTATTACCTTTTTTCAGTCCAATCGCAATTCCGACCATTTATTTGTAGATAATAAGTGCAATTCGACTATCCGATAACTAGCAGTTAGCACTAGCAGTTTAGCACCAGGGTACATCCCCCAAAATCAATATTTTTTTTATTGAGAAATTGCTCAATTTACAATCTATAAAAATGAGCATAATAAGTGAAATAAACTAATATAATATGAACATTGGCTTGAATTACTTGAGGAGGGAAACCATTTAGCAGCAGTATCTCTTACTTTGATGGGAAACTGTCTAAAAATCAACTTTAGGGAAGACGGAGGTTAGGTGGGTACTAAATGCAAGTTATTGATGAAGTCAATTTTTCAGAGGTTTTGAGCTGGACATATTGTAACATAGCCATTACATTTAAAAATATTATACCTTGTGTTCAATTTTAAAGGTAACAGGAAATATTTCGATCGCATGACCTTGAATTTGATTCGAGGTTTTTATACTGCAAGTAGGACTTATAAATACATCTGTTTTTGATAAATTCTAATTGTTAATAATTTTTATCTGCGCATGCGTAGTAAAATAAAAATTTCTTAAACAGAAACCACTATTTTGAAGACCGGATTTCGATTGCTTTATTTTTTCTGAACAACTTTGATTTTTACAGTTTGTTGATATCTTCAAAATTGCCATTTTTATAACGGTCGAAAGTTTTAAATCAGTTAATTCCTAAATATATAGCATTTTTCAACGCTCAATCACATTTATAGGTATTTTTATAACAATTTATTTTTATTAAAACTACTAAATTATCTACTACTATATTATCTTAGTTTGTTTTTGATAGTGTTATAATGAATAATGTTAGATTATTAACCATGTATGAATACGAAATGATAGCTTTCTAAAATTGACTGTTAAAGTGTTAACTGTTAAGAGTCAAACGTTTTTCGTAAGTCGTGATATCCGGATAGATATCATCCACCACACAATTATTTTTTACGTATAGTATTAAATCTTAGAGAAAAAGGAGAACTTCCAGCTATTGCGAACCGCCGCGCCGCCGTAATATGAGACCGCGATTTCATGATGATCCTAATGAAATGAAGAATTACAGGTAGCATATACATTCAAATCAATCCTCGTTCTTCTGTTATAAATTTGGCTAGAGAAGTCGCCAGTCGGTGTCTCTGTGGGGAAAGCACATTCAATTTTAAAAAAAAAAACATAAATTTCACGCGTATCGACCTACCGTGATACAACATTTAATACACGGTGTTTCCGATAGAAGACTTACATTTATTGCATGGTTGGTGGTAAAAATTCAAGAACAACCACTATTTTTAAATTACGTTTGTTGGACTGATGAATCAAAATTCACTAATATAATGGTTAAATGGTGTGATCATTGATCAACAAACAAAATAACCGCTATTGGTCGGATAATAATCCTTATTGGACAAATGATTCAAACTTTCAGCAAGTGTGGGGAACGAATGTCTGGTGTGGGGCGTGGGCTTTTATGTGGTAGATTTCTATAGGTCCTTATACTTTTACAGTTTTACGACGGTAATCTGACAGGAAGGAGGTACCTAGATTTTTTGTCGAACACACTACCATCATTTTTGGATGAATTCAACTCAGATACCCGCATGAATTTATTTTTCCAGCAAGATGGGGCACCCGCCCATAATGCAATAATTGATCAAGAATACCTTAACCAAACATTTGGCCAAAAACAAAATAATCATTGCGTGTAGTGAACTCACCGAACACCAAATAATAACAGCTACACAAAGAGAACTATACTACGACGATTGGAAGCATACGTTGAAAATAATGGCAATTGGCAATAACTACTTTGAACAGTTCATTGAATTATAAACTATCGAATACATTATAATGATATTTTTTTATAAATTCGATGTAATAATAAATACACAGTGTATTTCAATAAAAATCAATTGTTATAATAATAACTATAATATAATAATTAAGATAGAGCGTTGAAAAATGCGATATTTGGGAATTAACTGATTTAAAATTTTCGACCGTTATAAAAATGGCAATTTTGAAGATATCAACTAACTGTAAAGATCAAAGTTGTTCAGAAAAAATAAAGCAATCGAAATCCGGTCTTCAAAATAGTGGTTCCTATTTAAGAAATTTTTATTTTACTGCGCATGCGCTGATAAAAATAATTAAAAGTTAGAATTTATCAAAAACAGATGTATTTACAAGTCCTATTAGCAGTATAAAAAACCCGTATAAAATTCAGGGTCATGCGATCGAAATATTTCCTGTTACCTTTAAAATTGAACACACTGTACCTATATATAGACGTATTGTTCTTTAACACCATACGAGCCTATGCGATAACAATATTTTTCCTTCGGCTTTTAAACATTAAAACGATTTATCAATTCTTTTAGATTCTGAACAAAGTGATGAATGCATTTTTTTGTTTTTACCTCATAACATAATATTTTTTAACCCTTCCACACAGATGATAACCTAACCACAAATAATCAAAGAGACAAAAATAAAAAGTAAGCCAACTAGCCTCGGTCTTCCTTCCCACTATAGATCTGGTGTTGATCGTCAGGTTCTATAAAGGTATTTGATAATTTTGATTAAAATTTAGATTTTCGACTGATTTGCTAGATAACCGAGCTACATGTAAACCAGATTAGCTACAAGGAAATACATCGTACCTAATGAAATCCTTGTGAACTAGGTTGGAGGTGTAAATGCATGGACTTACACCGTTTTAAAGCATGAAAAAAACTTAAACCAATTTCTCTCAAAAACCGAAACCAGTGGCGTGCGCAGGGGGGGAAGATGGGGGGTATATTCGCCCATGGGCATTTTTTTTTAGTCTTCAAACATGACTGAATTTTGGATTTCTAATTTTTTTTTTTTTGTCAAATAATAAAGATAAAAGATTTAAAATAATAAATTTTTATTTATGACACCCCCCCCCCCACCTCATACCAAATTCCTAGACACACCCCTGCCTAATGCCTATAGATACGCTGACATATATTATTTCAAAAGAAAAACTTAGAGTTGCATCCAATCTGCCCAACTTCCCAACCAGACAGGTAGACAAAAAATTAATTAGGTACCTATAGAACATTTGAGATATGATTAAATTTAAAGGTGTTTGAATAAAATATAAGCTCTTTTTACATGGGATTATGAGTTACTATAAAAAAACTGTTCAATGATTTTTTTTTTTTTTTTAAAAGCTTTTATTAATTAATAAAACAAATACATCATTATCAAGATTGTGAATTTATAAATTAGGTGAGGAATATGAAAAGGGTCAATGTCTATCTTTGCCCAACTCCTCTGAGTGACTGAATATTTATATTATGTATAATGATGTATATTTGTATTTATTTATTTATTAAAGGAAGTTAAGATAAACAGGTCAAGAGTTATGACATTATTGCTATTTGTTTATTAATTCTTTTTTTTTTTTTTGGCTGACTGGTATAATTCCTGGTGAGCATTGAGTGATAATAGTGCATTAGAATGGTAAGATAGACGGTTAATAGTTATTGAAACATTTGTAATAGAATTTAGATAAGTAATGTATAATACTTAATTTTATTAAATTTGTTTAAAGGGAGTCATTAAATGCAAATAAAAGAATTTGTAAGATGGTAGGAGTTAGTTATTGCATCTTCAACTGTAGGTAAGATATAATTTAATAAGAATTTTTAAAATAATAATGAGAACATTTGAAGGAGATTAGCCTGTATGAGGAAAGATAGTTTAAGGTTTAAGATTAAGAAAATGATATAATATCTACATAAAATAGGGAAATAAGATATTTAGATAATTAAGTTGAATTTTTGAGTAAGGAACATTTTAGTTTTTTTTACTAGGTATGTTTAATTAATTAGGAGTGATTAGGCCAAAATCTGTGGATATTTTAGGGAAAATGTACAACCAACGCTAGTTTTATTAATATTTAATACTAAAATAAAAATAACTTTTAAATTTATATTACAATCATAATATAAGTAACAAATAATAGGTATTTTATCAATGATTAATTTAAGTCATTTTTTAGATTATTAACATATTTTTACAGTCTTAATTAATTAATAGTAATTAATAAAAATTAAATTTAAAGTATATTTGTTTAAAAATAAATAGTTTAGGTAACTAACATAATATATTATTCATTTTTAAGTTAATAAATGAAAAAAATATTTTACCAAAATAAATTATAAAACACATATCTTGTATTAGTTTTTTGACACTTTTATACTACTACTTTTTCTGTTATGTAATTCAAACTCATAATTGCTATCAATTAATGAAGAATCTAAATTTGAATCAGGGAAACTCAATGGTAGTCTAGATCTAATACCAAATGTAGTCGGGCGTAATGTTGGATCTGGTGATAACATTAAACACAACAAATCATACTAAAAAAAAAAATTGTGATAAACATTTTATAATTAACATATATTTTTTTAAATATATTTACTTACTTCATTTTTAAAATTTTTCAAAAAATGAGAAGGAAAAATATAATTTCTAAGTTGAGTTAATGTTTGGTACCTTTCCATTTCAGTAGTAAAAGGATTGAGCAATTCAAAGAATATAACTCCAAGGGAGTATATATCAACTTTATAATTATATGGCTTTCCAGATATCTGTAATATATTTTTATAAATTATTAGGTATCGTTAAATTACTTTTACATTATTTACCTGTTCTGGACTCATATACAATTGGGTACCAACTCGATCAGTGTGTTGTTCATTTAACCATTTTTTTTTATTATTGTGTATAGTAATCCCTTCATCAGATTCTATCATTTCTGTAACTAAACCGAAATCACCTATTTTGATTTGGCCATCTAATGAAAAGAATATATTTGAAGGCTAAAATAAAATAAATTATACTAAATTATTAAATTAATAATCATATTATAATACAATATAGGCTTAAGTTTATGGTTTAAAATAGAAATAAAATTTTGATAACCATGCCTAAATAAATTATTTTTAGTTATTCATCAGAATTATTGATCTATAAAAATGTCTAAAACATGAAGTCTCAGATAATGTAGATACAATTTCAAAATAAATATAAATATAACAATTTTAACACAATATGATGATTACTTACATAAGTTAAAATTAATTTAATAGGTAAATTAATTTGCATTGATTAAATTAAAAAACTTAAAAAAATTTTAAACTTTTAAAAAATTAATTGCTGAATAATAAAATATTACATCAGAAAAATTACTAAATAAATAAATAAATAAATTTTAAATTGTATACAATTTTCTGTTTCATATAAAATTATAGTCTTATTTGATAGTAAATACCAAAAGATACTAAATACTATAAATTAAACAAAATGTTATAGCTAATAACTAAAATAATCAATAATTTTTCATACTTTTAAATCCCTATGTATTAATCCTTGCAAATGAACATATTCAACAGCTTGTATAATTTGGCTAAAAATATTTAAAATATACTTCATATTTCGATTTTTAGTATTATCTTTTAACCATTCTCTTAAACTATTTTTATGACAGAGTTGCATTTGTATATATAAGTAATGTCTAGTTGCCTTTCGATCACTGTGAGCATTACTTGTTGTATCACACTCTGATTTATACCTCCGCCGTTTACTACCCTTAGTTAAGTTATCTGAACTCATGTCTAATATGCAATCTTCATTAGTGTCTGTTATTTTATTGTCAAAAACAATAAAAGATGAATCACTTTTATCATTATATGATCGTAATGCATGAGGGTTATTTAAAATGTCAGATAATTCTTCACTGCTTTCTGGAAGCATTATCATTGTTGACAAACTTTTTGCTCGAACATGATGTTTGTTTTGACAAAGATTAGTAACTTGTTTTTCACTAGTTGTTATTTTGCTACTCGTGTCCATATCACTAGAAAACAAACAATATTATAGTACAAGTAAACATAGTATGATTATGTCAATTTCAAACAATTTAACTAATCTTAAGTATAAGACTAGGCTATTTATATACTCTGTTCAAAATATGAAATAATTAATTTTATTTTTATTTACCCAGAATTTTGCAACCAATCATCATCGTGTTTTTCTTGCCAACCCCTTGGAGGTTCTTCAAGCCAAGTATTGAAATACCGTACAATATGTTGATGATCTAACTTTGCTAATGCTTTTACTTCACGAAGTACACGATTCCGAGATTCTTCTCTAATATAAATAAATAAAATTATAAACATAGTTTCTGCACTCACGGTACCTATTAAGTATTTTTTATTAATTACTAAAAGGTTATTTTGATAAACTACCATATAGATCAGGGGCCAGCAACCTTTTTGATGTAAAGGGCCAAAAAAATATATATACAATTTTTTGTGGACCACAATTTGAAAATATCTTATTTTATTTTAAGCAAAATGTTCAGTCCTATCAAATTTAGTTTATTTAAGTTCATAACAGTATGGTCTATCGACTTAACAATATATCTAAACAAACAATATTTTAGTTTGCAGTATTCATTTTTTATAAAAATTTTAAATTTGACTCGTAGGCCACAAACTGATACATAGGACTGCCAACTCCTGATGTAGTTTATTGATTATAATAATCTGTACTTTTATCTTACTGTGATGGTAAAGGTATCCTTTTAATAGCATAGTGGCAGTCATCAATTTTATTTCGAGCCTCAAATACAATCCCAAAACCTCCTTTTCCTAAGCAATGGATCGGTTCAAAATCTTGTAAATATCGTGATTTAAACTCTACTATTGGTTGCAATTGTTTTTGGACAATACTGTCTAATGAAATTTCAACACCAGAGTCTTTACAACAATCTTTATTGCTTTCAATTAGTTCAACAATTTTTTCAACACCTTCATTTTTTTCCTGATAGTAGAAATTACACAATTATTTATTTTGTAAATAAAAAAGCTTGGTATGTATTTTTGCTAAATAATGCTCAAACTTACCGAACGATTGTAAATAAAAGTAATTATTCGTGCTAAACGAGACGGGATGAAGATATTTATCAAAATGGCAGTTATAACACTTATAAATAATACTTCTTTCCACCAATACCATAACGAAACAATAATTATTTCAACTGGCATTTCAAGTTCTTCTTCATATTGAATAATACTTTTGTGATTGTTTTCATTTTCACGATTAAAACTTTTATACTTATTTTCATTTGTTAATCTTTTTGGTTTTTGTGGGCCGTTAAGATAAAAACCATTACCTAAAAAAAAAAAAAAATTGAATTTATGAAATGTATTCAGAATTTAAATATATTACCATTGATGTACTCTGATGCATATAGTACTGATATAGCTGTAATCTTAGATACGTCATCAGTAGTTTGTACAGCTGAAGGATTTTTCGAAATTAATTGACCTTTAAAGTAATAACAATTAAACAATTAGCTAGAATTTTCCTTCTAAAAAAAGTTATAACTACTTTAACTATCTGGCATAATCAGTGATTTCATTTGCATTTTAATATTTCAATATTTACAACAGGAATATTTATTATTTGTAACATTTTCAAATTGCTATCAATTTTTACAATGATTGATACTTATTAAAAATATTATTGTTATTTTAAAACAAGGTATTATTTATTGCTTGTCCAGTTAAAATTTGAAAATTTAGATCAATGTAACTGTTATATTGTAACAAATAGTTATTATTTTAGATGCCAAATTTGAAAAGAATAAAATTAATGAAATTTATATACATCAATGCATTAAAAAATATACAAAATCAAAAATCAATTTTTTAATTTAATACATTTTAGAATACACTCGTTAAGTTATTTTAATTTTAAAACTTACTAGAAATTGGTTTCCAAGGAATCCTAGATTTATTCATTTCATCCTCTCCAATTAATGATTGTTGATATGAAGTTGGGTTAATTGTAAAAATTTTATCATTTTCTTGAATATACAGCTATATAGAGTTAATTAATTAACATGTAATAATTAAGTAATATTATTAGTCATATTACTATACTAATTTTAAATTACACAATAGTTTTGTAAAATTGTATAATTGAAATCTAATGAACCAAAAGTGAATCATAAGTTGTATCTTGTTTTTGATGTTTAAAAAATGTTTAAACATACATACATACATTAAATATACATTATCATTTAATATACATATTATGTACAACTCAATTTTAGTACCTAATAATTAATAAAATTATAGTCAGTTAAATTTATATAAATGTTTTTACTTGTTTTTTATGCATCCCAAGATAAATTAAAGGATCTATAGAATTTACATTGTGATCTTGTTTAAATAAATCAATTGATTCGATTTTTCCATGTTCAAATTTCCAAACATTTACAATGGGGGACTTTGACTAAAAATTAAATTTTAAATTTGCATAAATTTATAAAAATTTATAAAAAATAAATAAATACTTTATGAGTCCAAACAATTTCTTGAGGCTGGTCAAACGCTACTGCTGTTACAACTCCTTTAGGAATATTTATTTTGAAATCAAGTTTGATACTAGGATTTGTGGTATGACAATTATTATTATTTAAATCCATAATTACTTTTATGTCATGTAACCCAACACTAAAATTCCACCTAAAACATTTAAAAATACAATTGTACTACAATAGACTATAAATGAAAAATATTAGAAATGTCATACAAGTGGTACGAAACATGAATCTCGAGTAGAAGAAATGGCTATTATATAGTATTCAATCTACCAACAAATGCGCTCTACCAGTCACTATAGGATGTAGTCTACCTGCAGCTGGTCAGTTTTTACACAAGCATAAGATTCTTTTTGATAGTTACGGTTTTGTCGTAGAAAGGCAGGATAAGGAAACTTTGCAAGAAATCATTAAAACTGAAATGATTGTATTATACACTTTGATGGATGGTCTACTTATAATGGGATCACTCAATCTGGTTAAATGCATTGTGTTTACCACAGTCAAAATTTGTTGATTCAGTTACAAAAGCACAGACTCAATAGATCAAAAGTGTATGCAGATCAATATGTTTCAAATTAGTTAAAAATAAGGGTGGTACATGTTCTGACCAAGGTAAAAAACATTAAGTTACGTATAAGTTATAAACTATTATAGTATAATCTAATAAATGTATAAATATAATAAATTTCAAGTATATAAGTATACATATTGTATTATTGTAAAAACATTTTCTTTTCTTTTAATATGCAGCAAGTATAATGTTGGGTAGTGAAAATCTAAAAATATTTTCTACCTAAATGATTTAAAAATATTTTGATACCACTTAATCTATGAGTAATTATAATTGTATCGGAAAAGAAAATGTGTGTTCTATAACAAATTTATTAAGCATTTTAAGCACAAACATTATTAATAAGCAAGATCCAGTAAAATTTAAATTAAAGAGAAGATAAATATTACACTGTGATTCAGAAAATTGTAAGTTAATTATAAGTTAAAACTATAACTAAAACTCTACCTTTCTATTCCAGTAAGAATGTCTGATGCTCGGATAGTTTGTGTTTGTCTCTGTAAAATCAAAATATTTCCTCTTATGTTCGTAAAACTATTACTTGGAATATTAATACACTGATCCATATCACATTTATATAATAATTGACCAGTACTCATATCAACACCATATGTTCGACTTATCTTCCCACCTTTAATAATAAATAAAAATGTCTAGTTAAATTAATTGTTTAATCACTAAACATATTTAAAAAAAAAAACATACCAGACATTGATAAACCATCATAGTATGGAAAATATGACTTTAATAAAGAATCAACTGTAAATGGTAGACGATCAAGATTTTCACCATCAAATATATACAAACCACCACTCAACGATGGAATCATCCGAACCCAATGGCCATTATTTGATAACTTCAAAAAAAACGATTTTAAATTAATAAATAATATACTCAGGCGTTAATAATTTTCATTTTTTTAGTAGGAATTATATCAATCTACAGCGTAGTGCGGCACACTATTGAACTGTTCACTATCTAATACCGCATATGTTTTTACACACATAATAAATCATTTTAGCTTGTTTATTAATCCATTCTCCTTTTTTTTTTTACCTCTGGTTGGCCAATATTAGAAGATAACAATGCTCCTGGCTCAGTTGACAATTCCCAAGCTTCAGTTCCTCCGTCAGCAGTATTTATTGCTTTAAGTTTTCCATCTAATGTACTTATGAATATAAATCTGTCATGCATATAATATTTATATAATTATAAAATTATCAACACTGTCTTCATTATTTACTCACTGTTTATTGACTTCATGATTTCCTTGGCAAACTGATTTGTCACAGTGGACAAATACAGTTTGAACTACAAAAACTATGAACACTACTTTTAATACATTTTTTATTATGATTAAATTCATTATTTACGGAATTCGTTAAAAACTTCAAGAGACATACTTAAAATAATTATAAAACTTAATTATAAATACAGCATTCACAAAAGTACCAGAGTACCAGATACAAATATTATTGATAACAATAGTAATAATAATAACAAAACAAATAATAAATATTATTTTTTATCAAGAAAATAACATAATAACCATAGACCTAAAACCACGAAATTTATTCTGTACCTACCCAACCTAAACTAATATAATAGCTTATGGATATTTGATAATAACTTTTTATTTAAAAAAAAAGGTAGGTAGTTAAAAATATAACAGATTTACAATTATCGAGAAAAAGAGTAATAATAATATCTCTATCGTAGACATATAATATTTGTGTCTATGAATTATGATAGGTACATTGATACCTGCTGTCCTACTCTAATACGTTTGTGCCATAAGCTATTGATTATTAGCATAGTATTATTTATTATTATAAATGGCATCTTTTATGTACCTGACTAGGCTTGGAAAATTCATGCAAATGACTTAACGAAATATCGACAAAAATTAATATTTTTATGAAGCTGATGAGACCTGTTGCTTCTGGCCATCACAAATTGTATTTTACGTGTTTTTGATTTAGCGGTGGGCGATTGCAGTACAAATTTCAAAAACAATACTTGGAAAATCATCATGAATTCATGAATTAATCTCATTGCCTGAGATTCTGATTTTTACTACACTCTTGAGTTATAGTAGTTATAGTGGTATATAATAATTTAAATACATTTTACTGTTCTGACTTCTGAGTTAAAATAATTTACTGTGGTATAAATCACATTTGTGTGTGTTGACGTGAATATTGAGTGTTTTTGAAAAGGAGCTATTTTTTCAAAGTAAGTGTACTAAATATTACATATCTTCAAGTTTCAATTTCATGCTTGACAATTTTGTCATTTAGAAATAATAATGAATTTATTTAACTATTTATTTAATTTCAATAAATGATTTAAACGCAAGATTGAACAACGAAATAAAAATATTTTTGCGCATCTTAACCATACGAACCACATTGAATTACCAATTTTCCTTATGTTGCTGATGTAATTTTTCTCTCAAAAAATCTCTTTAGAAATAATGATCCTGTCCTCTAGAATCAGTAGCGAGCCCAGCTCCAAAAAATATTCAAAATGTGGGTGTAGTATGGTGGGAGGGGGAATAACTAATAATAAATTGTAATTAATTATGTTAATGAAAATATTATAATAATAAAGATATAAATAATGAAATTTATCAGGCCCGTATACAGGGGGGGGGATTTAGGGGTTTAACCCCCCCAGAATTTTTTTAAGTATTTATATATTTATAATATGTTAAGTATCGCAATCTTGTCGGAAGACGGACTTAAAATATTTTACCCTTCCCCTCCCATCGAAAATTGATCCTGAATACATGCTTGGAAGTTGGAATTTTCAATTTATAAATTTTCAAGACTCTAGAGGATATATATATTGTTAACCTTTTCTTCAGTACACGCCATCCACTGTGTATTATTAACCAAATTTGATTATCTATCCTTATATATAAAATAAAATGAAAAATCTAAGTTCAATTTGGGCTGTTAAGCCTTCCGCTTATAAAAAAAAATCAAACTTCAAAATCTAATGACCACCCGGGATTTTTAGCAATATATCCTTGCCACACATACACAAACACGTGTTATAACTCAACCCTACCCACTTAAAAGCCTATAAACAAATATACAAAAATAACCCCTACCGTACTACCCCACACCCAATGGCCTATGTTGCCGCGGGTTCTCCTTACAAAAAAAAAAAAAAAATAGTCAAGACTAGAAGATATATATATTGTTAACCTTTTCTTCTGTACACGCCATCCACTGTGTATTATTAACCAAATTTGATTATTATTTCATTATTTAATAAAGGCAAATGTTCTAAAGCTTACAGGCTTACAGTGAACTCAGTTCTTCAAAATTATGATTCCAATAAGATTAATAATATTATGTATGTATTTAAAAGTTTAAAAAATTAATGTTAAACTTTTTTTACAAATTAGGTATTTTATCGGTATCTACCATTATATATAAAATACAATGAAAAATCTAAGTTCAATTTGGGCTGTTAATTCTTCCGCTTGGGTAATAAAAAAAAAAAATCAAACTTCAAAATCTAACAATTCTACGAGACTTGGAGTTTTTCATTTAAACTTGAAAGTAATTTATGTTAATGTAATCGTAAAACACCCTTTCTCATAAATAGGTATCAGGTCCAGGGTCTAAGGGGAATAAGAGAGACAGCCTTTTTTAAATGTTTAACATAAACATAAATTATACTTTTAATAATTAGATAATGTATGTTAGAAAATCATCAGCTATATCGCCAGGATAAAATCATTTGACTGCCACTGAGATCAGGAAGTAGATAAGCGAATGTGTTATAAGTAAGGCGGTACTCAAATTTAAAATATAATTTTCAATTTTTATGAACTAGCGAAATATATATTTAGAAAATCGACTCCCTCTTCCAAATTTAAGTATTAAGAGTAGTCAATGATATTATGTAATACAATACAAGAACAAAATCGTTGATTTAAAAAAAAAATACCAGAAAACTAATTAATAGGTATAAAGTAATACAGTATTAGTATCATTAATTACAATAATAGCTGCAAGGTCATTTATGTATTCAAAAATAAAAGTTTTATTCAAAAACCTCAGCCTATTTATAAAAAAATTATTTTTTGTACTTACGTTTACGAAAATATGTTTCCATAGTTAGAAAATACTATTACCAATATTTAAGATAAAAAAAACATTCATACTTGACCATACTCTATAACATTCAAGCCAATAGTCAGGATGAATATCGAGGCCTCAACACTATTGTAGGTTTCTAATTCTATCACACATTTGACATTTGAACATTTCTCTGTATATTATGATTTCATTATCAGTAACTTGGAATATCGAATATTATGATTTCTTAGATACTAAAAAGTGAAAAACTTTTACTTATAGAAATAAAAATATAATTCCCAATAATTATTATTTATTCTATTACAGTAAAACTTACAAACAATACATTTTCATTTAGCCGCAAAATTTTAGCGAGATATTGTTTGTGAACCAAATTAATTAATTTCTGTTAATTTCTCTGTAATACAAAATGTTGTTTTGTTACTCACGTCATTTCAATAATATGAAAGTTTCACTGTGTATGCATTCAAATAATAAATTAATTGTATAAAATATAATTTATATAAGTCTAGTACAGAGATTAATTTTCCTACTGGAAAAGATGCTGTCATGCTGATGAAGAAAATCGTGGCATTTTTACTGACCCAAAAGGTAATGAGACTCAAAAACAACATACATCACATTAATTAAAAACCGATTGTGATTTTTTTCATTAGTAATATTTTTATATTTAATATGACAAGGTTAGAATAAAGAATTTATATTAGTGTATTAGGTTTAATAAAATTAGTTATAAATAAGTATTTTTCTGTCCTGTCTTCTATGGTATTCACAGCAGCTGAATTAAGTTAAAAAATGGGCACTGTGGAACAAAGTTTGGGAACAGCTGAGTTCTAGCCTAAGCTAAAAAAAAGGTTGGAAATAAGTGACTGTAGTGTAAAAAATATTATAAATCACTACTATAGAATACTTTTATCTGCACAGCTGATTTGTATTATCTATGATTCTGTACTGTCTAGTGTCAAGACTGAAAGCCAAAGATAGCATGATATTAATAATACAGTATGTTCATAACATTTTGACTACAGATCCTTTGACAAGCATGTGGAATCTAGTTTAAAAAAAGTTCAGGTTAGAAGTTTTTGTCTATGGGGAAGATTAAATATCATTAAATATATAGTATATTCATTATAGTAGTTATTAAGTAATTTTAGGTACCAAAAAATAATGAAATAATACAGTACATACCTTATAAAATTAAAAACAAATTAATCACATCTTTATAATATTTCGACTTACTGATGTTAAAAAAACTATAAACTATTACACTTTTTACGCTCGTATTTTATACCTACATAAAAAACTTATAAATCTAGTTAACGTTTTCCATGGTAACAGTTTGTACAATCTTTTTTTCTGCTAATTGATATTTGATTCTCCTACAGCATCTAAACATTCTAAGCCTATTCAGCTTCATCCGTAGAAACTTTCACTTTTATTTTCCTAATTTATTTCCAATAGATCTACTTTTTGTAAGTGGACATTTTCCATGGTTATTTTTACCTCAACTCAGGAATGGGACAAAAGAAAAATGTTAATTAGGTCTTATTTAGTCTTGTATACAGTAAATATAATAAAAAATATCATGAATAATATAAACTCAATTAAAACAAATAAATTTAATAAAGTAAAACAAATTGAGTTTGTAACAAATAGAATGTAATTAGACGAAAAGCTTTTTTTTTAAATAAATGCTTGTTGTAAAGAAAATATTAGAGTTTGTGATACTATTAAGTGCAGTATTAACTCATCTAGTTCTTTTCGGTTTTAAAGTACATTATTTTAAAACAATATCATAAATAAATATATACATTCTTAAAAAATTATATGTACATGCCTAATTTATAAAGGAACTAAATAATATAACAAATTTTAATTTATAAGTTATATTACTATAAAATAAATCAAGTTATAGTCCAGGTAAAGATGAGGAATCAGAATTAACAAAACTGTCAAGATTGTCAAGTATATCATAGTTAATTTTTGATGATAATTTTTTCTTTTTCAATACTCGTTCCACAGCTTCAGCTGCCGTCTTTGCTGGTGTTCGTAATGCATTTTTGGCTTTTTTTTCTTTAGCTTTGATAACTTTTGGGTTTTTAGCTCTTTCTTCCCTACTCAATTGCATCTTTCTGAAAGCAGTACCATGCATTTTCATCCACATATTTCTTTTGATTTGATGGCTTTCTTTAGACAGAATATAAGAATCTATTTCATCTTCATCTATTACAACATCACACAATGAATCCTCTTCGTCATCTTCTTCATAAGATCGTTTACTTTCAGATAAGCCCATAATTTCTAAGGAAGGCCCTACACTGACAGGTTTGCAACTGCTTCCAGGTTCAGGGGATGCTGCTGCTGCAATTTCAACTAAGTTGACACCTAAGACTGAAGTATTTTTTTTCTTACTTAGTTCTTTTTCAATCGCAGTTTTTACTTCATCAATCACTTTTTCACTATCATTAGCTTCAAAAAATTTGTCTATGCGCTCTTTGTCTCTAGCACGGGCAACTCGATAGGATGGAGGATCGTGGGTTTCCTCCAAGTCAACAGTCATAAACTCTTCAATTGACAACATACTAGAAGGTGTATCTTTAAATTCCAGTAACCGTTTCTTCAGAGTGGCATGGTGACAGTGAACAACTTTAATAATGTCATCAGTTGTACGATTAAAATCGTGCATACGCCCCGAAATCAATAAAGCTGCACCACATAAACTTGACGGTCTTCTACCTAAAATATGAGACAAAAAATTAGAGATAATTTTAACGTAAATTGAATTACATTCTCTTCCTCATAAGCTGTTATTCATATTTATGCATAATTAAATAATTTTTACAGTAAATAATGTGTTTAGTAATAACAGAAACAATTTGACTTCAACTAATATAACTATGGATTAGCATTCTATTTTATTATTTAAAGTCTGATAATAGATATCTATCTCTGGTTATTATGAAATCTAATTAATATTTGATTTCATCTCAACTCTCAATATTGGTGTAAGAAAAGAATTATCAAAATATATAAAATCTAATTATGAATTGATTAAGTATTAAACATAATATTAACTATGTAAGTTCATGATTCTAATCGAAACATTTACAACTAACACTACGATTATGATAACTCTGCAAAGGATGTCATGGCATACCTCCTGAACACACCTATGATGCAGTAAAATTAATGATATAATGATCAATAGGCTTTATTAATAAATTTACCTGTATGAATTGAGTCTCTCATCATTCTTTGCAGTAATCGCATTGCTGTCGTATACACAATATGGGTTTTATCACCAAAATCCAGAGAATTAACGAAACGCATAAGGAAAATACTGGGATCAAGACTAGGCACTGTTAGAGTCAATGTTTGCATCATTCTCAGGTATGTCTTTCCTAGCTCAAATGCATTAACTTCACTAGCATCAGCTACATCTAATAGCATGTGCATAGTGCCTTCCATACGGCATGCTATGTAAACAGATGCTGCATAAATTAAGGCATTCTTTCTGCCTCGAGTGAAGTGTCTTTTCAATGCCATATTGTAATAAACGCAAGCGTTTTCCAAAGTTTGAGGACTAAGGTTGAGACTGTTGCTTAATACTTGTATACCACGCCTAGCTTTGGCTTGAGTCATTTCTCGAGATGGTTGCTTCATGCCATGGTGGAAAGCACTGCCAAAGTTATGGAAATTAGCAGCTTGAGAATCAGATGATAAAAACTGTCCAACAGCACGCGATCCATGATCAGTTTCTTCAAATTGGACTTCAGAGACAATATGAGATTCATCCATGACTCCACCACAATCCATGCATACTGTTGGTCCATCGCTGGAATCGAGGTTCAGAGAACCACAATCTGAACACTTCATGACTGCTGTTATAAACCTAATTATTCAAAAATAAAAATATTAATTATTGGTAAACAAAAAAATGTATTTAAAACGAACATAACTAAAACAGAATGACATAATGTAAATTATTAAATGTATATACATATTAATTTTCAAAAAATTATAAACCAGGTAAGAGTATGTGGTTTCATATTTCAAAGAAAACATAACTGATATAGATATACATTTCTCATGGAAAACAAAAATGCCAACTAGCAAAATTGAAAATATGTAGTTCAATATTTGGAACAAAAATTAATGTGTGGAGTAGGTATAGAAAAAAAATCAAAACCAATCTCATAAAGTACCAGAACAATATACCAGAATATTTGGAGATAGGAAGTTCGTTAATAACAGTGATGAAGTCTGTACTTCTAAATGTCGTTTTATATCAATGTCAATGTTAGTTGTCAGGTGAGGTAGTGTACAAATGTGAGTAAACAGTAAACACAAGTGAGACTGGTTGATGGAAGTATAAATGTTCTATGGAATCAATTCATTTAAAGAGCAACCCCTAAGCGTAATAGGTAACACATCATAATTAAGTGTAATGTATCATTGTATTCATGTCCAAATCAATGTACAAGGACTATTAGACTACAATATAATATCATTGATCGCTGCATAAAACAATACCAAACTCTCATATGGCCAAACATGCCCCACTGTTTAAAATTGATGAAAATTTACAATTCAACATTCTAACCATCTGGAACTGGAGTGGGAATTGGAAATAAAATAAAAAATAATAGTGTCTACTTCAACTGACAGATATTTAATTATTGTACTTTCGGTGGTGAATGGTCCAAGTGTTTCAAAAGTGTACTGACCACCTGGAGTCGAATCACATGGAATTGGTTAGTGTCGAAAATAGGTTAACACTTGGCAAAAAAAATAGCTTACTTTATAGTAATTAGTTAAGTAGTTTCACCTTTCAAGTTCGATACTTCGTAGTTTATATTTCTACCACATTACATCTACATACACTAAACGACTGTCACAGTGCCACGGCTACCAGAGATAAAGAATAAGAATAATCAAACTTGTCCAGTGGAGTACTGGTTGCTGAAGTGCTGAACTGACGAGTGACGAGTGACGAGCGCTGACGTGCAGAGTGCTGAACTTTAGTCTTTACTGCTGACTGTCTCGGTGTTTATGAACAGTGTAGGGCCGCAGGCACGGGACACGGGTATGTTGGTATGCTGACTAGACAGTCAGTGACTATGCTGAGCATAGAAAAGAGATTATGCTGAGTATGCTGACAAAATATAGATCACGCGTAATCGGACGATCCCGGTAACCATTCTGATAAGAATTGATACCAGGTCTGGGTCATTCAGATCCAGAGACAAAATGATACTGAGTCATATACTAATACCACAGAATAGATGAAAGCAGAATGGACACTCTCGGTTTTGGCTGATAACAAGCTTAAGTCGCTCAGTGTTGCCACGTAAGAAAAAAATATTTTATTTTTATATTTAGGTTGGTTTTACAATGATTGATAAAAGGAAATAAGCTTTTGACATAGCTGAAAAATTTTCACTGGTTCATAATTTTAATAAAAAAAAGAAAAACGAAAGAATAATTTATAATAATGATGAATCAGGTTTTACTACTGTAAAAAAAAAATTCAAAAAGTGATCTCTTTAAAATGTAAACAAGTGGAGAAAGAGGAGTTAATACTAACACTGTTTGCTATCTGGTTTCTATATGCCACCAATGATTATATTTTAAATAAGTTAAGTTTGGACTTTTAATTTTCTAACAATATTTAATTAATAATATTGTGATATTAATTCATGTTAGATTGGTCTTTTATATAAGTGATGACGTGATGTTATGTTTTGTATCGGAAAAAATGTTAAGTTCAACAATTAAGTGCATTTTTATTTTCTTATAAATTTGTTTTAAGCAAGGCCTGTTAGTATTGATTACAAATTTTGATAACTTTGGTAAATTAGTACCTACTCTTTTATTTGATTGTTTTTTTTTTTTATAAAATGTTATATTTTAAAATAAGTTAAGTTTGGACTTTTAATTTGTTAACAGTATTTAATTAATAATGATGTGATATTAATTTATTTACAGTAATGTTCCTATTGGTTTGTTGACAGAAAAAAAAATTTTAATAAATTTGAATGAAGTTATTATTTTGATTGTTTTTATAAAAGGTACATGTAGTCTATTTTAAGATACCGGTTGCTTGTATTGGACCACTTAAAACATTTTTCTTAAGTTATAATATTTCAGAGTAAACATTATACATTTTAAAGAAATGATCTGTGAAATTGTAGCTTAGAAGTCTAGATATATTTGTAAATTGTAATACAGTTTCATGAAAATCTAACAAAAAAATTAGCAGAAAAACTACAAAATGTCATAAATGGTTCAAATTAGGTGGCTCTCCTCTATATATATACACGCTATAGAGTATTATTTGTTGTAGTTAATGGTTTATTTAAATATTTTATTGTATAACTAAATCTATATATACATATATAAATGAATTTTTGGCTGTTTGTTGTGTATGCTTTGATCTTTACTACACTATTAATTCGGGGTTGGCCACATACACCACGCTGTGTGGGCATAGCTATTAGTACGTATATGTAATAAATAAATAAAATCTATAACAGATTATAATTTTTACTATGCGAATATCGTACAATAATTATTCTGTAAATATACATTTAGAGTTCAAATCAACCGTCGAGATAAAATTTTTGTACGGTACAATGGATTATGTACAATTTTTGTTTTTCATTGTACTGGTGGTCACACTGGGGGGCATTTAGCTCAAAACTGTCGTACTCCCATAAGACTACATGTAAATTTTAAAAGAGTGTCCATTCTGCTTTCATCTATTCTGTGCTAATACTACGTTTACATGCACAATTAAGGTCGGTTTAAAAACTTAAGCGGTTTAATCATGCATCATGTAAACGCGTTAAAGCGACCTTAATTACTTAAACCGCTTTTATTTTAAGGACGCTCGAATATGTGGTTTAACCAAATTAAATCGGTTTAATAAATAAAGTCGGATGTATTTTTGTACATGTAAACACTCTAATACAGATCCACCGACATAATATTATATTAGTCTATTTGAGACATATATCCATTTGCAATTACGGCGGTATTTTTAAATTTGTGAAATTTCAAATCATATCACCCAAAGTTTGTTTGAATATATATTATGCTGTTATCCCAATTGCATGTAATGAGAAATTCTTACTACACAATGGCTGGATTGGACGCCATCACCAAAACGGTATCATTGAGAGGCTGAGTGATGACTTCAAAATCTTCAATATGGCTTGTGGGTGCAGCAACTGGTTCAGTGGCGCCGAATTATATTTTAAAAAGGGGGGAGCAAGTAAAAAGTTATACGGACCACCACCCCTGTTTACAAAATAAAAACCATATATATTAATAGCTTGGAAGTTAGGAGTTAGGAACATAAATCATAAATAGTTTGTTGGGGTACGGAACTATGGACTCCTACGACCCCACACACCGAAAAAAGGGGAGACGGTCGCATCTCTTGGGTTATAGGTTCGACGCTACTGATACTGGTTTATTATTATATTTACTGCATCAAATTTTGGTAACTTAGTATTAAAAATGTATTCCATTTCTAAGTTCTAACTTAAAAAGTTCTCCTGAATAGTTACAAAAATTACGTTAGAATCTTTTCATTCTGAGACGACGAATTTAGTGCTTTCAAGCAGGGGTTAAAGTGGGGGGGACGCAGGAGGACTCAGTCCCCTTACCTCTGACGGCGGTTAAAAAGCGTCCCCTTTAACAAATTAGGATTTTATACATTAGACATTATACCTAAAATTATATATGGAACAATGGAACGCTTAAAACTTTATGGAGACATTAGTCCCCTCTGGAATTTTACCCCACTTTAACCTCTGCTTTCAAATACCTACATAAGAAGTGTCAAGTACTACGATTTAACATAAATGTATCTGAAGACTGAAAACTTTCTGTTTAGAATAAAATGTACGTATAAAGTATAAATAATAATTGTTGAATTTTACGGGGCATAATACTGTTTATAATTATATTTACAAAAATAATAATCACATTATTTTTATACTTCAATGCAGCAGTATCTGATGCGTTTCCATGTCAACGTCGAGAATATACATACACGTCACGGACTCCAACAAAGCCCGAAAGAATTCATATTTAAGGTACCTAACATTGTTTTCATACCAATTTTTTGCAACTTAAAATTATATTTTCTTAACTGATAATAACTATAAAATTATCAAATGCTTTTGAACATAATTTATTATTATTTAAATAATATAGGTAATACTTTTTTGAAACACAATGTAAAAAAAAAAAATAGTTAATTTTTGTAATTTTCATTACCATACTAATTAAATAAGTATAATTTTATTAGGTGTATAATTTAATCTTATTTTCATAGTTTTTTTTAAAAGATTTTATAAAAATGATTGTAAGTTCTGGAATGAGTTTAGCTTTGCACAATGAAATTAAATCTTTTGTTTTTTAATTTGCAAGATTCCGGGCTCTTCAGTAAATGCAAATTTCAAATTTATGTTTGATGATTTTATTTTTGAATATTATCTAGTTTTCTTTAAAACTATAATTTCTTTAAAATCTGGCTGCCCATAATTTGTTTGTTGTGGTATAAAATAACCTGTCAGAGAATTCTTTTGTAACTTTAATAATTTTAATATCCCTCCATAAAAACATTTGACCCATAGTGATTTTATTAAAGTTGTTACCAAAATCTTTACTAAGAAACCTTGTTCATTCATATAGGTAATCACTAATTAAAATGTCATCACATTCTGGTTTAGACCTTTCTGATGATGTTTCTGAGCTTTCATCTTCCTTTTAGTAGGTACTTACTGTTCTCATATTCAGGTATCACTGAAGTTGTAGTATACTAGTATTTAACCATCCAATTACTTTATTTCTCAAAATTTAATAGCTGTTAATAGTGTAATAGCACAATAACACAATTAATTAAAACTCGTGGTTGTTAAGGATTTTGTATATTAGAAATTATCAGAAAATCATTTATTGGATAAATTACATTAGGTATTTATTATGGTACCTATATAATATTATACAATATGCATACAAAATATATTATACATTAAGCCAATAACTCACATAGGTTAATTTATTACCTACTTATACTTTATATTTATAATGCATATTGCTTAATAGTTTAAAAACAATTTTATATTAAATTAAATTTTTACAATTTACTGGTACCTAAACAATTTTATAACTATTTTGTATATTATATATTGGAATTGCAATTATCATTTATTTTCTAAAATTAATAAATAATAAATTGGAATAATATTTTTAAATTATTAAAATAAAATAAATAAACAAACTATAATAAGCAATAATAATTAAGCTTTGTATAAAAAATTATTAAAAAAATAATGAACTGATATCAGAGTTCTAGTAGCCAATAGGCGTTGTTGCTGCTATTGAAGAAATGTTATATCTTTATATACATACAAAATTGATAAGTTCTTGAATAAAATATTTAAAACACATATAATCATTAGTTATATACGGTAAAAATTAAACATTAAATGGGTTATTTAGCTATATTTTATATTATCTGTAATGGTTAAAAATGAATAGATCATAAAATATTTTATTGAAATTTCAGAAATGGTATTCATCAGTTAAAATTTTCCAATTAAATATCATATTCAGCTGTGAGACCTGTGCGAAATGTGTTAACAATGTTTCGAAGATGAAGTTTAATAGTAGATTCAGATATGGGGTAAGTAATCTTCTATTTTTCAGTAGGTCTTTTTATATTATTAATTTATATATTGATCAAGGGATAAATTGCCTGCAGTCTTTATAACCACTGGTATAACACAATTTTATGATTAACAATTAAATCATGATAAAAATTAGGAAGTTGGTCAGGTGTAATAATTAAAATTTTTTTTAAAAATATTTTCACCAATTATCAGGTGACCTGTAGGTACTATAGTGACTGGAAGTGTGAGAGAGGGGTAGAGAAGGATAGGTAGAGGGGATGAGAGAGAAATAATGAGAAGTAGAGTAAAGAGGTGGGATCAGTGAAGCAGATGAAAAGGCGAGAGAGAAAGGGGAAAGGGTGTGAGTGAGAGATAAGTGAAGAGGAAGGTTAGGTTAGGTTAAGATAGGGATAGGGTGAGAGAGAGGTAGTGTTAGGTGGGGGAAGTGGAATAGTTAGGTAGAACAGTTATGTTAACAATTTAGAATACGTAGGTTAGGATCTTGAATTGCAAAGGCCACTGGACCCTTTGAGTGAAACTACCAGATTAGGTAAGGTTTACAACCTTCGACTTATGGGATAGAGTAAAAAGAGAAGGTTGGTTAGGCCGTTTAAGAGGATGTCATTGCATGATTATTGTGAATGTAATATTTGGTAACTATGTTGTGCGTGGGACAAAAAGAGAGAGAGAGTGAGAGAAGTAAAAAATGTACTGACATCCTCTTAAGTGTTATCAAGTTGAAAAAGCTATTGGTTGTCGATTGTTTACATTGTGAAACTTGTGTGACTTGTGAAAAGTATGATTTTGGTCGATATGTATTTTATTAAAATATCACATCAATCAAATGAATATTTTATTTAAATCTTTAAAATAACAAAATTTATTTATATTTAAAGATTTACAATCTCATTAAACATATTATAATTTTTATTGTCTAAAAAACAAAAACGATTTTAAAACTTTAAAATTAATAGCATAATACATAATGATAACTTTTTTTGAAAATGTGTGTTTTAAATTCTTTAAAATAAAAAACACATTAAAAAAACGTTCACACTATTTTAATTATGAAAAGTATTGTAATACTCAATAAAACAAAATGTACTAGAATTTTTGTTTGATAAGTAAATATATGTATACCTATAATACTCAAAATATTCATTTTATTAGAACTTCAAATTAAAAATAAAGAATTTGAATACTTTTATTTAATAATACTTTACAAGACTGGACTATAATTGTGATTAAAACAATAAACTTGAAAGTAGACATGATTGGATGTAAAAGTAATTAATAACTGTGGAGTGAGGACTTTTATATACTAAAAATTCATCAAGTACCTATATGCAGTTGAATATGCCTTAAAAAAAATTACATTCTTTTATTACCCTAAAAACTCCTTAATTCAATTTTCTATGTATCTATTATGTATGTTTAAATATATATACGGTGTGTACCCTCTGTTTTTTGGGACACATATATTTAAAAATACACAAGATATTGTGTATCACAATCATATACAATATATTTTAAAACAAAATTAAAGAGCTAAGTAGTACAAATTTCACTCTTCATCCATATTTAATATATTTAATGTAATTATACCTTGATTCATAAAAATATTTACTTAAGTGCTTGATTTTTGATTAACTATCAATATAATATGCACTAAAAACATTTATAATTTGATCACATATGTTTTGAAATATGCTGTGTACAACTACTAACCTAGAAATAAGCATATAATAAAGCTAACAAAAAAGAAAAAATACACAAAAATTCCTTGTTCTAGTATATATACATAAAATATTGTAAAATAAAAATGCGTAATATTAATTTATCAAGGTAAAAGAAAAACAACTTTTGAAGGTGATTAAGAATTATAAGAATTTCGTTACGACATTAAAAGCAACTTCTATTAATAGTTTTTTTAAAATTAATCCAAATCTCTAATACTGAAAAGAAATAAGATCTTGTGATAGGTAATTTTTCTGAGAAATACAATCATTTTTAAAGTATTATTTTAATCGAGTGCTGGAATCTTTACTAGTTTTAATAGTTTACTTTTTTGACTAGGTAGTCTAATTGACTTTTTAAATTTAAGATTTTAGACAAATTAAAAAAAAAATATAGTATACCTATTTCATGTACGTATTTATTACCTGTACAATATTTTAAGTGAAATACGTGTTGTTATTATTATCTAGATAAACAAAAAAAACATTCTCGAACTTGATGAAAAATAGACGGTGGTTGGCCGAAGTCACTTAATTGTTCTGAGGTCAACGTGAACGCATAGACCGGGGTCGCTAGCTCTCGGATGGGTGACCACCTGAGTTCTTAGTGACGAATCCTCGTCCTATTTACATGTGTTTTAAACCAAACTGTAAAATCAGGCCATGCGGTTGATCCCTTGAAAAAGAATTGCCTCTGACCTGGTATATGCACACACTAGTCGTATACTAATGTAAGAATAGCAAAAAATAACATTTATATTTGGAACACACAAAAATGTATATTGGGGCCTGGTGTGGCGCGATGGTTTGCCTTGGTCAAACATCACCCGGCGTCACTAGCTCCTGGATGGGTGACCACCTGGGTTCTTAGTGACGAATCCTTAACCCACATGCTCACGTGTTTTTAAACAAACACACGTAATATGGCCATAGTTGCCGATGGATTTGTTAAAAATAAGAACGTGTATTATGTAATAATAAAAATAATACTAATCAAATTGTACATTGGTTAAGTCTATGTAAGATATTATAGTTAATGATATAACTTTTCAATAATAATTATTAACAATAAGTTTGTAGGTATTTTGAGATATTTTAGATGATTAAATTTTCTTTTGGCCACTTGAACCTTATCATTTAAAAAAATACAGACACAACGATGTAAAGATTACCTATCACACAACAATATGTTATGTAATATTCAAAACCGTAATAATTCAGATTTTGGTGTCGAGAGTCGTTATTTTAGTTACCATATAAAAATTTAAGATAAATTATCATGATGCCACATGAAGTTTTTTTGGCCAGAAAAGCGTAATAACTATAATTTTAATGTGTTGGAAGAGAACATTATTTAGATATTACCCAATTTATATAATCATATTACAAAAGTTGTTTTGCTTTAATGGGGATGTCTCACTTGTATATGTATTCAATTATTCATACAAGTGCAAGACATAAATAATTTATGTTCAGCAGCTCCCAATAGGATCATAATTATTTAATATGTAATAGATATTTCTCTTCAACAGGACTTTTCAAAATGACAACAAGTCGAAGACAAAACAAACAGATAAATCTTTAATACTTATTAGTTATTACTTCTACAATTTACGTCCAATCATATTTCCGAGTTTAAATCTTATTTTTTAATTAAAAATTATAGTATGTACTATGCGTATGCGCCTATATTCATTACGGTTCCTCTCAAGTCATTACTACCAGACACTCGTCTTATGAATATCTGCTTGAAATTATTTACACCAAAAAGTTTGGCATTGCTCTATCCATAATATACCGTATTATCTAAGAGGTAGTGGCATCGAACTCCTAAAAATCTAGTATCGCGAAAAAGGCCCATGTCCTTATAATTAAAGGTGTTTCTAAGAGGTTGACAATCAATAGAACAATTTGATAAGTAAACACATATATCGGAAACCAACTAAGGATCTTTTTATTCCTAGTGTCCTAGTTAACCATCCGTTTGTCACGCGTTACACAAATACTATTAATCTTTCTACAAACATTCAGATTGATACTTGAATTGAAACCCAGTGTCATAGTCAGCCTTTTTGAGGGGTATTGGGTGTATAGTACTGTATACACTATTCCCTCCCTAAATCCTAACCCTGGCCTATGACACTGCCTTCCCCGCGGACATGCAGATGGTTAAACAAGTCGTAAGAAGGTTAGTTTAGGTTTAGGTACCTATAGAGAATGGTAAGTTGAGCTCAGTTGATGATAGATGACTATCATCACTGGTCGTGGCATTTGCATTGATCTTTTCCTACTATTAAGGTATTCGAACTTGTAAGCATAACAATGAAAGAAAATGTTTAAAAATTAACGGGGAAAATATTAATACAATACTATTAATATATTAATATATAATACATACTTCTTTTTTTTAGCTTATGCAATAAAAAAATAATGCTTAAATCTTAATATTATTTATGCCACATGATTAATATTTTCGTAATCTTTATCACGGTTTTAAGTCCAAATAAGTGTTATACCAGTATTTCATAAGTACTTAGAAATGTAAATTACAGTAAATAATGCATCCTCTGATCATAATTTATAATATAATTTTGATTTATACAATACAAATTCATATGTAACTTAAAATTGACGGCAGACCATATGACTACAAGCCAATATATTTCCTAATTTTTAAAATTGTTTGCAATTTAAAGGGGTTTTACTCACGTTGCTGCCTTCATAATATATTAATATATATATATTCATTTAATAAACTAAAATTGGTGTAATCGTAAAAATTATTCACAATGATTAGATATTCAATAAATTTTGAATAATTTTCTTATACATCACATTCTATAAAGGAGCTGTCTTAATCTTCATTCATCAATGAAATAATAACTTTAAATAAGTTTTTGGGTTTATGAGTTTGAAGATTGTGGATTGCAGTCATAGGTTAGGTTTCCTAATTTTTTTTTTGCTTTTCGAAAAACATTTGCCTACAGGCGCTAATCCCCCCTTCCCATTTTTTTTTCATTATTTAACATAGTTTATAATTTTGTGTACACAGTTTTTGAACATTAGTAATCATTTGTCTCAAAAAAACTCATTCTATCACGATTTTATTATTCTCAATAGTTTATTTCGTTTTTTTTACTGGAATTATACATATTGCAGTCTTCAGTGTGTATTCTTACATCATAATTTTTCAAATTTTTTATTTTTATGGCTTCTTGAAAAACACTTGCCTGTGGGCGCCAATCCCCCCTTCCCATTTTATTTTTTGATAATATAATATAGTTTATTTTTGAGTACACAGATTTTTAATTAATTATAACCATTTAACTGAAAAGACAATTATATCACGATTTTATTATTCGAATAGTTTATTTCGTTTTTTTTTATCGGAATTATACATTTTGCAGTCTTTAGTATGAATTCTAATATTCTAATATTTCAAATTTTGTTTTTGCTTTTTGAAAAACATTTGCCTGCGGGCGCCAATCTCCCCTTCCAAATTTTTTTCCATACTTAAATATATTTTATTTTTTGTGTACACATTTATTGAACATTAATAACCATTTTACTAAAAAAAATTCATTCTATCACGATTATTATATTCTCAATAATTTAAGCTAGAAATTCATAAAAATTTTTTTTTAAATCTAAGATTTGAAAATTTAATACAAGATTCCTTACAAATTTGTCAACCTTTATCACAAAAAAAAAATGTCCACCGGAAATTCAAATTAAATTTTTATTAGCATTTGAATTTCAAATATTGACAAAAATTTGTCAAAACCATGAATATTTGCAAATTATTTTGTAGTTCAAAATTCCTAATATTGTTTGTATTTATATCTAATGTTATAAAATTTAACACGAAGTTTTCCATAAGTTTTGCTTCAAATAGCTATACGGAAAATTTGAAGCGTTAATATAGGAAAAATGTTTTGAGCGTTAGAGTTTTAAATTTTTATGAAATCGCGTAATGATAACGATTTATCCTCAAACCAGGTATATATATATCCATGATAATATAAGGTAATATGAATTATGATAACTATACATGCAATGTTTTTGGAAAAATTGATTAACCATGCCTTATGCAAAATGCGTCTTAATTGAAAAATAAAATATTCGTTTCAAAATAGAATATATGACAATATTTAAATATAATATATCCTAGACTGACAAATTTTATTAATTATCATCTATGGTTATCAAATTACCGCCAAATATCATGATTCAAGGCGATTTGAATATGAACAGTGATAACGAATTTGAATAATACATTATCACAGATTATATAATCTGTGATATTATTATATCTATGACATTATATTATTATACACTATATTATTTTACTATAATATTAATAATATCATACACACTACACAGTAACACAACCACGTGTTTTAAAAATTATATTAACTACAAGTACCTAAACTCAAATTAAAATGTGTTGGTTTAGCTGTACCAACCAGTAAATATTTGTAGTAAATACAAAAAAAATGTATTTCAAAATATATTTATAACATGGTCATCTTGGGTTTTGTAAAAACAATTTAAAAATATTAAATATCAAATATGGATGTTTCAGGTGTTAGACATCTAGATAGATAAGAATACTTTTATATTATTTGTATTCTTATCTTTCTCGTAGGTATTTGACGTCTGGTTTTTGGTGGTGAATGCCGAATGTTGATGCTGTTGATGGAGTGATGGTGATTCCAACTTTCAATTCCCAAGTCCAAACAAATAGAGAACATGCAGTAATACGGTATTGCTATTGCACTAGTTGTAAGTTATGGAGTGTAGACTGATATACTTATATTAAACATACCTACAATATTATATTATTATATTCTGTATCTTTGTAGGAACTAATAAACACGGTATTCTCAACTCTTCATTTACACTAATACTCTTCAGTGTTTATATGATTTTTATCACTTTAAAGTCTGAATTTCTTAACTTGAATTGAAACTACTGAATTTTGGAGTAATTACTATTTCATACCAACATACAAATGGTGATTAATATTTGTTTTTTATTTAATGAATGTGGTAGTTCAGTAGCATATTATTATCATATATTATTTATTATAATTCATAATATTATTATTTATTTTTAGGGGAGTAGTTGATATTACTTAGATGGTGAAAATTGTCCAATTGTTTTGTGTCAGAATTAGAACATAATAAGAAAATGTGCGGCCGAACTGCTTGGTGAGTAGCTTATACCTTTATCATTTTTCTTTAAAAACGTGGAAAAATGATTCACATTACAGCATAAATATATTTACTTTTCATATTATGTAATAAATAAATGATTTTTCATTTATTTTATTTTCATCGTCATAAATGCTGGATGTTGACAGAAGACTAACATAACAATATTTTGATTTTTTTGACTAATAAGTTATGACACATTTTAATATAATGTGTCATAACTTATTACCGCAGTCTACCAGTTAGTGATCCCTACACTAAATTATAAGTATCTGTTTTGTGTTTTATTAGTAACTTGAGACGTGAAACTTATTGCAAAGCGACAAGCTATAAAAATCGTAAAGGAACATTGTATTGTCAACCGGAATGGCATGATGAAATGAATGGTAACATTGAATTTAAGCAGTCCAACAACATAGCGCCTACTGATGTAACACCTATTCTTGTTTCCGGCGAAGAATTTGTAGGCTACCCGTCCAGGATACTGACACCTATGGTATGGGGTATGATACCTCCCTGGCATAAGGTATTTTACTAGAAACATATTAAATTATATCTGTAACTAAAAAAAAAAAAAAAAAGCATTGAGTAAATTGTATAATATAATTTACTCAA
The DNA here is from genome assembly GCF_037042655.1 of Diuraphis noxia. Classification (NCBI taxonomy): domain Eukaryota; kingdom Metazoa; phylum Arthropoda; class Insecta; order Hemiptera; family Aphididae; genus Diuraphis; species Diuraphis noxia. Next base: position 55,031,956 of record NW_028301712.1, read on the forward strand.
TGATAATATAATATTATATTATATTATCATTTAAATAAGAAAAATTGTATCTAGTCATCTTATTTTTAATATTAAATTTAAAAATATTTTTAGGGAAACTTTAACAATCATGGATTGAGCACAAACAATTGTCGAATAGAAAATATAACCACTTCAAAACTGTACAGTGAACCTTTGACTAAAGGAAGGAGGTGTGTTGTAATTTGTGAAGGTTTCTATGAATGGAAAACTACAGAAGGGGCTGGAAAAAAAAAGCCTTACTTTATACACATGCCCCAAAAACATGGAGTTAGTAGTGAATTAAGTAATAACTTTTTTGTGATTAATCAACAGTAACAGTCAATCACTGAACAAATAATGAATTAAAAAAGTTATAACTAAGTATAAAATTGAAACATAAATCTCTAATTCTCCCTCTTTCTCTACTCTTTATATATTTACCTAATACAGAATTAATCATACTTTAGCCAAAATATTTTATTGGTTGGGGTTCAATAAATATTACCTAATTGTTTTTAGAATCAAATTAGATTTGTTTTTTTCATGGCCTACCCCTAATTATTCCATTAATATTTTATGATTTATTATATATGCCTGTTTTTGAAATACCCGGACCAGGCAATACATCCTTGATTTGGTATAAATAAAAAATAAAGTTAAAAATATTTATCTTATAAGAAATATTTTTACGAAGGTTTCAGTATATGATACAAATGCTTGGGAATCGGCTTCATGGACAGAGCAATCTGGGTGGAATGGACCATCTCTACTTCAATTAGCTGGTATTTACAATAAATGGAAGTCACCCAATGGAGAAGTTTATAGTTATTCAGTTATCACTATGGAATCGAGTAAGACATTTTCTCAACTTCATCACAGAATTCCAGCAGTCTTAGAGAATGGACAACTTATAGAGGTTAATTTTGGTCTATGTAATTAAAATATACATTTTTAAACATTTATAATTTGTGATTTTTTGTTATACAATTTTAACTACCTAGGATTGGTTAGATACCAGAAGAGTATCTGCAAGTCAAGCCATCTCTATGCTTCGTCCAATTGATAATCTAATGTGGTATGAAGTGTCAAGTATAGTTAACAACTCTCGTAACAAAAGCGAAGATTGTAATAAACCAATATCAAAAATGTAAGTGAACATTTATTTTGACAATTTAATTATTTGTTTGATTTTAGTCTAAATGAATATTTATTAGTGAAGATTATTTTTATTTTAAGTTTTTAATCTATCAATATCAATTTATACTAATATTATAAAGCCGAAGAGTTAAAAAAAGTTTGAATTGCTGGTTCGAATTTTATAAATTATTTTATTGTTAGGTTTTCCATTTATCGACTATGGCTATAGGCTATAGAACATTTTTTGACAGTTCACAGGTTAAGTCAGGAGTCGGGATTTAAGATTTTATAAAATATTTATGAACTAGCTATTAAAAAAGCCATAAAATTATTTCCGTGTATCAAAAATTCTATGATGCAGTGGCACTTCAGTAGGATCAATTTACTGAGTATCTCGAATTCAAACCAATTTCGATGGCCCAACATTTTTGAACCGTTTTTACATTTTTTGTTTTCTTTATACTTAATACTTTTATACTTATTTCAGTTGGTCTAGAATTCGTCACATCTCTGGAAAGTTTAATATATAATAGTTCATTGGGTCAGCTTTAAATAATAAAATAATATTTTATCCGTTAAAAACTATGCGTAAAATTCCGTGAGAAATTAATTTTGATGTGGGTATACCAATGATATGATAAATATATTTTTGTTTATCATAGGGTTGCTATTGGTTATACAACATATTATGAATGAAAAAAATATTAGCAATTTATTATTAGGTACAAATTTTAAAAATTGTTTCACCTTTGCAAAGCTTAAAATTCGAGAAAATATTATGATTGAGTATAATTATAGTCCTGTAAGATTAAGATAGTGAAAAATTCACAGGAATTTTTCACGAAAAGTTTTGAATATGACTAGCCAGATATTAAATGACGAATTAAACACAAAATATGAATCATATAGAGTTGGTATTTTTAATAAGCAACAAAATGCACGGGGATCAGCTAGTATTATTATAAAATAGAATTATTGAACATAATAATTTTAAAAATACAAGGGTTAAATAGTAGTATAAAATATATACTTATACAATATTGAATATAGGCTAAGGATTTGTTCTAAAGCACTAGCCTCACTTGTCTGGTTATTGCGGCCAACTACCATTCTTATTTTGAAAAGAATATAGTCTAATTACAGCACAGCGAATTGAAGACAATAATTTGGGTGTTCATATTATAATTTAAAATACATTTGTTACAATAATTTATATTATTATTATAATCAATTAACTATTTTAAGTTAACTTGTTTATTTTAAGATTTTCAATTGAAAAGCAGTTTTAAATGTATTGTTTATTTACAGAATTAACAAAAGCAGCACTTTTATGACGTCTTGGTTAGCAGGAAAAAATAAAAAAAGTGATAGTAATGATGAAGATCAAATGAGGAAAAAACAAAAAAAATAATATTCAGTATTATAAAATTTCAATTGAATAATATATTTATAAGAATAATATTTTCAAAATAAAAGATTTTATATTTAATACATATTTTAAAGAATTTTAAATGAGCACGGAGCATACTTCATAATTTTCATAATAATTAGGTACATTTCTATTACCCAATTATAACTAATTTAATTAATGACTAATGATCATGTAATAGTTTATAAAAGCTCGAGAAATCAATAGTTATATTTTAGTTTTCGCCATACAACCAAGAGTCACTGGACCTTGACCATGATACTACTTCATTCTCTGAAAACCACAAAGCAATTTCTTTGTTGGCTGATTCTACAGCATCCGAACCATGAATTATGTTGCTAAAGTAATTTTAACCATTATAAAATAATTATTAAAAATATCAAAATTTTTTATAGGTTATAGAAGTATTTACCGGCCGACTTGAACACATAGATCCCCCCTAATTGTACCAGGGTTTGAATTTTTTGGGTCAGTTGCACCAAGAATGAAACGTCCAGTTTTTACAACATCCAATCCTTCCCATACCTATAATACATAACATAATTATTACGAATTTTAACCATATAAATTATAAACAGTATAGTGCTTAATAACCATTGGTACTACTGGTCCAGAAGCCATGTATTTGACAAGACCGGGAAAAAATGGCCTGCTTGATAAATCAGCATAGTGTTTTGATAACAATTCTTCAGATGCCTAAAATAAATAATATTAGGGTTAATAAGTAACTTGATTTTAAACTTTAAATACATTTTTTTAAACTTAATATAATATGTTACATGATACATATTTATTATTTTTCAAAAGAAAACGTAAGAAATTAACATAATAAACATTAAAAAATGTTAAGCAATTTAAAAGTTATTTTTAACTACCTCAATAGGTACTATTATTAATTAAATTTTTTTATATTCTTCATAAAAACTAAGTTTATTTAGTATTGCCAAGAAACAAATAATGTATGTAACATTATTTTAAAAAAAAATTGAATTTGTTGGGATTCTAATGTTCTACTTAAAAAATACATGTATAAATAGATATAAAAAATATGAATAAGAATGTTCCAAATAGTGCTATCTGACAAGTTTAAGTTATGCTAATCTATTGTTGTTTTTAGCAGTTCCCTGTATCATTGTATCAATATATCATTGGCCTGTATCATTTTTAACCTTCTGGGTACATTTAAATTGTTGTGCTATTTTTTTAGTTTAGTTATAGGACTGAAGGCCCCCATCCCCCAGTCTTGGGGGAAAACCCCAACTAAAATTTTGCATTCATTACTCATAATATTTACAATTAAATTAACCTAACTCACAAGTTTGAACTTGATAAAATTATTACTGAAACCTAACTTTTATTAATTAATCCAAGCTAACACTAAAAGTGACAAATACCATTACATTTTATGTACATGGGTAAAAGTAGTATTTGTTTTTTATTTAGTTTCATGTCTACTTTTAGGCATATAATATTTTTTGAAAATAATAAATGCTGTTATTGAAGGTTCTTAACTAGGAGTACTTGCCCACATAAACTTCATTGCGACTAATTTGAATCCTTTTTCTTCAAAGCGCTTAATTATCTTGCCGACCAGGCCGCGTTGAACACCATCAGGCTTGACCATGATGAATGTACGTTCTGAATAAGGGTCACCGCTCATTTTTGTGTTAATTCACTTAACACAAACACAATCTATATGAACAATTTAAAAACATAAATGATCATGTACCTTATTATCTTATCTTTGTACTTAAATAAACTTTTAATACTGAGAAAATTAAATAGGAAGTCACAAAATTGAAAAATTTGATACCATTGTGTATTTTATAAGGTATTGTCTATTATTATTATTATTATCATTATTATCATAACACAAGGCGTTGGCTGTCTCAAGTCTTAAACAATACAATGTCATTGTTTTTACAATATCTGGATTAGGGAAGTATGTAAAATTTATATTTTAGGTATATGATGTCGTTAAATGTTTTAACTTATACATACCTAAGTTATTATCGAGGTTATTACGTACTACTAATTTGTTTGTTACTAAGGTACAAGTTTTTTTTTAAATTTATTATTAGTTTTCAAAATTTAGACAAGAGAGTAAGTGGACAGTGGACCACTAATTTTGCATAGTAACTAGACAGATTAGTGAGTAAGTAATTTTCACATTTCTGTCAAAAGTGAAAGAAAATAATGTTTAGTAAGTTTAGTTTGAATTTTGAAATTGAAATCTAAAGAACTTTAAAGGTACCAACGATAAAGAAATACAGATGTCCTAATTCATACATAAAAACGAACATTGTCTTAATTTGATATTTTATGTAACTTATCGTCTCTAATACTGAAGTCTGTAAACAGTATTATTGTTTATTTTAATGAGGACTCGCAATCCGCAAAGGTTTGAAATAATATACAATTATTGAGAGCTAGTACTCACCGAAAAAACGAATATCGTCAATAAAACGTCGGGCGATCGACAAGCGAACAGTGTCGACGAAACAGCGTGTACGTCAGCGGATAATGACTACAGAGAACTGAAGTCGACTGAAATCGAAGTGCCGAACCGCCGAATAGCTTACTACTGTTACTACTCTACTAGCGAGTGTGAGTGTGTGTGAGTATCGTACCTAACCAATGACGCAATTGACGCGTGACGGCGTAACGCCGAAACGACAAAGCACTCCAACGGTAAACACGCTAACTAATACTCACTTATAAAAAATAGTCGGACAGTCGGCGGTAGCAATGTAGCATACGCGGAGAAAAACAATAAGCACATTAATGTCGGCAGTAAAGTTGTAGTCGCGGTGAAAACGCAAAACTGTGTGTTCACTGTTCATCTTATATTGTGTACTTTTGTCAAAGTCTTTGTGAGCGAATAATACCGGCCATCGACGAGACGACGCCAATGACAAAATGTGATATATAAATATGATAAAAAAATATATATATATATATTTGTCACGACGGCGCCAACAATAAGTTGTGAGTACATCAAAAGATATATTTATAGAATATTATGGCCTCGGATTAAATAGAGTGGGAGACGTATAAAGACAATCGACAAAATTGAAATTCTCTTATCAAAGAGCAATAAGAGCCGAGGAAGATATTAATGTTATAAAATTATTAAACATTAGTTATTTATAATTAGTTGTTTAGTTCGCGATTTTATTATGATTAACTAATTTAATTTATCATGGATTTTTATAACTTAACTACTTAGGTCTTAAATATATATTATTGCCTTTAAACTTATTCAACTGTTATCAAAATTATGTAACAAGTATTTTATCAAGTACCAATAATTATCCATGTGAATATTACATTTAATTTATAATTAAATCTATTGGCTAATATATATATGAAAAAAAAATTGCCAAATAGGCACTGGATCACAACTTAATTTTATATGATACGAGTTATGATAATTTGTAAAAAAAATAACTAAAACCATTACTTATATAAGATCAACTTGTTTTTATTGACACTTTACAGACTTACAAAATGAATATTACAAGTATACGTGTAAGTATACAATGTACACAAACACACATAGGTTTATAAATCACAAACATGCCTATCAAACAGACTCATTAAAAGATTAACATTATAGTAAAAAAAAAAAATGTAAAATTAATAGCTACCGCACAGTAATTCATTTTTCTAATATTCATAGTGAAAAATACATTAATAAATGGCACTTACTATTATTAGGTAAATTTATAAAAACTAAAACAAAATAGTATCTTTATTCTAAACACAAGTAGATATTAAGTTCAAACTTGTTAAAATTCATACTCAGTATGTGTGTAGCCAATGGCAAGTATTGTTTTTGTATGTGTAATCCAACAAATACAACTATAAATTATGATGATACATGGAAAATTAAGAGATCTAAAAAAAAAATTATACAATCAAGGTTTAAATTAATATTATATAAGTACAACAGGTCAGTTTAAAATCTCCATGTATCCACCTATTAATAGGTACCTAAAATCTGAATAGGTCACACATCATAAACTAATGGATAGCTGGTAATTATGTATGCATATTCATATACATAATATGTTCGGTAAGAGTCTATCTTAAAATAAAACAAAAATATTGCCGTAGTTAATAGTAATTACAATGAAAAAATATATAGTTTATTGTTTTTTAAGCCTAAAATTTATGCAAATAATACAGTAAATATAACTAAATGTTTTGAATAATTTCAAGAAAACCCTATTTACATTAATAAAATAAATATCACAGCCTTTAAAAAAATATTTTTAAATATATATTTGTTTGCCCACAGATATCTTAAAGGCAATCGGTTTTCATTTTGGTGTAAATATGATTTGATTCTTTTTAAGTACATTAACTCAGAGGAAAACGGTTCCATTGTTTGATCCGTTTTGCTACATTGTATTATGGGCAAACTACATAGTCATATTACACAATAAAATTGTTGTATACGCTAACAATAACAAGAACCTTACAATTAGTATAAAATATTTCTTTACAGTTATCAAACGATAATGATAATAAAAATAATAATATAATGTACAGTCGGGATAGAAAATGGCACAGCGTCATACAAACATAAATATATAATAGTTTTAAAAATAAAAATATAAATAAAACAATATTATTATATGCATATCGTATAATAATATATCGAATAAACTTGTAAAAAACTTGTCGTTTCATGCGTCATCTCATAATAATTTCTTAATAATTCTTAAAAACGAGTCAACAGAACAAAACTTAAACTTCTACAAAATGGTTCGACGCCACCAGGTGCGTACCCGGTTTGGTAGCCGGTCGTCAAACGGTTGTTTCGTTTCGTCTAAGCGGTTGGAGCTCTCTTTGCAGACGATCAAAGTCGTTGTAGTACTCATGGTCCGACTCATCCTCCAGACTTCGGCCGTTGGAGGTAGGCGCAGGTGACTGCGGTTCGCAGGACGCCTCTGCAACAGAACCGCTACCGTCACCGGAGATTGTAGATGGTGTCACGGCGGAAGGTTCGCCACCGGTCAAATGGTACTCCGGGTTGTCCACGCTGCTCACTTGGACTGGCAAGAAGTCTGGTTGGTAGTTTTTGGTCAGACCAGGAGGCCTTGGGAGGCTACCGTTGGCGTATTCCACTGCAACGCAAACGTAATAATATTTATTATAAGGAAAGAATCACAATGTAGATAGCAAGAGAGGGAATTTATTATTGATGCGATAAAAGATTTTATTGTTGGGAGCAGAGTTTATACTTCGTAAGATTTCGGAGAGCCGAATAATTTCTAGCTTTAAAGTGGTTCAACGGTTAGGTTATTTTTGAATGCTACTTTGGTTAATAATGTAGGTTAACTATACCTAATAATACATATCTACCATAAATTCTTTTTTCAATTCGACGTCTTCTGATTTTATCATTTACAAAATGAGATATTAATAATTAAGATGACTTACCTTCAGCGTGTTGATGACCAATCAAATCGATATAATTGGCAGGCGCGTGCCGTCGTTTGTTGTCGATTTCGTCGTTGGCTGGAGACGGCATTAGGTAATCGTCCTCGTCCAATGGCAAGTCTAATTTTAACGTGCCCACTTGCGCCTTGCTTCCATTGCTGAGATCTTCGGAAGTATCGCAATCTACCAAGAAAAGTAATTTAAGGTAAATATAACTTTTTTTATAAGTACTGTTTGTATGTTATTGTGGGCGAAGCGACTATCACCTGTTATCATTATGAATTATTAAAACAATTTTTTACCTAATCGATGTATGTCACCGAATTTTCTGAGCTCTCGATCCCAGTTGTGTCTACCATGCATAGATCCTAACATGTCAGCACCCGCCGTGCTACTCGATCCAAGCCTCGACGGTCCCGGCATTCCCATTTTTGGGTTCATGCAGTACTCATCAGATTCCATGATACTCATATCTGCACCTTCAGTCGCCAGGTTTGATAATATCTCGTTTTCGTCCTACGCGATAAATAATAAATAACCGAACCGTAAAAAAGTGAATCAACGGTCAAAATCTCAAATAATTATCGACAACTTACCTGCGACGAGTACGACGGCAACCTCATGTAACGGTCACCTGGTATGACCAGGTATCTACCCGGATCGATTGCCATTTTGGCGAATTCATCGGCAAGTTCCTCAAAACTAGGACGGCTATCTTTTTCGATTAACCAACATTTTACCATCACCATGTACACATCAATGGTGCAAATTGGTGGTTGCGGCAATCGTTCACCTTTTTCTAGCAGACCCAAAACTTCTTTTTTGTCCACGCTTTCATACGGTTGTTTACCGTACGTCAACAATTCCCATACGGTAATACCTGTAAAAAAAAAAAAAATATGAAAAATTGTTGATTTACTACGGGTATGTGGTTGTACTTGTACAACGTGACGACGAAAGTAAACTTACCAAACGCCCAGACATCGCTCTTGTGAGTGAACACCCTGTACTTAAGACATTCTGGGGCTAGCCATTTGACCGGCATCTTTCCACCGTCAGCAGTGTACTCCAGTTGGTCAATTTCCAACAGTTTAGCCAAACCAAAATCGGTGATCTTCACGCAGTTGGTGTTCTGCACGAGGACGTTTCGGGCTGCCAAGTCTCTATGCACTAGTCGCTTTTCTTCCAAATAAGCCATACCTGCATGAAATCGTTTGAATTTAGAACATCCATTGATCACTCTGCATTTATTTTTAAAATCTCTTACCTTTGGCTATTTGCGTGCACCATTTTAGGAACGTTTTGGAACCAATCTTGTCGTTGTTGTTTCGCACGTACTTCAATAGACACCCGAGTGGCATGAGTTGGGTGACCAACATCATCTCGGACGTCATACATACGGCCAACAATTTTACTAGATTGTCGTGTTCAACACTAGCCATTATATAAGCTTCATCTAAGAATTCTTTGCTAGTATTTTCGTAACCACACGTGTCGTCTTTTTTGTGTAGCTTTTTGATTGCTACTGGTATTTTAATGTTCTCGCCTTCAACAACCCAAACGCCCTATAAACGCATGATATTATTATTATTTATCCAATTCAAATTATTTAAAATCATTCAATACTAGACTGAATATTAAATTTTGAGTAATACCTTGTAAACAACTCCAAAAGCTCCATTTCCAAGTTCAGCGCCTATTCTCAGGTCTACTTCTTTGACGATCCTTAGTTTAGCCGTGTTGGGTTTGACATTCGAAGGCCTTAGTGGTTCGTTATCTTCCATACCTGTTAGTACCATTGTCATTTTTACTGCTGTCTCTTTGGCTCGTGCACGTCTTCGCCAGTGCCATACAAGAATCATGAGTAAAACCATCACCAAAAACGTGAAAACTACAACCGCGCTCAGTATCAATGGTATTTGCTCCGAATCACTACTAAAATCAAACAAAAATAATGTCACGAATGGTTAGAAATTGAATATCAGAGAAGTCAAAATATTACGACGAACTTACAGTTTAGAAGCCATTCTGACGTCATCTGCGGAACAATATGGGTCTGGGTCGTCCTTAGTGTACACCTTGTATGGAGCAAAAGACGGGCAGATAGGACCAGAGCAGTTGAACGCCGTACGGTTATCCGAAGGGTTGCCGCTGAGCTAGAACGTTAAAATAGAATGTACCGTTTAGGTTTCCTAAGGATTTCACTATTTAACTACTCTATTAAGACTCGTTTTTTTGTGGTACTTACCTCGAATATTTTGAAATGCCTACACGCCTGGCATTGAGATGCGTGTGGTCCGTAACATCCTCTACATAGAATGTCACATGGCATACATTCACGCTCTATTTCTCCATTCGGTAACTTGTTGGTTGTGGCATAGTACTCGATTGGACAATCATCTGCACAGTGATCACCACGTTTGTAGCCCGCGCAACGTTGGCAGACTTGATCGTGGAATCCGAAACCTGTGCACCTCAGACACCGCGGATGACATTTTCTGCATACAGCTTTGCCGGCTAATGCACGTAGAGCAGCACCACCTTGCTCCAACGGTCCAACCCATTCGTAATAGTAACCATTTGGACAAGTTTCATTTTTGTGTAAACATCTCTCCTATAAAAAAATATATACACATTACACATATATTATTTAAGTTGTACGAAGGAAAAACATTAAGACAGACTGTTAGATTTTCTTATAAAACAACAAAAAGTAAATTAATAAGAGACAAATACTTACGACTGAAGCATCGGCATTCAAAACAGCTTTGTGACAAGATCGGCACCCATTAGGTCCAATTGTGTTGTCCGGACCACTACAACCTCCAACACAGTTCAAATGACATGGTAAACATTCACTGGGTCTGGATTGGTTAGCACTGTATTTATTCACTGGACATTGAGATACACAGTGAATACCGTCGAGAAGATTGCGGCATGATGTACAGTGTTCGGGGCCGGGCCCGTGACAACCACCGTCACATTCCGGATGACATGCCGCGCAAGTCTTATCACCAGCTTCGTATAGCCTGCATAGTAAATAACAACGAGAATAGTAAAAATCAAAAACTCACATTCATAACCTTAAATGTTTTACTTACCCAGGTACATGACTACAATTAGGTAAACATTGATTTTCGTACTGAAAGTTTCTACAAGACAAACACTGATGAGGTCCAGGACCCCAGCAACCTTGTTTTGAACACTCCGGATCGCATATTTCATTCTCTAAAACTATATAAATACACCATGAAAACCTTAGATAAGTGTTTAATAATTATAAATAATGACTTACTGCAAAGAGATTCATTTTTGTTATTTTGCAAAAGCTTTGGATGTTCCGATGATTTTTTTATGGACTCCCAGTCAATAGTTTGGGCGTAACAAAGTCTTTTATTTTCTAGTATTGCAACACTCCCAGAATGGATTTTCTTTAGCGAACGCAAACCCAATGAAGTCAACGAAGTCTTAACAATATACAATGATGCAAAGTATTCGGTAACAGTGCGACCACCGATAACTTCCAAATTCCTGTTGAAGTAAAATATAATTAATTTAAACAATAGGTATATTATTGCTATTGTAATTTTATAAGACTTACCTAAAGTATGACAGGTTTTTAAAATCTTCATGGGATCCTTGTATGTTTATGTAACCTGTCACTTCTTTCAACGTGCTAAACACTTCCAAACGGTCAGGATGCATAGCTTTGATACGTTGGCCGAAACTGAAGTTAGCAAAAACTTGTTGGAAACCTTTGAATGTTTGGTCTAAGATAGTTAATGAACCCTCGATTACGGTGCAGTCTTTAAAACCATCAATGTTGCTATCATGTATCGTAGTTACACCTTCACAAGTTTTCGGACATGGGCCGTCACACAATACACATTCGCCATTTACAGCCTAAAACAAGTTTTAATTTAGAAAAATATATTTAAATTAAATTAAGCATAATTATTATTACCTTTTTCTTTGGTGGACAACTTCGTACACACGCCCCATTGTCTTTGAGCAAATGTTCCGGGCAGTTTTTCACGCAAGTCGCACCATAAGCATACTTTCCATTTGGATTTGTTTCCCAGGAGTATGTTATGGAATTATACCGTTGCATCGCCGGACATTCTTGAGTGCATACACCGTCATCGTAAAAATTTCGACAAGCCTTTAAAATTATAAATATAATTATTATTTTTAATTTAAGACATATTATCAAGATTGAGTTATAATGAACATATTATATTGTAATATACTTACGAGGCAATCACTTTGCTTTGGTCCCGTACAACCACCAGCACAAAACAAATGACAGCAGTCTCTTGGCTTTGGTCCAAAACAACGGCCCTGATAACATTGGGGACTACAGTTGATCTTTGAGAACTTTTGGCAATTGTGTGGACCTTCACCCCAACAGCCACCCGTACACGACTTGTCACAAGGTGGACATTCCCGTTCAGAGTTCGAGAAATTATACATGTACATCCACTTGGCCCCCGGTCCGGTGATGATCTCATCCCAGTTAATGGTGCGCATATGGCACAGATTATAGTTATCGATCATGCCCACATTGCCAGCTAATATATCTGAATAAATGTATGGTATGAGTAATGAATATTAAAAATTACATACATTCAAGAATAATAGAAATGCTTACCTCTTAGAGCTGGCAATTCGAGATTGTTCATTTTTGATAACATGACCAGTAACGAAAACTCTTCTTCCTTGACGGCCAATTTGAATTGAGTTCGGCCTCGAATGATTTGCAGCCGAGGTAACACGATTTTGTTGACGTCCACATGAGTAATCAAAACGTATCCGGTAACTTCTCGTATGTGTTGTAAGAAACTCAGATCCAAGTGTTCGTCCTGCAACCATGTCAGTTCCAGGTTGCCATCCACATAGGTGCAATTGGTGTAACGGTCCCTGAGGTTTCGGTAATGATGATCCCGATTCGACGGCACAGAAAGACGACCGTTGGTACCAATGCATACTGCAAGATAAAAATAAAATCGAAATTTAATAACATGTAAAAATTATTTTAAATTCTAAGGGTTGATATAAAATACATTATGCATGATGTATACAACCGTCACACACAGAACAGTGTGTTTAGTAGCCAGTAGGTATAAAAGTATTTAAAATATATAGTAAAAAATTATAGTTTGTCATATTATTACATAATACTTTCACTGGAATTATGTTGTTTTTTATGAATTCCATCGCGGAAACTCCTTTCGATCGGGAAATACCATTAACCTTTTCAATATTTTCTTATACGCCACGCTCACCAGTCCACCCAATATATACATACACGTCATATACTCCCATAATAATTGTGTTAATCCTCATCCAATGGTATGTGTGACCGCGACGGTTTTGAGTACCAACCAAACAACAACAAATAACAATGATGATGACGATGATGTTGTGGACGACGCTAGTCATTCTCACGTTATTGTTATGTTCAAGCATTGTTGTCGTCATCGTCGATGGTAATATTAATAATAGTAACAATAATGAAATAATATTGTGTGTATTTGTAAAGCAATACGAAGTAATAAACGGGCGTTGTGTTATCAAAATTTTAATTAAAATTCAATGCACTGCAGGCGCCAAAAGGCAGTTTATTTTGTCCTACTCTGCTTCTCCGTCCACTTAAAACCGAATTCCAAAGCGCACAATACAAAGTTTTGACAGAAACAGTTAATTAAAAACTGTCTTGTTCCCCTAGGGTATTATTGACTATTGATCGATATACGTATGTATATTGATCTTGTGCTTTTTTACCATCTATTGCGGGCTTGTTAATTGCGGAAATACCACAAAAGTCTCAACGGTTGGGCGAAGATGACCGACCCGATAGAAATGAGAAGACATTGTAATATATAGAGAGGAGGAGTATATAACAACAGGTACATCTATACAGTTCGATATCAATACGCATCTAGTCCAATAAAATGTCAATCTGATTGTTTAGTAATTTTCTTATATTCCATACCTTTTGCAGCTAATAACAATAAAGAAGAATTTTCATTGTCGAGTTTACAATTAAAAAAATATGTAATACAATACACTAAATACAAAGAAATGTATCGTTCTTATTTATTTATATTGTTGCAGTACACACTTTTAAGATTCTACTCATTTGTATTACGAATAAATGCAAGCCAATTAACTTGGAAATATATGCTGATAGGTATCCGTGTAGACTGTTGTAACCAACAACACGTGTAGTAGAAACTATTAACATTATATTACTATCGAACGTTTCTGATATTATCATAAAATATGTCTACGGTGCTTAAATGCTAACTGAGCTCGATTTGTATTAACCTATAGCGATTCGCACGAAAAGGTTTTTAATTGAGTCTGATTTGAGAAACCAGTCGTGAGTTCTTTGCCGTTGTAATTTACGGTTCAATGTGGCTTTTATCGGTCTACTAAATTTTAAAAGAATTTGCAAGTAATTGAAAATACCGGTTTTGATTTCATGTTATTTTACGTTCGTTGGAGTATAGCTTTATCCACAAAATTCATCATATAGCAGATTATTATTGCTTTATAGCGAGAAAATAACTGGTTTCAAGATTTAAATCGGATACCTTCAATTTTTGAAAACACTAAAGTCACTACCTATATATTTTTATTATTATTATATTAAAAACTATTTTCTCCTCTCCCTTTACATCGATTAATCACATAGGTATTAGTCGGTATTATCGTCATCATTTAACATTATTTTATCCACTAGTCTCTATGCAACGTCCAATTTATATTATTTATAAATATTATTAAGTCTTAGGGGAAATATAATATGTATATAGGTATCTACTTAACAAGTTGTCAAAATTGTTATTAATAAGAATGAATAATTTTTTGATATAACGTATAATCCGCAAGGGGTCTAAGATATTTTTCCCCGGCATACAGATTTAAAATTACTTTGGTGTCCTGCGGTGAGGGATCCCACAAAAATGCAATTGACGAACGTCCACGTCTCGTCTGTATCATTACAATAATCAAGACGCAAAGAAATAAAACCGTTAAAAATATAGTTTTTATTATGTGCAAAACACGGATGAATACATAAAAGAATAAAAGATATAATAATTTTGTCAGGGAATCTTTTTTTTTATATTATGTTACCGAGACTTTAATAATATTACGAGCGCAAGTCAAATTCTAGTAAATTCCATTTTGAACACTTTCTCTGTTTTCGTGACGGATGTCTGAAAATATGTCTAAGTCATAATTTAGAAATAGAAAATCTCAAATCAATTTTTCAGTAGGTATATTTAATATTCGATTTACTTATTGTTATTTGAAATTAGTTGTAGTCTTTTCACTTGATGACACTTAAATTGTTAGTCTTGGAAAAAAAATGGGAACCGTATATAACTATGAGTATATAGTAATAGTACGCATATAAAATACCAAAGAAAAGAATTTACATACTACTTTAAAACCAACGGACAAAAAAGTGATAATTCAATTAGGAATTGTGTTTATTTTATAATTTTATGGCAACATTTCATCACCAAACAAATAATTTGTAACACCTGAAATGAAGTGTTAAATCATTGAAAAAGAATTTAAAAAACAATTATATTACCAACTTAGTTATAGTATACTCGCTAAAGAGTTTTAAATATTTACAAATATTTGAATATATAATGAAGTAGATAGTTAGGTAATATACCTATTTATTATACTGTATATTACATCCAAGTATTAGACATAGCATGCATTTTTATTTCTCAAACAAGTGTAATGTCTATATGATATGTTTTTAACTATATTCGAGTGACATGGTAAACATTTTCATTGTAGGTAGTAGATTTGTACGAAGCTATGATGACTACGAAATTGTTGCTTAAATTAAGTATAAAACACCAACCGTATAGTTTTTTTACAACTGTTTGTGCGTCAATTTTTTAACGACGTGTCTTAGAGTCTTTCATTCGGGATTTCACAAAACGATACGATACAACATTTAGAATCGTCGTGTGTTTAGTCATGAATTTGTCAGTTTTATCATTTTATACCCATCATACAATTTAACACATATTTTTAGATCACTTGAATTTTAAAATATCGTTGTTTTACAGGGTTGGTTAACAAGTTCACTGTCATGCTAAAAATATCATTTTTTTTTATTATTGCTTTGTGCGGTAGTTTACTCAAAAATATACAGTTACATCAGGCTGTGTGCGGATAGTATTCAAAACTATATTATAAGTTAAATTGATTTATAAACCCAGCAGGGTTATGAAAATCGTCAAAATAAACTGATTCGTATGGAGACATGTTTAGACAATTAGTATTGGTCTCCTTGGATATCTACTAAGGGCCATTCTTACAATGCTCGGTTAGTGCCTGATTACACTAACCGGAAGAATTTATCATGAGTTAACCGATAGAATTCTACCGGTTAGTCTTAACCGACACTTAACCGGACATTGTAAGAACGGCCTTAAGTGAGATAATAGAATGTGTTTGACTTTTTTGAAATTAATTTCTAAAAGATTAAGTTTGAGCCGTTTGAGAATAAACAATAAATGGAAAATTTCAATTAAAACGATAGGTAAGCGTAAGCGATGAGTAATAGGTCCTTTATGTGAAATCAACCTATTAAAAAAAATCATTCACTTCGCTTTCGTCCAGATTTAAACGAAGAACCATACTTAAAAAACATTATATTAATAATAATGCTATAACAGTAAGTACCTACATATTATAATACTCGGCCTGTTCTCGGAAACATATATAGTTTACCGTCATCGCACATTTACGATTGCACGTATACTTATATTATACAATATTATCAACGTGTAATAGGCATGTAAAAATATATGCATTGATAAAAAATATACATTATAATCTTATATAATATTGTGCGGTACACATAGGTAAAACGCAGATTCGAACCAATGCCATCTCTCAACTACTCTCAACGTGACTGTTGACAAAAATGCGCGGGTCGATCAAGGCCAACAGTAATTATGATATTTTTACACATAAATACACGATTATTTCGTGAATATATACCATCACCGAATTGGCTTACCAAAAAATACACGAAATTTGTATAGGTACTTTGTTCAAAACACGTATGATAAAAGAGATTTGGAAACGAGTGCGAGTGCAGAACGCGATATGCGACCGGTGTATTGCACTGATCGGGTCTTAGCAGCAGCTGTATGCTGCGGGTCGAGGGGTGGTTGTGAGCGATCCGCCGGTCGCGATAACGATCGTTTTCGGCCTCAAGAACCGCAGTTTCGTCCGTCTCCACGCTTGCAGTCCGTCCGACCGGTTTTTATCAGTCATTACAGCGACGACGAATAATTATAAATTATAATATTTGGTATAATGTTTTTATATTATTTTTATACATTATATCTGATAAGGTATAATAATATTTTAGTCCGACGAGAAACAACAACGCGTTTACAGGATAAAAATATAATATAATATTATTAAACCTACTGCACATTATATATCCATACGCACACGACTTGATCACACGCGAGTCTGTACCACCGGGCTGTATCATGTTATCCCTACCTGTACGCAACACGACGAGAGAAATAATATAAGACATAAAAATATAATACACTAGAACCACCTGCAGCACACACGCGGCGGTGAGCCCCGACCAAGCCGGGGGCCACCGGTGCACACACACACACACACACACATAAGCACAATACAACACGCGGGCGCACAGACTTAAAACCGGCCGTCGCCGAGTACAATAATAATAATATTAATAATAATAATGCGTACGATATGTGGTACATGGTATTCGGTACGCTTCGAGTGGATAGGTATGTGCCCAGTCATCGTCCCCGGAGGCTTTGTGTATAATAATTATACATATATATGTGTGTGTGTATACGAGTACGGTTTTTTACATTCTATTCGTTTTTTCTTTCCATCTCTTTCTCGCACTCTCAAATTTTTATATTTTTGTTTTTGTTCTACGCATGGAGCAAGGACCATTACGCAGTAATATTATGTATATCGTAGACTCCCGTTTAGTTTGCAAGAGCAAGGACACGCAGTTGTCTACGCTCGAAGGATATGAAGAGCCGAACGAGCCCTCGAGTGCCCTCTCCTCGATCATCGTCATAGCTACCACAATATCCACCACCCCAACGGCGAGATTTTTTGATAAAAATTATAACAACGATTGTATTATAATATATCGTAATAATAGAACGACTGGACGCTAAAATACGAGCACCGTATCGTCGGCGGTGTTCGTGAGAACCGCCACCGCGTCAACATGTAACGCGTATACATGTATATGGGCTTGAAAACGAACTAACCCTCGAGGTGTAATTATACGATTTTGATTTCTGACACGTACGGAACGATTAATATAATATTATGATATTGTATGTACTCGAATTATATACGTGTATAACGTCGATTCAAGACGATATCTGTTGTCTTATATACAATGTATATATAGAGACTAGAGAGCAACGATTTTTGAGCCGTGCGGGGTATATAATTCGTGGTTACATGATTTAAGATGATATACATAAATTAAATTAACCACGACAAAAAAAAAAAAAAATACATAATTATTCAAATACGGTTATTGATATATTATTATAGGGTAAAAAAATGTAGGTACCTATATACCTACATAATAACAATGCATTTGATGCCGGAGGAAACGACAACCCCGACATAATTATATACATAGGGTAGTAAATAGTAATACTATAACATAGTCTCGGACAACATAGGTATAAAAAAATATAGCTTTACCTATAGAATGATATAATATATTCACAACACATTGCTGCAGGTGGTGGAGTTTAAACTCCACGCTGAAATATACTTAGCTGTAGTAAGTCCGTCTCTCTGCGTATTATCATATTTAACTATAATACTAAAAATATAATGTGCAGGTACATTATGAACGTAACTACATATTACACATAGATACGTTTTCCCCGTGTTATGATATTGAAATAATGATTGTATGAAATGAATGAAACAATTATGTACTTGTGCATGATGTGCATAATATAAATAATATATATATATATATAAATTATAAATGTTATTAGATGTATATTATTATATTATAACTAATAAGGTTTCTTATATCAATACATATATAATATTTACATTGCAGGCACGTTACAACAACAGCTAAATAGATTACAAGGTTGTTAATACGCGCTGAGAAAATATTTGCAGAAAAATGATCCTGTACGACTTAAAATATTAATACTGTACGCGATGATTCACGCGGTTCGTTATATGCACCTGTACATATTTTTGTAATAAATATTAAAATATTATTAATGACTGTCACTCGTACATTTCTAACGATTGTAAGCCTCTCGGGAAATAATTCAAAAATTTAATATGAAAACCAGTCTGGGGAATTAATCAGAAGTTTTTTTTTTACATTTTTTCAAAATACAACTCGAGTAGGCAGACAAATCGAAATAAATGGTCATCATAGCACAAACACATTCATAGAACTCGGAAAAAGTTTATATTTAATTAATTTTCAACATTTCGAAGGATTTATGTATAATATTATACAACGTGCTGGCTGTGAAGTGGCCCGTCAAACGCGAACGGACGCGTGTGCCAACCGGGTAACAAGCTGTTCTTATATTCTTGACGGCGGTCCCGGATTGTCCGCTCGGTCAAGCGTGAATTTTTTTTTACATTTTCATTTATATAATTCAATATCTGATACGCACACATTAGCAAACCCGTTCTTCCTTTATACTAAAGTCCGAAGTCATGTCCGAAATAATTATATTTTATTCATCGTTATTATTGTTACTGTTAATAATATTCGATATTAAAATATGTTTGCATACACGATGTGACTCGAGAGTCGAGACGGCCCAAAGCCCCCTTTACAGGACACATACGCACGAGAGATCGGTGAGTGGTTCAGAAATCGCACACTGGCACACTATATGGTTGGACATAAAAAAAAAAAAAACGTTCCGAACATGGTGCAGTATACAATGGTGTGTACAATTATATACATATAAATACCTATAAACCTTTATTCAAAATTGCAAACAATTGTCGAGTATCACTCACATCCCACCAATTTTTATATAAGTATATAATATGTATTTATAATAGATTCTATTGAGAATACAGTCTATTTGTAGGCATAGTTTGTTGCGAGCATTATTTACTACTATACAGAGTGATTCTTATATACATTTTGAATCAGGTATTATCTTAGGATAATGCATTAATGTACTTCATCCCCCTCAAAAAATAACAACATTTATATTAAATAATAAATCATGAACTTTTTTTAACGAGGCAAACAATTAAATGAGTATGCGCAAAACTGTTTCTCAAATTTTGTTATTATTTATCTTTTATATTAAAAGAGATGTTATCAATTTAATAAAGAATGATAATTATATTGTAAATATATCATTTAAAAGTCAGTAAATTTTATTAATTAAAATTAAAATTTGTTGGCTAAAATAAAATAAAATATAAATATGTTACCTATATAATACAGTATTATATTATTATATTATAGATATTACAATGTAAATTTATATTTATTTTAAGATAATTACAAATATGCAAACTTAGTAGGTACACTAATTCATATACTATAGATAGATTAGATGTAGTCCCTATTGTCAATTGCACGGGATTTTTCATAGAGATTAATAAAGAAAAGTATGAAGACTATACGTTCTCTAAAAATTTGGTCCTAGTTGCACCCATATTCCTAAGGTATTCTTTGATTTTCAATAAAAGAATCACTCTGTATGTATATATTGGGCGATTGCCGATTTGAATACGAATACCAAAATGGTTCAATGTAGGTACCTATAATGGATACAGAGTAATATAATGGCGATGACACGATTGTTTGGAAATCACTAAATAAATTCATCATATTATTTGTTACGAGAGTAAGACAAAAATATGTTTTAACCAACGGAAAAAAAACAAAAATAAATTGCTCCGCTGCTCGGTTTTGCTGCACTACGGCGAACCAAATATATACTGTCTGTATTTTAAAGGTTTACGAATTCCATATAAATTTAGGTATAATACTATCTTACAGCTAACATAAGTTATAATATTATGACGACCACACCATAAAATAATCCTAACCAGCATTTTATCACATGTACATTTTTTCTCTACCATAATATAGGTACTAAGTACTCACATACACATCACACGAGAGACGTTGAAATTAAAACTGCTGTCATATTCACGACCTCCGAGATTGCGTTCGACACGTTTCGCGGGCGTTTGGTAACACGTATTTCATATAATAATAAAAACATGTACATATATACGATAAGCCTACACAATAATGTACGACTTTGCTGAGAGTCAGCTAAACACGCAATTTTGTGCGAACTTATCAGCAGCAACGCGCCGTCACGAGACTAAAGGTACACGAGTACTCCTCAGGCTCGACAGACGTGAAATTAGTCGGAATAACTATATTATGGTTTATATCAATGTCATTATATTCATTATTGTCACTGTTTATGTTTATGGTTTACAGACATTAGACATAACTCACATAACTAAATAGATTCAAAATTTGATACAGCAAAAGAAAGGCATGATGGTTAATATAAATGTTAAAAAATGACATCCCCTGATTCCAGATTAACGTAATGCTACAAAATAATTACGCTACGGTGATAATAAGTTAGGAAACAACGAATTTTATTTAAAAAAAAAGTATCAAGGAAATCGCCCGCTGTATAAAAGGTGTCAAATATCATTGAGTAATATTATTGAGGTAATTCTCTAAAATGGGTGTGTTAAATTTGAATTCAATACTAAGTCATTGTATAATAAAAACGATTTTGAGTAGAGGCTGCAGTCTAATAAGGTCTTAATTTAGGCATTATAATAAAGGGTATTATATATTAAATCATATTTATACCTATTGCTATAAGTATTTTTTTTCCTATTATAGTCATAAGGTGGATTGAACTAATTTTTACCAAAAACAAACTTTTAGCTTTCTGTAAAGAACCATTTGAAGGACATACAATATGCATAAAATTAAATGATTCAATTAATTGAAGACTTTTATAAAAACAAAATAATAAACATACTTTTGTGCCTCTAAAATTAAACGAAATTCGGAAAACTTAGAATTGTAAAGATGTATAAAGAAATAAAATTGAGGTTATCTATTTTTAGTAAAATATCTGGTATGATACCTACATGTTGTATGAGACCTCAGATTGGGAGACATATTATACTACACAATATAGATGATTTAAAATGAGTTATTTTAAAAATAACAAAAAACAAATAACTCTAATTATTACTACCTAATGGTAGGTACTTCAATTATTGTACGATAAATTTATAATTATTTTGAGATTGCTTAATTGCACACTCCAGAAGATATTTATACAAGGAAACTATTTGTAAATTCTATCGCCATTGCCACTATCATAGTGATATACTATGCAATTTTCTTTTATTCACTCTATACATACGTGTAGGTAATTAAATTAACAAAATAATATTCTAAGATACTATTAGTTATTACTTATTACTATATAGAACAACAGACAAAAACAAATTAAGTGTTTTTATAGAGTACAGACGTTAGTTGTAACCTATAAGATAAGATAAGATGTTTCTTGTATTATTTTACAATAATTATAGATAGGTACCTATTAAATAATACGCATCACTAAAATATATTGACCAGTAAATTAAAATATAAATATTATACATTTAAATCTAATTATGTTTTATATAAAAACGATTATTTTCACTGCTTATGTACGCCGATCGTCATTCATAACCACAAATTTAATTTTTAACGTTTATAGTATAATATATTATATTATATTTACTGCTCTGAGCAAATAATCATCAATTGATGTAATTTTACTAATGATCACGAAAAACGAATAAATAACACACGATAAAAATATTTATAATTAATAAGTAAAGTACATTTAGGGTTATCAGAAATAAGTAATAACAATTGGGTACATTGAGGGAGGTAAATATCTCTTTGCAACTCTTTGCGTGCTGGGAAAAGGTGGGCAATAAGCAAATTCTAAAAATAAGTAGCAAAAGCGTTAAGCATAATGTTAAAGGTGTAATTGTGTAACACACAACGGCGATCGGAAGATAACACTTACTTTTTCCTTTGACGAACTCTGACGTTTTCTCGACACCGGCCGCAGTGGCCGTGGCCGCGTGGAACACCAGGACGGCAACTAGCAACAGCCTGCACCGCCATAGTCGCCGGAGGAAAACGAACGGGAAAACCGCATTCATGATAACATGTTATCACAGTGCACGGACTGTGGTTACACAGGCGCATCGCTCGTCGCACGACATGGTCATCGCAAAGTCTATACGAGATAATACGATTCGTAACGGGAGACTGTATTGTGCCGTTCTGTTTGGATTTTATTTCTCAAAACAATCGGAGGACCATTACGCGTCGTACTATTATCACACCATCACTGCGACACGACGGACGAAAAAAAAAAACGATATCTATTGTGCCTGTTATGAGAATAGTGTACGACCAATATATGGTGATACGTCATACACGAACGAGTTAACGCGGCCGTCGGAGAGTTCACGGTTTTTATTTTTTCCACGACGCTCGTCCCTGCGGTTTCTGTGCCTACTGGTTATAAACAAAATAAAGCTGAGGTCGGCAGGCGCTAATGTCGCGTGCAATGCGGTGCTCTGTCGGTTCGGACTGAGCCACAGGCGCCTTATCGGTTCTGTAAAAGAAAAAAAAAACATCACACACACATATTCTGTATAGAGTTTGTTATTTTAATTTCTTCCGTCGACGGACGCGACGGGGGAAAAAATGTATTCAGCGCGAACACAAATGTAGGCCATTGTTTGAGACGTGACCAACGTATATGTTTTAATATTATATCACGCATAAGCGAGTTATTTATTATTATTATTTTTTTTTTCACCACCGACCGCTCGAGAGAGTATATGTGTATAATGTCATAGGATCATAAACACTGACTGCGGAGTTTGCCGATTTTGCATATTATTTTGTTATAATATTTGTTGTGTACACATTAAAAAAAAAAAAAAAAAACTCAGCGTAACGTGTTGCTTATTGTTTCTTTCTGTTACAACCCCGAATAAAACAAAATACATTTTGTATACACTATACTAATAAAAATAATATCGTGGCATTAGAAAACACAATACAAAACTATAGCAGCAGACATTCCGCGGGCGTCTCTACGCAGTGCTCGTCCCCCGGGGGCGCTGACGTTGATCCCGCTGTGCCAGTGCGCCACGCCGCCGCCCGATAACGCAATGACGAATATATGTATACATATTATATTAATAACAATATATGGCCACAGCAGGTACTATTTGCCGTATGTGCACCGTATATGTAGGTATAATAAGTATAGACACCACACACACACACACATATAATATATATATATATATATATATATATATATATTTAGTTTCGGCCAACAACCATCGCAGGAGAATCCACCGTCGGAGGGTCGTAATTAAATTTTTCAACGTGACGAATTATTATTATATCATGCCACTTCGATAAATATTATTATCGTATATACCTACATGCACGTTTGACCGAGAGCTGGGTCTGCAGAGAAAAATCACAAAAACCAATTACGTTCCACGTACGCGTATTATATATAACGATATATAATAAATATACCTATATGTATGTGTGTGTGTGTGTGTGCTTCGAGGGGTCGGGGGAGGAAAAACAATGATGCGCGCGCACAGCGACGATCAATTGTACGAATATAATATATCGTTATTGCCGCGAGCAATAAGGATACATTTTTATAATGAGATATTGTCAAATTGTCAAAGGCGAAGAATTTTCACCGCACGGCAGAGTAGGTAATGAGCATGATAATAATATTATTGTGTGTAGATATTATGTTTATATTATACCTACGCGCAACCGAGTTCTGCACCGTTGTCTTGTATATTATATTATATTATTATAATGTTGTTATTGCCTACTTATTAAGTATGCTAAATTCGGCGTAACTATTCGTAATGGCAATTATTTTCGGGGACCGTTTTCAACTGAGAAAAACATTTATAAAAACGAAATCGCAACAGTTTATGTTTAGATAGATTTTCTAAAACTATATTATAATATTAACGACTCAAATGTATACTATATATACCTATATGTACCTATATTTACAATTTGTCTATACGTAATACTAAACAATCCATGACTAATATGCTTCATATTTCGTGTCTGTGTTACAATCGAACAATATTATAACACCACATGTTATAATATATCATACCTACGTTTAATAATTAAATCAAAAAACCTACCTATAATAACGTACCTTAAATCATAGTATCTCATCATCTATAATGGCCATTGTAGCCGTTGGTTTATTTAAATAATCATAAAAAAAAAAAAATCATAGATTTTATAATAGAAGTTCCTCGAAGTATATTTCAACTTAATTCTTTTCAAAAATGTATAACTTTAACGGTGGCGCACTGACAACATTCGTTGGCACACACGTACGATCATATTGTGTATACTACATAATATTATTATTATTCGTCGACTAACGCTCTGCTCGTTATCATTGCAGTTATTATGCTGTACATTAGTCACATTACAACAGTCGTGTTGTGTGCGCAAACGTGCAGTCGTCAGATTTTCCGATTATTTATTATAAGTGCGTAAAATTACATGGGATTGCGTAAGCACATATGTTTAAAAACGGCGCCGTTAAAAAGTGTTAATTAACGTTCGCATTGAACGAAACCAATATAAATGGCTTTTAATCGGCGAATTCCTAAATAATGATTTGAATATTTGTCACAGCAGTTAAACAACTAAATTACATGTATAATAATAGTTGTTGTTACAAAATATCGAAATACTTCGCCTCTTCCTCCATCAACCCTTACCCAACCTCCAAACTAATTTAATATATGTAAGTATGTAATAATCGCTGCAAATGCGACCGCGTTTATCAAAATGGACAGTATATATGGCGCCAGAAATATTGCTAGATATTGACATCAGCTGTATCATATAGTCTTGAAATTCTTGCCGGCCTTGGTATACGGGAGTTCGTATATAGTAGTGGAAAACATGCTGTACATGCTATCGACGGCATAAAACTACTCCAGTAGACTTTATATATTATTATTATAAAATAGAACACTCCACTCATTCTATTTTATGTTATATACATATTAATCTTTTTATTATACGTGCTCACTAAGGCTTTGGTTGTTTAATAATATTATACATTATTTAATTGATATAAAAACGAATTTCCTAATAATCATAAAAAATGTATAGTCTATAATGAGCTCACGAGTGCTAACAGAAGTTAGCTCTTAAAAGCATAATGTATAATATTATATATATTTAATGGCTCCGGCTAAGTTTGTAATAAATTACCAACATTATTCAAATTGATTACCATCGCAGAATGTCTGTGTGTTGTGTTTAACACGCAGTAACCCGTCATCGTAAAATTTATTTTAAACATAATATACTTATAAAAACCAAGAAATCACATTTTGCAATGTACCTACATCGAATTATGAAAAACAAAATACGTATAATTTATGGTTTATTATCACATTAAGAAACATACCACATATTGTGTAACTTTATTTGATTAGACTATAATGATAAGCCAATGCAGTTAATTTTATTTAAATATATATGTATATTATCTATATAATTATAGGTACCTATAATATGTTTTAATAGATAAATGATTTTTAACAACTAAAATTGTTTATAAATATTACGTGATTAAATTTGTCTACTGCAGTGCACAGTTTCACACGGGAAATTTAGCGTAGGAATTCAATAAAATATGTCAACAAAAACCCACCCACACGACCATACACACTAATATTATTATATGTTAATCGATAATAAGAGTATAAGACCAAACACTATTACGACTTTTAAATTACATGTTATGAATAATGACATATTTAAAATGTTATTTTATTACATCCTGCATATATTCCATTGATTATGTTTTGTAGCGTGTACGCATTGCTATATGAAAGTATTATACGTATAGATGAAAAAAATTGTTTTTCTTATGGGTGCACAAACCGTTGTCCACACGATACAAGAGTCGATGTCTTGTAGCTTAAGTGCATGTGACAATACGTGCGTGATGTTATTAAAAGAGAAAACGTGCAATCTGCAATCAATAGGTGTGTTCATAATATCATATAAACATGTTTAAAATGTATAATCAA
This sequence comes from Diuraphis noxia, assembly GCF_037042655.1. Classification (NCBI taxonomy): domain Eukaryota; kingdom Metazoa; phylum Arthropoda; class Insecta; order Hemiptera; family Aphididae; genus Diuraphis; species Diuraphis noxia. The sequence continues at coordinate 55,059,257 of NW_028301712.1, forward strand.
CGAATCAACCGATATTATTTCGCCGAATCTATACATTAAATACGAGATAAAACATAAAAATGCAATGTAATTGTCGAAATATCGTGACTAAGATACATATAGAATATAGAATACTATATAGATATTTATCAAGAATTCTTTGATTTTTTTAATAGTTTAGTATCAACGCAACATATCAGATGAAACGAAAATTTAGATTTCAGACGTTGCTGCAGGTATATACTACTTAGTATATAGGTTATACGTACTAGCTGTAACAGGCTAGTGACAACGGTTACTTACTCAGTAAATAACCGTGTTTGGGACCAACGCTGCAGAAGATATAACAGAAATGGAATACATAATTTAATGCTCGACGCGGCGGTCGTATGGTTTAAGGTTTTTAAGTTTTTTCGTTTTTCTTCTAGAAAACACGTCCGACCAGCTCCGCCGCCTTGACGGTGGCGACATAGTACGTCAGTAATACCTCCTGAAGGTGGTAGAGGAGGGGAGTGACGTTGGTTCTTATTTCTGGCCAAAGAGAAAACAATAAAATATTATTCTTATATTTATAATATATACCTACATACAAACGATTTTAATTTTTTCAAAACGGGTCGTAAATTTTTTGTACCCTTTTACCTATATAATATAATATTACTATCTATATACCCTATTGTATACAACATAATATATATATACCTGCTTAATGTGCATAATATACTGCAGGTACGTAAACGAAAATGTGTATATGCGCAGCCTGTATACTTTTTAGCTGCTTTATACTCGTAATATATTATAAGATGAGGAGGAGGACGCCCGAAATTATATATTAATAAAAATGACATGGGTTCACCACTGCAGGAGGTGATTCGAACGCGTTAATTTTAGGCCTACCGCCAGTGGTGTAGCCAGGGAGGGGTTACAGGGGCCATGCCCCCCATGGGCCGTATCATATAATATCATACAATATAAAAAAAATAATCGTAAAATTATTAATTTTGGCTATGTACCGGTTGGGTGTTAAAATTTAAAAAAAATGTTATATTTATTATTTATTAAAACACCGTAGATTGACGAGCGTGTCATTGTCATCAATATTTTCCAAATATATGGAAAATTAAGAACACTGTTATTTGAACATTATTTATTTAATTTTTGTTTGGCCCCTTGTGAAAATTCTGGCTACGCCACTGCTCCTACCGCCGCCAATATCGACTGATGCTGTAACGGCGGCTTCAGTAACAATATTTACACGTCCAACAGTCGACGCGATAATTACTACCTTTGGGACAATGTTCGGCGATGGCAGAGGGGAATAAAACATATTTTGGGAACCAAATTGACGGCGGTAAACGACGTTTAAAGTGGCGGTTGCGGCACTAAGGGTAATAAAGAGTATCGTGGTTATTATTATCGATAAACTATTATACGTCGCGGACGCTTAACATGTAATAAATTATGTGCATGGGTAGACGGGGGGCGGTTTTTTTGGCGAACGGATTTTTTTCGGCATTTACTATTAATCGTTTTGTACACGCCAATAAGAATGACCGCGGAACGAAATGAAATATAGGTATATACATGAAAAATAATTTAATACATATATGACCTGATGGGTAGGAAAACGTTTAGGTACCACGAGCGACCGTTTTCGAATGTAGCGGTGGCAGATGGGTTTCGCCTCGGGATAATGTCCGCCGCCGGCTGATTTTTTTTTTATAGTTTTCGCGGCGAACTCGTAGTATATATTATATACATTCGATTGCCGGTGCACGGCAATAATTAGTCAGACGGCCATACATTATAGTATATTATTATTATTATTACTATAGAAGTTAACCGCTGCCTGTGTCTTTATACATATATTCTTCTTCTCCTCTTGAACACATATTTCTTGTCCTTCTCCGCAAGTCCTCGTCATCTTCGAACCACTCATTAGTCTGACACACACTATACCTTAACATTCGACACGATTGCTCGCTCACGACACTCGCCACACGCGTTTTTTTCCGTACACGTATTTTCATCCTCTGATGACTGTAATACGTATAATATACTATTCAAAAATGTTACACCAATCGTTGAACCTGCACGGCCTGTACATTTATATAATATTTATATATTGAGCCAAATGATAATACACGTGTGAGCTGCCTGTAGGCATTATTACAATCACGTAAACATTTTCGGATCTATATAGTCACTGCAGCGTGTGCTCGTCGAAGATAGGTATACTTGGGATCCTTCGCGCGATTGAGAAATCGAAATTTTATGTAAATCTAATTTTCGGTTTGGTTTCTTTTTCTAGTCTTATTGTCGTGGGCGGCTATGATATTGCAGCGCTGTATATATATATTATAATAATATAAACACTACCTACGTAAGTAACAGTTTTAAAATAAAATAACGCGTGTGTTCGTTTTTATATTTTTTTACCAGTGATGTCAAAACACGGTACACAAGTTTAGGCAATATTTTGTTGAATAAAGTAATAATATTCTAGTAGAACAGGCTACACCGTTGTCAAGTACCTACGGCACTGTTATACCTTGTTCACTATATTTAGGTTGTATAAAAACATTAAAAACTGGACGGAATATTTGTCAGAGGAGCAAGCACGTTTTCGATTTGATATTTTGGTGTGCAGTATATACAATGACCAACAGCAATGACCATAATATAGTAACATCTAGTATTTCTGGGGTCGGAATTATACATGTATCTGTCTGGAGATCAGGTGACAGTGGTGTTTCTGTTTTTTAATGAACTCATCTTCGTATAGCGTGTATATATAATATAATAATATATTATGTAGACACGAGTAGGTACAGCGGTCACCAGTCGGGTTTTTAATGGATTTCAAACAATAAACTGGTATTCGTGTCCGACATGAGTTTTAATGGCGCACACGATTTACACGGATTTGATAAATAATATTATAATGCACATACTATAGATAATGATGTATTAACACAAATAACAAAATATTATGTCTGCACTTAAAACAACGGCGTACTTTGCAATTATACACAAACGCACACAAATATAGTTAATATACGAAAACGTCGTAGTGGGGTAGTGGACGAGATATGAAAATTATATTATTATTATTATTAAAGCTGCGAACGCGCCCGTGATACGCGCTATCAGTGCGTCGTCTGGTGTCCTTGGAGCGAGGAAGAGAGAGCGAGCGGCGCACCACTTATAACAATAGTGGGCTGGAAATATCGTACCTATATATGTTACTATTATAATACGGCTGCACATAATAATATTATGCGATCGTCTTATACGTTATATATATTATAGTTATTATAATACGCTTGTATATATGGGTATGTAAAGCGCACAAGCGGTGTTAAGATTTATGGGCCGGTCAGAGATATATAATATAAACGGGCGGGAAAACAAACCCTGTGCTCCAGCGTGTATCGCGAAGACAATGGAAGTGCCCACGATTGTCGTGATCGCGTTTACTCTCCATCCCTATCTCTCTCTCTCTGTCTATCTCACTCTCTCTGTGTATAGGTACTTATTGTATACACATACATATTATACACGTATAAATACGCGTGTAAATATATACATATACACGTTATATTATAATGTATATATAATATCTAGACGATCTCGCGCGAGCGCGCCCCGCCCACACAGTCGCCAATTAAACGACACACGGCGCGGAGATCCGACTGTACGTGATGCATCCGTTGCACTCGCGCGCGCATAACAATATATATTATTATTATACGTACATGCGTCGTCGGTATTATATCGCGCGAGGTTATTTTGCATACGCGCCGTATTTCATGCCACACATATAGATACAAATATATTATTATCATTATGTGAATATACATTGTACCAATAATATCGTATATTTGTGCGTTTGTCGTTTGTGCGCGCGCGTAATGTAGCATTGTGTTTGTTTCTCCGGACGACTCGCTTTGGCGTATACAACTCGACCGTGATCGTCGTCGCCCGAGCAGTACCTACAGCAGCAGCGCGGGGAAACTGGTCCGGCGCATTCCGACGAGAACGTTTTTACACCGCCGCCACGGTGGCGACCAAGTCGAACACCTCGACTTCAGTATTTACCGCGGTGCCTCGTGCACACAATACCTACATATTATACTACGAGTGACGGAGGACGGACCAACACACATAATAATATATTATAACAATTTATGTAATGAGTGGTGTGTGTGTGCCCCGAAAACACACCGCTGCACACGCTTGTATGTTATATGTATTATGCTTAGAGAGGCGCATATGCTGCAGGAGCAACGGTCGTACTCGCTCAAGCCCATAAGTACATAATATTATGTGAACGACGGGTGGCGGAAAAATTGTATACAAAAATGAGAAAAAAAAATAAGAAACTCGCGAGTAATCGCGTTATAGGTACCCACTAATTTTCGACGGTTGCCGCGCAGTGGTCGTGATGTACGACCTGCCGGATTATTTCTCTCTTTTTTCACAGTCTTCGATTTCAATATATAATATTATGTATATCAGTATATCTAAATATATTATTATTATAATGTACCGTCGCGCATGGACACCCGGTACACGATGCAGCAGTAATAGCAACTATACTACACATAAATATATACCACCTATGTATATTTGTAGCGTCTCTATGTATAATATTTAGTACTCCGCTGAGTCAAAATAATGATCAGTTGTCCATATCAGTGTGTTAAGATAAGATATCGTCGATCGTAGCGATACAATAATTAATATTTATAAATTTGTAATTTTGTATTAACAGTTAGTCGTCGTCTGCAACGGTCGAAAGTTGTCGTTCAACGTCCGTGAATCGTAATGTCGCTATGAGCCGATATTAATTAAGTGTTATTAATTATAAATAAAAACAATAAAATGTATTTGATAATAATAAATTATAATTATTAAATCGAAATATACAGCCCACTATCCACGAATTAAATACATATTCTTCATGGCTACATATATTGTATATCATATAGGTACATTATACATTTATGCATACGCATATACACGCTAGTCCAACGGTGGATACAACACGCAAAAAAAGATTTATGCGAAAGAAAGAATCTGACGTCAAGAGTGACAAAAAAAACATCACAAGTTTCTCGTCTTATTTTTTTCATAATTTCCATCCTTCATCATATACATATATTATATTACGTCGTGCCTGCGTGGAATGAACGACGGTGGATGATGTAATTCTTACGTGCATTATAATATTATATACAAATACGAATCTGCAAATATACGTATTGAATATAATATTATAATCGTATTATTAGTATTATTTATATATATATATATATATATATATATATATATATGTAGACGATCGCGATGAGCCGATATACATATTATTATTATATACTCTCGGGCGGCTCATATAGGGGTATATATTATGTATATTAATATGTCGTACTGCGGTGATATTACAGCTCCGGTCGGCGGAATCCGGTGCCGGCGATACCATCGATAACCTTGGTCGAGGAGAAGAAGAGAAAAATACAAACCAGAATCCAATTAAAAAAACTTTTACATATTATATTATTATCGTGCATGTGTCTATGTGCATAGTTGTCCGCGGGCCGCCGTTCGAAAACAAAATAATATCTTGCCCGGACAACGACGGCGACGATGATATCGATCTGATTCGCACTTTCGGTCGAGAGCGTTTCGGTGGCTCTGGTAATTAGCCGATCGAACTACCCTCCCCCCCCCCCAAACGGTTTTTGGTTTTTACACGGTGCGTGCATGCTCGTGACTCCTCCCCCAAATAATATATTCGTCGACACGGTCTGTTATATAGGCAGCGCGCGCTTATCGTCTATATAGGTACGTCGCCGACCCAACGCCCAGCCGAACTTCCAAAGTCTTTGCTTTTACCGTTTCCTCTCTTCGTCGAGGACCAACTGTTGCCGCCGTTTTTGGTACGTAAATCACACGCGGCAGTGGTCAAAGTCGTACGCGCGTACACAGATACGCGTATATTACACTTATTATTATTTATATTATTATAAATACATACACTCATCGCACGCACGAATACGCATAATATACCTATATAGAAAATATATACGCCCACGGGCAAGTTCCACCTATAAACCAGAATCGTCAGTCTGCGGCGACGAACAGGCCGCGGGTGCCGGAGAGGAAGGTTCGGAGACCTTGGACGGTACTAACCTCCGAAAAAATGCGCCTATGCGTATATCTATTATCGTTATAATTATTCAACGTCCGACATGAGTCCGCATCTCGTATACCTTTATACATATACGAGGTGTATGTGCGTATGATAGGCGTGTTTGTGACGCGTGGATATGCGTACCGACGATCGTGAAAATGTATATAATATGTATAGATGGCCAGCCATAGGTGGTATTCGTCGAATAAATAATAATTGATTGCTTTCCGATGAGAATCGTCCACGCGGGATATGTTATATAGGCGGTTATTAAAACGGCGGCGGTCGAAAGGTCATCGCGCGCGGCTTATATTACACATATGTAGCTTAATAATAATATATATAATGATAATAGTATTATATAGAGGTATAGTACTTGTGCCGACTGAATTACTATGAGCGTGTGCGTGTGTGCACTGTGCGTGCGTGTGTGGCTGTTGAAGAGACGACCCCGTTTTAAAAGGGAGAACGCCGACGAATTAATACACGACTACATATAGGTACAAGCGCGGCGTGGTGCTGCGCGCCATATTACGCCGCGGTGCAAACGGCGTGTCTGATTGTTTCACGTCAGTCATTTTATATACGATGATAATAATATAGCCGTATACACGTCTCGCGTCAAAACTGTAGCTCTAAAACATTTTAATTTCTCACGCGTCTTTATATAATATAATAATGATCTCGAGAACGGCCCGCAAAGATATTCGAATAGTCGTCGATTATAAACTGCAGCGGTATATACGGCGCGTACAATGCAGTACATGAACGATATTAATGTACATCATATAGACACACTCGTGAATCGATGTGTATGGAACAAAGGACGAAGGTAATATTACATATTATTATAAATGTATAATGAACGCTATTGGTCGCGTGCATGTTGTACGAATAGAACTTCGACTGTACGTGTATGTATATATATATATAAAAATATATAATTATAAAGCACTTATTAAACGCGAGTAAAATGTAATAGGCTATATATACACGCGGAGAACGAGTATAAAATGATTTTCGTTCATTCGATGTACCTATTCCTATGTTACGCCACTATATATGTATGTATTTATAATGTATGCACGTTGGTTATGACGTACACTGAGATGTAGTGGTTCGAGTGAGTTCGACGATATAAAAAGAATGCGTTGGAGAATTAAGAAGAATAGGTATGAGTCGTGAGGTGTGGAAATAAAACATCGCATCCAGGCAGTTCTGTGCAGTGGCCACAACACTTTGATATCGCCACCTTCGTCGTTGTTTTTTCTCTTATTATTTTGCAAATCTCTGTGGGTGAACCTGCATGCTGCAGCCGCATACACTCGCGAGCTACACTTTCACCTATTTTCAATGAGTGTTGATATACAAACACGATTTGGCTGGTTCTAGAAAACATTTTTTTCTCATTTTTTTTGTACGCGGGTGGCGAATATGGGGTTTAATGGATGCCAGTGAATGATAACACTTGCCACTTGGGGTTGAATGGCTTGAACACGAGATATTGGATTGCTATCGCTTGTTTAACGAACTTTTTTAGGAGGAATATAAACGCGGGTTGTATGTTATACGAGATTAAAATAAATTAATAACTATATTAACTAAATACAATGATTATATTAAACTTACAAACGAGTATAGGTATATTATTATAATATTAACCGAAAACAGTTGTCATACATCTGAGTATATTGATATGAACACAGGTGGAGAAACACGCGGAGAATAAAGAGAGTGCAATATCAATCAGTTGATTAAAGTATGACGTATACTTTAGCGTCTTCGTCATCAGCTCGCCGTGAAATAATATAATATAAGTATATTCATTATCGTTTATTAGATTATTATAATATTATGAATAGTTTTGGTTTTTAACGTCTACGAATAGAGATGGGGATAGGGAGAGACTGGAGAGAGTGATTGAGAGAGAATACATCGTGGCGGCTCGCGATCACCAATGGCAAACGAAGATTTCGACAGGTGTGTGTGTGTGCTTGTGATTTATCGATTCGGTTTATTGCCCATTTGGCGTTCACGGTTTAAGTTTCCTCTGCATAATTCCCTGCAGCTCGTGTATTCTAGTAATCAACAAGTAACAATCCCCCGCTGTGAGACGGCTTCACGAAGAGGGGAAAAAAATAAATACCAATATTTTTCATTTTCTCGTCGTATTATAATATTATGCATCATGGAATCCACGGACGTTCCTAAAACTATCTTTACTGCGAACGCGCGAATGCAAAACGCTTGTTGGACGGTTATTTCGCATATACATCGCTCGATACATTATTGTTGTCTAATATTTGAATAAACAAATGTAATTGTTTGTACATAGATAATGGTTATACATGTAAGTTATTCTTGTTTATTATGGTAATTTTGGTTAGTTAAACGGAAACAATCAAAATAGCTCCCATTATTAAGGATATTCAAAACTGACCATTGGATTGGTATTTATATAGTTCTATAAGATAATAATATCATTTAATAATTGGTTCTCAAAAAAGTAGAGTAATTGACAAAAAACTTGGTATTAAAAAAAAATAAAATATAAGTCTATAACATTTTATACGTATAGTGTTCAAATCTGATACAATAATTATTGTAACCAACACTAATATAATAAAACTTCACAAGAATTTAAATTTTTAGAAAATAAAACCTAGAAATATGATTGGAATAATTTTATTATTGTTTTAATAGTATATAAAACATAAAATAAGACAATGTTATCAAGTAATTAATTTACTTTTTTATTTATGTTTAATAAATAAATTTACAATTAATATTATAGGTATTTTCTTTTATATTAAGATTATATTATTTTAAGAAATATATTACATAATATAATGTAGAATATACTATATACAATATACTTAATATTAAAAATTATATAAAAACATTATTTCTAAAATGTCAAACTGGAGATTTTAAGTTTCATTTTTTCTAACATTAGAATATAGCTAAACTTAATTATTTTAATACCATTATGGTAACCAATATAACTTTAAAATACATTTATTGTGAGCCAAATAGTTAGCCAAAAGTTTACAACCAATTCAATAATACCATTAAGATTAAAATATTGACTACTAATAAAACTTAGGTGCTAATTGAATTTTTATTAAAATAAGAGGCGAAAATGCTGAATTCCATGATGTATAATTACAATTATTAATAGTCATTAACGTTGATATTTTATTGTTTTATTTCTGTATTAGTGTTCTATTTATATACATTTTATGAAGATTGCAAAAAGTAATAAAATTAAAAATGTTACCACAATAATGAGAATAAGATATAAAATGAGATATAAAGCTAAAATGGATTAAAAAATATACAACTTTCCACTATAACACTATACGATGCATACATATACGTGTGGCAAGTCATGGCAACTTGATTTTTGGGTCAGGAGTAAGAAATAAATTAAATATTATTCCATTTTATTTTATTATTAAATACTTCAATTGATCAAATGTAAATATATGAACTCAACATGACATCATCCTTAACAAAGATTTGGTGTCTTGTTAGCATTTTCAGTTTTCACAAGCTATTGAGTAATATTATATTTTTTATATTGTAGCAGATAATTAAGAAGCTTTTTATAACAATAATGCAGCATAAATTCTCAAATAGCCATCCACTCAAAAACTGAAAATTACAAAAGGAAAACTATATTTTGCTCGTATAATAATATATCGTCGACACTGTATGTTAAAAAAATACATACATACATTCGACAGTTTGTCGAATTAATCAATGTCTTATAAATATTTTGCATTGAGGTATTAGTTTATTTATTTTTTCTAATTAATATTCAAACATTAACCAACATATTGATATTATTATAAAAGTTTATCTTGTCATAAAAAATGAGACGTTTAATATTATCGTATAATGTCGTATTTTTTTGTTCGATGAAATAAAAAAGGCTAGCTTTAATCGGTCGGCACAAACTTCAGAAAGGAAGGGTAAAAAAATATTGCATGAAAAATGTTATTTGTCTTCGAGAATTCGGTGTAGACAATCGCGAACAGAATATATACTTACACTTATTCTTTATGCCGATTCCTCTTGGTCGGTTTTTTTGTCTTATATAGCCCGTAAACAAAGACCAATTTAAGTTACCCAAGAGAAGGGTATAGGGGAAGCATGGGAACCGGAATTTCGACATTCTAGGCCGTATAAGACGTTTTGACACTTCCAAAGACCTTTCTAAATTGTATTCAAATATTACGCTGTCGTTTAAAATATTGTACCCCTTAACATCGTATACATAAACTGAACACGAATGTTAAGAAATAATATTTTTAGAAGAGATAAATGCACAGCGGAGGGAAGAAAAGTTGTAAGTACTAAGATGAAATCACTGACAAATGCATATCTATATACATATAAAAAAAATATTTTTATTTTTTACGACTCAGGCACGCATAAACCGGTTGAATAACTTGCGTAAGAAGTATACTCTCGCATTTTATTGCCTACACCGACGGTTGACTGTACGGGTAATGAGAATTTGTTTAAATTGTTTAATAATTCCATTAAAATCTCGAAAACCCATTTTAGACTTAACCTAAAATCATAAAATAGTCTTCGTGTATCAAAATAACTGCATGTGTGAAACGACAATATAATATATAATTTTTATTTTCTAAACCAAAATATCTATACAAAGCAATATTTATACAGCGGATGTTAAGAAAATTAATCATAAATTTATATTTCTATATAATATACAAAATAATAATATATAGTTATTTAGGTATATTATGATAGATGAAGTTTTTTAAGTAATTTTAATAAATTTTAATATAGTAAAATAATATTTTTCAGTTAAAAATGAAATTAATATCAACTATCAATATCCTGAGGAGTAAAATGTATGTATATATGATTAATAGGTATATAATACACGTATAGAGCTAATTTTAGTATGGTAATATTATTTCTTCTCCTCCTAATATTTTTGTAAGGATTTAACTAATCTATGATTACGTTATTATGATATAGTGGCCATAACAAATCATGTACTCGTATAACTTTCAACAAATGCTGATCGTGTTTTATTTTTCCGTAAAAATAAAAAATTTCTCTGGTGTAGAAAGAATGCAGTCGTGACTGGTGTGCGGTGTGAACGTGTATAATATATATACAACTCGAGAATTGCTGTGAACTATGCAGCTGTCATTTAATTTTTTGATCAACTTGTGTCTTCCAAAATATGAAAATTATTCGGAATAAAAACAAAATGTTAAACAAATGTATTTATTACACGTATTAAGCTGACAGTAACATATCAACTACGAGTATATATTATATTATATTATTCAGGCTTTGAATTATAATTTCTAAACATGAAAATTATTTTTATTTGTGTCGATTAACCGAGTTATATAATACAATATTATTTATTATACAAATAAAATAGTATTAAAGTGTTGAACTTTTATATTATACATGGGCGCTTCAGCCTAATACTTCCTTCCCCTGACCTAGTTTCTGTTTGTATTTTGTATGGGTGGGTAGTTCCTCTATCTACCTACACAGATTTTTTTTTTATAATGCAATCAGCAATCGCTGTTGCTCGTCCAAAAATCTACATACAACTGCAGCTTAAGAATAAATTGTAACAAATGATTATTTTGTTTTTGTCGATTTCATAATGTTGTTTACTATATTTTTACTTGTATTTTAAAATGCAAATAATTATCGAGTATCAATATATTTTTAGATAGGTACAAACGATAAAATTCGAACAATAGGTCGTTTGATTATTTACTGATATTGGCTTCAACTTGTTTTTCTAAACTGTATAATGCGTATATCTATATACATTTTTTTAAATTTTAAACACGTTTTATTGCTGCTATCACGCAAAAATGTTTAGTTAATATGTGAAGATCGTTATTTAAAATGCCTCACGCGTGCAGACACGAACTAGATCAAAATGTTCATTATAAGAAATATTATGTTGTTCGTATATATATATATATAAATAAATTTTATAAGTATTATATATTAATATTATCATGTTATATACAGACATATTTTTATCTTAGTCATGTCCATATAAAATGTATTATATTAATGTTTAATTTAACACTGGCTAATAATAAAATAGGTACGCTGTATCTTGGCCGTGTGATCACGAAGTGTTCGTGGGCGGTTACCAAATAATAGCAGATAGTAATTTAATTTTGGGTCTGGATTTTTTTCGTCTCTCGAACCGAACATAACAGGTGTAAAAGATGTATCTGTGACCCTCGCATATGACAGTGGTGTGGGTATTTTGGCGCCAGCCGATATAATAGCCCCTCGGGCCCCTCTTCTTCATACACCTACCTACTACACGCATAATCTCTATTGTGCGTACCGCCGAGGTTCGATTATTAATATGAAGAGATGCGTGTATATATAGGTACTCGCGAGAAAATGAAAAGGGTCTCTAGATGTATTATAATGATATATAATATTACATTTACAAGCACGCACAAAGGTATATATTATATAATATATATTTTATAAATACGGGTGGGTATAGCGCAAAAATGTTGGCATTTCGTTTAAAAACTATTTTCGTGAGAACCGAACACATATAATATTTCGATGTGTTATTCATATTCACGAGCGCTCGATGGTAGTACATTCTAATATTATAATCCCAATAAGCTACACTATCAACTGTCCATATCATGGTTTATGGCCGAACCGTGTTGAGTCTTCGTGTACTTGGCTCCCGAACTGATACACGAATAAGATATGTACAGCGTGTTTATGTATTTTTATTTATAATAATGTAATGTATAAACAAAAATAATATATAATATAAATAATATATTATATCTATTATAAACATATACATATATGAACATACATTATATAATATATGAGAGCGTGTGTATAGAAATTCAAGATTGAGAAGACCATTGTATGGGTCAACAATGTACACCTAGAAGGGGCTGGTTGAACTGGAGGAGAAACAGAGAAGGAAAAAAACCGAGCCTTGCGAGATAGGACAATGGAACCGGTATATCATGGCTCCTAGTTCCTACCCCCGCACTTGCATAAGCACATACTCACATCACGGGCGCGCGCGCGCTCACACACACACATACTTGTCATGTGTTATTGTTATTTATAACAATAATAGTTACGACTGGCATTGTGTTTGTATAGTTTAAAAGTATAGGCCACCGATCCTTTTCAAAAAAAAAAAAAAATATATATAATTTAAAAACACAGGCATAATATGCATCTCAAAGCTTGGGCGGTGTTTACCGCAAGTTCTTCCGGCTGTCGGAAAGTATCATGCATATCTATACGGCGACTATACATACATAAATACAAACGACAATTCTTTTACAAAATATTGTGGTTCTTGATTTGATTTTACACAAAGTAACATGCGGCTGGAACATGGCACTTGAACGTTGTAATAATGAACCTATTTATATACAGAACACATACAATGCGATGCGTTATATAGTACATAGGATCGTTTTATATTATGAACGACTTGGCAATAATAAAGAAATAATTTGCACAGTTAAAATGGAAATTGATGATAATAATAGATCAGCCCGACATAGGTATTATTATTGTTGTTATATTACTACATTATATACATTATTTATCTATTATTTTGTTTTATTATTGGTGTAGTGTACTAGTACGTTGTAATGTTTAGTTTGAGAAATGAATGATACATTTGGTTACATTTGTATTGACGATAATACGATTCACGAATGAGTTTGTAGGGAACCGGTAGAAATGTCACTTATGTGACCTGGAGACTTTAACGATGGTATAGCTGGAACGTTGATGTTCACAATATATTTTACCATTTCAGATAAATTCACGCTGGGAATATGATTTTTTTTTAAACACCCACACTATTCACTTTCCTTGGCGATAGCGATACGCGTTATTTCTGACAGTTAGGATCTCTCCGAATTTAGAAACACAGAGATGAAGAAAATGACACATCTCGAGTGCAGATATATATAATGCAGCTCTTGGTCGTGTGTATATGTGAATAATAACATAATATTAGGTCGAACCAAATAGGCCGTACAGTGCGTGTGTATAAATTGTAATGACGTATACGTGTATGTGTGTGTGTGTGCACGCGCTACCTCCACAAAACGCCTACCCACCTTCTAGAAGGAACGACATGTGCGTGTGTGTGCTGCGCGAGTGTGTATCGACATTGTGAAATAATTACAATACGAAAACGAGTATATACATCATTTAAGCTATATATAAATGCGCGCATATGCATATATTTAAGAAAATCCGGAAATGATAGGTGTATTATTTGATGTTATTACGACTTGGTTGAACAAAAATTGAACGTATAACATTAGTTTGTAAACATAACTACAAAATATGTACGAATTCAAGTATAGTGTTGCGTGACTGTAGTCCAAAGTACCACATACACTAACACATTGTATACATATTATGCCAAGCAGATACTTCAATTTGCGTATGTAAGTAATTTTTTTACACAGAAATAAAGTTATATTATAAAAACAGCAAAAATTTAAAAGTTAAAACGAAAGTACAATAACAAATAATATCATTGTACAGCTACCTATATATTAAAAATTATATCATATCTATTACACGTAAGTGCGTAATCGAAGCAAAAACGTTGTCGACCTATTATAATTATTATAGAGCTGTGTGTTTGGTTTGAATTATATGTATATATTAATGTGATCACGCAGTTTTGAATGTTAATCGTGGCAATAACACTCGAACAAGTATCGCATTACTATCATATCATCGTCGTCGTATTATTATTGTACAGTCGCGAGCATCATATTATAACAGGACGCTTGAAGTGGTCGCCCGCCCGGCGTACCTGCGTTTATTTGTTCAACACACCGTGTCAAAATTGCGACGTTCTGTAAACACGGATTTAATCGTTCACCGTATCGTATATACCGTACATAATATGCGGCAATCACGTTATGATAACGACGACTTTGCAGTGATGAAAACTGCAGTTGTATAATATACTCTGGTCGGGCTGTGATGGTCGAATGAAAAACTGTGGGTATACACTAGGGAACCGGGTCATGAAAGTTGGTCACGTCTCCTGTTCGTTTTGTTAAATAAAATATAATACTGTCTGGTAGACTTACCAATATTAATATAAAACAGCCTTTGGCATTGGTTCCGATGACGATAATGTCGTTATCCTTTTCGCGCACAGACGAAAAACAGCGCGCACTAAAATTGAATGCTGCATAAAAACGGTATGCCGAAAGACGGCAGGAAGGATTAGTAAGAAATTAATAACTAAAAACAATATTATTATTACAATTATTGTACGCAAATCGGACGTTTACTTAATTATATTATTATTAATGCAAATTACTGGGCGAATCGTTACGCGTACGACGACGGTCCGAGGATTCGGTTACAGCAGAACGAACGACGACGCACCGACGGGTCGGGTCGCGGACACGGACTGAAGAGCGCGGTCTTGAAAGGAGGCGCGGAGGCTGTGCGGCGGCGGATTGGTCCGGGCACGCGTTGGTGAGTAGGAGTGAGAGACCGCGTCGCCGTCCGACCATATAACATGTATACACTTACAAACATTACCACCAGGTATGTGTCAGGTAAGTGGCGTGCACGCACGCACATGTGTGTGTGTGTGTGTGTGTGTGTATGCGTCGAATGGCGTTGGTGGGTGTATAACGGGCGAACAACAACCTGGTCGAGTGTGTTCGAAATCTACATCGAGTTTTGCGCGCATCAGCCCTCGTCGACGCCAATGTTTGGGATCAAGGGTTTCAGAACACGGACGACGGGAGGGGCGCGTGCCCTTATCCAATATTTTTCGTTCTGTGCGTGTATTGAGTGAGTGAGTGAGTGAGTGAATGTGTGTGTGCGATCTACAGTGTGCACGAGGAGTGTATATAGTATATATTATATAGTGTGCCGTGAGTGATTGTGTATTTGTGAGTGCGTATGCGCATGAGACGTGTACACTTGACGACTACGACGACGTCCAAATGTCAATAATACTGTATATGAAGGTTGTTTGTATACATAATAAAAATAATAATCGGCTGGAGATAAGGTGTTATGCGTATTTACCGTGAGCAAACGATATCGGTTCTTCACGTCGTGTGTACAGAGTATTATAATCCTTCGGTTGTGTTGTTATTGTTTTTATTTTTCTGGTGTACAGCCACACCGCATCGACTTATTATATATATTATCGGCGACGAAGAGTCAATACTCAAACCACATTGACACATACGATCACGACTAATGAAAATTTAACCCATGAAAAAAACGTGTACACGACATTTAAACGTGAACGCCGAAAAATCAAAAAAAAAATCTCTCTAATTACTATTTGTATATTAACGTGCACCGTTCGAGACGGTCGTTTATAATTTTATATGTATATATTTTTCGGTGTATGTCGTGACTGTGAAATAAACAAATTATAAGGTTCACAGAGACAACGAAAAAACGCCAGCGATGTATAATACACCTTAGCTATTATGTTATAATACAGCGCGAGTTGAAAATTATCGCCTCGCAGTGTTTATAATTATAGACATTCCTTTAGTGAAGTAGGAGGACCGCGTATTATCACGAGTGCATAGCGTGTTACTTATTCTTTTATGAGGAACGTTGATTTTTGATGGTATTTATCTCCGTTCAGTTCAACGATGATAACACCGATACACGATATATATAGTTATTAGAACAGCTTTAAGTTCAGTCTTCAAACGATAAACGTATTTTTTAAGTAAAAACTCTCCGCGTATATCCTAAAATTCACGTTGATAATATTACGATATATAAATTTAAAAAAGAGATAATGTATACATAAAATAAAACCATATATTAAGATTAAAAGGGATATAGATGGGTTTATAATAGTGTTAAATTATGAATTATTCGAAACGCACAGAATTCGTAACTTAATACAGACTAAATAGAACGGGTGCTATTATTAGGAAACCAACACTATAATATATGACGTATATGATAATATTTTATAAAAATTAAAACGTGCTTATATATCTAAACAAGAACCTGCAATGTATATCTGTAAAACTCGCTATATTTGTCCTAAGCATCAAAAGTAACTAATACTTCTAAAACCAGATTCAGACCCGAATGAAATATCTATTCGCTGGTGCTTATATTATACACACACACACACACACACACACACACACACACACGACGTATATTCATCATTACGGTCTGAAGGATGCGACGACTGTTCGAATGACGCGTAGTTTAAAATTAAAACTCCAAAACTCATCATAATGCTTATAACTATACGAACACACAATAATATATACATAAATGCAATGTACTAGAAGAACCAAGAAAGATTGTCCGTCATTGTACGCACATTCCATTTCAACATTCCTATTATACCAGTACAGTATAATACCTATATACGATTTTATATGTTATTGGTGTGCCGCGGTAAACTGCGTCGGACACAGCATATCAATAACTAATAATTGACGCGGCATGCGCATATTATGTATATTATATATAGGTATAAATAATTTTTAATTAGATGCTAATCGGATTAAACGAGTTGGGTACAAGTCGTGTACGAAGCGGTCGTATATAAAATAAAATATAAGCTATATATATGTATAAATTATATTATTAATTATAATATAATATGAATGTGTAACCTACAACCATAAAAATTAAAAAGTATCTATATAATATATGTTGTTATAAAATACGTGTATACACGATGTGTTGGATGTATTATACAGTCGAAAAATAGCTCTGCAGTGTTGGTCGCCCGTCCGTCGAACATATAATATTCTAAAACCTACCAATATCATATTATTTCCCATGCGTGTACCCGGCGCCGATATGCGCGGATTTTTCGAGCCGCCCACAATAACTCGAGCGCCGTTTTTTATCTGATGCTGCCCCGGTGCAACGCACACAACTGCACGCTTTTGGCTGGTGCGCGAGCGAACAAAAAATGTAGAAACAAAGAGAGAAACAAGGTGAGAGTAATGGAGACGGCGGAGAGGTGAGCGTATAGGAATGCGTACAACATTTAACTATATAGGTTAGGTATATATAACTACGTATATACGAAACACACATTTTAGTGCAAACGGTCGGAATATTGGAGACTAAATTAAAGGTATATACAGGTAGGCACGTCAAAGAGGCCGTCCAACGCCTGTACATAATATATTATTATACATATTATTACATGGCCGAAAAAACTAAATACGTAATTAAAAGGAATTGTTTACCTGGTAATTTTGAAGACCGCATCATATAAACCGGGGGGCAAAGCACGCTAGGACCGGTTGCAGGACGAATTAAAAGATCTATTAAAAAATTGCAACCCATTTTTTGACCAATTATTTATTTGTACGGGAAAATTATCGTTTTTATAAAATGTCCAATCTATAAAATAATATACCTATTAAATATTATTTTTAATTGTTTGTTATTTTTTTGTAAGTAAACCTGAACGGTATTGCCGCTAATTTAAAGCACAGTTCAACACAAATGCTGAATTATTTTATTACAATCAATAGAAAAAAGAAACATAACATGTGTATTTTATCATTGCAGGTGCTAACTTTATCAGATCAATTACTAAAATATTAGATAGTATAGTGGTAGAACTTAATATATGCACAGTTTTTATCTATACTAATTACATCGTCATAGGTTTTCTGATTTGTGTAATCTTTACTACATGCATATATAAAAACCATATTTTTAGACACCTAATTTGATATTTTATACCATTTAAGAAGTGCCCTGCATAGTAGAGAACTAGAGATACAAATATATTTTGTAACGTTAAACAATAAATGCTAAATAACCGTCATTTAAGTCGCTATTCCTACTAAAAACCTGCAGTAAACAACATGGGGTGACTGTATAGATGATGTGCATCCGACACTTACGTAAGAGTGATACTGATGAGTAATTGCGGTTCTAATAAAACTTAAAAAGGAGTAAGAATTTACTATTTAGTACCACTGTCACTGTATATGTTAGAAACAAATATGCAACACTACCTAATTGTTTTTATCATATCTTGCCAAACTTACTCTCGTTAAACTTTAATTTTTTTTTTATAAACTTTATTAAAACGTTATTATTTGTGATATTTAAATATTAAAAAGAATTAATAGGTTAAGTTTCAGAGCGACCAATCCCCAGAAAATCGCCAATTAGGAATCCTAATTTAAGATGTGACTCGTTTGGGACTTTGTTGGTTTTGGATCGAAAATTGTGGCCAGAATTTTGCCACACTGCTCGCACTCTACATAAACACACTTTTGGACGTTGTAGACCATCGTCGTACTGTCGTAATTGTGAAGCCGGATTTCCACTATACCTGTCGAGAAATGTTGAACATATTGAACTTTTTAATAACGAGTTACCAACATTCAAGAAAGAACATCAATGAGAACTTTAATACCTCTCAGGAAGTATACCACGGTATATCGATGTGTACGGTGCAGTTCGTCTAGGCCGAGCTTATTACGAACAGTGTATTCGATTTATAGAACGTATCGGTTGGTATATATTGTAGAATTCTCGGGTGGAAAATATAGTCGTCGAAATATGTATCGGCTGAATTGCACGCGATTCGACCGACCGCACATATTTTTTATGGTATACCGTGTACATAATCGTGGAAAGCCGGTAAACGCGATATTTCTCAACGGTCAAGGAGGATTTCCATACTGAACACGTTCCCTTAAATTCTTTGCTTTGGTTGTGGTTGGTTATGTTAGATTATATACCACACAATTAACCACGTTACCGTGTTGTTGTTCATGAACATTGTTCGTGTATACACACGTATATAGCGGAAACCCGTCTTCAGTCTTATGAAATGCTGCAGGTCGTCGAGGCCATAGACCACGTCCAATATTGTTAACCGCGCCGTTTTAGCGTCTGCGAGTACGTATATATTATGCATATAGTGTAGCGTGTTGCGTGCAGTGGTCAGTGGCAAAACTATACACGAGTGCAGTTGATCACACCACCGGTACCACATTTTCCCGTGGATTACACCGGACGTCAAGGTACGATGCTCAAAGTCACACATATTATTCATGTGTTTTTTTTGTAGAAATAGTGATGACTTCACACGCCCATACGACCGTTATTTATAGACATTTGAATTTATCGTACCTATATATATATATATTACAACAATACGCGTATAATTGTAACACGCGGAAAACCTTGGTACTGCGATATACTGCGATTACTCCAGCACGCTGTACCTATGACCATTTTTGGCACATGCAACGTATCACATCATAATAAATATCGAGTTTTATCGTGCATTAACGTCGTTTTATTTATAATCAATGAGCCGGTGACACATATAATGCACAATTGTACCTAACTGATATGCATGAAGACTAGAGATATCTCTAGTCTTCATGCTGATATGAGTATTGACGATGATGGTACTCACAGTTTTCACGAATCTAATTAAATGTTAATAGGATCCGCGTTTTTATTATAATAATTAATAGTTAAAACGATAAAAATACCACACAAAAATTACTTAATTTTAATGTGTCCCCACAATCGACCCAAATGGGATGTAATTTTGTTTTTTCGGTCCAAACGTGCCCTGGCCCGTTACACCGTGCAACAACAGCAGTCCACCGCCACCACAAAATATGTTAGGTACAACAACATAAAATAATAAAAATATAAGCATGCTGCAGCACATTATATATTTATAATTATATATATATATATATATTATATATATTTATGTTGGTAATTATGTTAAAGCGTATTATACGATGGTATACAGTATTATAACTTATATTATGTACGTGTACTTACAGTAATCAAAAGAGTTGCAAAGAGATTTTTCGCAGGGGTAGTTATATGTGGATATTGTAAAATACACCTGCAAATCGTGTCCTTACCTGAAAAATAAAAACAATGCGTTAATATAAATAAGATAAAGTATACAATCGTGAACGACGGAGTTAATACAATATATTATTGTAATATAATATGATCAAGATAAAATATGCATGTATATAAATATCGTGCGTATGATTGTTGTAGAACAAGTCGTTCGCATTATAATAAACGGTGCTGCGCAGTGGTACATTAGTTTTTAATGCTATATAGTCTATAGTACATTATTATTTGAACGCGTGTTTTGAATAATATGCGTCCGTTGAAATAATATAAATAATATAACAATATGCGTATTGATTATAACGAATATCATAGAAATCGTTTTACAACGAGTCGGTTTTTTTCTTGTTAAGAGACGTTGTGCAGCTATTGTAAAAAAACGTCGCATCGACAAAATACAATATGTATTATTACCATTATTATTTTTGTATGTACTGTAAAATATCACACGCGTAAACCACCATGTTGCGGTTTAAAATATTACAATTTAGCCGAAACAAATAAATATATCGGTATATTATGTATGGTTTATATACGATTGATAACCATGTTTACGAGACCATAAGATGACGTCTCCCGCATCCATCATGTAAAAATACGAGTTTTTTTATCGTTGTCAACAGTTTTATTGTTCAGTCTAAAACAACTAGAAACGGGCGAGAAAAAAAAAGAAAAAATCGCCCACATTTGCGTTTTGACAGATTGGTAAACTGATATGTAACCGAAAATGGTCTAGACAGAAAAGAAAACTTCAGCGTTTGGTACCATAAAAATTATAATATATAATGATTTTAGCTGATTTCGTTGTATGCGCGGAGCGCGTGTGTAAAATGTATTATCTGTACCTTAATCTTTTAAATTATGTTTGTTAATTATAATATTATAATAATCGTTATCGAACGAAAAAAATACACGTGTTTAACATTATATAATAATATTCTCTCCATATACAATAAAAATAAATTTTCAACCTACTATTTTTCCACACGCTCGCTATTGGTATTCGTCTTTCAGAATTTTGTTGTTTACGAGGTGTGCCCGGGAGATATTATTATTATTATTATGTATTATATATTTATATAGTGTTGTGTTTGCTTGCGAATGATACCTTTTATTCAATTATTATTATATACGTGGAATAATATTTCGAGGGTTCCTAAATAAACCCGAATATATACATACAAGGTATACATTGAAAAGGGCCGACCGCGGCGGACAGACGATCCCAGAAATCCTTTAGATGCGTCTTTTCAATCAAGTGATGTTTTAGGTAGGCCGAACCCCGACGAAGGGACTGGTCTCGTATGGTCTTCTGTTTGCGAATTCATCGATGTACAACATTTAAGAAAACAAGTATTGTATGAATATGAAAAATAGCCATTCTTTATATTATTATATAGCATGTGAAGTAGGTACCCGGTATATCATCGACAAGACTACACAATAAAAACATTTTACCAAACTCAAACTAAAACACTCTGATATAGCAACACCCTAATAACATCACCCTTGACTACATATCGGTATTCGACGAACACAATATTTTCTAGATAAAATGGAAGGGCCAACATCAAAGTAAACATAGTACATATACACATATTAATATTACTTCCCTTTTCGATAAATATGCAGATAAAAAATAATATTGTTTGTATAAATAGCAAATATTATACGTATATTTTTTATAATAAAAATAATATTTTAAAATATCTATATGAGTATAATATACAGACATTATTATATTGTACAGTATTCTAAAATATGCGAATAATTATTTCTTCGAAAATAATCTAATATTTCCTAGTTAGATTTATAAGTGAGATATAGCCGATATAGGTAATACGCTTATAGGTATATTATAGTATATTATATTGCAAATCTATTTGAAAACCCCGATTAATATGTTATTATAGTATAGCAATATTAATTGTACATTTTAACAGTATTATTAGTTATTAGTTTCAACAAATTATATACTACCCAAATAGGTTCGTTACCCTCATGTGCGTGACGTGGTCCATCACGGACCACGGTTCATATACATAAACATAATATACTCTATACATATATACGTAATAAAATGTATTATATATATACACGTTATATTCACACGGTGGGTTTCAAAAATATATTAAATATTAAATAAGATACGAAGTTTATCATCCAATATTCCAATTCGATGAATTTATCTGTATTTTACAAATGCATTTTAACGATAAGCTGTTATACGCGCAAACATATTTTTATGAACAGCATATCATTATAATATACATAAAATTATGACGCGATTACAAAATCAAAAACAAACATTTAAACGATAAAAAAAAGTTAAATATTCAAAATATATATAACGTACTATATTATATATAATACGTATTTCAAGTAATGTCTCGTATATCCATATATGCACCTATACCTAAATCTAAAAAGGTGGGCATTAACTATTAACTTATTTTCTACTCAACTTAGGGACTCAACTAGTTTAATTAACAGTTAAAATAATAAAGTTTTTTTAGTTGACTTAAAAGTAATCTATAAGTTAAAAATATTTTGAAATTCTTGTTTATACGTAAAGATATTAATATAAAATAAATAAATAATCTAATGCTATAATAATAACATTTCTGTTCCTTTTCTTGATGAAATAATTTTTTATGTTGATATATTTTATAAGAATAGATAGACATAGTTACTGTTTATGTAATTTACATACTAATTAAAAATATATGTATTACATGAGTAGACTTTTTTTTTAAATAAGTTATAAGTTAATATTTGTTTCCAATTTTCCATATTAACTTTTATAACTTTAACTTAACGATTATGACATGTCCTCTTAACTTAACTCGAGTTGATTATTTTCATTATATTTGGAACTCACCTTTGCCTATTTATAATAATGGGTACTATAGCAAACGGTTCTTGAAGTATTTTATCAACAATTAAGACTGAAAACGTCAGTTGGTGACATCAACAATACACGCACAATGATAATGGGATTATACATTAATTGTTCGTAAGTGAAAAAAAATCGTTTAATTAGATCCTGACCTTATCCACAAAGCGGAAATAATTGAAACCGTTCGTTACATAATATAATTACGAGGTCGCGAAAGTGTTGGTTTTTTTAATTTGTTTTCAATAAACATATAATACGCGTGCCACGTTCAAAAAAATAAAAAAGTAGTGCGTTTGTTAATGTATTACATCTGGGAGGTACCTACAGTTGAACTGGTTTTTTGATTCCCATTACTTATTATCAAATAACTGTTCGAATTGATCCCCAATTCCCATAGGTACATAAATATAAGTAATATAAATTATTACAATTTGATGATTTTAATTTTCCACCATAAATGTGCATGTGTCTAATTTTCATCTAATATTATCACAGAACAAATACACAATATTATTGCGAATCGTCCGAACGGAAAACTTGATTCAGAATTTTATTCCCATACAAAATTTCAAATGGTTTTTAATAATTGAAAAGGAGACAACATGTAAAACATATCAAAGAGGTAAGCTAAAAGTGAAGATTTTGGATGCGCACAAGCAGATGAGTAAACAACTTACTGTATATAGTGTTTTCACATGAGGCGCGCAATATCAAAAATGCAATAATATCATCCGATTGATTGCAGCCGCAGCGTCATCGCCAACGATCTACCTTATAGGGAACGAACAATTAAACAATACCTACCTACATTTTATTGTAATTTTTATAGTAGGTGTCAGTTAAGCCGCAAGTTGCAGATGTTATCTACATAGCACATACGATGTGATATACATATATATATATATATATGTGTGTGTGTGTAACGCGCGCATTTTTAAAAATTTACAGAGCTTTGCTAAATCAATGTCTGAAGAAACTGGAAAGAGAGTATTTCAGTATCTGCAGGTGTTCGATTAAATTTAATTGTTATATTTAACATGTAAACTACTGCGGAAACATCATCACTTAAAGTTGTACTTATTATTATACATTATGTAGACAAGGGAGGCTATAGATATAAAAGTATATTACCTACCTAATATTATGTATGAATCAAATCAAGAACAAACAGTGTTAGAAGCTTAAACTTAACAGTCAGTCAACACTTCTAAATAATACGTAGTATAGGTATATAGTACGCATAGTATATACCACTTGAATGTCTGTATATAATAAAAATTAAATGCTGTCCATTGGCGCTTATATAGCTAGGTATATATCTTTTGAACGGCTGGACCTTCGTTTCAAGTCCGAATGAGGTTTTGACGGACTGAAGTTGCACGAAAAATTATAGAATGATTAAGAAAAATTAAAAGTTTATATTATGATTAAGTAACAGCAGTTAAGATAAATCAGTATATACATACATATTTTTTTTTAGCAACCTATAACTAACCGTCTGTTTGAAATAAAAAAACTTTTAATATTTTCTATTTTGTTTTAAAGTTTTTAACACCATCACACAAAATATTAAATAATGAATTAAACTAAGTTTGAACCACATGAAAGAGTTGTAATTTTTTCGAACAAGTGCTAGCGCGCGGGGTCAGTTTTTACTGTTTTTAGTACAATATGATTACATGATTTATTAACAAATATAGTTTCAACTAACTTAAGTCAAATAATACTTTTTAAGTATATATATATATAATATATCAAACCATAAATATATCGTAGACACTATTAACAGAAATAAAAATGTCTGCCTTGATCAAGAATTTTTAGAGCCTTTAATAATTTTAGCTTAAAATATATTTATTTAGCACGTGCTTTTATAAATATTTCAAAGTGCAAAATATGCATACCCAACATAATCTGCAATTAATATACATTCCAGCATCCCAGCGGCCTCATTGCTGATTTAAATAGCGTCTTTTAAGTACAACAATCGTCCCTTCCGTCGGAGGATGTTAAATTCTATCCTTATATTTATATATATATATTATAAATGATGTACCTATAGAGGATATATGTATGTCTGTGTGTATTACTTAGTATGAAAACTGTCAAGGTTAAAAATAAACGACGGAGACGGTTAGAAAATATTTTCATCGTTGATGTACTACGCATTTGGTTTTATGGAAAATAGAAACTAGGCTTGTACCTATATAATAATAATTTATTCTACGGAACACCTTAAATAAAACAAAGCGTTGGATATATTAGTAATACGATACAGACTATAACCTTAGTGTTGTTATATGGCTGGATGGACGTACAAAAATATTTAAACGATCCTTCACAGGATCCGATAAAAGAGTTTTTAAATACCATCGTCTACCTTATTTGTGTACAAGATTATAATTCTGACTTAACCATAAGAGATATATCTTAGGTATTTGCAGCCTAGAGGTATCACAGGATTTCTTGATGGCCTCAACATTAATCAAGATATGTATAATAATTAATAATCGTCTACACGAAAGCTAAATATGTTATGGATTATTATTTAATACCTACCTTATTATTCTTGGTATAAGTGACGAGAATTAGTTTATTTTATTCGTAATTAAAATAATATACACAATTATAGTTTTTAACTTTTAGAACTGTGTATGTAATTATGTTTCTTAATCGACATCAATAGTTTTTTTTTTATCAGGTACAATGATGATATATGTCTAAAGCGCATTTAACGACTATACACTTAAGTGCCTATACATACATGTTTATAATATTATGCGCAAGTGTTTCAATAACGTCATAAATTACAATTTATTGACACATTAATCAATTTTTATCGAACTACTTCAACAGGTAAATACCTAATTGGCAAATACGTTTTAAACATGCGTGTAATGAAATGAAAACATAATATCCATAATGTAATTAATTGATTATATAATTAAATTATACGTCAAGTGCTCACATTTTCATTTCACGCCGTCACAAAAACGAAGATTAATTTATTGATTTTTTTTATTCAAAATCAGTAAATGACAATACGGGTTCTAATGATGTTCAACAATAACTATTACAGAATAACCAACGTTCTGTCATCAGTTTTGAGTTCGATTGTTGCAACATCCATCCAAAAGTATCAACAACTATAATATTGCATTTGCGTTTCATTTTGCGTCGTGAATACAACCTAGCAATTAATATCAACAATATTGTTAAACATATACAGACGTCATATTATTCTGTACGAACATAAAATGATTGGTTCACTTATTAAGTGATAAACATTGAGCCAAAAGTCCATGATATCTATAGTATATGGTATTAAATATGAAATATTGAAAAAGTATGAAGTATTAAAAAAAAATATTTTAAGTTTTTAAAAGTATTGAATAAATATAAAGTATAATATGTATTCAAAGCATTTATATATATTTTTATACTTTATTATTTCCTGGGCAGGGGAAATTTCCCGCTTACCCCTCCACCAATGGGCGCCCTTGACAGGAGTTTCGATATGTGCATCTAGCCATAAAATATGTAATCATTATTTGTCGACAATTTTGAGAGAATGAGATTTGAAAACTGTACATATAGTAGATGTCCACATTTATCAATATATTAATATATCATTACCATATAATGGTATGCCTATTTAGTATTTAAAACCTATATACAAATAAGCCTATTTTTAGAACAATTTCGCACGGACCTGCCCAGTCATGAGTTAAGCTTCTAGTCCTATCTATAAATTCAGTTCTCACACTATAGGTTGGTACCGACATCAAAAAATTCTAAAAATTAGTCTCAAGAGCCAATTTAAATTCATAGGTGCTGTATATATTATGGCCTGCAAATACCTATTTAATACCTATACATATATGTACGTAATGTACGTTTATACCGCGAATTGTTTGGGAGAGCAATAATTGCACAGTAAATAGATAATTAAAATAGTTATGGTTTCGAGGCTTTTTTAGGAGAGAAAAATTCTTTTCCGCGGACAATATTCGTTTTTCGTACACTGCGAAAGTTGAGCACCCGACCGACGCGACGTTGCCCGTTGGCCGAGTCTGATTTGGCGAGGAGCGAACAATCGCGACGGGCGGCGATACAAACACAATGGGGAACAACGAAAGGCCGGACAGGAATGTATGGCGTACGCGCATGCGCACATTTTTCAATAAGCGGTTTCCAATACGCCGTGTACAGGGCGGTTCGCGTGATGCGCATAACTCGACGGTTGGTCGTTGCAACCAACGTCGCTGACGGGACGGTCGACAGATAATTTTCTCGGAGAGAAAATCTGCCACCGGACCTAGAAGTCTGTATGGAAAGAGTGATACGTTTTTTTGAAATTTGTTTTTTTCAGAAACGAATTATTGTTCTAATGATATATAAACACAATCGTATCACATTATATATTATATCTCAACAAATAAATGCATAGCAATATATTGTATTACGTACAAATGGTGTGGATGGGGGCTAAGCCCCGTAGATTCGCGTATACTGCGGATAAAACTACGAGTGACATCGAGCACGGATTTTTTGATGACTGCGAAAGAGGAGCACCTGCCTGAGGGGTTCCAGACATCTCTGTAATTTATCCGATACGATATTTTTATAAATATTATAATTGGTTGGATTTCTTCGGTCATAAGTTACACGTCTTATTTCGACGCGATTGTGATGGACCGTGTGCCATTTATCACGCACGAGGGGGGGTGTGGAGACGATTAGAACAGGTTAGAGTACGAACATCGCGCCTGGAAGAGATGTCTTGGATACCGCGAGTGCATATTATTTTACCAGTAGTATATGCACCGAATTCTGAAATCACAGCCCAATGACGAGACGAGTGGGACGCTACGGCAGCCGCTACGAGCACTCTGTATGATACATGCGGCAAAGACGGCGGTGGTCGCGGTGGGGAATAGCACGGAGCATAGTACGTTAAAAATTAAAATCTCCTCACGATAATAATATTATTGTACACACGCGCGCAGAGGAGCGGCCAGCGTTGGGTGTCTTCCCCACTCCGACCGCCAAGCAGTTTACCTGTGCCGCCGCCGCGACGACGACACTTGCTCTTTCCTGAATACCTGTGCGTGAGTGTTGACCGGCGCGCGGCTGCGGCGGCGGCGATCGTTGCGCAGCGGTATAATAATAATATGGGGTTAGGTATGGGCTGGAAGGTGAGTAACGAACGATTGGTGAGTGGTGAAGGGGAAAACCAGTTCTCCCGCCGTCGGCCGACAACGATCGCCCCTCAGATCGGCGGCCACTTCTCATCGACCGCACCGGCGGATCCTATGTCTGTTGTTGTTATTGTATTGTTTTTTTTTTCTTCTCGTCGCGGGGCTACTGAACCGAGCGGCGATTGCGTCGCGGTACACGAGGCTGAGACCCGTCGAGTCGCGATACACGTGTCGCCATCTGCCTGCAGCAGTGTGTTTCGAAATCTCAGTAACGATTCGTGAACCAATGGGACTTCTGTTCTTGTCTTAGCCAGTCTGCTTATTCCATCCAAATCGGTATGATTATAAAACGACAGACTTCACCGAAAACATTTTCTATTGAAAGCGACTCGAAATCAAATAAATCAACGTTTTGTTCGGTAAAGAAATGCGAATTTTCACTAAAAATTCGTTCGTCGGTTACGTTACCTATCGTTAAATAATTATGAAGGGACACCGAAACACACTTATCGATATGTTTACAAATATTTTGAAAGCTTCAGAATCTATAATAGTTCCAACAATCTACTGCACTATTATGGTAGGCCATAAAACAATTTTTAACCAACTACACTTAACACAAGTTTCAAATAGATTTCAACAAGGAAAAAAACAACCATATAGGAGTTAGTATACGTAGCAGTTCAAGTGCATACTACACATGTCAATCTAAATTAAATAAAACTATCATTGCATCAAGATTATTTTAATATCATTATAAATGTTTTTATTCGATAATTTTAAAATAAAAAAAAAAAAAAAAATGTATATTAAATATGAGAAAATATAAGAGTAAAAATGAAATGAAAAGTTTCGTTTTTCAAACCTACCCATGACGTTTAAATTTCTCCTTCAGTTACCTATTTGGTCTTTATTATTTTCTGAATACTTTACAAATATTGTAACCTTAGGTCTTTTCTCGTGTTATAATCGCATTTCTATCTTCTTTTAAAATTATTTCTTATTATTATACATTTTATACGTATTGTATATCACTTTATATACGATGTGTTTGAAAAAACTGCTTTTATTGCAGCCTGTTATCAATTTACAAAATAAGTCCTCTTACATTTTGTCCATCTATTTCCAGAAGGAAATTATTGATCATTATCCAGTACACCACGAGTGACTTGCGCTGTTCACTTTATTATTAGACATTTTCCGACATTTATCTTTGTGTTTCAATAACCCAAACGAAAATCGTACAGATATAAGAGTAACATGAAATATTATTATTTATTTCGTACATGTTTCAACCGTTCGGTGATTATCGTAAATTGTACACTATAGTCGCGAACGGCCGTCATGGCATATACGTCAAGCGACGAGTGTAGAAATTGTTTTTTATCTGACCGCAGTAAATGCAGTCAAGTATGCAGCAATTTAAGTGCAACGGCTGTTTTTTTCTAAGCTTATATGCATATAATAATAAAAAAAATATTCAGACTTGTTCCCGTTTTGGTCGCGTTTCTAATATTTTATTCATAAAATAATTAGATTTAATAATACATAGATAGGCACTGGTATACTAGTTACTGTTATTTACTATTTAGCGCGACGCGTTGCTGCAGCCGATTATAAATTGTAACGATATATCATAATATTATTATTATTATATGTACCGCACGGAAAACGAGCTTGTTGACGTGTGTTGTAAAATATAATAATAATAGTTTAATATTATGGTCGGAAACGTAATTATACCTTTTCAATAATAATACACGTTGCACGGCATTAATGGCAATAATGATGCTTTGTGTCATATCTCGACTTTCGTAAATTAATATTAATTAAAGAAATACCCATAAACGTATAATATAATATTATGTACAATGTTCGTATAGACACGTAGTATATTATGCAGTAACGAGTACTCATTTTATTATTATTATTATTATTATTACTTAAGTCGTACGACGCGATGTCAATTAGTCACTGTTATTTTTCAACCGAAATGAAGCTCGTATACGCGTGCCACTCTGCGTTATAATTAAAACGTGTTTATTGACGTATTTCTTGCAAAGTTCATGGGATTCTGATGAAACGTCTAGAAAACACAATGTTATATTATATGCCATTCAGCGGGCAGAGATTAAAACGGAACAAACGCCCTCAGTTTAAAAAAAAAAAACCGACAACAATACGCACAGGAGACGTCATATTACATGACATTTTGGATAAATAAATTCAATAGGTGTCGGAATCACCACTAGAGCGCGTTGCGTGTTAGAATTTGTGACATTATATTCCCACTCAAGGCGTAAGAACGAGCTACACATTATACAGTAGTTTGAAATAGAATAGTATTTTGCTGTCCGAAAATTTACGACTACGAACTATAAATTATGATGTTATTATTATGCACCTAATGCGTTTAAATCAAAAAACATGTTCGAAAATCGATACGAATCGCGGCCAACAAAACTTAAAATGGATAGTAAAACACAATGAATAATTCTATAATAGAGGAAAATGGCAATTATTATAGTATTAACATGACAAGCAAACGGTCAAGGAGAACAACAACTACTAACCAGCGTAAACTGTAAACATATTTTTTTTAAATTGAATTCCCATCAAACGACGATAATAAATAATAACAATCATTTTTATTTTTTTATTTATGTGGGAGATGACAAATCGACTTTGAGCGTTTATATATTTTATGAGTGGATTGACCGAATAATTTCTACAGGCCATGTGCGGACGAAAAACCCCACCACCAGTCGTCAATGTGTAGAACATTGTTTTTGTTGGTCAAGGAAACGCGTAGTCACCACCGTCCACCACACAAGGAAACTGTGTGTTTAATCATATAATATGATGGCGTTTGGAATTTTCTGATTGTATACTGAAATATCATCGTACTGTACGAGCTTTGCTCATAGTCTAAATAATATCAAAATCTTCGAATTTCGAAAATTTCCCCGACTATCTGCACGTTACTAGGCACAGAACTCTGAGACAGTCGATATTAATTCAACCACATGATCTATATTATAATTTTTCTAATTTCTTATTAATTTTCTTCAAATTTCAGCTGTATTGTTTCCAATTCAATAACTGATCGAAAAACCTCTCATTCAAAAAGCACATCGAAATAAGTAAAAAAAAATATATTTTCCGTTACTTTTATTAATATTTATGTAGTAAGATGTGTTTTATACCAAGTCTCTTAGCTAGTGTCAGGGGCGTACTCAAGGGGGGGGGGTGTTGAACATCCCCCATGACCTCACTAACCTATGTAGTCTTGTGCTTTCATGATTATATATAATATAACTCACAGGAGCAATTTTATAAAAAAAAATTTTTTTTTAAGGGAAAAAATAAACAAAATATATCTATTTTAAATTGTATGTCAACGATAATAATAATAATAATATACAACGATTGCATGCATTATCTATTAAGAACCGTAAGATTAGATAGGTAAGTAAGATAAGTAAGATTAGATATCTATCAAACATCAATGTTGATAATCTATCAACATTTTTAAAAAGAAGGTGACTAAGTCCCAGTGATAAAAAGCAAAATGTTCAATGTTCCCCCCCCCCATTTAAGACTCTGGCTAGTGTATATTAAAATTCAACGAATAATATTCATATTAAAAAAATTTGATGGAGTTCATTTGACTTAAAATTATAATATATTTTACCAAAATATGTCGAATCTCATCTACGTGTTCTACTCTCGTGACAAACGTCTGTTACGCCAAGGGACCCTGCTACATATTATTATGAATCGTCGTGGCCGGAACCGATAGGGTTTATAAATGCGGGCGGGAGAAACGATATACGTATAATGTCATAATAATATTATAGTGCTGTAACAAAATCTATAAGACCCGACGACGATGAGGGATATCGTGTTTAGAAACCCACATCGAATTTGTAAATCTTTTCACGGCAGCAAGCAGTTGAGACGCCTCATCGTATTATATGTGGGAATTGACGAGTGTTGATAATGCATTATTGGAAGAGCCTATAACAGTTATAATTATGACGAGGAAAAATCTTACCGTGATTAAGCGTTCACTCAATATCACGGCTTAAGATAGAATGGTTGCACAACGAGTCATTATTTTGTGATCACCAATTGTTCTTATCAGAAATCTGTTAAAAGTTACGTTACACCGCTATCTAGTTGCTTACATATACATCATCAAGATTCTATTCTTATTTTATATTGTGGTATTCAAAAAGTACTAATTAGTAATTTACAAATTTTATGGATAATCCGATAAATGATAATCCTTTAAAGTTTCAAACTCATCAAATTATGAAATAAAAATTATTTCATCAATAATAATAAGGTGCTTATAGTGGCTTCGCATATGTAATAAAACATTATATCCCAAAAAAAATAAACACTAATTTAAAATTTACTATTTGGTAAATAGCAATGTGTGTAATAGCCTCTATACAATTTATACATATTAGTAAAAGATATAATATGTATCAGCAAATTGTAATTGCTATTTACTAAAATATCCACTGGGTCCACTGCGGGTTCTGAAGTTTCTGGTTCACACAATTTTAATGGAATTGCTCCCTTTCTTAATTTGTGTTTTTTTAAGCATATCGATAAATTAAAATAATACCTACAGACTACAACATATTTTAACACATAGGTACATAGTGTATTGAATAATATCATATCATTCATAATACAACAAATTCTTATTGTATGTAGCTCAATAAAGAAGTAAACTTATGGTGTACTTATTAAGTCCTTCACCAGACTCCCATGTGCTAATAATATCACATTCTTTAAAATGTGAGGCGCACACTCTAAAACTTTTTTTTAATTTAATACCTAGACCATCCTCCCAAAGTTTTTATATTTCGTCCTCTTTAGGAACGCCAAAAAGAGTTTTGGACGCACAATGAGACTCATGAATTGCACAATAATTAGGCATAATGACCAAAAAGGCAATAAACGTAATTGAATATTCACAAAACCAATTATCAAACACAGACTACAGTGATGAGATTTCGTTTAAAAGATAATACATAAACATAACATTGTCATTTAATTATTATATAGATAGAGTATGAGATCAGTGAATCGTGATTATAATAATTGAGTTACTTATTAACTCAATTATATTATATTTATTATTGAAAATGCAATAATTTAATATTATGGCGGGAAATGGGAATATTTTAATACTGTAGTACCAAAACAACCACCAAGAGCGTTAGTAGTAGTTCACTTTTTCGTTTGTTAGATAAGAACTCTCGTATACGGTATACCGCCTTCTAACATTGCGTAGTATAGCCCGATGTGCAACCATTCTATCTTAAGCCGTGCTCAATATTAACAGGCAATAACGTTCTATGATTATCGTTATAACATTGTGTAACTATTAACCGTTCTGCGCGCGCCTTCGATTATTTTATATTTGCAATTGTATCGCCGTGGCTTGTAAAACAACACATAATAATATTATCGTTACTGTGTTCGTATGCAAAAAAAGAAAATTGTATTTATTAGCCATCCGTTAAAACACAAATATTACACGAGTGGAGGCAGGAGGGGCATTATTAAATTGATTACACGCACATTTCTTCGTATTATCTGATATTGTTGTAGACGGCAAATTGTTATTTTGTATTGACACGGCGCATCGTGATTGGGTGAATATGCAACACGATTAATTACTATACCAATAGAGTTTTTGTCATTATGTTATTTCTAGTTCACTCGTGACTGAACAAGTTACCACAAGTCGGCCGATAAAATACCAAAGTCAAAAATAATTTATTACAAATAACTAACAATCGCATAAATAAAAATTGACTGCAAAATAATATGGCGCCCACATAATTATTAAAACTTCAACATAATATCAAAAATAATATTATACACGCGCGTACGACACACACAGTGACATATCACGAGTTAAATGATTGTGTTAACATTGTCATTTATTTAAGAGGACGTTACACCCGCATGACGTGATGTCGCCGACTCGACGTTGAAAGTACAAAATCGGTACAACATGGAAAATTAGCGTTAAAAAAAAAATCAATTTGTGTCCTTTAATTGACTATGAAAGTAGAATTGTTATCTAGGGGCGTCTCGCGTGGGCTTTAATTGATATATTGATTTTATAGCGAGTAATAACTAATGAGTAACGAGTAATAGTTTACGACGGTTAAATATAACAATATTCAGTGCACAAAATGATATGAAAAACCAAGTCGGGCGCGCGCACAACTCAACGAACACGTTTGTCGGCCGATGGCGGTCAAGTTGCCTACACAGTGCATCGTCAGGCGTGCTCGTGGTCTGTTGTTTTAAATTAATTTTTCCGCGGAGTGAGTCGACATACCTATTTTATCGACGGACAAATATATTGGTATTAATCGACATGGCCGTCGATCGGTGGAGGGAATAACCAAATAAATAACAGCCTAATCATCCGTCATACAACGCGTTAAGTAATAACAAGGATAAAGTCGCAGTATCAAACGACGACAACAACAACAAAAACAATTTAGAACATCAATAATTAATAATTATATTGAAAAAGACACTGATATAGAATTCATAGTGGACACTAAACATTTGTAAATTATTTCACTGACGTTTCGTTACTCGACACAATTCGGGAGTGTAAACATCGACGTCCGTGGAATGTGCGTTTTTAATTATTCTACATTTATAAACTTCAACAAAAATGTTTTTTACTAAGGATAGTATTCCTTAAAAATGTTACAATATCAAATAACTAGATATATTGTAATACGTGATAATATAGTAATATTAGATTTAGTATTTCTTATACTTGACTACTTGAGGTGATTTACAAATTATTCATATTAATCACCACAATGTTCATATCACTTTCATGTCACCTAGTCCCTATATCTTTCAAACCCATCATTATCGTAAACCTATTATCCTCAGTATACAAAGGTCAAAATACAAAACTACTCGTAGGAATTTTGATTTTAATACGTCAACAATTTCAGATAACTTGTCCATTAAATATATAATCTACAGTAGAGATAAGGGGGCGCGGTATATCTCTGTAAAACATTTCTTAATAAGTTCCAAAAAAACTCAAGGTGGTCTGTAAGTAAACTTAAAAATTCCAAAAGTTTGATTAAGAACAACTGTATTGTCTGATGTAAAAAAAGAGTGATGATCATGCTTGGTCATTTACGCAGAAAAAAATACTATAGACGATAACAATAAAGACAGTGGTGTCATCCGTCACCTATTGAATATTATAATAATTATAATTTATAAGTATACGTAATCGGCAGATTGAAGTATTTTAGAACGTCAAGTATGTTATACGAAAACGACACTTGGCGAAGCATAATATTGTAATAGCTAAAAATATTAACATCAATCGCGTGTTGTGATACGACTTGACATGAAAAAAGTAAAGTTAATATTGTCAGGTGACGTGGACTAAATTAACTGTTATTATTACACATTTTAAAACATTTGACCATCGATGTGCACGTGACGATTTTTTGCCTCGTAATAATATATAACAATATCATGTCTGTGTCGTGAACGGTCATTGGCGATGTTTTGTTTATTTATTTAGTTTCTCGCTGACGACGAAATGTGCTCGTTTCGGAGTGCTGACAACACACACACTTACGTAATTATATATTATGTATAAATATCTACCAAAAAATGCAACGACATAATATAATATTTTATTATTTTGACAGTCGCGCTCTCCCCGACGTCGTATGACAGGCCAGAGTAGAGGTGAAATAATAT
The DNA here is from genome assembly GCF_037042655.1 of Diuraphis noxia. NCBI lineage: Eukaryota > Metazoa > Arthropoda > Insecta > Hemiptera > Aphididae > Diuraphis > Diuraphis noxia. Next base: position 55,096,290 of record NW_028301712.1, read on the forward strand.
TTTGATGCGCGTGGGATACGACTACGGAGAGAGCAGCTTTCAAGTCTCCTCTATAGCAGTGGCCATCGTACCTACTCGACGGCTGATCGCGCATTACGATGACACGTTAGAAATACACATCGAAAACGGTTTGAGTGCGATGACGGTTACCATCATATTATGTCATGTATGCATGTATATTGGACCGGTCAAAATCTGTATACGAAAATACGGTGGCATGCTGCATGCACTGCTGGCACATCGTAGAAACAAATGCGTCTAACGTAATCATAGATATCGCGAAAAAATACCGCTAGAAAGAACGATCTCGTGGAAAAATAACCACGTTAAAAATAAACCCACATGAAGTCTTGAAATTTTTTACCGGTGTAACGGATGTGTTAAATTTGAATTCAAGTAATTCAACGATAGACAATATAAAATATTTATTATTATTTATTATTAGTATGATATACGTAACATGTTTAAGTCTCCAAAACGCCACGAATGTTTTTTAATTAAAATAAAATAACTATTGAAAAAAACTTTAAACATAGATTGGAAATTTGAATTTTTTGTTAAATTTAGATTCTTAAATAAATCATTTTATTCACTTACGATAAAAAAAAAGATACTATCAATTATTATGAGTACAAAAGTGTTTTATAGTTTATGTTAATAAGAATGTTATTGATTATTTTAAAGAGAAAAAATGTAATTGACACAATAATATGATCATTAAATAAAAATTATAAATTTAGTATAGTTTGATCGTACAAAATATATTAATAATACAATCAATTGTTTTAGCATTGAAATGAATATCAAAGTTGAAATATGGTATAAATTAAAATGATATAATATTATTTTAATATCGGGTACATATTATAACAATAATATTAAATTTAAATTACAATACACAATATCGACGGAGAACAAAATCAAGTACTGAAATCGGGCGATTGGTGCCTGCATTATCGTATTATCGCGTACTCTCCTCGGTTCAAGTGCCGTGACATTTGACCATCGTCAGACTATAAAGAAACACTATAAAACGAACATATTTTCATTGATTTAAAACGAAACCAATAATAATTACTACAAACTATTTAAAATAATATAATTGCGACGGTCCTATATGTATACGAAATCGTATTTCTAACAATGTTGATCGGAAAAAGAGTTATCTCGAAAAACACGAGACCTAACAGAAACTTGCTGCAATATTTTATAATCGGACAAACAAAACCACTATTGGCGGCTTCCACCAAGCGTGTGCATAATGAAATAACAGTAATAATAATAATCATAACAATAACATACTTTTGTAATCGAACCGCGACAATTAACCCAGAAATGACTACATTATAATAGTATTCACGCCCACGCGTCGACGTATCGGGTAAGCGGCAAACCGTGTGCGTCGAAGGACTTCCACGGTCTTCAGACGCGGAGGTAGACTTGGCCGTGGAGGCTCTGGGTGCTAAACGTACGACAATGTGCGCGGTCACACTGCGCGTAGGCATTAATTATTATTACGACGACTTACGAATCGGATATCTTGCGCCGTTATGATATTATTCTAATAATACGCAGCGGACCTGTACCATAATATTGAAAAATACCTATAAAATATGGCATAATAATATATTAAAATAACTGTATAATATGTATTATAGTACCCAATTGAATCGTTGATTATCCTGTACCATTGTTTTGGGTCGGTTTTTATCTAAAATTCCGATCCCGCCACCGACGACCACCACCACAGCAAGGATTGTCGACCATCATACCAGCCAGGAGGTAAACCACCGCGAGACGAAACAATATTATAATATAATATAATATATGGCATAGAGTGTGATGTATTATTAAATATAAATTATTTTTATACGCGACATTAATTATCCGCAGGTACACGCAGGATTATAATTTATGACAATGATGTATTGATGTCTAATGGGAAAGTAATTTTCCGATAGTAATTATCGCATCGAAACAACTTCCTATCATCGATAATGAATATAATATTAATTATATCTAATAAAATATTAATATCGCCGATAATATTTATAAATATTGTGCTCGAGTAATAAATCGATAAATATTGTGATAAAAATACAAAAAAAAGTAGTAGAACATAATTTAATATAATAATAATATCATAATAACTATACTATAAGGTATACGATGGTTTTAAAATAAAATAAATAGATGCCATCGCCATAACTGAAATCTTAATAACATGTAATCGCAGTCAATCGCAACTAAACAAACATACCTAAACGTTACCTATTTGAAATAGCATAAATCCCTCGCAGGTATGAACCACGCACTGCGCAGGCCTATGATGTATTATAATAGACAATGCAGGGCCGTATAATATATTTATTTAAAATATATGTAAGCGCTGAATTCTTACGCATTGTACTGAATTCCTTTTAAATAATTACGCAATAATATCTGCAGACGGAGAGGAGATTGTACGCATGCAAGACTTCTGTCCCGCGTTAACAATGTGCACAGCAGGGGTGGGCGCTATTGAGTGAGTCCGTATACATTATTTTACTCCCTGCACTATTCTCTTACACGCGTGTCACCGGCACGATTCAAATATTTTGTTATTACGTCGTTTTTTTTTCAAACAAGTAATATAGGAACGATTCTGTTTTGAGCACTGACATGACGCAAATTATAATACGTACAAATTCAACGTGTCGAGGGAAATGATAACGAAAAAAAATATTATGATGTCTCGAAAATGTTGTTTAAAAAATCACTTCAGATTGTGTATACAAAATACTCATACTTCTCCGTTATGAAGCTGAGTGGTAGCTGTTGAAAATAATCACTTGGCTGTGGATATACGTCATACGTGCTTATATGTTATAAGGAGATACATAATAATATCTACCAAAAATAGGTACCTATACTTAAGACGATATTGAAAAAATTGTTTGGTATTATATTGGGTAAAACGATCGGATCCATTTTTCAAAAAAGGTGTAGAGTTCGAACGAGTTCTGAAAGTACCTACGTGAGCAACTTGTCGGCACGGCGAGTAGGTACAAACAACTAATTTTTGAACGAATTATTTTTTTTGTTTTTATAGCTATTATAATGTGATATTAGGTTCGATATTGATGGCTAAATCATGCAAGTCCAAGAAAAAAATATGAAACCATGTGTTTAACTGCCTGACAATGCGTATTTTGGCGGAGTGTTAAAAAATTCATTGCCCAATAAACCGGCAAATTGGTATTTTACACACGGACCCGTCGGCGTCGCCGTTACATTTTGTCGACGTAGCATACACGCTCCATTGGCAATGTATCTGGCAGACGTTCAAAAGCCGCTGTCTTTGGTTTTTTTGTACTTGGTTTTTGTATTTTTTTCATTATTATTATTTAACAACAGCCTTGTTTACATGTGACGCGATTCATTTCGTACACGATTAGATTTCAAATTAACGTGTTCGTTTTTATTATTTTATTTTTTTTTCCACGGACCAATCGCACAAACATAATATTGCGGTCCATAATATATCTTTCAAACTTCTGCACGTGTTGATATTAAACGGTGTATAATAAATAAAATTCAATTTCCCTTGACTATAAGTCGCCGATTTGTTCAATAACCACTCAGTTTTAATTTATAAGAATAATTGTACAATTTTCAATTCGTAAAACAATGAACAATATTTTACTATTATTATCCACGGAGACTTATATAGCTACATGCCTACATGATATTATTGTATTTTTTATTCGCCAAGCTGTCTTATGATATTGCGTAATATATGCTGTTAATATAACTAACTAATTTTAACGTACGCATCGTAAACGGCGTCCGATGAAACTCTGGAGCACGTTTTGCCAGCTATAATTTACATGTATGTATATTAAATCAGCCATTTCTAAAATTGATTTTCAAAACAAAAAACAAAAACTATAGTGGTGCGACAGATAATGCAGTAGATTATCAATATTTCAGTGTATCTTTAGTACCTATACCTACTTCTTGTATACCTAGCTCGTAAGACCGGTGCACGACGACAGAAGGAATGAAACGTTTCGGAGAAAGGAGATATTTTTCCTTTCGTGTCCACTATATACGTATATAACACACACTTGTCACACACACACAGAGTAGAATTGTGCGCGTTCACTAGGTTTTTTAACTGTCGGCTCGGCTTTTTTCCTTTTATTCCCCATCAATCCAAAGAGTATTGACTTTGATTCGCGTTTCCGCGGTCATGAGTTTCGTTTCTGTAAATGGTCAACCGTCGAGCAAAACCGGTCAGCGGAGACCTGTTTTTGGTCGACGACCCCTTGCTTTCCCCGTTGGGCACAAGAAATGCGACGCTTGTGTACCGCGGCGGAGATATTGACGGTAAAAATATACTGTCACCGTTAGAAAAAGACCAGACTTATAATATTATATATTATTTTGTGGTTCACATAATATTATTGTGGTGTACATATGAGACCTGGGGGAGTACTTCCTATGTGCTGTTTTTTTTTTCTGGGGAAGCGAGATCGGGATCACAGGTGCAATGTTCCGGGTGCTTTGCACAACCTCCCTCCTCCGGCATTAAGGGACACCAAACAGGAAACACTAACGAGCCGTCAAAACGCGGTTTCCTCGGGGGGTACTTTTCAATAAACTAGACGTGCCTTCTGTATTTAAAAACAACCTAATGCTTGTAGTAATATAGTCGGTAGTAGGCGGTCTTGTGAGAATTTAATTGGTTTCACTTCACGGCCACGTGAATATGATATTCGGTGAGCCCGCAATAAGAATTTAAAAAAAAAATAGAATGGTCTTTACACATTCATTTTTCAAAAACAACGATTTTCAGTAATAGAATATCTTCATCCTCATGTCATAATACAATAGGTATGAGTAAAACAGCTAGTGTAATATATAGGTATTAACCTACGTCCTACACCTCAAATATCCTCAACAGATGCTCCACATTTCAAGATTTCCAGTCACCTATGCAGATAACATTGCTAAATTTATTTCTGCTTTGCAGTTTTTGACATGATAACATATGATATTACAATAGTCGTTCGTTAACTATTTAAAGAATTAGATCATATTCGTTTCATTTTGAATGTTGCTAAAAACCAATACATTTACTAGACATCAGCTCAGTGTTTCGGATCATAATACATAACAATTACATAGATTGACTTCGCACAAATATTTGTTTTTGGAGGATTTAAAGTAAAATGTAGTAATAGTTACATGGTTGTGATAAATGTTATTATTATAGACTAGTAGATTACATAATATAGGTACTTAATACTTACAAAGTACATTATTTTGAACATGTTTTAAATAAGTTACACCCTGCTCCCTCACCGCACCAAGTTGTAATTAATTTTCGCGTAACGTACTTAGATAATTATATTGCATTACATATTTGAATAAACTAGTAAACATTAAAAATTTAATAAAACTAAAAATATGGTGAACAAATATACATTGCACTTCTGGATTACATTACAGTTTAAATTATTTTATTTTATGATTATATTGCATGTGTTGCCTTGATATTTAACAACCGCGACCGAATTCACAAGGTTCATCTTAAGAATAATAATACAATCTGATGAATATTCTAGAGGCATTAAAATAAAAAATAAAAGAAGGGGAAAGGTAAAAAATAAAACAAAACAAATAATATAACCATTATTGTTACAAAATGGTTCATGGAGACAGACTGTAGCCTTACCGACCTAGCCCAGTTATTAACCTCGTAACAATTGCATACAAGTTATAGGAAACGCAATAAACAATACAATTCACAACCGACGAAGCTGCAACTGTATTATAATATGCATAAATGATTAAAGAATTGGCCATCGTATCAAACTATTGTTTTGCTGACTTCCATTATACTACACTGACATCTCTGTTTAGAATATATTATCTCAAATAGCAAGCAGCAGTTATGATTTTCTTACAACGCATATTTAATTTAAATCATTTCATTGGAAACACGTTAATATTTATAGATTTATCCGACGTAGTTAATAAATAAAAATGAGTAGCGTCGTCTGCAGGTCAGATGTAAATTCTAATGCATAATACATTTCTCTAAAATCAAAATCATTCTAAGAACATGGTATAATATGCGATAAATGATAACTTCACTGCGTCCCATATTAAATTTTCGATACAAACTTTAATACAAACTTTACGATACAAGTGACACAATATATTATATAATGAGGTGTATAAATGACTATCGGTACGCGCAGACAAGTACAACGTATACGTGAGCTATGGCCTATGAATCGCGGTTTAGAATAAAAAAGACAAATATTACACGAAGGTACAAGTTACACCAATTATACATAATATATTACCAGCAATGCAGCGAAGGTACTATGTGTACATGAAAACAAAAACGTCGCCCGCGCGCATATTTCAAAAAGAAACTCATTCGTTATCATATGATTATACACGTATATTGCAGCCACGTCGTGGTCGTGTCGTGACGTTTGAAGACCGCGGATCCAGATATAATATGTAATCGATTCGAAACGATTACCTAAACGGGTATGTGGTCGAAGGGGGTTGGAGGGAGGGATAATAATAATAAGAACGTGAATAACCAACGGCGGCCACTGAGAGGAACACACAAAATGTATGTTAAAAAACCATCATACCCGTATCGTACATAACATATAAATGTCTAATGATAATAAACCCATTTTATACACATACACATATTTTTATTATTACATGTACGCCGCTGCAATGACCGTGTGTGCACTCTGAGACGTTGCGGTCGTAGAATGGAATTCGGACGGGAATCAGTACAGCGATAGGTATTAGGCACACGGTAGCTACATCGGAGTCGCGACTACCTGTTGGAGAAGACGCACACGCGATGTCGTGCGGACCGGAGCAATGTGGCAACGTTGCCGGGACCGAAAACGACCGGAGAGAACACGGCCACGCTCCGCCGACTCCCCTTGACAATATAGCTGCTGCCGCTCCAACCGTATGGTGCATGTGAAGAGTATATGCGCCGCCGTATACCATCACAGTCTCACATAAACACACACACACATACAGGGCCCTCCTCGAACCCGAGACAAGTCTTCCTACCACTGTGGAAAAAAACGTTTATTCCACGAAAAAAATGATTTATTCTAGAAATCACGTAAATGCACTATAACATTGTATATTATATTTTATTATAATGGCTAGGTACTTATATGCTCTAAGCTACACTATATAAATTTTACAGAAAAATATATTATGGTAAATGACACTATCAGGTACTATGTTGTTATAGTGGATCATTTGTGCAAAAACGTGTTACGATTTTCGTTATATTTTAATATTTATAAATTTATTTAGATTCGAGTTAAATGAAAAATTTTAACGCAATAATTTTATGAAGTGTAAGGTCGTCACAATTTTATTTATTTTATTTTTATACGACATAATATGTGTAATGCACTTTGAAGATTCAAACAACTGAAACAACGAACGTTTCGAATCCCGGGACAACTGACCACAGCGAATTGCGATACCAGCTATTAGTAATTAGTTCATTACGTACCATTTGCAATGAGTATCTTGACAAATGCTGTTACCTTTAGACCTTTAAAACCTAGCTTATCCGGAAAACTTAAATTTCCAACTTTTTTACACCTTACGCCGATAGTTACACATATTATAGAGTATGCACTAGGTACGACAATGAATTATCAGAGTAGTTTTTTGTAGAGTAAAAAAAATAATGTAGGTAACGTTTTAGATTAACCACCTTCTATTATTGGTAGGTATTTTGACATAATCACATATTTTAAGTACACAATTGTAATGCTATATTTATATGCATATTTAATGACACATCCTATAAAGAATTCGTGCAACCGCCGTTCGTCAGCTCACCCCGTAGTATTCCAGCTTCAACAACACTATTAAATAGGTAATAGTCGGTTCAGCATATAAAATTAATTATTATTACATCATAAATTATAATATATATATATATATATGCTGCAAAATGTATGGAACCTCCGAGGCAGCAACCTAAAAACTCGATGTGAAGAAAAATCATCATTGATAATTTGAATTTGCATAAGTTACGACCGTTTTGTTTACATGCGTGAGCGTGGGTATAATATTAAACTCAGGTTGGTTTTGATTTTAACGAGCCACATTTCAGAAAAATGTACTGTGAGAAAAAAATGACGGACGCAGACGTGTGTAAACGACAAATGTGGGTCGTCCATATGGGATTTCCGGATTTCAACAGTAATTATAAGGGTGTCTATAATATAAATCCCGCGCTAAGTTGAAAAATATGTCTCAATGATGGAGCCGTACAATATTGTAATCCCTATAGACTATAGAGAATATTATTTTTATTTTTTATTTAAATAACATACATTTTTTTTAAAAATATTATGTTGAATATGTTGTGTAGCACAGTGTTGTGATTCAGTTGGAGTTCTAATGATTTCGTCGGAAGTGATATGATAATCGGTTTGATAGATCTGGATAAGAAGAAGAACCGGAGCAGGCGTGGTTTACATTTCTATTACCCTCGCTCGCTAAATAAATTGTATTGAGGAGGTTCTCATCGTGACGACCGGAACTTAATCAAATAAAGAAAATATAACGGTCTTTCGGAGTACAATACATTTTAAAGAAACTTCCTCGTGAATGTATATGTCAGTCAGAATATTGAACACATTTTTTAAGTTATTTTTTTCTTGTTTTTTACTGTGGGAACAATTTTTTTTCAACGTTCTTCAAAAAATCCTTTCTTCGGAACAATTATTTATTTAAATAATCTAGTTATTTTGAAATAATTACATTTATATCCAATTTACCATATGTACTTGTACTTGAAACAATAACAATCCTTAAGAACTACTTATTATGTAATTTAAAAACTACATATTTATAGCATGCAGTTTATGTGAATAGACATAAAATTTACTTAAACGAGTTTTCACCCATTTTTTAAACATCTTATAAATATTTAAATTGTAAACATAACTAAATTGTAATATAACTTATATAAGTATATATTATTATATAGTTATAAAATATATATATTATACCAATCGAAAAATTGTGAAAAAAATATGCATTTTATGTTGATATTAAAATATAAAATGAAATCATTATTTTTGTTACCTATTCAAGAAAAATAATTATTCAATGATATACAAAAAATATTAGGTACTTTAAAATTATTTATTACATATTTGCGTACACGACTCAATGTTTATGGGCCTCACTATTGGTATATTCATGCAGGTCTTTGAAAGTGAATAGTTACGTTATAATCTGGTCACGTATTTGCCTAGATTATTATCAGCGCCATCATCAAAATCTACCTCTAAAACAGGTTTAATTGTTTAGACACATATCTTTTTCTTTTTTAAAACACTAACTTTTTCATTTTTACAAAGAATATTAACTCTATACACAACACATTACTAAAAGTTATTTTGTTTTTTTGGTTTAAGTTAAATTTAATATTTAATAGAAAATCTAAGAACATACTGTATAACATGATAAATTTCGTTATTTTTATACATATTATATGAAAAAAATGGCGACAAATTCAAAATTAAAATTTTATAGAAATATATAAAAGATAAATAAAATATTATTTACCAACCAAAAATATTTAAATTTTAAAAGCATTTTTACGTTCACAAATTATTTATTTATTTATCAAGTACCATTAGAATTATTATTATATCGAATAGAAGTATATTATGGTATAGAAGTAGTGTGAACAAATGTATAAATTCTCCTGAAACAATAACATTTTTTTACAACTTTATGATAATCAATTTCAAACCTGTTTAATGTGTCCACAGATTTATAAGTAACAAATAAAATATAATTTAAAATTATTTTGAATACAATTTTAAATGATTAGATTCTTTGGTTTTATTGTGTTTGAAATTTAAATATAGATTAAGTAGTAGGTCTTATGTTTATTGTATCATATTTTTATAATGTTAGAATACAGTAACGGGCTTAAAATATTTTAGATGCATCGTGATGAATGGTATTTATATGTTATGTTTATTTTTTACGTAATTAATTAAATTTTACAGAAGTATAATAAGGTATTAAAACAAAAATATTAAGTTAATATTGTTCGTTATTCCATCTCAACATATCATACAGATGGCATAACATTGACATGGTTTTATCCGTTGGTTTTTTGTCAAGGAATCGAGAAAGTTTTGAAATAAGTTTTGTTTGTAGTCTTTCAAGTCTTTGACAATGAAATCGGTTCTCGTATGTATACTGAAAATATGTGAGCGAATCCAAAACCGGTCGATATATTATGTAAATATAACAGAATAATATTATGATGAATGAAAAACGAATATGTGGAAATAAATCGTGAGTAAATAGCTAACGGGGACGAGATTAAAAAGCAGAATAATACCGATTAATATAAATTAAGTTGTCGGGTGAGTTATATGCATGCAGTGGGTTACAAGACAATATAGGCAATAATTATAATCTACTTTGTATTTGCGCCTCCGGGAACGATGAAACCGGTTCTGTTCAAAAGTTCCAGCCATCATTATTATCGGTTAAAACAAACAAACACTCGAGGGGGTCTATGCAGCTGACGACGTCAGTGGACGACTAGTATGTGGTCAAAAATCTTCGTGTCGAAATAATCCTTTGACAATACACTGTATTAAACCATCTATATCAATTTACCAAATATTTTTTTTTAATAATCAAGTTGAAAAAGCAGACAAGTGTAAAAAAAATGAGTTCAGTTCTAATAATAAAAACTAGCCTACTATGACTTATATAAGTGTCTTCTTAACTAATAATATCTTTCTATTAGTATATTATAAATTGCTGCGTTTTAAATATAATTACATATACAAAATATAAAACAAACCTGTGTTGTTGAAGCCTTAACAAAAAAAAAAAAATAACAGAAAACCTTATTGAACTTACCTAACTTAAGTAACCCTAAGTGGTATATATTTTTATTCTCAAATCATAATAATAATATGGTGTATAATACATTTGTACTTAGTATTGTACACACATTGATTCTCAAATTAAAAAAATATAGTCAATACTTAATTGTACGATACATCTGAAATAGGTAAGTATCGAGCGAACAAGTTAACATGAAAGTGTCACTAAAGCTCTGTTAAATTACAATAATTCGTTATAATATACGTTATTATTGTTAGTATATCACCCGGTATATCATCTTAAAATGCAGAGATTATATATGATCAGACTTGGGTAGTATTCTTTATAATTTCTAAGTATTCTGAATACTTTTTTAACGTCCAATCGCATTTTAAAATAATTTCATTCTTTTTCGGCCATAGAAATTGCTTAAAAACTTGTATAATATATGTATATTGCTATAGAAAATATTTTACAGTATTATGTATATTATTTTGTTTCCTACTATTTTTAGTGGAATAGTAATGTTATTTTTCAATTTTGTAGCAATGATCTAGCGATGAAAATAAGATATTATTATGACTTCAGGATTTCCCTATAATAAATATCCGTATGCCTATTATATATAAATGTATACCCCTTCCCCACGCATAAAAAATAATCCTAGTTGCTCCACTCAATTTGAATATAATTTATTAGTTTATAACTAATAGATTGCTTGCTAGGTGTATATAATCGAGATTATTATAATATTTATTTATAAACAATGAATTGAAAAAATATAATACTGTTATTGAAATCTAATAAAAACTCACTTAATCTACTAAAAACAAAGTATTTGGAATACTTTTTTCAAAATATTCCGAATACTTAGGAATATTATTGTCATAAAGTATTCGAATACATATTCTGAATACTTTATTTTAATTATTCGAAATACTTTTAAAAATATTCTACCCAAGTCTGGATGTAACTAGAAAATACAGTAGATACCTAACTAATCCATGTGCAATGTGCCGTTTTTGTGTGAGTAAATTATGTATACAATTATTATGATGAAGTAAAGGATGTACACAGGTTGGATGGTTTGCATTTACTATTTTCAAAAGCATTATATATTTATATGTAAGCGGTTTGATTTCAATGTAATCAGCTGTGGCTAGGTATTCAACAACTTTAATACTATTTTGGGACAACTAGATTATTTACACGCGATTCCCACGATACAGAAAATGTAGAGACCAATTATTTTATTAACTGCTATTTTTTTTTTTTTACTATTACGGATATTCATAGCTTATTAATTTAATATTACAATGCATAGGCTATCATTTTTAATACGAATATAAATTATATTACTGTGTAACAATAAGTACTTAAATGTAGTAAGCCAATAATAAAACTTAATTTATATTTTTTAAATGTTACTCTTTTAATATTTTTAATTTTTTTCTGTGTCTACGTTTATTTATCATACACGATTTTCGACCATATAGTTTAAAATTTATAATATTATTAAATTAAATTAAAACTGTCAAAGACACTTCATTGAGACTTGAGTGCTTTACGAACGTGAGTATCTTGGGGTTTGGAATTCTATCTTCTTCTTGTAAGATGTTTAATTTTAATTTTTAATTAGCCCATAGTCGTCGAGAGCTACGACGTGCTTTGTGGTGGTACACGCGCAGCGTCTAATATTTTTATGCCTCATGTCCATACTGAAAGGAATTTCTATTCAGACGAGGTTTTCCTATAATATTATACACACTTTTTTTTGTACTTTCAATTCATCGTGTTCAGTGAAGTGTGAACGGAACATACCTTCATACCGGGCACGTCCAAGTACAATAACCCCCCATATACGCGCATAACACCGGCTGGGCCGCCTGAGCCTCATGACAGATCTCATTCAGTGGTTACATATAGTCGCGGTTACCATCGCGTGTCAAAAAAATAACAAAAATCTAAAAAAAAACTTAGTAGAATATTGTCTATCATATAAGACGAGTTAAAAATCTTTGTAAATATTATATTCACTGAAATAAAAAAATGTATCCAAGGTCGTGTCTGACGGTTGTTGTATGCTTTTCTAGATGAAATTAAATGTAAAAAATAAATCAGATATTTTAAAAAATATGCATCTCGAGGACACATTTCTATAAAATCACTAAAAATTATCGGTTTTTTTTTGTAAGTATATAAGAGAAAATTATTTTTTGATTTTGAAAAGACTCATTATTTTATGGATTGTACTTGAAAACATAATGATTCAAACCATACAATTGATGAAAAAAAAAAGATAGAATACAATAATATCAACTTTTCCTATTTAATCTCTTAAGTTAAAACTCTCTATTTATGTGCCTTCCCATTTAATCTGTGATTAAAAAAATGACAGTTCTTGAAGGGGATGATTGTCCATGTTATTATCACTCGAATATTAAAGAGGGTTTAATAAATGATAAAAAGTTATACCTTAATTTGAACTATTTGTAGCACGCTTATAATATAAAATATATAATTATATGTAAATTACAATTATTGTTATAGTCTGGTCGTGTCGCGAACCCAAAAATGAAATCCACGAAAACGGGACCTTATGCGTATATGATGTATAGAAGGTCGTGAGAACCCAAAGAAGTAAGGCCACCTGCTTCGACTCACACCTGCCCCTCCTCTTTTAGCTGCCATAGCCACCCACACCCGTCCCGTCTACACACCTGTCATCGTTGGCAACGTCGCATACATGCACACTTGCGCTACTGCTACGGCTCCTCGTCGTGGGAATCCTTCCGCCTCTCGAGATTATCTCGCGTGCACACGGGCACAAACAAGATCATCGTGTAAATATTATAATATACAATCGTAATATAGTATATAAAAACACCGGTCGTAAAGCTGAAGGTAATAACAGCGTGTTAGAGAGTAACTCGAGTACTTCCGAAACGACCGTATATTTTTCAATTGATCCCCAAAAAAATGTATTCAACAATAGATAGATTACTGGAATAGAAAAGATTTGTTCAGGTACTTCATTGATTTTCGTGTGTTTACGTGAGAGTTTTTTTCATACCTAAATCAAGTCCCCAAATAAGATCGCGCTCATTGGTGAGTAGGTACTATAACATATACCATATAGGTACGCATGTAATATAGTAATTTTTATTATTATTTTCTAATAAAATGTCACCAACTTATGTATAAATTATAGACACCTATAACAGTTCTTTTTTATTTAAAAGATACAGAATAACGATGACCTATCCAGATGATGAAATTTTAAACGGTAGGTAGATATAAAACTAAAATAGGTACTGCAAATACTTCATTTTATATAACTTCAAAAGTATTAACAATAGTAGTTCTGATAAAATAAATTCAACTTAATTTAAGTTGGATGGCTTATATTTTTAAGTAAATTATTGTTATTATTTAATCAAATATATTATAAAAACATAAAATTAAAATATTACTTACAGTGATACTGTTTTTAAAAGAATGAAACAAAGTGTAAAGCAAAATTAAATGATATATTATAATATCGAGTATTCAATTTACGTAATAATCATAAAATTATAAAATATCATTAAATACAATTTTTGCAATTCATACATTTTATTTGACTACTTATTAGTTATTCTTATTACTTAATACTTATTAGATATCTCTAATTAATTATAATAATTAATTAGTAATTGAATAAGTATGGCTGCTATTATTGGGCAAGTATGATAAAAACACATACAATTTGAATCAAACACCATTACCTAATTAGAATTAATTACTAACAACGACTACATACTACAAAGGCCATAGGCATATTCATATTATATACATATATATGTATTATACCTACATATTTAATATATTATATTCATTACATAATGATATCTTCAAAATCGACAAAATAAGTGTTCAATATTAATTGGGAATTAAATATAAATATACATTATTAAACCTAAAATATTTTTATATACACATAGTACATGCATTCTTTTTAATTATCACTTTAGTGAGTTTTTAAATTTTAGGTGAGCCATCCATACAATTCCGTGACCCAGTACTTAATTAGTTAATTACTGTTATGAACCGTTGGTGTGCGCCAATTCTGAAGGAATGTTCTTTTTTTTATATACATAAAGGATGAGAGACTAAGAAAATAAGTTATACGACACAATATATTAAATAATCGCCAATTGTCGATCACGACACTGACTTCGCAAAGAAAGTTCAAGGTTGAAAAAATATTTCACGAATAGAACACGGAGAAAACTTCCTTGAAGTAACTGGTTTGGCAAATTAAATTAACAGTTAATGTATGTAAGAAATAATTACTATAAGCAGTAAAAATAACGATGGGGCAAAACATAAAAACAAAATTCAATTTTTATCGTCTGTGTCACATCTGTTTTGTATTGGTTAGCGCTGATCAACATGCTGTTTAAGAAGAGCATGGAGAACAGATCAGCCGTTGTTTCTAAAAATAATAGTATTTTATTTATCCTTAAAAATACTTGAAATAAATTAACAATAACTCGACATATCACTTAGTTTTTAAAAACATACGGGCGACGGGCATGAATAAGAATTAGGAGTAACAAGTATAATTAATAAGACATGCTTTTTATTGATTAAGTACTTTTAGTTTATTGTTACGTAAAGTATAAATTAAAATTGAAGGAACCACTTAAAAAGCTGGAAAATATTATACATACGATTTTAATGTCTAGGTTACCTAAGGTTACAAACTCAAATATGTAATCTTTATAACAATAAAATAAGCTTTAAAATTTAGAAATTTGGTTCTAGTGGTTTATCGTAAATATGGTTCGAAATCGGTACAATGACGTATGGTGACTACAAACTAATATATTATTAATGATTTGTGAGATAATTTAAAATAATAACATTTCAATCACATTTGAATAGAATTTTTTTTATTCTTCATATTTTAGTTCAATGTTTAGAAAAATATTTAGTTTAAATACGAATAATAAATTTCAGTTACTTTTTTGAAACCAATCAACCAAAGTAAAATATTACATAATATTATATTGTTATTTAACTTAAATAAAATTACTACATTGAAATAATAATGGATTTTTAGATCTATCAATTTTATATTTTGACAAATACATATACTGCTCGAATTTATTTTTTATCGTTACAGTGTCACAAAACTCAAAATTCAAAAAGATTCTAAGAAAATAATTCAATAGTTTGCTATAAAATGTTCGACTTCTACACAAAAAAAATTGATATTGCCCAACCCAATGGTCAGTTGGAAGCCATCGCATTAGCCACAGGTACTGCTAGCAGTCGTTTTCCACTTAAGAACGCGCGTGAAGTGCACCCTATACATGATGATTATTATATAGGGAGGGTTGGGCGCCTGTTATAGGAATTCACATCCTTTCTGACCAGCCGCTGTCATTAAACCGATTGGTTCTGGTTTATTACGATCGCCGTTTATACGGAGGCACGCCACTTTAAAACAAGGTGGTTCCTATAACCCTGTTTTTTTTCTCCCGTTCACAAGTCGTGACAAGTGGCACCACACGGTATGCTCTCGCACTTGCACGAGTCTCTTAAATACGTCGTAAACATCTAATTCTTACGATCCTAATTTATTGGTTAAAAAATTGATTGTTATGACAAAATTAATTGTGCATATGATGTAACATCAATCGTGAAAGTCATTACATTATATTATTATTGAATAATTCAAGCGTATATTAAATTATATATGTACCTATCATATATTAAATAATTACGTTTAAATTACAATTAATAATTAGTGGGTGTTTAAGAATAATCATGTATAATAAATAAGTGATAAATTGTTATATAAATAATAGTAAATTATTATGATTACCTAATATAAATTAGAATAAAATTTTAAATTAACAACACAAAATAATTATTAAGCACCAAAGTAAATTTAAAAAAAAAAATGTTATTTAATGTAAAGATAAAATTCAAGCCTAATATACGTCATATTAAAGCTATAATATTAAAATATTTACACTAGGTATATAATAAACATTGTAAATACATATCACATTATATATTTAGTTTCGCCTAAATTTTTTTTTTCTCCTAAATTATAGTTTTTATAGCTTTTATAATGAAGAGTTAGTGTATTTATACAATTAAAAATAATTTTTAAATTGGTGCATCTTTTTAAATATACAATTGGCAAATCGATTTGTTTTGTTTAATTCCAAGTTGTTTAGAAGTAAGAAAAAATCGATGACATAATTTTAATCTAGATGTACGATTCGTCGACAAAGAACAAGCGTATATTATGTCGCCAATGGGTCGTATTAATCGACCTTAATCAGTTGCTCACAATACCGTTGTTAAGTTTTTTTTTCATTCTTTCACAGTTCGACGAAATTTGACACCAACAACATCATCATAAAGATAGTTGTACTCAAATTAAAAAAAAGTCCTAGATCTTACACACTTACCTAATCCAAGCAGGCTATAAGGTCAGAGAACTTGATAATATTATAATATAATTTGAACTATCTTTGAAAAAAAGACGTGATATAATGTACCATCACTACGTAATTTGAACCGTGAATATTGAATGCTAAATAACATTTTTTTTTATTATTTCATAGGATCATTAACAAGTTTATGTAATTCAAATATCACTTAACCGGTTCACGATGAACTATTCATTATCCGACCTCAACTTTTAGGCTCGGTACACACGTGCGTTATTTTAACGTGCGGCGCCGCTGCGTCATCGTAACTGCAAGGCGTTCTACAACCTTACAAACTTTACCTCTTTAAGAGGGGTGGGTACTAGTTGCGTCCCGCGGTAAAAATTTCTTCCGAATTGCGGCCTGAGTTTTTTTGGGATAAATACGAATTGCGGCCCGAGTATTTTTGAGTTACATATTATGAATTGCGTCCCGGAATTTAAAATTAAATTAATTATATGTATGTAATTATATTTTATTATGTTACAATATGCATGCATTTATGCATTGATTTTCATCCAAATATGCAAAAATATGCAAACAAATGTTAAATAAATTTATTTAGTTTAAAAATAACAAATATATATAATTCATTAAATGAGTAAGTAATATGGACAAAAAAATGTATTAAATATCTCTATTTGAAATAATTGATGTAGGTATACCTAATGTAGTTATTTAGCTATGTATTTTGTATAAAGTCGTAGGATGTTGCATTTTGAACATTCATCACTCATCTAAATAAAAAGTCATAAATAAAAATAAATTTAGTATATTTTTATAATATTTCAAAGTTACCTGAAGAGTTACAGTTGACTATTAAAGACTTAAATTTTCAGTAAGTCATCGGTTTTCAGTAAATATATTCTTAAATCGAAAAAACTTCGTTCTACATCCGTTGAAGATATTAGGACGTACTTATAAAGTATACCAAGTAACTGCATGATAGGTCTTTCGGTTAAGATTAAATTATCTAGAATTGAAAAAAACTCGGGCCGCAACTGCTCTGTTCCCAAAATAAACTCTGGCCGCAATTCGGATTAGACCTTTTTTTGTAGATATTTTCGGGACGCAACTAGTATGCAGCCTTTAAGAGGACGTGATACCCGTATGTCGTCTTAGTCTTACAAATGCGTAACATGGCCAATTTTACGCTCAGCGGATCACGTTTAGATTCGTTAAATTAAAAATTAGAGTGAATTGACCTCTTACAAAATATAAAGGTAAGAATACTATTTCGACAACCTCATAAAATTGTAAATTTTTTATACATCTTAAAATACTCATAGCTCGCTTTAAAATTAAAATTTAATAAAAAACCTATGAGAAGCCCTCGATAATGTTACCTTTAATTTTTATAAGAGGTCAATTCACTCTAAATTTTAAACTCACGGAGCTAAACGTGATCTGCTGAGCGTAAAATTTGTTATGATACGCACTTATAAGATGGAGATAATACATGCGGGTATCACATCCTCTTAAAATAATAAGTATAGATATGCTTGATATCCAAATATGAGCACTGAAGACTAATTAAACTTATAAGTGTACAAAATCACTATTTCTGTTAATTAATGAGACAGTTTAAAATAAATAAGTGCCGCGAATCGTGATCTGCTAAACGGTTAGAACAAAAATTTAGTTTAAAAAGTATATGTCACCCATATGATGATTTTTCCTAAGGATATCTACTATATTGGACATATCTTTCAAAAATAATATATTAATTTTAGATTATGCTTAGTTATTTTACTATTGAGTTTTGTTTTTTAGAATACTTATACCAAATGACTATAAAAATTAATAAAGGTTTACTATATTAGGCGTATTAGAACATAGGTTATAGTATCACTGTTGTCTGTTATACTACACACATACATATTAATCTAATGTCATATGTCCTTATATTGTGTATGTATTCCTTGCTTTTCATTGGACATTACGATGAATAGATACTACACACACACAGACGACAAACCTGACATCCTGATGGTGTGTTTAATTACTTGTATCCCTAAATATTAAAAAGCCCCGTTTAACGCTATATATAGGTACTTAATAAAGTACACGTATCAAAGCGGGATGAGGGGCCAACCCCATTATGGGCGCCACTTATGGAAATGTAAAAGGCTTCTCAAAAAACATAGGTACACGCACACTTCCAACTGGATCACGTACGAACCCTTAATCCGGGCGTTCACAAGATAATCCGTATACATAATATGATTATAAAATTATCTACACAAAAGATATAATATGTGTGTCTTCCGCAACCCTTGTGTGTGCACATTTCCTCCTTGGGCTCTACATCCTCTCATCAGTACCCCCAGAACGGAGGAAATAAACCGTAATCTTACACCTTGGATGTGCGTGACATCCATCCGGTTCCAATAATTAAAACCGTTGACGGCTTAATAGTGGGTTTTACTTAAAATTTTTTCAAAAGGATCCGAATTGTATGTGAAGCGCGTTCTCAGCAAAAGGGACAGACACGGTGACGGAAACGTCGCTGTAGCAAAGAGCAAAGAGGATACGTGATCGAGGAGAACAATGATTATAACTGTCATCGTATTATTCTACGATAATAATGCGGGCGTATCCTAATAATATGATGAACTGAAATATATATTAGCTATAGTTGACGCCATGCTAGAATTGTGATATCGGCAAAATTATAGATTATCAGTTCTGTCAAGAATTATTTATTTAATTTATATTATTAATTGGTTTTATTTACACTTAATGTGTTGTCTTCGTCGTACAAGTGCGTAGCATAGCAAATTTTACGCTCAGCAGATCACGTTTATCTCCGTTATTTTAAAATTTAGAGTGAATTGACTTATTATAAAAATTAAAGGCAAGATTATTACCGAGTGCATCTCATAGGCTTTTTATTATATTTTAATTTTAAGCCGAGTTATGAGTATTTTTAGATATAAAAATTATTTACAATTTTAAAATGCTCATTACTCGCTTTAAAATTAAAATATAATAAAAAGCCTATGAGATGCACTTGGTAGTAATCTTGCCTTTAATTTTTATAATAGGTCAATTCACTCTTAGTTTTAAAATAACGGAGATAAACGTGATCTGCTGAGCGTAGAATTTGCTATGCTACGCACTTGTACGACGAAGACAACACATGCGGGTGTGGCGTCCTCTTAATGGTAAATTATTAATATGTTGTTGCATATTACAGGTATTTTTCAACATATATATACTATATAATATGGGTAATTTACATAAATACGTATGTAATGTTCTTAGTGTTTATAATTTTAAACACATGAATATGAGCAATTGAAAAAAAAGTTTTTGGATTCCCTACATGACCACCAAGTACAAAACTGAGAGTAATGGAAAAATGAAATGTAGTGTTTATACATTTATTGCTTTTATTAATAAAAAATAAAATAATAGTCATTAATAAATGTTTATATTATATTATAAAATTAAAATTAAAATTAAAACTTAAATAATTTATTAGAAGGGCGTTTCAGGGAATACTGTAAGTAACCAGTAGTTCAATACATTTATTTTTATAAGACTCAATTATGATTGATGACGAAAAGTCGAGATACTCATGAACAAAAAGTGTATAGCATATTCTAACTTAGGCTAACACTAAATATTTTTAT
Source organism: Diuraphis noxia (assembly GCF_037042655.1). Taxonomy (NCBI): domain Eukaryota; kingdom Metazoa; phylum Arthropoda; class Insecta; order Hemiptera; family Aphididae; genus Diuraphis; species Diuraphis noxia. The sequence continues at coordinate 55,117,360 of NW_028301712.1, forward strand.
GGAACAAAATTCTAAAACTGATATTAATAATTAAGTATTTTTTTTAATTAAAAACTTCAAACTTTAAACGTAGATACAAAACTTGTTTTTTTAAATAACCTTGTAAATTTATTGTTTGTTAATTTGTATAAGACGTTCTTTAATGCAATTTTTCTTTTAAATTTTGATCTGAATAAGCAAACATTAAAATTTACCGAATAAGAGCAAGTTAAAGTTTTTACCCACAGTAAATTATAAAAATGTATATGTTTATTTGTATTAATACATTTAATATAATTAACCATTAATTTTAATACATTACCAACTTAGTATAATATGGTTAACACTTAATAGTTAAGATTTTGCACATAATATATTAAGTTATGTCATCAGTAGACATGTGTGCACTGATTATGCTGTACAAATCTGTACGTTAAATAGGTTGGTAAATTTTAGAGATTTACTTTAGATAAACAATATCCTGGTTTTTATTGTATAGTTTCTAGATATTTCAAGATTTTTTTTTTTAAAGTGAAAATGGTCATAAACGAAACACGATTGCGATTCTGATAACTGCTAACAATAATAATATAGATCGTATAATATAAGGATTGTGAGGCGACGGGACCTCTTGCTGTGACAATACAATACAATACGGTTGCGGCGACCATACGCTTTAAATAATATTATTATTTATACATCACCTAAGCATTCTAAGAATACCACTTGAAAATAAAGCACGTAAATTATTGTGTTCTGAAAGACAAATAATGCAAATTATTTAGCCTTTAGCCACGACCTGCTTTAGCATTAGCATATTATACGACTCAAAGTAAGTTATGAATAATATTGAGACAAGGCGAAAATTGCGATGAATAAAAATCCGCTTTACGTGTACCAACACGATTGTTGAGTCCGTGAGGAGATCTAATAAAACAAGACCTCGAACAAGACCATGGTGAATGAGTGAACGAGCTGTATTTTGAATGGAAATATGAATTCTTCTATTCACAAAAAGATTTTCCACCAGTTTATTAATTATTCCTCACGAACAAAGGTATACAAATAAACATAATATAATAGTTGTTGATAACATTTTCAAAACAAACATTTAATACAATGTTTGAGACATTTTTATTAACAGTTTTATTGTTATTATCACTTGTTAGACAAACAAATTAAGAATAAGATTAGTTAAATTAAAAAATTAAATTCTTTATTAACAGTAATCATCAACTAAATGTATATAATAAATAATAATTAATAATACACCAATACCTAACCTATAAGACATCATTTATTAAATATAATGTTTTCTTTAATTATAAACATATTACCTAGGGGATACTAGATATTAGATAAGAGAAGATCATGATTTTAATGTTTTTGAAAGTCACGACGTAAAACATATTTGAGTTATTCACTTATTCTATTCCCATACTTATAACGGTGTATGTATAAGATAATTGCAATTTATTAGCTAATTAGATAACATTAATTTATTTTTCGGTATTTGTACTGAGTAATCAATACGTTTTTAAGTACTGTAAATTTACTTACTAGAGTAAAATGTAAACGATATATTTTTACTTTAAGAATTTGAATAATTCAACTACCAACTTTTAAAACCAAATACTTACCACTTGTTTCAAAATATCTATCATACTAACAAATAAGTTTCATATTTCTGATGTTATAAATGACAACGTATCTAGAATAGTTTTATATTTTTAAAAATTTAATCACGTAGTGAAACAATAGTTTAAAAAAACAAGCTACTGTTTAATAATGTAGTTCGTAATAATGCGAATTAATATGTAAAGACGTAAAACTAAGGTATGTTATTTTAAGTGCCAATTAATCTGTCAGTTATTGTTATTTTTTGGATTGTACCTACATGAATTACAAGTTTTACTATATGAATAATTCAGTAGTGTCAAGCGCAGTATTTAAATATTATTTTTCAACTGATTTACAATTTAGGTAAACGATACAGTACCTAAATCGGTATGTGTACATATTTTCATTGTTAAAGAGGCAAATACTGTTCTCGTGCAGTAATGAGTTTATAAAATAATAATATAAGAATGCACTTTTATTATTATTCATTAAATTACGGAGTTAACAGTTGATTAATAAAAAAATCAAGTGGTTATTCGTAGAATTTAATGAATTTATATTTTTATAAGAAGTATGATAATCTATTCGATATTGAGAAATATTGTGTCGTATCAAACGCTGCATAGACACAAGATAGTAAAGAAGAATTAAAGGCATAACAAGCAAATAAAATAAAAGATACTATATGTATTACGAGATATCATGTTTTTGATCCCGTTATTGTAATACTAAATAGATAATTGCCTAATCTATCCGACAACAATGTACTTTATCTTCTAAGATATCATCATATGAACCGACCGAAGGAAGTTATTGCAAGAATTAATACCTAACCACAATACTTGAATATTGCGTGATTCTGTCCGTCTGGATAGATGTACAAAAAAACCTCGAAAAAAACCGATAAAATAATATCAAGTGTTGTGTTGATCAATCGATCTATCCGTTTAAATACGTCTGAAAAAGGCCGATTATGTGTTTTCGGCGGTCCCTTTCAAATTGTTCATTATGTCCATTTGAGTTCGCCTTAGTTTGATAAATGATAATATCATATATATATATCAAAATTACCCTCCACGAAGATTGTTTAGCGTCTAACTGGAAAGACATCAAGTGACCACCACCATCGCACTACATAATTTACACCAACATGACCCGTTGAACCATCCAATAAAAAACCTTATTGCATTATGTATTATTTATTTAAATGCCATACGGATGCCATACGTATACGACCCCGTGCAAATCAGATAAAATTATGAATATCGCAAGAAATATAGGTATTATTATAATGTTAGCACAACACAGTGTTATTATGCAAAAATATCGAATCGTTGTTGTCGTACGACACTCACCTCGTTCTTCCACCTGATGGGTTTCAAGCACTGCGTGAGTCAACAGCAACGACGCGAAAATCCACTGATGCAGACCTGACATCGTTTCGCGGGCACTTTGAAAACACGATAACGAGACGTAAGGTGGCCGGAAAACGGACGACGGCAGCCGCAAACGCGCTTTTTTTTACGTTTTTCCACAAACTGGATGTCCGTCGCTCCTGGTCACTCGGTCGCACAGAAGAGCCACGGCCTGTATGCCGTTGACGACGAAATTACCATCGCGACGAGACAAGATCGGAAACCATTTGCCGAGAACTACAGGTGCCCCGCAGCTCGATGGGTACTCGACTCAAGACGATATCGATATTTGTATTCAACCAGAAAACGCGATATCGCACATCCGTGGGACGAACGAAAAAACTGTTAAAATCATACACGGGAATCGGACACAAGACAAGAAAACGGAAAACCCGCACTGATACCGATCGGGAGGGCGACGACAGCGACGGCGGCGACGACGACGACGTAACACACAGAGCGATTGCGATACCGTACTGGTGTCTGGTAGACTGGTACTACCACACAGCGGCAGCGTGCGCGGACAATATTATTATTATTATTATTATTTCTCCGGCTGCAACCGGTAACACGTTACGCGAACACCCGTCCAACAACAACAATATTATATTATACTCCTCATCGACGGACACCACGCCATCTATCAGTCGAACGTGATCCTCTGTCGGTGGGTGGGTGGGGGGCGTCGCGAATGGGCGCGTCGGCATGCGAATTTTCCGGTACCTCTGCGCGCAAACGCACACGCACGCAGACTTTTACGGTTCGCAGGCTGTATAATGTTATATCAGTTACTGGCTTATTATAGGCATTGTATAATTATTTCCTTACTTCAAAATTTGAATAAATTATTATCATGTTATAACGTTCAGCTCTTTCGGACGACTCGAACATGCGAGGCGACCACATTCTTATTGTTTTTTGCGATTGTAGCCCGGGCGCGGACGCGGTGTCGTATTTCTCACAAAGGAATGGTCGATTTGATATTTATTCATGTCGTAGATATTATATAGCAATACTATGTACGAATTTAAATGATGAGTACCCGAGTGTATACGAGTGCAGTATATTGAATATACCAGGTATGAGGTAACTACTTGTACTACCACTATTACTTATACTGCCGTACTTACTATGTAGTAGGTACTATTGTAATGTAACTATACCAAATATCGTGTTTTATACAACCTTTGGTGTAATACAGGCATGGTGGTAACTGGGTAGGGTCACTTTGTCAGAAAACTAAAACCCCTGGCCTATCGCTAATGTCATCTGTAGATGTGAATTGGGGTGAAGTAAACAAATATTTGCAGGTCCCTAGATTCTTAACGGTAGAGAAGATACAAATCACAATATTTCATAAACTTTTACTTATAAATACGAGAATTTTTATCTAAATTACTTATTGTATTGTGTTATACAGATTGTATATTTTTTCTATTTTAATAAAAAAAAAATAAATAAATACGAGTGTACGAGTATACCACATACTTAATAATGTCGTTAAGTAATTTTAGTTATGAGAAATATATATTTACGCTATCGGACACAAATCACAATAATAATAATATAATAATAAGTACCTACCTACTGAAGATAATGAATTATCAAAATAAATTACTAGGTATTTACTATTTGTAATTATATGAATATAGAATAATATCTTATGTCAAACGGTGACTATTTCGTATACTACCTATAGAATATAAAAATACTTAAACTTTAACGAGACAATTTTACTAGTATTTACGGTACCTATGTACTTACGCATTGGGTCATAATATTACAATAAATTCTAAACTAGCGTAGTCAAGACGCACTAAATTGTTGTGAGACTATATTCCTAAAAGGGACCTGTAAATAATAATATAGTTAAGATGACCAGATATAAAAATCCAAAAAAAAGTACATTATAAAACTTAGGTCCTCCTCTGTCATAATTAATCAATGTGTGTACTTTACTACCCATTTTTTCCATACCATAGCTATTAGCGGCCATGGGTCATCTCTATTTGTATAATTTGTTTTTTTTATCTGATTACTCTATTATTTTTTTCCTACAATCAACAATTAAAACTTATTATTTGAAATTATGTCAACTCATTTGGCGTGTGTCTAAGATGAAAATACTTTAAATTTAAAAATTTTTAAGTAAACTTAAACTAAAGTATAAATTATTGTTTAAAGGTAATAATACCACGTGTAAAATTTTCTAAAATTATCTTCAGTTATGTTAGTTTTTTGGTTATGTCCATTGTTGTAAATATCTAAACGGTGGTAATAATCAAAATATAAAAAACCGTAAAACACATAAACACGTATTAGCTTATATATTTTTTTAAAAAGTGTACAATTTCATGTACTTAACAATATTGTTAAGGACACTAGGACACACATCAAAAAAAGAATACTGTCCTGCGAAAAAGAGTACGTCTGGTGGTCACCATAAATATAGTGCCTGTGAGATTATACGGGTAGATAACCGTGCCCGTGACTGATGTGCATTTTACGAGCACCCTGGCGCCTATAACCATATTTTGGTAACTGAAAGGGTGTGTTTCGTCGTGTTGAAGTTCATGTATGGAGGAGGCTCATTCCAGATTCGGTTTGCTGGAATTTTGTCGTTATGCACAACTTACTGAATGCATCCAAAGACAATAACGGAAAATACCATACTTAAAACCCAGTCGCCAATTGCAACTTGAATGTCGCTACAACATACATGCATTGACATTGATATAAACGGTGGTTATTTTGACCGACCATATACCACGGTTATTCGCGTACAGGGGATAGCGAATTAATAAAACCTTCGATTTGGATTTCATGGCCGGACGTTTTGAGAAAGTTTTTCTCCGGCGAGAAAGTGCAAGTAAGCAATTTCTTTTAATAATTAATATTAAAAACTTATTTCGCCAAACTCATTCCGAAAATAACATTAAAATATTTTATAATAATATGTATCAATCAGATTAGAGTACTTGACACTTTAATATAAATTCTATAAGTTACGTTTACATATTAAAATGAATAAATTGTTGTCGAGATGCTAAAATATTATAGCTATGATTTAATATATTTATATATATAATTTTAAATATATTGAACACATAATATAATCATATCAATATTTTGTTTGATAATTAGGTAATTTAAAAAAAACTTAAATAGAATCAATAGTGCTTAGTTATTATTTATTTTATTGTGCATTAATATATTTTATGTTTTCGTCAACTTGACTCTAACTTCAGTGCCTACTTAACAGTTTTAACACTCTAAATTTTATTACAATCTTACTATTTGAGGTTCACAAAAACGAATTTTAATACCATATTACCATATATTCATACAATATTAAATATATTTAAACGTTCGTACCTGACTGTAGCTTAATTTCAACTTGACATTAATATATATATATATATATATATATATATATATATATATATATATATATATATATATATATATATATATATATATATATATATATATATATATATATATATATATATATGTATTTTAATGGTAGTTAAAGTTATATTGTTTTTTAGTCCCACAGAATAGTAAATGTTCAATAAGTTTTATATGTAGTGATCGCTCACAAGATTATATAAACTATAGCCAATTAAACTTCAATAAAACACGCATGCTTAATGAAGTATAAATATATTATATCTACATAAAGTATTTAAAATAATAACCATGCTTCATTTTAATAACAGAATGTTATAGAGACAAACCGAAAACTATACATAACGTAATAATGTGGTTTATATTTTCAATTAGCTTTTAAATTGATTAGTTTTTTTTTTTAATCATGAGAAATATTTTTCAAGGCTTTAAATATATGTATTATTACTAACTATTTTTATAAATCATGTATTAAAATGTTCAAGTTAATAAAATTGAACGGTTTATGTATTTTAAAATAATAAAATGTGTGTGTGGTAATACAATTTAAATTATTCTGGTTGAGAATAGAATGATGTGACTACCTGTGTGATGACAACAATCCATAATGAGTATTTACCGTACTAATATAATCAAGCAATTAAATATTAATATTATTAAACTTCTTTCAAATAATAGGATTAATATTGTTATTTGTAAATCATCAATAATGTATAAAATAAAACTACAATGTATATTATATAATACATCGAGTGTCTAAATTTTAGGTTTATCTAATGTCCGTGTGGTAGGGTTTACCTGGGTGTCAAAATACCTCTACTTGAGCATTACAATGAAGTATTGTAGTGCAATAAATAAAAAAAAAACTTCATCTTTTAAAAACTTTATGTGCATGATATTTGGTAGGTAGTATTATTTTATTGAATAAGGATTCATCATTCATACATTCAACCGGTGCGAATCGGTTTTCAACCGTCCTGTATTATTATTTCACCCTTATTATTATACGGATCATCATATATTATATTCCTTAGTCTATTATTCAGTATCAGTATATAATGTACAACTTGTCTCAGGGTGGTGTGCGAAACGATCCGCTCCAGTTATAATATATATAGAAAAAAAAAATGATACTATTCATTTTGATGTAAGATACCTATAACACTGTACGTCATGTGAATATAGGTATTGTGCTATTCACGAGTTCGTGATTTTCAGTGTAAGAAGGTCTGTCTGAAATACAACATACTTATTACTTTATACATTATACAGAATACTCTAAATGTATACTAAAAATGGTATTTTCATGCATTTACTCAACGAATTAGACCTTTTTATATATAAATTGTATATTGAAAGTAAATTATCAAGACGAAAGTGCAGGAATAACAATTATTTACAAATACATATTTTGCAGTACTTAATATAAGCACAAAAAATATTATAATAGCTTACAGTGTTTAAGCACCTTATTAAATACAAATATTATGAATGATATTATGAAAAATTATGACCCAAATAAGATGCAACGACAATGTTCAATAGTAGGTAGTATAATATATTTTGAATATTAAATTAAATTCATAGAAACTTACTTTTGATTAATTAATTCATATTATTATATAGTAGATACTAGATGGCAGATGTCTTTGATTATACAACAAAAATCATACAGGATTAAACCATACAAAATAATAGTTGTATATAATTTATTATTTGTACCTGAAACTTTTTTTGATAATTATTGTTAATTTTCTTTTAATAGTCAAGAATTTCATTGGTCATTGATAATAATAAACCATGGAATATAAAATTCTGAAGTAGATATGTGTATGCTTATAATTTATAAATATAGTGGGTATATTAATATATTATGTAAATGCATTTATATAACTGAACAATTTGTATTGAAATATTACTTAACAAAGTTGTTTCTCACTAATTGACATATTTTCAGTTTATACGGTTGTCAATTCATCATCCAACTCGTTAAAAATCTGTCAAGGTCGTCTTATGTGTATTTGTGTATAATGTAAGTGCATATTCATCGCAAATTATTTGATTCTAAGTTCTAAAATCATATAACATACCTATTATGTAGGATGTTCTAATAAGTACCCATGTAAAAAAACCTCACTTTAATTAAAATATTGTACTCCAATAAAAAAGAAAAAATATAAAACATGATCAATGATCATTTGTAATAAATAATAGTATTTGAAAGCCAAATAGTATAATTGCTGTCAATTCTAGCATTATTGTGATATATTTTACTTAAATTATTTTTGAAACATAAATTATAAAAATACATATGATTTGTATTTTGAATTACATGTATCTCTAATTTTAAATCCATGTAATAAATTTTCTTTTTAATACTTTTATTGAATTATATACGAGTATAATATAATATATATAATACAATCGGTAAATTCAATATTTACAATAAGTATACTTACTTGTTCATTCATAAATTATAATACGATATGAATTGTCAATTGATATAAGTACACGGAAAAAATTTAGTCATTATATTATCATGTTTAATATTAATTATAGCATGGGTAATAATTTTAAATTAATAAACCTATAGGTAAAATTATATGTATAAAAATGATTGTTCAACATCGTTTATTCTGTTCTTCGTAAAGTGTATAATAAACTTATGTGCGATATATCCATTAAACAAGTTGAACAAACTCTCAGAAAAAAGTAGGTAATTTTACATGTTCAATAACGATTATGATCAAAATAGCGTCGATGTTAATAAAAAAGTGTATGGGTTCAATACTGCATTTAAGTATTGGAATGTGTTATTTAGATCGAGGTTTTCGATAAACTGCTATAGAGGTTTATTTATTTTGATAAACCTAAAGAATCGTGTTGATCGAATCCGATTTTATGCGGCCCACACAACTTGAATATGGTTAGTGAATAAAGATCGAAATCGTCAATATTACCCTAGCGTCAATACCACGATTAATAAAAAATTATAAACTCCATTCATCTTAAGTATCCCATTTTCTTTTTTTATTATTTTCTTAAGTAAACATGGCCATTCTATAAAATATCTATCATTTATAGCACAATCCTAAAAATATCATAGGATTTCAAAGATATAAAGAAATCTTTAAATCTTTAAAAATATTTTAAATATTATAGGTACAGTTATGTGATTTTTTTAAGTATAATTTATATAACTTTCGTTCTTAAAATAACTAAATGTGTATTATATGTATGTCTAAATAGTAAATACACATACAATCTTTATTTATTTATTAAATAGTCAAATAGTTAAACCCAGAACAAAAATACCCCGACGAACGACCCAGGAAAAAAAATCCCCATATTACAAATAGGTATATCATACATATCATAAAAAATTAATATATATAATTAAAAAAATTAACAACAATATTTTATATTATGATATAAATATTAAGATTGAAAGAACTTTATTGTGTCAGGTTTGTAAGTGGAAGTATAAATATTCCGGATTTTTTGAATTTTATTAGTCAAAATATTAGAAAACAATCTAGTAACTATAAGCGAACTTATATTATTTTTGCAACTACATATTATTATCAATAATAATTTTCATGTTTTTAAATGGACTGTGATCAATATTGTTGTTATTACTATCGAAATATTTTTTTATTACTATTTGTATTATTTCATATTCGTATCGTTACAGAATTTGTTTAAAATTATAATCTATTAATATTTTGAATGATAAATTTAATATATAATGATACCTATTTGTAATTAAATACTAAAATGTGGTAGTTATAGGTACTATTAGCCTTAAAGAAATATTTATATAAATAATTTTCATGTGGTTGTGAATAATAATATTGTAATCTGGGGATTTTTTTCCGTTTACTATTTAAGTATATTCCCACTGAGGCGCTAACTGCAGCTGGCAAGTAGCAACTGACACGAGTAATACTAACATAATTTTAAATAAATCAATCCATAGAAAATTATGAAGAATACAATATAATTTCTTATTCTACAAATACATTTAAGCCTTAAGGTATAACTACGTTCTAATTTTGCCTTATCGTTATCAGTCTAGGGCTCGGATGTTGTTGCACTAAAAATGTTATAAAATTGATTGCATTATTGCTGTGAAAAATACCCAAAATTGCACTTAAAAATTGCAATAAGAAAATATTTTGTACCAAAATAATTTAAAAAAATATAATAACAAATTATTTTATGAAATGGATTAAGACATGTTATTAAGTAATATTATAAAGTTTTATTAGATAGGTTTTAAACGATGAGTATATAATAAAAAAGATTCAAATTCAAATTCTCGGCAGTTGTCATTAAAAATCTGGTAAATTGTGCGGTCTAGATTTTTTCAGAAATCTACAAATAATTTTATCAAAATTTAAAACTTTTTATTTAAACTATTTTTTATTTTTTTTTTTTTTTAAAAACCTTACCTTACCTTAAAAATTATCATTGGCGCCCACAGGTTTTCTACGAACCAGTGCAGTTATAACTATAGGGCCCCCAAATTTATTTGTTTGCATATTTGGCACTGCCATCTCTTTACGCTTTATTCAACGATCTAAATATTCAGATGGACCAGATGAATAGTTATGTATTTATAGTGTCTGATCAAGAGACCAGAGTGGGGCCCCCGAATGTATGTAGGCCCCGGGACCTACGAGAAACCAGTGCAATTGCACCACTTGGTACCCTACGTGGGTGCCACTTAAAAGTATTGCACTGTATAATCTAACAAAAAAAAGTGAAAACATAAAAAAATATATAAAATTGTATTTAAAATGACGACAATCAACAAAATTGCAATAAAATTGAAAAATGGGCCAAAAATTGCAAAAAGTTGCACTTAAAATTTGTATATATTAATTGGTACTCGTTTGAAATAAATGTATAACTTACTTTGCAACGAATCCGAATAATAGAAAAAAATTGCAAATGCAGCAACATCCGAGCCTAAAAAAATTAGTCAACGTATATTAACACGTTACAGAAATTTAGTATTCGGTGTATACGAGTAGTGCTATTTCGAACATAATTTTTTACTTGTGTAGAAAGTGCGAAAATTACAAGTGACATTTTATGATACCTATGTTCAGTGAGATCTTTTGGAATAATTCCAGATGTCGGTATAACCATTATAAACAAAATATGATTCCATAAAGTTACGTCTGTACATATTGTAACGTTATACCTTATACCTATATATGTAGTATATTGTGTATACTGAATACTGTATTAGTTTTACCCATTTAACGACATAGGATTATATCATACATTATATATAATGACATTCAGTCGAAAAAAAATTGAAAATGTTAATGGCTGATTTTACCAATGTCTGTTTTGCATAAAACTATATTCCAGTTTTTCTTATTATTAAGAAAAACACTGATAATTTTTTACTATTGACTTCTTCTCGTAGACGCAAATAGTGTTTGAGTTTTGTGTCATTTAACCCCTAAAGCCTTCATATTTTCATCTATGCCCCACCCCTCCCAAAAGAACCAACTTGTTCACTTTTCTAACAGATAAAATATTGTATTTGAAGATTAAAGCATTTTTAAGTTTTAACTGATTGTCCACTAGATTTAACACTTACAAATCAATTATTTTAGTGAGTAATATTTGAAGACCTTAATAATGTTTGTTATTATTATTATTTATATTTATTGAATGAAAACCTGCAGCAGTGCAGCAGCATTGGCAATTGGAATTAAAGTTTTATTACAGAAAATTGTCTAAGTTATAATATTTTTATAGATATTTATTTTACACTATACAATAATAGTTTCAATAATTAAAAATACAATAAGTTATAAATATCACTATATATGTATTTATTATTATTATTATTTTTGTTTTATTGGTCTTGAAATTATAAAATTTCTGCTTCGACAACCAAGGCCATTACCATAACATCATTTGTGTACATACTAATATATATTTATTATTTATATATATTATATTAGTAGTTCTTCTTCTTATTATTATCATACAACTCAAATAAACGCGAAATTGCAGTAATAAATAAACACTCGTAGTAAATTTATTATTTTCATGTAAATGTAATGTTTGAATAAAATTTACCAAAAAAGTTAGTATTTTTAGGATATATTATAATATGATGTATAATATATATCTATGTACATGGTACATAATATTTGTTCTTGGATTTATAGCTGTTGATATCTATGATTATGCATACAAAATTATGAAATCAAGCATAAATATTATGACACCAGGAGAACTATTGGAAATAAAAACGACGATATAATATTACATTTTTTTGAATAGTTTTAAAATCCACATAATTTTTATTGAATTGCATAAATTATATTTAATATGCTTAGGACAGCATTGAAAAACTATAAGTATGGCCGTCTGGTATAAATTTAAAAATTATACTCTAGGTATAATGTATAGTATAATATATCAAGCTGTACTGCACATATATCTTAGTAACATAAATTTAAACTAACTCTAATGTAGGTCATACCTACAGGTAGGTTAACATTTTTACTTTTTGATACTGTCTATATCATTGTAACGACAATCAAATAGAAATGTAATATTTACTCTAACGTTATATAATATTTATTAAGATATTATTTTTATTAACTATTTTATATAATGTGTGAGAAAATGAGAACTGATAAAAAAAAATTTTAATTAGAGCGTATATTTTGCCAAATATCAAAATATTCAAAAACATGTGTAAGAAGTAAGAAGTTAACAATTCAGAAAATTCAAGATTTGTTATTTCTGTGACGGTTTATTGAATGGAAGCCACGCACTATTTGTGTAAGTATTAAGTACTAATAGCAACTTGTTTGATATGAATATGATATAATGATACGCAGGGACATAATACATTATGATCATTGGAACTTATTTAAGAAATCTATGTGTAATCATTGGTCATATAATTTGCATTTGTTTTTTATAAAGTAAAGTTATAAAAATTCATTGATAATGAATTGTGCCGTTTTGGCGTAGTTATTTTCATACAAAATCGCGTTCATCTCTAAAGGCTGGATTAAAAAAAAAGTATTTTAAGTTGTAAATATTTTTGAATTATCTATAGTATAGATTCTATACAAAAACGTGTGCAGGTTAGTGTTGTTAGACTAGCATTACTAGCAATACTGCTATTCGAAATTGAATATATTTTAATTTGCCTCTTCCAATATAATATTGAATTTCTAAAAGAAAAAAAAAATAGAACAAAGATAAAAATCGACGTTCACGGGTAAATAATAGTGGATAGTCGTCCATCTGGACTGTTCTCCATTTACCTGATGTTCAGCTGTCTACAGTCTGCATGTGTAGGCTGTATGGGAAGACTGAAGAAAACGTCTCATTTAGTGTTCTGAAACATTTCATTGTATTTCATTTATGAGTGATCAGTTCTGTGATTGTACAAATAATATAAAAATTATAGTCTGCAGTTATAATGAATTTAAAATTAAAAAAAATATATATAATACTTATGCATTGATCACTTGATGAATGATAATATAAATACCTAATTTAAGTCCGTAAATGTCTTGTTACTAGTAAATACATCTAGTACACTAGATTCTATAATAAGTAGGTAAGTAGGTACATATTTTATATTCTCTGTGCGCGAGGGATACGATTATAAACAATTTTAGTATTTAAATTCAATAATTAAATGTCAGTAGGCAAAGGTTGGATATCTTTTAACAATTTAGTTTTAAATTTTAGATTTTGAGCTTCGTTTATTTATTTTTTATATAATTAGTATATCTAAAGTTTATATTATGTGGTTATTATGTTGTATGATATGCAATAATAGTGTTCACTACATAAATGTAAAAACTGAACTACTAAAAAGAATAATAAAAAAATGAATTTACAACATTGAATTAAACTTTGAATAAACATAAAGATATAATATTATGGTTTCCTATTGCTTTGTATTATAAAAGATTGTAAGGTTATGTAACTTATTTTTAAAGAATAAGGTTATAACTTACATAGCCCATCATCGTTATTAGATAGTGTTTTTATAGTTTTAGTTATTACTAATTATTCATTATATATACATGTAAAATAATATAATACATAATATAATTCTTTGTAATCAAAATAAAGATTTAACTTTTTAATTTTAAATGGCTGAACAGCGATTTTATTATTCTTGTACTCCAATGTAATCATTAAAAAAAACTCACATACACAAAATGTATACGCACAATCGCGATTCGTTGAATAAAATTTTTATCAAAAATATTTATTCAGTACTTATTATTCTATACTATAGTCTATACAAGACTGTGTTTAACGATACTCTTAAAGTAATGACTAATAAAATAACTAATAAGTATACGTGAGTTAATACGTTAATAATAGTAACATACTACCTATAGACAATAAAAATATATTTACAATGTCTATCAGGTGTATGACACGAAAATAAAAATATGTACAGTAAATCATTAAAAATTAAAATGTATATGTCAAATAATTGTATATTATCATAATAATAATATATCTTCCTCGGCTTTCCTTATTTTAATGTCCACAATCAATATGTGCAAATGAATATCAGTTTTGACATTTTAAAAATATTTATGAATTATGACATTGAAAGAACTAGAAACACTTTGTTAATTGTTATGTATAATATGTTATGTATATTATGTAAAATATAATATAAATGTATAAACTATAAGAAATTAGTAATTAAAAATGAAAATGAAAATGATGAAATTTGATTAAAAAAATAAATACTTATTATGTAAAGTTGAGGGCAATAAAAAATAATATATTTATGAAATTAGTAATTTCATTTTATTATTACTTGTTCCGTACATAAATATTGATTATATAACTGTTATGCATAAATAAATAATGTATGATGAATATAATTTATGTATTAGATTATATATTTATTCATTTAAAATAATTATTGATATAAAGGTTAAAAGGTTAAAAGTTAAGTAAAACAATTTTTTTCCTAACATATTATTTTCTTAATGTTTCTATAATATTCGATTATAATAACATTGCGATGACAAGTTTAGATATATACAGGGTGAATTATCAAGAATTTTCACCCCATTTTTCCTTTAATAATTCATTTATTCAAAATTTAATTTTTGGAATTTTTAATTGTTTAATCAAATACCATTTTATCAAATTCTTGAATTTTTTTGTAATAATTAAGAGGTGTATCCTGTAGCATTACAAACTTCTGTTTTTTGAATGATAATTTTTTTTTAATTTTTTTTATTAAGCGAATAGCAAAAGTTTTTTTTTTTGAAAACTGCAATGAACCCTATAAAACCAGTAGAAAAGAAGGCCTTTCATTTTAGAAATACAATTTTTTATCAGTTTTGCTGTACATTTGACGCGAGTATTTATAAATTCCAAAAATCAGATTTTAAATACCTAACTGAATTGTTGAAGAAAGAAAAGAGGGTGTGCATGCTTGTTGAATCACTCTGTATAATATGAATGTATAATCATTTATAAACGTCTTAGCTGTATTACCGTAATATAATTACGTTATTAATGTATTAAAAAAAAATTACCCTACGTAATTACATAAAAAATCATTATTTGTTATGTAATATTTAAAGTCACGTACCTGCATATACATATAGTACAAATAGTTAAAGATACAACGATGAGTATACTCTGTACACATAATAATATATACTATATAGTATAATATTTAATCTACTATATTATCACAGTATTTCTTATATTTATTTTATAAATTATCGTCGTATATACGATTGACACTGCAGTTATCCAAAGAATGAGGCGCACCTTAGAGGACTAGAAAACTAATTTAGGATAGGTGTATTTAAATTTGATATGTCATTATTTCTTAGCAATATATCTATATAATATACAATCATAGTACAACGTGCGTTGTGAGTATATACCGTAATTAATTATTTGTACTGTTTGAATCTTTTTTCTAGTCGAAACTATAGTCAACTGTATTAACGATTTGTGATAAAATTATTATATAATTTATATTTTAATAAACAAAATTATGAAAACATATTTTGTACAAATGATAAATTAAAGAAAATAATGTATTTAGTAACTGTAAATTAAAAAAAGGCGGGTAAGTCACGGATGTCGCTCTGCTGTACAGTAGGTTACAAGTGGGTTACTGTGATGGATGGAATTAAATTTGAATCCAATGATATTATATCATTGTATACAAAAAACGATTCTGAGCGAAGACGGTTTATCTGTCTAGGATATATTATAGATTATTAAACATTTTCAAATCTTAGATTTAAAAAGAAGATTTTTTATGAATTTCTAGTTTGAAATAATTTACGAATTTTCGTGATTTTCGTGATTTTTACATATGTTGTCAAAATTCAAACTTTGAATGCTTGTAAAAAAAGATTGTGACTATGAATTTATTTTAGCCTTTCAAGCTTTTCTGCCTAACAAATAAATTTTTATCGATATTAAATTAAAAAAAACTAATAATGATCGAAAATTTCAAATGCCTATGAATAGTTCAACTTTAGTCGAAATTTTTTGAAAAAATGCAATTGCATGGTGGATAGAATATACTTATATAAACATTCAGTGAAAATTTCATGCATCTATGGTCATTCGTTTTAAAGTCACATCAAAAACCAAAATCGATTTTGTCGAAAAATGAGTGTGCGTAAAATTTCCCATTTTTCCCTTAGTTTTTCTCGATTATTTAGAAAAGTATTAAGAATTTTACTTTTGACCCCCCAAAGTACCAACTAGATTCACTTTCTGATCGAACGAGGTACTGAAGTCAAAAATCGAAGCACTTTTACTGCCCCAAAATTTGATGACAGACAAAAAAAAAAAACACACACATCATGGTAAAATCAATACATTCATCGCTCCGCTCACAATCTAAAAGCGGGCAAGTCGTGAATGTCGCTCTGCTGTACAGTAGGTCACAAGTGGGTTACTGTAATGGATGGAATTAAAACCTATTCTAAGCGAAGACAGTTTATCTGTCTAGGATATATTATGGATTATTAAAATTTTTCAATTCTTAGATTCAAAAAGAAATTTTTTTAAGAATTTCTAGCTTAAAATAATTTGCGAATTTCCGCAATTTTTACGTATGTTGTAAAAATTCAAACTTTAAATGCTTATAAAAAAAAATCGTGCCTATGTATTTTTAATATTTTTCAACTGCTATCGTAACAATGTGTTAGGAGCCTTGTATTGAATTTTCAAGATTTTCTACCCAACAAATAAATTTTGATCGATATTAATTTAAAAAAAACTAATAACGATCGAAAATTGCATATACCTATAAATAATAAAAATATATTATTATTATTCTTATTATTTATAGTTCAACTTAAGTCGAATTTTTTAAAAATTGCATGGTGGATAGAATATACTTATATAAACATTCGGTGAAAATTGCATGTATCTATGGTCATTTGTTTTAAAGTCACATCAAAAACCAAAATCGATTTTGTCGAAAAATGAGTGTGCGTAAAATTTCCCGTTTTTCCCTTAGTTTTTAGTTTGTTTATTCCGATTATTTAGAAGAATATTGAGAATTTTTTACTTTTGACTCCCCACAGTACCAATTAGATTCACTTTCTGATCGAACGAGGTACTCAAATCGAAAATCGAAGCAATTTTACTGTCCCAAAACGTGATGACAGATACAAAAAAAAAAATAAAAAAAATAATAAAAAAACAAAAAAAACATACATCATGGTAAAATCAATACATTCATCGCTCCGCTTAGAATCTAATAAAAATATTTTTTCATAGGAAAAAATAATGACAATATAATTATATTTCAGTTTTTTTTTTTTTTTTTTTAGTTTATTAAGTAGTACCTATTAAGTTGAATAGGGTGGTCTTTCCACTGCTAAATTATATAAGTAAATAGTAAATATTATTAAAAATACAATAAATGATTATATTTGGAATACTGTTTGAGGAACGGCCATTAAAGAAGGATGGTAACTCTAAAAACAAAAAAACCTGGTCAACAAGTCACTGCGATAATTCACGAATACATTTGTTTTGAGTTAGGTTAGGTTAATGTCTAGCATGAATGCCTTGTCTATTACCTGTACGATATTTTATTATTTTTATATTCGTGACCTTTCGGTACCCAATAGCATAATTGCATAAATGCATAATTGTATAATACAAAAATACAATACGTACATATCATGTATTATATTTCAATTTATTAACTGAACTTTACAAGACTTATAGCTTTGCTGCGCATATACCTATCTTATTCTCATACGATTTTCATTGATAATAATTTTTAACAGCTATTCTATTCTATAATCAATGGTACTACTACGAAACACACATAATATCAAGGCTGTCAACGGCTTATAATTCTGTCGGTTTCATTAATTAATCAATAAATTTATCTATCTTTCTTCTTTTAACAAGCAAATTCTACAGTTCTTAGAACTCAATGCTGTCACCATTTGGGGAAACTACGCCAAAACATATTCAAGTTATTCAATTCAAAATATTTAGAACAATTAAAAATGTTCTCTCGCATCGTTGTGAATTGGTTTTAGTATACCTCAATTCACTAGCAAATCGTTTACTTTTTTTAAACATTCATAATCATTATTATTATATAATTGAAAAAATTTAAGTTAAAATAATATTGAAAATTTATTCATCTAGTATTCTAGCTGTATTGTGCGACTTAAGAAAATAGTACCATATTAATAAAAAAATTTCACCTTCAAAAAAATTACCGTATAGATCATGCCACTGGTAATTGGTATATACCGTGTGTTCAATTTTAAAGGTAACAGGAAATATTTCGAACGCATGACCTTGAATTTGATTCGGGTTTTTTTTATAGGATACAGGACATATTATAAATACATTTTTTTTTTGATAAATTTAAATTTTTAACTGTTTTTATCTGTGCATGCGCAGTAAAATAAAAATTTCTTAAATAGGAACCATTATTTTTGACACTGGATTTGGATTGCTCAATTTTTTTTGAGCAAATTTGATCTTTACAGTTTGTTGATATCTTCAAAATTGCCATTTTTATGACGGTCGAAAGTTTTAAATCAGTTAATTCGTAAATATCGCATTTTTCAACGAATAAATTATAATGATATTTTTTTATAAATTCTATGTAATAATAAATACACATTGTAGTTTTAATAAAAATAAATTGTTATAATATTACCTATAAATGTGTAATTAAGATAGAGCGTTAAAAAATGCGATATTTACGAATTAACTATAGTTAATTTAAAACTTCGACCGTCATAAAAATGGCAATTTTGTAGATATCAACAAACTGTAAAGATCAAAGTTGCTCAAAAAAAAATAGATCAATCCAAATCCAGTGTCAAAAATAATGGTTCCTATTTAAGAAATTTTTATTTTACTGCGCATGCGCAGATAAACAAAAGTTGAAAATTTAAATTTATCAAAAAAATATGTATTTATATATCCTGTATCCTGTAAAAAAAAGTCGAATCAAATTCAAGTTCATGCGTTCGAAATATTTCCTGTTACCTTTAAAATTGAACACACGGTATTACCATTTTATCGCTCAATATTCCATAGACAGAATAGATGCCGGATTCTTAGAAATTATTTATTATTATCTAATCTTAAAGTGAGCTCTTTAAATTTTTTTCGTTCGAATCCGTTCGGAAGTGTTCGAAAAAAAGCACTTCGTTGAACGCATAATATAATTCTAATTATATTACCCTATTCTAATTATATATTGTATGGAGATAAATAGAACAGAAATAGAAATCCAACTTCGGCAGACAGTATTAGGCAACTTTTTTCTCTTAATCGAACTATTACAATAAAAATAAACGAATATGTGATTATGATTTTAATATTATTAATCGTGAGTAGTCACCCTAAATTGACCGGTGCAGTCTATTACCTAAACATTCCTCAAATTGTCAAAATCGGTAGAGTATTTTTTTTTATTCTATAGGCCTCAGCATTTATACACTTTTCCTTTCATATGCATATAAATATTTAATAGCTGTAACCCGTAGCTTTTGTTCCAATTCAATTACGAAGAACCGTTCGGGGTCCTAAAATAGAAGTGTACAATTTGATATAAATTGGTAAAAACTTGTGGATTTGCATTCATACATAACTTAGATGAACCCGACTAATTATATTTTGCTATTAGCCGACTATCTATAAAAATGCATTGACTATTTATTTATCGTTTTCATTTTTCTTAGGTTGAAATATTCACAGTTATTTATCGTCGAAATCAGCCGAGAATTTTTTTAAATATAAACCCTACCAAATCTTACACTTTGCTTCTAACATAATGTGAGAGCTATTAACCTTAAAAATGTTAACCCAAGCCTCGCAAAACTACAAACCTATCTCAAAAAACGTCAGCGTATGACTATTGTATGTATTTCAGTATTTGCACCATTTTTGCTGCTCACATTCACTTAAAAGTGTAAACTATTATTTGCCAGACTATTCTTGTGATGCTGAGATTTGTTTTAAAACAAACTATATATTCAGTTGGTCATAAATCATAGTATTATGTTTTATTCTTAAATAATATAATAATTAAAAATAAAAGTTGTTCGGACTTCGGAGATTATTGACTTCAAGTATGTTGAATATTGTAATGTATTACATTTTCAGAACGTTAATTATATCCCCGAGTTTTTTTAATTTTTTTTTGTTCTGTTTAGTAGTTAAGAAATAGATTGTAAGATTGTCTAAAGTTTGACACCTTCTACGAAATATTTTGAAATTTTATTCCTACTTATTTATAAACATTTATTTAATTATTAATGTAATTTGGTACTTATAAGAATTAGGTAATGTTGCATTGCAATCTTCATCACCAGAACACATTAATATTAATTGGTTTTTAAGTACACATTGATAGATTGCATTGCACTATTGCAGTCAAAATATTAAATTTTAATACGATTTTAAATAGTCGCAAATTAGGTTTCTCATAATTTATATTATTAACTTATGCCTTTGATGTACATATATATTTTAATCGAGATCATAATAATAGTCTATTTCTATTTTTTATGTCTCGTAGTTTTGTATCTTGTTTGATTAAATTTCAGTTATGGCTATTTTTAATATAACGTTTTCCACTCCATGTGGATTTCTCTTTTTAGTATTTAATATATTTTCTCATTCTTGTAAATGTAAGATTTCTTTTAATTTTGATTATTCGTAGGTAATTATTTATAGTTTGAAATGCTTTTATCAATATCAAGTCAAATGTTATAGGTTGTTATTGAATATTGATATTCGTCAACATTGTATCATTGATTATCAGATCAAACATGAAATTTGTAAAAAGATCATAATATAGAATACATCTCTAGCTATTTCTATACATTTCTTTAAAAAAATATAAATATTCCATTTTAGTTTAATGAACTTTGGTATACATAAATTTATGATTAAATTTGCCTTATTTTATGTTATAAAATAAAACACGCATATTGTTTAACCTATAATTAAATGAACAAGTTCTTGGGATTTTAATATATTGAAAAACTGGTTTTACGTTGAGCGATTGATACTTAATTGTAAAAAAAATATACGATAAAATTGTATTAAAAAAATTGATCCTATTATTATTTTAATAATTTCAATTACATTCAATCATGTATTTATAAATATAATTAATACTGAAAAAAGTCATGTTTAATTTAATTATATATTTTTAAATGTTTCAAATGAAACACTATTCCACGATTTTAATGTATATTTTTATAGGACTATTATTTATTTGGAAGCAAGAGTTATTATTTATTTATTGTAAGTTATAAATAAGTGTATTACTATTAAGAGCAGAGATACTTGTATGTTTATGCACATAATGAGCACCGTGCTATTCTATTATCGATTTTCTTGTGATAGGTAATCTTAAAAGGTCGAAGGGAAATGAAAAAACTCGGGTTTCTGCCTTGTATTTTGGATATAAAATATGAAGTATTACACGTCGATAATTTAGAGATTTGTTCTACTTTATATATTTTGTTTAATGTGTAGAGTTTATTCTGTATTGTATATTTTGTAACTATAAGGAATAATCATTATACGAAATAATATACGTATTTTTAGGCATGTGATGAGACTGTTCTATTAATTTAATGTATTAGAAAACGTATTTTTCACATGTTTATCGTTGTATAAATTTGATGCCACTGTATAAATTAGTTTAACAGATGTTAAATTTAAGTATGATTTCTATACAAATATACAATACATCGTTTCAGTAAAAAAAAAAAAAAAAAAAACGTTAATTAGATGTACAAGTATAACATATGTTTTTAGGTTTTATTGTTAGGATCTCAGGGTTATAAATCGTGTTTTCGAGAAAATAAAAAGACTACCCATACAAACTATTGAGATCTTCAATTCTGTACAGGCTATAGTGCTATACCTAACAAGTAACAATTTTGTTAGACCTCCCTGTAGACATTTTAAAGTTATTACTAAGGAGTAATGGTTATTAGTTTAATACTGTTCCCATTGCTTGCTATTATTCATTTACATATTTCATAAATAATAATATATTATCTAGTAGGTACTTACTGCTTAATAGTTAATAGTTTTTTTTTTCAAATATATTATGTCTATTTTACTTATGAGTAATAAAATAAATAAATAAATCATTACATTTGTTAAATATATTAGTTTTTTGAGTTTTTTCAATGTTTGAATTATAAAATTATTTTATATTTAATGATTAACTGTTTTATAGTTTCATAGTTAAGTTTAAATTATTATGAATGTATAAAATTATAAAATATGATGCAATATAAAAAAAAAATAATAATAAACGAGCGATGAAATAAAAAAAAAAAATTGGTAGGTACTCGAAACGGTTTTCAGTTTCGACGAATCGGTGTAAAAAACAATTGAATATTAGATATAATATCATAATATATCGTATTGATATTATACATACCTAACCTGCATTAAGTACCTACTGGCTATACTACAGTAATTCCTATCTATCAACTGTAAAATAATGTACTGTAAATCCAAGACATTATTTGTGTATTGTGTGTCTAAGAATCTAAGTAATAACTTATCAATACCGATGACGAGGCAATAAATATATGTATATTGAATTACCAAATAATGGTTATAATAAATTTTAGTTTTATAAAAAAAAAAAATGTATGGATAAAAATTACATATTAAATACCTCTTCTGAAAGTTTTTATTTCCAATAAATACCTACGTGAAATAAAGAAAAAAACAAATTATTATAAAATAATTACAACATCTTCGTTCCCATAATCGACACTGAATCATTAACTATTTTTTGATTATTCATTATACCTAGGTAGTAGGTATAAATATATGAGCATGCAGTGGCGTCAATGTGTTACATACTACGTAAAACAATGGACACCAACCTCCCCAACCATCACTGCTAACAAAATAAAATAATTGTTAATATTAATAAAAATATTATTTAGTTGCCAGTTAGTAGGTATATTTAACTTATAATAAAAACAATAATCTTTATTTTGCGGAATAAAATTCCAATTTTAATAATAATATACAGTGTAATGCAGTGTAAGTGTAATATACACAGATATTAATTTAACATATTGATTTATCATTTATATCTAATAAAGAGACTCAAAATAAAATGGTGTTGTAACCATTTAAATTAAATACCCCTCCTTAATACCCTAAACAAAAACACCAAGCTAAGTGCCACTAGTGGATGGCTTCTTATTCAAGAAATCCATGTTCTAACCCCTATACTATATTATGCTTGTTGTAAAAAATTGTATTGATTGTGTATATGTGTTTGTGAAATAAAAAAATATATCTAATAAATAATTTAAACAATTACCTATGTTACAAAGGAAAAAAAATTAGTTTTTAGTTTAGATAAAAAAAGCTGTCCATTAATTTGGGAATTAAAAGCAGTAGGAAAAAAAAAATATATTCATGTTTATAACGTAACATTTTGAACTTCAAAAATACTGTTGATGATTTAGGTACAATAACTAGTATGATTAATTAGTATATTACCCCACTATTGCCATTCTAAATAAACTTGTTCATAAAATGTTTACCACTACGACTACCGAAGAACACTATACGTCTATACCTTACATAGTTTTTAAACATATACCGTACTACTTAAGTAACAATAGGTAATAAGATTAATTAAGTATAAACATTTTATACACTTTGAGTCAATCGATGTTGTAGATGTATAATTTATTATAATATGAAGTATAGTAAAATGATTTTTTTTTATATTAAATTAAATATAAACACAGAATAAATGAAAAGAAATTGAGAATTTTTTAAAAATCTTTTAATCATTACAATATTATGCATTAATACTTGAATAATCTTACAAGTGTTTTAGTCAACGTTGGGCTAGTTTTGCTTCGTCTGACATATTGTGCGATGCCTTTTATTAGCTGGAATAGGCAATTTAACAACGTTACCGTAAAATGTTTAGCTATATGATTAAAAAAAAATCACTTTTACATGCAAGAATGTTCCAATTTTATTTGTTACAAAATAGTTATGTGTGAATGTGCTTATCCTAGCAAACATTTATCATTTATGCTATTGATGTGTGACAAGGATGAAATTGCCAACATTCCTTGTTATTAGCGTGGCTTAATATAAATTTATTACTAATGTTATATTTGAAAATAGTTAATTCTCATTAGGTAACCAGAAGTAAGCAATAAACATTGAAAAAAAAAATATATATTTTAGAAATTAGAATATTAGTTGTTAGCGCAATAAAAGTATTGACTAGAAGGCGCAAACATATACTCGTAGACTATAGTTTATACCTAATATTATACTTCATGTTTCTAGATAATCAATACTTTGGAGAGTAGATTATAGATAATAATTAGTAAGCTATCAATAGTCGTGCATTTATCAATATAGAGTATTCCAAGTTATACAATAACAGGTCAAATTTACAATAGATGCCAACTGATTTAATATATTGAATTTTTAAATAATTAAAACAATATTGAAAACAGTAGACACAAATAATTGCATCCATTAGGATTAGTAATATTACAATCAATAATTTATTTAATGCACAATTATAAACTTTCAAGATTGAACATATAGAAAAAAAAATTAATATTTAATAAAATATTTATAATTCGTGTTGTTCAAATTTAAATATAATGTAAACTTAAAATTGGGGTATTAGATATTAAATTTTATAATTTTTTAATATAAATGTTAAAATGTAAGTCTAAATGTCTAGGTAATAGTTTGATTCTATGAATTTGCCAAATAAAATTATTTCTTAATACATATTATATTGGGTGAGACACCATTAGGCAATATCAGAACTATTTAACTTTAATGATTAACCAGAGCTTAAAGTGGGAAAAAGTCCAGGGGGACCAATGTCTCCACATGGGTATATTTAAGGAGGAGGACGGGGATATATCTTCTTAAACTTTTATTTTACAGCTAAAATTTAATATTTGGTGGGGTAGTTTACTGTAAGAGGTTTACAGACCTCATACAGTGATCCCCCCCCCAAATCAAATTCCTAATTACGCCACTGTGTCACACTGTATATCTATATAGTTTTATAAGCGGTCCATGTACAATTTTATGAATAATGTGTAATAAATATATTTTATATTATATATAATATTTTAATATATAAACAGTGATTTTAAGAGCATACTCATCTGACTTTTAATCCTGAGTAATGTCCAAGTTTTTAATTTATTTCATGTAAAATTTTAATCACAAATAAAACATAAATACTACATTTTTAAGGGGAAGGTTTTTAACTGCTATCAGAGATAGCGGGATTGAGTCTACCTAAGCCCTCTACTTTAACTCCTTAAACTAATTTAATTCATCGATATTTTCCCTTCAACGTGTCCATAAGTTACTTATTTTTGTAACTTGTGTTGATTGATATTTTTCAATTACACCACTATGTTTTAATACATTTAAATTAAATTTACGAGTGTCATAACATAAATTGTATTAATCATATTTTGATTTCATTAATTAGTTCTTTAAAATAAATTATGGGACATATTAAAAATCCAATTTCATAGCTTGTATGAATAAATTTATATTATTAAGTATAACGACATATATATATTACTTATATTTATAAATACTATAAAGTAATAATTATTAATTACTGTTACATATTTTAGTCTTAATATTTATTAATAAATAAAAAAAAAACAATATTTAATTATAATAATTTATGTGGATGATGGATATAATAAAATTATTCTATTAAAATTAAAAGTAAAAGCATGAAGTTTATAAGAAAAAAAAAGTCATAAATTAACACAATTACATAACAGGTAATAACAATATATAAACATAACTTAGAGTTTACTCAAGCATAAGTGGTTATGGAATATATTTTATAATATTATGTAAGCAACAATAAAGGATACGAGCATACAAGAATTTGGAAACTTTTAAAATGTCTTATTAATGACAGTCATTATACAATATTAAATTTAGGCATAATGCATAATTAAATAATTTCGTTCAAGTATCATAATAATTGTTATTTACAACTAGTTAGGTATGCCATAAGACATATATATTTGTGTTAAATAGTATACACTCATTGAACAATAAACATGTACAATTTACCGTCGATGATATAACTATTCTTAAGCTTAACATAATATCACGACTTCGATTTGTATGCATTTAAAATAATACATTTATATGTTATTATCGTTATAGTATTACGGGATCGCAGTCATAATTTTTTATCCCCAGGTCGATATGAATGACATACGCAACTATACAACAAACACTACATACAAATTAATACCGTATTATCATTATACTATCAGTATATATTACATTTTCTGGTGCGGACTAGGATAAAGAATAATATTATTATAATATATTGTATACTCTTAAAAGGATTCTATCGAAACGAGACACACGTCGAGTGTTGGTTTTAATGTTAAGTTAATAGAAATATCGACCGCGGCAAAAAAAACTGACT
The DNA here is from genome assembly GCF_037042655.1 of Diuraphis noxia. Taxonomy (NCBI): domain Eukaryota; kingdom Metazoa; phylum Arthropoda; class Insecta; order Hemiptera; family Aphididae; genus Diuraphis; species Diuraphis noxia. The sequence continues at coordinate 55,144,825 of NW_028301712.1, forward strand.
ACATGTACAGAGATCCCTGTATTATATTATTATGATATCATGATGTACGCCGCCGTCGCCTGCCGGAACCGTTTCACGCGCCTCTGTCTCGTCATCACGAAGTCGGTCACGGTGCATCGAGCGGCACCATCGTCGGAGTTGGCACGAGATTCTGCAGGGACAAGTATCTGGACCGATCGGAGACTTCGACGTTGGTGATGTGCTCGAAGCAGCACGGTGTCGATATGTGCGACTTGTCGGGGAGCCGACGGACCGGCGCCGGTCTGTGTTTCTGTTTCCTCGCGCTCTTCGACCGGTTTCCGGGGCCGGACAGCCGGATGTTCTCCGGATCGGAAGTGAGCCGATCGATGTGCGACCACAGCTGCTGGGCTGCTTCCGAACAGTCGAAGCTCAGTCCGATCAGCTGGGTGTGGTCGGTCGACAGGCACATGGTGTGGAACCCCTGGCTGGAGACCTTGTACGAAGTCAAGTTGTCGATCGTGTCCCGCCACAGGGCGAAGCACGTGCCGCGCTCCACGAGGAGTATCTGAATGCAGGGCTTGTCTCTGGACCGAGTATCCCCGCTGTCGTACAACACGACCGGAATTCCGGTGAACTTCAGGTCCCAGCTGCCTCCCGGAGACGAGTTGTGCACGTACAAGTTGGCCATCGATCCGCACACGTACACCTGTGACAAATGTTGACGATATTATAATATAATAATATTTTAAAATAATAACGCGGGGTGCTGTTTGTAGGTGCAGGGTGCCGGATGGGGGTGTGGGGCAAGATATTTTCATAGATAGCTTCAGTCGCTTGCACGATATCGGTAGAGTTTTGGACTTTGGTAACATGGACCGAGTCTATTGTCCAAGTGTCAATGACAGCGATCTCATTGTTGCGATGGGACAATATTTCTGTGTAAATTATGTTGCCTATGTGGACCGCCCGTATGGCAGATGTAGGTAATAATTTATTTTACACTAGTGTCATTGTAAATTATTCTACATATTATTATCAATCATATTATAGCGAATGAGTGATGTAAAACTATTATATACATATTCATATGAACTACCCCGTTACTGAATGAGTCGCTGTTATGCGTTTACATTTTCAATAATTGAACACGTTGTTATAATAATATAATGGTGATTTAGAGTACCACATTATTGCATGTTCTTACTGGCATATCACGATTCTTCTATCCTCTCATGTATAACTTAATTATGTACGAATTATGTATATTTGGACTTAATTAATGGATTGTTTATTTAGGTTAATGAAATTACAGTTTTAAATTATTGTGTTCATTTTAGCTTATTTGTTATTATTACACACTGTTAAGAAATATTGAATCATTATAATTAGGCATTGATAATACTGTTTCAAGAAAATGTTATTTATTTATTTCAGCTGAACCAATTACAGCAAGTTGCATGCATAATACCTGAAACGTATACAAACTAAAATTATAAATTAGAGAACTTATTTTTTTGAGGTTTTATATTTTATTTTTAATTTTCCAAAGAACACTGTAATATTTATATAAGTACTTGTATAATTAGGTGCATATTTTATATACAATCAAACTATATTATAATATCATATATACTTATTAGTTATTGTGCTATGTTGTACAGATTGTGTATTTTAAATTATCAAAAAAAATTACAATTATCCACTATGATAATCACTCAGAAGTATTTTACGATTTTTATTTGAACGACACAGTTATCATTTAATGGTATAGTGATACCATATATTGGAACAAAGAAAAAAAACAGTTTATTGTGCACAAGGTATATTTATTTGAGTGTCATTACTCATTATTCTTTTCTTTGTTAATTAATGGCTTAACTAAAATGTCAAGTTATATAGTTCTCATTAATAATTTGTGTGCCTGCAAGCAATAAATCGATTATAATTTATGAATATAATTAATATTATAATGATAATTTTGTCTAGGAATTCTGTAATTGATGGAATAGGGGTTCGGCGAAGCCACACAGTTATTACTTATAACAATAATTGATTATATAAGTACTTATAAAGTTATAAATTAACAGCCAAAAGATGGATGTAAAAATAATTAACCATTCATTCATTTTAAAAAAAAATCACGTGAAATATACCGCTTTAACTCAGAATATTATTTTGTATCCACCGCCTACCTAGCTAAAAAAAAAAGAAAAAAAAAAAAAAGAAAAAAAAGTAACTTCCTAATCGTCTTACATTGTCATTATCGGTGTTAGCCGGTAGGCTTATATAGGAGAAAAATGTAACCGAACACTATAGATAATATTGGACATGTGCAATGGGGTACTATAAATTTAGCAGATAATACTGATAAATAATCAGTGCATAAAAAATATGAATTTATGGTGTTGGTTTATGATTTAGTTCGATTACACGTAATGCACTAAGAATAACGATCACTTTATCTTTATCCTTCAAAATTCTTTCAACATTTGACACGTATAATCCTGACTTATCGAGTTTCTCATTAAAATTATAAATCCCAAACCAGCATTGAATAGCTTGCATAAACTTACTCGACATAACTATTACGCGCTGTGTTATAACCGATTATAATACAATCTTGTTTGTTTTGATTTAAATACATTATAATATATTCACATAGAATAATTTGATAATGAGTCCAGTTAAAGTGAATACTGTATGTACACGTTTCATGAATACGAATTATTATAAGTTGAACTTCAAAATCTTGTTTTACAACTAACAAGTTTATATTAATATATATTTAAAACGAATATTTTATAGTAAAACATACGTGACTTAAGTTAACTTACTAACACAAATTTGAATGTTTGACTAAAGAAAATGGTTGCTTTGTTAGACTCTAATTATATACTATTACTTATTAGTTGTTACTTGTATGATAAGCGAAAAATACCATTAAAAAAATTATTTTTTAATGGATTTATGACCGTTATTGTAATATGGTTTAATCAAAAATGCGTATTTGATTACATTTAGTCATTTAAATGAATATTTAAGTGTGCTGACGTTGGTACCTTAACAAGACATTCAGTCATAATTGCAAGTGTGTTGTAAAAAAAAAATAAATGTAAACAATTAGCTATGAGTTTTCAAAGTTTTAATAAGTTATTATTTTGATATATAAAATACAATTGTTAATTATATTTCTTCCTTAAGAGTTTAGGAGAAGGGAAACATCCGTTGGTATTATTTTTTTAGTTTAAACTTATTTATTAAACTAATTTATAAAAATCTTATAGAAATTAATCCTAAAAAAACAATCTAAAACAATTTTTGAAAATATATTTCATCTTAATAGAGTTTTGGAAATTCAAGATGTATTTTATGAAACTAGTTGATATACCTGTGTTTTTAAGCCTTTATAACAGGATTGTACTTGAAGTTGATCTTTGTCTGAAAGTTCAGCACTCTCTACACTGCTAGCGCTGCTGCTGCTGCTACTGCTACTGCTACTGCTGCTGCTACTGCTACTGCTGCTTATTCCCAAATGTGAATCCATATTTTCCGGGAAATTACCACGAAGTGACTGTTGTTGATCTTGTCTGTCCACGTTGATCAATGAACAAGCTGCATATCCCGATGAAATCGAACTTGGGGACACTGCGACGCCAGGTGGCATATTTGGATCCTAGAAAAATTGAAAAATTAAATACAAAATATAAATTTATTTCTCATCACACTTCCATTTAACAATGCAACAATAGTATTCTAACGTTACAATACATTCAGTAAGCGATAAAATACATTTTTATGTTAATTGCGCTTCTAAATATTGTCAATAACCGTAATTTTTATTGATATAAGAATAAACTATGAATTGTAAATAGTAAGTTCCTTATTAAGTTTTTGTCATCCTTTCTTAGAATTGTTTTTGTTTTCGTCACACTATTGTGTTTAATGTATTGCGTTTTGTGTATCAACACCATTTTCACACTTCAGTTATCACTATTTCGATAATGATATCGATTAAGTGGTTAGGATATTTATGGAGACTACTATTCCAACTAGCCTATAATATTATGGGCGTACAAAAAATGAATTTTCAATTAGTGAGAAATGCAATGAGAATAATATATATATATATATGGAACAGATAAAAAAATCAAGTGCAATTAAGGCGGCTTCTCTCCTCTTTCTCACTCAAGTAAACTGGTCACAAACTCGCAAGAATGCAGTCATTCGAGTAAATAAAATTATAAACATTACAGCCTACCAAATGCACAGCGTTCATATAATAACGGTACGATGATTATTATATACGTCGGAACGGAATTATTGTGATGAGAATCTAATGCGCATTTCATATAAGTAACGGCGGTGATGAACACCGTGACTATGTTAGATATTGCAATGTCATAGGTCATAATAGTATGTCAAATATATTATATACATTTTATAATATGTGTGCACTGTGCGAAATGTGCGAACGACGTACACGAATGACAATGGCGTATATGTTATAAATTATGTAATATATAATATTTTTATAGGTTTATGCCAGATTTATTTAAATCAGAAATATTTGATAGCCTTTACAATATAATATGTAATTTACGTTTATTTATTAAAATATCAACCAGCATCCAGCGGTTAAAACTTAAAAGTCAACTGCAGGCCCGCAATGGTAAGATTGCAGCTCATTGAACTTCATGAATTATAATTATTTAAAAAAAAGTAATGGAATAATTTTTTGATCAAATAAAGTATATAATATTATAAAGTAAACATATGTCGTATAAAATAATAACTGCAGACACGAGTTCGTGAAAAATGGACAGTAAGCTTAAAAAAAAGAAACGAGGTAGTAGAGCTATTTAAATGAAAACTTTACCTATAAATGAGAAACGTGTGTAAATAATTCGTCACTGAAGTATCAGTCGATTTATTTTGTCGATGGCGGCGGGCAGTCGGGAGAATATAAATATTATGATTTCCAATTATAACTGCAGCTGCATAATATGATGATATTATTATAGCGTACAAGTTGTACCGAAATCGCCAAATGTAAGAGTGTCGATCGAACCGATTCAGAGTGAAATTCGACGTACGCGCGTTACTATGGAAGTATGGACTATCGAAATGTAGAGCATCTCGAAGTGTATACAGCGCGTATTTATGTCCTACGATTGTAATCAAAGATCACAACAACAGGGAAATTCGGCGACACACAGCGAATTTAGTGCGTCATATGTAATGTGTTATTTTTTAATGACGTACATAATAAACGTGTTGTCACGGTGTCAAAATCCATATCAATTATTGCGCGACGCGTAATAGGAAATAACATTATCACCGTTTCCTCGAGCTCGTGACACTCACGATTTCGACGACACAAACTGATATCACGTAACGGTGGCCCGCGCTGCACGCAGCAAGGAAGCATGTCCGATAGCAGTTTATAATAAATAAACAATAATATTATAAAGTGACATGACACGACATACAAAACAAATTTACTTAATACATATTTTCTCGAGACAGGGTCGTACCACACTGTAATACCGACCGGTACTGTATCATGATGGTGATTATCAGGAAAACACTTAAATACATGATGGGTGACTAAATTGCGACGACGCTACCGTCATCGACTAATGCAACTCGTATGTTACTATAGTTATCACCGAAAAACTAAAAGCTCAATCTCAACTATCAACAACTTTTGTACATTCAAAAAACACGTAAGGCCACCAAATCATTGTTAGCAAGACATATCTTGCATCTTCGTGGAAGACTTTCGACTACAGAAATATTCTATCAGGTTAATCAGGTACCTATATAGACGTATATTCTCGACTAAGGGTATACTGACTTACACCGAATTCACTATAAGCATTTAACTCTTTTTAAGAAGTGCATAAAAAGTACAATCCTTCGAATTGAATAAATGTGTTAAGAGTGAATAAATAAACGGTAAATTTCTCTCGTGATCGTTTTAGGCGATCGTTACGATTTTTTGAAGGACTCAGGTCCCAGTGCTTATATTGTAAACGCCACAGCATCGTTTCAAATCATTAAATTATTTTTGTCGCCTAATCGGGTGTATTAATAACAGTTAATTTTATTCATACAATGAGTTTATCATGGGGGTGGATCTATAAATTAAGCCGAATACACAATATTCACCTGCTCTAAAATTGTCATATATATATAATAAAAAAAGATAAAAACATTCATTATTTTTAAATAATAATTAATCATAGCTAAACATAAATCACAGTAGGTAGTAGCATTAAGGCAATCCAATTACCAGTTAGTAATACGGTTTTATTTTTAATCAACATAATATGAAATAAACAATAACGTATTGATATACTTGTTTAGATTATTTCAACAGGAGGAGGAACTGGAATTTTATTTAACAGTTATGATGATAAAAAACCGTATTTTATAATATTATAACTGTATTTAACTATTGAAATGTGAAAAAGTTTATAGCAACAACTTAGCGGACTCCGGTAACTAATTCCAAACCACGCAGGTACATTTTTCCATTGGCGCCTAAACTATTCCTATAAGTTTTATAGAAAGTATAGACTTATTGTGTAGGTATACATTTATTATATAATATATCAATTTCGAATGTCCATCATTATAGTGTATGGTACGTACACGGTATAGTATACCGGGTATACCTAATTACCCTAATCGGTTGAATATTACTTGAATTCGTTTCAACGACAAAAATATGATGGCCTGACAAGCGGCATATCAACATTTCGACCGTTAATGGTGCACTATAAAATAATATGTAAACCGCTTTGTGTGGCGGGACTTAACATGAAGTACAATAATGGTTCAATATACCTACGTAAATTCAGTGCACGTGAAGAACGTGTTATTATATAGTAGTTATAATGTGTCATTAAACAAACCGATTTAAATGTACTCCAACGATACAATAACGATCGAGATAATAGTGCAATAGTAATTGAAATCGTTTCGATATTATTATTGACATATCGCAATTTATTTAAATTACACAATAATTGTCCGTACGTGAATCACCGTCAATTTGCGCATATAATCGTTTCAGACCGCAAACGCAATAATGATAATCAATAATATTATTAAAAATATTAATTGACGCGTGTGGGTAGGTATAAATAGGTAGCATATTATTTTAACACGCCGTATTATTGGTACACTGCGATCTGAATTGGTTTCGATGCGTTTATTTTGGCAAAAGCGCGCCCAAGACGTGGTCGTGCAGCAGCGAGACGTAACATCGGACGTCTAATAATTGTATTTGGCGGTATATTAATAAAAAAATAATAATAAAAAAAACAAACGAGACGATGACAATCATTACGAACTTGACCACCAATTAACGGGTTTCGCGTTTATTTACGAAGCACTACGCCACGCAGTAGGTAGGTACGTTGTCGCGTGCAGCCGACCAAAAAAACTAGGCCGATTTCTGTTAATTATTGTTATCGTTAGGTTATCATTTATCATCGCCGACTATAATAATTATCATTATGATATAATTTCGAAAACAGTTCGGACAGGTTTTGGTTCGATAATATTATTCGTACGTACACGCGTTGCAGCCACCGCAGGCGCGAATACCGTTTTTATTATGATTATTATTCCCCCGACGTCTTAAAAAATTATAATAGTAAATATTCGTTGAATTTTTATTTTCCTGACAACGAACGCGTTGAGACAATAAAACTGCAGCGTATGATAATATTATTATATATTTATGTCGTAAATAAAGCGAATAAAAAAACGTTCTCAGCGATAATGTTCCCAGAATCTACAACCGATATATTATTTTACTATCACCATGTGTGTGTGTGTGTGTGTGTGTGTGTGTGTGTGTGTATGCGTTGCACTCGATCCCGTTTCACGGAACGATCGATTTGGACAAGATGCATTTTCAATTCGGTACGCAAAAATCATCGTCTCGCGTAGACCGTGCCTATACCAACAACGCCTCTCGATAGGTATATTATGTATAATAACAATGTGCGGTGTTGTACCTATTTAGTTACTACAATGTGATATTAACTACCTATATATGTAATAATTGACCGTGCAACGGAAAAAAAAATTTGCGAGCTGTGGAAAGCACGTGAAAAAAAAATCCGTAACGTGACCAATGGGAGACGATTTTGCCGGTATCTATTTACTATATATATTATCGAGCACCTACCTATATAACACGTCGTTTATTGGACACTCTACCTATACATATGTCACATGTGTGTCACTCGGACAAGACGGCGGAGGAAATAAATAAAAGAAACGAGAGAAAAATCTCCCATTGTCAGCTGCACGGTTATAATATTAATATAATAACATAATATATTATATATATATTTTTATTGTGCTAAAAATTGGGTAGTAGACAGTAGTACTGTATGCACCGGCCGTCTGTTCGGTTGGCGACAGATTTTTTTTATATTACATTTCAAACTGTAATACATAAAATAGGTACTTTTATTGTCACTGGATAAAATCGTTTTTAAAGACGTATTATATATTGTATTGTAATATGGTCGCGTTTCAAGTGTTTCAAGAGATATGAAACCCGATAACGTTTATCAGAACGCACGACGGCTGATAATCCTTAAACAGTGGCGTCAGAACTCGTTAGAAATATTATTTAACATTTAAAACTCGATAATCGAATAATGTTGATTAAAGTTAACTACATTTTGATCGTTGTATCATTATTAAAATTGTGATTTATATAGGTATAGATGAGTAAGTTTTCAATTATTCTTGCAAAGGAAAATGACGAGTGACCCGTGTAGCTGTGTAAGCCCAAAATGTCCTTAATATATACATATACGATGTATCAGACATTTTTTCTGTACAAAAATATAGTGAAGACATAGGAAGAAAGTTTGTCGATTTCATTTGAGATTCGTTTATTAGTATTATAATAAGCCATAGGTATAAATGTACAATTGATCAAAAGTAATATTACAATAGTTGTCTGCTATAGGAAATACGCTCTAAAAATCAATATTTTTAGTACCATTAGAAAGTTACATACTAAACTATAAAAGTGAGATTATAAAAAAATTAATCGTTTTCGTATTAATTTGATGAAAAGTCAATAAACTGTAATAATTATTGTGCTTATTATCATTTATTATGTATTCTAGGAAACTAAAATGAATTTTTTTCTCGGTTAATAAATTATTATAATGGTTTTTGATAACAATAAAAATATTTTTCAAGTTGCAATATAACAATTATGATTTAAACCATTTTTTCGTAATCTATACTTGTATAATTTATTGTTGGTGAAGTATTTTCAATAATTTATTATAAATAATAACAAATTATTAATATTATATGTTTAATAATGAAGTATTTGCAGAAGACAACAATTTCATATAAATAATAAATAAGTTCCAGTGTTTTTAATTCTTTTCACCTGGTTTCTATAAATGTGTTTCATTCCTAATTTCATGTATTCAAATAAAATAGTTCTCAAGTCAACTGGACAATTTTTATATGTATATGAACAAAAATAAAACAAATACAAATAAAGAAATACATTTTTAGTATTAGCTAAAATATTAAATTTCACTTGTCACATCATCTTCCCTATTCTATAATAAAAGGTGTCTTATTTCAACGATAATATTGCATATTTCTTGTCATCTCAATATCTCAGATCTGCAGAGTATATCATATTATACATGCGCTTGCGTTTCAAATGTCTATCGGGTAAATCGTATGATATATTTGCAACACAATCAATAATCACGCGTTGTTGTATATCGTCCACCGGATGGATTGCTCATTACTCCGAGTGGTTAAACTTTCAGAAATTACTTTTGTGTCTTTTCGGAAAATGATTTCTAATTGATAAGACTAACAGTTCGTGAGTCACAAACTAGCCTCTAGGTAAGATCATTCTCAGTGTATAATATTTATAAGAGAACTGCAGGACACCTGCAGGTATAGCAGAATGCATGTATCAGGAAAAAATAGAGAGCTATGAGGACGCGATCGTCGTCCACTGAACCCAAAGTTATTTTGAATTAGATATTTTAGCTCTCAGCAATCCGTAAAACACGCATGTCAAATAAGTATGGTTAGGTAGGTATAGGTAGGTAGGTGGTAAGGTTTTAAAAATGTATCGGCCGACAACCGGCGGGCAGACGACTGGTTTGAACGTATCCCACGTAATGTGTTCGAAATAAAAAAAAACAGTGGAAACAGGTTTTTGAGTAGTTCATGATACAAGGCCAGGATGTGTTTTTTCTTTCAAAAAACGATTTTTGGCTCTTGCTGTGTCCACTGGATCGCGGAGGAAGCGAAGTTTGAATCAATGCAGCTAAAATCCCAAGACCGGATGGTGTATACATTATACATTATTTTACATAAATACCATAGGTACCTTGAAAATGTTTCTAAATAACATATTTTACACTGTATAAAATAGTAGATTAAAAATTGGTGTACAAAATTGATTTAGTTTTTTTTATTGTTTTATTATAGGTATTAGGTATATATACTATATGCATACGAAAATTGGAGAGTTTTTTTCTCATACTCACCCGCAATTACAATCAAATATTAAGTTTTTCAAGGTAGTATTCGGACCAAAACGATCCATCCAGTACATATTGAGAAATACGTTCCACCGAATTTTGTTATTTGAATCATTAATAATAATGGTATTCAATTATAATATTATGAATCTATAAGACATTACAGCCCAAGGGCAGAGGAAGAAGTATAATATTGTTTCGCAGCGTATATATAAATAAAATAGCAATAACGTCGTAAATGTTGCGTCTAAAACCATAATCCGTGAGAAAACAATTGTTTTCCCGCAGATAATAATAGACATTTCGGTGTAGTGTGGACTCGTACCGACATATTTTTTTAAGCGGAGAAACATTATAAATAATTATTGTGGGTACCAAAAATATTTTTCGTACTATGCACCAAAGTTTATAGGTACACTATAAGTGGGCACGTAACTTAATATGATCAGATTTTTTTTCGGAACAAAGTGTATATATGGTATATATACTTATTTACAATATTGTTGATATTATTATTAAATTAATATCAACAATGCTTTATTTATTAATTTCGGCGCAAGTAACAAAACCGCATTTAAAAACGTTGCTTATTATAAAATTTACGCGGCTTATATTTAACGTGACTATAATTGTTTTCCTTCAAAGCGGGACACCTGTACATTTTAATAAGAAAACCATATAATTTTTGCGTAAAATAACAATTTTTTTTATTGAATAAAAAAACATTAATTGTTTATATGAAAAATGCGAATATTATATTAATCATAATAGTCTCCCAACAATTATGGATTTTAGTATTTCACAGTTTATATAAAATATGTAGGTATACGTCATATACTGTTAACTGTATAGATACAGTCAGGGGCGTCATTTGGGGGGTGGCAGGGTGTGCGGTTGCACCCCTTACTTTTAAAATGTTACAATTGGTCTGCGCCTTGCTGAAGCCTAAAATAATGCACGAGCCACGAATGCACAATTATTTATATGATTAAAATCAAATTGTAATAACCGGTATATAATGTATGTAAATAATTGAATGCAGTATAATATACATATACTTATGTATATCTATTTTTATATGGCCTAGTGAAATTTCAAAATGGCCTGCTTGAAACTTTGCACACCAGAAAAAAAATCTGAAATGACGCCCCTAGATACAGTATAAATGTATGATTGTAATATGTGATCAATAATTAATACCTACCACATGTCGACTTTTCTTAAAACGGGACATTTTTAGGTTCTTTGGGGACGGCGGGACACTTATCTCGAAAGCGGGACGTATGGTCACGTTAGTTATATTAGATAAATACAACATATACGACATATATTAGACACTCACGACTAGACGATTTCTTTTAGATTTTTTCTCTTTATTTATGGCCGACTGACGGACCACCGGGTTGTGAATAATTAGAAATCGTCTGAAATCAACTGGTAAATGATAAGAACGGAAACCGGGAGCGATGATAAAATAAAACTGTCGGTGCGTCGGTGTAGAAATGCATATACGTATGTACAAATTTAATTTACATCGAAGATTCCGCGACGATGACTTGTGCGAAAAGGTGCGGTAGCAGCGAATCGGTGCGATTACGCAATAACACATAAATTATTAATAGATAAGTTATACCTACCCATAAACATATTAATATACTGCATCGATCACGTCATTATTGCCTACTTATTTTCAAAACGAACCAGTCGAAAACACGTGCTAGCCCATGCGCGTCATCAGTGCGCCACCCCGAATTGGACGGGTTCAAAATCGGTACAAATTTACTTAAGAAAATCTGTATACATCCAATTCCAAAAGAAAAAAATGGCGATATTTTTATACACCAAATCCGAAATTTGTAACTTCAGTCCGCTAATACCCACCCACCACCACTATAAATTGATTTTTTTACCTTTATAGGGTAGGTATATCATAATATCGTGGTCGACCCGCAGTCGCTATCTCAGTAACCCCAGAGCGTAAATACTTCATTTTAATATTACGATTTATGATTTAATTATGTTATACGCGCGCTAAAGGCGGAAGATAAACAATACAGCAGAAGCAGCAGCAATAAGTAGCAATACCACTGAATTTCGATACAGACTATACATGATATTATACAAATAATTATGTTTTGTAGGTACACCGACACAATTATCGTCGAACAATAATTGTTCAACAATACGGCGGTACGTAACTAAAAGTTAAAACACATAATAAATATTATAATCATGTGACGGAAAAGAAAGAAATAATATTATTGATGAGTTCGGTGAACCCCCGTCGTAACTCGTCAGACGGTTGTTTTAATCAAGAATGCGCCCCTCCAGGACACGCGGGCATCTACTTATATATGATTATGTATATAGTTATGGATTTACATGTGTACATATGTATATAGTATTATAGTAAGCTCTGAGGTCATCACCTTTACCATTATTATTATTATTTTTCTGGTTTATTTTTCGTCGTGTGCGCGTATACAATATATTAACGTATTATATTAGGTACCCGGCAAGTACGCATTGTCTCCTTTGCAGCCACCCGAAATTTTCAAACCGGTCGCAGGCGCGCGTGGTGTACATAATATTTATGAAAAGGGCAGGGCACCTCTATAATTCTGTGGAATTTCGACACGGTTGCTGTACGACGGACGACGGAAACGTGTATAATGTTGTGTCTGTAAATGGGTAGCTCAAAGTGGTGGCAATGTGACAGTGTAACACACGTACTACACAACTGCTGCGTAGTATTTAAAAAAAAAAAAATAATATTGACGTATTATTATTATTGTTTATTACTACCCACCCGACACCTACTCAAGTGACGCAAGATCCCCGCGGGACGTACATTTAAGCAGAAAGATTTGTGTGCCATCCGAGGTAATGGTATGGCGGTTGAAGTAGTCACGTAGAAATAACATGTTTAAACATCGCAGCGAAGCGCATTAGTGCATTTTGAGGTTCAAGTTTCGAATACCTAGCAATATAATGTGATGATATACCAGATATTTATCGAATTTCGTTTTTATTAGAGACAAAGCGTTTCATTCGTTTTGCGTTATTCTGGCTTTCTCAGCTTTTTATTATTATTTTCAGACACCTCTGTGTAATATGCTGTATATGGTGTTGTACACGTACGGATGAGTATAAAGTAGGTTTTATTTATAATTTTTACCTATTATCGAGACATTTTTGAAAATCTATCTGTCACATACGTGAATAAAAAACGGTTCGAGTCAGTCTACGTTATGAACAAATACCTAGTCAAATAAAATACGATTTTGAACTGTTGATCACTGTCAATTAAATGGTTCACCTGCACAACGTAAAATATATTTATAACAATTCGCAATGCTCTTTATGATAGATATATAGGTATAGACTCACTAAAACAGAACGCGTCACGATGACACCATCATTATCCATTACGCGTTAGAGTAGCTAAATACTTATATATAACGATATTTGTTTTGAGAAAATCGATTTTTCACCAAGTTCATCCAATTATATATCTATATTATTATAAAGGAAACGTCTAAAATTTAATGGTTCATTATATTTGCTTATATTGTTGTGTTTTACCTTGAAATATGCCAAAAGACGATTGAAACATCCATCACATTGACAACCTTAACTAGATAATGTATATAAGTCATGAAATGATAGAGTCAATTTCGAGTAAAACCGAAACTATTTCTAATTTGATTGGTAATTATTAGTTATTATTAGTTTATTGCACTAATAATAACTAATAATTACATTAGTTATTTAATTGTATTTTATAGTAATAATTATTTTTTATTAACAGTAAGATTCAAGGACAGTATTAAAGATTATTAGGGTGTCACTGATCTGATGCTGTTAAAAAGTGTAATTTCATAGTACAACATTTCAATATTTAATTTTTGGAAATATTAAATTAGAATTAAAGTGAACCTTTCAATGGATTTTATTTAAAACAAAATCTTATCTATTTTATACTACGTGATTAATAAATGTTATCAAATGTTATATATATAGTATGAGTACCTATATAACTCGTTCATGTATAATTATTATTCATATTATCAATGCACTAGAAAGTGGGTACTCCTATAGTCATTGCTAAACGACTTAAGCATTAAGTAGGTATACGTACTAAATAGTAAATGTTCTGTTTGAAAAGACTTCCAATGTAAAATAGTATTATTATGTTGTTTGGAGGTATAGTTAATAAAGATGGGATAACATGTTGTTATAACTTATAAGTGATAATCAATATTATATTATATTAATACGTTACAAGACAAATCTTTGTGAATAGAAACAGTACTATATGCCTATATAGTAACTTAAACCATAATAATTTTATTGAATATAATTAAACGATTGAGTTTATGAAACTGTTAGAAAGTAAAAGCAATAACAACTTCAGTCATTAATTTGCGACAGTAATATTACACCCATTAAATTTTGATCTTGTATAAAAGTTATTACCTACGTATTTAAAAATATATTTTCAAAAATTTTATAACATTTGTAATTTTTTCTAAGATTATATAGACATTTTTTTTTCAAACACTCAAACATTTAGTATCTTATTTTATAACTACGCTGTATATTAATTGCCATAGTTAAGTTAGCAATTTATTTAATAGATATTAATGTTACATTATGATAATTGCTGGTCATAAATATATTTAAAAAAACAATAATATTTCTTTTAAATTTAAAACTTATAAAGTATTTTTAGCTTTTTAATTACTCATTAGTCATTTAAGTTTGTTAATAATTAATAATTTAAATTTGTTGATAATTGGTCATTGAAGTTTATTGATTATTCTTCAATATAATAATTATATTTACGGTATTTTTTATAATATCATAATTGGTATTAATGTTAATTTTTTCAAACACTGAGTCGTAAAATATTATCGATTCCGATTGTTTTGTTCTACATATTGCTTACTTTATATTTATCTCCTAACACGAATCATATTATATTATTAAATAGGTAACTGAGAAAATCTCTGCTAGGTGAATTACATTGTTTTACATTTTTCTCAAAAAAATACACTATAATATACACTACTGCCAGTGTCTGTCACTATTGAACTGTTATCGTTGTGTCGTTTTGATTGTCAAACAAATAGGCGGCAATCATCCGAATTTTCACGTAGACATTTTCCACCGTATTTTTATTTTTTTCGCATGGTAAATAGCAATATAAAATATAAAATACATTATTACAAATCTTCAAAATGGGGAAATGACACATGACAGTCTATACGTATGCGGTGACAGATTTTTATTATACTAATATTACTGCAGAATAGGTATTAGGTGTGCAAAACAAATACAGCAAAATAAACTGTTGGAAAAATATCTCTGCGACCCGTTTTGCGCGGAAAAACTTATTTTTTCTTCTCCAATCATATCCTTCAATATCGTATAATATAATAATATTGTGCACCTGTAAAACTAAATCTCACGGATATCGACTGACTGACTGACTGATGGTCCGTACGAATGTTTTTATTGTATTTTTTATGATAAAAAATGTATATAATATCATACACGATATCATTATATGATGGTGCCAGCAATTGTATATTATAATAATAATATATGAGGTATTTATCGGCCAAGCGATGCGCATTGTTGTACGCGGTTCTCGGCGGTCCAGTGACCGGACGGACACGAACGTTTTATTATTTTTTATTATATTGCGTGTATGCAGCTAGGGCAAGTATTAATTTCATAATATTAAATGTTATAATAGATGTTTTGCACTCGGGTGAAACGTACGTCACGTTATGATTAACGGGAAACTTTTTTTTTATTCGTTGAGTAGTGAAAAGCGGTAAACGTCTTTTCATGCGGTAATAAGTATATCTTATTTGTCACACGCGTGCGAAGACGACCACCTCATCAGTGTGCTTCAGACTCTACTCAAATTTCAGAATTCCTATATTGACGAGGAAGTACAATACGAGTAATCATATTATATTATTACAAATTATTATTATATTATTTTTGTTATTTGGTCTTGAGTCCGGTAGCTATGGGCTCATATGCTATAGTAGGGGTTACGGTAGGGGTTAGTAAAGTTGGTTGTCAAAATCATGTGTAGTGTGGCAAGGTGTTTTCTACTAAGAACCTGGGTGGTCACCCATCCGGGAACTAGTGGCAGCTGGCGACCCGTGCTCACGTTGCATGAAGACTGATGCAGCAAGCCAAGCCACTTACAAATTATTATTGTATGTGATGATGTGCGGAGCTCTTATGTGTAAGTTGGGAGCCGACAAATCGTACCACACAACGATTGGACTCATGAAAATAAAAAGAATATTTAATAAATTTTAAGTCCTAGTATTAACGCACGCAGTATCAAATAGGTAACAGCACAATTAAGCGATGAGTGATATGGCACAAAAGGATGAATGGCGATCGAAGATTCGATTTCTGTACATGAGACGTTTGGCGGAGCTGACTTACGCTACGGTGTAAGCAAATATGGCAACAATTAAAAAGGCTTGACAACAAACGGCTGTGACCCATTGAAAGCCGCAAAAGGTGATATTGACACAACGGTCGTACAAGTACGGAAACTAAAAGTTTAAGCACCAAATAATAATGCGATAGAAAAGAAAGAAAATAATAGATACTGGTAGTAACACCGAAAACTAACATCGTGATGACAGGGTGGCTGAGGAGATTAGGAACAGTAAGTTATTATTATTATGACTTCTCACAATGATATTATATTATGGGTAGTTTTGTCGACTTTCACGTGACCACAAAAAAAAAAAACAACAGAAAACAAAAAAGGATTCCGACCCGACGACGAGCGCCGCTGGTGTAATGTGAGTATATAATAATAATATTATTGAAAGCGAGAAACCGGCACGTATTTTATTTAGCACAAATACGATTTCGTTGAAACTGCAGTGATTCATCTCGGCCATCTCGCCGTATGTCACCGTGTATATCGACAACTATTATATATCTATCGATATTGTAACGATGATAGAATAATATATAAAATAAACAAAAAAGGATGTGTCAATTGGTTTTCTATTTCCCGATGTCCGATAAACCGTCATCATACTCAGTTTTCGATTAATTGTCAATTATTATTGCTTTCCCGCCGTCGGATCCATTCTCGTATAACGCGTTTCATAAATAGGTACGTGTATTATTATTATATGATCAGTCGATACTTATTACTTACGAGACTACACGCACTCTTTAAATAAATACGAATAATGCAGTAGGTATGTGAAAAATCGTATAAATATAAATATTAAAAAAAATTTAAAAAAAATACCTGTCTTGAAATGTTATTTGATAACAGTTGTCTGTTTGCACTGATACGTATATGATGATGGGCATTATTATTTGTTATCTATTATCATAAAGTTATTTATATTTTAAAGAAATTTCATATTTTTATTCGTTCATTAATCTATTGATGGTCAATACATTTGGTCAATACGACAATACCATATAACTATATAATTCGATCTGCACAATGCTCAAATTGATCGCGACTGAATAATAAATGTCTTTATCATTAATAAATATTTCGTGGATTTTAAATATATACACTTTTTAAAGTACCCGATACCCATCATATATATAACTCTTACAGATTTCTAAAATCGATTGATAACTTATTTGTACTATACATTGAAAAAAGACTAATCCATCTAGTGATGAAACTTTACGGTACAATGGTTCTTATTATAGTCATAAAGGCATCTTAAACATGTTATGTATAGTTACGTGGTATTTTTTTGGTTTTATAGAGTTTTTTTAAGTTTAAAATACTGTATTTCACAATCTGTTTACCTATGTATAGTAAAAAGTTATTATGACAAGTAAAGTTAGATGTTAAAGGAATAAACATATCTTCAAGCAAAAACAACGTACCTATTCAATATTGTATATTCAATATGCTCGAGAACTTGACGCTTTTATGGAGCGAGTGTCCAATGAAATCACACCAAAATCAGGATTTAGGTACTTTTTATTTTTATTTTTTATCTAACTAAGTTCAAAATACAAACATAGATATATATATATTTACTACCTATTTATAATGTTATTTATTTATCTATTATATTTTTAGG
Source organism: Diuraphis noxia (assembly GCF_037042655.1). Classification (NCBI taxonomy): domain Eukaryota; kingdom Metazoa; phylum Arthropoda; class Insecta; order Hemiptera; family Aphididae; genus Diuraphis; species Diuraphis noxia. The sequence goes on from NW_028301712.1 coordinate 55,163,471, forward strand.
TAATACTGTCAACATGTATATTAAATCCTTGACATGCATTTTTTTATTTGAACAAGTTAATCATAAGGTCGTCCTGAATTCAAATCTTCATAAAAAGTTACGTAAAAATTATTGACGGGTGAATTAATATAGGTAACTACATGAAGTATTATTGGATTTTATTATTACATCCTAAATTGAGTGGTGTTTTTTCGAACCTCGAATTTTAATTATAACCGTTCCCACGAAGGTTTTTTAAATATGTAGTATTAGGTAGGTATACGTCATTTATAATCGATGATATTTTAAGAGTTATGTCGCAGTTTTTACTGTAGATTATCTACGGTAATGGCTAATTGCACACTTTCAATTTACGACCGTCGAATATAAACCGTATATACATATAATATATAATTATAATATATATATATAATACATAATACTATAATGTTAAATATTTATAACTATTATTTTTAATTACTTAACATCATCGATTTGTAGTATTTTAAATAATCATAACGGTTTACGGTTTTAATGCCATGATCATGTATTTAAATCAAATTAAAATTTGGTTTGATCATGTGAAAAATATTCTAATTTGTTGGTTGTCTTTGATTTTAAAATATTATTACCATCTTTATTTGGTATTATATTTGTACTCACGTATTACATAAACTTCTATTTTTGTCAAATCATTTTTACCACTATATTATCGTCGAATAATTGCGCATCACAAGAGCTATGACGTATTTATTGTTCATACACTTAACTACAACTACTATATAATCATTAAAATCATAAATTATAATGAGAAACATTGTGTTAAGACTTTTTTTTTTTATGTGTGTAAACTGTCGTTATACAATATAACCAAAGATGCGATAAAATTAATCGTTACAATTACCAACGACAATAGTAAAAATTTATCATCTTGAATTAGTGCGTGCGAGATCGATTATTATGTTATTCGTCCTCGAGACTATAATAATATTATATTCGCAATAAACTAATGAATTGCAATATATACATCAGTGCGCAATCTATAAAACAGCTCCACAGGACGGTCGGTAGGACATCAGATTTTGACTTTAGACACTATATAGTAGCGTTGATTCGCAGTTTTCTTTTCACGAATAAAAATTGTGTACATTATATTATTTTACATACATTGTAACATTATATAAAAAATACAATGGTGGAAAAATGAGCCGAGTGAAAACGCTGTAGAATAAGTTTCCCAGTTTCCGAGTGTAGAAGAACTTAATTCGAAATATTCACACAGACGTATTATAATATAATATACTAAAATCTTATGATATTATTATATATTGTATTGTACATTTGTACACCAGAAGAACATCGCCGCAACAGGAAATCTCACGCGGTTTCTTGTAAAAACACGCGGAAATTACACACACGCATGCGACGGCAAAAACAAAATGAAAATATATCATGATAATAATACATATTAATATAGAATAATATAATGCTCGTCCATTGTGTTGTACAGCTTACGCGGCGTACATCGTACTTTTAGGTGCATTTCATACGAGGAGTAGGTACGTGCATAATATTATACGCACATATTTTTATCGTTTCCCTCTCGGCGATGCCTGCATCTCCAGAAATTGTACGAGTATTATACCTATATACGTTTATTATTTTGTTTTAACAATATTATTATATTCGTTTTTTTTTTACCCAGCTTTCTCGTTTTACTCGTGAACGACATCGCCGGGGGGAAGACGTTTTATATTGCCGGGGCTGCGAGGAATAAATTACGATGTTATAAAGTTGCGTTCGGACGACGGTTTACTCCTCATGATGATATTAACAATAATAAGTATGTAATAACGATATGTAGGTATATACGGGCAAACGGCAAAATGTCGTGTGTGTGTGTTGCGTGTCTCGACGGTGTACGAGGGTTATAGAAAAACCGGGCGGGCGCCTACACGCGCTACTCAAATCTTCATCCATTATAATAATTAATAATAATATACATCAATTACTAAACATAATATATATAATATCATATTATTATTACATTATATACGGCAGCAGTAGCCCACACACAAGCTTCGTGTAGGCTTACCAACCATATAAGCGAAAGATCTCTATTTTTTTTTACATTATACATATATTATATAGACCGTCATTTGAGCTCGTAACCATATTATAATATATTATTATTCTCTATTCTCCACAAAATTATTATTTGTTATTATCCGTCAAAAATTCCTTATAATATTTTACATTTAATGCATTCGTGAATTTTAAACGGTTCAGTAAATCGTTTTTAATATCATTGCATATGAAACATTTGATGTGCCAAAATATGATGTGGTATAACATCAACATATACATAATAAATTAATAATATATATTATATACGGTATAGATACAACCGAAAATTCATTTGGAAGTATATATTTATTATCCATCTAACTTGTATATTGTATTATGTCATTGATTTATACCAAATTATACGGATATCGGTAACATATTTGGCAACACCATAAGCAGAATGTGACACCTCGATATTCGAACTGGACCGGTTATAATATATTATTATGGTATTCTAACAATGTTTAGTGTTATATGTAGGTATAATCTTTATGACACAATATACACATATTGACATAATATTTATATAATAAAATGTGGTGATTATTGGAACATCGAAGCTTGTTAAGATACTTGTAAATGTCGTCGCGATGATAAGTAATGACTATTTAGTCTATAATATATAGTATGTATAGTAGGTACCTAACCTAACCTATAGGTACACTAATAAATAATAATGTTAGGGTCCAGTTCGTATAACACTATAAACCATTATTTTAGTATAATATATACCGAGGGCCCAAAACCACTTTCAGCCACTAAATGGCTTTTGCAAGAGACTTGTATGGTTGTATGGTTCGGCGGCAGATGTGGCTCACGGTTTATTATGGTCTACATATTATCATACCAACTAACATGACCGCTCGAGTTGGGAAATCGATCCCAGTGTTCCCACAGCGTCGCAACACCACTACGCACACGAAAATTCGCCGCCTTTTCCGGTCCTGTTTCCGACACACGGTTGCTGTAAAGCAACAAGAAGTGTAACACATACGCGGGAGAAAAATAATATTATATAAAAACTGTGTGCTTATAACATGCTGTGTGATGTGTGCGCGTGTGAAACGGAATGCCGAAAAAAAAATCGTGCGACGAACAAAAGACGTTTGTCGTCGAGAGAGGTATATGGTCGTACGGTGAACACGTGTTATCTATGTGCTCGTATCTCTACACATCGCGCGTGTGAGTATGATGATATGTATATGTATAATAATACGCAATAAAGCCTATACGACGGTCGACGGGAACATGTAATCATTAGTAATAAAATGTGCGTTTTTTTTTCGTGGCAAACACCACCTATCGTTTTCTATTAAAATTTGCGTGGAATTTATTCGATCGTCGGGTATTGGTTGTTGTTATTACCACTTTGTACTAACTGAACTGTAGGTAATCGTATACTTGATGGTATTTTATTTATTATTATTTTGCACGAGTAGTTGCATGTATATAGTATGGCCACGGCTTAGCGATCATCCCGAGTGTACGTTATTATTATAATATTATCACTTCTTCACACTGTTTGGCGGCGGGCGTGCGCATCTTTGCGTCCTCTTTGTCTTCATGTGCCGTTTTCAGTATTCCGCAGCATAATTTAGAATTTTCCCTATCGGATGATAAAATTATGACGTAGCTAGAGTTACATTATACATAAACCAAACTGTTCTATCGATTTCCGAAATAGCTTTATATATTTACGTGTAATTGAAAAATAAAACACATAAAAATACGATATAATAATTAAGATATATTGTGTGTACATACGTCGTATAAAATATTTGGCCAAAATTAATTATTGTTTTATTTGTTTCTGAAATAAGTATAATATCACAGCCACAGAACGAGATAAACGCGAAAATCTTTAAACGTTCGGCTATTATGACTGTACACGCCACACGGAAATTTTGTACAATATATTAGGTATGTGTTTATTTGTATATAATAATTTATTATAAATATATTAATAAATAATAATTAATAATCTATGGGACATACGTAAACATTAATGGTATTATAAAACAACAAGCGATCACGCCAAAGTCAATACTACTGAGGATTATTATATAATTATATTACATTATGTAGTATTATTTTATTGTATATTTCATGATCAAGTACGATGCGTAGAAACCAGAAGGTCGGCAAAACGTACATTACAATTTATTTGTAAAGTAATACTATTATATGAATAAGAACGACCTGAACGGCTGATTTACAATTATTATAATAAATGTTGCGAATAAGAAAGAACGACCGTCAAGGTAAATATGAGGAAGACACAGTTAGCCTATATATCTAATGATATATGCACAATGGGTGCGCTCATAGAATAATAATAATATAACGTCGGTGTTCTGTTTTCCTAGAAATTTACCTCTTTAAAATATGTTAGCACTTAAAACATATGTCCGCAATCGCACGTGCGGCGCAGATTTTTAATTCTGGGATAGCGAATTCGGAAAGAACAATAATAATAGTGTGCAAACTTTACTACCCAAGTCTTGGCCTATTTTCACGGGGCCACAGCAAATAATAATTCGAAGCTACTGTTGCGAAAACAACACACTTCCCTCGTTACTCGGCTACATCATGGATATTATATTCAGCCGTACAGTGAAAGAAATCCGATCCACATAACACAATCAGCAATTATATTATTTTCTAGCGGAAGTCGCACCACGCGAACCATATTATAATAAAACTTGTAAACGGCCATGAATTGCAGACGAATTAAATGGGTGTATACTGTATACGTTCTGTCCGTTCTGAAATCTGACCGATATGATATACACGAACGACGCACGGTCTAGTTTGTTTCTGTTCTCTCGTCAAATGATCACGAACAATTAAATGTTCATATTATTATATTATGAGCGTAATAATAATATACATCGGTATACACTCGATACAGGTATATTAACAAATTGAGCAACGGCTGACACAGTGACACGCAATTTATAATCATATTCTTATTCTTCTGGCATGTCTATTCTCTAAGTGTTTTCGCCGCCAGAATCTATAACTATATAGATTTTATTTCTCGTTTCAGTTGTGACCATTAAACAATTTGATCTCGATGTCACCGCATGGACGATGATTCGCAGTGATATTGTAATAATGAAATATACGATAAACAGGCACACATAAAAATATTTATAGTCAAATATCATACCTATCATTATTGTGTTCATCAAATTACTACACAATATGTATACTTAGTTGTATTATAAGAAGTCAGCGATTGTTAAATAGTTAATGCGTAGTAAAGGAAAGCTATCTCTAAATCACATCTTTCCACTATGAAGCAGTTGATATCACGATTAAAGTCCATTTCCCCAGCACCCCCACCTTAGTTTAATTAAACCAAACTTTAATCAACCTCGGGCACTTTGCGCTTTCGACCGACGAGAAACGATTTGTCTTCCTCCTCCGATGATGTGCACACAATATTATTGTATATATATACGTTCGAGTTAGGACTTGTCACATACTACAAGTCCACAGCATATTATTATATACGGCGGTGACCAAGCAGTTTGACCCCAGAGTTCTCCCATTCCGATAAGTTAAGCTGCAGCACGGCTTGCAAGATAAGTCGTTTCGTCCAGAGTGTAAATAATTGTAGTAATAATAACACGCATATTAAACACGTTTCGTGCAGATAATTCGGCTTGATTGAACTCGGTCGTAAAAATTTTCAAACGACTGGGTACGCCACAGTTATATCGTTCGGGATATATTATATACCTAGTTGCTATATTTTTCTTTTAATTTTACGATTTCCTCAACACACGCATGTCTCGTGATGGCGTTTAGACGACTGCTGAGCGATCACCATTATGTTATTACGTATTGACACGACTGCAATAATTGTTAAATCGACTTAACTCTATACATTACGTGTTTAATATCTATACCATTTATCCCACTTAAAATATCATATAATGTGTATAATAAATTACATTGTCGCTATTTTTTTGTATAGTTGTAGGAATATTTGTGTTTTTTTTTCAAAACGTTTTCAGATATCACATTGTATGTGGACATGTGGTAATATATTACATACCTATATAAATTCCACACACAAAATTTCACGAGTGATTCAAGATAACGACAGTTTAAACTTTTATAACTAATATAATACGTATAAATATATATATTTAGCATAACAGCGTACGTTATAGACAGGTTCGAATGAAAATGCATGTTTTGTGTAAAGCCAATTTAATGAGACGTGTTGAAAATAGTTTTGTTAGTGACAATTTTTTGCTTTTCCCATTATACGGTTGCCTACGAGGTTCATTTGGTTTCATCTGTACAACATCGTTCCACAATATTAACGGAACCACCACATGTAACGACCAAAACTAATAACTGACAATTAAAATATTAAAATATGCACGAAAAGATATTCGCTATTTTCAAGCTGAAAGTAAACTATAAAATATAAACCCCGTTTAAGCGTTTAACATACGAATGCGCGTGTATATGATCAATGATCATGGTGTTTATGCACCAAAAAACCTACAAACATCACGGACTTAAATTTTAAAATATTCCTGATTCAGATTTAATTTCAACAAATCTCAAAAAAACTTAAGTGCATCCACTTATTAATTATGAATTACGTATATAATAATTCCCCTTAAGTTGTTACGATAAGGAATCTCGTGATTCCGTAGACAACGTGCTTAAAAAACATCATTCAATAAAAATTATTTATTACAGCTTTATTTTGAAACGAATCTAGTATTCATAATATATTCAACAGATTTTTTTTAATAAACCTAGTACAAAAGTAAAAACAAGTGTTGTGCTCAGTTGTAAAATTCGGTTATAGTATAATCTAATCATGTGGATATTCTTTTGTATTTGCTTACATATTACATTTTCGAGAAGCATAAAAATTAATATATTTGGTGATTTTTAATTGAAACAATACGAACGTGATTTATAAAACATATATTTTAGAAGTTCAGAATATATTAAAAAGCTTTGTTGAGTATTGTTGATATTTTATTTTTTGTTGCGTTGTTGTATACATTGAACACTTTTATGTTCATAAGTATATTAATATGATCGCATAAGGACTAGAGCGATTGACATTTAAAAACAATACAGGTCTAGGTCGTATACAAAGCTGAAAGTTATCGAAACGCTCGGACAAAGAGGGCGTGGACAAAAAATTGTACAAGATCGCATAGTTGAGCGTCAATACTCCCCTTAAATTCTGCGACCGATACGGCCCATGCCAATCAACATACAGTATCATATGTATATATAACATAATAGTGATATGACATCGTAATAATATTACGATAGTCGCCGTTATAAGGCGTGCCGGTGTGTGATATAATACATAACATAATATATTTCGTAGCACGTGAATAATTTTTTATCAAACAATTTGAATAATAATAATAATATTATAAAAAAAGTTTTGACAAATCCACCACGCGACTAACCGGTTTAGCTGTGTTTAACGATTTTTGCACACGTTCGTTCTCAAACTCCGAACAGATTTAAATACCTATACGTATACCTTCGTGTTAAAAAAAAGTAAAACAGTTAAAACCGTTACGCACTGCACGTCGCCGTTGCACACAAACTCAGCTGAAGCGTGTAGTTATATATTAATATATTATTTTATTTTCCTTCAGATTCAAACCGAGAAAACAAGCTCGTGCCGTGGGGCTTGTAATCAATGTAATCATTGCCGAACGTAACTGCAGTACAGGCAGTACATAAATATACACGAACAAACTGAAATAATTAACAAAACCAGAACCATTTAAAACCGAAATACCGCGCGTGATGTATTAAAATCATAATCATGAATATTTATTTATTCCCACTTTTATGCCTAAGTCCAAACAAATTATATATATATATATATATATAAAATAAATAAATATAATATCCTGTATATTATATTAATATTAACATACTAAGTGGCATCTGAATTTTTTTTTTTCGTAGCAAAATATTTCCGCTTTGAAACTTTGAAAGTCTTGTTGGAATATGCCGATGGAATATTATTAATTTATTATGATAATTACTAAATATAGTGGTAAAAATATGCATTTCGACCGTGCATGTATTTTTTGCAATATCTATTACCTAGGTATGGATAATGCAATCAATATTCTAATATCATGCAAAATGGAATTGAAATAAATATCTATAAATGATACCTATAATATTATCTCTATAAAAATGATAATTATATTATGTTTTTATCGAGTTGTAATAACTTTTTTTCAAATGGTAAATTAATAAAATATGTAATCTGAAAAATATTGGGTAACGCCAAACTCTAGAGTCTAGATAAACAAAGTTGAACAAAACCACAACCCTATGAAAAAAATCTTCTATACAACCTCAACATCACCCACCGCCTTTACAATCCGATTTTACACGTTCAATACGTTCATTGTTATGAGCAGCTGAAGAGGTATCGGCGTCTCACATGGTCATACGCATATGTCGAATCTGTCTTACAAGTACATTCCATGGAAATTTATGTTCAAGGTTCAACAGTTCTCATTTAGTTTTGTTTATTTTAATATTTAAGTGAATTACTTAATATAATATTTAACTCAAATGTTACAATATTCAATGTTTTTTTTTCGATTTTTAAATAATTGTCAAGAAAATTATAAGTGTATAAAACATTATAATTTAAAAACTAAAATAAACTACAGAAAGTATTGTTATATAGGTACATACTTTTTCAAGTTTAAAAATAGGCAACTTCTCTCCATTGTTACGTAGGTAAAGGTAAAAACAACTGTACGAAATCGATATGCTTCACAATATACTTACTGACATGATGATGCAGATGAACTACGGAGCAGTGTATCTAATAATAGTATGCAGAATAGGTCCGGCACAGTGTAAATATAATATTATATTCACGTACGTGACATCAAAACGAAAAGATTTGAACGATCAGTCATACCTATTAAAGCATTGTTTCGGGCGTTCTTCTGGGAAACAAGTTCCGATGTCTCCCACTTGGCGCTACCCGATTATGGTCACTCGGAGTCGGTTACCAGTTAGGTCCGTCCAACGAATGTGACCACGATATAATATGATATTAATACCATGCAGTAGTGTAATACTGAAGTATGCTATATTATTGTAATTTTCAAGACATCAGTGGGACTTGGCTACCTAATGTACAAGTGGCCAGACGATATTCCATTTACACTGGTCGATTTTTTGCTAGGCTATAGTTTTTCACTAAAGATTTGTCCGTCTCCATTGCCTGGTATTATGTATCACAATTCATATACAGCAAACACCTGTACGATTTAAGACTTTTTAGTTTAACACGTTTGTATATTGTATGACGTACAGCCAGGTATAAGATCTTTGTATACCTATACGTATTTTCGTGTCGTATGTTTTATTGCAGCTCTTGTCTCTCGCGAAGTCGCGATGTTTATCGTTTCAACGTTTCACTCTTTATGTCATTCGAGTTTCTTTTGACATTCTATAATATTGTGAAGAGTAGTTTTGCGTACTCACGATTATATTATAATATGGCAACGTACAAGTGCGTGTTCATACTGTTTATAGCCCTGCAACTATCGTTCTTGTGTCTGAATCATGTAACCTTTTCCTATAGCTCTTAATTTTACGGACAGCGTGGTGTTTTATTTCTCATCGTTAAACATATTATTCATAACACTGTACCATATATTTTATCATGGTTATGTAAAAAAACTTTAATTTGCAATTAAGTTGGTTATCAAAAAAAATGTAATCAACAATTGCAATTGAATCATAGCAATTTGCAGATTATAATATTGGTCATTATAATATTGTATATTGACTATAAAACATATATGAATATTGTCATTAAATATTTAAAAGATTATTCAACGCTTATTTTGATAAGTCTATGTATCATGTTAGGTATGTATCGTGATAATAATATCTTACCAAGAAATACTGTTTCTGAGAAAAGCGTGTGTTTCTGACAATTTTATGTTATCTCAATAAAACTATTCCGTCGTGCATAAAATTGCAGCAGTTTGTTGACTTTGGAGACGAAGAATTTATTGAAGATTATAATAAGTACAACGGTCGACACTGCAGTATAAAATAACAAGAAAAACATATTTCATAATTAATATAGTATACCATTATGTCTATACCTATGCATACATAACGTATACAATAAAAAATTATGACAGCTAATAGCCTTAGTCGCCGGGCTTAGGTTAGGTTAGGTTAGTAATTCGATTTATAAATTATTATTTCTTATTGTTTATTCAAAATAATATATAATTCCGGCAAACTGGAATTCCGCGCGCACTAAACTACACGAAATTAAACAAGATTTTTTTCATGGCCTCATCCCACACACACACCTTCCTAGAAAATTTGAAGTTATACTAACAAGACTACGGATCGGCCACACCAAGATCACTCACAGTTATTTAATGAGTAAAAACGATCCCCCGATATGCACAACTTGCGGCACGTACCTATCAGTCAAACACATTATGACTGAATGTCTATCTTATACCGATTCAAGATTGGAATCAAATCTTCCTGAACACCTGGCAGAATCACTTGGCCACAAAAACTCTTCACTCGCAGTCACCTTCAACTTCATTTCATTGGCAGAACTTCAAAACAAAATTAAAAAAAAAAAAAAATGTACACTTATTCAAATGTAAATTCTGTAAATTAAAGATGTAAATAATGTAATTTCATTGTTCCCAATGGCCGATGTCGCCGAGGGCTTATTCTTAATTTAAAAAAATAAATATAATTTCACTCGAAAAACACTAAACAATCAAGTTTTTTCACCAAGTAGAGATAGTCACATAGTTCATAAGTCATATCTGAGGAGTGTCAACAATATTTGTCTTATTATAATATAGGTAAATGGTAAATTATCATAACACATTTTGTTCAGAATATTTTCATTACGTGTTTATAATATCCTAACTTCTTAAGTAAAAACAGACATACGTACAAAATCAATGATCTGCTCGACTATTTTGTACTACAATAATTATTATTATGTATCATGTTGGTATACCATGGTTTAAATCAAATATCAATGTATTCATATACCAAAATATAAACGGATAATTTATTATTCCTATAAAAAATACTTGTTTTATGATTTCAAATGTTTAAGAAAATTACATTTCTTTGAGTCTATTAATTAATAATAATATGATATAGCTATAGCTCGTGATAAAAATTCACTCAAAACTAATTACGTTAAATATTTCCATTGTGATATGTTCACAGTAAAAGGCATGACAACGACAGTTTCGACCATAGAGTAATATACTCTATGGTTTCGACTTACATAAATAAAAACAATAACAATTACATTTGGTGAAATTATTGTTTCAAATACGAGTAAATGTGAAAAAATTAGCATGTGCGTAGTGTACTCGATTTATTAATTTGAAAGTGCACTTTACTGCAATAACAATTAATGGAATCATATTGGATGAAGTTTTATTAGTTATACATACTATCCGACTGACACTCATATAATACATTTCATTTTAACTATTGTACATAAATATTAATTGAAAAAATACTTTATAGCAATATGATTGTCATTCACTAAAACTATACAAGTATCTATAAAAATCAAAAAGTGTGTGATACATGTATGTGCGTGTCTATGTAAGAATTTCAAATTTCAATTACAATCGCATCAATATTGTATGTATTCAGACGTTGATCGCGTCACGACGATGGTTGAGAATTTGAGATGTCATTTTAAAATTTAACCCCTTTTGCTGTAGCACTAAAATATGGAAAACCATTTGGGTGAATAGAACACTTCGATAAAATGACATTCCACACAGCGTTGCGGAATGTCACTTTACGTAGTTGCAATGAATCTTTCACACATAAAACACAATAAAATTGAGACATTTTCGGAGACTTGAATAATATGTTTAATGTATATACTGAAACAATTTTTTCTAGCTTTCACTTTTCATGCAAGACGTGTGTGATTTTTTTGTACTTCTGTACAGAGATTTGAACAAAGTATTTCAAACGGTGTTTACTAACGTTATCTTTTTTCTCATATAACATCCATTTTATTGGTATAAATATATAGTGCAGGTATTGTGCGTTATTTTTTTCTCTAAGTATAATTAACTATAGTATAAGCTGTCGTTGTCGGGGCAACGAGATTAAAATCATTTCCAACGTGTCCCGCAATGCATCGGTACAAATACATACATATATAGGTGCTTGAATACTCTATTGGTATAACAATAATATATATTATTATTAGTAGTAGTAGTATACCTGTTCTTCGGGTGTTGGGACGGCGGCGAGGAATGCAACGAGGACAGGTTCTCCGGGTGTTGACTCGAGTACAGGACGATTCTCTTATCGTGAACCTGCATGCAGGAATTATCTCAGAGTATACGAAATTATAGGAATTCTTCTTTTTTTAAATTATTTTTAGTACATACTATTTTACATTTTCTGATGACTAAGTTTTTCTCCTAAAAATTTAAAAATTACACTTTTCCTGTGATATTATCCGTTTTACGATACGAGAGAATCCCCCTGTATATTGTGTAGGTATATACATTAATTTTATGAGCAGGGATGTCGGTGGTGTCAGGTTTCACATTTTTGTTATTATAAATCATTATGCAGTAGATATTACGGACAACGGTTACTAATGCGATTCCATAGGTATTCATAGGAGGAAGACTAATTGAAATTTTAGATTAATAACATTTTTCCTATTAGGTAGATGAGCGGTATGGCTTGGTGCGTGTTTCTTGAAGTATGTAAGAAATATTTTTAATGAAAACGCTTTTCACAGGACTGCACTGTGGTACATCTACTGCAGATGAAACACGAATAATTAGCTATGTATTTATATCCTATTGATGATTTACGTGTCTAATGTATAATTAGACTTTTTTTCTCTCTAATAGTGTACTTATTCAAAATCTGAATTTCGGGATTTTCAAATATACTTATTAATAATCATGTTTTAAATTCTTGAGATTTTTGTATTACAAAGCTCATATAAACTTACATTTTTCAAATGAGAATTACCCTTTCTACTGTAAATAATTTAGTGAAATATCATAAACGTTTATGTATCATACTTAAAATTCGTACGAGTAGTTTTTGAGTAATTTAACTTTGATTACTAACGATAACAGGTCCATGTTTGTTGCTGATACGTTTGAAAATATTTGGATTACCTATTACGATGATTTGAAAATGTTTATGATTAACATTAATCCATTTTCAAGAATAATTTGTAAAAATGAATCAGTAGTCAAATATAATTAGATCCAATATTACATGTATTTTATATTTTTAAAAAACCACTGTTGAGGACTATTATCCTTTAACATAGATTTTAATAACTTGTTCGAATTTTAAATTATGCATTACAGCAAAATTTTCAAAAAGTTATCCAATAAATAATTTACAATAAAATAGGGATTTGGAAAACAGAAGTTTGTATCGCCACAAAAAAACTTCTTAAGTAGTATTTGTACGAAATAATTCAAGAATTTAAAAATGTAGTATTTGAGCATATTTGATAATTCAATTAATCAGAATTTGATTGAACTACGCTTGGTGAATCATTTTGTATATATTTTTCGTAGTGTACTAGTGATCAAATTTCAGAAAATCCAGTAATTAAAATATCAGACCTTCAAGAAGTGTTCATTTTTGTTACAACACTAATAAAAATGTACAGAATCTGAAAATATATCGAAATCTCTAATTTAATGGTATCTAAATTGTATGGTATGATACATATTATACTTATGATACTAATTTTAATATAATAGGTATTAGAGTATAGTACCCAAGTACTTATAGACAATTATTTTGAATATTTTAGAAATATTTATAATTTCATCAAGAAGCTCTGTAATATTATACTATTTTGAAAACATTTCACAGCACGCCTTATATTAGATTTTTAATGAACGTATGTTAATCCACTCATAATTTTTATGGCATATGACATAGGTGCAAATGTTATGGGAACCGGAAAGTGTTTCAGTAGGTAGTATTAGTATAAATATATGAATCATCGCATAGTAAACATCTCATAGGACATATTATTATCATTATTTCCGATAAATCGCATACACTACACTTTAGAATAGAATGCACGAAGGTTGCAGCGTATTATTTGTTGTTTCGTTTGCGCGTAGCCCCATGGCGACAATATTGCGGCGGTTTATGAGTCACGCGCAACTCTGGCGATGAAAGACGTCTGCGTCAGTTAATATAATATTATTGTTTTTAACAGTATTTTTTTATTATTTTTTACAATATAGTATTATTTTAATATATATATGCACCGCTGTCTATGAAGACGAAAACGACAACATCATTAATCAATAATAAAGCAATTTAGCAATAATAATATCATAATAAATTATAGTCCACCTCAAACTTGTGTAAGTCTCATCCTTGAATCATTCGTCGAGTATAATATGTATATCCATCATCTATGTACTCTAAGTCTGCACTTAATGATAATACCTAATGTGTATTCAATAACACTTATTTAATTCAATGTTTACACTAAAATATTGTAAGGTGGCTTTTATAACATCGATAATAGTTTTTTTTAGGAATAATATCTCAAGACTCAATTGATAGCATAGGGGTGGATGCGAAGAAAATTTAATAATATAAGCCTAAATAAATATCATGTATTTATACTACTCAAACAAGAGTATTAATACACATGATATTATTTTCTAAAATTGAGTAACATGCCAGTTTCATGAAGTCTTACAGTTATACCTAATATAATAAATTATAGTCAAATAATAAAATCATATTTTATGTTTAAACATGTTCAATACGTCCTGAATTACCATGAATGAAGTTTCATTTCACAATTTATTGCTGTGTGTGTTGGTCAATATTTAGCTAACTCATGTATATTTATATATTAAATTAGAATATTCGACCATATCGTACACAGTGTATTGTTATTTCACCAAGTTTAGAAATACTCGTAATTATAATATTTATTTACAGACTAATGAAACGATTTAGTGTCATTATTATTTTTTGTTGTACATTTAAGTTCTCTATAGATGGAAAATTTGCCGTAAAAAACAATTATAGGTTTTTAAATTTCCCTATGCTTAAATATTATTTAATTATCTGATAACGGTTTTTTTATAAACTTAAAAGATAACCTATTGCCAGTAGAAAAAAAATGTTTAATTAAAAAAAATAAATATTTTCATGTCATCAACATAAATAATTTAAATATGGTTTAAAATCAGCTTAGAAAAGCAAATTACTATATTTTTGTCCATAAATAATAAATATAGTATGTATATATAATATATATTATATAATATGTACTAAATTAATATTATCTATTAATATTAGGTTACAGAAAATAATAATATTAATTCGATAACTGGATTACGAATAGAGAAGAATTCAAGAATGTTCCTTTAATTCTGTTATCAATTTTACAAAGAATACATGATAATTTATAAATAATGAAAAATAGGCAATAGTGCTACTCTGCATGTTTCCTAATAATGAATGGGCAATCGAATGTCTATAGGAAACCGGTTTTTATTTATAATTTATAATGTTTTACCTTATACGAATAGTAAGTTCACAGACGATGAATCCATAAGATATTTCAAAGAAAAAGAAAAAGAAAAAGTTAAAACTGAATTTATTTATTTTATTTTAAATTAATTTAAGAACACCGAAAATAATTTATTAGTATACTGACAATATTGTGATAAGTTCATAGATGCACGCATCTTGCCTACTATGCAGAAATATATTGATGCAACTAACACGCAAAATTGAATTAGTTTTTCTTTAAATTTATTTTCGTTATTAATTATATTTAAATAAATTAAATAAAACTAAATAATCAAATATTTATATTAAAGCAATTAAATTATAAAAATAACGATTGTTTAAAACAAAAAAATATGTAGATATGACATTGTTACAAGAATTTAATCCAATGATTGTTTGATTAAATTAAATTAACAACATTGTAGGTAACTGTCTAGTATAATAATATTATTAATCTGTAGAATACAACAATTATAATTTTAATCAATCAGGTACCTACATATTTTCAAATAGTAAATTTAAATATATTATTTTAAGTTTAAGGTGACTAGTAAAATGAAATACAATTATATTTACAGTAAAAATATAAAAGCATAAATATTATATTATCCGTAAGAGAGTTGGAACATTTTCTTACAATTCTAGAAAGTCAGTAGTCACTTTATTTAAAGTAGTTAGATACAATTAATTCACTCAATTGAGAAAACAAAAAAATATTTTTTTAAATTATCAAATTAATTTTAATCAATTAAAAATAACACACATCATCAATTAACTTTAAATTACCTAAGGGAATAAATTATCAACGAGGGTTATAATCGACTTTTCACGGCTTATCCGTCTAATTTATACCAACTTATTATTCCTGGGTATTGACTATGTTTAATATATATTTTTTTTTATGAAGAACCATTAAGGTTGTAAATTGTAATTCTCAGTGAATATTATGTATTTAAAATAGTTAAGTATATTACTAATTAGATGTAGCAAATATAATTATCGAGTATCGTAAAAATATTTTGTGATTTAAAAATAAATAAAACCAACAATGAATTATTACCCATAATATATAATTCAAAAAAACCAAGTACATTATAATGTTGATTGCTATCAACATAACATTAATAATCTATTTTTAGACAATTTGATTGGTTATGCATAATTGTGAACACTAAATATTAATACATTATAATCAAGTTTTTTCAAATCGATGTCAAGATAAATTAGCTTAAAATTTTGTGATATAATACATTTTATAACTAGTGGATGATTCATTTAGAAATATTTAAGCTTCGAGTAAACAATAAAATTAATATCAGTAGCAGGGTAGGTTAGTACAGATTACAGAAATTTTATCTGTTTACGAAAAGACTATACTTGTATGTATAAACTACATAATATAGTTTGGTAAATTTATTGGAGTTAATTATTACTCTATTATTATTTACTACTATATTAATGCATATTTATTAACCTATTTTTACTAAAATATTTTAGTAACGGTAAAAAAATGTGTTAGAGGGTGATTAATGATTATATAGGATGAATATTTTTATTTTTTTAATAGTTTATTAAGGCTTCAACAACACAGGTTTTTAGCCTACCATTAAGGATGAATATTATAATTTATAAGTTATTTTATTTACAGTTTTTTTTTCCACTAAAAACCTTGAATTAATATTTGTTCATGCTGTTATTTTAATGACAAATTTAAATTTTATGGCTTATTTTATAGATTGCTATAATCATTAAATTAATAAAAATAATTTAACAGTATTTGTTTAAATATTAAGTGCATTACTTAGTAAAATAAAATGTTTACTTAAATGTTGATAGGTACAGTGGGCCTCTCAATAAAAGGAAATAAATAAATACCTATATGATAATTGATAATATACCAGTTTATACGTCTTCTTGTTTGAAGAGAATCATTAACTTAATATTTTTCCTTAACGTCTAAATATAACATAGTATATTATATTTATACAACCTATAACATTATATTGATAATCAATTAAATGATTTTTCTTTTCCTTTTCAAATCTACCATATATTAAGGTTAATATAAGATATATAAAATATTTTTACATATTTTAATGTTTAAATATTCATCTAACTATAATATTATTATTATTCAAAAATATCTCTAGGTGATTAACCGCTTGGATAATTAGTCTTTTTAGTAGTAATTAGGTACTCTTATTTTTTCATGGTTATCGATGAACTATATAGTATGGTATATAATGATTTGTTAGCCCCGGTTATATAATATATATACAAATAGGTAACAAAATAGAGCATTATGCATAATAATAACCTTACAAATATTTCTTTAAAAACGTTAGTTATCTTACCTGATTAGCGAATCAAACGCGTGTAAAGGAGATTTGCCAAATAGTAGTCTCAGGAGTTTTGTTTAAATAATTGAAAAAAAATGACGCACACTCACACCAAATCCGCCTATCAAACTGAACTAATTAGATTGCTTATAACACCGTGAGGATTAAAAATAAAAATCAAAGTTCATGAATCGTTTTACAGGAACATCACATGTACATTATTATTGAAAAACTCCGCGAGGGATATCGATCGAACGCGTGCCGGTCACAAATTCAAACTGCGCGCCGAGTGCCGAGTGCTTCGAGCGACGACGTGAGACGTGACGGTGAGTCAAGCACGCGTACGCCACCACAACAGCGCCATCTGCAGGCTAAAAGTCTCCAACGACGGATGGCAAACAACAACAACAACAAAAACAACGAGTCGTGTAGACATATTGCAGTGGTAACGTCAAGAACAACGTGTTATTATTTTGTCCATTGGTGCATTCGGTGAAAGTAAATTAAACGTTCAAGTAACAATAATAATAATAATAAAGTCTCTTGTAGGTATAGGTGTATTATGATATGAAGTATGAACCGATCGTAACCCGGTTACTGGTGGCCGTTGACATTTTCCATTCGGACGCGGAACGTTGCAATGGGCTGTTCGATCGTTTCCGGTCGTCGTTATATTATAAATAATAAATCGCACACTGCACACACATAACAATAAAGGTAGGATATCGTTGAACATTGGTCTTTATGATCGACGATGAAGGTACCTATCATTAATAATATTATTATATATATATCACGCCCGGTCAGCACGCGCATTGCACTGTACTGGGAAAAAAACGTCTATTGAAACGAAAAGTTGTGCCGTCTTATTTAATTCACTTCCTTGAAATCGTTAGGTCGACCGTGTGCAGTGCTCGCGTATTTAGGTACCTATATGGTACCCGCCTGAGTGCCTGACTATTAACACATTAATACCTATATCGGGTGGTTTACGAACAAAATAAAAATATCTCAAAGGTTACGGGTGCCTACACAGTATTAGTCGTATTCTCCTAGACGTATATAAAAATATAATATATTATGAATAAACGAAACGACGATTATTATTTCTTCGTCGTGAAAGTCGTGTCAAGCGTGTGTGTGTATGTGTGTTTTATCGTTATTTTTCTGCACAGAAATAAATGCGTGCGAAAAACTCGCATTAGCCGTCGTCTCGCTGATATAATAATAATATCTTCTCCTCAGTGGCGCGCTTGAGATTTCAACTCCAACGGTGGCCTGTTCCACACCAGATCGTAGGTATTAATGTAATTATAACTACGAAACGACACACGAACTATAATGAAGTCGTGTTTGAATGTTTGTATTAATATTGTGTGGGACTACAATACTACATAGGTATGTATAATATTTACGCATCATAATATTATGCATATAATTTATACGAGTAATTATATCGCTATTTTATGGCGTTCTTGTATTTGTTAAGTTTTTATTAATCGCTAGTTGTTTTTTTTTCCTATTACCTAAGTGTTTAGTATTTAATGATAAAGTTCTTCTACTGCGCAGGTGAGTAGAAAGTATAGAAATTTAATTTATCAATCGACTCTAAGTTTACTAAAGTTGGTATCTAACTGGCTACTGCGAATGTTATTACCTCTAAATGTGAACAAAAATATCATAACAATATAATATGCAGTGCTTTTACCTTACACTATTTGAATTTTTATCTGTCGACTATTCGTTGCTGATAACTTATAAAATATTGTTTTATTTTTTTGTTGAAGAACTACATATTTTTTTCACTTATGACATAGGTACACATTGTTTATTACATACATATATATTGCATATTATATATATATATGTGTAATCTTATTATTAGTAACAATAGTAATCGAGTTATAACTGTTATAACTTCTTTATTAATTTATTACAATATTATGCATTTATACCTATACTATAATAATACAGTTTTTAGCCATAACTCATAATATATTATACTTATTCGTACACACGCAGCACGGCCATAACGTGGTGTATAACAGTCACGGCATTGGGATTTAAATTCCACAAAGAAAGATGGAACATTATCATTTATGCTAGGTACATAATATCACATCTTATACATTATAGTCATTATACACACAAACGTGTATGGTGTATTTATGTTTAATGTAGATTACATTAGTCAATATTAGTATATTAGGTACATATACTTATTCTGTTATTCATATACAACGGATACTATTCTAGACCTTAAATGAGTCAAACCGTTAGTATTTGCGACTTAACACTATATATGAAGTAAGGAAATATTGGTATTTTTGTTTTAAGAAGCAAAAATATTATTAAACTTAAACAATATTTCTTTCACATTAACGTAGTAACTACGACACAAAGTGCACACACGGCTATACAAACACAATGCTGTGACATGGCAGTAATATAATCTTCATAGATGTCACGCAGTATTAATATTGTAATAATAATGTATTCTTGTCATGTGTGAATAAGAACACAAAAAAAACTGAACCCTGATAACAGCGGGAGAACGTGGTTTTATAAGTTTTAATTTTTTTTTTTTTATCGGCGTCGGATTGAGATCATAACGGTGATTTGACGACTGGATGAAAAAAAATTACTTTACTATTATAGTATAATAATTTAATAATATGTATTTTATAGGTTAATAGGTATTATACAACGTAAACCGTAATTAAATGCGGCACTTCTTCACGTCACTATTGTGTAAGCATATTGTGTGGCTACATCAAAGTTGCCAATTCGCTGTCAAGTCATTCCTCGAATAGAACGTCTCCTACTCAAGGTATTATATGTATATATGTGTGTATATGTAATTAATAAGATCGTCTTCATAAAAATTTGTCTAGCGAAAAGTGAGATCCACAACAACACAGGTGATTTGTATAATCGTACATAATATTTTTTATTATCTATTTATAACAGGATAAATACATTTCTTTGTCCATATCGGAGTACTTACACTTATATAATACTCAGGATTAATCACCGTATTTTTATGTTTTTTTCGAAACATATATAGCTAACCCAGAAATAAAAAAAAAACCTGTGGCTCACTCTGTATTTTTTATCCACAATAGACTCCGTACACTAGGTTGTGATCTTTTGACGTGTCGAGATATGTATAAGGTCGTTGAGGTTAAAGTGAAAGTTTTCGGAGACAAATATTTGCGATAAAGTGCAGTTGTGCGTTGTGGATAGATATTGGGTATCACTTAGACGTGTCTAATATTTTGTATATTTTTGTACAGACGATGGCGACGATGATGCCGTGACACGCCGGCTTTAAATGTAAGTCATATGATAATTAAAAATTAAAAATTTGATAACAGTTGTCGATATCGGCCATATTTAATAGAACATTTGTCAAAAAATATATAAATACTTAAAACATATAGAAATCATTGTACGGGAGAATATGTTACTTGAAATATGTATTAAACATAGATAAGCAACAAAACCACACAGTATTTAGAAATCATTAATTTTAATTTTTAATTTTTTTATAAATTTAACATAAATTCTCATAATAAGTTGACATATACGTTCGTATGGAGTCACATCAGCTTGTCGCGAGTAATATACAGTTTAGTACTTATATATAATATTATAGTCACATACAATTTATTTTAGCGAATAAATTATATTACATACTTATTATTGTTAAAACTTAAGAGTGTAAACATTGGAATAACACAAGGACGAAACTCTATTGAACTGAGTTGTCTGAGTTGACTAGGAATGCTTACAAATTTAGGGTTATAATATTCTGCATGTACGAGTGGAAGTATGTACATGCGTTGACACTTGACCCCTGTCGAGGAGGAAAATCGTACGACAAAAGAAAGCCAATTAAATTTAATTAATGATGAATATTTATCGAGTTAGTACCAACATATTATACAATGCAGATGACATTGCAGAATAACAGTACATTCGTGTTATTTTTCTTTTGTCTCAACACTAGCGAGCAATCATTTATGTGTTTTGAGAAATTGTTTTCGTGGAATTTTCGTGATTAAGGGAAAAAACATCATCTCTTCATTTTCATTTCCCGTCACGGAGAAAAAAAAATAATAAGGTTTGTCGATCCGTTTTTCTTTTCCTCCGACTGCGTAACAACACATAACGGTGACACAACATTGAGATATTATATGTATAGTTGATAGCTATATACAGTTGCTCTGGGTGAAAAATAAACGTTTTTTACTTACTATTTTACATTATTATCATTGCTATATCTATATCAGCTATATGTATAGTAATATAGTTTCACCAATGACGTACGATGATGTTCTCTAAAATGCGGAAATTTATGAAATAAAAAGACGACGGCCGCCGAGTGGAAGCGAATTTTTTATTTAAAACATGAGAATTGTATAAGCGAGATAAATGGACGTCCAACCGTAAATACGTAATGTACGCGAAAATCACCTGAACGAGTAGATGTAAATATTTGACAAGATTTAACATGAAACATGTGTATATTGTGTAGGTACCGTAAACTAGATAACAGTATAAATAGTATAATGTAACACAGTAAAATATCCAAAACAAAACAAACTTAATAACAAATAAAAATTTCATAAATAAACGTTAGCTTAGCTAATAGCTTGTACAATATGGAATTTAATTTAATATTGTAATGCAAATTTGTATAGAACCAAAAATGTATTCAAAAACATTTTTTTTTAAATTTATAAATATTAATTACGTTTTTTGATTCTGAGTATAGAGTCAGAAATGTATTAATTTAAACCTGATCGTTTTGTTTTTAAATTTCACCTATTTCGTAAACATTTTTTTTTTTTTGGTAAGTACCTAGTAAAGTATCTTTATTCTTTAACAAAGAATATTTATAGATCCAAATGTAATTTTGTAGGTTCTGAAGACTGCTCATTAGGTAGGTACTCCTCGTTTTTTCAACATAGATTCTCTAAGATTAAAATATTCTTTGACAATCACAAAAACCTTTTGAAGAAATTTCATTAAATATGGTTTTATCATCTAGCTTTACTCTGTATCGTTTTTAATGCAAATTTTTAGTACTAATATAAAATACAAAATTAATACCACAACACACCATATTAAATCTTGCGTCAAAATCGGCAAAACCCCAAAGTGATCATAATCAGTTTCTAACACCTGCAGACTATATTGTATTTCTTATATATTTTTTTAAGGTAAAAATGTAAAATATGATACATAATTAATAATTATATGCTACACCTACAATTATTACCATAATAATTACAACAATATTAATTATTAACAGAAATGTAGGTAAGTATACATATATATTATATTATACAATATTTATGTTGTATTGAATTTTTTTATTTTATGTTATGTTATTTGATAGCCACTTAAAAATAATATTTCCTATTATCTCGTGAACGCATTCACAACTCTAGGACCTTTATTTTAAGGATATCCAAAGATATAATGTTCTAAATTTAGATTCATTGAATTCCTTTTAATAGGAAATCCTTCTACATGAGATATCGTATCATAATATGATTGAGTCTCTCAATAGTCATTAGTCATTAGGTATAATAGTCATTATCTATTGTAAACGGCGCACGGCGTAATGCTATGAATGTTAATTATTTGTTCTCGGCGTCTTTGATGGGCAACATATTATGTACATCACGATAATAAATCGTTAAAGCGTGTCCTGAAGCCATAGGACGGACTAAACTTCGTTCAGCCCGTTGAAATATAACAATACATTTATATACGCGCATACACGCTAAAATGATTCGAGGTTGGCATGGTCGTTATACGCATGCGGTCCGTTTGCGAAAAAACAGACTCTTACCACTATACCGGTTATTATACCGAACTCATCGCAAACGAAAACGACTGTAGCAATTCGTAGCAGACGGAAATCGCGTTAATATATTGGGGGGACGGCAAACTGGGCAAAGTATTTACCTTAACTGTGACGGAGGGAGCTGATGGTTATTATTATCATCATCATTGCAGTCAAGGTTGGGCGTCGAAAAGCTTTTGAATATTATAAGTTGTTAGGACCTATAGCTATATTTTTTCCATATTTTTATTTCAACTTGTTTGTAAGTAGGTATAGTCACTTTATAATTTTGTTAAATTGTTATCGAACCATTTTAACAAACCAACTTAAAGAGTTATTTTTTATAGTTTTCCCCACAATATATTAGGTATACGTTAGCTTATCCTGAATTCCTGACTATAGCCAATAATTGAATAATACAAATTTGGTATACTGCAACAAGTGTCTTATCGTGTCAATACATTTTTTTTCATTTAAATCTTTTTAGTATAATGTTTAAAATTTAAATAGATATTATCGTATAAAACATTCATTGAAGTTTTAAATAATTTTCGGTCCTGGTACCTACCTGAATTCAAAGTGAAAATAACCAAATTTTCTATGCATTACTTGAAAATTTATAATATTGCCAATTTTTATATGAATAATTTATGTAAATATTTTAAAATGTGTACTATTAGCTATATTTAGCTTCCATTAAGTATTCAAATAGTTTAATCATATGCGTATTTTAAACTTTTAAAGTATAGGTAAATCAATAGGTGGGTAGATCGGTAGATGAGTATTGAGTATGTATAGTAGGCGAGTTGATATATTATTATGTAGGTTTGAAAACAAACATTGATATAGTGACTATATATACACATACCTTTAATATGTGAATTTTTTCGTACAAACTTAACAATTCCAGTGTAAATTATACTGTTTTATCATTACAATTATACTTTATTTTCTTCAAAAGAATATAATTCTTGTAATTTTCCATAAATTTAAAAATTTTGAAAAATATATTTCCGTAGGTAATCACGTATATAGGCAGGTATTTAGAGGGCGCCATCAATAACATTTCCGTTTCTCCGGTAATGCTTCCTTATAAGTTATGACTAGTGGGCCAAAAAGTAAGCACGTTTGCTCGTCACCACTGCATTGTGATGAAAGTTTAAGGTGCTAGTTATTTAGATTAATATTGAGCCTCGATTAAATTGGGAAGTGATTGTGAATGAAAATCGCATTTTTTACATCACAATAATTAATTAACAATACCTATTTTCAAAACACATTAAAACTTAAACAGCAAAGGGATATTTAACAAGATAGAACTTATTTGACTTTAGTCTTTTAACTACTTATGTAGAATAAAAAGTCTATAACTTGCCTATATAGCCTTGAATAGTTGAACGTATATAGTAGCGCGTATACACGTTTTATTACATATAAATTATAATATGCAGACAGAGGCACAGTTTCACGCGGATCACATCCAAATATACGCAGACCTTGATATGTATGCTCAGCGAAAACGAACATTGACGGCGCACTGTTTAACCTTGCGGTGACCGAAAATCGAAAATTGATTCAAAGCATCAGCACCGTTTATAAAATTATTATGTACGTAGTACTACGTACCATATTATACTCATCGCCCGTAGGTCAGGCCCGGAGTGCACCTATTACGCACAGGCACAGCACTAGCTCAGCTGTGGTTAGCGGTTATCCGCCGTGTACCTATATATTAAACATTTATTACCATGATGTGCATATTATAATATATTATTATAGATTCATAAACGATCGACATAATTTGCGTTTCGCTACCAACGCGTCTATCCTGTGCAGTATCATAATTCTAGACGTAAACGTGCTTTGTATTATTATTATATATATATCATAACGGAAAGCGAAAAGAGTGAAACCGCGATGTCGGAATATGTCTCGGGTGCGAGAAATCCGTTCAATATTTCGCCATATAATAATAATCTTATACCCACACGACTACACACCGAGCACTATTATACGCAGCCTACACACACGTGTGCAGTTGTATATAATACAAATATCATGTACATAAGTGTGTATATAAATATACTGTAAATATGTTTCATTAATAGCGGTATTCGTCTCGTGCGATCGAATTGACAGCTAATACGGTACCTTTATAAATTATAAGGCTATTTACCTACCTTATGTATATATTAATAATATCATGTCTTCTACAGCTCTACGTTCTACCTTACGTCACACTGTCGAAAATTGTTTTATGCCACAGCATATTTTATGCCTCGTACCGCCAATGATTTATCTTAATATAATTTTTATTTATTGTGTGTTGAAGAGGGTTGATGAGGCCTAGATTTAGACCTACCGTACCTGTATTAGGCAGTGAAAAATGTGATGCCACCATTTACTATTCCTCTGTGGAAATATTTTTTGAATGTTTGATTTGTATTTAAACATGGGGTTTATTTTATTTTAAATATATTTATCATAAATATAACAAATAGAATATTGAGTGTTCCATCCAACTGATGAATGATAATGGTGATATCACTGATACTCCATCACGTCAATAGTCCTGCAACTTCATGGTTGAGAGTTCGCTGTAGAATATATATAGGACATAAATTGATATATAAACTATAGCTGGTGTTAATCAGTGCAATTTATGTGCAGTGAATAACGATGATAAATAAAAACCCTATATAGAACGGTTGGTGATATGTTTTACTCTTTAGATTTTGTCGGTACATCTATTATATGCGAAATAATTCATCGGTTGCCAAAGGTCCCGTTCATGAGTTGTAAAAATAGCAATTTTTTTGTTTAAAATGTTTTTTTACGTATAAAAACCAACGTTAGAAATGCTTGTTTAGCTTAAAATATGTTTTCGTTTACAAATGGTTTAAACTACTTATAAACAGCTTAATATTTCCATACTTAAACCAAAATACAATAATAAAGAAACATTTAATATT
This sequence comes from Diuraphis noxia, assembly GCF_037042655.1. Taxonomy (NCBI): domain Eukaryota; kingdom Metazoa; phylum Arthropoda; class Insecta; order Hemiptera; family Aphididae; genus Diuraphis; species Diuraphis noxia. The sequence continues at coordinate 55,190,374 of NW_028301712.1, forward strand.
CTTATCAATTCATATGAATAATCTCTAACGAAACCGTTACAAGTTACATAGATAATTAATATAGAACAAAATATTATGTTCTCTTTTGTAATCTTAAATAAAACGTTTCAAATGTTTATGTATAAACGTTTGAAACAAATTCATTTGTATAAAACACTTTGCAACCATGTCTCTGGTCACAACAGAGATTAGCTAACGGCTGGTGTAGGAGGAGGGACCGAGTTTCACCGAAAATATTATTGTTAGTTATTGGTGTTACTATAACTTAATATCTGTCCGGCAAACGACACAATTTCAATGGGCCTGCAAGTCTACCAATTATTAAAAATATTTTTAAAGCATAACAAAATTACTATATACAGAATAACGATAATACAGCGCGATAACTATACTTTATAACGCAACACAATTCTCCGATGTAACGTTCGATTTCGAATTTATATTCTACGTATACGTTATTTTTCATTATTGTTATTGATTACGAAAAAATGATGTGCTTTCCGAACGCGTCAAAAACAATAGTTCCACGTAGATTTTCGTCAATTATCATAAATAATAACAATATAATATTGTCGTACATCATAGAACGGCGTTCGAAATAATAGCACGGGCGTACCGAATTATGTTGTCCAAGGACAAACATTATTATTCTACATGATTGTGTTGCTTCGTGTTGATAACGACATTATTTGTTTTCTTACACCTTCATCTGCCTATATATAATATCTAAGTTATATAGGTATAGCTCTATACAGCGCAATTTGATGAAAATATACAATTTTATCTTTTAATAATACAGTATTATACATATAGAATATTTTAGGAACGTATTTTGAGAAATTATTTTGAAATTTAGATACATAGGTGTTTGAATTTTATACCGTTAAGGCGTTAAATTTACGTCCCGTGGAGATACAAACTTTTATGTTTTTCAAATGAAAACCATTCTTTTTTATAGACTTATAGTAAATTGCTATGGAGATTATTTTTTGGAGTTTTCATGAATCTAAATTTGTACGAATAGCTTCAAATGTTTAAAATACATGTACCATAGTCCATAGTCCCAACGCTAAAGCCTTAAAGTCCTTAATAATGGTTTTTGACAAAATATAAAACAGATGCAATACCTAGCCTAGCGTAGTATATTACTTATTATAATCATAAAATGTCAATAGGTAGATTAATATTAATTAACTATAATTTAGTTTTCAAATCATTATTAGCTCTTATTATATCTTACAAAATTTACTATAGTGAACTATCATTATATCATCCTTAGTAAATTAAGTTTAATAACTCTAGAAATACTCATTTGAATTTTGATTTAGAAACATCGATATTTTAAACAAATAAAATCTTCATTTATCAATTTACAGTAAAAAGTGTAATTCTGTTTTGAAAATAAAGAGCTTATTATTTATATCATACAGCAGTACAGTACACTATTAATTTTGTACACAAAATTACCAAAAATCTATAGAATAAAAATTACCTATATCTACTTAAAAATATTGTCTCTAAATATTCCCAAATAGTTCAAAAATCGAAAAAATTGAAAAAATCCCAAACCTAATCTTGTTAATGGGTAAAAGAGTGTAGCATATTCTTAGCGAATCATCCTGATGTCATAGATAAAACAATTTCAAATCTTGGCAACCACGGTGACCATTATGCATAACAATAAAATAGGTAATTCATTGCAATATTTTTTTCATGCATCATCGATTGACGATTTTGATTTAATATTTTGATTGACTAGCATTTAAATAAAATTCAATCAACCTTACTTACCCAAAATATATTGTTTTTTGGATAACAGAATACAAATTTCAAATGTATTCATAAATAGTTTAATCAATACACTTATTTGCTCGAGCCGGTTGATCTTCTTTCATCAATTTTGGCCATCGCCCTATCATTGAAGTAAGAGTAACCCTACCAGTATAATAAATAACAATTGTTAATTAAAACGAGTCCTATTGATCATCTATCCCTTCAGATGGTTACCTACCACTATGTCAATATTAGTCAAAGACCAACAGCATAATATTATAGGGGAGTGCGGGCGTTGTATTTTTAAATATAGCTCGAGATCAATCTGCCAAATGAATCATAATTCCCACATTATGTTTTAAAACAAGCTTAACTGCATAAAATGCACTTAGACTTTAACAACGCACTAACGAAGGAAACCAGTTTCTGATATCATAATATTGTATAATTAATAATATTATTTTATTAAAAAACAAGAAATGAACAACTGATGGCATTACACTACTAGTAGAGCTTGTGGTTAGGTGACGTTTTCAGCGTCTATATGTAATTTAATGGGTACCGTTTATTATTGTTCTTTTCGATTACACTATGCTGTTGACTTCATTAAATTACTTATTCTACATATTGTTTATTAGTTCGTATTAACGAGTTTCTTCACATCACCCGTGAGAATGTCGACGATAACGTTGCAGTCGCGAGCGCAGTGCAATATAATTTATGGCTTTTTAGTTTTTTTTTTATGTTCATAAACAGTCGATGCAAACATGGGTACATTTTAAAAATACAAACGATTCGATTATTATAATTATGTATATATTTTTTGTTATATCATTCGTATAATATTATCATAGTATACGCAAGTATTTGAATTTCTCTCGTGCGCTCACACGCGGCATATTCGATGATAAAAGGTTTTTTAAATATTATATTATTTTTATGTTATATTATCTTATACATTAACCCTTGGATATAACAGTATAATGTACCTATTATATGTTTATAGCTGGAACATTTATTTATTTATTATTATAATTATACTGATGGGCCGGTGATGGTGTTAATGTTATTTTTTGGCATTTCTAGTATCGTTTATGTAGGTACGTATAATAATATGAGTATCCGTATTTGTCATTTTTATTTATTATAATCCGACGTCAACTGTATTAATATATATATATATACGCAGTAAACCGTTTTTGTAATACCACCAAATTACATACCTACTTATAGAAAAATATTATACATTTATACATATTATTATTTACGGCACACCGCGACGAATCGTACATACGAACCAAAAACATGACGCTGTCAAAGAAAATACTATTTTTCACTGCATCTGTATTCTGTACTCTGCCTCTGTATAGGTACGCAATAATTAACAATATCACGTTATAAACATACGATAATATTAATGACATGATATGCAAACCTAAAATCATTATCTTCGGACGTTCCATTGATTGCGCTGCGCACAAAAACATAGAAGATACATTATTTCCGTGATGTACTGATGTATGTCTAATGTACTATGGACTATGGTAATCAACAGACGTGAACAGTCGTAAGTACCTAAAATACCAATACAAAAAAGTGGCAATAACGTTGATGGTATGTCTATTAAATCTGAAAATAAATAACCGTCCGGAATTTTTAAAATTTCGTCGACTGAGATGGCGTAACAGAGATCGATCGTTTGCAACCATGTAATACCATCATAATATCTGTAGGTATGCCTTAGAGTTTATTTATCGATACAGTTATATATGTTAGTATTTTCGAGAAAAATTGTAATGTCATATTTATAGGTATTAGGTACAGATTACTGGAGATACTCGTACAGTGAAATACTATACGACGAAGTATGCGTGAATCAATATATTTCTTTTTACCTTGAGTATAGTATTTTATGAAATATATACTGACTTTAAATGAAAACCTATTACTATTTATGAATTATTAAATATGAAACATCAATACGAATAAGGCGTCAGATTTTCGATGAAAAATATATTTATATACACGAGCTTGTGTCTTACTGATAATATATAGTACTAGTACATATTATAACAATGATATATATTTTAATAATTTTTAGATTTTGGTTATCGCTATCGAAAGGTAGGTATAATTTATACGTTTTTCAGGAAAATCAAATAATTTCGTTAAGTCACGTATCTGCGTTATTCGTATTGTTTATTGTTTTCTTTTAAATTATAAGTTATACTGTTAAAATGAATACTATTTTTTATTAGTATTTGGACGCAATGGCACGCGGACACTTATGATTTTTATAACATTTTACAATGTTTAGTGTTATTTCAGTTAGATTATTGTTTTATTGTTGAACTATTTGAAATAGGTACTCAAAAAGTGCTTATAAAGTAAAACTATTATTATTTATTTCACAGGTTATTCTTAAATTGATAAATTTGAAATATAATATACATAACATAAACAAATTGATTGAAGTGTTTCGACTTCTTAGTTAGATGAAATATGTATTATAATTTATTGCTATTAAAAATTATTCAACTTTCTAAAACTTTTTAATGTTCAAAAATCAAAATATAAACTGTTAACTGTTAGTTTATATAATATTATTTAATATTGTTGTTTTGTTGAGTAAAATGTTTATGCGTTATAGTTTTTATTATATGCTTATAATGCATATAAAAAAATAATCAATTTTCATAAACATACATGACTTTACCAATGCTGTTCTTACTTGATAGAAAATAATAAATATTTTTACAATATTACAACTATGTATTATTATAATTCCATTTAATTATTAAAACTACTGATAAAATCATACTGAATGTATAACAAAAGTTGTTTTGTCAACAGAAAAAAAAACTAACCATAGTTTTAGGATTAATTTAAAATTATGTTTTACATTTATTTAAGTATAGCGTGTTATCAATGCTGACTATTAGCTTTGTAATGCTATGGAATAAGTTACAATTATAAACAATACGTTTGATTTTATAAACTAAACATATTTTTGAGATATTGGGATGATCAAAGTACTAAGTCATATTGTCAATTGGTGTACACAATATATGAATATGAATATATTATAATGAACCATTGAACAGGAACGATTTCAAAATTCAAAAAATTTACCGTTGAACGTAATATTATTTCATTTGTTCAGCACATTAGATGCATCGTATATACTATATGATATTATATAAATGATATAATTTATACAAACAAGAAATAGATTCAATAGATATATTAATATAATATGTTCTATGTATCATAAACTGTCGTGGCTTTTAAAAGGTTTCTTGATCTTTTTGTCATTCATTACTTAAAAATATATTGTATTCGTACAGAAACTATTTAAAAAATGAATTAGGTACTTGCTGTTTGCAATTCGCTCGTCAAACAAACAAAATAATATATTATATGTACTCACAAAGTCACAGTAAAAACTTTCCCAATATAGTTACAAAACTATAGTACCTAGATAGTAATTTATATTGTTGATGTTATTTTCGTGTGCGTTTAAGTCGATTTATTGTACATCTTGTATTGTTGACCTTCGTCGAACAAAATTATAGCGACCACCTGCAACATTTCCACTCAAATATTATTTATTATTCCGACTGTTTCGAAGAAAACACTGTGGTAATGAATTTGTTTGCCAACCGTAAGAAATCACATATTAAAAACGTCAATTTAGCTACAATTTATGATAATTGTGAGCAGTAAGAGATAACTTGTGATGTGTATTAAAAAAAAATAATAAATAATAATATTACTATTGAAAACTCGTACAACTGACTATAATAATAAATTTAGTATTATCACAGAATATCACGAAAATAATAAATAATAATATTATGCGGTATTATCGTTTCATGATTACCTACTAAGCAAACGTATAGCGTCGTGAGTGATCACACTTCAAAACATAAATGTTTGAAAAATTCAATGCAGTCAATTAGTCAATTAATTGTTAAATATTGTTAGTTCTAGATCTTTTATTTTTTGTAGATTTTTTATAAACTAAACTTCATTAATATTAAGCGTATATAGTGTCATATCAATGTGTTCCAGCCATGTCCTGACGTCTGTATCGAATTTTTATAATAGCGCAATGGTTTTTCTGAAGGTAATTTTTTTTTTACTCTTTTCATTTTTTAATGAGATAATAATACCTCAATTGGACATGGTTGACTGCGATTATCTCGTTGCTGTGAATTATTATTTATTATTTGCTCGCATTTTCGGTATAGTCTCCCGTCGTTAAAATAATCCAAACGTTCACCATGTTCTGGTGACCCAAATTCTTCGGGAAAAGTCCATTAGTGATCAAATCATCGTACCATATGCGTTTTGAAAATTTGGAAAAGAAAAAAATGTACATTAATTATCATTGTTTAGAAAAAGCACTAAAGTCGTTGTTACCGGATTACCGATCCGTGAAAAACCGGACCGTTGTACATTATTCACACACACATAATATATATATCTATGTAATAAATGCTATTGTACTGATCTCACATTTTTTTTATTGTTATAATTCATTCCGAGAAAATTATATTTGACCTATTAATGACCGAAAAATGTAAAAGTATATAATTTATGTCCAATGACAATGGACCTAAGACAGGACTCCATCAGAGCAGCACCTATAGAGCAGCATAAAGCCTAAAAGATAACATAATTCACCTAACATTTACTCTTTGGTGTCTATAAAAGTATAAATGATACTAGATAGTTGGGGAATTATGTGTTTCTTTTCCTTCAAAATATTAATAAATTAAACGAATTTGTTAATGTAATTTAGATCGGATTCATAATGAAATAAAAAGTATTTATTTAATTTAATTAAGATTATGTTCAATACTAAGTTAAACATTTTTATTTTATTTATATTTATCCATCAATGCCCTGTCATCATTATGAAAATAAATTAAAAGTTATATTTTTAAATTTTATGGAGAAAATATAGTTGCATGTTACTGCAATGAACTTTATACATTTGAATTAAAAACTAAATTGTAAACGATTCGTATCATGCATGCATTATATCATTATTATTATTATACAACAATTAATATTCGAGTATCAATACATTTTTTATTTTATTATTTTATACCCTTCGGTAAATTTAAAGTGGTAAATATAAATAACAATAATTCTATACAACCATAAAAATTTGTTTTCTTGATTACTAATAAGCTAATCGTGTAACTAAATAATTATGCAGGTACGCAATTACTTTGAATGAGGTCCCTGTAAATGAACGGTTTTCAATGTGTATTCAATATTTATGACTATGGTTGAACTCTAGTTCATACATTTTGCATGTGTACTTATAAATATTTGCCATACATAGGTGAGTGACATTCATTGGCAATATAAGCCCCACATTTAAAATGTATAAATTAGAAATCTTTACACTATTTTTTAACATGAACAAATTTACTAAATTACAGATTTCTAATATGTTCTAATATTTTCCTGAACAATTTGATGCTTTCATTTTTAAACGATCGGACATTATGCGCTTCAAAGTAAGGTAGTATACTGAAGTATATAGTTTTTTTTTCTTACTACTTAGTACCTATACTTGATATTATTCGGTTATCAATATATACATTTTTTTTTTTTGAATGTCAAATATGTTCCAGTCAATTAGTTCGTTTTATAGGGCGTCTCGAAATGAACTTGACCTCTGTGTTTTTGTTAAGTGTGACATTAGATACTGCCAATTAGTTCAAATAAGAAACGATATAATAATACATTGTGAGAAATTTTAATTTCTTGTCCATTACACCCTACTTCTACAATTTTCGCACTGCTGCATGTATTGACTTTTAAAATAACTTTGTTATCTAATATCAGTAAGTACATAAGTGCATTCTCTAACAGATTTTCTCTCATTGGTTACGATCACATAATTCTGAATAATTAGTATATAATATTGTGATCATAATATATTAATATGTTACTAATATAAAACGACGTAGAATATAATAATTTATGAATTGAAAAATGGTTATACATTTCGTACCTTTTTAGGAAAACCATTACATTAAAAAAGTAAAAAAATCATCTCAAAACTCGATGCGTATATGAGTAGAAGTTGAGTGTTCAGACAATATTTAATGTCACATCGCTGCAGTTAGTAGTTACACGTCCGACGAAAAAGAAAATAATATAATATCGTTGTATAAAATGTAAAACCACGCATATATTTTAATGGGCGAGTACAAGGTACAAATGTTATATGAATACTATTCATATTACATTTATATATATATATACATATATGTCCACTGCACATCTTATAAAAATGTTTCAAAACACACATACTCGTACACAATATCTATTTAAGTTGAAGGCCATTATATTTCTTATAATAATTACAATAGAGGCGAAAAAACTGCATTCAGTATTTTCGATTTGCAACGATTCGTTTCGCCACACATTTTAATGCATATTAATAATAATAATAATAATGATAATAATATAAATTGTTATCGTGCGCACTGCACTTTGGTATGACGTACGGATTGTAATTTATAACACATGTATGATATTTTTATTGTACAATAATATGGTGTTTGTATGTTATCCGTCCGATCGCGATGTCCTCGTGCCCCGACATTTCGTATTTCAGTATATGTATTGTTTTTCGGCGTACCTAGATAGTCGTCGAATTTTGTAAACTTCGCCACCATCGTCGGCTATATTATTATAATGTGCTTCACCGGGATCGCCGCCGCACATAATAATACGCGTTATAATAATAATAGTAATAATACAGTGTGCGTAACTCGTAAGCGTACCCGCGTATTATATTTTAATATTATATATTATCGTATAATATAGGTATGATCGAATGTCCCTGTCACTGGTCACAAGGTCTCGAACCGAAATGATATTACGTCAACTTCGAGCCCGCAATGGATCGTCGCGATCGACTAGCAGCAGCTCGAGGCGTTCTCAAACTGTTGCTGCCTGTTATTGCTGGTGCCACAGTGAGTTTCGAATTTTACCGGTGCTCGTAAGGATTTCGGAAAAAAAATTACGTATACGTAACTTACGAGTACGTACTCAATAGCTACGACTCGGTTGTAACGGACACGTAGATGGTCGACTACAATAAATTATAATTGTCATAATAATAATAACGCATAGGCACCTGGACGTCAATCTGCAGTAATGCACATATATGTATACGCTGCACAAAGCACATATTACTATGATTCTATAATATATATATATATATATATATATATATATATATATATATATATGTATGTATGTATATACAGACATACAGTGAAAGTAATGAAATATTCAGGTCACATCGACTACACCGGTCATCCCCCATCCTCTCGTCTTTAGGTCGGTCCGATCGCATGACGATTATCGTTTTAAATGTAATAATACATGTATATGTATAATATACGATTATATTATAGCTATTTATTAATTATTCGAGGCTATGAGTTCAATATACTTATACTTATAGTACCTATATGGAAAGAATTACGTCCGATAAATATTTGTTTAGTTCTCTGTATTATAATAGGTACTTATATATACTTGGCATGCTCTCAAACCAAATGATATTTAGCATATTTTATGATTTTTGAGTTAGTAATTACAACTGCATATACTTTCTTAAAATATTCTGATCTATGATTTTTTTTATACCTACTTTAATAGTTCATTTACCAGCAAGATTTACACGTCATATTCTATCATTTGTCGTAAAAGTCGTATTTTAAGAATTTTCGTTGAATTCAGAATTCAAATTAATTTATATACACTTTAAAAAAATATCTTCAATTGTTTTAAATAATTTCTTAGTTGCGTATAAAATCAATATAGGATTGTGTTTTTAAATTTTAAATTTCATGTTTTTCCGTATTTTGTTATTTTTGGTTAGATTAATTGTTGCTGTTTTTAACAGTGTTTTAATACATTAAGTTTATAGCTCTGATATTAATACTATTATTATTATTATTATTATTAGATATAAATTCACGCATTTAGCTTCGATTATCGGTATATTATACGCACCGTTATATACATATTTTAAAATTCCTCGCGCGCACTCGTCTTTATATTAATTTATGTGCATATTATTATTATATTACGGTGATAACATATTATATGCATGTTTATGTTATGATATTATTTATATTGGAGAACTTTTACTCTTGTCCGTCGCAGTTGCGACGTAAACGGGTGCCAACGGGTCTCGTCCTGGACTCGTTATAACTATAATATTATACATACATAAATAAACTGTCTTGACCGATAAACCGCGGCGACTACTTTCTTCACATGGCGTATATTATCATAATTATTTTTTATTAACCCGATCGGATAATTTGCTTTCGATATTGCCAAAAATTCCAACCACGCACAGTAGTGAAAGTATATATATTTTAAATGTACAAACACGTGACCGTGAAAAGCGCAAGTGCTCTGATGGCAACGCCGGCGCCCACAAGACTCGTGCCAACAGATTATTATTGTTATTACCAGTTCGTTATGTTATACTTCTTTTTTTCTGATTCGCATATGTTATGAGTAATGAGTATAGGTGAGTTTAATATGATTACAATGTATTCGATAAAATGTGCGAGTCCTAGTTGCGATCGACCACGTGATTTTTTTTTACTATACATTACATTTTATAGTTCACTGTAAAATGTCATTTGGAGTAAAATCATGGAGTAACGAGAATTTTGAATAATATTTTTAAATTATTCAATTGAATATGGTCTAATGAAGTCTGAGATCAGTCAATGAATCGATAAGTCTTGTCCATCATAATTAAGTAGAAATATATCAAAAATCTCACAATTTAATTTTCGAGGGTTAAACAGCAATTATTTATAAAATATTTAAACGATCCAATATAATATTCCATGTGTGATAAACTATCAAAAAATCAAACAGTTATTTATAAAATAAAATAGTTGATATGTTCATACCTACTTACATATACATATATATATTTCACTATTGTTTTGTATGTATACTTTATTAATTTATTACCCATTTTAATTCATGGCGGTGTACCTATACTGGTATATAATATTATAAAAATTAACTTATCTACAAAAAAATAAATTTTAAGGTCAGGCAATGATATAGCCTGGAACTACCTGTAGTGAAGTGTATTTATTTATAGCCATTTCTAGCGAAAACAAATAAATCATCAAATTTAAGTGATATCTATAAATAGCTGTCATCACTAAGGTTCAATATATTCATAGGCGCAACCAGATCTCTAAAATGTGGGGCGCTACATCTTTGAATGCATCACAGAGCCGTGGGGGGCGAAGCCCCCCCACCCCATACACAGAGATCATCATTAATCGATACATCGATACTTTAAAACACATATTAAGACATTTTACAAAAATAAAAAAAAATGAACAACATTTATAATACTATTTTTTTACTATAATATTAATAACATATTGATACATTTTAATTTCATAATCTTGTTAAATAAATAATAATTTATACATTTTAAATCAGCATAATTTTTTTGGGTTTCATGCAATATTTATTCAAAATATTTTCGGTGTTTATCTGATTGAATAAATTTTTTTCAATATTCAACAAAGGTAAATAACGAATTATATTATACGACCAAATAGTTAAACATTTTTTCAGGAAATTTTCCATCATTTAAAAGCATAAAATTCATAGTATTCCACTAAAATAATAATAGTTGGATATAAGCAACAGGGGGTGCTAAAGACCTTTTTGCACCCCCCTAGTTGCGCCACTGAATATATTATGTAAGTCAATTAATAGTTAAGCCCAGTTAGGCTGGTCATTTTAATTGCTGCGAGTGAATCTCCAAGGCAGCTTATAATCGTTTGCAACATCTGTGCCGTCATCTATTAATTATGTACATACAGGTATATAGCCCATATATAGGTGCTCGTAGATAAACTATTAAAAAAACGTGTTACAACTGTTAGTGTTACATTACACATGAGTACAAGCAGTATACAACTTATAAGTAGAAGTGTATGATGAATTGGCGTTTTCAATATTTTTTGCACTAAGTAAAGTTGAACGACAATTTTAACTGCAACAGTTTAATATGATCAATATCCCATGACGTTCAATGTTCATCAGCTAGATTGTAGTGGATTATCGTCGCAGATAATTTATCTTTATAAATTATACGATGGTGTGCGTTAACGAACCTTCAAAGTTACATAGTGTATTAATTATCAGACATAAATAGTAAAATGTCATCATGTGGTAGACTAGGTCATAGAGGAGTGATAAAAAATAAATGATATTATTCGGTATACAAATTAAAAAATCCCATGAGTGACAACGGCGATGGTCATCGTGTATAATAACATAGGTAATATATAACAACAATTGTATGTTTTGATCAAGCAACATTTCAGCACATCGCTCATCGTGATGTAACATCACAATCTTTACGGGTAGGCAATTTTTTTTTTAATTGAAATTTGCAACGTACCTATATAGTTGAATAGCACGATTTTAAAATAGACATTATGGTGTGGGAATTTGGTATTATGTGCGTGCAGGCATAGCGATTAACAGATCTCGTACGTTGGAGCCTATATAAGTAAATGTTTTCCGTCTGTTCGTGGTTTTCATTTTCAGTCGACGCTCTGTCATATTATTATCGTACGATGTATATTACATATTGTATTGGATTGGGTATTTACATTTTTTAATTTTACTGCTGTTGCGTATATTATGTATAGCACACTGAGACTACAAGACTCGTCTTGTGTTGCACTTGGGTTAGGTCGTATAGATTACATTTTCGCATTATTTTTCACATGGACGTCCTACACAGAAGCGATTACTTAACGAATGTTTGGATGAGAGTTCAGCAACGAGAATAACACTTACAAGACGTATAGTAATACTATAGTTATAAAATATATTATAAGTTTACCTTATATACTTACTGAAGGGCGCAGGATACTTTGAAATTTAAATTTTTGAATTCTTAGTAGGTACATATAGGTGCTTCAGGTGCTTGTGATGCTGTTAGCTATTGGCTATTTCACACTATTCGAAATTATTGTATCGTTGACTAGTTATGGCCGCCCAAAACAGGTTTTGTCCTATTTTAACTTGGTCACTCTATATAGTGACATATAGTGGCTTTTGTGTGTATTATTTCAAATTAATTTTCATTATTCATTATAATTTATATAGTGGATACCTACCAAATAACGCCTTATTGTAAGTTACAATTATGTATCATTGAATACAATAATTGCATAATATTATTGAACACATTTTTTATAGTGTCTTATTTAATTGCGAGGTTCTCTCGATAGTAGGTTTCGAAAGAACCTAGGTGGTTAGTGTGCTGTATTATTGTAGAATAATACAGCACACCAACCTCCTTGGTTTTTTTTAAACATATAAATTAATAATATAATAAATAACGACTAATCATTCAATATCCAACAATCCAACCATTAGACTACCCTCAATATGTTATGTATATTGCTAAAGCATCACATCATCATGGACCATATACAAGATATAACTACCATTGCACGTAGGTACCATTACTCGGTACATTATTTTTATATTGTTATAAGGTTTTTCATAGGTATATAATATGATTTGCAGTTTTAATCTTGAGTTTATAATCATTAGATTTACCACCACTCGTTTGTAAAAGAAAACCATTTACCGTTTATATATATATATATATATATATATATATATATATATATATATATATATATATATATATATGTACACATGTATAGTACTTTATTATAAATTATTAAACAAACATTATTAGGTACAATACAGATCCAAAATTCCAGCCACCTCTTTCCACACCACTAACTACTACTACGCAGTGTCCATTTAATAATATATTATGTTCCATTTACAATAAACAGCTGTGTGTGTGTGAGTGTGTGTGCCATGCATAGTGACGGATGGAGATAAAAAATATGTGCGTGCATCATATTGTTGCCCGTCCACTTTCGGATACGACATTCCGTCTGTTATAACGCTATATTATAGTGTTATCCGCGCCACAGCTGCTTTTAAGTTAAGATTTTATTATTTGTTAGTGGTCGATTTCGTTCTCTAACGCAGCCGTTGCTGCTGTGTACCCGTTTTGAAAAGCCTTCTCACCGGGACCAGTCCATTTTTCATTCATACCGTGAATCAAATGAACGTACTTCTGTTAAGTTACACCATTACTAAATTATTGAGTTTACTCAAATCAAAACTGCAAAAATGTACATCGATAGATTGAGCTGGTGTTGCTTGAATTTCCCATGTATAAAAACTAACAAAATACATAGGTACCAGATATTACAGACCATACGCGTATAATAGATAAGGAAGTTCAGTTTTCAATTAAAAAAAAAATAACATACAAATATTCTTGAATACTTTGTTTGTAATTATTTTTATTTCCAAAACCTAATCACCCACATTTTTGTTATAGCCGTTATATGAACATATAATCACGCACAATTTTTTGAAGACTTTCAAAGTTCAATACATCACGTGATCCAAAAAGGTATGCTACACGTGCAGTTTACGAGAATCGTGTATTCTTATATATGTAACAAACTCGAAGGGGAGGGAAGCTTAAAAGGAAGATATTGGTTTTTCTATTTGATTTTGATATTTATGTTGTATAATTTGGAAATATCAGGGATCTGTGTAAACACTCTGTAGGTGTGAATTAAAACAGTGTTTTCGAATCAAAAATTGTCTGTAGTAAATTACAGCAAAATTAATTGTTTTCAAATATACGACCGTCATATTTTCAGACCATATTTTTTTTTAGCTTTCTAAAAGGTATCATACAAATTGTAAAATCCGCGGACATGCAAATTGATTGATCAACATTTTTTCTTCAAAAATTGAAAGTCCGTGACTTAGCAGTGTGACTTATATTGTCTTCATTCGATCATCGTTCAGCAACCGATGATATGTGCCTATTTCGACGTTCAGTCCAAATTGCTACGTTACCATAATAAGATACTCATATAAATCATTACTCGGTACTCACAACTATACAGGGTGATTCTTTTATCAAACAACACTCATTATTTAAAAAAGTATTGACTTTTTTCAAAATATTTTTTACATGGTTTCAAGTTGTTAAAAAACCAATGTTTTTATTAAAAAATTATATTTTTAAATATTTTTTATTCTTACAATTTTTTAAGTTTTTTACTTTTTTGAACGACAACATAGAGTTTTAATTTCATATTCCAAACCAGAATATTTTTCTTAGTATTTTGATACGTAAAAATCGAATTTTGGACGAGTAGTTTATGAGTTATAAGTATTTAAAGTTTAGAGAAGTGGAGTAGTGGACAAACATTTTGAGGGGGAACCCCGTACCATTCCACTCTGCCTATCTAAACTTTAAATACTTATAACTCATAAACTACTCGTCCAAAATTCGATTTTTACGCATAAAAATACTTAGAAAAATATTCTGGTAAAAAAGTAAAAAAATTAAAAATGATAAGGATAAAAAATATTTAAAAATATAATTTTTAATAAAAACGTTTGTTTTTTAACAAATTGAAACTATATATAAAAAAATATTTTGAAAAAATTCAATATTTTTTTAAATAATGAGTGTTGTTTGATAAAATAATCACTCTGTATAGCAGCAGTTATATGGTGGTTAAAGGTCGCAATATATTATGGTCATCAGCCACTCAGGTCATACGCTGTAGAATATAATACTATACACGGAGATATCAAATTAACGCCGAGAGAAAGTCCATAAAGTAAAAAAAAAATTCCCCGGGATGTGTACGTCTACTGTTTCCGATTGTTGTTTTTTCACTGTCTGCCGGAAAATTCATAACAAATTATTTTAATTCAGCGGGTAATCGACAACGTCGTATAGAGATAATATATGTGTGTTTACATTTAACCGGAATAACTTCACGTTACCCACATACAATGTGAAATTTATTGAAACAAACGGGCATTTAATCGTCGGTGTAGACTCCATGTAAAAACTAATTAATTAGGCTGCAGGTGCGGATATATTTATAAGTATATATACTATATACCTACTTACATACATAATGAGCATAATATATAACACTCAACAATCAACATCACTGTGGGATGAGAATAATGTACAATTATCAAAATGCACATTTTATATATTTTATTATAACCGTCAACCACTAGATTATTATTTGACCCGAAAACATGGAAACAAAGAAGAAATTGAAATTTGTTGTCGGATCGAACTTTGAGTGTGTTCATAAAATATATTTCCAATATGTTATACAACAAAACTGAGTTCACGAACTCGGGATCATAATAAAACGGTTGTAATTAGTATTTTGTGTAAGTATATTATATGACACGTTAGACTAATGAGTAATGACACCTAGTCAGTAGGTCAAATGGTGATGAATGAATGATGATATTATTATTATTATATCGCCAGACGAGGTTTAAAATTATTGAGCAGCTTATTGGAATAGTCGGGACTACAGAGACTAGAGAGTATATAGAAACCTGAGAGTAGATGATGTATAATACTGTATAATGTGACTAAACAGGTGATATGAGCTTAAAAAATAAGTTATAATAATGAAGACTAATCTAATATTGTTATCCGTGCGCCGTACAGGTAGGTTATATTAGGTTATATGAACAATGAACATATTATTATGTACGATTTACCAAAATCAAATTGCTTGTCATTAAAAATTAGAAATATTTTAAAAAAATCTAAACATAACTGTGTGTTTGTTAAAAAAAACTTAATGTTTATAAGTGGATGATGATAACATTTATTTTACGGAAAAACCATAGTTGAAATATACAAGGTTATTGCATATATACCCCTTCTCTACCAAATATTTGATGATAATAACAAAAATGGCAGCGTAAAGGGAGCCAACCATAATCGAGTATATATGCGCGGTAATTTTGAACATTATATAGCGTATTTTCCAATTTCTATGATAAGAAAAATTGATATAATTGTAATTTGTGATATCCCTTTACGCAGCCATTTTGTATCTGATGATAACAATTTTTGTCGATATGCAATAACCTTGTATATTTCAACCATGGGAAAAACTAGACCAACAACAACTAACATGATTATAACGAGTCATAGTGGTTGAACTGGCCAATACTATTTATATAAAACACGTATATTAATTATTATTAATAGGTCCACTGCAGCCGATCAAAGGATTATCAAACATCCATTTTAGTTCTATGGGCAGAATAATAATGTAGGTAACATTATGCATTAAACCCCTAACTTGAGCTACCAACCTCAAAACTAAAAAAATATTTCATATCTAATTAAAACTTTATAGTTAAATATATTTTCTTCGCTCAAAAATTTCACTAATTTATAATATAATTTTATATAGAAATAACTTAATAATGGGGACATTATAACTATGGTATTCCAAATTGAGGCGACCTTAAAATAAACAAATAATTTAAAAAAAAAATTCTCAATTCAAATTCAATTAAATTGAAGTAGTGTTACTGGACGGGTCGACCGGGTCGGGTCAGGTTAGGCTTTTGTATTCCTACATTTATTATTATTTTGATTATGCAGGTTGTAAATATTCATTTTTCTTAATACAAAAAAAGGTATCAAACAGATTTCATAATCTACTGCGTTATTTGGTTGTGACAGAAGTCATTACAACCTTGGGATATACCAAATGGGCTTAGTTAGGGCGACAAGTATGTCATGTTAATATCTTAAGACATGTTTAAGTGAAAATATCACGAATACAGACATTTTAAGGTAGGGTAAAATAATTATTAATAATCATTTTTGTGTATGAACACCAGGATGTAATTTTATTTTGTCATACTTTGATCATTATATTATCTTAAGAGTACGTAACAGTGGTATTTGTTGTCTCCGTCTTACCAGTGCGTAATATAGCAAATTTACGCTCAGCAGAACATTTGTAGCTCCTTTAGTTAAAAAATTACAGTGAATCGACCTATTATGAAACTTGATGGTAAGAACATTATCTGTGTTTGTACGTTGGTTTTTTTACGATAATTCAATTTTTAAGTGAGTTATGAGCATTTTTTATGTACTGTATATTATATGCTCATAACTCACTTAAAAATTGAATTATCGTAAAAAACCAACTTACAAACACAGATAATGTTCTTACCATCAAGTTTCATAATAGGTCGATTCACTGTAATTTTTAAACTAAAGGAGCTACAAGTGTTCTGCTGAGCGTAAATGTGCTATATTACGCACTGGTAAGGCGGAGACAACAATTTCCACTGTTACGTACTCTTAATACAAACTTGTAAAGGTCTTATACGTATAATACTATATTATGTCAAATATACGCAGTGACGCACCTATAAATACATATAATTTACAACTATTTTGTTAGATTGTTTTGGTATAAACTTCTTTCAACAACTTTAAAATACAAAATTCAGTTTTAGAAACAAACCAAAATCCCGAGGTAACCTTAACTCTTTCATAATTAGCCTATCTAACCCATCATCTCATAGTCTCAAATTATTCAAACTAAAAACTACCAACCGAGATAAGAACTGTTATCCTTTATAAATTACCTCAAGTCGCATTTTAAGAATTGGCGGATATTAAATACAAATATAGATTGTAAATATTAAAAAATAAATACTTTCTTCGTATAGAAAATGTAAGCGTATGATGGCGTCGGTTGAGAGTACATACAAATATACGATTCAGAATTGTTTAATATGACCCATATTTTTTCTCAAACTTTTAGTTTCACTTGTATTCTCCATTCCTATACGCACCATCAAAATTATAGTTATTAGTAATTACTAATTACCTACCTACTGGCTGGTTATTAAAAATGTATATTGCTTTCATAGTTTCATATATTATTAAACATCTATAGATATTATGCGCCATAGATATTTTGATTTTGCACAGCTTAAAAACACTAAATATGAAACAAAGTCGCGAGGTAATGAACTGATATAACTAAAAGTTAAAATTGTCATTTAGTGTACTTAAGATGTTCAAGCAGTCATTCTTTATAGGTTTTAAGGTTTGTATTAATAATTTATTGGTGCTTACTGAAATATGATGGTTTTAATAATATAATTCATATATAGAGAGATCCGCCCAATATTAAAAATTGGCTTGGCGTATCGCATATTATAGTATATGAGTATAAATCACATAATATATTTTATTTAGAAGCATATAATATACTAACCTGCGTATAATAATATGGTAAACACGTTTACGTTATTATTTTTATTGCGCACGTATTTTATCGAATCATAAAGCTTGTAGAAAGCACTAATTAAACATTATTTTATTTACAGAGTACATACGTATAAGCGCAACTTGGGTTATGAAAGGAGGGCTTAGCCCCTCCCCCCCCAAATAAATATTTTAATTGTTTCTCATAGTATTAATAAACATTTTAAAATTTAACTGTAATACTTATTTTTTCTAGAAAAATCATTTAAATTTTATAATTATTTTATAACTATTTTTTATTACTTATGATAAACATGGTAAATTGGTAGTTATAATGCCTTTGTGCCTGTATTTATTTTTAAAGATATCTACGATCAATATGAAAAATAAGGAAACAGACGAAAATAAATAGTTTATCAGTTTATGACATGAAATAAAAACTAAATCATATTGTAAATACAAATACTATCATATGTACGGAGTACTAGGTCTAAGTATAATACAGCCAATTCAAGAATGTTGTTGCTAAATGATAAATTGTATTAATATATTAAGTAGTGTTATGGATATTTAAACCCTATTTGCAGTGGACAGTGGTAATCAATTGAATTTATTCTGGCTTTGAAATGCTATAGAAGTCATAAAAAACATTCATTAATTGATATCATTTATCTATAAATTTTTAAGAAACAAAAAATATTGAATTCTTATAGAGTCAAATAGACTCTTTCATCAACAGGTTAAATTAGCCATTATAGGTATTGGGTATTAGGTATATAGGTAAACTAATAGTCTATTATGATAAACAGTATAGGATTGTAATATAAATAAAATAATATATAAATGTTTAGTATGTGCTTACTACCTACCTTATATTTTTATTATTTTTATTATATTTTTCAAGAAATCAAATTTAATTTAAAATAAACAAATAAGTATCACAATCGATAGTCTCTGCCACAACTTTTAGTTTAATTATATAATAATAGCATATGTTAACGGTAAATGGCGTCATATTTTTAAGTTTTTACTATTATGACCATTAATATGCTAAAGTTTAACGTAAGTATTTTTACTTAAAAGTTAGTTTTTTTAGTATCATTATTAAAGTATCAATTCACTATGCTATTTCTTTTTAAGTATTTTGGCAATAGTTATGTACCTACCTATATAGGACGCAAGTTAAGTTTTTTACCATTATAATTTATATTAGTCCAGTTTTTACAGTATCGTTTAATACTGGAACCTAATTTAGTAGGTAGCATACTATTGACCAAATATTTTAAATGTGGTATTGTGGTAAAACTCATATTTTTCATTTTATATTTTATTATTAATAGCAGGACGTTATACTCGCATGTGTTGTCTCTGTCTTACAAGTCCTTAATAGCACATTTCTTGCTCAGCACATTACGTTGAGCTCCTTTAGTTAAAAAATTAAAGTTTCATTAATCAATTGATTTTTTATAAAATTCTAAGGTAAGAATATTATTTAGACGATTTTTCAATTTTGCAGTGAGTTATAAGACGTATTTTAAGATGTACAAAAATATTACAATCTTACAATACTTACGAGTATAAAGTTAACTAGCTTCAAAATTAAAATTTAGTATAGAGTTCATGAGGTCATCTAATTAATAACCTTTCCTGTACATTTTATGAGAGGCGAATTCACTCAAGTTTTTAAATTAACGCTGCTAAACTAGATCTGCTGAGTGTAAAATTTGTTATATGTAGCGCATTTGTAAAACGGAGCCAACACATGCAGGTATAACGTCTTCTTAACATTATAGGTCTCACTTACTTAAACACATCCTTGAAATTTGTTACTATGTTATGATAATTTTAAAATCACAATTTTTCAATTATATATTTGATATATTTTAACAATGACTTGTCAACGTATAACCATCTAGTTGAACAGTTTGACAGCCGGATCCTTTTTGACATACTTATTTAATCAACAAACATCCAAAACGGAACGGATTAAGAACGTTTGTACAATTGTTAAAAATTTCGTCTGAAACACTCCTGCTACAGGTAATCTAGACACCTGACTTCGTTCCTGGATTGAAATATTATTATTTACAATAATTTAATTTATAATGCACGTTTGCACTTTTAGCCTGTTAAAATAATTACATTTTTTATGCAACTGTACCTTTATCACGTAACATGATGAATATTCCATCTTCTGATATGGAACAACCGCGTATTGAACGATATGTTTGATAACACATCCAAGGTATAACGTCATAAAATTCTAGATGAACACTTCAGTGACAACTGATGACAAAAGTATACCATATTATTTACATTACATTATTGAGTACTATCAAATGCTAGTTATTGTGTATAGTATATTTATATAAATATAATAATATAATATTCTAATTTATAGTTCATTTACACCGATCAAACACAAATCTTGTTGGTCGTCATCATGCATCAAAAGGGCACGACACACAGTGCAACGTAATTATTTTTAAATACTCTGCTCATTAATACGACCGTTTGTAGTAAATTATATCTATTTATGGTAACGCGTATTAAATGTTTTATTTTTCATTGAAATAAACACCTTAAAACAATAATAATAACTTATGAAAAACCAATGTATATTTTACTTAGTTGGTATAAATTATATATTTATATTTATTATTTATTAATTATATGACATTTGCTGGTTTCGCTGAATCGAATTATGTTGACTTTCGGTGGCGCAAACTGTCTTTAAATTATTATTGCACTAATTGCGAAAGCGGGCAAAACGTATTTACATTTTACACGTCTCCCGTACGTATTGCCTACAGCGCATATTAATAATAATGATAATAATAATAATAATAATAAAATAATAGTTTGAAAAACGTCACCTAAGCTACTCCGTCGATATTAATTTATGTATAAAAGTAGGTACGTACCTATATAAACACGCGACGATATCGCAAAGAGTGATGAAAGTAAAATCTCCAGCCTACAGACGGAATTCACCGACGCGATTTTCTTGGGAAAGAAATAAAAAATTTTACCCGAACGGTTATTAATATAATATCTTTTCTCTAACTTTTTTATGATTATTCCTAAAGCACTAATTTATGTTCTTAGTTTTTTGACACAGTCGTCAAATTTTACACCATATACCTACAATTGTAAGTTCATATTTATAATGTATAAGAGAAGTTGTTCTTTCTTTCACCTATAATCGGTGCATAATACAAGACGTGAAAATGATTTGATTCATTGTCTTTTGGTAGATTGTAAAATAATAATCCATTAGATGCTTGAAATATCCGCTAGTTTTTATTATTTCACTCACCTAGGACCTAGGTAGTTTGAATTATGCACATTTGTAAACATATTGTTTATCTAGGTACCTATGTATTAAATATGTACGGTTGTTTTTGTGCTCTTCATTTGTAATTGTGCCTGGCTTGCTTAAAACTATATAAAATAAAAATAAAAATATATATAGTTGTATTTATTCATTTTTTTTTTTTTAGAAAATTTGCAAATTATAGGTATTAATGTTGTTATATGTATACACATAACACATATTATGTACCAGGTACTATTAGTATTAGATATATTATCAATATAATATAATATATTCAATAATAGACTTCAAAAATCTTTAGTCATTGATTTCTTTTATATACAATGTTGGACCACATAAAGTTTTAAAGAAAAACTTCTCATTCTCATACAACAATCATACCATACTTTATACAAGTTAACCGAGCGCCTTTCGTCATCATCGTTTCATGAAATGTCATGATTTATCAATAATTCAACACCACTATATTATTATTAAACGAGTACGTCGTTTTCAGTATCGTTATTGTTAGGATTTTTTTTAAAATTAAATTTATGGTTACGGTATTTTGTTTTTCTTGTCCAATTATTTTTTTTTCTTCATACAGACGGCATGTATTGCAGTTGTGTCTCGCAATAGATTGAGCGTACGATGTAATTCGGCAATCACTCGTAGTATGTAGTTACACTTTAATATATAAATTATGTGAACCTGCACAGCAGCGCATATCCCCGAACCAGTTTGTCCGATGTCATTTGTATACACGCCATCAGCTGCATAGGCCGGTTTTTAGAGTGCAGAAAGAAATAACGAAATTTCGAACATTATTCACCTGGTTAAATTGATCAACGACCTCAATAATTATATCGTTTTTTATGTATATGCGTCCAACGACCGTATTTATACTGCATTCGCATCACTGATGGCATTTCTTCGGAACTGTACATATATAATGTTCATCAGGTAATAGGTATATAATATTATACATATGTATACATATTTAAATTTTGAATACATTATACAACAACTGTTGAAGTATATAGCGATCGTGTATGGTAATATTATAACTTAAGAGTTAGGATTTTGCAGCTCTATAAAAATCTAAAGAAACCAATTTAAGATGTACTAATTTTGTTTTAATCTTTGAATTTTGATGCATATATAAAAGCATGGTTTATGAAAACTTCTGTAAGCCGCAGTTATATTAAAAAATTCTAGATTATAAAATATTTCAATGTAAGTATTTCAATAATAAATAAATGCCAAAAGTGAATATTAAAAATTTGGTATTGTAGAGATATTGAATCAATTATTACAAACCGATTGTCACCTTATATGATATAAAAATGTATACTTATTGGTTGAACAAATATTTAAAATAAGAACATATTTTGTAAGACAATATTAAAATGAAAAAATAACTTATAATTTATATGAAAGAGTCAAAAAGGCTTCTTAAAACACAGAAGTATTCAGGATGCATATTGACCAAACATGATGCTTATTTCTATTTTTCTTTTAATCATTAATTTAAATTCTGATTATTAGAATTTTTAAATATACTCAAGGACATTTTTTTTTACTTCTTAAGGAGTGTCGCGTGGTGATACACACTTCTGTTTTTCATATGCGGAGCACACTTTTTTTACTTTAAATTATTTAGTAGATAATTTAAAAAAAATGTTGATGTATGTAAAATTCAAAAGGTTAGTTTCGCTATAAGACGCAGATGATCATAAAATCTGAACTCTAAATTGCTAATTATTGACTCTTTATCATTATAATTTATAATTTAACAGCTGAGTTAAAAACGTTGACGGACACTATAAGTACAGAAGTGTCAGATTATAGTTAAAGGTTAAAATAATATGAGTTGGTTGCTGACTTTGCTGTATAATATTATGTTACACGAATAATAATCACGTGATTTTTTTTAAATTGTTTGACAACGCATGAATCTAAAAAATATTTAGGTACTTTATTTACATGCGCTTATACGTTGTATCGCGACCACTAGAGGGAAATATAATGTAACCATTATAGTAACACGCTAATATCTGCAGAAGGTATTCAGTAATTTATCTTTGGGTTTTCAATTGAAAACGTCATTTTTACATTTCATTTCAATTAGATATAATAGTTGTACATTTAAAACATAAAATGTTAAAATAATAAATTAAGTTTTATCACATTTCAAGAATACCTAAAGAGCAACAAAGCTACCTTGAACCAAACATTCTTTTTTTAGAATTTAATTTTTAGTGTAGGTACATTTCACACAAGATTTTGATATTGTTTGAACTCATAAGCAGGTTCTCCAAGTTCAACGAATTATAAGTTTAAAACCTATACTAATTCAAGGTTAAGTGTTTAAAAAAAAATTGTGAATTATTTAAATACACAGTGTAAGAAGGTCGTCATATACTATTATATTTCAGTGGTAGGTATGAATACAATTTCACACCAAAGCAATTTTACATTTAATGCGCATGTAATTGAATAATTGTACAGAATTTGTATTCTAAATGATTATTCATGAGTCATGAACTCGATTAACTTTAAAAGTTTAAAATAGTGGAAATAACTTTTTATTAAAATGAGTAAATATAACAAATAAGGTATTTTAAATTATATTTAATGAATTATTACATGAAGTATTCTTTCAACTATTTTAATTGTCTAAAAATGTATGCACATCATGTTTATTTTAGTTTCTTTTATCAATATTGAATATATCTAATAATTTGTGTCTTTTAAAGTAATAAATTAAATCTCTATATTATAAGAAAATTTTAATGCATTAAAATATAATTACCCTACGATTAAAATGTATTAGGATTAGCAACATTTTTTTTTTAACAAATGTAACTGTAAATTTTATTTTTGGCCTTCAGGGTTAAAACGATCTTCGACCCTGACTACCCTTTAAATAAAGATGTATTACAAATAGTAAAGGTATAAAATAATATACAATTAGAGTTAACACCTAATATGATACTTCATAGCAACGAATACAACGATTAAATTATAATATAATTTAATATTTAGAAGAATTCAGTTAAAACTTTTAACTTAAAGGGTATATACTATTAAAGGACACTCGTGGTTATTTTTTAAGTGATGTCAAGACAATGAGGTTATAATATTTTGTTTTTTTTTCACTTTAAAACAATTTTGGATTGGACTTAAGAATCTTATTTATACCTATTTTCCTTAATTGGAAATTGGATACCTAATAAGTAGATGATCAGTGGTGAATGGTGTTTTAATATACATTTTATAGAAGACATGTCAATATTGGAAATTTCTTATTGTTATTGAAAACAGTTAAAAAATTTTTTGAACATTTGAAATTTAAGAAATATTATATTATATATCTTTATATTTTTAAGTGCCCATTTACAGTTTTTACGAAAGTATTGTTATAACTTGAAAACAAAAAATCACAAGATTTTTAGAATCAAAAACTTAAAGAATTGATTGAATATTTTTACAGACATCAAAGTTATTGAGACGAGTGCTGCGTAAGTAATCAACAGATGCATAAAATATGACAGTCAGATAATGCGACCGTATCAATACGAATAATGCAATGTCTTGTCAATATTATATCTACCTATATATATAATCTTGCGTATTTTGTTACATGTATTATTTTGCAGGACACATGTTTTTTAACGGATCTCACTATTATAAATAGCCTTTTTCATCTTCGCTAGTCTTCTTGAATTAATATAATAATACATATAGAGTGAAAGTACCTTCATCAATTCATCATATATATATAGACATCCAAAGAAATCAGGCTTTTTATCACTATGCCTCCAGGAAATATTCAATTATCTATCATTGACTGCGGAACTATACATCTAACATCACTTATTGGGAATAGCTTTTTCATCAATATGTATCCTCATCTTTTACGTGATATGTAGTTAAATTTAAATTACTATTCAAACACTAGTTACTACGTTTCTGATGTGAAATCGGACGAGCATTTTAATTTTTTATTATGATAATTTCATTATTCACATTATTTCCCAAAAAATCAAACAAAACCACAAAAAGAAGTTTCAAGAATAGAATTATTATTGTTTCTAAAATCTAACGATTACAGCTAATGCTTTGAAATTTAATGCAGTTGTCTATCCAGCGTGCAAATTGTTTATATCCATTGTTTATGATGTATATATATATATTACAAACTGATGATGTGATATCTTCTGAAAAAGTGAAAACTAATACTTGGATTTATTAGATATACATATATTATAAGTTATAACACACCACGACAGGATTACATATGAGAGAAGTAATGATATTATGTTGCCATAGAGAATTATTTTTATTTGATTATTTCTATACGCACGGAGTTAAGATTATTTTTACACAACAACCAACAAGGGTCATCTTGAAATTAGGGTAAGCTACCTATCACGTTTAATCATATTGGTTTTGCAAAACTTATCTCAGTCGATATTCATAATAGCTTTATAAGTTTTCAATATCAATAATCGTAAGGATTTTTTTTTTACTTTTGCATCATTTAAATTATTTATATTGAATACGTTGTGTGTTACGTAACTGTTAGGTAAAACTATTGTCGAAAAACATAGAAAATAAATAATTACGACTGAAAAAAACAATTGCACGTATTAGTTCAGGTAGATACCACGAAATGTGGAATGTGTGTGATAAAAGTACTTTTTTTTAGCAATCGACGGTAAAAAATAATAGTTACATAATTTTCAATTTATTTACACACACAATAGTTCAGTAATAGTTGTATATGCGTCTTTATTTCATACAACTTGTTAGATTTTATGTATTTATTTAATGGTTTAAACTTTAAAGCATACAACATTAATTTAATGATTAAATACAATTGAATTTAATCGATGGTACAAAAAACATATAGGTATGTATCTATTTGAAGTTATTCACCCAAAAGTCATTTGTTAGCAAAAATTATAAAAATATTTGTATATCTGTATAAATTGATAATCGGTAATGTTGGTAATTTTTATTTATAAATTATAACAGGTAATTGGAATGTTATATAATTTTAAGCCTATGTTTTAGTTTTATGTTTTATAATTAATGCCGCATTTGTTAACTTGCAAAATATGCAAATGTTTTTATCTCCGACAAATAATACGCATTATTAAGTATTATATAGTTTCGTTATTTCAATCTCATAATATTATGACTACATAACGCTTTTCAAAAAGTTATTTTTTAATTTTTCTGAAAAATGAACCTTCGTACGTAAGTATTAAGTTTTAATATATATATATATTTTTTTCAATATATTGTTTATGTCTTTCAGTTCAACATTAAACTCATTCGTACGTTGTTACCTATACTCATATGATAAAATGATATGAATAACACAGTAAATGACCGCATACAAGATATGGTTTCGATGTTTTATATTATCATGTTCTCTTGTTTCGATTTCGATTTTTAACGATCCTCGGAGATGAGTGATGTAATATTATACAGTATACAGTGAAACTGTATACGCTGTAATATAGTGTACCTTTATTGCAATATATTGGCGTACATTTTCTTTGTACCTAAACTGATTCTTGAATTACAATATACGCAGTAAATTACTGGGACGAAAATGCATTTATTTATATCTAATCAATATACCATAATACCTATGTGGTTATAAAACAATCGTCCCTGAAAAGGTAGCGCATATAAGCTCTCAAAATGTTAGCTCCGATATTTTTTTGCACGTCATTATACGAATATACTTATGTATATAATATATACATATTTTATATTCTAACCTGTCCTGACAAACTGACCGACTGATCAACGTTTAGACCTTATAAGCAATGATATCTATAATAGAGACTAGACATTTTGACAGGACCTTCGCAGGTATTAGTGCAATAAGAAAAGATTTTTTGAAATTCACATTTTAAAGAGGTGCAAGGATTTTGAGACTCACGATGGATATCTAAGATTTTTTGAATATATAAACTTTTGTCATTGGTTCTATAGTTTATAACTTATTTTTCCAATCCTTATTTGTTTTTTTAAAATCTTTTTTGGTTGCTGCTGGTTGCTATTGGTTACATGTTCTAAATTACTGTTATAATTGGTAGAAATATGGCATATACATTTTTTAATGGAATATATATTAATTATCAAAAAACAAATATTTGGCACACGCAACGCCGAGCGGGACACCTAATGTAATCATAACTAGTAATCCGGATTTATATTCTATTTAAATGTTTGAAATATGTTGTTTGTATGCTCGGAAAAAAATTATAAAATATTATCAATATTCTTAAAAAAAAAAAAAATGATATTGAAAATATTTAATCATTTATTATTTTGATAAATTAAATAGATATGCGATTCATAAACATTAGAGAAAAAAAATTATATTATATAATGTTTTGATGAAATCTAAATTAATATATTGTATCAAATTATCAAAGGTAAAGTCAGTACTCCGAAAGTTTAGTTAGTACGGTGGTCTGTGATTATTGTCGAATATAATATACTGAACGTCGTTCAGTGAACCATCTCCAATTGGCATCCCGATTCCCGATCATATTATTGTATTTAAATTATCAAAATTAATAGATATGATGTGACGTCGTGTAGCTTAGTTTATTTTATTCCATTATTTTTATTCTTATTATTGGTAGAAAAATGGGCACACAAATATAATATATTTATTTATGAATCATGACATACCACAAATGTATTTATCACAGAAAATTACCAGTTGGTGACTAAAAATTAAAATTTAGCTAAAAAAAATCTTTCTCTGTTACGAGCATTAACTAATAAAACGAAAATATGCTAAAATATTCTGAAATATTCTTTAAGAACTAAACATATACTAATATGCAAAAAATAACTTTTTATGATAGATTTTATAGATAATGAAACGCAAAACACTTATTGCTTTCATCAAACGCATACGCTTGTTAAAAATAATACTTTTTGCATAAAAATCCGAGCTCTTATCATAAATCTAAATAATTAATCATAATCATGTATCATGACGACTTATTCTATGCTATTTTTATATTTCATATGATATAGCTAAGGTGGCCATCGGGCCATTAAATTATTTCATTGCACATATAATATGTATAATAAATTTAATATAATTACTAACTAATAAGGATTGAGAATCACTGCGAATGCTTGAGTGATGGCACTGCACGGTAAACACCATTGTGTAATATTATAAAAGGTATAGTTTATGTTTCTATAATATTTTTCAAAAAATACAACACTAATAAAATACATATTATTATATCCTTAAGGTAAAATAAAAAATATAACACAATTCATAGGTATATCGTTGCGATGAATCATCGTCGTCACTCGTCAGAAATACCTTTAGCCATAAATATTACGACCGCATATCGTGACAACATTATTGAGTATATAAGCCCCAAAAAACAATGCTGCCTTTCAACTTGCCGATGCTTGACGCGGCGCACTCTCAAACTCAAACAATAATAATATAATATGTATAAATTGTTTTTCATGGCTCTGTGCATTCATACGTCTGTAGGTAATGGGTGAGTATACAAAGGAAGATATCGTAATATATATATACATATGTATATGCTAATAGTTTAATACTTGTCAATTTTACTACTGCACAGCGGAGCATTGCTGAAATACCGAGTGATATTTACTCTTGTTCACCTATTTTGTTTAGTGATTATAGTATAACATAATTTTTGGTACGTCTTAGACTGTGGGTTAGTCTTAATGTTAAGATACTTGAATAAAATCTTGTTTGAAATCACTCAAAATTAAATAATTTGGGATTAAAAAATAAAAGTTTGATAGACCTTTAGTAATATCCCGTGATCTATAGATTTTAGAGGGTTGAAGTTGTTACAACACAACGCTCAAATATTGGTACAATAAATATGTTTCCTTGTACATTTTCAGAAAACCTATTAGGTACCATTACCTAGAGGAAATTTAAGACTGTAAAATGTAAATATAAAATGTTTATACAATTTTTTGATAGCCCATCGGCCATCAAACTTATAATATGATATATTATTATCATATTGTAAGAAAAATTAAGTTTGTTTAGCCAAAACAAACGCTCTGCCTATTCAAAAATAATCAAAACGTCGTAATTATGACCCGAATATCATCATAATAAATTATTATTAATAACATATTATGCAGGTATGGCTGCAGTGTGAGCGTACGAAAAATACTATAAATAATATGCTCGTATAGTCGATAATCGTATGTATGCATATATGTAATATATTATTATTTTTGTTTCATTTAGAGTCGAGTGGCTCTAAATAATGAATAAATGCATGTATATATTGCGTATACCTCCAACATGTCGTGCGCGTGATAAACGCGGTTAAACTTTACTCGTGTGAGCTTTGGCCTCAAGAATCAAGAACCACTGCGTGATGTCATCCACGAACGTACATACAATATAGCTGAATCTATTGTATGTATATATTAATATTGCAGTGTATTATAATATTCATAAAAATAATATAACAATATTATGTAGGTACCTACCTAACGTTCGTTTTGATAGAACGTGACCGGAGATAACCAAATTCGTGTAGATAATAGATATATGTGTGCGGGCACAAAAAAAAAAAGAGAACCGAATGTAAACATAATGTGAAAAAATAATTTAAAATAGGTCCACGCGAGCCGTATAACAACAATAGAGAGGCCAACGATGTCAGTTCTGCATACAGCATACATACAGACAAAAATCATACATTGCGGGCAGTTTATGACTGGGGCCATGTCACCCTATTGTTCGGCGTATAATTTCCATTATTTCGTTAAACATAATATTAATAATAATATCATAGGTATGGTCGTTTTTTATATTATATAACTGTACAATATATTTTAATATATACCTCATATAATAGTAAAATACTTATATATATATATACAGATATAATTATAATATTATATTCTGTACTTCTATAGTTCTATATACAGCGAAATCATGATATTATATTACAACGACAATAGCAATTCTTTAATCAATCAATTGTTATATGCATTATATGTAAGGCAATTATGTTACAACTTAAAATACGTTGAATACCACATTTTTCCTAGGACATTTTTTATTTTATGACAATGATTATTTTTTTGTGCCCTGTTTTTAACTTAATATTCTTCAGCAACACCAACATTTTTTTAAAACGTAATGTAATCAATATCGAGAACAATTTAATAATTTTTTCAAAAATAATGGCTACCATACTACTATAGTATCAATTTAGAAGTATATCTGTATATCAGCAATAATACAACGCTTATATAGTAATATAGTATTAACAATCGTACATATTGTTGACCAGCCCGTATGCCCCACCGCCACCATCCTTTCATAGATTATACTTAATATAGTTTAATGGTTCACGCCACTTTCATTGTCTATCACAGAAAATAATAAAGACCACGAATTGTTTTTTTTCTCATGGTCCATATCGAATTTGTGGTACGAAATATAACTGAAAAATCCCATTCCATCAGAATTACAGCTTATCCTGGTAGACGTAATCCAATTGAGCCAATCGAGATTTTTAGTCCACAGGAACACCAACAACAATTTGTATAATCAGATTTTGTTAATGCTTCCATGCTTGTAGAATATCAGTTATACATAAGGTACCTTACCTGTACCGAACCAGTTAATCATACCTAGTAGTGCTAGTACGAATCGGGTCTTTCCGATTTTCAGCTAAATATCTAATGGATTGGTGAATGCTCAAATCACTATAATATAGCCTTAGGAGTTAACAGCGCTGCAGCAAATATTTTTGAATTGGTTTAACGAATTACATCGATTTAACATCATGAGTAAAAATAGAGATTTCAAAAACCAAACAGACCTTTTCTGGCTTTTTGTCTCTAAGAACTATAATAAATTTAAAACAGGTTTTTTAGGTTTTGTTTGAAAAAGGTTTATTTCCATCGACAACTGTTTATAATAATATCTCTATACCTAATACGCAGTAGGATTTTCGCTGGATACTATTTCTACCGAGTAGTGAGTCCATGAGTAGCTATTGAATCCTTCGAGGCATCGAATCTTAAATTTAATAATATATATATAAATTATATCATACCTACTACCAACAGTTTTGAATTTTTCATCAAAAATACTTGAAATCGACTTTCTTACATTTTTATATTATCCTCTGAATTCCTAAAAAGTAAAAAAATGTCATATTCGAAAAATCAAAAATGTGGGAATACTATTTCAAGTAGACTAGACAAAAAATTCAATTCTGATTTCAAAATTTTTATTACTTCACTATATATCTGCAATATGTACATTTGGCAAAGAACAAGGCTAAAATCCTATATCACCCGTGTGCTTATAGACAAAGACAAAAAATTACGCCATCGAATTACGAATACCTTTAAAATCAGAATCGATATGTAGATATTATAAATAGAAACCATCGGAATGGATATGCGACCATATAATGTATGAGGAATTGTAGGTCATGGGGACGTTTTAAATATGATCCATAATTATTTTGTAAAATTACAGTAGGTTCTCGACCACTATATCCACATCACGAGTAGAATGAATACGTTAGATATTCTAGAAATTAAGTATGTACGTTACGTGTCTTAATGGGAAACTTTTTAAGTTTTTCGATTGAACGATGTAAAATAGTCTGAACATATCAGTAAATAATAATTGTAAGGAATACATACAAATTTAAGAGTTTAGTCCTGGTCGATATAATATAGGAGGTCAACCGTTGTCCATTAACCACAATTAACTTTGATGGGCAGATCCAAGTCCGTCATGCCTTAGCAGTTTTTATAATTCAAATGGAAATCACTGAGCGTTTCTATATAATAGATAATAGCTATTAATTGAACTAACGACACATTTTCATCAGATTTTAAGTGCTTTCTTTGCAAACCTTCGTCATTGTCTGATCGATTATCGTTAAGACATATCTTTATTATTAGCTTCCGTTTTAAATAAAATAACATTTGTGAGTGCTTCATTATCAATTTTAGAGTTATATATATTATTTTTCTATGTAAGAAACTAGTAACTACCTACTAATCTTTTAAATACTCTTTAATCAATATTATTTTTTTTTAACATACACGAAATAAGTGATACAATAATATATAGTTATTAATTACTAATTACTAATGAAGTCATCAATGGCGTAGACGGTGATTTTCATTGAGGATGGGATATTTAATATCAAATATATAATAAAAATCATCGGACGTCCTCCATATCCCCCCCAGAAATCTACAGAAATTTGTTTTAAGTTATGTGTTTAATATGTGATTATGATAGATGCTACAGTGTATGTTTCCTATTATTATTATTAGTTGAAACTTTTTTTCTTGACAAAATGTACCAAAAAATTGCCCAGTATATACCTTTATTCGATAGGGTATTCTCAAATTTCATATAGATAAATATCAATATCTTTAATTCATCTTATTGGTAACGTATGTCACTGTGATCTATATTTGACCAGAAATAAAATGAAATGTATCATTGTACAATCTTATAATAAATTTATGTTCTTATTCTGGTATGGTGCGTTTCGATTTTTTAAAATCAAAATTTTGAATTTAGAAAATAAGTTTAGAAAATTATAATTTAATATTTTGTACATATTTATTGTTTTTACCCGAAAACATGTAGATACACATTGCTATACATTTAAATGATATTGGTTGGAACTTGGAACGTTTGGATAACTGTCTTGTTGTAAATAATTATTTTCAGTAGAATCTATTATTTCAATAGGTTTTCTCATTGGCGTACTTACCGTAGAGAGTAGAGAACAAGTATAGTATTATGACTTGTAACATATTATTTTAATACGACGTAACACTACGCATTTGTTTTGGTGTCGGAAGTATAATATTATCTTGACACTTGTGTTGAAGGCGGCGGCGGTGGAAGCCTAAATGTGACTGTTTTGTAGTATTCTATTATTATTCTTTTAAAGATATTCTATTTTAAATTAATATCATTGCATTTGTTGTTGTCGTCGTGGCCGTACCTATATTATCATATTATGGCCATCGCGGACAGACTTAAGTGCCGCGCGCGAACAGCTCACGCCTCCACCGGGCGCGAGCACACATGCGTTAATTCGTGAATAGAAAGTAAGACACGTACGATATAATTTACTCGCCATTTCGACGACTGATCGACGGTGACGATCATAATAAAAGATTTTATAGAAGACACGCTATAAACATATAAAATATGTAAAAAGCATTCATGTAAAATAATACATTAATATGAGTGACTGCAGCTCTGTCGTAGATACGCAAGTTCGAAGACAGCAAATATAGGGATGTCACGAGATCGACGTGGAATTGTATATAATATATTGAGTTTATTTCATTTTATCGTGTACGAGTATGATATTATTGTATATTATAACGGCATAATATTACTGTGTCCTCGAACCAGCCATCAGTCATGATACGCAAATATATCGATTCGATTTGATCAAATATATTACTATATATTAGTCGAAAACGTTGCACCTATTATATATATAGTGGTCTGAATTATTACTC
Source organism: Diuraphis noxia (assembly GCF_037042655.1). Taxonomy (NCBI): domain Eukaryota; kingdom Metazoa; phylum Arthropoda; class Insecta; order Hemiptera; family Aphididae; genus Diuraphis; species Diuraphis noxia. The sequence goes on from NW_028301712.1 coordinate 55,225,311, forward strand.
ACCCTTATTCAGAAAAATATATAAGATTTTATCATATATAGTTTCGCAGATCTCTGCAGTAGTTTTATTCACTTGATCTCAAGCATTAGTGCGAATACCAAATTAAGCGACTTAAATGCTAAATATTTTTGTTATTTTTGGGTTTATTTTAAAATCTTTATTATTTTAAATGAGCCCATCTGTCGACAAAAACATTACAATAATAATATTTTGTAATATCTCTTCACTAGCAATTATGTGTAGGTACTTTTAACACCAGATGCCACAAACAACAATAAAAAAATTAATTGTACAATTGTACCACTTTCTAGAAGCTATATCATCATTATTATATTATAAAATAATTCTGGTTGCTATAAAGTCTTTTGAAGTTTTATACTTTTGATGAAACACAAACATTGTTTTATTAATTTAATAGAAATTCCATACTAGTTTTTATAATGCACTCTTTTAATCAATAAATATAAAGATTCTCTACAATTGTTAATTATTCCTGAATTAAATTAAATTTTTATTTTAAATCATCAGCTAATATACTTTATTGTTTATAATTCGTTTTTATGTAACTTAAATATTTTTTTCGTCAAATATCATTAAAAAAATATGTATATTTAACGAGTCTATTAAGGATATAAAATTAATCGACAATAATGTCTGCACAGATAAGCTTAGAGATAAATTTGAATTGAATAATTTTACAATGAGATGATATGTTCGTAAACATAATAATATATGCATACATATAAATTCACGTTCATCAAAGTGAATTAGAAATGTACAAATTACAAATAAGAAGATAATTAAAACGATCTTGTATAATAGATATTTCACTCTCATCGTAAACTCTTATCATATATTTAATTTAAATCTCAATATATTCGTTTTCCCGGATACTATTTCCAGATTTCAGGTGATCCTATTACTTACCATAATAAATCATGCATTCATACCGACATCGTTAGTTTTGATTTATACAAATCAAAATCAAATCTGGGGATGTTTATCTAAAACTACTAGAAATCGTAGTCTATTATATCTCATTAGTTATTACTCGTTACAAATAAATACTCAAACATTTTTTCACAAACCTTCATCATATTATACTGACTATGGCACGTCAATCTTCAACCAAATATTTTAGAATTCTTTAATTACATTCGTCACAAAAAAATTATTATTTATAAGCTATTATATCACTGTGTTTGTACAAATACTTAAATAAAATTAATATTTAGATAAATTATCTGAATCCTATGGAATTGTTTGGTTTTAGAATAAATTTAATATTACCTATATCCAAAATTTATATTCTTTTACAAAATTTAGTTATCTATTTAAATAGTGGACTGTTTTCATACATTTTCCTCAAAAAAATGTTCTGGAAAAATATTGGAGACCAATATATAAAATGTATTAATTCGCTGTCTATATTTTTATAACAGTATTTTTAGTGAAGTATTTTAGAACCCGTTGTTTAGATTATCCACAAATATCATGATTCATGAATGCATTACATTATTAGTTTTTAATCTATAAAGATTATAGGAAGATAAGACATAATACTATATACACTATATAGTTATAAATTATTATGAATTACATAAAATTGTAGTTGCAAAAATATAATATTTACAATAATTAATAATAATAGTAATAATAACAGTGTACATACATAATAAAACATATAGGTACAGACGTACATTAAATTTGTTAATACCAATGTACATATATTTTAACAATTTGTATGATAATATTCTATATTATAACGTAATAACTATGGAAAATGAACACATGGTTTCAACGATAGATATGTATTAAACTTTTAAATATTAAATTAAAGATTTTGGAATAAGACGTTCTGCAGTTTTTGTGTATAATATTACCTTTCTAATGTATTACTATATGACACAATAAAAGCGATTAAATGTATTACCTACATAATAATTGTAAATATGTTCTGTAATAAATCATTTACTTTTTTAAGCGTCCACTGTCCCACATTTAAATAGCTTAGAAAGTCCACATTTCTTACCAATAATGTAATATACTGCATATGATATAGAACCCCAAGCATCTCACGGGGTAAGTTGAAACCGAACATTTTATATACAATTGAACTTAGTTATGCACAGACATTTCATAAAATTTGCACTATTTAATACAAATAAATCCTACACTGAAAATGTGTCATTTTAATGATGACAAGAATTCTAAATTAATCTATCGAATTTATTTAAATATTATAAACGCTATTTACCTACACAGTTGACATAAATATTAGATATTTTTATACTTGTACATTGCTCGTTTAAAAATAAACGGCTTTAATAAAATCACACAGGTACGTGTATAAAACTTATGCAGATAAAAGCTGCGCTAGTATGAATTAAACATAAATTAAAATTAATCCTATTCTCAGCGGTAGATCGAAAATATTATGAAGTGTTAAATACCTAGTATATAATCTAGAATGGTGAAAAACTCACAACATCAAAGATTAACGGATCTGTAAGACTACAAATTTAAGAACAAAGCCACCTATATTCTATAATTTTATACAAGACGTTAAAAATATCGATAAAGTTTTAATGTTTTTCTTTTTTCAGAACGAATTTTTATTACACGCCACAATTTTTAAGTTATACCTACTCATAACGGATTCTTTTTATAATTTTATATTATAATACATTACACACTATAACAAATAACAGTGATACTAGAATACGGTAGAACGTATACACACGCGGAGGTGGAAGATTTTACAATAATTTCACGCGTGTTTCACTGTATTCAAATTATATTAAAAGTATATATATATAAGGGCAGATGGGATAGGTATAGACTGCAAAGTAGAATTTACTCATCGAAGCCTTTTCGAAACGGGTCAGTCTTCGTTGTTCAGGTCTTTCTCAACGGACGTTTGTTGTACGCGTTGTTCAGGATCTCAAAGTCCTCCACCGTCGTCGGGTCCGATGACTCGGAGGGTGGTGGCAGGTGGTGAACGTAAGGCGGCAATGGGTCGTCATATCTCTTGGACAGGATGGAAAACTCTCGGTGGGCGGCCACCAGTTTGGTTATTTTCGACGTGATCTCGTAATCGGTACACGACGAGTCCAGTGCCAGTAGGCTGATCACCGTCCGTCGAAGATCTTCGAGCTTTACGAACGGAAAGACATACACACATTTTTAAGGCCATGATAAATTATAAACAATAACGATATACACGTTTACTCGCAGACAAGTGAAACGTCGACTTACAGAACATTCTCGTCGTTTCACTTCACTCAATTGGAATTTAAGGGATGATAGGTCGTCCTGTAGCACTCGCATCGTGTGCTCGTTCAGAGTTTTGTCTTGGTTATGACAATCGGTGGTAGATTTCAACTGGTAAACAAAACGGAACGTCATTAGAAGACTTCAGATAATTCCGTTCGCTAAACATGATTTCTAATCAAAATTCGAACATACTTGTTCTTTGAGAACAGTAACTTTTCGTGAAAAACGCATCCGCAACATTTCCGATTCGACCAGGCGTTTCTCGAGATCGTCGATTTTCTTCGCTCTTTCCAACGAAGTCAACTATATAAGAACAAGTGAACATTTTAAACAAGATATAATCCTATGAAACGCAAACCATGATATGGTATTATACAGTATACTAACCTTACAGTCTCCAGCATCGGACAGTTGAAGTTTTAAGTCTCGGATCTGCGATCTACATTCGGTCAACTGTAGCTGTGCCTTGTCCAATTGCTTTTGCAACTTTTTAGCCCTACGCAGCACGTGTACAAACGGTTTAATTTTAATTATTTAACAAGATATATGTACGTGAAAGTGTATCTCGAAGTAATCTAGATCAAAAAAATTGTATTAAAATATCCAAGAATAAAAATTTAGGGATAATAAAATCAAAATATTGATCAAAAGTCCAAGTAAAAAAAAATAATATACATCATATAGTCTATATAAAAAAAATAACTCATAAGCTATTAACACTCTCCGAATCTCGAGGACTGTGCACAATTTGTTTCCAATTGGTATAAAGTTATAGGTTCCAAGTCTATATATGACTCATCTATTTAAACGTAATTTATTTATATATAATTATATATAATTAAATAAAAATAATATAATTATTAATCTTTTTTAGCAGGCTGTTTTCAATTTGTTTTTAATTTGGATATTTTTTCCCATTTAATAGGGTAGTTTTTTAACCACAGATTTTCTATCCATTAATTATTTTGAATTATTTTAAACTTGAATATTTTTTATTCAATACTATCTGGAAGATAGATTTTAATAAGCAAATTCATCGAACCCACCAAATACTATAATATATATCCTATAAATTATGAATATGTAATAAATATTATTATTATGTATTACAAATTTACAAATGTCCAATATGTTTAAAATGGTACCGTATATTAGCTTCATCTCTTTCTGTTTCCAAAAGTGTGCGTAATTTTGTATTCTCGTCCTGGACACTGATTTTTCGACGTAACAAATCAAGATGGAGATCGCGTCTTTGCAGTTGGTCCCGTAGAGTACGTACGCGTCGTTGCAGTTGATAAACTAGAGCGCTCTAAACAAAAAAATCAAAAATTTTAAAACGTCCAAATCACTTGTATGTAGTAGAAGTGTATGACATATTATAATCGAGTAATAAAGCAAAAAGGTATAATAATATAAAGTGATATAGGATAATATTTATCTTTAAAATAATAATGATAAATGTTTACGCGTACACTACAATAATAATATAAAATAAGATTTAAACAATTTCTTGAGCTTATTACCCCAATGTTACGGTGAAAAAATAAAATATTAATTATATAGGTTAGGTATATAAGATAGGTATACACAATAAGTAATATAGTAACATACGCATGTATTATGAGACGAAAAGGTTACACAATAATACAATATACATCAAAAGTACGTTACGAAAAAGTATTCAGCGATAAAGATTTTAAAACGCTGATAGCTACAAGTATTTTAATAAATATGTAAATATATGTTTACGTACGTTTCAAAGCATATTATTATTATAGTATTAAACCTAAACTTAGGTATTACTTTTACTCATCAAAGTTTTACAAATACACAATATAATCGCCAAGACTACAATAGTAAAAATGTGAACGGCAATTTAAAAATACCAAAATATAAAATACGATATATTGTTATAGAGATAAAACGATGGTTCAAATATACTTCTCTGTAAGGAAAATCGCAATATAAACGATGTCTGGATAACGACGACGACGTATAAGGATAACCGAGCAGTAACTATCACCACGGAAAAGAAAAATATCAAATGATCGGCGACGATGACGACTTAAAAGTTTAAAAAATCAATGTTCTTACCTTGTCGATGTTTTTATCGTATTCTAGTTTGGCAAGCTGTTCGGCGCGTAGCAGCAACGATTCTGTGTGTAAGTCGACTCCGACGTCTTTTGCTATCTGGTCCATGTGCAAGGCTCTTGATAGTTTGTCGAGGAATGTAACGAACTACGGCGAAACATGTTTTCAAATTTGTTCGTTCAATCAAAAACCAAAAAAAAAAAAAAAAAAAAAACCTACATTTAGTGTCTCCGTCCAATACATTCAAATCACCAGTTATCAACTTCCCCCCCTTCTTAATATATTTTAAACACATTATAATTTTAGCCATGGATTACAGGATTCAGGTTATACCTACAATTTGACTTGTATTGCACATTTGTTGAGAACACTCGCACTATAGCTATATATCAAAAAACACCTCTAGACTAGGATAGTATTTTAAAGTCTATATTTATCATCTAAGTTGAAAGTAAAAAGTTAGTATAGTATGGCTCATATGTATACAGTGACGTGACGTTATGAGAGTAATTTCAAATACGTTTGAAAAATACTATAAGATCAAATCCGTCACAAGTGGAATACCCATCTTGGTCGAATTAGATCACAGACTGAAGTACATCGATGCCGATTTTTCCTTGAATTAAAACCGAAATACACTTATACGAATATTGTGCCGTATTTTATATTTTTCATTTTTTTCCAGGCGTAGTCGGGATATAATATTTAGATACATTATTTTAACCTTATGTCTCCCGTTCAACTTTATATTTTTAAAATCAAGTCAATGTATTTAAATTTATATTAAAATCATTATTATAAAATCATAAATCATAATTATAAAATCATTTAAAAAAATTAGAACACTGTATGCTTACAATTGTTTTGTCATTACGTAAATGTTCTTTGGTCATTTCACACACGTTGAGTTCGCTCTCGGCGTGGTTCAATCTAGTCTCTAAATTGCGTTTTTCATCGGCCAACACTCGATTTTCCGACGTCAATCTGTCCTGGTCAATCTGCAGCCGTTCGATCCTGTCGGTCAAGCTGATTATCCTGTCCTTGGATTCCCCGTGCAGCTAAGCATTTTACAAAAACGATTTTCAACGATCCTGACCCCAGGGTCGCCATCGATTTACTGTGCTCTTATTGGCCAACTCGTTGACTAGTCTCTTCACCGCATCTTTGACACCACTCTCGGTAGACTGAACATACCCATCCGCCGACGTTAGACACACGGCCAATGACTCCAAAAAGTGTTGCATGTCATTCTGCATTTTTTGACATCTCTCGTCATGCCCTCTTAAATCGTCTACAACGTGTTAAGAATTTAATTAATTATTTTCAATCGAAACTATATGGCATCATTTACTCCTGAGTGTGGATATAGTGGCCTCCTGACTGGCTATGTTGTTAGAAGCGATACCTAAGCTCCTGTTGGTTGTCATCAGCTTATCCCTTAGCTCGGATAAATCACGTTCCATTACTCTCTGTTGCATTTCCAAATGTTCTTTTTCCTATTAGTAAATAGTTTTGTATAATTATGGTTATATTTTTATGCAATTTATATTACTATTCATTTCAAACACCACCATCATCGACGTGTCATATTAACACAGTACCATTAGGTATATAAAATTATGTAATTACAGCAATAGTAAAAAAATCAAATGTCCGACACATGAATATACTAATAGATATTATCATACTTGTTTTAACTTATCTATTTCAAGAATATGGCCGGCAGCTTGTCTTTGAAGATTTTCTTTGTCAGTCAAGGCCCTTTCCAATTGTTCTCTGCAGTTCCTCAATTCTATTTCTATCGCGGTTACATTTTCACTGACGGAAATGTTTTTACGACGCAATCTGTTTAATTCCTACAAAATATATCATAATAATAGTTACATTACTATAATGATATTATTACATTGAGTTTAACCAGTTCGAGTAAACGGTTTATTATATGAATAAAAAATAAAACCAAAATGACCATTTGATATGTTGATCGCCAAAATTGATAAAAACCACATAATATATATTTGTATTTTATAAGTATATTTTTTAACATTTTTCTCTGACTAGTCTGACTATACATATAATATATGTATGTAATATTAGACATCATTGTTCATTAGTTCATCGGTAAAACAGTTGCAAAATGAAAAGTCAATAATTAATAGTTCAAAACCAAAATAAAATAAACTCGAATTGGAAACAAAGATGAGAAGACAACTATCTGCTATACATTGGTATCATTACATATTATATTATTTCAATTTAATTTATTTTATAGTAAATTAATTCATACATTTATAAATAATATTATTCAGTTATTGTATACGAAAACTATTAAGTATTCAAATATGCCAGATATTCACCTGATGCATTTCCGATGCTTTAGATAAGACCACATCAACGGCAGCTGGAGAATCTGAATTCAAAGACTCGTAACCTAACGCCATCGAAGCTCTACTCACAAACTCTGACATTGATCTCCTAGCCGAATCCCTCACGTTTTCAGCTTTAGTACAGTTCAATTCCAATAAATCAATTCTGCGCTCCAACTCGGAACATTTTTCTGCCTGATGGCGATTTTCTCTAGCTAAAGTTTCGGAAGACATGTCTGCTCTTCCCAATGACGTGGTCAACGATCTTTCTTGGTCCTCCAATTCCTAATAAAAATTTAAGACATGTAAAAATAATAAATTTATAGATTATATAAAAGCTTATTTATAAATAATTATAATATTTCATGTATACCTTTATCCTATTTCTCAAACTGGCAATGATAGAATTTTGTCTGACTTGCTGCTCTTTTAACATTTCCGTTTCAGCCTCGAGCTCTACAGTTCTTTGATCTCTAGACCTAAGCTGGCCTTTTGTGTCTTGCAGCTGTGTACAATGAAATAATAAGATTTTAATTTTTTTAAATAATCATCTTGACTAACCTCTGACATAAGACGATCTCTTTTGAACTGCAAAGCAGCCAGTTCACTTTTCAATGTAGAAATCATCTCGTGATTACTTATAGTATCTTCAGAATCCATCTGCAAAAAACAGAGTACCGTTGGTGTAAAAACAAAAATATATGAAATATTTTGTTATTAACGCGTGAATAATGTAAATAAAAGGTGGTTATTTATTAGGGGCAGAAAACAGAACTTTTTCACTGGTAGGTACCACGTACGAATTGTAAAATTCTATATAGATTATCTGGAGTCACGCACATTATATTCCAGTTACCCTTTTCACCAGTTCTCGTCGAAATTACGGCGTTTACAAGGAATAAAATGCATATTATATGTGTTTTGCCTAGTGACCATACCTGAAGGTATTTTTTTTTTTTTTATCTAACTCTACTGGACTTTTAATTATTTGTGTGTGGTTAAGTTATTATCATTATTGTTTTTTTGGAGAACCGCCCCAAACAAAATACACTGGCAAATATATACCGACTTCTGATATGTTGGTCGGCCAGCCGAGTACTAAGTCAAACCGCCGTCGCCGAATGCGTACAGTACAACAATAGTGCGTGTGTCGTGAACGAATGGAATTTATCGATTTGCATGTCACACGATACCTGTATTGTATGGAAACATTTACAAGAACCGTGTTCTTAAGTAGGTTAAACCTGTGAGTTTCGAGTTTATTTTTGGCGCATAAAAACGACCGTTTTCATAGTATGATAGCAATAATAATCCTATACATCGGATACAATTATTATAAATATTAGGATAAACGAAGATATTAAATATAAATATATACATATAAATTCACCGATTAGGTATAATAATAATAATAACAATAACGATGAAAATAATACGTAATAGGTATATAATATAATGCTTTATGATTTATTCAAATTCAGACGACATTGCAAATATTCAGCGCTACTGTTTGCCTGGTACCCAGTGGATCACCCGGGGCCGGTGCGCATTGTTGTGCGTGTGTGTCTCTATACATTTTGCGAATGTGTCCTCGGCGTACTTAAAATAAAATCAATCATCGTGACGTGATGTTAATTTTTTTTAGCACGACACCGTGATCTATAATATGTAATGCGCCTATAACATACTGTGCATATGCGTATTCACTGTTATAATTTATTCGAACGTCGCAGCATACTATCAATGATAAAACATTTAATACAACGCTTTGATCGTATTTAATGAACGAGATTTATGTGTATAAATTAACAACTATAATATTATGTAAGCACGTATTGTTGCGCGGATGCCCACGTTATTATAATAACAATATGATGTTGCGTGAATCATATTGTTTGTGTTATTACGATCGTGTGCGTGTGGCTGCAGGTAAATACATAGCAGGACGTAATATAATATCAAATTTATGAGTATACCTAGGTGCAATGTTTGGTGGCCGTTGGACAGACTATAACGGGTGTATGGATGATATCGTGTGGAAATATGTTTTTATGGTGATTTAATAAGTCAATTTATGTTTTCAGCCGTTAGACGCCGGAATGCTGTTTGAAAATTATCAAACAGGATTGATTAAAAAATAAACCATCTTAAAATCAGAAGTCAGCTCGCTGTCATCGTTGAATGATCTTTGATCTCTAGCACTCGGTCGCTCCGCCAAAATTATTTTCCGAGAGAAAAAGAAAAACACAATGGTGTAAAAGACCATCAGCAACCCTATATTATATGTTGCATAAATATCTCCCGTTCTGCAGTCGCATAATCTATAAAAATAATTCCACGTAAATCATAATAATCATGCCCGTTTACTTTTTGGCCGCAGAGAATGTCGAACACCCTCCAGTCTTCGTCACTCATTGGTTGTGTCATCCCGGCGAGGCTTTTCGATTATTGTAAATTCATAATTTTGTATAAAGCAGATGGGTGACGTACATCGGCGTAGCACCCCGTCACTCGAAATGTTATAGGTACCGACTCAAACCGACCGGCATAAAAAACTAGCGAGCATTTGACGTGAACGTGGTCGCGGTCGTGTCAGTGCCCGTCTGTGTATCGATTCCTTTGCCGCAAGAGCCACGCGCTAAAATAAAGGCTATAATGACGTACCGTGTTGAATTGTTGACCCCCGCCGCCGACACGCTTAGTGACGCATATTTTACTCCAGTGGCGTAGTTAGTAAATACTAATTTATCCCGGGGATAGGATTTAGGTACCCTTTAGTCGGTGATGCCCCCGGGCCAACTCTCTCGTCGTGAAAAAAACAATGGATGAAAAATAATTTGGAATCAAGTTACCAGTTGTGGACAAAATTACCCTTTGCATTTGCATAGCTTCAATTTTTTGTGATCATCAAATTGATACATATACAACTGTTGATTTATTTCTCAAAATAAAATAAATATACGTAATGAGTTTTTTTATTTTTATTTTTTTCATTTTAGAACCTTCAGCGATAGATATTACAGTTCAACAATTAATAAATAATATAGGATGCAAATGTTACAATTTAAGATACGATACAATAGTTGATACATACAAAAGACAATTAAATTAAAATATTAGATAGTGAGACACATTTAACGTAATAAGTTATTACACCTTTTGTAAATTTCAAGTTATCATATATAGTTATACTAGTTAGCTAAAAAAGAAAAGTTATTACATCTATTGTACCTAGTGCATCGTCACCTATCATATTATTTGCATTCTTATAAACTATAATTATATGGCTGTTGTATCTTATATATACTTTTTAACTTATATGGTAAGATTAGGAAAGCTTAATTTTTAAGATAATTTTCGCTATAAAGTCAAAATTGGGGTATATCATTGGAATGAAAAATTGTTAGTAGGTGTTGATACCATGCATCTTAATAGGTACATAAATCCATCTGATTTAACAATTTAACATTAAAATAATTAGTTGATGCGATTCGTATATATGGCAATAATCTTTTATTTTAATATGTACGAATAATAGTTTACTACCATATCTATAATTTGAGATAAAAAATGCAGTTGTTTCAGATTATATAATATTCTCAAAGCATTGACTATTTACAATAAATTGATATTCTGAACTGAACTAGGTAGCATAATATTACAGCTAAAACACAATATATTATACATTATTATGAATAAAACGTAATACTATAATAATATATCACAAATTGTAGGCTTAGCAGATAGTTTAGAATTATTTTCAAAAATTCTATAGAAACCTGGGCTAAGCCTGAAACAGTTCGTCTTTATAGTTCATACAGTTCAAGCTGTCTAACTCAGGTAGACTGCAGCAGGTAGTATATTATAATCAAACCCCCGCAATGTAAAAAAATACATAATATTTCTCCAGCATAATATACAATTACTGTTTAAATGAGTAGGTAGCTTATTCTAGAAAATACAAATAAACAGAAATATTTTACACCACAATGTGTGTATTATTTTAATCACGTAACACGGATTTATAGTTTTATATAAATACTATAAAAGAAAATATTTTTAAAAACAGGGTTCATGAAACATATTTCTTAAATAAAAATTATTAAGGTTTTGTGTAAACTGCGTGATAATATGTTGAGTTTGGCCGAAATTAAAATATTGAAATGTAATTTAATTAAATGTTTAAAACTTAATACTTACAAATCCATGCAAATATAATTACGATAGATCAATCAGAAATAATTCACATAATAGCTAGGTACCCATTTATACTTGTATTTTTCAAAATACCTTATTTACATTTACACAACGAAAAATGTTTCAATTAAATTATAGGTAGGTACTTGAGATGGAGAAAATTTGAAAATACAAAAGTATATCCGCCTGTCCGCGTGTTGTTGCGATGTTGTCGTGGTTTTGTAACACGAATTTAATAATAAACTGATAAGCCTATTGCCTTTAGGTATACCATAAGTATATAAGCATGTGATTATAATAAATAACAATAGCGAATGCAGTACTGATATGTAAAGGAATCGTAAGTTGACACCAAACTGCCGAGGATAAAATATATTCGTGATCGCGAACAATAGCAGGAAATATCAACCGACATCTGCAGTGTTTATACGATTTTCTCCAGTAAGCTATAGTAGACGAACAAAAGAACAATATTCGTAGGTAGGCGATGCAACACTTCAAACAGATGTATGGTATATAAAATTTACACAAAAAATACTTAATATTTTTGTTTTGATTTTTATGTTTCAATGATAATATATATATATTTATATAAGTTAAACGATGTAATTCACCTAGCACTAATAACATGCTCGCCTCATTCTTTTCTTTGATAATAAATTTATTCAGATTCTGATTTTTAAAGTTTTTAAATGATATACTCAAAGATATTTTGTTCAAATACTGTATTTTTTGTACTACTCAAGAAGTGTCCTGCGGCGATTCAAAATTCTATTTTTTAAATGAACAATGAACACCCCCCCCCCCCCCCACCCCATTTACTATACATTATTTAATAGATATTTTTCAGAAAATTTTAATGTTTCTCATTCAAAATTCGAAACACTAGTTTCTTAGTTATTATAATATAACACATTGCAGTACTATAAATGATAATTAATAATACTTAAAAATGGTTTTACAAAAATATAAAATAGACGCAATATTAGAACTAGTATCTATTATACTCGAATAATTTTTAAAAATGATTAATTTTGATAGGTTATTCTAGTATTAATGACAAAAATGTTCAAATCACAGTAGCCGCCATATTTATAATGAACATATATATTATATTACCTACGATGGAATACAGAACACAAAGTGATATGACAGCATTATTGAAGAAAAAAGAGAACTTAATGAATCACCCTGTAAATTTTTTTTTTTTATCCAGGTACACCGACCATTTTTAGTACATTTAAGTACAATATTACAATGATTGCGTGTGTGCGTATATGCGGACATTTCTTGTATCACGGCATACCATGAAATTTTGGATCTTTAGATCTATATATAGGCAATAGGACCTCAAAGTTCGAACCGAATTTCTGATATCAGATTTCAAAGATCTTAGATCGTTTTAAAGTAACACAAAATGTATAAATTATAATCATTTATATTCGATCATCTAGCTTATACAGCTTTGTAAATATTTTAAGGTGCCTAATGGCTCTACAACTCACTATTCATGGACTTATATGTCATAACTTATAAGGACAAATTTAGACAATTCTATTATAATATTTAGAAGACAAGTGCTTTATATGTCGATGGCTCGCCGCAAAATATACGTATATTATGTAATTTTACACACTACGCATTTACACGAAACGCTGTGGGAAAACAAACATCATAACTATGGTTACGGAGTCATATTGTCAATGTATTGTATTCTAAAGTCGTCTATACTCGTCTATAATATAATGTTTTATAACATCCTTCACCTGCTCGTTGCTTGACGAATAGCTATACCGTGATGTGAATAATATAATACATATACCTACCTATATACCATATACCTATGTATTTTTGAACTGTACTCATCACTATAGTTTTGAAACTCCTTCGTCAAGTTTTCCCCAAGTTTAAAATTAAGTATGCAAATTTGAATGCATAATGATAGGTATCATTGTATACGAAAAACGATTCTGAACAGAGACGGATTATCTGTCTAGGATATATTATAGATTATTAAAAAATTTCAAATCTTAGATTTAAAAAGAAAATTTTTTATGAATTTTTAGCTTAAAAATAATTTGCGAATTTTCGTGAATTTTACGTATGTTGTCAAAATTTTAATTTAAATGCTTGTAAAAAAAAAATGTGAGTATGCATTTCTTTAATTTTTCGACTGCTATTGTAAAAATATTTTAGGAGCCTTGTTTTAAATTTTCAAATCTTAGATATAAAAGGAAAATTGTTTATGAATTTCTAGTTTAAAATAATTTGCAGTCGCGGTCTGCACGTCGCTCGTCGCACACGTTAAATTACGCTCCGCTTAATTTTCGTGATCCCGTCCAATTTTCGTGTCCGAAGTTGTCGTACTTAGTACGAAAAAAAAAATCGCAATTGTTTTATATATTTATTTATACAAATTATATAAACTGGAAGTGCGCCTAAGTGCGCTTTTTCATTCTAAATGTAAACGTTTACGTTTACGTTTGAATAAAGTTTTTACCGTCTACTATAATCCGTCGCGTATCGCTGCAACGTGCATCGGTACCTGACCTTTGCCCACAGATAACATGTCGCGATCTCACAACGTACCCACATCGCCAAAAGCGATTAATAAACATGCAGATAAAATCAGAAACAGCAACAATTAACAGGCAGCTCGCCTAATCAAAAGTTCTACAAATAATCCTATGCTGAACTCTACAGATCCAACTTCACTCCAGGTTGATAACACGGATTCCGGTTGGACACAAAAGACAAGTAAAAGAAATCATTCAGATTCATCTGAACCAAAATCTCCTGATCCAACCTCATCATCATCATAACTGGCTTTTATAACTCTATTAGAGTTTTGCCGCCAACACTATGTCCCTCCATTTCTCTCGATCTTGTATAATTTCCTTCCATTCTTTAACTCCCACAGTTTTAAGATCTTCTTCTATTATGTCAAGCCATCTCTTCCTTGGTCTGCCTCGAGGTCTCTTCCCTTCTGGTTGCCATTCTATCGCTGTCCTTATAGTTTCTTCTTTGCTTCTCCTCATTATGTGCCCAAACCACTGTAATATTTGTCCCTTTATGTAATGTAGCTATAGTGACTGGTGCTAGGCCCAGTTTTTCCTGTAATTCCTTATTAAACTTTCTTCTCCAATCATTTGTTCTTGCGTCGCGAACTTGTCCACATATCTTTCTCCATATTTTGTTTTCGAAGGTTCTAAGTCTTCTTTTCGTCACGTTTGTTGTTGTCCATACTTCACACCCATAAGTGAGAGTAGGCCTTATTATTGCCGTGTATAGTCTAAGTTTTGTCTTCTAAGACAACGCTTTAGACTTAAAGAATTTTGATACTGCAAAAAGGCTCTTTCTGCCTTTGCTATCCTCGCACTTATCTCTCGTGACCAATCATTTTTTGTACTACGAAGCGCTCATAAATATCGGAATTCTTCCACTTTTTCGAAAGCTATTGACTCGAATATGTCTTGTGATGGATCGCTGTCGAGAATCTCTGGAATTTTTGTTTTTTCCACATTAATCTGTAACCCTATTTTTGTTGCAGCGTTTTCGAGAGCCTTCGTTCGATTTAAAGCATCCTCTAGTGATTCACCAAGGATGTTCAGATCATCCGCAAAACCTAAAATCTGCACTCGATGTTCATTGACCGCTACCCCACTTTCTGCATTTTGCATCATTCTTACCGCCTTTTCAAGTGCTAAGTTAAACAGTAGCGGGGATAGTGCATCACCTTGTTTAAGGCCAGTTTCTACTGTGAAGGCGTTAGATAGTTTGTTATCTACCCTTACTTGGTATTTTGTCCCTTCCATGCACATTATGGTGAGTGATATAAGCTTGTAAGGTATTCCAACCTCAAAGAAAAAAAAAATAATAAATTATTTATAACGACAAATCGTTATGAAGTTCTTACTCAAACCGAACCGGCTTCTACAATAACCGAAGCTACAATAATATTGAAGCTGACACTGTCTCCGAAGGATCCATCATCACTGATCATAAAAACCCCCCACCTCCAATCTTCATGAAAGGAGTTTTAAACTTTCCTGGTTTTTCCTCAGTTCTAATTGAGCTGATCGGAGTAGACAATTTTTACTGCAAATCTTCCACCGATCGATTAAAAATACAGACTACAAACCCCGAATCATATAGATCACTAATTCGCTATCTAAAGGACCAAAAAGCAGAATACTACACCTTCCAACTGAGAGAAGACAAACCATTAAAAGTGGTTATTCGAAATTTGCACCCCACCACACCTACGGAACTGATTAAATCTGAACTTGAAACACGTCTCTACAAGGTTAGGCAAGTCACAAAAGTGCTGCACAAGATTACTAAACGCCCACTCCCATTGTTCTTCATTGACTTGGAGCCCACCGATCACTCCAATGAAATATACCATATTTTATCTTCCCTTCTTCATATGAAGGTAAAAATCGAAGTGCCATATAAACCAAAGATGGTCAGTCAAAGCCTCAATTGTCAAGACTATGGTCACACGCGATCATACTGTGGCTACTCAGCTCGTTGTGTCCGCTGAGGAGACTTACATTCTTCTTCAGACTGCACCAAACCAAGAGATTCTCCTCCCAAATGTGCCCTATGTGCAGGCAACCATCCAGCCAACTACCGAGGATGCAACTGCTATAGAGAACTTCAACGTTGAAATAAGCCTAACAATAAAAGTAACTTTTTACATGACAATGTTAATTTTAAGTCAACTAATAATAATTCTACTGTAAAAGAAAGCCACCCACCTGTGAAAACTAACCCTAGCACCCTCCCTCTCTCTTCATCCCAGAGAACTTATGCCCATGCTACTTCAAATCAGTCAAGAGATACCACCCATTCTCCCCCTATACTAGATTTTGATAAAAAAAATGTCAAGTTTTCTTGATGAATTTAAATCAGTAATTAACCCCTTAATTACACTCCTAACACAAGTTATCTCATCTCTCTTAAATAACGAAAATGACAAATAAATCGACCACCTCAAAATCAATCATCATCATTCTTTTCAATGCTAATGGCCTAAAAAACCGCATCAATGAATTACAAGGTGTCCTATATGAAAAACGTATCGATATTGCCTTAAGGGGGCTGAAGCATACTATGTTTTAAGGATTAGTATTTAGGCTTTTCATATTACATGAACATTTTGGCTGTGTCAATGTGTGAGAAGTAAACAAGTATTAGTGTGTGTAATCCATTATCGCATTTTCGCGACAAAATTTGAATTCTCAGATTTACGATAATAATCAAAATAAACCATGCCGCACGATAGTTCATCGGAAAAAGATGTATTAATATTTTTCTATACAACTACTATAAATAATAAATATTCATTCATAATAATAATATAGTCGCGTCGTACCCGTATCATAGAAAATTTAATTTACATAATATAAAAATTAGTAACTATTGATAACTATATTACTTTGCTGTATTTATTATTATTTTTGATCACAAATCATTAAACAAACAACAATAATAATAATTTTAAAAAAAACTGAATACTCGTAATTCGTATTAGGTATAATGATAATTTATTTTTTATATATTTATAATATTTAATTAATTCCTTCAGCAAGTATTTGAGGCAACATGTTTTCTAAATAAAATGTTTTTAATTTCATTTTCATTTTGTTTTCCCAAAAACTGCCGTCACGTTTTATTTTTTCCATCATCAAACCTATATAAATAATAAATATACATAATAAATTATAAACCATAATGAGTATACATAAAAATATAAAATATAGGTATCCACAAACCTTTAGGCGTCCAAATACAAAAATAGCAATATAATTTATTTGAAATGTGCAATTGCCCTTGTACTTGGTAATAATAGTTGTGATTACGTTTGAGATGCAGCTGCCCATCTTTTATTTCACAACATTTTATTTTTTTCATAGAAATTCCGTCTTCTGGACTCATACTTTTCGCTGATGCTGGACACTTAATTTCAACTAAAGCATTACTGTCCACAAGACCATCAGGAGATGCTGCCAAAAATGATAGACCATGATCTACCATAAGGCCTGCATTTTTTATATTTTTCCCTATAACTTTTTGTAACTGTTCTTTGGCCATGTCTTCGTACTGGATTCCATACCGGGTGGCAGCATTACCGGTAAAAGTCCCAAACAACAATTCCTTGGCGACTTTGTCTCGGGAAGTGAATTCACGCAATTTACATATTTTTCCGAATACAGACGCTGTTAACCTATTTAAGTTTAAAGAAATACGCAGTTATGCAACAACAAATACAAATATGGTTTTATATAATAAAATAATTAAAACAAACCTTTTTTTTCTTTCTAAATGCCATTCTTCACATTGATTTTGTCTTACTGTTCTTTTTTCTAGATCACGAAATTCATTTTTATCTAGTTGTAGCTTTTAAAAAAAATCATTTTTAATTTTTCTTTTTCTTTAATTGTTAAGTGTGTTAAACTATATAAGTATAAAATTAAAAAAAAATTGTTTAGGTATATATTATACTAATAATTAGCTATATGCCTATATGTATAAATATTAAATTTACATATTCATAAGTCATAACTAATAAAAGTAAAATAAAATTATAATTTATAATCTCATATATTATTTATATTTACCGTTAGTTCGTAAAAAAATCAATATATTATAATTACCTCTTCATGTTTTTCATGATTTTCGCGCTTTTTACGTTTTAAGTTAGCCAAATTAGGTTTTTTCCGCATTGCACATAGCTTGAGACGTGCTTTTTTACCAAAACACCAATTTTCATTCATTTTAAAATTTAAAATTATATGATCACTGACAAAAAAATTAAACTTCACTGGTTGAATAGTTATTCGTTTAAATGTCTAGATGTAGTATGAAAATAGTGACTGAGTAGACTAATATTCTATTTTATTTTGTCGTAACATAAATTTACTTATTACCATATATTTTATACTTTTCAATTACAATACATTATCAAATATCATTTCATTTCCGTAGTCGTTAGCTCTAATTGAATAATAATTGTTCAGATACGGGTATTGACTACTAAGATTCTTAGAAATGTTCTAACGCCCATACGCGCATGCACAAGTCAATGAACACGAAGAAAATATTTTCGCTCCGGTTGTAGGGCAGAAATTTGATGCAAACAGTATGAAAAGAGAAATAAAAATTCACCTAGTTTCGATTGACTCTTATTAATTTTGAAAACATGATTGAATTCGTCAGTCTATTTTCTAGGTTTGCTCGGAAGTAGATTTACGACTTTATTTTTAGTTAATATAATATGATGCATAGTAAGTTTATATTTTTTTCAAAAAAAAAATTATACTTGACTTAGTTGAAGTAGACTTAGTTAGACAAAATGAAAAATAAAAGATTCCACTTCCGAGCAAACTTAGAAAAGAGGAAGACAAACCAAAATTAGTTTTCAAAATTTAAATTGAGCTACTGGAAATATGTTTAATTTACTTTCGCTTATTGAGCTAAATGTATGAAAAAAAATGGTTGCTCCAGCCCCCTTAATTACTGAGACTCACTTTACCAAATACTCCAATGTCTTTATCCCAGGCTATACTCTGCTCAAATCCAATCATTCAGACAAAAAAGCTCCAAGTACCAAGTACCTCCAGGTACCAAGTAATTTATTCTGCACTCCGGAAAACATCCTGGATCTAAACTCTGACCACTCATCTGTACTTCTCACAATCAATGCATCCCCAACATTGCGTATGACAGCTCCAAAATTATTTTATCCTTCAACAGATCGTATTAAGTTCCACAACTTAGTAGATAAAGAGATTACCCTGAACGTTAAATTAAAAACACATGAGGATATCGATAACGCAGTGGATAAATTTACCTCAATCATTCAATCAGCTGCATGGGCATCCCAATCTAAGTTTACCCCAACTTTCAACAGCATTCCATTATTATCGATACATATACGTTCATTAATTACGGAAAAAGGAGAGCTAGGGCACGTTATCAAACTTCTCGTTTACCCTCCCACAAAGCACTTTACAATAAACTGTATGATTCGTTTAAGAAACAACTTCTCAAATACAAATCAGATATATTCGAACTAAAGCTATCTAACTTATCCTCTTCTGACGGTAGCCTCTGGGGGGAAACAAATAAACTCTTAAAATACAAATCTAGTTTACCACCACTAACCAAAATTGACAATTCTGTTGCTATAACTGATGAGGACAAGGTTGAGACGTTTCGTCAACATCTAGCGGAGATATTTAAGGCCACATCCCGACATAAATAATCCAAATCTCACCTCTAAGATAATGCAGTACTTAGATTGTCCCATGCCTCTTCGTCTCCCTGAAAAGTGTTTTACACCAAATGAACTAAAAACAGCAATACAAAAATATTCCACCAAAAAAACACCAGGCTTTGATCTAATTACTGTAGAAGTTGCTAGATGTCTTCCGAAAAAAGTCATCCTATTCCTTACCTATTTATTGAATGCAACCTTACGACTTTCATACTTCCCACTCTTATGGAAATTTTCAAACATAGTCATGATTCCTAAACCAGACAAACCACCTGATCTGCCTTCCTCGTACAGACCAATAAGTTTATTACCTTTTTTAGGTAAGATACTAAACTCATAAAAATAATAATAATTCGCGGACGGCCAAATTGCCGTCATCGCGAGCAGTAGTGTCACTTTAGTAGGTGCGAGCGGATGAAGGTTAAAAGGCTGTAACCGTACATTTTTAGGAACAAGATATTACCTGACTCACAATTTGGTTTTCGATCAGCGCATAATACAATACACCAGGTACAACAGGATTAGTTGACAGAAATTCATAAAAAATTTTCTTTTTAAATCCAAGATTTGGAAATTTAAAACAAGATTCCTTAAAAATTGGTCAATCTTTATCACAAAAAAAATGTCCACCGGTAATTCAAATTAAATTTTTATTAGCATTTGAATTTCAAATTTTGACAAAAATTCGTCAAAACCATGAATATTTGCAAATTATTTTGTAGTTCAAAACTCATAATATTGTTTGTATTTATACCTAAAGTTATAAAATTTAACACTAAGTTTTCCATAACTTTTGCCTCAAATAGCCATAGAGGAAATTTGAAGTGTCATTATAGGAAAAATGTTTTGAGCGTTTGAGTTTTAAATTTTTATGAAATCGCGTAATGATAACGATTTATCCTCAAACCAGGTATATGTATATCTATGATAATATAAGGTATTATGAATGATAACTACATGCATTGTTTTTGGAAAAATTGTTTAACCATGCCTCATTCAAAATGCGTCCTAATTGAAAAATAATTTATTTGTTTCAAAATAGAATATATGACAATATTTAAATATAATATACCTAGACTGACAAATCAACTCCGTTCAGAATCGTTTTTTGTATACAATGATACCTATCATTGCATTCCAATTTAACCTACCCTAGTTAGAGGTCCACACAATCCCCTAATGTACAGAAGAGCGACATTCACTTACCCACTTTTTAATTCTTATACTGACTTGAAAATTAAAAACAAAATAAATATGTTATAATTTAATGATAAAACAATAATATGTGCATATAATACTAGTGTATTAAAAATGTTGTGTTAAAGTATCATTTAATCTTGAATGTTTTACAAATAAAAATAATTATCACTTATAAAGAAAAACGTCAGGTAGTAATTATTTATTCTAAAGTGTATCAAATAAGAAACTTAGTTTTATTGTTAATATGAAACATAACTTTTCTGTGAAACAACCTCAAAAACATTACAAAATGTATTAACTTTTCCAGATTTTCTTTTCTTTTTTTTGTGGAAAATAATAATTAAATTAACTTAACTTTAACAGTAACATATATGTTAATTAACTTATCTTATGCTGAAGCTACCAGCAACAAAAATATCCCATCAGAACATTTTTCTGTTTCATTTCAAACTTAAATTCAATTAACAGTCCACTAATTTCACTTCTTTCTTCAGTTTTAAATGCTCTTAACTCCAAAGGTAATATGCTTTTTGTAATATTTTTCCTCATTAAAACATTTTTTTTTTTTTCTTACCTTTTCCTCATTAAAATATTATACGTTTTTCAATCTTGTTCCTCGTAACACCATAATTATAATACTCATTTAATTATCTTATTATTTTACCTGCCATATTGTATCATTTTTATATACTATATATTTGTTATTATTGTTATTTCAATTAATTCTATAATCTGTGTAAATAAGTGAATTGTTGAGAAGTAATAGTTAATGTACTAAAAGCTAATAATAATAATAATAATAATAATAAAAAAAACTAACTTATTAACAATCAGCTACTTATTGCAATGAAAAAAAAACCATATTTCAATAATATTTTAATTTATCACCTATTTTGAACAAGCATATTTTTATATCTCAGCAAATAAAATAAATTCAATCAAACTATTTTAGAAGATTTAGAAGAATAAGATGAGGTATTAATGCAACTAGTTTAAGTCATAATTCATTATTAATGATGTTCTATAACATAAAAATTGATAAAAATCAAATATTTTCAGTATTGGGTTAAATTTATTGTGATGATTAAAATTCTCTTCTATGATATTTATCTGGTTCCATGAAAGAAGTAACCACAACTCTGTTGTTAAACTTTCTGCCAGCCAAAGCATGTTGTGCTTTCTGACATTCGGGAATAGCATTAAACTCTATAAATACCTGAAAGACAACATTTTCAATTAAATTTGATATAATAAGAAATTAATTAAATACAAAAGTAATACTTTTCCACATCCAGGCACATCAATTCCTTCAATAGGTCGTGGAATTTCTAGAGACCGAACAACTCCATATTTATTACACTCTTCGCGAATATCTTCCAGAATATCTTCATATTCTTCTTCATCTTTAAGTTCATCAGGAGTTACCATATTCAACAAACATAAAACCTGCAAAAAAATTATTAATTTTACCATACATATTTTTAATTAATTAATTAAATTAACATTTACCTGAGTTGGAGGTCCAGCACTTCCGACAACTGTAAGTCCAGGTACTTGAATAGTAACAGGTGCTAGTCCAAGTCCAGGGTTTTTAGCTCCAATACTGGCTCTTTGTACAATTAATTTTTTTTCTCCTAATTGCATACCATTCAAACCAGCAATGGCCTAAACTTACAAAAGTGCAATAATTAATATTTGTTACTATTTGAATATTAATTTAAGTATTTTACCTGATCAGTCATCACAACATCAGCATACTCACAGAATGCATAACCCTTACTTAAGCCAGTGGCAGCATCCTTGACCAAATTGAATGCTTTTAATTGACCAAATGATGTAAGTAGCTCTTTCACCTATCATCATGCACATAATTAATTTAAAATCTATTATATATTGTATTTCTGTTGAATACTAGTTATTTAGTATCATTTGTTTAGTGCTCACCTACTGTTAATAACTTAATTAAGAAAACTGTATAGAAAGACTTTTTTTTTAACTGTGGGGATTGGTATGGTAGGATGGCAACACGTGCATGTGGCAAGGTTATTTCTACTAAGATGGATGACTATCCAGGAAATAGTGGCAGCGGTGGTGCATACTCTAAATCACATTGTATGACTGACTGCAGCAACCACGCCACCCCAAGATCAAATTGTTTATAGATAAAAAAACATACTTAGAACTTTTTAACACTAATTCATTTAAAATATCTAAATATAATATACATATATTTAACCAAAATTAAATTTTAACAGTTTATCTATAAAACACTGAATTCTAATACAATTTTAGTTTTATATTCTTTTAATTTCCCAGTATTAAAACCGTTCTTTATGCTTTATCATAGATTGTAATATATTAATAAAGTATACTAAATAATAAATATTCTTCAAGATTAACTATTTTATTTTTATTAATTTGTATACAATTTTTAATTATTTTTTATACATCTCTTTAGTATGTGGTTAGAATGTATTATCAATAGAATTAATTCCCAAATATATTAAATACATTATTTTACCATAAAAAATCTACCAATAGTAATTTCCGAATTATAGGTACTAAAAACAAAGTACAGTTAATTCATTTGTAAATGTTCATAATTGAAATTTACCCCACAATTACTTTATAAAATTAATAATTTAATATTAATTTAAATTATTAACTGATCATAATATTTAGAATAAGCATTTTTACTATATAGTATAAAACGATAAATTTTTTTATTTATTCTTATTAGGCCTTCACATCATTCAAAAAACACATAGAACGGTTTAGTTCCTATGAAACATAAACAATAATTACCAATGTAATATTCCGAAACACCACTTGCCTGTATGTCGATTTGGACAAGGCGACTGAGGAAGCAGTTGTATCAGAGTTTCATTTTCAACCAAGTACCCTAGCTAGGGGCAAGGGGTATAGCAGAGGAACAATTATTAGCTTTAGACTGTTTCATTGAAATTTCTAAAATTTTTTTTTAACACTTTTTACTTACATTTGTTTTCAGACAGAAAGAAAAGTAAATGTATCACAAGCATAATGAAAAGTCAATAAAAGGCTGGCAAGGAGAATCCATGTTCTTACGGCAACCCTAAATAAATACCCCAGATCCCTGCAAATCTAAACTGCTATATTATAATACACAAAACAAGAACATATTTGCTGAAATAAACAAAAATAAAACCTGAAATTTATGTGCTGAAAATTAAAAAAAAAATTAGCACTGTTTTTGCTTCTTCTCGTTCCGTGTTTTGGTATTGACCTAATGTACCTCTGCTAACGATGGACCATTATGCTAAAAATAAAGAGCTGGATATTTTACTACTCGAATGACTTACCTGTTCATCATTAAGGTATGCTGGTAATCCTCCAATAAATATTTTGTGTGGTGAATCTAAAACAAAATAATTAATAATGAGTAAAATGATTTATTAATAAAATATGTATAATACAAACCTGGAACTGTTCCAACACCAAATGAACTGGAGTCATATTTCACTATAACAAATTATATAACAATAAAAAATTACATTTTGATCTTCAATAAAATACATTCTCCCATACTCATGTCTAATGTCATTCCAGAATTATAGTTTGTCACCGGATTACTCTCAGTCATTCCAGGTGTTGGCTGATAATCATGAGGACGTCTTATTTTTAAGCTCTGTCCTTTAAAATTGATACCATCAAAAGCCATTGCTTGAGTTGTTTCATCAATAGACCTAAACTATATTTGAATATAATTTAGATTTGCATTAAATTTGATAATACCATTTAATGTGACAACACATGCATACTTCCAAAAAAGCAAAATTTTTATCTAAATTAATTTGACATGCAAGCACAGGATTGCCACCAGCTTGAGCTAATCCAGACAAATGCATTTGCTGATTAAAGAACTCCATCATTTCATCCTAAAAAACATTAAAAATATGTTAATTTGTAGTAAACAAAATTAATGCAGGCTATGCTACTGAACAGTGTCATTACATACCTATGCTAATTAACAAAATAAGATTAAATATTATTTTGGTATAATATAGTCTTAGATAGTTATATCAAATATTATTAGAATTTAGTATGATTTAAATTTTAGACATAATATAGTATATTATTTATTTGATTTTGTGAAATCAACATGCAACTACCAACAATATAAAAAATTTTCAAAAAAAAATCTTTTTTATTTTATAAAAAATTGTATGTAATTACCACAACTTTTGATATATCTAGGTAATTCACAAACAATTTTAGAATACGACAAGGAAATCCTGTATTACATTTTTAAGCCTTTTTTGTTTCAAACAATTTTTTTTCAATATTAATATGAAAAAAACTTATTCAAAAATATTTTTGTATAAAAATTATAATATTTAAGCTTCTACTGTTTTTTTACCTTTCTAATAACAGAAGTTGATGTAGAAAAAATTGTCACCTGTTTTATGTTTGTACATCCAATTTCTTGTATTTATGTCAAGTAAAACAAATGCTTATAGTTT
Organism: Diuraphis noxia; assembly: GCF_037042655.1. Classification (NCBI taxonomy): domain Eukaryota; kingdom Metazoa; phylum Arthropoda; class Insecta; order Hemiptera; family Aphididae; genus Diuraphis; species Diuraphis noxia. The sequence continues at coordinate 55,251,227 of NW_028301712.1, forward strand.
TTAAACGATAATTTAAGTTACTAGTTATTTGCTAACCTGTTATTTACCAACCACAATATGTAGAATAGTTCAAATAATCAACTTCTCCGCCATTGGTTAGATGATTCTTTAAATCTGTTTTAGTTATAATTTGTGAAATTGTTATACCTAAACAATATTTTTTATTTAATATGGCAACAAGAAAATTTAAATTCTGAACACGGACATACCAAATATGGTGACAGTGAAATAGTACCTCATATATTTTTACTATTATTTTTATTTAGTATAATATAATACAATATTATATTTAAAATTATCTTGAAATGCTACATAATATAAGAATTAATGACTAACAAATTGATAAGGTTATTTCATAAAACCAAATATATGATGTACCTTATGCCAAAGTAATATACAAATTATAATTTGATTCTTTATATTTGTGTAGGTTGATGACACCGGTCAGCAGTTCAATATATTACCTAACATGATTAGGCTGTCTAGACACAGCATAAAAATAATAAATAATATCAATAATACCTCAGTTACACCAAATGGTATGTTTCCCACATACAATCGTCTTGCTTGACGTGTAATGGTGGATCCAACAACAGGGACAGCTGTTTGAGGGGTATCTGGCATTGTATTTGCAGGAATTTGTCCAGCAGCTAAACAAAAATAAACTGAACTAATTTAAAGGGATCAAAGCACACATACTTTTCACATGTTTTAGATCAATAAATGGTGGTAAATTATATATACTTAAGAATGTCTGATTTTAGAATTTAATGTACGTATGAATTCTTTAACGAAATATCTAGCCCTTTTAGGGAAGTCGATTATTTAGACATTTGTATTAATGAAGAACTATTGAAAAAATATTTCAAGCAATATTTGCCATCACTCATCTATAACTAAGTTTTTTACAAAAAAAATATAAGATAATAAATGTTCTTTACATTTCTAAATTGGTTATAACCTGTTCAAATCAAATAGTATAATCTGTTAAACTAAAGAAACTTGTTAATATTAAGTGCCACAAGAAGTATTCTATACCTAATAATTAAACCATAATATAAAATATTAAGTATGGTCATAAGTAACAAGTAAAAACTATTTTTAAAAAAACTATACTAAGTTATAACTCATTATAATGTTCATCAATTTTAACAATATAAGATTAGAAAAATGGAATGGAATTTTGTAGTAGTATGTTAAACATATATCCTTAAAAATATATTTCAGATATACACTCAACGTAAAATATTAATTTATTAATAAAATTAAAAACTATAAATTAATTTAATATTCATAGATACATATAAATCTATTATATAAAAAACTTAAATCATTAAAACATTTAACTTGAAATTTATATTGATATTATCATTTTAATAAAGACATTACAATAATGTTGGTACTTACTGTATTTTGATCTAAAATATCCTAAAATATGGAAAAAATGTCCACAAAAAAGTTAGAGAAATAAATTTAAGTATTTAAATATCAATAATAAGCTACTTATTAATATACTTTGATTCTTTAAATTATGTTATCTGTATATTTAATTAAATATCATCTTACCTTGCATAGCTTTATATTGAAGAGGTGCAATATGTTCAAAACCTGGTGGTGGTACATCCCAATAGAGAGAATCCTTTCTACGTCTAGACTTATTTTTAGGAGACTTAGATCTACTTCGTTTACGACCTTCGCGACTCCTTGATCGATGTCTGCGATGACGTTCACGGTCCCTAGATCGTGAACGTCGCCTTCTTTCACGTTCCCCTCGGTCCCTATCACGTTCTCTTTCTAAGTTACAAAATTAAAACTACATTAGAATACAATAAATTACATTTAACATAAACGCATAATATATAATCATCATTCAAACGCTACCTTTGTCTTCACCCATTATATTAAGTTTGTTACGTTTAGAAATATTAAATGCAGTGCAACAACTACTTTAAATTTTCACGTTCAACGTTTTAAGTTTAAGTAAAATAAAAAATAAAAATTGGTAAATACTTAATAATAAACACTGTAATACAAAATTGCCCAAAACTCAAAGTACCGAACAGCCGGTGTAGCAGTAAATGTAAATAGATATAGGTGAAAAGGATATCGAGAATTCGTACTAAAGATAAACTAAGTTAATAATTTGTAAATTCTTTACAGTTTATCTAATATGTATTAACCACGCACACCAATTTACACCATGATAGTGTTGAACTCATAGACTGTACATAGTGTATACTATAATATGTTTTGAACCATTTTGAACTACAATGTCTAACAACTATTACTACAATATTTACTGCACACTGTCTGCACTAAAACAACTTACTTTACAGTGTTGCCAATGATTGTTATTTAGTTTGCGGGGAAAATATGACAAAATTACCGTACTATGAATAATATTACCACAGATTAAATGAAACATTTAATTAAAACAATATGTTTCATTTAATCTGTGATATTACCATAGAACAGTAAAGATAGAAGTATAGAAGCGTCACTCAGCGGATTCAGCAGCAGCAGCTAGCTGCTGCTGCTTGGTGGTCAATCTCTGGTTTAACTGCTGCCAATGTAATTTGTTATCAGTAGCATAGCATCTATGATAACAATATTTATTATTTATTACGATAGCTGCAAAAGTATCATAATAGTATTGTTCTGTGATAATATGACATACCGTATAGTTAGAACACGTGCTAAAATTTAAGTTATTTTTATTACTCAAGTTTATTGACGATTTACAATCATGTCAATTAAGTTAAGAGAACTGTAAGTTTCATAAAATATTTAACGTATGAAAATGTCTAGATGACATAGTTATATATTTCTGGATATTCCCAGTTTCATGTTTCCATACTATCTATTTTATAGTCATATTCATTTTTAAACGACAATTAGAGCTCAATAGTTTATCATTTATTTATGTGCATACTATTATGCTTAGAACGTTAGTATTTGAGACAGTCCTGCGTAACTGGTTTTTTGGATTTGATTTAAGGAAACAGTTTTTTTTTTTAACAATACAACTATTTTACTATTATATTTATTTTTATATGATTTGATTCAAACCTGAATTACTACATTTTTTATTGCTATATATTACATATTTCCACTAGTTTAAACAGTAAACGTTAAATAGAAACCTATTAGGATTTGTTGGCCACATATAATATGATATTTCTATCAATAAACCTTTAACCTATTCATATTCCTTATTCCACAATGTTTATTTGCCTATAAATGATAATTATGATAGTATTTTAATAATCTGTTATCAATAATATATATATATATATTTCTTAAACGCTTTAATTTGACAACATTAATATTATAATTTGTTTGTAAGATGTGACCAAAAAAGATGTAAGTACTTGAGACAATCTAGGGGTATATAAATTTTCAATTTTGTCAAATAAATTATCATCTTATCTTAATTATTTTAATAAAATTATGCAAATATAAACCAGCCTGCAATCATGTTTGAATCAACTTTTATTAGCTGAATACAATTTATTCAATCAAAATTATGGATTATACAAGTTATATATTATTTATTCAGTTATTTTTATTTATATTACAGATTTAAACCTGAGTATGTGCAAAAAGAATTTTACACTGGAGGTCACATTGAAGTAATTTGCATTTTAATTTTAGTAATATAATTCATCTAGTTTTTAATTAAATAAATTGTAATTAACAGTCGTATACTTCATCAATATTTTTTATATTTAAAAAGTTTTTTGATTGTATACTTTAATGCTTTATTTTTGCTTTAGTATACTAAATGAATTATTATGTTTTCATTACAAAATCTAAATATTTTGTAATTTATTTGAAATGTAATCAGTATCAAAATGTTTTAATTCCTCATATTCATTCTAATTGTTTTAAATTCTGAGCAGAGCCAGGAATGTATTGATTTTATCATGATGTGTGTTTGTTTTTTTTTGAATATTTTTTTGTGTCTGTCATCACGTTTTGGGGCACTAAAAATGCATCGAATTTTGACTTCAGTATTTGTTAGATCAGAAAGTGAATCTAGTTGGTGCTTTAGGTGGTCAAAAATAAAAAATTCTCAATATTCTTCTAAATAATCGGGATAAACAAACTAAATAAAATTAAGGAAAAAACAGGAATTTTTACGTACTATCAATTTTGGTTTTTTAGGTAACTTTAAAACAAATGACTTTAGATGCATGCAATTTTCACAAAATGTTTATATAAGAATGTTCTATCCACCATGAAATTTAAAAAAATTCTGACTTAAGTTTAATATTTATAGGCATATGCAATTTTCGATCATTATTAGTTTTTTTTAAAATTAATATCGATAAAAATGTATTTGTTAGGTAGAAAGCTTGAAAATTTAATACAAGGCTCTTAACAATATTGTTACAATTTCAGTTGAAAAATTAAAGAAATTCATCGTCACAATTTTTTTTATAAGCATTCAAAGTTTGAATTTTGATAAAATATTTGAAATCACGAAAATTTGCAAATTATTTTAAGCTAGAAATTCATAAAAAAAATTTGTTTTTAAATCTAAGATTTGAAAATATAATGCAAGATTCTTTATAAGTTTGTCTACCTTTATCAAAAAAATAATGTCTACCAGGAAGTCAAATTACATTTTTATGAGGTTTAACAAAAAAAATGTTTACTGGAAAGTCAAATATTTTAATAAATAATAATAATCTATAATGTATCCTATACAGATAAACCGTCTCCGCTCAGAATCGTTTTTCGTATACAATGATATAATATCATTGGATTCAAATTTAATTTCATCCATTACAGTAACTTACTTGTAACCTTCTATGCAGCAGAGCAACATCCACAACTTACCCGCTTTTTAAAATTTATATTCTAAAAAATATATGGTCAAGTTACTTGAGAACTATTCTTAAATACATTAATTTGTAAAAAAAAAAAATTGGTTTCTCATAAAACAAATTATAAATACGAATATCATATGTCATCATTTTTTTTTATATATCTATGTATGTTTACTATAACTAATACATAAATTAAATATTTTTTTATACCTTTTAGTGGACCCCAGATGGTCATAATTTATTATGTCAATGTGGTCCTCGAGTTTCAATATTGGATATTGAAACAACTACATTAGTTGATACTTTACCTCAACGTACTGGATCTGATAAAACTGGTGATGAAGAAGATGAGGAAGACGAGTGCACTGATTCTGTAATTACATTTACTTTAGATCCAACTAGTAAAAATCTAATAACTTCTCACAAGAGTGGTTTATTATGTACATGGGATTTTAATGGTAAAATGATAATTAGTAATTATATTTTAATAACATTTTTAATATATTTTGATGTTTAGAAAAAAAATTAACCAAATCGTGGCGTCATCTTCATAAAGGCCCTGTTATAAAATTAGCTATTACTAGTGATCAAATCATTGCATCTGGAGGGACTGACTCTATTATAAGATTGTGGCAATCAGAAAAAGCTCATTGTTTATATGCATTGCATGGAGCACAAGGTAACATAAGTGCCCTAAAATATTTGCAACTTCTAAATTCTAAATATTGGCTGTTTGCTGCTGATTTACAATGTGAAATCCATGTATGGAGTTGTGATGATGGGAAGCATTTATTTAAATTACAAGGACATTTTAGTACTGTAACAGAATTAGCATTCTACAAAAAACAATATCTTATAAGGTAATTGTTTAATACATTAATTAATTTTTATATATTAATATTCTGTTTTATTTTTATTGTATTATTTATTATAAAGTTGTGGCAGAGACAAAGTTATTATTTTATGGGACCTAGAAACAAAATTACAGTTAAAAATGGTAGCCCTATATGACTGTTTGGAAACAATGGTAGTATTACCTGAAGAAGGTTTTTATCTTCAAGATTTGGATGATGAATTAAAAAATACTCATGTCATTCCTAATGGTATTTGTGTAGCTGTCGGAGGAGAAAATGGTTACTACATTTCTTTATATTATAAACTATCCCATGTCAATTACTAATAATATTTAACATTTAGGCGAGTTACATATATGGGATGTAAAAAATAATGTTCCCATTTTTAAAGAATGTAATGCTGATGGTCAATCTATAAAATCTACAAAAAGCATAACTAATATGATTTTTAATGAAACTCTGTCTACACTAGCAATTTGTTATGCTGATAACACAATCACATTACAAAGTTTTGGGCCTCGGAGTTCCAAATTAACGGTTTGTTAATTAGTTGAATTATTAATAAATTAAAAACTAATAATTATTTTTTTTCAGCTGATTGGTTCAAATGATGAAATTCTTGATGTTGCACTTTTAGGTAATGAATGCAGTCGTAGTTTAGCTGTTGCTATTAATAGCTGTGATATTTACATATTTCCATGGCATAAAAAAAAAATTGAAAGTGACGACCACTGTGAAATTGATAAAGTTGAACTTGGAGTTTGTTGTAAACAGCTAAAGGGTCATACAGATACAGTATTATGTTTAGCTTCTTATAAAAACTTCTTAATATCCAGCAGTAAAGTAAGACTATAATTGATTAATTTGATTATCTTTTAAATTTTATTATTGTATACAATTTATATTTAGGATCATAGCATTAGAGTATGGTTATATTGTAATGTTAGCAGGACAGCTAAATGTGTTGCTATTGGATCCCGCCATACAAGTGTAATAAATACAGTAGCCATTTCTAAATCTTTAGAGTTTATTGTCTCTGCTAGTTCAGATACTACATTAAAACTTTGGAAACTCCCAAAAACATTCAAAAATGGTAAAAACAAAAGAAAAAACCAATAATTATTTTGTTAAAAATATTTCATTAATGCTCTAATAATTTTTTTTTAAAAGATGAACAACATATATTGAATGTCAAATTAACTGAAGTTGGACATGAAAAAGATATAAATAGTATTTGCATAGCACCTAACTATCAGACAATTGCTACTGGCTCACAGGACAAATTAATTAAAGTAATTAAGCCAATTACTTTATATTTAACTATTACAAAATACTCTAAATAGCATTATGTTTATATTGTTTTGTGAATAGATATGGTCTGCAAATGATTTGTCAGTTCTTGGAATATGCAGAGGCCACAAGCGAGGTGTATGGTGTGTACGTTTTTCTCCTATAGATCAAGTACTGTTATCATCCTCAGCAGATACTACTTTAAAAATATGGTCTATGGCTGATTATTCTTGTCTTAAAGTAAAGAGAAAAAATATTAATGAATTCATATTTGTTATATTTTAATAATTTATAAATTTATACTTAGACACTGGAGAGTCATGATTCATCAGTATTAAAAGGAAGCTTTTTAAATCATGGTACCCAAGTAGCTAGTTGTGGAGGTGATGGGCTAGTTAAAATTTGGTGTCTAAAAACTAGTGAATGTATTTCTACACTTGACAAACATTCATCTAAAGTGTGGGCCTTATCAAGTGAGTAAAATACATTTTATTAATTTCATGATTGGTTTTACTAGTTAGTATTTAATAATTAATTTTCAAGTTGTGGATGATGGTTCGATTATGGTGACTGGAGGTACTGATTCAAGATTAGTCGTTTGGCATGATCGTACTGAAGAAGTGAGAATTTCTGAAGCAGCTGCTAACCAAACTAAAGCATTACAAGATCAACAACTACAAAACTTGTTACAAAATGAACAATTGTTACCAGCACTTAAAATGTCCATCACTTTAGAAAGGCCAAACACAGCACTTAAGATAATACAAAGTTTGTGTACATCTAATGGTTAACATTTGTTTTATTAATGAAATTGAACTTTCCTATGTTTATAGCTTTATCTAAACAAGGCCAAGGGCAAGATTTAAAAATAGTATTTAAAAATATTAATCAAGAACAGAAAGAAAGACTTTTGAATTATGTTGTTGATTGGAATAGCAATGGAAAATATTGTCTTGCAGCACAAGTATTTATCAACAATTTTTATTTGTCCACAGTTTAACTTTTATCTATAATTAAAAATGTATTTTAGCTTGTTTTAAATATTCTGCTAGAAGACATCATGATTGGAAAATTAACTATTAATCAAGAAAAATTACAAGGATTAATGGCGTACAGTGAACGACACTATAGACGACTAACCACACTAATGACAAATTTACAACTTTTGCGTTATACAACAAATTGCATGGCTCCTCATTTATCAAATAAATAATAATAAAATAATATTGTTTTTTATCTGTAAATTATAATTTAAAATTACGTAATCTATGATTATATCTTTTATTCCATTATTTATTACAAGATTAAATAAAAATCCGAAAAGGTACATTGCTTAATTTTGGATTTCAAATGTATACCCATGTAGTTATGAAGAGGATGTTGTTAGCTGAATGTGTTCTCTCCATATTAAACACATACGAAAAAATTGTTGTTTACCAGTTTCTATAGTATGCTCTTAGTTTTAATATTAGAGTGGATTTACCTACTATCAAACTTTTAGGTAAGAACATAATTTTTATTTTCAAGTGAGTTATAACTACTTATTAATATACGAAAATGCTCATAATTCAATTAAAAATTAAAATATCCTAAAACACCGACCGATAAAACACATAATTTTCTTACCTAAAAGTTTAATATTAGATCAACCGACCTTAATATCAAAATTATGGTAAACTGGTGAACAAAACTTTGCACTTAAAAACTGAGGTAAAAAACCTATGTCCATAAACTTATTATTGTGAGTAATTGTTCGGGTTTACTAATCAGGAGATAGAGACTGCACTAGTGCAGTTGCCTACTCTTAATAAATATATTTAGAAAAAAAATTGTTTTGCTTATTAAAATGAAGGCGCTCACGTTTCTCTTCTGTTTTTCATTAATATAACTCTTTAATTTTTTATACTATACAATTTTTTTATGACTAAAAAAGTAAAAATAGTAAATACCATTATCATAATTTGTTTATTTCTTCATCATCAGAATAAAAAAATTCCATGTGGTCCTGTGGTCTATACATATGTATGAGTTAATAACAATTTATTTGAAAATATCTATTTTATCTGATATACTGAATACATATATTTTTAACGGAAGTATTTTTATAGTATTTTATTTTACAATATCCAATAATTAGTTCAACATTTTTTATCACATGGAAAAAATAAATATAAATGGCAAATATAAACACTGACAATGTACGATAATTTATTAATTATGTTACATAATATATATAAGTTTACACATTTTAAAACTACAAAATCACATAAAAAGGCTCAACATAAATTAATATATTTATAAAAAGTCATAAATTATACAAAAAGGATCACAGTTAATTTTTAAATTTGATTATAAAAGAAAAATTAGGAAAACTATACTCTGATTAAAATAAGATCTAATTTGATTGTTGATTGTAGCTTTCACTACACAGCAGATATATGGATGGTACTTGGCAGGGTTAACGGACGTGCATTGCCTGACTACCGCCGAAAACACTGGTTTCAGCGCAAATATGTTCTTATTTTGAATAAGAATAAAAAAAATGTGTTAAATGATTAATTATGTCTGTGTCAGCACACCAATTGTTTTCTCTCTCTGGCTCACGCTCAACATGGACAAAACACATTTACACAGCATCGTTTTTAAGTAATCTTAGAGTAAAATTATCCATTATAAAAGAGAAAAGAAAATATTTTTGAGGGAATGACATATTGAGTTGTCTAAATATTGTTTCGAAACAATTTAAACATAATTTAAATTAATAAAATGTTATTGTTAATTTAGAAAGTTGAGTACAAAATCAAATAACAGTAAATTATGTTATTGATATATCATTCCCTCAAAAACATTGTTCTCTATCTTTTTTGTAATGGGTGATTTTACTCTAAGATTACTTAAAAACAATGAATAAACAATCATGCGTAAATGAGTTTTGTCCATGTTGAGCGTGTGCCAGAGAGAGAAAACAAATAGTGTGCCAACTCCTCTTATAGACAAAACTTAATTCTTATGCAGGTAAAACAGAATTATATGAGATAGTAAGCCCATAGCCTATGGAACACTAAAAATTAAAAGGATAATTATAATTAAGTTGAACTTTTTAGTTATTTTTAAAATACCAAACTATACGGAAAATGATTATTTTTTACACATGTTTTATAATGTTATAATTCATTTAAACTTCATCCCTAAGCTACTACCAAGTGCACTTTCCCATTGTAAGTTATCCCACCTAACTGAACCACAACTGTTACAAATGTAAAATAATCGACTTTGATCTTTAAACATATCGGCCGATAGTGGTTTTACCTGAAATGTCATAATTAAAAACTATTACAAATACTGCATTTAGTTAAATAGCTATGTAATGACTTATTTAATATTTACATCAATCATTGAATCCCCATTAGTATATCCACTAATAAGTTTACTATGAAGATCATTGGGCTTAGATGAATTATTGGTCAAACATTTTGCATTAATTGGAACATTTGTTCCTTCATCTTCCGAGTCATCTTCATCTTCATAAAAATAATTTTCTTCATAATCTTCATCAATAGATGGTGGTCTATATCTAACAGCTCTTTGATTTTGCATTATGTTAACAGAATCATAAATTTGTTTCATAACTGAGCTGTTAACAATCTCATAACTGTCACTGTTACAAATCTGAAACGATAAGAATGTAAACAGTACATAATATTAATAGGGATGAGAATGTAATACACACTTTCTCTGTATTTACTGTAGTTCAGCGGTCCTCACTAGGAATTTAGAAAGGGCCAAAAGTAATTTTTGAAAATTATTTGCAGGCCACATACATTTTTAATCACAATAATTAAAAATATAAAGATTATATGTATATATATTAGTGTTGGCCAACGATATAATTTTAATAATCAATATTGTATCTATATTTCCGATATTAATATTGATTTAAATTTTTATATAATCACAAGTTATGTTAATATATTATGAGTGTAAATTAATTATCAAATATAAATTATTTTGTACTAACTGAAAAGTATTCATCGAGTATTTATTTTAAATAAATAATTTATGAATTTAATATATTGTATTTAAATAATTACGAGGTCTCACCGCGAGTTAACAACCGGCACTGAATTTATAGTAAATTGTTTAGGGTGGTGAACTATTTATTTGAAATATATTGTAATATTCTATAATTTAGTAACTATAAAAAAATAGTAGATAAAAGTTATAAAAGTGAATATCCGTCAATTTTATTGTTTCGAGCCGATATCGCAATATTTTTAGATATCAATATCGAAATTATTCAGAAAATACCCACGATACCGATACATTGGCCAACATTAATATATTGTTAGAAAAGGGTATTGTAGGAAAAAATACATTAATGACACAAATGTTATATTTATTAAAATAGTAAATTATTAGATTGATATTGGTATTTTTTAATTTCATTTTTGATTAATTTATTTAATTAAATGTTGTTTTGATGTTTATGGACAAAATTGATTAATTTTGGTTTTTAAATTTTATTCTTAATAAGAGTAACAAGATAAGAATTAATTCAAACCATTTAAGGACAACTGTTTATCATATATATGGAAATTAAATTTTTCCAATCTATTTTATTTTTTCAAAAAATGTAGAAATTGTTTCAAAATAGTCCACGCCACGAGTTTGGCTCTTCATCGATAAGACTTTAAAAAAGTCTTCCTTAATAATATTATCTTTTGAACAAAATCTAACAAAAAGTATTAATTGCGATGTAGAGCTTATATCTAAGTTTAAAATAGAAAGATAAAATAAATAGCACAGGCTAACGACTTCTGCTGTCAAAGCCTTTACTCTTAATAATAATAATAAAATAAATAAAAATAATAAGATAAAAAGAGACATTCATTGTATGCACGAGCATAGTGGGGACCACTGCTGTAGTTAATATATGCAGTTCAATATAAATGATGGTAATATAATACACAGTTTAATCATTTTTTTATATCAATTTCTGTAATTGAAATAATTAATTTAATTATATTATTATACTGTATCAAAAATAATTATATTGAGTGAGTATTTATATATTTCAATTGAAAATAATATTTATTTCAAAACAGGAATCTTCAACTCGCAGACAACATTGATTTAAAATTTAAAACAAAAATCATAATTAATTTTACATTTCTTAATACTTTTGAGATCAAAAGATTAAATCTAACTTTCTATCTAAAATGGTTGAAAAATTCCTGACCTTAGACTTAGAGTTCGTTTAAATATTTATACTGCTTTACCTGACAACGGCTATTCAGATCTTCTTTTTTCACAACAATTTTGAAAAAATTCAACACTTCTTGTACTTGGTCATCCAAATTATGATTTTGAACACAATAACATTGACCAGCATGTAATTGTTCAGCTACCTATAGAAAAAAGTTGATTCATAGTTATGTTCTTTTTTTTGGTATTTAATATAATAAGCTTACCTTTGAAAATGCATGTCCAAAAGCAATAAAATGTAAATTGTCTGTTTTGATTAAATTCACTATATGATGGCAATCGTTAATTTTTGATCTTTCAACAATGGAAGTACTAATACCACATTTACGTAAACGTTCAGCTAGTTTCTCTAATGTGTATGGTACCAAAAATTTGAAATGCTTAACACAAGAAACATGAGTATGAGGTGACTTGGATTTTATATTAGTAGTCGGCACTTTCTAAAATCAAAAATAGATAAATTTATGACACAATGTTATATGTTTTATACTTTTGTTAATAAGTTAAATTAATTTACTATTTTCATTACATACATATTTATGTTTTTTATGTTTTGGTTTAGGTTTCAACATATCTGGATGTTCATTATTTGATATTTTGTGACACACTTCATCAAATGGAATATTGTTGGCTTCACATTTTGTTTTGAATAAATTGTAAATTTCTAATAAACAATAAGCGTCCAGAGCTGAAAATTAAATAAATTAAATTCAAATATTATTCTTTTTTAACTAATATGACAATTTTTTTTAATATTGTTGATTAATAGCAATACTTAAGACATTAACAGGTTAAGTCACAAAATTTGAAAAAAAAATATTGTTTACCATTATAATTTTTTAGTATAGCGGTTCCCAAACTGTGCATCGCAAGCACATTCTAAGTGCACCGCGGTCTATAGCCCTATGGCTCATAATAAATAATATAAAATGTATAGAATTTATTTGTTCAGTCTTTTATGGTGTTCATAGCAGGGTATTATAGCTATATATGGTCCAAAAAAAAGGACACTGCAGAAAAAAATAAGTTTGGGAACCACTATTCTAATGTATACTTTTTGTCTTTTACATTTTTAATTTAATGTTAATTATTTAATATTGTTATTTTTTTTTATGTATAAAACATAATTTCTAACTTTTAGTATTACTTATAAATATTTAAAATCATATGTGGGGAATTTGAGTCAAATATGCAATTACATTCACATGAATTTCAAATTTGTTTTGTAAATAGTTGCTTTACTAGGTTAAAAAAAAAATTAAACAATTTATCTTGAAATATATTTATTTTTTTATGAATCTTTAGGTAGGTTAAAAAAAATGATAAATATAGTATAAAAACAAAAAATCTAATATAAATTTGTTATAGTTTCAAGTTAAGTGCTTAATAAAATAAAAACAATGAGTATTTTACATTTAATAAATCTCTCAGTATAGTTACCAGCATATTTAATTTGATCTGAACGTAATGGTATTTTTTCCCAATTTGAAAACTGCTCAGTCTTATTTAATGGCCTTCCAAAACATAATTTTACTAAATCGGAAAGACTATTATAAGTTATGTCTTCATTTGGACCTAAAACATTAATTAAATTAACCATAAACTAATATTTTTTAACCAAATATAAATATATTGACTAGGATGTCAGCCCACTATTGTTCTCTATCTGACAAATGCAGAATATTATAACAAATTAGAATGCAGGAGAACCAACCATGTGATGTAAACTCCAGTATTAAAGTGAATTGATTTATTTTCAAACTTAAAGTTCCTTAATATTATACGTATTTATATATTGAATATGAGCATTTTTTAATTTAAATAATATTTGACATACACAAAACTTGCATATACATTAAAACAGCATGAAATGGTTGATGTAAAACCACAAATAATTTTCAAAATTTGAAGTTTGAGTATAAATAAATACATTATAAGTACTTTAATTAATTATAATAGTTAAGTTAGCAGCACAAGGTTGATTTTCTAAAAACAAATTTGTTATGTAGAGGGTAGGCCAGAGAAAAAATAAAGAGTGTGTTAACATCCTGTTGAGGATAAATATAAAATTGCAGCATTTATAATGAATTTATATGTACTTTGAAACGGAAGTTGAAAATTCCATTTGGTTTCTAGTTCTTTCCATAACAACTTAATATCAACAAAACCAGGCCCGTGGAGTTGTATATTATCAATTGGTAACGAAGATCTAATCATTGATGCATCTCCTTTCCATTCAAAACCTGATAAAAATAATAATAAATAATGAATAATTAAAAATTACACAACTAACAACAATTTTAACATATTAAGTCATACAACAAAAGATAAAAATAAAAAATTTAAAAATCTATAGGTATTTCATCTCGACTTAACAATAATAAACTATAAAAATATTAAAACGAATATTGATTAATATTTGATGCGTACTTGCCTAATTTCAATATATTTATATTGCTGAATATGTTCATTGAAAATTCTTGCCAATGAAGCTTAAAATTTTCAGCTGGTTGCAGTTGGGGTAAATGAAATATGTAAATTGAATCAATAGTAGCTAGCTGAATGGATGCTAAATCACTTTTATCACTTGTTAGTTCTGGTTTCCATTCACAGTCCAAACCGAAAACATCCAAATGTGCATCAAATAACTCAATGTTAATTTTATCTAAAAATTCATTAAACTTTGATGCACAATCAATTATATGAATTTGTTTATCAGGCAATGATAAGTCATGATATTCTATAGTATTGTATTCTTCAGTTGGTATTGATATATTGATACCAGCACTCCTATCAATCAATAATGTATAAATTAATTAATTAATTGTACATTATACATTCTTATGTTTTAACTAACGCGTTTTCACAGTAAAGTAACTCTTGTTGTATGGATGGTGGCAATAATGATGGGTCAATGGCAAATAATTGGGCAAAATAAATACACTCTTGAATATCTCCAAAATTTTCTAACATCTTGACAACTTCCAACATCATTGTTTCATCATCGCCAATTGATTCTAACGCCATTTCTCTCCAAGCATGGATTCCTTTAACATAAAAGTTATGATAATATACTTTAGACATAAACCTTAATCAATAATTTACCAGTAGCGCCAGATTGATAACGACGGAACAAGTATACTAAAGCTCCCTTCTTCTTTTGTCTAGTAATGTTAGGAGCCAACTCGTTTGGAATGTTATATTTTTTCATTATTCGTGATAGATTTGTTTTGATTTGATTTTTATTAGAAAAATTATTATTTGATTGTGTAACATTTAGACGCCTGAAATAATATTTTCCAATTACTGAGAATTTTTGGCAAAAGATTATTGAAATATAAATATAGAAAAATAATTAAAATCCTTACTTAGCTAAGAAGTATAAGCAATCATCATTCTCTACTAATAGATCATCAAGATATTTTACCAAAGCTGTTTGTTGAAATTGAGTAGTCATTAAAAATTCTTCTGTTACACACACCAAATTCATAAAAAACAATGGAAGTAAAAAATCTTCTACGCTAAATCTATCTTGTATATTCAAACTCATACTAGCATAACAGGCCTATAAATTAAATTAGAAATGTTAAATACTGCTGACACACTCAAGTAATATTTTAATTGTAAAATATTTGTAATTTGCCTCTTTAAATCTTTTTTGTTTAATCGATTCCCTAATTAATTCTTCCATACAATCTAAACGTGTATTACACTTGAAAATTTTAACAATGGTGTTAATCGTGTTTAAGTTTATTTTTTTTTCAAGTATCATTTTAAATGCTTGAATTTTCAATTCGTCAGTTAAAACATGTTCATATTCACTTTCGTTACATTTTATCCATTTGTAAAATTCTTCTGTTACTGTAATTAATAAAATTGTTTTAATATAATAGACTTGGTAATTAAAAAACAATGTTGAATTAACTTACTAGTATGAGCCATTGAGCTAGCTTTACCCTTGAGTCTGTCTTCTGATATGACATTTATCAATTGCAATAAGGAGTTGTACGGATCAGGACTGGATTTAAAAAAACTTCTCAATGTATCAGTTAAAACTTTACTTTGTTTCCCTGCAAACAAATAGAAATTAATTAAACTCATACAATAATGTAAACTAAAATAAAATTGTTTAAGTATACAATTAATATTATTTAACATTAATGACAATAATAAATGAGTCAATGACAGAATTATGTTAAGCACACTCACAAGTAGCCCAAATACTCTGAATATGCCTGGCAATGCGTTCAACCTCCGGCTCAAATCTCTGCACTGGTTCAAAATGTGTGACTGGTGAAACATAAGTGTTTGATGTTGTTGAAGTGCTACCAAAATCGTAATTAGAGAAGCGTATCTGAGTATCACTGTTCATCTTCCTTATGGATTGGTTTGAAGATGGCCCAGCAGGCCTGAAATTGGTGAAGTTAGAAGCTGGTGCATTGCAACTGTTTTCGTTCCAACGCCCAGCCATGATCAGTCTTCGTGATGTAGTAGGTACCAACGCACTAATGTCAAGATAACAGAATCAGCAAAACAATTGACGACGAGATGAGAACTATAGCTAATAACTGCAACTAAATCACTGTTAGTTATAAACAAAAAGTTTAACGATATTCAAACAGAAAGATAATATTATTGCCACATAAGAATGTTCTCAACGAACGGACTAATTCAGCACCTTCAAAGGCGACAGAACTTGTGGCTGGTACTCACCAAAACCAAACTGTCAACCACAAAGACCTGAGTGTTGATATTATCGCGTCAGAGGCGACTCAACGACTGCTGTCATAGAATCACAATTCATAGAATAGATTTTGAATTTCAAAAATCAAAATATTGAGTAAATGAAATCTTACTCTGTTATACAATAAATTATAATAAACAGAATTAACTATTATTATTGTTGTTATATTTTATTATCTAAGGGTGATTACCACACAACTACACAAGGTTTTTATCACAGACCAGACATCATTGTTAATTTATGTGATATGGACCACGGACTAAGATTAACTATGTGTGTATTTTTTTTTATACTTTTATAGACAGTCCGCGACCGGAAACGACAAGATGGGAGGGTGATAACTGGGTGGGGGCTGCAAAAAGTTCCCCCGATATCACTAACAACTAACAAGGTCCGTTGAATATTTTCAGCGCTACCTGTAGTTTATTTTGGACTTTCGTCCATTTTCCAATTGTACATACTTTCGTGCATAGGTGCAAATTGGGAGGGAGCCTTAGAGGGTATTAGCACCCCCAATTTTAAAATCAGTTTCCTCAAATAATGTTCGTGCTTATTATTTATATGGTATTAAAAACTTCTCCTATACAAAAAAATAAATAAAATGCATAGCTTAAGCATCACTAGTTTTTTTTTTTTTATTGAAACTGCGCTTAATTAATACGCTTTCTAAGCTACGACTGACAATTTTTTTTATAGCTCGTTCCATTCCATTTGGTATTTACCACAGATTTATGTTATCTTTAAAGCTTGCATACCACATAGATAATTTATTATAGATTTATATTATCTATGGCATATCGTGGTTTTTGCTCGATGATATTGCCCAGTGCCCGCATTATGATAACAGTCTCAAAACAATGTTGGTCACCTATAATGCCATATGATCATTTTTTCACCTGATAACCTTTTATACATTTTATTTTTCTGCCATATTCTTATCAATCCGTGACTAAGTTTTCATTTTATAATATTTTTGGAATTTGTAAAAATAATTTTCGTTTTTCTTAAGTTTTTGAAAAATTTAAAAATGATTGCTTTTCGTAGATTTTATAGTAGCAATTCGGCGGTGACCCCTAGTGGCCCATCCAGTGAAACTGGTGGTGCATTACCAATAGATTTGGAAGGAAGACATAGATTTGTAAGACAACGACTTACTAATATGACAGATGAAGAAAGAGCTTTCCGTAGAAAATTCTTACACGACCAACACTTGTCTCATGATGAACCGGTTGCTGTCCCAGAAATGTACCAAGAATTGTATAATCCAATTAGACGTGCATTCAGAGCACCCATGAATGTATTTCAAGAATTTTTGGCCCCAAAAATTGTAAGTATACCATTGAAAAAATTGGATAAAAACGTAACAACTTATTTATTATTTAATTAATTAAGTTATTTTTAAGTGAAAATGTTTTTATAATTAAACAATTAGTAGTTGGGTACCTATTTGTTTACTATAATCTAAATTTCAATTAATTCATTTATATGTGCAGTTGCATTTATTCAATTTCTTGTCACATAAAGAAAATGCAACAACTTTGTCATATTACTATATTGATGTTCGTTTCATGACAGACACTCCCAAATTTACTACTTATATTTATAGAAACTTAATGGTTTATGTGGCATTGTGCACCAAATCACTTGAAAAAAGTTACATAATTAAAGTTTATAAGATACATTTGTATAAGTTTTAATTAGTCACTGTTTCTATCAAATACAATTTTATAAATTAACTTTTTTACTGGTATTATTTAAGCTTAGCATGAGGTAGATACTATTTGTTATGTATAATTAATCAATAACTTATCAGATTGTTTTTCCATTTAGGGCGAAAGAACTGCTTTCAATGTACGGTTTTTAACAGGCAAAGCATTGATGGGACTCGCTATTGTTTATGCTGGTACATACTACGTTCTTTACAACACAAATGTAAGTTTTAGTTAAAATTTTATAAAATTCCTCATTTAAATCATATAATATTCTATGTCCCATATAGTGTATTTGTAAATTAGAGTTTTTTTTTAATATTCATTTTACTTTTGTTAGGTATTTTAATTCTCAATGTAATACAAGCTTACAAAAAAAAAATGTATAACATAATAACCACCAACATTTTAAACTTCTCTTTAACAATACTCAATAAGGTTAATGTTTTATAAGTCTTCTCAGTAATGAAAATACCCTTTTTGCGTCAAATATTAATTACCCTCTCTATTTAACATTCATTTTATGAATTATTTTATTTTTTTATTAAAATAACTTTCTTAGTTGAGTAAATTTCAAAAAAAAAAAAAAAAAATAAGACAAATTTTTATTAATTACTTTTAATTTTTTAATCACTGATAAAAAAATATCAAGTTATCAATCATAATACTATTTTTAAATCATTGAAATATACCTAAAATAATATTATCAATATATTTAACAAATATATATTGTTCTATATAAGAAAGGCATAATACACGATTAATAATTATATTAACACTTCTCCTGTGCTCTATTTGTAAGTTACTTAAAATTTTTAACACATATTACCTATAATATAGTTTGCTGAATCAAAAAAAAAAAAACAATCATGCTAATGTTTCTGTTGAAATGGCCTTCTTACACCCACCCCTCAATTTATAACTGTTACCATTAAAATCTAAGATCAAATAAACATTTATATTTTTATGTGAAGACTTGGGAGAGAAAATCAGGATGGAGAATACATGAATCTCGTTCTCAGTGTGTGCCAGGAGATCCAGATTTTCCAAGAGTTTCAGACCGCACTCTACCCAAACATTACGCAGATAGAGGATTCAGCAGTTCTCCAATATAATGAAGCAAGAACTTAAATTGTTTTTTATTATTTTGTTGCTTGCTAATTATTTAATTGAGATTAAATGTAGAAAAAATATATTAATAAAATCTTTATATATTATATTTACATAGGTATTTTATTGGTAATGTACTTATAAATTATACTAAAAAGCTAGTCTACTAGGCTCCATATCAATAGAATTAAATTCTAAAATGTTTGGTAAACCGTTTTTATTGATTTTGTAGGAATAAACCATGATTCGTCTCGCCAAAAACATTCTACTTATGTAATCCTGAAACAAATAGATTATAAAATACACAATACTTTAAAAATTCCCATGTTTAAAAATAATTACTTGCCTCTATATTTCCATGTATAATAAGTAAATTATATTTTCTTTTAAGAGTGTCAATATTTTCATAAGAAATCCCCATATCTTTACGTTTTATACTATTTATTGGGTTAACTAAAATTGTCCTGCCACATAATAATGCTGGTTCTAGGGCTAATAAATTAACTTCTACCTATAATAATAATCAGTAAATATAAATTAGTCATATTATTATTGTTGTTATGGTCATTACTTATTGGGAAATAAAAAAGATTTTTACTTACATCAACTAAACAATCATTCTTACTTATGTCCAATAAAATAATCACAAGATCTGCATAAACATTGGACAGTGTAGAAAGTGCAGATTTTACAGTTTGTGCCTTGTGCACTTGAATTTTAGAAATATGGTTGTTTTCATGATATTCAACCAATGCTTCTGTCAATTGAGTACTCCAGTTGGAATTTCCAATCATCTGATTAAAAAAATTGTTTGAATCATTATTTTATAGGAATTTTTCAAAATACTATAATTTAATACAAGTCTTACAAGTATAGAAAATGGATGTTTAGTTGCCGCTTTAGCGCTACACTTGAAAACATTTTGTTCACTTTTGTCTGACCAAGATGAAGTGCTACTTGCTGACATTTCTAAATTGTCTTGACCAAGATACTTAAATAAAAAAAAGTAATTTAAGTCACTCGTTTCAAATTTTTTTGTTGTTCTCACTTGAAATATAAGACTTAAGATAATGATATGACAAAGTTCAAGCAATTAAAAAAAGAATCGCAAGGTTAATCAATCATATCGTAGAATGAGACGATCATTAATTATATTATTAAATTAGAATTTAAGTAGTATTTAAAATCTAGCAAAAATCACAAGTACACTATGAGTTGCGTCTTACAAACATTTAATTTAACCGCAAGATAATAGCAATCAGTACTCATATTAAACAAATAACAATAGTGAATACTAAATAATATAATATATTACTATATCATATTAAATATGAATAGAAGAGACTGTAATGTCTGCAATGCAATCACAATGAAAATGAACACTCACTGGTGAAGTGGTGACTGGAGTACTGGTCACTGGACAGTCGTCTCAAAGATAGCAGTTAATTTAAATTCTGAAACCGAAATTCGTAATGTTGTTTATTGTTTACCGAATACCAAATACCAATACTTGAAGTAGGTAGAATTAACATTCTAGGCTACGCCCCACGAACCAAGATAATATGATAAACTGTGGTAACATAATGGTTCGTATTGGTATGTACATAGAATTCTATGGTATGTATAATTGGGCAGGCCGTCAATATTAGCGCCGGAGTGGCGGAGTGCCGGACACCAAATTAAAGGTTCCTCATACCATTCTAAATATTGAGAATTATTTTATTTTGGTTACACTGTATAAAATGATATTTTTTTATCAACTTTAAAACAACAAAAAATTGATCGGCTTATCATTTAAAGATAATATTTTTTCTCTCTTGCGAAATAATATTGTATAATAATACTAATACATAAAATTCAATATTGTGAATGACAAATGTAAGAGATGTGAACGATATGTAGTGAATGCAGAACATTATGTCAGTATCCTATATTGGTATGTTACGTGTGTGCTTAATGAAACAATTACTGTTAAAATTATTTAATTATGGGAGGAAATTAAGCAAGTATTATCATTAGACTGTAATTAATTCACAATTCAAATTTGATACAATAGCTTATTAATTGTTAATACATTCAAATTAAGCTATTTAATATCAAATACATATTTCATGTTGTAAAAGATAATTTTTTGTTAAACCAGGTAATAGATATCAAGTAATACCATAGTTGTTTATAAATCTATTAACCTATTGTATTAAAACTGAATGTTTCAGCTGAATTAATAATTAATCTGACAATAAAATTGACTAGTTATGAGAGATCCTCAGAGTTTAGAAACAAATAGATTGTCAACTACTTCAATGAGCAACAGTACTTCAATAGACGAAGAACATGTATGTAAGCTGGTTCTTTACATGGAAATACCAAGTATCAAGTAAGACATAATTAGTTATTAAATAATAATTGTATAAGTATCTATTTGGCTTATATAGTTAGATATGTTAACTAGATTGTTCAAATAAGTTTCAAAGATTAATATTTGTTGTAATTATCTTCTATATAATATGATAGACCTGAAATTTACGAGTATTTAGTAGTGTGTAAACTGTAGTGTCTTCCCTAAATGAGTAAGGGTAATTTTTTTCTGACAAAATACTTTTAAATCCATTTTCCAAATTTAGCTCTTTTGTTCTCCATTTGATTATATAACCAAGTAAAAAATGCAATATTAACTTTTATTAGGTAATTTATATTAATGTAGTTTAATTAGCTAATTAATTATAATTACTATTCAAATATTAAGTGATAATAATTTACCATGTGAATAAGAATAATATGTAAATTTATGTGTTTATTGTGTTATTTTATAGCGTTCGTGTATGGGATGTAGTAATACTTATTCCTAACCTAATATTCATGATGTACTTAGTGACCAAGTTTAGTCGTGCCAGATTAAAACTACGAGCTGCTAATAGTCCTATTTTTTTTACATTCTACTGTTTGGTAAACAATTTGTACTATTATTCTTATAAAACATTTGTTTATTTAAATGATGATATCATATTTTTTACAAAATTTTCAGTTTTACTAATAGTTATTTAACAATATATTTAGGTTTTATTCAATGTATTTACAAGTATACTAAGATGCCTAATATCAATGACACTCAATTTTAGTAATTTGGCTGCTGATTCCATCAATATTACTCTTTGGATTTTAGTCAAATGTTTCTTTTTGGCTACTGAAATGAGTGTGGTAGTATTTGCCTTAGCTTTTGGTTAGTAAAACAATAAATATTCTTAATTTTCAGGAGTTTTGAATAATTTAAGTAGAACTACCACTATTTATATTATAATTAATAAATTATTAAAATAAAACAAAAATGAGTTAGTCATTTGTTAAACAACTGAGATTTAGTTACCAATTTTATGTTCATTACAGGTCATATGGAAAGTAGAAGCAGTATAAGATATGTACTAATTACAACATCATTTATTTCATTAGCTTATTCTGTTAGTCAAGGAGCACTGGAAATTTTTATGCCAGACTCCATTTTTAGAATCAATTCGAAGGATTTAAATTTATTTGGTCATGGTGGTATTGTTTTTTGGTTGATTAGTTCTGTCATTTTTACTATGGTAATATATTAAATATATGAACTGATTTAAATTTTGTTCATCATTATTTATTTATTTATTTTATTTTACAGCTATATTTGCTCATATTGGTATTGCCTCAAACTAGACTTCGAGAGAAACTTGCATTACCAGGTTAATAGTTTTGTTATTATTAGTATTGAAAGGTTTCATTAGCTACCCACGTGTCTTTAGTTTCTTTATGAAGAAAAATAATTATGAACATATTTATTTTTTAAGTTATATTGTACCTTTACCTGTCCTAGTCATATACCGAATTCACACATAGTAAAAAATAGTAGTTTAATAGTACAACAGATGTACTTAATTTACAATGCCCATTTTACTCTATGGTGCATTGCATACATAATTGAGGTTATTATATTATTATTAGGTGCATATAATATAATTATCAATAATTTTCTTTTACATCTCAACATATGGTAGATCAGGGATGGCGAACCTTTTGATAACTGCGTGTCAAATCAAAATGTTTGGTTTGATTTTATTTACTTCACGCGTCAGAAACTTAGCAGACTTTTTTTTTTTTATTAAAAAATAATAATAAACATTTACGTTTTATTATATCATTTTTATTAGTAAAATTGTGAAACAAAATGTTAGACGCCTTTACAAAAACTTCTTTTAAGTATTCTCAGTCAGAAAGTGGCTTACCATGCTGCGGAATGCAATGCTACACAGAATAACTAGCGGCTAATAAATTATTATTTTGTTTGAATACCACTTTAAATTTGTTTGATTGACTTCCAAAAAATTTTACTTTTTGATAAATCAATTCTAAATTTTCTTCAGCCGATAGAGAATATATGTTATTATGAACTGTCTCGAAATGTCTTAAAATTGGAACTACGGCTTACAACTATTTTGTTACTCAAGCAACATAGTACCTTATTATTGTTTTGAATTACACCAAAATCCACTGTCCACTGTTCGTGGAATAATCTTCCACTACCACTTTTTTCTGGATTCAGTTTAAATTTTTTGAACATCTTTATTCTATAAATTTAGAAATGGTATTAAACTGCCAACGGTTAAACGTGAATTATAGTGAGTAAGCCTGAAACAATATTGAATAGGTTGGTTAAAATAGTCGTCGTGTAAGACATCCGAAACTATCTGTTGATGACTGTGGACTGTTCTGTTGTACTTATGTTTGTTAACGTATACGCGATAAACAAATTTATTGATAATCAAATCGTTTCGTTTTTGAGCTTAGGGAATGGGAAAGTACAGATTACAATATCTAACGATATATTCCAATAATAAGTTAAAAATAGTTTCAAATTATCATTAATTTTTTTGGAAAGTAAAGTAAAAATTATGAATAATATTTAAATTGGGATATCACACGCGTGATATAGGTTTGCCATCCCTATGGTAGATGATAAAGGTAAACTACTTCAGTCTATAATATTATTATGAGCATATAATTATAGCTATGTTCTAAGTTTTTAATTTTAAACTTAAACTTGTGTCATAATAAGATATTTTTAAATAATTAAATAATAATATATGCAGTGGAATCCCTCGATACCTCAGTCACAAGAAATCAAAAAAAATAAAAATACAACAAATCAAAACTTTAAGTTATTGAGATAATTTAAATTATCAAATGAATGATTGACTGAAAAAAAATTGATATACCTACATAAACTTAGAGGTGCTGAGATTTCACTGTATTAAAATTGAAAAATTCTATGACATATCATCCCAGATCATAAATAATCTTACTCCTAGTGTATTCCCTAAGTTGCTTTTAAGATACTTAAACTCTGCTCTGTTTTAATTTTGGTATCTATTTGGATTCTGTTTTAATTTAAAAAAACTATAAATCCTTTAATTTATTGGAAATATGTTAAGTACTTTAAAATTCTTGTTATTGGAAATGAAAATCTCCTAAAAATATAATATTTCATCATACTTTAAACTTGTAATACTTTTTATTGGTTGCATAAAACTCAAGTAATTTAATATTGTTATAATAATTATCGATAAAAACATATTTTCAGTATTTTATTATTGTGTATTTATTCCTAAAGATTAACAATTTATGTATTTATATTTCAGTAAACCGGTCATTTTATGTATATGTATCACTTTTAGCACAATTAAATGGTATTGGTTCTATTGGCTGTGCATTTTTGTTACTAAAAATTACAGAAGGACTTTGTATTGTTGATGTAACAACATTTCTATATTTTACACTATTCACACCTCTAGTCTACATAACATTTTTGAGCTCATTCTTCAGGTAAATATTAATTTAAGTTAAAAAATGATATAATCACTATACAGTTTAATAATTTATTAATATGAAATTTATTTTATCTTAGTGTATCTCAATCAAGCATTATGTTTTCTTATAAAGCACAAAACGATGATCATGTTGAAGAAGATACTGTATCATTACCTCATCAACCTTCATTTTCATCTTTAAAAACTGATTCAGACTATATTTATCAGGTAAATACAAAAAGAATGATTATTTTATTAACTTTGGCACTAAACAAGCTTAATAATTCTTTGAGATCTACTTAAAGCTTATTAAAATACATTTAGACAACACAATATTTATTATTAGTTGTATGTCAAGTGTTATCATTTGATATTTTCCTGCTAAATGTTTTTTTTTTTACTATTATTATTTTACAGACAGATAATATATACAACAACACTCGTTTTTCTGTTAGTGACAGACAAATAGCAAATCCGTTGTATAATGCATCATTACAAAGTCCTGATAGCATTACTGGTTATAGCATGGATGAGCAAACTATTGACATTGAAGAACAAAAAAAGTAATAATGTGTATAGTTTTAAAATATTTTTCTGGTGTTCCTGTGTTTGCTTTAATATTTTAATATTTTTACTACCTAGTTGATTAAGTTGTGTAATAGATAATTTTATAATATATTTTTAAAATATAATTTAGTCAATTTAATTAATTAGTGAAATTACCGTCACAATTATAAATTACTCAATTATTTAATTGTTACTTAATCTTCTGAGATCTTTTTTTTTATTATTATTTTATTATTATTCTAAATTTATAACTTTCTGTGGAGTATTATATAATTTTATAGTACGATAAATTGTGATTTATTTTTGTTTAAACTATAATATCCAATATATATTATTTATGAGAATTACACCTAGTTATTCCTTTAATTTGCACAATAATAAATTTAAAACGTACACAAAATAAATCATATAGTATGTATATAATATATTATAAACCTAATTTAAAAAATATGAATATATGATTTAGATCAAGTTTTATTCTTAACCCTTTAATTGTAAATATTAGCATTGATTAATTTTATAATCGATGACTAAATATAGTACCTTTCATCTATTTAACTCCTTATTTATTTTATGGTTTTACATTTTTTTATTATAAATCTTACAGATCAAAATATATCGACTGCAATCAATACTAAACATATAGTTAAGTATTATTATGTTTAATATTAAAATTAAGGAGACTGCCTATTTGATTTATTAACTTTCCTTGCTGCCATTAGATATTAGGAAAAATAATATTTATTGTGTACCATTGCAGGGAAGGACTGGGGCGGATAAGCATAAAAAAAAAATATATAAATTATATTTTAGGGCTCTAAATTGAAATTATAAACTTGTATTATGGTAAATAGATTGTTCCACTGTAGTCTGTTATTTTACTTTTGTAACCACTAAAATTATTTAAAAAGAATATGAATATAGTATGTTACCTTATACTCACCTTATATTATTCAGTATCAGTTACTTAAGTTTGCAATGGGAAAATTTTACTATTATTGTCTCTTGATATTTGTCTATTGCAGTGTTGTTAAGACACAAATTCCTAAAGGAACTAAGGTAACTAGGAACCAGATACTTTTTTAGAGGAACGAGGAATTAAACAAATTCCAATTTATACTAGAGGAACAAGGAATTGAACGGATTCCTATGTAAAAGGAATTTTAATAACACTGGTCTATTGTTATTGTATTTTTATATTATAATATTTATGGTTATGGGTTTATGATTCACAACAATATAATTTGTTTTGGAGAATATACAATTTTTAGAAGCACACAACTATGGTTGGGGAGGGGCAGAATCATAATACTAAAATGATGAATTATACAATCCACGCCTATCACTTTATATATTTTATTTAAATTGATGTGCTTTATATTACTCCAAGCAGAAGTTGATGTAAAAGTAGTTAAAACTACATTCAAATTGACATAAAATGGTGAATTTCAGTTCTTAAGGAATTTCCAATATTAAAACATAGAACATTTACACAAAAAAACTCCATATTGGACTACTAAAAAACAGGGCTTTAAATTTATAAATACATTTTAGTTATTTTAATTATAATTATTATTATATTACTGTATAGCATAAGCTCAATTATTAATAACTATGATTATATTAGTAAAATTCATTTGCGTATATGGGTTGTTACTTGTTAAAAAAATTACTTATGGAGAACTCCTTATTTTTTGTAATTTTAGACTAAGAAAAGGAAGATAAGCTTTTATAGGTAGGTAGGTGGTATTTCCTGATGTTTAATTATTGTTTTGAATATAAGTATGAATTCATCATTCATCATCATCATCCCTTTTTCTAGGATATACGCACTGTTTGAAATATTTAAACCTCGTTAAAAATAATTAAATTAAATATTGATTATATTTACCATGACATGGTTAAAACTCAGCAGTCGCCGATGAATTTTATGTTATAAAAAACCATCAGCATATTAATTATTGTGTTAATTTTATGTTGTATACTCAGCATATTAATTATTAATCCATAATAATTTTCATAGGGTATTTCTGTTGGCTGTGTAACTCAGAGATTAGTAACTAGTACTTTAAAAAAAAATAGTGTCACTCATAGAATTATAAGTCTATGGTGTCACTAGTCAGTACTCAGTACTCACTACTCACCCAATCACACGTGTTATGTCGTTGTATTGTGTGTCATAATATTACAATGCGTAGTGTATTGTGCGAACTTCACACGGACACACGATTATGATAGGTACATTTTATTATCATGTACATGATCTAAGATAGATTATAATATGTAGGTATATTGTATTTGTATATATAATAAAAACAACAAAAAATACAAATAAGTACTTTAAATGTCATTCATAAATTCATAATCATAATACCTAGGTATTTGCTATTAATCTATTATAGCCGTAAATCGTAATAGTTTGGTAATACCATTGATTATAAATACTAGTATTTATTTATAATCAATGGTAATACTTAGTCGTGGACTGTAAAGTGTAAATATTTGGTTGCCGTTCAAACTTTTTTCAATGGGCAACAATTCAGTAAGAATTTTTATTACTCTGAATTCTGAAGCCTGTGCCTTGTGAGCCAGACTAGGTTGTAACAAATAGTTTAAATAATATACTGTGTAGACTACTTGCGTGACCCAACCACCCAACTACCCATTGGCGCAAATAGGTGAGGGCTTGGGGGGACTAAGTCCCCCCAGTTCAAAAGTTATTAATTACTACTGAGAATATATAATTTTTAGAAAATATTATAGGAGGGGCTTTAGTCCCCCTAAAATAATTTGTCTATTTGCGCCTATGCAACTACCTAAGTGATTAACTTAATTAGTTCATTGTAATGTTGACTTTAAAGTGCTCACTATTTCACTTTATTATCTTTTAACTTGTGGTGTTTAATGCGTTTATACTTTACATCTTAAGAATAAAGAATAATTTCGGATTACCATTGCAGTATTACTAATTTAGTTTTGATTTTATTTGTTTCTTTATGAACAGTGTCAGCCTGGCGAACCCAAGTCCCATGGATTAGTTTCTTTAAAGGGTTCCATAATGAAATATAAAGGCCCTAAATTCAGAGAACGGTGGACCTGGGCCCTGTAAAGAATAAGTGGCAAAAAAATTACGTATGATTTAATATTTCCATAAATACTTAACAGGGACCCTAATCCTTAGAATCTAGATAAACCAGATACGACGAATAAAAGATTTATAAAATCCTGAAAAAAATTGAGGTGCCTCGGACGCATAGCCAGGCCGACCCAAAGACTTTAATACTAACTAGATAGTAGATATACTCTTATATTATTATATGTACTCTTATATTCCCTAAATACGGAGGGAGGCCACAGGGAAATTTATACTAGTGATTATAAATTATCTAGATCACTAGTGTGGATATAGTTTTTGTTACATTATTACCATAATAATATAATATGTATTTTGTTTTTTAGATTCTGAACGGAGTGATGAGTATATTGATTTTACAATGATGTGTTTTTTTTTTTTTGTGTCTGTGTACAGCAAAAAAATATTGGAGGACCAAAAAAACATGAAAATTTAAAGGTTCCTTATGAGTTGTTCTTATTGTAGCTAAAAAAAATTAAAAATCGTAAGTCACAATTTTTTTTTAAGCGTTTATTGTTCAAATTTTTACGAAATCTGTCGAAAACACGAAAATTTGCAAGTAATTTTGAAGTTGAAAAATCATAAAATTTTTTGTGTTTATAACTAAGGATTAAAAATAAAACATTTAATTTACTATTAGTTTTCCTTCAAGTAACTATAGAAAAAGACACGAAACATCATTATAGGAAAAATTTTAAGTGCGTTTGAATTTTAAATTTTTACGAAATAGCGTAACGATAACGATTTATCCTAAACGATTTTAAATATTTGTAATTATTCAAAAAGTATAAGTCATAGATACTTCAAAATTTCACGAGTTATTTAGATTGGCATCATTTTCTTTACATGATTTAATTTTCAAAATATTTTGACTTTTTTTGAGATATTTATAGACAACTGAAATTTTTAATTTTTCTGAAAATTTTCTTTGGAAGTGTCGATAAAATTTTATTGGCCCTATAAAAATACTTGAAAATTTAATACGAAGTTCCTCATAAGTTATTATTATAGTGATTAAAAAATCATAAAAATGCATAGGCACAATTTTTTTCATTAGCATTTGAAGTTCAAATATTGACTTAATACGTAAAAATTACGGCAATGTTCAAATTATCTTAGATAGAAATTCATAAAAGTTTTTCTTTTTAAATCTAAGATTTGAAAATTTAATGCAAGGCTCCTAACATATTTTTACAATAGCAGTTGAAAAATAAAATAAATATATAGCCACAATTTTTTTTTACATGCATTCAAATTTTAATTTTGACAACATACGTAAAAATCACGAAAATTAGTAAATTATTTTATCCTAGAAATTCATAAAAAAATTTCCTTTTATATCTAAGATTTGAAAATTTTTAATAATCTATAATATATCCTAGATAGATAAACCGTCTCCGGTCAGAATCGTTTTTCGTATACAATGGTACCTATCATTGCATTCAAATTTAACCTACCCTAGTCAGAGGTCCAACACGACCACACCCTCAATGTACAGCAGAGCGATACCCACTTACCAGCTTTTTTATATTGCATATATACACACTACACAGATTGCAGTGCATAAATAGTGTAGCAGTGAAAAGGTTAAACATGTATATCTGATTATAATTATTAATATATCTAGAATTATTATTGGTTACAATCGTTGCATTTAATTTAATATTGTTTTGTTATATAGATGATTAAATCTTACATCAATGTATTATCAGATATCTACACGGCGTAACGCGTAACTGCATAAGTATATTTAAATGCACCACGAATATTACTATAGATATAATATAACGTCTTGTCGTTATCATAATTGTATAAAAGTTTTTAAATTTATAAGCATGCGCTGTTTTTATATAATTTATATAACCTTCAAACTTCAGTATTGGAGTTACTTGACATTTAGTGTCGTTTGGAGTTCAAACATTATTAAAAGGGTTAAGTAAATGTCAAATATAATATAATACATAGACTATAGACACACAAACCTACTGGACGCTGTGAATAATATTATATAATATGTAAATGTTAATTAACAAACCTATTTAAAACCTAATTTCATTGTTTGTCGACTTGTCGTTTGTCAGTGTTATTTATATAATTTATTGAAAACGTAATACTCTATGCTTAGGAGTTAGAACATACTACTTGGGTAGAAATAAGGTAAGGGACAAGGGTCTTCTATATTATTTTGAGAATGAAGTAATAGTAAAATCTGTGATAATATATATTATCTATGGTGCCGTGATGCGTTTGAAAAACTAAAAAAATACAGTATACATAATGATAATAGTATCACAGATTATGTGAAATTTGTATTACACAGTGAGTCAGTGACTGATGGACACAGTTTCATACAGTTTCAGTTTAACATTAACACAATTACACCTCTAGTACACATGTGTAATTCAATGTCAATATTTTCGTATTTCTACGAAATTCGAATTAACGATAGCATAAAAAGTTGACTATCTTATTTGTTTTTAGAGAGTACAATCAATAAATTAATGTTTTAATATTAATTTCATTTTACACCATTATGGATATTTCAACTGAAAGCATTTCAGCATTGAGACAGTCATTTGAAGATAAACTCAATGAACAAAACGGTAAATGTTCTCTATATTATTTTAAATATACAATAGTATATTAGATATATGTATATTAAGATATTTCACATAGGTAGTTCATTTACAATTTGACAATTTATTTTTTAGTTAACTAATAATATCATTGATACATTTATTACCTTTAATCCATACCACTAAATTTCTTTAATTTTAACATAATGTAAACATTGTGTTATTTCTGTATTCCACAGAAGAGTTTCATCCTATGGACCTTGCCAAAATAAACAATTCAGATTCATGGCTTAAACGGTTTTTAATTCATACTGAAGGTAATCAAGAAGAGGCATTATCCATGTTGTGGAATGTGTGTGAATGGAGAAAATCATTTGGTGTTAACGGTAATTATTTAAGAGGACGCCACAACCGCATGTGTTGTCTCCGTCGTACAATTGCGTAGGATAGCAAATTTTACGCTCAGCAGATCACAATTATCTCCGTTAATTTCAAATTTAGAGTGAATTGACCTATTATAAAAATTAAAGGTAAGATTATTACCGAGGGCATCTCTTAGGCTTTTTATTATATTTTAATTTTAAACTGAGTTATGACTATTTTAAAATTGTAAATTATTTTTATATCTAAAAATACTCATAACTCGGTTAAAAAAATTAAAATATAATTAAAAGCCTATGAGATACCCTCTGTAATAATCTTGCCTTTAATTTTTATAATAGGTCAATTCACTCTAAATTTTAAATTAACGGAGATAAACGTGATCTGCTGAGCGTAAAATTTGGTATGCTACGCACTTGTACAACGGAGACAACACATGCGGGTGTGGCGTCCTCTTAATTTACTAGACATTACTATCTTGTCTAAAATCTTGGTTTTTTAGGTTTTATAATTTCAGGTTTGTTTTTAATCTTAATTATTTTATTTTTAGAAATTAGTGAATCAAATGGTACAGTAAGAATTGATTACTTAGAGGAAGGAATCATGTATCCTCATGGTATGGATATAGATGGTAAACTTATGTTCATCATTAGATGCAAGTTGCATTTTAAATCTTCTAAAGATTCTGAGGAATGTAAAAAGTGCGCTGTGTATTGGTTTGAAAGAATGGAAAGGTAATTTATTTCCCAACTAATTTATCTGTGTATTATATTTGTGGTGTTATAATTTATAGATTGACCAATGGTGATCAAATTACAATATTCTTTGATATGATGGGTTCTGGTTTAAGTAATCTTGATATGGAATTTACGAATTACTTAATAAATTTACTTAAAATGTATTATCCAGCCTTTTTAAATTACATTATAATTTATGAAATGCCATGGGTTTTAAATGGTAAGTTCTTGTATTTATTTTATTTTCTATTTAAATAATTTAGTTGTACAAGATTGATTTTATTTAGCGGCTTTTAAAATAATCAAAACATGGTTACCAGCCAAGGCTGTGAAAAAAATTAAATTCCTAAGTAAACATAATTTAAACGAATTTGTATCAAAAGAATCAATAATGGTCAATTGGGGCGGTGAAGACAATTACGAGTTTAATTTTGAACCAGAAACTAAAAAAGTTGAAGAAACCAAGAAAAAGGTTGAACACTTATTGATTAATTACTATCCAAAAACTATAACTTTTAGTGCTTCAATTATGATGGGAAAATAAATCTCAACTATGTTAAACAAAAAAAAATCAATATTTTAATTTTTAGGTTCATTTTGCAGAAACAATGGAAGTAAAAAATGGTTCAGGAGATATTCGAGACATAGTGTATATGCCCAAAGGTAAATATTTTTTGTTAAAACAAATTACAAAAAATATTTATTATGATTATTTTGTTTTAGAGTATAAACTAAAAATAAACCCTAGTGAAATAATTACATTCAATAAAGATAATACCAATGGTTATAATGAATTAATAGCAAGCCTCACATTTATAAATGATTACAAGGATACAATTGCTTTCAAAGTAATAAAATGAAATATTAATTTTTAGTTTGATGTTTTATATTTAAATACATAATTTTATTTTTTTAGATAAAAACTACTTGTCTTGTGAAGTATAAAGTTCGTCCTAGTACAGGTACACTTATCCCTCAAGAAAGTTTAAAAGTCACATTTGTACTAAATGGAATGTCAATAAAACATACTGATGTAATGAGAGATAAATTTTTAGTACTTGTTATTCCTGTTATAGATACCAAAGATATAGCAGAAATGTGGAAGGTATTTATAATTTATATTTATTTAAAAAAATATTAATACAAATAATAAACATTAAACTTAAATCTTAAATGTTTTCAATTTTCTAATTCTAAATGTAAAATTGAGATTAATAAAAGAGTTTGGTTTTTTCAATATTTTGTTTCTTAAAAAAATTTCTCTTAACCATTTATAACAGTTAAAGCTTATACTAAACCATTGAATTTATAGATTTTCTGTATTGTGTGATGAATAGTTATCCTTTTAAAAGATAATTAAAAAAAAAAAATATTTGTTTTTAATTTGTCTAGATACAATGGGAAACCAAAGAACAACACATTTTGAAATGTAAAATTTCTAATGACAATGAAACAGTAAATAATTGGAATTCGTATGATCAGAACCATAATAATGATCTCGAGGAAAAAGTTAATAAATTAATGAATGTGGTAAAGTATTTTTATTTCAACACATATTTTTTTTTATTACTAAATAATTTTAAATACTATAAATCATCTTTAAATCTTAAATTACAAAATTATTTTGAAAGGGGTACTGGGTGTTGAGTAAGTGACATATAATTTGGTACCCATAGCTCATGTGTATACATATATGAGATTGGATTAAAATAATAAAGTGATTAAGTGAACATCTATTCATATATTATTGATAATTCATTATAGTATGAAAAAAATATAAATATGTTTAAATATAATATGATGGTAGGGTTTTGCCCCTGTGTACACTTATTGGTGGGTAGACACTAATAAAAATTTGATATTTGTCATACTACATTTTTTATTTTTTTGTAGTTTAGCTCTTCTGATAATAGCTTGTGTTCGTGATTTTTAATTATTATTTAACATAATCTCGAAATCCGAGGAGCTAGGATAAAAATTTAGGGTGCTAAGCAGTACAGATTAAATTAGTTTGTGCCAATGAATACTATTGTAATGAAAAATAGAAATAAATTTGTTAAATCTAAATTACATTTTTTTCAGGTTACTACTTTAGAAGTTTCCAATCGTATCCTTTTCCAACATATGCGTTACGTTAAGTATTCATTATATATTTTATTGTTAACGTGTTTGTTTGCAGTCGGATTTTTGTGGGCCTTGTTTTATCATAAATACTGAACTTAGGTTAACTAATTGTCACACTCATTTAATTTATACAAAATTTTGTTTAGAAAAATATATCATTGTGAATTTAGGTAAATTTGTTTTATATTTTTATTAGTTTATATTCTTAAAAAAAAGACTGATATTTTGTTAAAGAAAATCTTTAAAACTGTTATTTATTAATAAAGTTATAAATATATTAGTATACACACATATTATGAAAATAAATAACAAATAATGTATTCAAAGTAATAAAACTAAGTATGTATATTAATATTATTATAAAATACATACATTTTTTCTATGTATATAATATACAAATTGTTTATTATTCACTTACTGGATGCTTTTTGACACTATTTAAAATTCAATTGAGACTATAATCACCAAAAATTTAAGATTATTCCTGAATCCTTTCAAAAGTATATTTAACCTTTTTTTTTAGATGCCCGCAAGGGTTGAATCTCTATAATTTTTTTTTTAACACACCTATTAGTTCATAAAAAAAATTATGTTATTACAATGATTTTAACATTAAAGACTATGCTACAAATTAAATGTGTTTAGTAGGATTATTTAAGATCAATATTAGTTGTTAATAGTATTATATTTAAATGGATTTGTTGGTTAATAAGATTGTGGAATTTGTACTTGTTGGTAGTAGAATTGAATAATTCAGAAAATTTTTAGTGACTTTTTAAAGGAGTTTTTTTTATTAGATCAAGGTATACTGTCATACGACCCCAACTAGTCATTTCCCCATGGAAAAAATTCTATAATTGGCTAAAATGGTTTACCAAGCCCCTCAAAAATATTAATTTTTTTTTTCGAAAAGACTTCATTTTCAACGCTGTTTTTGGAACTGTTTGAATTTTTTAGCGGAAACCATTATTTTGGAAGTTATAGTATTTCAAATTTTAAGATTTTACGTTTATACGCATAAGTGTAACATTATTTTAATGGCGCTCGAAGCCGTTAGGTTAGGGTCCTTTAAGTATGGCGACCACAGGTCGAATAAGACAGGTTCAAATTCAACATTGGTTACAGCAACCCCTTTAATAAACACCAACCATAGGGAATCGAGCGATTTAAAAATAACTATAAAAACCTGAAAATATATAAAATAGCATTAAAGAAGTGTTAATTTGTTATTTAATTTTTATAAATGATATCTGCAAGATGGCGTCCATTTCGAAGCAAACATTTGTGAAGGCGTCTTTGAAAACTGGTCATGTCGTTTCGCAGAATTTCCGGTGAGATTTGTGTCACCTCTTCTCGTATTCTTTGTTTAATCATCAAGTCTCAAGTGTCGTTAGTGGTGTTTGGTATACTCTACTTTTGATGTATCCCCACAGAAAAAAATCACAGGCCGATTACGATTAATGCCGAAATGAGCGCGGAAAACACGCCGCGTCGCCGCGCTACCACGAAACTAGAGCTGTTTTGCTATTTAGATAAAACGCTTTTACAGCGAACGCACGTAGTTGTGCAGTCCAACGATTCATGATAATTAAAGAAGAAAGAACTAAACGCTTATATTTTATGCTTTATGATGAACATAATTTTATAGTATGCACATATCAATTACAGGGCTTTCCGTATTTATTTTAATCGTATATAATATATTAAATCGCCCGATTCACTGCCCACCCTGTAGAAGACCTGTGTCCAGTACACATTTCAACACTTGCCACTTTTTTTACACAATTTTAAGCTTTTACCGCTTCACAGTTATTTCAGGGAATCATTATTCATATTAAACTAGTTAATATTATTTATATTGATTTTTTGAGGTAATATTAGTAGTTATTATTGTTATTACCCTGAATTGGTTAAGTTAATAGGTTTATTTGATTGAACAATTTTATTCCAAATGTTGTTTTTAATAATAAATCGTGTTGAAAAACTAAACTATATAAATACATTTTGATCAACAAATATGCATTGAAGCAAATGTTAATAGGAATTGATGTAAAATTTGGAATTTAATTTATGGAAGACGTTTACTTGGAAAAAGAATTTGTGTATTAAAAAGTAGTGAATATAACTTTTATTAGTCAGAAAATGCTGAATTAAGATTTTCTGAAAATGAATGTGAAACTACGCAACGTCGTTTTTAATTTTTTTACACTGATATCAGTAATTTATTTAGTTTTATTTGGAATCATTGTTTTGAATAAATGGCGGGAAATAATTTGCATTTCGAACGTCTTTGGCGGTGACCGACTACCGCGTTCAAGTACGTCGTCATTAAAGGCGGGTACTCGTCGATGTACCGGGTGTAACAAGACATAATACAATATACAGTATACGGTAAGTAAGATCGACAGGAATGGAAAAAAATGGCGGCCGATTTTTGACACCCGTACCCGTGCCGCCTCCGTCCCCATCATCGGGCGTATGCGTGCCGTCCCCGAAACCGCTGCGCGCACCGACGGTCGCCGTTTCCCGACACCCGTCCGATTACGGTACACCGTATTGTAAACGCATAGTCGCGTCAACGACAACAACGGACAAACCGTAACATAATCATAACATTAAAGCGTCGGCGTCATCTCAACGGACGCCTGACACTGATCCACAGCCACCGCGTAAGTACAGAATACGAATACCTACTCTTCAAGTGCCTACTCGACGTTACAGGGTTGGAGGATTTTGTCTGTAACGGTGTTGAGGTACGACGAATGTACGATACGATCATCAACTCTCCGTTCGCCAATTTTTATCATTAACGACGGTAGCAATAATAACAACATCAGTAAACTATAGTGAATATGATTCTTCTTCGTCTCGCATACACATACCACAATACGATATCAATATTATGGTAATATTAGTTTCTGTCGCGTCGTCGATCGGACACGATTCGCGTGCGCGTTTGTCGTTGTAGACGCCGTCACTCTCAACTCTCGACTCTCGTTGTCGCTGCCACGCTACCCGTTGTCGTCGTTAATAATTGTGAGAGTCGTTCATGAGCGACATGAGCAGCGCGGCGGTGGCGGCCGCGGCCAACGGCGCGTCGTAAAATAATATGTGTACGGTTGCCGTGTGGCGGCGCTTTCATAGGATTAATATATATGTCTCGCCGCGGCTGTTAATGATGCCCCCCGTGTACAAAACGTGTAAGTAGTAGAATAATAATATTATTATGTTTATATGTGCACGACGCGACAATGTCTCTTTTCTTAATTCCCGATAGGCAGCGTTCCGTGGACGTTTCCGTGATTTCTTTCGTGTCTTATCTATAATTATTGTAGGTACCTATCTGTTGAATAATATTGTATTTAATATTGCAAAATTCGATATTTCGAATATTGTCATTAATCATTATCTAATTTCTAGTATTCTATATGTCCTGCTGTCTAGTGTCTAGTATCTATTCACTAGTCCGTACTATTCTCTTCTACTCTAGTAGACACTACTACACTAGACAGTAAGACAGTTGTAGTTGTGGTCTAGTTAGTATAGTAGTGACTATAAAAATAGTGATTGATACCAGCCGTAGTTCGAAATACATTTTTGTCATTTGAATTCGGTGGTCCAAGACTCCGGCGTACTTTCTAGTTATTGCTACTTACTTGCCGAACGAACTGGCATTCGCCATTCGGCACTTTAATATTTCATCCCCTGCAGATTGCTTTTGTTTGTCATTTCGATGGGACGCAGTATCACAAATAATAAAATTATATGTTTATTATTGTAATCGCATTTGTCGTAAAATATCCCTTTCCTTCCCAAGAAAAAAGTTACAAGATGTGATCCCATTAGACATTATTTCATATTTTTCAATTTTTCATACGTCACGCGTCGTTGAAATTTGTTGTTGCTGTTGTTAATCCTTATCACGGGCTCACGGTGGTGCAGTGGTGCAGCCCTCCTGCCCGGTCCAAACCGTCATTTTGGATTTAATCAATAATAATATTGTGTTTTAGCACGACATAATATTATTAGTTATTACGATAGTATATTGTGGTATATCATATACCTACACTTTTTTCTTTGTTCTAACGTGGATACTTATTGCCTTGTTTGTGTGCACTGTCTTTTTTTCCTTTTACAAACTACCTACCATATTAAACAATAATTTTTTTTTTTATTAAAAAAAAAATTAATTTTTGGTGGTTTTTTTCGATTCAATAATATCATTACTAATACTCCTTCAGGAGTTTCAGTACTTTATGTAGTGCATAGCTTATATGTATGGTTATATGCATTTTTTGCCCAACAAAACATAATATTTAATTTTTAACTTTTGATACAGTTGTTCTCAATCCAAACTGATATGTTATTCTTATCAAGTAAACATTGAATACATGAATGTTGTAGTCAGTCCTTGGTGGTCATATTTGACTTGTACTCTGGTTTCAAAAATGTACTAAAATAGCTAGTGTTAACTGTGTTAAATATATTATGTACATAGTAGTAATTTAATTATTAGTAATATATAGTAAATTTATTACCCAACCAATAAATTGAATGTTTGATTATAGGTAATTAATTAACAAGACCTCAACAATGTCTGAAAACGAAGGATCAACAATAGGTAATTTAGTCTATTGTTACTCTATATTATGCTTATTAATTATAACAAATCCAATAATGGTGAAAATAGTCTTAAATCTCTATTTACTATTTAAATAACATTTTGATGAATACTATAAACAGAGAAAAAGTTATGTTAGCTTTAAATCGCAGGCATATGCTATAAATAATATTACCTATATAGTTCATATAAATTAGTTATAATTCATAATATTTTAGGTTAAACTTACAATTACCACGAAGACCTAGGTAATTTTTAATTGGTAAAAACTTGAATATCAAACTTTTACTGATTGATATTTTTGAATTAATTTGGTTTAGCCATAAGTGATTATTGTATTTCTGGCTTTTATAGACAAAACATAGTTAATATTAAGATAAACTATATAGTATGGTTAATGTTTGAATTAGATATTAAAATATATATTAAAAAACACAATATCCTAGTTAAATGATAATACCTAGTTTAAAATTATTCTAATTTTAGTTTATAAATATATCATATTTTAATATTATGATGATTTACTCACTGATTTCTCTACTATTGTAGTATGAGATATATTTTATTACCTTTTTAAATTATAAATTTGGTTATGAAAATGAATTTAAACTAAATTTAAAGATAGGTAGTATAAAATTATTGCAATGTACAATTTTATTTGTTAGTGCACATGTGACTACTATAGCATTGAGAATTGTATAAAACAAAGTTAAAATGTATCTTATTCATCAATAGTATTTATTGATAGTTGAAATTTGGAGTTTGACCTAATTAATTAATATATTTTAAAACTTGCCAAAAACAATATTTAAGTTCTAAGTTTCAACCTATGTTATCCCGGTATTTATACTTTTACCTTATCCAACACACATTACTTATGTATGTTGTAATAGGAAGTGAAGGATCTGTCAAATGAGAAATGTCAGAGTGTTATAACATATTTTTGTACTTATCAATTAACTATGTCAATCATTAACCAAGTTATTTATGTTCAAGTAGTCCTGAAAAACCAATTTTCTCTGCGAGATTTAGGTTTAGGTTAGGTTTCAATTAAATTAATATTTTTGTTTTTAAATTAAAATTCATCGCTCTCAAATAGGTAACTGGTATTAATTTAGTAGTAACTACCTTTAACTTATTCATTGTTTATTAGTGTTAGATGGCGGAGCATCAGCAAATACTATGACTATTGATGGGACTCACATAAAACTAGAGGCTTCAACTTCTGGTTCTGAAAATATAACAGATATACAAAATTACTTGGATTCGTTTAATAAAGAAATTGAAGGAAATGAAGTGACACAAGTGCAAACTGGTAATTATTTTCATATTATTTTATATAATTATGTATTGTATATTAAAATTAAAATAATGAATTT
The DNA here is from genome assembly GCF_037042655.1 of Diuraphis noxia. Taxonomy (NCBI): domain Eukaryota; kingdom Metazoa; phylum Arthropoda; class Insecta; order Hemiptera; family Aphididae; genus Diuraphis; species Diuraphis noxia. The sequence goes on from NW_028301712.1 coordinate 55,292,386, forward strand.
AGATGGGGATCCAGTAGAACATGCATATTTCATAGATCAAAATGTCCAATATTATTATCAAACAACTACAGGGGATGGTCAGATGGTTATGGTTGGAGGTTAGTTAGAATAATAAGTTATTGAAATTTAAAATGTCACATCTTTTTTTTTTTTTAATTTATTTAAATTTTAGGACTTTCAGAACATGATGCACAAATGATGGCTAACTCAAATGAAAACAATATGAACAATGTAACTCAAATTGTTCTCCCTAACGTACAAGATAAAATTAAAAAAGATATCCCCCAAGTAAATTAAAATTGTAAATAATGAATCATACAGATAGTAAAATATTAGAAATTTTAGATTGTTGCTTTAGGAGATGGTAGTGGGTATCAAACAGTTACTCTTGTTCAAGCGGACGCTGATACCAACAATTACGTTCTTTATGTAGTCAAACAACAAAATGATAAAAATGATGAAACATCAAACGTTAGTATGGAGATTTCTCAAGAAGATCCAGATCCAGATGATCCCGATGTTAATAATGTATATGATTTCAATGATGGGGAAGATCCAACTCTACCAAAAAAACAAGAAATAGAAGTAAGTTTCTTACAAACAATTTATCTATTTATTATTATAAGTATATTACTATTATAATATATATTTAGGATTCAGGTGAAGAAGATGACAAATCTAAAATACCAAAATTAGTACCTAAAAAGTCGCAAACAGTAACTCAAGCACATATGTGTAATTATTGTAATTATACTACTGGAAAAAGGTAATTTGTCTTTTTTTTTTAATTGGGTTTAAAATGTCTTCCAAGTTCATTTATTTTTCTGTATTCATTTAATATTTCTATGATATTTTGATTTTTCATGAAATTAACATTTTTTTTAGGTATTTGTTGTCTCGTCATATGAAGTCTCATTCTAAAGAACGTCCACATAAGTGTACTGTTTGTGAGCGTGGTTTCAAAACTTTAACATCTTTGCAAAATCATGTTAATACACATACTGGTACAAAACCATATCAATGTAGAAGTTGTCCTAGTGCTTTTACTACATCAGGTATGAATAATTATTATTTCTTCCTAAGTTTTTATTATGTTGTGTTTAAGTAGTATTTTTTTTTAATAAATATTTATATTAACCTATATTACAGGAGAACTTGTTAGACATGTTCGGTATAAGCATACTCATGAAAAACCACATAAATGTACAATATGTGATTATGCCAGTGTAGAACTTAGTAAAATGAGAAATCACATGAGATGTCATACTGGTGAAAGACCATACCAAGTATTTACTATCAAGCATTATAATCTTTAATAACTGGATGATAACATTTATATTTTTTCAGTGCCCCCATTGTACTTATGCTAGTCCAGATACATTTAAATTGAAACGCCATTTGCGCATACACACTGGTGAAAAACCTTATGAGTGTGATATTTGCTTTTCTAGATTTACCCAATCCAACAGTTTAAAAACACACAGACTAATACATAGCGGTAATTTTTTTTTTTAATTTTTAATATTTTGAAGTACAAAAAACAATTGAATTATGATGTTTCTAGGCGAAAAACCTGTATTTAAATGTGATCATTGTCCAGCCACATGTGGTCGAAAAACAGATTTACGTATTCATGTACAAAAGCTTCATACCTCCGACAAACCTATTAAGTGCAAACGATGTGGTGATGCGTTCCCAGATCGTTACCAGTATAAGGTATTGAATTATACATTTTCCATTAATATATTATCTAATGAATATATACTATAGGTTCACTGTAAATCACACGAAGGGGAAAAATGTTATAAATGTGAATTGTGTCCTTATGCTTCCATGTCTCAGCGTCATCTTGAAACTCACATGTTAATACACACTGATGAAAAACCATTTCATTGTAAACTATGTGATCAGGTAGATTATTTTAAATTTTATAAATAATTATTGTATTCTATATTCTATATTTATTATTATTTTTTCTAGTCATTCAGACAAAAACAATTACTACGCCGTCATCATAATTTGTATCATAATCCAGCATATATACCACCTCCACCACATGCAAAAACTCATCAGTGTAATACATGCCAACGATCATTTAGGCATAAAGGAAATTTACTAAGACACATGGAAGTTCATATGCAAGAATCAACTGGAAATGACCGAAACACAGCATTAAAACAAAGACTGGAGGTATTATTATTTTTATATTTTCTAAATTTACTATAACCATTACTTAAAAGCTCTTTAAAATACCATTTTATACAAAATATATTTTCTTATTGCTTAATTTAAATGATCAATGCTTTATGAATTGTTTTCATTATAATGTGGATGATATTTGATGTTCATTTTGTATAAGAATTGTAATACAATTAGGTAGATATTAGTTTCTTTTGATTTTTGATGACCGAAAAGCATTTGTGTTGGATTTGTTGATTTTCAAAATAGTCTTCTTTTATCCAATGGATTAATATTTTTATTTATTTTTAGAATATTAAATTTGAAAAGTAGTAATTGATCTGTAGAACTTCAATTAATATTCATATGTATACTCTTTTATCAAATGAGAACGCACTGCATTCGTACATTATGTAGGACGGCTCAATGTAAACAGCAATGGTCTGTGGTGTTGAATGCAAACTAGGACAAGAATTTGTCCACTGCCCAGTGCGTTTTCATTTGATAAGAGTGTATAAGTTCTATAATTTGTTAAAATTGGTGTTTATCATGTCTCGTTAAAAGACGTATTGGTCATTAAAATTATTGTATGGACAATGTCAAAAGACAGTAAATGCTTTGTAGATCGTATTTTCATGAGCTTGACTTTATGGGACCAGTATTTCAAGTCATTACACTTCAAGGTTCTTAATTTGAATGCTGAACTTAAAAAATTTAATATTTTAAATATCTAAATTATTTACTATGTCTTGTAAGTCTACATAAACAAATGATAGCGGTTTCTTGTTCATCAATCACAAAATATATTTGATGTAAGTGATAGATTGATAATTTAATATATGCAGTTATGATATTAATTCATTTATGTAGGTCTATGTTTCCTATCCTTTGAACTGGGCCTGTGTAGAGTTAAATTAACTATAACTTAGTAGAAAAATATATACTAAAATTACTATTATTGTTATCAATTATTTTTTTATTTTTGCATGACATGAATTTCTAAACGCTTGGTGCTTAGTTTTGCAGTTTTTTTTTCATTGAATTGATTTATCAAAATTATCAGATTAAAAATATAAGTTTGAAATATATCACATATATATGTGATGCGTACATATACATAATGCCGGATAGACAAGGTATTGGTCCAACTAGTTGAAGTTTTTTAACCCACCCTAAAATACCCATACCCATATTTTCAAATGAAAATTTTAAATTGTCCTAGATTTTACGAACCACATCAAGGTAAATAAATGTATTTAAATTTATGTTATAAAACAATTGCCCAAACACGTACAATCCATTTTTTTTTTTTTTGAGCGACCCACCAACATTTTCTCGGTAGCTCGCTGCTTCAATCAAGGCCTGCTTATACATACAATATGTGAACGTTGTGTGACAGATGGGAACCAAATTGAATGTTGCACAATAAAGCATATAAAATATATTTTAGTAATTAATATGTGGTTATATGCGGATAATATTTAAAATTAATTCTTGATGATAAATTATTGCAGTATACAGACTCAGCTAATGAGGACGAATCTGAGGAGGACACAAGTATTCCAACAAGTGAAACTGGAGTTGTAGCAGTAGAAGGTGATGATGGACAGCAATATGTAGTACTTGAAGTGATTCAACTTGATGGTCAAGATCAGATAGACAATTACACATCCACAAGTGTATCAATACAACAAGTTGACCAATCTTCTTGTAAGTACAAATTTAAATTTTCTTTAAATTTAGTTTTGAAATGACATTATTTATTTAACAGCTCCAAGTCAAAAAGACCTTACCATTTTAAAAACAGCGTCTTTATTAGATGTGAAAGAAGAATGTGGTGACGGTGTTGAAAATTGTTTCGGTTTTGATGATGAAGATGAAGAAGAAACAACAAACTCAGGTGGTTAAAAGTAACTATAATTATAGTGTAAAATTTTTACTCAAACTTTACATTTCCTTTTATATTAGTTGTATACCGAGTTTTATGTTTTTAGTTTTTATATCATAATTGATGTACAGTGTAATACATTGAACAAACTGCTCTTTTTTTAAAGCCTATTATTGATGTTATTTTTAATTAAAAATATTTAAACTTTTGAAATAAGTACCCAATTTATATTATACCATTATAGTTATTGATTTGTCTACATGTAATCTATTTTTATTTTTATTCAATTTTGTGTTTTGCAAAATAATTATTTAAATTACTTAAACTAAGTCATTAGTAATTAACAAATTTGCGTGTTTATATTCATGTATGGTTTAAATTATTTTATAACTATGATTTAAAATTGTTTTTTATTCGAATTATTATTGAATATAATATAAGTAAACAATGTACCAATTAACTGTTAACAAAACTAATAGTCAATTCAACATCGCTGGTTTGTGTTGCATTATATGCGAACTTATTTTTTTGCATTTTGTACTGTGTGAAAAATTTGAAAAAGTAGATAAATACCTATTACCTAGCGTTGTTTACAAATAACATATAGAGTAAAGATTTTTTTTATTTTGAAATTCATATATTTTAATTATCCAATGTTTATTTAAAGTGTAGTAATTTTTGCAATGTATTTTGATATAACCTAAAGACCTTTATTAAAATATTTAATATTTTAAAGACTGCACTTATTTATCTTGAATAAAGAGATTTATATAGTATTACTTTATAAACACTAAACGATTCCTAATTTTATTTTGTAAATAAATATTTCTTACTTATAGGACTCTATTGACATAATTTTAACTCATAATTATAATAAATTTTGTTTCTATTTGATAATATATTTTTAAATTATGTAGTTACATTCCCAGTCCCGTTTATATTATTATCGTGGAAGTATAAAATTAATTAAATTTAATATTGTGTGCCAGTTGTCCAGTTATATTGTAAGCATGAGCACTTTTTATTCCTAAAATATATTGAGTGCCGTTGATTGTTATGCAATTAACAAATAAAACTATTGTTAACATAAATATACTCTTGTTAGATATGTAAACAGAATATTACAATATTAGTTCTTAATTATTTTAGTGTTATTGTAATTAATAGTTGTTTCTAAATGGCATCCTAGCTTTGATTATAAATAAAGTCCAAGTACAATATAGCATTAAGAAATGTGTGTTGATTTTATTTTAAACCTGATAATTATTATTACAATATTGCGTTCGTGTCTAAATAATTTTTATTCTTATCCAATGAAAAATGTATTAATTTATTTTGACTTTAAAACTTGTTTTTTGATTTATATATCATTGCATAATGATAATATGTGCATGTAATAGCTTTAAAATGTATTACAAAGCTTATCATAAGTTCTTACTTCAATAAAGAAAAAATATTTAAAATTGCATAACATAAAATAATGTGAAAAGTTCTAGAGTAACGAAGGCGTCAGTATTAAAAAATGAATAATAAGTCATCTTATAATTAATAATTTTTGTTAAATTTTAGCAAAATCAAACTGGTCGGTGCTAGTGTCTTTAAAAAAATGTTAAAACATTCCAGTTAATGCTACCAAACAATAACATGTAACAACCAGAAGTAACTAAAAATTAACAAAATTTGTAATTATAATTTAAAGATATACTTTTTGTTTTTTTTTTATAACCGGACATTCATACCTAATTAGTTATCAACTATATTATTTATAATTTAAGTTTTAAATCAGCTACTGGATGACAAGAGATTAAAAAATTTCATACATCTGTATATCTTCCATATTATTAAATTAAACATCAATTTTTTTTTATAGAATATCAATAAATAATAAAAATAAAAATATATAAATCTAGTTTGATTAAATATATTTAAAAGAGAAAACATAATTTTAATTTATTTGTCATTTATTGGTTATTTGAATGAAAAATGCAAAAAAAAATGATAACAATTTATAATTTAAATAATGTGTCAAGTGGGTATCACACTCCTGTACAATAGTTGTCGAGCATGTCGTAATGGACGTGTTTTAGTTAAATTCAATGATAAATCATTCCATACGAAAACGACAGTGTGGAAATGTTGTGTCATCATATTATTATACTTAAATAAATAATAAAGTTTAATAGTTTTAAAAAAAAAGTATTTTATCATATCGTAATTTACCGGTAAATTTTATTTTATTTTATTTTTTTGTTAGATGCTGGTAGAAAAACTTCGGGAATTTTCTATTAAAATTTCTTATGTTAGCTATGTATAAAAATTTTTTTTAATTAGAAATTGGAAAATAATTTTCAAGATTAGGAAAACTTCTCATGGCTATATCACAGAAACGATCAAAATATTTCTAAAATAGTCGCATTTATTTTTAATTTATTAATAGTATCAACTCCATTTTTGTCTTAGGATACTGGAATATGGATACCATGCATATGTGTAGCTAAGTTGCCTATCTAAGACGCCGCCTAATCATTTAAATATTTTAAGACATAATTTCATTATTATTTCAAATTTTTACGTAAGTGGAAATTTTAAGACCTATTTGAGTTTAGTTATAATCTCAATGGATAAAAAACTATAAATTATTTAACTCTATAGCAATATCATTACACATTTGCGTACGTGGTTAATTTATTTATCTACGACTTGTACACATTATTCAATTTGTACTAATAAATACGTAAAATATATGATTTAAATCTGTTATATATTTTTTTTGGACTCAACCATTTATATACTAAAAAAAGAATTTATAATTTACCTAATGTTAATAAATTACAAAAAAAAAGAAGTATTTTCTATTGTGTTAAACGGAAGCTGAAAACCTGACATTTAGTTGGACGATGCCCGTTTCCACCAAAAGTGTACCTTTCCCTTTTCCTCCAATACCCGTTTCCACCAAAAGCGTATCTTTCCCTTTTCCACCAAATAAAATTATTTACCACGTTTTTACAAAAACAATTGTATATTCTACGGTTCAAAAAAATAATATCAACCAATTATAAGTAGATACAATATATACATAACTAAATACACTAATATATATCAATTTTTAAATCCAACATTAGTATTTCAAATAAACTTATTACTGTATTAAAGATTTTAATATAAGCGTAGCATACAAATTATTTTGGTTCATTAACCGTGGTTGAATTATAGGTAGATCTCATTTGGTGGTAACGGATATTGGTGGAAAAGGGAAAGATACACCTTTGATGGAAACAAGTATTGGTCGAAAAGGGAAAGGTCTACTTTTGGTGGAAACGTGTTACGCCCATTTAGTTAGGTAGGTACTCATTAATTTGGTAAAAATAGCTATAGTTATATATTTATATTTCATAGTGTTTTTGACATTATTCTTATAAATGAGAATATTTATACATTATATTTATAACAAGCAATTATTATTATTATAAATACATCATATATACATTTTGTATATTATGTGTTTAAAAGTTTTAAAATATAGGATGGATATTATATTATATTTTTTTTTCACTACCGATATTACTCATTAACTCTAAACAATATTTAATTTCAAATAAATATAATATTAAATTGTACCAAATATTTAATTGATTGGCCAATAACATAATGGCTAAACATCGTATAATAATTATAACAACAATAAATAATAATGATATATTGTTATTCGAACAATACTCGTATATACCTATTTTGACAGTGGTTTAAAAATCAATAACTTTTTTGTTAATTTCTGTGAACTAATTGAATGAGTAGATATGCAAGGAAGTCCAAAGGTTAAATCACAGATGTTTCTCGATGTCAAAGGTCAGATGGACCACCAAAAAAGTTGTGGACCTGTGGATGTAGATGCTGAGCTATCGTAAGTCGTATTTATAATTTATAACGTCGCACGTCAATATGCACGATGAATAGTTTCAAATTATACCTACCTCATAGCTCTTACGATATCTTGTTCAACTAATTATTATTATATTTTTATAGAAACAAAAGAGTTCAAAAGCAGCAGTCGAAAACGTCAAATATAAACGACGGACTTACTGCGTCTAAGGTAAGAATTCCAACATAAAAGTTACCTAACTGTAGTGTACTGCAGATTACAATATTGAGATCAATATACACTTGATTATTTTTCGAAGGGCAATCATTGAAACAAATATTTGAATATATTAATATCTTTTTTTTTGAAATTTTTTTAGTTAACATTGGTGACGGTGGACATTAGTTAAATATTTATGTGTGTGTGTATTAAGTTATACGATTTGGTATTGTTTAAAAACTTTAAAATTTGCGCACTCGTCGTGTGGTGGTGTCGGCGTCAGGTCCGATCGTTGGGTATGTTGAGACTGCCAAGTTCGTCTACGTATTTGGAGTCATTTTATAGTACCTATATATTATGTGCCATGTGATTGATTGATTCCACAAGAATTGCTCCTGGGTTTTTATTTTCTTGCCATGATGTTATTCGTGTGTAAAACGGATGAGGCAATTAATATATTTTTATTCAAATTAAAGTGATATAATAAATATATATAAATACATGCTATTAAGAATCGTTTCCCATCATCTATAGACGACATTTTTGTCTTATTACGATAAAGATGCATCCAGTAACCGATTAAATTTAAATTTATTATAAATTCAACTAATAAAGAACCTTAATTTCATTAATAATAAATTTCATATTGTAGTAATTTTATCATATTAAAAAAAAAAAAACATAAAAAGTCAATATTTTTAGACAGAGACTATGAGAGACATAATGAATAAATATGAAAATAACCAAATAAAAAAGCTTGAATTCATTGACAAATTAGTATATTTACTATATTTTTACCGAACATTTAATTTTTTTTTTTAACTTTTAGATTGTTATATGATAAATAGGTATATTCGAAATTTAGGATAACTCGAAAATCTCAATAAATCCCTATTTCTTGCCCATTAGATATTTTTTTTTTTTTTATTGTATTTAAGTTGTGTTGTGATTTAAATATATATATATATATATATAAATTTGAAAAGTACATACCTAAATCAAATTCATTTTTATTCCCCTTGAATTATCGAGAATCGACTGTAGGTGTATACCATACCTACATATATGCTGTATATGAATGAATGATAATACATAATAATTACTATAATCATTACATATTAAAAAATATATGTATAATGATAAGTAAGAATAATTTTTAACCACACTTAAGACTTAAAACAAGTTAAATTTTGCTAGCTGAAATCTGGCATTCCTTATTATAAAAATGAAGGAATAATTTTTTTGTTTTATTATACCTATAAATTGTGTAATATAAAAATCAGGCATGAATTGCATGCACCCAACTAAAACCTAACTAGCAATTCGGATACAGTTATTTGTATAGGCTTGCGCCTTGTGTAGTAAAAACATTCTAACATCTGTCGTAAAACTATTTGATAACATAACAACCTATCAAATATTATGGTGTATATAAATATATTTTTTTAAATTTCAATGGTTTTTTTTTTAGACCAAAAAGATGTCTTTGGCCGACATGATCGCAAGCGCCGATAGACTTTCGAAAAATTTTGAACACAAAATTTCAAGGCCAATAATAAAGAATAAAAGCAAAGTAAATGTCAACGATAAGCCAATAAAAATAGTTCCAAAGACGATGATGTGTACTACAAAAGTAATAATTTTTTTGAAAAATCTCAAAATGTTTTCGCCTCCTATTCATTATTATTTCTGATTCTAATGACCAGTGGTGACACTTCACGCTAAAATAACGTGACTGTCTACATCGTTTAATTAATAGAAAACCCATATTAAAATATTGATTTAACATTGAGTAACTCTTTTTATGTTCTCTCGGTGGGGGGGGGGGGGTTGAACCCGGAAACCCTTTCGTAAATACATCACTGCTAATTATAATCTTGATCCGATAAGCTAGTCTTGTCAACTCATTGGTGTAAGTATACCTATATGATATAGAGTATTTTTGCATTTTCACATAATGTTGACTACCTAAATCGTCAATGTTAATAATTAGGAAACAGAATTTAATGCAAATTTCTGAATGCCCGAAAACATTGCTTTCCAAGCACAATGTTAATTTCATACATCAAGGAAATAAAATATATAACTTTTATTTTGCATTTTAGATTCAGAGCGGAGCGATGAATGTATTGATTTTACCATGATGTGTGTTTTTTTTTTGTGTTTGTTATCACGTTTTGGGACAGTAAAAGTGCTTCGATTTTCGACTTCAGTACCTCGTTCGATCAGAAAGTGAATCTAGTTGGTACTGTGGGTAGTCAAAAGTAAAAAATTCTCAATATTCTTCTAAATATCGGAATAAACAAACTAAAAATTAAGGGAAAAACGGGAAATTTTACGCACACTCATTTTTAGACAAAATCTATTTTAGTTTTTGATGTAATTTTAAAACAAATTACCATAGATACATGAAATTTTCGCCGAATGTTCATATAAGTATATTCTATCCACCATGCAATTTTAAAAAATTTTCGATTTAAGTTGAATTATTCATAGGCATTTGAAATTTTCGATCACAATTAGTTTTTTTTAAATTAATGTTGATAAAAATGTATTTGTTAGGCAGAAAAGCTTGAAAATTTAATACAAGGTTCTTAACATATTGTTACAATAGCAGTTGAAAAATAAAATAAATTCATATTCACAATTTTATTTTTTTTTATAAGCATTCAAAGTTTGAATTTTGACAAAATACGTAAAAATCACGAAAATTCACAAATTATTTTAAGCTAGAAACTCTTAAAAAATTTTCTTTTTAAATTTAAGATTTAAAAATTTAATACAAGATTCTTTACAAGTTTGTCAATTTTTATCACAAATAAAAAGTCCACCGGAAATTTAAATTAAATTTTTATGAGCATTTTAAATTTAAATTTTTACAACATTGGATTTTCACTGGATTTCACATTTAGCGATTTTCTTATTTTGGTGTAACTCTAAAACAAATGACCGCAGATACTCGAAATTTTGACTAAATGTTTATATAGGCATTTTAAATATTTGATAACATTTTCAAAATATTTAGATTTGTTTTGAGCTGTTTACTGACATTTTAATTTTTCAACTTTTTTATTTTTTTTATTTTTATAAATATCGATAAAAATTTATTTGTTCGGTAGAAAAGCTTGAAAATTTAATACAAGGCTTCTAACACATTTTAACAATAGCAGTTGAAAAATAAAATAAATTCATAGTCACAATTTTTTTTTTTTTACAAGGATTCAAAGTTTGAATTTTGACAACATACGTAAAAATCACGAAAATTCATAAATTATTTTATGCTAGAAATTCATAAAAATTTTTCATTTTAAATCTAAGATTTGAAAATTCTGTTTTGGAATATTGGATTCAAATTTAATTCCATTCATTACAGTAACCCACTTGTAACCTACTGTACAGCAGAGCGACATCCACGACTTACTCGCCTTTTAAGATTTGTTTACATTTTAAAAAGAAAATTTTTAGTGTATTTTTATATTTTTAATTCATATTTTATAATATGAATAATTAAATAGGACGGATAAAATTTCATAACAATTTAGTTAAAATTCATTCTAAAAAAATTAAAACTAAATAATATAATATTTATTTTGCTTTACCGTACTTCTATTTTTATTGTTTATTATGTTTTTTGTTTTTACCGATGCAATTTTCAGAGTAAAAAGAGGATAAGACGAACAATTAATTACTAGGTACGTTTATATGATGACGTTAAAACGGTTTTAAATTCTTAAACGACATAGTGCAAGCGTTTTAACACTATCATATAAAAGTAGTGAATAATAATAATAATTTATGTCATAAAACTCAAGTCAAAATCTTCGGGCTAATCTTCGATTTTAAAGCTACATGTGCACATGGCGCCCCTACATACAACACATTGAAAAATCCTGTCTTTCTGAAATCAATTTAATTAAAACACTTTCTCACACAGTGTGGGGAGCACAGACACAAATACTACTGAAAATCCTCAAATCACTTATCCTATCCAAAATAGATTACGGAGCCAAACCCTCCCCCTCTGAATTCGGTACATGACGCAGGGGTCCGGCTATCCATAGGTGCAATTCGATCAACTCATCATACTGTTGGGACAGTAGCAAACTCAGCATTGCAGGCATTCCACCATTGGGGGTCTAAACCTCTAAACTAACATTCAAAATCACAGCTAGAATGACCCGAGCCCTCCCCCCCCCAACGCCTTCACTCCTCCCGCAAACACATTTTCGACAAATACAAAAAATGTGATCTAGTAAACATATCGATGAATATCAACCTGACCTTCACCAACTTCCCGAGAAATTTACCAGCACCACTCACTACAGAAATCTCTCCACGGAAAAACTGTCATCTATCCATAGACCTGGCCAACTTTGATAGACCTGCGATCGACCTCCGAGTTTTTCTAGGTTGTCGCGATCGACCAAAAACCAAAAAAAAAGGTTGTCAATAAACAAAAAATATATTATATGTACAGCCGTACAGGCAATCTCACAACGACCCTGGAATTTCTTCACAACACAGCACTACTCAACAAAATTTAATCTATATTAATACACTGTCTTTTTCTTTTCTCTTTATAGTATTTATGCATGGCTATAGAAGCCGCCACGGACTTTTTGTTAAAAAATTATGTCATAGGCGTTTCCAGACCTCATACGCAGGTCATATCTAGGTGAGAGGTTACTGCATCCGGTGGGGGGGGATCAAATTTCGCAGGTCATAGTTGTCATGCACAGGTATGATTCGTAGACACGCCCCCATGATTTGTATAATAATTAAACAATTTTTTTCAATGTTAAAAATAATTTTAAGAGCACCTTTTTAGTGCATTTTTAAATATAATTTTTTAAAGGCATTTATCTTGGTTTTTAGAGCATTTAAATCTGTTCCCTAATAATAATATAACTTTGAAATAACCTAATATTTAGCAAGCTATTTATTAAATATATAATATTAAATAAAGACTATAGTATTTTATTTAGAAACACCTATTAATATCATTAATTCTTATGCACAAATATATATTTAATACATGTACCCTACAATTAAAAAAATTTAGGTGCCAAGTCGAAGTGTGTTTGAGGAGACAAAAACGAGATTGCTGGCCGCCCTGACTCCAGAACCTGTACGACTGAAACATCAATGTATCAATGAAAACACATTTATAGTTAGCTTTATGCTATCTAAAAAAGACGTCACTGTGCAAACAGTTCCACTGCCATCTAAAAGAGACATTGCTGTGCAAACTGTTATACTGCCATCATCCCAGCAACAGCCGGTCGAGATGAGCTCCACCGATGGTCACCTGTCCCAACTATTTTTGAGTACAACATATCATCATCATAAGATGTGTTTGAATAATTCATTAAATTTTATAAATTTTCTTATTTTTAGGAAACACACTGAATAAAAACGTCACATTGAAAGACATCGTTAAGAAATTTGATAAGTTTCTAAGAAAAAATATGAAAACAATGACCCTGTTTAAAAAATATATAGAAAATTTGTCGGCCCGGAGGATCGTAGCGGCTGCGTCTAACCATAATTATTGCAAGTATCTCTTGTATTTTTCTTTGTTCTCGATTGGAGCCATCACTGAATATATGTTAAACTTTGATTGGCACAATTTACAAGGCATAAGAAATTCACAAAATTTATTAAAATAATTATTCACAGGAACATTACTGTTCATTGATTTAGGAAACTCAGTTTTTGGATTGTAATTAGGTAGGATGTAATTAGGTAACAATCAAGAAAATCTAGATTGTTGTGGACTAACTCCAAAAACTGAGTTTCCTAAATCAATGAACAGTAATGTTCCTGTGAAGAATTATTTTTATAAATTTTGTGAATATTGTATGCTTGTAAATAGTGCTAATCGAAGTTCAACATAATGTAATATAAACATAATGTAATGATGACTATAATCGAGAACAAAGAGAAGTACAAGAGGTACTTCCAATAGTCATGGTTGAACATGGTAGCTATCATTAAAAAATCAAGAGTACAACATAAAATACACTATATAATATAATGTATAATACATAGTTTATATTCTTTAGAAAAAACAAAAATTTTATGTTTTACCTCCATTGATGTATATTAAATAAAATTTGTGAAAACAACTTTGATAATATTTATAAATAATTAATGATCTTCTTGTGTATTTATACAAAATTAGTATAACAGTTGAAGTTCCTCATGGCTGTTCTAGTAGTTTTCAAAATGAGTCAATCTGTATTATAAAAAAACAAATTATCTGTTAGTGTGTCATATTTACATTCAATATTTATATTTAATCGTAAAATTATTAATATTTAATTTTAGTTCTAATAATTTTAAGTCAAACATAAATATTATAATATTATATAATTAAGAAAGATTATAGCAATGTATCAAAAGTTTGAAGCTTATACATGCACAGTATTCAATTCATGACAACACTGAGTCACCATATTCACCACAATCTAAACTTTGATTTACTCCAGTACAGGATTGTACACACACACTACATGGTTCAGTAAATTAAAACTATCACTTAAACATAATATACTATTGATTATACATTTTGTAGAAAAGCAATCTCATATAAAATATTAAACTATTTCTTTACCATACATCAAGTAGAGCTTATATAATAAATAATACATACATAAAACTAGTAGATGGCCAAATGATTCTTATCAATGAGGTTTACTACCATTTCCAAAGTGGGCGATGTTTACATTATGTTTTATAGGATAATCATAGTTGTGGGCTGTTTAGAATTTTAATATCAGGAGTTAAGAGGGAGCTACACTCATGTGTTGCATCCGTCTTACAAGTGCGTAACATACCAAATTTTACACTCAGTAGATCACGTTTAGCTCAATTGGTCTAAAATGTAAGTTGACCTCTCATACAAATTAAAGGTAACATTGTTATGGAAGACTTCTCATAGGCTTTTTATTATATTTTAATTTTAAAGTGAGTTATGAGTATTTTAAAATATACAAACAATTTACAATATTAAAAACTCGTAACTCTCTTTAAAATTAAAATATAATAAAAAGCACATGAAATCCCTAGATAACAATGTTACATTTAATTTTTATGAGAGGTCAACTCACTCAAAATTTTAAGGTAATGGAGCTAAACGTGATCTGCTGAGCATACAATTTGGTATGTTATGCACTTGTAAGACGGAGACAACACATGTGGGTGAAGCGTTCTCTTAAGTCTGTGGATTATGGGCTATAAAATTTGATAACTGACATAAAAAACCCAACACAGCAAATGGTCCCCAACTTCAATGTTATACATTGACTGTAGAAGGAAATCAGCCATATAGTAGTTTTATATAATATTTTATGTTATAAGTTATATTATGACTAGGACCCAGAATTATATGCACTAAAAATATATGAAATATTTAATTTATGCATATATTCACTGATTTTCATTCAAATATGCATAAATATGTGAACAAAAATGTATATAATTCATTAAATATTTAATATGGAACAAAAAATTCATTAAATTCTTAGTTGATATAATTAAATTGTATTTTGTTTTATGTATTCAATTATATATTACATTTTGAACATTCACTCGTCTAAATAAAAATTTATGAACAAAATATGCATTATATTTTAGAAAAATATAAAATATGCATATTAACACATAAGGTTAAGATTCTAAATTTTGTTTTACCATGCTACTTATTAATTTAATAAATAAAAATATGCAAATACATACAATTCTGGACCCTAATTATAACTATAATAATATAAGGTTGATCATTTTGATTTTCCATTAAAATGAAGAGTATTTTATCCATAGAATTTATGATCAATGATAAAACATTACGATCATAAATAAACTACAAATTTTTAGTTATATACTTTTATATAATACAAAACATTTTTTATTAATTTAATATTTTTTTTTCTAAGTAAAAAAGGAAAATAAAAATAAATAAAGAAATAAAGAAAAATCATAATAAAAAAATTAATATACAGATAATATTACTTAAGCTTATTACCTATACAGTAGAGCTTCAGATTTATTATTGGATAAACCAAGGTATCCACCATTGGGTGAGAAATCTATACAATTAACTTTCCCAACATTATCAGATGTCGTAGGAAAATTAGAAAACACAGTTTTAGATGGCACATGTAGCTGAAATTAAGTAATTGTATATTATCATAAATTATAAATGTAAATAACTAAATGAAACAAAATAATAATGCAAAGAAGCTGTTAGTATTACCAATTTAATAGCATCATTCTTTTGATTAGAAGCCATAGCTAAAATATCAGAACTTTTGTTGAAGCTTAATTTTGAAACAGTGGTCACTAAGTTTAAAATGGTCTTATCTGGCTTTGGATTAACATCACATGGTAATTTATATAAATTCACAACACCTGATGACGAACCAGCTGCCAAATACTGATTGTCTCCTGATAATGCTAAACTAGTTCCATGGAGACAACCATCATCCATAAATTTCTTGATACACATCCGACTGTTCATATCCCATTCATAAATTTCTCCATTTTCTATGAACAATTAAATATAATATATATTTTAAACACTTGTGATGAAACTTTCAAGAACATTACATTTAGTGGGGGGTGGAGTGGCCGAGCGGACTAAGGTGTCGGTTGCGACGCACGCAGTCGCCGGTTTGAATCTCGGTCACGGGCGGCATCGCTTTTTGGGCATTTCGCGGTGTCTAGAGAGAGAGGCCGCAGCCCCCCAACCGGGCATGGCAGAAACCTATGGGTACCCATTCGAAATTCTGCCAAAAAAAAAAAAAAACCCATGTGTTAAAAACCTACAGTACCTTCCCCTACAGTTCCCCAGGCTAATGACCTCAGTTGTCGAAGCCTTAACCCTAAAAAAAAATTACATTTAGTCCAACCATGCTAAAAATTGATTATAAAATAAAATATCCTATTAATACTCTAAAATAAAAACTTAAATGACCACAACAGTATAAAAGGTACTGTTTTATATGCTTTGGTAAAGATAAGCGAGATGCTAACCTAAGGTATATTCTTAGTATCCTGTAATATCCATACTCTGGTCATGTTCTATTAATCATTCAGATAATAAATTTAAAAATATATTATATACCTCCAAAGGAATACATTCTCTTGCCATCATTGCTAAAAGTTAGGGAATTCGCAGCACCGTTCATCTTCAATGTAGTTATCCATTCTTTGCTCTTGGCAGTAAATAAGTGAATCTCACCAAACTTGCCACAAGAAGCTATTAACTTTCCATCAGGTGACATGCAAAAGTTCTATCAAAATTTAAAATTGTAAGAAATCAAGTGATAGGTAATAGAAAATTATTAAAAACTAGTAACAACTGACATCCATTCTAGTCTGTCCAATATTATGATGAACAGGAACAAACATTGACTTTCCTTCCATTAAATCATAGCAGTAAAAATTTCTTTGTGTTCTAGATCCAGCTACAAACTGTTTTCCATCAATAGTAAAATGTGCACAGTCAATAGCAAATTTTTGAAATTTAACAGATTGTAATTTATCATTTTTAAATCCATCAACCTATAAAAAATAGATTTAAATATTTGTAATTTAAATATTTAAATTTAAAATCATACCTGTACAATTGAGGCTCTTCCTGAGATACCAGCAATTAATGCTAAACTGGATGTTGGATGAAATTCTACTGATTTAACAATTTTACCACAAGATGACGTTGACAAATTTAAATTGTGTAATTTTTTTATACCAATCAAACCTTTAGCTAAATTTACTCCTTTTTTTGTACGAGCTAAATTACCACTGTACTGAAATAATTTCAAATTATGTTCATTTATAATTAAGTGGATGTCAATACTCAATATAATATTGTTTATTTTCTCCCTGTGGCCCATATCTAACATAGACAAAACGAGTTTACGCAGAATCATTTTTTATTTTTTTTTGGTTTTTAAATAGTTTTAGAGTAAAATTATCCATTACAAAATTGGTAGAGAATAATATTTTAGAGGAAAAGACATATCAAAATGTCTAAATAATGTCTCAAAACAGTTTAAACTTAAATTGTTGTGAGACAATTATTTTATTTATTATGAAAATAAAATAAAAAAATATAAAACCCATATGTCATACCCTCAAAAATATTATCCTTTATAATTTTTGTATTAGGTGATTTGTTTCTAAGGTAATTCAAATATCATAAAAAGTGATTTTAGGTGAAAACATTTTATCAATGTTGAGCGTGATCAGAAAACAAATATTACGCTGTTGTCATTTTAAGTACTTATTGACTGTCAGTGGCGTAAATGGATAAAAAACTAGTGGAGCAAAACAGTGTTAAGAAAAAGGTGCTATAAGTAAAAAGTAACTTTTATAAATATTATTTACACATATTTCAAAATTGGCGAATAAATAATAATTAATAACCAACTAATAATTTAATGACTTTATTAGATGTGATTACTGAATAACATTGATGATACATCAATATAAATATTATACAACAAGTCAAACTTTAAGTAAATTTAAACTTTTATGAAATAGTTTGAGGAAAAAATATTTTAATATTATAATCCATTAAATATATTTCAATTCTTCTCAACTTAAGAAGATTTAACGATTTGTATTGTTATCTATCAAGGGGAGGAGGGAGGATAAAATGATACATTTGCCATATGACCCTTTGTTTCTTTCTCACAAAATTACGCCACTATTAACTGAATCTGTATACAAATTATGTTTTAATAATGTTTACTTTAAGCAAATCAAAATCTTCATCTTCATCGTCAGGTAATACTTTTTTTGATTGATCTGTAGTGATTTTGGCCCATTTTGGTTTACCAACAATTCCAACATATTTTTGTTTCAAAAGTTTTCTGTGTTCTTTGCTAAATAATAAAAAATGAAACAATACAATTTAAAATTGCTTATAATATTAAAATAGTTTAACTCACTTGGAATTTGTGTCATCCTCATCTCGCCATGCTCGTTTGAAGTTCTTTTTACCATTCAAGTTTTCTTCTAGACAATTGCTGGTAATCATAATTATTAAAAAAGTGGGTTTATTTTAACAGAAGTTTTTAAAGCAAACAGTTATACACAAAATTAGCAAAAGTATAAAATTGTAAATACTAGATCACATGATTCACATGTTACATTTTACTCATAGATAATAAAGAAATGGATATGGTTGGCCGGATGGGCCTGTGATCGAAGAGAACTTATGTTACCACAGTGGTTAGATAGTGGTTGCCGGGTAGCAACCATAGAAATATCTATGGTAGCAACATTTTAAAGTATGACGTCTCGGCGCGCGAAATTTTAAAATATGTCAACCCATTAATCTTTATTATCTATGGACCTGATACCGTTATTCTGTGATGATAAGTTGCATCTTTGTTCTTTGGTATTGTTCTGTGATTATCACGGTTTAAGATATACCTTAGTATATCTTAAACCGTGGTGATTATAATATTATATTTATATCATCGACCATCGTGTCTACAATATTCTAGTTGTTAATGTTGTTATGAGTTATAAACTATAACAGTTTAACACAGACTGGTGACCATGAATTAAGATACATTTATAATATTAATATTTATGAATATTATATGATATATAATATAAGTTCATGGTGGTAATTACTCTCGACCATCCGGATATCCGGAACTTGGTAGTTGTTCGAAAAATGATAAGAGCCTCGAGTACGATAATTCTTAAATTTTGCTATTACCAATATAATTTTTTTTTAAATAGTAATAAATTTAACATTTTAAACATGTCCTGCACTGAGTAATTCATTAGAATTAACTCGATAAGTCAAAAGTAAAAGTTAATATGGAAAAAAATATCAACTGAACTCAGTTTAAAAAAAGTTAATCTTTTTTTTAATTGGTATGTAAATCACATAAAGAGTGAATGTGTCTTCCTAGTTTCTAATTTATAAATTATAAAAAACAATGTAATTGAACTTTTATCATAATGTACACGACTGTACCTATATTATACTTTATTTTTATTTTATACTAATGCAGTAATATTTACGTATAAACGAAAAATTTCAAAATGTTTTTAACTTGATGGTTTTTTTTAAATCAACTGTGAAAAGCTAAGTTATATCAACTGTATATTAAATTGATTAAGTTCATAAGTTGATTAGAAAATAAACTAACTAGGTAATTAAGTTAAAAAGTTTAAACAAAATAACTTTTTAACTTAGCTTTTTTAAATTAGTAGCGGTAGTACGGTACTTGATAAATCGTATTTTGAATAATTGAGATATTTTATTCGGTTACGTTGGCGTACATGTAAGAGGTTAGCGATAAAAATGTCTTTTCATTTTTCGAACAACTACCAGCTACTAACTGTTCTATGCCTGTACCTCACTGATCTAGTGCCATACTGCCATAGAACAGCTAGTGCTGTACCCTGATATTGCAGTGGTCTGATCTCTAATCGTTGACATTAGGCGGGAACGCGGGATATCAGCTGTATCTAACATGACCGGGAAGCCTAAAGATCAACAAAAATACGAAATCGATAATACCAATCAACCACTTCAACCAACTTTGACGGATCGTCTGAACAAATATCTGTTGTGCGTGTATTTGAATCGTCTTCACGAAGAGGACAGCCACAGTGCAGGTGATCATCAGTTTCCTAGTGACGACGATAGCACAACTGACGCTGATACCGAAGAAACGTTTACTGATTGACAGCGCCTGTTTACATTGTTTCTCGGCGAATACCACTGCTGATTTATTCTATATCGGCGATGGACGTTTTTGAAGACAACGATTTCGACAATTTGGTCGAAAATCATCTCGATGAAGATGTGGATAAATATCTTGAGCCGGAAGACCGTGAAGAGCAAAATGAAGAAAATGTGGAAAAAAAAATTGTTCCTGTGAAGATCCGCATAAGAAATCCACAACCCAAATTGAATCCCGAAAGGTAATTATAATCTTATTGTAGGTAGATGATGTAAGTAAAATAGCCAAGTAGCAGTAAGTAGGTAGTTAGGAAAAAACGTTCAAATTATTTTTCATGACTAAATTTTTGTGAGACCAATGAGCAGTGACCAATGTATCTATATGTTCTTTGTGGTTGTTTTGTAGCTTTTAGTATAATAAAAATAAAAGTTTAGCCAGCTCCTTATTTTTTCTCTTGGATTATTAAGAAAATGAGACAGTGCAGACTTAAAACTTGGAAAATGGTTCTTATTCTTTCAATTTTCTAAAAAAATATTTAAAAATGTCTTATTGTGTTATTTTATTTTCAACCAATTGTTGAAGTATAATTTTGTTTATTATTGATTCTAGGTTGCGAGGTACTCGTGGGTTATCTGTGCTTCCTACATGGTTTGATAACATTCAGTTGAAAGGTAAAGGCTATGAATCTAAAGATCTCAATACAGTCATAAACCGTCTAGAACAGTGGACTCATAGATTGTTTCCTAGGTATACATTTGATGACTCTATTGATAAGTTAGAAAAATTAGGGAAAAAGAATGAAATTAAAGTAATGTTGAAACGAATAAGATTGGATATGGATATCAATGATTGTGTAACGCAAGTTGAGGATGATGTGGTTGAACCATCACCCCCTCAGATTGACGTATTTGATCAGATTGCTAACACTGTAGATATATTTCCAGTAACATCTACTCCAAGTGTCAGTAACTCTGGATTAACTGAACAACAAAGACAAAGGATGATGCGAAACCGAATGTTGGCTGAAGAAAGACGGCAAGCTAAGATTAGAGCTCGTCAAGAACAAGAAGTAAATGCTTCTTTGAATGAAAATTCTGTATCTTTTGATTCTTTGTGACATTTATTTATTTTTGTCAACCCATATTTGTGTCCTATAAATTTAAGAAAGATTTATTTTTTATTAAATTAATTATCAAGAAATTGTAATTTAAAATAGCAGTTCAATTAAAGAAAAATAATGTTTTTAATTTAACTTAATATGTTGAACTGTAGAATAAAACTAATTATTATATATTGATTAAATAATATAGATACAATATACTTATATATTGTGAAAATGTGAAATGTATGTCTGTGTTGTTATTTATTACCTAGAATATATTTATATATATTTGTAGTTAAGTCTACGAATTACAAATTTTGAAGAAAAATAATGTTTGGTTGTGAACTCAAAATTTCAAAGAGAATATTATTTTATATGTGCTATAGGTATACAAGTACTTGGAAGAAACGCAGGTAAAAGAAACTATTTCATTGAATTGTCAGGAAATTAGAGAGAATGTCGTTGCTTTTTGTGTTAAAGAATTTATTGGAAATTCGTTCGTTTTTTAAAGAAACATGAACGATTTTATCCTTCCATTTTTCTTTCATTTAATATGTAGAATTAAAATAATAAATATTTTTAAGGAAATGTAGTCAATTTAAAGACAAAGAGCTCATATAATTAAATCATTTAAATCTATAGGTATAGAATAATAACGAATAATGAAAATACAAATTATACAATATATGACCATTGACAATGCTTACAAAATGTTGAGTGAGCCTCGGCAGTCACAGCGGACTTATTGGTCTTCTTCTATGGAGTAAACAATAAAAATTTTAAAAATAAAATAATTACACCTACTTAATCAACCAACTTATTACTACAGATTATCTTAATACAATTTTAAAATTATTAAGTAACGAAAAAATATGTTCTTTATATAAGAATGTGGAAATTCTTCTCTTTAAGCACTTTAAATTACTGCGCTTTCAATGCTTTTATGTTATAGTGTAACATTAACATATTATTTTCATTTCATTCCAATTGTTCGAACGCGGGTTCTTCTAATGCGTGTTGGCCCATATTATGTGTTTGGCATGTACGCGACCTACTGGCATTATCAGCGCATTCGACGTTATCATTTACTCTTTCTGTTAAAGACGTAAACGACGTGATTTAAATTTTATACTGTTCATATTAATTTTATAAATTCCAAAACATTAGTTATTTTAGTATGGCTACGGGTTTGAATAAGTAAGTTTCTACGATTATAAGTTCAGTGATAAATAGGTACCTATTCTAAACTAAATACTCATTACTTACTGAAAATGGGGAAATTAGAGAACAATCTATTTTGTTGGGACTTTTCAAAATATTATTTCCATTAGAATAGTGCATATCAGTCACTACAAAAGCTATTTATGCTTAGACTAAATGCTGACTTTGGCTAAGTAAATTATTAAAATTTATGTAATATTTATATTAAAAAAATGTAGGTATATGACGTATATGTAAGGATATTTTTTGTTGCTTACTCTTTTTGGTGAGGCTTTGGAAATATTTGTTTTATTAAGGCTGTTATCCTCATTATCAAACATTTTATTGTCCGTAACTGTAAGCTTAATAGTTTTTGGACTAAGTTTATTATTATTCTAAAATTGTGAAAGATTTATAATGTAAAATTCTAGGTCATAAAACATAATTTGTTTTGTTATAACTTTTTACTTTTTAGTACCTATGTGCTTAATTCTAATTAAACAATAATTGTATTTTGTTATTTTTAGTTAATAAATTAATTATAAAATTAAGTAGTTTTACATAAACTTGTATCTAATTTTCAATAATTAATAATTACTGACACCATAATAAACACTTACGCTGCTTTTTCTCCTAAAGTTGTTTTTAGGCAAACAAACTACCAAAACTGGTAAGTATTTTGTTGGTACTACATTTTTTTTTTAGAGTCTTTTTCTTCCCAGGAACAAAGTCAGTAGGCAAAAAATGTATCGAGCATACTCTTGCTATAATCCATTATATAAACATAATATTTACATTACTACATTGAATACAGGTATCAATCACTGAATTATCTTTAGAAGACAAAAGTTACCTTGCTCTAAAGAAATTTCTGATCCTAAACGTGTTAATTTTATCCACTCATTTAATAGGTGTGTTTTAAGAAATCGGTGGAAACTGGAAATCGATATCTTTACTTCCAGTCCTAGTAACACATCCTCCCACAGCACAAGTTGGCATTATAAAGGAATAAAATACAACACAATTATTTAAATATTTTATAAATTAACTTTATTATCCATTTAACAATTAATAGTTAATTATAAGTAACAAATTACAATATTTAATTATAACAATAGTAATATAATATAATAATATAAATTGATAACATAAATTTTAGCTACACAAATATACATAAATATAAATCATAATTATAATAATACATAAACATAGTTTGCTTGTATAATTCTATATTATGATGTATATATATTTTATTATAAAATACATATATATAATAATAAAATAATTTAAGAAAAAGCGGGAACCCTGGAACCCATCCACCGGTATTTTATGATAACGAAAACAGCTGTGATCACCTGCGCGAACTACGACCAAAACCACGATTTTAGATTCAAATCTTAGATATAAAAGGAAATTTTTTTATGAATTTCTAGCATATAATAATTTACGAATTTTCGTGATTTTTACATAATATGTTGTAAAAATTCAAAATTTGAATGCTTATAAAAAACAATTATGGCTATGTATTTCTTTTATTTATCAACTGCTATTGTAAAAATATGTTAGGAGCCTTGTATTAAATTTTCAAATCTTAGAATTAAAAAGAAAAACTTTTATGAATTTCTATCTAAGATAATTTGAACATTGCCGTAATTTTTACGTATTTAGTCAAAATTTGAACTTTAAATGCTTATAAAAAAAAATCGTGCCTATGTATTTTTAATATTTTTTAACTGCTATTGTTACAATGTGTTAGAAGCCTTGTATTAAATTTTCAAGCATTTCTTCCCGAACAAATACATTTTTATCGATATTTTTAAAAACAAAAACTAAAAAAGTTGAAAAATTAAAATGTCAGTAAGCAGCTCAAAACAAATCTAAATATTTTGAAAATTTTATCAAATATAGGAAATGCCAATATAAACATTCAGTGAAAATTTCAAGTATCTGCGGTCATTTGTTTTAGAGTGACACCAAAATAAAGAAATCGCTAAAAGTGAAAATCCAATGTTGTAAAAATTTAAATTTCAAATGCTCATAAAAATTTAATTTGAATTTCCGGTGGACTTTTTATTTGTGATATAGATTGAAAAACTTTTAAGGAATCTTGTGTTAAATTTTCAAATCTTAGATATAAAAGGAAAACTTTTTATGTGTTTCTAGTTTAAAATAATTTGTGAATTTTCGTGATTTTTAGGTATTTTGTCAAAACTCAAACTTTGAATGCTTATAAAAATGAATTGTGACTATGAATTTCTTTTATTTTTCAACTGCTATTGTAACAATATGTTAAGAGCCTTGTATTAAATTTTCAAGATTTTCTGCTTAACAAATAACGTTTTTTCGATATTAATTAAAAAAAAACTAATAATGATCGAAAATTTCAAATGCCTATGAATAGTTTAACTTAAGTCGAAAATTTTTGAAAATTGCATGGTGAATAGAATATACTTATATAAACATTTGGTGAAAATTTCATATATCTATGGTCATTTGTTTTAATGTTACATCAAAAACCAAAATCGATTCTGTCGATAAATGAGTGTGCGTAAAATTTCCCGTTATTCCCTTAATTTTAAATTTGTTTTTCTCGATTATTTAGAAAAGTATTAAGAATTTTTTACTTTTACTTTTGAACCCCCAAAGTACTAACTAGATTCACTTTCTGATCGAACGAGGTACTAAAGTCAAAAAGCGAAGCATTTTTACTGCCCCAAAACGTGATGACAGACACAAAAAAAAAAACACACACATCATGGTAAAATCAAGACATTCATTGCTCCGCTCAGAATCTAAAATCACGAAAATTTGCAAATTATTTCAAACTAGAAATTCATAAAAAATTTTCTTTTTAAATCTAAGATTTGAAAATTTTTAATAATCTATAATAATATATCCTAGACAGATAAACCGTCTTCGCTCAGAATCGTTTTTCGTATACAATGCTATAATATCATTAGATTTAAATTTAATTCCATCCATTACAGTAACCCACTTGTAACCTACTGTACAGCAGAGCGACATCCACGACTTACCCGCCTTTTTTTTTTAATGAATTTAACTTTCTTACGATATTTGATATTCAGCGGGTTTTAATTATTAAATTTGATTATTTATACATGTATGTTAGGATGATACAACGTCTCCGCATTTGCATTCGAATGTAATACAATAAATATTTATAATTATTATAAAATTTATAAAATTTATATATAAAAGGAAAACTTTATACCCTATTTGTTAATGAATATGTAAATATATAATGATTATTGTTATATATATTATTATTTAAAAAATTGAAGGTACATATATTATTTTCTAATAATAATTATGTGGTATTATGGTGGTATAGGCATTTTATATAAATAATTTTAATTTTACGCAAAACAATTGATACGCCCGGCAATGACGTATGGTATCCAATTATGGGGCTCTACAAAAATGTCTAACCTGAAAATATTCCAAGCTTTCCAATCCATAAACCTTCGTCTCCTCACAAACGCTCCATGGTATGTAAGTAACAGATCCCTACACCATGATCTCAACGTTCCAACGATATCTGCACTAGCTTTGTACAACTACAATAACTTCCACAAAAATGTCCTAAATCATCCTAATCCTCTAGTCGCCAAGCTAGCATCTAAAACCCTACCTGACAACCCTCCCCGTCGTCTAAAACGAAAATGGCCACGTGATCTTCTAACTAAATAAATCAAAATTATATTATAAATACACTTATTATGTACAATAAAAATTAAATTTAACCAAAGTTCATATTGGAAGTAGTGTCAATGGACTCTCCCTTCCCTCAAGCCGTCCAGACTGGTAAAAATGTTATCTAAATTACTTATTGTATTATGTTATACAGATTGTATATTTTTTTCTACTTTAATAAAAAAAAAAAAAAATTTACGCAAGTTTGGGAATTATAAATAAATAACTATGATTTTATGCAAACTAATATTTCTCCCGATTTCTTAGTATCTCTTCATTCAATATTTCCTTGATATTTGATCTTTTAAAAGGCCTATTCTAAATTCCACCTGATTAACGTTAGAATTTCAAAAGGTAGTATCTCGCTACAACATGTATACTTAAAAGTTTAGAGGTTAGACATGGATATCCCACATAACGAAGACGCCACAACTCTTGGTAGATCTTTTGCTGATGATACTGGTATATTTTTTTACAATTATTAAACTATATTAAATCAAATAATTTAAATAGTTTACTTTGGCTTTTAGTGTTCCCTCCCTTATAAATACAATGTAGAATACGAATGTTTTTTTAGAATGAAAATCGGAATAGGCATTGCGATGAATTGTTGTAATAAATTAGAATTGTGCATTCAGGTGAAAACGTATTTTTGTGGTCATAAAATATTATAAGGTTGACTTGTGTGTAAAATATGTGTGTATATTGTATATTAGTATTCTACCTATATTATACACTACGACATGGTCGACGGCCGAAAGCATTTTAAGTTGCCTATAAAATGTTCTTTAGAATCTAGTAATCACGATGGCACGATGCCCCCCTTACAACTTTTACATGTATTATTATACCCATTTATACACAGTATGACATTTCAATTGAAACTTTTGCAGCGAAAATTAATTCAAGCATTTAACATAGAGTATTTGTGTACTATTAGTACCTAGTAAAATAAATTACTTTAATATTAATATACACTGATTACTGATCATACGCATACCTAAAATCTACTTAGTGATACCTGTATACTCTGAGTTAACAGACCACGATATTCGTCCAGAATTGTTTTTCATATAATCGTATGTAATGATTTATTATTGGATTTAAATTTAATATGTACATTACAGTGACTTATACTCAAGTATGATAGCTAACCTAATTTTGTCAAAAAATCCAGAATGGTGATACTAATATTTTAATGAAAATGAACAGTCTTTGCCCTTTTTAATTTATAAACCATATTATAATGCTTATAATATAGGCCACGATTAGGTAAAAAGTTCTTTACGTGATAATTGATAATATTACTATTACCTATATACATTATTTTACTGATTATGAATCTGCCAATTTTGAAATATGTGTAAATAATATTTATAAAAGTTACTTTTTACTTATAGCACCTTTTTCTTAACACTGTTTTGCTCCACTAGTTTTTTATCCATTTACGCCACTTACAGTCAATAAGTACTTAAAATGACAACAGCGTAATATTTGTTTTCTGATCACGCTCAACATTGATAAAATGTTTTCACCTAAAATCATTTTTTATGATATTTGAATTACCTTAGAAACAAATCACCTAATACAAAAATTATAGAGGATAATATTTTTGAGGGTATGACATATGGGTTTTATATTTTTTTATTTTACTTTCATAATAAATAAAATAATTGTCTCACAACAATTTAAGTTTAAACTGTTTTGAGACATTATTTAGACATTTTGATATGTCTTTTCCTCTAAAATATTATTCTCTACCAATTTTGTAATGGATAATTTTACTCTAAAACTATTTAAAAACCAAAAAAAAAATAAAAAATGATTCTGCGTAAACTCGTTTTGTCTATGTTAGATATGGGCCACAGGGAGAAAATAAACAATATTATATTGAGTATTGACATCCACTTAATTATAAATGAACATAATTTGAAATTATTTCAGTACAGTGGTAATTTAGCTCGTACAAAAAAAGGAGTAAATTTAGCTAAAGGTTTGATTGGTATAAAAAAATTACACAATTTAAATTTGTCAACGTCATCTTGTGGTAAAATTGTTAAATCAGTAGAATTTCATCCAACATCCAGTTTAGCATTAATTGCTGGTATCTCAGGAAGAGCCTCAATTGTACAGGTATGATTTTAAATTTAAATATTTAAATTACAAATATTAAATCTATTTTTTATAGGTTGATGGATTTAAAAATGATAAATTACAATCTGTTAAATTTCAAAAATTTGCTATTGACTGTGCACATTTTACTACTAAATTACAATCTGTTAAATTGAATCCCGAAAGGTAATTATAATCTTATTGTTGGTAGATGATGTAAGTAAAATAGCCAAGTAGCAGTAAGTAGGTACTTAGGACAAAACGTTCAAATGATTTTTCATGACTAAATTTTTGTGAGACCAATGAGCAGTGACCAATGTACCTATATGTTCTTTGTGGTTCTTTTGTAGCTTTTAGTATAATAAAAATAAAAGTTTAGCCAGCTCCTTATTTTTTCTCTTGGATTATTAAGAAAATGAGACAGTGCAGACTTAAAACCTGGAAAATGGTTCTTATTCTTTTAATTTTCTAAAAAAATATTTAAAAATGTCTTATTGTGTTATTTTATTTTCAACCAATTGTTGAAGTATAATTTTGTTTATTATTGATTCTAGGTTGCGAGGTACTCGTGGGTTATCTGTGCTTCCTACATGGTTTGATAACATTCAGTTGAAAGGTAAAGACTATGAATCTAAAGATTTTAATACAGTCATAAACTGTCTAGAACAATGGACTCATAGATTGTTTCCTAGATATACATTTGATGACTCTATTGATAAGTTAGAAAAATTAGGGAAAAAGAATGAAATTAAAGTAATGAAGAAACGAATAAGATTGGATATGGATATAAATGATTGTGTAACGCAAGTTGAGGATGATGTGGTTGAACCATCACCAGAAATACTGTGCTGTGCCACCTTTAATACGAGCCCTACATCTTCGTGCTGGAACTTGCCATCGTGTCAATGACGAAGAACCCACATGCCGTCGATCAACGGAAACTACCTACCGTACAACCAGGTCGTCCTTATATCATTAGCTATTTGTATTATAATCGTCTTCTTGTATTTTTTTTTTTATACTGTGTTACGTATTATTATTATTATATTTATTTATTGTCTATTATTCACGGGGCGCCCTATTCAAGGTCCATTATAAATAATATTATTATTTGGTTTATTTGGGCGTATTATTTAATATAGATTTTGGTCGGTGTCATATACACGTGGCATTTATTTTCACTTGCTATATCATTTATTTATTGTATATTTGGGTAACCCATTCTGCTCCTGTCTACAACATTTAACACGCGAGTCGTTGTCGACAACCGCAGATCGTTGCAGGATTAGTAA
The DNA here is from genome assembly GCF_037042655.1 of Diuraphis noxia. Lineage (NCBI taxonomy): Eukaryota > Metazoa > Arthropoda > Insecta > Hemiptera > Aphididae > Diuraphis > Diuraphis noxia. The sequence goes on from NW_028301712.1 coordinate 55,322,669, forward strand.
CGGCGCAAACACCAATTTCAAAAACTTAGGACAACTTAAAAGGACTACGTGTCACGTGAATTTGACACACTCATCACTGATGAGTCATCAGTATATGTCAATGGGCCTGTAAGTAACTCTCAAATATCCATTTTCAAAGACTAGAAAATTACCAATAGATAAATATCAATGATTTTGAATCGATACGCTTAAGTGAGGGGGCCAAACCTAAAAATTTGAACTAGATCTAGCTAGGTAGGTATATACAATTATTATAAAAGAGGTGGAGCATTGAATATTCACCATTATGAAAAAACTCTGCAAAAATAACGCCATGTTCATATTTAGCTGTTAATGTTATTAACTAAATCTTTTTGCTATAATTATCACAAATCAGGATTTACTTTTAGGAGGATGTCAGCGAATGTTTAACCCGCTAATTATACATAATTTTTATGTTATACTATTTTTTTCACTTATATATTTTAGCTCCTAAACAGGGCCGGGAAGGCACGTGCAAGTGATATGTCCTTACCGGGTATCAATTTTAACTGAATAATTATTAGGGGTGACATTTTAACATTTGACATTAAGGAGATTTTTAAATCGCATCCTAGTACAAAATACCTGGCCTTGTGCCCTATACATAGGTAGAGGTAGATATATATGATTAAGTATAAAAATATATGATGGTATTTAGTGTATTTAGTGTAGGTATATACTGGTACTATCCAATAGGTATGAAAAGAGTATTTTTTATATATAACCATAATAGGCAGTAGGCAATAGGTACACAATATTACCCACACAACCACACATTACATAGGTACATTGATTAGATTTTGTTCATACTTACTATTTAAGTGTTATAGTAATGAATACAATTTAGTTGAGAGCACGTTGAATTCAATTTTAGTAATTTAATTCAATTGGTTCCAACAATTTGGATTAAACTTCAAAGTTTGAATCACGGATCATTAAAGAATGAGTAAAGCGAAGGAGTTGATTCAGTGTTCAATAGCAGTTTCCTGTTCGGTACTTGTTGTTAATAATTATTTTTAGAACAAATGTCGAACTAAAAGGTCGGTTTAACAAAAAGTCTACCTATCACATAATTACTGTATATACCTATTAATTTATACAATTTGAAAATAATACGAATAAATATATGTGCAGTATGAAAATATATTTATAATTTATGTAGTATAGACGTATTTTAATTACCAACAATTCTGTTTATTGTTAAACTTTAAGTACCTATGTGGCTTTGTGGAAGAAAAATGTACCATGTATTATTATATTTATATAATTAATTGCAAACTGGACGTTTTCAACCTTGGTACCTATTTGATATTGATTTAAAAAATAACATTAAAAATAAATAACCGGTTTTTATTATTTATAGCAAAATTGTTAAGAACTAATAAGTAGGTATCATATATTTATAAACCTTACTAAAAAAAACCACAGTACTTCAAGCAATAAATTTGTTTAATTTATTTGGCTATAATTTATTTTAAAACGTTTACAAATTTATATTATATATAATATATCTTAGTTATTTAATTTTTTTATTCTGTTTCACAACACATTTTGTTCAGACATTTTTTTTTTACTTGTAAAAATGCGAATAATGTAGCCTATCTATTTAAATTATACATGTAAAAAAAAATTGTTTCAAGTTTCAATTTAATAAATGTCGCTAAATATGAATTTTATTGCGCAGATACTATACATCCATTATAATACCAGACTTTTTATTTTAACAATTATATAATAATAATAATAATAATAATAATAATAATAATAATAATTAATAACAAATAAACGACTAGTTCGAAATTAAAAAAAAAAACAAACAAACATCATAGTTTTATAATTCGTTATTTTCAGTTTTGTTGCATTATTTGACTTACAAACAAATTAATTGTAAAATAAATTAACGAAAAATAAGCCAAAACATTATCCAACATCTTAAAAGATCTTAGATACTTAAATAAGAACAATACTGTTTCTTAAAATGATCGATTCATTTCAAACATTGCGCAATGGTATATAACGAACTGTTTTTATTCTTAACATTTGTTATTTTTTATACACTAGCCAACACAAACAGAAATTACATAAACATTTTACAATTGGATGAGATTGTCTGAATTTCTTAATTTTTTTTTTTTTTGTAATTAAATTATTATTGTGTACACGGATGATTGTAACAGCTGTGTTGTATATCTTCCATGACTTAACTATATTTATTATTTTTATACAATACTTAAAAAAATTCCCTTTTCAAGGGTTGTAACATTATTATAATATTAAAACGCAGTAACAAAATTGTACGTACACCAAAATTTTGCAACACACACTACACAAAAAACAAAAACAAAAACAAATTAATGTTTTTTTTTTAATTAAACAATAAAATAAACTAAATTCTAGTATACAACTAACGTGAGCCGTATGCCGTTAGTGCACACTATAATAATAATAATAATAATAATAATCATAATAATAATAACAATAAATGATTAGATATTAGTATTTAATATAAATTTGATTATAACATAGGTTATGCTAGAAAGTTGCAAACGGTTTCTAACGATTAATTTGTATATAATATGATCACTTTGAAACCAGCGTTGGATTTAACCTGTGGACAGTAATATTAGCCCGGTTAGCTCCACTACCCAGACAATCGTTGGGTACATTCGAATACGTATAACATAATAGTAGACCGCTCAGTTATTCTTATATAGGTAATGTTCATAATTTGAGTGTTCTAGACAAAACCGGGCACGGAATGACTTCTACTAAACTGAGAAATAAAAAAAAAAAATAAAAAAATATAACAATAATAGTTATGTACACCAAACGTTGGTTCCAAATTTGACGAATATGTCCCGGACGTCATCGTCTATAATACAGCATAAGCGAAAAATATTTGAGCGAAGATTTTAATATATTTAGATGAGGAAGTATTTATGAAAAACATTAAACTATAATTATAAACAAACATTGCGGTAATAATAATATGTTTCGGCTTTTCTTTTTAATTATTGTCGTTAGAAAAACCTATAAAATAATAACTTTGGGTCAGTTATTTTGTTTACATATTATACGCGACGAGTTTGAGCAAAAAAAATTCAGTTTATCTTCTGTCACGTCAACGTTATTGGCACATTGGAGTTACACAGGGTGAGTGGTTCACAGCATACCGATGCGTTATTGGAAGGGACGCAGCGGAAATACGAGAAATTCTAAAGGACAAAATAAATTTGGGTCAAATCTGTGATAAATCATCCCCCTGTGTGTTGTGCTTGGAAAATGAACGATTTGAGCACATTCAAAACCCCTTAGGATATTTTTGCAATACAAACAGTATACGTACGGACGTTCGAGACATTTTCGCGAGTTGTTCATTCCAACATTAACACTAATCTAAAAATATTAGTAATATTATTTGTTTTTTTTCTTAAACATCATTAATTATTTTACACAATAGTAATAAATAACATTTCTTTTTTTTTTGGCACTTAAACTAACTAAGTTGTATTTTTATATTAATAATAACAACTCGATGGTTTTATATAGGGTACTGTTTTTTTTTTGTTCATTAAATTTAAAATAATACAATTATTATTTTAATTATTATTATTATTTTAAATAACTCCTCTGAAGCAAATTAGTTCTAACTTGAGCATTTTCATCTATAAATCTTTTTATTTCTTAAATGTTTATTTTCCGCCGTAGATTTCGATGATTTTGTCCTGGTCGACAGTCTCGAATATATGAGGGGCATCCATTAGTATGCCAAGGGTGCCGGCGGTGGTGACAAAGAAGAACAGATACAATTGCAACCGATCAATAACCATCGCTACATACTTCCAGTCTTCTCTTATCTGCAATCAAAAAATTGGAGGTAGTGGTATGGAGAGACCCCACTCCCACCACCAGATGATTGAGTAATTTACATTTATCACCGATATAATGGTCACTCAACTATTCGAGTTTTGTACTTAATAATTAATATCCATTTATGTGTTAATCAACGAGTAACTGTTTCATAAATTTGTTGATTTTATACATGAATGAATATCTATTGGGAAATTAGTGTAACGTTTTTAATTATAATAATATTGAATAGGTATATTGATATTATCACTAATCTTATTTTTTTCCACGTTCCATGTTGTTAGTAAGTAGGTAGATATTGATTATAGTGTGACTAGTAATTAGTAGAAGACTAGTAGTAAACTAGTAGTATACTAAAAATATCTATTTACCAATATTTTTACTTCTAGTATATATGTTTTTAATGGAAATAGTTTTAAATTTTTCATTTTTAATCTAAAATAGGTAAGTTTATTCATTCTATGACTGTTTGACCATTCACCATACTAGGTTTTCGAATAATTAGTAGTACCTATTATAGAATACCTAGTAAAATTATTCATAAATCATAATTTATTAAGTAATTAAACAAATAATTAATGTTTAATTACTTTATAAAATGGAATATCTACCTTTAAAGATTCGCACTCTAAATTACTGAACACGTGATAGATACTACGTTTTTCCATATAATAATTGTCTTGGTTCAGTCAAATAGATGTCATAATATCACACACTACATTAACGATTAATTTCAATTTTATGTTATTATTTATTATACATGAATATTAATTTATAAAGTTAGTCACATGAACACTATATCCTCAATTATCTAAATGGTTTTATTAAGCAATATAAATTTTCAAACATGACCTACATATTCGTTATTATATTTTTAAGTGAATCAGAGTTATTGGATTTAAATTTCAATGAATTAATTTTAATATGCTAACAACACCATGCTTTTTTTTTTTAAGTTTTGAACTATCGTCTATCATAATATTGCTATAGCGTATTTATATTGATGTTAATATGCTTTTAAATATATTACAAAATTAAATTATACTTAAGACAAAATAAAAAAAAAAAAAATATTTAAGTAATTTGTCGGTAATATATTAAATATATTTAACTATTTATTAACAATAGTTTTGTGTCAGTGTTCGATGAAAGTGTATGAGATTCAATAACTAAAATAATTCTTTATTAAGAAAGTTTAAAAGGGCTGGGGAAAAAAATAAGTGAACTGTCAGAATAAAATGTTCTTTGCAATCATAAATCAATAATATATACAATGTGTAGGTACAATTATGCACAATTAGCATATTTGATAAGGGTTACAATAATACATGAGTACATGCGTAAGAAGTCACCCACTAATGGCATTTGACTGGAAGTTGTATGAAACTAGCTTATTTAAAAATTTAAAAAAGTCCTATATCAATGCACTGAGTTGAGTGAAGCGAGAATAAAAAATAAGAATTTCTGTTCAGATAGGCTCATAAAAATATCGAGTAATTGCTCATTATTGATATTATACTTACAATTAAGATAAATAAAGTGTCATAGGGTATTTCAATTTTGAGCTTAATGAAATAATTGTACATACCTAATTGAGAATATTTATATAAAAAAAGACGTGAAATAATATAAATTAAAAATAGCTACATCGCACATCATCCTATCATTTTAAAGTATTAGGTATACTATAAAAAACAAAAATTACGTCAGCTTTTGTACTGGTAATATTTGTGAACGTGAACTTATATGTTATCAAAATACGAATCACTATAAACAATAAGCCTACAAACGAAATATCGAATCCTGCAGACATGTATTATTATGTACTCTTAACAATGGTTTTCAGACATTATATTTCGAGTGGAATAAAAATGGAGTGTGTATGATTGCAATATTTCCAAACATTCACTGGTTGTTATAAATCGAGGAAGAGTATGATTTTTTTATCACAAGTTATTTTCCCAGTTTGAAAATGTATGTTTTTAAAATTTTTTGTACTTAATTTTAAAATCATAACAAAAAAATATTTTTGAAAAAATTTAAGTTTCTCCTTTTAGATAGCGTAACGACGAATGTATTGATTTTACAATGTTGTGTTTTTTACACAATATAAGTTGTAATAATATTTCGATTTTAAACTTCAGTAACTTTATCGGTTGAAAAGTGAATCTAGTTGGTGCATTAGGGAGGTTCAAATGTTTTTGAGAAAATTGGTTTTAGATATTGTTTATACAGGAATTTTCTATAGATGATAATATTTTCAAAATATTTTAAATATTTAAATAATTTTCAATTTTTTTCGTTCTTTTTTCCATAAATGTCAATACAATTTTATCCGTTGGATAAAAAAGCTTTAAAATGTAATACAAGACTCATTATATATTGTTAAATTTTTAGTTAAAAGTATTAAAAATACATAGTCACATTTTTTTTAATAAGCATTTAAAGTTTGAATTCTGAAAAAATATGTAAAAATCACAAAAATGTTCAAAATATTTTGAGTTAGAAATTTATTTTTTTAAATCTAAGATTTGAAAATTCTATACGAATTTCTTCGTAAGTTTGTCTACTTTTATTAAATAAAAAATGTCTACCGGAAAGTCAAATTAAATTTTTTATAACATTTGAATTTCAAATGTTTACAACGTTGGATATTCACTCAATTTCACTTGTACTGATATTTTTATTTTCTTGTTATTCAAAAACGAACAACTGTAGAAACATAAAATTTATACCACATGTTTATTTTATTTATTCCCATATTTGATAAAATTTTCAAAATATTTCAATTATAATCAAGTTATTTATAGAAATTGTTCGTATAAAATGATATTATATCATTAAATTCGAAATTAATATCATTCATCCATTACAGTATCTCACTTATAACCTACTATGCAGCAGAATGACATCCACTTCGCCGCTTTTTTCCTAATGTATACAAATTTTAATATCAAATCAGTTGGTAGTTATTTCAGACGATTAAGCGTATGAGATAAGTGTGTTAAATGTAAACTTATTGTAATTACATAAAAATACAAGTTCTGAAGAGGTAGTAAGTATATCAGTGTACGCATATGATGATAATTTAAATTTACACAGTCAAACAAGGTCGTATAAGAGTGCGCCTGTTAGTTAAGTATATGATATTGCATTATTTGTACGATGGTATTAGACCGTTGTTGGTTGTTCCGAGATAAAATAGACGGTCAATCAATCACCTGTATGTATTGATCCTCGTTCCTCAAGTGTTCGGCGATGAACTCCACTGCTTCGGTGGCTTTGGATGCCTCCGGTGATAAGATTAGCGAGTCGGAGCTTTCACTCTCCCTCCGCTCCGCGCTTGCCTTTCGGTTGATCTTGCAGTTGGGATGATGCAGGTCGGCCAGCTCCATTGCCTCCATCTTGTGTTTGGACGGCGTCGCGGAACTTGGGGGCGCAGGTGCGGGTAGGTCCGACGGCGACGTGTGGTGCGGATGCGGCGGACCACTCATGCCCGGCATTTCCATCATCCACCTTAGTCGCGTTTTCTTCGGCCGTTTCATGAACATGCATGCCGGAAGATAGTATAGGAACACAGTCCTGATCCAAGGTGGCATACGGTGGGTACGAGGTCCTGAGAACAGATTTGATACGCAATTGCATACAGGGTAAAAGAACCAACTGTGCTTCTCTATAATTTATTTGTGTAAATTATGAGTTGCGTATTTATTAGAGACGAAATGATTAGTTAGACAAGTATATAAATTGAAATAATATATTGTATATATGTACTTAATTATAATGCTCTCGGTGGCGTCATTTTTGGGACTCAAGCATGTCCGTATTCACCCAATTCCATTATTTTTAATTAACCTATTATTGATTATACTCGTGATTTTATGATCATATTATTGGTTTCGTTTATACTGATTATAGACTTATATTTTAATGAAAATGTTGTGAAATGACACCACTTTTGAAGCTATACAGTTATGGATATGTAATACGGTGATATTGATTTCAACCGGTATCATCTTCGGAATATATTCGCACAACGTATTACATTTCCAAGCTGTAACTTAATTTTAGATTTGTCTTTGTCAAACACACAATAATTGATTAAAATAACTTAAAGACTAATATAATCGTTACGTTGATAACTATATTGTATTTATATATATATATATATATAATATATATTATATACTAACTAATTTATCATATAATTACAGCGCACACATTAGATATCATAATATTGATACAATAAATAAATACTTAATGATTAACATGCAACTACGTATTTAAACTCTTCAAAATAGATTATAACTTTATCGTGCCGCCGCCTCAACACATCATAGATGTAATCCGGGGAGGGGGCAATGGCGAAATGGTGTAATTTTACCTTATAGATTTTCAGATTTACCAATGATTGCCTCTTTTCCCTAAGAATTTACTCTAGATTACGCCTAAGTACAATATAATATAATTTTATGCAATTCAGTCAATATACTAAATAGTAAAAAGTTTATATAAACGTATAAATACAACCAATGGCATAATATTTCATGTGCGAGATAAAATTAAGTTAACATATTTTATTTTTATATTTATTTTTTTTGGAATTATTGATTATTGATCATTTTCTATTTATAATAAATTAATCTTAATTTATTCAAATATTTTTTACAAAAATATTGTTACAAATTTTATCAAAATCTTATTTTATTCTTAAAACTTCTTATGGAACTGAATATAGAGCTATGTTTTCCAGCGTTTTAAAGAAACAATAATTGTTAATTACTAGAAACTATTAATTACCAAAAAAGATTACGATTTGCAAATAATAATTATTTCGTAATTTTGGAATCTACGGATAGATTTTTAAATATAAAACTGGCAGTTTAAACTTACGTGAATACGTGATGATAATTAATTATTTATTTATTTTAATTTTATAGAAACATGTTTGTAATCAATTATAAATTTCCAAATAACTAATAACTAATATTGGCAAACATAAAAAATAATTTTTAGTTACACTATTTTATTTGGAAATTTAAAATAATGAAATCTAACTTATTGTCATTGAATTTTTGTTTCGAATACATTTTTGTTATTCTTTATACGAATAGAAGTTATCATGCAAAAAATAAAATAAAACGATAACAAATATTTGTTAAATAATCAAAAGTAATCGATTGTTTTATATTTAATTTATCGTATTTAGAATATTATAAAAGTATTTCATTTATAAATTAGTTTTTGTATTTAAGATTTTGGTACTGAAGATTATTATTTTATTTCTGTTTTAAATTAAGCATTCAATGCATAATATACATATACATTGCTTTTGCTACTTTATTCCTTGTTTCTATGGAAACTAAAAGTCAATGTTTTTTGTTTTCTATGTATAAAATCCATTTTCTTACGCATGCTATATTTTGTATTTATTTTTGACATTCAATGATAGGCTTAAAAAATAATAATGGGATTAGTATTTACGATTATTATTTTTATATGTTAATGAAATATGAATTACTGAATTTTAATAATATGTATTGTATACTCTTGAGAAATTATTTCTCGTACAATTATACCGGAGTACTATAATACATGTAAGCCAGTGTGAAGAACGAAAGAGTGTAATAAGTTGATCCTAGTACATAAGAATAAGGTTATTAATATTTTATCGATATGAATTTAAAAGAGTTGGAACTTGGTGCATGGTAATTCGAAAAAAAAATATTCCAAAAATAACAAGAAATCTGGTGAATTTATTATAGTTTTGTTAAATAGACAAAGTAGGAATTGTAAAAATACTATTTTAAATAATGTTGAGAAGTTAAAATTATATTTATTTGACACAGATGTAAAAAATGTATTTATTAACGAACAGTGTTATGGTTAGACATTTTGTGTAGGTAGTAGGCACACTGTTATTTGGTCACTGGTCGTTTTTCTCTTATGTAACTTTTAATTATTATACTTTGTAATAACTTAAAAAGTATAATAAATACTTCCTCTATAAAAACTTAAAATGTTAAGCAATTTATGTAAGCAGTATGGTATGTTATTATACTTATTTTTAAAAAAAATTATTTTTTAAAATTATTGATTATATCATTACTAGCTGATCCCCGTGCACTTCGTTGTCCGACGGCCGTAAAAAATACTAATTCCATAAGATTCGAAATTTGTGTTTAATTCGTCGTTTAATACCCAGATAGTTATGTTCAAAATTTCCCGTGACAAATTCCGTGGATTTACAAATCAAATTAAATATAATTACATTATAAAACACACGTTTATTAACAAGCAACAATTTAATCAACGTTATAATAGTTTGGAATGTATAAAAGGATTAGTTAATTTTTTTTATCATTTAGAAGACAGAACTTAAAATTGGAAACACATTATTGTTCTTTTCTTTTGTTTACAGAAATTCAATACACGGTATAATATGATTTGATTTTAATTGTGCTGTAGAGAATTACGGTTATCTATCAAAAAATTCGTTTATCTTTTAGACCCCAGGTTTCAGAACTTTTGTATTGAAAACAGAGATTGAATACGGGTTTCAGCAACCATGTCTATTATTAATTACTATAAAAGTGTATTATGTAAGACTAACAATACTGTAATTTTATCTGTAACTTAAAATAAAGGTTTATTAAAGCACAATCATATTTTATAACATTCAGTTGAACTCAAGTATAAATAATGCGAGCAACAAAAATGTAAAACTATATTCAGATTTCAAATAAATTCATTATTTTTGTAGACCAGGATTTGAATTTGATTTTTATTTAGAAATTTAAAAATCAATATGTAATTTATGATAGTGATCATTATAAGACGATAGTTAATTACAATATTCTATGTATATTTATTGTTTACAATTAATAGGTAGGTACCTACTTTTAAAGTATTTAGGTGTATGCTCTTAAAAAGCTATAGGTACAACTACTTTAGTAGGGTAAATAAATTAAAAGTTATATCACATCATAAAGAAAATTTTGCTACAAAGACATATTAAACTAATTACCTATTATAAACCAGTAAATCGTCATTTTAATTTATTGAATCATACGTATACAACGCGAGATGCAAGTTATGTTTATTTTTCACAAAACTGTATCGGTATTGTACCTATTTGAAATATTCGCAATAAGCGAAAAAATAACAACAACCATTGTAAATGTCTGTTATAAATCTTTAAACGCTGTCAAATAAAACACAATATTTATTAAAAAAAAATTTAAAAAATACCAATATATTAAATATAAGGTATAGCACCACGTTTTGTATTTCTCTCGTTATTATTGCCAGCTATTACTTTTCACAAAAACGGCCCATTATATCTGTGCGTATAAGTACTTATATATATATATCATATTGTATACATATGTATAATATCGAGTGTTTGATGTGTATTACACGAACCGTTGACCAATTATTGATTGCTGCTTCGCGGTATGAATTTCATTTCGGCAGAGTACGCGTGTGGTGTGGATAATGATGGTCCGGGTGGAATGGTGAAGGAAAAAACCATAATTCACGATTTAAAACTGATGGGCGATCGGTGAGTGACGGGGGCTGACCTGCCGGAGAACGTACGTCGTTCTCCTTTATCATCGTTATTATTATTATTGCAGCCGTTCATATTGTATACATGGGAAATCGAGAAAGCTTTATAATATATTATTATACGTCGACGAAACATGACAATCTCGTGAAATCTGTGAAATCTTCATAAAAACGACCAAGGGAAGAACTGATGGGAAAAACAAACGTGGCTGGTGTGTGGAACGGCGCTATTCTTCGGTAGGAGTGTCAGTGTGTGGCATCGTCGCGTGAAATAGAAGGCCACTGTTACGGTAAGGGCGTTGGTTAGCGCATCTACCCACAGCCACTCTCTCTCTCTCTCACACACACACACACACACACATAGATAAATATAATATACATACATACATACATATAAACACATACACCCTCTCTCTCTCACTCGAGCTTGCACGTTTCGGTGGTGGAAAAGCGGCGGCGGTGGTGGCATTCCCAAATGCCCGGATTTATATATATATACTTTTGTGGCAAAGCCCTTTGATCGCCGGTCCTGAGTCCTCGGTTAAGGCTCACAAAGCGTAATATGGTCTTTTTTATTATTATTATATATATATATATATATATATAATGATACTGGCAAATTATAACGTTTTGTGTGTCATACGGTCGGTTATATTATGGCTTTATGGCTATTGTTTTTGGAAAAGGGTATAGTTTTGGCACTGTTCAGATAATATTCTTGTACATGGCGTACTGTTTTAAAATGATACACACACACATACATGTGTGCAGTTTCCATTCATATTGGTTTAATGGGTTTTCGTCTCTACGCTGCACCACCGTGTCTTCGTCATCGCGTCTGCTGAGGCGGACGGCGGCGCGGTGGGTGGCAGCGGCTATAGCGTAAAAAAGGCGTTAGTGCGAATTAGTCGTGTACTCGCGACGTGGTCTGTGGCGGCGGCCCGGGTTACAATAATTGTTACTATATATTCAACATAATAGGTATTATATATTATTATCTATAGGCGGCGTTTGTAAGAACACTACAAAAGCATTAACAAATAACAATATAGACATATAATATTTTAGCTATATGATGGCGTCTACTGTTTAAAGTGGTATGGTATCACGTAATATTAATATGTACCAAGTCTACTGTATAGGTACGTATTATTTAAAATTAAGTGTACTGCAGTGTATTCAGTGCCACGTTAAGTATTCTAATGCAAACTCTATTTTTTTTGCCGATTTTTTAAAAATTATTATACGATATAATCTATAGGTAGTGTTGATAACTCAAATTTCTAGAAAAAAAAAATAAAAATAACGAACAACTAAAATTATTCGTGCCATTGAGGTTTTCGATTGATCAAGACTATTGGTTATAATATATAATATTACATTGTTTTATCAATACAGTGGTGTATCAATGATACCATCGATTTTTATTAACCTAAAAATAAAAACTAAATATAATATGCTATTAGCAAAAACGCTTTTCAAAAATAATTTCCATCCACGAAAGTTGCGCTTTCCCACCCTCTTAACATGGCACTGATTATGGTGTATGACTGTTATAGTGTCACACCATAAGTACACGTAAATTGGAGCACTGACCTCGAAAGTTCCAGTTGATTATGATAACAGTGACCAATATGCTGACGGTGTTCATGATGAACGTGAATAGCAAGTATTTGGCGATGAGCGGCAGTACTAAAGAAGTGGGTGGCAGTATTTTGGAGACAAGCAGTAGGAAGACGACTAGTGACAGTAAAATGCTGATGCCCAGCGTGACCTTTTCGCCGGCTTCGGCTGGCAAGTAGAACACTAGCACGCATAGGAAAGATATGAGGACCGTGGGCAGTATCAAATTCACTGTGTAGAACAGAGTTTTCCTTCGAATCACTATGTAGAACGTTATGTCCGTCTGGGTAGGCGACTCCTGGTATACGTTCAGATAAGCAGGCACCTTCAAACAAAAAAACAATAAAGATAAAAAAAATTGATTTGAAAAAATTTGCTTTTACAAATGTATAACATGCATGGGCGTATCCTATACTATATAGTATATACAATTATTTATATGTATACACAGGGTCATTATCTTAACATGAAACACAATCATTGTTATTAAAAATATAAATGTTTTTGAAAACATTTTCCTTGCATAATTTAAGTCATTATAAACAAATATAAAAACAGTCATTATAAACAAATATATTATTTTTAAATAAATTTGTATTTTATCGTTAAAAAATTATATGCTATATACTTTTACAAATGATAATTTACATTTTTAATTCCATATTTCTTAGTAAAAAATTTTTATGTGAGCCTTGATATATAACAGTCAAATTTAAAAAAGTTGGTAGTTAATTTTATTAAAATTTGTGTATAACAAAAAAAATATTTCCCAAACTACCTATTTTTAAAAATAATAAATGTTTAGTGTTTGTTAAAAAAATAATTTAATATGTATATGCATATGAATGTCTTTAATGTTTTTGCGTTGGAAACTTGATATACATTTTTGGGTAGTCATCGTTATTTTTTCAAAAATTATTTTAACGGGGATCGTGTAACATATTTTATAAATGACACCTATAATAATAATCGAAAACTTTAAAAGTGAAATGTTAAATTGTTAAAGTATATAATATTATTTGAAGTGAAATAATTCTTGTAAGGTTGGATTTTTTATTAATTTAAATAATATTCAGAAGTTTAATTCTCTTCGTTATTTTTCAAAGGTAACAAAAAATTTAATTAATGCACCAGGGAGTAATATTTTATATATTAGGTTATTTATGGTGTCATTTATTTAAAAAAAAATAAATAGTTGTTTGAATTATTACTAATAGTAAAACATATATAACTTGATATTACTTTCATATTCTTAGTTAACAAATATAATAAATATTCAAATCTTGTTGATGACTATTTTTAATTTCAACATCCACTGAAATAAAGTAATAATTTATAAATAGTTCATGATTATGATCAAATTTTGGCATATTTATTTCTATTAACACGTAAAATAATAAAAATTTAATATTCTAAATTTATATCAATCATATTTAATTATTTTTAATTTCCACCTCATAGTTATTATTTGTTATTTATTAATAATGTTTTTACTCACTTAATTATATTGCCAACTAATACATGTGCAAAGATTTATTTTATTTTAAGTAAATATAATTGTATCATGTTTTTATTTAGGTTAAAGAAATACAGTTGCGAATTTATTTTGATTCATGTATCTATTTTAAAATACAAATTTAAATTAGGTGGTTACCTAGTGTTTTTCGTGGCTTGTATATTAAATCTAGATAGAAATTTGTCCACGTTTTTATATGAAATATTTATACTCAAACAGAACAATGTTTGAAATAATTTATAAAAACAGTTTTTAGTACCTACTTAGTTTGTATGGGTTTGTTATATTTTCTACTTTCAAATATTCAATCATAAATCATAAGCTCCATAAGAAGTCACATTTTATACTATCCACAATAAAATACAATATAGTGGTTTACTAGCACCGTTCTAATGTAAATTGAGTTAATATTATCTCAGGGAGATCAAATAGAAATACCAAGAGGATTCTTAGATCCGACACGAAAAGCATAGCAATATTTGTCATATCATAAATGAACATCATTTTTGTACGGGTTTTATTAAATTTTTATCATACTTTATTTCAATGATATTAAAAGTACAATGATATTTTAGGAATAGGATAATACATTTTTTATTTACACAGTAGGTAACTATTGCAACATTCATTTTTTAAATACATTCATTGATATCTCCATAACTAATAACGACCCCATTCACTATGATATAATATAATATCAGAATAAAATAGGTACAATTTATTATATTTATTAAATACCTATTGATTTATTTATTTAAAATTATTTAAAATCATACCGGTGTAATAAATATCACGAAGGTTGAACCAAAAATAAAGATTACTATTATATAAGTAGGTACATCCATAATATATATAAATACCTATATAATTTATAACAATAAACTAATAGTGCTAAAATTATTTAAAATGTAATTAGATGAATAATATAATAATCTTTAAAATATTAAAATAATGTAAAAACTAATGAGAGAATATAAATATATAATTTTCCTTACCTTTAAGTTTGGTAATAGGTAATAAAATTAATCCTAATAATTAATAATAAAGCTCACAACACAATATTAAAAATTATGAACGTTAATTATAGCTATGTTTTCTATTTGGTAAGATGAAGATAACACATGCAAGTGTGACGCATATTAAACTTTTTTGAAAATATTTTATTTACATAATTTACAGTCCTACAATCAACATGTTTGTTAAAAAAATATATTATATATCATATTTCTATAATTTTTAATTTTTTTTTTCACTTTTTTGAAGGACAAATTAGGTACAATATTAATCTAGAGCAATATTTTTCCGGAGTATTTTTATGCATAAAATTGAAATTCATACGAGTAGGTTATATTTTAGTTGTACGTATTTAAAGTTTTTATGAATATAAAAAAGGTCCAACGTTTTGCGTGGTACATCTACCACATACACCCCTTCGCATATTTAAATTTTAAATAAGTACCTTTAAGTTATAGCTAATAACCATAATGTCATTTATTTCTATTAATTATTGTTTTGAATGCAATTGTTGTATTGATATATTCAGAATTATTTAAAATTCAAAAGTTCAAACATGGAATAGAACCATTTTTTCTTATAATAGGTACCTATAACTGTATGATGTTTTTGAAGAAGTAAAAAACTTAAACAAATAGCAAAACATGTATATTTTTTTTTTAAACGTCATTTTATATTGAGTTAAATGTATGCATAAAAAAATAAGTTCACTAATGTTTATTTTCCAAATAATAAGTGTCGCTAAAAAAGTCACCCTAAATAGTTTTATAAAAATGTTTTCTCTAGGTTTTGTTAAGAACCCCTGAATATTACATATTTTATTTTTATGAAGTATTTCATTGCAATCATAATGTTTAGTGTGTGTGTCAGACGACGCTGCTACCTTGGGATCCGCTGAATAAGGGTTTTTGATGTGACACACTGACACGTGGCACCGTCACGACAACACACATGGAGTCAGTCAGTCGTGGTACGACTAGTGATAGACTAACAATTTGTAATTATATTTATAATTTTTACTACTAATTTCATAATAAATACATTGATTATTATTTATTTTAATATTCAATTGGTATGTACGTTTTATTTTGTGTTGTGTGTAAAATCCATAACAGTTCGCATTCATAATAATTTTAATAAATATACCTAACTACTTTATCTATCCATACCTCTATAATATCCCAAGTTCCGGATTTCCAGTAGTCAGACAGATCGACGAACTGTTTGTTACTGTATAACGCTAACGATACTTGATCGCCATTAAATGTCCAAGAGCCAAATTTCATTATGCAAGTTTGTTGATCAAAAGGAAAATATGTAACGTCTATGGTGCAAGAGCTCTGTGAATCATAAAAAAACATTAGATATTTAATTTAAGATTATTAATATAATAATAAACAAGTCTAGATATAGTTAAGGCAAGACATAATAATCTTGTTTACATTACATTTATTAATTATTTTTAAACTCATAAATCAATATTATATAATTAATAATTATAATCGTATTATGATAGTTTCACCAACGCTAAAAAACTAACAACATTGTTTGTAGCAGTATATTTTACTCTTATTTTAATCGTACACAAACTTATTAATGGACGAATAAATACGATTATTTGTATATTATGTTTAAAATATTATTATCTTAAGCTTTCAAGTAAAAAATTCATACATGATGATATATGTTTTACATTTATTTATGTATTTATTAATTCAATCGAAATAAATCTTATAAGGATGTATAGAAAACATTTTTAAACGTGATAAAATAGTATTATAGTACAAACAGTAAGTACCGACAAACAGAATAGGGATATAAAACACAACTAAATCTTATTATTTTGTATTTCTGTAGCTTCATCGAATTCTTTAGTAGTATTTTACATGATATATAATAAATATATTTCATATTTTATTCACATGTTATTTTGATTTAATATTTTCGTAACCTAATATACTGTGTCATATACTATATTATTTTAAAGGTATAATTGATTTTATTTATACAATGGTATAACAATATTTCGTTAAAATATAAATTGTTTAAAAGAAGGGGCTTAAGTGCTTTATTATAAGTAAATAAAATGATACATTTGAAAAAATGTTAAGCAAGTTTAATTTTCTGTCAATATTGTATTTAAGTATGCAGTATACAGTAATACGGTACGTCGGTACCTTACCTAAATGTTGTATTAAAAACCTTTTTATAGGTGTTAAATTACATGCATAAAAGCTTTGTTCAATTGCTAGGGCTTCAGTCCCCCCCCCCCAAATCTCAAACGCTATTTACACCTACAAATTTATAAGACTTTTGACTTATTATCGCGAAAGCATTATTCAATAAGGTATTTTGTGTAATCACATAATATTATAATTTATACTAATTAATAATTATTAACTACCTATTCTAAAATCCTGAAACTATACCTCAAATTATTGGCATCTCTAAATTAGATTAATAACAATTAATAATCAATTTTTAATAATTAGGTTTAAATTAAAAACTAATTTAATTCTAATATTTTATAAATATTTTAAATTGAATGCTATACAATGCATTGAATTTATTTTTGTTATTACAGGGTTTTGACTAACAATGTTTTTGTCTATTAACATTTATAAAGTTGTTAATATAATTTAATTATATGTTAAAATACAAGACTGTCTAAAATAATTTTAAGTCACAGTTATTTAATTAGTAAGAACTATAAGTGAGTGGAGTGATGCAGGTATCTGGGATTACCACTTTGATTGAATAAATGTGTCAAGGTTTGAATATGTAAAATTACTAAAATTACATATAGGAATACATGAGATATTTCAAAAATGTTTTTGAAGGCTGCGGCAGTTCGGTTTTTTATTTTTTTTAAAATCTTTTGTTGTTTAAACCTGAACCCATCTGGTCCTAAAATAGGGGTAAGATTGTGCTTTAGAACATTGACGTTTGTAGTATCTATTTTAAATAAATATAAGCAGGGAGTTAATAGTTAGGTTATCGTTTTCTGTCAGTGGAAGATTTGAGTTAATTGTGACCTCACCTTGAATAATTAAAAGATCTATAATTAGAGGAGGGCTGAATACATGAAGTAGGCAGGAGCAAAGTAAGTAGGAAATAAAAAATAAATTAATTTAATATTATGTATCTTTTTCGTACAAAGGAGATTTAAATATATAATAAAGAGTTAGCGTTAAGTTTTCTTGATAGGACACTAAGGGCATCCTTATTTATAATTAATAGATCCACGCTTGTTAACAACTATCAATTTAACTAAACATTTAATAGTTTATAGTATTACAAATTGATCTAAATATCGGAGTAATAGGTATGTATTCACTATTACATTATATAATATTCCAGATTACATGTTTGTGATTTCTAATACTCAATTGCATTATCTAATTAAACATAATATGAGTTAAGACTTACGGGCAATTGTGTCGAGAAGGTAAGTATACGTTGTACGAATTACCGAGTATATATTTTGTGCCATATTCATAAATTTTAATTATTAAACCATCACCATCTTTACTTATTCCCCACACCTAACTCATGATCATTATAACATTAAATAGACACGTTTTCTTTTCATTTTGTGTATACCTAGATACTGTTTTATAGATGTTTTGTGCAAATCATTTGCAATAGTATGAATAATTTAAGAATCAAAAAATGAAAAATCATGTCTTACCAATATTATTAGACAAAGGTGGAATGAAATAACTAACAATATATATATATATTTTTTTTTTTTGTGTTTTTGTATCCATGAGTGTGGGTACGCTCCTCGGTATTAGTTTAGTAACAGTTTATTTAGTAACGGATATGATATTTATGAATAGTTATTCAAAAAGCATCTTAAATCGTATGTGGCGAAAATTGCCCGCGGGTGCGGTTGATGAGAACAGTTGGGTATGTGCAACGTATTCGCTTCTCACACTCTTCCTGTAGCCTTCTCGTCCGTTTTTATTACGACCGCACCTGCAGCAGCTGACCGAATACGTACCGGTGGCGTGTAAACAAGTGTGTTAGTGTAAGTATAAAGCATCCACACACGCACACACGTGGCATATGTGTGTGCATGGCGTGTAAGAGAGGTAGGTATAGTGTGTTATTGATCAAAGGTCAAACAGACAGCGATGGGACGGATGGACGGCAGTTGAAAGGCTGGAAAATCGTTTTTATATATAATACCGCCTCTGGTACAGTAGAATCCACGGTGAGGCGGCGCGCGTTCGGACTGCGGAGCGTTATAACGCGATGGGCGAAAGGCGTGCGCGCGCCTCCGCTCCCGTCCATCCGACTATCGCCCACCCACCCCCTCACCCACCCACCCACGCTGCAGCGTCAGCGGCCCAGCGCGAGCATTTGTCTCCGGGCGGCATTTATCTCGGCAGCCGTTTAACTCCTCCGACGGCTGCTGCTGTTTGGTAGTTATTATTAAATTGTGAAAAACCCATAGACGTTTCGGAGAAATTCACCGAAAAATTGCCGACGTTTTCCGACAGCTGCGTGCGCGTATTATTAATGACACTCTTCCGCCGCCCGTTTGATTACGACGTGTTTCTGACCGCTACACCCCAGCCCATCCAATTGCTAGCACCACATTAATTTCCTCACACTACCACCACCACCACCACCACCTCCGCTATGCAACCCGACCATCAGTGGCATTTCTTTTACCACGGATGCCACGTTATTGTCTCTCGTTTGTCAGCGCACGTTTTTACGATTTACGACACAGCCGATTGACATCCCCGCAGCCACATTTTTTGTTGTTTTTAAAACGACGAATATATGATGTGAACTGTGTTGTCATATTGGTAATTTAGGTTTGCACGTCTGGCATCCGTGTAGATCTTCGTGACTTTTTCGATCTAGAAATGTTCTGGAGAAACGGTTCTTTGAGGCATCTCCGACCGACCCCGACTTGGGCAGACATTATTTTTACCATATGGTGGAAAACATCCGTTGTACAAAAACAGAATAAAATAATGAATGAATCGGAAAGAAAAATGTCGAAAACCTAGCCGGACATTCATTTTTAGGTGTCTTGAAAACAGTACCGTAGCTAGATACTTGTGCGCCCCGGTGCAAAGTGGTGTACTAGGTACCCCATAAATGGTGTACACAATTTATAGTGTGCCATGTATTAGAATAAATATATGGAGACAAACAAATTTACACAAGTTTTATATAATTTAATGTAATATCAAAGAATTTTAATAAGTTATAACATCTAAAACGTTATGAGGTATATTATAACAATAACTAGATTATATTAGGTATTGACTATTTAAAATTATTAGATCACTTGTGATAATGATTATATTATATTCGTAAGTCAGAAATTAGTATCATTAATACTAATTGTATTACCTACGTAATTTGAATATTAGTGTTAGATTTAAAAATTTTTTTTCCTTACTTTTTGATTTTCAAAATCGTTAATTACTTGGTCAATATTTAGTTCTTCAGTGTGCTATTTTTCTATATTTAAAATTGAAATATTATTGAGTCTTTCTTGAGAAATCGTATTTCTTAAATAATTCTTCACAAGCTTCAATTTGGAAAATGATCGTTTGGCTGATGCGATAGTTACAGATATAGTTAAAAATATCGATCATGCAGAGCGTAGGGCCCTTTCAATATTAAGTGCCCCAGTACTGCTTGAAAATGATCTGTCCTTGGATAACTAAAGAATGACACAATGGGAAGTCAGGTGGTTGTAAGTTCCATTTTAGGATTAGAATAGGAAAGGTTAGTATGAGGTTAAATTATGGTGGATTAGCATTGTGAGCTCAGCTTTCGATGTGGTTGGGTGGGCTTTCAACTTCTGTGCCGTGTATATTTTTTAATGAATGACGGTGACAGGCTGAATAGTAATGGTTAAACAGACTATCCCGTGTTGTTTCAAAACTTAACAACAGGTATATAGAGCTAAAATTGAGTAACGAAAAAAAAAATTCCTCGCATGATATTAATTATTATAAGTCTCCTTAATACACCACCATGCCATGTAGAGTTGAACATTCAGCATGACGCAATTCAGCACACATTAATTTTACGTATAGATTTTGTTATTAATTCCAATAACTCTGCAGCATAAGAAGCAGTGTCTGATAATCTGTGTAGTTCTCACAAGAATGAGATTGCCACTTTTAAATATTTTATTTGTGCTTCATTGGAAGTTTGTAGATCTTAAGTTCACCATAAAAGTAAAAATAAAATCTTCAGAATTATTATTTAGTATGCGATACTCTTCATTTAGTTCATTTAAATCATTTTTCCAGAGGATCAATATTTATTCTTAACTTGAAATAAATCAACACTACAGAAGACATTTTCCAAACCCGATTTTAAGCTATTGCAAGGCTAAACTTGCTATTAAGCAATATTTTACTCTATTCAGTCCATGGTTTTTATCGCCTATTAAACTTGAGTTTATCCTCATATTTTAAATCTATTTGAATGTTGCTTCATATATTGGTTTTATTTTTTTTTTATTCCAATCAATTGAATTCTGTCTGACAACATCAGAAATGTACGAAGTGTATATTAAGTTTAATTGAACTAAACCACCCTGTAACTAATCAAGATATGGTCACTGGACGTTATTCATTAGATTGGCCTAAGATTAAATACTGCAAACAGTTGATATTTTCAATAATCAAAACTACATATTTATTCTTTACTATACATTTTAAATTTTAATATAAGACACGAATTATACTTGGATTTTATCAAATGTCGGTTTGTAACATTGTTGAATTCTCCAGAGTTCGGATACAATTTATAATTGTTTCATAACGTTTTTTATATAGATACAAATCAACAATTCATTAAGTGGAAATACACTCCGCATAACGCGTTATTCATTATTGATTTAAACAGTTTAGTAACAAATTTTAATTAAGAACGTTAATCAAAGATTTAACGATTGTAAAAATCATTTAAATAAGTACTGAAGCGGTTAAACTAATGTTCGTTCAAATAAAACATATGATGTGTCACTTTATCTCCACAACAGTACGACCATTATTTTTCTAACACTCAACCCAAATTACAATATCGTTGTATTTTATAATAATTTTTAAGGTAATCTATTTGTATGTTGTTACTTGCATATTTCATGAAAATCTAAATAGAAATTTTTTTCATAATACATCTTAAATATGCCGTAATATTTTTTAGCATAATATTGCATTATTGCATATTACATGCAGTAACAAAAATTTTTTTTTTAAATTAACCCACGGAAACATAGGCCAATGGGTGTGGGGAGGGTACTGTAATAGGATTTTTTAGGTTGGGAAGGTTTTTTGGTTCACGTGTGTGTGGTTTTGGCAGAATTTCTAATGGTTACCCGTAGGTTTCTGCCATGCCCTGGGGGGGGGGGGGGCAGCCTCTCTCTTCAGACAGCGTGAACTGATCAGAAAGCGATGCTATTCATAACGGGAATTCGAATCGACGACAGTGCGCGTCGCATCCGACGCCTAAATCTACCCGGCAAAACTGACAT
This sequence comes from Diuraphis noxia, assembly GCF_037042655.1. NCBI lineage: Eukaryota > Metazoa > Arthropoda > Insecta > Hemiptera > Aphididae > Diuraphis > Diuraphis noxia. The sequence continues at coordinate 55,345,804 of NW_028301712.1, forward strand.
TACACGTAACATTTTATGAACATTTGGAAATGCATCTGCATTACAAATATCGAGGGTATCAAGAGCGTTTCAAATATTTTTACTAACTAGCCGTCAAATTTCTCCCTCACTTATCCAAATAAAATGAGAAACACGATTATTTCGGTCATGGAGGGAGGTTTGACCCCCCCTCCCTTGAGCACGAGCCTGACTTTTATTAGTATTCAGTAGTACATGTGAAGAGTTTATTTGTAATTTAATCATATGTATATTTTTTATTTGTGTTATTAAAAATATACACGAATAAAGCGATTGGGCTATTACGGTTCGGGTACCTACGTAGGATATATCATTAATTTAAATAAAAACTGTATTGAGTTAATATTATATGCAATATGTAATATAAAACAATATTTGAAAGAGTAATGATACAAATATCAACTTTTCTCCAATAAACATCGACTGCGGTGTTATACATAAGCACTCTAGATTCAATAAATTGGATACTTATTGAAATTGAAGGGATTAGATACATTCAAATGGTAATCTTGATTGAAAGATGCTAATAAGTAGGTTAAAATTCGATTTCCTGTTGAAGGCTTAAAGGGATGGTAAAGGAGAAATCCGATTCCACTTCCGTTATTCTCCTATCTAGGGTGGCGTATAATAATATAAGAGACGGAGGTGTCAATAATCATATCCGAGAGAAATATCTCGTTTGATTTATGCGTACAGAACTTTTCTTATTCGGTATCAAATGTACTAGATCCTTTATGGTATCAGATGGTTTGATGAATTGAACTCTCAAGCATGTGTGGAAATCACTTTGGTTGTAAACTAAGTAAATTACGTAGGTGTATAATTATAGATTAATTTATAGAAAGTAAGAATTTTTACTCATAAGATTTTTTATAATTATTAATTTTTAAAATAGCTTATTGTTGCACATGATTTAAAAATAAATTGAATGTGTTTACTGTATAGTTAACCTCTAATACAGTTTTCATTGAAATCTAATTCACACATTATATATTTATATATCATTAAATATTGGAAAACATAGAAAACATATTGAATTTTTACATTTATAAAGTAAAGAAATAATATATATATTCAAATCTAATACAAATTTAAATTAATTAATAACAAATAATAATAATTTTAAGGGTATCTATTTTATTAAATCATATCATATTTATTGAAAAAGTTTTTCATGTTTACTTTAACATCTTAACATCTCGGTATTAAACATAATGAAATCAGACTAAATGCATTTTACTAGTTTAGTGTGGTATAGCTTTTTCTTTGACTCATGTCATATCTACAAAATGCAGAAGTTTTGTTTTTAACAATTCCTACTTCAAGTTTCATTTAATTATCAAAAAGCTTACGATTTATGTGGCTAGAAAGACTAAAAATGAATTACTTATCTATTTAACTATTCAATTAATTTTTACACTTAATTAATAATTAATATACATTAGCAATCAGACTTTATATTTTGATATAATTGAGGGATTGATTTATTTATGAATTATTATGACATAATATATTTATTATATATACGGATAAATATGTATATATGCAAAAAAAAAAAGAAGAAAATTATACAACAATTTATATGCAGATGCATTAACTTATAATCCATACTCAGTATATGTATACTAAACTATAGCCTAGTAATTTTTTTAATGAATATTTTATTTATTATTTCAGAAGTTCTAACTACAAAACACCCGGATGTAAGTGCTAAAGAATTTGCAAGTGTAATGAGTAAGTGGTTCTCCGGAGCCAAGGACCGAGAAGGAGGCAAAAATCTCAGATTGAGTAAAAATGTTTTAGTATAAAAATGTTGTATTAAATAAAACATATTTATTACATATTTAATAAAACTATTTATTAAATTATATTTATTATTTTTCAATTACCTAAATTCCTATTTTTCTAATTTTGCAGTGTTCCTTGAAATGAATAAACAAAAAAGATATTCTTTTTATTACTGCTCATTATATATTAATATAATTTAAGTTAAATACATAGGAATATTTTTTCAAATTATATAACAATATAAAGTTATTTTAGTTTCTTTTGACGGTTTCAAAGTAGTGCGAACTATTAGAAAATCCTTAAAAGACTGGATGAGGAGACCAAATTCATTGAGAATGCAAATGAAGAATTTAGAAAAAAACCTAAGCATCTACATTTATTATTTTAAAAATAAAATATTTTCAATACTACTGATTTTTTGAAAAGCCAGGGAATGCACCCCCTTCGCGGCACCCATGGGTAAAGTGTTATCACCCCAGATAAATGACAGTACTGGTTCCATAACTGGCTGCCAGGACCACGACAATATAACTATCAGTACTTGGTCAGTATTGGATGTGCCAGTACTTAGCCAGTGCTTGATTGCCAGTACCGGTAAAGCGTTATCACCCCAGATATATGACAGTACTGGTGCCAGCACTGGCTTCAAGTACCACGGCAGTATTAGGCAGTACTGGCGCAGTATTTTGCCCGTTGTGAATTTCCGATTGGATGTTAGCGTTAATTTAAGAAATTCCGTAATTCAATAAAATAGTTATTTAATAGAATTATGGGAATTTTCAGGTAATGTATCGAATGAATTCAAAAATACATACTTCAACTAGATATTATATGCATACTAACCAGATATTTTATTAAAAGTCATCGAGTGGTTTAGTTAATGGGTTCCTAAAATTATTATTAAATTTATGTATAAAATAAATAAATATTCATTTTGAAAAATTCTGTTTTGATTTGTACATTATCAATGTATTTAAAATATTGCATATTATCTACTTAAGCCCCGGTCATCAACCTAACGATGACTTAATTGTTAAATTACATACATTAGCGAAAACCCAACTGGTGTTCTATATATTAACTAGTAAAAGCATGTTAATTTAAATATTAACAAGCATATTTCAAGAACTTATAGAATAACTAGTTATTTAATAAAACAATGTATTACATACATTATCTCTAACATATATACATATATATAGCATTTATAAAAAATAAAATACTTTATACTAACACACTAGAAATTAAATCTCTGTCTATGTTTTCTAATTATCATCTTAGTAATATTATTTTATACAATTATTATATAGTTTATTATATTTATTCATAATTTATTTATTGTACAAGTGTCTTAAAAATATTAGGTTAGGTTACTATATTATACTATTTATACTTATTAAAATTTATTAATTGTATAGTTTTAGAAAATAATAAGCAGTGTTAAGATCAGTTATAAATTATAAAAAATATATATTTATTAAATAATAGGTATTTTAAATTACGTGCCTATACCTATACATTTTAAAATTATTAAAAAAACGCATTTAATACAATAATAATAAAAAATATCAAATAACATAAAAAGGAAGCGTATTGAAATCGTTTGTGTTAGCCGAGTATGTATTAACAAACAGCCATTATAAACCTTTTATGCTTGTTTATGTGTTTTGTTCTAACACATTTACGTAATACTCATGACATTAAGTGTTCATTAAAGGGTTGGGAAGTGTTCATTAATGAATAAGAGAGCATTTCATACATTTCAAAATTAATTTAAAGTATAATTTACATTATGTACGTTTTTAATTATAATTTGGGAGTAAATAAAAGGGAGTATTTTGTATTTTAATCATTTTGTCCTAGGTTTGTTTAAAATTTGTATTATTGGTCCTATTAAAAAATATGTCCAATAATATTATTATAAACTTAAAAACAATAGATAATATAATTAACAATAAATGTTTAACTATTCTAAGTCTAATCTAAGATTTATCAACAATTTTCTAATGTAATATAGTTATCATAAATAATAGTTTTAATATATTTATTTGTGTACTATAAATCTAATGCGATGTACATATAGCTATGGTTTTGTTTTTTACAAATGCAAATTAAATATTAAATTTTTGGAGGGTCTTGATAATTTATTATTACACCCTCATCACTGGATATTTGATTTCGACCAATATTTAATTTACTCGTAGGTACTAGGTACTAGGCATAAGTACCTATTATATGAGTTTATAGTATTCTTTATTCTTCCGTTTTCGGGTTTTCCGTTCTCACAAGCGATCAGATTTTGACAAATATATTATTCATAATATATTAGTTAATAAAACAAAAAAATTTGCTTTCGACTATCATTTACTTTCTACCAGTTAAAGATAATTCCTTTTTTATTTATATAATATTATACTTAGGTATAGTATATAAAAAACGAAAAAAAATTGTAAAAATAAAATTATGTTGAAACAATTAAAATTTGATAAATGAAAAAAATCTTTTATCTTTACCTGTATTTATTCTAAGACCTCTTATATATTTTCTTCTTAAAAATGTTTTCTACAATCTACCTTATAAGTTATAATAAATAATTACTTAGATATTATTTTTTTTATCATAGTGTTATATACGTATATTAATTTAAACTATAAAGTATATAAATAATTATAACTATAGTAAAAAAAACTTTAAAAAAATAATTTTTAATTTTTAATTAAATTGTTTAATATAGATTTCACAATAGATTATAGACTTATTAGTGTGTATGCTTAATGAATATTTACGCAGTATTGATTTAATATCGTATTGCCTTAAAAAGCTGAGCTTTGAGTGTATGTATCCAGTGAAATATTATCAATGCCTATTACACATACATCTACACATACCTGATAAATTGCCGGTGGTATCCATAGAAGTTCTCCATTTGGTCGAATGAGCACGTTCGATTTGTAACGAACTTCGTAATTTCCATCAGCACTATGAACAAATATTACAATGTTATAATCTTTTAAAATATAATATGTTTTCATCCTATTTGGAAAATTTGAGAAATCATTGTTGTCTAATCGTTTATTTTTCTAGTCTTCTAGGTTATAATCATAAATGGTTTTATTTTAGAGTTACTAGTTAGTAGTCTAAACACAAAACTTGTCGGTTCTTTTGGGCTTGTACACGCCATTTGTTTTGAAACTTTTGGATACAAATTAATCCGTTTAATTGCCATTGTAATCCGTTCATACCCGCTGCGTACCGTGTACGTCGAAATAACTTTTACTCACTTGTTGAACAACACTATATCCGGCTTCCACACTTTGTCTGGTGGTAACCTGAGCACCTGTATACCACCATAATCTGCCTCGTCCCATTGTAATTGATAGTCCCTCCATACCTATAACAAAAGAAACATAGAAAACTGTTAAATAAAGCCTACAAGTAATGGTTAACCATCATGTCAGACAAACTGAAGAATATAAATTAATGAAGGAGAATTTCATGAACATAAAATGTTCTAATAGTTATTTATATCATATGATATAAAATTATTTTTTCTGTAAGCCCAATGGCTTATGTTGCCGAAGGTATAATATTATGTAATAATAAAAACAAAATTACAATAATAAACTATGAAATATGAATATTAATTTTTTTTTTTTAACTAACAGCAGTAATACAATTATATGATTAAGAAAATATTATATGATATGTCTAAACACTGTATTTATAATTATTAATCATTATTTAATATTCTGAGATAAACAAGAAAGTCGTTAGACGTTTGGATTATTGTAAGATGTATACTGTTTTGTATTTAAGTATGTTCCGCACTAAAATATAACTTATAGATTAATCTACAAGTCTACAAAGTTCAAAGCGTATGATTCAATGTCAACAATAATTGCTTATATTGAAGATATAGAACTTTTTAATTTATGCCGTTATAAAAATAAATTGAAAAATTGATCGAATATCGTATCATTCATAATCATTCCAGTTTTCAAGTTTTAAAATTTAAATTTAATTTAAAATTCTTGGGAAAATAGTTTTAGAAAATTATAGGTTAGAAACTTATTTGATCCGGTCAAAAGTTTGTTTTACTAGCAAATATATATTCAGTACTCTAGAGAGTTTGATATACATAAGTGTAATATTGTTCGAAGCAAAGTCTTTGAGGAAATTTATTTTCTATACACCATTAACGTATCATAGATTTTCAATATTTAGTTTTTTAAAAATCTTAATTAAAATAATAAATTAACATTTTTATTAACTTTATATTTTTAGATTAAATAATTGATATTATTATTTATTTAACAGTTATAGTCTAATCTCTTATAGTTAAAATATTAAAATGTTTTTATAACTTCACAACATGCATATATTTGAAATGATAGTTATGTATTACTATTGTTATATTATAATTAAAATAAATAAATTACACTTAATTAGGTACTTACTCCTTAATTACACTTAAATGATTAGGTATATTTTGTATAATACTGTGCAGTATTTATAATATGACTTAATATTGACACTTATTATTTGTTATATCATGTATAGAACTTGAAAACTTTGAATTTTCAATTTTGAAATACTTTTAAATTTAAATTAATCAACTAAAAAACTTTTCTTGAGATTGAATTAATTTTAACGTAAATTTAAGATGTAGTAAAGACCTTCTAAAAAAAATGTAAAAACAGTAAAAAAAATTTTTTAAATATGTTTTTTTCATTAAATGTTTATAAAAAACTGTTTAGTTGACAAAACCACCCAATAGTGCAATTTAAATTTTATCAATAAAATCTAATTGATTTAATTAGTATTTATTTATATTTTAAACATTGGTAAATTTTTCTTCCATTTAAATATATGAGTTTAGAATCCCTAAAAAATGTGATTTATGTATTAAAGTTTTAACTACCATTGTAAAAAATCGATTGAGTGCAGAGTTATAATTGTGCGCTATCAATTTTTATTTTATCAAACATTATAGAGCTAAAATGGTTTTTTTCTTAAGTCTGTAAATTATAAGGACGTTTATTGCTTGTAAGTAATCTTTTGAGAATTACTCAATTCCACGTGATTGTTGTTTGGGTGTTCAGTGGTGCATATTCTATATAACCTTGTATTCTCACGAGATTTAACTACGCGTAAAATGGGATTCCAAAATTATTGTGATATACCGATTTTTTCATTATGTACAAAAATATTGTTTATTTGTAGTATAAACATAATTAGATTGATTATTTCCTAATAATAAATACTTATTATTGATAATGGTTTAAGAAAATGAACACAGGTTCAACGTTAAACTAAGCATTATCTTTTTTTTTAATTTCCAAATTTGTAAGAAATTAAGCAAATCCATTATTTTTTAAATACAAAATTATTTTACACTAATCTATACTTATAACCTTTTTTACGAGTAGAATATGTTTATTATTTATTATTATATCTCACGTGTAAGATATTTTTCTTTCAAACGCCAGTTTATTTATTTTTAAACAGATAATGTATAATCTTAGCAATGTTTAAAACATAATATAATATAGTTCGTGTTCTTATGTTATGGTACGAACAAGGAACACAAAATTTATATTTTCTCTAATTAATTGAACAAAGATTGACACGAACAATACATGGCCTACTGACATCATCGTTGCATTTACGTATATTAATAATAATAATTGTTATTGTTATAATTATAATTATAATTTATTTTAATATTATATAATATTATTTATTAGTTGTATTAGGTGATGCCAAAAAGTCTTAAATATATTTTTATCCTGTGTTTGGCCTAATTTGGATCAAGAATGATTAAACATTTTGCACACTTTTTTTCTTAGCTTCAAAGTTTACAGTTTAAGAGCCTATAATGCATAAATCATATCGTACTTATCATATATTATTATACACTAAAAAGTAACATTAATAAACCATATCAAAATATAAAATTAATTTATTAATTTTCATTTTTCATATATTTAGGATTGTATTAGCTTACATAACACAATTTTGAAAAATAAGATCTAGGCTCATAGTTTTATTTAATTTAATAAATTATTTTAAATAAATATAATCGTTATTTTAATTCTAATTAAAATTACATTATACGAAATTTCTTCAACATTGATGACTTGTATTTAGAGGAACGAGGATGATTACTAAATACCTTAATATAATATATGAAATCAGCTGCGGATTGGCACACTGGAATACCGGAAAATGTCTTGGATTACCAAATTATTTGATAATATTTATCTACGTATCTACGCTGCTTATTGTAAATATTAATACCACGATTTTGGATGTCATTTTGGCTGTACTAAGTATATTAGATATAGTAGGTATAGTACATTATTATGAGTTTATTAATTCTGAATCCGTCAACATACTTATAAAATATGTTTTGATATATTTTGAGTGGACCGATGAATGTATTGATTTTATAATGGCGTATAAAAAAAATTATGAAAATTATAAAAAATTATAAAAAAAAAATTATGACTGTTGTCATTTTTTGAGCCTTTGATTTTCTATTTCATTATCCATTCTGGTAGAAAAATGAATCTATTTTTGATAATTTGGGTGGTCATAAAAACAAGTTACATACTATTATTTATGTTAAAAGTATATAATTATAAAATATAAACAAGACAATAATCCTCCCCCCATACCACAAAAAAGGAAAATGTTTATGGAAAATTAACTATTATTAATTATTATAATTTAATGGGTGAGACTGTCAAACGGTAATTTCCTGTGCCGAAATATTTAGCCAATCCGCCGTTGAATGATAATCACTCATTATTAATCTTATTGATCACTTAGTTAAACTTTTTAGTTTTAAAATTTTAAGTCTTTAAATTATAACAAAAATGGTATCACTGTAAAAAAAAGCAGCCAATCAGTGTTCTTTTTTTACATTTAAAGTTAATTCTATTGGCCTACTCTGTTGACAAATGTGCATTCCATTGTCTAAAATCTAAATATTTATGACGATTGTAGTGACATTAGTGACAATACAAAATAGTCTTCCGTTATCATCAATCACAGTCATACCTAAAAACATCAACTCACGTTCTACCACTTTTGAAGTCTTGACAAGGAGACTATTGAAAGGTAAGAACTTGAATGTTATTTATTGTCTTATTTCTGCTAAAATTTAAGCATGAGTCATGAAAATAAGAACTACTACCTAACCAAATATAGAAGAAAAAAAAATGTTATTATTTATTATGAAAATACCTTTATATGCAGATAGGTATATATATAATACTGAAAATAAAAAACTTAAAAATTGATAACAATTTTTTTCGAAATATTCAATATACCCAATTTGTAAATCTGATTTTTAGAAAAATTGATATAGTAAAAACACTTATTTAAGTCAAATGACTGATTTTTCACAATTTTTTTAAATATCAATATTTTCGTTAAGTAAATAATAATAGATTTATAGATAATATTTGATTTTATGTTATACCCATGCAAATAACATAAAATCAAATTGCTATAACTCGGTCATTTTTTGACTTAGAAAAGAAATTCAACCACTAAAATTCATTAAAAAATACCAAAAAAAATAATTTGTGGTCAAAAATGGATCTTGATATTTAAAAAAAAAAATTGTTGTGTGCATGCGCAAGATTAACTGTCAAAAAAATAGTCTAATTATTTGAAAATGTGTATAATAATGTTTATTAGTTAGCCGAAAAAGCAGAATTGAAATATATGAAGTTTACACAATATAGTTATTGAGTGTTTCCACTTATCATGATCACACTGTATATATAATTAGAGATTATTTGCAAGATATAAATTTTGACAGTAAAATAATAATTACCATTATACCTACTTCAAATAAGAATTTCAAAAGAAATAATTTTAAATTGTATTAATTGATATTTGTACGTTATTTATAAATTCAATCGAATTGATTATTATTTATTTGTATAGTATATAAAATTATAACCCAATGGCCTATGTCACCGAGGGTAATTTTGTGTTAATAATAAAAATAAAAAAAATGTTAATATAAAACTAAAATGATTTTTAATTATCATTGTTAAAACTATATATATTATATTTTATTTTTTATTGAAATTAAAAAAATATGAAATTATGTTGGTATTTTATTTTTTATTTCAGATAATTTTTTTAAAACGTATTTATAATTATTGAATACCTAGCAAACTGGCGTATTGTCCGTCAGAAATCTCACAAAGCGATTTCAATAGTTCATGCATATTTTAGCAAGCTTAAGTATATGCAATTATGTATTTATTTAGTCTAAGATTACGTATATAGTTAATTTTAGCAAAAAATTATAACATGTTTGATTTTCAAATAATACATTTTAGGTTTTATAGTTTTATTTAACTTATCTTAATGGCGAACTGGGAGGTAAACGGTCCAGCATTCTACAACAATAAATGGCTCAATGAAAAAAGTTTTTCGGGAAGTTTACCAAATATATTATTAAAATATTTCTACTTGTTCAGATGCCCATGGTGACCCATATATTGAGTTTGCTCGGTGTGCTACACTAGTAAACCTGGCCAGTCCACCTCTGATTTATCTTGACTTCAGGTGCACTGCAGTTATGATTTTATGAAGTTATAATAAATATTATTTTTTTTGGATTTGTGAACACAATATCAAACAAAGTTTAGTTACTATATTGTACCTTCAGTAGGTTAAATCTTATTTTTATATTTTGATGCTCTTGAAGTATGAATAATTTATAAAAAAAATGAATTACATAATCACCATATGTAATTGAATTATATTACCTATCTTGCAGTATTTGTTTTTGCTATTTGGAGAAGAATCATATAAAAAATTAGTACTGTGACAGTGAACACTTTGTACAAAAACTAACTAGTAATAAAATAAATATGAAATTAACTAGAATTTATTTTATTTTATGTATTTCTATACCTTGTTGAACCATTAATAATACTCATAAATTTAACCAATGTTAAATCTTTGTTTAGTAGTTCTATTAAAATATGCTTAAGTTATAATTATATTATAAGCCTATTGCTTTAATTATGTATCATCCATAATAGATTAGGTTAATAACTGTCATATTTGTTTAAGTAATTCTAAGAATCTCATACTCGGTTATTAAAATAAAATAAATGATTGAAAAGGTAGAAAAAAATGCTGTGAAACAAATTATGCTTATATAATTATCATCACTATCACATTTAATTTGTTTTACTCACTTAAACGAAAAGTGGTGTTTTGTGAAAAGAGAACCCTTCAAATGGATGCTTGACTAATTTATAAATTAAAACTGCGTAAACGTTTTCAAATGATCCGCAGTGAAAAATAATTTAAAAAAAAAATAAATAATTATAACGGATATTGAAATGGAACGACGCCAATTACGTTGATTAATTTAAGAAAATGATAAACGAACGATCTGCCGTCAAGCAAATATTAAAGCGAAAAATTGCCGAGTAGATATACAATTTAAGCGGCACTTGTCATTTATACGGTCAGGAAGTCTAATACGTCGGAAAAAAGCTGTTTATTCTTTAATTGCCTAGCGTATAAACTGAAAATAAATAAATATATATATATTAATTAAGTTACTCACAAGTCTCAACCAAACGTTTGATTTCATTATTTGACTCTTTTCATTCTGAAACAATTAAGACATATTATTTAATTAGACATTGTAATAGTTGGAAATAAATCAAAACTAATTAATAGCTTGTTATTTCATTTTGATGAGTTGATTTATTAAATTTCCTTAGCTTTATTCTAATATAAATTAGACAAATAGTTCTGTAAATATTATTCTAATGTTCTTTTAGTATATTTGTATGTTTTAAATGAAGTCATATGGAATTCATAACATACGCTACACAAATTAAAACTCATGAAATAAGACATTTAATTCTGTACAAAAATAATTTTATGTTTAAATTGTTAAATTCTAAAAATCATATTTGCTTTTTAATATCGACAATAATTTATTAATATTACACTCTGTATTAGGGTTTTATTTATTTCGAGAATCTAATTTAGTTTTATATTAGGTACTCGTATTTGGTAGGCACCTACATAAATAATGAAATATTGAATGCATATAAATTATAGTGGAGGAATGAGTATATTTTATTATTGTTATTTCCATACATGTAAATATTATTTTCAGATAGAAAGAATGATATAGAAGTTTAGTGTACCTAAACCATTTATAGATTATAGAAAGTAATATAAAAAGGTAAAACTTAGATCATTAAATAGCTTTTATTGTTATTTCTCTGAGGAGCAAAAAAAAGACATCATCGGATCATCGAGTATTTTTGAAGAAATGTCAGTAAGCGTAAACTACAACTTTAGTAGTGGGGTAAACTATTGTTTGATAATACTTTCAATTAAATAAATACTTATCACGCCAGTGGTTTATACCTAACATAACTGTTGTAAAAGAAGTGAGATGAGTGGAAAAAAACCTAATCTATGATGTGGGTATGAGGCTATGGACAAAAATGGGCGTTTTAAGATATTATTAATACCCAAAAATGAATTTATACCCATGCGTATAAAGTTATGCAATACAGTTAAATAAAATATCTATGGATTATAATAAAAATTTATACATACTATTTTATACACTTAATTTTCAAATTGTGTACTAAATAAATCATGAAATTACTAAAATCTGTTATGTTTTTATTATTTGTCAATTCATCTATTACTTCTTTATTATTGGTACCTATCGTGTTTTACTACCATTGTGTGAACCCAGCTTCATAAGTGATCAGACCAATATGATGTGAATATTTATATGTATATAATAATGAAACAAATTATTTTTTATACGAATATTAGAATATGATACGAACAATATTACATTTTTAAGCTTAATAAAAACATTGTACCGTAAAACCTGATGAAAAAAAAAAACAAAAAGGTCATGGATATATCTTATCACCCGTATCTTTCTTCGTATATTTATTACATTATATCGTTATCTTCTACTGAGGAGAGGTTAGCGAGATAATTATCCAAAAACCAAGCTCTGTATCTTGTCAGACTGTTTTTTTAGTTTATTTACTGATAGACTATATAAGTGTAGTATAAATATGTTGTATTTTGCAATATTTTTTATTTGAAAGGTCATTTGCACTACTAACCAATATATATTAAGTAATTAAATTTTATATTTTTGAGTATGGTTAATTTTCTTTTTTCAGTAAAATTGCATATTGAATTTTAATTATTGGCGAAATCTAACGAATTTTTATAATTCGTTATGAAATATAAGGTAAAGGTAGTATCTAATAAAAGTTTGCTTTAAATTATGACCTAGCTTAACCGGTAGAAATTGTTAATTTTAAAATGTTTAAATACGTGCATATCAATATATTATACAACTTGTGAATATTTGAGTTTGCAGTGAGTGATGTAAAAATGGCGTACGACAGAAAGTAATTTACATTTTATAATTTAATATACTTTAAGGACCATTTAATATTGTTCCTGAATTTCGTAAATTCTACTGTTAAATCTGACTTGATATTAAATTTAATAAAAGTGAATGATACAATTTTTTTTTATACTTACTTCATATTTTAGTATTTTGCCGCTATATTATAATTAAATGAACCATTTTATTTGAATAGATTATTTGAATTTTATATTTTAGCATTTTAACATATTTTAACAGAATTATATGCATATATTTATATTTCAAATTTAATATTATTATAAGGAACCCAACACTGTTTATAAATAATGTTAAAATCAAACGCATAAATAATATTAGATGTATTATACAAATAATTAATATAATATATATTGTAACATACCACATTGATGAGTTGAACGAATGCTAAACCAAACTGTACATTGACTTTTTCAGTCATGTTCTGGACTGGCCTGATTAGTTTGTTGTAGCCCCTGAAAAGATCTCTAACCAGACGCTCCTCGTCTTCTGAACACCAACAACCTTGGGAACACAAAAAAAAAAATACAGATGTTATACGATGTTGTTTTTTAAGAAATATGCACACACAATAATAGTCTTTAGCTGTAGTAAAAGAGACTTAGGTTTCTCGAGAGATGTTAATCTTTTTCTCTGTTGGCTTAAGTTTTTTATTATTATTATTATTTTTATTAAAAGTAAATGGTTAGAGAAAAATAAATTTAAATATAAAAACTAATCCGGCGAGCACGTCTTGCCGAGTGGATAACGAACGACCTGGATGTCTGAAGATACGAAAGCACCGGCTGGAAAAAAACAGATAATAATAATAACACCGTTGAAAACCCATTCGGTCGGTTGAGCTTTGTCTACCGGCAAGTATAGGAAAACAAAAACCACAAGCAGAGAAAACTTGGTACAGAATGAAAATACATACACAAAATAATATTGTATGTACAGAGAGCGAGTAATTGGCTTGGAAAGTCATTCTACTTTCCAGTATTTTTTTCGTTCAGAACTGGCTCATTTTTTCATAAATCAACACAATATATTATAATACCTTAAAAATTCACTAAATTAAAAATAATCAAGACAGTAATTAAAAATTTTCGTTATGCCATTGATTTAGTGTTACATGATTTATTAATTTTTTTGTAAGGGAAATAAATATATTTATCGCAAAAATATATTATATTCCACTGTAACACGATATAATAAAATTCAAAACAAATCCTGAAAATATAAGTAATACCGATGTAAATAAAATTCGTTTTTTGAAACATAAATAGGTTTTTCTATATGAATAAAAAAAGAGGATTATATGGTCCATTGGTCAGACTGCTCTATGGTTCCATCTTAATATTTTAGGACTGTTTTAATTGTATTTATATTATAGATTTATGTTTTAGTACAGTAACATCTATGTTTGGCATGATTATAATTTGGGGAATTTTATTATTTTCAAGTTAACCGTGATTTGTATTGATAATAGCTGACATTAGTGCATCTATATTACTCATACGTAATAAAACACAATCATTCTTGTTTATAAACACATTTGTACTTTGGACCTAATGTAGTTTGTGTAGCTTAAATCAGGTTAAAACCTGGTTAAATATATCTATGAATAAGATAGGAATGAATCAAACATGACTTTTCTATTGGCAATCTAATATAAAGTGTTTTTCCATTATTCGAACGGTTTGAAAACGAAAACGAATGTGAATAAAATTGATGAGGTCATATAGAAATAATGCTCTCTACGTGATCCGTCTAAAGCCGCGTTGTTCGGTTAGACCAAATCCTATACACCAGAATAAAACTGCAAAAAGTAGGTAAGTATACTCTCTTTTCGGTTTTATCGTGGACGTCCAATTTCTTTTCACATATGTTTCTATCTTAGACCGATTGACACACCAAAAAATAGTGGTTGGTATTATGGTAACCTCAAGTTTGTAAAAAAAATCTGGACAGAACAATAGTCAATAACATTATTTCATATCTTATTTTCAGATCGGTTATCTCGGTACTGGGTTTTTTGGAGCTAGAGCATTGGGTTATCATATTAAATTTAAAACGATTCTTAGAAAAACTTGGTTAACATAAAATTGTTGAAACTTCCTAAACGTTTGCTGATACGTATTTCTTCAACATCCTCTTAACCATTGTTGGTAAATTTTCTTAGAAAAAGAAACTATTTGGTAAAAGAAAAATGGTCTTCCTAAATTATTATTGAATTTCAACCTAAAAAAGTTAGGTACTGGAACTTAATGTAATGTATGTTAAAATATAAATCGTTAAAGTGATTTTTTTTTTTAAGCGAGGAAAGTTTGTCGAATTTTGAATTTGTATAATAAAAATATGGTCATCTTATTCATCTTAATATGAATTTTTTTTATTTATTTAGAAGAATATATTAAAATTTATTTTTACAATAATCAGTCAGTATGATGACAAAATTTTATTTATATGACATTAAGGAGATAAGAAAAAGAAGGCCCTCAGTAGTGCCACCTGACAAGAAACATTAAGTTAATTATTTGGTATAGTTTTAATTTTTTTTTTTTTGTGTTTATGCTTTGAGCATGTCTCGGGGCCACAGCCTTTTTAGTCTTTTGGGAGCGTTGTTGCAGAGGATAATTTTTGGACTAAAGGGTTGTAATGAGTGTGGAGTTTGAAAAAGAATTTGGTATAATGGGATTTGGCCAAATCGTTAAGGGTAGGTAGATTTAAATCTTTGTGAAGATTTTTATTTGTTACGTACCAGGGGTACTGTAAACGCACAGATTTCGATGCCTTTAAATTCGTAAAGGTCTGTATAATTTTAAAACAATTGTAAAATATTCATAATTTCATATCATTATATAATTAAATACATTATACTATTACACATCGTTTAAATATAGAACGAATAAATCTGGAAGTGGTCTATCTATTCTATCGACTATCGTGAAGAAGTGTCGGCCAAAAATTTATGAAAAGTGAACGATGGATGACACGTAAATCCTACGACTGCGAAAGACAAACATTATTAACGACGATGACGGTCTGGCCAATAAAAAAAATCTGAACCGAAATTTAAAAAAAAATAAAATAAAATCACCGATTGGAAACGTTAAAAATGTATCACTCGATGGGGATAATCAGTAATAAAAGTAATATAAGCCATGGTAATTTGTTGGCCAACACGAAAACTTGAGTGACTGAACACGACTATAGAGGCGCATTTTGATGATATGTAAAAATATGTATAGACTATGACGTGTAGGTAATCGTATTAGAATCTGTTTGAATAAATATCGTCCATACTGCAACTTATCTGTTCTTATTTGACTATTGTTTCATCCACCCGAAATCTTAAACACATAACATGTGCTTTTATTTTAGATATTAATATTATATAAATATTTTTTCCAATTAATATACTCTAAGATAATGTCACAGTATTTTAAAAATCGAATACAAATACAAATCATATGAACAACTAATAAAAATAATATAGAGTTATTAAGCGTACTTACACGTTCATTATTTGTATTTCTTAAATATAATTCCTTAATTATCTAGTTTTACCAGTTTTTATGTAATAAGTATATAAAATTGATAAGCCCAAGTTAAGTTAGATTTTTGAATATATCAATATTTTGAAAAAGTAAAAGTCTCAAGATCGTAGCACAACATCAAAAATATATGATTACCTACTAAAACAATTATATTTTTTTAACATTCTTAGTTCATTTTGTACTCTAATGTTTAACTACAAATAGAAATCATAATATTTGGATTAAAATTAAAATGATATATAATTTTTTTTTTTTTGGTTGTGGGGGGGGGGAGTTCTGTTGAGAATTGTCAGGATATCATATTGTGATACAAATTTCTGCAGTGAACATGACCGTCGACGATGTAGTAACTACGAAAACTAAAACTATCGAATTACTTTGGATGAATATAAAATTAACCTGTCAGTAGCAACTACAGCGGTCGGGTCGATTCTTGTGAGAACAGATATATACTCAAACTCAATACTGAAATACTATTTTTTTGTACGTAATGTTTTATTTTCATCTCTGACAAGTTACGCATTTTTCCTTTTAGATATTGTGTCGCTACACGTCCTGATATTTACAGAGTTTTGTTTACAAATTAATATGAATCTATGATAAGTCTGCAGCACACGAAAGGTAAAAAAAATGCATTCAAGATTGGATTCTTGAATATTTCTTGCAAAATTCAAAAAAATTGGCTATCTGGAAACTTTTATCACATTTTAAACCACCGAAGATAAAATATCTCGTTTTTTAATTGTAGTTTGAATAATATGTAAATAATAGTTTAGGTTACATCATTTTTATAGTTAAAAAAGAACTTTTTAAATGATGTATATAATTGTTATCAGATTTAATATTGTTATTTTATTTTATATTTTGTTAATAGTGTGTATTAATTAATTAAATGTGTAAATTTTCATGATTTTTATGATTTAGAAGTAATTCGATGACGGACAATGCCCGAAAAGAGTAGTTCATTTTTTTTTATGTATCTATATTATTATACTCAAGGTTGTATTCTTAAACATTTTTTTAGTTTTACAAATAAATTGTATTATAATAGATAAATTAGGTACCTAGTTACTACAATATTGAAATTTGAGAGATTAATCTTTAAGCTTGACAGAAAAATAATAAAATATTATATCGAAATATGATACTTCATCTTTCATACTTAAAAAACAATCGTTCAATTTTAATATGAAGGTGGAACGTCAAAAAAAAATTTACCACTTCTAAATATGCAGATTATGAACACATTATAATGTAAGATTATTAATTTTATCGTATTTATCGGTTAATTTAAATTAATTGTTTCCCAAACATTTAGTACCTAAAGGCATTTAAATTTACATTTAATAAAACATAATTATAAATCTAAATGTGTTGAAAAATTAATATAAGTAGGGTTATAGGGACATGAGTACTATTTATTATAATTAGGTAGGTATAAATAAATTATTGCACTAAAATATGTAAGGAAAATAATAAAAACAAATTAACACATTGACCGCCATGAGCTCTTGTATGAGATCTCACCAGTTTACTCCCTGCCGCCAAGGGGGTTTTACTTGGCAACAGTTTTGACGATTTAAACAAATATTGATAAAAAAAAAACTAAAAATGATATCTGCAAGCTTATTACACCATCTGAAAGTGGCAACACTGTACTTTTCAAATCCGACAAAAAGTACCGAATATTGAGACTCCGTATGAGATCTCACCAAAAATCGATTTCGGTGAGATCTCATATGAAGTCTCGATATTCAGTACTAATAATTGTTTTGAGATCTCAAATAAAATCTCATGGCGGTTATGAGTTACAAGAAAAAAAAAACCGTGGCGGTCAACGAGTTAATTACTTGCATTATACACATATTTCATTTTTTATCCAAAATAAGAACAATTAAAAATATCGTTGAAAATAGAGGTTAGAAGGATTTGAGGAGTTGAATTTAAATTTGAAAACACCAATTTTATAAAAAAGAATAAACAAATTAAAAATAGGTACCTATTTATAATTGTTATAAATAAAATGCTTTTCCTGAAGTTCAGTTAAAAAAATTATAATGACTGTAAAAATATGTTATATTTTAATGAATAAAATAAATTAACCTAGCTTCTTTAGTATGAATAATAACTGCAAGAGGAATTTCAAACACCCTCATTAGCGTATATTCAATTAAATTTGTATACATACAAAATGAATTTCAAATAATTCAATTTAAAGAGTTTTTTTTTTATCCTTAAAATGAATTGAAAATATTTTTTAACATTTCTGTGTTCATTTTTTTTTTCATTTTTGTCGGTGGTTTGTCGGCTTCAAGCGAATTCGTTTATTATAGATCTATTTTTAAAACATTAGCACACTGCAGCTTTGAATGAAAAGTCGGGCAAATTGTGTCCGCACTATATATCCACACTCGATCCTCATCCCTCTTATTGTAATCATGCTATTTTTTTCTATCCCTAACACACTCTACCATCGACTACGGCTGAAGCTAAAATGTCTTTCTTTACTTGCGTCTGGCGGATTTTCGGTTGATGACTTCAAAAATGGTGTGGATGGGAGAAGTCTGCACGGGTGGGTGGGTGCGTTGTATTTGGCGGAGAATATCGGGTACGTTGGGAGATTACGTGGTAAGGGGCTGATAGTGTTGAGGAATAGTCGACGACAAAGGATGAGGTTAGGCTGAGTGGTGACGGCGGTTCGCGACGTCCGCGGTGGCAACGGCAGCGGGCGGTTCCCTGGCAAAGTACGTTCGGAGCACCGCCAACGACTACGGCGCGCGGCAGTCTCGGTGGATGGGTGGGGACGATCGATCGAACCGCTTTGACCCGGGTGTGACTGCTGTTGCCGGCGTTTTCGCGAGGATATTATTTTATGCATGCGAACGCCCTTTACTTTTAGTTATCGTAATTCCCAAATTATCTCGTAATCTCACTCAAAACTCGCGTACAACCTGCTTCAATCGTTTGCCCGGGTCTCGGGTAACTAAGACTTTTGGACCGTTTATCTATTTATTCTGATAATGTCGATGACTCTTAACACAATATACCTTATTTAATTTAGGTAGGTAAATCTGGGCCGCTACTTGTACTTGATTTAAGGATTGGGTCGCAATTCACCAACGCCGTTAGGTAATATCTAATACCGTATACCACGGTGATTTACAATAACAATAGTTTCGCGGTGCGCTTCGACAATATAAAAAATGTATATAATTTAATAGTGTGCAAGTGCATTCTGCAGTTTCATTTATAAGATTTTCAAACACTAATATCTCCAACGTAAAATACCTACTGAAAAATGAAAATTGATAGTAGTCTAAAAAAAAAATGGTTCAAGTTCAGATAATCAAAATTGATAGCTAGAAGTTCAAGGCCATACATTTAAAAGAGTACTACAGCTTAAATACCTGTGGACCCACAAAATAACGAAATAAGTAGTGTGATAAAATTAGAACTCAACCGGGTAATAAGTATTATTCTAGAATCTAGACTGACGAAGCTACTGCGAACAAGAGCACTGTGATAAATTTAAAAATTCAAATAAATAAGATACTTATCAAACCTATAGTTTGAGATATAATGGTTCGGAAACATGTAAGTTACGGTAGATAGATACAAATGCACTACCTATATTCGAAAAGAAAGTACGTAGAAAAATATATGGTCCATGTAAAGATCTAAATACTGGAGAATGGAGAATCTGGAAACATAATTAACTTAAAAAGATATACCAGACTCAAGTATTGTGGAAGAAATTATATTAAGAAACGATCCACATGGGCAGTGCACGCATAAGGGTAGAACGAAGAAGGGATCACTGCTATAAGGAAGGTCCTATAATAAGCATATACAACCCCTCCCCCGGGAAAAAAAGACCTCATGGGTCGCCCGAGATTAATATGGGAAAACAGTGTAAAAGAAGACGTACAAAAAGGGGGAGAAAAATGTGTAGTAAGAGATAGTTTTAAATGCCAAAATCATAGTGAGAGTGTTTCTATGTCCAATATTATTTTAATATCGTAAAAGCTATTATCTTTACAGACAAGTCGCTGAACTGGATTCACCTGTTTTCAATAATATAGTTGTTATAGATTTTTAGCTGTGTTGGTATCTAAATAATTTTCAAAGGGATAAGTAGAAATAACGTTATCAGTGTATCAACATTTTTATTTAAGGCCATTTAATCAGATACAGGACCAGCCATCAATTAAGGACACAATAACAAACTCGCAATTAATATTAAACAGCTTTATTAAAATAATTATTATTATGATTTTTTGCACAAATAATATTAGTTTAGTTACAAAAATTTGTTTAAATAGTGTAATTAATAAACAACTAACAATTACGATCAAACAATATTTGTAGTTTATGTTTATATCATGGTTATAGACTTATAGTGACAAAAGTAAACGGTCCAAACTTTCAGTTGCTCATCATTGACGACAGTGATTGGATATCAGTGGCGGTGAAATGATTTTTTCATACGAGGGAGGGGATATGGCTGATTTTTTTAACGCGCATCATTTAATTGTTAAAAAATGTAATTTATATGGTTTTCAGATATTAACATTAAAAAAGAAAATCATGGATGTAGAAACATGTAGTCACAGCTAAATGTGCCCTTTGAAGTATTAACAAGGGAATATAATATACTTTTATTTCTCTTAATCTTATGTTCAAATATAATTGATTATTAGCATGATAAAAAATTAAAAACCAACACTAAAATTATAAAACATATTTCTCTTTCATAGTTTATTTTTCATTATATTATAATATTATAATCATTTTATAATGTTCTTTAGAAAAAATAATAACTGTATTTATTTTCCATTCAAATTTCAAACCTAAAAAAAATGTATTAAATATAAAATACCTAACAACGATTTAATTTCGTTTAATATGATCAACATTTTAAACAGGATTTAAGTTTTGTAATAAAATAAAAACTGGTGCAAAGGCGAGAGAGGATTAAGAAAATTATTATAATTTTTTTTTTTTATATTACATAATTGATATCATTGCTTTCGGATTTTATAAAATAAAAAAAAACTTTTACTATATGTCCGGAAGAGATTTTTGAGCAAAATAAATGCATTGCTGTAAAACCAATAGGCCACACATTCCAATCAAAATCTATGGGCTCTACCTTTAGTAATTGTATTAAATCAATGATGGGTAGCCATAAAATGCCATACTTAAGTACTAAAGAGTACCTGCTATATATCACTCATAGATGATGTACCTAATTGATTTCACGATTGATTTAGAAAAAATCTCAAAAAGTGGAGCCATTGTAATTACTTTGGTTAAACCTTAAACAGGTTAATTTCATTAAACCTGTGTAATGCTGTAGCTTAATTAAATTTTACCTATAATACGTTTAAATTTTAATAAACACATAATATATTATATATAGAGAGAGATGGGAGTGTGACTTTTCAGACAGTAGTTCTCTCAGCCCGCGTTTATACAATTTAAACTGCTCGTTTTATACAACATTTTAATTAATTTGCGTGTGGTATTAATGTATTATGTGCTTTGGTTTATGGATTTACAAGAAGGCTATCCCCATAGCCAATCACCGCTCGTGGTCATACAATTAACCGTCCGTAATAACTATTTTTTAATCGTCCACTTTTCTAACTTTTAATAATATGCACAAGTATATTAACACGAGAACAGAAAACTCGTTTCAGTTTGGACGAATTCGGAAAGGACATCTCGTCAACACGATTTGCGATCAGTTATTCTAATTATAACTTTTTGTATTTTTTTTCTCCGTATACTCGTCGTTTTTGCGTTCTGACGCATAACATTGAACGTGCTTTATATCAAAAGACTAAAGAGAGTAGATTCGCTCGTGAGAATCCCGTGAGTGTATTTAGGAAAGGAAGACCGATGAAAAAGAACATAATAATAATGAGGGATAAAAAAACCAACGTATATATAATAATCGGCTGGTGTTCGTATAACAATAATAATGTACATATATTGCATACAAAGAGGGGCCGACCGAAACGATATAACGATACAACACTTTAGCGCGCGTTTACATTGGCGAGTGTGTATATAATATATATTATACGGTGCGTTCATCGCGTTTTGATAAATTAAGCGAGTTTTAAATTGCTCCTATTCTGTCGTTATAATATATACGAACAGCAGAACCAGTGCAGTGTACGAGCAGCGCTGTATACAATATATTGTAATAAACACTTAAGCTCTCTCTCTCTCACACACACACACACACACACACACATCAGCCGTGCTGCGCAGCTCCTGCCGACGCGCGAGAACTTTTTCGCCCCCAGAGTGATGAATGGTGGTAGGACAGCTGAAGCGGATTAATTATTAGAATAGCAGCTCGCGTGCATGTCTACGCGTGTATGTTTCATAATAATATATACACACCGTAACCCACAGCGTGCGCGAGACAGAGCAATCGTTCAAAACGTATTTGCCCCGACGACTGCGTCTATCCACGTCCGACGATAATACCCATAATACTACCTTATAAATATATATATACATTGTATATTATATTGTAGGTTATATGGACCGTGCGTGGTTGATTTTCGCTAAAACGTGATTAACATAATATTATTACACAAGTATTTAATGCAGCAACGATTTGTAAAACCTCAATTATAGGCGTTTGACGTACCTAGCTATTTATAGATTATTAGAACCGTTGCTTATCGATGATACCGTAATAAATAATAATAGTTAACTTGGACCTATACAAGAGCGTGGTTTCTATCACGAGTATAGGTAATTTCGAAAACGACGACCACCTGAAAAGACTACGACATGTCAACAACACGCTTAGGACTAGGCGGACACTGTTTGTACCTACATAAAATAATTGATGATGTAATTGTATTGTAACACGATGAAAAGTCTTAAGACTATAAATATTCAAAACCAAATTTCCAACATAAATTTCCATCGTAACTTTCAGAGAACCGAAACTATAAGACTCAAACTACCACTGTTGATGGCTTATTGGCTATAAAAAAAAATAAAGCGGATAATCGGATTACACATAGTTCTGGATCAACAAACTACCCTTTCCTTCGTTTACTCTTTCGACGCGAACACTTGAACTAGTGGTAGTCAAGCGAGGGAATGAGGGGGATATCCTCTCTATGACCTTTTTTCAATGTTTAATATAATAATATCTGATAAGGATAACCATAAATTATGATTTTAATAATTAATAGTGTATGTTAAAAACCCAGCTATACCCCATACTGGCCATACATAATAATAATATAAACAGATAGCATTCAAAAATACTAACAAAATAGGATTATTTTCAAAAGCTGAATTCTCGGAGTCAGAAAATACTGCCTACCAGCATATAGGTACACACTATACACAATTGAAACCTATGAAATATGCATGGTTATGCAAATAGAAAATTTTACAGACAGTGACCTTATTTGAATATTGATCTACTCACTAACTGCATTAACTTCATATAAAAACTTATATTCTAAAAACAAACTGATACATCACGTCAAAGAACACGTCATATTTTAATAGCAAAAATTTCACATATAGATTCAGTATCTCAATAATATAGACATCGCAGGAAACGAAAAAGCAGACAAACGGCTGACGAGGTGGTCACATCTGCAACGAATAACACCATACATTAACTATCAACTACAGACACAAAAATAATAATAACAAAACTATGGAAATATCATAAAAACTCAATACCAGAGAACATAAAGTTAAAGGATAATAAAAAAGCCTAACCTAACCTGATGGTAAAAAATAGATCCAGATAGGATACTTGCGCCCTAACCACTCATACCTGTTCAGAGAGGATCCCTGACCATGTAGGATACATGAAAAACAGCAATACACCCCTTACAGATGAACACATAAAATCATTATCTACAGTCCAAATAATCAACAGCATGCTTTTTTTTAACAATCCAACAACATCAGACGAAGCTCTTAGTCGATACAAATATATGTTTGAATATGTAATAATAAAACAAGAATAAAATATATTTAATTATAATATATAATATATATAATTATAATTTTATAATTTATAATTAAATTATATTATAATTTAAACTTATAACTTTGTATTTATACTTCAACATACAATATGCTAATGGTTTAGGTATGTCATTTATGTCTTAAATGATAAAAAAAATCAATACAATTTACGAAATCGATAGGAAAATATATGCTTAGAACTAGTCAATAAGGGCATTTGCATCATCTCCAAAAAAAGCACATAATATTATAATTTTACAATCGTATATAATAACCTTAGATTCTCTTACACGCGTACTATATTAGCAGGACGCAGTAGTTGGGAAATCATGATATTTTTCAAAATGACAATCTGATTGCATTGATTTCTGTCACATGTAATTAAATAATATCCCGTTGTACATCAAACCAATTTAACTTTAGTTTCTGAATTCTGACACCTGTCATATTCTTCTTGACTGCCATTTTTTCTCACTAAAACGTCAATCACTTTTAAACTCCTTCTCCACACTAAATATAAATCCTTCTACTTCTGCGTCCTACATTGCGCCTTTAGTCATCTACCACAGATTAAATTATTTGTCCTTTTCATAAGCTGGAGATTTGTAATAATTTAACTTGTAAGCATCTATTGTATTATATTTTTAAAAATAATAATGGATTACTGTCATTACTACAAAATATTATATACATACTTATGTTCGCCCAATAATATTTCGATAATAAAAATATAAAAAAATCATAGTCTATAACATAAAATATAGAACATAAAATATAAAACGTATTATGCACGTGCATTGTTTGCTTTCCTCAAACGTGTGATGTGCATTAAGTTTGTACAGATATAATAATAGATACAATAAACTAATCTGTTTATGTGTGAGCGTTGTGGGGTGCTTTTAATGAGCGCAAGGCGAAATTAAATGCGTTATTAACAGTTCCGCTTGAGGCAGCCATTTTATTTCGATTGGTACGGCAATCGATTGTGCGAAGAGTGAAACCACTACAAATACCATTATAATACTATAGTTCCGAGTAATTACAGATACTACTTCTATATAATAGGTACTATATGTACGATGTACCGTATACGCTAGCTACACCGACCGTCATATTATATACTCAACTTGGTAGGTACTTCTATATAGGTATATAATAAAACACAACTTATAACTATTAACCACTACTACAACTGTACTATATATTTTTAAAATAGTAACTACTGCGGTACAATAAATTATATTATCAAAATATCAGGTTACAGTACAATGATGATAAACGCGTATTTTGGATTCTGAGCGGAACGAGGAATGTATTGATTTTACAATGATGTGTGTGTTATTTTTTCTGTGTCTGTCATCACGTTTCGGGGCAGTAAAAGTGAGTGCTTCGATTTTCGACTTCAGTACCTCGTTCGATCAGAAAGTGAATCTAGTTGGTACTTATGGGATAAACAAACTAAAAATTAATCCAAAGTCACAATTATTTTTTTATAAGCATTCGAAGTTTGAATTTTGACAAAAAACGTAGGTAAAAATCACAAAAATTCTCAAATTATTTTAAGCTAGAAATTCATAACAATTTTCTTTTCAAATCTAAGATTTAAAAATTTAATACAAGATTTCTTTCAAGTTTGTCAACCTTCATCATAAAATATCAACCAGATTGTCAAATTAATTTTTTATGAGCGTTTAAAATTTAAATTTTTACAACATTGGATTTTCACTTTTAGCGATTTTCTTATTTTGGTGTAACTTTAAAAAAAATGACCGCAGATACTTGAAATTTTCACTGAATGTTTATAAGCATAAGCATTTTCTATATTTGATAAGATTTTCAAAATATTTTGATTAATTTTGAGCTGGTTATTGACATTTTAATTTATCAAATTTTTTTTTCCCTTAATGTCAATAAAATTTTAGTGGTTGGGTCAAAAAGCTTCAAAATCTAGTATAAGGCTTCCAACATATTGTTTCAATAGCAGTTAAAAAATATTTAAAATACATTGGCACGAATTTTTTTTTCATAAGCATTTAAAATTCAAATTTTGACTAAATACGTAAAATTACTGCAATATTCAAATTATCTTAGATAGAAATTCATAAAAGTTTTTCTTTTTAAATCTAAGATTTGAGAATTTAAATCGAGATTACTAATAAGTTTGTCTACCTTGATCAAAAATAAATATCTTGCGGTAAGTCGAATATTTTAATAAGTATTAATAATAAGTAATAATAATGTTTAATGTATCCTTTAGAGACAGATAAACCGTCTCCGCTCAGAATCGTTTTTTGTATACAATGATATAATATCATTGGATTCAAATTTAATTCCATTCATTATAGTAATCTACTTGTAACTTATTGTACAGCAGAGTGATATCCACTTTCCCGCTTTTTTCGTTATGTATCTCGAAGTCGAAAAGGTAAGGTAAATATACGGTAGCCGTACGTATTGAACAAATCTCTGTCAATTATATGGATGTTACCAAATCGTCACCGTCGACTAGCGACCATCCATCTGGGCGCATGTTTACATAATATTATGTAAAAGATATTATAATACGTGAGACTCGCGTATGTGAAATTGTATCATACCATCTTCTATATGGCTATTTTATATTATATTCTGCAGGGATCGTAAATATAGCGTGCATTAGCGTAAAGCATACAAAACTGTACAAAGTTGTTATATTTTATTTTGACAGCAGGGACAGTGATGTCTACGGGGCCCGACGAAGATATCATCACGTCCATCCCTCCTGATGACACTACGGGTAGGTACGGGTAGTATATGTATACTGTTTGCGTGTCAAAAACGCATCATTATCGTGGGAGCGAATAAAAATGAAGGATCGCGAATGTACCGTAAATCGTAATATACCGTATATTATATTGTTATTTTGTCCTATGTATATAATAATACATAATATAACGCACAATGTAGACCACTCGGCAGGTCAGTCAGGCGGTATGTAATATATGTGTACACAGACACATAATATAAAGTGAGTGTATAGTAATGTTTTGATAGCCTAAACGCCTTGAAATGTACACGCATTATATTTATCTTCTCACTCGATGTGACCACTTTTCACGCTATAACGTTACGTTAGGTAGTCAGACTTGTCACTCGTGTTTTGTATTTTATATATCATTAATTATTTTTATTATTATTATTATTATTATACACTTTATAGTATTAGTATAGTTAATATGCTTTGTAGATTCGTATCGGCATTTATCCACCTCGTGAAAGCTCATAGCACAATACTCCGGTCTTTGTATTACGGATTATTGTTTTGTATAATTTTTTTTTAATTCTTAAGCTTTGAAGTTATAACCTTTAATCGGATTTAACTACAGACAATATTATATAACGCGTTTTAAAAACAAGAATAATTCTTTAGGAACCTTTTATTAAATTTGTAAGACTCCGTATACATTTTTAACAAGGTCCAAATATTTTTATGAACACGATTAAAAAAAAACACAAAAGAAAGTGGAACATTTAAAATGCTTATAAGTAGTGAAAAAATAGACAAAACATTTTGTTAAAATATCAAGTCTACAATTATTCTTTTTGGTATTGCATTAAGACAAAATTTAATTTTTGACAAAATCTGGTATTTCACAAATATTTCTGTTTTCCACATTTTTTCAATTATTTGAGTATTAATAAATAATTATAAAGTACTTGGGATTTTCGCCCTTTACCAACAACCCTCCACCAAAAGTACCAACTCTATTCAATCAACGTCGTCAAAGTTGAAGATTAAAGTATTTTTTTCTGTTCCAAATGACACAAAATTGATAACCACCATTGAAAACTGATACCTATATTAGCTAGATATTAAATAAAAACAATTGTCAATTGATTTTTTTTTTTAAATTAAATTAGATTTTATAAATTTTAAGGAAAATATGAATGTCTTTGAAGTACTTACCTTGCTTAGAAATTTCTTACATACAATTATAACTGTAAATTTATTTTGATATTTAAATTTTATTTTTTATCAAATATAAATTAAAATATTTAAAATTCTGAACTGCCTAAACTAAACATGCACATTTAGTTTATACTAGGACATTATTATGGTCTGTAAAAATAGTCCAAAATATTCCATATTAATCGACTCAAAAATTAATTTATTTTAAAAAGATTTTTTTAAATATTTTAGTACCTAGTTTAAAACAAGTTAGGAAAGCTCACTCAGCAAGAGTGCCTAATTCTCGATTTCTAAATGTATTTTAATATAACCCTATAAACTTTAATTCCATCTACAATTTACCTATGTACAGTAATAACTAGCAACTACAGATGGACTTATAATACCATGATATATGGTTACATAATATTTTAGTTTGGATTTGGTAAAAAATAAAATATAAAAGGCTGTTGAATATTTAGGCTCGGGTACGAATATTTCAATAATAATAGTGTATAAACTTATATTTAGAAACCTAAAATGTAAATGTATACAAATATTTTGAAAAAAAAAACACTAAAATATATAGCACATCAGTGGCGTATTTACAATTTTTGATTAGGGGGGGTGTCATATCATAATACAATAATTTATAAATATAATTATTATTATAATATTTAAATGTTTAAAATTTAATGTCTTCAGACGCATTCAATAATTCTTTGGGGGGGGGCTGCCCCCCCCCCGTAAATACGCCACTGTAGCACATCTATAGTCATTAATTTGTTGCTATCAAGTTTAATGACACATCGGCCAAATTTCCTGATAACATGCTTGATTTTTTCTTTAAATTGTTACTACATTTACTGTAAACGTAATACTTGTTAATTTATTATAATATAATTCATAAGTTTATATTTTATAATAAAAAAAAACAAATGATATTTTAATTAGCTATTTTATCCCCGGTAATAGTATGTAAAATATTTCTTAGTTTATCCTTGCACTTGGGAAGCACTACTGTGGGACTTTGGGACTTGGGAGGTACTGTCTTCGCTCAGATCCTCACAATTATTTATCAATTTTATTGTTATAATGAATACTGTATAATAAAGTTAATGAATTATTAAACAACCCAAAATAATAAAAAATACTTATTTTTTTACAAAACAATAAAATAATATGTATAATATAATATATTATATTATGTACGATCGTGTATGAACATATATGTATATATATATATATATATATATATATATCAGACAATATAGATTGGTTGATGAAAGAAAATCTGTAAATGTATATACAAATACAACTGATAATTATGACGAAGTCCTGATTGAATTTTTATATTATGTAAAAGATCTCTTACCAACTAATTGGTAATAAGTGTTTAATGCGATTTACCAAATAATACTATACGATATATAGTATATATAACCTACGAATACGTCTTCCACAAGAAAGAAGACGAAAATATACGATGTGAGGTTTACCTAAGCATCGAAAATGAACGATATTTTTTTGGAAGTGTTATATAACTATTTTAAGTATTTGCACACTACGTGATGGCAGCGATGGCTCTTAATGGGCTGACAAGCTGATGAAGAAGAAGAAGAAGTATTGCATACATTTTATTCGTTAACATTTGTTATTCATTTCTTCGGTTAGGTTAGTTATAACTTATACTAGTTAACGGCGTTTGAATATTAGGGGGTATTTTCTATCTCTAGTTCTAACTATCCTGAATTCACCTTAAAAACTATTTACTTCTACAGTTAAACAAATAATAGGTTAAATTTGGATTTTTTTTAAATTATTGTTTCCCGACTTCAGTCTTAATTTAAACAGTAAAATCTTATTTTTAAACTCACACAACGACTACTGTAAAAAAAATATACTACCAAATTTACGACGTATTTTAATACTAGGACTTATGATAATATTTCTTGTTTATAAAAAGCAAATATTTGAACAAAAAGGGGTTTAAAATTTAAGTTAATATTAAATTTATGTGTTTAGTGAAAAAAATTGAAGTAAAGATGGCTTAAAGAAGTAAAAAAGAATTTTTACCAAAATAATTACCAAAAATGTATTTAAAAAAAATAAAGTCTTAATTACAATAATAATTATTTTTATTATTAGATAAATTTTGAAAAATATATTATGATAGAAACAAATTTTAAATGTATATAAATTAAAAATCAATCGAAGCCATAATGTTTCTATTTTGTTAAAATAATCTACTATTATATTCTACACAAAGCATTTTAACTCAAAATGTATCCAAATTTAATGTTTCTAAAAAAAATACCATAGATTACATAAATTAAATACGTATAACATACTAAATATATTATATATATCATTATACTATTCAATAATATGCGGTATATTATAGGCTATGGGATTTGGTGAAATAGAAAGGTTCAACCCTAATGTCTTTTTCATATCGTCACGCTAATGCATTTTTAAGTCTCTCAGACTCTGGAGGCGATAATGTTTAAGAAATGTGTATCCGCTAGACTTATCGGTTTGGTAGAAGAGCGGTGAACTTGAGAGGAGTCATGTATGTAATGATGTTACGCACAGAAGTGTAGTTTACACTCAAATTTTCAAAAAGCGATCATTATAAAAACACTAAAATAACACTCAATAAATTTAAACGCATATTTTATGATAGATTTTTGGATTGCTCATTATATACAAAAAATATTTACATATTTTACTCGTATAATAATAATTAATAACATATTACCAAAATAAACTACATAGGTATCAATGTATCATACACAAACACACACAAATGCATGAGATAATAATAATAGAATGCATCTTAAAAATGATAGCAGTTTTATGTTAACGATCATAATATTACTACCTATCAATATTATGCGAAGAACTAATTTATCGATATTTAATATTTACCTTCGTGTAATTTAAAAGAAATTACACAATAATACCTATTTTAGTTATCCAATTCTGATGTACAGCTCCAGTTAGTTTTATTCAAATCAATAAATTATTATACCAAAGTACAGAAATTCTCATATAGTTTTCATTATTGTTGGTGTCATAAAAAAATAGTATTGTCTTACAAACCTATAATGCAATGTATTATATTGTGTGGTTAGTGGTGTATGTGTATACCATTCAATCTTATGGAGAAAAGACTAAATTTATTTAATTTATTTTGTCTTGGAAATTTAAAATATGTACTACAAAATGCATTTAAATTATAAAATTTAGGTTGCATATAATATCCGTAATAGTGTTGGAATAAATATTTGTAAACAATTTAAAATATTTTATAGTAATAACTATTTATGCCTAAATTTAAGTTATTTCACGAGATGAAGTCGTGTACTATACTTAATTTATTGTGAACTCGTGAAACTTCTATTATTATAGAACACCTAAGATAAGCTTTTTTTAAATTTAATAATAGGTCATGAATGTATAACTCATTATATCACCTTTGAAGAACTATAGGAAAACAAATAATAGTTTTTAAAAAAAAAGTATAAAATATAATCCATGTTGAGTTTATTCTGGCTACATAATATGTAGTTTATATGCTAATTTATTTTGTACAAAATCATGGAAATGAATAAATTGTTTTGTTTAGTACTTTTTATTTTTATGAATACACGTTTAACTGTTTCAATAAAAAGAGTGAAACGTGAGCCATCAAATATATAAATAATATATTATATTGAAATGTAATTACAATTAATACGTAATTATTTCTGCAGTACTATTTATCACATCGTATCATAACTAATGATTTTCTTCAACATAGGAGTTATTTGTTATAATTTATACTAAAGTTTTCTCCCCGAGTATCAGTCACTGCAGTGTATATATTAGGTGTATACGTAGTATACATTATATTAAAAATTATATTATAATGTATGCATGTCATTAATCGAATTTTTAATGAAAACAAGCGATATCATAATATATTAATACGATAATAATTTAATTTGAACAGTATTTTAAAAAAAAATTAATTAATTTTTTCAAACATATTTATAAGAACTATTTGCATGTACCCATCACTGCAGTAATAATTATCGTTTTTAATTTGTCGACATTGCCCAATCCTCTTAACATGGCTGCCATGCAAGGCGGTGTACTGGTATTTAATTACATTATAATTTACCAGTTGGGTCGGTAGTAAAGCGTGTCCTTAAAACAACCTATATAATCGCTCCCGATCAGAGCTCGTTATTATCGTTTTGTGGACATATTATTATGGCCATGTATATCGCAGATGCTAATAAGGAAGCTACTGTGATAGAACTGCGGTAGTTCATCAGTTCAGTTCAAGGACATTTTTTCTCTGTTAAGCAAAACCATTTACAACTGAGGTATTCGTGAGAAAAATTCAAAAAATGCATCGTTGGCTCGGCGCCCTTTGCGAGATATGAATACCACGTCGCGGTTTTGGCAGCGGAGACGCGTATAGGTACGCAGAGGTGTCATATTATATTATAATATGATCTCAAACCATTTGCACACACACGGTTTACTTAACATTTCGGGACCAGAGTAATTCCGGAATAACACTAGAGGAGCGGAGAATATAATATGAACGGTTCCGGGGACACACGCGGGGCGGACAACAACTATGCGGCGGACTCGGCAGTCGGCGGTGGTATTGATTTCAAAACGACTACGCGCGCGTGGCCGAGCAGCAGCCCGGGTGGAGACGCGCTCTCCTCTCACATGCGATTGTCAAAAGTCACGAGCCCACGAGCACTTGCCGCCAGCCGCTACTATATGCGACTACTATATAGTATTATTTTTTTTATTCTTCGTTATATATGTATATTGTATACATACACCCCGAGATTACATCAACAATTGCCTGCCAAGTTTCTAGAAATATTGTATTGTTGAGCATTTTTTTTTCAAATTTCAATCATATTATGTCACGTCGATTGAATTTGTTATATTTAACCCTTGAGTGCAGTAATACATTATTAAACGTATACAAAATATATAATATAAATGGTTTAATATTTATTTTATTTTATTACAGCTGGGTAATTTTTTTTTTTTCATTTGGTCTTTGATGTTGATCCAACGATTATAATATACGCTTTGTAAAATAATTTCAAGCGAAGATCCATATCATTTATCATCATATATCATTAAACTTGCGTAAACCTATTACGATACAAGCGCTATTTTTATGGCCACGGTAGTTTCAAGTGTAACATAAGAAAATAACAACTGTTTTATAACTCTCTTTATTCTTGTCGATAAATATATTTTTCAGTTGTTTAGCAAAGTGAACACGTGACATACATAGAACCATTTAATTTACAGGTATCTACTATCTATATATATTAGTATATATTATCTATATAGGTTCCTATTTATTGTTTAGATTCTATTTTTTTTTAAATATTTTCATTTAATTGGTAAATAACTCTTTGAATCGTATTGAAGTATGTTTTTTTTTCATAAATATTAATTAGGTTCAACAATATTATAATGATTAAAGTATATTAATATCTTTAAGAACAAAAATCTTTATTTATTTGTCTTGATGACGTTTCAATTTATTATCTTAAACCATTTGTTTATTAAACAAATAACAGGTATTTTTAAAAATATTTTCAGAATGATTGACGTTATTATTTGACGTGAATGCTGGATTAAAAACACAATTTATTAAAAGAGTAAAAGTAAAAGTGTTAATTATATCTACAACATTAAGCCCCATTAGAATGTAATTTTTATTTATGATGGAGAACTAACAATTAGTAAAAATTAATATTAAAAAAATGACAATATAGTTTTAATTTATAAATACAAACTAAATACTAATTTTTTTTTCTGAAAATTTACAATCTGCATTTCATAACACAATAAGTAAAAAAGATGACTGACATAACTCTACATGCATAATGAAAATAACAAATGAAGCACAAGATGAGAGAAATCATTCAGCGATGGTACACTCCAGTAATACTAAAAATTGACCAAGATCCATTGACTGTTTATCCATTTAAACCTCTACTTGTATTAAAGCAGCTTAATATCCTCAACGTACATTACTACATCTTATAAAATAATTATAGAATTATTATTTACTGTAGATTTTATTTTTATTTTTATAATTTTTATCAGAGATATTTAATTGGCATACATAAGTAATACATTTTTATACAAATATACATAAGTAAATAGTAATAATAATATTGATTATAGTTCGATAAATTGTGTTATTCATTTGAAAAATCAAATTTGTAGTTTTTTTGTCATAATTTTGTACATAAAAATATTATGCTGCTATAGGATTTAGATCTAAGTCAAATGTACCAGAATCATTAGAAAAAAAATCCAAGAACTGTGAATGTGACAAAGTTATAATATTAGTTATCTAGAGTTAAACGATGATTTAAAAATGTTTTTGCACTTATTCAGATCATTTTTTTATTGTCTGAGGAAGACTTTATATAAGGATGATATTTATTTTAGTTATACTTGTAGATTCTAAGTGTAGCGATGAATGAATTGATTTTACAATGATGTGAGTTTTTTTGTTTTGTCTCTTTACACGATGAATAGTCCAGATAATGCTTCGATTTTCGACTTAAGTATATTTTCTGATTGAAATATGAACCTAGTTTCAGGAGATCAACATTTATAATTCCTAGAAATCTGGGTAAAACAAAAACAAAAAAAGTATAAGGAAAAACGAGAATTAATTTATGTATTTATACACCTGATTGAATTTAACCCTCTATAGTACTAATTCCTAATAATAATAAAAATACCTTAATCACAATAAAATCACAAAATATAGGTACTTATTAATATTATAGGTTGACAGACTGTCTTCGTTCAAAGTCGTTTTTCGTATACAATGATTTTATATCATTGAATTTCTCATTTAATACAATATCTATTACACTGACTTTCTTGGTACCTAATGTTCAGCAGAGAGTTACCCAATTACTGTCTTTTTTTAGAATACTTTTGAGAGTATTAGATAATTGATTAAATACTTTTTTATCACTTGAAATTCTTGTATTTTGCCAACCATTTCTGGCTTGTCGCTTTCTTTTTAGGAAATTTGTTTATAATGAGGAAGGTTTATTGATTTAATAGCTGCGAATTCTGTAGATAACCTTAAATACAGTAGTTTGGATTATTTTTGAATGAAAATGTATTTCGTTGTCAATTGCTATGTTAGATGTTATTGATGTTGATAGATTGATTTTAGTTTTCAGTACATAAATTAAATCCAATTTGTGAGGCATGATGTTATAATTTTTACATATTTTTCGTTTATTGTAAAATTTAATGGATAATGTTCAAATTAGAAAAAACATTTGAGTTGAGTTTTTAATTCAGGATTGGATATGGTTAGGTATATTTAAAACAAAGAAGTCAATAGTACA
Organism: Diuraphis noxia; assembly: GCF_037042655.1. NCBI lineage: Eukaryota > Metazoa > Arthropoda > Insecta > Hemiptera > Aphididae > Diuraphis > Diuraphis noxia. Next base: position 55,382,005 of record NW_028301712.1, read on the forward strand.
TCTGGGTCCTTTTTTAGATAAAAAAAACCAATAGAGTGATGGAGAAGAAGTTCATTAGGTGCATTTCTTTATCAATAACTATTTTGCGCAATATCTGACTCTCAAATTAGTTGTTAATGATCCGAAAAAGGGATGTTTTCAAAGTATTAAAGTAGCCCCCTCCATTATGTATGTATTAGCAAACGAATTGATTAATAACAAAAACTCATGATGTATTAATTTCTCATTAGGTTGTGAATTGTGATACATTGGAGTGTACAGTTATTATATATAGTAATGATGATATGGCTTATTCTGATAAAAATATTCTTTAATGTAGACAGATTGATATAGTGAAAGGAGTAAGTGCATAATATTTGTTTTCTTAGTATATTTGAATATGCATAAGCTGCCTAATCTGATGGTTTGATACGTGTGTTATATTGGTAATCAAGAATAATGAAATATTGTTATTAGTTAGGTCTTTAGTGTATTTCTGTTTTGTGTGACATGCTTACATTTTTTTCTATTATACTATTTTTAGATCATTCTTATGTTGGATGATTAAATTTGCATTTGAGAGAAGTCTATAAATTGAATGGCACAGATTGGATACATTGTTAGTCATTGTTTAAAGATTATGTTGTTGGTAACTACTGTAGTTGGAAGAGAGATTTATGGATTAATTTAAGATTTTAGCTCGTCTAGAAAAAAAAACAAATTTTTGTAATATGCCATTACTCATTGTCACAGGATTATAACTATGTATTTAAATATATTGTTAAAGTTTTGATTAAATATTTTTTTAAGCTTGTAAGTTATAACTGGATCAATTTATCGATACTTCATAAGTAATTGAACCAAATTAATTATTTTTTTGTTTTAATTCAATATATTTATTTATATAAATATTTACATTTTACATACACATAAATATTTATATAATATATAATGTGCAAATAATGCCAAATATTACATTTACTTCACTCAATTTCGAAATGTACATTTGTGTATAATTTATATTAAGAATTCAAATTAGAGAACATACGTATATCTGTGTAACTGACATAAAAAATTAATAATAATAAAACTAATTATTGCATAAATCTTTAAAATTTTAAATATCTACTATAAAATAACAAAGTGTCTATGATTATCATATATATTGTTCGTGAAGGTTGATTACAAAGTTATCATAAGAAATACATAAACTATAAAGTATATATATCCCTTATTAGTTTTCAAGCATAAGCCAATAAGTATAAATAAATAATATGTGTATGTAATGGCAAACAAATATTCTAAGTTTAGCTAAAATTAAATCCGGCACAAAACCCACTGATTATAATATTTTTATTATTTTTATTTATAATCAATTCGAATAGTGAAATGTTAGCTTTTAGTATATGGTGCTTACCTATAATATGTTTATAAAAAATAAATTAAGATAAGGTTTATTGAGATTTCTAAAATCAATAAATAATTTATGTAAGTATATATAATTGTAATAAGCCATTAAAATATAATAATTTAATTTATTGTCAACCTTGTTAAAATAATGTTGAATACAAAAATATATTTCCCAGACATTTTATTAGTGAAAAAAATACTTTTTCATCTATAAGAAATTAAGAAGACTGTTCTGCAAATAAAACCAAAAGGTATTAATCTAATACAATACTTAATGATAAATTTAATAGTAGCCAGGCAAATTATTATTCTCAAGTTTTAACAAGCCCCATAATCACATTATCATTTGTTAAATTTAATTTGTATACAAATACAATTATCAATGCAAGATAATAATATGTAGGTACACTATTCGTATTCTCAAGCTTATTAAAATATTTTTATATGACTTAATACAACTATGCATTTCAAAGATTTTGACACGTTGTTATAAACGATGGTTTGTCATCTATATAGCAATAATAATTTCTATTTAATGATTATCTAGTCATGTGTAGGCACCTCCTATTAGTCGCCTTGATACGTCACGATAGTCCATATAATACATATAGTTATGCAAAACCGTGATCTCGATCAAAATACCGACGTCCTATAATTTCTTCAATCTGTCTGTCCGACCTCCCCCCTCCGCCCATCTATCTCCACGCGTCAATGGTTATACAGCAGACTCTCCTAACAAGCACTCTATACACATGTATATATAGGAGTATATTATTATTATGCGTGATGGTCTGGCGACTTTTCGGTTCACGACTAGAACACAGGTAAGGGGGCCAAGGGGGGTGGCGGAGTGTGCGGTTAGAGACTGATAGTGTGTAAAGGAGTAGACGACGGAGGTTAGGCTGAGTGCAGCTGTAGAGGCGACGGCGGGCGGTTCCCTGGCAAAGTGCGTTCAGAGCACCGCCGCCGACGACGACTACTACTACGACGGCGGCGGCGGCGGACGATCGATCGAACTGCTTTGACCCGGGTGTGACTGCCGTTGCCGGCTTTTTCGCAACGATATTATTTTATGCATGCGAACGCCCTTTACTTTCAGTTATCATCTTTTCCAAATTACCTCGTCTCACCATCATCCTTTAACACATACCCAAAAACCGTTCAGAACAATTATCTTTTAATACTTAATGACTATATGACGCGTTATATGTATACCTATCCTCGTGTGCTCGTCGTACAACAACAAAAACGACGGCGAACGTGCAGTTAGGTATCCTCGAGTGCGTGCCCCGCAAAACGGGCAAGATCTCGGTGTCATTTGGGAATTATCTACTCTAATAAATATTTTTGAACGTCGGCTGCATCCTATATACGTGGCGCGTATTACCTATATTGGATATAAAAGTATAGGAAGCGAACGCCGTAAATAAAACGAACACGAATTCGTTCTCATACCGGTTTTATCCTCGATACCTCAATCGATATTGTATATAGGACAGTAGAACTTAAACTGTTGTCTACGGCCTCCTGGGAGTCCACGATACTCATGCGGAGGTCCAGGGCGTTGACAAATAAAGCTTTGAAAGTTTTAATTCCATTCCATACAACTTATTTATCCGAAAAAGCCTTCTCCCCGATTGTTTATATTAAAAACAAGTTTCGAAACCGCGTAGAAAACACAGAATCTGAACTACGAGTAAAGCTTTCGAGTATTGGGTGCGATATTCAAAATCCTGTGTTTGGAATGCATGCAACGCCACCCTTTGCATTAAATAATACAAATAAAATATCTAAAACATTTAATTCTTATGTAAAATTAATTATATTATCAAAAATAATAATGAAACCGATAATGTGGTTTGGTGTACCTCTTTATGTGATTTTTAATATTATAGTGTTGGTTGTGAAAAATTGTATAAAAAAAAAAGGCACTTCGAAAGAAAATAATTGGGAAGTGGTCTTTGTACTTTAAAATAATATTGTTACAGAAATATTTTCATATTTTTTTAGAGCCCTATATCTGAGCAAGGCCCAATTTAGCTATACCTGTATTAACCATATTACATGTATTAATAACTTATTATAATATTAGTGATATAGTTTGAAAGTGTTACTATAATATATAACTAATATATTCATAAAAATATATCGTCTGGTATTAGCGTATTACGTTTTTCCCAAAGCGTGTTGTTGTACCTTATTTTGATGATTCGTTTTCAAATTTAATTATGCGTGATATGAATAAAAACGAATAATCGTATCCAAATTCATAATTCGTATAATGTATGCATGTACACATAATTAGTAGTTATTGGAAGAATGGAAATTACAGTAAATGTATTATGCCATACGTGTGAAAATTGTCAAGCATGATTAATAGATGTTTGCTTACATTGACGGGCGCAAATATTTAACAAAAAAAGATAAAAAGATTTAATACTGTATAAACAAATAGCGTCGTCGGCATCATACAATTTTAAAATTAAAAAAATATATCATTTAATCTTTTAAACATTATCTCTGATATTGATTTTTTATATGTATATTTAAACAAGAGAAAAAACGTGACGACTGTTGAAACAGACAGTTATCTCTTTTGGTATATATATATAATAATTATATACATTATATATATAATAATATAATATAATATCACTCAGCAAAAATTAAATAATGAAATATTCATCGTGTCGGTAATTGATTTAATTAACAAAAATTCATTTAATTTTTGTATTTTTTTTTCTTGGTTTTAATGTTTTAATGAATTTTTTACAGTCGATTAATTATCATTATAATAAGTATTAATAACAATTTATTTATTAGAATTTACTTTATGGAAACGTGCAGATAGTTAATAATATTTGAATACATATTGTATATTTCGTCGTGAAATACCATGAATAGAAATATTTCAACACTACGATATTCAAAACTTTTCCCGTGTCGAATAATTTACAGTAGATATCTTATTTTTTATAACAATGTCCGATACGATAGCGAGTCTCGTTGCTATAGAATTTGTTACTATAGCGATCACAATTGTTATAAGCAATATTATTATACAAAACTATAACAGCATAAAATTATAATTTTATTCGTAAAACTTTATTTTCCACAAAATTTAATTCAATAATAATTCTAAAAATTTTCAAATAAATTTTTTTTAATTAAAACTTCAATAACGAACGATCATGGCCGCGAACGCATTTTCCATCCTAGATGACATCAATATCGTCTTGCACGATACCACCAAACCGTGGAACATCCTGTTTACCTATGCAGAACGACGGACTGGCATTAACCGTTTGAAACTGTTCTTCGGAGTCGTGTGCGTCACGTGCATGTTACTGATCCCGGGCAGCATATTCGCAATGCTGTTGAGTGACCTGCTCGGATTTGCGTTTCCGGCTTACGCCACCATTGTGCTGATGATGGAGTCTGTTAGACAGTTGCCTTCCCGTGCGGCCAACGACCGTACGTCCGTGTCGCCGGCCAACAGATTATTCACGTATTGGTTGATGTTTGCGGCCACGTTGACGGTGCAGCAGATGTGTGCAGGCCTGCTGCGGTTCGTGCCATTCTATTGCTTGATCAAAACTGCATTTTTTGTCTGGTGCGCAGCACCGATCAAAGCCAACGGTTCCGCGTACGTGTACGCCCTCGTCGTTCGTCGTTATTTCAGCAACGGGCGTTGACCAGTCGCATATTGTGAGTTTTCGAACATCATATCTAGTGTCGGGAACACATTAGCTATTTGTATAATTTAGCATAAGTCTATTGTCTGTCTTAGAACATAAGAATATATTATTTCTTCTTTTTTTTTGTCAAGTTGAATGGATTTTAAACTTATGATTTTTGTACGAATTAAACATTTGTAACAACCAACAGGAATTACAGCTAATATAGTTTACAGGGAAATATTATATTAACGATAAAAATCAGCTTAATAAACAATTTATATAATACGACATATTTTTTTAAACAATCTTATTTAAATTTAATTTAACAAGACAATATTTAATCTTATCAAGTAACAACAATTAATAAACCCGGCAACGACGGGTAATTCGGCTAGTATTATATATAGCAGGTTAATAATCGCATCGATAATTGACAATTTTATTGGCCAATAATTATAAAGGAACCAAATAAAATAAAAATATATTTGCATCAGTATATTCTATTTCTTGTTCATAATTTTGTTCATATAGTAATTAGAATCGTTATCGTAATCCATCAATATTAAATTGTGGATCATTTTAAATAAAATGTGTATTTTGGATAAACGCTTGATGATATTCGGTTTGACGAGAATTTCCGTCATATCTTCATCTAAAAATAAACTAAGCCTTTAGATATTTTTGAAAAAATTATAATCCTAAGGTCAAATAAAAGTTTGGAAGACACTTCTAACCGTATGGTCCAATAAATTGTATAGAGGTTTATAGAAGCACCAGATTAACATACCTATTTATATATCCTCAGGATAACATAATTTCTTTGCTTCTCATATTCCATTATAATATGAAGGATACACATTCACTCCATGCTCTTACAAACCTAATCGAGTTTGATGGAGCACGGGTTTAATTTTCGCGGTCATTACAAACCTCTCACCCCTAACCTGTAATATTATCAATAAAAATAACTATACACATATCAAGTGGGCAACTTTGGACTTATCATAATTTAAAATTGACAAAATAGCAAGTTTACTTAAGTCATGTGACAAATCAGAGCGCTAATTTCCGTTTTTTTTTAAAAATCAATTTGATTATATATTTCGTAATATTAAAAACAAGTATTTATATTGAAAGGTGCGTAGGTACTGTGAAAAAAATAGCTATGTAATGATGATTATTTTAAGGTGCTTTGTCATAGTTTCTCATAGTATAGATAAAAACGTATAAAACATGAGATAAGCATCTATTTTAAGACTATTAGATAATAAAAAATTATAATTTACTTAAATTTTATCTAAATTTTGATATTTTGTTTTTGTTGCAGTTAAACTTCAATTTCTCCGAATATGTGGCGTGTACTCGACGTTTTAACACACAACGCCAAAATTAACATTACTGTTATACTGTACGGATTATATCCGCTGGCAACTTTATAATTACCTATATGAGGTTTTATATTTGTCTTGTATACTTATAACTATAATAAACGTGATGTGTAACCTATCTAAGCAAATAACAAATAAGCAAGTAAATTTTCAGTGAAATAACTAAAAAGAAAAAATTTGGTACTCATAAATATAAATTATCATACAATTTCATGAATGTCCACTATAGTATGTAAGTTGTAATGCGGATACTCAGAATCTAATTTACAAAATAGAAACTTACCATTTTTTTTTTTAACATAAATTCATTTGATAATCATCATATAGAGATTTTATTTTTTAAATTTAAATTATTGATTCCAGGCAATCCCGGACAAAACTGCTTCAATCTTCTTATAAACACACACACACAAACATGCGCGCGCACGCGTAATATATTACAATATTCAAGTAGGTAGGTACTTAATGTTCTCAAATTTAATTAATTGTTGACTTTCAAAAATGTAATCTTTAGAACATTTATAGGTATATGCTTATCATTTTACAATTTTATAAACTTTTCAACATAAAACCATGAATAATGAAACTTGTAACATGACAAGTACTTCCAAAACAAATTTTTAATTAATATTAAATAACATTTTTTAAATTATTAAATAAAATGTTTATAATTACAAATTCGATAAATGTACTAGTAAAAAACCTCATTTTATTAAATTGTTATTGTGTTGAATTTCAAGCTGTAATAATATATTATATTCAGACACCAAAACATCTAATATAAACATAGATTTAATGATTTTAAGTTGAAATAAACATTCTCCCAAATTTGTTTGATAAAATTTCAAGACTTATACAAATTAAATTTTCCAAAAGAAATTAACTGTCAAAACAGTAAAGAAAAAATAAATAAATAATATGTTTGAAATTAAAGTCGTCTACTAATGGATGTGTAAAATTCAATACCAATGTATAAATAATATCCAATGTTTAAAAAAAATAGGGTTATTGTTATTTTATATTTTTATACTGTACCTGTTATTGTAAACACTATTAAATTAATAATTAATACGTTTGCAAGTATAACTATAATTAATTTCGCTATCTTTGCTAAACAATTGAAAATTAAAAATATTATATTTATACATTGTACACATCTATAGTCATTATCATTTAGTTTTGAAATAATCTGGTACATACTTAACTTCTAAACTACTATATATATTTAATTGAAATATTGAAATTATTAGTTGGAAATTGTCCATATACATCGATGATTATGAGATTATTATCATAGTCTTATTCTTGTGTTAATTATTTATTTGAATTTTTGATATTTGTGAAAGATACAAAGACTAAGATTAATTTTAGTCCTTGCATTATACCTTCTCCGATTAGTTTATAACTTAGCAATTAACACGGCTATAGATAGGTACTATTATTCAGAGACGGTCTATAATAAATCGCCGATATATATTTTTACCATTCGCAATAGATTAATACTTTTTGCTAATCAATACAGTAATTTTTCAAATGCTCGAAGATGTTAAAAATTTTTGCAAGCAAAATTTATCCTAATGAAACATGATCTGATGAAAGTCTTGAATTTTTTTTACATAGTATTAATAACAAATAGGTATAAAACAAAAAATGACCAATACGTACAAAATCAGTGCGTTCTTAATATTAACAGACAGTCGACAGGTTACTTTAATCTTCCTCAGAGGCGTCATAAAAGATTTTGGTAAATTCATACAGTTTTCCCTAAAGTCATTTTTCCGCACAGGCTATCAAGGTCGTTCTCTATATACTTCCACGGTATATTTACTCATTTATGTACTCTTAATAATACAATTTGCCAGTTGGGAGCTTAATTAAAATAATGACAGCTTGGGGATAACCTGATATTTTAAAAACAATTTAACACTTCATACTCAGATGCTAATATATCATTATTATGTTTGTAAAGTATCCTCATTGTCAAACGCATGATTTTAATTATTTTTATGAAATTAACAGTTGCTATTATTCATTCATAACTGACAGTTAACTTTAACAAACATTAAAAATGCAAATAAATAATTAACACAAGAATACGATTATGACAATAATCTCATAATCATCAATGTATATGGAAAATCTCCAACTAATAATTTCAATAAAATGTATATAGTAGTTTAGAAGTTAAGTATATATAAAATTATTTCAAAACTAAATGATAATGACTATAGATAATATGTATAATGTACAAATATAATATTATTAATTTTCAATTGTTAAGCGAAGATAGTGAAATTAATTATAGTTATACTTGCAAACGTATTAATTATTAATTTAATAGTGTTTACAATAACAGGTATAGTATAAAAATATAAAATAATAATAACATGTGGATTCAAACTTTACTTTAGAATTATATGATTAAAACAGAAAATTTTAATTAAACCTGAATAGATTTCACTTATACATCTTAATTAATGTATAGCTCATAATACAATTTAATAATAACTTAAATACAATAATGATAACAGAATATCAAAAGTAAAGTAAACAACTTTTTATCTGACTATAGTAAGGTATAAGTTTTATAGACTTACATATAAATTAGTAATTCATTTTAGGAACCCTATTTTTTTTTAAATATTAGCGATTATTTATATATTCGTATTAATTTTTTCACTTCCATTAAGTATACGAATTTAATTTCATACATAAATCTATTTATTTTTTGTTTACTATTTGACTATTAATTTCCTCTGGAATATTTAATTTGTATAAGTCTTGATATTTTATTTAAAAAAATAAATATTGAGAGAATGTTTATTTCAACTTAAAATAATTAAATCTATGTTTATATTAGATGTTTTGGTGTCTGAATATAATATATTATTACAGCTTGAAATTCAACACAATAACAATTAAATAAAATGAGTTTTTTTTACTAGTACATTTATCAAATTTGTAATTATAGACATTTTATTTAATAATTTATGAAACTGTTAATTAATATTAATTAAATATTTGTTTTGAAAGTACTTGTCGTGTTACAAGTTTCATTATTGATGGTTTGATGTCGAAAAATTTATAAAATCGTAAAATTTTAAGTATACATAAACGTTCTAAAGATTATATTTAGATATATTTATAGATATTATATTTGAGAACATAAAGTAGGTACAGGTACCTACTTGAATGTAAAATATTATTTTATAATGTCAACATTTCTGTTATTTTCATTTATGACACTAAATGTAAATGTTGAATTAAATTACAAGTGGAGAAACATATAAGAGTCGATATTAAATTATAAAAGAAGAAATTATTAAACTATGAAAATTAATAAAAAAATTTACTGCTATAAGTGGGAAGTATTATAACTTTCCACTATTCTCCAATGCAAGAAACATCCTCAACCAACCTTCATCGATGGAGGAAGCAGTAGGAGAATACAATACACAACTGATTTATAGCTTCTTCAAATCCATCGGCGTCGACTCAAACATTGAATATTAAGATAAACTGTACAACTAAAATAACCGTAAATATATACATAATTCTGTAAATACTACTAACCCCATAACTATATAAATCACCAATCACAACTAAACTATCCATTAATAATAATGTAAATACAATCGCAGGCCAATTACCTAACATTGTTGAAGCCTTTATTCTCATTAAAAAAATTATAAGTTTGTAAATATTTTTCACATGAAAAATTAAAGCTCGATAAGTAATAACATAAAATAAACATAACAGTTGTTTACAATGAAAAGTAGTAGCATTTAATACTTATATAAAATGTAATTTTTTTTTTTTATTATAATACAATAAGGTACTCCTAGCTTGTGCTATCTATACCTAGAGATGAAAGATAAAATACATTTTGGCGTATTAAGTGCGATAAATAAATAAGTTACAATTTTACGTTAGATGAAAACAGTAGTTAGAAAATTAAGTTAGATAGTGTCTTGAGGAATTAGGTGAAAGTTCTTTATAACGAAACTCGTTACAACGAAAAACTCTATATTGCGTAAATATAACATTAAGTTAACTTATAATAATGGTTGGTTTGATTTAAAACCAATTAATTACTCTCTATTACGAAAGCTCACAATAACGAAAGAAATCACATGGTCCCTTCAGATTCGTTATAGAGAGTTTTCACTGTATATATATTATAGGTATCACTGACCGTTCATGCAATGATCATAGTCTATAATAATGCTTATAGTATCATATAAAATCTTGGGGTATTCAATAAATATTGCGGACTATAAACATTTTAAACGATAACAACCAGTATAATTTAAAATATTATATAAAATATTTATTTTAATTCGTAAATGTCTTAATTTTTTCAATCTGTTTTCAAAATAATTTTCATTATTCAAATATTTTTTGTTTGATTTTGTCTCAAGTTATAACTTTGAAGGGCCTAGAGTACAAGTACTTGATATCAGTATCCTCCCTTATCCATCGAGTTTATATTGTAGGTTTTGATGGCTTTTTATTTCACCCTTTACCGGTTTACGGTTCTTCTCTTTTTCAGTCACTATATTTCTCTTGTATGAAAAAAAGACTCGATTACGTGTTTGTCAGCTTGTCTCGCGGGAAGCGTGGTTACGTCACCTTTACACTGTCATGCGAGACAACTTTTCAGTAGTTCCCGACTTATGATACAGTCAGATAATGGTCAAACGTGTCCTTAAAATGGAGTAATATTCTTATTACATTACGATTAAATTTATAAATTTAGACGTATTTGTGTGTCTGAATGTTTATAAGAAGACCCTGAAGCAGTTTTGGCGGGGAGTGCCAACGAAAGAGCGCTTCACTATATTTTCACTATAGTTAATGTCCTAGTATCGATTTTGGAGCGTGGTTGACTCAGGCAGCCGGTCGACTGGTGAGTGGGTGGTGCGCGGGAGGAGATGCCAAAAGATAGGGTGAATGGGCGGTGGGTGGTGGGATGGATAAAATTCTGGCAACAAAGGGGCTTCTTTTACCAGGTTCGCGCAAAAGGCTTCTCTCTCTTTCTCCATTCCTCTTTCTCTCTCTATCTATCTCCCGTTCTCTTCCACCATCTCTTTATCACTATCTCTTGTTCACCTCAAGACACTAGCGGGCTCGTGTTTCAAAACCCGCATTAATGGTTATGTTAACTAAAAGCAGTTGAGAGAAATTTGCCACATATGTAGAAGTACATTTTCGAACGTATAATGGAAAAGTTGGAAAAAGATTAAAGTGGGAATTTAACGCAGTGTTAATTGAACAGGGGTTAACCCCTCCCATTATAAACCTAAAAAAACTGCGACAACATGTTTATTAGTTATTACTGTATTAATTCACTCAAAATATTGTATATTATGGACAATATAATATTACGGTCTAAAATTATATAAGCAACTAATGGATATTCCTTTTATCGGTTAAGTACTTCGTGTTGTGATATATTGATGTGATGTTCAAATAATACCAGATGTTATTATTTTTGTTATTTTTATTTATACCAACAAAATCAAGTGATCGTAGTTCCATATATAACAATGAGTAACAAGTCTATTAAAATAAAATCACTGTTCACAAATAATTTTAAAAAATTATTGACTTTAACAATTATTATTAGGTATATATTTTCTAAACGATAAAAATAATTGAACAATTTTCAAATGAAAAATTCCAAAAACACGTGGTAGACCCATGTTTGATTTTTAAGTTTGGAAAAATATTAGAATATTTGTAAAAAGTTTTTGTTAGGGTTAAAACTATCATAAAATAAGTATTTTTTAAATGTTTGCTATCGTTTGTTGAATTCAAGGAATCAATAGTTTAAATTTAAAAAAAAATCTCCTTACGATGATCATCAAATGTCTTATAATGTTAAAAAAAAAAAATTGTTAATCAATATTTTGTAAATTAGATCTTGAGTATTCTCATGACAACTTACATACTATAATGGACATTTATGAAATTGTATAATAATTTAGTAAATGAGTACAGAATTTTTTTCTTTTTAGTTATTTCACTGAAAATTTACTTGCTTATTTGCTTTATCATGTCAATGTTTTTCATTGATGTGCTTAGATAGGTTACACATAGCGTTTATTATAGTTATAGGTATACAAGTCAAATATAAAACCTCATAGAGGTAGGTATAACGTTGCCAACGGATATAACAGTAATGTTAAACTTGGCGCTGTGTGTTAAAACGTCGAGTACACGCCATACACCGTTAATATCGCTTTATAGTTTGTTGGCGATGAAGTTTAGGTGGTTACCGAGTTTCACCGCAAAGTTTTGGCTTTACATATTGATCTCAATGGTGTTTTTCATCATGAACTTAGCCCACTAATACATCCTAAATGTTTTAATGTCCCAAATGAAGAATACGAAAAATGCTATTTCAATTAATTGATTTCATCTTCAAAAACGATTTTTGTTTACGAATTAATAGTTAATTGATATTTTGTTAATATAATATGGTTATTAAATACAATAAAATAAAATTCCAAATTATTGGAATATTAATACGAACTTACATTATATATAGTAAAGTACCAGAAAGCCCTATAGAGTATAGAGTATTATCATTGACCAATTTTGAATGTATTTATAATAACTTACTAAAAGCAATTAAAAATACTTGCATTTTTTTAATTCAGTAATGTTAAATTGTATATTTTTTTGCACCTGAAATTTTTTTTAAGTTATTCAAATAATGAATCCTTATCTAAAAAGCAGACTGTTTTTTAATATAGGCGTGGACTGTAAGCTTTAAAATAACTATAGTCTGTAAACATTAATATTATTATTAAAATGGTAGTCAAAATGATATTAATCTGTACTATTTCAGTTGGTATATAGTTTCTTAAGCTTCTAACTGATTTATTATCACTATAATTTCAACGCTGTTCCTCGAACTTTCATTTATTAATAACAATAACATCAGACTTAAAAATACAACCCAATAATTATCGTTCTACATTTCCAAAATGCATACCCAAAATCGAAGCCTTCATACATTATCATCTAATTGGAATTAATGAAAGTATTTAACACATAAAAAATGTCGTTAACAAATAACAATAACGGCATAATTTCAAATGTGAACTGCCAATAGTTAAACTACCTACCTTCAGCTTTTCTAATAAAATATGGTGTATCACATACCATTATGTGATAATTCGTTGAGCACTTTTAGGTTTTCAGACATATTCATTATACAACACCGGCTTGTCGAACTGGATCAATTCTTTTCCAGCCGGTGATTAGATTGTAATTATATAGGCAGAAAAAAGTTTTTTTTTTTTAATACAAGTGTGTGTGTGTTCTATGTTTGCAGGGTACCAAAACGTGCGATGAACACATTATTTGTATCTTGTATGATATATTGTGTATAGCGAGACTGACTGTGAACACGTATAGAATAATGACGGCTTACAAATATCTGAGACGAAACATTGGTGGGTTTATTTATAGTTGAAAATGAAGCGTTTTAATGAAATATTTATAGCACTAAACTACCAAATACGATAGTTTTAGACGGTCACGTCGATTCCACGAACAAAAAGTAGTAGAAAAAAATACCTTTTTGTTATTACTCATAAACACAATAAATTTTCATCGGAAATCTGTCATTAAAACGTTGATACCTACAATTTCAACATTGCAAAAGTATTGGTCTTGAATTTTGAGTTTCTTATATTCTCACAAATATTGTTTACAGTAGGTAAATTAAAATTAATGTTAAAATTGAAATGTATGTTATAAAATATGTAACAGATATAAAGTGATTATAATAATTAAACATAGATTAAGTATCAAATTACATTAATCTGAGTTTTTTTAGTTATTGTGTATCTTTTAATCTTATAATATAGGTTGTCAATTATTTGCCATTAAAGTATATGTTAAACATAATAAGCGATTGACAAATATTTTAAGCACATCTATTGTAATTTATAATAGAATATTATCCTAATCTATATTTTATTAATAAATAGTATTTTTTCAAATTATATTTTTATGTATTTTCTTAATAAATAATTTTAATTTATCGAGTATTGTAAAAAGACTACAGTTATAAGTTGTATGATTATAATGTATAGTTATAATATATTATACAGCTTTGAAACAATAGAATAATCAATTTTTACAATATAAATGTTTTTGAGTAAATCGATATTTAAAAAAACTCTAAATGCTTTGCAGACACCTATTTAACTAGATTGAAGTATATTATAAACTACAAATTATTGATACAAATAAGTGAGCAATTAATATCAGGTAATATAGTTTAATTACTCTATTACATAATTAAGTATTAAGAATTATCCACTTTTTAATATGATTTTCAAATCAAGAATCGTATAAAATAGTTAGGTATTCATTCTACACCCATTCAAAAATTATTAAGTGCCTTACCTTCCTATGGTAAATCATAAGTAGATTAGAAATAGTATTTACATTGTACCAGATACCTGATACCCAATCTTTATACATTTTTAAATAAAAGAATAATTACATAAACAGGTTATCGTACTATATTCCTTTCCTTGTTTCCGCAATAAATTTTAATTGAGGATTAGGTATATTTATAGTTGATGCGTAGAAAGAGAATCTCCACACATTTAAGGAATTTAATCCATTCTACACCATTTGAAACTTCAAGAATGCCATTAATCTTATGGGACAAATTATATTTAAGCATTCTAAAATAATATACTCTTACACGTTACACGTATAAGTACTTACGTATATAAGGTATTATATTATAAATAAAACAAAAACAAAAAAAGTGGGCATGTAGCTAACTGCTCTGCTGTACAGTTTTGCAGTCGAATGTATATCGTTATTCAATAGGTCACTATGGTAATGGTATAATGCATGTATTAAATTTTAATTAATAATACAACATTGCGTAGAAATGATTCTGAGCAGTCAACATTAAATATATTTTATTATGATATACATATATTACTATTATGTGTAGGTAGTATTTTATTTTAATATCAGTAATACAGAATAAATGGACAACAATTTAAAATTAAAATAAATATTTTTTAAATTAAATTGCGTATAGTATAATAAAATAATATAAATAACAATTTTAAATACAAACGTATATTTCAAAAATAGAAAAATAAATTTTTTTAATTTTTGTAAAGATCTATTTATTTTATGAGGAACGATGTATTAAATTGTCAAGCCTAAGCTATAATAATTGATCAGTTATAACATTTTGATTTCATACGTTTATTAAAAACAGAATATGACAATTTAAGTCACGGTGACATTTTTCAAATTTCTATGATTTAAAACTTTCTAAGTTAAAAAAAAAATAAAATCTTAATTTGCATAAATATCTAAGTTTATCCAAAATTAAACTTCAAATGTTCATACAAATTTTATTAGGTATACACTCAACTTTTTTTTAATTCCACTATGAACAACTTGTGAAGATAGTTGTATTACATTTTCAAACTTTTTAACAGTGTCTTTTTTTGTATCGAAATTTATAGAAGAAAAACTAAAAAATTGAAAATTTGAAATGTCTATATCTAGGAATACATAAAATAGCTCAATAAGAGTAAAAAATATCTTAAAAATTATATCTTTTATGAAAAATGCTAGTATTGTATAAAGTATTAAGAGGACGACACACCCGCATGTGTTGTCTCCGTCGTACAAGTGCGTAGCATAGTAAATTTTACGCTCAGCAGATCACGTTTATCTCCATTAATTTAAAATTTAGAGTGAATTGACTTATTATAAAAATTAAAGGCATGATTATTACCGAGGGAATCTCATAGGCTTTTTATTATATTTTAATTTTAAACTGAGTTATGACTATTTTAAAATTGTAAATTATTTTTATATCTAAAAATACTCATAACTCGGTTTACAATTAAAATATAATAAAAAGCCTATGAGA
This sequence comes from Diuraphis noxia, assembly GCF_037042655.1. NCBI lineage: Eukaryota > Metazoa > Arthropoda > Insecta > Hemiptera > Aphididae > Diuraphis > Diuraphis noxia. The sequence continues at coordinate 55,398,399 of NW_028301712.1, forward strand.
TGCCCTCGGTAATAATCTTGCCTTTAATTTTTATAATAAGTCAATTCACTCTAAATTTTAAATTAACGGAGATAAACGTGATCTGCTGAGCGTAAAATTTGCTATGCTACGCACTTGTACGACGGAGACAACACATGCGGGTGTGGCGTCCTCTTAATGCTAGTTTATGACGTATTCCAAATACAACAAGATAAAATAATTAATTTTATCAAAAACTGGTTTTGCATTATTAAAAAGTAAAAATTACCGTTTTTCTCAATTATTAAGAAATTAGTACTTAAGTTATTTTTCACTTTGGACTCCTCAAATTACCAACTAAATCCACTTTTCTGCCAGAAAATATATTTAAGTTGAAGATTGATACATTTTTACTACTAATAAAGATGGTAAAACTGATGATAGACGAAAAAACAATACATGATTGTAAAATCATTCATCACTCCGCTCATAAACTATAAATTCTTTATTTATAATTATAATTTATGGAGAAAAACATCAAAACTAGCTCAATCAGTTAAGTAATTATTTTATTTAGAATACTGACAAAGTTAAATGTAATAATTGCTACTTGTCAATGTCTAATGAACTATTTATAATTTTTGTGTTTATAATTTAACAAATTTTAATTTTATCATCATAAATGAATCTAACAATAATGCAGTATTATAGTTGAATAACTTAAAAAACATACTGAAAATTGAATAAATAAAAAAAAACGTGCAGTTCAATATTCCGTAGATTAATACGGTACACAATTATTTTTATTTAAATATTAACAGAAAAAAAATGCATTTAATTTTAATTGTCAATGAAACTACATTTTTGGAACCGTTTTAGCGTTCCATTTTTATATAAAACGTAATACGAAGAGTTTATTAGGGTCTGTTTCCGTATTAGTACAAAACGAGGATCCGAAACGTAGACTGAACTTTGTGATGTTACAATGATTACTCTGCACATTTTGGCATTTAATCTGCCACTAACTTCTAATACAAAGAATGTAGCTGGTATTTGTGATTGTGCATACTGCGTATCACATAGATTTTGAAATATGTACCATATGCAATAGTATATGCGTGTTTTGTTGTAAAAGAAATTATAATGTATCATTTTTAAAACAGTTGAAATATTTATCTTAATTTATTAACAATAAGAATTTACTCCAATGAAAGTACAATTTAAATTAAACAACATTTTGTTAAAATTTTTAAAACTGTGGAGTGCGGATATCAATAATGGAGATAAAATGTTTTATGTAATATTATGCACCTACTAGTATAGTTAATTCTTTCCATTGATACCTAGCTATTTTTTAAATAGTTAAAATATATAATATGATAAATTGCATAATTAAGTAGACAATACTAGACATACAGTGTTTGATGAGCTAAAACTGTATCGAGCATTCCGTAGTTAATTAAATTCATATTAATAGTTCTTAATAATTCAATATAAAAAAAACTTTTTAACCATATTCGTTGCATCAAATAATTACTTTTAAAAAATAACAATAGATTGGAAACTTTAGTATTAACTTACTTCTAAAACTTAAAACTTATTCAACTTATTTAATGTATGTAAATATATTTGATTTAATAACTAAATATCATCAAGGCTGCAACGAACTTTAAATCGATTGATTTATTGCGGTTGGTATAATATTATTACTTAACTATCATATTAAAACCTCCAAAATACCATTATAAAACCAATATATTCCTCGTCATCACACATATAATATGAAATATTATAAATATTATAATATATTAATAATATATTGATAAAATTATAATAAAAATAAATAAATAGTTTTTATTTTCAGTATTTTAAAACCAGCACATTCATATCTTGGCATCAAATTTAAAAAATAAACAAAAAGTTAGGGCAACAAAGGGGTACACTGGATAATGTACACTTTACGTACTACCTTATTTGAAAATAATAGTTGACAATATCAATGCGCCAAGAAAATTTCTCCGAGAACATTCTCGAAAGTCCGTTTTTAGAAATTCTTTCAAAATTCTATTAAGTATCTAAATAAAACTAAATAAGATTCCAATTATGTCAGATTAAAACCGAAAAAACTCAATATTCAATTGGAATGATAATATTGATTAGTTAAAATAATTGAAATTTATAAACTTGATAATATTGTATCATAGGTAACAAAATTTGTGAAATTTAATCCAATAATTATGGCAGATTTAATATGAGAAGTATTTAAAACTAATACAACAGGGTTTCGTTATTTTTTATTCCATAAAAGTATTTAAACCCACTTCACTAGATAATATTATAAAAATGTATTCATTCGGATCTAATTAGTTTATGACTTTCAGAGTGTTATGAATTATGCTTGTGAATTTATAATCCAACACTCGAATCTGTGATAGATATAATTATATTTAACTAATTGTAAGTTCTTACAAGACATATTATACATTATTTCATTAAATTTCAGTAAATTCATTTTCAAATTACAAAATTAAGATTTGGATAACATTATTAGTATGAAAACCCTTAATCGATAAATTAATCATTATCTTAAAATCAGTAATTATATATTATAGCGTACTTTATTTCTTCATTGTTTCGTTAGCTTAAAAACAATTATTTTCTATTATAAAAATTGTATATTAGAAGAACAGTTAATAACCAGATATTTTTTAGAATTTATGTAATTTATTTAAATTTAAATACAAAATAAATGCATTGAAATAAAAATGATTAAGCATTCATAAGAATACAATTAGCAAATACATACGAGATATAGAGAATATAAAATGTTTCTATTTTAAAATGTAAGCCATTTTTTTTTTAAACTAAAATAAATTTGTTTATATTGTATTAGGTATGTGTTTCATTCGAAATAAGTAAACCAATTTCTATAACAAAAATAGAGAGGTCTAGGGTGTGGAAATTCTAAATTATATTATTACTATAGCGAACACCTATAAGTAATGTAATTTTATCTATGTATTGGCTTTCATACAAAACTGGTCCTTTTAAAATTCTCTTTACATTACTGAACACATTGCCCCAATCGTTATACATATCTAATATTTTATATTATACCTACCTACTACTTTAATGATCACACGATTTCGTAATACAATTTAGTATAGTTTTCTTAAAAAAGTATAAAGTTTTTCTTTTTAGATTTAAAATTTTTATTTAGAAAATAAATTAGATTTATATATATAATATATATATGATATACAAAAAAATGTAAACTTTTGATCGGTTTTTTAATTGTTATTTACTATCTATATTTTAAAACGTTCAGTGATAACTAATAATCATTGATGTAGAAAACACTTCATTATTTTTATAGTTTTTTTTAAAAAGTTGTTTATTATTTAAATAACATATAAACGAGTGTCCATAGGTATTTACCGATTAATATTTTATATTGATTTCCAACACGGTTATAACCATGATTTCCAATAATGGTATCAGACTATCTGAATATTTTATTATTATATAATAATCGGATGAAAAATATTGGTAATATATTTTTATAATGTTTATCTATTCGACATAGAAGATGGAAATGTAATTTATGTTTAATTTAATTGGTTAGGTTATATCTACTGCGCACCGGAATATTATCTAGATGTCAGGATTTCCGGAATTTCGTAGTCGTAGTGAATATGAGTTACACCCTATTCAGTAATTCGATTTAACCGTTTCGATGTCGTCGACGTAAGTTTAAGTTTATAATAAATGGGGATTCACAAATGAAATACGTTTAACTGTTTTAAATTTAAAATTTTACGTAAAATATGCACCTAAATGTCGTCGTTAATGTTAATCCTCGAGAAGGTTAGGTTCTACCCCCCTCCTCACCTTTTCAAAACATCCTTTTGATTCTTTTCAATAAATAACCAAGTCAATACCACTAAAACGTTAATAATATTTTTTAAAAATTACTATCTATTTCTTGGTACTACTACTACTACTACTACTACTATACTGCTGATTTTATTATACTACCACCACTACTTCTACTACAACTACTTTTTTTGTGTTATTATCTTATCACTGGACTCGAGGGAGTATTAATTTTGCTTTACTTTCTCGTACTACTACTACTTCTACTGTTCATGATAACGATACTATAATGTTTGTGGTAATACCATTTCTACTCCTACCAGCATTATACACCTATAGGTATGAAATATAGCGGAATTTTGTGTACCTCGGATGAACTGTGAACAGACGAAGAACACGGCCATCAGCAGTCCAACGGAAGTGTTCATGTTTTCACTGCTGCCTTTGGCACTTGTACGGTGGTCGCAATCGTCTCCGTTGTCCTCGCAGTAATTTTAATAGCTGAAGTGAAAAAGACTATATTGGCCTTTTGCATTTTCGTTCACGCGTCCCGCGTAACGCAGCACTTCATATCGTCCAAAACAATACGTCGCGCCCGCTGCCGTTGCCGCCAGCTTAGTCACCGCGCAAAAACACGGTTACCAGTTACCAGAGGTGGTGAGGGAGTGTGGACGAGTAGGCCGAAAAAGACCGCGTGCGCTCTTCTTACCGCCGCGACGCGTCACGTCCTCTTGACGTGATAGTGGCGGTGATGGCGGTGGTGATGATGGTTGTGATAATCACCGCAGCACCGGCAGCAACAGCAGTAGACGTGCCCGTTGCCGTCATCTCGAGACAACTACGAGACGCGCGGATCAGAAGCGGCCGTGTTCCGGACGGCGGTCCGGCGACGGCGGCAATCGTCGTGCACCGATTCCGACGACGGGGACGCGGACCGCGAGCATGACGGGGGAGACCACCTGCACCACCGGCCGACGGTGGACCGTGGGAAACCAATTTCGAAGACGACTACAACGACAGTAGAAAAACACAACGATTATGCCAACGACTATGACCGCTGTGATGGTCCGAGAAAAAAAAAACGATAACGAATACCGAACGCGCAAAACGAAAACTAAAAAATATTTTGCTCAGTGTTTCTGCAGAAAACGAACGTCACGCACACCACACACAATACTGCTGCTGCGTGTACTACAGACCCTCAACGTGTGCGCGCGCGTGTGTATGTGTGTTTTTGTTTGTACGTGTGTGTGTGTTGGGTGTGTGTATTACCGCTTATGTTGTGCGCGAGCGCGACACTGTGTGTGTTGTGTTATTGCGTGCGTGTGTGGGTGCGTAGTATAGCGCGAAACGATAGCGCGCTGCACGCCGGTTACCGGTGCTCGTATATATAATACGCGCGAGCGGGTGACCGACAGTGTTTGTGTGTGGGGCGCGGCGCTCGAGGCATGCGAAACGGGCGGCGGCCCCGGTATCGACCGTTGACGCCGCCGCCACCGCCACCACCGCGGTCGTCGTCGCGCGCGCGTTACGTTCGGACGTACGCAGCAGCGCCCTATGCGCCATCCCCATCGCAGCAACGGGAGCTCACCACCACCGGGTCCCGGCAGTGTGCGCGTCGCCGGTCGCCTCCTCCGCCGCCGCCGCCGCCACACAGCTTTTTGGGGCGTCGTCGAACGGGTGCAGCGTCGCGGACCGTTCGTACGCCACCCGCGCCCTTGGACGAGGGGAACGGGGCCGGTTAATCGAATCAACATTTTTATCCTTCGCTCCGGGAATGAACACGCCGTGTTTGCGGTCGTTTTGATGTAACGCCGCCGTATGAATGGATCGACGTACCCACCCATATAAATATATACGTGTATATAAATACGCGCGCGTATCCTCGCCACCGCCCACGATTCGAATACTCACACACAGGCGCGCGCTCGCGTCATCCCAACCAGACCAGTCCAATTTGAGCGCGGGCGCGCGCATGTAAGACCTCTCTTACCCTGCCTGCCTTTCAGGTTTCACCGCCCGTCACCAAATCGTCGAGAACCATGTACCGCGATACGCCGTATACGAGCATCCACATCGCGTACCGCTCGACTTATGCGGCGTGTCGATGGTGTGTGGCGACAAACGCGGAACGTGCGAGCTCACAATATAGCATGTAGTCATACAACGCGTGTACCCTGCAGTGCCCATCGTCGGAGCCACTTCGTGACGAATAGAAGCGACAGTGCCTACTCACAGCTACAGTTCGCTCAGTGACATAATAGATCGCATTATGCAGTCCACGCATCGCTTTTCATGGTATCATAACGTGAATTACAACGTGGGCGTGTCATTGTTGTATCACACATTAGCAAGCACCGAACACTTCTGTTTTCGTCCGTCCATCGATATATTTTGCTATAACACGTAATAGGTATAATGCGGTTAACGGATTGACGATCACGAAACGTTACCTTATACCACATGTTATATCGTATTTCAATATAGCATCGGTAGGTTATACTATATACCTATACAATGGTATACAATATCACAAGCGATTACTACGTTATATTGTACACCTGCAACACAACGACAGTAGGTAATATGAGGCATATATGTATAATAATCATGTGCGATGTTTATATCGGTTAGCGGTAAGCGAGCCGCTTTCATCCACTTTCTCCCCTCTACAAAATGATGTTTGTTCGCCCCTTGGAATGCTGTGCTAGATAAACCGTAAACAGCCTTTGAATAAACAGAGTGTTTCGCCGGAAAAAATCGTAAACAAAAAAGTTAAAATCATTGTTGTTGCTGGAGTTGTATAATAGTAGGTACTCTATAGGTAGTGTATACGTACAGTTGTTGTAGTGCTATAGTGCGCCATGCAGAACGATGAGATGTTATATACTTATATATTATGATATAAGTACTACAATCAACTGATTAAAAAAAAAGAAAAACAATAGACCTTTTGGTAGCAATGTTAATAATAAAAAAAAATTCACTCTTACTCTGTCTACACAACTTATGAACAATGGCGTTTTAAAAAGAACTGCTGAAATGCGGTTAGAAGTAAAATCGTTTTAAACAAAATCTACAGCATTTAAAAACAATAACACATATAATAATACCTACACGAATAATATAATACAAATACTAACCGTAAAAATAACAACGCTAACATTTTTCCGAACAAACTTAACCGAGTTCAATAAAATGCATTAACGTTTTTTTTTTTTTTTTTTTTTGATTATGCATTTATGACTAAGCTAAAATAAGTATTTAGAAACAACTACATAATATTATTCATTTATTATTATGTTTAATAAGGATGCTTTGATAATAATATTAACTGTAAATAATATTTAATTTATAATAAATATATTAATTTATAATATATGCAGACAAAGCACTGAATGTACTTCGGTATAATTTAAACTTTTAATTACCTACCTACCTACTATATAGGTATATAGGGGCGTAACACGTTTCCATCAAAAGTAGACCTTTCCTTTTTCCACCAATACCCGTTTCCACCAAAGGTGTATCTTTCACTTTTCCACCAATATCCGTTACCACCAAATGAGATCTACCTATAATTAAACCACGACTAATTTACCAAAATAATTTGTACACTTCGCTTATATTAAAATCTTTAATACAGTCATAAGTTTATTTAAAATACTAATGTTGGATTGAAAAAATGATATATTAGTATATTTAGTTATGTATATATTGTATCCAGTTGAAAGCCAAGAGGGGGGGGGGGGTGTTACAGGTTTAATAACACCCCCCTCAGCCGTGGTATACTTAATATTTTTTTATCAAGATAATGATGCATCATAAGCACGAATTATCTTAAATCGTGATTTACACTTATTTATCAAAATTAAGTATATTAGTTTATATTACGATAACAATAATGTAAAGCACTAAAGCCGGTAACCGGCATTAATTACTAATTTAGACAGTTCTGTTACGTTTTATCGATTACTCGTTTCATGCACGATTTAATATATCTTTTTATGCAGCGTATAAGAAAACGTTTACAACTCCTTAATTATTGATTATTTGATTATCATGATGAACTATCATATACCTACGTAAAGTTATCAATTTTGTGTTTATAATTTTTTCAATTAATTTTGAATAACACCCCCCTCCCCCCTTAGAAATTTCTAGCTACGCGCCTGATTGTATCTACTTATATATTGTAAAATTGGTTGATATTTTTTTTTCAATCGTATAGAATATAGTAGTATACAATAATAAATTGTTTTTGTAAAAACGTGGTAAATAATTTTATTTGGTGGAAACGGATATTGGTGTAAAAGGGAAAGGTACACTTTTGGTGGAAACGGGCATCGCCCGTATATAGGTATCTTGAAATACTTGAAATCCCAGTCAATTGAACGCATGAAATCAACAGACCGATTGTGAATATTAATAAAACACTTGTATATTTATTTATTCCTCTATATTTGAAAAGTAAACGTATTTATCCAGCTATTTAATAATTTATAAATATATGTTATATTATTACATAACTATACCTACATATTAGTTTCTGAACGAAGTGATGAATGTATTGATTTTACAATGATGTATTTTTTTTTTTGTATCTGTGTACAGCATAACTAGTCGAAATAATGCTTCAATTTCAAACTTTGGGGGTGGTTTTCGATTTAAAAGTGAAAATCCTTGGTGCATCATAGAGGTCAAAAGTAAACATTTTCCAACAGTTTTCAAAAAAATCGAGAAAACAAAAAAAAAATGACAGAAAAACGGGAATTTTTACGCAAAACCAGTTTTCAACCAAATTGATTTTTTTATATGGTTATAATTAAAAAACTAATCACTATAAATACTTGAAATTTTCACCAAATGTTTATGTTAGTGATATCTATATACAGTTTCATTTTCAAAATGTTTTGACTTTTTTTGAGTTATTTATAGACCACTTAAATTTTCGATTTTTTTGAGAATTTTTTTTTGAAGTTCCGGTAAAAAAATGTTGGACGACCAAAAAACTTGAAAATTTAATACAAGGTTCCTTATGTGTTGCTCTTATTGTAGCTAAAAAAAATTAAAAATCGTAAGTCACTATTTTTTTTATAAGCGTTTATAGTAAATTTTTACGAAATCTGTCGAAAACGCGAAAATTTGCAAGTAATTTTAAAGTTGAAAAATCATAAAATTTTTTGTGTTTATAACTAAGGATTAAAAATACAACACTAAGTTTTCTATTAGTTTTCCTTCAAGTAGCTATGAAGAAAACTTGAAACATCATTATAGGAAAAATTTTAAGATATTTTTTTTAGATATTTAATGACAACTGAAATTTTCGATTATTCTAAAAAAAATTTTTTGAAGTGTCGATAAAATTTTTTTGGCCCTATCAAAAAACTTGAAATTTAATACACAGTTCCTCATAAGTTATTCTTAAAATGATTAAAAAATTATAAGAATACATTGATACAATTTTTTAAATTATTATTTGAAGTTCAAATATTGACAAAAATTCGTCATAACCGTGAATATTTTATTTTTGTGTCTATTTTGTGTCCTAACCTCACGTTTTGGGGCAGTAAAAGTGCTTTGATTTTTGACTTCAGTACCTAATTCGATCAGAAAGTGAATCTAGTTGATACTTTGGGGGATCAACAGTAAATAATTCTCAATATTTTTCTAAATAATCGGGATAAACAAACTAAAAATTAAGGGGAAAACAGGAAATTTTAAGTACAATCAGTTTTCGACAAAATCGATTTTGATTTTTGATGTAACTTTAAAACAAATGACCATTGATTCATGAAATTTTCACCCAATGTTTATATAAGTATATTCTATTTACCATGACATTTTCAAAACTTTTTGATTTAAGTTGAACTATTCATAGGTATATGCAATTTTCGATCAATATTAGTTTTTTTTAAATTAAAATCGATAAAAATTTATTTTTTGAGTAGAAAATCTTGAAAATTTAATACAAGGCTCTTAACATATTAATACAATAGAAGTTAAAAAATAAAAGAATTTCATAGTTACATTTTTTTGTATAAGCATTCAAATTTTGACAAAATACGTAAACATCACAAAAATTCGCAAATTGTTTTAAGCTAGAAATTCATGAAAAATTTTCTTTTTAAATCTAAGATTTGAAAATTTAATACAAGATTCCTTACATATTTGTCAATCTTTATCACAAAAAAAATGTTACCGGAAATTCAAATTAAATTTTTATTAGCATTTTAATTTCAAATATTGACAAAAATTTGTCAAAACCATGAATATTTGCAAATTATTTTGTAGTTCAAAATGCATAATATTGTTTGTATTTATATCTAAGGTTATAAAATTCCACACTAAGTTTTCCATAAGTTTTGCTTTAAATAGCTATTATAGAGAAAATTTGAAGCGTCATTATAGAAAAAATGTTTTGAGCGTTTGAGTTTTAAATTTTTATGAAATCGTGTAATGATAACGATTTATCCTCAAACCAGGTAGGTACTCGTATGTATATCTATGATAATATAAGGTATTATGAATTATGATAACTGCATGCAATGTTTTTGGAAAAATTGATTAACCATGCCTTATGCAAATGCGTCTTAATTGAAAAATAAAATATTTGTTTCAAAATAGAATATATGACAATATTTAAATATAATATATCCTAGACTGACAAATCATCTCCGTTCAGAATCGTTTTTCGTATACAATGATACCTATCATTGCATTCAAATCTAACCTACCCTAGTCAGAGGTCCACCCCACCACCTAACGTACAGCAGAGCGACATCCACTTACCCGCTTTTTTTTATTTAATTATTTTATTTAGAACAAAGCCTTCAACCTCTTGGGTTATTAGCCTATAGTTTTATAACAAAAAAAAAGAAAGATTGAGAAAAACAGAATTGAAATATTTACAGATGCTTAAAATTTATTAGATACTTTAAATTTACGGTATGAAAAAATGGGTACAGTACTTCAGTGTTTTCATCGTTGAGAGTTAGTCGGGGAGAATTTGGGCTTGGTAAAGATTTTCCATGCTTCAGCGTATTTTAGACATCTGATAATGATTTCAGCATTTCAAATTTCAAATTTAGTCAGTTACAATGATTATATATATGTATATTAAATTTTAAAATTAGCAAAAGTTACATTATATGATATTTTATGAATACCAATTTTTTTTCAATAAGAGTCTAGATTGTTTTCAAGCTTTAAGAGTACCAAAAGGCTAAGTTTCAATTCTTGCAGATCGGAAGTAAAATTCATAAACATTTAATTATTAATATACCCAATAACAATTACAAAAAAAAATACCAATAAAATAATATAACAATATACATTGTGACGTGATACAAAATTAAAAAAACAATTTCACTTAAATTCACGAGATAATAAACTTAATAGACTTAAACCCAACATATAATTAATTTTTTGGGCAATGGACGTATAGCGACGATGAATGGGAAAGAACAGCAATTATTTTAAAACATAAATATATTGTTTCTGAACTTTAGGAATCAAACAAATAATATCAATTAATTTAATTCAAAAAAAAAAAACCTTACAAAAACCCATTTGAGATTCAATCATTTTTCTAGCATAAATAATACGAGATATGCAATTATTTGTTTAAATGTTTAAGCAAAGTATAATAAAAATTAAACGTGTAAATTAAAATACTCAAGTTATTTGTTTAAAAACATAAAAATAAGGATCCTTGATAAAAAAAAGTTATTGTTAATAAAACAAAAAATATTTAATAGAGTATACTGTAACAGTCACACAAATAATCAGACAAAATGAGTGAACTTAAAATTATGAATACAACACAATTTATAACTTATAAATTAATGTGTATATATTAAATAGTTATTATTTAATTCAATAATAAGTAATTAATAATAATCATAATTATAACTTCCAAGATATTTTATTCAGCTACCAATAATATTATAACGCTTACTTAAAAAACGAAAAAATATGTATAATACGTAAATCATTATTATATTATTTGATCAAATCATATGTATGTTGTACAGTGCATCTGCATATTAATTACATTACATTGTTAATTTTGCATGAATGTAAATATGCAGGGTAAAATTTTTCAAATGATTTTTTCCATTTTTTCCATTTCAATGATATATGAAATATTAATAATAATCATGCAATTAATAATTTTTGTTTCTCAACACTAGTTAAGTTGTGAATAAAAAAATATTATTGATTTTATATGCATAAAAACAAAATTCAATTATAGTTAGTACTTTTGTCATACCAACTACCAAAGTTACTTTTAACGATGATAAAACAAATGTCTTTAAATGGCACACATTGACATCGTCAGTCTCAGTATAAACTATAAATGTAATTTTAAAGCTAATATTCTATAATATATAATTTTTAGCGCAGTAAATAACTGAAACTCAAATCAGACTTGACAAATATAACTATTATACTAATAAAATCGAAATATTTAATTAATTGTATATTGGTCTAGAATTCAAATACGAGTATATTCAAAATAATGTATAAATTCTTTATGGTATATGTAATAAAGGGCATTTATCTTCAAGCAGTTAACCATTGTTAACCCTTTTTATCCTATAACTGAAATGCATTATAATATTATTTGGAAAATTTAAAATACACGAAGTTCTAACATTTACGACCCTTATTTTCTAAACTTAATATTATACCAACAAAACATATTGCCATACAACGATGTATCTAACACGTTTACCCATAACACGCTGTGTAATATCTTTATTGTATTATTGAAACATTAACAACATATAATTCGTATTCTTATAATATGCTATCAACAGATAGTATTAATTTATTAATATTTTAATACAATCTGTCATCTGCTATCATTGCTGGAAATTATCTATTTTGAATATAGAAAAAAACCTATTAACTTTGGCAACCCATTTAGACCAAATATTACACGATTTTTTAAGTGTTACGAGAACATAAAAATTATCATATTTTGAAACATCAATATTCAATGTAAAATGAGTGGCTTGGATACAAATTAAAGAGATACAATTATAGTTCCATTTTAAAAACTTAGATAATAATCCAGCACCATTTTATTTATATTTTAAAGGAATTTTGACTAAAACATATAATAACTATATTTGAAAAAAATCCTAACAAAGATCCAACGTAGGGGATGGCTGTATGTACACATTAAAAATATAATTCAATATAAACATAAATTGTTTATATATTATGAATTATTGCTAGATAATCTATTATTCAACACAATGCGCTGAAGAACTATTCAGGGCTCGTACAGTAGTGCTTGTTTACGGATTTACTTGTCCGATAGGCGATAATTATAAAAAAAATTAATAATATTAGTGCAAATTTGCTCTCTCAGCGACATCAAGGGAGTTATACAGTTTCTTATACTGCAACATTGGCAACTACGTTGGACATTGACGCAAACAAAACTGAACAAAATTAAACTTTCTATCAACCCTTGGCCAGTACTCTTCACTAAAAAAGACGTCATGAAGTTTTAATCGACAGACTAAGAATTGGACACACATGACTTACTCATAGCTCCCTGAAGACCCTGTCCATTGCTTAACCTGCGGGGAAAGTCTAACCGTCAAACACATCCGCATACCGTAACTATGTCAATACCAGAACATTTCCAAACATTCAGGATCACCTCTATAAAGCACTTGGACCCAGTCTAAAATTGCAGCAACACCACAACGTTTCTACAAAGAACTAAACTTTATAACCTTATATAATTTTATTGTTTTTTTTTTCGTTTTCTAACCTTCTATTTCTTGTATAATACTCTAAAACCTACCATAATGTAATAATTTAAATTATATATGATTTAATAATGTAACTTTAAAATGTAAGCCAATAACCTTAATAGCCAATATAACCAGAGTTGAATAGAATACTCTTCGATAGTAAGTATATACCTAGGTAATAGTTAAATACTTTTCTCAGAAAGATATTTGATACCTAACGATTGTAATTTTTAATACGCCAGTGTCGTAAAAAAGAATTAGTTTTTATTTTAGCAACCTGTGTTTCAGAAATATCTAACAGCGTCGATGAAAAAATAACTGAATAGGTAGTTCAAATTTTAAACATTATTGAGTTTACAGTGTATATTAAGTTCTCATTCCATGATAGTACTTATATATTTAAAATCTTGTGGTTTAATTTTGAACATAAATCTTTATTAACTCAGCAGTAGGTACTATATTATAGTGTATGGTACGGAAACGTAAAAGTGGTCCACATATGGATTATACATAATATTCTATATTATACATGTATGTAGGTAAATAAATGTATATAAATAAATAAATATATTTATAAAGATCATTATTTTTACTAACGTCTGGTAGAAAGTTTTGCCAAGTAGAGAATTTCATCTTATTGTTGGTCATTATTTATAGTTAAGACAGTTGTAACTTCCACCCACTTTTGGTGGTCAAATTTTGGCCCGCCTACACGTCTAGAACTTTAAAAGCACTGAATATGCTCCCTTTAGTACAATACGTGTATACTGTATATATAATAATATAATATAAATAATATAACATGTACATAATAAAGTACATTAAACTATTTTAAATGAGTAAATATACTGTACCTATTTTTTTATTATGTATGTACCTATATTAGGTTTATGTATGACAGTTATTTTACTTAACTATGATTTAAAGATAGTTTTCTTGGTTTCTTCAATGTATTTCAAAACGAATAAAACATTGTATAAAAACAGACATTTGATTATTTAATTTTTTTAATATTCTATTAGACTGATACCTATCTCATGTTATTTCTATTAATTCAGCTAGATAATTAATATAATTCTATGCATCTTATTCATCTACTCTGTGGATATCTCAACCAAATACATTTAATATCAAAATTATTGTTTTATAACCATACCAATTATCATAAAAAGGTTATAGGGAAACCGCGATAATGGCATAAGTGATATGTATAATAACAAATGTGGATAAGTAAAACGTTTCTTACGCAATAAACACTCTAAATAAATGTTGTGATTTATACTGTGGAATACTTTATAATGTTGATTATATAAAGAAGTTTCTAACATAGGTTAATATACAATACAAAGTTAATCGGTATAATAGTATTGTGTTATTTTTATATTTTCTATAATCTATATCAGAGATCTCCAAACTTCGGCCTGTAGACTAATTTTAACCGGCTCTTGGAAGAACGTTTAATAATCTAAAAATCGTTATCATGCACTCGGTGTTTCATATGTCAGGTATTATTAACTATATCATAATATCATAATCCATAGTTTAATATAAATTTTACATTTCATACAATTAACAATCATATCTATGGACAATGGTTATGGCCTATTGTTTTTTAAAATTTCATATACATCCCTTGAATAAAATCTAAAGATTTAAATTCTAAAATCTTAATCCTTAAAAGAAATATTTCTCAAATTATTCAAATTACCACGACTTCAAAACTATGTTGCATTGTAGGCAGTTCCTATTTTTATTTCAACTTTCAAGATTAATTACATGTTTTAAGTAATGAAAAAGTAGTTTTAAGTTTTATCATTTAATAAAATATTCTGAACTATTTCTATCGCATAGCTACTAGCAAATTATGTTTATTAAAAAGCTATTTTTAAATTAATTTTAATCCTTGCAAAGAAATATCGGATCTTACCTATATAACTTCTGTGATGACACAAAAATTATATTATTATATAGATATATGTACTTAATATTAATAAAATGACATGTATGGAAACATAATCTACGACATAGTCCTACGTTATGTTGGTAATAAACAATATGTATTCTGTTATAAATCATATCCTACAAATTATTATTTTTTAATTATTTAAAAAAGAAATATTTGACTACTGAAAAACTTGATTAGGTATATTTATCAAAATAATTCTAAATATATTTTTAAAAGAAGATAAATAATCAAAGAAAAAAATAAAATATAAATGATATTTATTATGTAAAAAGTTTTGGGATTATATGTATATGTTTATTGATACAAATCGCTTAAGATATATGTTATTCATTTATTATAGTATATTATACATGCAGAGGCGCTGAAAGTGGGTTTTACCTATGACACATGTCACAGCGTAAATTGTTAGTACGATTAAGTGGTTTTATGGTACGTTGTTTGGTGGGAGGGTGGCTTGGGGTAAATGTCGATCCTCGGTATTTTATCATACAAGTTTCATATAACTAAGGTGCATCTGTCTATATGCATGTATAAATTGTATATATTAAGTACTAACATAATACATGTTTATTGTATGATAATTAATATAAAAGCTTATATTAGTCTGTATATCGAATACATTTGCACATTTGTAGAGTTAATATAATAATAATATTTTAAGCATTTATGTATGATATGGTATAACATGGTCCGTTACGGTATGGTATAGTATGCTTATAAAAGGTAGGTATACCATAATGCTAAAGTACTTAGTACCTATGTAAATAAAGTCATAAAATATTGATAATTGTTAGATTAATAGCATGCATTTATTATTTATAACATGGTATATTATTTTATATGCAAATATAATAGGTAATTTAAATTCACAAAAAATCGATAAAAAATTTTTTCAAACCTATTTCAAAACTTAAAACTATTTTTGACAAGTTTTTTCTATCATTACTTTGAAAGTAATGGTGATATTGAACCACTGAATATTGGTTGTTAAAGTAAGATGATAAAAGAAGATTTTTATAGTCTTATAAATCTATAATATTGTACTAGAAATACTACTTACTCCTGGTTACTGGAGATATTTTATATTAATATGTTTTTTTTAATTATTAGTTATATTACATTTCTGATGATTGAAAATTCATAACATAATATGTTCAATCATATAAACTTAAAAAAGTTATTTGAAAAAACCTTGGAAAATATAATATTGGTTTAAAATATCCATATGGTGGTTTATAAGTTACCAACTATTATTCCATGTACCAATCAACGTTCTTTTATTTCAAATTTTTAACTGAAATATTTAGTGAGTTATATTGAGCTAACAGTATAAATTGTATATTCAATTAGAAGTCCAAATTATATCCTTTCATAAAAGCATAATAATCAAGTAGTTTGTACGAACACAGAATAAATAATAACTATTGACTATGGTGATTAATTATTTACTTATATCATTACTTTGTATTTTCTTAACATTAAATTTACTTTCAAATGAACGATTTCAATCATCGCCCTTTTAAATAATAATCTCATAATGCCTACTCTATTGTGTTCAACTTAAATGCACAAAATTAATTTATTTTTGTTAATTATTAACTTTTGAGTTTTGACAATACAGACATTTTATTGTTTTACCCTTGTTAATATAATTTATTGAAACGTGTCAATAACCACTACAATATGGGTAATCGTTTTATAGATTCTATTACAATTATAATAATTCCTATAGTAAATTGTTTGAACCTATACAAATTATATTATGCAAATATAACGATGTAACTCACAACTGAATTATTAATTGCAATTATTATTTACTATACTGTTCCACGTATAGTAGAATATTATTATATTATTATATATTGTTGTAAGTTTATTTTTTATATCATTCGGCTCTTACAAAATATATACAATTTACACGAATGTATGCCTTGTGCATGTGTATATTTTTAAAAAAGATTAGTTGGAGACGTTGGAGTTTTTTAAATTCACATTTACTTATTTTCTTACAAACATGACATACACAGTATAGAGTACCCACATTGTTGCGCCAGAATAGTTCATACGAATTATGTAGTCAACTACTCTGACTCGCATCACTAGTCTCGAGGTGGGTGACCAAAATACGAAACATAATATAACGCAAATGTATAGTATAATAATGTGAGTCTATTGGACAATATATGAATACCCATACAATACAATGATAAATGCGGGCGCCCAAAATTGGTAATAATATATAACACATATAAATAATATTATAATAAATAATATGATCAATCGATCAATATGTAAACAAAACAATAATTAAAATACGATAATATAAATTGATAGTAGAAATGATAATGGAAATGATAATAGTCGATCACCCGGTAAGACGATGAAGTGGACTGGTCACTGGTATGGACTGCAGTGCTGCCTCCTGGAACCGTTTGACACGAATACTACGATGTTCCCACGACGGCGACGTGAAACGACGGGCCCTCCAAACTTCAACGGGGAATCCCGCGTTAACCACCCGACGCTCGTCCGCGTCAGCAAAACAACACGGCAACCCGCACCTGACAATCGAAACAATAGTTCGGTTGCGGTAGTGGGTTCCCCACAAACAATGTGGTACGGAACGGGCGTTCACGCCGCCAAAACCGACACACGACGTAATGACACACGACGGTGTCGTCAATTTGCACAATTAATGTGGTTACGCGAACACCGAACGGCCGCGCGATCAGCGCCGACACTTACGCCCGTCACAAGGGGGCCCAAAACAATGGAGGTAACGGACAAGTCACCGACACAACGACAACGAACCCGTAATGGCGCACCCACGACGATCGAAGACGCCAAAATCCGTCCGAACAGGACGACGCGTAGAGCAGACCGGCGTAGGCGTTCGTGCACAACAATACAATACAGCACGCACCGGTCGCGAGAGGCGAGACGAGAAGTTTCTCGTAGACTGGTTGGTGCGTATATTATTACGCGCCGCGACCGTCCAAGCTGCGATTACGACGACGATAGTTGATAAAGATCGTCAAAACCTGTAGTAATCTGGCTGGACTCTGGACTCTGTATTGCCGTCGGTGCAAATCGTCGGGCACGAAATTGCGGTTCAAACATCCTCCCCCCCATGGGAGGCTCAGGCTCCCATAGAAATCGAACGGATTGGATTGAATGGGCTGCAGCGACGTCTTGAGATGATGCATGACCGGAGTGATACTAATTATCATTTCATTTTACAAAAGGAAAAGGAACATGTTGAATATAAAATTACAAATAATACACAATAATCGAATGAAGATACATAAATGTTAAAACCAATGACACATATGGTGCCCACACATTAGATATGAAGTCAGAGTAGCTAGTGATTGAATAATTGATAAGTGGTAGTTTATTTGAGAATATATAAAAATTAGAACTGGAAGCTATGTTTTGGGGATAAGCATTCAATCAACGATCAATTTTGTGAGGTTGTTAAGAATGCGAAACGCTAGTGGGTGGGTAATACCACTACTTTAGCCACCGGTCGAGTGATATGGCCGTTGCACGTCAACACCCGTACGACACGTACAACACCGTCGTTGCCAGGTAACAGTTCAAGGATACGTCCGAGACGCCATTCCAGTGGTGGAGATTGGTTATCGATTATAACTACCATGTCGTTGACCTTGACGTTGGGTGCTTCAGTAGTCCATTTCGATCTCCCTTGAAGCGACGTCAGATATTCCGTTGACCAACGTCGCCAGAATGCCTGATGGCATTGGTCAAGAAGCTTCCAACGTTGAGTTAAACTGACGCGTGACTCAAACGATACTCGGGGAGGTACAGCCAACAACGGTTGCCCGATTAGGAAATGTCCAGGAGACAAATATTCAAGGTCAGCGGGGTCCGTGGTTAATGGGGTCAATGGTCTCGAATTGAGTACTGCCTCAACACGCGTAAGTAAGGTAGTGAATTCCTCGTACGTGAGTACATGGGTACCCATGGTACGGATCAACAATCGTTTCGTTGACCGGACCGCTGCCTCCCATAGGCCACCGAAATGCGGTGCACTTGGGGGGTTAAAATGCCATTGACACGATGTGCGCGCTTGAGAAATGGTGCGTTGACCGTCTGGACTGTTGATCAGTAACTGAAGTTGCTTGTCCGCGCCAACAAAGTTCGTGCCGCAGTCCGAAAATATTTCTGACGGTAAGCCTCGTCGCGCAACAAACCGGTCAAAGGCGGCAAGGAATGCTTCAGTGGACAGCCCTGTAACCACTTCTAAATGGACAGCTTTAACCGACAAACATACAAAGACGGCGATCCACACTTTATATACTCGAGATTTTCGAAGTTGCACTTCACGCATTTGAAGTGGGCCGGCATAATCAACCCCTACCCTCGCGAACGGCCTACTTTGCTGAACTCGTGCGGCTGGCAAATCTGCCATTATAGGTTGCGGCGGTTTCGCATCAAAACGCACGCAGACCGGACATGCGCGTGTGACGGTGTGTAACACAGATTTGATTGACACAATCCAGAAATCACGCGATATAAGGGCCGTCATTATTCGCGGACCAGCATGACACGTAATTTTATGCCATCGGCGGCATATTAACAACGACAAATGCGATTGTTTCGCTAATAACATGGGGTGTTTACTACCATAATTTAAATGTGAATGGCGCAACCGCCCACCAACGCGAATCACCCCAGATGGGTCTAGGAACGGACGTAGTCGTGATAGGTGTTTCGATGACACACGTGCTGACGTCAACAGTTCGTGTGCTAAAGTTTTATAGAAACATCGTTGAGACATGATGACCAGCTTGCTGATGGAGTCATCGAGTTCGGTGCGCTGTAGTGCCCCAATGGCAGGCCGAGGGTGTTTCTTACATGCTTGAAGAAAACGATAAATGTAGGCAACTACGCGGACCAGCCGGTCATATGATGAGAAACTGTCATACCATTCTGATGGCTGTTCAGTGCTGAGCACTAGAGCTACAGGCCGCGTCTCAGGTAGTTCGGGTATCGGGATCGACGGTACAGTCACGTCCCAGCTCGCCGCGTCATCGTGGAGGAACCGAGGACCTTGCCAATATAGCGATAGACTAGATAACACCGAAGGTAAGACGCCGCGCGAGGCACAATCTGCGGGGTTTTCTTCCGACTTTATGTGGAGCCATCGACAGTCAGGCATTAGAGTAATGATTTGATGGACGCGATTGGAAACGTATACCTTAAATGACGTATGTGGATTTTTCAACCAAGACAATACGATGGCTGAATCACTCCATGCGTACAAATCGACGATGTTTAAATACGATTTAAGGGTTGCCCGTATTCGACTCATCCATCGAGATAGCAATAACGCGGCGTTCAGCTCCAACCGCGGAATCGACAAGGGTTTTATCGGCGCCAGCTTCGTTTTTGTCCCGACGAGAAAAATGTTGCTAGAATCAGAATCATGGTCTAACATCTTTATGTATAAAACTGCAGCGTAACCGTGCTGTGAGGCATCGCAAAATCCCAATAGTTGACACGGCGATCCACGACGGGAATTGAAATGACGAGGTACCTTCAGGTCGTTAAGGGATGGCAGGTCTGATACAAACGATTCCCAATCCCGCGAGATGTCATCCGGAAGGGGGTCATCCCATGATGCCTTCGCCGACCATGTGCGCTGCATAATGCATTTCCCGTGAAAGATTGCGGGTGCAAACAGTCCTAAAGGATCGTAAATCCTCGCGATCATGGACAGCAATCCTCTTTTCGTGCAAATGATCGGCAACAAATTAGGACGAAGGGCACACGAAAACGAATCGTTGGTCGGATGCCATTGAAGGCCGAGTACTTTTATACCGCTGTCATCTGCGGCGTCAAACGAATGTGGATAATTTACACAATGGTCGGCAGGCACGGCGGTTAACACGTCGGGTTCGTTACTGGACCATTTTTTTAATTCTAGCCCCGCACGATTCAGAATTGAAATTAGGCTGGATTGGAATTTTAAAACATCGGTAATGGAATCAGCGCCAGCACACACATCATCGACGTATGTCTGGTTTAGCAACGCGTCACGAACGTCGTCATAATCAGTGCAATCATTAACGGCGATTGCCTTAAGGACGCGAAGTGCTAGAAATGGGGCACAGTTTGTCCCGTATGTCACTGTATCAAGTTCATACTCAACGAGTTTTTCGAACGGAGACGACCGCCAAAACACGTGCTGGAGTGTACGGTACTCCGGTAGGACCAATATTTGGCGGTACATTTTACATATATCTGCCGTAAAAACTATCTTTGGTACACGAAAACGGGTCAGTACATCGACGATGTCTTGTTGTAATTTGGGGCCCTGCAATAGACATTCGTTTAATGACAAACTTCGAGATCCCTTCGCAGACGCGTCAAATACGACGCGGATCTTGTTGTCGCCATCTGCAGGTCGATATACGGCGTGGTGCGGTATGAAGTATGTCCCGGGTGTTTTTGCCACCGACATATGACCTAGTGATAAGTATTCGGACATGAAATTGGAATATAACTCTCGTAGTTTGGAGTCCTTCGACAGTCGTTTCTCGAGATTTTCAAAGCGTTTGATCGCGTGTTCACGGGAACCTGGAAAACTTAGCGAAGACAAGGCTGTGCGCGTCGGTAATGGCACGGCGAATCGTCCAGACGGCAGTCGCTTGTGTTCCGCTACAAATACTTCTTCACAACGGCCATCATCCGTGAACGAAGGCGGCGGCATCGCGGGTTCCTCAGCACGCCAAAAATTCTCGATTAAATCTTGAATTGAGACGGTTAATGACACAGGGAGCGATGCGTGACACTCGACATAAGTTTGGAGCACCGGCCCGATCAGAATCCATCCGAAAATAGAGCTGAACGCTGTGGGCAGATCGGCAGCTACAATCACTTTCCGGCCGTCCATTATTTGCGCGAACAAGTCGGCACCCAATAACATGTCAACGGGAGAAGCAATATTAAACGTCGGATCTGCAAGGGCCAGGTTCGCGAATCGATCCTTGACGCTGGTGTCTAGAGATCGACGTGGCATGTTGGACGTGATCGACGGCATTACCCACGCCTTTGTTTGCAATTGTGGCTCCGTAGCAAATCTTGGTTGGACGACACAATCGACCATACCTCGGACATCAGCAACTGTTGCACCGGATAGGCCAGTGATCGGTGCTGTCCAGTTTGTCAGCCGTAGTCCTAAACGAGTAACACAGGACACAGTTATGGCACTTATTTGGGATGCTGAATCGACGATGGCACGGACCGTCTGCCAGGTGCCACAATGGTCACGAATATGAATGAGAGCGGTGCCCAATAGCACGGCTGATGAATCGTCCTTCCTGTATGTCGTTGATGCAGCACAGAAGGGCGCATCGTCGCTAGACGGAGCGCTCTCTGACTGGCGTCGTGTTGAAAACCCATGAAGCAGCGTATGGTGTTTCTTTGAACATGTTGCACAGCGAAGTTTTGAATGACACTTGTTGGCCCAATGATTGGTCGATAAACACGCGTAGCACACGCGGTTGTCACGAGCCCATTTGTTGCGGTCCTCGACCGACAACGACGCGAATTTTCGACAATCAGTAATAGTATGCCTTTCACGGCAGTTCGGACAGGAGTCACTCTTGGAGCTCGATGGCTTCGAAACGACTAACGATGTAGTGGTTGGTTTGAACGGAACCTTCTTGACGAACGCGTTGCTATGTGATGTAGACTGTAGTCGATTATTGGGCCTTTTCTAATGATCTCCGGCAATCTCCAAAATCGCTACACGGGACTGTACAAAATTCAGCAAGTCAGTCACAGTCGGAAACTCCGGAGGGGCGGACGACTCGAATAATTTTCGTGTGGATGCCGGGAGACACCGAAAAGCCATGGAGAACACTATGAATGATCCGAGGTCCCTGATGTTCAATGCATTTAATAACGCAATATTCTCGGAAAAGAGCGATACAAAATTATTGAGATCGAACAACGTTTCTTGCGAAGACACCGGTGCGTTGAGTAACTTGTCGATCAATGCATGCGCGACTAATCGCGGGCGATGAAAACGCGACGATAACGTGGACCACGCGAGGTCGTAATTGTCATTGGACACGGTTATATTGCGTATGGCGTCCGCTGCAGCACCCTGCAAACATCCGATCAAATGTTGCATTTTATCGATTTTCGGTATGTCGGTCCTATCGCCAACAAGCGCGGAGAACCGATCGCGGAACGTGGGCCAATAATTAAAATCACCATGGAACGACGGTAACGGGATTTCAGGTAGTCTAGATGTTGGTTTAACTGCTGCATCGCTGGCATGATTTTGTCCACCCAGGCCGCGCTTAGCAATCTTAATATTATCGTAATTGCCCTGCATGGCGACTGCCGTAATTGTATTGATAATAGAAAGCACTTCGGCTGGCAACTCGGCTGAATATTCGCTTTCGGCATTTATTTCCAATAAACTGTCTAACACATCATTGTCCGCCGCTTCGAATTGTGCCCATAAATCATCCAACGTCGCAGCCGCTATATGCAGTTCATCCATAAGACTAGGATCATTTTTCGCGCGTTTAGCGAGACTGTCAATTGATCGGATTTTTTTTACGGCGATAGTGCGCTTTGTGTCAGCTCTAGTGGCAAGACGTCTGACGCGTTTTATTTCTTTATCTTCTGCTGTCTCGACCATGTTGACTGTTGTCTAAATATGACGCGAAATCAACGGAGAAAATTGGCAACAATCGACCGAAGACAAGGAGACAATAACTAACGGGACAAATTAGGTACCTATCACGATCCAGGTATAACCTATTGAAATGCGCGCTGTTATATATAAATACACAAAAATAATAATAATAAACCCAGAGAATAATAATAAATATTAATTAGACAAACAATAATTTGAAATGACGAATGCGACACTAATGTCGACTTGAATAAATTATTTGAAATCGAAATTATAGTTAGCAGTAATCGCTGAATTGTGAATAACAGAAAGGGTCACTCGTTGATTGAATACTCGAAACCAGAACGCTAATTAAATAAATAAAGAAACCACGCTCTGCTACCAAATGTTGCGCCAGAATAGTTCATACGAATTATGTAGTCAACTACTCTGACTCGCATCACTAGTCTCGAGGTGGGTGACCAAAATACGAAACATAATATAACGCAAATGTATAGTATAATAATGTGAGTCTATTGGACAATATATGAATACCCATACAATACAATGATAAATGCGGGCGCCCAAAATTGGTAATAATATATAACACATATAAATAATATTATAATAAATAATATGATCAATCGATCAATATGTAAACAAAACAATAATTAAAATACGATAATATAAATTGATAGTAGAAATGATAATGGAAATGATAATAGTCGATCACCCGGTAAGACGATGAAGTGGACTGGTCACTGGTATGGACTGCAGTGCTGCCTCCTGGAACCGTTTGACACGAATACTACGATGTTCCCACGACGGCGACGTGAAACGACGGGCCCTCCAAACTTCAACGGGGAATCCCGCGTTAACCACCCGACGCTCGTCCGCGTCAGCAAAACAACACGGCAACCCGCACCTGACAATCGAAACAATAGTTCGGTTGCGGTAGTGGGTTCCCCACAAACAATGTGGTACGGAACGGGCGTTCACGCCGCCAAAACCGACACACGACGTAATGACACACGACGGTGTCGTCAATTTGCACAATTAATGTGGTTACGCGAACACCGAACGGCCGCGCGATCAGCGCCGACACTTACGCCCGTCACAAGGGGGCCCAAAACAATGGAGGTAACGGACAAGTCACCGACACAACGACAACGAACCCGTAATGGCGCACCCACGACGATCGAAGACGCCAAAATCCGTCCGAACAGGACGACGCGTAGAGCAGACCGGCGTAGGCGTTCGTGCACAACAATACAATACAGCACGCACCGGTCGCGAGAGGCGAGACGAGAAGTTTCTCGTAGACTGGTTGGTGCGTATATTATTACGCGCCGCGACCGTCCAAGCTGCGATTACGACGACGATAGTTGATAAAGATCGTCAAAACCTGTAGTAATCTGGCTGGACTCTGGACTCTGTATTGCCGTCGGTGCAAATCGTCGGGCACGAAATTGCGGTTCAAACACACATGTATAATAGATAATTATATTATAATTCACAGCTATAAGTAAGTATAACACAATCCTGTGACTACTTACAAGCTAGTTGATATATTAGTTTTATATTCTATTTCAGGACAAGCACGTACTCTCTCACAGGGATACCAAGATTTCTCCCAGTGGACACTACAAACTGCATGAGCCCCTTAAATTATGTAGGTTTCTTTTAAACAGACATACATAATATTTTTGTTGTCTTGGAAATAAAAATGAAAATAATTTATTCAATAAATCAAAAAAAATGTATGCTATTTCTACATATTATGTATACATAAATGAAAATTCGTTTGTATGAAGCTTATCAAGTTGACTGTCATAAGTTCCATATCTGGACCTTACATGGTTTGCGAAAAATGGTTTATATAATGTATTTAACTCGTTAATTTCACACACTTTGAGTAGGTACCAATATTGATACTCACCTTGTTAGACTTTTAGTATTTTTATATAATCTATATATATATATATATAAGTGAGTGTTTCTGTGTGTGAATTTATTGTAAATCAATATATATTCGTATGGAAATTATATAGTTTTATACTTCAAAAATATTCGACTGATTTTGATAAAAATTCCTATTTATTCTTAGATATATCTGGAAAGATTAGAGAGTAGCTTGAAACACATTCAAAAATATATCAAGCGTTATATCAAATCAACAACAGGAGGATTGCCTAAACGAATTAGTTAACAAACCAAGGTACGGCACGCCGACGCCGATTTTCCATGAAATTATGTAGGTACACTAATATTGAGATACCTACGCCTATATAATAGCGCCATATTATTTTATATTTTATCATATTTTTTCACGGTTGAAGTTGGGTTATATTAAATAGATAATAAAAATAAAAATTTTAACACACAATACTTATTTTATATCTACAAAATTTAACTTATATGTATACAAACCAATTTTTTTATAGTATTAAACCAATATTACAGACTTTTAATATAAAGACTGGTATCTGAATATTAGAATAATTCTCATGTATTTAAAAATACCTTTATATTATATACGTATATTGGATAATATATTTACGTACATAAATGTAAGACTATTTAACCAATTGTAAAGTTATCAAAAGTTAGTACAATTTCTCAAAATACACTGAAAAAAATATTGGTGGTAATAACAACAATATAATATTGTTAAGGGTCAACAATGAGTATCTTGTTGCGAGGAATATTTTCTTGTATTATAAACAATGTGTCTTGTTAAAATAATATTAAGTATTATTAATATGATAAGATTTTTTCTTAGAAAATTCATCCAGTAGGTTCCTTAAATAAAATTGGCTAAAAATTCTTATTTATAATTTAGTAATATATTATACGTATAGGGACAAATAGTGTTTGTGGTTAGGGGAGGGGATAAAGCTAAGGTTTATATTGGATACTTTATCGACATTTATAATGTGATGTATGTATGACATTAATATTTTTTAGGTGGCTATGCAAAGTTTAGAGGGCTTAACCTCCCAGCTCCCCTTATTTGCGTCTATGATTATACGTTTAAAATATTACACGTGACTTATTTTTTAACCACCCAAATTACCAACTAAGTTCAATTTCCTACCAAAAAGATTAAATGGGAAATCGAACATTTTTAGTGTCACAAAAAAAATTTTAAAACACACCATTAAAAAATCAATACATTCATTGATTTACTCAGAATATAAAATATTAAAACATATCATTAGTGCAACCAAAATAAAATACGAGTAAATAACAACAAATAATATATAGACGATAGACCATAAAGCATAGGCGCAAATAGAGGGGGCTAGAGGTCTCAGATCCCTCTATAAAGGCTATAGTCTCCCCCCCCCCCCCCCCAAAAAAAAAAAAAAATCCTATGATTCTACAACATAATACATTAGAACTTTTCCGTTTATAGTTTTTGTTGGCCTGAGTTATATCACCCCCTACCCAAATTTCAAACACTATTTGCGCATATACCATAATAGTAATAGTAGACATGCAGTTAAATATTATTAAATAAATTGTAATCCAAGTAAATCGGCCCGAGTTTTAATACAAGAATCAGTCCAACGGATAGGTACATCCACTTTTGGGTACCTATATAATTATAAAAATAAGAATTATTATTTAATTTTATGATAACCAACTACAATCTGTTTGAAAATGTATTTAATTAAATAATATGTAGAACAAAATCAATGCAATAAAATGATAGGTACTTTTCACAACACTATATTTAACTATCTAAATCACTATTTTTGAGACGTGTAAGAGGGTAAGTTTTTGGGTTGGTGGTGGATAAAATTTCTGCTGCACAAAGATCGTTTTGTTTTGTATTCCTCGATTACAACGATACAACGGCGATGAGAGATAACAATTTAGTCTTTTCACCAATATATATTAGAGTTCAACTATAAATCGATAAAAACGCTACCGATATACCTATTCTGAAGGTTTTCTATACTGAATGATATAATAGCCTTGTCATTGACAAAGTCCAGGTGATGTGTGGTATTGACATGACGAACCCATGCTTTATATAAATTGATCTAAAATAAATGTATTTGAAAAATAAAATGGAAGTACATTAAATGACATATATATCTTGATAGACTATAATACTATATCATCACATTTATCACAAAATAAACTAAAAAATAACATTAACTTTATAATTTCACCAAAAAGTATCAATACAGTTAGAAGTTTAATAATGGCCAGACAGTTGGAAAAATGAAAGTTCTAAAAAGAATTTTTAATAGCATTTTCCTTTACATAATAAAGATATCAACAAATACTAATAATTGTAATAAAATATGTAGATAAAATATAACTCGATGTGCATATTGTACTTATTTTTACCTATTGGTTAGGTTTGGCTGTTCTTGGATATTTAAGTATACATTTTAATTTTTGGTTGATTTTGGTTTATGTTAATAACATTTTTATTTATTGGTCAAAAAGCTGGACAATATATTAAAAGATTTCTCATAAGTTTTCCTACAGCAGTAAAAAATATTATAAACATAGCCACGATTTATTTTTTATAAGCGTTTATATTACATCATAATTTATAATTTGTTAGAATTATTTAAAACTACGATTATTCCTCCATTGGTTTTAAATATTTTGTTGTTATTTAAAAACGAATAAATGTTTTTTTTAAACTGTTATTAATAATTAATTATACTGTAAGCTTTTTTAGCTTAGTTTTATAATAATATGTTAGTAGTGGTTAGTGATTATAGTATATAATTTATAATTGTATATAGATGTATTTGATGCAACTTATAATTATTTTTAATGAAATATAAGATTTCTATAAAATATATAGGTATATATATATATATAGCATTATAGCCACTTATAATTGCTAAGATATTGATACTAGCATAGTGCACACATGTTTTTCATTTATCGAAATTTAACGTTAATTGATACTGCTTAGGTAGTATTCATTACATACATAAAATAGATGTTTTAAGCATAAAAACCATGGTTTCACTGAAGTGAGATAGGAACACCCTCGAGTCAGTAAAACAGTTTAACGGGTTTGCGATTTATATTCACCTGTATGTAGCATTGCGTATGTATGTATAACACACATCATAAATATGAATATTTTACATTTGTTTTCAAAGAAAATACAAGCACGTAGGACGCGTGTTAACATTGAAAAGGGAAAAAACTATTAAAATTCATCAAAACCGTATGAAAAAAAATACGTGTATATGGACCCGCTGACATTAACACGGCGTGCCATTAAGTTTAATGGCGTTAAGAATAAAAGGTTATAAGTTTTGAATAGTAAATAGAGGGCTTTTAGTTGCAAAACAAGTACGGATTCTGTGCATATTTTCCGCTGAGCAGAGGATGTATTATATTGTATGTATAGAGTAACAATGGAAATTAACTTCTAAACGTTTATCAGATGTCTCTATACATAAACAATATTTTTCATCCTGTGTATTATATATCGTACAAGCATTATAATATGTGTATATATTGCTTGTACGATATATAATACACAGGATATATATATATATATATATATACATGCTGTATACACTTACAATATAATTATGTAACATAATTTATCTTATGTTTATAAATGTAAATGCATTATATTCACTGTAATGTAGTCGAGTTTCAATAACTCGAATCTAAAAGGGGAATGAAAATAAAACCTAATATTTTTTTGTTATATATGTCAAAAATATTAAAAAATATTTCAAAGAACAAAAAAAATCGTATTATAGATACTTGACAATACTAACACAACATACAGATATATTGTCAACACTTTATTATATTATATTGTACTTGCACATGCATCTTTTTGGCATAATTATGTCCATTCCAAATGTTTTTAATTGAATACCCATTTTTGTTTGACATTTTTGCTGAGCTATAATTGTTTACCATGTAGCTATATAGGTATTATATCGTATAAATTAGTTTGACGAAAAATTTATAACTAAATTAGTAATTAGACATTACTGATTAGATAGCTACTTGACATATTTCATAATACTATTTATAAATACAGTAAACTGGTAAGTATCTATAATATCGCAAGCCAGGCATTATTATTTCGAAACAACGTCCCTTAAAAATAACCATTATTAGACAACCTTTTACTATATTACTTTAGTATTATTATCAGAAAAATAATTTATTTTATCTAATTGATACTAATTAACAGGATATTAAAAACCAATTACATCATATAAAACAACGTTCTGTAAATGATAATTTGCAATGTGTTTTTTGCTTAAGTAATTAAGATTATTATATATTTATATATAACTTTAATTAAAATCTTAAAAGCTATAAAAAAGACAAATCTACCCCGTGTGAAAAATATACGGTTATAAGTATAACACTAAAATAACCTAACATCCAAATGATGTGTGAGTTATATATTTATACATTCCTTCAATATTATGATATATGTCTCTGCGGCCATTTACCTTGGTATGCTAAGCTAACCATGAAAATAACAAATAAAAATATGATAAAAACTAAAAAGTATGTATAAGTATTATTTTAATCAATAATAGCACTAATATTTGATTGGATTTCTTGTGCTATATTTTATTACTTATTCCATGATCTCCACTATCCTTCTAGGTTGTTAAAAATCTGTGACATAAAATATACACTCTTATTAATAAAAACAACTTTTATTTTTAAACTAGGTGTCAATGATTCTGAAAATTCACATATTTAAAAATGTATATTGAAAATATTTATATTGTATGATAAATTATATATTTTGATTCGATTATACTATGACTTGATAAAACGATTTGATAATTTGATAACACACAATATAATTTGTAACATTATTTATTGACTTTTGGAAGGAAAGGGTTTGTTAGTTTTACAATTCCTTCCCAATATTTAAGCGAAGACATATAAAAGAAGAGATTACTGGCTTAGCATTTGCCACTTTTAACTACCGATAAAAAATACCAGTTCTGTCTATATACAATTTATAGTAATAGGTTTTAGATGTTAAAATTTATAATAGTTGTAATATAGAGTTATAGCCTTTTAGTTAAGCGTCAGTAAGTTGGCTTTGGTGGTAAGACTAGTATTAGGTGATGTTTTACCTAAAATTTTGAGTACCTTTATCGTTTTTAGCTCATCAAAAATCTAAAAAATTAATCTGTTCTTTCTTCATTTTTTATTACTGAATATTTTTATTAAATTTGTATAATACAACATTACAACATAAAATTTAAAGTAAAAAAACGTTATTATTGCCAAATAATATATTAATAACAGGAAATTGAATGAAATCATTTTATAACATTGTGTTGCACGTATACAATAATACATATAGGTATACATAAAAGTCACATGCATGAGAGTATTCACGGATTAGGTACACCTCACACCTGGTTAAGTTGTATACTACTTACATTTAAATCTGATAGCGGGCGTGTTGTATAGGTAATTTCGGTACATCGGTGTATAGGTGGCTTTTAGGTGGTATCCACAAAGGCGCTGTTATCGGTAAACGAATTTTAATATATCAATATTCATATGTTATGTCGACAATAACGTGTCAACACTGTCAAGTATCTGTGCGGACTACTTGCGAGTAGGTACATAAATAGCTCAATACAATTTATGTTTTATGAATGATTAATATAACTTTATCGTGTACGAACTTTAGGAAAATAAAAAAAATCACCTCGTAAAAATAAAAATACGAGGTGTGGCAAATAAATAACGAGAATTTTTAATTTTATAACATTTATTTAATATTTACAATGATTAATACACCCATGCCTTCACAGTACTCTCCTCCGAGTCTAACACACTTGGTCCAGCGTTCTTCCCATTTCTGGAAGCACTCCTGGAAGTCTCCAGAAGTTAAACTCTTCAAAACCGTTGTTACGGCACGTTGAATGTCCTCCAAATCCTCATAGCGATGTCCTTTCATTGGTTCCTTTAACTTTGGAAATAGCCAGAAGTCCAGTGAAGCCAGATCAGGGCTGTACCGTTGGTGGGGGAGCGTTGTTATGTTCCTACTGGTCAAAAACTGTTGAACTTTTAATGATGAGTGTGCAGATGCATTGTCATGGTGAAGGACCCAACCATTTTTGGCTAATTCCGGCCTCATACGAGACATTCTATGACACAATCGCTTAAGAACTTCAATATAAAATACTCCTGTCACTGTTTGACCTTGTGGAACAAATTCTTTGTGCACAACACCCCTAATATCGAAGAAACAGATCAGCATGGTTTTGATTTGACGTTGCATCGTCTTGCGCTGATTCTCGACTTGATGCAAAACGTGATGCCCATTCGTACACACGTGGTTTTGATAAGCAGTCATTACCAAACACACGCTGTAATTTACGAAAAATTTTGGCCGTTTTTTCACCAGATTTCACCAGAAACTTGGTGACGATTCGTTGCTCATTTTTCACGTCACACATTTTTGTACGTCACGACACTACACTACTAACTTTAAAAAATTGGAGAGCACAAAATATAACACCGATCACTATCAAATTTGGCAGACTTGTGTATTACCTCGTGAACTTAAGGTCAACAAATTTTCAAGGTATTAGTGTTACCACTATAGGAGATAGAAACAAATTCTCGTTATTTAATTGCCACACCTCGTACAACCAAACACGTCACTGTTTAGACTCTTATACAGTGTACAAACGCTAATTTAAAACAACATTAGTTTGCGAAGAGCCATGAAATTTGGATTTTGACTTTTTAGTCAGTTGTAAATTGTAAAAAGTACAAAACTGCATAGAAATACACATGCACGTGTTCTCTAAATCTTTTACTCTTGATTAAATAAGTACGTGCACAATACTAATTTTCTTAAATAGCAACCACCAATTCAATGTCCTCATGAATATCATTATCTACTAAAATTTTTCAAATATATTTTTATACACTTTAGACAAAAGAATAGCTTCTCCAGTTGAAAATGTTGTTTAAAAATACTGTAAATTGTGTATATTTTTAATAAAGTTTTAACAGTAAGTTAGAAAAATATCACCTGAGAAACATATATTAATGTATTCAGTGAGTTAGTTGGTGCTGTTTTTTTCTGTATTTTATTTAATTTGGAATAACTCAAATTCTCTTTTTGATATGGTTGTATTATAGGTATGCAATTCAATTTAAATCATCTTTATGACAATCATAAGCCGGTTTAACATCATCAGTTATATTTTTGCATACTTTAGTCTCTAAAATAATAAGCAACCTACTGCATAAAAAAATTAAATACCACTACTTGAGAATGTATTAAGAAAGATACTAGACAGATATCTGAATTTGATTTAACCGTTTAAGTGAAAGAAGAATCAAGTCATCGAAATAATATGGATTAAAAAATGAAAACCCTAGCTGCGTATAATGTAGCAATCATTATTATTATTTTTAAGTTTTCACTATATTTAGAACTGTAAGAACATAATATTTATTCTGAAATTTTACTGGACTAAACTCAATTTAACTTCTTAAGCTTTTTAAAACAACAGCTGAAAACCTTATCTATAATGGTGGTCGAGATCATAATTTGTCGTAATGTTATGTGACAATGTAACCATAATATTAAAATAAGTTATAAAATTAAAACCAAGAATCATTTTTTTTTATGTCTAATGTCGAGGGCATGCCCTTAACGCCGTTCCCCTGTTTACATGGCAATAAATTATGAAACGTTAAATAATTATAAACGAAAAAGTTTTTTTTTAATTTTCAAATTGTATCTTTTTTGAGTTTTGAATCAGTCTTCCTTAGGTATTAGAGTTGACATTGTAATAGATGAGTGTAATATTTGAATTCAATGATAGAAATCATTGCATACCGACTATGAAAAACAATTCTGAAAGAAGTCTGTCTAACTTTTTGATAACAGAAGTTACCAAACAATTATTACTTTAATATTGATATTAAAAAAGTTTACAATTGTTTGTATTTTCTTTCCCCCTAACTAGAAAATACCGTAGAAGTCAATGGTGAGAAAATTCCTCAGCTAGAAAAAGTAAAGAATAACATTTTTATAAACGTTTGCATTTTAAAAAGTGATTAATGTTCATCTATACTTTGTACCGTATAACTGTACTGCAACCTGTATAATGTTAAATAACAAATGTAAGCCATTAGGTGTCCGCTTTCAATTAATAATTTTATATAGACGCGCGTAGTCTGAAACCGTATATAATAATAATATATAATATTATTATATTATAACTGGGCGGCGAGGAAACGCGAGACTCGAATATACGATGCTGCCAACGCCGCTCGTCTTCCGCGTCCGGTCGCAGTGGTGCATCGTTATAGTGTATATACCTATACATAATTAGGGTGTGGTAAAAAGTCTCACTTTCCCCTGTATACCCTAATATTACGCGATTACGACGATGTTGATAATAACATTATAAATCGTATACAGAAATATATTTTTTCTTTAGTGTCAACAATTCTAAATTTCTTACAAGTCATACAATAGCTTAGTACCTAGCAAGTAAGTATATCAATTACTATACGAGCATATTCAAAAGACGTATATGTATGTATAATTATAATGAGCGTGTGCAAAATAATTTATACCGACATTAATATTATGTTGATGTTCTTAAATTAGGCATAATATTTAGTTATATGCTAATATTAATATTTATATTTGCAAGTTAACGGATTTATGAAAATTGATTTTATGGGTATGTATTAGTGTTTAAATTAATTTCGTTTCAATGATTTATATGCTTACAGTTTTGTTATTTAACTTATTTCTTACTGTTAAGGTTTATTAGAAAAATTTAATTTCAATTACCTATGTGAATTTGTTGCGACTTAGATTGTATCCTCGTATACACGATCTAAGCCCGTGTAAATTATGAACAAATAAATATCATACCTAATACCTACTTACCTTTTAAATGTCTTAATATTTGTGGTGTATATGGAATTATTATTATATTTAACAAACATAATGATGATAATAATGCGCAATTTATACCTACTAAATGTACATACCTAGCAAATAAGTAAGTTAAATCACTTAAATCGATATATTATCTATTAATCGGATATTTTATATGTTCAATAATTATACCTTGTACGTTTATGATAGGTGGTTATGAATTTCTTTTGGTTTTTAAATAATATTTATAGTAGGTAATTGTATACGTATACCTAGCAGTTAAAATGACTTAACAGGGGCCAACTGAAATGTAGCGGCAACTGCCAACTAGGCACTGGCAATGATCGCAAGAAATAATAGCCCAATCTCGAATAGGTACACGTCCGCCGATATTTGTACGGCCGCGGAAAATAAACGCCAACACCGGAAACGCTCGTGTAAGCGAAAAATAAAGTCTTGCTGCACCGCACTGCCATAACTACCCCACGACGATGGTTCGATGTCTCATACATATTGCATATACATATACAGATAGTCATCCCATGGGAGGGCGTGTGCAATAAACTTCGGTAATTTGACAACTTTGGCGGCACACTCGAAAACACGTTTTTTTTCTCATCCCTGCATGTAGGTAAGACACACACACACACACAACATGAACGTGTATTCCACGTATCACGGATGTGTCATGTACTTATGTGTATGTATGACGTATGTACCTATGTATGTATTTGTGCTATATTTGTGCCTTGTGAAGCGTGATATCGTGTACACGAATAAACGGATGAGATTATATTGAGCCATGCATGGAGTAGACGAAAATTATGCCTGTATTTCACCTTTTCTTCTTCCAGCATTGCCCATATAAACGATATTAAAATTATTTTTAATGTCCTTATGTATAGTTCAATAACCGTCGACGTTCGTCTGTTGTCTATGGGTAATATGTATTATTTTTAATTTTTCTACTACAGACCTATACGCATATTTACATTTTAAATGCGTTTTATGAAATTCATATGTACTTATAGATACTCAGTCTCAGTGGGTACTACTTACAGAATGAAAATATAATGTAATAAGAGTACCTATCTAATTCCAGTATACTAGCAAGTATAGCAATACTACTACATACCCACCACGTGTTCACCGATTAGGAGAAAACGTTAACAATTAAGTACCTAATTTAGTAACCAAATAGATTTAAAGTTTCAAAACTATTTTTGATAGATACATTCTGTTTAATACAATATTAATATTTCAATGATATTATCTACCTATTTTTTAACGATACTCTGTGTTTTAAAAGCTGTATTAATTATGGTTGGATAAAAACCACAAGAAAAAATGTATCATTAAGCCAATATTATGTTTTAATTCTCTTTGTTGTAACAATTTATTTGAAGCATATTTTACAGACATATTATTAAAAGACTTATTATTACATATCGCTTAAAAGATATTGCAATGGGTAAATCCTTGCAAGACACCTTGTATGAAGAAAAGTCATATAATTTTAATAAAAGATATTCATGATATTAAATCTTGGACATTTTCATGAAATATCTTATATGAATTGTGATTTTCTATTTAATATAAATAATAAATTAATAAATATGGCTAACTAATAACTGAAGAAGTTTAAATTTAAAATTGAAGATTAAGAAGTTGAAGTCTTAAT
Organism: Diuraphis noxia; assembly: GCF_037042655.1. Classification (NCBI taxonomy): domain Eukaryota; kingdom Metazoa; phylum Arthropoda; class Insecta; order Hemiptera; family Aphididae; genus Diuraphis; species Diuraphis noxia. The sequence goes on from NW_028301712.1 coordinate 55,435,242, forward strand.
AATATGTCAGAAAATAACACTATTGTATCATAAATTACTAGGTACGTAATCTAAAATCCTCAATTTGAATCAACTTGATAAATAATTGATACAATGGATTACATTAAGTTAAAAACTAATTTAATAGGCATAGCTCCTGATTGTATTTGTTTATTTTGAATATTACACATAATTCAGGAAAATTAATAACTACTATTATATCAAAATTTAAAACAGTGGTTAAAAAAAAATTTTTTTAATAGCTTATGAAAATATAAATTATACTGCAATTAAAATTAATAATATATATAATCTTGTGAATACAGCTGGCCCATGATCATAAATATTTATCTTACAGAATTTAATCATCTGAATCATTTGTACTTCCAGAACTTTCATCAACACTGTTATAAAAAAAATGTTCTTCCGCTTTCACGCGTTCTTTATATCTTGCAAAACGTAAATCATAATCTTCAATATTTTCTTCTGCATCAGAACTGCTATCATCTAAAACAAATATATTATTACAAAATATAATTACAATTTGACATATATGATATATTGCATTCTTATTATAACCCACATTAAAACTGTTCTTTAACATAAACAAACTATTTAATAAGTTTTATAAAATTCAATAAACATGATGAATAATAATTAATGTACTCACCATTTATATTCCATTGTTTTGATTTCAAAATCAGATTTTGACAATAATCATCTTCACTGAAATATACACAAAAAAAATATATTAATAATTATTATATTATGGTGACACGGAATTATCAAATTATCTCTGAGACAATTTATATTCTGGACTAATGTAAACGTACTAGTACAATTTATAACTATAAAAATTAAACTAGTATTTTATAACTCGCTAAATTGAATAAATTTTCATTCTATACCAACAACATACCTTGGTTCATAGACAGATTAGAAGTTGAGTCAATTTAATTAATTCTACTTCCATTAAATAAAAACATAATTATGAACTAGACTACAACAGACAATTAAAATGAGGAGGTGTACTAACATGTTGGATGAGTATATATGAACCTTCATAATTATACTCTGTTCAATTTAAGAATACTCAATTTTGCACATACCAAATAAGCTTTTATGTTGTCTCAAGACTCTCAACCTACCTAATGCTGAATTAAGCAATAATCATATGTCGATCATTTCAAGCAAAGAATGGACAGTTTGTTAGCTAGGCACTAGTAGTAGGAATAGATGCACAGTTTCAACACATTTTAGTCCGTCAGCTTGACCTTTCTTAAACTTAACAGAGTAAGAACAGATAAATAATTTAAAACAAACATTATTAATTTTCAAATGGATACAAAAAAATTGGTGAAGAAGCTCAGCGGTATGAGTGTACCTCTTTGAGTAGATTGCTGTAAGGAGTAAGGATATTTTATGAATTATTTCTATTTCTATCAATGAAATTGTGTATAACAATTATTTTTGTCAAGAGAATCACATATATTATTAAATAATAATTTTATCAGATCGTGTAATATTATTGTTAACTTATAATATACATGCACCATTGATCTGTGTAAAATAAATTATTCTAAATATTATTTTGAAAACTTCATGGTGTATACGGTATAAAAATTACAAGTAACAAAAAATGACACGAAGTTTCAAATTTCCTCCTACTGTAAAATATATTTTTTGAATTATAACAAAATAATTAAACTTGTCAAAATCTGAACTTCTAATATTTATAAATAAAATTGTTACTATTTATTTTCAATATTTTTATTTGCTGGAAAACTAACTTATCAGAACCATCTATTATTTTTTTTTTTAAATATTCTAAACTCTAAAAACAAATTTCATCAACATAAACATATCACTATTTCAAACATCTTTAAATAAATAGCTCAAAAACAGGCAAAAAGAGGCAAAATATCAAACTATATCATGTCTAGAAAATTTTAATCTTAATTATTGATGAAAATGTCAAGTACCTATGCTTATTTAATACAACATAAAGACAAAATCCATTTTGACATAACTGATATGCTTCATTTACTTTTATATTGTATTTTTTTTCCCCTAAATTATTTTGAAAATTACTCAGAAATTATTACTTTTGACCCCCGTTTTCCATAGAAACCACCTTCCTTATTGAATACTTCAACATTTTTTTAGTATAAAAAATTACTTTTTGAAAAATCAGCACATCGTACTTATAAATCTAATAAATTCATAATTTTGCTCTGAATCTAAAATTGAGCCAATTATTTGTTTGAATATATTTAAATAACAGTTGTTTAATTACTTTTAGAATATCTAAATGCTATTTTTATAATATAAATTCAGGTAGTAAAATGTTTAACTGCTAATGTTCTTTACTGTCTAATATATTAATTCTAACTATTATGTATTTTATACATAAAATTACTCATTATCCATTTCATCCTCGTCAGGATAATCATTTCTCCAATTCCCTTCATCATTGGAATCATCATCATCTTCACAATGTGAGGAATCATTATCAGAGCTTTCATTATTTTTACAAATATTATAAAAATTTTCTGAATCTAATCCATGTACACTGAAAATAAAATATACAATTTTAAATTATCCTAAAGGGGGTAAAATGAAGAATGACAAGCAATTTATAATGATACCTATCAATATCTTGTATATCAATTGATTTATCATCATTATTGAATGCATAATACAAGTCATATACATAGTCAACTGAAATTCCTTCATCTATTAAGGGCTTGCCATTATCATCTACTTGCTTAACAAAATCAACGACTTTAATTTCAGCATTTTTTCCATCCATATCTTCAATTGGTACTGTGTCTTGTTTAACAGCTCTGAGAGTATTAACTAGCTAAACAAATTTATTTAAAATACTTAATATTATTGATCATGAAATAATTAATAATTATTGTCAACGTGCTTTCAAAAGTAGATACCAACCTTTAAAATATAGAGATAAGCCATATAGCTGTTTATTTAGAAACATAATTAGTAGTAAAGCAAAATTAGTAGATTGCATGGTATTATTTATATTCGAAAACCGGCTATTATAGTGCATATAGCAAAACAGCACCAGTCTTATGTTTACCCATCTTGAATGCAATCGAAGAATTGAACACAGCGAATGCAATTATATTTATTTAGGTATTTTTATTTATAATTGTTTTTACTGAATAAATTGCCAACTTTATAACTTAAGAAGTAATAAATAATAATTATAATTTACAACAAACCTTCAAACGTTCTGCTTTTGAATGTTCAACCACATCATTACAATTTTTGTTTTTGTTCATCTTTGTTAACGCTTTTACAGATCTTTCTTCTCGAACTTCTTTCAATATTTGAGATAAGTTTTCATACTAAAAATAAATTTGAATTGAATATAATTATAGAAAAAATATTAAGCTGCTAAATTAATATTATTAGATAGGTTTGAATCTTATAACTATCTGACAATTATAGTAGATCATAAAAAACTCACTTCATCTTTTAAAGTGGCAGCAAATTGAAACACACAATCTCTATTCAACTCAGTACCAATAGTTTTCAGTTTCTTATGTGATACTACAATTGAATCAAACGGATCTTCGTTGTGACGCCTTTTAACCCGAACAAACGCCATACCTATTGCTTCTTACAAACTTACAGTAATATTGTTCTGTGATTAGTGCGATTGTAACCAAACTAATTGCGTGGTCTGCACGACTTGAAGTATAAACAATAATCAATGTTCAAAATAAATATCTGAAATCTCAGTGATGAATGATTGAATTATTAGAATATAAATTATAACCACAAAAGCTATTAAGCATTTAAAATTTAAAAGTTAAAGTTTTCAAGACATTAGACAACATGAACCTACAAGCACAGACAAAACCACGGTAAAAATAAATTGGTGTGATATCAGGGATACTGAATACTGATATTGTATTGTATTAACAAGTAACAACCAACCGTGGGCTTGAACACTTCAGGGGCCAGAGGGGGGAGCGTGAAATACGTTATCATTTTAATAATAATAACAACATATTTTATTCAAATATCAAATCGCGGACTAATAATCATTTCAAACTGACGAGAATACTTGCGATTATTAGATAATATAAATATATATAAATATTCTGAATATTCAGTTTCAATATTCTCTTTGAGAGACAAAGAGACTTGAAGTTTTAAATTTAAACTTTTTATACATAATTATTCAAAAGTCTAAATTTATTAAAATCGTTAACATTTTGATTAATAATAAATAAATTGATAATTTACACTTCGACAATGAATAATAAGAATATTATTGAGCTTAAATATTTTTTTGAACTAGTTTTGAAGTAATTTTAGTTTCCAATTTAATGTTTTATAAAGTTATGTCATAGTTCAGTAAATATAAATACATAATGGAACTCTCCTTGAATTTTGAACAACTTCAACTAAAATCTGAGTATTTACACACTAATTCAAAACATACACACTTTCATAAGGATAGTAAAAATGAATTGTTTGTTTCATGGGACGATTGTGTCGCGGTTTTATACCCATTAGATAGTTTATCTGAAGCTAGTATTTGGAATCTAATTGAACCAGTGGTAAGTTGTTAATTATTATAAAATACATTTTGTCTCATTAAAATGTTAAGAACCTAAAATAGGTTTTATATTTATATACCTAGGCAATAAGAACCTAGTTGTCATAAAGTGTAATATTAAACTATTAAAGGGATTTTGATTGATTTATAATCAAAATAGTCAGGGATTAAATTGTGGGGATGCAGAGATACTGAGTCCCTCTACTTCTATTGTCTGTTATAAAGTGTCCCCTTTAGAAAATTATTTGTAAGGTACGCCAGAACACTCCAATTATAATCAAACATCTCTAACATAATTTTATTCATTTTTATGTATGTTACATTTTTATTTTTATTTAAATTCATGTTATTTTGTATTAGAAAAAACATTTACTAAAGAAAATATAATTTGTGTTCATTTTTAAGTTGTTATATTTTAAAATAGCTCTTTATTAAATAATGTAAAATTAAATTTCGTAATTCATATGCATATATAGAGTGATTCACCAAGCAGGATCACCGTTCTTTTTTTCTTTAATAATGAAGTTATTCAAAATCTGATTTTCGGAATCTTTAAATTTACTCAAAAACCATATTTTAAAATTCTTGAGATTTGTGTACCTCTTAAGGAGTGTTCTGTGGTGATAAAAAATTTTATTTTTCATACAAAACCCCCCTTTTTTACTATAAATTATTTTGCGGACAATTCTTTTGAGAAGTTTAATGTATCAAAATCAAAATTCAAATGAGTAGTTTCTAAGTTATTAAAATGTTTGTACTAAGAATAATAGTCCTTAAAAATCATTTCAAAAGTATAAAATACATGTACTCTTGAAACTAGAATTTATAATATTTAGGTTGTTTTGCAAATTATTTATGTTGATAGATTAATATTAATGACTAATATTTTCAAATCTACCATAGACCACATATAAACCTAAATCATAGACTTTTTATCCTTAGAATACAAAGTTAAATAACTCAAAAACTACTCATTGAATTTTGATTTCAATACATCGAAATTCTCAAATAAATTATCTGCTAAATAATTTAAAGTATTAAAGGTAGAGGTTTATTTTAAGAACTAAAGTTTGTATCGCCACAAGACACTCTTAAAGTAGTACAAAAATCTCAAGAATTTGAAAATTCAATCTTTGAGTAAATTCAAAGATTCCAAAACTCAGATTTTGAATAACTTCATTATTAAAGAAAAAAAGTGGTAGACATGCTTGATGAATCACTCTGTATATAAGTTAAATGTAAATGTGTCATTTTTTAAGCATGCTGGCCCCACCATATGTAGACTTTCAAGCTCAATATTCTATATTTTTATGATATGACTATTTTTTTGTCTGGGTGATTTCTTTAGTTTTCATTAAAGATAACCACTACTAACAACTTAATGTTATGAAAAAAAATATTCTCTTTCTCTCTGTTTATACATTTCATCTTATTCTCTATTCATTAGATATTCTACATAAAATGATATATGGAACATTGGAATAATTAAAATATATTGAGATATTAGTTCCCCCTGGAATTTTTTCACACTTTTATACATGTATACCTATATTTGATATTGACATAATTATATTATTTGTAATAAAAACCAAACATAACTGTGATGTGTAAAAATGATCATTACATGGTCTGATATTTCAATAAAAAAAATAAAAATAATATAACATATATTTTGATTTTTACTAGATTGTGCCAATAAGTAATCCAATAATATCAATACTAACTTTTAACTCAGAAATGTATTGTATTGATAAAATCGGATCTATATATTATCTAAAACAAGCGCAACGGTAATATATTTAGTATTCACTGTAAATTCTTTAACATTAATTTATTTTATTTTAATGTTTTAGAGATTCTCCAGACTTATTTGATTGTTCCTTGTCTGCTCAAGTTACTCAACAGCCAATGTCCTGTAATTATGAGTGGAAACCCTGCTATTCTCAAAAATGTCCATGTGAAATATTTGGAGCGACTTGTTATTCAGATGGAATTGCTGTAATCATAGCACTTGAAGAATGGATAATAATACAGATGTTAAAAATTACTATAAATGATAATAATGAACCAATTATATTGAATACCTGTAACAAACAAATTAGATCACAGAAATTGGTAATAAAATAGAAAAAATATTTAAATACAATAATAATAATTTCATGTACAATTAGTTTCCATTTGTAGTTACTTCTTTTATATCTTGTACTTGGAGGAATTGGTTCAGTAGCCAACGGGCTATAGAACTCTTCGGATCAAATGTAATTGACAGTCCTGATATCTTTATAATAGCAACAGAAGAGTCAAAAGTATACTGTACAACATCAAATGTGACCAGTAAAAATGTATCATTGTTTTTAAATAGTCCACAAAAAATTGTGCATATTCAATTTTGTGATTTTGGTAATAATTTTGATATTGCCTTTATTTATCTTTTATATTATTACATAATTTTGTTAATTTATAGAACCTAAAAAATTGCTGTTAGTGTCATCTAATGGAATACTTATAATCATACACTGTGTAGAAAATATTCATCCATCATTCATTTACCTGGCTGTTACAAAAACGATTGCTACATTTATTATTGGCCATACTGTGATCTTAAGTGATAGTGTCAATTTATTTCAAATTACAATGGATAAACAATTTTCTAAAATAGCCAAACAAGTTGTAACTAAGTTGAAAGGTACCTATTTTAATTTTAAAAAGCTGTATTTGTAATATATTTTTAATGTTCATATTTTTATATTTTAGGAGTTATATCATTATGCAAATTTCACTCCAATTTAATTATTGCAATGACTCGATTAAATAAAGTGTATAAACTATCTTCTAAACTGGAAGCTATCACCCAGGAAGAAGAACTAAAGTTTAAATTTAATGAAAAATCAATTTTAGAAAATATCAAAACTCTTTGTAAAAATATAGAGTCCTTAGAAGAGCAACATGAAAATATGAATAAATACATAAATGCAGTGTCTATTGTTGCTCGCAAAGATCTTGTTGCTCAATTTTGTTCATTAAACATTTTAATCTATTCAGGTTGTATTGTTAATTCAATTTTATACGAGGTTTCAACAAATTATAAAAAATGTTTAAATGTAGGTTCTAAAGCTGTGAAGTTAGGAGGTTGCCAAGATGAATATATTTTTGCAATCAAACTTTCCATAGACTGTGAATGGTTATCATTTCCGTCTTCAATTTGGCAACTTTTGGTTCGTATTACCGACAATAACAATTTGTCTTCAAATTGTGGCCTACATTCTTTTGACGTTGATGCATTTAACAAAAATCATCCATTAATGGTGAAACACCGGTTATTAGCTATAATTGCTGAAAATTGTACATCTGGTCTAGTACACTGTGAATTGGTGTGTCAAGTACAAAATGATTTAATTAATCAGTGTTTGATTATTCCGTTGAATCCAATCAAATTGAATTCGTTATATTTTGTCAAAGCTGAAAAACGAGAAAAAATATTGGTGATAAATCCTTTAGAAGATAGACATAAGAGTGTTTTTAAATTTCCAGAAAACATATCTTTAGTAGATTACTTAACTGTTATTACAAACAGAAATAAACATAGAATATCAAAATCATTTTATAAAAATATTATTGGTAAGTGGTTTAATAAATAAGTCAAATAAATTAGTGGTTTCCTTTGCGTTAAAATATATTTATCCCTATGCTCTAAACCTTATGATTTTTGATTTTAGTGTGACATGTTAAATATAGTATTAATAATTATACAATTTGAGTCAACTATTTTATTTCAAAACTTAAATATTGAGAGAAGTTTTATGTGCTCATTATCAATACTTATTATTAAAATAAAGATTTTTAGATTATAAAAAAAAAAATTAATTTTGATGTTAATTATCTCTAACAAACGCATAGACATATTATTAATATTAATAGATCTATGAATAACACATACAAATAATCTGCTTATAATTACTTAAAAATAAGTGAATCTATACATTCATCGTTACTGTCTGAATTTAAAATAATGATATTAATGAAACTTTAAAAAAAAAAATGTAAATATTGTTTAGTTATCATAGTTAAAATAAAGTATATATTAGCATAAATATAGTCATTTTACACATGATTAAGATTATTTTATGTCGAGCCATGCCCACTGGAATTTTATCTATTTTATATTTATTAAAAATATTAACATAATTTATGTTCACATTCTATTTGAAAAAGTAACTATACTCTGACCAGAGATAATGCGCCGCATGCCAACTAAATTTTGGTTTTTCTACGCATCCTTATGTGACACTCAACCATAGTGGAACCTGTTTCGAAAACAGGGTGACATGAAAGGATGTGTAGACTCACTGGACAGAATATAGTGATGTTCACGCATCATTCATTAAAAATAAACATTTTTATTTTTGTGAAGTTTCCCTGGCATGTATTATAATATAAGCTTAGGTATTTAAAATTACAATTTTTTGACATTTATGTATATCAGATAATAATATGGTAATTAAGTCAGAACTATAGATTTTAAAAGTACAGTACAATAACAATTTAAAAAATATGAACATAAGCACATAAACAACGTTCTTTCCAAATACTGTTTTATTGTAAAATGTAAATTGTCAAGCTTTAAATAATTTTGAATAATAATTTTTTACTCTAGATAATATACCAAAAACATTATATTTGAATTATTTTGGTAAAATAATCTCAATGGTTTTGGATGACAAAATTACAAAAACAATAATCCTGGAGTGTCTAGATCAAGATGCTTTGATTGCAGTTCGTAATGGAATTTTTAGTGAACTTTCAAATGACCAACCAGCAATTATAAAATTGTCAGTTCTTGCTGACATACAAGTAAATATTTCTGTTTATTATTTATAAGAATCAATATAATAGTTTATTCATCTTATTTTTAGAAACAACTTTGTTTACTCGAAGAATTATCAATTAAAGATCGTCAGAACAAACATATTGTAAAAGAAATTAAAACTAATATTCAAAATCAAATTAGTGTTCATCTACCTGTGTAATTAGGATTTTATTTAGTTAAATATTAAAAATGCAATTTTACTTTTCAATAAGCTTACAAAAATAAATATTCTGTTAAATTATTACTTCTTTGTTACAAATACACAATATTTAAGTTTTACTATTTTATTTGTAGAATATTAAATATTTATCATGTCTTTCTTATAGTAAGTAAATATGGATTTTATTCATTGAACCAGCCTTTTTAAAATAATGATTGTTTTGTCTGCATGTCTGAGTACCTGATAGTTTTGCTATAAAAAATATAAATACTAAAAAGCAACAAAATAATTTAAATTCTTGTGATTAAATATTATTGATATTAATTAAATGATTAAATTCGGAAAATTCAAAACATCATTAGTACATTAAAAATAAAAATCAGTTATAGCCTATAGGTATATAAAAATAAATGAAAATATACTCTTATTTGTTTTATAATTTATTGTATTTATTCAAAATTAACTTAGTTAATAATAGTTTATAAGCTCTAAGTATATAAAAGAAATAATAATCATAATTTGTTTTTACTTGTAGTAAATTTTTAATTAAATATTAAAGTTGGGATTTATAAGTGTTGAATCTGAAACAAGTGCAAATTAAGCTGGTAAACCAGCATTAATTTGTCCTTCAATGCCACACTCATCACTTCCTCTCAATATTTTGAAAAAGCCATCGCTGCCCCAATCACTGTTCCAAGAATTAGCTACCAACCAGTATGGTATTTTACCATCCTGAACACCCCACCCAAGGATTCTAATTGCATGGCCCCCAAGAGCTTTACCAGCAACATGTTTATATACTCCTACAAATGAAAGAAAAAGTAGCAATTAGTTAAAACTTAAATTATTGATGATTAAAAATAAATACTAACCTGTTCTGTAACTAATAAAATCTTCATATACAGTAAATGCCCCTTCAACTGGACCATTAGTATAAATTTCTTGTCGGATTTGGTCAACATCATTTCTAAGCGAGTATGCCGATTTACCTGATATCCAAAAGATATTGTAATTGTCAATTAACAAAAATATACTTTAAACAAATATTAGCATTTTTTATTAGATTGGATTTGGATTACTTACCACGGTGCAAATCTTGTGCATATGGTATCTTGTATCCATCTTCACATTTTTTAACACAAGTAGGAGTTTTACCTCCTTCTTTACATGGTCCTCGAGTACCATTCACATGATGTTCACATGGAGCAATTTCGTATGGAATACATCCCTAAACAAAAAATGAATAATATATTAAATAAATTTTTGAAATTGAATGATTTTATACCAAGTTATAACCATAAATATTGAAAAATATCCATTTAACTTAATAACAATTAAATCAATTTATTGTGATTTTAAATCAAATATAAATTAATTAATTAATAATAAATAAATATTACGGAACATTATAAATATTCAAACTAAATTTTGGAGGCGCTTTTTGTGTACAATTTTTGATGCAAAGCTCTTATTCCTATTAGACGGGCTCGTTGTCCATGACACAGTATTGATTGTATGGTATGTTTACTATATTCATTGAGCAAGAACTTATATACATATGATATAAAAATTGATGATGTAAGATGTAATTGATATATTGAAAAACCTAACTCCCGTAGACAGAAGGATGGTGTTGTAATTTTTAAATGGGTATGTTAATAAGAAAATTTCTTATATATAAATTGTGTGAGCTAAAATGATTTTTTATAGGTATTATTATTTATTTTATTGTTTCAAATTGTTATTATTATTATTATGTATTTTAATACCTTTAATAGTATTTATTTTTATAATTGTATATTGAATTACATAAATTCTTTATTAAATTAATAATTTAATAATAATAGTAGTCATAAATACAAGACTCTTTGATTCAGAACTTTTTAAGGGGATTTTTAAAGGTCCCCTCCTGCATACAAAGTCTGCACACGCCTATCAAGTTGAATGTTTTCTGACAGCAAATGGGTAATTTTAATTTTAAATAAAGTAACCAACTATTGAACTACAATGATAACTGTAGGTCTGTAGGCAAGATTCATTTAGTTATTACTAAGACGGATGACTTGTCGCTCTAAAAAAGATCTAAACATGTAAACAATTATGCGCATAAAATTTTTTTAGTGAATTTATTTAAAATTATGAATAAAATAAATAGCATGTAAAACAAGTCAAAACAATCATATATTTTGTAACATTGCCAAATAAACATAATATATTTATTTTTTTAATTTAATATTTCTTCTTCTGGCACAAAAAAAAATAATAGTCATAGTTTAGTTAAAAATAATTTTGCTCAGCAAGCGCTTCAAGGAAAAATGTATGTTCGGCTCCCGCGGACAGTCAAAAATCATATAATACAACAAAAATTTAAAGTAAATAATTCTTTATCCAAACACGAATAAAAATGTTAGTGTAGAAAAATCAAAAAAATTATTTAAGTTAAATAATATGTCTTTAAAAGTTTAAAAGTGCAAAATAAAATTTCAAAACTAGCTATGTAAAAGCTTGAAACTTATTTGTTTCATACTCTGCTATTTTTATCACTGTGCAAAACAAATATGCAAATGCTACAAGCTCTCTGCCCTAGTTATCACTCATCAGTTAATTCTATCAAATCTCACTAAAGAGCAGGCTGGTATAATAAGAGTCTTGCTTGCTTGCACTAGTTGCACGTTGCACCTATTAACTTTAGAATGTTCAAGCCTTGTTTGTTTTTTCTCTTTAGCCCACGTGTAACATAAACAAAATACATGTATACAAAATCATTTTTTTTTTTATTATTATCTTTGAGCAAAATTACCTATTACAAAAATTATAGAATACAATATTTTTGGGGGTAAGACATATCGATTAGTCTAAATATTGTCTCAAAACAATTTATGAAACGTTTAAGTTTGCATTTATTTTTATTTTTAAAGTTTCATAAAAAGTCAAATATGTAATAATAGTATTACATTGATTATTAATACTAATATTTAAAATAAATGGTAATAGTAAAATTTAAAAGCGATGTGTCATACCCTGATAAATATAATTCTCTATAATTTTTGTAATTGGAGATTAGGTCACCTACTCAAAAGTTACAAAACTGATTTTACGTGTTTGATCTACCGTACGGATTCGTAACAGAAAACAAATATTATTGCGCTCATATCCTCTTAAGGCAGGGGTCAACAACTTTTTTGACGGAAGAACCAAAAACAATATACAAAATTTTTCTAATTTTAAAGAGCCATTTAAAATTTTCGTAATTTTTCAAATATAATTTTATTTTTAAACTTTAAAATAGCTATAACAATACAATTTTACAGATTTTAATTAATGGATTACATCAAGAGAGATACATAAAGGTTTAAATCAATGGGAGCATTAGATTTGCTCGTCTTTTGAAAGTTTAGTTAAGTCTCGCTCATAAGTTGTTGTTTTAAGTATCAAGTTGTTATTAAGTAGGTATTATTTCATATTTTCAAAAGCAACAAAAATAATATAAATTTTTTATATTATAAAATATTGTTTTTAAACATAAAATATAATTTTTACGTGTGGAACTGGAGAGCCGCAACTTAAGATCGAAAGAGCCAAAGGTAGTTGAGCCCTGTATTAAGGGGATGTAACATTGACAATAGTATTCTCCGTTTAACTAGTCGATATTTACATGGCAAATTTACTCTTACAGTCCACAGATCACGTGTGCTTTGATAGTATAAAAATTAAAGAGAATCTACCATTTTGAAACATGACAATATATGTATAAGAACATTATCTATGTTTTATGTGGGTTTTTGCGATAGGTAGTACAGTTTTTTTAACAAGTTTTGCGTACCTATATATCAAAATACATAAATTAAATATGCTTATTACTCACTTAAACACTAAACCAGGGGTTTTCAACCTGTGCGTCGCGGCTCCCAGGGGCGTCGCCGGTTATTATTATCAAGGGAGCCGCGTTCGCAATAGAAACTAAAAATAAAATTTCGGCGCACCAATACATATTACATGTTGCATGTGTGAGATAACCGTCGAAATTATTATTAATGTATTAATTTTTTAATTGTATGTAAAAAAATGTTTCCTATTATTAATACCTAATTACATGTTTATCATCAAATAAAGTTAGATTAAAATTATTATAAGTAATGTAAATTTGTTTATTTTAAATGTTCGTATGGGAGCCGTATATTTTATTTCAAAATCAAAAGGAGCCGTGGACCCAAAAAGGTTGACAACCACTGCACTAAATTATTATAAAAAAAAACCACTTACAAAACACAGGTAATATGTTCTTAGTTTCTTACCATCAAGTTTCATAAGAGGACAAGAGGTCGATTAACTCAAATTTTTAATCTAATGAAGATTTACGTGATCTGCTAAGCGTAAATTTGGTATAAGATAACAAATTACGTCTTCTTTATACCGTATACTATAAGGCTTATAGGACTATATGTACTAACACCGTGTCTTGCATAAATCCGGTAAGTGCAATAGTGCAACGATAAACATAACAGCTTGTATTTCACCACATCAGACGCTTCGTAATTATAAATGCAACTATTAAGTGGAGACTCAGCCCCCCAAAAAATGTGTAAAACCATTTCTCTAAATAAAAGATTCAATAGTTTCTTAAAATATTGCAGGGGCCAGATCATATATACTGTGGTATTTTCGCCACAGTAAGGGACTTGCAGATGACATGTTCGATATGGGAGTGGTACCTAATATAAATAAAGTTAGGAGGACCCCCAAATCTTTCATTACGGACATTCTTGTAAAAAGTTATTTAAAGATTAATCAAAAAGTATGTGCGGTAGGCTAACGTCTTATAGAAGCATTAACTAGCATTTCCATGATTAACTGTTGAGTTCGTTTTAAGTCATTGATAATCGTCTTCTGAATCGATTTTTAAAAATAATTAGACTGCAGGTCATACGCGCATGTACCTATACGAAACAATGCAGCGGGTCGTGGTCTTTGTAGAAGAAAGAACGAATATACTTATATCATAATATTATACAGAATTAAAATTAATATTATTATATTAATACTTTATAGTATAAAACGTGTGTAATGGTATATTTTCATTGACCAGAAGCGGTTTTTGATAAGGTCGAATCCATTATTTTATTAGGTAGATATATATATATATATATATATATATATATATATATATATATAAATACTAAATAACTAAATATATTTACTTCCAAGCTACCTACCTTGTCCTCTTCTAAATATAGTAAATTATTCCCTACTTAATATTACCCATATATTTAAAAATCTGCATAAATAAAATATGTAGGTATATATAAATTATTTAACTACTATTAGGTAGGAACATATAAAAAATAATGAAAAATCGATAAAATTTGTTATAATTAATACTAATTTAAAGTCAAAGAATTGAAAGAATTAATAATATTACCATTTTAGATCCATATGGACCTCCGCTAACAATGCCTTTATTTTTCCAATAATTCCATGCTGCTCCTGGGAAACCTCCATTGCATCCGAAACCACACGTCCAGCAACAGGAAACTAAATTCTCAGCCGAAAAATGGAAATGTTTAGTGCCTTTAGAATGAATGCAGACACGGTCTGACATAGCTTCTACAGCTCCAAAAGCCTATAAATATTGATGAAAAAGTTAAAAAATAATTTCAACAAATAAAAGATTGAAAATTGATTTACCCAACAAGACCCGCATGATCCTTGGTCCCTGACTTCTCTGATAGTTGGGCAATTCGGCCAATGTTCCCTAGCATCGAAATTTTCCGGCAGATCGGTCGGTGCGTCGGTGTAAGACAACAGTTGTTCCAATTTCGGGTAATGCGCGTTGCTCTCGTGCACACCCATCAATCTTTTAAAATAAGAAGTCGGTGTGTCCTTGTGAAAATTGCGGCCGGCCTGAAATATAAAACAACAATATTATACGCAAACCATTATGACAACGGTTACATTATACACGTACGGTCCAATAAGATTGTATCGAATTGATGTGATCGATGAACTCATCCGACAACGGATCCAGATCGACGCGGATCGCACCGTCATCACTACGTCCAAAACTGAATATTAATAAGCCCACGAGCACGAATATTATTGATTTGATCATTTTGTAAGTTTAGTCTTAACAGTCGTATGTCCGTTACTGTACTGCAGCAGTTATACTGTAGGTAGGTATGCGGCGCGACCTATAGCGACGAGTTGTGACCGAGGAGTGAGGACTAAAGTACCTACCATAGCAATGGATGATTAATGTTCTGCGAACATAAACGTAACAAATATTATGTGTATACGCTTTAGAGGACTTTGGTTTACGATAAAACGTAAACGTACGTGAGTTAACGGTTCAACGAAAGACTAAAGAGGGAAACGTGTTTTCATATGTTATAGATAAAAAGATTGTATTCATACAATGTATATGTACCTATGTGATATGATATATAGGTACATATAATATATTTAATGCCCTAATGTTACGATCAGAGTTTTTCATTCAGATCAATGATAAGTATATAGCCATATAGGCACAGAACATAATTGTTGTAACCGTCGCACACGATAACCTTTGGACACTGTACGTATATATGTAATAATCGACCTTAATCTGTTTATCGCACCGACAGATCATAGAGTATGTCCTGTAACTCTAGTGCACCATCGTCGTTGTTCTTCACGGTTTCCACATGTTTCGGATGTTTTTTGATTTCTAAAGCAATTTTTATAACAATATAATATAATGTACCAATTTTCGGCGGTGTGAGGGGAAAGAGATATATAACATAATTATTGTTATTATTATTATTATTATTATATAATTTGTCCAATAAACGTAATATTTGACGAATTTTCTGTACATCGCATAACATATAGGTGGTTCTGTTCGAAATAGTGAAGCACGTCATCGTCATTCATATTATATTTACTCCAAAGGAAAATATATAAGACATATTTTCTCCTCCGTTCCATTCTGCGGATACCTACGCATTAAATCAGGAGCCTAAGACCAACATATCCTGTCATTGTTTATCAATATTTGTGAACCGGAAAATTTAACGAAATCGAACACAATGTATATAGCTGCTCGAGCTAAGCACTTAGGCAATTAAGTGATAAAAGTATTACCTATAGCTATACTTTTAAAGTTTGAATTTTAAAGATATGATTGCTTTTTCATGACTGCTTAATTGTTGAACTATTTACTACCTATTCAGGTTTAGTGTGTGTACATTTTCTGATTTCTCCTCTACATATAACGTGGCTTTGTGTACTTAAAGTTTTATTCTAATATTTATGTAATAGGTACATCAATTATCAACTAATTTCTATGCATAATGCCTACCTGTATATTCATCCATGGCGTGTAAATATGTAGATTGTAGATCGAACACGATAAACAATAAATATTATATTATTACTATGAAGATAAAATAACACAGCAATACACATGTTCTATCTATTTAATAACGCGTACCCTGTACAAAGAAATTATGCGTTATATATATTTTATATAATTAATGTGTTTTAGTTTATGTTGATGTATATAATAATAGTCGTATTAACGTCCGTCTGCAGTGATGTTCCATATACAGAGGGGAAGGGTCATAATAATTTCTATCTACGCATTACTTTTTTTCGTTATTATTGTTTTGATACTATAAAAATGTTATAATATTATTATGATATCATAATATACTGATGTTATTTATTTTATAATTTAAAAACATTACATTTTATCTCAATCTATTAAACTTGGCGATTGTAACATTATGTATATGTATGATGGTTGTATATAGCTGGCTATTATTTTAACAAACTCATAAAATGTGGACGAGGGCTGTGTCAAATATTGAAATTTAAAAATGATAATAACTCGTTTAGTGATTGGTATATCGTAAGAAATTTAAGTAGGTATAAACTCAAACAATGCGCTCTTACCTTGATTACTCTACGATTGATAATAATATCTAATTCATTTTAAAATTAAACCTTACAGCATGAAATCTGTTCTAATTGTTCTAACGTACACAAATTGAGTGTGTTGTATACGATTAAGACAATACCATGTCAATGGATATGATGGGTGTAATATCCTAACAAGAAATATACCTATATCTGCATTCTATCGCCTCGAAACAAGAATATTACACATTAGCCGAAAATCATAATAAGAAAGAAATAGTTAATATTTCAAGAAATTATTATATTAACAATATCTCGTCACATTGCAGGTATATGAGATTATACAAATGTTGAAATAACACTGTCTTACCAAAGAAGGAGGCATTGCTTTGATTTTAAATTATTCCTATTGAATGTTACTAATTTACTATGTTAGTTCGGAGGTACTTATAGGTACACATAATACAATATATAGGGTCTATTCTATAGACTATATACGTATATAGTAACGTTATATACATAGTATAGACGTATAGTCAGTATCAGTGGCGCCGAAGTCCTAAAAATCTAGTAGGGCGAAAAATATTTCAAGAGGCCCAACATCTTAATAT
This sequence comes from Diuraphis noxia, assembly GCF_037042655.1. Classification (NCBI taxonomy): domain Eukaryota; kingdom Metazoa; phylum Arthropoda; class Insecta; order Hemiptera; family Aphididae; genus Diuraphis; species Diuraphis noxia. Next base: position 55,453,352 of record NW_028301712.1, read on the forward strand.
CGGGAAAAATGGCATACCGTGGAGAGGAAAATGGTCAATATGAAGCGGCCCTATCTCTTAAATTTTCAAAATATGTCGGGCTTTGGCCCGACCTTTATATAGGGTTCGGCGCCACTGGATATAAATACAAATAAAATAATATTTTTTGAAAAATCACATGTGTGTTGGTAAAAATTTATACGACATTAATTTTACAAAGTTTATAGATGACAGAATGAATAAAAAAAATTGCAGGAATAATCAATCGATTTGATTTTGTAAAATTAATTTCATTTATAATAAATAATAATTTACAAGTGAAATAATATTATTTCTAATTGTCGTCGACCGTCGTGAGCGGCACAATACCTAAACCGGTTTTCTAAATTGATATTTTATCGTAATATTGTTTTATTGATTTTAACATAGGTAATCGTGTTCCTAGTTAAATTTTCATTTTTTCAATACTTATGATTAGTTTCAAAATCTATTAAAAATAAATATTTTTAATTTTGTTTTCATTTATTTACATTATGTTTAATATTTTTCTTTTAGATTTTAATGATTACCATAAAATAAATAATTTTTTTTTTACATTTAAATAATTAACACATGTTATATGAACCGTTAATGCTTTTTACTTTTGTACTTGGGTTATATTTTAATTTCTGCGTACAAGCAATATTTTTCAAGTTATGATATGTGCTTTTTGTATAGTGATTATTGTTTTTAAATAATAAACACCTGTCAAAAATAATAAAAACAACAGTTAAATATTATAATAGATATAACTATATAACTAGCTTCACAATTTTTAAAAACATATAGATATAATAAATAAAATATAGTATAATGTTTAACATAATAATTTGTTATCATTACATATTTATGTATTTATTATTTTATGTACATGTTGTTTATAAAATAATATTACGTTCAGAAGATTGCCGTTTATATATTCTAGGATGTATAAGTGCATTGATTATATGGAATGTATCGTGTAAATTTTATAAGTGTTGTAAGATTCTTAATTTTTGATTTGGTTTCTGTGAGAAGGTAGTTAGTTTATTGTGTTCAGATATTTTTGAAGACCATTTACATGTTTTGTATATATTGACAACAAATAGCAATTTCATAATGTACTCAAAATTTTTAGCACATTCTAGTGGTACAATATTTTTTGGCAATTTCCATTTATTATATAAACCACGTATCATTATGACAAAGGCCAGTTTAGCGGGCCAACTAGACCGACCCAAATATCCTAGATCCTTATACCCTTTGTTACGTATTAAATAATGTTTATATATATATATATATATGGTGGGGGATTGTCCTACCATACGCGACGTATATGTCTCGCACGACTTATAGTATTTTAGTTTACGTATGTTGTTTCTACAATAAACACATCATAATCATTCATACCTATATAATGTAGTTATACTGATTAACATTTAATTGCTGCATTTATATTAATGCAACGATCCAACACCCTTCTATCATGTCTAATGATTTGTTGTATTCTAAAGAATACCTGGTAAAATAATATTATTTCTTCTCATAAACTTATAAGCAGCTGGAGATTTATAGAATATAGAAATATCTAAATTTTTTTCATTTTGTAACCAAGGTCTTCGTTTTTTATGGAGCAATTGCATTTTAACTAAAGATTTTGAGTTTTTCGATACAAATTTTTTTTTTTGATAAATAATTTATGGTTCAGTTTGTCATTTTTATGTTTGTTATTTAATTGTTGCTCTCTTCCTAGATAATAGTTTTTCCTGTTTTTCATATTTTTCTAACAATTGATCGTACGGAATAATCCTATTTTCAGTTTTAGCCTTTTTATGGGGACTCGGAAGCTGTACAAGTTGAGACACGTATAATTTAGTTGCTGGTGATACTACAGAATACGCAGGACTACTAAAATCATGTTCATAAACATCAAGTCTACTTTCATCGTTTAGATCTCTAGTGTATGTTTTTTTCGGTGTTAATAATTTGAGTTCTTTGGTTCTTAATCTTGAATTAACCTACTACCGAATGAGCTCTTTGTAGTATTAAATTAACGTAAGTCTGCTACTGCATAAAAACAAAATTACCAATGGGGATTTAATTAAAGTTACATTAATCTTATTGCTTTTAGATATTGAACTTAGTGATGATTCATCACAGCATATTCTACGCTGCGTACACTGTGACAAATGACAATATAAAATTATTATTATATCAGTAATATTTATTTATTTACCATCAATTAACTTGTTTTTTTTACTAATAATTAAAAAAACTATAATGAGCTCGAAAGTTAAAAGCGGCGCTGAAAAGCGGCGTTTAAAAGAAAAAGAATTATTTGAAAAAGCAGGAATTAAGTCCTATACTTATCTATGGTCCTCACTTATATGTGTTCAAAGCTCTACCTATCTGTAAGCAGTATAGCAGTGAATATTATATTAACCACATAACATAATGTATATAGCTAAAAACAACAAGCAATATATTGTAATGACTTATTGGTGCATGAAGATGGTCTCAACTAGGATTAAATTTCTGGGGGGGCCTACCTAACAAAACTATTAATTTAAAATAACCTATAAGCGGCTTATTTCTAAATAAATAAGAAATATTTTTGTGAGGGGTCTGAATCGTATTCGGTTAGGCAAAGCCCCCCCCCCCTCCCCATATTGTTGTGCCTCTGTACATGGGCCCTTTTAGTTGGTCGCACACCCACCAATATGTACCAAGTTGCGGCACTGGTGATGAATGTATGATTTATGACATTTTTACCAAATTTCTATACTATAGCGATATTTATTCACTTGAAAAAAATTAAAAAATTGTGACTAAAGTACTTTTAAAGTTTAAATATTTAAGAAATATCAGATATGCCATAATCACGAAAATTTGAAAGTAATTTTGTAGTTGAAAATCATAAAATTGTTTGTGTTTATATCTAAGGTACTGCCACACTAAGTTTTCCATCAAATAGCTATAGAGAACTCGAAATAAATATCGATAAAATTTTTTTGGTTGAGTCAAAATATTTGAAAATTTAATACAAAGTTCCTCATAAGTTAGTACGTATTACAGTGATTAAAAAATTATAAGAATACAGAGGCATATTTTTTTTATTAGCGTTTGTAATTCAAATATTGATATAATTTGTCAAAATCACAAATATTTGCAAATTGTTTTGTAGTTAACAATTTATAAACTATATTGTATAAAAAGCTACAAATTTACTGCAAGGTTGTCCATAAGTTTTTCTTATAATAATTATAAAATAAGTCGAGTGTAAGTCAATTAAAAAAATTTTACGAGGCTTTAAATTTTAAATTTTTTATGAATTTCTAGGATAAAATAATTTACGAATTTTCGTGATTATTACGTATGTTGTCAAAATTAAAATTTGAATGCATGTAAAAAAAAATCGTGGCTATATATTTCTTTTATTTTTCAACTGCTATTGTAAAAATATATTAGGAGCCTTGTATTAAAGTTTAAAATCTTAGATATAAAAAGAAAATTTTTTATGAATTTCTATCTAAGATAATTTGAACATTGCCGTAATTTTTATGTATTTAGTCAAAATTTGAACTTTAAATGCTTATATAAAAAAAAAACGTGCCCATGTATTTTTAATATTTTTCAACTGCTATTGTTACAATGTGTTAGAAGCCTTGTATTTAATTTTCAAATCTTAGAATTAATAAGAAAAACTTTTATGAATTTCTATCTAAGATAATTTGAAAATTGCCGTAATTTTTACGTATTTAGTCAAAATTTGAATTTCAAATGCTAATAAATAAATTGTGCTTATGTATTCTTATATTTTTTTAATTACTATAAGAATAACTTATGAGAAACTCTGTATTAAATTTTCAAGTAGTTTGATAGGGCCAAAAAAATTTTATCGACACTTCTAAAAAAAATTTTCTGAAAAATTGAAAATTTCAGTTGTCTATAAATATCTCAAAAAAAGTCAAAATATTTTGAAAATTAAATCATGTAAATAAAATGCCAATATAAATAACCGGTAAAATTTTCAAGTATCTACGACTTATACTTTTTGAATAATAACAAATATTTAATATCATTTGAGGATAAATCGTTATCGTTACGCTATTTCGAAAATTCAATCGCACTTAAAATTTTTCCTATAATGAAGCTTCGAGTTTTCTCTTTAACTACTTGAAGGAAAACTTATGGAAAATTTAGTGTTTTAGTATTTTTAATTCTTAGTTATAAACACAAACAATTTTATGATTTTTCAACTTCAAAATTACTTGCAAATATTCGCATTTTCGACAGATTTCGTAAAAATTTGAACTATAAACGCTTATAAAAAAATTGTGACTTACGATTTTTAATTTTTTTTAGCTACAATAAGAACAACTCATAAGGAACCTTGTATTAAACTTTCAAGTTTTTTCGGTCATCCAACATTTTTTTACCGGTACTTCAAAAAAAAATTCTCAAAAAAATTGAAAATTTTAGTGGTCAATAAATATCTATAAAAAAATCAAACATTTGGTGAAAATTTCAAGTATTTACAGTGATTAGTTTTTGAATTAAAACCATATAAAAAAAATCGATTTAGTCGAAAACTGGTTTTGCGTAAAAATTCCCGTTTTTCCTTCATTTTTTTTTTGTTTTTTTCGATTTTTTTGAAAACTGTTAGAAAATGTTTACTTTTGACGTGTATAATACACCAAGGATATTCACTTTTCCATCGGAATCCACCCCCAAAGTTTGAAATTGAAGCATTATTTCGACTATTTATGCTGTACACAGACACAAAATCAAAAACACACACAATATCATTGTAAAATCAATACATTCATCACTTCGTTCAGAATCTAAAACCTGATTGTAAAACCAATAGATGCATCGTTCACTGTTCACTCAGAAATGAAAATTAATACTTCCTCATTGAGCATATACGAAAAATAGTTTTGTTAGATATAATTTACTACCTACTTACTCGTATCTTAGTACCTTCTCGCTCCTACTCAACATGCCATTTAAGACATGGAATGTTGCTGTTATTATTTCGTTAGTTTTTTGGTGTATTTTTTTTAGCTATCCATTCTATAATATATGAATTAGTATAGATAGTAATCATTATTTTTTTCAATCAGTGTAATTATCTAAATTATCATAAAACTAATTGTATAATGTATCTATATACCATATAATAAGGTGTGATACTAATATTAATGTATGTAACTACTTATTATCTGCAACCAAAAATATTTATTGAAACTAATGTGGTTGTATCATGATATATTTTTATGGAAACTAATAATGACAGTCCTGTTCATTTTTAGTTATTTAACTTTTACTTCTAGAGAAGGAAATAGGTTCTAACTTCGTTGTATTTTCTTGTGTTGTTTATACGAAATAAAATACATCATAAAAGTATTATTCATTGTGTAGCGCCTATTTTTTGATAATCGACTATCAGTAGTATTGACTAAACTTGAAGCAGTTAACGAAAAATCAACACATCTGAATGTGGTTAAACCAATGAAAATGAAAATGTATGTATACATTTATACATTTCCCACATACCGAGGGAGTCAAGTATGGCAATGAGAAGCCCATGTTCTACTGAGTCAAACGATTTCTTGAATTCAGCAAAATATAGTGTTAACTTGACTATTAGCCACAAAACTGTTAAGTATATAGGTGGTGAAAGAAATGCTGCTAGTGATGGACGATGGTTGACTTGCCGGGGTGGAATCCATGTTGAGAGTAAATAATTATGAAATTGCGGTTTCTTTTGATACAGGAATATACGATGGAGTTTGGCCATGTATGGTAACGGTAAGATAGAAATATACGTCTATAATTGCAAACGTCAGAGTTGGTCTGTCACCCGGCGTCGGTGCTGGGAACAGTACATGCCGAACATGGTACCGGCCAATCGCATATTATATATAATAAAAGAATAAAAAGTATAATAAATTGTAATAATTATAGTGTTTTAGAATTTTATTGCGTTTAACCTATACTGATTTTAATCGAATTAAAATTATATTTTAATGTACATGCACGAACCAATAAATTGACATAATTTAAAAATTAATTAAAAATTAATATTAGGTACTTACCTAAAACCGTTGAAGTGAAAAAAAATAGATGTTGGCGTTTAATTTAATGTATATGCTGAACACTCAAAATAAATATCATACAAGACAATGTTTGTTACATTTCATTAAGTATTTATAGCTGATTATACTTCGTAGTTGGTATAATTTGTATTGTTTGCACATATAACTTTAGTAAAACTTAGGTAAATTAGATAAACTATAAGGTTTATTTTGAAGTACATTTAAATTATTAAAAAATATTATTGATTTCTTATAACCTTTTTGGATTTAATTTATCTAATCCTGGATGTGAAACCAGATATGATTTTACAGACATACAGTGAGATATTCAAGACGTTTTTCAGTTTTCTTGTCAATGTTCTTCACCCACAGGTAGTGAAAAATTTAATGTTTAGGGGAAAATATCGAGGTTCAAATTCTAAACATATGGATGTATTGATTGGTATAAATCATAGTAAAATTAATAGTTAAAAAATCAAAAAAATTGAAAATTTGGATGCTAGCCACCAGGGTAGGAAATAGCTTTTAACGTGCATATAATATGCAATGATATGCATAACTGCATATAATATTCCACTAATAGATAATCAATAAATAATATATTTTATTATACACATAGTGGTTTTTATAATATAGTTTAACTTCTAAATACATCAGTGATGAAGCTTGTACATTTTATGGCTGGATAATAAGACACATAAAATATTATAATGGTACCAAAATATACACACCACATATATTTTATTGAATGTCTTAGAAAATTTATTGTTCAATATAAAATAGCTTTGGATTATTTTCATTTTTTTGTTTATTTTAATAAATATCAAAATATTGCTTTAAATAAATAAATAAAAGTTGCTAAGATATAGTTGCCATTGAGAATAATAAACTGTTTAATTTATACTTTGGTCTTATTTGATTATTCATTATATCTTTGGCTGTCTTAGCGTGTGCACAAAAAAATAAAAGTTTAATTTTGTCTATAATATAATAATAATTTACTAACCAGTTAATTATTACTATTAATTATAATATCATGCCGAGCATTGTTGAACAGAGTATTACAGCATCCACCGAGGCGATCGTAATGGACAGTTCTCCTGCAGATCTGAAAAATGACGTGGCCGGAGAAATCGTATCGGAGAGTGATACGGCGGTGACCTGCGGTGACCTGGCTGATCAGCAATCAAATTTAATACCAAACATCGCCAAACATTTGGGTTCGGATAGCTATGAAGTTGATACTGGATTACTGTCTTCCACCTTGATACAACCGGACATAATTTACTCATGCCGATCCGCGGACGAGTTGATGCCAAATACGGCTTTTCCGGTCGAGGAGTTAAGTGGACCGGCTGTAGAAAAGCCAGATATCGAGGTACAACAGTCCTCAAGTTGTGTTTTGATGCCAAACCCCTGTATAAATGAGGTATTTGTTATATTATATTATATTATAAAGTTATATTATATTTGTATTTATAAACACACGCTATTTTTCCGCAGGAACCCATAATTCAGGGATCCGATGATGCAAATTCAATAACCACTGTGGCCAAGCCAAAGTGCCGTTCTGCTTGGAAAAATACCAAGCATTTCTTCCGAAAATTATTTTGTTGTGGTGATGTCAAGGTCCGGCGTTCTAGTTCTGGCATACTCGTCGAGCCGACGAATGAATCCGCGGGTGATAAATTAGATTTTAGTTCGCTACCAGTCATGGAGGAACCGGTATTAACGGATTCACCCCAATTTCCTGAGGATTTTCTGCAGCAAACAACATTGAAAGTAGAGGAGTTCAACGACCCGATTGAAACTGACGTTCAACAGTCCGACTGTGGACCTATAGGCCCACAAATGACTTCCCAAGTAGAAGAGATTAGTGGCCCGGTCGAAACAGACGTGCAACAGTTCCACTGTGGCCTTAAAGTTCCACCGTACGAGTGTTTTGTTTCAATGTTGATTCCCAATGTGGAAACGGATTCCGTGGGTGATAAAGTCGATATCGGTTTGACTTCAAACACACACGAACAGATATTGATGGATTCACCCCGGTGTGCAGATGAATTACAGCAGCAAGCGTCTTTGCCGATCGAAGAAATCAGTGGCCCGGTTGGAACAGACGTGAAAAACTCCAGCTGTGATCTTGTGGGTTCTGTGTCAGATATAGTTACCCCCGAAGCTAAGCCCAAACGCCGCACATTGTGGAAACGCTTATTTGGTTGTGTTTTTTAAATATATTCGTCTATAATCATATTTTAAATACAAATTTTAAATTAATAATCGTATATTTTTAGTTAAGGTTTTAAAAGGTCGTCAACGCATTTATTTTTATCTGAAGGTCCAAAGTGAAACATTTAACATTTTATGCTTACAAAAATGATTCATCAATCATTATTGTAAAGATATAATGTTCCATGTTGCGTTTTGGACCTTCAGATAAAAATAAATGCGCCGACATCGACCATAATAATCATATTTCATTTTATTATTTGTTATCCATACTATTGATTTTATAATATACAAATAAATTGGACCACAGAAGTTTTTGGTGATTAAAATTTGTCATATTCTTTATTAGACCATCGGATGATAGCATAATTTTAATCAACAAAACTCTTATGGTCCAACTCATTTGTATATTATACAATCAGTGGTTATATGTTATACTGTTCAACGTCGAATTGGTTTTCTTCAATGCTTGCTTAGTGTAACAAACCCAATAATCTGTCATTCGTGTTATATTTTCTTAACATTCAACGGTTCCTACATTGTTATACAATATACAGAAAACCAGTAACTGATAAAACGATACAATATGTATGAAGTATGATTTTTTCGAAAATATTATTTTTAACATAACAATTAACAATTTTCTCAGGAAAACGTTAGAAAAGAATATATTTGAAAAATCAAATTTCGTACATATTGTATCGTTTTATCAGTTACTGGCTTTTCTGTATATTGTATAACAATGTAGGAACCGTTGATTGTTAAGAAAATATAACACGAATGACAGATTATTGGGTTTGTTACACTAATCAGGCATTGAACAAAATCAATTAGACGTTGAACAGTTACCTACGTATAACCACTGATTTTATAATATACAAATAAGTTGGACCATAAGAGTTTTGTTGATTAAAATTATGCTATCATCCGATAGGTCTAATAAAGAATATGACAAATTTTAATCACCAAAAACTTCTGTGGTCCAATTTATTTGTATATTATAAAATCAATAGTATGGATAGCAAATAATAATTATTAATATTTTCGAAAAATCATATTACATACATTACGATACGATCCTATATAGTACTGTTTTATCATTTACTGGTTGTTTTGTATATTACATAGGAATTTAGGAACCGTTGATAGTTAAAAAAAAAATGACACGAAAGTTACAGTTTGTTACACTGAGATGACATTGAAGAAAATCAATTCGACGTTGAATACACAGAGTGTCCCGTGAAGATTTACCCATTGCGATATCTCCCGAAATAATAGTGATGATATCGAAATTCTGGTTTTGTAATAAAACTCACAGGGATAAGAACTACAATTGTTTCATATTTTAATTTATTTAATGTTTTGGTAAAAAAGTAAAATATATTTAACTATTTCCAAAAAAAATTAAAGATAGCCATTTTGTAGTTTATTTTTCTGAAAATTTTTTCGTTTCAAAATTTCATTTTCAGTAATTTCCTGATTTTTAATATATTTTTTTAGTTTCGAGAAAAATTGCAAATTATTTAACACCATAATATTATCAAACATGTGACCCGCCGCGCCACGCGCATTCCCATATGGTCGGCTGAATACTTTCCGTGTTCCTAATAGTAATAAATTTATAATCATATTTTATTTCTTCTAAACTAGAAAAAATATCAAAAATCAGGAAATTAATGGAGATAAAATTTTGAAACGTCAATATTTTCAGAAAAATAAATTCTACAAAATGGTTATCTTTAATTTTTTTGGAAATAATTAAATAAAAAATTATATTTTTTAAATTATTTACAAAAACATTTAAATTAATTTAAAAATAAAATAATTGTAGTTCTTAACCCTGTGAATCTTATTATAAAACCAGAATTTTGATACCTCCATTATTTCGTGAGATATCGTAATATGGGTAAATCCTCGCGGGACACCCTGTGTAACCATTAACCATTGATTTTATAACATTCAAATAATAGGAGTTTTTGGTGATTAAAATATTATAATAATTATCGTGATGATGAATGCATGTTGTGATTAATGTCAGCGAATTTGTTTTCTCTTTCTGACCCACTCAAGATATTATGGCTATAAATATGGCCATAATGCCATATAGGTGTAAGTGGAAAAATGTTAAAATAATTATATGATATAAACTCAGTATAGATATTTAGAGACACAATAATTTGAGTCATTTATATGACTATCACTATATATGCAAACCGTTTGGTAAGTTTATAGTAAACATTAATTTATTGACGTGTTAACAATAAGGGCATGATTTTAATTTAAAGATGTTCTTAAAACATTGAATTTCAAACGCTTATAAAAAATAAATATAAATCTCGACTGTACAATGATCGTTTTCTATTGTTTTATAAACAACTTATAAGAAATATTGCATTACATTTTCAAGATCTTTGACTTTTAAAAAACCCGTAAATCATAATTCATAATCATAAATCGCGAAAATAGTAAATTAGTCAAACATTTAAAATATATAAGAATAATTCAAAAAGAGTTAAACTAATTATTTTAAGATTATACAACTTCAAGATAATGCTGAAATAAATATTTTGATATAGTTTCAAATATCTCCGGTTATTCAATATTTCATTACTATAAAAGGGCAATATGTATGTACAAAAAATCAAAAACTACACGTGTTGCATAAATATTACTTTTTTTCTGCTGTTAAATTAATTTTTTTTTAATAATGAAACAAATTACCTACTATTTACACTTCATTTCCATCAAATAATAAGTATCGATCATTTTTTGGACGTCGCATAATTTTCAAACTAAACCTTTACTATACTCAATACTGACCAGTGAGTCCATAGGCGCACATTCAGTCTTAAACTTGGGAGTGCTAAAATCTTTTACCTCAAAGTGACTAGTGAGAGATTTTGCTCTCCACACACCACCTATAGTATAGGTCCTATACGGTTACTGGGTTACACTTACTATTTCAAATAAATTACTACATAAATACATTAAAATTCTCAAATTAATGAATCTGATTTTCAATATATCCTATAACTGATTATTATAATATTATTAAATGAACAAGTGTTGAAATTAGGGTTGTCTACATTTTCACTACTTTCATCATTTTTTTATTTTTTTTATTTTACCCAATTTAAATGTACAGGAAACATTGAAACAAGTAATATAATGTGAATAATATAAAATATTACATTTATTACTTGACATTGAATTAATAAATTGTTGGTATTTATGCAGAAAAATGGAAATAATAATAAAATAAAATAATTTAATATCAGTGAAGTTGTCACTGAATCAAAAACATCGTATTAAAAAACTACTAACTAAGAATAGATGGCTGAACATTTCTATACTATCAAACTAAATAATTTTAGTTTATATCATTATTTTCATATCAATAAATCATCATTCCGATAGACATTGCAGTATACGAAAACAACATTTTTAGTAAAAATTATTGCATTACCAATATAAACTGGAAATAATTCATTCTAAATGCAAAATTACACTTAAAACAAAATTTTTAATTCAAAATAATTTGGGGATGCTAATTTAAGACTTGGGGGTGCTTATTTAAGACTTAGGGGTGCTATGTACCCCCTGGCACCCCCGTATGTGCGCCAATGCCAGTGACCTCTGAAAAGTACCAACAATAGATCCAATATAATCTAATCAGAAAAGATATTGTTGTTGGAAATCGAAGCATTATTATTTAGAATGATAAATCAACATGATGTACAAAGATGCGAAAAAAGGAAACAAACACAACATTGACACATTGTGTTATTGTAAGATAAATACATTTATCGCTGTGCTCAAAATCTAAAATCGGACCAGTAGAATACACATACTTACAAGTTATGCAACAAATGTATGAATCATTTTTTTTTTTCAAGAAAAGATAAGAAATGTCTTGACGATTCCTTTATAAGTTTATAAACCTCCCAAAAATTTTAATCTGTTTAATTTCTCTAAATACCTAATTTATTAAGTGTACCATGTTACATTAAAGTGTATTCAACATTACTTAAATTAATAAAATGTTCCGTACAAGCAACAAGCTATTATTTTTATTTAAAGATAGGTAATAAATAAATTAATAATAATTTATATTTTACTATTTTTGTGTTTTTTAGATATATTTTCTGGAAACTATCTGCTTTGTTCGTACTACATGATAAGATGGATTTTTTGTTACGTGTAAATTAAATTAGATCGTGTTTAATATAGGTAAGTATAATATTTCTTAAATGTAACGCAATTAATTATAATATTTTATCTTCGAAAATTATCAGAGCCAAATTCTTCGAAGGAATTTTTAATTACCTGCTACATTAGTACATATTCTTACAATCTTACATAATATTTTAATCATTAAAATAATTTTATAAGCCTATATAGACATTAATAACATCCAAGGAAGAAAAATCACTGTGAATTTCTTGTGGAACTGAACTAATAGTCTGTCACAATCACAGAATGCCATCAATTTACAGATGAACGAAGAAATTCAAACGTACCCTATTCAACTATACCCATCATGTTGGACGCAGTTCTCGGACAGGACGTATAGCGTCCATGGTAGCCAACATGGCATAGGTTCTTAAATTCTTAAAAAAACCAATTTGTATAATAAATTAAATCTAAAAAAAAAAAAAATTGTGTATACTAAGTGTGACTAGGCCATGACTATTTTGCTATTGATGTCAAATATATTTAATAAAAAAAAAGCGGGTAAGTCGTGGATGTCGCTCTGCTGTACAGACGTACAGTAGGTTACTGTAATGGATGGGATTAAATTTCAATGCAATGATAGGTATCATTGTATACGAAAAACGATTCTGAACGGAGATGATTAAAGTCAGTCTAGGATATATTATATTTAAATATTGTCATATATTCTATTTTGGAACAAATATTTTATTTTTCAAGTAAGACGCATTTTGCATAAGCCATAAGGCATGGTTAATCAATCAGTGTAGTTATTTTATCATATTGTAGTTATCATCATTCACAATACCTTATATTATCATAGATATACATATACCTGGTTTGAGGATAAATCGTTATCATTACGCGATTTCATAAAAAAGTAAGACTCAAACGCTCAAAACATTTTTCCTATAATGACACTTCAAATTTTCTCTATAGCTATTTGAAGCATAACTTATGGAAAACTTAGTGTTGAATTTTTTAACCTTAGATAAAAATACAAACAATATTATGAATTTCGAACTACAAAATAATTCACAAATATTCATGGTTTTGACGAATTTTTGTCAATATTTGAAATTCAAATGCTTATAAAAATTTAATTTACAATTCCTGTGGACATTTTTTGTGATAAAGATTGAAAAACTTGTATGGAATGTTATATTAAATTTTTAAATCTTAGCTTAAAAAAGAAAATTTTTTATGAATTTCTAGCTTAAAATAATTTGTAATTTTTACGTATTTTGTCAAAATTCAAACTTTGAATGCTTATAAAAAAAAATTGTAACTATGAATTTATTTTATTTTTCAACTGTTATTGTAATAATATGTTAAGATCCTTGTATTAAATTTTCAAGATTTTCTACTTAAAAAATAATTTTTATCGATTTTAATTTAAAAAAAAACTAATATAATGATTGAAAATTGCATATACCTATGAATAGTTCAACTTAAGTCAAATTTTTTTTTTAAATTTCATGGTGGATAGGTACTTATATAAAAATTCGATGAAAATTTCATGTATCAATGGTCATTCTTTTTAAAGTTACATAAAAAATCAAAATCGATTTTGTCGAAAACTGATATCACGTAAAATTTCCTGTTTTTCCGTTAATTTTTAGTTAGTTTATCCCGGTTATTTATAAAAATATAAAAAAATTTTACTTTTGATCCCCCAAAGTATCAACTAGATTCACTTTCTGATTTAACAAGGTATTGAAGTTTAAAGTCGAAGCATTTTTACTACCCCAAAACGTAATGACAAACAGAAAAAAAAAATTCATGGTTTTAACGAATTTTTGTCACTTCAAATGCTAATAAAATAAAATTGTGCTTAATAAGAGTATTTTGATAGGGCCAAAAAAATGTTATCGACACTTCAAAAAAATGTTTTCAGACCAATTGAAAATTTCAGTCGTCTATAAATATCTCAAAAAAAGTCAAAATATTTTGAAAATTAAATCATGTAAAGAAAATGCCAATCTAAATAACTGATAAAAATTTTCAAGTATCTACGACTTATACTTTTTGAATAATAACAAATATTTAAAATCGTTTCAGGATAAATCGTTATCGTTACGCTATTTCGTAAAAATTTAAAATTCAAACGCACTTAAAATTTTTCCTATTATGATGCTTCGAGTTTTCTCTGTAGCTACTTGAAGGAAAACTTAGTGTTGTATTTTTAATCCTGTTATAAACGCAAAAAATTTTATGGTTTTTCAACTTCAATTTTTTTTAGCTACAATTAGAACAACTCATAAGAAACCTTGTATTAAATTTTCAAGTTTTTTTAATCGTCCAACATTTTTTTACCGGCACCACTTCAAAAAAAAATTCTCAAAAAAATTGAAAATTTCAGTGGCCTATAAATAACTCAAAAAAAAGTCAAAAATTTGTGAAAATTAAACTGTATATAGATAACACTAACATAAACATTTGGTGAAATTTTCAGTGAGTAGTTTTTGAATTACAACCATATAAAAAAATCGATTTGGTCGAAAACTAGTTTTGCGTAACAATTCCCGTTTTTCTGTCATTTTTTTTTGTTTTTCTCGATTTTTTTGAAAACTGTTGGAAAATGTTTACTTTTGACCTCTATAATGCACCAAGGATCTTCACTTTTACATCGGAAACCACCCCCAAAGTTTGAAATCGAAGCATTATTTCGACTAGTTATGCTGTACACAGACACAAAAACAAGAACAAAAAAAAAAAAAAACACACATCATTGTAAAAATGTAAAATCAATACATTCATCACTTCGTTCAGAATCTAAAAAAACACACATCATTATAAAATCAATACATTCATCACTTATTCGTTCAGAATCTAAAATAATCATCATCAATCAATAAATAAAAAACGAAAACTTGAAATTATTTTAGATTTTTAGCGTAGGTAGCGATTTTGGATGTATTAAGTGGCCTTAAAAATAAACAATATACAACGGTTGTCTTCTTCAACGTAATGCAAGCCTTCGGCAAAGAATGGCACCATGGACTTGAACAATAAAATTGAATGCTCTAGCTTTTACCGTTTTACCAAATATTAATTAAAAACCACAATCTTCATATCGGATTGAACGTTCCAAGTCAGAATTAGAACCAACTTTTTTCAACCTCACAATTAACAAACCAGAGTCCAGTTCTAGGCCCTATTTTATTCAAAATCTACTGCTTCTAGTTGCAGCCTACGACGTACCAATTCCTTCAACCTCACAGCTGGTGATGTTTGCGGATGACAATAATAATCCAAAGCAACTCCCTAGAATCTTCAATTCAAAATCTGCAAACAGCTTAAACACAGTAACAAACTGGTTCAAAACATGGAAACTAAACCTTAATCTAATAAAAATATTTCCCCTAAAACGATACAAAGATCTCCAACTCGACCAACCCATTTACATTGATAACCAACCAATATAATTGAGCAATAAGGATGACTCTGTCAAGTACCTTAGTGTTTTTTTATGAAAAACTGACATGGAAAATTTATATAAATAAAAAACTCACTCAAGGCTTTGCAAGAATAAACACACTATATCCCCTAGTTAACTAGTACTAGGTATATAAATCAACCCTCCAAATGAAATCATCCATCTTACTATACACCTCAATAATCTGACCGGCGACCACTGATCACTTATGCGTTATGTTTGCCCAATCTGGACAGCAGCTTCCACTTCAAAAATCAATAAAATCCAAATCCTTCAAAACAAATTTTTAAGAATATGTTTTAAAGCGTCATGGTTCATGAGGAATAGACAAATCCACAACAACATAGGAATCCCCCTTCTCCAATACTGGATAAAAATACAATTCCAAAACTCAAAACATTCGATTGCGCAGTTTTACAATCTAGGAATCAAAACGAAAGATTGGCGTTTAAAACCATATCTACCACGAGATCTTCTAATACCAGACCAACGCAAAGACAAAGATCAACCATAATTTACCATCACAAATACTAACTTTGAAAAGTATATACACTTATCACAATATCTTAAACTAATATTATAATTAGTAATATATTCTTGTAATTTGTAATCTGGCTTGTAATAGCATATAATATGCTGAGACATTTTAATTTTAATCAATAATAATAATAAAAAAAAAATACAATATAATAATTATATTATATAGGATAAAAATTTGTGTAAATCCTGATAAAATTTACATGTTATGTGATAATATAAAATATTAATTAATAAATTGTTTTAACTATAGTAAACCTAGTGTTGCCCGGCGTGAAGAATAGGCAATATAGGTGTATAACTGGTTACTGCATTGTTTAATACTGTCCATTATTTATTACATCTTACTCAAAATAAAAATATGTATCATATTTATTGAAACACAATGAATGTTAATTAAAATAAAATATCCATTGCTTAAATACTGACATATAATACTTAATAAGAAATTCTAAATGTAGTGGCCTATTTTTGTATTACTAGAAAGAGTTTGCATTACACTGACTTCTATATCTTCTCAATTTAATATCATGAACTTGAAAAACATAATAAATTATGATAATAACATGTGCCTAATCTAAGTATTACATTTTTACATGAAAATCATAACATCAATATTTAGAATTACAGGACAACCCTATTTGTACATATTATATGTTTCATACTCAGAAACTACTTATCAAGATGAAACAAAATTATTAAAACAATTGTCATCTTAATAATTAATAATAAAAATAATGGTACATTATCAGATTAGTTAAAAAGACATTTGAATCACCTCAGTTCATAGAATATTTCTGAAATGGCATACAAATTATTTGAAAATATGGTCTTAAAATATAGTTTAATACCTTTATTATTTATAAGCAAAGGAGTAAATGTGAATCAGCATGCTGAAAAGTATTACCTTGTATATTATATTTGTATAGCTGTAAGTCTTAGGTCAATACATAAATTAACAGTTAACTTATAACATTATTTATTATTGCTAAAATGTTCTACTTTTTCAATAATAAATGCAATAAAATTGTTCGACAAAAATTTAAGTCTTGAACTTGGTTGTATAGGTGAAAATATTTAATGTAAAATAAATTGTATACAATAATAAATTAAATTTCAATGTCTAAAGTTTATTTCATATCTCAACAGTAATTATTAAAATTGTTACTTAATAATTAGAGTACAAGATAATCCTCAATTATATAATGCAACAAAGATACTTAAAAAGAATACAAGTGATTTATAAAAGAATATCATGTTTATGCTTTGCAAGGATAAAGATAATTGGACTAAAAGCAGTCTATAAATTTAAAGATGATTATAATGTAACATAATATAAAACTGAATTTATTTTGAGCTTAGAATTAAAAAGTACATCCGTGACACAAATATCCATTATACAGTTCATTTATCTTCTTGTTTTTTTAGTTGTTTTTCTCTCATTCTATCGGCATCTCTAAAAATAAAATATTTATAAGTGTATTTAATGACAATGTTCTAAATGTATACAAAATTAGTAGTAAATAATAAATTAAAGTTTCAGTTAAGATTTTCTAGGTTATATTTATAATAAACTTAAACAAATACTAAAAAAAATAATTGCTGCATAATAAAAACAGTTTAAGAGTTTTATTAAAACTAATAAAAGTCAAACCATTTTTTTGTGAAAAAAATTTTGGAAGGGGAATATTTTAGTCTTTAGGTACTTTTTTTTTTTAAATGGCATCCTATATTTTTTATTTAATATTTGTTTCATATTATGGTACTGGTCTAGTTGACCATCACTCAGGATGCATACACAGGAATCAATTCTAGGACGAGCATAACATAATATTACAATACAAACTAATATTCTATAATTTCATACGAGTTTTGTTGCATATTTAATTTCTAATTAATATTTTAAAACAACCAAACAAATAAACAATTATAAGTCTTCACACAACTAGTAGCTCTTTGAATTGCAACGTTTAAATAAAATACCTAATTAATTTAAACAATACCTATAATTATATTATATAGATTTTATCTAGTTTTTCTACTTATAAATAAATATAATAAAGCACATAAACAATAGTAAACAAAATCCTAGTGTATTTATGTTAAGTTGTTGGTGGGCGTCAACTTAACCTGTGTGGCAGGTTATATACAGGGTGAATTTTTATATCAAAGAACACTCATTATTTAAAAAAGTATAGACTTTTTCAAAATATTTTTTTACATAGTTTCAAGTTGTTGACAAACAAACGTTTTTATTAAAAAATTATATTTTTAAATATTTTTTATCCTTATCATTTTTAAGTTTTTTACTTTTTTGAATGACAACATAGAGTTTAAATTTCATATTCCAAAGCAGAATATATGGGGTTACCCCACAAAATGTTTTTCCACTACTCCGCTTGTCTAAACTTTAAATACTTATAACTCATAAACTACTCGTCCTAAATTCGATCTTAATGAATCAAAATACTTAGAAAAATATTCTGCTTTGGAATATGAAATTAAAACTCTATGTTGTCATTCAAAAAAGTAAAAACTAAAAAAATGATAAGGACAAAAAATATTAATTATATTTTTTAATAAAACCGTTTGTTTTTCAACAACTTGAAACTATGTAAAAAAATATTTTGAAAAAGTCAATACTTTTTTAAATAATAAGTGTTCTTCGATAAAAAAATCACCCTGTATATAAAGGTCAACAATTTAAATCATTTAAATAACGAATTTGCAAATTGAGAGCATAGGATGAAAGTAGGTAAGAAATCAATTAAGATCCTATGATTGGTGACTAACTACATAATTGGTTTATGTCCAATATTACAAATTTACCATACACCATTGAGCAAGTAAATAAAATTAAACATTTCTAAATCAAACATAGCATAACTATTTGTAATTTGTATTAAGTTATCAAATTTTAAATGACTATGGTGTGGAATTGTCAAAGGCGTAAACGTCAAATGTCAGTATTGAATTGATAATTGCAATAAGTATAATAAAAATAATAATGATTATTTACCTTTGTTTTCTTTGTTCCAGTGTCAATCCCTGATTTGAACCCTTGTCAGAAATCCCCTTTTTTTTAGCTTGTTCTAGTTGTTTCTTCTGATTTTTTTCACGCGCAAGATCTCTAGCGTTACCTCCTATCAAATAATCAACACATTTAACCTCTGCGAATAGTCATGAAATGTAGCATAAATTCTTTGAATGATACTTACTAGCCATTTCTTATCCGAGATTGGTGATTATTATTTACTGAGCTTCACAATCCACTAAAAATATCGACTATGCGTTCGCAACCGTGTAAAATCCTCAGAGGACGGGATGAAATAATTTTGCTGAAAAATTATGATTTATAAATTGATTGAATACGTAAGACTTATAAGTTAATAGTATCAATTATTGATTATCGAATAACCGAAAACAGAATACAGATCAAATTTAATATTATTATTATTATTTATACTTAATACTTTAATAGTGTAAGGGCACAATTTTTTTTTCTTATGAACCTAAATGTCCTAAATGCTAATTACAAAATGATAACATTGGTCTTTCAATTGTTCGTGATGGAAGTATGGTATCAATAGTACCACGGTTGTTGATAACTATATTATATATATTCCGAGATCAGCTGACACCATCAATGTAACCATAGAACAGTGATGTAACCAACATGACGTTTACATTTTATAAATAATAATAAATCCGTATGCCATATAATAACCTTATACCATGGTTGAATCACAGAACGTTGAATACAACCACATTTAGAGTATACTCTATGTTTTGACCATGCGGATGTTATCGAATGTTTAAAATTTCAAAATATAATATTTTAAATGATAAGAATTTAAAAGTCAGAAATTTCAAACGAAATTTTTTCTTGTAAAATTTTAAATTACATTTTTTAAAAATATTTTTAAGTTTAACTAAAAGTGTACCTACTGACCGAAATTATTAAGTAAATATCATGACGGCTACAAATCTTGAGAATATTATCACCAGAGGTCATTATTTAGTTATTAACAAAAACGAAACTTATTTAATTCATCAAATATCGAACAAAGCCATATTGAAATTAGGCCGAGATGTCATCGATCTCAAGGCGGCTATTGGACAACCGTTCTCATCTACTTTCAAATTGGAGCCAATACCAGACAAAAAAAGACATTACACTCTTGTTATGTGTAACGATAATCAGGCGCGTAACATATGGTCAACAAATGGTTCCGGAACAGATAATAAACTCATAACCGATGATAGTTCATCTCAGTTGCTGAGCACTGACGAAATAATAGCGTTGAAAGAAAGTGGAGAAAGTGGGCAGAATATTGTTGAACGTTTGTTAGAAAACAGCAAAACTTTTCAGCTAAAAACTGAATATGCTCAAGAAAAATACTTGAAAAAAAAAGCCAGGAAATACTGTGATTATTTAACTATATTTAAACCGTCAATACGGCTTATAACAGATGTGTTGTACAAGCAGCAGACACTTCCTAAGACTATAGCTTTAAGGTTTGATACATTGGCTCAGATATTATGCCGTGTGAATTTGGATCCTGGAGGCAAGTATTTGTTGTATGAAAATGGAAGTCAAGGATTGTTACAAGCGGCACTTCTTAACCAACTGCATGATAATGGGTGCCTTGTACACATATTCTCTTCAACATCTGAACAAAATGCATTAAGAGCAGTGAAGGCTATGAATTTTTCTGAAACTAAAATAAAACAAATGTTAACTGTAAGTTTATATGAAATACTGAATATAAAAAATGAAAACAATATTTCAGCAGAAAAAGATGAAGAAGATGTACCTAATTGTTCGGATGAGAAAAAAAGAAAAAGTAATGAAGCATATACACAAATTAAGAAGAAACATCGGCCAATAACAAGTACAGATGGTTTAAATTTTATAAAATCAAATAAATTTGATGGCCTAATTGTAGTCTGCAGAGAGGAACCAACTGAATTTGTTAAGACACTTTTACCATATTTATCTTTGTCAAGACCTTTTGTTGTTTATTCAGCATATAGAGAAGTGTTAGTTTCTATGTATGCTGAATTTAAAATGAGAAGAGACGTAGTATTTCTTCGACTGACCGATAATTTTATGAGATACCATCAAGTCCTTCCAAATAGAACACATCCTGATGTTACAATGGATGATGGAGGTGGTTATTTGTTTTCTGGATTATTTGTCGCTGGAAGTACATAGTACGACTGTAAAGTATGTCATTATTAAATGTTGTTATTTTCTCAACAAATGTTGATTAATTTTTACTTATTTAAATATCCATTATTTCCTAATCCCTAAGATAAATATAAATATAATCATATCAATATAAATTTATAAATTTATCCCTAGATAAATTTGAAATAAGATAATTAATTAATTACACATTTGCTGTATTATTTTTATATTCAAATTTTCATACAAAATGAAAACATCAAATATATAACAAACAACAATGATTCAGAAATGAGTAATTACCTAATATCTTTTGTTGAGTAAAGATTGTCCATGGTTATAGTTTAGTTGGATACTTGGATTGAAGACTATAATAGTATAATATACAATTTTAAGTTATCTATGTTTAACATTCATAATAAATACATGAATACATCTACCATAGATATTCTATGGAAATATTTATATTATTTTGACAAATTTCTCAATTTTTTTATTTCTGAAAATTTCTACAATACAATTCAACACAATGTATGATGTTGATTTTTTTAAGAAACTTTGTTTTATTTTGATAGTAATTTTTCATATGTTTCATGGTCAGTTGTTGAAAAATGATTTGGAAAACAATTTAATTTGTGGACTTTCTAAGAAACAAGTACATGAAGCAATGTCTTATACTAATAATAAGCATAAAACCAAAGGTATAGTTAAAAATTTAGAGTGCTTGGAAGAAAGGAACATCACTAACGATCGTTGCCTGACAGAACAACACAAATTAATTGAATGTCTTCAGAAAGAATATTTTTTGGCCAAAGGTAAACTGTAAAATTTAATACCATATAGTGTACTTATAATTATTAGTTTATGATCATAAATTATAAAGGATAAGATTATATAACAAATAATAATTTATTATTATTATACAGGGTATATTCTATCAGCGGCACAATCATAGGGGTATACCTTCAAGGCTGTTTAATAAGACCTATTTTTCCTGTGAAGTAAATTAAGTCAACATTGTTTGATATAATATACCATATTTATGCCCATATGGGTATACAACATGTATGATATATTATTTGTAGTGATAGGTCAAACCCTGATTTATAAATAATTTACTATCAATTTTTATTTTTTTTAAATAACTTTTGAATTGTACAAATATTTGGTCTTTGAATTATCATGACTATTAAGTACGAAGTCTAGTTCAACTAATATTAAGTTCAATTTTCGAACAGTAAATAAGATGCTTGATTATATTCGGTTTGAAGTTTTTGCATACAGAGCTCGAATTTCGAAGGGTTCGGTTTAATTCGGTTAAGTTCGACCCATCACTATTTATTTGGATATTATATTTAGGTACCTTCTTTTAGAAAGTAGTTACCTTTTTTTTTTTCGAATCGTGGCGATACAGGCGGGGAACTTTACCCTGGGGTGGGCCAGACTTCCCCCTGCATCCACATCATTTGTTATAATCAAATCGTTAATACATCATTATTTACTTATAACATAACTTCTACGAGCATCGCTCCACAAGAAAGAGAGGGCTCTATCCCTCTGATTTTGGCCTAGGCCCACAAAAAATATTCCTTAACTAATTGGTAAGAAATCATTTTCTGCCCTTTGTATGTTCCGCTCATCTTCTTTGGTTGATATCATAATAGTGATAAACTGCTTCACCGCTTTCCAGGCTTCCAGCATTACCCCTACGAGGCTATCTGATTCCATCTCCGCCTCCATGGACACTTCCTATTCTCTCCTCTGCCGCCACCATCTATCACATCTAAACAACGTGTGCTCTGCATCATCTAGATATCATAGCCAGGTCTTATTAATAACACGTCAATTGTCATTGTATATGTCCCGAGAAAGTAGTTACCTATTTTAAGGACAAAATACAAGAGTTAGAATAGTTAGATACAAGATACACCGTAGGTACCTGCTGGATTACATAACAAGTACCTAAACGTGATGTCGAGATTATAGAAATGTATCTATGCAGGTACTAGATTTTGAGTTAACCATAGACATGTTTAAACAATTTTTTATATATGTCTATGGAGTTAACAACAATATATTAACTGCGATAGATGAGTTGATTTCCGACATTAAGGAGTAGGTAGGTATGAGTTGATTCCTTATTGTTGTACAATTTCATTACCTGTATATATCAATTTATAAATCAATGTGATAGACATTTTTTTAAATAAATATAATACAAAAAATAATTTATAAATAAAAATTATATGATTTTCAAAGTATGAAAAAACAACATTTTGAGAAAATTGTCAGCCAACCTCCTCGTGATGACATTTATGCTAATAAACTAAATATTGTACTAAACATTGAAAAAAATATAAAAATGACCGGGGAATCAACTTACTCAACGGTATCGGTGCAGGTAAACAGGTACCCGGGAATCAACTCGTACGCAGCTATATTAACACATTTACCTAATTTAAAAAAATTCTGAGTTGATTTAAAACAATAATTATGGTGGTTGTTGAACTGGTAGGTGCAGATTCAGAGTGGTGAAGGGGGATCACACACCCTTTAATCACTAAAGACTGGTTTGTATTTTGAATAACATTTTAATTATGAATTTATGATACATTGCCACATCGGATCCAATTTTTTCTTTTATACTATTTTATTATATTTCTGGAAGTCAAGAATTCAACACACTTTGTGGTTTTTACGTAGTATGTTACAATTTAGGCAGCTTAGTTATAAATTATAATCATATGAAGACAATTTTTTAATTACCATAAGGTAATACAAATAAATAAACTATAATATATCATCTTAAGAAATAGAGCCTGACCATACTATATTATCTCTTCAGAATTGGTTTTTGTATATTACAATGATTTTATGAATTACTTTTAAATTAAAATTTGACACATCCATTACAGTTATCTATACACTACATACAATGACGAGGAACGCATTCATAATAAGTCATAATCTACTATATATTCACTATACAGATTTCTTGGGTTTGTGTTTACTTTTTTGAGGACATGAATTTCTTTTTATAATAAAAAACAAAAAATTTGGTAAATTACGATGTAAAGAAGATACCTATCCATTACATAACGTTCGTTACATAAAATATGAGAATCCAATAAATACCTAGGTACCTTTAGACGATGCTTGCGTTGGTAATAGAGTTGAATAGTATCTAAATATTTTTTTGTTTTTAAATTGGATAATATTTTACAAAAATGAATAGGAATTTTGGTACATTAATACCTAGTTAATATCTATAATCTATATAGTAATTTATTACCACTATCGTCACTATCCAGTGTGTAGAACGTATAATGCCTTGTTTACACGTGACGAGTACTCGGCCGTGTCACTCGTTATGTTGCTCGGTCTTGGTAGTGGGGGTAGTCACTCGGCCCAGCGAATAGAAACTGTTTCTATTAACTCGCCTGCTTATTTTACTCGTCCGATTACTAGGCCGAGTACTGGTTTCTTGAGTTCACACGGGACAGTGCTCGGCCGAGTACTCGTCACGTGTAAACAAGGCATAAGTATTATACAAGGTTTATAGATCCTTAAACCTTGGGTATTAATGTATTATAGACATTATATCATTGATTATAGAATTGTTCTTTATATGCAGAGGCGTATTTAGGCACAGGACCTAGCGGCAACATTGGAGGGCGGCAAATTTCAACAATTTTTTTTACAAAATTAGAAAAATTATTTTTCATTTGAATATTTGATGAAATCAAACTCAACTAATTTTTGTTCGCTCAAAATTAATCATATATCAACATTATATCTCAATGTATCTTTTTAATATAATATAATAAATTGTATATTTAAATACGTTTTAGAAATAATTGTAGGATGGATGAAGGGGGAGGAAGGCGGCGAATTGGAAAGTGCCTAGAGGCGGAAAAACCTTAAATACGCCACTGTTTATATGGTATTACCATATTCTACTTGGAGGCTTCAACACGTTATTAGTGCAATTTATTTTTTATTTTCTCTGATCTAAAACGTTTGGCCGTTTATTCATTGTATGTCTTTATAATATAATTACATCATATCTATGCTTGATCCACAGTTATAAACGTTTATGTCATATATACTACAAATTATAATATGATAATGATAAGCGATAATGTAAATTAACAATAAATTATATTATTTACAGAACAAGGGAATGAGGTTATTGAAACTAATTTAGCAAATAAGGACAAAAAACTTCAAGACATGATTAAGAAACGTAGCTTACAAAATATTATCGATGAAAATGAAGCATTGGATATCATGGCTAGAGACTATGAAGAAACACTCATACAACATTTGCAATCTATTGACAATTTGATGAAAAAAACAATTTGTGTTGACGATATAACTAAAGCGCTAACTAACACAAAAGTGGAACTGACTTCAGTACTACGGCAGCAGATATTGAAAAATAACACTGATAAAATAGGTAGACTTGGCATATATTATAATTAATAATATTCTGCAGAATGCATGATATATTAGCTCTGCTTATAGTTAGGTACCTAATACTTGTCTAATTATATGAATTCGAATGAAATGAAATTAAGACTTATTATATATTTACATGTTCGATGTTTAAATAATATGAAATAATTGTTATACAAATTGGTTATTTATTTATAATTTTTGGCTGGCCAACCCATAATATAACTAATATTATACCTAAAGGCCAAAAATTACACACAATATAGTAACTACATGTTAATATTAACAAAAAAAAAAGATATCTAACTTATTAAAATCATTTACCAAATCATTAAATCTATTCGGAATTAAAATTCATGAGTTATAACTACTTAGTAGGTATTTAAGTCAGGGGCGTAATTAAGGGGGGGTGAGTGGGATATATCCCCCCAGAGCCTATATAATGTGGATATTTATATATTAATTTGAAGCTTATGGAATTATATATTTTATCGTGCTGACATCACGACGAAATATATTAAATATGATTAATATCAAGAAATCTATAAATTGTCATTTAATTTAGAAGTAAATTTTAATTCTAATATATTCAAAATTTACATTTTGAAGAAATTATTATAATATTGTATAGGTACTAAATTGTGTAGAATTTTAAAGCACATTTATTAATACATTTTGTGAACATATATATTAATTTAAGAATTTTTGATGAAATAGTTTTCCCAGATATTGTACTTGAAAATCTAAGTATTTTGTATGGAAAAAATGTTTATCCCCCCCCCCCCCCCCCTAAGACAAATTCCTAATTACGCCACTGATTTAAGTTAAATAATTTAACGCGATGTAAAGAAGATTTTCTTTACATCGTAGTGGCCGACGTCCGTGGTACTGCTACACTTAATTAAATTATTAAGAACGTTAGGATGAACTCAATATTCAATAGGGGTTATTTTACAATATATATGTGGTATTATTTTTGTAGTATTTCTGGTACCTGTATTTAATATTTATTAATATTTATTAAAAATAGATATTAAACCTGATGGGAAGTTAAAGCTACTGTTCTATGGTTAAAGGCATTATAACAACAAATAAGGAATAAGTTGCAATTTTAATTTCTATTTTTCTAATAATTTTCAAAATAGTTAAAACTTAAAAGTTGATTTGATACCAAGGTGGATATAATATATATATACATCATAGACCTAGTATAAGGTCTATGATATACATTCACATTGGTTGATACCATAGATAATAGAAGAATTCTTCTATTATCTATGGTTGATACAAATACATATTTACAACCTCATTGAAAATTATTTGACAACGGTTGGTCACATTGTAGTTGTATCCTTTGTAGCAACGACGGTTTTATGATAAGGTTTTTTTTTTATGATGTCTGAGCAGAACACGCTACAAGTTTTTGGTTCATGACTGAAGTGAAGCATTTTGGTCTGAAGTGAAAAGCGTGTCTTTCTGTTACAGTATTTTACTTAACTTTTCAGGTAATTGTAATCTGGTAATTTACGTTATTGGTAAGTAGCAAATGGCCCATCAATACTTGGACCAAGGTTCTGCTATTTTAAAAGACGATAAGGGTTACTTCGTTCCAGCTACACAACGCGCAGACGGCACTTGGCGTAAGGAAAGACGGCTCAAGAATAACTATATTCCCCAAGACGAAGTAAAACTTTACGAATCTAAAGGTAAAAAATTCGTTGCCAATAAACCTACATTACCTCCCGGTGCACCTGTTGCAATGGTTGCGGTACCTAAACAATCACGACAAACCAAACAAGTTCTCACCGAAAAACAACCTAAACAGGAGAAAATTAAAATCCCTGAGGTACAAAAACAAATGGATAAGCCAGTAGTAAAGCAGCCTGAGGTAGAGACAGGAACTGACCCTGTCAAACGGGTGAGAAATCTTAAGAAAAAGTTGAAAAATATTGAAGAGTTGGAAATCAAAGTTTCCGAAGGACATTCTATTGATAATGATCAACGTAAAAAGATTTCGTCCAAAACTACAGTTATCAAGGAGATTGCTCATCTTGAAGCACTTGTGAAGTAAGATTTAATATGGTTAATTATGATTTATTATTGTCAATAAACGATGGCGGCGCCGCGGAAGCAATGCGAAAGCAGATCCCGCGCCGTCGTCGGTTAAAACAGAAAAAAAAAAAAAAAATTAAATTATGATTTATTATAAATTATACTTACTTATACAGGGTGATTCTTTTAAGTGGGTACACTAATTATTTCGAAAAGTATTTACTTTGTTCAAAATATTTTTTTACATGGTTTCAAGTTGTTAAAAAAACAACGTTTTTATTAAAAAATTATATTTTTAAATATTTTTTATCCTTATAATTTTTTAAGTTTTTACTTTTTTGAATGACAGCATAGAGTTTTAATTTCATATTCCAAAGCAGAATATTTTTCTTAGTATTTTGATTCATAAAAATCGAATTTAGGGCTAGTAGTTTTTGAGTTATAAGTATTTAAAGTTTAGATTGGCAGAGTGAAGTGGTACGGGTTACCCCGCAAAATGTTGGTCCACTACTCCGCTTGTCCAAACTTTAAATACATATAACTCATAAATTACTCGTCCTAAATTCGATTTTTATGAATCAAAATTCTTAGAAAAATATTCTGCTTTGGAATATGAAATTAAAACTCTATGTTGTCATACAAAAAAGTAAAAAACTTAAAAAAATTATAAGAATAAAAAATATTTAAAAATATAATTTTTTAATAAAAGCGTTGGTTTTTTAACAACTTGAAACCATGTAAAAAAATATTTTGTAAAAAGTAAATACTTTTCGAGATAATTGGTGTACCCACTTTAAAGAATCACTCTGTATACTAATTTTTATTGTAAATATTTCTTTTTTGTTTCATAGAATTATGTTTCCTTCGCCTCCTAAACCAACCAAGAAGGAAGGTAAGAAAGATGCTAAAAAAGATAATAAGAAAGAAACGTCCAAAAAAGAAACAAAACAAGACAACAAACCAAGCAAGGTTAGTGATAAAAAACCATTGACAAATGGTACTCAAGTCAAGAAGGTTGAAAAAAAAACAATCCCTCCAGTACAACAAAATGGTGCAGCAGCTGTTAAAAAGACTGAAAAGGTCACCAAACCTGAAGTTAAAACAAAAGCTCAGCCGAAAACCCAAACACAATCTCAAAGTAAGACTCAAGTTCAACCTAAAGCGCAACCTAAAGCAAAACCTGCTGCGCCTGTTATTGAGATTTCAATTGAAGCAGCTAAAAGAATTAGGAATCTCAAGAAAAAGTTGAAGACTATTGATGAACTGGAACTTAAGGTTGCTCAAGGTGGTAAAATTGATAATGATCAACGTGTGAAGATATCTAAAAAGAGCGAAGTATTGGCAGAAATCCACGCTCTTGAAAGTGGCAAGTTAAAAGCCTGATTCTTTTAAGTATTACAGAAGTTAACAATTTATTTTCTGTTGGTATATATTATATATATATCTGATTATATTGATTATGATTTAGAAAAATGAAATTTCTGTTTTGAAAAAGTATTTTTTTTTTTTAAGTTGTGTTCAAACTATTTCAATTTTTTCTTCCTAATTAATATAATTGACAAAAATCAATTAAATAATAACCAAATTTCATAAAATGTGTTTATATTATTTGAATTACTTATAATTCTTTTCCCTTATAAAAAATAAATACTCTAGAAATATATGAGTATATGTGTGTATGTATTAATATCAAGAGACCTATTCTTGGTTACCATTAAAATATACCTATTTAAATTCAATGATATTACATAAAAAAAGTGTATAGTAAAAGACTATTTAATTTTATGTTTTATTTAATTCTCTGTTCATTATGTACAAGTATTATTATTTTCTGGAGTATTGCAATATTTGGTTATAAGATATAAAAAATATTTTTGATGGGATTTAACAATCTTATTTTTATTTTATCAATTAAATTATAATACAGTGAATGTTTTTAAATTATTTACAGTAAAGTTACAGATTTATTGTTTAAACTGCTGCATTTAGTTTTATAATTTAACTAAATTACTCTTAATTAGAGCCCGGATTTCTATGCAATTGCATATTTTCTTCCTTTTAATATTTTTGGATTGTTGTCAGTTATATCCACGAATCATCATAATTTGAAGCTAATGGAGAAATTTTTTTTTGCATATTTAAAGGTTATTGCATATTTTGGCAAAATTCAAAATTTATTGCATATTGAAGCAAAAATTTTAAAAAAAATTATAAAATAATATTTTGTCAAGTAGAAAAATTAAAACTAAATTTCATAGTCACTAAATAATAATGTCTATATATATTTATTTAAACCTTTATAAGATAAATAATTGATTACGACGTAAACTTAATCGCTCTTGCTGTGTCAGTCAGTTATCGACATACCACTTGTATTGATTGTAATCACTCAGTAATCGTTTTATCGTTATTATCGATGTTATATTATTATATTATGAGTCATAATAAACATGCTACTGGTTTAATATTGTATTTCTATGAAATTTATCATTTTATAGTTCAATAGATATTTTAATGTCTTTAATGCAGATTTTTTAGTAATTAAATGGTTTAAAAATACCTAATGGTGGAAAATAAAATAATTAAGAAATGTATGTCTCAATATATAAAATATATTATATATTTAGAATAAATTAATGAAGTTGTCTTTTTAATTAAAATTAATTAAATATCTAATTCATTTTAATGTATATTTATTATTTTTGTTAAAAACTAAGAACCAAAATGTATTTTTAAATCAATGTAATTATTTTTTTAAATTATTGGCAGGCCTAGATTCTATTCTAAATAGTAATATATCAAAATATTTAAACAGTTGAATCTTCTATTTTCATAATAGTCACAAAACAGTTATTATATTATGTATATGAGTTTTTTTTTATAATTGACATTAAAACATTATCGGGAAGCTATTAAAGTGCTAAACACTAGATATGACGACTTCAGTATTATTTTTACTTTATTGCATTTACCTAACAAATATTTCACTCTAAAACAGCGGTTCCCAAACTTTTTTCCGTAGTACTTTATTTTAGACCAAATATAGTCGCGGAGTCCTACTGTCAATACCATGAAAAACAGGACAAAAAAAATATTCATTAATAAAATTTTTTTGAAAGAGTTCTATATGTTTTAAATAACTCAATATGAGAGACCACTGTGCCCTTAGAAAGTGCTTGTGATGCCTTTTGTACACCGTTTGGGAATCGCTGCTCTAAATAAAAACCAACATGACATTGGAATTAAACTTAAAATGTTAAACCTTTTGATATTCTTGTACATACACTTGAGATGATATACTTTTAGAAATATAATATATATTAAGTGACTTACGGGCATTTTTAATTTTGCACTATTATATTTCAATTTATTGAGAAGTGTCGTCATGGGAATGATTATACAAAATTATTTTTATTTAAGATAAATTTATTGTAAGGTTAAAGCCCATTCCTTACACAATTCACACCTAGTTGCGCCAAAATACTTAGTACATACTTCAGACCTAGTATATAAGTAATATGTGATATATTTTGTC
Source organism: Diuraphis noxia (assembly GCF_037042655.1). Lineage (NCBI taxonomy): Eukaryota > Metazoa > Arthropoda > Insecta > Hemiptera > Aphididae > Diuraphis > Diuraphis noxia. The sequence continues at coordinate 55,485,100 of NW_028301712.1, forward strand.
ATTTGGAATAATACACATACCTAGACCTAGTGTGCCCTAATAAGAGTTTGTGTACATATATCATTCCTATGTTTAAATAATATAAATTTATAAGCCTAACCTATTAATTATAGAAGTAATAAATTGTGTTTTATGCATACTACACATTACATGAATAATATTTTTCCATTCTAGACGTGTAAAAATGTATGTGTAATATAGCTAATCAGAATACATAGGCATTTTAAAAACAATACATTTATATATTACTTCATATCAATTAATATAATTAATTAAATAATGACTAGTAGATGATATTTGATAATTAATTTTGATGCAATACATTTCATTTATAACAAAAAATACTTATATTAATCTATTTGACAAAAGTTTTAGTTAAATAATTTTCACAGTCATCAAATAATTCTTGCATCTCAGGATACGCAGCCACTTTTTTAGCTTCCATAAGAGGCAACCATTTGTAATCTTGATGTTCATCAGACAACAATACTGGTGTGTCAGGATTGATTAAACGAGCTAACCAATAAGTGACTTGTTTGGAAAATGGTTTATCTTTTGGATCATACTGTGAAAAAAAAACTCATATTTATAGTATTCTTTAATCGAGTGCAGAAATAAGAATCAAAATATCAGGAAATAAATAAATATCAAATAGTGCAACAATTAAGACATGAGTTTGTGTCAGAGACCTACAAATTAAACTGATGTAAACATAGGTAGACAGTCAAGGACTAGACAAAATAGACAAAAATTAAAAATGGTAGACTTGGGGAGCAAAATCAAATCTGATGGTGAAATAATTCATAAATAAAACAATGCATGGGATTAGAAAAAGCAGCTTTTTCCAAAAAAAAAAAAATATATAAATTTAGAGCTAAAAGAAGAGCCTTAAGAATTTAAGTTGTGTAATTTTATTAATTTTATTAACAAGATTAAAAATGTATAATTGAGACAAGTAGCAACTATAATTATTGACCAAAGAATACAGAAAAAAATGTTACAAGCCACAAATCAAGTAAATCAATACCTTTAACACTTTTTCAAAATTATGATCAATACTAAGATATTTCACTTTAATACCGGCTTCTTCTTCAGTTTCTCTAATAGCTGCATCCATATTGGATTCATTTTCTTCTAAGTGTCCTAAAATTAAAATAAGTCAATATATTAAACAATTCAATGAATTATGTTTAGTTTCTGAACTTATACCTTTTGGGGGAGTCCAATGATGATTTGCATACGAAGCTTGCATAAGTAAGTACTCAATTATTTCATCACAGTTTTTTCTATAAACTACAAATCCAGCAGCTTTTCTTACAGTCTTAGACATTATTAACTTTTAAGTTTTATCAAATACTTAAATTCTTATAAAATAATTAAAAATATGAATTAGTGTAATGGATTGACACACTAACAAGATTGTTATTTATAATATTATGACGGTAGAATGTTAATATGAACTCCTAATTATTTTTTTGTAACTAATTATAAATTGAAATATTATTAAATATAATATAAACTTATTAATTACCTAATATTTTACTTATTTGCACGTCCGTGCCTATTATAGGTATTAAAATAAGAAGTAATTAATTAAAAAAAAAATTATAAAAAGATAACGTTAATCCATTGATTATCATCAAACTGTGGTATCAGCACTGAATATAAAATGTATTATCATAATGACACTATCCCAAAGTGAATCCACCTTGCACTATCCTATTTATTCCATAACTGTGATTTATTATTCTAGGCAACTATTTTTTTTATAGGCATTCTAGACTAGTCTTTATGGGTCATAACACAGTACTAGAAAACTAAGACCTTATTGTCTTATTCTGTGCTAAGACTAATAACACCACAGAATATAATATGATGTATATATATTTATTTTTATAATATATATATCATATGTTCTGTGCACGAATTAAGATATCTTAATTCGTGGTTCTGTGCTAAGACCGCGGTCTGTGGGTCATAATGTCATAACCTCATGTCTACGAACTGTAAACATCCGTTAACTTGGGGATAATAGCGACTTAGGTCTATGCAGGACTAAGATAATATTTATTATTTATGTTCCAATATATAAATCACATTAATATGTCTAACTGTTTAAGAATGTACTCAAGATAGTATATAAGGACCTAAAGCTTAGACAGTTAGACCACAGAATAATTCTGTGGTTAGACCACGATGTAGATTAGCACATTATCTAAGACATAACACAAGGGTCTATAAATAAAATGCAACCTAATTTACATTTAGTCTTTTATATGTTTTATTATGTCTCACTGTTATACTATCATAATATTGGCTATTGCAAGAGTCGGAGTGGAGCTATAGAAGTATTGGCAGCCTCTATGGCTCTATCCTCCTAAGTTAATGACAGGTTTTATAACTTTTTATAAACTGTGATTAGAGTAAAATTTAGTTTTTAAGTACCCAAGGGCAGAAAAAAAATAATACATATTTTGTATTATAATTTTATTACATGATCATAAAAGTTATTTAAATTTTGATACATAATCTATAATTAATATTAATTATACTAAAACTACTCTATTAAAGCTTTTAGAAAACTGTTTAATTGTTCATTAGAAATAAAAGTATATTGGTATTTTATTGTAATAATGAAATGTGGAAAAATAATTTAAAATAAGGTACACAAGTGGGTACCATTTTGCGACACAGTAGTATTTTTTATAGGTGGAAAAATCTGTGAGGTATCTTCTATACAATTTTCTAATGTGAGCCAGGAAAAGAATTTTTAACTGTAAAAATGCAATTAATTTGCCATTTTTTGGAATTTTGACTAAGTTCTTAACTTCAAAAAAAATTTGAAGAGGACTGTAAACTCAAATTTTTTAGTTACATTATTAACAGCCTTTGTGAAACCTTAAATAAATTTTTTTCTGCACCAAATGGTCCTAACAGACATCAGGTACATAGAAAACGAATAATAAATAATTAACTAATTATTTAGAATTAATTTTTAATTTCTACTTATTATATACTAATACGTGAATCATTGTTTTTTCACTAAAAATATTACTAATTATTTATCATTCAAGACTTGGTTAGTGATAAATTAAATTTTTTTCTACACTTTAATCATTGCTCTACCTAACTAATATTATAATAAAAAAATACAAATCTAATTTCTACACATACAAAAAAAAAGCTCTCTGTGATGAAGAATAAATTAAGTACTGATTACTCATCAATCATAATTAATCAAGGCATGACAATGATTTACAATAATTGATTGGGATTAATCATAATATAAATAACATGAATTTGGTAGATTAGATTTATGATGTTAATTTTAAATCAGTTGCTACTTATCAAGTTTGGAATTAATCACCCTTTTACACAATCAAGAATATTTTATTGTTCTATAATTTATAATTCTAACTGTAAATAGTAACATAAGCTAGTGTTCAGAAGAGGCAAGAACCAGAAAGACAATATTTTACACATATAATGTATTAATTGTGATTTCTCAATAAGTCCAAATACATAATGTTATCAATTAACTGGTATAGCAATAATATTATTTAATTATTATTATTACATAAAATTGCACACATTAATAACATTTAATAGGATATAATATATTTTATTTTATTTTAAATTCTTAAAATGATTTGATAGGAATATTAATCAGACTTGTATAGTTTTTATTTGAAATTACATTTTGTTTTATTAATCATTTAAACATTTTTTTTTTTTTAATTCCTTGACAACAAAAACGCATTGACTGCAATAAAACATTCTTCGTGTTACAAATAAAAAGTAAATGGATACATTTTCATTTTATGATTTACTCAATTACAGTAACATATCATTGATACAAGTTATTATCATAATAATGATGAAAACAAATTATTGTTTGTGTAGCGATGAACTCGTTCTAGAAGTGGTTGGAAACCTGAAATATAAAAAATATAATATTTTATTTAAGAAACTTTTTTTTTTTTTTTTAAGAAAAATTTACTATCTATATACAATTTATATAATAAGTAAATATGATGAAATATATTACAGGACATGAAAATCTTGAGGGAAGGGAGTGTCCAGTGACATTACTTCCAATTATAAGAAACTTAAACATACATGCAATGATTATTATAATTAACTTAAATCTATAAATAACAAGAATTAATAATCAATCATACAAGTATTATAACATATGATGACTTAAAGTTATAATATTTTATGAATATACTATAATTTTCATTAGAATAACAGAATAACGACTGTATCAACAAAAAGTAAGTCAGAACTATTTTCAAGAAATTTAAAATTAGTTTTTATTAACAAAAATTATACTTTTGATGAAATTTGACATAAAAAGTAATATAAGTTGATAATAATTAAGAGATGAAATGTATGAAATCTACTAAAATAATTGGTAAATATATATATCTTACCTTCTTTAACTTTGTTGTCTAACATCTTTACAATAAGATTAAATCGATTAACTTTGGTCATGGCTGTTAAGTATTCTACAATAAGATCTAATTCACTATTGGGATCAAATTTTTGGTTCAGGGTTTCCAAAAATTTAGACATGATTTCTTCATCCAAATTTGTACTTATAACTAAATAAAATATAGCCATTAGTTATTAATCATTTCAAGATAAACAAGTATAAGTAAATAGTAATACATATAAATTTCAAAGAGACATTTGTGCATTTAAATACTTAAAATAGTAATAGTTAGATGCAATAATAATTTACTATTATGTTTCTTTAAATTAAATTTAAAAACCAATTGTTTTCATATTTCCACAATTATTAATCTAAGTTGGTGATCAATGCATTATTTATGGTCTATATGTCAATCACTGAGAACTAAGTAATAGTAGACAAAAATGTGTGTTTATATGTTATATAAATAGTGTTTTTCATCAATTGGAAAAAAATGTATGAAAACATGTCAACATTATAAAATACTCTATTTTAGATTAATTATAATAAGTAGGAATAAATTAAGGTAAGAATATTTTCTTAGTATGCTAGCACATTTCTAAAAATATGTTCCATGAAATCAGTACTTAAAAAAATGAGTATATGGGTATAAGAAAATAGAAATATATATTACAAATCAAAAATAATTAAGATTTCTTGGTATACTAAAAATATAATATAAAATATTTAGTAATCTTAGAAGCTAGAACTGCACATCTTTAGTGTTCAGGTCAAATGGTCACTACACCCACTAGGAAGCTTTTATTTATATTTTAATTAGAAGCAAGTTATATAATAATACCAATAAAATCATTTTTAAAGTCCTAAATTAATCTTATGTTTAAATTGTATATTAGAACAATTCACAGGAATTTTAAAAGTAACATAGTATGGACTTGTTGACGTAAAATATGATGTTTAATTGTTTTATAATTTATAAATATGTCATATATATTGACAATATATGCGGGTATGGCATCCTCTTAACAGTTTTTAGTTTTTATGGCATTATATTGCATCTTATTACGTATTTATAATTGATTGCAAGAAGTTGATACATTTAACAGTTATGTAAAAAGTTGTAACATTTATTTTAGTCTATCACATCCTAACACATATATATTCATGATCTACAAAAATTACTTACGAGGTGTGGCAAATAAATAACGAGAATTTTTAATTTTATAACATTTATTTAATATTTACAATGATTAATACACCCATGCCTTCACAGTACTCTCCTACGAGTCTAACACACTTGGTCCAGCGTTCTTCCCATTTCTGGAAGCACTCCTGGAAGTCTCCAGAAGTTAAACTCTTCAAAACCGTTGTTACGGCACATTGAATGTCCTCCAAATCCTCATAGCGATGTCCTTTCATTGGTTCCTTTAACTTTGGAAATAGCCAGAAGTCCAGTGAAGCCAGATCAGGGCTGTACCGTTGGTGGGGGAGCGTTGTTATGTTCCTACTGGTCAAAAACTGTTGAACTTTTAATGATGAGTGTGCAAACGCATTGTCATGGTGAAGGACCCAACCATTTTTGGCTAATTCCGGCCTCACACGAGACATTCTATGACACAATCGCTTAAGAACTTCAATATAAAATACTCCTGTCACTGTTTGACCTTGTGGAACAAATTCTTTGTGCACAACACCCCTAATATCGAAGAAACAGATCAGCATGGTTTTGATTTGACGTTGCATCGTCTTGCGCTGATTCTCGACTTGATGCAAAACGTGATGCCCATTCGTACACACGTGGTTTTGATAAGCAGTCATTACCAAACACACGCTGTAATTTACGAAAAATTTTGGCCGTTTTTTCACCAGATTTCACCAAAAACTTGGTGACGATTCGTTGCTCGTTTTTCACGTCACACATTTTTGTACGTCACGACACTACACTACTAACTTTAAAAAATCGGAGAGCACAAAATATAACACCGATCACTATCAAATTTGGCAGACTTGTGTATTACCTCGTGAACTTAAGGTCAACAAATTTTCAAGGTATTAGTGTTACCACTATAGGAGATAGAAACAAATTCTCGTTATTTAATTGCCACACCTCGTAGTTATCAAGGCAGCACATAGAAATATTTCTCAGGGAAAGGAAAAGGCAAAACAAATTTTTAAATAATAAGTTAATTTTAAAGGTCTGCTCAAACCAAAGCGGTAGCGAAAATTAATGTCCATATGTTTTAATACGAACGCACTCACTATAGCGAAATTAATACTGCAGATAAAATGTTACCGCAAGATTGAGTGTGATATTTTTATTTTTCGCTTACCGCTACGATAATCAGTTGTAAATCTCCAAATATGAGTTATCTACATTTTATTATTAATATATTAATATCTATAGAAAGCTTATCATTACATTGTATGATATATTTTGACTTTATATTAAAACACATATCTACGAGTATTCATTGTAATTGTACACCTTGCAGTTGAATCTTTAAAAAACTATAGCAATTTGTTGTTTTGTACTTTAAAATATTAATATTAATAAATAAAAATATAATAATTACTAAAGTACATGTACGCACATGGATGTCACAATGTCGACTAGTAATTTTCGGCGAAATATTTCGCTCTCCGGTTAGGTTAGATCAGCGGTATTTAAAAAGCGATAAATACCGCTGAAGTTACCACCACCGCTACCGCTTCGGTTTGAGCAGGCCTTAAATTTGGGATATAAACAATTTGAAGTTTGTGATATTTTATATTTTATATGTTATCCTTATTACTTATTGTTTTTATTGTAAACAGATTGAATATATTTAAATTAAAAAAAGTTTGTAAAATGTGTATTTTCCAAATAGTAGGAGAGGGAAAGGCCTCTTTGAACCCCTTACGAGAGGGGAGCTTTGTAATATGCTATGATTTGCATACATGTCATATTTATTTAGGTTAACCCAAAATCATGATTCTAAGATAAAAATCATTGTTGTACTTACCCCTAGGTAAATCTTTTGGTTTAATACTCCGCAACAGTTTATGATATAATTCATAATTATTTTTTTGACTGGCTATTTTCCAAGTTAGTAAAAAATCTTTAACATTAGATACTGGTTTCATACTTATTTCATCATTGTCACAATTTTCACAGGTAGATTTATCAATTCCATTAGTAACATTACCATTCATTTTCTGAAATTCACAGAATAATATTATAACAATTATGAACATTATTATAAACTTAAGACAAAATACTAAATTCTAACCGTTGAATTATAATGACCATTCATTTTAGTTGAGTTTATTTCATTATCGCAAATTTTCTGAAATGTACAAAAATATGAATAAAATTATTACAATAAAGTGAATAAAATCATGACACAAAGTCTAAAAAGCAAATAAGAACCGTTGAATTATGATGACCATTTATTTTACTAGAATTGATTTCAGTAATACTCAATCTTTTAGGTTTTTTTATTTCAGTAGCTAAAGACGTGGACAACAATACAGGCACAATATCAGGTGTTAAAAATTGCCAACGTTTTTTTGGTCCTTCATTTTTAAACATTTTGTGACGACCCCATTTCTTCTTTCGCTGCTGCCACTCATGCCAAGGACACAATTGACAAACGCATTCTGTTAAACAACCAAAAGAATCGGCTTCATACACATACTCAACATTGTCTTTGCTTAACTCTGCAAGTTCCAAATAAGATACGTGGAATGGGTCTTCTATGTCCCATACAGTTTCATCATAGTGCCTAGTTATTTCACGAACCCTAGAAAAAGACCAAATTATGCAATAATAAAAATGATTTAATATATTTTGTAATTAATTTTAATATAAATATTACCTAATTAATTTTTTTGGATGCATATTTGTAATTATATTTTTTAATTCTTTTACAAAGCTGAGGGCATTTGCGTTGTTACAATCATACTTTAATGTTGATTCAAATGATCTTAATGCCTGTCATAATAAAATACAATACCAAATATCTATTACTAATGAACAATTTAATAAGATATTTCATAATACTTACTAAGCAATACATGGATATAGCTTTAAAACATGACCCTCTCCGAAAATGTGCCTTTACATTTCTTGGGTCACTTTCAATCACTTCTCTTAAATCATCCAATGCTTCACTATATTTTTTCAGTTTTATGACTAAAATTAAAAATAAGAATTAATAATAAAAATATTGAAAACAATATTTCATAATGATTAAATGAAAATAAATAATAATCAAAATAAATATTCAAAGGGTAAAACTTTAATGATATTTACTCTAATATACTGAACTAGAAGTATCACTCGGTTTAATCTACACTTATAATATTTAATACTGTAGTACAGGGATGTCCAACTTTAAAAGACCAGGGATTGACCTCTGAGTTTTTTAATTATGCAAGTAATGCCTTAAATAATATTAATGTATAACATATTTTTTTTATTTTTTTTTTTGGGGGGAGTGGGCATGGAATAGTTGATTTTGGTATATTGACTATAAAATAATAATATAGTCAATATATCAATAGTGCCCCATATATAAACACATATAAGCCAATTGTGTTTACCTTGAGATATGAAAAATATGTTTTTGTCCAATTCAATTTTTATCAACATTCATCATAATATTTTACACAAAAATATTTGTAATATGCATATTAAAATGTTAATAGCTTATTTGGAGCCAATATAGAACAGTATTGGGACTTTTTAAAACGTCACTTTAATACACAAATATGAATTTGAGTGATTACTATACAGTATACACTATACACACAATTTTTGCAAGTTATTTATCAGCCTAAATGGTTTAGTATACAACATTTTATAATTATTATGGGGAACACAATGATAATAGTATTTGATACTTTTTTTTATTGGGGTTAATGCTTCAACAGCAAGAGTCACATTAGCCTGTGGAACTGTGGGGAAGGAATTGTTTGTTGGAACTCGTGGATGTTTTTGGCAGAACTTTGAATCGACACCCAAAGGTTTCCACCATGCCTAGGTAGGTAGCGGCAGCCTCTCTTATTATTATATATATAATACCCAAGTGTTTATTAATTATGTTGTTTTTATTTGATTAAAAAAATGTAACTTAAGTTGTACTGAATAATATAATAAATATTAATTTTACATATTTTTAATTTCAATGACTAATGGCTATTATCTAGCACAATAGGTAAAATAACCTTAACAAAATCAAGCATATTTGGTCCATGAAGCCAGAAATAACAAAATACAATTCAAAAGGTAATTTTAAGCACAATTGATAAACTCAAATTTTTTCAACCAATAAAAAACTGGGTAAGTTGCTGTTTTATACAGTAAGTATGAGTATACCTCAGAAAATGGGTACTGATATACCGCTTTGCAGTACATGTCAAGTCGGTCACCGCAATAGATGTGTAAAATTCAATGATATAAAATCATCATATACGAAAAACAATCATAACAAAATAACTAAAATTGTTATTTTTTTGTTTAAATATCTAATTTTATTAAATAAAAAACATGTAATTTTTTAGATATTTTGATTATAGTAAGAACTAACTACTTATGAAAATTATTCTTTCAGTTTTTCAATCATTAGCTATAAAAATTGAATATTTTATAAATTTGTGTCACTCTTTACTCATTTAATCAAGTTATAACTTAAAATTATTTAAAAGTATAAAACTCATAAATTAATTAACCAGTATAGTTAATACTTAATAATTATAAAAGTTATACTTCTAATGCAAAACAAAAAAAATACCTTAATGTATATATTGTTAGAAAATAAAAATTTTAAATATTAAATACTTACATGACATAGCACGATTGTTTCTAGCTTCTGGTGTTGAAAGAATACTAATACTAGTGTTATAATGACAAATTGCCTCTTCGAAATCATTTGATTTAAAACATTCGTTTCCCAGTTCCTTTTCTCGCATAGCCAAATCTTGAGGTTTAAAAGTACTACCTAAAACAATTTGAATGGTTATTTTTACAAAATATATTAAATTTTTAAGAAATCTGAATGATTGCCAGACGTTTTAAATTATTTAAGTATCATGCTTTAATTTAAATAAAAGTAAAATTAAAAATCACTAGTCCCATTACTTGATTGCAAACACAAGTGTATAGAAAACAATATACTGTAGGGTCTCAATAATCCGAACACAGATTAATCCGAAAGGGCTTGAGAATTATATTATCGTCATAATATGTACATATGTATGTATTTAATAAATAATATTGTCCGGTAATAAAATTTTTCGATTATGTGGGATAACAATCCTTAATAGGAACCAGTGTACAAAAAAAAAAAAAAAAAAATCAATATTCTAAATAGTAAAGTTCATAATTATATTAATACTTTTATATATTCATTGAATTTTGAAATTATAAGTTTTTACACGATTAATACGAATAAAAATAAAATTTTATAGTTTAAATTACAGTAAAATTTATGTTTGTTTTTAAGCCATAGGTAATTTGAACAAATCGCTAATCCGAATGACCACTTTCCCCAATCTCATTTGGATTATTGAGATCCTACTGTATATATTATTTATTTTTTTGTTCTGTAATATAATTTGAAAAAATACAATTCATTGGCAAGATTAATGAATGAGTAGTGACCCTGAATAATATGTCTTTTATTTTAACAATTAAATTAAGCCAACATATCAAAATACAAATACAAATAATATGATATATAAAACAATTATCAATAAAGATTGCTTAGTTTTTTATAAAAAAAAAGTTATTAACATAAAAACTTTTAAATACAAATATCCAACTAAGTTTTTAGTAGTTTAATATACATTTTGTCCAGTGACCATCAAAAACATGTTGGTAAATGTATAGGTGATCACACTTACATTTAGACATATTGTCCATATAACTTTTCATAGATTTAGCTCTATCATGAAAACTTGCTGTATCATTCAATCCAACTGACAAACTATTTGAATTCATACTTTTTTTCTTATGCGCTTGTAACTTGTCAACCTTTTCTTTGATATCCAACTTCATCATCTCAACTTCAGGATCATATTTATCCCATTTAGAATATGAAGCTTCCAATGATTTGGTTTGCACACCAGATGTTTTGTGCATTGATAATTCCTGTTCAGGCTAAAATTATACAGTACATTTTTTAATATTTAAAGTAGAAGTTAGAAGAATCAATTTTCCTCAGTTGAATTTAACTTTAAATAATACCTTTTCACTATTAAACATTGACGTCAAATTAATGGATTTTCGAACTGGTGGTTCACTGTGACCATTCATGAGACTTTTTGAGTATTGCCTTACAGATGGTACATCTATTTCTTGTTGATTTGATTTTTTTATCCAATTCTAAATAAAGAAATATTTAGATCAATTTGAAAGTAAAATATTATGTTAAATAGTTAAAATTTAGTGAACTAGAATAAGTTAATGACATTGTACACTAGACTTAAATGAAAATTACCAATATTTTCATAAAGAAAAATTTGATACTTATTATTACCTTATAAAAAAACCCAATATACAGATCAGTATGTTTTACTAGTAGATAGAAAAACTTCTAGAATGCTCCATTTAGAACTAATACAAATCAATACACTCAAATACTATCCTTAAGAGGACATTATACAACCCTTTGTTTTCCCCGTCTTACAAGTGCATAACATTGCAAATTTACGGTCAGTAGATCATGTTTAGCTTCGTTAGCTTAAAAATTAGAGTGAATCGACCTATTATGAAACTTGATGTTAAGAACATTATCTGTGTTTGTATGTTGGTTTTTTATGGTAGTTCAATTTTGTAGCTAGTTATGCATATATAAAAAGTGTAAATTAATAATGCTCATAATTTACTTAAAAACTAAGTTATCGTAAAAAACCCACATACAAACACAGATAATGTTCTTTCCATTAAGTTTCATAATAGGCCAATTTATACTAATTTTTAAATTAACGGAAATAAACGTGATCTGCAAAGAGTAAATTTGTTATGTTTTACACTTGTAAGACAGAGACAAAATTTGGGTTTTACTCAAAGTATCAGGTGTTATTACATAGTAAATAGACATTTATTTTTATTTTATTTTTCTGATATAAGGATAGTGAATGAATGACCCTGCTGGATTCATACATATCGTGGTTAGGTCACAATAACCAAAATATATAATAAAAATGTTAATATTATACCTAAACTAGTATAGATAGATCGGGTAGTTCATAATTATGTATGAGTTGCCATTAGGTAATGGTTCATTAATTTCACAAAAATATACCATATAATTATATTAATTTATACATACATACCTAATACATTGTTATAATTATGAAAATTAAGTTTACAGTAAAAAACCTATACTTAATATAATACAAATTACAGATTTAAAATCATACAATCATGAACAACTGAATGAGTATACAAATGTTGGAATTCAACTTGATACTTGATCACTTATAAATCATGATAGCACATACAATCTCAGCGTGTAGTCTACCTCGGGACTAGATAATTTATGTAGAAAAGTTATTGAGTTGTTTGAAGAGTGTTGAACTACTTGTACATATTTTATTACTTACCCATAGGAAAGCAACCAATACTAAACCCTTTTCGTTTATAAAAAAATATTTATCTTTTTGATTTTTTTTGGGGGGAAGGAGACTAGCCCAATCAGGAATATAAATGAGGTAAAGTTTTCAGAAAAAATGTATCACATAATTTTGAAATTACTGTATAGTACCTAATGGCTTTTTTATTATATGTAGCTAATTAAAGATAAGAAATAATACAATAATTATTAGTACTACTTAGAGAATTGTTTTCTTCAAGATAGGTAGTGATGGTAAAAAAATGTCTAAAAGTAACTTAATATTTCATTTTACCCATGCATTGGAGATACAGCATTGCCCAATTATAACTACTAGAGTATTTAATAAAAGATCATTCATTATAAGTAATTGTTAAAATAATTAATTAAAAATATTCTAGACATTTTATCTGTTCTAAAAATATATATGCATTTTGGGATACAAGACTTTTGGATATTCTAACTAAATAGCCTTGTCGGAATAAATAATAACATGTCAAAAAGTTACTGTTATTTAGAAATATTTATTATGTGCTTTATATTGTTAAAAGAATAATAACACAATTTTTGTCTTAGTATGTAAATATTACCATTGAATAGACAGTATTAAAATACATAGAATATTAAACTCATTAAGTAAAGTCTTAAGAGTAATAATTTTTCATTTAAGAAAATTGCTGATTAGGTACTTATATTATTCATTTCAATAGAAAAGATATTTTTAAGAAAATATAATATATACCAAATTATTTTATATTGTTTTGCTAATACCTTGATGATAATCTTCTTCAGTTTATTTTCTTCAATAATTATTTTATAACCCTTTTACCATTTTAAATTTATAAAAATAAGTTTAATTTAAAAGTTTTTTTTGCTCAACAATTTGTACCTATCTATTTATTTAGATTATATACTTACAGCTATATCATTAAGTTCATCACTATAATCTTCATTTGCTGGTAGTTCAGAAGACTTTTGTGCAAAGCAGAGCTTTCTATTCAATATTGAAGCATCAGGTTTAATTTCGCGTAGACGAGTTTCAGTTGCAGTTAACAGATCGGGATAAAGCCCTTCTTCTCCAGATCTGAAATAATACATATTTTTTATTGAGTTTACTAATTTAATTTAACTCATTGTAACTTATTTATATTATATCGATATATGTATACAATATCAGGGTTTAATTTAAACATTTTAGGATATTATGTATTCTTCAAATACCTAAATTATTTGAAACAGAATAAATTTAAGATGTATCTATAAACATAACTTGGAAATATTAGTCACTGTCTTATATGTATTATAAAATACAAATAGACAATATTAAAAACCAGAGATGATAAACTATTAATCACTACATACAAAATAATACTGAGAGGAAAAAATAAGCCAATGTTAATTAAAAAATTAAAGAATCGATAAACAATAAATAATAGGATGTACTTATACTCTGTCTAGCAGGAGAACGCATTGTGAGCTGACCATCGGTTATGGGGAAAACGGTTTTTGATAGTAAGATAACATGGAGAAATGTGCATTCTTTTGCTGGACAAGTTTTGACTTTGTAATAATATAATAATTCAAACTATTTATGTTTGATGAATCGAAGTATTTATGATTTGAATATTTTAATTTTATTTTTTAGCAGAACTCCAAAGTTTTATGCCACAAGTCCAGATAAGTTTTAAAAGGAGATTGTAGACAAGACATTTTTGTTTTTAAGTTGAGCTTGGATGACTTATTAAGGATAATTTTAAGTACAGAAAATCTATGATTGAGGGTAGTTTTGTTTTTTGTAAGAGTTTAGACAAGTTTAGTTTTTTTTCAAGTGATAACCCTAGGTATTTGAAAGTTAAAACTAAATTTAAATTATAAAACAATATAATTTATACAACTTTGACAACTTTAAATCTTAGAACTGCATTTCTATAGGTAGGTACAAATTACTTACAAGAATTAATGAAACTACTCTAAAAGTAGGAACATTTTCTGTACTCTTAATATACACAATATGTTAATTTAAAGCTGAGTTATGATAATTTTCAAATATTATTTCATACTTTAGAAAATCATAATTTGCTTGAAAATTCAAATATTGTAATTATCCAAAGATAAGATCAACACAAATAATGTTTTTAATCTTTTAAGTTTGATAATACTATTGGTTCAAATTAATGTTTTAGCTTAAAACACAAAATTGGAAATGATAAATGAAAATTTCTCGGAAAATGTTGATACTTATGTTTTGTGTTAGTAGGTAAAACAGAGATAATAACTAGTTTTTATTTTAGTATCTAGATAAGAAAATAACTTAGTTTTATAAATAATAATTTAAAAAATATGAAGAAAGTAACTACCAAACAACCTCAATAATTTTGGTTAAAAAATTCAAATGTTTGTAATAAGTAATGGTTTAGTAAGATATTTAAATATTTAATAGTTATTATGGCCGTGGGTAGGTAAATCAATAATAATGGGTTAAAGGTAGGTACATTTATATATTATCTGCTTATACACACGTCACACTTACATAAAATATAAATACAATACCTATTACCTAGATACCTATAAACTTAATATGAAAAATTGAAAGCTACCTAGTAATATCACATAAGAACACAATATTTTACAACAAAAGAATAAGCATATTGACGGTATGTTTTGATTCTATTACTCCAAATATCATGCTTTACAATTAATTTCTATAACAAAGAAAATTAGGAAATCAGAAAATCTAAACAAACTTTTTAGATTATTTCACACATTATATGGTTCAAGTTTTGATATAAAGTCACATAAAGATATCAATAACTAAACTTGTACCTACATACAAGATACAGTAATGGGGTGAATTAACCTAACAAAAATGTTGAACTCACTCCAATACTTTAATGATGCGTTTCAATATTTTCGGGTCCTCGCACGTTTTCACATAGTCGAAGTCGACGTCGGTTAAAGGGATGCCGTACTTTTCTAACAGCGACCGGTTCTGATTGACAGCCATTTGGTTCATCACGTTCATGTTTGCAGTCGGAAACTTACATTGCGCACGATCGAACGGTCATTGGTTAAAGACAAGTAACGAGATGTATCTAAAAACGAATATTGAAAACCGATGAATTACTAGAGGGAAATATTATGAGCGTTGATGAGTGGAAGCGATTTTTTAAAATATCATTAATTCATTGTCTATAAATATCACTAAACACTAAAATTATAAGAAAATAAAAATGTTATTTTTGGTTTTGGAAACAAATTTATAGAAAAACGTGAAACGAGAATCGACTGAAACGAGAGAAAGACTTCGAAAAACATATGATTATCAACAAGGAAAAAAATCGAATGATAAGAGGTGCGAATTTGGGGATAATAGAATAACGAACACGTAACGCCATCTCGATGACCCGAAGTTGAAAAACAGTACTAAAACTGAGTAAAATCCGGTTGCTAGTAGCAACTTGTTACCATGGTCTATGCAGTCGAGCTCACAAGCAGTGATGCAGAGCATTTAATTAAATTATACTTACTGGATCTATACTGTTCTATACTGTTCTATGGTATAGACTATAGATGAAACCAAGTATGTTCAATATGAACACTTTTTTTTCACTGGGTGGCACTAGTGTAGTAGTGTCACGTACTTGGTGTATTAAAATCATAGAGTAATTAATATTACTCTATGGTTAAAATACGCTTTGCAGTGATGTACAGTAAATACACCTTGTAAGTTGTAAGTAAAACTTAAAGTGTACACCTTGAGTCACGTCATAAGTATCACACGGATATTGGCTATATCTTTCTAGTTTCTTACAATATAGACTATACTGCTATCGCTGGTATGAGAGATGGTTAGTCCCTTAGATCATAACTATGGATGGAGCCACGGCGTATTATGTTTATGTCTACACCTCTACACAAAAAATTGTTGCCGATATCATCGACGAGTCTCTTGATTAGGTACTTAATCTGCGCATGCACGAGGTTATACGAGATTACGCGATGTTCATCATCTGGATTATTAATGATATTAATTATTAATATAATCTAAGCTTAGACCATATATTATGATCTAAGAATCGGAGATAATATCAAATATTATAATTTATAGCGTTATACTGCTTTTTATAGTTATTATTTATAATTATACTAATTATAACTTATTACGGCCTACCACTTATAAGTTACAATAGAAGATACCTTATTAAATTATTCAACCTTAAACAAATTGAATAAATAACTTCCATTTTTAGTTTTGACATTATGGCTAACTATAATGCACGTGGGGGACGAGGTGGCCGAATGGTCTAACGCGTCGGCTGTGGCTCAGCCGGCCGGGTTCGATTCTCGACTATCGCAGTATCGCCTATCGGGCGGCATTTTTCTCCGGGCAAGTCATGGTGTCCGGAGAACAAGTGCCGCCATCCCTCACTCCGGGGCATGGCAGAAACCTACGGGTGCCCCAATAGAAATTCTGCCAAACAGGTGTCCGAACTAGGCCTTCGGACCTACTCCCGGACATAGCGCCATACGAAAAAAAAAAAATAATGCATGTGTGTTTTGTTTAAAATCTGTATAATTAAATCCTGGATTAACTTTGCATGTGTAAGTTCATTAATTAATTATGCATTAATTATATGGTCTAAGCTGATATCTGATTCTCCAGCTGGTAAATATGCGACGATTAATCTCACGCATGCACATATCGAGCACCTAATCAAGAGACTCGTCGATGATATCGGCAACAAAAAAATACGCCGTGGCTCCATCCATAGTACATGGTCTAAGGATAGTCCATATTGTCTATTATGGTTGCTACAACCAATTGTTTGATACGTCATCGTCGTTTACAGACTTTCAGTGGACCTCAAATTATGAACGAAAAACAAATACAGCCTTTGCGAGGATTCATGGAAACTATTCGAGATCGTAACGCCAAAAATCATAGAAAATTATCAATGTCGCATATCAATCCAACAGTCAAATAATTTTTAAAACAATTTGAAAAATTAACATTTCTAGAACTGAATTTAACAACTTTTATTGGCTATAAAATAATCTAAAAACACATCTGCTACGATCCTTAATGTAAATTGGATCAATTTTGAAGGATTTAGGATTTTCGGACAAATGTTTGAAATAAAAATTACAAATATCGAGTTTTGTACTATAATTGATAAAAAAAAAAATAATAATAAAAAATGGAATTTTGTACGTTAAAGATGTATGTAAGTGTAGTACTGTATACAATATTTTTATACATACAATCGTTTGCGTGGAAAATAGAAAATCGCGAATTTGCAGTAGGAATGTATACAAAACACCGTCAAATATTTCAAGTGATTCAACATCATTAAAAAATACATTTCGACATAACGTCTTCACTATGTCAGTATTGTATTCAGAAGAGCCATTGAGATACACTTTACCAATCAGTAAAAATTTTCAAGAGTGATTTGAATATTTCGGAGGCTTTAAATAATGTATCGTATATGAACTGTATAGGTATAGTATCGTGTATTTTTCATGAGAATATTGAATATACAAACTAATTTTAAATTATTTTAAACGAAGCAAATAAAATTGTTACTGCTTTAGAAATAAAAATTAAACCTAACAGTGCAGTGTCCCGCAGAAAATAATGATGAATATTATAGACCTTACATTTTTATTCTATGGATAGATTTTTTTGTAAACAATATATCCAAAGATTTTTAAAGAACAAAAATTTATTAAATGCTAAAATGCCTCTGCTAATTGGAAATACGCCCAATCTGAAAATAGATGAATCATAATTTAATAATAATATAAATATTAATGACAAAAAAAAATCATAACATTTAAACATTTTAGAATTTCATATAAATTATAAACCACAAAAAGATGTTAATAATGATTCAGCCAAAATCATTCATTGGGAACCATTTATTAATGAAATCAATGGTTAAACTTGTGAAAGATAGAATCTATTTTATTTTCTATATCTTTTTATATGCTGTTTATAAATGTTTTCTCAACATTGTCTGATGTTTTCACAATTACTACAGAAAAATTATCTTCAACTTTAAGGATAATAATGACATATTTAAATGCACAATGAATCAGATGAAGCTGAATGAATTAAGTATATGCTTCAGATTCACAGAGAAATCGATGTTAAAATTTCAGAAGTGTTGTCAATATTAGAAAAAACGAGAATTAAAAATAATAATCTTTTTTTTCATAATTTAATAAATTTATGATAATATTTTACAGGTACAACTTCATCATAACTACAGTAACTACGATAACTAAATAAAAACTTTAAGTACAAAAATTAAAATTAAGGTATAGTTTATTTTATAAACAAGTGAAAAAAGTTCGTGCACAGGCATGCTTTCAGATTTCTGTACATACTTACTAAATAACTTGTGAGTACGCATGCCAGAAGTTGATACAGGAATGGCAGTGGTGTAAATTGTTTAATTGATCGATAAAATTCAAGCGCTTAACTTAACATGATAATTATTATCTTCTTTATAAATATAAGACTTGGGTCAAGATATTCAATTACGTTCAACTTCGAAACCACTAACCGATTTTAATGAAATGATGTGTCTCTTTCTTGGTCCAACTTGAAAGATAGGATAGTAGTTGTTATATGCTTATATCGATAAGCAGTCCTTATGTTTCTTTTTTATTGCAAATTTAAGAAAAGATATTTAGATTTATGATGGAAATAATTTCAAATTGAAATTGAAATTGAAAATTATTTTTGTTTATAAACGGTTGCTATTGGTTTCAGATTATACATATATTATCATAATACAATAGTAAAGGAAAAATTAAGTGTGTTTGTTACCATTGGTTACTCGAGAATATGAGTTAAAAGTATCCATGAAATCGTTGCCTTTATGGTTTCAGAAAAAAAAATGATATCCTAAAAAAATATGAGAGTTGAAAATGTGTTTGTAGCTTATATATATCATATTCCAAAGCTATACTTAACCGATTTTGTGAAAATTTCAAATTATTCTTGCAGATATTAGGTAAATTTAGGAAATATTTTAAACTATGGTCGATTTATATTAAGTACTATATCCAATCAATCACGGGCCATTTATCAATCTCGATCGAATTAATTGACAAAGCGATGGCCTGATATACTAGGTACATTAATACTTATTAATTATCACATTTAATCAAACTATTAGTAGTGAATTTTGTGTAAGTGTCTATAATAATTAATAACTACGTGTAGTGAAAATGTGAAATCAGTATTTTCTGTAAACTGATCTAGGTAGGTCAGAATCTATTTTAATGTCTCTAAATATTTTTGCTGACCATCACATTGCTTAGTTTCAACCATATAAAATAAAATTACTTATTTTAAAAGTGTTTTCATATTAAAACGTTTTAAAACATATAGGTTTGGAACGATTTTTTGAATTAGTCCACTTTTCAATTATTTTTAATAGGTATACGGACGCATGTGCATTTAAAAGCTCATGATAACGTAATAATAATATACGTTTTATAATTATGTCAATTTAGATTTTCAGGATGATGTCAAAGTCAAACGTTCTAAAGGTAAAATATATTAAAACACACAGATCGCAATTATATCAAATACCATTTTGTGTTTAGTAACAATAAAGCATATATTATGTGAAAAGATTTTCTCTATATTGTGTTATTTATTTATTCATTTAAAATGAATTAAAACAAAACTTTGCAACTGGAATTTCCCTTTATTATCTCATAACTAATATGATTAACTTACGTGACTAAGAGCGTATGCATAATTAATAATGTGGAATAGTTTACAATGTTTGTGTATTATACACGCTACGTATGAAATAAAAAATAATATCTTCTAAAATTCTCGGAAAAAACCAGCGAAATAATATTATATAAATTTATTCAATTTAATAAATTTACATCTACCTACCACATTTTCAATAAATAATTTTTCTCGAGTCAAAAATCTAATACAAAGTTCCTCATACGTTACTATAACAGTAGATTAAAAATTTAAAAAATACCGGAGTTGGCAAATTGCGTCCCGCAAAAAAGGTCATAGTTATATACTGTGTAAATTGCGGCCCGGGATATTCCGATTTCCGGTCGGCTGGTTATATTATCTTTAATATTGATCGATAAGGATATCATTTGATGCTCACTTATATAATATTACTAGCCGCCAGTGTGCCATGTGAATTTGATCGAAATATTTTGCACGAGTTTTTATATTGGTCTACAGTATTTACAGTAGGTATTTGGTAAATTAGTATTTGATTTTTTTTTGAATTTAATAACAATGGAAGTTATGAAAAGTGAAAAAAATAAAACGTTGAAAATAGTTGATGGTTTCAAATTTCGTTTTCAAAAACTTCTGAACAATGATATTCATGGTGTTAGTTAAAACTTGTAAGTGTTTTTTAAAATTTAATAATAATAGTATATGTATAGATAGCTTTAAAGATCATAATCATCTACAACTTCCGGAACAAATTATAAATTTATATATCTTATAAGTTTTTACCAGTATATTAATTCGAATTTTTATAATATAATTTTTTTCACCATATACATTTTTACTAATATATTTTTTAATTATAAACAAAATAGCAAAACCAATATTTTTAATCATACCAATATGAATACAATTATATTGCCAGTCCTAAGTCTGAAAAATGGGAAGGAAAATATTGATTTCGTAACCCTTAATGTAATTTACATTACAATGACATGACAAATATTTAAGTAGGAAAATATATTAAAATATACCGGGGCCGCAATTTACGTATGTATATATAATATACCGGGGCCGCAATTTACATAAAAAATTTGAAACGGGACGCAATTTGCAGCGACCCAAAAATACATACCTAGGCGATAATAACGACTTTGTTTTATAAGTATTTAAATTTCAAAGTTTGAAATTAAATACTAATTTAAAACGTTAAAGGGGTTCCACATTACCATTTTTTAAGTTAAAAATACGGCTAATCACTTTCAATGTAGGCATTGGCTTAAATTGTAGTCTGATAAAAATTTTAAAAATATATTTGAATTTTTCTACCGTGATCGGGGTAGGAGTTACTCACTTGCATTAAGAGGACGTTTCACCCGCATGTGTTGTCTCCGTCTTACAAGTGCGTAACATTGCAAAAACTGTTTCGCGCGGGAAAGAACCGAGAAAGATACAGTTATAACTAAGAAACGAAATTTTCATTACATAAAGAGGAGAATTTTGTTTGTGCAATATCGTTTTTATTTTTTCGATATCAGAACTACAAAAAAAGTTATTCATGCTTAAAAAACACAAAATCAATGTATAAAAAACAATTTTTTTTGTATAGTGATATCGAAAAAATAAAAACGATATTGCACAGACAAAATTCTCCTTTTTATGTGGTGAAAATTTCGTTACTTAGTTATAAGTTATAACTTATAACTGTATCTTTCTCGATTCTTTCCCGCGCGAAACGGAGACAACATATGCGGGTGAAACGTCCTCTAATGTGTTACAAAATTCAAAAAATCGAGTTTTTTTCACGGCAAAATGTATCAAACTCAGACATTAATGACTTCCAAAATATTACTGACTTAAGATTTTCACCCATGTTGATTTTTAAAATATATTTTATTTTATTTTCATATTAACTTTTGATTCTACGATCCACATTTTTAATAAATTAACGTATTTCAAAAAAGAAAAGTCGCACTTAAATTTTTTTTTTTTTAATAAGAAATTTTCAATCTGTTCTTAACTAGAACAATAAGCAAATGTGCATAGGGTATTAATTTACATATGCATTTTTTGAGGGAAGAAGCCACCCATTGGTGACACTACCTATTTTGTGTTCTTAAATTTTTAAGTTAAGATAATTTTAATTTTGAGACAGAAGGTCCCAACACCATACTATCGCTTAAACCGTCTGGGTGGATTACCTGGAATGGACAAGGTAGATAGTTTTTTAATAAGAGGATTAGGATGAAGAGGTAGTTTGGTGTGAAATCTTTTGTAGTAGCATTTTACACTTAAAAATTAAAATTAAAAAAAACTCGTATTTTTAGAAATTTTTTAAAAAAATACAGTTTTAATTTTTTTTTTATAACTCTGATTGGATGGATTCAAAATAGACTACTAAATTCAAATGTGTTTTATATATTTAAAAAAAAATTACCATTGGAATAAAATTTAGGTTGGCTCGTTGGAATGCTTTTATGTCAATTTTGCGCCAAAATACGATAATATATGGAATCCTCTGATGATAACAAAGATTCAAGTATTTCCTGTATTAATGATGAGAACTTGCGAGATTGTTTATGCTGAAGTGTAGAAAATGAACGTTCATTATTGCGATATTTATGCCAATTGTTTGGCATTGACTAATATTTTATTTCATTTTTATATGTTGTAAAAAGTGGTTCTGCACTCGTGCAACACTCATCTGTACATCTAAGATTTATTATGCCCGTAGCTCATGAATTTTGTTTCAGCTCACGAAAATTTGTCAAGTTAAGTCTGGTTTTAATGTTAATATTAATATTTTAATATAGTATACGAGTAGGTAATGAGTAGGTACTTCATAATTTTAATGTATATTGTATGTGTTAAATTTGAATTTAATGAAAAGTTTTAAGTACCCACGAATAATATTCTTAAGTTATCCAAAATAAAATAATTACAATCGTTATTCTTCGCTAAATATCTAATTTCGTTCAATATTTAACCTAAAATGTCTATAAAATATTGTTTTAGTATTTTTTTGTGACAGTATGAATAAATTATACGGAACCCTGCATTAAAGTTTTCAATTTTTAGGTATCAATCATTCGATTCATTCGCATCCTTTCTGCTTGACCGATTGGGAATGATAATTGATATTCAAACGAACTCGACGTCCAGAAAATGCTTAGCCCCGTTATGAAACATTAATACACACGACGAAGGGTGGCGTGATTGATCACGTAACAGTTATGTGATATTACGTGCAGGTAAATAATGAATATGGTTCATATCTAAGCAGACAATTAAAACCCTTCGGTGGCTTATAGGTTCTGATGGTTTTATTTATCGTAGTTATTTAATTTTTATTTAAAAAATAATGTTCGAGTTAAGCCTAACGTGCTACCAGTGGAAAGTGGAAGTATAACATAATATACTAAATGATTGAGTTGCATGTTTCATAGTTTAATGTGTAAATAAATAATATTATCGTAAATAAATAACCCGTTAAAATTATTGTATAGTTTTACACTTTTACGCAACAAGATATTGTACGTATACAACACAACATATTCGCTACCTACCTATATTAAGTAAAATCATAAAGAATAATATTGATTTTCAACCGGATTTCGTATTTATTTGTGTTTAGTATTATTATGTTTAATTTATAATTCCTTTTTTTTCATCCAATTTAATGGGTATCTACTGTCTACACTTTGCGAATTAAAATGTGCCTTTTTTTTAAAAAAAAGTGTTCATTTATTAAAGCATTATTGTTGAATAAAATTGTCTATTATACAAAACTTCTTAAAAATAACATTTTTATGTCACAAACATATATAAAATTCATACCATTATATAATAACATACCGAAATATCGAATTATATGAAAAAAAAATACCCTGTACCATATATATAATATATATATATATATATGGTACAGGGTATTTTATATATATTATAATGAATTATAATTTATAATGCGCATACTCTTCGAAAGAATTTCGGAATTCTATTATAATGATCTATAAATGTCTTCTAAATACGTGTGAGCGTCGGAACTCCGTAGTATTCTACACATCGTAGAATATGCAGATTTATAAAGAGAACCCTGTCGTTTACGTAAGGATGAAACGGAAATTACGCACTCTACTAACCTACTATACCTCGTTAAATGATATAACTGCAGGTTAGCTATCTAGGTAAAGGTTTGTATAAATTGTTATATATTATACATTTATAAACATAAACGCGATAGTACTAGATATTACTCGAACACCATGTATAAGTGTATCTATAACTTATAAGTACGAATTCCAATTGGGTATAATATACAGATTGCACTCGACCACAGGTCGGGCTACTGACCCAGCACTCATCGAATCAAGGCACGCGCAAACGAAATTCCAATTACCATAACACGTAAACGTTTCACACACCCACTCACGAGATATTATAATATATATATATGTGCACACGAGAACATTACATCAGAAATTCATACCCTAAGCGAATTGCTGACACACAAACACACTCTATCTCTTTCACACACTCATTCACTCTCTCTCTCCCTATTTCACTCTCTTTTGCGAGCGCCGTCACCATTCGGCGAAACTATTTCGACACACCCGCCAGATTAACCCTCGTGTAGTTTCAACGTCAAGTCTTCCGACCGTTGTTCTCGAGTGGCAGATATGTTATTATTATTTTACATAATTTTATTTGTATGTATAAAAAACATGTATTGATATCACGTGACTATCGACGGCAGCCAACCACCAAGTCAGCTTAGGTTTGAAACTGCAGCAATTGTTTGTTATATTGACCCGGCATTGGGGGCCTGGCTATCTTAGGTGCGCGTTGAAATTAATTTTGAAACGTTAACATTTTGATGTAGGAATACTTATTTTAGATTATAGATTATATTTTATAGGGCATGCAAAAACTCAGAATGTATAAGTACACAGGAACACTGCTATAGCTAAGTCTACTGGTGAAGTGGTAACGTCCTTATTAAGTATTAAACATATGGTTAACAACTATATGTGATCTACGCTGAAAGATAACCGTTTGAATGCGATACTTTCATTTAATACTGAAGCAGAACTTTTGAAATAAAAAATAGAATTAGAAATGATTTTAATAATAGTGCAAAAACTAGAAAAAAATATTTCTGTAGTTTTTTAAGCTAATTTGACATAAGTTTCTTTTATAAATATTGTATTAAGGCTTACACATCATTAAGGTGTAAACAGAAACCCTCTTTCCACTTTTAAATATTCAGCAGATATATTTTTTAAGACTTTTGATATATTGAAATTTGAAATTAATGTTTAAGTTTTTGAGTTATCTAACTTTGAGTACCTACCTACTAGGGTACTAAAGAGTAAAGATACTAATATATTTATACTTTATGGTAATAGATTAAGTAGAGATGGGGCTTAAATTATTTGAAAATTGTATAGTGATTAATTTTTTAACAATTATCCAAGTATAATAAATATCAAATGCTACATATATATATGTAGGTAACATAATATGGCTTATATTTTATTAAAACCACTTTTGAGGATTTTTAATGATATATTTAACTATTTTAATTTAAAGTGGAGTTTATTTAAGAAGTTCACTGTATTTTAAATAAAACTTATGAAGTACTATACATAAAAAATAAAAAATAATAAGTAATAACTGTATTGTTTACATTGTAAAGTTTTCGACGAAAGGAGTTTTAAATGATGGGAGTTCTTAAGAATTATTTGATCATCGTAGTCTGGCATCTGACATATAACATGTAATATATTATGTTATCTATACGGAGAATATAATTATCCTCATGTTATCATTAAGAAATTTCACCGAATTCATAAAATATTATAATATTGAGATTTGCATAATCTAAATTAACCCATAATAGTCATTAATACATTGTATATACTTATAAATTATTCCGAATCGCAAATATTATTTTGTTTAAATTATTATATAAATATGCGAGTCACTGAGTCAGTAAAATATTATTTTTCATAAAATATAAAATCGAATCCGTCGTAAGATTCTAAACATTTTTTTGACAAGTAAGAATTAACAAATTAAAAAATTTCCTAA
The DNA here is from genome assembly GCF_037042655.1 of Diuraphis noxia. NCBI lineage: Eukaryota > Metazoa > Arthropoda > Insecta > Hemiptera > Aphididae > Diuraphis > Diuraphis noxia. The sequence continues at coordinate 55,511,960 of NW_028301712.1, forward strand.
GACTTATTTAGTTAAGTTAATTACCAATATGCAGATACGTATTAATAAATACCAATAAAGGTATATGTATAGAAAATGTAAAGATAATAAATTAAATTAAGTAAAAAATGCTCTAATTTCTTAAAACTTCGTTGTGTTAGAAGTTGCTGTAACAAAGAACAGTGGTGATACCTACCTACCTATTTATGCCTTGCCTAGAATTATCACAACAAGTGTATTATATAAAAAAAGTTAGATAAGGAAATGTCACAGGAAAAACTTAAATATTTAAATGAATAATAAGTAGAATAATCATCACGGGAAGTGTCAAGGGTAAAATAAGCTTTCTCCATCTATTTAACACATAATATTCTATAAATTAAGTTCTATGAAATAATTAACATCTATTCTTATCACAATCTAGTTACATGATACCTAGGAGTACCTACCTACGTAATAAATAATTAAAAATGATTAGAAAATGTAACTTGTAGGTTTGTAGCCGATTCCAATTCTTTATAATTTCAATTTATGAAACTTTTTTTTTATTATTTATAATATAAATGTATTTAAAATCTGTAATATAATTATGCAATAAGTAAATTTGAGATTTTTTTACAAGATTTGGAAGCTTGAGTGAAGGGTGCGTCCATTGACATAACTTCAAACTGGTTTTTTTTTTTATTTAGCGAAGTATTTCACGAGGCCAATTTCGTTTTAGTCGACGGGGAGGGTTGAATTTATGAAACTTATAATTTAAAGGTGCATATGGAGGATCTTAATCGTATACTGAAGTAATTTAATGCAACATTTAACTTTTAAGTAGTTATGTACTAAAACGAAATTGGCCTCATGATTTACTTCGCTAAATAAAAAAAAAAAAAACCAGTTTAAAGTAGTGTCAATGGACGCACCCTTCACTCAAGCCTCCAAACCTTGTAAAACAATCTCAAATTTACTTATTTTATTATTATGTTACAGATTGTAAATATATTTATATTATAAATTATAATAAAAAAAAAAAGTTGTCATGTAAAATCTTCCAAAATCCAGATACACCATGTATACTGTAAAGTATTTACAATATTTTGATTGCATCTGTCTACACAGTTTTCCTGTTAGTTTTATATAAGTGTATACTGTTGCTATTATTTAATATTTGTATATTTACAGATACTTTAATGTCAAAGGTTAAACTATAGATATTAACACGAGATGAAACTCAAAATGGAAGTTTATGGAAACTACGGACAATGTATGTATGATATGTTGACATGTCGTTGTTCTATTGCTGCTGCAAAGTAATATAATAATAATAATAATAATGACAGGTTAGATACGTTTGCCATGACTTATTCAAACTAATTAGTAATTAATTACATACGATGATATATACAGATTATATAGTATTACAGTAACGAAATGTGAGATTTAAAGGTGGTTTCAGAATTAACTGTTTTATAGTTTAAAAGTATGAAATACAATAGAATTCAGAGAACTGCAGATATATGAAATGTAATATTATATATATATATATATATATATATATATATATTTATTTATTATATAATATGTAAGCACTCAGTGCGCTGATATTCTCCTTAAAAAGTTATGATACTATAATAAATGGTCACTAAATAATCATTATATTTAGGTATTTAATATTTATATACTTAATACACTGATTTTAAATTGGAACTATAAAATATAAACATTAAACAATTATTTTATTAATTTAGTTAAATAAATAATATTATATTATGCGGTTCTCTTACTGCGTTAACTTTATACAAAACAAAATGTCATTCACACATTATTTAGAAGGAAAAATCATTAGGTAATAGAAATAATATTTTAAAATCATTTTTAAACAGCAGTAAGCAGAATGATATATAATTACATTATAGGCATAAAATAATATTCCATATAAAAATGCAATATGTGCCTCTGTAATGTATTTTTTAGTGTCATTTATCAATGGATTAAATGAAAAATTGATTCATAAAAAATTGAGTGAAAAATATATATTATTCGCCAAATAAAATATAGAAGAATGTCTAAAGTCTTGACAGTTTTGTCAATCATCAATATTTATATAAAAAAAAACTTCGCAAGCGTATCATCGAAAATATGCTATACGTTTATATCGTGAAGGAAAAAAAATCAAGATAGGATGACTTTATATTACTTTAATATATTTTTCATGTTTTACTAAATATTATGTAAGTAAATTATAGCCTGCGTGCAAGCAGACATTTAAATATTTAAATAAGTATTTGTAAATTAAAAATGAATTAGTTAATGATTAAAAATAAAGTTCTAAATAATATACAAAAATATTATCAGTATTTACTATAAATAAAATGGTTGAATTTCATTTTAATTTCGATTATTCATGATCAGTGTACCGTAATTTTTAACTCTGTCATAAAGTAAGTCTTCTATTAAATTATAAAGCATTCATCCCATTCACTGCACAATGGCTTTCAGTGCAGGGTGACAGTTTGTTACATTGCGTTCATTTACTTTTACAATATATTTATATATAATATAAGATGCGTAGAAGTTGTTAATTTTCATTAGCAGCATCCGTCTGCAGCAGCTGTCTATATATTGTGTACATTATCACATTATACATTTTTTTTTAAATTTTAAACTTCTACGAGGGATTGATTAATTGAGAAAGATAGAACTATATATAATTGAACACTGAACGAGAGATAGAAGAGGAACAGATGAGTAGTATAATTTATATAATCTTATATTGTTATTATGGTGTATTGGACCGATTGCAATATTTTGAAAGAAAAAAGAATAAATGAAACATTTTAATACTGCAGCCTACAAAGGTCATCAAGATAACCCGGCTTGAATCTTACGCGCATAGCACACAGTGCCTAATTAATAATAATCTACTATCTATAGATAAATTTTTTTTATACAATGAGGTATTCAAAATATTGAATCTAATGTTGAGTTATTAAGAGTTCAAAAGGTATTTTAAATTTTCAAATATTTATAGTGTTTATTTGATGTTGATAAAAAGTATCTTTTTGTTTGAAAAAATCTTGAATATGTAATACAAAGTTTCTCATGAGTTGTTCTTACAGAAACTCAAAAATATTGAAAATATATAAATAATATGTTTATACCAGCGGTTCCTCGTACTGTGCTGCAGAGGCGCTGCGCTGCCATCGAATGTTATCAATTTATCATCCATCCCATTAATTTAATATATACAAATAAATATATACCTAAATCTTAATATAACTAATATCTTATAATTTATGTATAATTACAATTAAATAAATATTTTCATAATATATATTACAAATTGTTCTGGATTTTTATTTTTTCTTATGAAGGAGACCATGTAAACCCCTTATTTCAAAAAAGGGTACCGTGAGCCAAAATAGGTTTGGGAACCGCTGGTCTATATAACATTAATTTATTATATACGTATACATTTTGAAATTCAAATTTTAGTCAAAATACGATATTAAAATTTTCAACGAAAAGGTTTAGGGTTTTTCTAACATTGACGCCCTTTTCTTCCGTTAAAAAAACACATTTACGCCACTGTAACACAATCCAAGCCAGTATAGACAGTATAGTAGATCCATATGGATGTTGTCTGTGGATTAAAATGGGAATGGCATGTAGAAACGGTTTTTTTTTTATAAATCTATATCAAGATCGTGTGAATTTAACGCGTTTTTTCTTCGAATCAGTATATAGAGAAAAATTTGCCATGTTAAACTTTATGGCCACCCCAAATTATATAAACGAAACACATCATAAAATCTAAATGGCTCTAATCAGAACCCCAAAAAACGTTTGCAGAAACGACATCCATCATCACTATGACACTATATAATACCAAAAAAAATAATTCGTGTAAAAAGTGTAAAAATCACTACGAAGTATGATAATTAGAACATCGGTATTGTTTTAATCATCGTGTAATATTTACAAAGCATTTAATTAATACCACCGCGTCACCTTCCTGTCGTTAAATTCGCTACCCAATTTAATGAAATGACCAAGCGTGTTCTCCAAATATAATAAAGTATAAACACGCGTCTGGGGAACAGCATTTACTACTTACAATACTTGCTGTAAACTGGTGCAATATTATACAAGTATACAGATTAAAGGGCGTATGTAATGTACAAAGTGTATCTGAATACTATTATAATATGAAGGGGTGTAGACTTTGATGCGTTTCTTTATCGAGTCGATCATATTTTTTCGACACGTTTCTGTAAAATATTATAATAGTGAACAATTTAGAGATATATAAACTGCAGTGTACTCGTAAACACAAATCGTTTACCTACATTATTATTAATACCTATACCTACTATTATTATCACCACACTCTTCGACGGCGTGCAGCAGTAGTCGTCTAGTGCATATAATACGCAGCATGCGTGCGTATACAGTACGTCAATTATAAGACGGCTGACACACGTAATTTTGCGACTAATAAATATATGAATCCCGAGAATGAATTTTGAGAGAATAAAATGAAATATTTTCTCATTATACATAGATATTATCATAATGTCGTCGTCTACACAGAAAAGTGAGAATGGACGAGAGAGAAGATGGAGGCACACTCACAGCGGCATTTTGATATATATTATATCATACAGAGTGATTCACCAGATTTGCTCATCCCCATTATTCCTTTAATAATAATTAATTCTGATTTATGAAATATGTTTCGAAATTCAAATGAGTAGTTTATGGATTATTTATAGATTTATGTACTATGGATATTGTCCATGATTATAAGTTTAAAGATCATATTATATAGTATACGAGAGCTAAAATTTTTTGAAAATATTATATGTATTAATTAATTATTAGCATTTTGAATTTTGTGAATATTGTCCGAGTACTAAGTAGGTAACAACTGAATATCACATATTATATTTGATATTTGATATGTTGATATGTAAGACCATTAATATAACGATCATTATCTAAAGTACGTAGAATTCAATAATTCAGAAACTACTACTTATAGTTATACAATTGAAAATTGGATGAATCGACATTTTTGTTTACGGTTTACACTTTGACAGTAAAAGCGAACACAAGATACAACTTAAATGTTAAAAAAACCTGAGTATACTTATGGTCTATATGAGTACGAAAAAGTTCCAAAAACTGTAATTTGAATAAATATCGTTGTTAAGGGATAAAATGGGGGTGAACATGGTTGGTGAATCACCCTGTATGTGTATATATGTTACATATAATAATATGTATGTATATAGTACTGCGATCGCATCGATCGGCGGAGTTTTACGGTGACGACGTCGGCCGCCGAGCTGGCAAACGACGATGGGCATGCGCCTCGGTCGGATCATACACACACACACACACACGCATATTCATACCCACACACGCACACATACAAACATCACACGCACACACAAACACACGCACACGCCTTAACGCCGCACATCCAGTGTTCGTTGGAATTGTGGGTACCGCAAGCGTGTGTAACTGTTGATATATATATATATATATACATATACTGTCAAGCATTACGGTTTGGGTGAATTTTTTTTGCTCCGCCGACGTTTAGTGTTCTTCGAGTCCTCTCAGTATTCGCGCCCACTCGTCCCCCGAAGGAATATTAGTGTAATCGGTGGCGTATATAGTTACGCGTCGTCGCACAGTATCATACGATTATCGGCGAGAAGTATACCTCAGCTACGCTACACAAACCGATACAATATCGCATTTATTTATTATATTATAGTATATTAAATTCGCGGGCGCCGAACCGAATACTCGTAATGTCTTTCTTTCAAGAAGAGAACGATGAGTAAGTTTGACTGTACAATATTATACATTAAGATTATTTAATATTTTATCAACATTTGAACGTACTTACTACTTAGTACTTAACAAAATATACGTATCATCTCTAGCAACGCGTATAATACGTATCCGAACGTGTTCTTGATCGTATTGTTTATGTTACATGTAAAGTAATTTAATATGCTTTTAATGCAGTTGTTTGCCTTTTTGGTGAGTTTTATACATCATGCACTTGACATAATAATTAATAATTATTATTATCATAAAACTATTTGTCCCGAATAATATGAATATATTTCGTAACTGTTCTGAGTGTCCCGTGACTATCTTAATTTTTAGTAACAAAATAAAAACAGAACAATTTATTTCGATTGATACAATTGCAATAATGCAATTTGCATTATTATATAATATATAAACGTAAATACTCACATTTCTTATTTTTTTTCTAAAATTAAATAATTGACTAATATAGCACTAACGTCTAACGATGGATATTAATATAAGTACACATAACTAGTATTTTGCTTACCCATATTATATTTCAATTAGGCACCTATACACGCACCTAAGATATTATATTTTAGTTTGAGTGATTCTCGTAGTGTCATAAATCATAATGTTAACAACAGGTAACTAAATTATAATATTGTAATACTCGTTATGTATTGTGTACGACATAAACCAATATAATAAAAGGAATAAAGTTTATTATAATAATATTATGTTTGGTGTGTGGTAATTTATTAAATTTTATTTAAATATTAAATTATTTTTAAAATTGAAAATTGCATAGAATTATATACTTTATATTGGTATTGTTATAAAAAGTGCATACAAATATAAATTACATTTTTTTTCGTTTTAAAATGATAATACTTATTTTAAAAATCGATAAAAGAAAAAATGTTTTCTCAAATTAAAAAAAAATCAAAAAGTTGACGTAATAATGAATTAAATTGTTATTAATATTAAGTGACTTTTATTAAAATCATATTCAACAAATATAAGATATTCTTAACCTCTGACGTCTGTGGATAACATAGAAACGAAAACCAAATTATATAACAATGGAGAGTAAAAATCAATAATGTGAAAGTTTCCGGGGTTTTTACTAGAAATAATGCTATAAATTTTCACTTAAGCAAACATTTACCATCAAAGCGCTATAATAATAAAAAAAAAACTATGATTTAGTAATTAGTAATTACATATATGTTTATTGTAAACATTATTGTATTATTTGTATTAGAAAATTATTATCATTCAGTAATTACAAGCTCTTACCTTTACTATAAACATTTACTATAATATAAACGTATTAACTTAGTTACTATATTATAATGAAATAATATGCCAGATTAGGTGTACATGATTTGATGACAGCAGAGGACTAGAGGAATAAATTGTGCAAACAGACCCTCCTCTGCTGTCGGTTTTAAATCGGAAAAAAAAGTTTCTATGCTTTGTGAAAGTTTCTATACCCATTCCATTTAATTATAAAACTGACCCTAATAAGCATTTGGCTGATTTTAATTAAGTAGTCCTATGTTGTTATCATATAATATAATATTTTATTAAGCACCCAAACTTGCCACATTATTCAATGAAAGAAAATCATAATATACTAAAAATGTATGTGTGAGAAGGAAAACTATTAAATAGTACTTAATATTATCTACACAGTATAATACAACATTATTAACTGATTGTGGTTAAGATTTAAAAATCATTACCTAACTGTATGTACGTGTAATATATAAATAGACAACAGAAAGGTCGTATCCCTGCAAGTATATACCTTTTATGACGTATTATGCATAATAATTGATAATGTACCTAATTATAGTATAATATAATTTTATAATTTTATTTGTCAATCATTATTAATTATGTATATTTTATCTAAATATAATAATACATTTTGATGAGTAAATGCTTGAGGCAGCTATTAGCTGTATTTGCTTGCAAAAAAAACTTTTTGGAGCGTTTAAATTGCTCCGATGTATATAGATTATAGGTGATAGTTTCTGTACATTGGAATTATATTGATGCAGTTTTTATAACAAATGGGTTATTTTCAATTTTTAATATTCATAATATATATTTCTACTGTTCAATAAAATTGGAAAACTTGTTAACCTGGAAAAGTGAGACCTATTGACAATAAATTTGCTGTCAATAATTCATTATTATTTTTACTAAAATATTTCAATGTATAGAAGTTATATGAATATGTGATATAAACTAATACCTGCTTTAGATACACTCATAAGCCATTACGGATATACATAAAACTAATAAAATATTATATAATTTATAAACTTCAAACTTTTCTTAAGTATATACTTGTCCCTTGGTATGGAATACACAAGTATAAAATTGATGGTTAAAAAAAATTAAAACAATACTTAGTACATAATATATAAGTATATTTTTTCATACACCAGGTAAATCAATTGTGACAGATTTTGAATGTTTCTGAGTTCTCAAGTTTTATACTTATACACATGAGAAAACTGCATTATTATTGCTTTGTCAAACTAGGAGAATAATTATTAAAAAAAAAAAATACAAAGCATTAATTTATTTATTCTTTTAATTGTATATATGTTGTAGCTTTTAATATAAAATATAAAAAGCTATACATCATTCCACCTGTAAATAGTGTGTCTAGTGTGAATTAGGTAAACTAGTCTTATGAAGAACGGAACTACAACATACTATAATATATTATATTATGCTTCAAGTAACAAGTTTTATTTCTATCGAAATTTACATCAGAATTTTCAACATAATAGTTTATTTAGTTACCTACATAAACTAAACTAATAAGTAATAATACTGACAATACTGTTAGTTTTTATTGAAAATTAAATAAATTATTGAACGTATTTCTACAACTTTAGTTATAAAATGAACACGTTAACTGTTCTTTTGTCAATAACACTTTTATTTTAAGTTGTCAATTGGTAGTGTTTTATTTTATTTTTTTTACCAACATACCTACTAAAATATATCTATAATTAAAGGGGAAAAAACAAGAGCTGATAGCCTCGCACATATTTAATATAATACTATGCTTTTTTCTGTACACTGCGTTTATATACGTATTACTGTAGTTGTAATTCAATATTCATCATGACCAATAAATTTCAGACAATGTAACTAGTATAGCTAGGCCTACCTATATATAAATTGGTAGAACACAAAGCGAGTTTGAACTCTTAAGCGTCTATCTTCTGCATGACATAGTAGGTAAATACAATAATATAAACTCATCTTGCCGTGTCCCCCATTGCCATTGGTTAAAATTAAAGCACATATGAATTCATATACAGTGTGATCTAAAACCACGTAGATATCTGTTTATCCGTTATGAATTTATGATAGTATTGATATATACTATATAGTATTGGTATGCACGATCTAATGAACAGTACTCTTCGTGAATATGCTGCAGAGATATGCATATTCTGATTTACGTGGTCGGAACGTTTTAAAACTATTATTACAGAAATTACATCATAAAAAATAAATAATAATAACAATCAACGTTTTATTATTGATTGTATAAACTATTTTTGATTATGGTGAATGGTGATGGTCAGTGAGACATCTTTTAATACACAGCACTGGCGTTTGGTTTAAACATAATTTATAGGCTAATACACTACTACAGGACTACAGCATTATAATTAATATTATTGCATAGAGGTCGTGAATTGCGATAATAAATTCCAGTTTTGACTAGGTGCGAAAATGCACAATATGCTCGTATATTCGTGTACATTGAGATTTGAGGTTGAGTGCATAATAACGTGAGCATAAGCGCTTATATGATTATTAATATTTAAAGTACACAATACACGAATGATATTGCACTTATTTTAATCGAAGGAAATTACGTTGCAAAAACAAAAAATATGTATTTCACTATTTCACCGAAAGTTGAACTGCATCGCTTTGATATATTACGGTGATAGATATAATATAGTTGTATAGTATGTGTAGTACATATACCTACATTTACAACAAAGTTAAATTTGTATTGACTTTCACATCTTTCAGCTTTCTTTCTTAGTCTATTAAACTGAAATTAAAATATAATGCGATAGGGCATGGATATTTACCTAATATAATATTATTGTTAAAACGATACCATTTGTAGACTCGCTAATATTTAATAATATATTTAGGTATATATAAATTCAAAAAAATGATTATAATTTATAAATGCACAAATACTCAATAAAGTAAAGTTTGAAAGAATTTTTTTTTTCATTTTGTGTGCATACCTATATATTTGAATATTATTAACTACTGAACAATGGAAAAAAAATAATGTGAAGTTCGTTTTGATTTACAGGTACGAGGATGTGAGCACTGTTATGGTTCGAAACTCACATCTAGATCTCATGGATCAAGATATATTGTACCATTTGGCTCTAGGGAGTGGTTCACATGACTTAAGAGCCATGTTCGGTGATGTCAAGGTATAGTTATGATTTTATGAATAATTAATTTTATTGTTTACAACTATACAATAAAAATTGCTATGTGTATCCATACAATAATTATTTAGTGATTTATGCTGTATAATGTTTTTTTTTTTAATTACTCAAGAGAATTTTGTAAATAAATTAAAAATAGAATACAAATAAATAAATTTGATACATTTAATTTAATTATTCAAATAAAATAAAATAAAATAGAATTTTGTTTATCTGTTGAACAATATACATATAATATTATTATAATGAAATTTATACTGATGAACACTAAACAGTAGTTTACTTTGGAAAACTATTATTAAAACTTTATAGTTTCTAGTATAATCACAACATTAACAATAGATATACATTATATATACTACACTATCCTTAGTATGATATCGTTTATAGACAAATTAATTAAAGAAAAATAATAAATGTCTTCCTTCTTAACTATAGCTTAAACATTTCTGGTATATCTAAAAATTATACATGTTACATATTTCACTGAACAATATAAACTATACGAATTATTATTTCGCCTCTATGCCTTAGTTACAATTTTTAAGCCATTAAATATTTAAATCAAATACTCCTATGACATCAGGTGAAATCACATTTTTAATTAAAATCTTCCTATCGCTACTAATTATGATACCAAACAAACACCGCTTATTGTATAAAACAATTATTTTACTAACATAAGATTGTCACAGTTGAAAAGTTCTCATTACATTGACAAATTAGTTATTATAAATATTAAATACTTATATCAATAACAGATAATTCGAAACACCTGAGTCATATTATATTGTTATCGCTTATCGGCCAATATTTTATACTCTCAGTTTTATAGTAATAATAATACAAATGCAGCCATTCAACATTTCAAATCCTCTGAAGGCTATTATATACCTACCTATAAAGCAAATATAAATATAAAATAAAAATTAATGCAAATAAATTTGGGCAAATCACATTTATACAAAAAAAAAAGAATTAAATTAATACTTCTAGATAACTGATTGCTTATAAAAAATAAAAATATTGGATATAAAAAGTAATAAGGCATATTTCCACAGTAATAATTAATAAGTTAATAAATAAGCATAAAATAATCGATTGTCAATTTTATTTTTCCAACATATCTCAATTATTATTTTTTAATTGATAATTATTTTTGATGTATGTTGTATAATTTTGCGAAATGTCTGATTTTTGCATAGGATTAATGAGGTTTTTTTATAGTTTGTGTGTATGGGTGGGACTCCAAAACGTATGGAACAATTCGCTTATCGATTGATGGAAGAAATATCTTACAAAATACCTACAGGTACCACGTTGCAGGACATCAGTCGATATTCGTACAGATACTCTATGTACAAAGTTGGCCCCGTTTTATGTATAAGTGTGAGTATAATATTATTATTGTTATAATTAGAGTAAACCGTTAATTTCTATATATAGAAAAACTATATTTATTATGTGTCTATAATATAACTACGTGTATGGTTTATATCATTTTTGTCATTAATCTCCCATCATCCAAAACCAAACAATCCGTCATTTCGCGGTGAAACATTATTGTTTTTATTTTATACGGTTTTTATTTTTAGCATGGGATGGGCATGCCTTCAGTTGGAATTCTTTTACACGAGATCATCAAGCTGATGTTCCACGCAAAAGTCGTAGATCCTATCTTCTTTAGGATAGGTACAAGTGGTGGTATCGGGCTGGAAGGTGGAACTGTGATCATTTCTGACGAGGCTGTGGACGGAACTCTCCAACCACACCTGGAATTAGTACGTGTGTTATACCTTTATAATAAAATTGTAGTCTTATATAGTATTATAATATTACAATTATAATTTATACATTATATTCATTTAAATCGGATATCGAGTATTTTTTGCACGATGGTCTCGGTAGCGTAATAATAAATTTGTATAATGTTACCCGTGCAGCAAATTCTGGGCAAGACTGTGAAAAGAAGTTCAGTCCTTGATAAAAAACTGCAGTGGGAGTTAAAATCGCTAGCGGAACCAGACGACCCGTATCCTACAGTGATTGGCAAGACCGTGTGCACTAGTGACTTCTATGAAGGTATAAATTATAAATCATACAAAATATTATTAATTTTTATCACATAATATACCACTGCAGAGTGTACTCTGCAGTCCGGATGTAAAGGCTATTAATTTCTATCGCATTATTATCCGCAAAGAAATATGTGTAGACGCCTAGGAACCTTCTGTATGAAAATCCATTGATTATTTATGATATAACTGTGACATTATATGGCCATATTGGTTATGTAATATGTTATAATATTATCAGTGATAAATTCAAAATCATATAAATATGGTAAAATAGACATAGTATGTTGTTTATTATATTTTAACAGAAAAAAGTTTCTTACAGTTCTCACTTATCTACGATAATCAATCACCTGCAGTTTTAACATCCTATATTATTCCATAACTGAAACATCACACACGATAATATTATGAGTACCCTACGTCTCTCAACATAATATGTTTAGAAAGAAAAAATTATAGCTCAATAAACTCAATGTTATGAAATGTTTAGTGGTGTGTACAGATTTTTTGTCGGAGGGGGGGGGGGGGTGAAAATAAATTGTTAACAAATTTTATCTGAAAATGGCTTATTAATGAAAGTTTTGTTATTGTTTAACGGTTTGTTAATAAATGCTAACATATAATTAATAACTATTTCTTTATGATCTTAAAAATAATATTGTAAAATAATTATCGTATATGTATGTATAGTGTATATACGTAAAACCCGTAAAGGTGTGTTTTTGAAATAAAAATCTAGAATATTATAGACATGATAAAAAAAAATGTTTACGTATATTGTAATTCAATAATAAAAATAAATTATTATTATTTGATTCTGAAATAATTCATAAATGTATAATATTCATTTCGTTTAAAAATTAAAAATTAAGTAAAGAATCTTCTTTATATTGGTTTTTATTAAATAAACTCGATGGGTTTTTGAACTCATCTTAATTTCTCAATAGGTAGTGTTATGAATATTTTAAGGGTCGAATTGACGAAATGTAATAAAAATATTTTAAGACCTAATGATAATTTAATAATAGTGTATACAGTGAAACCTCTTAATACCGGGCACTCTCGGTCACCGTAATTTTGTCATTAATTTAATGGTGTCGACCAATTCAGAGGGGAGGGGGTAAATTCTCGAAAATAACTCGGAGAAATTAATAATTACATAATATCCACAACATATTTTATTACCTTAATATAATATTTATAATCAATTATATTTCTATATTTTTATAATTTTAATGTAAATATTAATTGTACATATTATTATTTAAAATCATATGAAAAATCAAGTTACTTTAACTTGTTTTGACTTTGATGCATAATAGTAATTTCATATATCAAGGCATTTTCTAATTCAACTGCGTTGGAGACAATATACGTTTACGAATACGTTCGTATGTAATGAAATCACAAACACAACTAAATACCTATGAGTAGGAAATAGTAATGTAGGATACTTCACAGAACATAAACTAGAAAAATGTTTTAATCGATGTGATAATGGACAGATAAGATTAACTTAAAACAATAATAGATAGATAAATATTTAAAAGGACATTCCACAATTTTATTATTCTATATTTTAGAATTATCAAAATAAAAATGAAATTATCATAAAAGTGTTCGTTAATTAGAGTGTCCCGTATTTAGGGGTTTTCAATATAATAATAGTGAAAATGTCCCCGTTCTCAAAAAAATGTCCGCTATTAAAAGGTATCCTCTATTTAGAGGTGTTCGTTAAGGGAGGTTTCATTGTACATTATACATATATGTATACAGGGTGATTTTTTTATCGAAGAACACTCATACTCATACACTCATACTTTTTAAATAATGAGTGTTCTTCGATAAAAAAATCACCCTGTATATATTTGCATATAAATATATTAAAATATTAAATAGGTAAATAAAGAATCAATTGAATTGTTTTATAACTGAAGTATTATTTCACTTATTTGCATAATAATTATGTTTCTATCGCTGAAACTGGTAAGTAGATTAATATTAATTACATTTTAATAGGCCAAGGACGTATGGATGGAGCATTTTGCGACTTCACAGAAGAAGAAAAAATGGAATACTTAGAAAAATTAAAATTTAATGGTGTAAGGAACATCGAGATGGAATCTTTAGCTTTCGCAGCACTCACGCACCATGCGGGGATTAAAGCAGCTGTGGTATGTGTCACCCTTTTGGACCGGCTGAAAGGAGATCAGGTAAGATCTTATTAAAATATCGGTAGTTTTCGTTTAAGCTTCTGGTATAGTTACTTACAAAGGTTGGTTAGAAGGCCCCCAATTTTTGTATATTAATTTTTGTATAATATTTTGAAATTTTGAAAAAGGTTAACATAAAAAATTTACAAAATCAGTAAGAATTGATAAATTAGAATTTAACAATGTTTTATGAACTTAGAACTAACTATAGTATTATATAACAGTAATAGGTACGTATTATTAAGATTTAATTAAGAATTAATAAATAAGAGAGAATAAACAAAACAATAGATAAATTAGCGTAGAAGGTCATGTGGACGTCCACGCTTGAGACGGCGTATAGGAGGAGGGACACTTAGGTTGTAGTATTTCGCGCTGCTAGCAGACTGTAGGTGGCCGAAGAAGTTGATTGTTAATTTCTTTATATAATCAGTTATAGATGGTAGCTGGAAGTCCATGTGCAGTGTAGCATTACGTATAAACCACGGGGCGTTAGATATTGTCCTAAGGACTTTAGATTGAAATATTTGTATTTTGTGTATGTGGGTCTTTACACAATTTCCCCACACAGGGTCTGCGTATAAAATTAGTGGTCGTAAAATTTGTTTGTATAGCAAAAATGAAAATGTACATTTTCAGCTTAACGATGATCGTCGGTTTATCAATGGATAAAGTATCTTTAGTCTCTGGTAGCCTTGTTGTAGTTTAGAGATGAGATGTCCTAGATAATCATCTTAATTTTAAATTTTAGAAGAGGTCAATTCACTTTAATTTTGAACTAACGGAGATAAACATGATCTACTGAGCGTACAAATTGCCATGTTACGCACTTGTAAGATGAAGACTGCAAATATTCGTTTATAGCGTCTTCTTTAGGGAATTGCAAACAATGCAAACGGACAGATTTTAAAGAGTTAAATATAGGAAATTTTCAAATTGTATGCATGCGGGTCTTGTAAATGTGTACGTAGTAATAAGTGATCATTAGTGTGTTTGTAAATAAAATAGCGGAGCACCTCTACATGCGCACGTACAAGTTATCCTAGGACAGGGATGTCGAACCTTTTATAATAACTGCGTGTAAAATCAAAATGTTTGGTTTGATTTTGTTTGCCCCGAGTGTTAGAAGCTTTTCAGGCCTTGTTTTTGCTTAGAAAATAATTCAATTAAACATAGAAACATGATTTTATTTCTTGTTAAGTATATAATATATTTAAACTTAACAGCATTTACTATTTTCTATTACATATTAATATAAACATATTTTTTTTTAATTACAAAAATTAGTTTTTAATGAGAAATCTGTTGCTGCATTTTTCCAGCTAGGATTATGATTTAGATATTTTAATTGAATACATGCTGCACTAATATCTGTGATTTTCTACGATATACCTATTACAATAATAAGTTCAAGTAAATTTCAAATTATCAGTATAATTTTTTTGGAAGTGAAGCAAAAATTATAAATTTACGTGGCAGTGAAATAATACGTGAGTGTCACAGAGTGACACGTGTGACATAGGTTCACCATCTCTGCCCTAGGATTTGTGATTGTGAACTGTAGACAATTTATGCTCAATGCTCATTTGTATGTACTTTTTGTCAATACTACTGAGTACCGATGGACTTGATAACAAGATAAGACTTCTGAAAACTGATTTGAATTCGTTATTATTGATCTTAGTCCTTAGATCATACACAAGTATGAAATATAGAAGTATATGATTTAAGTTATAAATAATGTGTACTTGAGATCAATCTGGTTACATTTTAAGATATTTAATTTAATTTTCAAATAATCAACATTTAAAATTTCGTACATTTTAAATATTCAGACAAAATAATATATAGGAGCTGTTTGCAGGGGCGCAAATAGGAAAAATGTTTAGGGAGGGGGCTCAAGCAACACATATTTTTTTCATTAAATAAGTATAAGTACGTACTTTTAAGAATTTATCTGCATTTATTCAATTCTAACTTGTAGTAATACATTGGTACATATGATATATTATGTAATAATGAACATACTTTAACATTAACCATTTATTTAATTTGATATATTTAAAGTAATTGTATTCATCTCTTGGATTTTTCGAAAATATTTAATATTTCTTAATTATTGATATAGGAATGTCCCTTTCTATATTCAAAATACTTAAATTGCTAAACTTATCTTGATTCATACAAGTACGCGACCAGCATGTTTTTATACGTTGCATAGTAGAAAATGATTTCTCACTCGTACTTACGCCACTTGAAACATTTTACAAAAGTTCGGAAATTACTTTACCACCATATATAATGTCAAATGCTGTTTTATTTTTTCTAAACTAGAGTTTTCACCCAAAATGTATCAGAAAATATTTCAGACATCAGTGACTGGTCACAAGTTCCAAATAAATCCTTAACACATATTAATCATTAATTAAGTGCTTGAAAATTAATAATGTATTTATCAAGTACCTTGTAATGATTAATTATAAAAATGAAGAATCTTCAAAATTTTATTTTAGGAAAAATTATGTACTGATGAGGCTATTTGAAGCTTTTCTTCATAAAATCTTGTTTTTAAAATATTTATGACTGTACATAACATGCAATAATAACTATTAAGCTTTCTTTTTTCAATATTATTATTATTTTTTTTTTGGGGGGGGGGGGCTAAGCCTCCCAAGCCTCCACCTATTTGCGACACTTGGAGTTTGAAAACAAGAATTTGGTGAAAGAAAAAGTGGTTTGATCGATCTTAGTTAAACATATTAACGAGTTCAAATCAGTTTTCAGAAGTCTTGCGTGTCAGGTCTACTTATTGATTGATAAAAGATTAGTACATTTTGGTTTAAATAATTGTCTGTTTGAAATATCCTTATACATATTCATTAATATCTAACCTATGAACAGAAATAGGTAACTAAAAATGTATGGATAATTTATTGATTTATGCACATTTGACTTTTGAATGTTTATAATTTTGTTAAATTAATAGGGATATATGAATATTGAATTGTAGTTGTTTATCTCAATTCAATTTTTTGTTTTGAATTGCACCTATAAATAATTTATTAACATATTTTAGTGAGTTATAATATTTATGAGCGTATTGGAATCAAATTAATTATAATATATATATTATAATAATAATTAATAACTATATAATTATGTACACTCTTCACCATTTTATGACTTCGCTTACCTTAATCATCACTATTTTTTTGCCAACAGGAATAAATCTAAAAATTCTTTCACTTGTCACTTCCCTTAATATCGTGTATACTTTATATTACCATATTATTATTGTTACAACTGTCAAATTACGTTTTTGTACTTACAGATCCACTACCCCAAAGAGGTGTTGGACGAATGGCAGCAGAGACCCCAAAAACTGGTGTGCCGTTACATAAAGAAATACCTGTCAAAACGGGGCTTGATATTAAACAACCATTGCGGGTCGGTGAACGTCAAGAGCCCGAGAAGGTTCAAGCTCGTCCAACAAGAATCTGAAAGTTATGACTAAATCAAACAATACAAAATAATACGCTTTCGGATGTGCGCCCAAACACAATACGTCTATATAATATTAAACCATAACTGTGTTGACGATAAAATACTACCTATCTATATACATGATAATATTAATACAATTTACGCGGGTTCGTGTTAAAACAACGCTATTTTATTCCAATTTTCTTCTTTTTTAAGACTTTTTTCATACTTTCTATCATTATATTATATCTTTATATCATACACTCATATAATATAATACATACCCCATTAAATATTATATTATATGATATATCATACATATTTACCCTACTCTTAACATATTTTTGAATGTTTTGTATATTAACAATATATGTATTAAGTAGCTTCTTTATAGTAAAAACTTAGTGTATTAGCGATATTCTAACTGGTAGAAAACTAAAAACCTATACATATATACGATTTACATATTACATCATATTGGCTGGTTTTACTAAAGTATATAACGGCTAATTGTTTGGATTTAAATATATATATATATATATATATATATATATTTATATACTTAGTCGATTATAGTCGTACGATTGTATTTGAACTTCACGTCTTCAAAAAATATTCCATCTCTTATCTATAAAAATGATTTACATGTTTCATTATAAAACCGGTATTTCAAACAACATTTAATTATCGTTTATGAATCTTTTGACTACATTATTATTGCTCAAAATTTGTTTGCACGTAATTCCAAACACCAATATGTAGGCAACTAAATGATACAAATAAAACAAACGCCTTGTATTACACACATGCCAAACTCGTAATAAATGTAATTAATTTAAACTATAAATAATAATATTAACACATTTTAGCAAATTTATAGGTATTATCAAAAACTAATTTTAGTATGCTAACCAAGGCACTGTTAAGTGTACTGACTATTGTTACACAATTCTAGTTTAGTTAAAATAAATATTTTTTAATTACTGATTTAGCAGATATCTATTATTGGACTTTTTTTACAATCTATATTGTTTATTATAATACAAAATGACCTTCTTGTATTAGTTGTATTAATCATTATTTGTAGAGGTGATAGTTAATTGTATTTTAAAGTTCAGTATAGACTCGTATATAAGATCGTTAATTATTTTTCCTGTACATTTTATGTAATTACAAAAACCATGAGAACTGTACATTATATAAAACGCACAGTAAAGTTTTGACTCAATGTAAAATTATTTTTAACATAGAATAACTATTTATTTAAGTGTAACATATTCAACCATATATTATAATTATTATTAGATCGTCAATTTTGTATGTTATTTAGTTAGAGCATTTATAAATCAAAAATTTATAGACTAGATTAATTTAATTACCATACCCATATAATATATATATATAATAAAAAAAAAAAAATGTAAATTAACAACCATTACAAATAATATCATAGATATTGTATACATTTTATAACTAAATATATACAAGTTTGATAAAAAAAAAATATATATATATATATATAACAGTATATTATTATAATATCAGAAAACTATTTCAACAAAGATTTATACTGTTAGAGTCAGTAGGTACCTACTAGTACAACCGAGTTCAGTTGTAAAAGGCAGTTCATTATTGTGACTAAAATCCACCCTATTCATAAGAGACTCATTTAAAAGTTACACTGTCCCATACAAAGCAGCTTACTTCGCTAGTTCGCTCGCGGCAAACCACAAAACTGTCTGATGTTACACAAATGTATTTTTCACATTTTTACATGTATATTTTTCGGTAAAAGTCACTGTTTAATGTTCACAGACATTTTGATTACACTCGTGCGTACATTTTAACAATACGTATATGAAAAGGTGAGTAATTTGGCACCACAAATGTCGGGTGGGTTACTATGATAGCTAATGTGTCAAATTTGAAATCAATTATATAAAATTATTATTGTATATTTGTATACCTACAAAAAAATATTCTAAGCGAAGACGGTCTGTCAGCATGTATCTTAAATTATCCTACATTATTATTACTATATTATATTATATAGTAACACATATATTTTATGTTATTATTGGTATTAAAGTAATTTGGTTAACAATTAAATATTGGTAGGTAGGTATTGGTATATTACTAAATACTAATACAGTAGATAAATTTAATTGATTTTTGCTGAAAAATTGAATTTGAAAATCTAATCGTGTGATACATAAAATAAAATAATACATTTTAAATAAGGTTTCAAATAGGTGTAAAAAAACAGTGTTCATACAAATTTGTTGGTTAAAGTCTAAAGTACTTAGTAAGAAATATTGTTTTAATTGTTCAATCCTGTGCTATAAAAGTTGAACAATTTATACATTTTTAACTACAAAATACATAGCATATTTTCGAGATTTTTATGAAATTTATCAACATTTGAATTTGAAATGCTCATAAAAAAAAAAGTGTTGTTATAACAAAATGGACGTTTTATGAGAAAATTGGTATTACGTTTTCAAGCTTTTATTATTTATAAAAAAAGTTTAAAATTCAAATGTCTATAATTTATGAACACAAAAACAATTAAAGTATTAAATAAGATTTTTTTAAAGTATTTGTAGTTCATGTTTTGACAGAATTAGTGAATAGGTACCAAGAAAATTTGCAAATTTATTATTTTAAAGTTAAAAAATTATAAAATATTCAATTTTATAGTCAAGGATTGGGAATTTAAAAAAAGGATTTTTTTTATATACAGTGTGATTGATTTATCATAAAACACTCATTATTTCAAAACGTATTGACTTTTTTCAAAATATTTTTTTACATGGTTTCAAGTTGTTAAAAAATCAACGTTTTTATTAAAAAATTATATTTTTAAATATTTTTTATCCTTATCATTTTTTAAGAGGACGCCACACCCGCATGTGTTGTCTTCGTCTTTCAAGCGCGTAACATGGCAAATTGTATGCTCAGCAGTTCCAATTTAGCTCCGTTAGTTTACAACTTAGAGTAAATTGACCTCTTATAAGAATTAAAGGTAACATTATTATCTAGGTTTTCTCAAAGGCTTTTTATTATATTTCAACTTTGAAGCGAGTTATGAGTATTTTAAGATATACAAGCAATCCACAGTTTTAAAAATACTCATAAGTTGCTTCAAAATTGAAATATAATAAAAAGCCTCAGTGAAAACCTAGATAATAATGTTACCTTTAATTCTTATAAGCGGTCAATTTACTCTAAGTTGTACAGTAACGGAGCTAAATTGGAACTGCTGAGCATAAAATTTGCCATGCTACGCACTTGAAAGACGAGACAACACATGCGGGTGTGGCGTCCTCTTAAGTTTTTTTACTTTTTTGAATGACAACATAGAGTTTTAATTTCATATTTCAAAGCAGAATATTTTTCTAAGTATTCTGATGTATAAAAATCGAATTTAGGACGAGTAGTTTATGAGTTATATGTATTTAAAGTTTAGACAAGCGGAGTAGTGGACAAACATTTTGCGGGGTAACCCCGTACCACTCCACTCCGATCATCTATACTTAAAATACCTATATCTCGTAAACTACTTGCCCTAAATTCAATTTTTATATAACAAATTACTTAGCAAAATATTCTGTTTTGGAATATGAAATTAAACTCTATGTTGTCATTCAAAAAAGTAAAAAACTTAAAATATGATGAGGATAAAAAATATTTAAAAATATAATTTTTTAATAAAAACGTTGGTTTTTTAACAACTTGAAACCATGTAAAAAAATATTTTTAAAAAAGTCAATACTTTTTGAAATAATGAGTGTTTTATGATAAATCAATCACCCTGTATACTATGAGCCTCAGATAAATAACAAATATATTAATATAACAATGAGTAAAACTTAGAAAAAATTTACTTTAAAATGAGATAGTATTTTAATAACCATAGTATATAACAGATACATCGTAATGACAAATTAAGTCATATTTAAAGCTAATCACTTTGCTCGCATGTACTATAGCTTATATCGGTATCTTTTAATATTTGATAACAATATAACATAAACAAATATCAAAATATGTATATTATTTTAAAAACTGTATGTGGTGTATCTGTACCATAATACATTATTTTATACGCATAAAAATATAATATTAATGTATATTAAATGAATTATGATTTATGATGATGACAAAATTTTTAAATAAGTTTATAAAATATTCAACAAATTAATGAAATATATAGTATCAGTAATTCAGTAGGTATGTATTGTATATTAATAGGTATAAAGTTCAGCGTTTACAGGTACAAAAGCATATAATACCAGGGGGTGCACCGTGCACCCTCGTACTTACTGATCGAATTTATCAACTTATGGGCACCGCGATTTAAGATAATATTAATATACCTTAAAAAATTGTGTTGGGCACAAATCATGTTATTTTAAAACTGAAGCAACCTTTCAATTTAATTTTCTTATGTGTGGCCATACTGTGCTGTTGTCATCATCTTATCAATTATTTTTATTATCAACAATATTAAATTTGTCAACAAATTAAATTTTCAAAAAATAAAAACTTTCTGTATCTTGTTTGCTGTGTTTTGCTTCCTTGTTTTACAATCGTTTTAAAATACCGTTAAAACAGAAAGAAAATGATGAAACCTTTAATTCAATTCAAATTACATTTAATACTTGATTATTTTATTTAATATTATTTCATTTTACAATATTAGTACAACAAACATCCATCAGTAAGCTATTCACTCAAATACAAACAAATTGTGTTGATTTTACAATTTAAAATTTAAATTATATGTTGAATAACAAAAATATTTAAAATTAAATTGCCAAATTTCAATTAATTATTTTATTTTATACTTTTAGTAACATTGTAAAAAAAATTTATCATATTCATTAAGACCTACTATTTGTCTTAGAAATGTCAGCTGGAGAAGTGGTTATGGAAGTGCCAACAAGTTTAAAACGTCTCGCACGATTGGTTGTTAGAGGTTTCTATACTATAGAAGATGCACTCATAATTGACATACTGGTTAGAAATCCTTGTATGAAAGAGGATGACATGTGTGAATTATTAAAATTTGAAAGAAAAATGCTTAGACAACGCATATCTATACTAAGAAGTGAAAAATTTTTACAAACTAGGTTGAGAATGGAAACTGGCGCTGACAGTAAGGCACAAAAGGTCAACTATTATTTTATAAATTATAAGGTATGTTTGTTAGAAATTACTAATTTTTTAATATACTAATGTTATCAAATATACATTTTTAGTCTTTTGTGAACATGGTCAAGTATAAACTTGATTGTATGCGGAAAAAAATGGAGACTCAAGAACGTAATGCAACAAGCCGAGCCAGTTTTAAATGTGTTCAATGTTTTAAAACTTTTACCGATTTAGAAGTATGCATACGATTATTCTTAGCATCAATTTTAACTTAAATACAATGTATAGTTAGATAAACATGATATATTTTCATGAATAGTTGGTATTTAATTTTTATTTTTAATGTAAAAATTTAGGCAGAGTCCTTAAATATTAATTATAATACCAAAAAACATCAAATATTTACATAATATTGTAATATACAGGTGATTCTTTTATCAAACAACACTCATTATTTCAAAAACTATTGACTTTTTTCAAATTTTTTTTTTTCAAAATTATAGGTAGATCCATCTTGTTCTATTACTATACATTTTTAAAATATTTTCACCCTTATATTTATCAGGTAAACCATTATCAACTTTTGATTTTTAAATGACAACCTATACTTAAAATTTCATAAACTAAAAAGGCTATTTTTTCAATGAATTTTCACGTTTATATTTTCATTTTTCGTTAATCCGTTTACAAGATATAGCCTCCCAAAGTTGGATAGTTTTGGGTGTTATAGGTGTATGTTAGGTGGTATTTACACACAAACACCATATAAGTGTTGTTTGATAAAAGAATCACCCTGTATACTAAACTAAACTAATAAACCAATCTAGTTCAAAAAGTTTCACTGCTGGGAAACTAAATTTTAGTTTTAACTGCTTACCATGTCTTGTATTTTCTATTCAAATACGCTTATTGTAAATTGTTATTTTTTTATAAATGTACCTATCTATATATTCTTAATAGATGTTATAAAAAAAATAGGTCATCTTATAAATTATATGTTATTCCTTCATATTATTTACTGTGAAAAACTTGTATGTAATTTTTAAATGAAAGGGGTTAGGTTAAAACCACCTTAGTCAAATAAAATTAACACTTTTGCATGGCCAACTTTGTGGATATAAGGAGTTTACTAAACAAATATACAAACATTTAATTTTATAGGCGGATATGTTATTTGATTTCCAAACCAATGAATTCCATTGTACTTTTTGTGGGGAGTTGGTTGAAGAAGACACTTCGGTTCTACCACAACAAGATTCTCGTGTAATGTTGGCTAATTTCAATGAAGTTGTAGAACCTTTTTATTCAATACTTCGTGAACTAGATGGTATCCGCCTAGCACCAGAACTTCTTGAACCTGAACCTACCCGTATTCTGGGGTACATGCACTATAATAATAACTATAATAACTTTAATTGGGATACTTTATATTCAAAAACACCTAAAACAATTTTAAATTATTATATTAATTTTAATAGACTAGAATCGGCAACATCACAGTCTTCTGGCAGTAAACAAATGAATGGTATGGAACGATGGGGACCTGATAAAATGCGAAATTTGGACTCTAATAGTTCTAAAATGGAAGTTACTATTGGTGAAGACCTTCAAGACAATCGTCCAGTTGTCAAAGAACGGCCTATATGGTTAACAGAAAGTACTGTTGTAGAAAATACTTCTACTCGAGTAAGAAATAATTTTTCATATTTTTATTTATTTAAATTAATTAACTAATAAAATAATTCATAAGAAAATACATAGTATTTGTTTTTGTAATGTACTATATTTTTTTATGATTTGAATTTGTATCATTGCTTTATTTTATTTCTAAGAGTTTCGACCTATTGTTGGCAATATTAGAGTTTTAAATGTACAAAACTATTAATTTTTTTTTGTGTGATGTAATGGTTTACAACAGGGAATGGAAACCCACTGTCTTCTCAGCAATGTTATGCAGCTTGCAAGTAAAATTTATAATTTGTATGAATATCACAGCCTACGATAGTATGGACTGCAATTTGCAGATTAAAACATACCTATGGATATCTTGTTAAAATAATTAACCTAACTATTATAAACCTAAAATTAAACTAAATTTGATTTTATCTATAGTAACATAAAATATTAATTGTGTACTACACAACTTAAAGTTATTAAATTGATTCTCGATGACATATATTATTATGTTGAATTTATCCATGGTTATTTTTTTATACTTTCCTGGACTTTAAATAGATTATTGTTTGTGACAACATCTAAACTACCCCAAGCTGATATAATATACCTTAGAATCAACTAATTCATTGCAAAATAAAAAATAATTTTTTAATTACTATGACTAAATGCTGGTCAATATTAATTCCTCGATATAAATGTTTTTTGATGTTTGTTAAAATTATTTTACATTTTTTACTCTAAATTATATTTTGTTTTGTCTAGGCCTGAGTTTAACTTTCAATACCATAAAAATTGATAAATGTTGTATTATATTTAGTTATATTACTTTGTTGTTTTCAAATTGTGTTTTAGTAACTATAGGTTCTACTCTCTGTATGAATATTTGGAAAATATATGAATTGATACATTGATTGTGTTTAAATACTTTTAAGGATTCAATTGAAATGGAGACTAAAGATCATACTGAAGAAGCTCCACTTGAATTCACTCCTGATGTAGATATAATGACTGTCTTATTGCAACATGAAAAACGTGCGGATCAAACTGATGGACCTGGTAAGAAAAGTGGGCAGGACGCAGATTCAAGTGATGAAGATTTTTCAAAAACTATTAAGAATGAACCATCTCTTGGTTCAGGTAATAACATGTTACTAATTAATAATTATTCAAGAATGTTTAATATTCTATTTGGGAATTATGGAAGATATGTATTAAACATCAAAATACAATTTTTTTATAAAATTAAATGAATAATTCTGTAATTTTGAAAAAAAATCCATTATTTGCGGGGTTAATAAGCAAATTCATCAAAAACTCAATTTAGTATTTATATTTAAATTCATAAATAATCATTTTAGGGGTTGAAGAGCTCACATCAGAAGAAGAAGAGGATGACGAAGACGTACCTTTAGTAAGTGTTGCTGGTCGTCGTGTACCAATAACAGAAGTAGTGAATATGACAGATGCTATCAGTCAAATGACACCATCCGAAAAAGAACATTACATACAAGTTTATCAAGACTTTTTCTCTGCGTTGGGTGATTAAATGTTCTATAACGACAATTAGATTGTGATACTAAATATTATAATTATGATGGTACAAAATAAATGTATGTTTTGTTCTAACTTCTCATGTAATTCTTGTATGTAGAATACAGATTATATTAACTACTTTATTGAATGGATAATATATTTTTGTATCAATAGTTTTAAATTATAATGTTTTGTTTATATAGTATTATAAGTAACCTAATAATAGACTGTACTTTTTCTCTTTTTTTACTTTGATAAATTGATAAAATTGAATGTAACCCACGGATTAATTTAAGAAATTGTTCATGATTGTTTCAATTTATACTTAAAATACCATAAGTCCATAAAACACAATTTAGTATTTATAAATTTATAATCATGGATGGAAATATGAAATATATAATAATATATATGCTTGTCAGTAAGTTATTATTGCTGTGTATTCGCTTAGAACAATATTAGAGCTATATATTGTTATATTTATTATAGTTTTCTATAATTGTTTAATTAGTAATACACCTAATTATACCTAGTGTCATGGGTAGACATTTTTCTAGAAAAGTAGAGTTACATACATATAAAAATATAAACTTTTTATACATTTAATGCTTACATTTTAAAAGTAATCTATATTGACTTATTTGGAAAACAAATTTAAAATTTTAGTAGAGGAAAGCGCAAGTGCTCTGTCTTGAGTCTTGACGCCAATGTCTAGTGTATATTACGTAGTAGTGCTCCCAGGAAGTTTCAATAGTGGGAGGAAGTAATAATTTGTATTGCTAAGTGAAAGCATATACAATTTCAAACATTTTACTATAATATTACTTTGAACATAGCTAAATAGTTAATATGCAATTTTAACAACAAAATATATAAAAATTGGAATTTAAAAACAAAGTTAATGCCGAAAACACAGCTAGTAATTTTAGAGTATAGGTAGTACGAGTACACTAGAGTACTAGACTCAAGGAATGTCCAACAGGTTGATCGCGACTACCATTCATCTTTTATCGGTATTAAGAATAAAAACACAAAATGTTATATTATTATACGTGTATTGCACGAATCAATAAATAAATTAAAGAGTTTTAATTCTAACAAAAATTATTTCATTTGTTAGGTCTTTCTGATACATATATATTCACGAATACGGAAATATAATAATAGTGAAGAATCATCGGGTTAGCTTAATCACTATAAGAAGTATCCTTCCACGCCTTCAGATTTAGTGTAAAAGTATGACAATCGATTTGTCTTGTATTAGTTCTGTAAAACATATCGAGTCATTAATTGAATTGGTACATTATATTTTCGTTTCAATATCATTCTCAACATGAAATTTCATAACTCATTTTACAATATTTAAGACAATATTATATCATTTACCTTCTGTCGAATGGCATAAATATGTTTTCCGGTAAATACCGTAGATTAGACGTCGCGCATATTACACTGCCAAAATTCACGTTTTTCAATGTGTGTATTTGCTCTGAAAATATAACAATTAACATGTATACAGGTATTTTAAACTTATATACACCGCATACTTATAAAATATTAGCATACTATAACTATATAATCCCTCGTTTAAGTTTATTTATGTACAGTCTAATGTAGGACTGGCGTTTAAACTTTTGTTGATATCAGTGTTTGATTAATGCCCACGGTAATTACGGTATTATCGGTTACATCTTACACGGTATTTTCGGTGATACCCCCCAAACCCCCAGCCAGTCAAAAATAAAATGGGAATTCTAAAAATAGTTGTTTTGTCCCAAAAACAGCTATATAGATAATAGATACTATCTTTATTCGTGATCCTAATAGTTGTTCAATTATAGGCATAGTAAAAAATTAATTAACTTATTAAAATATGCGTTGATACAATTATTAGAATATAATATAATGTAACATGGATAAAAACTAGTTTTAATAGAATCTATTAATATTTTATATTACATATATAGATGATATTATTATAATTCTTATAAGTTATAAGCATTTATCAACGATTAATCGTAACGCTTTTTTTCCCAACATTGTAACAATGCCTACCCGGCGTAAAGCTTCCAGGTTGTCCTAGTATGTCGTAAAAGAAACGGTCACCAATCTTTTGCCGGTAAAAATTGTCAGCTATTATGCACCGGGACGTGAGACCGATCTTTGAACCTTCGGCGGGTATTTCCAATAACGCACCCACGATAAAGTCGATGTCGTCCACACAAGAGTAGAGGTTTTTCAATTTTTGGATGTCCTATACGTCGGTTAATAACAGTAATATAATTATACATATTTAATTGTTACATGACGAATGTGATAATTGTGCGATCAGCGGGGATCTTAGAGACAAAAAAGAGCATCAACCTCGTAAGCGATCAAATCGATTAGGTCGTCAAACTCCGTAGCTTCTGGAATTCCGCAAACCGATCTCATCTTGTTATAAGGTGGCATCCCGGTGTCACGACCTCTTTGTATATCCACCGACAGCAAATCACTGCCACTGAATTTCGGTGTAGCTTGTTGGAATAAACAGTTTGAAATCTGTAATGGGTAATATAGCCGAACATAATTTACCTATAAACTTAAATTATTTTATTACCTACAATAATAAGCATGCAGGTGATAAATTCGGGTTGGAAACAATACATAATACGATAATAATATTATACTATTATAGTCAACAACGATTAAGGGGATCGGCGGTGGACAGTTATTTTTATTACCTATATGTCTAATTGAGATTGGTCAGTCCACTTTTTTCAATTTCATTCCCCCCAATAACTATAAATTTAGCTTGAATATTTTGAAATTTTGGAATCCTAAAACATCGATTACTTGGAATTTAAATCAAAAAATTGAACTAACCGATCTTTAGAAAATATCATAACGAATCCTGATCAGTGGTCTGAAATATTATCAAATTATTAAGTCGATCCTTTTCGGGCGAACAAAAGTATACACAAATTAACATAAATTGTTTACCGTTTACGTGCAGTGTGCACAGTGCACAACACCAAGGTATTGACATACTATGTTCATTATACATGCGTTTGCGGGAGCGCTCCGCTATTTCTTTTACGCACAGTCACACACACTTGCTGATGATCTCACATTCTCACATTTATAAGACCCATCTCATAGATTTGAAAATTTCCTATTTTGAACTTCTTTAAAACTGTCCATCGTCTATTCCCTTAACGAGTATTTTAAGCAACTTTTTATTTCACGGTATAGGAAATTATATACCAAAGTATTGTAAGACGGCTGTTCTTCACGGGTAGGCGTTTCTTGAAATCCACGTAGCAGATTATCAAAGTTGTTCGGTAATGGTAGAAGATCGGGCTTGTTCATCCAGTCGGTGAGCAAAACGGGACTGCAATTGAAGTAGTTTTTATCTATAAAACTGGCGGAAACAATGCGTTTATCAAGAGATGATAATATAATTTTTTGGATGGTCATTTAGTTAAGAGATATCAAACTACATCTAATCTAATAATTCAATACGGTATAGAGACGTGCCCTATCAAACATTCTGAAATACTATATCGTTTGTGTAGGTAGGCATACTGAACTACTATAATGGTATGTTATTTTTTAAATGTTTAGTTGGTTATAGTGATTAGTGAAAGTGAATTTGATTAAATTAACATTATGATGTGTGACAATAAAATAACGAGACTCTCTAAATATAACCTAAACGTTATCTAGAAAACGCTTACTGAAATATGATTAGAAAACATTTATCTAAAATTACTATAAACCCTGATGAAATCGGTTCGTTTTCTTATACGTTAGTATAGCCTTGTTATTAGTGCGAGTTCGACTATATTGCCGAAAAATGTTAGGCATAAAATTCGAACAACGTGTTAACATTAAATTTTTTTGTGAAATTAAAAAAAAATTGCCGTTGAATCGTTTCATATATTATGCGAATTTTATGGTGAAGAACGATTATCAAGAGTTTGCGTTTTTGAATTGCACAAAGAGAGAATGTCGAAGATGATGATTGTTCTGGACGTCCTACCACGCCTTCAACAAACGAAAACGTTGAAAAAATCGACACAATTATTCGGAAAGGTCGTCGATTAAGTGTTAGAGCTGTAACAGAGATGGTAAATATTGATAGAGAAAGTGTTCGTAAAATTTTAGTTGAAAATTTAAATATGAAAAAAATGTGTGCTAAATGGTCCCTATAAAAGTTTGACGGTTGATCAAAAATTCAATCGCAAAGAAATTTGTTCAGACACCTTAAAAATCATCAAAGACGATCCATCTTTTATAAACAATATTATTACATGTGATGAAACATGCATTTTTACGTATGATACTGAAACTAAAAGGCAATCCATGCATTGGAAGACACCAAGTTTCCCAAGAATGAAGAAAGCACGAATGAACAAGTCAAAATTCAAAGCAATTCTCATTGTTTTCTTTGACATTAAGGGAATAATTATTTTTGGAATGGGTTCCTAGTGGGCAAACAGTTTACCAATATTATTGTAAGGAGATATTAATTAAATTAAAAGAACATATTAGAAAGAAGTGACTAAATCTGTGGAAGAATGGCTGGGTTCTTCACCAAGACAATGCTCCCAGCTCACAGTGCATTTTCAATTCAACGATTTTAACTGAAAAAAATATTTTTATACTTCAACATCCCCCGTATTCGCCAGACCTTACTCCTTGTGACTTCTTTTTATTCTCAAAAATTAAAAGTTTATTAAAATGGAACCAATAATTTTCAAACGGTTGATGACGTAAAAATGTAAACGGCAGAACTTCTAAAAGGGCTGACTGAAAGCGATTGGCAATATTGTTTTCAAGAATGGCAGCGACGTATGCAACAGTGTGTTGATGATGAGTGAAGGTACTTTGAAGGTGATAATCATTAAATTATAAAATTTTAAAAATAAATAACTTTTATTAAAAAAGTCTCGTTATTTTATAGTCACACCTCGTATTTTTAATTTAATTAATTCT
Organism: Diuraphis noxia; assembly: GCF_037042655.1. Taxonomy (NCBI): domain Eukaryota; kingdom Metazoa; phylum Arthropoda; class Insecta; order Hemiptera; family Aphididae; genus Diuraphis; species Diuraphis noxia. The sequence goes on from NW_028301712.1 coordinate 55,543,415, forward strand.
AACAAGTATTCCAATTTTATCATAAGATATTATATTTTAATTCTATGCATAACATGACATCTTGTCATCATGAAATCACGATTATAGCTAATGCTCTGGTAGTCTAATATGAGGTGATATGGTACTATATTATAATAGTTAAACATTCCAATATTAGTGTTCTATTGATACAATCACGAAAACCCCCGACGTTTGGTTGGAACGAAAAATTCCAGTAGTATAGGAACGTTTTTGAACTAGAACTTGTGGCACGATTGTGCAATCTCCTTATTGCCTACTAGAATACTATAAAATCCTAATGCTATGTAAAAGTCATACACGATTTATTATGTAAAAATAATATAACTTAAATGATACGTCCATCGATTAATTATAACTATTATTAAACAGTGGTTAATAAAAAATAAAAATAATAACCATTTAACTCATATACGTTTCGTTGTAGTTAAAATGAATCTAGTAAAATGTATGCTTTTCATACTTCGTAATCATTATCTATAAATTCATATAGAAATAATATAGTTACTTTAAGACAGAAGGGATTTCCTTATGGAGTATCCGGAATGCGCCAGTCGAATGCTCTAGAGTCGTGCCCGGATTCACTGTTTCGTCGTATTCGGTTTGTTCGAAAAAACCGTATGAATACATAAAATATTCTCCTAAAACATTTAAATTGCCCTCAAACAATGCAAACCCCGTAAACATTACATTTTTTAGTGCCTACCTATCAAAATCGGCAGATAATGGGTGTATGTGATATGTTGAATGACGGCGATTACGATCCTACGCGTTTCATGGTAAATGTCTTCGTCACACCAAAACGAATTCAAACGGTGCAAGTGAAATGCAACAATATTGTGGAATCTCAAAAACATGTTTTGGAAAAGAGCGATTCCTAGGTTTTGATTTACCCGACTGTCACCTAAAACGCAAAATATAAATTTTACATCATAAACGAAACTTTTCAATAAGATTTATTAGATATTTCGATGATATTACAAATAATCGTACCCGCGACAAAACAAATAAATGGAAGTGTGTCACATTGCTTCGACGTCCAATTCCTTTGCGGACAAAATTCTTGTTGACCTACGTAAAAGTCCGATTTTAATCGACCGTCTCTAAACGACCGCAAGTCTGCAGCGTGTTCCTCATCGGAACCGTATATTTGGGAACCATCGATGAAATGTGTTGCCTCGACCATCTGAAAATCGTTTGTGATTGTATAATATAGAATATTGAAATGTTTAGTATTAGTGTAGGTTTCCTAAACTTTGGGAATACGTGGTCTGAGTATGTTATTCATCCGATTTTACTTGTGAACTTTTTAATTATGCCGAATAATATTATATTTAAAGTGACTGTATTGACATTGACATAATTTTTTTTGAATGATGGTTTAATTAATAATTAGTACCTAATTATTAAACCTATAAACGTTTATTATTTTCAATTTATTTAATGTTTTCGAATTTATAATTGTAAAATACTACAATATAATATATTATTTCTAGAAAAATATAAAATATTTAAGTATAACTGTATAAGTATTTTCATTTTAAGATGATAATACAATGATGACTGTTTACTCAATTTAATTTAAAAATATATTCAAAAAAATGTACGAAAAAGATACACGATTCGTAGTGATCAAAAAATGCCTTTTCATGTCTTATCTGACTATCTGTACAATTAAAAAGAAACATATCTGCAATATCATTATAAAATGCATATGTACAGCATGTAATAAATAAAAATAAAATTGCCACTTATTTCAATAAATTATGGTTGTTATAATTTTCATTTATTCGTAATAATATATACCTATACCATAAATATTATAATATTATATTGTCGAGAAACAGAGAGAGAAAATCATGTATTTTAAAATATAACTTTGAATTTTTTATTAAGGAACATCATTTACCTAAAGGCCAAAACTATTTCAGAAACATTTTTCAAAAATACTATTTACAGATAGCTCTATGATGGAAATATTAATTCTTAATATGTGTTCAGTGTTGTTCCCACATGTTGAGAATTACTAGACTTAAGATGTCGAATATAATATTAACTAAGATATACAATTTTCATACTATATAAATTATAATAAATATTATTGTAATTTGTAGTATCAAACGAAAACGAATGTAAAATATTGTTATTGCACTCACAAATGTCGTAGGTTTTAATATACAACCGTTGGATGTAGACGTCCGTGCCCGATTGAAATTGATACACGTCTGGCCACGTTCCAAATAAATCGGATCATTTTTCGGCACTTCAATGACCGCTTGACATTGGGGAGGTACCGGTTTGATTTTTTGTAAATCGCAACAATTACCACCGACTGAAAACGACGAGAATTAAATACATTTAAATACCTTTAATGAAACTATTTACCCACTCTTTTCACTTTTGTAGTAAAATTAGAGTCCAAATTTAAATTTATTGACATAATAATATATCATAAAATATACATAGTAGTTCATACAGATTATGTTACACAATCAAGTGTTTTTTTTAACGTTGCTTAACGCTTAATCACATACATCTAGCCATCTAGGTATTACCTACATAATATATATTTAAATATTTTTATGTAGAATCTAAAATACAAATACCTAACTTAAGTACACAACATTAAAAATTAAAAACACATAACGAAGTAATAAAGTGATGGGTTAATATTTAATATTTTGTTTTCATCATCGCTACCTCTCCATTCTCATAAGTCTTATTTATTACTTTTGTAGCTCTGTGTACTGTGTCTATATTCGTATACGTTTTTTGTGGTATATCATATTTTTTTATGATGGCCTACCTGAAACGTCGGGTGGTAGGCGAGTTGTATCGTGTGCAATAAATTGTCCCCATTCCATGAAAAGAACGTTATGATCGTTTGGGCAAGAAAACTGTTTGTAAAGAAACACTTGCTGTTGAATGTATCTGGCGTTAGGCAATGGATTGCCGTTTGTTTGCTTACGGAACTGGTATTCCCCTAATAAAATGGTTTTAATTTTTAAATCTAATAGTAATAAATTATAAGATATTCAAAAATATACTTCATCGTGTTGATAATTGGTAATAAGTGATTTTACTCATAGATTACTCAAAAACCATAAAAATAACGATTTTACGTGAATGCGTTATTTTTATTCTATATAGCGTGTGTCTGTGAGAAAAAAATATTTTTTTTATTATTTAAATTTGAGAGAAAAAATAGAACTATATAATAATCTATATAATAATATCGCCGACATACCTTTATGCATCCCTATTAAACATGTATATATTCTATAATTATGTTATATGCAATATACAGTGAAAACTCTTTATAACGATAAACTCTATATTATGTAAATAACATTAAGTTATCTTATAATGGTGAAATATTTTTCAAATGAAAATTTAAAACTCGATAAGTAATAACATAAAATTAACATGACAGTTGTTTACAACGGATAGTATGTAATAAGAATGTAATAATTAATAAAGTATATTGAAAACTCTTTATAACGAAACTCGTTACAACGAAAAACTCTACATTACGTAAATAACATTAAGTTAACTTATAATCGTTGGTTTAATTTAAAATCTATTAATTAATCTTTATTACGAAAACTCTCAATAACGAAAGAAATCACATGGTCCCTTCAGATTCGTTATATTCTTATATTAGAGAGTTTTCACTGTATTATGATCATTCTCTTCTGCAATACTGAATATATACAGTAAGATTACTTAGTTTATTCACCTCAGTCAATTTTGGATTAAAATAAAATATTTTTTTTTTTATATTTGTAAGTATCAATTATACTGGTGATTATATTAATTTATATAATAATATTTGCTGCCACTTTTGTTTTAACTATATTTTCAAAAGTAATTTTAGCCTAGATTATTCCGTGTTGAAGATACTAAAGAAACATTTTTTTCTACAATATTTTGTTTGTAGTTTAAGGTATCTGAATTCAGATATAGAGTCTTTATTCTTATTACTTTTGTAACACAGTTATTTTAACTCACATTTAATTAAAAAATTTAACATTGATCATATAATTGCATTTATTTTATTAACTAATTTAATGCAACACTTACCATCATCATAGTAGGCATCGAGTATTCGTAAATGTGGAGTTAAAGAAGCACCAAACCACGGCGTTTTCAAATTGTTGCATGATCCATTGATACTCCGATATTTGGCATTTACGTCACACGAAATAGTCGGAGCACATAACCTGGCATAATCGTTGTACGCCAAAGTATAATTCGGCGCGAATCTCAACTGCAGAGGCATTATAATTTATATAGGTATATTAATATTTTTTAACCTGTAGGTACTTATTTTATTCTCGGCGATAAAGGTAAAATTAAAATAATTAAGTTTAGATAGTAAGTGTCTAAAACAGTGGTGCTACTAGAGAATAATTTCAGACGGGGGAGGGATGGTTACATTGTTTAAATATATGTATAGAAAAGAGATAATCTGCTACCAGCCAAAAGATAAGCAAAAAACAAGATTTTCCGGAAGGAAGGGTTGTACTTTGGTTACCCAACTGATCTAAATTAAATGTACTTTTCTTATTTCGATTATACTATACTTTTATTAAGTATATGTACCACAATATTCCGTCTTTCAGAATCATAACTTTTATAGAAATAGTACAACATAATTTTCTTCATTATTAATCTTTTAAATGTAATTTAACATTCAAGTTAAGAGGACGTTACACCCACGTGTGTTGTCTTGGTCTTAAAAACTTGTCACAAAGCAAAATTTGTTTTGCGAAAGAAACAACTGAAAAGGTTACAGTCATAACACTCATAACTGAGAAACGAAATTTTCACACTATATAAAGATATGAACCTTTACTGAACAGCTTTTTTATTTTTTCGATATCACAAATACGAAAAAAGTTCTTATTGCTTAAAAATCCATTATTTCAAACTTATGTTTTATTTTTTATTTGTGATGTTGAAAATTTTTTTTTTATTTATTAATTTGATTGTGTCAATACATCGAGCATTTTTACAATGTCATAATTTACAAATTTTGATTATATGTTTACATAGTATTTATAATAATTGAAACAATTAAAACGACGTTGCACAGAAAAAATAGGGAGTTTGTAATTTGCACCAAATTAAAGATATGTAATTTGCACCACTGCAAGTAGTCGAAAATAAAATTTGTAATTTGCACCAAAATGATTATTTATTTGTTCGATATCGAATATTCAATTTTGAAATATTCGATTATTCCTCGGTATCTTCGTAGACGTCGAGACTAGATGGACACGAATGACAATAATAATTTTTCGGTATATTTTGCCTTATCTGGTAATATTTTGACGTTTTACGTCCAATTATCGGTCGTAATCGCATTATATGTATTTATATGATTAAATACTAAGCTACCTTTACGTTACGTTTAGGTTTACGTACTTTTTTTGTATTCATTATTTCACAATTTTGTATAAAATTTTTACAACAATATGTGCATAAGCTCAGCTATTTTATAAATAAAAACTAAGCTAAATTTATATTAGGATATAAAAACTTGTAAGTTTTTATTATCGAAAGAATAACCGATTTTAATTTTGGTGCAAATTGCAATTCCTATTTTTTAATACCTGAGGATGGTACAAATTACAAACGCATTTAAAAAAAATTGTGCAAATTGACTATAGCCAAAGAATATTCTCAATGTAACAATAAAACATGCCCGTTTAGTATGCCGTGATGATCGTTGAACGAGTAGTAACTAGCTATTGTTGTTTTCAATTATACTAAATGTATGAGACCCTGGTACTCCGACCCTATACTTCGATCGTTTAACATATTATGGTTATAGTATATATAGTATAAATCCAGCGTTTATCCCGATCGTTGACCGCTGTATACTCCATGGCTACATCCGTCTTTTTAATTTTAAACGGACGCGGCCCAGTTTCATGATTTAACTCAGTATTAATAATCGATCGATTATACTCAGTGAGAATAAAAACATATATTTAAATAAAGAATATATAATATAATATTTTAATGTACAATAATAGCAGTTCAATACGAGTTGTCATAATTTAATTCAGTTCGTAGCGAAGTATTGGTTTTAAAATAAATATTGTAATAATTTTAGCTTAAAATGCTTATTAAAAAAAATGCGGAAATATACCTTTAGTATTTTTAAAATGTATATAATAAACACGTTACCTTAAATTAATTTTAAGATCTAGAACCCAACGATTTTTTTATCGATATTTATAGAACAAAAAAATTATTAAAAAAAGCGAGAAAGTGGGTAACGTTCTGCTGTATATCAGATGTCTAGAAATAATTCACTGTAAGGAATGTGTTAAATTTTAATTCAATGATCTAAATCATTGTATACGATGAGCGACTCTGAGTAAAGACGGTCTTGTTAGATAATAATGTTAGGTACTAAGTATATTTTATGATATGTGATTAAAGTAATTTATTTTACAATTAGGCAATAATATTACAGTATAGGATACATTAATTTTTACTGAAAAAATTGCGTTAGGGAATATTATTGTGTGTATAAAATATATAGGAATATTTTAATAATTCTAAAATATTATTTTTTTGTCTAAACATCCAATTTCATCTAAATTTGAACTTAAAATGTCGATTAAAAAACTGTCAATATAATTAGTTTTAAATTACAGTATTCTTATGTATACATAGAACCTTGTTTTAAATTGTCAATCCTTAACTAAAGTGTTTTCTATATATTTAGATACAAAATAATTTACATTTTTAATTTGATAAATTTTTTCAACATTTTAACTATAAAATAAAACTGTCCCTATGCATTTTTAATATTTTTTAAACTGCTACTGTAGCAATACGTGAGCCTTGTATTCAATTTTCAACTATTTTGACTCAACGAATACAGCTCAAAATTGTTTGAAATAGCCAAACAATCCCAACAAAATAGACACTAAAGTTGAAAATCGAAGCATTATTTCGATTACTTATTTTTTACACAGACACACGAAAAAACACACATTATTGTAAAATCAATGCATTCATTGCTTCGCTCTGTAGAATCTAAAATGAACTAGTTTATTAGTTCTTGATTTAAATCATCATTATTCCAAGCTCTGATAAAAACATAGGTAGGTATATTATTTAATTTGATATTTAAAAATATAATTAAAGGAAAGTTGTTTAATGTGACTATATGTGAACAAAGGAAAATAATACAAAGATCAGAATATGCATTTAGTTGTTAATTGTTAATTCATATGATAGGGCAGTCATTGCCTAATAGATTGCCGGTGACGTGGCGGGGTGAATAAGGAAAACTAGGATTATCCGTATTTCGATGGTATGACGTGATACACCAATAATTGTGAAAAAAAAACATTTTAAAATTGATATTACGTAGGTAATTAAATTAAAATCATATTTTCTGTAAATACTTTTTACAGCAAAAAATAATGATTTTATTAATTAATATTAAAATTCATCGTTACTGGACTGACTACACTGACTTATATAATCATCGCCGTACCATGCAATGTATCTGACGCTGATTGAGCCTATATTATAGATGTTATAATGTGGATCAGCGGTTCTCAAACTTTTCTTTTCACGTACCACTTAAGTATATTATCAATTAGTCACGTTCCAATAATGATTAAAAATAGAGAACCATACAAACTTTACATAGTTAAACTAATTTATTTTAAATAAAAAGGCAGTAAAATACTACGATAAAATTATTATTTATTTATTCATACAAATGTATTAGTGTTCTTGAATTAATATTTAAATTGAACAACAAATTTTCAATGAGATTGCTATTTGCAACGCTCAGAATTTAATATTTATTTTTCATTTTTCATTCTATCACCATGTGGTCTTCCTCGTACCACCATGTAATCTTACGCGCATCACAGTTTGAGAATCGCTGATGTAGATAATAATATATACGTATATACATAGCTATTAACTATGCTACCTGGATATACAGGGTGATTCACCAACATGCTCACCCCTTTTTTTTTCTTTAATAATGAAGTTATTCAAGATCTGATTTTTGAAATATTTAAATACACTCAGAGACCATATTTTTGAATTCTAGAAATTTTTATCCCACTTAAGGAGTGTCCTGTGGCGATACAAACTTTTGTTTTTCAAATGAGAACCCCCCCCCCCCCCCTTTCTGTAAAATATTTAAAAATATTTAGCAGATATTTTTTGTTGAGAATTTTGATATATCGAAATTAAAATTTGAACGAGTAAGTTTCCAAGTTGTTAAAATGTTTGTACTAAGGATAAATATATAAATAATATAATAGTCCTTAAAAATTGTTTTACAAAAGTATAAAATACGTGTATTATTGGAACTAGTATTTATGATACTTGGGTTATTTTTACAAATTATTTATATTGATAGATTAATATTAATGACTAATTATTTCAAATCTACCATAGACCACATATCTTATAAACCTAAACCATTGACCTTTTATCCTTAGAATACAAAGTTAAATAACTCAAAAACTACTCTTAGAATTTTGATTTCAATACATAAACATTTTCAAAAAAATTATCCACTAAATGATTTAAATTAAAAAAAGGGATTTTCATTTGAAACACAAAAGTTTGTAGTGCCCCTTAAGTGGTACAAAAATCTTAAGAATTTGAAAATATATTCAAGTTTTTGAGTATATTTAAAGATTCCAAAAATCAGATTTCAAATAACTTCATTATTAAAGAAAAAAGGGGTGAGCAATGAGCATGCTTGACGAATCAACCTGTATATGTAAACTAAGTGATGGGGAATGATTAGTTTTAAAAAATGCTGAATATTGGTAATTGATTCCAAAGTATTATCAAAGTAGGTAAGCACATTTATAATTATCCGTGTTAAATAAAACGAAACTTACTAATAAAACAGGCGTTAAAGCGGATAAGATAATATAGATTACTGCCATACAAGTTGTCTTCAAATTAGCCATGATTATTGTTTGATGTGTTTTAATCGAAGACATCTACGAAAATGACAATGCCACCGATAAATATAAAATATTATATTGTCACCACATTATACTGTCATTCTTATCTGCTAACTTATCTGGAATATTATGAATCATCAAATAGCTAAAATTTAAACATAAAAAGCTGTAAGCAAAGATAAATTACTGAATGGCAATTATAGTAACTATAACGGACAGTGGACACGAATGTATAATGCATACCGTATACGTATATCTTGTATGTTATATTACAATTTCGTTGAAATACTATTAGAATTTAATAATAACATTTCTCTAGGCTTTAATTTTAATATCACATTTCTGTGTACCGTCAATAAAATAAAATAAAAATACAATATTGTTTTGTATACAAAAGTGATCTGTAGTAACGGATTATTGTAACCATCATACGTCCATGTTTATGGTTCCACGCATTCTAACTATAAATAATTAGATAGAAATGTGCATACTAGTCATTAACATTAAATTATAAACACACAATATTATACGGAATAAAAACAATTTTTTTTTTATCATTAATTTTCAATAAGATAATTTTACTATTATATAGATGCTTAACTATTTATTTACTTACTATAAATTTAATGTATTGGTATATTGTGTCAGTGACGAAGCTATAGGGAGGGTGCTGTAATGGAAATGGGTCCCTAACCCCCGAAGTCTCAAAAAAAAAAAAAATAATAAAATTAAAAATGTTTGTATAGTTTATGAAAGCTACTGCAAATACAAATTTGTATATAGTCGTAAAGGAATTGAAATTTAAATAAAACTTTGGCATCGGTTTGCCAAATTTATGCGAGACTGTAGTTAAACCAATTGCAGTGTAAACACATTATTAGTCTACCCTTACCTCCAAAGAAAAATTTTAGGTAAGCTGAAATTGTAATATGTTCTTATTTCGTATCAAACATTGTGACAGTTTAAGATTCCTTAAATTTACATTTATAACAGTAGTATATATACTATAATATATACAGTTTAATAGTGTACAAGTGATTATAAAATGCTTATATCTAAAAGTCGAGTTGATAAACTGTAGATAAAAATGAAAATATAAAATATAAAATAAACTTGTTAAAAGTATTTATCATATTAATATGTTGAAAAAATATACTGAAATGTTGTTAAGTGGAAAATAAAAAATATTACTACGATATAAAAATGAAGAAATAAGTAATACCTATATGAAAACTACAGGAAATAAATTAAGACTATAATATAAAATTATGAATTCGTTTAGATACGAGTTAGAAGATACGAAAGAGACACAAATTACATGAAGAAATTATGATTGATTTCAGCGAAACTTTAATCATACAGTTCTTCTTCCCAGGGTTTAAAATCTATCATGTATTTTTCATTGCAACTCCACTTCATTGAAGAATACCATCTAAAATATATTAAAAAATAATATATTATTTTAATAGTAATATGGCAAGTTATATTGAATACGTTTATATTCTATATTAAATCATAATTTATTAGTAGTAGTAATAGTAGATGCATGGCCCTTGTAATGACTTAAAATGCAAAGTTATTGCATAACCAAATAGCTTATATAGTTATATTATTGTTTTAAACAAAATGAAATAACAGCGCATGTGCACGATTCAGGGCATGAATATGCATATAGGCTATTCCTTTACGGCGCAATTTCAATTTATTAACTTGATAAAATGATATAGTGGGGGTACTGTTGCAATAACCCAGTATATTTAATCCATTATTCTTGTTGTGAGTTAAATCTAGTATTTCCACTAAAAATCAAAGTAAAAACTAAATAAAAAATATTTCAAGTTGTTGATGTTTTAACTAATTTTATGTCGAGTTAACTATTATATAACTTATTATTAATAACACAATAAAAATATAAATTATATTCTCACCCATTGTCAACTTTAATGAAAATATTTTTTTGTAAGTTATCAACGGACGAAGTAGCGCATATAATGTGATCCAAATTAATAGATTTAAGTACTTCAAGTTGATCTGGAAATTCAAATATAAAATTAAATTAAAACATTTATCTAGCGTATAAAAATACAAATGTGTGATGGGCACTGAAATATATAATAAATTAATTACATTTAGAAAATTGACCAGATTGCCCTTTGTTATCGTAGAAAAATCGATCACCAACTCGTGACCTATAGAAAAAATCACCAATAATACATCGCGAGGTATTTCCAACTAAAGCATCATTCTCTGGCGTCTCCAACAAAGCTCCTACAATAAAGTCTATGTCATCCACAGAGGAGTAAAGTGTCTCCAAATGATATATGTCCTGAAACAAAAACAAACCATTAAGTGGTTGAACATTAATACAGCAAATAATTAGCAATTCACTGTACGAAATGGTAATGTTTAGGCGCTTAGCTATTAGAACGCATATAAGCATTATAATAGGTTTCTATTACTTTAACTACAATCACCGGACTCGTCAACTATTACTTAGTCATCATTTGATTAATCACCTGATCTCGTATTAAGAAAAATAAATATTTTATTATTTTATCACTCACATCTATTGGTATAATATCAATCAAATCACTAAATGACTTAGCAACAGGCAATCCACATAATTCTCTCATTTTATTGTAGGGGGGGAGACCGGTATCACGTCCTCTTTGGATATCGTACGATAGGAGATCCACGCCAACCGAATTGTTTGAATGAAACATTAAGTTAGAAATCTATTCGAAAATACCGAAGCTATATTATCAGGTAAACAAGTTAATGTTGAAATATTAATTATTATTTATTTAATAAGAACACATTACCAAAGGATTGTATGATGGTTGACTCATACGTCCTTCCGTACTTAATAAACCTCGAAGTAAGTGGTCATAATTTGAGCCTTGTTGTAAGAGATACGGGCAGTTCATCCAGTCTGTAACATTGACTATTTGGACAGTTGTGGAATTTGAATCAATAAATCTACAAAAAATAAAAATAAAAATTTCATGTGTAAATATTATAAATATAAATATTTTTTATGAAAATATATGTATTTTAGTTTTACCTATGTTGAGCTGGTACAATATTGTGGAGTACACGAAATGCACCAGTTGAAAACTCTTGGGAAGTTGACGCGTCAACAGTAGGATCATATTTATTGTTACTGTCAAGTATTTTGTCCTTCGTATAATTTTTGCCTAAATAAGGTCGTATCATGGTATAATGCATAAAATGATAAAGTTTTAAATGCTGGCAGGTAAAATATTTTTCATTTGTATTACATACTTTATTACTTTAGAGTTGTATAAGCATACCTAAAATTATTGGTAAAAACTGTGTGTATGTAATATGTTGGATAATTGCACCAACAAATCTGCGAGATTCTTGATATAACTTTTCATCAGACCACAAAGCATTTCCAGTTTTTAGTTTAAACGCTACGAAATTGTGGAATCTTAAAAACATATTGTGAAATAGTGCTATTCCAAGGTTCAAGTTTGCACGTAAGTCTCCTGTAACAGTTAACAACTTAAACATTAAAGTACATGTAAGATGGTCGGAGCTTATAGTGTCAATGTGTAGATAAATTTTACCAGATTTGTAAAAATATTTGTTAATATCTGAAGTTTCAAAAGACGAATGTGGACAGAACTCCTGGCTATTCTCAAGAACAGAAATTAACGTCCCTCCAGTAAATGATCTCAGTGTTGATACAACGTAATCATTAGAACCATAAATTTGAGATCCATCAATAAAATGTGAAGCATCGTTTATCTATAAATACAAGTGGACTGTTATTAATTTTTTGGATTAAAATTAAATGGTGGCTTAAAAAAAAAAATCAAAGTAAATTATGTTATCAATAATGCATTAAAAATATGTATAGTACCTATATAAACAGATTAGGAACAATAAATATGGATGAACTATACTTCTAAACTTTATGCAATATTCAAACTACTAATTTATTGTATGTTTCAACTTGTTAATTATATAAAATTGGTTGTACAAAACCTAAACAATTTAAATTTGAACAGTACCAACAGCTAGGCCTGTTTTATTGGCCAACAACAAGATTTTCAAGTTAATTTTCAATGAATAAAAATTAAAACATGTATTTAGATCACAAAATATGTAAGAATTTAGGAATGTATTATTGAAAAAACTAAAAAGTGTAAAATAATACTATCTAACATAGAAAATTAAAAAAAATTTGATTGGTTTGTGAAAAATTAAATTTTTAAAAGTCAAATAAGAAATACTGAAACTTGGTGATATAACATTAGGTAGCTACTATTTTATATGGTATTATAAATTTGAGTGCAATGATATATTATAGATCACCTCATATTATAGGATGAATGATAAATAATATGATGATGATGTCTTACAAACGTCAATGGTTGTAAGGGACAGTTATAGTTGTTTGATGTTATCGCCCGATTAAATTTCATGCACGTTGAGTTGTATTTTGAGTATACGGGATCGTCTATTGGTATTTTGATAGAAGCTTCGCATTCTCTTGAAACCCACGCTTTATTTTTAAATACATCACAACAATCTAAAAAATTGAATATTTTAATTTTAATTTTACGTAAAAATATGAGAGTAAGTGCGAGTTAATTATAAATTTCAAGAGATAGATACACATTATCATAATATTAAATATAAAATTAAAAAATTGTATGATGTTACCTTCTCCATTTGTATCAATCGCTAAATTAGAAACATCGTGAGCCACGAATTGTCCCCATTGCATTAGTAGTTGGTTATGCTTGTCTGGAATTCTTATTTGTTTATTTAAAAACAGCTTCACTTGAATTTCTCTTGCACTCGGCAATGGTTTACCATCGAATGATGTGCGTAATTTAGAGACCCCTTAAACAAAAACTCAACTTTAGATATTACAATACAGGTAAGACAAAGACAATCAATATTTTTCAACATATTAATAACGCATAATATTAGAAAAACTTATTAGTAAATCAGTTAATATTATAATTTTTTTTATGAACTTTTTTTTTCAAAAGCACGCCCATTACCTACCACAATATTTACAGCTCCTACCATCAGGTTTTAAAACACATTTCATCAAATTTCATTGAAGCCAAAAATGAATTCAACATCCAGGACAATCTATAATATGAAGTAATTGGTTCATTATCAGATACCAAAAAAAAAAAATAATAATAATAATAATAATTTAGATTCTTGAACAAATCTTAATGTATTATCATTTAATTATTATTGTAATATACTAATTGTTATAACTAAAGTTTTAGTTGACGCTATAAACAATATAAAATTTAAAATTTAATGTTTAGATATATTATAAAATAATAATAATAACTAATAAGATATAATATGATACTGTGACTAATTAAATAAGCAATTGTAAAATATTTATATTAATATTTATTTTAAAGGTAAAGTATAGATTAGTTTAAATAATAAAGTATAGGTTATGGGTATATGTTATAGTATTATTATTTCAATAATAATACTATAGCTAATGTATATATAATAATATAAATGTAATATTGCGTTCAATGGCCACAGTTGCCGCGGACTGTTTCTTTCTTAAAAAAAAAAAAATTATATCATAATATTATGCATTAAAATCATAATATAATTTACATAATGATCACTCGTTTATATAATCAAAAAATATAAACCGAAACCAAATTGTATACTACGAATATTAAATTGACCTTTATATCAGAATCACTTTGAAGTTTGTACCGGATTATGGAATCATTTTTATAAACATTTTTATCAATTTTATTGCTTTTCAAACTGATTATGTTAGAAAACTAAGAGCTGGTATAGGTATTAAGTATATAAGTACAATAAAATTGTATTTTTTAACTCATCAGTGTATCGATATACATCCTGTCGCATAGCAAAATTGTTGTAGTACCTGTTAAAAATTATTTTTACATTATAGGTACGTCAAGTAAACCGTGGAAAGATTTATCTATAAAAAGGTCCACAATTTTGAAAATTTGGAAAAATGTTCGAAAAGAGAAGCCACGTTAATTTTGAAAGCTCTAGCTTATATTAAAAATATTTTAAAAATCGTAAGCAAATTGATATAAATAGAGAAAACAAGACGAATATTGATTTTAATCTCAGGTTATATGAAAATAAAATTAAAAATTACTTCAGTCAAATCTATAATAAAATTGATAGTTTTTTCCTTATTTTAAATGTATTTTTCATGATGTTTTTATTTGAAGTTTACGTAAAAATAAAAACATAGATAAAAATAGAATTAAAAAAATTTTTGTAATGAAATTAACTTGTTAATAGAATCAAAATGACCTGTATTAATGTGATCACAGTGTGTGAAAATCACCGGTATCACTGAATTTACTATTGTTAGATTAAAATATAATATAACCATAACATAACTAATCATAATATTATATCAAATCTAGGCACCTATAGATCAATATTTTTAATTTTCATCAGCTAATATTATTTTCTTATTCACAAAAAGATAATTATTTTATATGAATATTATATTAAATAGTGGCAGTATAATATAAAATGAAACTGCAAGAAGTTGTTTTTTACGGTAACTTGTCACCCGAGTATAATGTAATTTAATCCTTCACCAATTGCATGTACATAATATGCCATATACTAATATTATACTTGATATACGTTTACATAATATACATTACTCCTGTCTTACAATAAGGTTGAAATTTTCATTCTAAAAGAATTTTTAGCTTAAAACTAGATTTAATCTATTATGATGTACTCACACGGATAATATAAAGAAATACGTTTTTGGTAAATATGCCTATTCTGCCCTCTTTGTAGAACAAGCAGTAAGCGCCAAATTTCAAATTTTGAGGTTATTTTATATTCTGCATAATTGCATAATTACAAGTTTTTTTGCTTATGAAAAACACCGTAACTCCTCTATAAATACCTTTATAATGTATTATAAAATGTTGTATCGACCAAAATATTGTCAAATACTAGGGAAAAACGCAGTACCTATGTACAATATGTACATGCATGTAGCATGTCCTAGAGAATAAAGCGGTATATCCAATGGAAATACTGCTTATGTTACTAGTAAAATAATTTCTCAATTTTAAATATTGCATATTTGCGATTTGCCTATAGTAATCTTATCTGAAACAGATTTGTAGTATGTACATTATATTTTTCATCAGTGAATGGTCGTGACTAGACAGCCACACACGCCGTGTATCAAATTTGATCAAAAGCATTTATTGAGCTAAATGACCACGTATTTGCTGTTTTATAATATTTGTTGTTTTTTAATTTGAATATTTAATTCACTAAAATAAACATACTAAATGCAATTTAAATTATTTTATTTTATTTTATTTATTAGTATGATATTTTAATAGGTGGAATGTCCATTGTACACGAAACCAGGTAATAGTTCTAAATTTTAATTCATATAAATATATACTTTTTATAATAAGAAGTTTCTTTATGTGGAGATACTGCATTTATTAAAATTTCTTTTTCTTTTCATACACAATAATACTAGATACAAATGCAGTATCTCTTACAAATATGAAAAAAAAAACCAAAATAATATCTAAGTTCAAAAAGAATGTTTCAAAAAATTAAAAATGCCTATGACTAATAATTAATAAAAAAAGTGCTTAAAAATAATGATTCTATGGTGAAAATAAAGAAATCGAAAAACTCATTATCCCAACAATTAAATTATTGGAGATACTGCTTGTTTCACTAGGAGGGTAGTATTGTGATGTATGCAGTGTGTTTTTAAAATGTTAATACACCTACCGATTTGGACAATTTTTTAATTATTAGACGTTAAGAAAGTGTTTTAAGCCTAATTTCCTGCACGCTCACATACAACTTGTAGTCTGATAGATATAACTATAGAAGAACATAATGTAGAGTCTACAAGCAATGCACCAGCCTCAAATATTTACAGTTTATAACTTAATAATCTACGTGCGTATTCGCGTGTACTGGCGTATTATTACAATATTAAGAATAATTATAATTTATAATTTATAAAATTAATATCATAAATTATTACATGCTCGTCTTATTTTAAAATTAAAAATATTAAACAATAAATAAATAGATAATAGTAATTAATGATTTCGAAACCTTCAATAATAAAAATCATCTGTAACCGCACAGATCTATATGTTGTATGAGTATATGTCATCGATAAAATACCTCATAGATACGAACAGTTGTTTAAACAATAATTATTAATTACCATCGCTGTAGTGTGCGTCGACAAGTCTGATGAATGGGGTGTTTGATGAACCCCAAATTGGATTGTTTGGATTGTTACACGTTCCATTGCTAGTTCTGTATTTGTCATTATAATCACACGAAACAATCGGCGCACATAGGTCGAAATAATCGTTGTTTTTCATAGTGAAGTGATCTTTACTTTTGATAATTGTGTCCAGTGACTATTTTGAAACAATATAGGTGTAGGCACATTATCATAAAGCATAATAGTATTTTAAATTATTGAAAAAATTATGTATTTTGAATAGTTAAAATTATAAAGTATACTCATTAAAGTATTAATGAATTTATTCTGCAAATTTTTTAATCCTTTTTGAACGAACAATTATTATTTTATAGAATAAATGTGCTGAACTATAGATTTTCATTTGATCTAACTAATTTATTAGTTAACAAAGTCCAACAAACTGAATTTTTAATAGAAATATACGTATGGTCTAGCGACTCTATAGTCTATATTCTATAAAGTATGAATTAAAAAAAAAATTATAATGATAATACATTTTAAATTTGAATTGTAATTCGTATGTGACCTACAAAATATATTAATAGAAAGTGAAAAACTGAAAACATAGTTATAATTTTATATATATAACCATAAGTATAAAAATTGTTGTTCTTTATAATACCTCATTATGCATTTATTTTATCAAATTAAAATTAATTAATTTATATAGCCCACTCTATCATAGGTAATATAAGAATAGATAGGCCATGTTAGTTCATATAACTTAGTGCAGTCTTTTATGTATAAGACTGAAGGGCGATCTCTTATTTCCGTAAGGAGTCGTTTGTTATGTTATGTTATATATTTATTTGTGTATTTAATCTAAAATAATTTTTCAATTAATGCTCGTATGATAAGTTTGCATATCTTTCAATATTTGATCCATGATTAATTTAAACATATTTTATAGGTTACAATGATAATTCGGCGCATCCGAGTTGGGCCCCGAGTACTAGGGGCTAATCGCAGGTACTACACTAAGTGGGTCCCGGATTTTTGTAGGTACTATACTAGCTGGGTCCCGGATTTTTATAGGTACTACACTAGTTCGGTCCCGGATTTTTATAGGTATTACACTAGTTCGGTCCCTGATTTTTATAGTTACTACACTATAGTTGGGTCCTGAATTATTTTAGCTACAATATTAGTTCTTGAACATTTTTTTGGTAAGTACTACACTATACCAACATTTTCCTTCCAATTTCAACAGACGTAGGACTGTCTATAATCTATTTTGACCACAGTTATGGTTAAAAATGTTATTTACAGTGTTTTTTTTTTTTGTTTCTTTTCCATTAAAATATAAGTTATTAGAATTTTATAAAAAATAAATCACTTTTGTGTTGGTAAAAATATAAAAAATGTTAAAAACCAAGTATAAAAACACATATTATATAATATAAATATAGCCATAATGCCATGTAGGTGTAAGTGAAAAAATATTAAAAATGTTAAAATAATTATATGATATAAATACAAATTAAATAATATTTTTATAATATGTTAGTATAGTGTAGTACTTACCAAAAAATATTCAAGAACTAATGTTGTAGCTAAAATAATTCAGGATGATCCAACTAGTGTAGTATCTAAAAAAATTTGGGACCCAAATAGTGAAGCAAATTTAAACTTCAGACCCAACTCGGATGCATCCTGATAATTGATAAAAATTTGTTTAACGGTTAACGTCAATGTATTATCAGTTTATCACTGACAACCGTGCATGTAATAGGTATAATAAATTAAATTGCCTACCTAACGGCTAATAATAGTTGACAACAACACTGGTCTAGATAAATATTAATCTAACAATATGATTTACGTAATCATTAAATTTAAATACGAGAATAATAGATACCTAAGAAGCATAGTTATGGTTTTGACAAATTTAAATTATTTCACATATAGCAATAAATCTTAAGGAGGATAAAGGGATACTCCAGTATATAATTCCTTTAAAAAATATTCAGTTTTTTAATTGTATGGAATTGAAGCCATCATTCTCATAGATGTTAAAAATATTAGCCTCCCACAATAAAATTGTAATTGGTTTGCGCCTACGATGAGGTATTTCTATTATTTCTATTTATAAAGTCATGTAAAAAGGGCATATGAAATTGAAAGAACATATTTAAATATTTTAGATCTCGTTAGAATATATTTAAAATAAGCTGTAGAATCATATTAACAAAAAGTAAAAATAATTAAAATTGTTTTGCATTCAAATAAGGATAATAATAAATTAAAAATGGTTGGATATTTTATTATATTATTGCAATTCCCAATTTGTTACACTAACTACTCAAATGTCTCTGTTTTTATAAAGAGTTGTTGAGTCATGGCTTCATTCTATGAACTCGCTACTGGGGGAACAGATTTATTGATAAGCAAGGAGTATAAACGTAAATAATATATAAAATTTTAAATTATAGTCTAACCTGATACAATTATATACATATGGCTATATGACTGTATATGACGTGATCATCATATTTTATTTTACCTGGATATACTGGTCATCGTCTGACCAAAAATTGATAACTGATACCATGAATGTGATAATCAGAACCGAAAATATTACGAAAATAACCAAAAATTGACTTTTATAGTTATGAAGCGGTTTTGTGTCTTTAACGTTTCTACGAAGAAGTAGACCTCTAGAAATAAAATTAAAAATTAATTAATATATATATATATATATATATATATATATATATATATATATATTATGTGGATGCTTAATAACTACATTTAAACATTTAACTCAATATACATTGACAACTAATAATACATTATAGCCTTATAGGTATGCATTGGTAATTTATATTTATATTTTACTGATTTTGGACATAATTGAAGTTTGTTTTTCAAAAGGATACTACGATATTGAATGGTGAATTTTATATTAATTAGGTACTAAATTTATGCAGTGTTATATTACGAAAACATGTTATATTAAAATGTATATTTACGTTGTTTCTCCATTCTTGGTCCACGTATCTAATGCAATGTCGTTCATCATTTCGAATTTAGATCTATTTATTTACCATCCATGTTTCATTGGCACGTCATCGAGAGTCTATAGTCAGACTAACTGTATGTACTATAACTACTGGCATTTGAACACTATACCCACTAACACAAACTGCTGATAACATTTTTTATACATCACAATTGTATCGATTATTGTTGCTTCATTAAAATCGATAATTATTTCAACAACCTAATCACTTTTTGCTTATACTTGCTTGATTAAAATTGTTACTACTATATCATGTAATAACTAATAACTTGATGGTTATAAATACTATAGCATGAATATATTAAATAAATTAACAAATATTGAATATATTTATTTATTATATTATTACATTCATTATATATAGTTAAATAATGTATTATAGTACCCATGTGTTTATTTTAGTAGTAATTTTAAGGAACAATTTTAAATGAGTAACACACTAGCACGTAGTATAATAAATTGTATTTTAATATCTTGTCTCAGCTTTTAATATATTAACTTAAAATGTGCGTCAAAATAAAAATATATTTAAAAACTTAGTTTATCTATTTAGAAGTTGTTGAAAACACCGTTTTTTTATTTTTGCTGTTACACATTTAAAGAAAAAATTGAGAAAAGTTACTTCCTTATTGATTATTCATAGAAAGGGACAAAAGATAAAAACACTTTTTATCTTTGAAAATTTTAACAGGAATATTTAATGTATTTTACTTAACCATAAGACACTGGACACTTTTAAATTTGAACGGTAAAAAATAAATATTAAGTAACTTAGAACATAATACAATATTAGCATTATAATTTATTAAATACATTTCATAGCGCTTAATATTGGAAAATTAATACTTGTATATAAGGTAGGAAGAAGTAAAAATTATGAAAAAAAAAAAAAAATAATGGTTTATTATTACTGTACAATATTTGTATATTGAACAGTATAAAATATAAAACTCAGTGAATTTCCTAAGTTTAAAAACTCATAAGTTTTCTTTTAATATTTATTTATTAATAATTATTTTATAAAGTTTGGTATAACTTAATTAGAATATTGTATCTTAAATAAATTCTACAACCATGGTAGTAAAAATATAATTATAAAAATTAAAGAATGATAACGTATATTTCGTTTTTCGTACGAGTAGTATTCATATGTGTATGTGTTTGATCACACTGAAGTACAAAATGTACATATTTCTGAAATAATATGTACTTTATTTTGAATCCTATACTTATGCAGGTAGGTGTATAGGTTTATATGTGGTGCGTCAAAACGTCTTGTCCGGAAAATGTCCATTCGGATAACGACCGCGTGCCCGTCCTCTCAGCTCGTACAGGGCTCATATACACCGGGGCGAAGAAGTGTTTATTCCAAACACACCATCAATCTCCTTCAGCAATGACCCGAAACAATTATTTAATTTTTGTTTTAATTGGTTGGCTCCCGGACTGCGGTTATATATCCGCGAGAGGAAAACGGAATAATATCCCGAGTGTGTGCGCGCCGTATATACGAACGCCAAAGGGATACCCTGCAGGTTCTGTGCTGGGTGTTTCAGGTTGACAGCACGCTTGATCGATGACCATAACTCCACGTCCTACACACAAAACACTCCCCCCACCATCTATCCATATTATATGCTTTCCCTCTTACTCTGTATCGTCACATAACGCCCATGGACTATCCCCGCACGCACTATCCAGGGTGTATACTTCTCCCTTGCACGACTCACACGCGCGCCCGATCGCTACTTCACCCCCTCGCCACAATATTACTATCAGCCTTTGGACGGTGAACAAACCACTTCACCCCAACCTGGTGTATATAGCAATAATAATCACAGATGCTGGTGATCGGGCGTGCGTGTGTGATTAGGCCCCCGAAAAAATGTTACAAAAACTCAGCAGGACAGTGGTTTTACGAATGTTTATAAATAATATAATTACAACATATTATTATTGCAATATTACATACGTCCATATATCTTAATTCTTAGATTTATTTTCTCGTAAAAATCACAACGTGCGCCTCAGCTCAGGGCGAACCATTATTAGCCGTTATTCTATATACAATAAAAACAAATGTCATATAGAAGTTGTTTTTTATTACCTAGGTATATGTAGTAATTCAACAAAACGTGACCAATCATACGTTGGCTATTTTTAATTACTATAATATGAATAAATAATATATTGATTTTTTTTTTTGATGAAATCGGAATAATAAAACGTACAACGGAAAACGGTCATAGATATAACATCGAACGGTCACGAGGCCTGTGACTGTGGCAGAAAATTTAATAGTTTGATATTATTCATATTGGATTATATAACGTCGATCAATTTTAATAACACATCTATAAAATAAAAGAGCACTCATAGTATGCAAACCCATAATATATATAATAGTATATAATCTATATATATATATATAGGTACTAGGTACTTTGTACGGAGCAAAACAATCAATGAGACGATTAAGTTTTTTTTTTTCATTATTTAGAGGAAACAGTGAAAGCAACTAACAATTTAAACTATTCGCCCTTGACCTATCTGGGTATTTCGTTAAGTATACGAGTATATAATAATATAAATGCATAATATTTTAAATTTAACTAAAAAAAAACAAAATTATTATATAATATATAATAAATTGAAATTTTTTTTGGTTTTACGGTTCAATATCACCATTGCACTATTATTAATAATAATAATGAAAAAAATTATAAATGTATAGACCTAACCTAACCGATATTATTCTATAGAACGAGAACACCAAAAGAATGTCGATCACACCCACTCGTAATATATACGGATAATATAATATCGTTTAAGCCTCTGGGACGACATGTCAAAATAACAGGACGTATTAAAGAGTTTTGCGAGTATCGTCACAGAGGTGACCTTTTCTTCTTTTCTCCTTGTATAATATTATGATGTGTGAGAGGAGGAGACCGGTAAGTGTGTGTGTTTGCCTAAAAACAAGACTCTCTCAGGACGTCCCGCGGTGGGAGGGCTTGCGTGAGACGCGTCTCGGATGTCAGGTCGTTCGTGGCCTAATAGACGTTTAAAAATACAGATATCTTCGTACACGCACGCTGGGCTAACGGGTGTACCTATATATGTGCATATACTGTCTGTGTGTTATTATACCAGAACGAGCGCTGTCAAGTCACCTGGTATATAGTATATAATAACGTGTGCCAAGAGACGCATATATATTTTATATTATTATTATGCTATATTATCATTGTAATCGCGGTTTTTATTCTTCTAATGGCTTCGCCATCTATATTTATAGGTACGTGTATTATAATAAAGGTATATCGAAATTGTTATATTATATATTATATATACAGTTTATATTATATGACACGTTATTGACGGTTTCTTTATTCCCACGTCCTCCTACTCGTCAGAGGTCTTCACGAGAAAAAAAGTCGTGGAAAATACGTTTGACATCCTATTCTTAATGCAGGATTGCACAATATAATATCTGTTATTGTGGACACAGGAAATTTTTATTTTTATTTTACTATTGAAATTTATATAGGAAGGTATTTATTGTAAAGCATTACAGTACCTAAAAATGACAACCATTTACTATTTACATTAATCCAAAAAACTTGAACTTTACTTAAAAAAAATTAATTTAGTCGATTGATATCAGCTCGGTTATAATAGGTCTGTTGCTATTTATAATTTTCATTGTATTATAGATAATAAATTTAGTATACATTACACAATATAGATACAATGTACCTATAGAATATAATGAGTAAAATAGGTGAAAATACGTTTTAGTGAATGATAAAATAATTTAACTGTACAATTCTGTATATAGGTACCTACATAATAAATATATTATACTTGTAGATATTATATAAGTAAATAACTAAAATAAGTCTATTATTATAAGTGATGCAACGAAAATAATTAAACTCTGACGTAATGTTTCCCCTTTGTCAGTTGACTGTTTATGATTTTGGTAAATATTTACTTTTGGAGCAGCTGCCGTTGAGTCAACTTTGACGTAATTTAAGACACATATTTTATGTTTATAGATAAGTTAATGGACTTGAGAGCTATAGTACCTGGTAACTTATATAGTGTCCATACGCACGATAAAAATAACATTTTTCATTTCTTTTGTATGTTGTATATACCTAAATAAGTATATTAATGATACAGAAAAATAAGTGCAGTGATAATTCAGATAAATGTAATCGGTTTTTAGTCTTGGAATAGCGCGCGAAAAACTATTTTAAGCTGTTTTATAAGCTATTATTGGATATAATCACATATCACAAGAAATTTAAATCTACATTACTTGTGGCGTCGTGTCTATTTTAAAATACAAATACAAAACGCTTGTATTATACTCTACACAATCGGTACAAATCTCAGCATCCAAAACCATGAATAGATGATCATGAGCCCAAAAAATGTTTAAAAAGGTACATATTCCTCCCTAGGGTGCACATCTCACATCAGTTAAACTACCCTCCACAAAACGCCCAAACTCCTGGACAGGACCGTATCGAATTGCCGTATTTGAATTGTCGAGTTATGTGGGGTAAATCCCTTGGGTGAACCATTCAAAATTTGGTGGTCATGCTATACGGCACGACCGATTATACCGACGAAGTAAAAATAATTTTTATACAGCAAAAATAAGAGTTCTTATTATGCCTTTCTTTTTTTTATAAATGTATAAGTATAATAGGTACACATGTGAGAATATAACAATAACAAATAGTTGGTTAAAATTATGGTTTATTATAGTATTGCATCAATATTTAACTTAGTCACGCTAATTTATATTATTTATATAGATTTATAATACATATAATATGTGTATTATACATTTGTAAATAATACATGTACATCAAATAATTTGTTTAAAACAAGTACCGAGTATTAGCATATAGGCGCAACTAGACCTCTAAAACGTGGGGTGCTATACTATTAAAAACATAAAATTGATGTTATTTCATTATAATTATATAGATATTGATAAGTGTGATTTGCACCTTGATTGTGTGTGTTTGAAGCATTAATTATCTATTGGTAATTGATTCATTCACAGTAACTCTTGAAGTACATTTTTAATTGGTACATCTAAACAACAGATCAACTGATTTTAAAACACGAAACTCACTATACTTATAGTTTTCATTTTTCAATATTAAAACAACGTCTTCCTCTGCGCGTATCAAATACATTTGATATTTGATTGTCCATTGTACTACATGAAATAAGATGACTCGTGTCTCAATAGCATCAAAATTTGACTAAATAATAGGCATATAGTAACATCTAGTAGTCGTCAATAATACGCACCAAATTATCTAAAATAGCATTATCGTTTAGAACACACCACTATTAATCAAAAAGTTTGAGATTACGTGTACCTTATCGAAATTTGCACAGCAAGTTAAAATATAAGTCTAATTTAACAGTTGTACGCAAACGAGTCGTCATTTTTCGGGTCAAAATTTGTATTAGCTGCAGGGTTTTCACATTTTTCAAATTTTTCACGTTTTTTTACGCTGTTAAGAAACATTAACTATTAATTATAAATTTTTATTCTTACTTCTGAGGCGCTGTTGTATGGATAGCTGTTGTATATCTTATACATAATATAAAAAAACATAATAAAATTAAGTTTTTATTCATAATTTTTTTATTATTCTGCGTAATAGTTTATAAAATACAAATATAAAAAAATATTGATATTCTTGAGTTGTGTTTACTTTAAAAATTACTTTTACAGTTTTAAATTAATAAAAGATTCGTAATAAACTATTTTAGGTTAATCGCTATTGTATTTTTATCTTATTATACAGATACCTATATGCCGTCTATGAAATCAAATATATGTAAAACCATTATGTTTCACTTTATATGATAATATTTATCATTTATAGCGCTCTAAACAGCATCTTAAATATAAAACGACCCAACACACCATCATATCCAGAATAATCCAAAATCAGATCTCTCTACTAAATATTAATAATCAAATCATTACGCTGCTATGGATCCCCAGCCACGTTGGAATACCAGGCAACGAGACAGCTGACATCTATGCCAAAAGAGCCATAACTTCTCCTGATGCCATCTCTGTCCAAACATGTTCTCTGAGTGACATCAAGGGCGTCATACAGGCCCTGACACTGGAAAAGTGGCAACATCGTTGGGCTTCTTCACAAACTAAACTCAATGAAATTAAACTCTCCATTAACCCATGGTCAACTTACCTTACCAAAAGACGTCATGAAGTTATAGTAATCAAAAGACTAAGAATTGGACATACCTGGCTTACACATCGTCACCTCGCGAGACGAGGAGACCCAGACCTATGTAAAACTTGTGGGGAAGCTTTAACTGTCAAACATATCTTCCTATACTGTCGAAACTACGCAGACATCAGAACAGCCTTAAGTATACCTGAGCATCTATATGAAGCACTTGGACCCGATCATGAAAACACTATAAAAATCATAAAGTTTCTTAAAACAACCAAATTGTATATAACCTTATCTGAAATTTGTATTTGTATTTGTATCTATTTTGTACTTGTATTTTTTTCTTTTCATCTTTCTCTCACTTCCAATGCTGTATTTCTATATTTTAACGTTATACCTTTATAAATAATCTACATTGTACTTAATATTCATAATGTTATCTAGCACCTAATTTAATGTTTACATTGTACAATATGCCAATAACCTTAGTTGTTGCGGCTTTAATAATAATAAAAAAAAAATATCATTTAAATTGCGTTTGAATAACACATGATTATGTATGTATAATATTACATGTATAATACATACAAAAATGCTGGTTAATGGTTATAAATGGTAGAAAATAGAATACATTTTAAACCGTATAGAGAGGAATATATCGACACCATCGATGACGCGATAAACTTTCATATAATATATAGGTACCTATAATCTATATGGACTATGGTGTATAATAATATGTAGTATATAATATAGCTTTAAGACGAGCCAATTTGTCATGACAAAATGTGGGCTTACATTAATTTATGACTCTAGGCTGTCAGACCCCTTCGGTGCGAACGCTGTTAATTAAGTCCCGTCCCATAGCTGGCTTTCAACGATGACTTTCCTAACTGGGGTGTTTAATTATCAGTGTTATTAAACCACAAAGACCGTTCCAAACACGCAGTTCTATAAAATAAGCCAAAACACGATCTAAGCTTATAACATGACACAGTCGTTTTTCTAATCCTTACATTAATATATATATATAACCTAATAATACGTACCTATAAAATATATTATATTGAATATATATGTGCATGCCCTGTTGGTGTATAACATTTTAATAATATGTACTTGACGTATCCAAGGTTGAACCGAAGTATAAGCCAGGGGGGAGGGGAAGTCAAAAATGTTTGATAACACTGAAGCACATAATAGGTACATACTATTTTTTTGTTATTACAAGTGATAACACAATTGATTATTAACTAAAATAGCAGGGGTGGCCATACCGAATGGTATTGTCTATATATATGGTGGTAAAGCCGTATGTCCGTATAGGTACGTATACTATATAATACAAAGTACTGTTCTCTGTGTATGTGTATAACTATAATGTAAATCTATACTGCAGGATATTAATCAAGGGAAACATTTTTTTTTTTTTTTTTATTAGTTTTTTCATGTTTTGGTCCCTACAATTTATACATATTATTATTTATGTAGGTACCTTATACTATAAAAATTAAGGTTAATCATTCACGCTGACTGCAAAATCTCATATTTCTTTTTAACTATACATTTATTTTCTCCATGCGCAAAAATATTCTCGCTTTAATTAATTCTTTAAATATCAATTATAACTTCGTTATTCTACAATTAATCTACTTGAGCCCGAAGTGGTGCAGTGGTCACGAAGTTGATTGGGATTCATACAGTCATCGGTTCGATTCATAACAAAGTTTAAACGAATTGCGTGGTTCTACGTGATCACAAATTTTCCGTGCTGTTGCAGTCCGATTTCATCATCTGGTTTCCAAGTAGGCCTCACTCCATTGGGAGTGAAGGTTGAACATGGCTCTTCTTGGAGAAAGGGGGAAGTATCGTGTATAGTGATATATAGATAAATAGATTACACGATCTTCCTATACTACCCTGCACTTGTGATAAGCATTGACAAAAACTTTGTGGTCGTTTCAATGAATATATATATAAAAAAAAAATACTTAATCTATTCTATCACGTTGGACTTAAAATGTTTTCTTTATTTAATAATTTAATATGTTTATTAAACAATTCAATTGTTTGTATATAAAATTATTACTGTTTAAGCTGATAGTTTTATATTTCGTTTACTAAAATTATATGTGCTAAATAAGAACGGGTATTAGGTACTATACATAATACATTTGTATACCTATATAACATGTTTTAATTCTAAAATATATAATAACTTAAACTAATAGTAATAATTATTACTTGTTTATATATAACATCTTATATTGAGCAAGGTTTGATAAATAATCAGCAGATGAGAATATGTTTGTTACTGCTATACACTAAGATGTATTCCGGAAATAAAAAGACCATCACTCCTGACCTACGGGTGTCTTGTATGATCGTATTCTAAGAAAAACTTGTATGGATTTTTTTACCAAAATTTTGAATCTTAGGTATGAATAACTGTTAATAATAAGTAGGTATAATAAAAGTTTATGAATTTTATACAACAGAGTAATTAGATCACTTTGTTGAATTTCATAAAAAATTGTAAAATATAATGTGACAACGTAGTTTCGATATTTTTGAATTAGTATAATATGAATGACTGGATATTTAGCCATTATGGGGGATTTTTGATTACATTTTAAGCTATTTACTCTAAAACATATTTTATCATGCATAAGTCGGAAAAAACTTGTATTCATGTATATATATATATACACATATATTTATATGTTTTAGTTATTTTATATAATATATATATATATATATATAATAACTAAAACGCCCGTAGGCCATATAATTATTTTATATTATTGTAATTTATTGTTACACTGTAAAAACTTAAGTAAATATTGTGTTGACACAATTAATTCAAATATAATATTAATAATAATTTATGATCAGATATTGAATTATGTATCTACTTTACATTTTATTTTTATTTTCGTACACGGAGTTACTGAAATGTAGCTAAGTGAAGTTTTTTCGTGTAGTTCTAACTATTATATAATCTAATAGAAATTTAAAATTATGAAATATTACAATTCAATTACTTTTTTTAGGTTATTAAATATTTTGTTTAGGTTGATAGGTTAATAAGTCATGTAGGATAGACTGTTAGAGTAGCGTTTCTCAACCTCTGGTATGTGGAAAGTCTATTTTTGGTACAATAAGAAAATCTTACTTCATGACATAAAGTGAAATGGATTGATATCATTAATAATTGTGAATATTTAATTTTCCATTATTTTGTGCGTTAAACGCTTAAAAAATCATAATTTTATAGTTTCTAGAGAAATAATATTCCATACATGTAAAATAACGTTAACGTTTTTAATTAAAACGTAATTTGATTAATTTCTACACGATAATTTTCTAACAATGTAGGTCGTAGGTGGTAAGCATACCTACAAAAAAAGGTTGAGAATCATTATTAGAGAAAAAAAAAAATAACATAAATAGGAACCTATATAAGTAGTAAGTATAATACCTACACAATAAAAGAAAAAAAATGATTAAAATAAAGTAAATAGACGTTATAGATTACTTAGATTAGTATAGATAATAAAGATACGTAACTATAGGCGAATGAGTGAAAGTCGATAAAGTTGAAAGTATAAATAATTTATATTTTTAATTTGTATACAATAGAAAAATGAAATACTATAAATACTTAATATAATAAGATAAATAATTATGAAAATTTTAAACATAGGTTTGTGTAAGAAAAATCATTCTTTAGTATTTGCGCAATTTTATATGTAACATGGGACATGGCACGTCGAGACGCGTCCACACGCCAACAGCCTGTCTCACCCGCCGCATTAGATGTTTTCACATCAAGCAATTGAAAAACAAAACAATAAAACAACAATGTCAACAATTGCCTATTTTATAGCATTTTATAAAAGTAATTAGGTATATTAATTATTCTAGTATGACAACGATTTCTGATAAAAAAATTATAAAATACTGATATTATATATAATTTTAGCATGGATAATTGTAAAAATGACTGACAACTTTTTTTGTATTTGGAATAACTCTGTGAAGAATATCATACAAAATATTTTACTGCAGCCTTGCAAGTTGCAGAAAAACCAAAACATAAAATTCACGGTATATAGGTACTGATAATATTATAAAGCATATGACGTAAATTCGTAAAATAACATAAATATATATATATATATATATATATAATATTATACTTTAAATGTTGGAGGAAAAATCATATGAAACCTAAATCGACACAATAATATAAGTACAAATCATACTGCAATCAGACACTATAGGCTATTATATTATTATATTTATAATATATTATACTGTAGTGCGTACAATAGCAAAAATTATACATGGTGACGAAAAGCGTCATCCGACTGGTGGCCGAGAGCGAGCGCGATCGCTCTCGACAAACGACGCGCGGCGAAAAGTGGGTCATACGCGGCGATGGCGACAACAACAATAACACAATAACATCGACGACAACGACAAGAACAAGAACAACAATAGGATAATATACGACACCTAGGCCACGACGGCGGGTGACCCGATCGCACTATCCACCCATTGGCCCGGAATCGTCGGCCGGCACACAATCGATCACCGGCGGCGGCGGCCACCGCTCCCGCCCAGCCACGGGATGCTGCGGCCACGTGGACCGGGTGACGCCCGGCCATTGGCCCGACGGTACCCGATGGGTGTCACCGTACAGCACGCTGCGGCTGGACTCCACCCTGTCCGCGGATCGCCGAAAACAACGACGATGACAGCGATAACGATATACACGAGTGCCTAAAGGAGGAGGTAACCGCGTGCGCAACCAGTAGTATGACGATATACCGTGGTGCGTATTATTATACGGATTGGTGTGGGTAACCGTTGGGCAGTTGAGTACCGAGGTAGTGCACGATAAAAAGTCCACGACCAGTTAAGCACGTACCGCCCGGCCGTACACTATATATTATATACCAAACGAGTGTTCAACAATATTAATAGGTATTATTGTTTTAGCGCCGTTTAGTGCTATATTGCCATCGTCGCGATCACGCGTTCCGTCCGTTAAGTTTTCGGGCCGTCGAGTGCCGCGAGTTTCGGGTTTTAAATTGTTGTTTTTATTTTTTTCGTCAATTAGTTTCGCGTGCGCGCTCGCTACGGTGGTATGCGCCGACCCTGTTGCCACCGCAGGACGAAGTGATGTTATCGATGAACAGACCTATTATCTATCAGGTACTACCAAAAACGGGGAAAAAACTATTTTATACTAATTATTAGCTACTCACAATTCAACAATTCAATCGAAAATTGTACGGTTACTAATTTTAGCCGACAACCGGTGGTTAGTAAGTGGTTGGTTACCTAGAATTAATAATAGTAAAAGAGTGTATATACTATTGGTTTACCCACATATTATAATAATATAATATTTTTTTTTTATTGAACGTTACAGCTTCGGCAGCATAGGCCATTAGCTTTGAGTTTTATACAATTATATACTTATAAATATTTACAATTATAATATTATATCTACACTATCCATGGCAAAAAATAAAAGTTTTGAGTTTTGACTACTAACGAAAAATCTCTAGTATAGGAAAAAAAATAATATTCTCAAACCAATTATTTATTATAATTTTATTTAAAAATGAAAAAAAGTAATATTACTTATAGGTACCTATAGATTATACTTATTTAATAAAAAAAAAATATTGCTTGTATTATTGACCGTAATACTAAAGTACTTTTTAAATTAATTATTAATTTCATGTAATTATAGATTCGTAAGATGAAACATTGAAAATCTGTTGATATGTATAATATATTATATATACCTACAGAAGTGTTCCGATTAATATATATAATATATTACGATATTTGGTATAAAATGGTTTTCAGCCATGTACATGATTGGTTTTATATCTTACGCTTTAGCACAACAAGTCTCCACTATCACTCTTAAAAAATAAAAGCTTTTTCTATGACGTATCAATTACATGAATAGTTATTAGTAATAACTTATTACTTATTTGTATAACAATAATCATAATAATATTATAATATAAATTGACGAAATAACTTTGAGTACTGGATATAACAACACATTTCTTTATTTATAGTAGAATGCTAAAAGACCTAACGCTTATAAATATGTCTCTGCAGTTTATGCATTTTATTTCCTTGTTAATCATTTAATAAAACTTTTAAAACAAGTAAATAGTTGGATTGTGTTTAAAACTTTTGTATAGTTCTTTTTTTTTATTTCAATATATTTAATTTTTATGTTACTAATACTTACATTCTATAATTCTTAATAATTAATAATATTAAACAAATAATAAGATCTAAAGTACTTATATAAAGTATTTTTAAAAACATAACAAAACAAAAAATGCCTAACAAGAACTTAATAAAATCTAGATCTTCCAGTTTCAAGCAGTCATGCTTCTAGTTCAAATCAGCCAGAGTTAAAAAGTCCTCGATTAAATACAAATAGTTGTGATGTAATTATTGATTTGAGTGATTCAGAGAGGAGGTAATATAAACTGTACTGTTATGAAGTCTGAAACTCTGAACTAGCAATAATTTAAAATGATATAATTTGTAGTAAACATTTTATTTTCTTAATCTATTATTGTTTCACTCGTATCAAAATATAGTAAACAAATGTACATTTGAAATATTTGTTATTATAAAGTGTTAGGTTAGTTAGACTGTTAGGTTAGGTTAGGTCTGAAATTTTTTTACGATTTGTACACTACTAAAAATATTGGTTTAGTTTATGATCTCACTTGCAGTATGTTTTATTCATCCGGGATCCGGATATAACGATATGATTCTCTAGGTCCCTCAAGATCGTTATAAGTAAATTCTACTTCAAATATAATTTCTGTATAATATCTTAATCTGTTCAGTTGCTTAATATAGAGTTTATATTAAAAAAAAAAAAAAAAATAATAAAAAATAAATTGAAATTGAATAAAATACACATAAATCATAATGTATAGGTATAGGTATATAGCATAGTGTATCACACATTTTATAACAATTTTTGAGACGTATAAGTTTACTGGTATGCAGTATGCACTTTATTTAAGTACAAAAATCATATTATTTTATAATGGTATATTAGTGTGAAAATGGACGAAAAAAAGGTTTCTACCTTTTTTTTTCTTTTAAAAATAAATCAAAATTTCACTTGTTCCATTAGTTTTTCAGGCATGTTTTACAACTAAACTTTTCTATTAAAAAAGTTTGTCAAAAACTGTCAAAACTTGAAAAGAAACAGACATTGTCAGTGTATATATTATATACTTGGTTCAATATTTGTCGCATTCTAGATAACAGATAAACATCACCTGGATACATCAACTTCAAAAAGACACATTGTAATTCAGTTACAGTCAATTTCATTCGATGTATACTAAAAATCTGACATTTGTTTGAATATTAAATTTTTCTCTAAGGGTACATGAAAATGTATGTATACACATTTTGCTATATAACTATAATGTTACTCAAACAAATAAACAAAACATGCAGTAATTGAGCCGATTAAAAATTGATAAAGTCTATAAATAATGTCAGCAATATAGTTTCCAGTTGAAACATTTATTTTAAATACCGTTTTTAAGAAAGTGGCAATTAATATTGTAGAATATTATTAATTATGATAATATGTGATTGACGATTAGTATTAATAGAAGCTAACTATATATAAAACATTTGAATAAATTAATTCAACAATTAAAACATAATACAATAAAGTTGAAACAAATTTATATTATTGTGAATGAAATATAGAAAATAAAAAAAAAGGTTACTGCAGTTAACAATGTGTGGTCTAAATAGTATATATTATTATTGATTATATAACATGTGGGTATAGGTACTCATACTAATATATATATAATATATATACTATATATTATATAGTATCAGTATATACTGACAAAAAAACTATACTATTAATAATTAAAAACCAAAACAATATTCACCCTTTTTAATGCCCTACATATTTATATCGATCGGTTTTTACAGCTGCAGCTGATTAAATTGATATATTTAATGTAGACGCATAAATTAGCTACGTATAAATTAAGATGTTGTCATGATTAAATACATCGAAATTGTTGATAAAAAAAAACTTATTGAACATTCACTTGTTAATCTTTCAAATAAATACTTCAATTAAATTATAAATTCTTAATTAATTCTTTGTCGAGAAGTTTAGAAATTAAAATCCTATTTGATTCTTATCTTTCTTCAATGAATACTCAAAAAAACTTTCGCGATAAAAATGTAAAATCTATACAAAAAAAAAATTTGAATTAATAATCATATATATAATAACATATATAAATAGTTTTACTTTAATATTTCCACAATTTGTGAGATGGCATATACATTATACATATTGCATTTTTATTTTATTGTTTCAAGGAATATTTACATTTTAGTTATGAGAGTTTTAGAATTTTAGAATTTGGCTGTAGAACATAAGCGCCAATCTAATATTGTATACCTGCTATACCCAATATATACATAAGCGCCAAAGGTACAAAAATGACCTATCATTTGCGCCAAAATCTGTAGAACATAAGCGCCAATCTAATATTGTATACCTGCTATACTCAACATATGACATAAGCGCCAAAGGTACAAAAATGACCTATCATTTGCGCCAAAATTAATATTTTATATAAGTATTAAGTAGGTAGTTATTTAAAAATTTCTATATCTTATAAAAGTTATATTATATTAATATTATTATGTTGATAGTAAATTATAATATAGGTAGGTGCACATCAAT
Organism: Diuraphis noxia; assembly: GCF_037042655.1. Lineage (NCBI taxonomy): Eukaryota > Metazoa > Arthropoda > Insecta > Hemiptera > Aphididae > Diuraphis > Diuraphis noxia. Next base: position 55,578,783 of record NW_028301712.1, read on the forward strand.
ATTTAATAGATTTAATAAATTGGTTGATTTTTTATAAAAATAAAATGTTCTATTCTAGCAGAATATTAATTTTTTTGGTACACCTCAATGACACATTACCACTGGCCATTTCTCTTAAAAATCTATATTTTTGCTCTTTAAATAAAATACACACAACACCTTTGTTCGTAACAGTTATTATAAAATCCATTTTAACGAATGACGCTTACACGGATGCTTACGAAATAGGTACTAACAATATTATGTTATAACACAAACTGCTCACACACTGCCTATTTGACAATCTATCGTAATCAGATAATACGATTAAGATTAATATGTCGATTAAGATTAAGCGTTTGGAGTTTTTGAGTGATATAGTTCTAAATTTAATATCTGTTATTTAATTTCTGGCACTTTTGTACGATACGACTTTTTTTTTCTTATCTTATTTTGGCGCTTATGTCTTCTACCGTTAGAATTTATACTGAAGACAGATTATTGTTGTAGCTGATAATGTCAATGACATGAAGCACCGAGTAAGGATAACTAATGTTTATATGGTTTTTAACATCATAATGTATTTTAAAATTTTTACAATATGAGTTATTATAATAATATAATTAATGACTTTTTGACACGTGGTGGTACGTACAATCTGAGAAAATTCACTAAGCGTATTTAACGGCCGCAGTTACTATAGCTCCCGGATGGTCACCCGTCCGGGATTTTTAGCAACATATCCTTGCACATGTGTTACAAGTTTACAACCCTACCAACTCAAAAACCTACAAAAACAAAAATATATATATAAAATAACCCCACACCCAATAGCCTATGTTTCCACGGATTACCCCTAAAAAAAAAAATGTATTATTATCTTAGAACGCCTAGAATAAAAAAAAAATTTACGTACAAAATGATCTAAAATTCATAAAAATTCAAAAACTAAAAACGCACTAATCCCGCGAAATGAAATTCAGTATAGCCATATATAGGTTATATAATATCTATTCAATAAGACATGAAACAGATCTGTGACTAAACGATAATTGCTTAAAGCTGATATTATCTACCACAAGCAAAAAAATTCTAAGTACAGCATTGAAATCCCAACAATCTAGCCTGATGACGAAATTCCTAATGATTACATTTTGTAATTTTTTATTTGATGACTATTATTATACTCGTGATTGTATACGTTCGCAGACGACAAATATGGGAATGCACAACAACACGTGCGGTGGCGGTGCGGTCAATGGCGGTGTTGGCGTCAGCGGAGGTGGTGACATGATGTCGTACGCTACACACACACCGGCTACAGCCGACGATTATTACGGTAGTGCCAGTGGATTGGTGGCCGACTACGACTTGCCGCAGTGCCTTGGTGGCCGGCCACCATTGGAACCGGCGTACGCGGCCGAGTGTGGCGTTTACTACGAGAAGAACGCGTCGGCAGCCGATTACCGGTCGTATTATGGAGGAGGCGGTGGCGGTGATGGTCAAACTTACGATCAACTGGCGGTAGATGTTGGCGGTGGAAGTTACCATGGTCATCATCAACACCACCATCATCACCACCAGCACCACCACCAACACGGCCATCACCAACACCCGCTGCAGTCGGCTGAAGCCGCCGTCATTATCACGTCTTCGGACGGTCTGAGTTACACAAACTTGGACTGTAATGGAATCTCAGCCGCAGTTCACGGCCAAGACTACGGGGCGTATTCAGACGACGGTGGTGGCGGTTACAATGGTTACAGTGGCCATCATCGAGACGATAACGCTATCCGTAATGAGTCGTATTGTGGTGGCGGTGGTGCGTCTGTAGACAATGCGTTCTTCAATATGCACTTGAACCACAACAACGAACACTCGGCCACCGGAAGACAGGCCGTACAGCAGCCGCGACCACCGTCCACGCAACCTCCACCACCACCGGTTCAGACGTCCGCACAGACCACGGCCACCGTAGCTGCGGCCCCGCTCCAGCTGCAGCCCACCTCGACATCTGGTGATGATCGGTGTCCACGCGTCATCAAGCAAGAGACGTCCTCCGGAGGCCAGTGTTACAGCGGCCGAGACGGTACGTCGCCATATAGTGACGACACATCTACGTACCGCACCTCGTTGATCGCTAGTCAACCGCAGCAACACGTACAACAGCAGCAGCAACATCACCATCACCTCCATCACCAACAGCAGCAACAGCAGCAACACCACCACCACCACCACCATCATCAACCACAACAGCAGCAGCAGCAGCAACATTGCGGTCGGCAAAATATTGGTGCCCAGCAAAAGCACGGAGCTGCCGCTGTCGCAGCCTCATCGACGGTGCCCACTTACAAGTGGATGCAAGTCAAACGAAATGTTCCTAAACCAGCTGGTAAGTGTTTTTTGTTAAAAATATAATGAATATTATAGTATGTAGTACATTAAAACTTGATAAGACGGAATTTCTGTAAGACGGAAACCCCGATAATATGAACAATTTCTCTAGTCTCGATTCAAATACATAATGAATGTGAACCGGAAACTCCTTTAAAACGGAAAATTTTACGGTCCTAAGCGATTCCATCTTAGTGAGGTTTTACTGTATATAAACTTACCATAACAAAAATGCTTGATAACTTATTAAAATTTCGGTGATTTTTAATCTGTTCAGCCTACTGGCAGAATACGTAACAATTTAGGTGGGTGACAAGCTCCATAATAAAATACACGGAGAGGCTCCGTATAGATATTTGCTCAGTATTTAACGTTAAATTTACCACTGCAGGTTGTAACGATACAACTGAGATACGCGTAATAATCACCTAACACGTTAAGATCCTTCAATAATAGTTATAAATATTATTATAGCTATTTATAACGGCGTGAGTCCTAAATTATACAATGAACGGTGGGTGCTGGATTTAATATATTAAAGCAGTATACAATATGTATGCAAAATATAAATTTAAAAAAAAATAATAATAGACAAAATAGTTGATTATATGACTTTTTTAACATTTTAAGATAAATAGTGAATGCATAGATTTATGTGCAGAATCTAAATAATTTAACCAAAAAAGGTTAAAATGAATAATAATCTGTCAACTTTAGAAATTCTTAATAGAGAAACTCTAAAAGAACTTAATAGAATATTTTATTAATATATTATAAAATTATCCCACAGTAAGTTTGAAGTATAAGTTTAAATTTTAAACAAATTATCTTCATGTATATTTCAGTTTATTTAAAAAAAATTAATGGTTTTATGGTGTTTTTTCATCTCAACATTTCTGATAAGTCGTATACAAATCCTCTTCACCCAAAGATCTGATCATCGTGTAAAAAAATAAAAACTGAAAATTATGCGATTATAATAATACATATGCAATGCAATCATCTTCAATTTTGGTTAAAAAAACATTAAGAGTTAAACTTAACTGATTCTGTGGATAAAAAGAAGGTGGTCGCAATGCATATAGCTTATACGTAGGGACTATCTTTAATCTTCATTATAGTGGTATTTTATGCTCTTATCCCCTAGACGCACGCTGTAGCCTATTATAACAATATACATAATACATATAGTATATATGTATAACCTACATAATATGTGTTGTGTATATTATATATCTCTATACACATAGGGTCAGGCTTTACGCAATCAAATATCCATTTCACGGTAAAATACTCATCGGCAGCTAAACACATACAAAACGGTCGCTCGTGTAATTCGATACGCGTATATAATATTATGTCTCGTACTCTCGTGCATAAACTAGGTATCTGGTATACACGTACACGTATTTCGTATTTCTCTTAATATAATATATATAATATCATAGACATCAATACAATTTTACTATTTATAAAACGCATTAAGCGATGACCACCCCTACTGCTATCCAACATATATTATATTATTATTACCATCATACGTCGCTGCTGTTATTGCGGTTGACGCGTACATGTACGTATAGTATACTATTAATGCTCACAGTCCGATAAATGGACGTTATGGATGTACCCCATTTATCGTACCGATATGATATTGTACATATCACACTATTACATATTATAGTATGTAGGACGAATCATATGGATCTATTAATTTACAACTGCGAATTACGATATGACGGAGGTGCAGTGATGACATCGTCATTTACTTTACATACATAGGAAATCCTCACGGACCACTTGGTGTTTCAAACAGTACTATGCGTCTATGCTGAATACAGTACACCATATTAACTACGTACAAAATACCTTGAATACAGAGTGATACACATTGGGTTTGGTTGTTTTTGGGTTAAGTCTTATTAAACATAAATTATTTATTATTATTTACATCACACGGTGACTTGAATATAGTACACCATAGTCAATAAGTATCTACTATCTCTATCAGAATAAATACATTTGGCTATCATAACACACATAGCACATAAGCAATGTCGTGATAATTTATGATCTTTTAGCGTTATCTCGGAGTAGCAGATTTTAATAAATGTATTTTTTGGGCAAAGTACGTTTGGCCTAGAAGAAAAAAAATCATACTAAAAAAATAAAAATAGCAAATCTCGCATCGTTTACATTAATTTTTATACACGAAAATTATCAATTTTTTTTATAAAATCACAAATTTACTATAATTAATTTTATTTATAGTTTACTATAATATAGGTACATATAACTAAACATGAATTAAATAATATTATTTTGTTTTTTCAATGAAAAACGTGTTATATATTATGGACACTACTCGTATTTAAGAATTTGATATAAATACACTTTATTCCTTCACTTATTAACGTGGGAACCTCTTTCATTAACCCTATCCTGTATATGATGTATAATATGAAGCCATGATGGACGATTGTATTATCGTCGTAATTTCGGAAATTAGGTTAGAAGTACTATGGGGCGATTCGAATAATTGAGATATTATAAAGGTCCATTATATATCATCATAATATTGTTGACTCACACCATTTTTTCAAAAAACACGTTTCCAATTACATTTCATAACCGTATATTTTAATATTATTATAATTTACGGGCTATAGCCTATGATCAGTGATACAGAGTAGGAGTGTAGCAAAAATTGGGATAATTTCGTTGTAATCGAATTTAATTCTACATTTTTCTAACATGAAATATAGTTGCGATCATCCAATACACGTGGTATATATGTGTGTGTGTGACTAATGTAATAAAACATAATATACGGAAACATATAACAAATAATAATGCGTTATGAAAATATTTTCGATACCCACGGGTTGCCGTACATTATATTATAATAATAAATATATATATACACCTCTACCTTTGTGGCTTTGTAGTGCTGTAGGAAAAGAATGTCGCACCACGTGACACGTCCGCTGCTATATTATATTTATATATTATTATTATTACTATATATATACAATGCATATATATATAGCTGTAATAGGCCACTAAGAGGCCGCTTGCGCGAGTCGGGTCGCGGTGGAGAGCTCGAGCCCGTTCTCGGCGGGACATTCTCGCAGATATATAATATAATAATATTGTTATTATCATTGTATAAACGATTTTTTCCCCAGCGTTCTCATCATCGTTATCCTCCTCCTCCACCACTTGTCACGCGTTATTCCTCTGGCATACCTTCCGCAGCGTAAGACATGTATATACAATATATATATATAGACACACGCCTATATTATGATGTGTCTACTGCAGGGCGCAGGCAGTGGTAGTGACTATTTATATGACGTGAGCCGATTTTCACAATGAAATGGCGTAATTTTTCTACGTTTCACATATTATTTTTATCACGACGAACACGATATAAATTATCTTAGTCCGCTGTCAAAACAATTTGATTTAATTTCTTACGTCAATATAGATAATTTATGGGTGGGTGCGCAATATACATTGGTTGTACATAATATTACATACTATTATACAGAGCTTAAGCGAGAATAATATATTCATATTATTATAAATTATATACCTATTTATTATACACACATATATATACATACTATACAGTGTTATATTGTAAGTTCCATCCTACTACCAGTACTACCTAACGTCTATAAAATATAACACAGTTTTGACGGTCTGTATAAGAATGAAAAACGTACAGTACGCTCTCAGTGCCTACAACCTATACCTATATGGCTATATAATACAATAATCTTTTAATATTATGTCTTATAATTCATGATATACTATTTACTGGACTCCAGTGACTGGATTATGATATATATAAATGTCATGCAATTTTAAGTTTTACGTCCTTCCAAACCGTTATAAAATAATCATTAAAGATAATCTCAATATTAAGTAGGTATACGTAGATATAGATATAAGATATAATCATTATAATTTATAAAATTATAACCCATAGTCATATTGTTCAATGGCATTCATAGGTTTTTTAATTTATAATAAATACTTTTTGTATTATATTAAGCAAAAAGTATCGTCTGTTATTGAAAGAAACTATTATAATATTATTATCACTTTCATTTTATTTGACACAAAATATATATTCGTTTCGCTTTTAATACATCAATATATTTAAAATTTAAATCAAAGTGATGGAAAATGTTTAGTTGTTTAGTAGATAGGTAACATAAAAATAAACTTAAAATAAGTATAAACAAGACAATAAATAATTTCATCACTGTATAATGAATCATTATTAATGATAATGATATAACGAAGTGTTCCTAGGACTATAATACTATAACATATTTTACATTTTAGGTACACCTATATATTATAGGCTATTATTATATTATAGTAACTATATAAATTATATTGTATAAAATACTATAAATGTGGTTAATGCAGTTAAAAATGTATTTATTAACAAATTGTTGAAAACCTATAGTGTATTCAAATGTTATATTTTATCATTTTAATATAAAATCTAACAGAAAATAATTTGTTTTTAATACAAATAATTAGCTTGATTTTAGCGTATTGACCTACCTTTGCTTTTAATAATTGTATATAATTAACAGGGTTGAAAACTCATAAGAAGTTGTTTAAAAATTGTGGGGCTGTTTTGTGTTGAAAAAAAAACTCGTGAACCATAATACAAAGTACACGGAGTATTATTCGAATGGAACATTAAATAATAATTATACGTGTTTTAATTAGAAACACCGCACTGTAACAATGACGTCCGCCGATTGTCCGTGTCGTAAATGGAAAAAAAAAATATAACCGTGAACACCACACGCCATATATGGTGCATTTTAATAATATATAAACATATAACTACATGGCCAGTGGCCACTTTTGGTTTTTCACTCGAAAATTCAAACGCAACGTTTTTAATTTTTATTTTCACCCTTGTGTACTGATTACTGACCTATGTATAGCTATTATATAAATAATATCATTTTTAGTCATCGGACAGTAATTACATAGTCCCTGGTTTAGAGGTCTCTCTTATCACACCGAGCACAACCACGCATTGATATATATACATATATAAAAACCCGCTGATTTCATAATACACTTTCAACCAAAAAAAAAAAAAAAATCCACCATTAGTACAAAAACACTCACTCCGTTTTCGCTGGAGTGGCACGCAACCTGTCTTGCAGTTCGGCCACATATAAGAGCAGGTTTTTAATCTATAGGTACTTATATATATTATACGCTGGAAAGACTCATATAAAGGGTAGGTACCTATGTATATTGTATAAGTAGCTTGGGATTTGAAATCTCTAGTTTGTATAGCTTATAGATTTATACACAATATATATAAATATAATAATATATATTATATTATACTATATTATTATAGAGACGTCCGAATCACTGAATTTATCGCCGTGGCATACAATAAAACATATATATATATATATACCTATTATATATTTTATATATCAGCTACCTATACATACCTTATCATGGTGTTATAGAAATCTCACATGGTATTGTGTTACGGTCAAATGTATGATATACAATATATCATATATATACGTAGAAACTTCGTACCAAAAGAAAGTGATCCGTCTTGTGTCAGAACTTTGCGCCGGATAAGGTACACGTACATAGGAACCTATAAATATATACATTCGAATAACTTACAGCTGAACTAACGTTATCCTTTATTAAACTATAGTGTTATGCGAGTAGTATAGGTATAGCGTGTATACCTCGCCAAACTGCTATGGGTCATAAACGTGCACTGCGAATATATGACAAGTTTTCGTTGAAATTATAAACTAAACATGCAAAATCTTCATATCAAATTCTGTATATACTATAGATATTTTACTTATTTTATACGTAAAGCCATAGAGGTTTATTTGTTTACTTAAAAATGTTTTAACAATGATAATGTTGTTTAGATGTCATTATAATTTTCTAAATGCTTCTTGGCATTGGGATATAAATAATTATAGTAAAATTGTATAGCAGTGTAGTATCTATTGACTATTGGTAAATATACTCAACTTGAGTAAAAATCATTATTACATGCATCTCATTTCTCATCTCTACCGACTACCGTACATTAACAGGTACAGGGATACCTACACAGTTACACGTGGTATTTATTATGTAGCATTTCAAAATCTAAATGTATTTGAGTATATGACTCTAGTTAAGACTTAAAGTATCGTAGGAATATTTATGGAACATTACGGTACATAAATTATAGGTATGCTAAATGAAAAGTTGGGCTATACAGAACATAAATGAGAAAATTTTTAATACACGTATATTACGTAGTAAATTGCTCTTAATATTTTATAAAAAAAAAACTAGCTTCTGGTCCATCTTAATAGATGTAAGTGAATCTCGATTCGTTTGAAGTATTCATCCATGTCAGTTGTGTTTCAACAGGGGATATGAAGGTCATACCCCCATCACCAGAACACCTAATTTTGAACACAATACAATACGTCCCTTACTCCTTAGTAGGTTTAGTGGGTACTCTCATGAGTATTCAAAACGTTTTTAGACCAAACGACACTGCCAGAATAAAAAATAATACAACACTACGACCTAAAAAACACGTTAGTGTGTGATACTATACTCGTACATATTTTATTATAATAGTACGATGTATGTATATAAAACCACAAACTTAGATATCAATAATATAACAATATCTTCGAATAATACGAGTATAATATATAGTATCAGAGGTACATTTTTTTGTTAATTTTTTTTTGCTCTTCTACGTCCAACTCCTTTTTCTTGACGTTACATGAGTGGCGGACGCTCGTGTATACATATTATAATTATATGTTTATGACATATTATGCATATTATATTAAAAGGGAATACGTGCATCGTGCATGTATATAAACAGGACGTCGCCCCTAAATCCTCACCACCCCACTCGCTCTTCGTGCTTCTCCCGTCACACAACACTGGAGGTATGGAGATACGGTGGCGGGAAACTCGAGTCGACAACCCGAAAACGAGACCCTCACCACCATCACCGGTTCCTACTTTTATCCTCCCTGGTATATCGCACGGATATACCATTAACCAAATTGACTGTGGACGACCGCCACCTTGCATATAACTCTCCATACTCCTCTCAAGAAACCCTTCCACCCGCACTCTCTGAACAGCATAAACAAGACGAAAGTTGTACGAAAAACCTTCCCAAGAGGGATAGACTCACACACACATACGTATATGTATATTTATAATATTATACGTATATAATAAGCGCTATTTGATAACCAACAGTGAAGTGCTTTTAGCGCCGAACAAACGGCGACGAACTGGAAGCGCTGTTATATATATATACATATATGTATTGACGATTGTTTTAATGCCATATAGACGCAAAATTTTTGTGATTTTATTTATTAATTTAATATTTTTTTTTCATTTCGGAAATTTTTATATAATTGTATCTATGTATTTTACCCGTAATGTTATTTTACATTTATGTGTACCTTACGTATTGGTTTATATATAAATTTATATATAAGTTATTATAATGTATTAACTGTAATATTATATCTCAAACGTAAATGGCAGCGTGATTTATTAAATAATTCCTAGTACTTACTTTATATTTATAAAGTTACCTTCCTCCTAAGTTTAAATTGGAAGTTAAGTCACTGGACGCTCCCTTTCCTCAGGTTTTCACGTCTTATATAATTATGTTATCAAATTTAATTATTATATTACCTTGTGGCTTGTATATAGATTGTAAATCTTAATTAAAATAAAATATATATATATCATATAAATTATTATAATATATAATATCTGCCTTGTTTTTGACATCATTTACCATCATTTACATAAATAAATAACTTATCATTATATAAATAAATGTTAAATTACTGAGCCGGACATTTCGACGTGGGTCTATTTCGGCGTATAGTCATTTTTTTCATAAAATTATTTTAATCGCGTTTAGATAATATAATGTTAGCATTTATCTCACTTTCGTCGGTTCCGTATGAACTGTATATAATAATAATAACAATAATATATTATACTGTCACACATCATATAATCTATATTACGGTATAAGTAATAAAGATATAGGTAGTTAACCTATACGATGTATCGATAGACGATAATTGAGTAATATAAGATAATCAAGTAGTCAGTAGTTAGAAGTCACCATGGCACAAGCAATCAAAATTTTAATAAGTTTTTAATGAGGAGAATACAAAGTGGTCGAAAAACCTTCTTTTGCAGATAGAAACAGGCAAAAGTCCATAAAAAAAAATAAAAAAATACATCGACGTTGATAAATTTATTTTGAAATTAGTCGGCGATTATGATAATCGTAATATTATGAGTTTTTTAAGAGGAATAGCACATAATTTAAGTATGATGACCTGAATATTTTTATTCATAATTTTTGTAGCATTCTCTTAAATATACCTAATTATTATATACAGTTTTTATACAAAAATAATAATATAATTAATATAATTTTTATAAAATTCTCCTTATTTTAAATTATTTATATATTTATATTTTATAGTGACTTACCTAATTTCTTAAAATAGTCAAATGGTCTTACGGCCATACGCCGAAACGACCCTATGCCGAAACGGCCGCGCCGAAATGGCCACGCCGAGATAGCTATGCCGAAATGTCTTAGACCGGTTAAATTATCCTCAAAAAATATCGCTTCTGCTCATAAGTGATTTTTTTATGCAATGATTGAATGATCCAAATTTAATACATTCTGCGCAAACTCATAATGAAGTACACTTATATACCTATATTATTTTGGCTTTATTTTTTTAATTTTTTTTATAAAAGATAACTTTCGGCATCGTGGCAATCGAGAGAATATATAAAGGTATTAATAGTAATAAAAGGTTATATAACTACAAATTATTAAATAATATGAACTTAAACTTTAAGATTTTGATGCTGAAATTTGTTTATGCAACCCAGTCTCTTGGAGGAAAGCGAATATACCTTACCTAGTGATGGAAGAACTGGTCCAAGTATATCGTATATGTCGTAGAGTAATTGATTGCAATTCCTTCTTTATATTTTTGTATTATATAATAATATATTATTAAAAATTAATTAATTGTAAAGTATGTTTTAAATATTAAGTAACAATTACTATACATACTTTAGGAGGTATAGTGGTAAAGGGGACAGGGGTGGAGGGCTATGGAAATGTTATACATCAAATATGTCTCATATATTTGAATAATTGAGTGCATTATAGTAAAAATATTATATTTTATGCAATTATCGCTGATAATTTATCAGTAAAAAGATACGAAGTGTATAACAGCTAGACAGTATTTCGCCACCAAATTATAGCTAGTATACTTATCATAAAAACTAATCATAAGTAATAACTGAATTACGTTTGGGTATAATACAATAAAGAATAAAGTAATAAATCAGAATCGTTAACAAGTTTTTATATAATATAAACCACTGACAATTATGATAGTATCATATTAATAGCATCGCAATACTCGAGAGGCATTAATCATGCGTTTTGATAATTATTTCAATTCATGTATGCCAGACATGGCGGGTAACCACGATTACATCGCCGTGTATCATTAATATTCTTGAACGTATGATTTGTAATTTTAATTTGCATCGCCATTAAAAATCGACAGCGAACCAGTTTGGCGACTAAATACAATACGAGTGTTTGTTTATTATAAATCGACGTGCGAAGAGAGTCGGGGGGGGGGTGTCGAGGAATTGAAAAGGACAAAAATAATATTTTACATATTATAGTATCCTAATAAAAGCGTATCCGATAAAAAAAAAAAACAAGTATCGTCTCGTCGCCGTATAGTAATAAATAATAATAAAATAATTCAATATTATAGACGCAAATATGAATCCAACATTTATAATTTTTATCACTTGTGCACCTGTACTATAGTTATACTTATTATCTGTGATTATAATCAGTAAAGCGGACTTTTTATCCAGTGACCAAATTTTACATGTACATAATTAATTTAGATGCGCGCGTGAATGCGTTACGATATTGGGGAACTTCCGCATTATTTTCTGTGTCTCATAATATAAATACATATATCTTATGCTGATTAACTTAATAATACGATAATATATTTAAGAAAACTTATCTGAATTCTTTATAACACATAACGTCTACTTTAGATCAGCCAGTCCACATTTTAAGATTTCTGATTTAAATTCCGAAATTTCAATTTATTCAAAATATCAAAGTATTCAATCTAAATGTATAGCTGTTTGTGGTGGTATGGGGTGAAATTGGTGAAATTAATGGTTGTAAATATATGCGTTGTAATTCATATTTCAGACTCACTATTTTATTTTGAAAATATGCATCATCTAAAATTAGGCATAAAAAATACACGTGTTCGTGTTACAATGTAATACGATGTAGAATCTACATTGTAGATTGTTGATAAAATATCTTCTCTAAATCGTAGTATCGTACTCTGTACCTAGTGGCGCACAGAGGTATTTTGAGAGCACGTGTAGTTAAAAAATGTACACACCCACTCATTTTTTTTCATTTAAAAAAATGTTGTCACTAGATCACGGAAATCGATTATAATTGATAATATTATATATTAAATAAATTAATAATCTTCCTTGTGATACCAGTAATTTATACCCAACCCTCTCGAGGGCTTCATGCGATTGCAGTATTTTCAAACCTGTCTGGGCACCACTGTACCTATGTACTAATAAGTGATACTCGTAATGGCACCGTATATTGATAAACACCACCTTCATATTCTTACACGATAAACATTAAATTGCGACATTTCGGACGAGGCTCGTGAGAACGTTAACAATAATATAAATTCTTTAAAAATATAAAATTAACACTACCGCACTCCCCCCCTTGCCTTGGATCGGACTGACAGACAATAAGTGGACTTATTTCGAGCATTAGCCCATACTCTCACGTCGTGTGTAGCCGTCGTAGTGGAGTTTCGTTATCGGTCACCGACATCTGACAGGCAGTCGGCGCTGGTGGCCGGCCCGCCTGTCAAATGCAGTACAAGTGCAGTCATGGTAGTATGTATATACGCCGTGTACAGTATATTTTATGTATATTATTTTATTATTATTATTATTATTATTATTATTATTATTACTATAGCTATGGGTACGTAGGTAGGTACACGCTCCGTAAAATATTATAATAGTAGCAAGCATATCCGCATGATTATTATTTTGCCACTGCCGTATCTATACATGCACGCATCACATGTATATATATATATGTAGATATGGGGTAATGTTTTTTTTATTTTCTTGACACATTTCTTTTGTTCTAAATCTATCTGACGATAAACCACGATTGCCGCATTTTTGTACAATTCTATGAGGACTATTAGCCATAATTTGTAGCATTGGAGAAATAGTGATTCCCTATGATTTCTTATTTTTATTATCATGTTTCTTTTTTTTAAATTTAATTTTCTGAAGCTGATTATTTTTCTGTAAATCACAGCTTACGTTAATATCGAACGTTACAGCATAATTATACTACTATAATATTATATGATATGTCTAGAGAATATAATATCGTTTTCGAGTATTTAAAGCATTGATAGAAGGATTAATGTGGTCATTATCAAGACTTCAACTAAGTAGCTCAGGTCAAAAACATTTCCTTGTATATTATGCTCCGTATTTTTGATTACCAAATAATAACTATATCATATCATTAATAAAATATAATAGATATAATACACGATATATGATATACCTAACTCTCCCTAATATACAAATATATGTTTATATTTTTATGTACTCATACTCTTCTATAGTGTATAATAGTATAATATAACACGGTTGGTTGGTTTTTGCATGCCGCAGTGTGGTCACGCGAACCACCACGCCACCCGCCAAAGTTGCATATGATTATTATTACGAATAAAAAAACCAAATTAAAACGAATTGATAGAAATTAAAAATTCCAAAAAATATACTTAAAATACTTCCCCTCCCCCCAAGAAAAAAAATAGTCTTCACAGAAATAATAAGCACGTTATAAATAAAACCGAATGCATGTGTGCATTTAATATCCAATTTATTAAATAAATATGATAGTATACCTATCAAATCCATACATTATAATAGTATAAAACTACGTATATTATCATCATTCACGATCATAAAAAAATAAAATTTTATTCATAGGCTAATTTAATATTGGCATAATTATTATAAGTGCTTAGTCATATTCCAAATGTGCAAATATAATCTGTATGTATACTCACATAATTTAGATTTTAAACAGCTATTTGTAGTTAACGGCATTAAATTCCGTTAAGTGGTTAATAAACGGGAGTTACCCGTTTCTGCCAAATCCATAAAGTATATCCCTTTCCATCGATTCACTTATATGAACAAAAACTTATAGGACAGAAGTCGAATACTATTGAATGATTGTAGCTTTTAAAGTGAAAAGTTATTAGCTATTTACAAATAGATAACAATATTTATTTATATTTAAATAGACAAATTTTCTATTTGTTTTCGATTTTTGATGTTATGTTCATCAGTAAAAAATATTATAAGGTTTCTGATAATAATTAATAGTAGCAATATGTTTTACCAATATTAAAAAAAATTTTAATTTTTGAACAGATATGACGTTGTTTTTACAAACAGACCTTCATAAAAGTTCAATTTTCAACGATAAATTTGTTAAAATGACGTAAATATATTAATTATTTTCTCTGCACGGTTTAATGATAAAATAAAATAATTTAATAATTTAATTATGTTATACCATAATATCACAATATAGGTATATTATATTTGTGTATACGAACTGTATTATATAGATACTAAAGTGGTATATGTGAAAACTCTATAGTACATTCACCACTTTCGTAGACCACAGTATAAGTTATATTATATCGTTTCCTTGTGTGATAAAACTCAGAAAATGTAATTGAATTATGAAATCCCTAAGTCGTGTCGTTCTTCGGAATGTCTGATTGGTAAATACAGCCGTACAGGTCAAGATTTTACGAGTTAGCGTCTGTTTTAGATTGGTTTGTCAGGCTTTAATTATTACAATGTGGCTATCTACCTCCCCCCACAAATCGGTCTGTGTCGTCAACGATCATTTAACAGATTTTCATGTGTGCTTTTGAATTTAGTGCTTTGCACCAGAAATTACACCACTACACCCAAAATCTATATAAATCAATGATATTTTTTTATACATCGCCCAAACCAAACTTGAATAAAACGTTCTGCATAACTAACCAGTTCATGTGCTATATTTTTTTTTTTTTTGTTATAGCTAATATTGTAGTTTTATTTTAAATCTAGGAAAAACTTCATGCTTCAATAATTGAAAATACCATAATTGTAGAAAACACTTTTTTTAGATTTTTATTTAGAATTGTGTATAAGATAATATACTAATATATATATATATATATACTATTGAAGCTTAATCTAACTATATCATTCAATTTACAATATTTATTGGTATTATACCTACGTATAATATGATCATTAATTATTTCTTATACAACTTAGTATCATTGCACGTCCTATATTAAAAAAATATAAATCATGAAGCTTTAGGTATATATATAGTAATACTGCCACCTTCACTTAACTGTATATTAGAGTATCAAACCTCTCAAAAAATTCAGCTAGTATTCACTGTTCTTAAGCACATCGCTAAACGTATGCAGATATGATTTATATCCAAACCATTTTTGAATGCGTTTATATTTTTTATACGCTTTCTTATTGTATAGGGGTTCTAGAACTTAACTTACTTAACGGCGTGAAGGCATACACAACAAGTCCGCCTTTGTTATATTTTGTCATCGTCGGTAAGTACCCATACCCGAGCTGGGGAGAAAAATGGTATAAACGTTAAGTGGTACTACGTGTAAATTAATCACGGTTCATATGATCGTCGCACTCGCGTTTGTCGTTTAACACGTAATTTTTTTTTCTTTACTTCTATGCTTGCCACGAAAACCAGTTTTATCCATAAAAAAAAATAATAATAATAAAATCCAAACCTCATCACACGACGATCGGCGGTAACCAAAATACCAATCGTTCAAATTTACATACTTAGTATTGCATACGATAATTACCGTGCAGATAGAATCAAAAGCACAGAGCTTATGCCAAGTATGACTTATGGACATATAAAATATATATATTTATATTTATATATATTTAGCTATTTACTGTTACGGTATAATACATTAATCTGAATATTGTACATTCACACTAATAATTGCACTCGTGACTTGTGCAAATGTGTGAATTGAAATCGTTCCAGCGGCGGCCAATCGGCACTGGTGATTTCAATCGACTCCATCTTTATACATCGGTAGGCACCTATATGGCAAATGCCATATACCTTTACATCTTACGACAAAAAGCTATCGAAATCTCAATGATTGTGATCACAATATTGTCTGTATATAACAGGCACCTATTTCATATTATATTATATTTTCAAATCCGTGTAGGTTAAGAGGACGCTACACCCACGTGTGTTGTCTCCGTTAGTTTAAAATTTAGAGTGAGTTGACCTCTTAAAAAAATTAAAGTTAACATTATTATGTAGGGTTTCTCATAGGCTTCTTATTATATTTTAATTTTAAAGCGAGTTATGAGTTTTGTTAAAATTAAAATATAATAAGAAGCCTATGAGAAACCCTACATAATAATGTTAGCTTTAATTTTTATAAGAGGTCAACTCACTTTAAATTTTAAACTAACGGGGATAACCATGCGATCTGCTGAGAGTAAAATTTGCTATGTTATGCACTTGTAAGACGGAGACAAACACACGCGTCCTCTTAAAGGTTTACACTAATTGCGTATAATACGTATACCATTCACCGCCTGCACAGTCGCCACTGTCGTGAGCAGTATAAGTTACGTATACGCGACTCTTGTGTACATATTATATATGTGTATGTTATGAGCATTGGGCACCTAAATAATAATATGATATATCATATACATGTATCTGATACTATATAGTGGTCGTCATGTGCGCTCCTCTATAATACCTCTGTACCTATGTGATATTATACACACAACTTCACTGCGATCCAAATACGATCGGACAAACTGGTTTCCGATACGAATGTTTGACGTGTGCATTATAATATTGTAATATACGTTTTAAACTCGTCTCAGACCGTGTGCGTAGTAGGTTGTAGTTATAAAATATGTGTAGAATATACGACATCGCGACCGTTTGGGAGAAAAAAAAATGAAAAATATTATAAAACTCGACCGAGGTACAAGCCACACGGGTGTATACTGTATATATTATAAATGTATAAATATAAGGCCTGGGAACGTGCGCACTGCGCGTGCTCGTGTGTGTCATTCACGTTGCTCGGACCAGAAGACTTTGGACAGTTCAGATAAGGTTGAATGGGAGAGCTCTCTAGAAGCCAAGTAGGTTCTTCACTGCTGTGCGCGTACTTATTTATACTTATATATTATATACGTATATTTGAATAGAGAAAATATGTTATCCAAAAACAGACGTGGTGTAAAAAAAAAACCATGACGACGACGCCGAAGAGGAGATAAACATACGGTCGGCCGGTTTATTAATATTATCGTATATATTATTATTTATTATACGTATGTATGTAATACTATATTATAAACGTGAAATTATTGACGCCGACGTCGTTGCTGCTGCGGTATTCTTTTTTTTTCATATAAAACTCACTGTCAGCGTCGATTACAGGCGCCACGTTTCACCGCGCGCGCTAAGGGTCATAATATACGTATTATATTATATTATATAAAACATATCTATATATTATAATATGCAGCTATGGCCTAGTACTACTATTATACACATCAAACGATATTTCAAAACTATACGTTTCATGTGTAAGCGTGTGTGTGTGTGTTAAGTGATAGGACGATTAGGACGGCGAATACCTTCTTAAGGCTGTAGCCAATATTCTTTAGGTACTAACTACCAATATGGATAACTTAAAATAAGATTGCGTTAGACTCGCTACGATTTACAAGAAATTATTAATTTATTATATATATGCGAGTAATAACTCGGTTTTTCCGACTGCTGTTATTTTCCTCGTGTGGTTTTCGGTTTTCTTTACGTTCAACTGTGTATTCTCGTATTAACGATTTTGGTATAAAAACAATAACCAACTTACGGAATGACTGCACTAGTGTTTTAGTGCGCTAGAATTCGGATGTCGAAATCACATATCATAACACAATAATTAAAATCAAATGAGACTGAATGGGATGAATAAAAAATGAATTAATATGCTGTCAATCTGTTGTTTTTTTCTACAGAAGGCTGTTCAGTATACAATTTAATCTATGAAATATGCTCTCACAAACATCAACTACAGCAGCCTATCTTCTTGTGCTCTCCAGAATAATTATTATTTATCTATATATTATATTATATAGGTAGGCATAGTGACAGGTGATTGTATACTGTCAATAAAATATTACGTATCTATTAGATCAACTCGTATATATATATATATATATATATATTAACTCTTATGGATAATAACTGGTAAATACAACTCACATAATATATGGTGGTAATGTGGCCTTATGAGTTATGACGGTCCGAACGCGACAAATGTATGATTTACGTTATTTAATGCTCGTTAAGTTATTATATTGTTATAACGTGCTACTGATTAATTTTATCGGATAAAAAAAATATAGGTACCTATTTACATTGATTCAATTAAGATATTAGATGTAAACACAGTAATAATAAGTGTTTATAATTTATATAGGCACTTTAAGTAATTAGGTAATATCCATACTCGAGAATATATACCTTAAATAATTGTTTTTATATTTGATCATATACAGTATAGTATACTTACTATACAGACATTTAATATTTATGTACGTTTAAACCAAATATTTTTTTATGTAAAGCACAATTCTCATATTATAAAAATATATAATGAATAGGGATTTTATTTTGTCGAGACATATTCAGTTAAAATTGAACGATTGGCTGGAATCATTTCTATTGTCATATTTATGAAGAATGACTAAACGATAAACGTTTTATGTTTTTTATAGTATCACTATTATAACAATAAATTGTTTATTGGTAGACAATATAGATCAATTGCTGTCAATGTTAGATGATACAAAACGCCAGAACTTTATTAAGCAAGTTAATGAAATACTTTGATTGACTACCTTTGATTAGTATCACTATAAATGTATACGTGCATGTACGCATTTAATTTATATCACACCATAATTTATAATACAAAATTGTAAATTGTTTTAACTGTTATAAGTTAATTACTTAATTATGATAAATAATCGAATAAAATAATAAGATACAATAATTTAACCATGATTAACTTTTTAACTATACTAATTCTCAGGTGACATTTTTACATGTCTTTGTTTTTATTTTAGATTCTCAGCAAAACCAAGCCCAAATTAGTTTTTCATTGATAATATATAATAAAATGTATTTTCTATGGGCACATTTTATAACTAGCATAACTAGTGTTCCAAAAGTTTCGAGTAAAGTAAATATATAAATATATAATATAATATGTATATTGTATATCTATGATGTATATATCAATTTGAAAGAAAATTTAGTTAATATTATAAAATGTCACTATTCGATTATTTTCAATTAATTGTAGATTAATTTTGTCATAATGTATTTATATATTAATTTATTAATAGGTACATGGATGTATTAATAAATTATAAGTACTTGTAAATTCAACTATTTCCTATGAAAATATATACAAATATTATCTTTAGATTAATAAGATTTTGAATTTTACACAAAATTGAAGAAAAACTATTTAAATATATAATTCTAATAATATAAAAGGTCCATTTTAATAAAGTAGGTATCAAATATCTATTTACAGCAACGCACAATTTTTTCATACTAAAAAGCAATTAATAATCTTGTGACCTCTTCGTATGGCGTTCCATCGTTCGGCATAATTATTAATTATAATATGTACATATTGTAATCCACCTTATATCTACTAAAAATCTCTGTAGACAACCGGTTCATGGTTTACCCTGCACCCGTGACGTACGCATATAATATATACATAGGGTGTGATGTTTTTGAGCAGTTTTGTACGTCAACCAAATGGAATTTTCGTCCGTCAGGGTTGTGCTACAATCGTTCGCGCGTTTATATTATGCATATAATATATACCGTCCATAATAAACGGTTATCTGCAGCAACGGATAATAAATTGTTGCTGCAGCGGGACTATTTTGAAAATCGTACAGTTAATTCCCTCGGGAAGAGGAAACTAAAATGCTATATTATTATATTATTGTTCGAAAAAATACGTCGTCCGTGACTTAAGTGTATATATATAAATTACACATGTACACGGAGAATAACACATAATATTATTGGTATACACACACACACACACACACACACACACACACATATATATATAATATTATATGCGTGGCTGTGGTGTACAAAAATATCGTCTGTCAAAATATTACACGACGTTCATTAATAAAGGTCGCGTCACCTGTTGGGCCAGACGCTTGCATATATACAGTGTACCGGGTGGTCGCGGTATTGTCAGTTTTCAGTGACTTGGCAGATATTTACACTTGCAGCAACAGTGATCTCTAGCGCGCAACCAGTGTTGATTTTATTTTTTAAATATAAATACTAAAACGCATAAACCACGCGCAATAAATATTATATAATTAGAACGTTAAAAACGCGTTCAGGTCAAGTCTATCTAGTGTCTATATTTACTACGTGTATATATTGACTAGTTTTTTTTTTCGCAATCTTCTAATTGGAAACTTACACCTGACTCTACACATAGGTACAAACTGTTGTATGTTTATTTATTAAAACATTTTTACATATAATAACTCTATGTTTTTAATGATTCCTCGAGCATGCTCACCCCCAATTTATTATACCGTATTTCAATGGTTGTATATTTCATCTCATCAAATGGTTGGTGCATACAACATTACACGCGTTGAAATTATAGGATGATATGATATACGTAGGTATATATATTATATAAATAATTATTGTTAATATTATAGACTACATTTCTCGTCTTATCTGAAAGTAAATAAATGACCTTGAATGTACTTTACTAGCTTATAAAGTAGGACGATTAGTGAAATCCAGTCTTGTAATAATATAGTATGTCAATCGAAAATAAAAATATGACGTATGGTAAAAGAAACATCTAACACGTTTGTATAATATATAGTTCAGAAATATTGGATTACATAATAATTTATGTATCTAAGTAGTGATATATATATATATATATATATATATATATATAAATATTAAAATATGTAAAGGACTAAAGGCAGATTTCGGTATCTAATCCGGTTTAATAAATTCATAGTCGAAAAAATATGTTCAAAAATATGAAATTCGGCTTTTTAAAATTATGTTATAGCCAATTCAATTGTTCGCACCTTTGAGGCTATAAAATATGTACAAATGGTTGTGCCGTCGTGATTCATGCTGAACACTGCTATACCTACATTATCGGTTCTCATAATATTAATATATTATACTCACGTCACGTTGTCGCTAATACATTGAAATTGATAATTATCTACTTTATCTTACTCTAAAGTCAGACTAATTACCTAACAATATTTAATAACTTAATTATATATTATATGTATATCCTCGCGAATAATGTTTGTATAATATAATTCTGCTATTTTTATAATAGGTAAAATAAACATTTTATAGTATTTACTTAAATATGTGTGTGTGAATCTTTATTTGAGTGTACATAGATATGTATGTATTATGTACATAATATAGTACCTACATAATATGATTACTTACAAGAATTATGACAAAATAATATTCTTATACTTGCACACAACTATATTATTATCATAAAGAATAAATTAAATCACTTTCTCAGAATATGTATATACGTAAGAATTAGTGCAACGTAAGTCACAATACGCATCTTCTATTTAATTTTAAAATTAATTTTTAACCTTTATTCACTCATTATTATTTATTTAGTTATATTTTTTTTCACAATAATATACATTATACATAATATACAATCTACATAATTGGTGTACTAATCATAAATGATTAGGGCTATATAATATATATTTATAAATATATATATTCAATATTGATTGTATTTATAGTAGGTATAAGTGTGACGACTCATCTATTTTTTTTTATTCGTAGGCATGTATATTGAATATTTATTATGAACGTGTCAAATCATTCTAATGTAAAATTATTATTTGGAATTTAAAAAAAAATTCTTGTAATCTTGGCATTGATTAGCATTTATGTTGCGTATTATTCAATCGCAGTATAGAGAATTAAGTGAAAACGAGTGACGTATTCTATTTATTAGTATTATTTAATAACGCGTTTTTATAGTCGACGCGGCGTGTGGTTACAGTAAATATAAAGCGCTGGCGTGGGTTGTAAGGCTATCTACGCACGCTTTCCTATATTATGTTAATTTTATTGCAAAACCGAAAAATTACAAACCTCATTTTTTGCTAAAAACACAGTTTACCAGAAAAACTTTTACAACTTTTTACATTGCGCTTCAATTTCGATTTTTGATAAAATTGCCAAAAATAAAAATAATTTAAGAATTAAAAACATGTATAAACTTGTAAAATTCAAAATAAGATTTATAAATGGAATAATGAAAATCAAAGTCCAAAGTATTCTGTGAGAAAATTTCCTTTTTTATTGTGGTAATGTTTGACATGCTTGTAACCAAAATATTTATTTAACAAATTGGCAAAAGTTATAACTGATAAAAGATAATAAGTAATGACTAATAATAATTTATACTTAAGTGTGATCATAATGTGCATTGCGAAATCACTAACCAATTCGATTTATCTCAATTTTGACATTGTCAAAAAGTGGTTTTATAGTTTTATTCATGCAATAGGTGACAAAGTACCTAATACCTATGTAATATAACGTGATAAAGCAAATAATAATATTACATAGGTTTACTGTTAGACCTGAATAAACAATATATTATAGTCATGCGAGCTCAGAAAGAAACGAATGAATGAGTAAAGGAAAGATCAAGTGGGCGTCGAGAAAAAGTGGTGTTTCTTAAGCGGTTGATTGTTTGACGGAAGCGTTCGCCGAGGGGTTGCTCCGATGGTTGGGAATAGTGTAGAGGAGGTGGGTAGGTAGGTGTTAGACAGCAGATGTCCCTCGTCCTGTCCACGAAAGGGTTGTGATGTATCGTGTGTCAACTTAACTTTAATTTGACGCGTTATTAACGCCCGTGTTAATATTAGACATATCGTATAAAATACATGCAGTTTATACTTATATATAATATTAAACGAATGCAATATATATATAGGACTCGGTAACGTGTGATTGTCCCGAAATTTGTTCGGTCTTAACGGCGGTCAATATAATATAATACGAACCGTTGTAGCAAGCACGTAGATGTGTGTATATAGGTCACACTATATTGTAGAGTTTTTGTTTAAAAACAACGTACAGGTACATAGCCTTAATTAAGTAGGGTGTGGAGTGGTGCATAGTACCCTCAAATATTTTGTTAGCTTTCCAAAATGACTTGATTAATTATATGCTTATATCAGTAATCAGTGTGATAATTTGTATAATATGTGACTAAAAAAAAAAATGGCATAGATTATAGGTTCAAACTTTAAACTGTTAGTTATTGAAAAAATTAAAATATAATCAATAAAAATTGATTTATTAATTGAAAAAATTGCATCTGAAGACAGGAGAATTGTCTTTAGTAAATGGCTATATATTATTAATTTTTCATTTAAGTGATTAATTCATAAGCTTTGTATAATTTGTACCAATAAATAATATGTATATATATTATACATTGTAATATTGTATACTTAAACACTTACATTGTAATGGTAGGAATACCAGAAATTTTATTTCGGGAAGGTTTTTCGGGTACCTACATTTTACATCGAATAATACAGTATGAATATTGATTAGATAGTTCCAAAAACTTATTACTTTTTGTATATTTAAATATAATACATTATACTTACCTATATGGGCAATATTATGCTGATGTTCAATGGCGTAGTTAAGGGGAATGTTGGGCGATTCCCCCATTGCCTTCCTCTCTAATATAAATGTATTATTTATAATTTATATACAAAAACCGTTCTTATTCCAAGCCCTTCGACATTATATAAAATCCAGTATTTTAGTCGATTTAATATTTATTAAAATATATAAAAGCTTGAATTTACCATTTATAATATATATAGTATACTACTATTATATTATATGGGTTATAGCACGATCGCTTTGTTATTCCATTGCAGCTCTATTTACAGCAGTATAATTTTAGTCTACGCATTTTGTACTATGCTTATTGTTATCTCCGTGCACCGGGCACTACCAGTTCGAATACTTAATTTCATTTTGTTTGAGGTCCACTCCCTTCGATTTACCCCAAAATATAACTGGGGGTGCTGGGGCCAGACGTTTGTAAATTCAATGGTAATAAAAAAATGGTTGTTTGCTCCTACTCTAAAAAAATATTTTATATTTCAAACATAATAGGCATACAGGATAATATAGCCGAGATATGCCAACACGTCATTCATACTAAAAGTCTGAAACCCAAACCGTTAGTATATTGTTAGTGCTCGTTTGGATAAAAAATGTTCTTTGATGCTCCACCCTAAAAATATTATTCATATTTCATGCAGGGGCAGGCTGAAAGGGCTGACAGCACCCTACTTCCATTTGGAATTTTCGGTCCAGACGATCAGACATATGCCAATCGTTTGTGTTTGTAGTCCCGCCATTTTAACTTCAATTATAGTTGTATTTTGGATTCTCCCTTAGTATTATGATGGGGAATATAAGGGACGTGACAGAACTTCCAGCCCTAATATATGCTTGGGCTCAGACTAATGCCTGCTAATTCGATTTTGTACGCATACAAAATCAATTTTTACCAACAGAAATTTTTGAGATATTAAAAAATACTTTAGTAATTTATTTATATAAATAATTAAATAATTAAATTTCTAGAAATAATAATTGAAAACTTTATAACAGCGTAGAAAACCAATTTTAATAATTCCATAATTAAAAAATACCTGATTATAAAAATACTTTAAAAATTGCTTATTCAATAATAATATACATAATCTCTAATCTTATTTAATTAGTACCTACCCGCCGGGGCATGGCAGAAATCTTCGGGTGTCCACTATCCACTAGAAATCCTGCCAAATAGGCGTCCGAACTAAGCGTCTTCGTGCTTACTCCCAGACATCGCGTCATATGAAAAAAAATGACCATAAATATAACTAATATTGTTATACTACTATTATTGTACCTAACTCAAATGTACCTTTTATCTCTACAAATATACTTGTAATAACTGTAATTACCATAACTAATGACTATAGATGCTGGGTTCTTGAAGTCAATAAAAAAAACCGGTCAAGTGCGAGTTGGACTCGCGCACCGAGGGTTCCGTACATACCTGTAGGTATATAAGTAAAAGTTCACCCATCACGACAATCGAGTCATAGTTATGGTATTTTTATTGCAAAATGAAATTAATAACATCGAAATATGGAAAGCTGGAGGATCATAAATACGCGTTCATGCGGATTAAAATTATTTGAAAAAAAAAAAAAATGTGATCTAACTAAAAATTTAAGGTTTTCGGAATTTTTCTGTTATATGTGCGATAAAACATTGCTTCATGCCGAATTTAGAGATTCTAAATCGACTTGAAGTATCCTATAGGTTTTGATTCCCTCGCAAGTAGTCGCGAGTTTGAAAATATGCGGCTTAAATTGTTATTATTTCTTTCGATTGCGTTGACATAATATTTTTCAAAAATATTTTTCTTTTATATGATGAAACTAAAAGTTTACGGTTTTCGTAACTTTTCCTATATCTGTACTATAAGACGTGACTTCGTACTAAATTTCAAGATTCTAAGTTCACGGGAAGTACCCTGTAGGTTTTGATTCCCGTGCGAGTTTCGAAAATTTGCGGAAATTTGCGGCCTAAATGGCTGTATCTTTTGATTGCGTTGGCTTAGAAGGTTGATTTTTCTACAGCTTCCAGGGACAGTAGACCTGAGTATCATATAGAAATTTCAGTTTGATACCTCCACGCGTTCCTGAGAAAAACGGTCTTGACAGACGGACGGATGGACGGACGGACGGACAACAAAGTAGGATCACTTTCCTAGGGGTTCCGTTTTTTTCTTTTGAGGTACGGAACCCTAAAAACTACCAAGGTGCTAATTGACTTAAGTTATAAGACCTTTTCTGAATAACATAAAATGTTTAAACAATAAAAAGCCATTTTTGAAATAGATTTCACCATTTTTTGGAATTATTTCTGTAATTACTGTGTATGCTTAAAGTAACCATATTGACTTCCAAGAATTGAAATAATCAAAAAATTACATTTCTTAAATATCAGTTAAAGAAAAATTTCCAATCTGTGCTGATATCACATAACTCTATACAATTGTTTAAGATTTCTGTATTTAAAGTTTAGAGTAAACCTGAATCCAAACAGTAAACAGTAACACAATCTAAACAAAGTGTATAAAAAAAGGAAAACCGATACATTTTTAGCGTTTCTCTTAGAATCTAGAAAAAAAGTATCCCTCTGAGAATTATTTCACTAACATCCCACAGGTTCAATACGTTCTCAATTTAAATATTGTACAAACAATCAAATGAATGCTTTGTCGTTTAAATATGTTGCTCCATTTGTGTCGGGAGTAAAACGTCTCAGTTATGCTTTCGAGAATATTGTTGCTATACTTATTGAAAATATTTATAGTTATCATACATACCTATTAAAAAAAAAAATTAGGCAGTATGATATGCACGATAATTTGAAACTAAATTAAATATTATTTTGTTTAATAACTTTTATAGTATAATATGTCATGCTACACGAAATTACAGAGCCTAATCTTTTATTTATAACACTGTTATTATTACGATATCATCATAATATCATGTTTGAACGAAATATCTTTAGTTATGTACTCAATATATGTTTCAACAGCGTAGTCAACATTCAACAAATTGTTTATACCTATACCTTTACTTTCTGAACGGTATACATTAATATTGTAATTTTAGGTACACATAAATAATCTATTGATTAATATAACACGATAAATCATCGTGTTAATTGTGAGTAATACATATTATCATATAATAATAATTGTATAGATTGTACACTGCTGCAGAAGTGGTAGTTACATAGCGGAAATTTTTATCGTATAGCACAATACGAGCTGCGATACATTTCGACGTCTTGTTATTTGCTCTCCGTGTCATAACGCCGACGAGATTTATTTCCCTTGTAATCAGAGAATACTACGGCCAGAGATTCACGCGTTGCTGCATCTATATAATGTATAATATACTTAATACATATAATAGGACATAGGTGGTACACCGCTGCACGCGCTCGCATTAGCCCCGAGGACATTTCGGTTTCTGTCCACCCAGTCATCAATCACAGACAAGGGATATTAAAGGAAAACAATCCCCCCAAGCAGTTAGTGTGAGAGTGTGCTTTGTGTGTGTGCAGTTCCCAGTTTCTTTTGACTTTTGTATACGTACACACGTCGTACGCGATGTGTATTATATACCAGGGAAATCCGTGTATACGATTCCCGAGGGAGTTGCGGTGACACTTATGGTTATCGGTGTATACGCACAGTGTACGCGAATATCGTATACATGTATACGATGTATAAGGCATATTCGATTCGGTCGATTCCAATACGTGAAAAATTGACATTTTCGTTTAGAACCTCGTGAAAGCGCATCGTCGTATAGGTAATAACTAATAACTAATAACAAACACACACACACACGAAAATATACTGCAGCGTAATATCATATTGCAGGTAAACACATAATATTATATTAAACTACATCAGTCGAAGTTGCTCGAAATAAGTATAGGGAGATATGACATTTTTTTTTTAATATTCTAAATATTATATATATATACGGTGTTTATTCTACTTAAAACGAAAATATGTTTAAACACGTTATATTATGCGAATATTTTTTAGTTCAATTAGGTACGTCGAAATATTCTTCAGTTACATTCTATATTGAAGACTAATTACAAAGTTATAAACGAAGCTACCATTAATTGCACGACTCTGTAATATTTTGTTGACAACATAATATTATTATGGTATGATATGAAATGAATCTCTCACTACTTATTTATTAACAGTCCATCTCAGCTTACTAAGTTGTTTTAAAATATATACGTATAAGCCTATTAATAAAATTATTTTTTTTTACTAATATATAAAATATATTTATATAAATTATAGATATTTCAGGTTTACTGTTATACAGTACTACAGTGTACTCAATCTTAAGTAATGTCGTCAGTTCGTCACGATAATATCATACAAAATAATTAAAAATATACGAGTATAATAGGTAGATACCTACATATATCTATTGATCACAAATCGTTATAATTTATGGTTAATTAATAAATAAATCATCACCGTGGTAAAATATGATGTGTCTCATATTCTCATCCCATACCCGACGAAACGTGGTATAATATAACAAAAACAGTAAAAACAAAAAAAAAAGTATAATTATGCGTATAATCCGCCTGTCAAAATTACTATCCATACTCAAAATGTTTAGTATAAAAACCGGTTCTATACTAAATTTCTAGGGCTGGGCATTTTGTTCGTTATATCAGCTAGTGATAACTCATTAAAAGCAATATTGTGTTTAATTTTATTTACATACTCATATTATAATTTATAGGTAGGTACAGTTATATTCATTCACTTGTATATAGGTACAAAAAGGACAAAAACACATAATCATTAGTGACGTTACTAATTACATAAAAATTATAAATTTATCACAAATAAATTTAATATATTATACGTCTATACTATGTTACTACAATAATTTAAAACGTAAAATATTTTGTTAGGGAGAAAAATAGTAATTTTTACCTACTGTTAAACTTTTTGGTTTTTATTGTGCTATAATGTAATGGAATAAAAATAAATTATACAATAAGATTTGGTGTGAATTTGTGGTAATAGCCAATAAGGTTATAGGTTGATACGCACTGACTTTAAAATAATATATTATTATAAACGGTTTTTCATTATGGGCGTGTCGTTCACTTCCTCCGGTGTAGATGAGAAAGCGAGAGAAACGAACTACCAGAAAATCTATATTATCATTTTATAAAATAACGTAATTTCAAATTTGTACATACAATAAAAGCTAATTTTTCATCACAGCCACATCATTACCAGCTATTTATATTATTTCTATTATACGTTATGTACTTGCATGGTACATATTGTATTTAATTTTAGTAATTTTACATTTTTACTATGGACTATGATTACTTAATACTTATGATGTACCTACACGAACTGCAGTGTCAATTTAATAATGTGAAAATCATGTACGTGTACCTGCATAATGCGTACTGAATTTTGCATTGTACAACAGCTTCAGGCTATACGCCATTTCACTCAGCAGTGTCACGAGTACAGCAGAGATCCGTTTCCGGTAATGTAATGCGCGAGCGTGTTTTATTCTAAAAAATTAAAAACATATATTTTACACACATACAATTATACATCATATTATTTAATATTACCTATATGATACATTGATATCTATTGGCTTTTACGTTTGATCCGAGATTATAATAATCTAACGCGGTATTGATTTCCTGTCAAAGTG
Organism: Diuraphis noxia; assembly: GCF_037042655.1. Lineage (NCBI taxonomy): Eukaryota > Metazoa > Arthropoda > Insecta > Hemiptera > Aphididae > Diuraphis > Diuraphis noxia. The sequence goes on from NW_028301712.1 coordinate 55,609,035, forward strand.
ATATTGGTGCTGAATATTTTGAATATTATTCGATATATCAAACGTATCTTCTGCCACCAAGACCGTCCAAAAAACTATAATAGAAACACATAATATGTGTATTTATATATTTTATATTGCATAATGATCATTTAACACACGCTGTTGAATCAACAGGTATAAATCATTTTACCGGTAAAATAATATAGATGAAAAAAAAAAATACCTAATTTTTCTTTTATTAGAACTATTTACATAAAAAGGTGTACAATTAAAGCACAGCAATGTAGCAGCAAATATATTTTGGATAGATATACATAAACATAACCAATTGTTTTGTGTAATAAATTGTCAGATTTTATTTATTTCTACATTATCGATTGAAAGATGAAATACTTTTGTGGTTTTTCGTTACCATACACATACAGCAATTTCAATAAACTTATAATTTTATAAATTTCTCTGTATAATATTACAAATTGATCTACCTATTACTTTATAATAATATAATTAGCGTATGTACTACCTATGTAGGTATTGTAGGTATCTAAACGAAATAATACTATCTTTTAAATGGTGATGACATGTGAAATAAAGTAACAAAAACAGATATAAGTAAACAATATTCTCATCTAAGTTACTTGCAGGAATGATCGTTTTCACAAAATGGTCGAAAGACTATAATATATCTACGGAATTTTCTGAGCAAAAGCGAAATGATTAAACATACGTGAAAACTGTACTGGCATTTTCTCTCCCTATCCTATTTGGAAACTATGTTTAAACGAATCAAGACAAATCCGTCTTTTTTAACTGGATGGTACGAATTAGTGTCTGCGCTCCGAAAATAAGTGATTTATCAGAGTTTCTCCATCGGTCATTTAGTTTAAGGGAAGAACGCAGACACAAAGTTTAAACGAAAAAATGAATTCAGAGAATTTCGGACAAAGTATATAAACGAGTATATTTGGCATTGCTTTTAAAACTTTCCCAAACGGTTTTCAACATTATATAGGCTATGCTTCAGTATATATGCACATGTAGTATCTGCACAGGTAATAAGCACATTATTGTTGATCTAATAATGTGCATATAATATGTCGTAGTGGACCTTATGGATTACCTTAGGGATGGGGTATTTTTTTTCCGGAACCCAACTACTGTAACCATTAAAGTATTAAACAGCAACCGGATGATTCTCGTATATATTTGGCCCCTGTATGCAAATCAAATGATATGCTTAATATTCATCAAATGCAACAGAATTTTCACTGTGATTATGGAACACTGGATTACAAGAACCTATATATGTAGTTGAGGCATTTATACAATGTCATTAATTTAGAACCATTCGTATGATTATGAAATCATTGCAAATATTAGGTATCATCAAATAACGATAAATTGCGCCGATTGGTTATAATGAAATGGAATACACTAAAAAAAAATTATAACATTGGACTTGGCAATATGATGTGTTTTACCACCATCCATTTGATTTCTGTCACAGTTCACAGATCAACCGAAAATCTAGTCAATCTATATAGTTTTAGTCTTAGTTATAGTGTCTTAAATTAACAAATTATTATATTGTTATTACGTTTTTATTTTAATTTGAATAACTATACCATGCTAAAGCGTATCTTATATGTATTAAATGATACTAGTAATTACTAATCTGGATTTGCTCAATTTACTTGTCATTTAGATATTCTTTTAAAACTCAAGTCTATATCTATAATTACTAAACTGACATCTCCTATTACAAATGTCAAATATAAACATAATTAAATTCATATAATAATATACTTTACTTTAGTATACTTACTTTTGCAAGCAAAAACAATTTGTGAAATTTAGTATCACAATTTAAACTGATAATTTTTAATACATTTATAATATCTTCAGTAAGGCTTACTGCTTTTCTCAAATCAATTTGTTCTTTTTATAGCAACTTACACAATAGTAATCAAAAAGAAAAAACCAACTGGAAAAATATTTTATTATAAAATTAATTACTATTAACTTGTAAGGATATAAGAAATTCTGAACCAATAGCTTTTAATAGTATATTAGCTTCCGTTGCAGTGGTGTCATTCTAATTAGAAATATGACATAATAGTTATTGAATTAACTCAATGACTCCAGTTAAATTTTGAATACATTTTTTTACTGATGTTAACTTAATTTTGCACAATTTTAGCGCGAGTTGAAATGCTAATTATAATAAGTGTACAACATATTACGTCATATATATTTAAATATTTTGTATACGATTTTAAAACATTTAAATCTGGGCCTAATGATGTTTAGTATTTTCAATAATTTAAAATTGTAATGCTTACGTCAGGTTCAGGCTTAAAAAAAAAAAAAAATAAATAAAATACTAATAGTTGTTGGTAATTTTCTTTTTTTTTTTGCTCCATATTTGTTTTAGCTTATAAGAATATAACCGACACTGTGACTATGGGAGAATGGCACGGTGTCACGGTGTGTACCTAGTGTACCTACTGTGCAGTGTTTAGACGTAATCGCAATTATTAATTTAGATACTTTGTGTCAGCGCGCGTTCATTGTACCTTTAGTACCTACTACCTATATGGCTTTTCGTTTTACGAAATGTAAATCTTGGAGTTATATTTTTATTACTAAAGGTATTATGTTTATGGAATGGTAATTTTTCCCATTATCAGATTACTTACTATCTATAATCTATTCTAAATTAAGTACAGCGTGTGGCAAAGCACTCAATGTTATAAAAATAAATAAGAATTAAAATGAATCAGACCATTTATTTTCAAATCATGCTTATCGTTAAGACGTTAACGGGTAAATATTTATAACCTGGTAATATATACATAACTAAACATTTTTTTGTTTTAGTTTCATAATAATATTTAAGGTTGTATGTGAACTATTTGTAGGTATAAGACAATATATGAATACAGCTCATAAGGAGGATCTATCTCCCTTATCCCCTCCCCGTAATTACGTCCCTGTCAGAATATATTTGTGCTATCGGCGTTATCGCTATATATTACCATTATTATTAATTATTATTGTTAAGTACCGAAATCTACTCGAAGAGGAAGGTAAACAAAAGTTAGATTAAACTTATACATGCCATTTTTTATTCAACATTAAACATGCGGTTTGCAACAGAATACAACTGTTTTTCATGAAAGAAATTAGTAATTACTATCTTTACAATTATTCTGAATTTGCTTATCGTGTTACCTACTGTTTCAGTAATGAAAACCGAATACCATCAACACCAAATGCAGGCGGCCAACCCGGCGTCGGTGGCGTTCGGCGGCACACCGTCAATGATGTCGGCGGCTGGCCACCACCAAGGCCTGCAGATGTCGGCGGCGGACGCGGCCCGCGGAGGTGCTAGTGGCCAGCAACAGCAACAACAACAGCTGCTGCAGAACATGTTGAACCAGTCGCCGGTTTCCGTCACCCGTTCGCAGGCAATCGGCGGCGGCGGCGGCGGCAACAGCGCGGCGATGATGCTGATGAACAACACCGGCCGCACCAACTTCACCAACAAGCAGCTAACTGAGCTGGAGAAGGAGTTTCACTTCAACCGGTATCTCACCCGGGCACGGCGGATCGAGATCGCGTCTGCGCTGCAGCTCAACGAGACCCAGGTGAAGATATGGTTCCAGAACCGGCGAATGAAACAGAAGAAACGGCAGCGGGAAGGCCTACTTCCGGTGGCCCAGCAACAGCACCACCTACATCAACAACAACAACAGGAGACCATGCACCTGAGTGGGACGAGCAGCACCAGCAACTCACCGACCGCGTCCTCCAACGTGTAATGTCCGGACGCAGATGATCCAGAGGCTGTGAATTATGACGCGTGGCCTCGCGACATTTATTATGTTGACTCTTTGACGTATAAACACGTTTTTTAAGGTTATGTTGCCAATCTCCACGTGTATTCTTATGATTATTACTTCTCAAAGGATTATAGGTACGTGATAGATGAAATTGTGCACGAGTGTGCTGTTGTGATCCGATTGTGAAACGTCTGTACATCTATCATGTAGACATCAACTGCATGGTCACGCACCCCTGCCCAAGACGTCGTGTATTCGGTACTGGCACTGTACTACTGTAGTCTGCAATCTGAAGTACCTAGTATTCCGAGTAAAGTATTTAAATTAATTTTCCCAAAAGCATTTTTTTAAATAATGTTCTTTCACGTATAGATCTTTTAGAATCGATTTTAATATAAAAATAATTGTTATGAAATAACCATGGATGATTAATTGGTTTAAAATTCATTAATAATAATATATTCCTTAAAATATGTATTAAAATTAGAGCATATATTATATTATTCTTGAGTAGTTAATATAAAATATTTGTATTTTGACTTGTGACTATCGAATACAAATTAAACGATCTAAGTGGGAGACTGAAAAATACGACATGGTATACTATATTATTAAACAATTGACTATATAACTTTAAATGAGTAAAAACTAATTAAATTTAAAAAAAAACAACATTATTTATGTTACTAAAAAGTAATTATTTTAATATGCCAATCACAAAAAATCCGAAAATATAGATAAAATATTAAAAACAAAATTTTAAATTTAATTTCTTATTGTATTAGAATATAAAATAAGTTTAGTTATATTAACTGTAATACAATTTATGGCATTTTAGTAAAATATATGCAAGTTCTAGTAAATTCGTTTGCCGTATAGTACCTATATTACATTGAATCAATTACGTTTATAAATACATATATTTATGTGACATTACTATTTATAAGTACATAAAAGAAGTAAGTTTTCAAAAACCCCATAAAAGTATAACTTGAAAAAAATTATGAAAATGTAACTTTATTAATAACTATGGCTGTATAATATTATCGTAAAAGTAATAAATGTACAAATGAAATGTTGTAATATTCACAATCGGCTATCAAAACGCGCTTTTTAACAATTAATCTGTTATTATATGACGTTTAGTTCCTATTTAATATTTATATTATTATTATTATATTTATAATTCATAATTATATATGACTTATTACGTGTTGAATTATGTATACATACTTATGTAAAGACTGTACAGTACAATATAAAATTACTTAATTACATATATACATATTTCTCTACATATTGACATTGCACGTATACCTACCTATTTGAACAATTTTAAATTGTAATCCTATCCTCTGGTACAATATTTAATATAAATGATATATTATTATATCACAGTGTTATCGTTAACATACGTCTAACCACTCAACCCCTTAGTACGAAGAAGGCCTAAAGGTAAAAATACGTTTATTATATTATGTATTGCTATACTGCACAAGTTCTATAACCGTTTTTCTTCCTTTGGTGACGATTTACTGCGGTTAAAATTGATAAATATTAGTTAATTAAAAATTGTGTACGGATATAAATATATAATTTTTTTTTTAATATGTAAACTATGTACATTCTTAACATCAAGGTACCTATTCAATTATTGTAAAATAATTATATTATATAATGTTCAATTGGATACGTAATTACGTTCCGGTTATGTCATATAAGACACCTATATATACTATAAATTATATGTGTTGTAATATTTGTAGTGGAAGATGTGTATTATAAAATAAAGTTAATACGAACAAAATCATAATATATTACTCATCGAATGTCTTTTTTTATACTCAAGTAGTCAAGTATAATATATTATAAACAGTACCTAGGTCCGTGATAATTGGAAATCGGATACACTCATCGATACTTCGACATAAAATTGTACAATCTCATTTCATCGATAGGTTCTAAAAATATACATTTTCATTATTTAAGCCATTGGTTTTTATGTAATTAAGTTTAATGCTGATCACGCTAACTTTTTTTTAAATAGCAAATATGCATTTTTACAGCTGAAAATTATTTTTCTCTATATTGCTCCTGCATATTGATTCAATTTCCTATCATTAGTTTATAATGTTTGATATATTATTTGAATGCGCAACGTTTGAATTAGTTATTTTAATTGGTATTATTGAGCTGAGAGATATTGGTTAATTGTACTAGAATATTTTTTTATGAACTCCTTTAATATACATTTCTATTTTGAAGTTAGACACTTTTTTTTCAATATTATCCCAGAATTACAGTTGACTTAACCTAATATTTTATAGGACCCTTCATTTTTAACCTCTTAACTGATTTTATCATTATGATACTTTTATGTTTCTTTAAATTCATACTATTAGCATGTAATTTGTAGTCATTACATTACTTGTTATTATAGGCCACAAATTTAAAACAAAAACTATAACGGAAGAAATCAATTATAAATATATATGTTTCAAAATATGATGAAAAGCAGAAATGCTCAGTACCACTTTAAATGATTAATTAATTAATAAATAAATAAAAATGACATATTAAATAATATATAATCAGACAATGACGATATCGGCAACAGTGATATTTGATTGCGAAGAAAAATATATAGCTAATAAATTATTTTAAAAAATAAAAACCCATCAAGAGTACCCAATACTTACATTTTTGCAAAATATTATTAAAAAAAATGAAATCTTACGTTAAAAAATTATCACCCAGTATACACACCCCATTACATCGTATCATATTATTACGCCAAGTGTATTTATGGACGTTGAAGCGGTTTATAACAATTAAACCCGTATGAATATTGTATCACGTTATATATCGGCAACTCGATAAAACGAAAAACGTCGTGAAATCGGCGATGGACCTGAACAAGATGTATCATAATATAATATAATATAGATTATAGGTAGATATTATGTGGTATAAAAGTTTATGGTACGTAATTGTTGTTAAAGTGCGCTCGCTTTAGGGAACCGGGACCAAATTCCTACCAACATATACACACACTCACACATATATATCATCTGTACACGTGTGTATGTATTAAAACGCGTATACACGCCGACGCCTGCCAATGGCCTACGAGCGAAGGGACATCACCACTGTCACCGCGGACAATAGAGCGGCGAGAATAGAACAACTCTCATCCGTCGAACCACTTTTTCGTTTCTGCCACTCGCCACTCTCTCGCGGGCTGATCATCGCGAGGGGTCCAAAGCAATAGGGATCGGACATTTTAATCTACCATTATGTGTCCCTGCAGCCTGTCTGCGTGCCTCGCCTATATATATATACCTATATAAAATATATATTATACACACACACACACTCATGCGCGCAAACACGGGCGTGTAGATGACTTTATCCTTGTATATACGCGTCGATAGAGAGTATTGTGGAGAGCGTCGGGTGAATGCGAGAGAGTGTCTCGGATAGTGCTGCCGGAGAGGGTGCAATAGTCCACGGGTCGGTGACGGGGGAGGGGAGTGTGAAACACTCATACACGAAGTATAAAAAAAAAGAGAGTGAGAAAGAGAGGAAAAAGAGTAAAAATAAAACACAATGGGGGTCCGCCGGTCACGGCGTTATCGGGGGAGGTGGCGGGCTGCAGGGGCTTGCAGGCAGTGGCAGTGAGTGGCAGTCGGCTGATAATAATGATGGATTATGAGAGACCCCGCGCGCGAGAGAGTTTCCCCCCGGGGGCGACCCGGTGCATGTGCGCAGAAAGTGGCGTGTGTATTATTATTATTACACACACACACACACACACACGCACAATCATTTATATATACATATACAGGGACCCGCGAAAACCTACGTCAAAACTGCTCTACGACCTTTGCACGTCGTGCCAACAGCTCCCACCTAAATATATATATATATATTATACGTATAATATATGTATATACCTACAGCTACCGTGCTCTATATATATTAAGCCGCCTGTTATGTTATATTTATTATTATATTTCAGAGGAAATTTTTCACTTATTTTGGTTATATATTTTTTTCTTTCGTCATTTCGTTCGCCCCTTCGCCACTACCATTATTTTCGCGCGTTATTTTCATCATGTGATGTGTTTTGGCGGGCGCACGTTCGAAATCAAATTCTTTAATAATAAAAATATTATATTTTATATAATATTTAGTTAAATAATTATATCTGGATACGACGATAAATCCTAGAGGTATTCAAAATTGTTTCATTCCATACTTCCTTCATTGTTATGAATTAAAGGACACGGAAAGAAAACGTTTCAATGTTTAATTCTATTATAAATACATAAATAATTATATCAAGACAACAAATTTAATAACAATAATTCGTAGAAATCTGATATTAAATGTTTTACGTTTAAAATAAAAGAGTATATTAATTATATTAATATACATTAAATTCAAATTTTTACAAAATACCGAAAATTTGCCAACCACTTTTCTGAGCTAGTATTTAATAATTTAATAGAAGATTCCTCATAAATTTTTCTTCCTTTAAAAAAAAAGTTTAGCGGAATGTAAAAATACATATTTTTTTTTTTTAATTTTAGTATACTATCACTCCGCTCAGAATCGTTTTTTGTATACAGTTATTTATCATTGAATTCAAATCTAACACATACATCACAACTATTGTACAGAAGAGTCATCTTTTATTCTTTGGAAGTCTATAAAAGTACCAAATTTAAAGATTTAAATTTGTAGAAATCATCCTAGGAATTTAAAAATGGATACAGTTTTCTGCAATAAAAGTATCTCTCTCTAAAACACAAAAAAAGAAAAACACAAATCATTGTAAAATCAATACATTCATTGCGCCCCTCAGAATCTAAAATTGAATGGATTAATAAAAAATGGATTTCTTTCATGATATTTTTATACATCACAAATCGTCCAACACATTATTATTTTTTAATAATTCTATTAATTCTTCATTATTCACATAATATTTAGTTGGCTGCATGATCCCAAAAAAATTGTGGAATCGTATAGATTTTAATAACTTTGTATATAATATGTAATTATCTCTGCAAACACAATTCCATGGTTTAAAATGCATCGATACCATGCTAAAATGTGATGGCCATATAGGTACAAATTCAATTATATTATTTTAACTTAGGTACATATTATTTGATGCAATAAAAAATTCTGCAGTTTTGAAAACCATACTTTCAGCCTATATGATTTTAGTTTACACCTGTCTTTATACATCAGTGGACTTATCGTATTTAATATTTTATTTTGACGTGGAATTACGGTTTATTTCGTAATGATTAGATAATAGGGGTAATTATAATTTTTGCATAATTTAAATTGCATTATATAGCTTTATAATTATAACGTCTTACAAAAGTAAATATCTTGTATCATTTCATAACACTAATATACATTTTTTTTTATTGATAATAACTAGTAAGGCTTCAACAGCAAGGTCATTAACCTGCATAAATATTTTTATTTAATTAAATATAATATGTTTAAAAGTATTATAACTAAAGTATTTAGTTACATTATTTGTGTAGCTGTAATAATAAATATATTCATAAATATTACTTCTCAGCAAGCAGCAACGCTGAATTCTCTGATATCTTACGGTATCCTCTAAATTTATATAGCACGATCAGTCGTGATTAATCTGAAGTGTTCCAAATTTTCTGCCCCATTATAATTTTTAAATAATGTTCTTACTTCTAAGCATCAAAAAGCTTTTTTCATATGAATTTTCTTATAAGTAATAATTATGATGACTTGCCAGACTAGAAAATCCATGAAACTTTATTTATATTTTGATAAAATATCATTGCGGGCCAAATGTTATTTTACTTATGTATTAGGACTTTTATACATTCGATTAAAATATTAAAGATTGAGATAACCGAAGTAAATGAATACGTATTTCCTTCAATAACACCAAGAAACAATATAAGTAGTACCTACTTATTAAGTTACTACTTAATTTTTCTTGTTCGCAATCAAATTACCTTGAAGAATACCAGAACTAATCAGAATCCGTAATTTTATAAGGAAATACTAAAATATGAATAATAATTTTACAACTCACAGTTTACACAATAATACCTACTGTAAAACCATAATAGGTATTCTCTAAACACACGTACTTCATAAATAATTTTAATTAAAAACCACGAAAAGCGTAATTATTAAAAAATTGGTTCTTTTTAATAATGAATGTAATGTACTGTAGACATTTTTGGAATTGGGAGAAAATGCTTTTGCGATTTTCATTTTATGTCACTTGGATGGCGATACGATGAGGAAAATAATTAAAAGGTAGGAACAATTATTTTAACTCCGTGCGCATCGATTCGTCGGATTGTCTAAAACAGCAAACGGCTACAATATTTATCAACACATTTATATTTTACGTTTTCAATTCGAGTCCAGCTCAAAAATTGGGTCGCCAACGTGTCTTTGAATATATCCAAAATAATCATATTATGCGGAACGCGCGAATATAGCATCATATTATACCAAAAAAATAAAAATAAAAAAAACATGTTCACTATTAAACGGGAGTGTGGGTTACGGACGAAAGGCACAAATAATAAGCAGCAATGAATGTATATAATATATCGGGAAAATTTGACTGATCGGCCGTAACTGGTAGGGGAATGGATTGGCAGAGACTGTCGCGAAAGGACGGTTCGAAAAGGATTCCGTGCAGTATTATATTGTACGTGCGTGCAACGCGGTATATGCCTATACCTACCTACTATGTCCCTCTAGTTGGTCGGGATAAGAATAAAACATGTCAATCGGCAAAAACGCGCGCAATAATAATAGTGTTCATTGTGCGCGGGCGCGGCGCGTACTATGTGGCCAGTGAAATTGCCAAAGAAATCAAAAAAAAAAAAAAAAAAAAAACGCCAGCGAGGTAAAATATACCACCGTATTATTCGCCGCCACCGGTCGAGTCGACAAAGGCCGCCGAACTGCCGAAGACAAGCCGATCCATCATACGCATAGAGACGTCTACACATACACATATACGCGATGTCGTGTGAGTATTAGTGTGGATAATATATAAATATATATTTACACTCACCGTGTATATACCAAGGACCGGGTGCTGCAGAGAGGGCATCTCCGATGGCGTGTTACAAAATGTCCAACACGGTTTTTGTACATTGAGGCCTGTTAAATAATAAGTATATAATACAATAATATTATTAATATATATTGTGTAGTACCGTTGTCGTCGCCTCGTGGGAATCAAGACAACTCTGTTTTGTATTTTTGAGTTTATATATCGTCGACAATGCCACTGTACCAGTGTGGTAGTTAGTACCCAGTAGGTAGTAGGTATTATACCTATATTATATTATTATTATTAGTAGTAGTAGTAGTAGTTGGTTGTTATTTGTTGTAGACATTTATAGAATCGGTAGTAATACTATTAGTTATAGTAGGTCAAATGGGATATTTCAGAATATTTTAAAGACATCAGTCGTCTTTTATATACTATTACCTTTAAAATACCTACGTTTTTGATTCTGCAAACACAATTTTAGTAAATTTTTTTATAGACTTAAAAGTTTAAGCCCTGCTAATTTTGCAGACGAATATATTATACAATACAAAGTATGAGTATATCTAAACAAAATAAAAGTGTAAGTACCTACCATACAAATTACAATCGATTTGAACGCGAGAAACACCCTTTATTTTTAGTTTTTACACAGTATTGCATGCAATTTACTGCAGTAAAATAATTGCCAATAATATTATAAGTCATATTATAACATAACCTTTGCCGATGAAGTTAATGATAGGTAAGTAACAACTAAATATGCTACTACTTAATAACAAAAAATGTAAATCTGTCATATCTTTCTGTTACACCCTGTATATATAATATATAATATATATGCATATTGTCTGCATACCGTCGACTTCGTTTTATTGGGCCACATTAATTTGTGTTATTTTGTCCCAATTGAAAGTTTGTCCTAATAAACCGAATAAAAAAAAATAACATACACATTTGTTGCAAAAAGTGATTTTTATTATTACAAATTACATATTAATCCGTATCTATATTTACATATTTTGTAAACAATTTATTAATACAAAATAAATATGGTAAATCTGTACTATTCTTTTTTAATTTTGTTATTTTTATTATTATATTTTATATTATTGGCTTTATATTATATTATTTACTGTTGACAAATTGGGCTGTCAGCCAACCGGCACGACACGGCCCAAATAAGCGGCCAACGTTTACACTGCAACTATATATTTGTTTTAATGATTTTATGGAAGAATTGTCCCAATTAAGCGGTGTCTCTATTAAGCGAAATCGACTGTAATATTAATATTTATTTATGTAACTTAATATGTGTATTATTTATTTATTTTCATTTTTATTAAAAATCTTTTTTACGAATTACTTATTAATTTTTTTATAATTATTTGATAATAAATAATATTAATATACTAAATTGTCCATTATTATACAAGCACGAATGAAAAAAATGGGATATACTGATCATTCGGTATACATGCAACTTGCTAGCTAGAGAATGTTAAAAAAACTATTCGATTCTTCCCATCAAAATCTTTTTGTAGTTATTTTATTTTGATTAATAATTTAATCTCTTAGCCCTACCAATCCATATTATAACCATATTGGGATCGCACGGAGATGTTTGTCAGTCTAGGATATAATACGAGTATATTACCTATATTTAAATTATAATATATTTTATACGTGCTCAATATTGAAATATAAATTTTATACGCACACAACATTTTTTCTATAATGACTCTGGAGTTTTTTTTTACGGTTATTTGAATAAACAATTATGGGAAACCTTGTGTTGGGCTTTTTAACCTTAGGTATAAATCATAATAATTTTATGAATTTTCAACTTCATAATTTCATGCAAATATTCGGGATTGACATATTTTGTAAATATTTGAACTTTAAAGGCTTTTAAAAAAAAATTATGACTAACGATTCTTGTTTTTTTTTTTAACTACGATAAGTAGGACTTATAATAAACATTGTATTAAATTTTAAAGATTTTTAGATAGCCAATTTTTTTTTTATAGGCATTTCAAATAAAAACTTAGAAATATCGAAAATTTCAATTGTCTATAAATAGCATAAAAAGTCAAAATATTTTGAAAATCATGAATAGATAACTTTAATATAAAAATTTGGTGAAAATTTCAAATATTTCAAATGATTTGTGTTTGGGTTACAGTTAAATAACAAACAGTTATTTTGATCTAAAACTGATTATGCGTAAAAATTCTTGTTTTTTTGTTACTTTTTCAAGGTTTTTCTTGACGCATTTTTACTTTTGACCCCCCCCCCCCCCCCCACACACACACACACACACATACACACAAAGTGCCAACTAGATGAAGTCAAAAATCAAAATATTATTTTTACTCCAAAACGTGATGATAGACACATGTAAAAAAAAAATATATATATATTATTGTTATTATTGTATAATCGATACGATTGGATACATTCCTCACTTCGTTCAGAATCTAAAAACACATGAGTAAATACATTTCTAGAATTAAATTTTTAAGATAATAACATTGAAAAATCGATCAAAAAATCAATAGATAAAATAAAAATTTTGAAAATTTGAGATGACGATGGCGATAATCCAATAATTTTAATTAACTCTAAATTTTTGAGGAGTACTTCCGTTTATCTTTTGTTACTTAGACGCATTTTTTTTAATGACCTGGAACGCAAATATATTACTCAATTTTTATGGACGCTTTCGGGAGGTTTCCTAGGACCTAACGACCTAAGTAATATTGTATTGGATAATGATGTATGTATTGATGCTCTATAGTAGTATAGTCTATAGCAAAATAATGACGTTGGTTTACACGAGTGCACTTAATACACCCATTTATCGTATCGTAATAGGTGTAAAAAGAAAAATAGTAATCACTTATGCAGTTTTTTTACTCAGTACCATCTTGGCTAGAATGGGGTGTAGATCTTATTCATGAGAATTCATTAGCATAAGCTCATGGTTAAAGCTGCCAAGCCGGTTGTATATAATGTATAATACGAAGGTCTAGGATTATAATATACGTGACGATACGCTGTACCTATTACATTATAAAGTCGGCATAAATCTATTATTATATATAGGTACCTATTGTCTACTGGCTCATTTTGTTTCCATTGATGATTTTTTTCCAGCACGGCTTAGTTTTATTTCTGATCATTAGGTTTAGGAATAATTGTATTAATTTATTGGATAGCCATATTATTTTTAGTTGAAAAATCAGTAACAAAATAAAAATAAAAATGAATACAATGAATACATGTTAATATGTATAGGTACCTAACTATGTATTTTACTGTCCAACACCACGGCGTAACGGTCTGGTACACCAATACCAGTTACCACCGTATACTTGTAAACAAAACATATTTTTAATAGAAAAGATTAAGAGTTAAAAAAAATATTTGCTGTGTTTTAAATAAGTACTATACCACATAAATCAAAATAAAGATTGTGTTATTTTTAAATTCAATTATAATTTATAATAAATTAAAACAATTTTTAAAATGGAATATTAGGCACATGTGTTAAAACATTAGTTGTACAAGCGTTTAAATATTAGATGTATAAATCATTGATTTCAAACAAAATATGTGTTAAATATTAATAAATATACTTGGGCGTTGGGCATGACACTATTATTTAAACGTTTAATTATTATCGATTTAAAAAAATCTGAAGGAAATAAAACCAATATTTTTTGAAATCAATCATTCATTTTAAATAGTTAATAATATTCGATCCGGTGTTTGATTATGTTATTACTCCTGCCGTCTGAAATACACAGATATTTACAATTATTTCAACACAAAGTTTTTCTAAGAAACTTGAAATTGTATGTCAATATATTGTACTTTATACTATACAATATAGTAACATAATTCAATAATTATTTGGCTAATTGGATAAGTTCTAAATAGTTTAAAATGAAAATAATTTATATTACGTAGTACTATATTACTTTGTAGTACTTATATTTCAATGAGGTAAATTTTTCAATCATAATATGAGAAATAGGTCTAAAATGTCCTAAGACATAATAATGCATTCAAAACGTCAAAAAATACCCTAAAAAGTATAAAATCCGCTAAAAATGCAAAAAAACAGTTGTGGTTAGAATACGGAGTACTTGAAACATATATTTAGGTTGGAAGGCATAGCATTTTCATTTCACATTTAAATAGTGAGAATGAGAAGAAAAGTATGCTGTATGCGATGTTGTTACGTCGCAGATTCTGCATACAAATATTGAGCGCCATCTATATTTCAAGTTTGATACTTCTTCGGCGGTTATGTTCCACACCTTCAATCGGTGATGAAGCCATCGGCTAGATGGCAATACATAAACGATTCACAATTATTATATTTTGTTAATAATTATGTGGTAATAGTTACCACTTTACCAGTATAGTATCATAGTCATACAAAATTTAGGATAAATATACACTCTACAAAATCGCAATCTTGGCCCCATAATTTTCATTTATAAATGAAAAAGTAAAATCTAAAAGCCATTTGGTAACCTGGTAATGTTTTAGCAAGTATTATGATATAAATATTATTACCGATATTATATTTTGTTTTAAGTTTTGAGTTCTGCATGCCATTTCACTAAGGTAATACTTTATACCTACCTATTTTATGTAGACATTGAAGTAATTACAAATAACGTGTTCAAATTTTTAAATTGTATTATTTAAAAAAAGTAATATTTTGGAGTTATACATTAAATGTAAAGATAGTAATATTATTGAATAAATGTGTATATTATGTACTAGGTAGCCATTAATCAATAGTGATAAATGATAATACTAATATTATTTCTTAGCAATGATTAATTCATTAATTGTAAAGTAATGCGTATACGAAAATCGGTGCTATTTTCTAAAAAAATTTTGTATATTATAAATACTTCGTAATAAATCGTTCAATTGGCGATCTATAGATGGCGCTTGTAGTTACAAAAACAATAATATATAATTCAATTCTAAGCTGCTATGTCGCACCCATAATATGACGTCTGTCTCGATGAAGCTAGCTAAATGCAGTAGCCAGCAACTCGAATAAGAGTTAAGAGTGTTAAGACACAAGTTAACATGTACATTAGGCGATGACGAATTAAATATTTAATATAACATATAATGTAGATTAGCATTTATCAACACTAAATATAAATATAATATGAAATTTCAAATTATTAAACAAATATTATGACTTTTAAACAGTTTATACATAAAAAATATTAGGTATCATTGGCAATTGTTGAAGTATTTGAAATTTTGAAGTGAATTCAGATCAAAAGCAGATCCTAACCTGCCAACACTTTAAAAATATATAATTCCTAAGTATATATTCAACATTTAATATAAATTAATAAAAAGTTCAGTTTCTAAATAAATTATTTATGTAATTTGTCCTTTATTGCTTTTTAATATTTATAAAAATAAAGATTTAAACTATCCAGCTAAATCTTAAATAAAACTACATACTTATAATTTATTATAATATTAATAATTGTGGAAATCAAATACATATTTTTTTATCCCTTTACTTTTTACAGGATATAATTTTTTAAATGTAAAGACTAATTTTAAGGTAGGTATTTATATTACAAACCTATTAACACCGATAATTCAATAACAGCTACGTACCTATATTCTATGAAATAATTGTATAATTGTGCGATTTGTTTTTGGTAAAAACTAGTTCAACTTACTCATGAGTTGTAAGCTATGACTAAATGAAATAGTTTAGTCATGTTATAAACTATAATAACGCAATATTCTCAGAAATATAATCTGACAGAGCGCAGTTTGTTTTATATTTATTTTATATACACTACATAACGTTTGCAGCTAAAAATATTATAAACAGCGTCTTTTATAGTACGAGGAACCTGTGAATAAAATATATACAAGTGACAGATGTTTGTTCCCTTGATGCTCCACCCTAGGTTCGTAATACTCTGAAAACGGACTGAGAGTCTCGACGAGTGTTGCAAATATATCAACGCACATCATAACAATTTACCTTATACCTTACTACCTCAAACGTTGTATAAGGTAGTCTCGATCGTAGTCCTTTTGACTATATTTTATACACTGACACACTTTATACGTATCTATATTTACGAGCGGAGAACTGTTATGTTTTTTTATTGTTGATCAAGTCGGTTCTCGCCACATATATTGTCTCTACGGCCTTATGCCCTGCAGCATTGAACCATGAATTATAAAGAATTAAATAAATTATTGATAATATACATTTAAACTGAGTGGTGCATAGAAATCTAAAATTAAAATTGTAAGATAAAACTCATTCTAAACAAACTACCTTTATAATATAAACATCACCTTTGTAACGAATTTAACGTGTAGTATATGGAGTATTTTCTACATTTCTAAATCTAAATTATAACTTTGATGTCGTTACAAAGATCATGGTTCATACAACTGGTTTGTAATTTAATTGACTAGTATATAAAACTATTAATAATAATTTTAAAAAAAAAACCAATTTCAACAAGTATAGTTTTCTTTAATTCTTTGTTAGTTTATAAATCTGTTGGAATACCATTTATTGTTCAAGAGTGGAAATCATATAATTTTAAAATATTATATTGAATATTTGAGAATATATATTTTGCTATCATTTATTCAAAATTCAACTGATTTCGAAATTATTTTTTCTTCATAATGTAAATAAATACAAAATGGCTACATATGCATTTTTAAAAAAATTTAAAAAAGGTTTTAAGTATTATTGGCTTTTGTTTTTAGAATTTATAGTAAACGGAATTCATATAGGTATATTATATTACATTAAAAAACTACACTATAACAATATCTGCGTCATATACTTTAAATTTTAAATTTTAAAGCTACTGACTCTCTAATTAATTAAAAAATTATATAAAAGGTTACAAATGTCACAAAACTTCTTTGATTACAATGGTTGGTATTTTTGTCATATATTAGAGTCTTTTGGTATACATTTCTCCTAGTGCCTAGTAAATTCTATCTTAGTCGCTGCCTCCCTCCCCATCTATTTCACCCTTGTACGCAAGTACCTATATAAGATTTGTATCTATAATACAGATGGCTGTTTGCTCTTTCATGAAGTAGAAAAGTTGTAACGATATTATATTCTGACTGACAGACGACAGTTCGTATTGCCTCATACAGTGACTAGCCACGAGGGTGGCTTCGCTCTCTCCACACAACGTCAGCCATGTTTGACACGTTCAAACGATTGGCAGGCCCAATGTCAACGTCTTGGCGATCTCTTTGGCATCTAGTATATATATATATTTAATATAATAATATGACGTATTATTTCATCATTCTGTGCCCGATATATTTCAATAATAATACAGGCAATATTATATACCAATGCGTGAAGAGAATCATGTAACATAGGTACCTAAAATGACTAATCATTACAACAGTGAATATCACTAAAACTTTATTTGGGTAAGGTTGAACTGCAGTTGAACCATTATTTTATGTCCGATTGATAAAATTGTTGACTCTTCCCTAACAATATATATATTTTAAAATGGTTATACTTCTATAATCTTTTAAGTTCACAACTCCAGAATATAAATAGTGTTATTTGATTATGCGCAAATATTATGATCTATTTATGATCGGCCATACTTTTATATGTAAAAATATAAAACTATGTTTATCAGTAGTGTACTAATGGGAGGATAACCTCCCCCTCTCGAAATTTTACTAAAATTTAGGGGACATGTCAATTGAAAATAATAACACGTATAAAAATTAGAAGTCTATTAAATTGTAAGATATATTTTGTTATGTTCAGGAGTTAGGTCATCCAATATGAAAAAATTTAAACTGATGTTTATGTTTGACGCACATATGTCCATCCGATACACATGTAACATCTAATATCATTATAAGATACGGTCCATATATACATAATGTATATATTATAAGGAGATTAATATTTTTTTTTTTTTTTTACCTAGTGAGAGACAATAATAATACTATGCAAACACTAGCTGATTTTTTAAGCAGAATTTTCACATTTATTTTTTATATTTCCGTAAACGTATATTATACTATAATATTATAGTGCTTATAATTTTGTGTTCGTAAATCTTCCTACCTACGTAATTATACCTAAAACCTAATCATTACATTTTAGTTTTTTATTCCTATCATTATTATTTATTTTTCTATTCGAATTGAATACAATACAATATTAATGCACGTTATTGTTTAAAACAATACACTGCAGTCTGTATCAATGAACTATATGAATGATATTATTTGTACGATTATTAAAATATTATAATTGTGTTATAATCTAGGTATAAAATAATAATATATATATTTATGGATCATATATTCGGCACATAACTGCATACCAATTACCTAATACCTATTCAATACTATACTATATAACATATGGTATGTAGGTACTAGGTATAGTAGCTAGTATGTACATAATATATAAATATCGGTAATCATACATTTTTGGTTCTAGTCGTTTGGTGCAATAAACATATATTACAATTTTAAAAATTCAAAATGATAAAAACTCACCTCACAGTATTACTATAAAAATAAGGTGGCATAATTTTTATTTTTATTATTTTTAATATTTTTTAATAGAATATATACAATCTATAAATTAGTATTTTACAATAAGAATATGAGCTATAATAAGTATGACATGAGTTGCTTGATAAAAGGAGTAACCCAGCGGCTACACTTTATAGTCGCATAATTTAAGTTAAAAAATGTATACGTTAATAGATTAGGATATTCTTGTATATAATAATATATTTATATTAATAGGTAATAATAATAATATATATGACGATTACGATGTATCAACTAATAAATATAATATATTTAATATAGTTAATGAATTAATAAAGACCAATGATGTCTTTTTTGATTCTTGACTATAATATAATTACAATACTATATATAGTCTATAACATACACTTTTTTTGTAATAAATATCGTCAATACTAAGGCCACTAGTTAAAGCCTTAAAAGTGAAAGAGTTATGTTGTAAACAATTATTATTATTATTATTATTATACTGGGTGATTCTTTTACCAAACAACGCTCATTATTTAAAAAAGTATTGACTTTTCAAAATATTTTTTTACATAGTTTCAAGTTGTTAAAAAACCAACGTATTTATTAAAAATTATATTTTAAAATATTTTAATTATATTTAAATATTTTTTAAAGTATTTTGATTCTTAAAAATCGAATTTAAGACGAGTAGTTTATGAGTTATAAGTATTTAAAGTTTTGACAAGCGGAGTAGTGGACAAACATTTTGGGGGGTAACCCCACCACTCCACTCTGCCAAACAAAACTTTAAATGCTTATAACTCATAAACTACTCGTCCTAAATTCGATTTTTAAGAATCAAAATACTTAAAAAAATATTCTGCTTTGGAATATGAAATTAAAACTCTATGTTGTCATTCAAAAAAGTAAAAACTTAAAAATGAAAAGGATAAAAAATATTTTAAAATATAATTTTTTAATAAAAACGATGGTTTTTTAACAACTTGAAACTATGTAAAAAAATATTTTGAAAATGTCAATACTTTTTTAAATAATGAGTGATGTTTGGTAAAAGAATCGCCCTGTATTCTGCACCACACACTTTAACACTGTATCATAGAATGTACATTGTGCATTAGTCAAGTGTATGAAAAGCGTAAAAGGTATAAGGATTGTATTATTAAGCCACATATATATACATTATAATAATATATAGGATAAAACAATTACTTAACCCTTCGTACGAAAAGGGACCCTTCTCTATGTCCACGCGCTTAATGGAATAAAATTGTCTCGGTAAAATAATAATTTTCTTACAACACGATACAATATTATATATTAAAACATATTATACTTCCCCAAAAAGTATAATAATACCACGAGTCATATTAAATTATACTAGCACTTAAAATATGCGTGCAAAATAAAAATTCATCATTTTAAAACTTGCTTATAATTTACATATTTAGGTACAAATGTGACACATGTGGTTACATGCACACAAAAGTAAATATAATAAATCTAAATGAAATGTTTTCGTAAGATACAATATCATACAAGTTGGAGAAAATAAATTGATAGATTCTTAAAAATTTGGATAATTTGAATCAATTTGGATTTTTAGGTAATTTATAGTTTTAAATAATACTAAGTTAGCTTAATACAACTAATTTAATTTATGTGTATACTTCGCTGTTCATATTTTAGCCGAACATTTTGAATAAAGTGGTTTTATAATTAATACTATATATTATTTATACTTATGGCAAATTAATTGAAAAATCAAATAAAAAAAAAATCTGAAAATTTTTGAATATTCGATTTTGGAACTAGTTACCTGTAAATACGTTTATATTTTTTATACGAATTTAAAATTTTTAAGAGTTATTTATTCCCAGCATGCGTATACACGTCTTGTACGACTAAATTAATTGCGTTCAAAGAGTGTCTGTATGTTAAATATTTATGTTTGTTGTATAATGTATATGGTCATAATAATATATTGGTGTATTTTCTATCACGGTGATGACGAAGTTATTCACTTTATTCCTATAATCTATTTATTTATATTTACGAATTATAATAAAATAAATAATAAATAGGTACCTACTAGATTATTTTTGAATAGTTTTTAATCAAACTTGACGATTAAAGTGCGTATTGGAAATACTATGTAAGCATTTGTAAACGATATACCGATGTATTGTCTTTATGCATATATATTTTCTCATTTATATACCCACGTCCTTCAATGTTCGGCGTTGGAACACCGCCCGATATAAAGGTATAAATTGTTTGATTTATTATTAATGAACATAGTTTATATGGGAATAATACTATTATACATTGTGCACATATATATATATATATACGACTTGCGTGTGTTATAATAATATTTTGCTTTTACCGTAATTAGCTGCCGCCGTAAAGTTTTCGAAAAATATGTACACGACAACGGCCTTATACTAATAGTAATAATAATAATAAGCTCGTACGTGGAGCTTCGATCGCGTTCACCTACCGTCAAACCGCTCAAAATGTTTGGGAGGGAGGAGGTGAAAAAATAAAGTTCGATCGCTCTTTCGGATCACCACCGTATCAAAGTGTGTACATGACGATGAGGGAAAAACGCAGTACAACTTTAATGGAAAAAAATCGTGTTGTTAGAGTTGGCCAACAATGCGGTTTTTTAATTTTTATTTCATTTGGGCCGCAACTACGGTATGATATAATAAATCATGTTAAAAATACTGTTGATGTATATGGTTATATTCGTTACTATTATTATTATCATTATCATTATTTTTTATATCGAAATAATATAGGATTATCTATAGTAGCGTATGCGTAATATTGTAATATATGTTTTAATATTATAATATATTCGTTTATGACACCTCATATTACTAGATTATTATTATTCAATATTATATGTTTTGAATTTGTTTCTTGCCTTAAATATGTGTTGTATACAAAAATTCTAACAATATAAGTAGGCAATCACAATTATTTATCAATTTCATAAGAAATACGATTGATAAGTGATTGGTAGTATTATGTTTAAGACTTAAACTTTAAGTATTGTATTTTATGAATCTTGATGATAAATTTAATATTATGGACCATAATATTACATAAAATATGTATACCGTTGTTCGTATGACATCTATTGTATTAATATACTCGTAGGTATAATGCATAAATGCAGAATGAAATCCTTGGGCAAAACCAATACAAATTTTACTGTTAAAGTACAGTAAATTCAATGCATTTTTTTTATGTTTTGGGCATAATACATTTTTTTTCTTAACGGTGATAAACAATCTAACTCTAGTGATATAAAAAGTGAAATCATAAAAATTACATAGAGCCGGATGAGTGTACAATATAATATTGTACATGCATTGGTATGTATATAGTCATATGTAATATGAATATAATAACAATACAAATAATAATAGTCCCTTTGCCTATACCAACCTATCCACCTCACCACTCTTGGATTTACCTGCATGTCTGACCGACTCTTGCTATGACTGTTTGCGGCCGCATGTTTGGTAGTATATATATACTCGTTAAATCGGTCAAACCCGACACGTATATCATGTATACACGACGCACACACAACTACACAAGTACACCTACCCATATATTATTATACCATATAATTCGGACCGCAAGAGCTGTCTTCGTGACTAATGATGCTAAATTACGACGCGCAGTAGCGTTGTCCGTCTCTCACTCGCTCACTAGCTCTATCTCGTTTGTGCGTACGCGCATATCCAGGTTCGTTATAATACCCATACACATACATATTGTGTGTGTGAATGTGTATTATTCCCCTTGAAATAATGGCGTTATTATTTTAATAACATATCGGCGAAAAATTTTAAAAATAAAAATACGAGAAGCATATGCGCGTGTGTGTGCTTGGGTTTATACATATAGGCCCGCCGAGAAAACGAATTCCATCATCCAAGTGTTTTTTAACCGTGGGATATAATATTTTTCCGGACCGTATAACTCCACCTTGTTACGATCGCGTTTTTTACATTTTATTTTTTTCGTCTTCCACCGTAAGATTTTTGCCTAGAGCTTTGCTTGTATTCCGCTTTCGTGTATATTGTATACATAAATGCATATATATAAATATTAATAATATATATATATATATATATATATATATATATATATATATATATATATATATATATATATATATATATATATATATATATATTATACTATTACCACCTGTTACCGGCAAGCTCTAGTTTTGGTCGACGTTACGAGATTATGATATCCACGTACGCGTATTATATACATTATATTATACGCACGCCGCCACCGCATATGTGTATAGAAGACGAAAGCCGTGTGTGCGATTAAAATACGATTTTGGTTACGTTACAGTGCCTCCCGCCCGCTTTTGCAGCCTGGAAGCCTTTGCCACTATGTATCGAGCAGCTGCTGTCGTGAGTGCAATACGCGCATATAATATGTGTACTACATATATATTTCAGACATTATATCCGTATAAATATATATATATATATATATATATATAGTATACCGCTAACGCATGCCCAGTGTACATTTGAATTATAATATAATACTAAAATGACGTGCTGATATTTGATGGTTATTGATATACCGTTTAGAATCGCCAATATTATGTTTTTATGAAAACAGAAAATTGCACTATTTATTGTATTTTCATATTTCCTAGATGTGCGTCGGAAATGTTTATTTTGCAGCATAGCAGTAATAGACTATGGTGTACAACCCTCTTCCAGCAACTTAGACAATTTACCTATTTTTCTTTTGTGTCCAGGTGTGATTCTTTGAAATTTCCTTCCCCTACGGCTAAATGTAATTGGTGTTGTAGAGACTTGCTTCTAACTAACTTAAACTTTGTCTTCTCGTGACACGGATCATCACAAATGAAAAATGACCTCTATACATATTTATTTCGCGATGTTTATAACATAGTGCATAAATACCTTTTTTAAAGCAAAATATGTACTGTATAATTATATTTTACTAACTAAAATTATAAAAAATGAAAAGTAAAAATTATTTAACTTTTAGAAAAAATTATATTCTTATTATTTACCTAACAGATTATTCATGGACAAATTCAAGCAATTTAAAATCAAATATGGATACTTAAATTACTTAAATATAGTGATACACTGTTAGCCTGTGAGTCGAATACCATATTATATTTAATATTTTTTATTTATAATTACTTAATCATCAATCATTAATCAATAGGTACCAATCTAACAAATTAAAATCTATCAGATAAGTTATTATATTTTTGTAGTTATTGAATTGAAAAATTAAGATCACACACTTAATGATTATCAATATGACATTATATATATAATTATAATATAGGTATCTTTGATTTATAATTATTACATCAATATAATATGACTGATTTTCATGTTAGTGCAGGTGTACAGCTATTCAAGTAAACTACGTGAAGACGAAAAATACATACAAATATTCAGAAATAGTCGATTAAAATAATGAAACGGCAAATGGTAAAAATAGATATTGGGTATAACTATTAAGTCCTAAAATAATGCAAAAATATTCGGAAAAAAAGAATTTAAAACATCTGTTATGGTTTTTTTGAAATTATTTAGATTAAAATTTAAGTTCTAGGCTATGCAACATATTATGATAAAATATACCTAGATACATTTTTTAAAGATTTGAATTTACCGCTAACAGATTGGCTGTTATTTTTCCCACAATAACACGGCTGTTATATCTAGAGTGGTTTTATTATGCGCATTTAAAGTACCACGTAAAAATTATCGCAGTTTTCGACTTGTATTCCGATCCAACAAAAAAACTTTTATATTTACTAGACAATTTCGTATATTATATTATTATAATATAGTAATATGATAATATGATGGTTTAGTTTATCGTTTTTTCGAGGTCAAAGCGCACCCGTTTATTATTATTATAATACATATAATATAGGCTCATTTTTTTATAAAATCACTTCATCGCCCTTCCTCTTCGCAACATACCCAGAGGATTCGACATGTCCACTACTACACGCAATAGTCGAATAATAACAAACACATACCTCTTACTATATAATATATATATTATGACAATAATAAATAACGGGGAGGAGAGAGAGAAAGAGAGGGTAACATGTTTATAATATTATTGTACAAAGTTTGGGAGAGCAGGAAAGACGATTGATGTGAAAGAAACCTTGATATTATATATAGCTATCAAAAGTTTAAATTTATTTAGCGTTTATCTCTGGAGAAGGAAAAAAATGTAAAATTATTATACCGACGATATTTGCTGCTCAGGGTTATGCCAGTGTATGGAAATAATAAACAGAGCTTGTACATAAAAACGGAGCAGATGACTGGACCGATGCCAATATAAAATAAAGGGCCACCCTATATTATATACATATATAGATATAGTATATAGGCTATGCCCGAACCTAACCCTATATAACCATATAAAATTTGATAAGAGTATGAGATCAAGTATTCTTCATTTTTTTTTTTTATTGTTTTTCAACGATCTTAATAGCATGAGAAAAAAAGGACAAAATTGATACGGTTTCAATACTTTTCAGACATCCAACGTTCGTGTGTCGTGATTATTTACAATGGCTACGCTTTATATTTAAATGATTTAATGTACGTACATTTTAATAAATGTGCATTGCAAATGATAAAATTATATACGCTGTATTAACTTAATCATTGAGAATTAAAAATGTCATCTTAACCTAATAATACAGTGCTTAAATTTTATCACGAAATCTATATTATAGAACTTGGAATTTTTGTAAATGGCAAGTAAAATATAATAAATTATTTGACGTTTTAAGTGTTTTGTTTATTTTACAGTATGATTACAGAAGAAACTCATCATTGATTCAAAAATCTATAACTTTCAAATATAAGAACTAAAAATATAGGTAACTTTTTTTGCATCTTCAGATTTTAAATAATATAGGTACGTCACATTTTATTTTCATTCATCCAAATCATCATTCACTTATTCCTTGTGTACCCATATTATCATATTATACTAAATCAATATAGGTCCACGGCATTCTATTTATTTACCTCTCAAACATATATACATATATAACATATATTTTTAATATACATATATTCTCTATTCTCACACTAGAATCTATTTTTTAAAACCAATTTAAATCTACAAATAAACTTAACCATTTACCTACTTTTTATTACCTATACCCAAGATAATTTTATTGGCTATATTATTATGGCTTTTGACTATTAACGGTTATTATGTATTTTATCAATGTATTAATTACAATTTTTCAAGTACATATTATAACTTTTGTAATATCAAAATTAAAGTATTTAATTTGTCATCACTCATTTGTATCTATACTATAATAAAGACAATATTTGTATGTTTGTATAAAATTATATCCATTAAAATATCCAAATATATATATAGATACAATAGTATGTAAATGTCAAAATGTTTACTATATGTATGGAATTTCCAAGCGTGTAGCTTGTAAAATTATTACATTTCATATTTTTAAATTTATATAAAAACAATAGAGTAATATAATAAAGAATAAAGTTACATTAAAAAAGTTTTTCGTAATCCAAATAAAACTAGACTGCACTGTATAACTTCAGGTGGTTTAAACTTTAGCACGTAGTTATATTTAAAAAACGGAAAAAACGGAAAAAATTTAAATTTTTATGTGAATCGACTACAATATTTGAAATACTTAATAAATAATATATATTAAATGTATCTCAATATGATTGTACGAGTATATTGAGAATTTCAATTTAGTTTTAAAATAATTATTTCTTAATTTTTTATCATATTATCACAAAAGTTGAAAAAAAAATAAACATACTAATATATTTTCGTAATCCCTATATTTAATGTACATTCGTCAATATTCATTATTCATATTCCATACTTACTTTAAATTCTATTTAAGCTTATAATTCTATATTATATATATATATATAATATACATTGTTCAACACTGTCGATTTTTCATTTGTAACTCTATGTATATAATATAGTCCAACAATTTATTACGTTGTTTTAATAATGTATATACTTAATCCAGTTTTTAATAATAATTCATGTATAAGAGGAACAATGCAATATTTTATTTGAAGGCGACCGAGTTCATCAACAATATACAACTCATTCGCAATAATATTTTAATGCGCGTACTATGTGAATGCTGATCAGGGTATATCAACAGTATAGAAAACGTACATTCATGTATACATAATAATAAAACAATGGCACAATACAAAACTTCAAGACATCCAATGTCATTAAATTAATGTGCTCGCTCAGTTTCAGCGAATTGCAACACACTCATAGAGGGTTTGTCGTAATAATAGTATTTCCTTAACGAATTTCGTGACAGCCCATTCACCGAAAACATATACTGTATGCTTCTAATAAACGGGGTAGTTTTCCTCGAGTACACAAGCTAACTTTATAATACTTTACGTCTCTAACTATATTATAAATAATATATATTATATAATATAGTAATAAAATATGTACAATACATATGTATATACTCAGATACTAATTTATATTGACATTCGTTTCACTTGAAGTGTAATTTTATTTATATTAAAAAGTCACCTAAAAGCCTTAGTATAAATAAATTCGTAAAATTGTATATATGACTCGGTATCACTATATATATTATATACATTCAAGGTGTAACTTAAAATTCGTATCGACCCTTAAAAGGCCATTTAACTTCTATTGCGTCCTCAGCAATATATTTTATTTAAGCCTTCACCCTTCAAAAGCATTTGTGACTTTTGAACGTACGCCAAATTGTACATCAGCTGATTTTTATCTGTGATAGATTGATTCAATATATACAATAAACTATAAACGTAATAAATTAGGCGCTTAAAAATAGCTAAAAAATGTATACATAGGTACACAATATACAGGTATTATAATGATATAATGTGTATCATATTAAATATAAATTATATTACCTATGTGTACTGTAAATTGTATTGAATATGTATCGTCCAATACATTGTAGGTATACATGATGTCAAAATATCAGTAAAGAGATCTCCAGGTATTGACAAATATTATAAATGTTATAATTTTAGAAAACATAATGACTGTTAATCGTTGTTTTAAATATGATTTTTATTAATGCTTGTTAAGTTGTTGAACAAAAATCAAAATAATACATCCATTATAAAGAGTCTATATTATAGACTGACGTATATAAAATACTACTGATAATGTATGTTAAAGTAAATGTGTAAATCAAATTATACTCATTATATTATTATTTTATTTTAATCATTTCATTCAAATTAAAAATTAAACACATCGTTATAGTACCAATTCAATTATGAGATACACTCGACACCTACTATATAGCAGAGTTACATTCCTAGTGTTTTATGATGTTATTTTGAACATTTATTTGCTTTTATTTATGCATTGCGCGGCAATTTGCGCCTATATATTTGTCTTTATTTCATAGTCTGGTATAGGTTTGTTTAAATTTTAAGTTACACTTTATTATTTTAACATAATGTATATGAAATATGATAATATATAAAGTTTATTAATTTAACATATAGATTTAAACTCATTTGACTTAGTGTTTAGTTATTATAATTACCATTATTATTATTCAATAAATTATTATATGTATTTTTAAACCATGTATTGTGGAAATATTGTATAAGATGAACATCACTGTTGTATAGAAATATATTAAATAGTAAATGTATATATTATTATGTGATCACATTTGAGAGTTAAGTATAGTGTAAAAAAATAAAAGGACAGTTTACATCAAGAAATATTATTTGATTTATGGTCAACTATTTGTTGAACACATTGTGCAATATACTTTATAGGAATATAGTACTATATACTGTACTTGAATTATGTTTTTATTTTTTCAAGACATTTTAATTGGATTATTTCCAAAACATATTTTTCTCTGTTAATCACATTAATGCAACAGGAAACACTTAATAATATTTAGTCATATTTTAACGTCTTTACTTTGCGATTACTGCCTGTACTGTTTTAGGATACCGTTTTTATTAAATTCATATAGGGTGTATATCTCGAATGAGTTAATTTATTTTTTACTATATAATAAGTAGCCTACCTACGTAACGGGAGTTCTATTTCGAAGGGCTGAATGTATAATAATAATAATATTAATGCTATTATATTAATCGTTATAAATAATGCAGATACCTCAGTAGTCATAGGAATACTATAGGTAACTCAGTAATCCTTATAGGTACCTAATTACGTGTTTTGTTGGGATCATCAAAGTGTGACGACAAAAATATTCATATACTTTACAAGTTTTATTATTTAATATATTTCAATATTATGTATTAATGTACATTGTACATATTGTATTTGAATTCAGATAACTGAAAAAAATGATACATATATTGATTCTAAACTGTATAGGTAAGCATAATATAGTGACT
Source organism: Diuraphis noxia (assembly GCF_037042655.1). Classification (NCBI taxonomy): domain Eukaryota; kingdom Metazoa; phylum Arthropoda; class Insecta; order Hemiptera; family Aphididae; genus Diuraphis; species Diuraphis noxia. The sequence goes on from NW_028301712.1 coordinate 55,639,079, forward strand.
TAAATGACTTATCTTGTTTCTGTGTCTAGATAAATATTAAAGCAAAGTATTTTTATCTTTATCTATAAATAGTAATTTAAATTTTAACCTCTTTAGTATATTATACAGATATGATGTGAACATTATGCACAAATATATTGAACTAGATTGAAAAATATAATATTTTTATTTTATATTAATTTTCAAAAGTAAAGCCCACGGTTTTTATTGAATCATGGAGACTATCTATTGTACATATTATATTGTGGTATGCACCAAATTTTCATCTACTTTAAGTTTTGAGTTTTTACTGTTAATTATCATCAACTAACCCTCGAGTATTAAGAAAATGTATAAACTAGAATTATTTGATATTCTATACTTAAAGTAGGTATATTGATTAAATTTAAACTATTATTTATAGAAATACGTTTGATAATTTTTAAGTTTTATGGTAAATGTCTTCAGGAGTTCTGGTTCTTAAAATGAAACCTACGAGGCTATGGAAAATCGAGTTTTTACTTTTTATCGTTAAACATTATCATTAGCATGAAACGCGCCGAGTTTAGTGCCTAAATACAGCTATTATATTATAGAAGTTCGCTAAATGCTTGAATTATCTAATGCTTTAATCTATAATAGCGCTGAGTAAAAACTAAAACGCATATGTGTGGCTTATTCAAAATAAATTCGTAATCGTTTAATGTATATTGTAATTTATTAAATAACACTGCTAATAAATGCAGTAGCTCAATACTATGATAAAACTTTATTATATTGTAGGGTGAAATTTTCCCTTAAAAATACATAAAAAATTTTGGAATGTAAATCCGCGTCAAGTTGTAAGATGTGTATAGTAATATAGCTACAAGGTAATGGAGTTAAAAATACATTTAAAAGTATTTAATCAATTTAAAATAATTCTAAATTTATGAAGTTAAAAAATTGTATTTAATATACAACCAAAAAACTAGAAAAAATCAATGATACAATTTTTATGACGTTGTTATTGTTTTCTTTGCAGTCTACATGAGCCTATAAATGAATCATAACTAAGAACCATCTGTTAAATAATTCTTTTATTATTTAGGTTGTGACAAATGTATTAAGTATATTTCTTGTATTTCTAGTTTGATTATAATAACTGTCTACAATTATAATTTAAAAATATAGCTTAATAATGTATCCAACACTCTGAGCCATCAGAGATGATACAATCTGTACTGACTACTAAATTTACCAGTAGATAGTTATTGCGTATATAGTAAATAATAATATTTTTTTTTTGTTATTTTTAATAAGTTGCAAAAAAAAAAAATAAGTAAGTACGCAAGTATAGGGCATATGATTAGACTAAAATAGCAGATAGAAAGAAAGTTATAGTGATGATTATTTTTTATTGATTTTCATAATAATAGGTAGTTAATTATAATAGTATAAGAATTAAAAAAAAATATTCTTAACTAAATATTTTACACCAACCCTAAACCTAATCTAACCCAGAACCCTACTAAATTTTGAGTGTCGGAAGAATACGATTGCAACACTGTATTGACGCAATGTATCGAGGAACACATCACACTATTTAGTATTATTATATTAGAACAATTTTCAGGCAATGAAAAAGTGTTTTGAAAAATTTCTTGAGTCCGCTTTAAAACCTCTCGTTTAGACAAAAATATTATATACCTAGAACACAACATGAATAAATATTATATATTCAATATTTAGACTTACTATATGATATAGGTTTTTTGATACGACAACAGAAAGTCTTAATCACATTCGTGAAGGTAGGTAACATTAATTATTATAATAAACGTGCGTGGACCATTGTGTATTACACTTAATAGTTATTACTTATTATGTTTGTTAACAGTTTAATTACAATTTACAGGTGTCTCCCGACAGCGCCAACAACGCCTATAGTGTAGACACCTTATGGTAATAATACTCAAGCGAATTACTATATAGTATTTTTTTTGTATAGGCCCTATGGCGGCCGTCACAAACGCGAAGCGGACGACCGCACAAGATGAGTGGTGTTGGTAACTACCTAAATACGTATTCGTCTATAATTATGAGGAATTAAATTAATTTGAAATTAAACTACATAAATGAATATATTCAATACAATTTGTTTGATCTAATCATGATCTACAGTAGATTTTTTTTAAATATTATTATTGGATACAATAAAGGCGAATTTTGTCATAAACCTACATCTTATTTTAACTTATCTGATTAAGGCTTATGATTACATTAAATTACATAATAACTGATCCCCGTGCACTTCGTCGTTGGTTAAAAATACTATCTCGATATGATTCAAAATGTGTGTTTAATTCGTCATTTAATACCCGGCTAGTCATGTTAAAAACTTCCCGTGGATGACCGAACTGATGATAGTTCGGGAATTTTAGGTATAACAAATTTTTCACCACTATAACATAGTCCATAAATTTCAGCTTTCCATTTCTTTGCTTGAAATTTATTTCATATCTTATCCATTCTACCAACATCAACATAATTTAGCACAGGTTACAGTCATAATCAGAGGTAGAATTTAAGAAATTATATAGCCTGCGAGTTGTATTCATTATTGATCATGTATTTTGTTGAGCTAATCGGTGGAAACGTTAAACGGTTGATTCCCTAGCTTGGTTCACTACGATTACTTGTTGAGTAGCCAATCTAAGCATATTTTCATCCGCTGTTTCATTTCCATACAAAAATCGCAGCCTCATTGCTGTAGCAGGATTAAAAAAGGATATTAAAAAAAATAAGTACTTTTTCTAGGCATAATGCAAACATTGAAAGAACCGGCAAAACAATACCCAATAGAAAATCATTACATAAATAATGTAGTGTTTAAATCAAATTGAGTATGGACAACAACTTAAATAAAAACAATAATACGAATACGTCGTATTAATATTATTTCATTGCTTAGTTATTTTAAAACTATCATGTTTTTACTCTTCTATTCTTAGTCAGGGCATTGTAAAAATATTTTATTTTTTTGAAAACAGTGCGCAAAAAGTTTAAACCATCGAAACTGGTTTGAACTCGAGACATTTCGTAATTAGTATTTACCTTAATCCTACTAAAGCGCCATTGCGCCAATGCGTCATAGAATTATTAATTATTTTTATAAAATAAATTATAAATTATTATACAATAAATTATATAATCAATAGAAATAATAGGTATTATACACGTTTGTATAATGAAATATTTAAAAATCGATCGGCGCAATTGGCATACACAAATTTATTACATTGAAGTATCGATCGGCGTAATTGATATATGCCCAAAAAATAGCTAATATAATTAAATATAATTTTAGATCTGAATATTTTGTCAAAACCACTCAAATTAAGGTTTGTAATATATTATTATATACATGTATGTATATATTAATATTATATTATATCTATTGGTTACATTTAATGGAGTTTAGGATAGAAAAAATCTACTGCTATTAATGAAATGAATGGCCTTTATGGCATTATCGACGGTTTTAAAAGATTTTCATAAAGTTTTCGTTGATATTATATATATTCTGCAAGATCCGTGTGTTGTCAGTTATTTTTTACTTTTCAACCCATAAATGTTGACTCGCATAAAACTACCTTTCTTTTCTTGATATGTTGTTTCCAATTTGCCATAGGTTACAGAAAATAAAATAGTTGTTATTTTCGGATATAATTTTAGATTTGTATTCCATAATTGGTCAAAACAACCCAAACTATGTTAAAAATGTGTGTTGAAAAAAGGGTAAAGTCATTGGCATTTAATTTTTATCGAGCAACGTCATGCAAGATGTTAGATTAGTATATTTATACATATATAATAAATATATAACACGATATTTTTATTTTATTACCTAGTCGCTTGAGAAATATTTGTTAAATATATATTTTATGTAAATGTTTAGTAAATAACTAAAAAGTATGCGCTTCATTCACTGTTTTGTGTAAGTACTTTGTACTTAACATCACAATATTTGTGACTAGACATTTGTGATACGTTAATTCACGGCAGCCGTGTTTTTCAATTTTTAGTCGGTAATTAAATACTTACCTATAGGAAAGTAGTTTAAAAAGAATTTACATGAAATATTGAACTTAATATTTCCATGATTAGCATAATAACTAGGGCTTTGAACTTCTATAAGTTTGCATATTCGTGACCAATTTTACCATACCTTAAGACTTCCAATGAATACTTATTACTTATAATATAGGTAAATAGCAAATGTTATAACTTATAACCGTATAAGTATTAGATAACTTAAATGTAGTACAGGGTATTTTTTATTGTATTCAAGGTTATTCAGCTGGTTGCATCCGCATTATGTTGGTTGATTGTCAACTTTTTAGAGAGTTTTGAAATGTATTTATTAATGTATAAGTGTAATAATTAAAATTAATAAATATAAATAAACATAATATTATAAGAATCTGTTAGCTCGTCAAACATTTGAATACTTAGAAGTAGTACACATTCTATAGTTTTTAATCCAGGCTCAATGTTGCTGCTTTCTTATAAACATTGTAAATAATCAACTAAATAAATTTGAAATGTATTTTTTTGTACATCTAATTTTATGTTTTTTTTTTTTTTTTAATAACAGCTATAGTTTGAAATTTAATAAAAATCTTATCTAGGTAATCTCAAATAAAATAGTTTATCATAATATTATATTCATATGTTATAATAATAATACAACTATGCTACAATGTTTATAAAATTATCATTTGTCAAAAGTTAAAATTAAATTTATCTAAAATATATCTCAACGAATTCAATTGACATCAAATCTATTAATATTGAATCAACGCATATATAGTTGTTAATTGTGTGAACAAAACGCATAATAGATCCTATGATATAGAAATGTAAGGTTTCACCAAATTGCCGTGAATTATAATATACTTGCATATTTTGTATTAAAATATATAAAGTTACGCACAAACAACGGCGATAATAATGCCACATTATTGTATTATTGTATCGTTATCCACGGGGTTACGACAATAAATAAGTAGGTACTCACTATACTCAAGTAAATTACGATGGCGCGTGTTCAAACTATTTTGAATATTTGTTTTGGCAATTTCATTATGCGTAGTAACCAAGGGTCAGATATTTCACGAAACTAAAAACAAAAATATAATCGTTGTGAAGGGTTGGGGAAATATGTTATATTGTGAACTACTTCATCCATAATCACTGTCAAGTTATTTTTGTGATGATTTTGGTAAAAAAAAAAAATATATATATATATATATATTATATAAAACTTAAAATCTATACATTTATAAACATTTAAATGTAAAATCTATTCATAATGTTGACAGATACAAAAAATGAATATGTAATTTATATTATGTATTTTAGTACTATTATACCTACTATTGTATTTTGTAAGTCGATGACTTCTGCACTAAATCATACTGATTATAAAGGCCTTGTACACTAATTCTCTCACGATTCCATCGACTCAATTGACTTATTTCGTATGTACAGTTAGTAAGTTTAATAAATAACTCAATTTTGAGTTATATTATATAAATTATAATATCAGTATTATAAATTCCATAGCCGCGTTAAACAACAAAAGTGATCTTACCTCCACTATTCAAGAAATTTCTGAGCCATAATCTGAGAAAAATTAAACATTTATCAGCATAAAAGTTAACTTTATAACAAAAATTGTTTTTAGAACTTGTATATTTTTGGCAGCCCTAGGTGGAAAATTCCTATGAATACGGTCCTGGCTGTATCGAAATAATTGCAGTGTTATAAAGATATTTTTCTTCAACCAGATGTGCCCTATGCAATGGCAGCCACACTGCCAACTACAAAGGTTGCCCTGGTTGTAAAAAACTTAAGCATGTTACTCCTCCAATTAGGCGAGATCCTCGTTCATTACCTGTCTTTTAAATATTAATTATCTTATACTCTGTACATTCATATCTTGCATGTTCAAACTATCAATTTATTGTATCTTACGCTATTTATTTATTTATCTTTGTTTTGTTTTCGGGTATAATTTTATTTTATTGTCGTTACATAATTGTTATTGTTATAATATAATTGTTGAGCTATAATAGTTATTCTAAAAGCTAGTAATAAAAAAAAAAAAACATAGATATTTTCTTACACGTGTACATTATCACTCATTTTGTGTGTGAAAATTGGATGGAACGATCCCGCTGTTAAACGGCCGTTATATGCAGTTTCTGCTGTAGTAGTGTGAACCGCGCTTTCGTGCATCCGTCGTCGTCGACGTCGAAACCGTAAGAAAATACTGCTCCGCGTCCTACTACACACGCACACCCGAGTCCGCCGGCACAGATCCCGTGCGACGACCGTTTGACGTTGATTGATCGATTGCCGCCTCTGCCGCCACCGCCGCCGCCGCCGCCTGCTCATCGCTACGATGCGGCACAGCCGGACGACCGTACGACGGTCCGCGCGTATACATTATCTACTCGACCATCGAACAATATTGAGCACGATTGTTAGTACGTTTTAGGTGAACAATTATTGCAAACGTTGCTGCTTCGTATCAATGAGCAGCTATGCCACAGCACATCAGGAAAAAACAATACATGTGTATAATATATTCAAATATTATACACGAGCATGCGCGGCCCTGTAGGATCTGGTCTGCCAGAGGGCCCAGGACCATGGACATCCGATATTTGATCGTGGGGCACCAAAAATGAAAAAAATTACATGCACACCAATATATACTAATCGTCTTCAAATATTTGAACCTTGCATCACGACATTTGAGCACCTGCTTACTTAAAGTAGTAACTAGTATGTGTATAATATGTATACATTTATAATTTAACCTAACCACTTTGATTTTAAAATTTAGTATTTACAATATAACAGTTATTACAATAATTGTGGTACAAAAATATTAGCATGCTTTAATAAATATAGGTAGTCTTTGTATAATGGATCAAATTATAACACTTACCGATTATGTTCGAAACTAATTACTATTATAGTATTATATCAAATTATAAAATATGTCTTTCACTAAAGTATCCCGTTTCAAGTTTTAGCTAAAGGAAAGTTTTGGCAACTTTGTTTGCCCAGAAACTGCATGTAATGACAAACATCGTGTTGTGTCTTCGACATAAATATCATATGACTTATATGAGTACTTTATATGCCATACTATTCATAATAACTATCATGATTACCTTAAGTATAGTTATTTCGTGACTAGGAGATCCGCCGGCCACCATGCATAGGTACGTTCATATTTTTAACAAACTTAATCTACACCATTTAAATATTTAATTAATAATAATTTTAATTTAATATTATACTTATAAGATGTGCGTTTTAAAATCGACCACAGTGTACGTATGATTTATTGATCTATCTAATATATGTATGGCTATTTATTATAATATTATTAGTGTACCTATTAGTCTTAAACTCAATGTTATTGCTATAAAATGTATACAAATACTATCTATTATATAAAATATGTATTTATAGCATACATCATATACTTTGGAAAATATACAATAAGGCAACTTGTGTGGTAAAACATATTGTATGTATTGACAAGCAAACGCCCAATCACGAAAATGCCATTTGTTATATTGATAAAACAGATTATAAGTATAATTTTCATGTCAGCTATAGCGTGAATACAATATATCCATAGTACCATACTCTGTTTCGTTTTTAATACAGTGAAAACTCTATATAACGAAAAAGTCTATATTACGTAAATAACATTAAGTTAACTTATAATGGTTGGTTTGATTTAAAACCTTTTAATTACTCTCTATTACGAAAACTCTCAATGACGAAAGAAATCACATGGCCCTTTCAGATTCGTTATAGAGAGTTTTCACTGTATTTATTATGTGAGATTTTAATTTTTAGACTATAAATATATGCAGGGTGATTCACCAGTTATCAACTTTTTCTTCTTCGATAATTCAACTATTCAAAATCTAATTTTTGGAAATTTTATCCATATTTCAATGTTTTGATTTACTAATCAATCACACTAATTGTGTGTTTTAGAGATATAAACTTCTGTTTTTCAAATGATAACCCATTTTTAAATTATTTGGCATATAATTTTATTTTTCTAAAGATATGAAAGCTATGATAATTTGAAAAAATTAGCAATTTATCAATCAATATTTAAGTATTATTTACAAAAACGGACTAAGTATTGTAATTATTATTATACAACATTTATTTTACGTCATTTTTACTAAACCATTTTTAATGACTATTATAGTATTATCCTTAGTATTCCAATAATTCTCGAGAAATTATTATGTCCTAGTTAAAATCTCATTAATATCAATAAAAAAATTCCTCAGACAAACATTTGAAGAACTGAAGTAACTACTGTTTATAATTTTGAATTAGGTAGGAACATTAACATTTTTTTAAATTTGTTCACTAGATAGTTTGCAGTAAAAGAGGTCCTCATTTTTTTTAAACAAAAGTTTGTCTTAAGAAAAAATGTCTTAAATCTTAAGATCTGAAAATATATGATGTTTATATATTATTTAAAAAATTAAAAAATCAAAATTTGAATAAATTTATAATTACCTAGATGAAAAATCGAAACTATCGTGTGGGTGGTGTGTTCGATACTTATATTCATTATATTACATTCATTACATATATCATTATCCCATTTAAACCACAAATATATAATTTCCAGTCACAACCAAAGTCCAAGATTAGTATACAAACTCTCACATTTGAATAATATGATTCAAACTGGCACAACTGATATATATTGGATATGAAATATTATAATATTAAAAACTATTTACACTATACACACGTAACAGTATAAGTAACACATTATAATAATATAGTGACTCTTCACGAGAGTTTATTTTATAATACTAAATCCCACTTGAACTGCGCGGCGGTGGTGGTGGTGGTGGCATTATGATTGACAACTTGTCAACCTCAAAATAAACGGAAAAGTTAAACGAATTTATTTTGTGTCGAAACCGATAAATATATCACGCTGTACCGCTGTAGGTATATTATCTGGCATATTATGCCTGCTGGCTGCTGGTTAGACACACCATTCGAACACACATGTGTACATATATATACAGGGCGATTTTTTTATCATGAACCACTCATTATTTCAAAAAGTATCAATGTTTTTGAAAATATTTTTTTACAAAGTTTCATGTTGTTAAAAAAACAACGTTTTTATAAAAAAATTATATTTTTTAATATTTTTTATCCTTATAATTTTTTAAGTTTTTTACTTTTTTGAATGGCAACCTAGAGTTTTAATTTCATATTCCAAAGCAGAATATTTTTCTAAGTATTTTGATACGTAAAAGTCGAATTTTGGACGAGTAGTTTATGAGTTATAAGTATTTAAAGTTTAGATTGGCGGAGTGGAGTGGTACGGGGTTACCCCGCAAAATGTTTGTCCACTACTCCGCTTGTCTAAACTTTAAATACTTATAACTCATGAACTACTCGTCCAAAATTCGATTTTTACGTATCAAAATACTTAGAAAAATATTCTGCTTTGGAATATGAAATTAAAACTGTAGGTTGCCATTCAAAAAAGTAAAAAACTTAAAAAATTATAAGGATAAAAAATATTAAAAAATATAATTTTTTCATAAAAACGTTGTTTTTTTAACAATATGAAACTTTGTAAAAAAATATTTTAAAAAACATTGATACTTTTTGAAATAATGAATGGTTCATGATAAAAAAATCACCCTGTACACTATATACCTACAGTACTTATAATAATATCGTATCTATACGCCATAGTATACCACGTCCAGTACATTACGTAGCGAAATTAGATTATTTTTTCGTATCATAGTTTCCTCTTCGGCGTAGTTACACACGTTTTTAATGGTACCTACATTGTATTTCGATATGGTTTCGTACAAATCCACTACGTTACAACTATTATAGGTAATAATAATAATAATAATTTTCATAAAAGCGCACACAAACATACACACACTTATTACATCACACGTATACAATAATATACAAAATATCAGGATGACAAGACTACAAAAGTCCATAATAGCAATATATTATTATATTATTACAATGAAATATTAAAAATCACCGTTGCCGCAGACTTCATTCATGTCGTTGTTATTTCCATTCAACAGAACGTCGACCGCGCCGCACACATTCTTTGATTTTTCTCATCACCATCGTACAATGTTGCTATCGCCTCTCCTTAATGCCACCGCCACAACAGTAGTCCTCCGAGTCCTTCTGCATGGCCGGCATAACTACGATGGCACGATTATAAACATAGTTTACTACATCGAGCCATGGGTGGTCAGATAGGGCGGATGAATGAATTGGAATACAATATACCTACTACCCTCTTGGACTTATTTTAAATTGATTAATGCCTTACATACGTTGGATGAATAATCTTTCTTACAAATTATTGGCGGAACACATAAACACATAAACATAATTATATAGATAAATGCAATTTTCCAAGGAATTCAAATGGTTTAAGGCTAAAATTAATTTCTTCCAATGCTTATTTTTCACTGCACATAATTATAAAAATTATATGATACAATAATATTATATCCTCGTAGAAAATTTAGGTGCTTTTGTCATCCACGTTTATGGATGAGCGAAATTATCCATATTGATTGTATTATATAGGTAACTCTTATTCACTTGTTATAATTAGTGTACTTAAGTGATGTCTAAATTGACTTACTTATATGATTTCATGATATATTTGAATTAACTATGTACGTAGTGTTGGACGCATACTCGTATGTCGTTGTCAAAGATCAATATATAAGTTGTAACTATATAATAATTTATTTTTCACAAGTCATATTCCTAGAATATTGAAATTTGACATTTAAAACGATTAATTCATATTTTTTTGTCTAATAACTTGATTTTTAAAATATATTTTATATTTATCTCTTAAATGTACAAATCGTACGAACTTCATACAGTATATCATTAATATTAAACCTAATTAATTATATGTTACGGTTTATTTATCCCTAAGTAGCCCTTTACTTGGTGAAAATCCTAGTAAGGCTTTTAAAGTTTCAAATTATTTGTGAAACTGGTGTGTACACTATTTTTTTGATTATATTTAAACTATATAACAGTGGAAAAGTCCATAACAATTGTTAATGAAAGAAATTTCATTTTGGGGGTTAATTAAGCATACCCTTATGATCTGATATATGAATTGTATTTATCTTATACTGGACATCACACTTGCACTAGCAAAAACAACATTCAAAATATTTATATCATATAGTGGCAGAAAAATGATTGAGTGGTCAATCATTATTATATTTTCTATAGAAAATTAGCAGACAATGTTAAAATCCTCTTCAAATTCGCTCGTTTGAAGGCCCGAATAATTTTATCTTAACAAAAACGAACATGTATGTAATGTGATATTGTTCTTAATATTTTAAATTTTTTACAGTAATAAAACATTATATAGTATTATTATTTTATTAGTTTGTAGTATCAGACCATAATCACAGTAGTATGACTATATTTATTTATTATTACTATTTAATTTCCATGTTTGGGTCTCGTATCTAATAACCTAAGAGGCATATCTATGAATCTATGATGATAAATAAACGTCTTGGCCTTTCCCTTACGACACGATTGTATTAATCTGATGTCCAAGTTTTAAGGTGTGTTCAATAAAATAATTCAATAATAATAACGTCAAAAAAAAAAAAATGTCTATCGCAAGTAGGTATATAAATATACCTAATACCTATATTATATGTATATCATTATATTATTATAAGCGCTGATGAGTTATTTCGTGATACGAGACGGTCGCGTTGTGTTCACTTGACCAGTTAATACTTTTGGGCGTTTTTTAAATAAATTTTTTTCGTTTCACACAAATCTCACACCTCAACGCGTCGGCGTCCGCTCCCGCGGCTCTTCGGCATCCATTAAAATCATTATCGTCGCGTCGTAGGCATTATTATTATACGCATGTATATCTATTATATAATATACGGGTTTCATCCGTGTAATCTTAAACATTTTCATATAAACGCGCGTCCTATAACCTATATGACCATCGCTTCGCGGGTATTTTCTTTTCCATCACGCCGCTCTGATGAATAATTGAGCAATACACGGCACAAATATTATATATACGCGTACTTATATACTGATGTAGCTGCGAGCTCCATGTACATGAAGTTCAGTGTAGGTGTACCCGTATTACATATATATATATATATATATATATATATATATATATATATATATAGATATGTGCGCCGACAAATTGAATTATTATTGACCCGCCAAGGTGCACTCTCCATATGTATCTATATGCGTGTGTGTGTGCGTATGTGAAACAATGAGCCCATTAGCAGTCCGTCGTACCTGTATGTATATGTATACATGTATACAATATTATATACCTACGTATATAATAACTTACATTATATAGGTATGTATCGTTATAATAATATATAAGTACCTAATATAGTGCGCGCGATGCTTTTCCATGCCCGTCGGTACCGCCACGCCGCCGACGACTTCACCCAGCGACGTGCCCGTCTGTATAATATTATTATTATGGTTATAACTTATAATATATTTTATAATATACCTTCTTTGCCGCGCTCTTTGAACCGGACCGCCTCGCGCGACCGTTCCCCGTATATTATTATTTATATTATTATATTTTCGTACACCTTTATACATAGATAGGTACCCAACATCCGTACGTATACGACTCGACGCGGTTCTCGTTGGTCGCTGTCGCTTTTTTTTTTTTTAGTAGCGGCTTGAGATCTCTGCAGGTTTTCTTCTCGTACATGTTTTATTATTAAGTACATATTACACAGGGTATCTGTGTAACATAGTACGCACCATGGCGTATATATACGTACCACTCTATACCGATGATATGATGCTCTTCCACTGCAGCCTTCGGTGCAATGGTTACTTACACAACATTATTATATTATGTCGTATAATATTATCATGTACCTCTATATTGTGTACGACGTAGTATTATATTACAGGTATACGCTACGTATATACATAATAATATACAGGGCGGAGCCCTGAAAAATTATAGCTCGTGTCCACGTCCCGTTTCACATGACGATAATAATAATTACGCACACGCACGCACCACAACTATAATACTTGCAATGGTGTGTGATGCATTTGTGTTTTCAGTCGTGCCAGCTACGTATATAGGTAGGTACCTCTATATATATCAGTGGCCGGGTCGTGTGACGCCATTTTAGATATCTCGTTTCCTCTTGGCCGCCCACACGTGCATACGCAACACACACATGCACATAATAATAATATATATATATAGGTATTATACTTAGGTGTACATGCGGTAATAGTATGTGACTACATCGTGCATGTGTGTATATATTATGTACAACGAGATGTCATGCTAATATTATGACATGTTTGCGTGATATACTGAATATTGTATATACATAATATATTATGTGTGCACGTAGCTACAACGTAACAGTATACACATATCATATTGCAGGTACAACCCAGTCAACGGTGAATTAATTGTAAAAAGAGTCGTTTGAATTCGGATACTTAACGCCCATAATATCATTCAATAATATTGGCCATAACACCTACTTATGTATATAGCCTACGCCTATATACGTAATATGTATGCGACTGTATACTCGTACTGTAGGACGACTTGACATTTTGAATACATGCAAGTGTATCTCAGGTGTATCCGGTGTTTGTCAATAATTGTGCCGATTTTTCTAGACAATATATACCTGAAATATATACATCTTTTGCGCCAGTAAATTGATCAAAAATTAATTAGGTATACATCGTTTGCACCAAGAAAATAGAAATATTTTTAAATATGTTATATTTCAATAAACTTTAATGAGACGTGTATACGTTAACATTATAATTCACTCTGAAAAACCGTAAGAATACTTATATCAAACATATAATAGAATAAAAAAGTAAAATATTAAAATACATATTATATAGAATAATTTATTTAACATTTAATCGTAATTTCAAAAATTGAAAAATATTGAAACACATATTACTATACAATAATTTGTTAAAAATTACAAAGTATCGATATCGATATCATAACGATTATTCGTACTCCAGCGCAATTAATATATTACCTTTTTAAATCCCAATTTTTTTTTTTTTTTTACCTGTGATTTCTGGCGCAATTTATATATACCCTGTGCATCATGGATCTGCATGCAGAGATTCTAAACTAACCAACAATAGCCTTATACCATGAGTAAACATTATATCTCATAAAAAATATAAAGGTTAATTCCATAGTAAAATTGAGTGTAATTGTATTTCCTACCTACGCATTTTAATTTTTTTTTTTTAAAGGAAACGCTCGCGTGTTTCTATTCGAATTTCATAACGAACACGGATATTTTGTATATATTTTTTTGTCATTGAAAATCCAACTATTGTGTGCATATATTTTGGTATTATATTATTTATACATTTGACACTGACGATGCATGAATAAACCAATAAGACCGAGAATAAATATGACAGTTGTTATTATCCTAAAAACGTGAAAGTTTTCGACTATAAATGCAACTTTGACGGTTTGTTTGAAAAGTTTTGTGAGAGTTTACATAACGTCCCAGCGCGCCGTGCAGAATGAATATACCCCCATAATACGTATAATATAAGTATATTATATAAGCACGCGTGGTCAATATATTATTCTCTGTATATACCCAGGATGATTTTATTGAAAACATATAAATAATAATAATAATATATAAAACATACGCGTTTTTCTCACATACACTTGCACATTTATAATAATGATAGTATATTCTATCAAATATTTCGATAATAGTACGTATAATAGTCGTGGCACAAACTAAAAACAGATACAAGTATATACGTATATTATGCATATTTATATAATAATATTATGGTTAAAGTCTAATGTGATTGGTACTTCATACTTAAAAATCATAAATCGTTTAAATAAACAATTTGACAATGAGTTAAAATCCTTTTTATTTATTTTTTGTGTGTGTAACTGAATAATATTGTTTTACTCATTTTACTATTTTTGTTTTTTGCAATTAGTACACTTACCACACTTTGATTTTTCTTTCTATTAATTATTATGTAGGTATAAGTATAGTATGTGGGTAACGCATTAGAGTTTATACAATAAATCTGCAGTGCCACATGTTTTCATAAAGTTATTTTATTAGATACCTAACTATATGAACATAAAAATACGTCGAGAACATTTATTAATTATATTACAAAATATATTTTCGTCTATAATATTGTAAGAGTTATGTTTATAAATTACAGTCAGTGCGTAACGTTCTTTGCGCTCCCAAGGCCTTCTTGACCACGTTTCACTTCGATGTATAGCCCAAAAACTGAAAAAATAAAATTACACAACACTGCAAAGTATTGATAGGTACATATATAGAGTTTTGTACGCACATGTACACACTTTATATAAGTATACAATATATGGGTCACAACTTTGGTGTACGTTGAAAATATCACACATGGCTTTTAAAAGTATCATAACTGCAACCCTGACATATTTATGTTATATACACACGGGAAAAAAGTTTTTTATCCAATATTTATTAGAAATAATTATTTTTCTAATTCGAATATAATGTGTGTTATACAATAGGTTATCTCTTATTATTATTATTATTATTATTTGAAAATTTGATATACCATATACACGTATGCAGTTAATAAATACATCTCGAAATCTCTGAATTTAAAGTTTAGTAAAATCTAATAATTTTTTAATGTAAGAACCTATAGTACCTATAGTACCTACAGTGTATTTTAATATATTAACAAGGTCATTATTAAAATCAATCTATCGGAATCGTTCACTTATTGCACCTTTAAAAAACAAAATTTTCCAAGAAAAGTCATATAAAAAAAATAATAATTACACAACGTGCATTTATTGACGCTCATATTAATGTCGAAATATGTAAAAAGTAATATTATCATACCACACTAAACGTTTTATCGTCAAATACCGATGGTGCATTGGACATAGTAAATTAATAATAATAATTTTAATAATATTAGACGAGTATTTTAGTGTGTATATTTAACTAGACAAAACACATACACACGTATAACACATATATGATGTCGTAGGGCCGTGAGTAGAAGGCATTCGATACGATAACTTACTGTATGGGTATACACATATGCACGAAAAGAACGTGCACGTAAAATGACGTAGCATTTTAGGAAAAACGTGTGACGAAAACAGTTGTCTGTCGACGTGAGGCAACGGTGACGTATATTATATAATATATTTTATGGTCCCACGCATAATATAATGGAAGAATAAGACGTGAAAAGTGTGTTTTAATGCTTTTATCGCGCGCGCGATCCGTGCGACCTTTTAACGTGCGCTTTACGCATGTATCAATGTATATGTTTGTGCCTACGTACGATAAAAACGAAAGATAGTGTGAAAATATAAAATAAATGCATCCGTGTTCCAATCCTGTGTCATATCGAAGTAGGCACACGCGTATCATTGGTGAAAGGGGGTTGACAGAGCCACGGGGGTTACTGCATTTAGATATAGAATATTCACGGCTGTCCATGACACTGCAGTAAACTGTAAGATATTTTATTAATCATAGATATTCATCCATTTGTCTTTGCCTCTTTTGATCGAAATTTTCATTTATTTATCAGCAACTTATAATATAGTAGGTACTTCAATTCCGGGGTAAAGTAAACATAACTTTACTGCAACATATAACTAAACAATGTTTTATATTTTCAACAGATACATTAAATCCCCGGGGTCTTTGTGTTTGAATATTAACATTGAATTAATATTAAACACATCGATTAAATTATTGATATATTTAATTTTGACAATATTATTTTGTAAATGGTATATCTCGATGTGATGCATTCTATTAAAATCTTAGTTTATGTCTACAAGTTTTAATTAAATATATTAAGTCGTTATATAATTAGGGCGTCCGAGTACAAGAACGATTCTAAGATAGCAATAAAGAAGACTACGTATTTTTTTGCACTATTTTCCATTATATTTTAACATTCAACTTTCATAAAAATATGAAATAACCCTGTAAAATTGAGCTGAACTTAAAACGTTGACAACTTGTTTAAATTAAATAAATAACGAACTTATATAGTAGTTGATAAAAAATTAATTGACCTATAGATTTTATGGTTAGTATAATAATCACGCATTATGGTCACATATTTTATTTGTTACAACCGAAAATTGTTATCTTAAATTTTATTTGATAGCCAATAAGACATTGATGGTTATCGTTCTTCTGCAGAGGTATGGCATTTAATATTTGTTGTTGAAACAATAATTATTAAGAAATATATAAGAAATAATAATTTTCTATGCACATAAACAGTTTAATATGTACCTAAATTAGTTTATGATATGAACACATCGTTATGGATTGCCCCACATTTTCAACCGCACGTTTTATTCTCAACAATCCAAGGTCAATCGAAGAAGCTCTCAATCAACATAACTCCGACAACATTCTTAAATTTTTCAAACAAATAGATATAGACAAAAAACTGTAAATATTAGAATATTTCACATTGTATAATAATAATAATAAGATAATCTATAAAGACAATGTCAACTTTTATATTGTATAACTATCATTTTGTAATTATAGGCTAATAATCCTAGTAATTGAAGCCTTTATGTTAATAAAAAAAAAAAATAATAATAATATCAGTTAAGGTTCTAAACACACGGCTATAAAAATCAGCCACCATCGCTCACTTATTCATATTATCTTTAACACATTAATACCGCATTACCCTTATATCCGATGCTTAAAGATAAACTTACTTATATTTACGTGTTTAGACTACAACTTGGAGGTTCGGTCTTTTCCATTAGGTATCCATGCGTAACTCTCGTGTGGCCAATTCTAACTCATCGGTTCATGATTACTTCTTCTTTTCCATTTGAATAGTTGAGTTTTAGCCAAGGCACAACTGTGTGTTTGATTTACCTTAGTTTGTTTTCCATAATTTTTCACCAATCTGTGTCCTATAATTGTATACAAATGTTCCTGATTATATCAATTGGAGACATAAGTGAAAGAGTTAAATAGTTGGCGTTACTTAAAGCATTTCGGGCTGCTTTGTCTGCTTCTTCGTTTACTCTGATATATGGCAGTGTCCCGGAGTCCATATGAAACATATGTATTTATTGGGTAAATGTATTCTTTTGCACTTATTATTATTATTATTATTATTTGCATTTGTATTTAGTTAAAACCAAATTTCTGATAAGTACTAAATACCTAAAATATATAACTACTATATCTATTGTCATATATATTATTATAAATAAGCATTATTTTTTATACGCGTTGTCTTGAGAATGAAGAAATGTACATAGATATGGCATTTCTACTAAATGTATATACTTATTACATATACATTTATACATATAATATAATATATTATAAACATCATTTGTATAATATATAATATATACGGTAAATATACACTTTCGGGTATTTTACGCCGGTTGTTTCTGTAAAATGATTCACCGTACTGCCGAAAACATCGTCTTGACAAGAGAAAGGAGCGAGGGAGGGATAGAATGGTGATGGGCAGTGAGCTACCACGAGTGTGTATACGTGGGTAAGACTTGACGTGCACTATAGCGGAGTGAGAAAGGAGTTGTGTCTCGGTATCAGGATGTGCAAAATGGAGTGGCGATGGCGATGTGTCGATGACTGAGGGGAAGGGTTGATGGGAGAAGAATAAAAAAAAACGTACACTGTGACTGAAGATATATATATAAGCACAGATAGTACACTCCTCTCCATGCGCGTGGCGATTATATAAAGCGAGGGAAACGGAAAAAGAAATTAGAACTGTAATCCTGTTGACTATATATATAGTATATACATTGCAGCGGATATAGTGGCAGCGTAAGGTATATGATATATATCCGTAAGTATATATAGCATTGCGTTTCTAAAAGTCTCCCGTTTGGAAAGACCCGTCGATCGAATACTAGTATATATATATATATATATATGGGACGAAAACGTTGACTACTGCGATGCACGCGGGTGACTGTTTTTTCTTTTCTTTTTCCTTGATTTCAACCCCCATCTCACCATGTCCCCAACACCACTTCCAATCTACTCGACGACGCATCCACTTTGTTCTCCTGTTTGCATCGTCCATCTCGACAGAGTAGAACGTTATGGTGACGAGGAAGGGAAGAAGAGAACTGGAAGACATTGTTTTCCACTCTTACAGATTTCCCCTCAGACTTGATTGACAACCCAGATACCGTTTACATATTATAACGTGCGCCTATATAGTAAATTGTGTATATATATTATTTATACGTTCTGTATAATCACTGTAATATGTTTATATATGTATAATGTACGCGTGTGTGTCGTACATGTGTTACTCGTATATCTAGTATACCACGTTTACCGAGTTATCCACAGTAATACAGTACCAATGTTATAATACTGTATGAATGTATGAAATGTAGCCTGTACATCTATAACGTATATAATGTAATGAACGGTTTGTGCTTGGTACCCAAAATCATTTTTATCACTGATTCTATGAAGCGTATAATAATATGTTGTATATCATTTAAAATTTTTAAGTATGATTTCCATGTTTTATAAATTTATAATATTATTAGTTTTGGATCACTATTTATAGATTATTGATACCCAGAAGCTGTTAAAAAATAGTATTATAGTACTATGGTATGCGTAGGAAAAAAGTTCTAAAAATAAAACATTTATTTTATCGTATACACGTGTCCATCAATCCCCAACGCCTTCACGAAAATAATTTTAAAAAAAAATGCATAATTATTATGCGTAGGTATCTGTTTCATATAGTTATATTTTTATGCGTGATTTTGGATACTCTAACACCTTAGACCTTATATACAACCAATAATTTGAATTTTTGTGAATATAATATATAATAGATATAGTAGGTATAATAATATATTTAATATTATTATATTTATATTAATGTACAGTGAATAATGCAAATATTTATACGTCGATATATACCTATATACGTGAAGAACGAGGGATTGAAAAAAAAAACGAAATAAACATCGTTTAAAAAAACCCTTAAAAGTTATATATAAGTATAAGTGGCAGAAGTAATGCGCGCCGGTGGAATGACGACGAAGAAGCTACGCTGTGAAATGGGATAATATTACTTTTTTGTCCGTTTTGAACGGACGCCAAGAGAGTCAGAAACTTTTCTTTTTTTTATACTTCAACGATTTGCAGTTTATTCGTTTTTAACTGATCCGTATTGTACACGTTATTATTGGCGTGGTTCAAGATTACATGATATATATATTAGATTGAGATAACATAAATAATTTATGATATTATAACACTTGTAACTATAATTTACAGTAAAATCCAAAGATTATAAAAAAATACAATACATGCAGTTATTAAATACTTCTATAGAATAATAAATTGATAACATTTAACACTTCTTATTTCGAAAATTATGGATGTTGTTTTGTATAACTTAAAGTCATAACAAAACAATGTTTTTGAAAAACTATATTTTATCGTAAATGTTATTTTTTTTTTAAATATAATCAGTATGCAATTTAAAATATCTGGTTCCAACAAAACATAGTAAAAATTATTACCTTTCAAACAGTGTATTACCCGTAGTTAAAGGTCTACGAT
Organism: Diuraphis noxia; assembly: GCF_037042655.1. NCBI lineage: Eukaryota > Metazoa > Arthropoda > Insecta > Hemiptera > Aphididae > Diuraphis > Diuraphis noxia. Next base: position 55,659,889 of record NW_028301712.1, read on the forward strand.
TATTAATGACTTCGTAGCACTTGGAATACAAACGCAATGTTTTTAATACAAATATACGGATATTTTGCATCCCCTAATAAGTATTTTAAATTTAGGTGGGCGAAGACGCGTTTATAGTCTTGAATAGTTGAATCAACGCGCTACTCTATTATTGAAATTGGATTATTGTACATTGAAATTCTCAGTAATCACTCGCTTCGGAAAACGGAATCAAAAATGTATGTTGTTATTAAAAAAAAAGAAAATATATTTAAAAATCCATAAGAACCTCTATAATAAATTCTAATACAAATTATAGTAAGCTAAAATATTTTGAATACATACAAGTGTATGTATAATATATTATAAATTGCGTAACAAACATAAAACTGGTAATATATTATACCTAGATATTGTCGTTATGTATTCACTATTCAGATCTTTAATGGTCACATTTTACGTATATATTATTTTAATATCTTCTTTTATCAAAGACTTAAAGTAGTTAAAACTGAACACTGTGGATCAATACGCCTTATTAAATAATTTGGAATGTTCAGGCACAATTAAAATAAGTACCAAATCTATTTATTGATTTTAATGATATATTGAATAAAAAACCAATAGTGTAATAGTTTAAGCCATTGCTTTATAGTATTATTTATTATAAGAAAATATAAATTAAATATAAAAGACGATACAAAAAGTATCGAACATAATAGAAAATTGTATTATTTCCTAATTTCCTATACGGATGTGTAGAATTGCTGATTACACCGATTATTTATGTCTAATGTGTAAACAATACAAGAATCGCTTAGTCATAGCCTAGTATGTACATAGTATAATATAATAGGTATACATACTATATTTTATACAGTATAATGTTATTACTGTGAATTGCTTTTTTTCAGCGTTAAATGTTAATAGTTTCCGAAAAACTGGTAGAGAATTAAATTTTATAATTTATTGAAAGTCGTTCATATTATTACTGTGCAAAATATCACTGACGAATAGAACTATAATAAAAATAGACAGTTGTTAGTAAGTTTATTGTTCTAATTACATATATGTTTAATGAATGTTACTGTGCGTCTGTTAAGCATGATCGGAATACGAAGTAAATGTTTTTGAATAGGTACCTACAGGCTACAACAATATGATATTTTCACAATGTGCAGCAAAACCCGTTGAGAGAATAAGAAACAGAAATAGTGAATTCTAAAAATTTTTAATTCAAATGCTCTTGAAGTAAACCATATCTGATAATAACCACTTGTTTCTATATATTATTATAAGGTTCTAACGAGCCAACGAGGGATAAAATGACTAAAACAGAGTTCAATAACAAAAATCCGGTAAAACACGATTGCGTACGGTATTTATCGACACACGCAATCGTGAACATTTAATGTTCACGATTGCGTACGATTTTTAACTGCAGCTTTGAAGCACTGTTGCCATTTGCTTTGAACTTATAGAACAGGGGTTACTTCCATAATTTTTTTTTTTATTATTATTGAATAACTAATTATTAAGAAACATATAGAGCGCGTGGCCCTAAAAATAAATTCTAATATGATCGACTGTTTAGCCATCCAATTATTCTATAATAAAGAACATAAAATTTAAAATTAATTGATATTTGATAGGCGATAACGAAATCGGTTATTTTACTAGGATATTTTAGGATGCTCGCACTCAATAAAATATTATGTATACTGCAGTATACCTATCATCATTTAATAACTCAGTGAATAACCGTCGTTGGATTATCAATCTCCTAGCGTGTTTCGTGTTTTTCGAGTGAAATATGGAAAATAAAGTTAATTTTATAACTTCTGAAAAGGGTAAACCACTAGTTTTACTAAATCTGCATAAATATCGGTTTATTAGAGAAAGAAAATACGGAATGAAAAAATGGTTGTGTACAAAAAAAGCATGTTATGCGAGTATTTTGACAAATGGAGAGTATGTCCATGAAACAATTAATGAACACAACCACACTGAAAATTCACAGCAGAGCATTGAACGACAAGTGTTACGGGAAGCTTGCAGTAAAAGAAAATCAAATGATACTATTTGTGTAGGACCCATAAAAATAATTAGAACCGAACTTATGGGGAACGATCACTTTACGACATATTTGTCGAAAATTGAAAATTTTAAGTGGTACCATAACTTAAGTCATTTTTCCAAAATTTAAATTTTACTGATCAAAAATAAAAACATAAATTAGGCAACGTTGCACAGTGAATCGTACGCAATCGTGTTCTCAAAAAGAAACATCGTACGCAATCGTGTGGTACCCAAATCCTAGCACCTATTATATAGCGTCCTACATGCAGTCCTATAGCATCGTTTTCAGGAAATACTGATTTCTATTTTGATTATACTCTACGCTGTTCATACACCAGCTATTTATAAACATATTTTAATATTTATTTATCTTCTGTTTTTTAGATAGTGCATTATTATATACACCCAGCACTAGCAATGACACCGGAACAAAAAATGTGGGTCGTATTAAGGTATAAAAAACAACTGATTTTACCAAAAAAATAAACAATATTACATTAATCTTATTATTATACCCCATATATAGGTATACTATACTATAACTATAATATGCATAATACACATTTTTTTTCATACACGCGGCTACTCCATTTGTCAGCAATAATTGGATCAACGCCAGTCAGCAGATGTGAGACTATAAATTTATTCTATTTAATTTACATATAGGTATTCGTTTTCTGTGGTGTGAGTGAATGAATACACCTATTGATCTAACGGTAATGTGTATTATGATCTGTATTTTATGCGGTTAAATCCTATAGACTTTCACTTGCCGTATCCTACACGTATAACCGTATCTGGAGTAACTGCAGTCGATGCCGTTTTACGTGAAACGTGATATTTTATTATATTATATTTTATTATATTGTATTGTAATTATTAACTATAAATATCGCGTAAAATAATACGCACAAACACTCACTATAGCGCTGGTTGTCGTTTGCGCATCACTATATTGTTAATTTTGAAATTTTTTTGTAAGACAATATCGCGCATCGCTCGATTTTCGAGTTATACATCGTTTGCGCATTGACCGTTTGAAAGGCGGTACGTCAAACGCGCATCAATATTGTTATACAATAGAATTGAAAAAAGGTGTGCATCCAAAGCGCAAGTTGCGCTCTAATCTTGGTTTTCAAATCTTTAAATAATATCAAATTTTTCAAATATTGTATAGGTTTAACGTCGTGAAGGTACCTGTAAAGGCAAGTACATATATACATTTAAAACAGGAAGTGAGTGTTTTGTTTTTGTTGTCCGCCTCGCATGTAGGTACGTGCCGAACGTGAAAAACGGCTGAGGAGCCACAGCTATATCATTGGACGCTCCTCTGCACGACAAAAGTGCGCGTCCGCACGCACTCGCGCCGAAGTGTCGGGCCGAAATTGACGGCGGAACGATGCGGCGCTCGGAGTGATCCGGAAAAAAAAAAGACCCTCCGGCCGGCGGCGCGGTGTTGTGCACAGACTGCAGAGGGGTTGGAATAGAAAGAGTGAATGAGAGAAAGAGAGCGGAAGAGAAAAAAGAGCGAGAGGGAAAAAAGTCAAGGGTGAAACGGGGCCGGCCGACGGCCATTAATCAAAATCCCGTGACATATTGCTGTGTGTTACACCACTATACTATATATACGCGTGCAGTATATACTATTTGCGCATACACACACACACACACACACACACACACAGCCTCCAACTACGTCTGTGTATGTCTACAACACACTGACGCACTCGTGTGTGTGTGTGTGTACGTGTGCCAAAACCCATTGACCTAATCTCCGAGATGTCTCTGTCAATCGATATACAGGCATAACAATATTATATTATTGTAATATATTTTTATATTCGAACGATTTGTCGAAGACATGTCGTCGCAACGCCACGCGGCGGAAAATTACAATAATTGTATTATGATATTATTGTAATGTAGAGATACTTATTACCTGGGTCGGTAAAATGCGCGCATGCGCCGTTTCTGCAGCGTTTTACAATGTACACGGCAAATAGGTAATATATTATCGTCATTACTGCGCACACGCGATTACTCCGTATCCTCGCATTCGTATCATTTCTATAATATCATACTAAACGGTTTATATCACGCGAAATAAGATTATCTTATTATTATTATTATTATCATAATGTATTATCATTTTTTTTTTATTAAACTAAGTCCGCGACAGCTATGACCATATGATATGCTATTGAAAGATATATCATAAATATAGATAGATATTTAGATTTAACTTATTAGTCTTAAATTATGATTATTATTATTACCTATTATATGCAAAAATATTATGACTGTATGTGGTTGCCGTCACATTTTAACGATTTATATATTATAATATATTTTTTATCTTTATCCGGCGCTATTATACAGACACGTGATGACGAATAGTTGACAAATCTTACTCTATTACTATGCCTATATGAGCATTATTATAAACCACGGCGTCGTGCTGATACCAAGTGGACATATAACGACTCTAGTTGTTTCCGCGCCGAGTTGTGAGAAAAATGATGCGATTCACCTGGTAAATTGATAAAAAAAAAAACGATTTTAATATTATATTAATGTACAACGAGCTAGTATAATGACGAATTATACGATACAATTATTAGACTTGTCAGATATTCATTATTATTATTTTTATTTTTTTGTATAATTTAATATAAGTTTTAACTACAATTTATTACAATCGTTAGGTAGTAATAATAATAGCAGCAATATATTTAAATACATAATAAATAAAAAAAAAAAAATGAAAAATGTATTGCAATCGTGTCCGTTATTTTTGAACCCTTTATACAACTTTTCGTTTTTTGTCCCACACGGCGTTACAATAAGACAAGTGTTTTCTACTATATAATATAAACATTAAACATTAGGCATTAATTTATTCCCCTTCTCAACATATTTCTTAGCGATTCAATTGAAACTAAATAATAATAATAATAATAATAATAATAATAATAGTAATAATATCATAAAATAAAACGCGACAATAATAATAATTTTATATAAGACAACAATTTCTAATAATGTATAATAATAATATAATTTAGTAATAATTATTTATGTACAAGAAATATTTAACACGACCAAAAAGAAACATTTATTAGGTATATTATTTAGTTACAATAATATTTCATCTATAATGTGTATGTAATGTACAAAATTGCAATGCAATGCGACACACGGTTTCAAGTGCAACATCTACATCGCTGTTATTTTACAACGAACTTTTTCTAATCTAGAAAATTAACGGCAAAAATAATAATAGTATACAAAACAACAGAAATAATTAATAAATCTTCTAAGACAATATTATTTGTTTTTCGTCTAAAATAATATGGTATACAAATGAAACGTAACGGTTGAATAAAAAAGTATACTTAACATAAAAACAATAATATTTTAATGAGCTTGGACATGATCGAACTTTGTACAGAAACGAAAATAAATACGCGGCGGACATCTATTGAATTCGAAAACCGCCAAACATTGATGGAAGATATTGAACTTTGGTTTAAAAACAAACAATAAATTTAATCATTTTAAAAAGTTGATTTATAGATTTTAAACGCCATTTATGCCAGATGTGAGATGCGAGTTACGGGTAGAAAATTGTACGACGGATACATTATCATACGTGATGATTTCAAGCGATTCCTGTGATGATTATGATTATTTTGATCGGACGCTAAATTTAAAAAAAAAAAAAAAGATGGAAATCATTCGACTGTCGATGAAAGGCCAAATAGCCACAATCGGGATAAAAAAACAAAAAACAAATCAACATTTGATGTACACCAAACAAAGTATAAACGTGCATGCAGTGTAAAATATCGATCAATATTCGATAACGAATCGGAGAAATCCGTATCGGCCGTATAAACTATCCCGAAGATTATAATTTATACGAAAACCGAAGCCGATGATGAGTAGGCAGGCATACTATAAACGCGTAGGTCATTACAACAGCGACGAGTGGTTAAAAGTAAAGCGAATCTCAGCTGAGCTGATAGTATTCGGGTACGAATTCGTTGGCCAAGTTACTGAGAAAGTTGAAATCGGACGAACTGTTGCTGTTGTCGTGCACGCCGCCGCCGTGGTGATGATGGTGGTGTGGCGGCGGTTGCGGGTGATGCGCCATTGCGGCGGCGGTGGCTGCCGCTGCAGCCGCGGCTGCAGAGCTGCCGGTGACGGGAGCGACGACGGCCGCGGTGACTGCGTTCGGCTGGTGATGGTGCTGCTGGTGCAGCGACGGTTGCTGATGCTGACAGTGCGGTTCGCCGACCACCGGGCCGGCCGACGTGACTGCTCCTGTGCCGTTGTAGAAGTGATGAAAACTGTTGAAGTGATCGCCGGACGAATCGGCTGCTGCCGCCGCCCGGACGCTGTTCGGTGGTGTCATGGCCACAGACGAGCCGTGCGCGTGGAACTGGTCAGCGAACGCGGCCTCCAGTTCCGGTACTGCAGCTACGGCTGTACCGGTGCCACCACCACCACCTGCCACAGGGTCCACGTAATACTGACCAGCTGACACCTGCACGGCAGCCGCCGCGGCTGATTTGTTGTACCTGAGTTGCTGTTGCTGTTGCTGCTGATGATGTTGCGATTGGTGGTGTTGCTGTTGTTGGAGTTGCTGCTGCTGCTGTTGATGGTGTGGTTGGTGGTGGTAGTCCATGTTGTACAGCTGCGAACCTGAGTGGTTGTCTTGTTGCTGTTGGTGATGTTGTTGCTGATGATGAACTCCGCCGCCACCCATATGATGGCCGTTGGTCGCGTATCCTTGGCTGGTAGCTTGGTACGTTCCGGCGTAACTCAAATGGTGATGATGGTAATCGTCACCGCCACTACCTCCACCACCACTACCAGTGGTGCTGCCGCCGTAACCACTGACGCCAGTCTGTTGCTGTTGGTATGCCTGACGGTGGTGGTAACCGACAGCCGAGGGAACGGTTGCAGCCTGCTGGTACGAGTCACTTCCGCCGCCCGTCTGATAACCGTTGTTATTGTAACCGTTACAGTATTGTTGTTGTGGACCGTAACCCGCACCTTGCAAGTACTGTTGACGACAGTGACCCAGACCGGTCTGTTGCTGCACCCTGCCGGGGCTCTGGACGGCCACAGTCGCTCCGGACTTGGACTTGTAAGACGAAGACGAAGACGGGGGTGAAGATGTTTCCGGTGACATGTACCAGCGGCTTTGAGTAGTCGGCGGATATTGTGACAGATAGCAGTCCTTGCCGGTACCGCCGAAATTGTTTTGCTTGTTGTATTGCTGTTGCTGCTGCTGTTGTCTATAAGCATCAGCGACCCTCGAGTACGGCGACTTGGCCACCGGTCCCCCATTCGACGGGGTTGGTGGTGTAGAAACTGAGTGATCTAATTGTTGTTGTTGTTGTTGTTGTTGCTGCTGCTGCTGTTGATACATGGCGGTCGCGGTTCCCAAAGGACTGGACAGAGCGGTAGACGGCGTGTCTGGCGTGGATGGCGTCAAACTTCCTACGGACGTGCCGCCTCCCTTCAATGACTTACCGACTTCTGGAGATATATCCGGCATTAGCCTCATCGCGTCTTTCGGGCACATCGCAGCCACCGATTTTTTATTTGTCTGCGGCGGTTCCGGTTTGCTCGACGGCTCTCTCTTGACAGCCATGTGCATTATGCCCTCGTTGGACCGCGAGTCGTCCTCCATTTTCGTATCGAACGAGCTGACGCTGCCAGCACTACTTCCGGCCCCGCTGCTGTTCCGGGTTACGTGCTCCATCATTATTCCGGGTGGCAAGTCACAGTTCTGACAACTCTTCTTATCGTCCATCTGTTTGTCGCCACCGCCACCTGACGACTTGCCGTGTTTGCCGGTGGTCGTGCCCGAACTCTGCGAGTCTTTGTCGTCACCGTCCTCGCCCTGTTTGTTGATGGTCTGCCGCTTGTGCTTCATCCGTCTGTTTTGAAACCATACTTTGACCTGAAACACGTATATTTTACCAAATACAATCTCACGTTTTCATTTTTTCCCCTCCAAGCTATAATATTATAATATATTATGATAATCGGAATAGAAAAGACACACATTCATATTATATTATTGTCATCATATTATTATTATATTGTTCCTATTGTTGTTATCAACGTGCGCGGCACTATATAATACGCATAGGTATAATATACATACAATAAACACACGTACGATATCTACTCACCGTGCAGCCCATGGGAGCATGACACGTTTTATTTTTTGTCCGTTTCGTGTCTGTCCAAATTACAATTTAATAGGACCACAAATCGCATATATATATATATATATAATATATATTTACACAGACAGGTACACAGTGTATAAAGTATAATATTATACGCCTGCTATAGTGCTATGAGGCCGCAGCGTTTCACCCGAACACTATATGGCCATTTCCGTTGCGTTTGCACGACATACACGAGCCGTTTACAACAGCGTGTTTCGTTGACGTTCATGCGACACGGTCGGATAACTCAAAACGTGAAATGTTTCTAGTTTTCAAATCCACGTCAAAAGTCCGACAACAATCAGGTACAATCTCTCTCTTCCCCACCCACGTTGTCTACCCAATTTAAACGGTACCTTTATGGCTATATAATATGCGTCCATAACTGTATACAGCTCCAGTTAAATAAGAGAAACACGACTGTGTTCTTCGATGTTGGACAGACCGCATCGACCGCGAGTTGAATGAGTAAACAGCCGTTCAAGTCACTACCTAACACGCGCGTGCAATTATTATTGTGCACTTTAATCGATTAGTATAATATCTCTGACTCTTCCAATATTGAAATATGATATAATGCGATTATTCGGTACCTTCAGTGTACTACACATATAATATATTACCTATACTCTATAGGAACTACGGTGTTTCGATTGGCGAGCCACTCGTAACACAAATTATAAAATGTTTTCGAAACATTCGGAAAGTAAATTATATTTGATTTTTGTGTAATGTTTTAATAACGCTGACAATGAACGTAATATTGTATCTTAATGGCGTAAATATTTCAAAACTGCCTGAAGTCATACCAGAATTGTTTTCCCTTGAGAACTGCCTTCTTATAATGTACTGCTGTACGAAACCATGTCATTTTTTTTTTTTTTTTTGGAAAATATTATTATCATCTTGTTCAAGGTCCGAGTTCATTGAAATACAACTGCATTATACATTAAACGCAGTAATCGCTGGGAAACCGATTTTTATAACTCTGAAGAGCAGAACATAATAACAACAGTAGTTATATATGTTCCGGTACGATTTTACAATACGAACACACTACACTGGCCAAGACCTGTAATTTAATGTCATTTAATTTTTTCTGATGAACACAACCCGAAACTACGTTTTTTTCTATTGCGATTATACAACACGAAATCCGAATAATAATTATTTACCAGATAAAAATATTATCCCTCGACATTTTTTGATCGTAATAATTATTATCGTTGGTAAATATCTTATATAATTTGATTTAAATCATAACACACCTTTTTTTTGTCAATTATTTTCAGATATTATTTCGAGTCTACTATGACAACATAATTACAATTTATAACTATGATTAGTAACTAATGCAGTGACATATTATATTATGTTCTGTATACCTGTCTCTCAGTGAGGTCCAGAGATGCGGCGATTTCTATTCTCCTGGGCCGACACAGATACTTGCTGAAATGGAATTCCTTCTCGAGTTCCAGGAGTTGAGTATTGGTATACGCGGTCCGAAGTCTCCTGGGTAAACCGTTTTCTGAAACAAACAGACGAAACGAAAAACATGAACGATTGCCTGAATATGAAATACGGGTCATGGAAAAATAAAAATCCATGTCAACCTCGAAGTTATTAATTATAATATGACACCCTATTGGCGGCGCAGTATATTTTTCGCCTTCGCATCTGACAAATGACATTATTAATATTATAAGAATATGAAAACACGAGACGAGAAAAAAAGAAACATATTGGCCTGAGCGTCCCTAATGACCGGCTGCGGCGGCGGCGTAAGAGATAAATTTTGACCCGATGACGAGGCATCCGAAACGGACGAGGGAAGGCCGACCGCATTTGTTTCCATCAAACAAACAACGCGCTCGTAAAACGTGTTTGTTTTTCTTTTTAAAAGAAAGAGCGTAGCTCACCGACAGCTATAGAGTACGTTTTTAAAACACGTCATTTCCGTTTCGAGATGTGTACATCACAGCGTTTTCGTCGATTTCGTGACGAAATGATATCGAGAAAGACGTTAAGTGATAATATCAGAAATATATATATAAAATAATAACCTCTAAGGTGTTATTGATTATTTCGAAAATCCGAAAACAAACTTACTGCAAAATAGTCCCGGAAAAATAAATCGGCGATAGGTTTATGACATACTAATATATATATATAGGTTATCGCTCATGAAAGACATGCACTAAGTAATTTTTTAATATTACTTTTATATTTTGCATTCATTTTCGTATTAGGTTTGTGATGCAAAGAGTGGAGTCTATATCACCATCATACAGATATAACATATTTTTATTTGTAGAAAAACACTCGGTGTAAATGTAAAACCGTGGTATTGCTATTCGATAAAATGTTCAATTTTTCACCGAATCCGGCGACAACCGAAACGGGATCTTTCCGAGTGATTTGTAAAGTGCACGCGGGAGACATCATCAACATTCAGCGAATAGCGGAAATACTTGTGGCGGTACCCCGACCGTTTGCGGGCGACGAGAAACAGATCGAACCCGCGGGATATTTTAATAATGAGAATTCGAATCGCGCATACACGACGCCTGCACTGTTCGCCGGGATAGAGAGGTATACGCGTGTGGAGTGTATATGCGTGTGCGCGTGTGTGTGTTTCATCTGAATGTCATATACATCATAGGAATAAACAAGGTATATGCGGTCTGCTAGGGCGGAATTTGATTTTCGGAAGTCACTTTTCTCATCTACCCGTCAACCGCCGCCATCGGTATTACACTGCAGTGAGTATTGCGAGACGACGACGGTAGATGACAGAATATAAGATATAGAGAGACGGTCGTGGCGGTGGTGGAATCGAAGGCGCGGGCTGCAAACGAAATATTATATTATTATATAGGAACGCAAACATCTCCGGACGGGACGAGGGTTGTCGAGACGATGAGGAGAAGAGCTGGAAAGTGCGTGTGCTGCTGCAGCGCTCGTACTCGTTTATATAATATAACGGTCGACTGCGACGAGAAATCGACTGGAGGGTGGTGGGCGGCCGTCGTTCATCAGTCATCGTCAAATCTCATATATACGATATGATATGATATGATATGATATATATTATTATATACGCGGCCATGTGTCGCCAGGTAAAATTTAATATCGCCCGACCGAGAGTTTGACTGGATGACAATAAGCGGGCGAGGGCCGTCGTCGCTGCTCCGACTTAAACTGCGTACATGTATATATATATAATGTGTGTGTGTGTGTATGACATTACTGTTGTTGTTGTTGTTATTATTATGTATATATGTTGTATATACGAGTGCACGAATATCTTTTACTTGAGCGCGAGTGGGGTTATTGCTGACATCATTTGTTGGGGTTCCGTTTCGGGTTTCGTCCGTCAGTCTCCCGATGAATACGTAGCCCGGTGTATACACACACATATATAATATCTATATAGGTACGGCCGACGAGGTTACGACGGCCCGGTTATTGTGGTTGTTCGTCCGTGGTGAGTGCGGGTCGGGGGTGGTTGAGCATTTTTGTTTCTGTCTCGCGAACAAACATTTTTTTTTCTCTTCTTTTCGCTTTTCCAATATAAAACATCCGAAAGTCATCCCGCACCCCTTTCCACGCTCGCCCGTACCCTCCCTCCTGTCCACCGACAACCCCCGACACCACATAAAGTTAAGAAAAGTTACGTTATTCCTTTTTTTGTTTTTTTCCATACGAAACGCTCCCCTTTTACCCCGCCGACCCTTTTTACGCGTTGTGTTTTTTTTTTTTACAGACCGGTAAAAGAATTTTTGATTAATGATATTACATTGATTTTTCGTTGTGCTCATTCCCCCTCTTGTGTACGGTTTTTACTTACTTATTATTATTATTATTTTTTTTTTAAGTTTTTGTTTTGCATATTTCTTTTGGTTTTCCCTATGGGCGCGCGCGCATCATAACCTTAAGAATTTATGCGTTTGACATGACTGCAGTATATATACCTATTCTCCAACCCATATACTTACATAATATATATATATATATATAAATATACAAATAACCCGAACAAACAAATGACTTTCTTTCCTGTTCGTATTTTAATCATTCATTATATAATATTATACAGTCATACAAACCAATGTTTATATTAATCGTACTATATTTTTGTGTACCGTGGATTATTCTGTTGAGGAGGTGGTAGAGGAGATATGCTGAAAATCGAGATACTTCCATATCCATATTCACTCATTCATTACTCGATTCGCACACACTATGGTACATATTATATAGTGATAATGACTAGGGCGTAAGTCAATACTCAACGCATAACATATTATACAGAGTGTATCAAAAATATTTGAAATTAGATTAAAATGGATCAGTAAGAATACTATATTATACAAGTACAATATAACTGGCACGAAGTAGTAAGCAGTTCATCCATATAATAATATTTACGATGAGTGATTTATCAAAATATCCGCATACGTATACACATAGCCAATACACAGACTTCGGTAAACTTTTGACGTTTTCAATGAGATACCGTTTATGCTTGTCACGAGCCTCAGCATCGGTCGATTCACGTTAGGGGTGGGCTCGCAAATACACCCGCATGGTATATAGGTCGTAATAATAATACGAGACCGTGTGAGCTGGGTAATAATAATAATATACGATATTCCCAGGTTTTTCTTCGGAAATTCGTAAGCTCGCGAGCAACTTGTCATTCCGTGTTTATGGATCGGCAATGGACATAATACTATATAATATAATATTTAGGTATATGATGTGAGGTGCCGCAGTGCGAGTGTGTATAATATATACGAGGGCTACAGAGGGAAAACTCGGCGGCAAAGTGACGTATAAAGTAGTTGTATATACAATGGGGGACGGATGCGAGGTAAGTATAAAATTGCATACGGCGGATGAGTAGAGAGGGATTCCGGCAACGACGACGTTGACAAAAGGCTCTACCACACTATAGTGTTAATAATATTATAATCTCTCTCATTCAAACGAAATCACCGCGAGTTTGTTATGCCGCGTAACACACACTCCGGCCTGGATGCACCCCGTCAACGGCTTTATAGGTAATTTTACACATAATATTATAATAATAATATGTGTAATGTGGTGTATACATCGTGTGTTATGTGTATATTTTATGAGACGTCATTAACCGTGGCAAAAATACATACCTAATATGTTTTTGCGTGTGTGTGAGTTTCTGTGTATGTGTACACTGTGCAGTGTCGTTTTGTATAATCGTGAAAACACGCTCTTTATTATATAAGTTACTCGTCCGATTAAATATATAATCGAATATATTATGTGCTGCACATTTAATATAATATAGGTAAAGAGACAATACAGAGATAAATTACAGAGCTTTAAATACAATGTTCCGTGTTTTTTTTCTTTTGTGTTAAAACTAAAAATAACCTACCCATCAGCATAAAATAATATGTTACTATAAAACCATAGAATTAACAAATGTTGAAAGTATAGGAATTTCACTTAGTATATAACTGTTCAACAAAGCTTAAATTTACTATAGTTATTCGCACCATCATTATAGATATATACTTGTATATTTTAAAAAACGTGGATTTCTTATGACAGTTTTTTAGGTACCGACCAACTACATTTTTAATCGACGTAGATAAAACTATGATGAGTCTTGTATAACATTATATTTTTTTACTTTGAAGTTTGAAGTATATTATGTAATTTTATATTTTTTTAAATTTCTGTCTGTTTAAAATGTCACATTATTTTAACACTAAGATATTTATATTTATAATCAAGCATCTACTGTTATCATCCTCACTTTCTGCCACCATTTTATGGTTTATTGTTGATCGATTGGAAGTTGGAATATAGCAATTAATAGCAGTATCTTTTGCACGCTCATTATAATTATGTTTTATATCAAAAAACACGTCAAATACGAGTTTGATTTTAATGCGTATATCTATTTCATTGTATGGAGACCTGCAGGTATTAGTGTCTTAGTGAAGGAGGAAAATGTTGAGCATGACGGTTGGTAGTGCGCTATTATAAATGACAAATCGGTATTGATAATTTAACAATTATGTTTTTGAGTAGATAATGATATTATTGAACCGGATATCTTAAATGCTCGAGTGTGCGTCGTAAATACGCTTCTACGCGCATTGATTTTTACCAATCAATTGCCTCAAAAAGTTTAAGTTGGATCATTCATATGTCTCAATAACCACTAATAAAATGGATTATCGATGGAGTAGCTTTGCAGATTCTTCCCCCTAAATTATAACGTATATCCATACCGTTATGTTCCACTTGTTATATTAATAATAATAATTTATTATCAGCTATCCTCGTATCTTTTGTATTCGGCGTATATTATACAATATGATATATTGATATGGTATTATAGTGTGATGACGATCGATCGACTTTATCAACGATGAAGAATTAAATGTAGTTTGGTGTTAAATGTATATGGTTATTACTTATTCATATAACATAAAATTATCGACAAGTTTAGTGTATATTTACCTGTGAAATTTTTTAACCATATAGTGAACAATATTAAAGATTTAATTATACCTATACCTAATGTCTAAAGCTTAAATTTTAAGTATTATTCGATTCTCCGTTTAGGTTAGGTACTGTGTTGAAAAACATGACTTCAGGTGTACGTCTGCTATCATTTTAACTAATATTATATAATATTCCAATTCATCGACTTCATGTATGACCGTGCTAGTGATATTGTTATGTTCGGAATCATAATACGAAATTCGTAACAATAATATATTATTGTGTACATACGAGCTGCAGCATGATTCACGGAGCCGGAAGAACGGAGGACCGAATGGACGTTTCAAAATAATAATAATAGTATTGTGATGCGGCGAACATATTATTATTATATACACAACCGTGTACAGCAAATAACGATGAAACTACTCAGAGTCTAGCAAACAGCGCACAGTATATTATTATAATATATATAGCACCTAGTGCATTATATTATTTATAGTAATATTATTATGTCATGATATAATATATGTATTATTATTATTATGGTCGACGTGACCGAAAAACATGGCAACCGTTTGGCGCTTACGTTCATCAGTATTCGCGTCTCGTCATTGGTTCGTTTCCTGCCCCGGAGTAGCGGCAGAGCTGTCAATCAAACTCGCGGGCCCCGTATATATAATAATATATATACACGCAAGCACCGACCCTCGGCGTATACTATTATACAGTCGGCGGCGACGGGACAAAAACACTGCAGCTCGAGTTGCCTGTCGCAGCACATCCACTCGTCAAACAAAATACATATTATTATATTATGCCATGAAATCCGTGTGACGGCGGTGTGTGGGCGTGTGATGTAGTTCATTTAATTATATTTTTCCGTTTTCGTCTCACGCGGGGACCCGTCGTCGTGTGAATAACGCGTTCCACGTCTCGAAGTTACACAAAACAGATTTTTCGACACTACAATATAAAAATAATAAATACATCCTAGTCTACTTAGACTATTGGATATCATGTATTATACCTGTACGTTACGAACCAAAACCAACGAGCTATGCATTTCAGCATTTTCTTGGTGTTGCATTAATATTACACTTGTGCAGTAAAAATTCACTTGAACGCCAATTTCCAGAAGATAATACATAAATGACATATACATACAAAATTATATATTAAGATTTACACGTACCCCCTTCCCTTTTCTATATAGCGCGCTCAATCGCTCGTATTTTTTAATCGCCCGCCTGGGCAAATCTCTGTTTAGATGTGCTAACCTACTGTAGACGTATCACATGTTTGCATCCAAAATCATCTCGTAAATCCGGCCAAGAGTATTTTCTAATATTAATTTCCTTATGAAATCATGTCCCCGAAAAAAAAAAATTCTAAACATTTTTACTTTTTAGTTAATTTATAAACTCGGAGATTTAAAGCCATCATTTTTGGGGAGACCTGCAGACCAGTATTAATCACTTCAGTGCATATAGGTAAATACTTTATTATATTTATATGATGCTATTACGCGAGTTTCGGACGAAAAAGTATACTCTCAAAATGTCATCACGTACGATTTAACGCATCATCTCTATATAGTATAGTATATTAATATGTATTATCACTTTATCAGTTAGCGCTCGTCACGTTATGACGATGTGCAATGACTTGCTGTTGCAGTAACCCTGCAGTAGGCAAAATCGACGGTGTCGGTTCACCGTTTCCGCAGAATTTTGCCGATTTTATACTTCGAGAAAAAATCCAGAGTCGATCGCCCTGCCATCGCCGCTGTAACTTGTAAGCATATAAGATTAGGATTCGCGCAGCATCGGGAAACTTAGCGTCACATAATCGCGGCATAACACGTGTTTGTCCGTGACTTGAGTGTTCAGAAATACCATATAACCGCGTTCTTCCCGATGTTGTTGTTTTATACCTTATAGGTATAACTTGTAGGTATGGCTATATATATATATATATACCTGCAATATGTTGCGTATATACGAAACTTAACCACGCGTAGCAGTGATCTATATATAATATACGCGTGTGCATATAGATTATATAATACTGTATGTTATATATATACGTATATTTATGCAACACACACGAACACACACTTCGGTCGCGTTCCTCTACCCTCTCGTCCGTCATCCGCCGAAACGCTGCGTCTAACTTATTATTAAAATATGCTAATATGACGTCATACTTCGCTCAAGTATCCGCGCACGAGTATACATATCGTCGCGGGGAGCGATAAAGACGCGCGGCGTGGATATACTTGTGTATGTGTGTAAATGTGTGCGCGTATTCGTGTGTATGTGTGTGTGTGTGTCTATAATATATATTCGTGCGGGGTGCAGCGCGTGTACGGTGTAGAGTCGTGGCTTTCGGGCGAGGGTTGTCTTGTGAGTGCGTGCGTAATTTATATTTACGCAGAGCAGTGGTGTGTTTGATCGAGGAGAGGATTGTCAAAGTTTACTCCCCCCTCCTCCTCTAGAAAATCGACACCCGATGATACCATATATGTATATGATATACCTCACTTTGTGTGTATGTCTCTTATTATCGCATGTTTATTCCTATTTATAACATATATGCCTACTTATATTATAAGGGTGGAAATGTGAATTTCCAGTTATATGACGTTCTTTCTTCGCTGAGGTGGTTAAAACTACGGTATTTTAATTGGTCAAAAAAAAAACAACAACAACAAATTATTCCTGCACATAAAAAGTGATTTTTGCGCATATAAAGTTACGCCAAGCCAAAATCACCATTCGAGCGACTTCCTTGTGTTTTTACTGTTTCGTTCTTTTGTTGTATTCATCTATTTATTTATATTATTTAAATTATATTATCAAGGTAATATACGACCAAGTGAAAAATCGTGTAATTTATAACCGTTTGTGTACCATACTAATATCGATTTGTTAAATTATTACGTTTTTTAAAAATCATAATATTTAGTATTGCAATACCTCGCATATATATTATGACCTACTGTATAAAATCTTTTTTAAAACTGCTTTTTCTAACCATCTTTCAAGCTTTACTAAATCAAGTAAAAAGTATAATACATTAAAAACTACAAACCATAATATTACACGATGTATTTATATGGTGTAACGATTGTCGTCATTCAGATGGTTAGGTTTTATATTTAGCTATATTTAACTAACCTATTATAGTGAAGTCAGCGGCGTTTGTGAAAATCCAATATTACAATTTTATTGTTGATTTCAAAATCATGCAATTAGTAGGTAATACATTAAAGAAGTTTTTAGAAGTTTTCGAAGCAAAAATTACTTATTTTAACATTTACAATTTAGATTTCATTTACCTTTAAAAGCAAATAGTGCCTGACATATTATATAATATAAATGCCATACAGCAGTGTACGTGATTATAATACATATATAAAATATTATAAAATATCGGTTACAGTGTTTAAAAAATATAATGTTAAAGAATAAACTTTAATTCGTGTCAATCAACCATGTATTATAATATTATTATAATTATGCGAGGGGGGATTTACAGTCAGCTTCCTGGGCGATATAAATATAACTGTGAGAGTAGTGCATGCAGACGGGTTAAGATCTCTCGCGAAATTCCAAATATTTTCACAAGGCCCTGGTGTACCTATATATATACGCATAGTTATATAAGGACCCTCTCGTCGTGTGCCAAAATAACGACACTGCAGCACACTATATTGGAACATTCTCAACAGACACCTCTGTGCGTGTTTATGTCCCTCCCCCCACGTCCAAGCGTCGTAGGGTTGTTGTGGTTTACTTTCCTCCGAAGCTCTTTTGAATCTACCGCAAAGGTTTGTAGTCCCACAGGAGACAAGCTTTAGGCAAACTTTAAAAGGTTTGTACGTCAACCGTCGTATTATATAAAATAAATATTGTATTTACGATTTATACAGTATTGACGAGGTAAATAAAAAACAATTCAAGAACATATTATGCCACTGTGCCTATAATGCGTACCTTGTAATCAATAATATAGTATCGTCATTGTATTAGAACAATACCCATTTAACGGTTTGATCCTGTAAAAAAATACTTTTTTCTTTCATTACCTATACTTATCTATTATGTATTAAAGAATGTTTCGATTGAATACCACCAAAAAAATATCTTTTAAAAATTAAAGACCATAATAAAGCTCCTTCCTCGTTATTAGTATTGTAGAACATACTATCGTTAGCTTATAATAATATTTAGGAATATAATATAATATGTAATCATATGATCGTTATTACTTATTATTATATACTGACTTTTATATTAATTGTATAATGTATATTATGTTATGGTTTTCGTTAGACTTGAACTTTTACGTGATATAGAAATGATAATTAACAACATTGTTAATCTGCGCATGTTTGTAATCGATAAATATTATATCGCGGTTGTACTACCATTTTTATGTCGTCGTGACAATATACCATCTAGATATCCACATTGTTTGATGACCAGAAGGCATTATAAGTAATAATAGTCACACTATGTTTTTCAAACCGTTTATCTGAGTAGATCTAAGTTTATTATGTTATGTATAGCAAGACGCGCCCGGGCATGATGCCGCTGATTTCCGCGCATCACTCTCTCTATCTGTTTTGTGGTCGTCGTATTATATTATTATAGGTACAGATGCACACAGTGGTTTTTGCCAAAAAATGCGATGCGACGTAGGTAGGTATAACGAAATATATTATATTATATAACAAAATAATGTAATATTATACATTATGTTATGTCTACACGAAATTCGGCGTAGGTATTATTGTTATTATATACGCAACGCATATTTGTATCTGTGTATATATATGTGTATAAATATAAATCTATTCAACAATGCCGACAGATGTGTAAAACGTGTTTCGTAAAAAAAAACCAACCACCTACCTACCCGCAAAAAGGTAGTTTTAGACCTCCACGATATATTATGTATAGTATATATAAGGGTGGCACTCAAAAAATTTTTTTTTGTTTTCTCATACTTTAAATTCATTCTATAATTTAAAAAATGATATTGTGAATATAATATGAAGTCATTTTAAAAACATTAAATGAACTTAAAATATCTATATCAAATAAAGATAGTAAAAATAATAGATACCTACCATTACCTAGGTCGGGCTAAGTACCTGAATTTCTATACATATTCAAATGTTATATGAAATTTAAATAATTTATAGTGGTCTATCTTAAGTATCATTGAAATCATACCTATTTACTCGTATTACCATTATCGTTATAAACAAGTGAAATGTTCAAATAATAGTTCTGTTCAATTCTGTTACATCTTACCATGGTACGTATTATAATATATATTAATGTGTGTTCTTTTTCGGTCTTTTGAAATCAAAAACTAAAATACTAAACGAATTCAATGTCATTAATTTCAAAAGTATTTTCACAAATTTACTTTTTTTTAAATTACTAATCATTTTGTATTGTACTTAAGGATTTTATGTTTAATGATGTTGTAATAATTTTGTGTGTAAAAGTCCGAGAGTGAAGTAAACATGTTATATTAAAACAATGCATTTTTAGAGTTGAAAAGACATTATCTCATCTGAAAACAAATTAATAACTCTTATAAATTAAGTTTATGGTAGCCAATGCTAGGTACAATTATTTTCTTTCCTAAAAGAAATTCAAAACCTTAAAATGTAAATAATGTAAATACCGTATTTTTAAAAAAAAATTTATCGTTTTTAAGTACAGTCTGAAATAATGTTTTTTTGATATTTTTTCAAAGTAGCTGCATATTCGAACAAAAACGAGATTTAAATCAAATACACATTTGTATACAAATGCGAGATTAAAATATACATATATTTTTAAAACATCACACATGGTAAAGCCTCATAATGTTTGTTTCGCTGAATATAATATATAATATTATAGCGTTCTACACTTATATCCTTGGAGGTTTAGACTTAATAATATATGTCGATAAAACAGCAAGTTATATGAAGGGTACATTGCAGGTGAAGCGATGCAATTGAAAATGACATGATATGTTTCAACGCCTATGTGTCATAAAAAGATAATAATTAATAATATATGTGTTGAGCAGAATACAATTATTGTTCTCTGGTCATAGAAGGTGTGATTAACGTGACTGATTTAATCCTAATACACCGCTTTTTTCAGCATACTAAGCCTATTGTTGTAATATTTACGTCAACGAAGAATAAAGCCAAAATGTAACGCGTCCGAACTGAATGACATTAAAAAAATAAATGTTTGTTTATGGTATTTCAATATTATTGGCGACGAGGAATCATCTGAAAAATGATTTTAAAAAAAAAACAACAGCAACAACAAAACAAAGGTTTGATTGTCAAATATACAATGTACCCAATATAATTACATAATATTTTTATAATATAATATGTAATTATAACGCTAAATCATAAAATCGTAATACAACGTGGTTTAGTCTTGCATGTTATTATACAATGTAGGTACAGGTGCCGTTAGGTGATTTATGATGAAAAATATTTTTAAAAAATATCATCGTTTATTGTTTAGGTATATATTATAGCTATCTATTAATAATAGCATTATTTTACAATATTATATCGCGTAATAACGAATATTTTGGGGAAATGAATGGAAAAATTACAAAAAATGACGAGTGGGAGAAAAAAAAACTTGCCCCATCCCCCGACCAAAATTGATGCGTATATATGTCATATGGATGGTGGTGAGTGGAGGAAATCACACTGATTGTGTATGTTTGTCCACACACGCACACACATACCGCGGCGTTTCCGGCCGGATGACCGGACACTATAATAATATGTACGCTGGCACACGCATTATATATTAATAATATTATATGTATACGATGGTTATTCGACGTCCTCTCCGCCAGGCTCTCGTGGTTATTTTATTCGTATACATGCCTGCACACATGATGGAGCGGCGGTATTTGTGGGCATTTTGAGTGTGTGCGGCGGCAACGTGTCGCGCTCGCTATTTAAATTAAAACACTAAGCGGTTTTCAATTTGTTCGCTGCAGCGGCTGTCGCGCGCGCCACCACCGCGTACGTCACCCTCGGCGCTTATGCAAAACGAGCCACCACCCCACATCCTCACCCGCAAACAACGACCGACCCCTTCCTACTACTCCTTTATCGTGTAACGACTCGTCGACGGACGGAGGCAGCGGCGTCGTATAATAATAATCCGTTCATCTCGCGTGCACCGCGAAAAAAAACGAAAAAAACTGTATAGCGATGGAAAAAATATATGCTTAAAATTAAATGCACGGATATTCTGACAAACCAAACGAAATCGTTTCGATAATATTATAAGTTATAAGTCTTAAAAGGACACTACACCCGCATCTGTTGTCTCCGTCTTACAAGTGCATAACATAGCAAATTTTACGCTCAGCAGATCCCGTTAGTTTAAAATTTAGAGCGAGTTGAAATTTTATAAAAATTAAAGCCTATGAGAAGCCTTCCATAATAATGTTACCTTTAATTCTGCAAAATATGTTGATGATATTGATGAATTTTATCAAAAATTAAACTTTAAATGTGGTTATAAAAAAAATTGTGCTTATGTATTTTTTGATGTTTTTGGACTGATATCATATCCTAACTTATGAAGAACCTTATAAATTAAACACTGTTAAGCTATTTGATTCGGAAAAAAAGTATTTTAAATTTTAAATATCGGTAAATAACTCAAATAGAGGGATAGTTGCATCATATTATAAGGGAAAATTTCATATGAAAAATCATTGAAAATGTATTAGCAAATATATGTATTCGAATTTACGCTATTCATGCATTTACTCGTTCGTTTTTGAGTTACACCAACAAAATACATTTTATCGAAAACTGGTTTTGTATAAAAGTTCCTATATTTCCATAATTTTTTTTTTAACCCTATGCTTTAAAACTGGAAAATTTTACTTTTGACCTTCTAAACTGCCACCAACTGGATTTACTTTCCTACCAGAAAAGATGTTTAAGTTTAAAATAATAATAATACAAACAAAAGATTGTTAAAGTAAAAATCGAAGCCCATTTACTGCCCTATTATAGGTGATAACAGATATCATTGTAAAATCAAAAGTTTTTTCATATTTTTAATTAATATCACTTAATAAATTAAAATGCATTGTCCACAACTGAATTGCATTTTCATCAATTTACAAAGTTTATTATCAATTAATATAAATTGATTATGCATTAATCATTTATTAATTTTTCATATTAATGACATTTATTTTTCTATTTGTGCATTAAATACACATTTTGTAGAATGAGGCTAAGCTATATATGAAGAGTAGGTACTACGATACTAAGAGGCATGTGATCAATTCGACCATACGTCCCCCCACTGGCCACCTAAATCATACCTTGGGTACACCTATATGAATATAATATATTTGTTGTAATATACTGTTTAATTTCCCAAATAACCAAATGCGGATTAATCATAAAACATTTAAACACCCTGCAACTACTCGCTTCGAAAAATATATTTTTACAATAACTATTTCTTATTTACTCAAATACGACACAATGATATAATACACACACACACATATAGATCGATCGAACTCGAGTCAACCACCCCTACCACTATTGGTAAGTGCGGCTGGAGTAGGGGTAGAAACGCGTTGATTGCGCCATTGGTTTATTAGCGGAAAAGACGCGACGGCGGCCGGGGACGGTTTTTTGCTACGCGCGTTTATCTCGACCGGGGCCGCCGCAAAAACGGAATGAAATGTATCGGAAGGAAACTCGCTCCTCCGCTGCAACCTCCGACTCTTATCTTGGTATTTATATATGTATACTCAAAGGCGTATAGTGTATAAACCGCAACGTTCTTTTTCGCGGTGTGTCTGTCGCCGACGAAGGACCCCACTGAGCTCAACGGGTGGTGTGGCGGTGTGGACTGGGGGTAGTAAGGGTCGCGTATATATGTATTATTATATACCACGAGAAAAAAATATAAGGGAAGTGTACCGCGCGTATCGTTCTCGTTGTCGTCGCCGCCGCCGCCGTCGTTGTTGTTGTTGTTATAATATTATTATATATTATTATCGTGTGCGGTGCATGGTGTATATGTAGAGATTTTTTTCTGTAAAAATATTGTTTATCTCGCCACCGTTTTTTTTACGACCGATGTATATGCGTTTGAGTGTATGTGTTATATGTATGTTTGTATTTATAGGTTATATTTTTAACCTTTGTACACGCTCCGACCGCCGTCTGCAGTTCATGAGATTCGACTGTAGCTTGTACGTCCTACTGCAGTATAGCTATGGGTACCAATACTATATATTATATATTATGTACCTACCACTGCAAACCTCCTGGCAAAATTAACCTACACGGTATACATGAATTTAATATATATACGCATATATATATAAACATCGTGATAAATATTAGTCACGTATGAATATATTTTAAAATATAGTTTTTTTTCGTTTTTACTCGATTCATCACGATCACGTATAAGAGGCGCGTCGTACGATATATTATTCATCATACATATTTTGTACAATTTAATATAGTATGAATACTCGTATAAGCGGACGATTTGCTCAATTAAAAATAATGGCTTAAACGAAAACAGCAATTATGATAATCGTCAGTGATTTATATAGTACAGCATAATATATTATGTAGCTATAGATCCTATACATCGCGTTCCGAACGTCGCGGTCGTAATAATAATATTATCATGGCAGGTGTACGCACGTTTATAATATTATAAATTGCATAAATGCATAATACGCCTCTCTACGATATTGTATAACGGTCAACTAATGCTATCTAAAATATTAATAAATTATTTATATTACGTAAATAAATATGATATTTTTACTGTTTTGACTTACGTTTTTCATCGAATAAACACGAAGTTTTACGCACTCCTGGAAAAAACAATATAATATCCTTTTTATTTCAAACGTTTTAAGATAATAAAACCATAATTTTAATTTTCATCATATTTGTACACAACATACATACATACTTATATTCATATGATATTGTTATTGGGACAATATTTTAACGATACGCAACAGTAACCAGTTGAGCACCATAAGACTCAGTTTTGGATCTCAACCACATTTTAATGACTTCCAACAATGATTTTAACATTTTGTTTTATATTGCCATATGGTATATAAAATTGAAATATATTTTTGATGTTTTATGGTTGCCTATAATTAAATTTGTCTTAGAAATAATAATAAATTTAGGTTTTCGCTATTCACTTCAAAATATTGTGTATGATCTTAAAATTAATAAATTTAAATAGTAAGAAACCGATTTTAATGAGAACCAATATATTGAGTATAATTTAATTAAAGTAGTATAATATTAGTGAAAACCCTCTCCCCTAAAAGTGGTTTTCACATTGAGAAAAAAACTAAAAAACAACATGACACTCGACTGAGTTTTGATGAGATAAGTGTTTTGAATATTATATTTTTTATTTATGTGTAGTTTGTTAATCAAACTATGCTTTAGATTCAGATATTAATTATATATTCTATGATAATAATAATTATAATAATAATATAATATCTGACACTTTTAGATATTCACGTAAACTATAATAATATAATAGTAGACGCATGGAAACTTACTCGATTTAAACGAAATCGGCATAAATATATACACTTCGCTGTTCTTACACGACTTATAATATTGCGTTTCAACGTGTGGTATGATATCGCATAAAAAGTTTAATAATTATTCATTTTGACATTTTTATTGCATCCTATACTAAAATATAATAATAAGGGCAATAATACACATACATGTATGTACACGTGCGTTGGTGTTGTCAAAACAGTTTTCCGAACTTAATTTCTATTTATTTTATATTTACACACACGCAGTATATACATCGAATATGTGACGATACTATATATATCATTATGTAATAATAATTTAGTATACATTGCTTATAGTGTATTTTATATACGTATATAGAATTATGATGTAAAGCGGCAATCTTAAATGTAACATAATTGATTTTCTACACAGGATTTCCGGTAGAGGATTTTATGCATATATGCGAAAAAACAAAAATTTGTGTAATATTTTATGTTGTACTCGCGTATTATACGTTTCCGGCGTAATTAATAAAACGTCGTGCGTTCGTTGTACGTATAAATACGAGAGAACGAAAAATGTTAACCGTCAGAGATTATTTTAGGGGAAAATGCATATTATTTTAATATTTGGCGTGCAAGGCAATGTGTTGTTGTAATTCATTATTATAAATTTATAAATAATATTACACAATTGTCCGTCGTACCTGTAGCGCATGTTATATTAAATAATATAGTATGGTTATTGTTATTAACCGTGGCGACTCGGTGTCGGTACCGGAGAAGTCATCACGCGTATAATATTTAAACGTAGGCGCCCGTCGTCGACTGCACATATTATAAAGAAAAAAATAAGGTAACTCCGAAAAAAAAAACCAAAAACAAGAATAATAATAATAATAAAAAAAAAAAAAAAATGGGAAAGAAAGAAACACGTCAATCGGGACAAATTGCCGTAGGCGTTCCATTTGACTATCCAGTCAGGTGACTTAGACAAATTTCGTGGGCGTATCGTTTGATTTTTAGTTCAACCCGCCCGTCTCCGAGCTGTACTATTAAATAATTTTTCAGGACTTCGGTGGATACAAAATCATATGAACAAAACGTAATTCGTTATAATTAAATCCCCTCTCCCTCTTTCTTTCTCACACTCTACGCTTCTATCTCTTTTCCTCTCTGTGTCCCTGTATCTGTCTTCCGCTCTTCATCCTTACGAGTTTTACGTGGCCGACCGCATGTCTAAATATATATGACTACGGTAATAATAATTATTAATCATTATATACCAAGTGGCAGGTACGAAGACGGCGCGACGATTGGAAATGATTCCGAAACGTTGATGGCATTATAGAAATAAAAAATAAAATAAATAGTTTTTCATTGTCAAAACATTAAAAAAAATTCACGATCTGGATAACAGGTTATAATAAAAACGCTCAGAATCGTATAAATATACATTACAAACGTAAATTATAATATTTAATTAAAATAATATTTTTCAGTCTATAAAGATTCAATCGAAAGTTGACAATATATTCTGAGTAATTTTCGCATATCACAGTATCGCTATTATTATAGAATTAAGACATCAAGTTTTGGGATTACTTTGCATAATAATAATGTACCTATACTGGCTGTATTTATTATTATTGCCGATACAATTTATGATAAAGAAAATATTATGATCAAAACAATTTTACAATTTTTAATATTATATTATTACCTAAGTACATTATGTATATTATTTATCGCATGGTGACTATTTGTATTATATAATAGAAAATCGATCAGCGTTTTTAAAATAATTTTTTTTCCGTCCGTACAACAATCGGAAATTTCTAAGAGTCGTTTGAAAAGCATGCCGAGAAAAAGACAACTTATGGGTGAGACGTTTTTGCTGTAAAAGGTTTATAGGGGTCGGATAGGGGTAAGTTCTTTTCGAGAGATCATAAAATCCGTGCCAAATTATTAAAGGGTGTAGCCGGTTAAAAAAATAAATAAAAATAAGTGGCACAAAACCTACGTTCGTAATTCAAAGGAGCTCATTCCCCTTTAAGGTGGTAGGTTTTAACTGAGAAACGCAACGGTTTTAAAAGAATGATTTTTTTTTTCAAGCAGTTTGAAATTAAAATATTTTTTCGTAAAATAGGTATTCATCGGAATAATAAACTCACCAAACAAACACATGCACTAAGAACCGTATTTTGTATGACTTATTTACGTACGAAAAATATTTTCTTCCGAAAACAGTAAGTTTAATATTAATACTGTAATACGTAGGTTATACAGATATTCGATGATAATACAATATATTATAATATTATTATTATTTGAATAATTCAAAACTTTAATGGGAGTTTTGTCCTTGTAGGTACATATATTATTATAATATCCTTATGTGATCTCAAATATTTCTCGTCAATTAGGTATGGAATTATTACGACGAACAGTAAGTTATAATCTTATAAAACTATATACATTTTTTTTTGTAATTATATAGTAATATCTTGTACATACTGTTTTATAACAAAAATAATAATAATATAAATACGTTCTCCTTCGTTACACTCATAGTTATTATCACTGGATTTCAAGAATGTTTGACTGTGTGCCTATATACCAAGGTGCATATTAATATTATGTATCATATACATATATCGTATATATATATATATTATTTCTCCAGAAGATAATGAGTCACGTATTGTGATGGTATCCATAACATGCACATATATTATTATCATATTATATTTAAACACGATAATAGTATAATTGCATTTTATTTCATTTGAAATCATAGTTTTTACACCACACTAAAAAGTCTCTAAACACATTAAACTAATTGAATCTATTTGTATATATAAGAATTATACGTATTAGGTAGGTAGGTAACATTATACTATGTTTTAATTTTGGTAGGTACTTTTGGTAATTATAAATTATACACACCGTGGATATATTGAATACGTATAATATAATATAATATAATATAATACCTAATATTAATATTAATAATATTATAATATTAATTTTAATTGGCGTAGTAATTATTATTTTCATTATATATAATTTGTAAGCTTTATACTAAGTTTATATGTACATAAAACGGATTCACATGTGTACCTACGCTTGTGTATATAACTATATATACATATTACAGCTGTAGTAAGATGAATTTTTATTACGAACCAAAATTACATTTGGATAATATAATATTGTGCATACGACATACCCAAAAATTAATAAATATATAGGTACTGTGATAAAATGTATAATATGATAACATACCTATAAGTTTCTCTTCAATATTTATTTATCTTTATAAGCTAATATAAGCGTCATAATTATAATTAAATTTTGCAGAAATATTTGATGAGGTACGAGATTTCAATAAAAGAGTTGCTATGCTATGATTACTATATTGATATATAGATGTGATTGCGCGTCGTTAGCGATTCTCGCGCCTTCGATGTTGTTTAAAATTGAATGTTATGAAACGCGTTCCGAATGGTCTTGGCAATTCTACGCAGTTATTCACGGTTTTAGGAAAATTTGCGCATTACGACTTGGTAGCACGTCTTCGGCCGACGACTTCTTCGACGAGTATCTTTTTTTTTTTTAATTATAAAATGGTCTCGACCGTGGTTGATTTATACGTATGCAAGTCGAGTGCAGCGCGGCGGTGGCTGAGAAAACGTGGAAATTGCGAATAATTTATGTAGGTACTCGCGCGCCAGCACACATCCACACTCACAGTTTCACACACACACACACACACACACACACCACACACATAACTGTGGCCCCGGAAAGCAAGGGTTAGACGTTTCTTGGTAGCGGTCATTCTCGTTTTAATATACCCTTTCCGGTGGGGATGGGGGTGGTTGCGGGTGAGGGATTCGTCCTTTTCGTCGGCGGCGACAGATCCTCCGAATAATATAGTGCATTATATAATATCATATGTACACATATATACACGTACGCCGTACACATAGACGCACACACACATTTGCGCGGTTGTCCCGTGTAAATACGGGAATGTTATTTAAATCGGGAGGTATGTGCGCGTGTCTTTATGTAAATACGCACACTTTCGGGGTGGCTTTATAGGGAGGGAAGGGGACTACCACCGGACCGGGCCGGACCTTATTAGCGGACTACGACCGCGTTTCTTGCGCGCTCGAAACACACAATGTGTGTCCGGCCCGCCACGTATATAATATATAATATATATCTGAAATTATACAATTACATACGCGAATAGTATATATATATATTATTATATACCGTGGGGTCGAGAGCGGGCGGCACACACACGCGCATAATAATACGTGCATGGGACGCAGCGACAAGAAAGAGAAAAGCTGTACATAATGTCCACTCGACGTCACGCTTAATAAATTATTCGCGCCGGGTCCTCCTAAATTATCGTATATATATGTACATATTATACATGTAGTATGCCTCGCGCGTATATGCGGTGGTTACCGTTCTTTTTTTTTTCGACTTCTTTTCATTATTATTACTACTATTTCCTGCAGGTCAACGACGGGTCCCGGATACCCGCGGACGCGTATATTATGTATACACGTTTAATGTTTATACATAGGCGGCGTATATATACACGTATATTATGTGTATATCGTTAAAAAGGAAAAACAAAAAAAATTACAACGCCGTCTCGTCCTCCGCATGGTATATAATATACGGGTCGCTGGACATCTGCACCGTGGTCGTCGTCATCGTCGTCGTCGTCGTACTTATATTACGCATACGGAATACCTCTTCGAACCACCGCTTACACTATAATATACTTGCACTGGGCGTAAAATAAATACGCGAATATAAATTATTATACTCGACCGCGACTGTGTGCCGTAATAACTGCCTTCACTGTATTAATATTTAATAGTGTATATATACTGTATTGTTTACACACAGACTACGACAACTTTTCGCCCACGATGACCCGGTCCTGCAGGTCTCGCCCTCCCTTTATCCTTACCCTCCGCGGCACTCGACACGTCGTCTGCGTGCGGCAGTTCTTTCACGGTATCATGATATTATAAAAAACGAAACGATCTCGTTTGTACGCATATTATACAATACATTATTGTAAATGTGGTTAGGATTTTGATGCGATAAACGGTTGTATGACGGACGCTCTCAAAAAAAAATATTTGAACTAAAAAATTAGTAAAAAACAAGAGAAAATTATTAAATTCACGAAAAATAAACGAAAAAGTGAAAAATAAAATTATGTTCAATTAAACGGTACCGTACATGAAACACATTTTCTACTTATAGTGAGCTACATAATAAACAATTTAGAAATTAAAATTAAAATCCATCACTATCTTAGCACTTTCGTGTAATAATATATTATGCATTACATATTATATACCTACACCGTGTCTCGTTTACAAATTGTACGTCAAGTTAAGGACCTAGGTAAGTCAACTTTATTTTTCCCCTTATTCGTTTTATCTTAAAAACTACTTGTTTAAAAAAAAAAAAAAACACACAAGTTGAGTCCGCTAACTAGGTATATTAGACATAATGACATATTATAGTAGACGTATACAGATAGACTAGATATATACTCGTAGATAAAATATGCGACTGTAATCTAATAGTTAATATTTCATTTACTTGACAACTATCAAATACGATATAAACTTACAATGTATTTTCTGCGAACAGTGCGAGCGTAATAATTATGTATTTATGTTATTGTTTTAAAACTGAAGTATTTTATATTTGATACACCGTGGGAATTTCTATAAATAAAGTATTTTCACACGAATACACTGCTGTTTGTTTTATTATTTTATATTACCAATAATTATACAGTTATACTATTATTAATACTCATAAAAAATAAATAACAGTATATAAATTTAAAATGTTATGATAAATATTAAATACATATAAACATTCAAAACAACTACATTAATTAATGTAGTACATATACATTTTATGTTATATATCGTTGAAGTTTAACAAATTTAATCATCTTTAAAACGCGAGTTTAATCGATGTGAGCTGGGTACCTACATACAACCTATAACCTACAACCTACTACCTATATATATATATATATATTATATAGGTACTATACCCAAACGATTTGTTTTACCACTGGCGGGCGGCAACGCTGCAGACGCGCAAGTATTGTTATTACGCACGCGATTCATTTACGTGAAAATAATAATAATCGATTTTCTGAAATTCCGTCACGTGAAATATTAAATATTTACCGCTTCTCCTGAGAAGGATATTCCTATTATGATAATACATTATTATAGCAGGCACACGCTGTCTAGATAAATCGATTTAAAACCTTACGCACACAAACATCGTACATATATAGTAATATTCAATACAAATAAATAATAACACATTTTACACAAGTACCTATGTAAACAGATTACAGACCCCTCTCAGTACTATGACATGGATTTCAAACGTTTATAATATAAGTATTGTATTATGTACTGTAACGTAATACACAAAGCGCATGCACGCCACAATTTTTCATTTAATAATTTATTAATTTTTTAAAATAATTAAATTCACTGAATATATGGATATATATATATATCGATATTTCGCTCATATTTCCAAATATTATTGGATTGTTTTAACCATTTAAAAAATATCCTGTGTTCTTGATATAGAAGTTTTTTTTATTGAATCACCTTGTTTAACATAATAATTTTCAAATAGATGATGCTTAAAAAAATATTTTTGATGCATGTAAATCAAAATTCATACGACTAATATTTGAGTAATTAAAAATAATTGTTTAACATTGTCTTACATCTCCGTAATCTTTTCAGCGTGATTGTAATGTTTTATTTCTCTTCAAATTACTAAATTGTACAGTAGAGTGTGTCCCGAATCGCTAAACAAGATTAATTTCCGTGTTCCATGGATAAATACATACTTATACAAATCTACTATCTACATTAATTTGGCACTATAATTTAATTAGGTAAGATAATAAATGATCATATCATCATAGATCAATATCTTTCAAACAACCAAACTTATTATCATGGACCTATATTATATTTTTATCATCAGTAGTTAGTACTTATTAGTAGGTTCTCAAAATTAAATCACTCAAAAATTACACATAAGAATTTTGATTTAGATTATGCTTCATTATTTTTAAAATAATTATCTGTTTAATAGTTTAAACCTTTAAACTTTAATTCATTAATTACAAGGTAAATGCTGTTCGCAATTAATTAAGTATATACAAATAAAAATTCCATTTAGCACAATTTAAATAAGAGCGCATTATTAAAGCATAGACGATAAAGCCGATTGAGGGTTATATTATCATATATGAACACGATTAGTGAATTACTCATTATATACAGTAGAGGTTCTTAAACTTTTCAGGCCAGACTCTTCATATTGGTCAACCCCAGACGTGAACCCTCCTCACAAAAATATTTTTAATAGCAATTATTATTACGTAAATTTCACAAATCTTTTTCTATCCTACCAATACTATGTTCATGTTTAAAATGTTCTTGTGCTCCCCTCCGCCTATAAAGCTTTCGCGGTCTCCCGAGGGGTCATGCCCCACACTTTGAGAATCTCTGATTTATATTATACGCAAATCAGTAAGTATCAATAACTGAAATGTATATTATTTATATTAGTTTTATCGATTCTATTCACAGCTTATCATCATTACAATAAATGAAAAACTAATTATTATAAGTAGGTGTTATAATATTATAACTGTACATTTAGCATCCGAGAATTAATTATACGCTTTTCACATTAAAAAAAAAAAACCTAGAAGAACGTGGTACAAGATTTTTTATGCTTTTCTTCTGTATAAAAAAATAACATAAAGATACAAACACGTCTCTATAGATATTATCACGTGAAGACGATTTGATGTCATCGCGTATCGAGATTTTGACGTTGATGTGGTGACAGTCCCGAAATATAATAATACAACAATGATATTCAAACTGCGCTTAAATATTATTTATTAAGTCTAGGATTATGGTTGTACATATCGATGAGTTTCATTTAGAATTCATAAGAAGTGAAATATACAAATTATATTCATTATATTGGCATTCTAAATATTATGAGCTTTATTTTTGAATTGTAGACGTTAGAGAATATACTTTAATTTTTCAATGCACATTTTGTGGATAATTGTCAAAATTTTGTATTCTATTATATTATAATATTTTTTGAATGATAATTTAGTATAAAAATATTTAATTGTGAAACCCACTTTATTTATATATATATAATCATAACATTCATAACCTACTATACATTTTATATTTTACATGTATTTAAATAAAAATACCTTTCAAATCACAAACTCAAAAATATATGTACACGTGCTTGTAGCTTATAGTGTTGCTTACCTCGGAATTTTTAGTGCATATAAGCGAATGTGGCGTGTTTCTTAGTAGTGAAAATCTATTCAATTCTCTGCAGTCAAGACTATATTACGTATTGTTATAATTTTTAGGTGAATTATATAATGTTGGTACGCAGTGAAAAAAAAAATGGACGTTTTCCCGTCGGAACACGGACGTCGCCGCCAGCGTTGGCTCCGCTTACAGTCGAATCAAAAAACTCTATATACATTTAATGTATTTTAACGGTGTAAGGCCGGGCGAAGCCATTATACATATTACACTATAGTATTATAGTAAACATATATATAAATATACATTGTACGTAGCATTACACAGACTATACACGAGAACACCACGCACCGGTGTGTGCCCGCCACAGGTCGCCGACGGTTTCCTTTCCCTAGTAATTGCGGGTTTGTGTCGCCACCGTATAACCGAGTCTATTATTGGTGCGCGCACGTTCGGCCCGGGCGAGTTTCGTGTTCCAATTATTATTATTTTGTTTTTGTTACACTATATATATATATATAATGTAAATAAATATAGGTAGGTATAGTATATCATGTATACCTATATGTTGAGTCAGTGGCGTTACTACATGTTAGCGGGGGACGGGAAAATGTTTCACTCGCCTATACACATGTATAAATAGTAAAGCCCTCTTCGGGGACGCCGAGACGGCGGCAGGAGTCTATTCATTATACACCGGCAAGAACAATAAAAAGTAAAAACGACGCGATATACTTAGGTATACATAAATATCATATATACGATATGGTGCTATACTATATGAATACATAAGACACGAGAAATGGTAAAAAAAAAATCATATTTATAATACACGTCATCGTGTTTTCCGAGTTGAAATTATTATTATTATTATTATTATTTTGTTTAAACTCCGACCCTCCATCCGTCGCCACTACCACCGCACCACTTATACTACATCATCGCGACCTGCACGGTCGGTTAATTTCTCCTCCACGTCCACCGGGGTCGAAGTAGAAAAAAAATAATAACCGAAAAAATGCCATGAAGGAGAAGAAGAAACCACGACGACATAAGGCGGGCTACGCGATACGGCTACGGGTTTTTCAAAACTACGTATATACTCTCGCGCGGTACAAACCGATGCGATAATAATTCACCGGGTTTGCAAATCTTTCCCCTTTTTCCTGAGGAAGTGCCCGTTTTGCATTTGGTGTGTACGCACGCCGCGGGGGTGGAATTATTTTTAATTCTAATATTTGTTGGTTTTATCGTCGTCGTCGTTGTCGCCGTTGTCGCCGTCGTCGTCGTGGTCGTATATAGTATATATAATAGTCGGTCGTCGTCGCCCCCGGTAAACCCACCCCCGAAAAACCCCTCGCACCGCTGCCACTGGTTTGGCCTTTGAAATTTATGATCCTTTTTCCCCTCTCTCGCGGTCCCCTTTTTAAAAAAAAAATTATATATATATATATATTACACACAAACACATACACCAACAGCACGCATATATATATAAAATAAGCGGCCACGCTATCTCCCGTACAAGTATATATATTATATATATATAACGCGAGTGAGCCCGTTAATGAACTTATATAGTAGTGCTATATAACTGCCTTATGTTCGTATTATACGAGAGGATTGTTTTCGCGTCCTTTTTTTTCGCCAGTCTTCTGTTTTTTTTCCCCCCCGCCCGTTTCTTTTACGACGACGGCGGCGCGCGTTATTATATTATATTAAGCTCGCGCACAGATTAAACGGCCAATTATTTCCTTAGGTGCACTCCTCGGTTTAAGTGAAAAATAACTCGCGAGCTCCCCGAGCACACGGCCCCATTACCGAGGTCGTAAACACGGCTTTTGCGGACAGCGGATAAGCGCTTATTTGCTTCTCAGACCCATATTAAGCAGTAGGTATATATATGATATATTTTAAACCACTGTACCGAATACTGAATAATATCATCGTATACATTTTAAATATGCATTCAATGTCGCAGTGTTTCGTTCGTCGGAGTATATTATTATAATCTGAGCGATGATTATACTATATTTATACAATATTATACATTAATACTACACCGCATGGTTGATGATGTTTGAGACGATGGGAGAGAAGAGTTTTGTCAGCTCGACCGCTTATCTGCCATAATGTCATGTAGGCATATTAATTGGTGTTACCTCTCCAAATATACCCAAGCTTGTTTACTATAACACGTTTTTTGTAAGAAATAATGTCAAATCACATTTGAATTCAGTGTAAAGCATTGTATATACACACATATTATATATTATAATCACTCGGTTTACCTATGCTTATTACATAATAATATGCATTTATTTGTCAAACTAAATTAAGTGTACCTAAGTAGACGATAAATATACATTTTTTGTTTGCCATTAGACACGATGTACAGTAGTAAAGTATATTAAATGTTATTATAATTTTTAAGTAAACCACAAGTTTCGTACCTCAATAACGCATGCATAATAACAAATGTTGAGACGTCCGTAATGATCGATTAATAGGATTCTTAACTATAATATTTTTGAATTTATATTTTAATTAATTCAATATTTAAATGCATAAGTTATTATTAATATGCAACATAATAAACGTCTGTGAAATGATTTATAATTGCCTTAAAACGAAATGAAGAAAAAAATAACTATTACATCGACATCGGAAATGTTATATTTTTAAATAATAGTTAAAAAATGTTGATTAAAACTATATAGTATTATTATTAGTAGTAGTATTCTCATCATTCATCACCGTATAGAGTGGTTATAGTATAATAGACTGCTGCAGCAGTATAATGACGTGCGTTATAAATAATAGTTATTGTGGGCCAAAAGAGCCGAACTCGATAATCTATATATATATATATATATATATATATATGGTCGGACAGATGATTAGGGGTTGGTGGAGTAGGGGGGTACACCGAAATTCCGCCGGTTATATGACGACGGCGGTGGCAGCGGTGGTTATACCAACTGTTGCCTCGGCGCGCGCGTCTCGCAATATGTGCGACGGATATAGGTACATAAATCGCGATCGAGACCGCGGCGCACTTTTATCGCGTACCTACGCCCTTAAAGACGAAATGACGTAACGGAAGAGGAGAAAAAACAACCCCCACCCCCGTACTCCGTACACTTAGACGTGCGTGTAAAGTGCATAAAATATCGCTTGTAAAATAAAAGTAAAGTATACGGTAAAAAGCCGCGACTTGATATTTCAACTGCTGCGACGACGCCCCGGCTATAGATGATATATATATATTATGTATATTGTATACGCGTTGTTGCGGCCGCGATCGTAAATCAAACGTGCGCCCGCGATTCTTATTTATACACATACAATAATGATATGTATATACGCGTATATAACAATGTCGTACTCGCGCGGTCGAGCTAGACGGTGTGAAGAGGGGGGCGGGGCGGGGCGACTCACGATCCAGAAAAACAAACTACCTAACGAAAACCTTAACGAAAACTGCGAAAAAAAAATTAAATTAAAATACTTGTGCTCGTCAGACATAAATAACAAGCGTATATATTAATATATATTTCTCCTCGGAGACCGATCTTAACCTTAAAGCGCCCTCACCGCCATCACTACCCTTCCACGTCATCGTATAGCGGTACAAGGCGCTTCCGACCGCGGCCCAATAAGACATGATGACTATACGTAGGTGCCTATTATGTATACATGATAAAATATTTTATTATTATTTTTATAATCGTTCAACTGGGGGCTCCGTTTATGTTGTTGCTACATTATTTGCGTACGCGGGGTAAAAACTTGATGAGCCGTCCTTTTTATTGCCCGGATGACATTTTTGAACTTCCACGCCACTGACTGCACTGTTCGGGCCCGCGTTTGACATTCAACACGTACTGTGAATAAGTCATTCTGACGACGGGATAACAAAATATAAGCATAGGCTCGAAACGGGCCGAAAACGTAACGTGCACCTAATAATTTTACGTGTATTATATAGTGTTAGAATTGACGCGCGTGATGCATTTTTGCATGTGAGATAGGAACTGATTTTATATTTCTCTTTTGCCGCATTCTTTCAGAAAATAATTTACTATCGAAGTGTAAATACTCCCACCTAATAATATTTTTAGACAGCTAGCCTTGTACAGTTTAATTAGAAACGATTTAGTAGAAGAATATTTGAGAAGATGAATATTTACTAAGTGCTTGTACAGACTCCTATCAAACCATTATTTTTTTTTTAAGTATGTTTTGAATTCTTTACATTTGTATAGCAATTAAATTCAATACAAGTATTACGATAAACATTCTGTTATAATACTTTAGGGAGACTCTCATTAGCAAATTAACCATGCAGGGGAGTTTGACTTAAGTTATTTACATTTGAGATTGCTAAATATAACTTTGCACCAGCTGCGTTTGAGATGTCTAATCAAGAAATGTATCTAGATATAAGGACTTATAAGCTTGAATTTTATTCACTTCGATACGTGAAGATATAATTATTTTATTTGAATCGTATAGTTCATGGGAATGTTTAACTCGTAATAATATTTTTGTCGGAAAACTTTGTCGTATTATGAAATTATTTTTATTTTTATTCTAGTTATAGAATTCAAATTTTAAAGATTCTTATATAAAATTATTAAAATTAGGTAATTTAATTGAAAATGTTATTTACGTTAGCACGCGACAATATAATTTGTAATTTTGAGGGATTTATATGGTTATTTTATCTTTTTTTTTTTTATTCAATCTGTTACAAAAAATAATAATTAGAACAACTGAAGAAGTAATAGATGGTAAAAAAAAAAAGAATAAACAAATAGATAAATATGACAGATTAAACAGAGTGTAGAAGACTCCCAGTGGAGGTACTACGATACAAAACAGTATTAAAATTTAATATTAGTTTGTCAGTAGGTTTCTACACCATTTCCGATTGAGCCGTTCGGGAGGATTTCCAGAGACAGTCAAGGAAGAGATATCGTGCATGAGTGGGTTTCTGTGATTTAAAAGGCGGTTATGGAATCGTCTGTACTGTGTTTTAGCTAAGTTTGTAAAAGAGTATGTAGAGGTCATGATGGAGTGTGTGATTGGAAACGTAATATGGTGCTTTAGTGATATTTGTCTTAGAGTTTTGGATTGATAGGTTTGTATTCTATTGATGTTAGTAGGTTTTGCTCATCCCCAGAGCTGCATATACCATTGGAGGTTTATGTAGCATTTTATATATTTACAACATTTAAACCTAACCAGTAACCATTAACCCTACTGGTAAAAAAAAAATTTTAACTATTAATTATTTGACATATTAACTATTGTTTATCCACTATTATTCATAATTTTCTTAATTATTTAAAAGAAAATTACTAACATATTCATATCATCATTGTAAAATGCCTAGATGAGCTATCGAAATGTTATATGATTTGTGACAGTTAGAGCGTATGTGTGGGATACCAAGAAGAACTCATATTCGTATTATTTAAGTATTAGAGAAATTCTAAACATTTATCATGTTTATAGCATGCACTGCATATACTTTTACAAACCAAACGAATATAATAATAATAAACACAAAACATATGCCGA
Organism: Diuraphis noxia; assembly: GCF_037042655.1. Lineage (NCBI taxonomy): Eukaryota > Metazoa > Arthropoda > Insecta > Hemiptera > Aphididae > Diuraphis > Diuraphis noxia. The sequence continues at coordinate 55,699,340 of NW_028301712.1, forward strand.
CGCGCTCGAGTGCTGCAATAAGATATAGCTAATTGCTCGCGGCTACCGTATTGCGAGGATAATCGCCTTAACTATATATGTATATAGGTATACATTTTAGTTTGGTATAAGACTTCCACGAGATACATATAGATAACACCACGACGTACAAATAAAACAAACGCGGTATCATCGTTAATCTACTACGAGGGGTGGAGGGGTCATTTTTTTTTCGCCCCGAAGTAAACGGTCGGCGACGGCGGATAGGGAAAAAGTAAACGTTTTGAGTTTGCAGCCGAGATATAAAGTTTTTCCTCACCGCGCACGACTATACTTTATTGTTTTTCATTTCCTCCCCGGCACTCGTATCGTCTCTACCCCCACCTACCACCGCCGTTCACCAAAACCAAGTTTATAATATACACACGGCGTTGCACACTATATGTTGTATACGCGCATACTCTTCTCCCGTGGCCGCCACCGCCAAGACAGATTCGCGGAATTATCAAGAAATTAGTACCCGAGAAGAAAAAAACAAAACGAAAAGAAAGAAAAAAAAACTCACAGAGAAACGAAACACAGAATACCCATACCGCCGCAAACGCGACCGCCTGGTCTCGCGCAACTCGAGCGGAAACGAAATCTTTTTCTAATCTTAATCTGCATACGAAACGGGGCGCTGTTCGGGAAAATTCAACAGATAGCTTTTTTTTTACCAACCGCTGCGAAAGATAGTTTTTAAGCTTAAGTTAGTGTACATAATATCGTTTCTTTTTCTTTTCCCGTTGCGTTTCCGTATTCTTTACTGCGCGCGGAATAAATCTGAATACATTAAACTGATGACGACGGTACGCCTCCCCCCCCCCCCACTCACCCAACGAAACATGTTGGCGGCAATTCAATCAGCCACCGCGTGTCTGTTTACGCGCTCGTCGTATATACCTACATCGTATAAGTACTAAAGTACCTCAACATATTATAAACGCTCGTAACGTGGTATAATATATTTACCATATACCTACAACTATATAAGCGCACTGCATGTAATTATACAGACGAGTACGAACTTCGATCAGTATCATTATTGAATCAGATATCTTTATACTTAATAATATACAATTTTGTGGGTACTTAATTTTATTATATACGGTTTTTCGTTTCATCTATATTAAACAATATACATAATTATTAATCATGGTGTATGTTACATCCATAAATACAATCTGTGGAGATGTTTTGACGAACAGTTGAAGGGCAATCCGATTTTTTCTAGGGAGGCACATAAAAATTAAAATCAATTGTTTTTACAAAATTAACTGGACATAAATTCATATTAATTATTACATTGTTAAAATTATTTATAGTTATCGATAGAAGTCGTTTTGGGAGTTCTCAGCCTTTAGTTTTCTATAAAATCGAGGGAATTATAGGATATTTTAATATCAAATAAATAGTGTTATAAAATCTAACAGTATTTAGTTTAATTGAAGATGATTGATTTCAAGTTTTTTTTAAAAGAAATATTTTCAAAGTGCTAATGTCCTTAAACTATAGCTATAGAGTATATGTATAATGATATGTATTATTGTGCTGCAATACTGCACACACGTATAACACAGTTATAAATTATATAAATAGTGAAGAAAACGCACTGACGCACAGGTGCCTGATAATATTTTTAGACAAATTACTATCCTTTTTAATAAAATAAAATTAGAGGAAAATTTCTGAGGGATGTTATTTTAAGAAATAACTAAAAACTATCCTAAACCAGTTCAAAGGTTTGGTTAGGTTAGGCTTTTAATTATAAAAATACTATAAGTACAATGAACTTATTGATGTAATATTACTTAAGACTTCTTCTTGTCGTGTCCGATTATAAAAATGTCAATTATAACAATTATATTAATAATTTAAAGTAAAATAAAACGCAGTCAAATACTTAGATACTAAAATAAATATAAAGTACCTAAATAAATAAATAATAAATAAATTTGGTACGTCTAAAAAAAATTACATTTTTTGGTAACGTTCCATATGTTGTGTTGCAACCAGTAAACAGCCACCTCTAGAGCATTGGGTTTGTCTAAATCAGACTTTCTTAGTTACATCATGCTGATTACTTAAGTAAAATTAAATCATTATAACAAGTACCTATATGATTGTATTATTCAAAAGTTGTATGAATACAATAAGAATTCATCAGTTATTTGAACATATTTTACGGTATATATATGAACTCTATACGAATTTCATGTTCATGGTTCGTAATTATTGTTTATACCTAACTTAACAATTAAGCGTGTCAGTATGTGTTTGAATATGAGTGAGTATACTCAACCGTCAACCAGATGACCATTTTATAAGAATATCATAGACGTATATATTACTATATAACATAATACTATATTATTAATCATTGTTGTATATTGGCTTAGAAGATGTCTATGAAAAATTAGCATAATACAATAAAAAATCACGTTCTAAAAACTAACAAACTGTAACCACATTAGAACTCAAGTGTCGATCATTCGATATGCAACAGCGAAAAAGCTTTGTGCCGGTTTCGTTCGATACCTATATTGATGTTATAATATTATAGTGTTCACATCTCCACGATAGCGTTCAATTTGATTCGAATAAAGTAACTGAGTCTCATGCGTTGTTGCGTTGAAATCGGTTTGTCGTAAATTTAAAAAAAAAAAATTAAAATACCTTAATCAGAACCGACTCACTCCTATCATCGAATAAACAACGAAGTCGTGTGGTTCTACAAGGGTTGCTGATGATAGTATTGGTTGTATGTGTATAGACGCAATCGATTACGAAAACAAATTAATCTTCTCCGGTGGCGGCTAAGACCGTCAGTATACACACTAACCATGGTCGCGGCGGAAGAAGAGAAGGTTTTTGAACGCGATTAGTTCGATGTGCCCGACGCGTCACTCGAAGAGTGTTTTATTAATGAAAATACGATGTAATAATAATATAGGTACGCACGCGCAAGCATAAAAATAATACGTCATATTTTTATATTAGAACTTAAAAGTTTACAAGAACGATGTGGCGGCAGTAGTTTTTTTTCCCTCTACAAAATAATACCGATTCATTAATGCGCGGTATACACTGTGAACTGAATATAATATGTAAGTAGATGGTACAGACGAACAACAAAGCGAATTTTCTTTATTTTGTTATTATTATACTACCAGAGAGTATGTTTTCTATTCCGTCTGTCTATCCTATTGGAACACCGGTAGCCGCTAAAATGTGTGAACGCGATCTCTCTTATAGCGCACACCGTTCTAAATACAACAAACAATACCTTTCGTAGGTGTGTATCCGTCGTTTTTTTCCTCTGCTCACTCGCATTTGCCATGTCATTGCACCGCCTTTCACGGAGTAAAAAATAAAAATAATAATAATAATGAAAAAAAAATAACCGTTTACGGTGGCCATCGGTAAACATCAAGGCCTCCCTCCTCTCGGACGTCTGAAGATAAAAATACAAAAAATATATTAATATATACCTATGTATGTACTCAATAGTAACATGAAATAACCGACGCGTAGGTACTATACAGAAAATAATATTGAAGCATTGGTCGTAGAAACATGTTTCGGCCTACAGTATAAATCGGTGGCAGTGCGTCTGTTATATCTTAGATTATAATATATATATATATAAGTACAAAAGTATATCTGTGAGTGTGCGCGCGTATTATGTTCACGCTTCAAGAAGTCGACAGCGGATGAAGGTCAAACACGCTGCACCCGTGTACGAGACGTGCTGACGACTTGTTCGTGCTAAAAAATCGTAGTTAAAAAATATATTTCCTATACAATAATTGTGCTAAAAATGCAATCTTAAATCGTTGGATTGTTTGTAGTTTCACAAGATTTAATTTTACGATTACTTTAATCACAACTACTTTTAAAACTATAGGTATCATGTTCATTATTTTTAATTTAAAACGGTCTGCAGTTTAATATAGATCCTCGTCGCTTCTTTATTACATGCGACATATATATTACTTGTTATTATTAAATACACTATACACAGTATACGCAAGCGTTTTATTAACTTTTAACTTTTTACAAAGTTGGGCCCGCAGTGTTTTTTTATCGAAAATTATTATAGGAACCTAGGTAAGTAACCACATGTATACCTAGTAGGTACATTGGAGTTACAACAATTTGTTTTCACTCAATATAGCGAGATAAAGACTATTTGAAAGTGTCTTATCTAGATTGAAAATGTGAATAAAGTTTGTCCGCATTTTACAAAAGTTATTTTTCACTAGTTCTTCACTAGTTCTTGAATAGAAAATTGTAAAATAAACCATCTGTATCCATAGAAATATAAACGAATACTACTATTTATTTTCTTTTTGTTTGTTCGTTTGTTTTTACTAAAAACTTGATAGTAATATCAGGCAAAATTTTCCAAGACTTAGGGAATACAAAAAAATCTAACCTCCCCTTCATGTATAATTTTATCTCTATATAGTATCACCTATATTTATAATAAACTACCAACTCAGCATTGGCTGAACTGGGTTACGTGCTTCGATCAACGATTTGTCCGTGGAATAAATCAATAGTTTTATAAAGTCGCCACCTGTATAATATCAATTATTTGATTAATTCGTGCGCGCACGCATTTGCAAAATCGTGCGTATCTCTTAAAATGGAGAGTAGAAAGTCGGTGAAAAAATTTAGGAAAAGTACCTACTGCATGTGGTACATGAACGCGACTACTACGACGCGCGTCGATAAGAGTGGTGTGGAAAACCTCCGCGGCCGCAGTCGGTGTGCGAGCTTCGTTCGGTTTTATATTATTTATAATAAATAATATTATATACATGTATGAGGTCGAAGAGAACGGTCAGGGGATATAATACGGCGGCGATGAAGCTGCGTGGCAGAGTGAAAGAGAACGAGTGCGAGTGCAATACGTGTGACAGAAAGAGAGAGAGAATGTGTGTGTGTGTGTGTGTGTGTGTGTGTGTGTGTGTGTGTGTGTGTGTGTGTGTGTATATATATATATATATATGTATGTATTTATACAGAGAAGAGACGAGTTGACTCAGCAAATTCGTTGATTAATGATGACTGTTTGCGGCGGTGGCTGCCGTTTTGGGGGCCGCCGCCACAACGTGCGTACACACACACACACACACACTTGTACACGCTCACACGTTGATCCCTATGAATACGACTTAACACGAGGCAACTTGTTATGTACGTATATAATGTACGTGTACCGCAGCCGCCGACCGAGAAGCCCTTTTCTTTTCCATTTAAAAACCTTTTATGCCGCTTTCAAACGTATATATTATTATTATATACATATAAACACGAGCCGGCGCACATACACTGCTAAAGGTATATATATATATGTGTGTGTGTGTGTGTGTGTGTGTGTGTGTATTATACACACATAGTGTGTTATAATATTATAGATGCATATGCATATGACGTATACGCACAATATAATATAATTATATATATGTCGCATTTTATATGTCCTATATCGTCGGATGACGATGGTATATATTATATCATAACAAGTGCGATTAAAATATAATATGTATAATATATTACACTCTGTTTATAATAATATTTTCAACAACGAGTCCCAAAGCACCTTGATCGTAAAAGGGATTTTTATAACTAATTTAATCATATCCCCCCCCCCCACGCCGCCGCGAACGATTCGCAGGAATACGCACTCTGAAAACACTGCTACGACGCGTCCCGTGTCGATTTAATATAGAAAAACAATGAAAAAAGTAGAGATTTTGTTTTTATTTTTGAAAATAAGTTCCTCGTCTGGTTTCGCACTCGCTGCAGCAGTCGTCCCCGAAATATATAAGATTCAATAACGCACTTTGAACTATATTACACAATCTATTTACAATGCAGTTCATTGCACTTATCGATAGACCGATTACTACGTATGGAATGGTAATACATACAAAATATTATAATCAAAATATTATAAATTTCTAACTGTGTAAACGTCACCAATGTCTTAAGTCGATATCATTCAATTGCGACTTTTTAAAGCGTGAAAACCACGAAAACCTTGTCAGCACAGTAAAATGTGTTTTACTTTTATTCGACTACGGTTCATAAAATACGACCATGTCTTCTTAACGACCGGAATACGCACATATAGTGTACCTATTATGTACACTACATTCCGTCCTTGACACAATCTCTATGTCTCATTATTATTTTCTCAAAATGCAATTCACATTTTTCTTTTTTTTTTGATTACTGCAATTGGTTTTTTTTTGCAACCTTCCGATCGGTCGATATGCGTATAATATTATGTAAACTAGCTATTGTCAAAATTTGAATAAACAAAATAATACTATTACTTGTCAATGGGCCACCGCCACCCCACGAATATTATACTCTCGGAAAAACTGTTGAGTACATCGTTATCGCGTTTAAAATCTTATACATTATTTTTCTCTCGAGAAATTTTCAAACCAACCTGCCACCCACACTTTTTTATATCTAGCACAATTATTGTTTGGATGTTGATAATCTTGATATAATATGTAATGTTGAGAAAAAAATCACTCATTGACTCACTTAGACCCATAAAATAATTGTACTGTCAGAAGTCCAAATAATACGTAGTATAAATATGAATAATATATGCATGACAATAATAATAATAATATATTACAGGTTTAATATTATACACTTATTGGCGTGTAATCAGGCTGTAGTCATCTCCGAATCGTAGGAGTGAATCTGAAGTGTGGTATTATAGTCTTTATTATTGTATACTGCAATCGTGACGGAAGAGTAGAAAACGACCTAATCTCACGTGATGCGTGTTTATGGTCGCATTGTATAGGTACCGTCGTATAATATATCAAATGACGATGGCGTATAAATGATAACGTCATTTCGAATTGAGTGTTTCTGGATTTCTGCACGTTCCGCTGAACCACGCTCTGTATACTTCCGGTTTTAGCCGATGACTGGTCGGGTTTTCGTCTCAATCGCTGCAGGACCCAACTCCCCTAGTTCTTTTGGCTGTGTCACTCTGTTGCACATCCGTCAACGTCGGACATCGCAGTCCGGCTTTCCTCGTCCTTTTATCTCCGGCCAGGGTTACTATACGCGTAACAGTAAGTTGTACACAAAATCGATACTCGAGCCAACGTCCAATTATGTCATTATACATATTATTATAGTATCTATAGGATTATAGGTAAGTTGCAATTCGTAAGCAGAGCACATTATTGGATAATCACAATGTAAAATAATATTGCAGCTTCTCTCCTTTGTGCGATTATGTATAAAGTAAAACAATTCATTTTCTGCAAAAAACTTTTAAAATATTATTATTATTAAACAGGTATACCTATATATTACAACGACCGTTTTCGGTGTTAATGACAGGTCGTCGTCTGCGAGCCAAACCGCGTTCCTACACGCGTATATACGATATGAAGGAAACCGTTCAAAGTGATTCGTTTTCTTTTTTTTTAACGTTCTTATACACAGTGAATCGCATCTGTACTCGTTGCATTACTCTCGGTATATTATATATATATATATATATATATATATCGGTAGACTACTTTGGTTGTGTAGTGGAAATATCTGTAAAACTATCCTATCAATTGCTAATGGACTCGATTTTGCCTCGGTTGCAGAAATTCCCTGTCTAATAACCTCTCTAAATTGTTCACGACGAAAACGTATATAACTGACTGTCCAGAAAAAACGGTAAAAAGCAAAACACTAAACCTAATTTTTATACTTCACGTAAACAAAATAGTTTTTTAAAAACTCCATTGATCACTTCTAAAAAAGTTTACATTCATTTTGGAGAATCAAAATAACACATAGTTATTTTTTTTTTCAATTTTTCAAAAGCTAACAATAAAACATCAAGTAAATATCTTTTTGAATGCAGCCCCAACAGAAAAACTAAAATAATTTTTCAAAAATCAATAATTATAACTCCATGCGTAACTTGTGCAGGGCATAATAAATGGCCTCCCTTATCCGATAATTTAGATTCCGCCCTACTCCATATTGCACCCTTTGGTTAAAATTCATTTCACGCCAAAATAATGAAATTAAAAGACCCTCGGGATACTTTTAAATATAATAATAGTCTGGAGTTTGAATACAGATAAACCAAAAATTGATTTAATGACTTTTTTAAACAAATACATTTATATTAAGAGTTATAATTCTATTGACCTTTATTGTTGTATAAAAATTTTTTCTAATGATCTGGGTTTCTTAAATGCGTATTTAATTTATTTTGAAATTTAAAATTGTACATAAGTACACATATTATTTATTAGAAGCTTTAGAAATTAAATATTAATCAATTGTATTAATGTTTACCGCTTTAATATATTAATATCTATCTGGTTAAATTACAAATTACAATATTCAGTAGACATTCAGTATATTATGTATGTAACAAAATTATTATATTATTTGTCAAGTAAGTATAACCATATGCGTGTATAACATTTAACGTTATTATAAATCTATAAATACATATAAAACGTTTCATCTAACATTTTTCTAATATATTTTCACAAAGACAAACTGGTAATTCGAAACAAAATTATTAAATAAAATGGAACGTTTAACGAATAATTTTGAATCATAATATATTATGTTATTATTATGTAAAAGCAACTATCGATTTTCATACTTAAAATAGGAAATAACAATATTATTAAAGCACTAATAATAAAGATTTATATTTAATAAATGAACTATTTTAAGAATGAAAATCGATAGTTGCTTATGAAAATTTATCTCAAACAGACATATACGTTTTATTTTGCGTAAAATAAACTAAACTTATCTGTCATATATTGTCCATCAAACCACTGTCCACTACATACCTACTAGTCCTACTACCGATCCGTTGTAACAGGTGCGAATATATATATATATATATAAACAATAAACATACATAAGACAACACGCCCCTCGAAGAACAATAATAATGATTTCATTTTCACACGTCCGATCGAGTGGTGAGTCGAGGTAAGCTGCTGAGAAAAACAAAAGTTTGCGCACGCGGACGAATGAAAAATTGACATCATCAACCAACGGCCGCGTGTACATACAGCGGCGTTGTAGCAAATATGCTTGCGTGAGGGTCCGGAAAAATACTAGCACTGGGGGATGGTATCGGTGGATGAGGTATAGATGTGGTGGTAGGGGTTAACACGAAAAAAATAGGAGAGAACTGGAAATACGGGGGAGGGAGGGGGCAAAAACCGTGAAAGATGGACAGTTTTTTTCTTTTTGACCATTTGTCTTCGCCCATCGTTGTTAAGGGCTTGTTACCGACAAACAATAAACACTCACACACACACGTGGCATACCTTCCCAAACTTTTACTTCAACGCCTGTAGGATGTGTTCGCACGCTAAGTCCATATATACTCAGTCTTCGTACTAGCTGTACCTATATATAAATGTACTGTGGCGGCGAATGCGGAGGCTCGGACGTTTTTTTTCGCATCATTCGCGATAGCCGCCTCCGCTGCTGTCGGAAACCTGTTGAGCGTTTGTACTACTCACAGAGAAAAGTGCACGGGGTTAAAATAATGTTTGTTTTAACGATTCTCCGAAGATAAAACGGCGGGAACAAAAAATTAACTGTTAAATATTATCACTCAATTTTTGGCGGACTACCGAACGCAAAACACAAATAAAAACATTGTGTTATTGTTGATTTTAATTTATCAAGTAGGTACATATACATTTATGCAACTGAATTATTAACTATTTAGATAACTAAAAAATTAAACTTAATATGCATTCCCAAAAAGTTTTGATTGATTTCATTAGGATTTGTAACAATAACCGTTTTTTTAAATGATTAACTATTACGCATTGGATCGTACTGTACTTTTTTTTTTTTTTTTTTTGATATTTGATGCAGCATTAAAATAAATAATATATATTTATATATATTATGTTAATACTTAAGCATTGTTTTATAATAATGTTTTTCCGAGATTTCTAATGATTTAACATATTTTATTTTTTTTTATCAAAACATGTAAGTAATTTATGCAGCATTTTATTCCTAATCGAATTAATTCGTATTTTTCAATGTACGTATACAATGGATATATCTTATTATCTATAATCTATTTAAGGGCTCTCCAAACTTGTTTATTCAAGGACCACATAAAATATCAAAAGCTCTTAAAGTGGGCCAAAATTGTATAAAATTTAAAAATATTTAAAAAAAATATAGTTCTCATAATACTTAGGTAAATTTACTCAATTTCATAATTAAGATACAGGTGATAATTATTGACACATGTGCGCGTGACAACAATTTTGTATAGTATACATATATTTTTAGTCTTTGAGAGAGTCGGTGATAAATTTTTCACAGGCCGTAATTCAGATACCTCTAATCTAATATAATACATCGTTTGTATATTGTATAAAATGTGAACTGCAATGACGTATTGTATCGAAATTCGCGTGCTTAAAATTTAAAACCTAAAATGTTTAACTCTATATTTTTATAGTCACGTGACTGGAACGTTGACATCGTGCGTTGGCCATATGTCGTTGTGTTCTAACCTGTATAGTTTTAATGCACATTGTAATGCAACATAGCAGATATTTTATATAATACTATACTATGTTATAATAATAATAAAATAGGTACCTATATATACAATTATTAGAAAAAAAGTGTTTGTTTTGTTTTTAGTAACTCCGTGTGGGTGGTAACTGGTGAGTGTATTATTTTGCCAAATACAAGAGAAAAAAAAATGTAAAATAATGACACGGTAGAATGTATGCCAAATCCCATAAACTCATGCATTTATATAAAATACATATTATAGTACCAACAAAAACATACATATATACGAGTATGATATATAATAACATTTTTAATATTATATATTATTATTGTGCATAGCTACTTTGTTATTTATAGGAGTTGTTCCTATATACAACCGCACACGAAATGCCCGGATTGGAGACGATGACGGTGAAGGACTATAATATAATAAAGTCTCCAGCGGGGAACTTTGACGGGAACAGGGAAAGGGTATTGTAGAACGAAACGAAAATCGAAATTTTGTTTGTTTGTGTGTTTGTAAAATAGTCGACTAATGAACGATTCGCGTGTGGCAGCCGTATTACATGTTATACATAGTTACGCATTATATAAACATAATAATGTACACAGCGTATACCACCTATTTATACCAGTATACTATTTTCGCTTTCGTGGATATAGTGTTTTATTGTGTGGTATGTGTATTATTGTTGTGTACACATAACTATATGTATATTTTAGTAATAATACACCTGAGGTTTTATTATATAGTAGTGTTTTTTATGGGTGTACATTTTTTTCCGACTCCCATTAGACGATGAACCGAAAAACTAGAAAATATTTTCGATAAGCAAATTAACATTGGTAAGGGGAGGGAGTAGGTTAGGTTAAAAAAATAATAATAATGATAGCGTATAACAAAACATTTTTTAGAATACTCGTACGGGAACGAATAGTACGCACGCCAGATTTTTTTTACATTACGATTATTTACGAATATGAAATCGCGACTTGGTAGCAATTATTCGAAACGCGTCACAATATACATATGAACTACATTCTGAAAGTTATTATACTCACATGTATATTTTAGGTATATAATAATTATTCATCTTGTGAAAATACAAATCGCACCTACCTCATGCGTGTGTAAAAACTAACGACAAGCAGAACATAATTCTAGCTCAAGCATCACACATCATCAATAAACCCAAGTAACTAAACTTAACTACTGATTTAACTATGTGAGTAGTGAATTTCTAAATGAATAATAAATATTTTTAATATTAAGTTCAATAAAAATATAATTCTTATGTTCATACATCATACCTACATGTCCTTCTACAAGATATATTTTCAAATTATTAACTGCCGGAAATTTCTTAGAAGAAATTAACATATTATACGCCATAGATGTCAATATAATTTTATTCAGTAATAGTAACTAATTCATTTCCACCGTTTCACAAAAAATATTAAACTGACAGTGCAGCATTTCACCGTTATGACTATACATAGTAAGTAGTTTACATGGTGGTGTGTCAATACATTAATATTATTATTATTATACGTATAGACCGAAAAACTCGTTTAGGATTTATTATAAATCACGTGAAATTTTTAACTCTTCGTTCACACATACATGATACATAGATTCGGCGGCAGCCACGGTGTGTGTGAAAGTGACTGGTGGCCGAAGGACGCATCGATGCGTTTTGAGGCTTTAAAACCGATGTGAGGGGTAGGTGCGGTAACGCGGTGGAAGGGTTTCTGGGGTACCGGAAGTCTATATACATAGGTATTACCTAAATATATATAAGGGCTTTCACCCCCACCCACCACGATAGGTTTTAGTCATCCCCGATACATAATCAATCACTGCCGGAACGCGCGTTCCGGGCCGCCGGGTGCCGCCGCCGCTGCCGTTAACTAAGAAACTTCGCTAGTCGTCAAATTCATTCATGCTAACCACCGCCGCCTTCTCCTCTCTGCTTCGAATCTCCTTCACCCTATCTATGTTTCTCCCTTCATCCTCTGTATTCTCTCGCCGATCTCGTTTCATTTCCCTCTTCCCCTTGCGTATAAAACCCGCACACCCTTCCACAGGGTGTAGACGATCCAACCTATTTATCCCTTACAAATTAACTCGACCCTACCACCGTCATCGTGCAATTCCGTTAAATTGATTGAACCCGCAACGGCATCGGCTTCGACGGCGGTAACGGCGACGGCAGACGAACCCGACGTGCGTATATTATACAAGAATAAGACAACAGAGTAGCGGCAAAAACAAATTCCATCGTTCGTTTTGTCACTTTTGTCACACTTACGTTGCTGTTATCTACTGAATAATTTATGACGTTAAGTCTTTCTATGTTACGTAGGTTCAGGTATTAAGACAAATGTGTCGAAAATTAAAATAGGTTTATTGTAGGTACACAGAGTAGTAAAAAGTCGGTTATCCGAATATCATTTCGAACAAACCCCACTGCATACGTAGGTATAAGTATAAGTTCTACCAAAATATCACATATATTATAATTAATATAAAATGCTTAAATGTTTGAATCGTACTGCAAATATTACCTGGTACCTATGTCATTCTGTAGTATCGATTTTTAATAAGTTTTCTATATCATATTTTTTTTATTTTTTTTTTTTTTTTTTTGGGGGGGGGAGTTCAAGAACTTATGATCGTAATTATTTCTTAAACAAACGTATCTATATAATCTAATGGCTAAATAATACTCTATATACCAGTCGTGGTTTTAATTATTACATTTTACATTAATATATATAGTATAATATAATTGTATACTATAGCGGTAATATGGAAGTGATTGTAGTCTGTACTGAAGTTTAGTTTGTTGCAAATTTGTTACGTTTTATATAATTTTTATTATTTTAATAAAATGAGTTATATTTCTAATTTCTATAGAAATTATAATAAGTATACACGGAGGAAAATTATTTAGTGTAAATTTATTATATATATTAAATAAAAATTATAAAAGAAAAAGCGATGACCACAACGTTTTTTACTGGACATGTTCAACTAAATGTGGAGCAAAACTTTGTACTATTGAAACATCAAACGGAGAACACAAAATCGACGAGAAGTCTACATTTTCAGAAAATCAACACTCTCACTCAGCGGACCCAATTGTCGTTGAAGCAAAAAAAATCAAGGAAAATTTTAAACAAAAAGCATTAACATCAAATGTTGAAAAACCAATTCAAATATTCCATGCAGCTATTTCAGTTCCTACAAAAATTATTTCATCGCATATTACTAAAGAATCAGCAAAACAAATTGTCAAACGTCAACGTCGTATTAACCTAAATCAAAATGAACCCAAAACAATTTAATCAATAGATCCTCCAGAGTCGTTATGTACAACATTATCTGGAGAATATTTTTTAGTAAAAAAAACCGAATCTGTTTTATTGTTTACAACAAAAGAAAATTGTAAATATCTCCAGGAATATAAATGTTGGTCAGCTGACGAAACATTTCAATCTTGCCCAAATATTTTTCAACAGCTTTATTGCATACGTGGATCTATTAAACGTGGTATTGACGAAATATACGTTCCGTTGGTGTATTGACTTCTAGCTGTAAAAAGTCAATCCATATACATTGAAATGTTTAACTTAATCAATCAATATTGTTATGAAAATAAAATTGATTTAACGGAAAACACGGATCTTGGAATTATTACAGATTTTGAAATCGCAACAATAAACGCTATCAATGAAGTTTATCCTTTTGTAATGCATTCAACATGTTTTTTTCATTTTTGCAAAAATATTTTTCGAAAAATACAAAATGTTGGTTTTTCAACAAAGTATTTAAATGATGCAGATTTTAATCTTTTAGCTAGACACATCCCAGCAATGGCATTTTTGCCGATTGAAATAGTACGGCATTAGTCAATGATAATTAAAATTAATATTTTAATAAATTATGATATTTTATAAATATTTTGATTTTAGATTCAAGAAGCATGGTCTCTTTTAAAATCTTTTTTTCAATAATAATGATGAAGAAAAAAGTCTAATAACATATCTTGAAGAAACTTATGTACTTGGAAAAATCGGTATGAGAACAAGGAGTAGGCCTAACAATGCGCCTCCACGAAATCCTCCATTGTTTTCATCAGATATTTGGTCAGTTTCCAATCACGTTAGTTTAGAACTTCCGAGAACAACTAATACAGTTGAATATCGTGGCATAGAAAGTTAAATCGACTTACATCTCGTCATCCAGAGGGATATTACAAATATTACAAATTTCATTAACATATATTATATTTTATAAATATTTCATTTCATATATTTTATTCAGAGCTTCACAAATTTATTACAATCATGCAAAAAGTTCAAGCTGAAACAGAATCCCAGATTGAAATTTTAATATCCGGTCATCAAATAAAGAAGAAGAAATATGGTGTGAAACGCAATCTCAGATTGCAATCAATTCAACAACGAATAAACGACAATCCTAATTATTGTAAATTGGAGTTTTTAAAAGCAATTGCATATAATTTAAGTTTTTAATTGCATATATCATGATAAAATGTCGCTCTTTATTATTATTTTTTTTTTTTAAATATCAAATAGATTTTTAATTTAAATAAATAATTTTCGTACAAACAACTTTTCAATCACATAACTATTCGAACAAATACGTTTTCTAACTCGTCATTCGAAAATCTGACCTTCGAACACATGACATTCGAAGACATGACTGTTTCTATGTTTTTTTATGCCCTGTGACCACAAATAATGATAATAATAACAATGTATTATACTTGTACCACGCGAAAATTGAAACGCGCTTATAGGTGTGCGTGTAAATTATAATATGCTGTGTATAATGCATATACCTATGTGCGTGTACTCGACGACAAAATTACAGGTTTTAAAACGGCCACCACCGGCGTCGACAGCGCACCATCAGCGATCGGATTACACAGAGGCTTAGCACAAATAATATATATAAGGACGACAGTATATATACGTAGGCACGGGGGGGGGGGGAGGAGAGGGTAGACGAGGTAGACGATATATATATATATATATATATACATATTATAGGTGTATAAATTCACGAGGGGGTTCGTCGAACGCTTGGTAGAGAGGTGGGATATATTATGTAAGGAGGGGTAAACCGAGGGGGTTTGTTTCTGGTGTGCACCGCACGCGCATATAGGTATACGTACACCGGGCTGCGGCGGCGGGTTGACTCTGACAAATCGCATATGATTACGGAGGTACTCGCCCGTGTGTTATTATTATGTCATTAGTGGCGCGGCGGCGACTGAAGGGTGCCCGGCCCGGCCTATATATCCGACTATACATATATTTACGAGCTGAAGTCTGTATGACTGTATGTGAGTATGCATGTGTGTATGTGTGTGTGTGCGCGCGCGCGCGCGCTACAATATGAAACTATAGGTACAGCTCTTGCATGTACGCTTTTATATTATATCATATCGTATATACATGCGTAGAGTGGTTCTATGTCATGTCCAGAGTTTTATATTTTTTAAACGGCTACCAATAGAGACATTGCTCTGATGTACAAAGATAACCTTGAAAAGAATGCCATACACCATGGCTGTACTTATATTGAGGATAGGCACCTACATTATATTGGATATGAACTTTTGCATATTATATAGACACATTACACACAACACAAATATCGTAATTCGTAAGTACCCAAACACATTTTGTTTGAAAAACTTTAGACCAAATGCCGTTTACTGAATCGGATCACGTACAGACTAAATGCTATTAAGAAGTTTTCATCTTTTTTTCTGTTCATCAGACAACAATGAACCGACGGTGGACGCACGTATGAATGCATCATCGATCTCAAAGAGTGGTAAAATTCGTATTAATTGTTAAATTTTTTCGTGTTAGAAAATCACAGTTTTTTTTATAAATAGCCATAAACCCTATATTATATAGTTACCAGTGTAAAAATAACGATTGCACATTAAGTGTGACGGGACTATTCTTGAGGTATGCAATCAAAATGAACCAAAATTATAAATCATTAGCGGCTACCTCCTAAGTTCCATTTCGCGTGTTCCAAACCATAGCACGCATAATCGAATGGATTAATTGATTTAAATTACAAACGTTCAAACACGCGCTTTGTATGCGTTAAACGAATAGTCTATTGTCAAAAACTCAAAACAATAATTATTTAGTAATCTTAAGCGTATTGTTACAAATACAACTATTTATACTATAAATAACATTATATGTAATGAACGTAACAGCAAATTATAGTGTTATTTTATATACCGATATTGTCATAAACCCAAGACGGCATAATTTATTATATTGTACATTTCTTCCAATAGGAAGTATGCAACATTACATCTGACAATGTAAATCACATTAAAAAAAAACGATTGATTTATACTCGTTGCTGCTTTTAAAAATCGAATTACACTTTTTTACTAATGAAACGAGTGAAAAGTCTCTAGGGAAACGGTAGCGTGACGCGACATATATCTGCCACTCGAACACTCGCATTTTATATAAAACTATATTATTATACTCTATTTTTCATCACTCTCTCCTGTCTCTGATTTCTCTCTCTATTTCTCTTAAAAATATTCGAACTCGCGTTTTAAAAATTTATAGAATTACCTATACGTTTTTCAAACGAGTCTGTATGAAGTATTGAGGTGCCTGTATATTATAGTATATAAAGTACAATTCTTGAAATAATATTGGACATATTGGTGGGTCTAAAATCAATCTCTTTTCTCAATTCTTAGCATTCCTTATCGAACGGTTAAAAAATTCAACATAATAATTATAGGTATACTGTACGCTTTCATCTTATGCCATTTCTATATACTTTATGCATTACCCACTCTAGCTAGATTTGTCATTGCTGTTTAATTTATAATTTTAGGCTATTGTTTAAGACATTTCTTATGTTCCATCGTCATCAATTATTGCCATCTTGGCGAGTACACTACAAATAAAATATCATACCGATAACTGCTAAGCTGTTCTGACAATGCGTTGACGACGAGCGCGATTCGCACGCATCGTGACGTGTATTTTGGTACTGTCGTATTTCACTATCTAAAACGAAAATTGCAGCAGCTGCAGTGTATGATACTTATCGTCCCCAAACAATCTTTTACACGCATTATATTATTATTATTCCAGATCCGTCCCCTGCAGTATGAGAAACAACTGAGTGAAATTCTCGGCCGGCCGAACCGAAGCGGTTAAGAGAAAAGAAAAATTTGACATAAAAAACCGCTATAATATGGTTTGCATGGGTGTGACGTGAGGGGACGACGACAACGAGTGAGCGAAAAGAGAAAAATTAGAAATTCAGATTTTTGATATGAAAAATATACATATATACGACGTGTGTAAGCGTGGCGTATGTACGATATATGTATACGAGTGACGTGTGTTCCCGCAAGCGGAGAAAAGGATATGATCGAGTGCGGGTGAGAAGGGGCCGGGAGAGTCGGAAGGGCGCGCGGTGTGCGTTTAGAGCTTTTTGTGTCTGAGGCCGCGGCCAATTTATCAAAAAACATGTTCGACCCCATCTTCCCCCGGGGGGTCAACCGCCCGTCCACTGTTTACGGCGGTGGCACCGCTCAAACAGTGAATCGTATCTTCATAATATTACAACGGTGACATTTCCCCGTCATTTTTTCGTTTTACGACCATTTTTCTTCACTCGCTCTTATACGCAGGCTATACTATGCTATAATATATATATATATATAATACTATCGCCTTACTCTGCAGAAAAAAACCCACACCGCTCTTCATCTATTCCACCGTCACTCCACGCTTCCATGCACACACATACACACAAAAGCCCCTTGGCTTCATTTTTAACTTGCAAAATGACGTGGAAATTGAATCCGCCACGACCAGCAGCGTGGCACAGTGACTTTTGTCCGCAAATACAAAGTAGTTTTATTTTTTATCATCTTTATTGTGTATTTCTGACGTATGACCTTACAGCCGCCCCGTTCCCATTTCCTTCTTACTTATTTTCGACGGTATCCATCGTAGCACACTATCTATTTATATTATATAGACACATAGTATATACATATCTATATGTATACATAGTAATATAATATAATACGTTTGTGATTTCTATGCGCATCGTATATATAGATACAGTATAAGCCACGCACCGCTGTGGTCTACAACGAACTGTAATATATAGCAGAATACAATATATAGATATAATAATAATAATAATAGTAAAGGTATGTCCGTTAATGACACGTCCGACTACGCCAATGATGATAGGTACGCGAGTAATATATATAAAAGTTTTTTATTAATAATATTATGTGTTTTTTTTTCTATCGCACCCAAAATCCGAATCAACGGAAATTGGTACGTCAATCAATCGGGTTGCTGCAGGAAGCGGCTTCGGGTGGAAAATAAAAACAAAAAAGGTAGGTAGATACGACATAACATATTTTCATATATATATACACACATTTAAGAGTAGAGGTTATTAATAGTCTCCGTGGACCGCGGTATCACCGAGATTAATTATTATTATTGTGTTATGCGCTCCCCCTTGACGCCGCCGACGGTTCTCAACAAGTCGTCCTTGGTCACAGACTTGCCCTCCGGTCATCCTCTCCACACCGCCCTACACCATTGCCGTCATTCATATTGTATAATATATTTTATACGAAATATCATAATATATATATGTATATAAACACATACACATACACTTCCTCCCCTCGTGCTTTCCGACCCAATAACATTACTGCAGTGTATACGCCGTCTAGTCTTTATTGCCACCTCCATGGTCTAAAACGTTACATTTTAGACAAAATCTTACGTGTATACGATACATAAGTAATATATTAGTAGTGAGTACCTTCTAATACATTTCAGAAGCCTTGAAATAACATTTTTGATCGAAAAAATAAAAACGAAAGGACTCAAACGACAATACTGTATTACTGTATCCTTATCAGAGTAATATTTGGTGCGAGAAAAAATAAAAAACTTGAAAAATTTTAAACTTAAATAAAGTTTCCATAATATTATTATTTATTATTATAATATTATAATATTCACGATGCTGTTCACCGTATACTTACAAAGAACAAAGTATATTATATTTTTTCAAAAAGTTTTTATTCCATTATTATTATATAGTTTTACGAGAATGTTTTATTCACTAGGTATGTAGTCTACTATATAATTTCCTGCAAAATATAAATATAACGTATCAAATTTGAATTTGACAACACCAATTTTTTTACTCATGTATATAACTCGCTTAATAATTGAAATATCACATATAAACAAATCTAAGTAAAACGAAGATCTTGTTTTACTTTTAATTTAAATAATTAGTAGGCACACACTAATATTAAAGATAATAATGGTTTTGCTGAATACACACTTGCTAGAATACACGCAGGACGTAAAATTTTTAATAAACACAATAAGATTATTATTCAATGTTAATTTTCACACTTTGAATTATTATAAATTATTATTTTATAATAAGCAACGCTTCGAATTTCAGATAGTCATATTAATATATTATTTAGTAAACGAGAAAAAACTATGCTTTCAATATTTACTAATGTTTGGCGTTCACTTTATTTGTAAACTTTATAAGGTTAATTGTAAATTAAATGATTATTAATTAGTCGTTTAAATATATTAGAGTCGAGTTTTCTGAGTACTGAAATTATACATTTAAATATTAGCATAATGTTATACAATAGAAAACATAACTACGAGAATATTAATAATTAATACATTATATATTTATTTGAATGTTTAAACATTCATTTTATATAATAAATATAGAACAGTTTTACTCGCTTCATAAGATATTACATAAGAATAGTTGAATCTGATGAAAGTAGTTTTCGCAAAAAAAAATTTATTTTATTTTATTGCACACATACGGGTACCTACTCTGAGATTATGATGTATTACTATGAAGAAGATAAAAATTAAATAGACGTATAGTGTATACCTATTGGCTATTATCTACTTATATATAGGTATATTATATAATAAGTGATATAATCAATGGACACAGCATTATGTTGTATACACGCAAACTTTAGTAATGAATTTCAATTTAAATATTCACTAAACATACTTGTTATAAATATTGGAAGTACGCATAATGATTCAGACCCGTGTGCAGGATTGAATAATGGGGAGTGTTTTGAAGAAAAAAAATGTATAAAATAGATACATCAATAAATAGCAAATAGTATTATAACAAATTTATATTTATTATTAATTTTGTAAGTACCTATATTAAAAGTTATGCATCATTACAAATATGATTATAAAATATTACATAGGTATAGGTAATAAATCAAAAATGAATAACACGATTTTTTTGGTCTCGATTGTGGGGGGGGTGAACCCATTGCACAATGGCCTGCACTCTTTAAACGATTTTATAAGTACAAGTATAATTCTGTTGTATACGACATATTCGAAAATTTCGATAAAATCATTACACTGAAGTACTCAAATATTTATATCGTATTATGGTTGTATACTACTGGTTTTACATAGTATTTATAAACTCTTAAAAATATATTAATTGCTATAATTACAAATTATTAAAAAGTTCATAATTTTATTAATTATATGACTAAAAATATTTAATATCAACACTATATAACATTAAAGTGTTGTTATGGAATTGTTTGTGCAGAAATAGATATTTTATATATAATATGTATAATAACAATATAAATATAAATTATACAAATCATGCTCATCAAAGATGAGTTTTATACTTATAAAATTAATTAGTCTCTATATAATAATATCAAATAGTCTGTTAAGAATTAATGCATAATCCTAAGTAATTTCATACTCACTCGTTCAAGTCTCTTTTATTAAATTACTAATCATCCTTATCAATATTATAACATTACTTATTATGACGAGTATAATAATATTATAATAATAATTAATATATAGTTGTATCAATATAGATACTTTCTACCTATAGGTATCAATTGTTATAATTAAAGGTATCTTCAATTTGGGTTTCTCGGGATTTTAGTATGTTAATATAAAAACAATGTGTTTATTCTAAATAGTTCAAATTATATTTTTTATCATAGACTTATACTAAGTGTAAGGTCTATGATTTTTATAAATTATAAAAAGTGATATGCGTAACTCAGCAACCTTATTTCTAAATAATTCTTCATTGTCGAAAAGTAATTGTAAAATTTTTGACAGTACATTTCTTTAGAGTCTAGATTATTATCGAAATAAATATTAAATTATAAAATATCTAACTAATAAAAATATGTTAAGATATAGTACCTATATCAGATATACGTTTCAACGTTTAGTTTATCATAAAAAATAATAATATACAATATACATAATATAGTTGTCTGATATATTTGGTGAACACAGCTGTAGCCTGTAGACAATATTTTCGTATATTTTGCAAAAACTACAAAATTAATGTAGGCAACATAATTTAAAGGTAGTAGGAAAGGTAGGAAAAAGTGTATTGTGTATTATATTACTTACATAGTAAATACAAATTAATAGTAATATATATACATAATAATAATTATATTGTATTATTTTACAATAAACATCACACAATAAATTACTATAAAATAATATTTAAACGAAACAATTCATATCATATGGGTAACAAAAATAAAAACATGCCATGTGCTTATATGTACATATAAATTAATAGGCGCGTATGTGTGTGTGTGTGTGTGTGTGTGTGTGTGTGTGTTAGTAACGAAAATTATAGGTACGTTTTTTCTTGCAAATACTGCAGCATGCACATCATGTTCACAATTATGTATCACAAAAGAACGTGGTAACTTGTCTTTCGCCGATAATTGTTTGATCACCGGTTATCATATCAAAAACCTGTTTATAAACTAAAAATCTAATGAGTACTCTTCATAACATTGTACGATGTTTTGAATCCCCGTATTACCTGCAATGCAGGTAAATAAGTGCACATTATATAATACATCCATTCAAGTGCATTGAGTTGACCATAGTCTTCTGTATAAATACCATACACAAATAAAATTATTATAATACACCATCGTCTAAATTGACAGCTTGTAAAGTATGGCGAAAATATATTGCGTGATATTATATTTAATAACCCGATAATCCTTAAATTACTATATTTTGTCGATAAATTATACATTTTAACATCAAGAATAGTACTATGAAACGTTCAAATTTTACATGCAAACAGTGTAAAGACGTAGTGTATTGTAGTATCCAAAATTGCCGTTAAAATAATATAATAATAATATACGCCGATCTAACCTACTGGCTACTGTAGAGGCTCAAAATAAGTAAAATGAAGCATTTCTTGCCGATATACGAAGGTATATTATTATAATAGGTTAGTGCACATGTAATATTGTATTATTATACCGTCATGAAAAAAACTTTTTGAAGGTGTACTTTATAATATAGCTTCGGTAAACCATAATAATTTTATCATACACGTCGTACAGCATAATTTAACCTTCGTGATAGACAGATTAAAATAATAGTATGCGGACAGTAATTAATGTTAGAACTTCATCGACGACGCGCGACGGCGGCGGTGTGGATGAGCTACCATATTTGACCTGGTCCACCTTTGGGATCTAACCCCAGCGCGATTGTAGCCAGTATATTAAAATTTCGTCATATACTCATATGTAAAACTGTTAAGAGTAAATGTTATTTTCGATAATGAATTATTCAATGACTTCCAAAAACATTTAAAACAACCGTTGAAAACACGATACTGTTTATTTTTTATTTTTTCAATAATTTATATAAAAGCAAAACGGTATTGTGTGTACAATGCTTTATTCATTAGTGTTTTCTTACGTGAAAAGAATGACCCTACTTTAACACCACAAATTTCTCACATCAACAGGCCTATCGATCACGTTCATGTCTGACAGAAGTCCACGTTTCACAAACTATATACAATAAGTAAAATTTATTCAAAATGGTCCATATAATATTTTTATATATATATTATATCATATTACGAAGTAGTGAACATTTTTTTCTTGAAAAGAAGGGGATACTTGTTCATTTTTTCCTTTTCAATGTACTTTGCGAGTAAATAATATAACAGATGTTGAGGAGAATCAATAAAAATGATTAAGAAATTATGTAAAAATTAAAAATAATATTGTTTTATATTGGTTAATAAAAAAGGTACATGATATTGTATATTATTTTCTGGACATACCTAGGTATAAAATGTATTAAATACACTTTTATTACACGTTAGGTTATATTATAATAATAGAATAAAAATAAAACACTTTTAGTTAAATGTATAATATAATGATTTTGATGTTTGATTAAAATTTTTATGCGAGATATGTTAGAAATATTATTACATACAAAAAGGAGCTAGTAAAATAAATAAATTCAATACATTTTTTTTAAGTTGGTAATTGGTATTATAACCATATATTTGAATGCAATAAATTATAAACGATTTCTAATTAACTTGTTTATGTAGTATGTACCAACTAAAAATTATGAATTTAAGTATTTAAGGTAGGTACCTACTTGTTATGTAAAATGAATAAATTATTTAGTTACAACGTAGATTAGAGGAATTTTATTAACCACAAGTTGTTTTATTATTATTACGAGTCAAAAAACAGTACCGATGTGACCTGACAATTGACAACACAAATTCTAAATTAAAATCTATAAAACTGTCATTCAACATTTTTTATAACACCTTATAAACAGCTAAAAAGCGAATCCGTCATTGATTCACATTTAACATCGAAATGATTTACGATTCGATGAATTTTAGGGGTTGTAATCATTATACTCGAGGGTGAGGGTAACTATTGCAGGATATTCGGTAGTCATAACAGTGTTTATTCACGCCACTTACACGGAAATCCCATAAACATCGGCAAATCGAATCATGTTTTGTTTTTAGCTATTTAATCGTTTCAATTATCCTTTTTTATTAACAACCTTTTTTGTTAATTTCAACCTGTCCTCTGTTTTATGGGTAGGTACCTTCGGCGGTCGGCAGAAGCGGCGTCGGCGACGACGGTCGGTGAGAAACTCCGATTTATCTGGCGGTGTATGTGTATACACACAAAAACACGATAATGATAAATCGACACGGTCAAACCCTCAACCGAATGTCAAACACAAATTGATGGGTTATTCGTCTGGGAAAAACAAAACCACGCTAATAATTTATACGTACGGGAAGTCCATTTCATACAGAACAATCAAAATTGCTTTCCGAAGTCTGTCTGGCGTTATAGAAAACGTTTAAGAAATTTCAAGTACACGAGAGTTAATTATATTGGCGATCATTTATAATTTGTTTCAATTAAGAGAAAAATGATATACCGGTATACACGTAATAATCCATGGCGTGGCGTTGGCAAGTTAATCACGATTCACAATTCACGGTGTTACTGCAGTTCTCTTAAATACTGTGGTAATTGTAGTTATACCGTATATGTGTACATTTGATAATTGAATATTTTGTTCGGTACCTACCTAATCCTTCTATATAATTTATAATATATTGTACATTTTCCTCATGATTTTGTATAAAACATCTTCGCGTGTAAAGTTGTGATATTATTATAAAAATAATAATTTGACAACAGACATTCTTTGAGGGTACTTACTGGGTTTATGTGAAAAGTTACCATATAGAGTACGAAATATTTTATTAAAAAAAAAAAAAACGGTAGTTTTCTCTCCCCTTATATGTGATTCAAACACACAATAAACGGGGTGAATTTAAATTTATAAAGTGATAAATGAAGTAACACATGTATGAGTAGTCAAAAACTTTTGATGTGTTCTTACTTCTTATGTGCTCAAAGAATGGCAATTCAAAAGTTATTGTTTATAAGTATAAAATTATACATAAGTACATTAGTAATATCAAGACATTATCAGTTTATAAAATGCAAAGTTAGTAAATAATACAATTAATTTTTAAAATGATAATAGGGTCAGCGGAAATTATTCATGATTTAACATAACATATAATATATTAGTATCAAATAGGTAAGGTTACTACTTATAATAGCCTATAGGTACGAATTATAATTATTGGAAATTTCTATCTACCATTAAAATAATATATTTATTAACAAAACAAAATAATGAAAGATTGAAATTTTTAAATTTTAATAACATTATACATACAATTATATGATAATCTAGTACCTACTACTCGTATATAACACTTCTAATTTTTTAGTTTTAAATTATAAAGAAATTATTTGAGTGTTTCGACTTTTAAAACTGATCACTAAATTCCATTTTATAGAACAAATGTAGTGTACTTGAGCCGATGACACAATGTGAAACTACTTATATATTACTGCTGTGCCAGTGTCCCTCGTCAAAACTAAGTTTACGGCCTAAACAATATGTATACGGACTGCAATGTCAAACTTTCTTAGACGTGCTGTGTAAGTAAATACACTGATCCGTAAAATATAGATATAATAATGGAAAAGTGTTTCAAAATGTGATGTACATACATAATTTGTAAGACATTTAATATATCTTATTGTCGATTTTTGGAGGTTACACCAGTAGCGCACTATAGCGCCCACGTAGGGTACCAATAAGTAGTGCAATTGCACTGGTTCCACGTGGGTCTTAGGGCCCGGGGCCCACTATGCCCATATATGCATGGCTATACTCATTTGGATCATTTAGGAGCTCTATAATATTATATAACTGCACTGGTTCATCAAAAACCCTGTGGGTTACATACTAAAAACCATAAAGATTCACTTAGAGAGACTTTGAAGGATTTTTAAGAACTCCTTACATTTTCGCGTTCGTATATAACATAATATAGTATATATGTTAACGTATACGTTAAAAAAAACGTTCGATACGGTAAATGTGGCTGTTAGCTTACGGACGATAATAGTCGTATAATATAATCTATTTGCGAAACTTACCTTGATGGTTGTTCTTCCTGGTGGTCTTTTTTTCCTTCATCCAAGGATACTCTTGCTGTCCACCGCCTCCGACGGCACCGACTCCACCACCGCCGACGCCAACCTGCTGATCTGCCTGCATCTGGTACATGGCGGCAGCGGCTGCGGCGGCGGCAGCGACCTGGTGGTGCTGCTGCTGGTGCTGAGGATCCACCGGTGACACGTTCTCGTTACCGCCGCCACCGCCTCCCATCACGTGGTGCATCATGTAGTCCGGCACGGCGGCGGGTTGATAGTCGGCCGCGGACACGGCCGCCATCCAGAACCCGTTGCCATCCTGCAAACCGGCCGCCACTGGTGAGTCCTTCATGGACATTGCTGTCGCCGCGTACATGTCTCCCTTGCGGTCGCCACCGCCGCAATCATCGTCATCGTCGTCGTCGTCGGCGGCCGTGGCGGCGTGCAGGGCGTCGGCCAACATTTGAGGACCACCGAACGCGCCCAACATTAGCTGCTGCTGTTTGCCGGGTCGCAGATCGGCCTCGGTGTTTTTTAACATCATTCCGAACGCGCGAGGAATGTATTTTTCACAAGAAAATCGTCGTGTTACTTTCAATATCACCGCACGATAATGTCACACTAATTAACACGTTTATCGCGATTGATTTATCGACGGCGTGTAATGTGTATATTTAATAATATAAGAGTAATATTTATTTTTTTATTATTAAAGCATAGTAATATGACCGAGTAATAGTAGTACTGTAGTAGTATAGTAGTTTTAGTAGTAGTATTTAGTATAATAGTAATAGTATATAGTGGATGTAGTACAATAGTAGCATTTTACAATTAATAATTTTACACATCAGTAGTACCTAGTATAATGATAATATTATTGTAGTCGTTGTATAATACAATATTTTCTAATGTCAGAACCGATATAATATTTTAGTAACGGTTTTTACGACGCGGCGTGTAACGACGGCAATTAATAATGAAAACGAAATAAAACTCGCGCACATTCATCGCACCATCATCATCACAATAATTACATAATATAGGGAAAGCACTGGCTGCAGAGTAACCGACGTTTAGCAGACGTCGTGGTCGAACGTAGTCCGCCGACTGTCGGCCATCGGACGCGTATGTCGATGTCGTCGTCGTCGTCGTCGCAGTCGCCGCAGTCACAAGCAGAGTGTACCTACAGTGCCAGTTGCGGCGGATGAGGCGATACGCCGACGATGGCGCGCGACGGACCGATAGTTTTATTATTATTACTATTGCCGTTCCCGGTACTACCGCACGCCGCGCGCAGCACACGAACCATACGCCGTGCGCCTGCGCCGCGATCGGTACAACGGGGCCGCCTTTTCTCTGCCGCCGCCGCCGCCGCTGTCAGTCACCACCACCGCCGCCGCCGCACAGCAGCCACAGCCGATGATTTTTCCCGCGCACCACCTGTCAATCATTACACACACGCGTGCGCGCGCAATCGTTTTACTCTACACTCTCGCTTATAGACGACATACGGAATAATATCTAATGTGATATTTTTTTTTTTTTATTAACACGATATTGTTTATACTAAGTATACCTACTTGGTAGTAGGCAGTGTATCGAAAGAATAAACATAAACAACTGCTTATTTACCTACGAGCTACGAGGCTATG
This sequence comes from Diuraphis noxia, assembly GCF_037042655.1. NCBI lineage: Eukaryota > Metazoa > Arthropoda > Insecta > Hemiptera > Aphididae > Diuraphis > Diuraphis noxia. Next base: position 55,727,601 of record NW_028301712.1, read on the forward strand.
CGTATTACCTACAGATAATATATTATTATAACGAAAATTAATCGAATATATAATTTGTACTCTTAGAATATTATACAAGCAAGTACATATCAAATATATAGGTATAAATTGACCTGATTGAATCCATGAGGAATACAACTCAACAATTTTTTTCATTATTTATGGAACGGCGTGTTATTAATATAAAAATTTGATTATTTATGATAATTGTTATTAAATATGCCGGGGATAATCCCTATAATATTATAACTGTTATAAACTTCTAACTGTTTTAAAATATAGGTAGGTAGGCAATCAATTTTCATTTTCTATCACAAATATGTAAGTTGAAAGACTCGGTTTTAACAGACTTTATTACTCGACTAATACTTGGGAAAATTGTATTAATGTAATAGTTATTGTTACTTGACCAATAAACTCGGTACTCTGCAATTTTTTAATAAATAATGAATAATCTCAGACCATCTTTATTTTAAATAAATATAAATAATACTTATTTGTTGGTGCATTAACATATATTATAACCAATATTTTATCGCTAATTGTAAGTAAGTATTTTGTAGTACCTATTTAATCACATCATATTTTTGATAAAAAAATATGATATTATTAAATTAAACTTTTTATTGTTGTACTATTTCTATACACACCTAAATTTTAAATTGTTAGCAATTTTTCACTGTATATATAGTTATGTAGGTAATATATAGTGAATACTTGACATATAATATGGTAACTTAAACCTACTGGTCCTACTATTAGTTATAAATCAATACACTTTGATTTCATTACTATATTGTCATATAATTTTAAGATCCGAGTCATTTTATTTTACATACGAATTAAATTGTAATTATTAAATTAAACGTTTGGTATATCAAAGCAATTACAACTATATTGTTTACAAATATTTATATTTCTTAGAACTTAACATGGAATAAAGTAATATAAATACAATCGCAGGCTAATTACCAAACTGTTGATAAATAATCAATAAAAATATGAATTTTTGAAAATATTTTCATCCATTTCCAAAAAACCCATTTTAGATAAATTTGTACATAGTGACTTTTGCGACAGTGACATCGGTGATAGTTGTAATAATTTATTATATTAAACCGAGTATAATATGTACCGTGTGCAGAGGTGGTGAACTTATACGGCATGCGTGCCAAAGGTGGGGCACGTTGGTCAAATTTTAATGGTACCTACGTGAAAAATTAAGATCATAAAAAATTATGCTAATTATAACATTTTGATTAAAGATAAATTCAAAGAAACAAATTGTATACATTTTAAAAATGATAATATTCCTATGTAAAATGTATTATGTTAGGTACTAAATTATTACTATAATAGTTATTATATATGTACTATTTAGAATCTACGACTTTGGGCACTTGAAAAATTTTCAAAACCTTGGTTGGAAAATTTTGACACGACCCAATATATTGGTTCAATTATACATACGTAATATATTAAAAATTTAAGAATTCGTCTTCGGAATTCGGATGTAAGTACGTATAGATAATAACCTACGGATGCATGTCCAATTTTAAATCTGCCAAATATATCCTAGGCCTTCGTGTCTACTCCCGGACATGGCACCATACGCGAAAAAAAAACCAAGAATATAATTGAGTTATTATCGAATTCGATTGGACTACAATAAACTCTTGATTTTTAGGAAAAAAGTGGATACCTATAATACAATATAATAATTAATATAAAACAAGACTTTTATAGATATAATATGTGTATATCTATATAATAATAGACAAGTTGCGTAGATGGGAATCTCGTTCTGGGTAGATGATCATAGAAAGACGAGAGGATAAGGTGCTAAATATAGATTTTGCATAAATATAATTATTAGGTATACCTAATATAAAAAATAAACTATTAAAATAGGTAGCTATATAATATTAACATTTACTTATTCTAACTAACAAGTAACAAGTATAATGTACTTAAGTAACATACAAAACAAAAATAAGTCACACGGATATTGCGCGCCTATTATATTAATACGAAGAAAAAAAATGAACAAATTAATAACATTCGACGACTATATAGTGACGAAATATAATAGGTATATGGTCTTAGAACTTTATGTGTAATAAGATTCGGAATGATTTTTTTTTTAATAATAGACGAATTTTTGATAGTGGGGAAAACTCGGGTGGATTTTATTATACTTCACTATTGCACCTATATTAAAATATTATAAAATTGTTGTATGATATCATATACCAGGCCGCAACGACGACGATGTTTTAAATGATCCATCGTACAATCAACATCGGTCGCCGGTCGTCGATGTTGTGGCTGTATTTTTTTTCCTCTTCTGAACGTCGCTCCTTAAAAAATAAACCCCCATCCGCCGACAACCGTCACTGCCATATAGACAATGAACGCCGCCACGTACAGGTGACGTTCTGTGTATGTGCGTGTGTGTGTGTGTGTGTGTATGTGTATGTGTGTGTGTATGAGAGTGCGTGGGCCGTGGCGAAGGCTGCGCGGGGTCGGGTCGACTGGCCAATCGGCGACACGCGGTCCGACTGCAAACCACTCCTCCGCCGCGTCGTTCGTCCGTTTCGGTTCCGACTGCGCGCTCGTACGCCGCACTGTTATTATTATAGTCATGTCTTTCGTTAGTCGACCGCACCGAACGGTTTTCATGAGTCTTACTCCGGTCGAGGCACGTCATGTAAATAAAACAGAAAACGTATTTATAACAATGCCCGGAGCTTTGAATGGATTGACATTAAATACAATATATTACGCCTAATATAGAAGTATTATCATTCTTTAACCACTATAATATACGCTATGAATATAATACGATATGCCTACTTACCTTCGAGATTATTTTAATATGATAACAATAAGATACTTATCATTAGTAATTTAGTTCTATAATATATCATTTAGCATAGACAGGTCAAATTTGATACTATAAGTTTTACTGAAAATTCTATACGGCATATCGACAATATAACGCATCATATAATAATATGTATATTAATAATCAGAAAACTTAATTTTAAGCATGAAGTGTGTATCTACAAGGTGCGAAAATATCTATTATTTTGTATAGGGTGTACCTATAACCTAAATATTATATTATAAAAATATATGTCAGTACCTAATACCTACTTGTTTCATAATTTTATTTCAAGTTCATATACCTACTTATGAAATACTAGGTTCCACTGAAAGACTCGTGTGGGAAACCTTATTAAATTAATAATAATAATGAACTATGCCATAAAATATACAATATATATACAGGTATATCATGCACCTATATAATTTAAATGTGACATCCGTTCGAATTTTTTCGAGCAAATGAATGATATTTTTACTGCAACCAAATTATAATGGTATTTATAAACGTTATTTTCTATTCAACTATCAGTATTTATATACTAATTATATAAATACATATTATTCTAAATTTATATTATTCATTAAAGACGCAATTTGGATTAGGATCATATGCGTTATAATAAAAAACGTAAAAATATAAGTGTACGAAAACTAAAGTATTTTAGTGTTTTTAATATCAGGTTAACTATACCTAACCTAACCTATACCTACCCTAAGTACATAAAAAATATATATAAATATACGTAATTACATATTGTTAATTATTATACCTATACTCTCAAGAGCAAATTATATATATAGTCACATTTTGATATATATATATATATATATATATATATATATATATATATATAAATTATATATGTATAATAAAAACAATGCCGAAATAGCTATAGATACATACATGTTATATAAGTTATTTTTAATTTGTCAAACATGTTATATTAATATTACTATAACTACCAAATTTATACCTACTATAAATTACTTACCTGCTACTATTTGAAATATATTTTGAAAGAATGTTTTAGTGGCAGCTGCAATTTGAAAGGGGCTGAATCTAAATAACGATGCCAGTGCATTTTAGATATAACCTAAATATATGTTATTATGTGCGTATATATAAGGAGTTTTACTTATTATATTTAATTGGATTGTGACAATGAGCACATTTGAAACATAATTTTGAGTGAATGTCTAAAAATTATACCTAATGTTTTTCTAAAAACAGGTGACATAGGCTATATAGCTTAATATATCTTATATCTTAAATTTTAATAATTATAAGGAACAGTTAATATGAACTTACTATGAAGTTTTTTAGGAAGGTACATCAATACATTTTCAATAAAATGATCTACTAAATATAATTTACAGTAAAAAAGAGGAGGGTTCTCATGTGAAAAACAGAAATTCGTATATTTATATAGAACACTATTTAAGTAGGTACTAGATACAAAAGAATTTAGGCATTTGAAAAATTGTCTTTGAGACTTAATATTTAATGTAGATGAAAAACTATTATGCCAACCATAACCATAAAATGAAACCATAAAAATCAATTTGTATTAGTAAGATAAACTTAATGACCATTCATATCAAAAATGTCATGATCACAGGTATCAACTGAAAAATCGATTTTAAAACACTGCAGTGTTTAAACATTTTTATAATATTATCAATGAAACAACTGCGATGAATTTTACGTGCAGTGAGTTGCGTAAATGCGCTGAAATGTTGGACATGAATTGTACGCGCGGTGAGTTATTGTAAATGCGGTGAAATGTTGGACATGAATATTTTACGCGTGGTGAATTATTGTGAATTCGGTGAAATGTTGGTGGTGAATAGTCGCACCGTGAATTATCCTGACACTTTATTACCTTATATATTTATGGTTTAATACCAAGATAGTTTTATGGTTAGTAAAAATAATAAAATATCATTATAATTTATTAAAATATAATTTTATTTCTTTATTTTATTAACTTTTTATACTAACAATATAAAAATAAATTCTTGTATAATATATCATTATATATTTCAACAATAAGAACAAATAAGTTGAAATGGCATTCAAACATTTCAATAACCATCGAGATACATTATTATTAACCATCATCTGCAGTAGGTATATAGCTCATTTCGTATCTTATTTTGTTTTCTTTTGACTTTTATGACTAAAATCTATTGGCCGGCATTAGTTGTAAAAAGTATTTCTCTTGAAATATTAAATCACACAAATATATTTAATTTTTATGATCATATTTAAATAGATAACTATATAGTTAATAAAAATATCCCAACTCTCTGAATTACTCAGCCCCGAGCAGAGCAATCTCACAACTACCCTGGAATTTCTCCGCATCACAGGACTTCTTAACAAAATCTAATACAATAAGTTAACGTAATGTTTCATTGTTTTCTCTTTTTTATATATTGTATCTCTACATAAAAATGTATTACTATGTATAATTTTGTAAATATAATGTTCGTCCAATGGCCATAGTAGCCGCGGACTTGATTCTATTAATAAAAAAAAAAAAATAAAAATAAAAATAAAAATATCTAGATATAGGAAGCTGTTGTGTACTATTATTATAAAGACGATCGCCTAATTGACGGACACACTGGCGCCAACAATCGAACCGAACAATTGTTGATGTTCGTCGAAAAATCCAAAAAGTTTGGAACGACTGCGTAACGAAAAAATGTAATGATAACTCCGTGCGCTCTTGCAATATTACAATTACTCTGTATAACGTTACATAATTAAGCCAAAATGCACTTGTTACCGGCTTGATAATAATAAAAATATGTAAATTATGCTAAAAAATAATATAATATGTCGATTTACTATATAACATTGTGCCTACATATCCTCATTGCCTCATATATACTTTGTCTTGCGACGTAATAATAAACTTTGCCCGTAACATATATATTATAATAAATAAAATTCAAGTCCTTTTGTATAGCTTGTGTGACATGTTTATTGTTTATAACTCAATTTTCAGGCGTGTAAACAGGTACCCATTATATACAGGTAAACATTTATTTTTTCACAATAATCTTAAATACATTATTTAGACATAAAACTGAATAATAACAAATACTATTTAAATATACAACAGTTTATTTACGTAGGTATATATATTGTGATTATATTTAACAATTTTAAAGATATAATTGACGTGTATACTTAAACTTCCCTATTATGGCATTATAAATTAAATAGCGTGTAACTGAATTAAAGACGAAAAAATTAAACACGCATGGCATTAATATAAATTTCATATTATATACTATACTATTGTCTATTATGCAGTATTATGTATAAACACTTACGGAAATACGGAGTGAGGATGTTCACAGCAACGAGAGACACAGACGCCGTGGATTGGGGTTGTTGAGAAAGTCAAATAACCATTAGCCACTTTAATACGATGATTTATATTCGACCGTATTAACCCTTTTTTGTGCTCAAATTATCTGTTAATCGACTTCGAGATGCAAATAACAAACTCAATAAAGAACTGCTGTTATACGCGCACGCTACTATATAATATTAATATAATACATACACGTTATTATAATATTGTACTAAAAAAGTAAGAGCACATAATAATATTACATTTATGTGTATATTGTACACAGACGCAATATATATAAACAGTTATTTCGTCTTTTGTCGCACGCATATACATATTATAAGCTAAACGGGCTATATTTCAATTCAGAATCAGGACAAAACTTATACACATTGTATAAAATATAATGTTCTAAGAGAGGGATGTGAAAAAAAAAATCGGACCCTCTGTCGAGGCTGTCGGCTATTACAAGCCCATAAATCCACTGCGTACGTATGTACAACCCCTGTATCACGTACACGCACTATCGCGCCCTGTATACACACACGGTTTGGCTGATATATAATATACCTATTTTAACTGCAGCACGCGTATACACATCAGAATTATTGTTATGCGAATTCATACACCCACGCCAACAGGCCTCCCGTGCATGTGTATAAATAACTTGTTGATCACCGTTGCTGTGCGCATTATGTTTTTAAATGTAAATAAATAGATATGATATATTTACCTGACGATCGCACGTAGATTCGAGACAGATGACAGTTTGCGCCTTTGCGGAGCAATCGGTGGCGACGGCTACGGTAATTAGAACTGTGCCAATATTATCTGCCAAAAATCTATGGTGCAAATACTTTGTACTTTGATTAAGTACTTGGATCCAATTGTTGGTTTTAATAACAACTGATAGGATAATTTCGTTTACCAATTAAATGTGTGTGTGTGTTTTTTTCCCAAATAATGATGCCGGTTTTTATAATGCTGAATAGTATACCTAAAAGCATAAAGTGTCAACATCAATTATCATATTAATATATTGAACATATTTTTACTATATGGTTTCTTACGAGGGTTGGTAATCATAAACTAAATATTTTAATAAGAGCAATCCAAATTTTAGAATAATTTACAGAATGATTTATAATAATATCAATATGATGACTCTTGTAATCTTATAAACTGTATTTTGAAGATTTTAATTATGTAAAGTAAAATTCATTCGAAATCATAACTATACCTTCACTCTCCACAATACATTATAAGTTCAGTAATTAAGTTCTTAAAATAAAAAATAAACTTTATCCTTGTTTGGTTGGTCACCATTAATAAATTAATAAGTAGATGTATTCTTCCGAAAATTATTTTTTATTATCTGTTTTGAAGGCGTATAATATAGGCAACAGGCGTACATTAGTATTTCATCCAGACAAATATATACTAGACAATATAAAATATAAATTGAAAATATAGATACGATTTATAATAATTGTCTATATGTCAATATTACCTATATAAATATTATTTAATGAATCATTATACTGAGATTTCCTCTTGAGTACACTCCAAGAAGATTATATATTATATCCTTTATTATTTTTACTATTCATCAATAACATAATGATACTTTTTCAATTTTAAAACACTAAAACATATTACTACTGGTTGATAAACCTGAAACATATAAAGATTAAATCAATAAATCAATAAATGCTCTAGAACTAAAATCAGATTTTAATAACTTGCAATTGGTGTTTAGATAATGGCACTTAATCGAAATAAATGCTGCATAATCACTTTCATTAAAAAAAAAAAAAATATTTTTTTAAACTATTATTTAATTAATTATTTAATTATTCGATGATACAACGCGTATCATTAGTTATTAATTTAGCCATTTAGGCCATTTTCTTTGATATTAAATCAAAATTTAACAACCATATAAATTTAATTTTAAAAAAAAAGTATTTTAAAAAACATTATGGTTTAAAAAAAACACTGGTTCTCAAAATTTAACAATAACATTGAATTAAAAAATGTATTATTGTTGCGCTCGATCTCAATGATAACACGCCACCCTCGTCTGATTTCAGAATTATACTCTAACCATATCTATATCCACAATTCTAAAAGATTACTTTCATTTAAATATAGACTAAAAAGATATAGCTTCATACTACTCATGATGAGGTTTAAGGATTTTTTTTAACATGACTTTTCTAAAATGTATTGAACATCTTAATTTAAACTTATTATTCATCTTATTCAGTAATTTAATATATATTTTAAATCTTTATTATAGATATTTTTTTTTTAATATACTAGTATATCGACTATGTAATATACACTAGAGATTATAATTTGTTTTCTTAAACAACCATAGATTCTATTAATTATTCAATCATTATAATTTACATGCAAATATAAATATGTGAATGTAATTAGACAATTTATATATGTACATACCTTATAATATGTTCTAATAAATAATATTGTAATATATGAGTTTAAAAAAATATTCTCTGTACCTACATTTGTGCCTTTATATTACTATTATAGACTATAGTCGTATATAATATAATGCTATGTATTATTATATATATTATTAATATTATAATATATTTATGGTACGAATCATAAACTAAACATGATGGTTTAGTATTATTTTAGTGACATATTATAATATATACTAACCTATGTGGCTATGTATATATTCTTGTAACCTAAAGTGCTATTAGGGTTGCATACATGATATCATATTTACTATGACAAATGTGAAATTAATTTTGCAACAAGGGTGGCGTGTGTCTGATATAGACATAATTACTAAATCACTCCAAATTAATTGGGCCCCCTTCCGATTAATATTCCCATTCGATAAAGGGCTGAAGGGACAGCAATAGTTATTTTCAATAGACCACTATAGTACGATATATCGTACTTGTAACTCAAAATACATCAAGTCACTTATTGATATGATATAGGTATATATCATAATACCATAACTGCGATCTAATTTAAATATGTTAAAAAATAATCAATTCTTTACACCTAAGTTTAGATGATGGTCGACTGTCAGGAAAACTTTATAATAAAAAAAAAAAAGGTATATATTAACATAAAATACATTTTTGATTGAAACTTTTCTAAGACAAATGTTTGCATCAATTAATCATCACCATTATTTCAAAATTTTTATTTATTTAATTTTTTTAAATATTTGTATGAGATAAAATACAAAAAAAATAATTTATAAGATACCTAGATATATTTTGTACAAAATAGTTAAATTTTACTGATTTTTATCTTACTCCGATTTTTTTCTCAAAAATTAATTTTTTAATGTTTTATTTAAGGTTAAACAGATTTCCCCCTCCACGTGTCAATTGTGTTATAAGTTAGGGGAATTTGTGCACTCACTTTTTGTTTTATTATTATGATTACTATTATTTTTTACTTATACAAAAGTCTGAGGTATTGTCTATATAACCCGGTGTAGAAGCCGTTTGATGGTCCCTTTCAGTGGGTGGTCTCGGCACATAAATTTAATTGCACATCATCGTCGGTTGAGGTCATAATAAACGTCACTTCCGGTTTTTTTGCCTTCTTTATACTCTTCCCCTATACTGTGTCTGTAAAAAAGGGGGGCCACGCCTATGCAAAGAGATGGTTCGCATATATTCAAACCTTGGAAGCTCAACTTCCTGTTTCCAAATATAATATACATATAATATACCCCACGGTCGGACGATAACTTTAAATACCTATATATCCTTCCTCTTCCTATAATAATAATTTAAAATATTTTTGTTTTATACACTCTAGGAATATATTTTTTCATACAACTAGTAAAAAGTTGTTATATATATTCTCAAACTTTATGAATGTTTTACCTTAAATATGCTAACTTACTTGATACCACATGCTTGTATAAAAAAAATTTGAAATATTATCGTTTGGTAGATGGAATAATTGAATACAAATTATTGTAATTATTTGGTTTTTTGATAATTTGAATTGCTTTTAAAATTTAACGAACAAAATATGCAAATATTTTTTTATTGTTTTCTTATTCATATTTAATTTTTTTTTAATTTTGAACATCAATATAATTCTTTGGGAGTATTTTTTTTTTAAAATATTTTAAATGTTAATATTACGCAAGCGTATATTTATTGGTTTTAAATCTATAGATCTAAAGACCCGGTATGTCGAACTCAAAGTATTTAGTATGCCAATTATATTGAATAGTAGTTTAATATATATGGGCCACAATTTATATACATTTCTTATTTTATTCATTTTTTACAATACTATACATTACATGTTCAATTATGATTTATTAGAAGATATGACAGAAAAGTATCATATATACTTTTATTTAACATAGTAAAGTTGTGACACAAAATAAAAATATAATAATATAAATATATAATAATTATTATGTATTTTTGCATATTAATTATCCATTCATATTGGTATCCGTGGGCCATACAAATGAACGAAGGAACACGTGTTTGACATGTCTGATCTAGAATTATAATCTATAATTATTTGTGAAGTAAACAATAAAATATTGAAACATGACACTTTGGTGAACCTGCCTATATTGGTTAAAAGTGGGCTTGCAAGGAGAACTAAACAGTAAACACTTCCAATAATACATTTAATCCTCAAAACTCACACTGTACTTACTATGAGTATGGGTTACTTATAAGTTATAACGTATTAATATATTAAACATATTTTTTTATTAATGATGAATTTAAATTTTTGATAAAGATATCAAGTATAATAAAAAGAATAATTTTAAATTTAAATTTTCAAAAAGAGTAAATAGTTTATGTTTGAAATTGCACCGTTTATTTTTAATAGATCATTATTTATACAATATTACCTCGCTACCATCATATAATCAATTTGTCCTCATCATCAGACATATTTAGGAATTTTGCGCCCCAGGTAAGAAAAAAAACGCACCATTCCAACCTAAATTTCTTTAGCCAATAGGTGTGTTTGTAAAAAAAAACCTGATAGTTTATTAATATCTAAGTGTCATTACATTTTTTTTATCACCCAAATGTTGACCTATAGGTACCGTATGTATTATATCAAAATGCTTTCCAAAATTTACCACGCGAGGCCCAAGCCTTCTTGCTCCCCTAAATACGTCACTACTAATCATTATTACACTTATGTCCCTTATAATTTGAATTTACGTTCTTTAGTGGATTAGGTACTTATATAATATGTAATTTCTACAAATATTTCTTTCATATTCTTCAATTCAAAAGTAATTATAAATGAAAAATGAGCCTATGCGATTCTTAATGATATTTACCGTCAATTCAGACTTTTCAAATTTAATTTAATTTTTGTTAGTTCTATTTAAACTATTATTTAAAAATTTTAATTATTTATGTTATTATTGTAATTTTATATAAATTTTTTATGATACGATAGTTTGTTCATAAAGTTCAGCTCGTAAATTATAAATAAATAAATAGTTATATGCGTGAAATATGTCCAAGCTAGCTATTCCTATTTTTTAAGATTTTTAAGATTTTTTAGATTAATTATGTATATTTATTCAAAAAAATTGTACAGTTAATGGAAAAATACTGCCAATACCGTAGGCTCAAAAAAAAAATTTACCAAGCTCATCAAGTTATGTACTGAAAGAGAAAACTTATTTAAATTGTAAATTAAAAAAAAAAACTGACTATTTCAGACTCCTTAAAAAGTGTTCGAATAAAAATTAATGCTGTATACCGCCTATTATAATATTTTATTTATAATTGTTTACTTATAAATAGTCAATAGTCATTTGTATAGACTTTTTATGCGTTTCTTTTTCTATTAAAAAGATTCAAAACATACAACGTTGTATTCACACCAAAGATCATGGGTATTACAGTACAAGACGAGGAGACATCGATTTAAACAAAAAAATTTATTTTAGCAATTTATTTTCATAAGCCAGATAGGTACATATTTTAATATATCGTTGTAGCTGAAGTCTCCATTCGGGTAAAATCAATCTCTACCTATATCTATCGTATTCCGGTTATTCTTGAAAAAATTTATGCATTCTATTGAGTAAGTTTAAAAATCACAGCGCATACAATTTGAACACTTTCATAGTATTCACATTTGTAAAATTCAAGGTGAATAAAAATAATAATATTGTAGATAATTGTACAAGACTACAGTCTACAAGACACAATTATCCAAATCTTCGGTGTTATATGGTAAGAACAGGTAACATGCACCATATAATTGACCGAGACATCAATATATCCCCATCGACTATGTTTATATATAAATTAATAAATAAATAAATAAAGGTATTCCATTCGTATAACTATTATTTTATTTTCTGTAACTTATGACATATCTATATAGGTAGGTATAATATATACCTACATTTAAACAAAATATTCAATTTTCGGGTTCATCAACGAAATTCATGCGTGAACCAAAGTTTAAGGGTTGAATTTTGGGATGAAAATTACCTAACCTAAGGTCTTTGCAAGAATGTGAGGACCGCGCATGAAAATAAGTTCAATCATAATAATTAAACTTATATTTCAATAATACAACATGCTCAAAAAATGCATTTAGAGCTGTATACATTATAACACGCCCCTCGACAATGATGTAATATATTATGTGTATAATATATATATATATATATATATGTGCGTGTGTGTGTGAAACAATGAGTGTCTCGCGCTCAGGGAGAAATCGATATCACGCGACAGACTTACTGGCAAAGGGTTAAGTATTAAGTGCAGGCGGCGAACCCGATAAATTTGGTCGCGGACCGCGCGGTCTTCGGACAATTACGCGGCGGTCCGCTGCAAATACGTATACAAACGCCGTGCGCGGATGTACATAATAATATAACGTACACTCTCACACACACTCGTGCGCGAGCGGTCTCGCACTGACCGACTTGACTTTGGGACAATAAGGAGTGTGCATAATACATATACATATATATTATAATATATAGCGCCGAACGTATATGCATACAGGGTGCGACGAGTATACCCCGAGAACTGGGTCCGGTGCTAACTGGTGCAGTGTGCGAATTCCGCCGTAACGCTGTGGTCAAGTCCCCATTAAGTTCGCGCGCAAACTTTTCCCGTCCACGGCATTTCGCTTTTTGGATATTATTTATGCCGGGCAACACATGTTCGATATTTTTAATCCTTTTACCGCCACCGTGGTATATATGGTACGTAGGAGGTACCCATATATATATAAAACTTTGGTATGATAATATACGCAAAATATATATGTATAATATTAGAATAAGCATGTGTGGTGTTTATGCTAGGGTCACCGAAATACTACTCTAATAGTTTAGCGCGCGTTCAAAAATCGAAATTTATTATTTATACATCAGCTATATTATGTAATATGAGTGTATATTTCTATGCATGGAATAATATAATATAATATTATTTATAATACATGAACGTGGTACGGGGAAAATTAGATTTAATGTTTTATTATCTCTACTTTAACGTAGTTACCTATATTTTTCTCTATTTTTACGTGCCTACATATCAATAATATAATATACCTATTATAAGTATAGGTACTCGTAATATGCGCACTCGTGGTCATTTAACATTCGATACTAATGTAGTTTTATTATACAAGTGTGTAGCAAAAAAAAAAAATATATATATAATATTTTAATATTTCTTTAATCATATTTTATATTCGGTAAGCAACTACTTGGTACCTATGACCTAAATAACTTGTAACATTTTACCCATGTGCGATTTTATTTGGTACTCGTGAAAATTATTTTCTCCATTCTTGGAAGGCGATCATATTAATTATGAATTCCGTCTCCTTGAACCAATTACTTTCGAATTACCTAATAATACTACCAAATAAATTTAATCAATATTCGTACCATGTCCTGTAATACAAATTATAGCCAAATTCAGTTTTTGGATAACATTAGATATAAACAACGGAAGTGAATGTATGTCGTTTAAACTTAACAGCTCGATATTAAATATTTTACTATAAGAATAACTATACAACCTTTGATCTCGAAAACGATTTAAACGATTAATGTATGCGATTTATTAACATAGGAGTAATTTTGGTGTTCCGCCAATTTATCGCAACTACAATTGATCGCAACTACAATTGATCGCAAACAGTCTATATAGGTTTTTTCAGTGTATTTTAAAGCTAATAGTGTTTTTTCATAATATTATTCGATCGTTAATGATCAAATCTTATCCGACATTATACTCGTACCCTATTTTATCAGTCCGAATCAGGCTCGGACTATGGGGGGCAGAGGGGTCGCGTCCCCAGGGCCCACAATGTTATGGGGCCCCTAGACAAAAATTAAGAATTCAAAATATCATTTATTTTGTTAAATTTTCAGTGCCTTAATGCGGCCCATTTTAGCTCTTTGCCCCGGGGCCCATTGTTCTATAAATCCAGGCCTGGTCCAAATTTTTCTCTATTAATCGTATAGAATATAGATCACCATGAAACGCTAAGACAATACATCAGTATTGACACAATCGTTTAACGGTATACTAATAACTTCCTGTAGCTGAAGTACTACTGTACATAACATTATGGCAATATGGCTCTAGTGTATGTTTTAAGCGAGAAAAATAAGTATATGCTTATTTATCAAGATTTTTACTCGTAAAAGAACGAGAACACGAAAATAAAATATACTGGAAATGTACAGAATATAAAAAAATTCATCACTGTAAAGGTCATGTACGCGTAGTAGATGACAAAATCACTAAATGGATTGAAATTTTCGAATTAAATATATATTCAAATTAAGAATTAATATTGAAAATGTTATTTTCGGATCAATTTCCATGAGCTAAATTGTAATCGATGACCTGATGCTTACAATTGGCTTGCGATAAATAATTTGCGGTAAATTGTCGTGCGGTAAATCGTAATTGCGATCAATTGACGTGTATCCAGTAATTTTACTTACCATAATTAATAGTCTTAAAAATAAATAAATAAATAATTATTAATATTGTTTTATTATATTGCAGATTATGCAATGTAACATAAATTTTCACAATAGAGCAACTATACTATATGCATAAAGTAACACTACCACGGTCCACGATGACGCGTTGAAAAGAAAATCGACCAAGTTTTTTTCTTTCATAATATCGCAGTCGCCGCGGCAGTCGACCGTAAGCTTTTTTCATGCATTGTCTTAATTTTATTAAAACTAAGCGTTTAAATATTTATAATTAAAATTCCCTTTTTTTTCAATAACAACTATCGTGTGCATATTATAATGTTTAAGGACGTACTTTTAACGATTCTGTAGACGAATAGTATATGTGAATACTATTAGTATACTCATTGTATATTATTTGATTTTTGCTATTATACTCATTAGCAGGTCGGTATTTACGATACTATTATTATACCCAATAAAAATTTAATACAATTTAAAAACTTAAAATTCACCATCCCCTCATAATTAACCGATTGGGGCAACAGCATCCTGTTGCCCCCCCCCCCTAAATACGACCCTGCTCATAAGTCTTTATTTTCAGAAACTAATAACTACATCAAATAGTTTAATGATCCAATATGTTATTAAGGATGTCATATATCTACGATTCGCTGTCCAGCCATCAATTGACAATTAGATAGTCGTTTAGTCGTATCGTAAAAATATATTATATAGTATCTATAAAAACATCAATATTATTAATAAACACGTAACAATCGCTTTTTATGTATTTGCCCACCGCCCATCTTAGTACTAAATAATAGTAGTAATAATAATAATATGTTTATATTATAGTCGTCATCTCCGAAAGACATTTGCGCGAAACGGCGGTAGTCATATCCTCGTAAAAAAACTCGATCGTATTAAATGTACCTAATGAGATTGTGTAATACAATAAAACAAATTGAAAATACATTTCACCGATGTCGTTGAGTGCCGTCGTATATTATGTATGTACAGGGGTCGCTTCGTGTAGTATAATATATTATATTATATAGATGCCTATATATCGTTGACACACGTGGTTTTTTCGTTTCTCTGTTCTGGACGATTTGTTTCATTTATGTAAATTTGGGACTTACATTCAGTAGTGGTACGACTGGTACGTGCTATATACTTATAACGCGATCCGGTATATGCATTACAACAACAATTAGCTAGCTTCAAATATACATCTTTAAGGTATTCGAAGCTCGACAGGTTAATAATAATTTTATAATATATAACTCTTGATTTCTATAAGGTTTCCCGTCACCTAGCTGTCATTTATATTTCTCGAATTATCTATGATTGCTATATTTATTCATTTTTTTTTTTTTCAATACTGATTTTGTTATTTTAGATTCTGGGTGTTACCACTGGGTAACCTCCCTAAACTTAAAACTCGTTTTCAATTAGTATTTATGTCACATATCAAACCTACACATTGTATAAAACTGTACAGATTGTGGGATTAAATTAATTAAGAAAAAAAAGATGCAATTATGAATTCATCAAAAAATACCAAGACCTAATCCTACAATAGTGGAGGACAATTAACCCATCACCCCTCCTATAATACTAATATACATATTATGTAAATTATAACGGGGTTTACCCGTTCCAGTGACTTATTAAGCAAAGGACGTCATCGCGTGTCCTTAATAATTATTTGTTAAAAATAGTTTTACACAGGCGAAAACTACTTTTACTAGAAAGCAAATTTAGACCAATCATAAGAGAAGAACTTTGACTAAATTGATTTTATGTTTTTGATACTACTAATAATACGAATGAATTTATTACATAGTTTTAAAACTTTTTATTTTTATTTTCAAACTTGAAAAACTTTTTCCGTATAAATAATATCAATGAAATAAAAAAATATATTTCGCTGTCAATGTTCTACTTTTTATAGTGAAAATTGTGTTTCTTATTTATTACTGCATAGTGTCTTCGGCTCATCTCGAGTTTTCCACATAATTGTTGTTCTCTATAGTTTCGAATAACAGTTAGTCAATAACAAATATATTATGTAGATACATGCATGGGACCACATGTTAAGCTACTTTAAATTAGTACCTATTTAGATAAATTAGATTTACAATTTTTCATGAAATCTTATCAAAATTGCCTATATCAAACCCCTTAAATAGTGGAGTAATTATATTAACTTATGTTTATACCGGACGACTTAATAACCTAACCTAACCTACCTTACCCGTTTAATAAAGTTTTGGTATTTGGCACCACTATCTTTAGTGCGTATCGTATACAATATTATATTAAATGATTTTGTTTTCTATTTCGACTATAGAGAATTTTTTTTTTTCGTTACTTTATGTGTGCGTATAAAATTCTATAATATATTATTATTGGGATGATAAATCCGCAGAGGGCGAGCGCAGTAAAAACCAATAATAATATCAAAACGAACGAATCCGATATAAAACGCGAAATGATAATAATAACATATATTATTATTAACGGGCAGTAAAATACAAAATAAAATATATAACCTTGTATACTTGCATCGGTTGCGGTGGTTACCGGATGGCCGTGACGACAGTACCTATATAAATCCATATATATATATGTATAAACGAATACGCGACGACGATAATATTGGCGGCGGCTTCAGTTTATGACGCGCTAGTCGCCCGCTCGCGACATATACTCATATATACTCGCGATGTACACGGCGCACGTCGTTACGTCGCATAAAACCGTCGCGGACCCCTAGACAAACACAATGTCAGTACGTGTGTCCGGGGCTGATATGGCCGTAAAAAATTCGCGTATAAATTGAATAATATGTACGATAATAATATAATATTATGTACGTATATACATTATATTACTATTACGGCACGCGTCAGTGATTTTAACGTGAAACACTCGTTATTCTCGCGGTATTTAATTTTTTGTTCTTTTAAATTTGCTCTGCAAGATTTAAAAGTTAAAACAAACAAATCTATACTTACGCGTTTGGCAAGTTATACTCACAGGATTAGAAAACTGCAATTGAAACGACGTAAAAACAAAAAAACAAATTGTTTATGAGCAAGTGTTTAGTGCCGGAATACACGATAAAAATGCAATAATATACAAAAGTACCTATACTCAGTCACTGTTTCGAACGCTGAAATTTTCTCAATCTTAACAAAATAAAACACTGAAATTACAAAACGACAGACGTCAAATGTTTGTTAAAAAGTTTATTTTCGTTTTTTGAATATTGAACGTCACGAGTTTTTTGAAGATAGCACTAAAATTTAAATCTGTGCAGGTCACATACTACGACGAGTTCCCTATAAAAAGCTACAAAGAGCTTTTTTTTTACAATATGAATGTATATATGTATAGATGAGCGCGCAGTAATAAAAACGCACGATGATGAATGGGGATCGTTCTGACTTAATGTCGACTTCCATTGTTGCGCTAAAAATCCGACGACGTGACGCGTGTTTTAGATCATTATGTTTGCTCGGCAAGTGGAAGAGACGACGATAACATCTATCGCGCGCGTCAACCGCCGGTCCGCCGAACATCGGCGTGTACAGCGGCCGGGCGTCAGACTAAAAAATTGGTTGACCGTAAATAATACTTATATAATATATGGTATTCGCTATGCCATTTTCACCTGAGATCACCTAAAAAATCCATTAACAGCAGTTCCATTAAAATTTCGGATATGATTTTCCAAAACCATATTTAGAAAATAATTAAGGTTTAACGTTACAGTTATAATCATTAATTATTATTCTAAAATGTGGATAGCAGACTTTATTGGTTTTCAAGAGTAGATGTACCTACTCGACGAGCAGCATTTGAAAGAAAAACCGTAATTTTTATAGTAATTCCAAATTTAATGTTTAAAATATATTTTGGACTTTGTACGACGCATACACAATGCGCAGATAACATAACCTGTACTTACCTATATATTTATTATTATTTATTATACTACCCTTAGGCAAATTGGCAATAACGCCTTTAGATCCATTTTGACTGCGGGTTACACGATATATAATAATAAAATATTGTACACGCCTTTACTATACTGTCTATTGTATAATATACGATATATATGTATATATTTAGTTTATATGTAATACATCACATGTCATCGCCGTACCCGAACAATGCGCGTGATGCGAAATGCAAATAAAAGTAATAATGATAATAGGTACCTACGCGTATTATTGTCATTGTCGTGTTACCATACACGAAAACATTGGTCGACGTGTCAACGAGTCGCGCGTCGGTCACTTGCGATCTGCCACTGTACTAACGTGCATTTGTCCAACCCGTCGTCCGTTGATTGATCGTCTGTGCCTATATATATACGTCTTTTTCCTCGCAATTGTCTGACAAACCGTAATATTATTTCTCTATCTCGCCGTGTTTATCGGTGCTCGGATGACGTGAGAACGAGATGTAACAATATAATATATTATGCACTATATATCCATTCGCGGCGTTTACACTCTTCTAAAAATTGTCTCAAATCGTATAAACTCTTCGATAACTTTTTTTTCGATTAACTGCATAGTCATTATCATGGTTTGTAACTTCACGCATTAATGTTTCTATTTTCAAGAAAGCGTTCTTTTTCCTGATTTTAGTTTGGTTTTTTTCCCTCCCCACCGTCATAATAATGCGAAAAAATCGAATCGACATTAACGATGTAATTTCTCGAAAAGGGTTAACGATGAACATTTCGTATTTGGCTGATCAGACTCCTCCACTAGGTATAGGTACATACTACATATATAAATATCATATATGTCTATGTGCGAGGGGAAAAAACGGTGCTGTAATACTATATATGTTCTCGAACGATGATGTCAACTTCTTCAACTTTTGATTTGTTGCAGTGCAAGTCGTCGAGAATAGTAAGTACCTTTATATGCCATATATGTGTGTGTGTGTGTATTAATGCGAATGACGTTCGTAGGTGGAGTATATGTGAATATATATATATAGATTTACCATTTACAGTATCTTGCAAGAAGAAAGTATAGATTGGCAGAAAAAAAGCAGGCAAACGGAGTATCAACCTTGGTCGGGAGCGAGCCCATAATGGCCTTTACGATTTCCTGTGTACAGTTCTTATTATTGAAAATTACTCCGTTTGACCGGTCGTACCACAAATTCAGGATATGTAAGCTGTATATTAGCAGTTCGATCGACGTTTTTATATTTATTTTTAGTAATATCTTCGTGCATACTCTATACATAGCACTGGAACACAATTATATAGCACCTTTGATGTAATTTATGATGATCCGCTTAATCAAAAACATCCTGTTTTTGACGGCTTACGTATATCTGATGCAAGTGTTAGTATTTACAGTTAGCACAAATCACTAAATATTATATGCCGTATATCAACATTCATAGACGTTATCAAACATTTAAGAGTATAACCTTGCATACTATTACCGAACATCATATTATATAACAACATATTTCCTAACTCAATAGATAAATTTATATGGTAATGTAATACCATGGTATAATTTTTTTTTTATTAGCTTTTATTTAATCAACTATTACAACTAGACAATTATATTATATACATCGTGGTTAAATCAACAATACGATATCATATGGTATAATATTATAATATAATATAATAATCTTGCCTGCAGCTAGTATAAGTAAATCAAATATTTTATGAAATGTGTGGGAGTTAATGTGATGAAATCGATTGAGCGAACACTTAAATTTATATGTATTGCATGCACCGTTTACCATATGAAATAAAAACTAACTACGCTCCAATAATAATTGCTTAAATAATATTTTTGTATACGAGTAGATTAAAGTATTTAAAAATTGTATATATATTATTGAAATAAATAATGCGTATGATATTATATTATAAATCTATAATCTTTATGGCATCTCAATAATAAAAATTATGTTATTACATATAGTCCCCGAAATAATATTATGTATTAAGCATAAAATACATTTCAGTAAAATATTATGTATAACTTACGGACAAATGGTTAACACAAAAAGAGGTAAAACGTACAAAACTATTGTTGTAAAAATGCAAATGAACTAACTGACCTGTGTAAAAAAGGACATGTTCCTATATATAAATAGGGATTAAGGTATTTTTACAAAGATCCAATCTCTAGTGTAATTAAAAACGCATTTTGAAGGGAAATAAAAATTATTCATCTAAAATGTATAGGACCAATGAACATCAGAAGATATTTTATAATATATTATATATATTATATTATATATCAAAACTAAACGAACGTCATAAAAAACATTAAAATGAATTATTTCATATGGTACGATATAAAAATATAATATATATTATTTAAATCACTGCAACTTATACTCACGTTATCGTTGTCTGTCTCTGTAGCACTAACGTTATTCAATAGATAAGATTCGGATTTTATTCGTTAACTGTGCGTTATTCGCTTTTACAAGTCGTTGCACACGATACGTTAATAACAACAGGCTTTTTACGAACGGGATAACCACCAGTGATTATCTTCTAAATCTAAAATCAAATTCGAAAAAATCCATTTATATACACATAACACCGTTAGTGTGGGCGAACGCACCAGCGGTGTCTTGTAATACGTAATTTATAGTATATATATATATATATTTATATATATCTATGACTGCGAGGACTGTACCATAATTAATAGACGCCGGTGTCAATCATCGACTCTGCGTGTGCGTTTATGAATCGCATATTTTTAGGAGTATAACTTTACTTACTACACGGGCTGTAGACATCATTATTTAACAGTTGTGCACGAGGGTCGGAAGTCGGCACAAATCGTCCGTTTAAGCAGCGACCAGGGATTTTGGGGATACCGTCTGTCAGGTCCGGAAAGATGGAACGGTCCCCAGAGAAACGATTCCAGAGATTTTTTTTCCCCTTTTTTTCATGCTTCTTTTATATCGGAAGCGAAACAAAAATAGAAGCCCCGCAGAGATATGAAAAACTTATATAGTGATATCAGAAAACGAATTTAAGTTTCTTTTCTCTTCTTTGAAGTGTATATTATAATATATTATTATATACACGAATACACAATAATAATATATTATTTCCTATTTTAGTTTGGAGAGGAGTATACAAGTAATATTCACAACATTATAATCGCGCGTTGGTGGCTTAAGAGTTTTTACGATTAAGTTAACTGATAACTACCTATAAATGTTTCATACAATTAAGTTAAGATACTGGTACTTATCAATTCTATCATCTCGTCAGTTACCAAGATTGATCAGTGAGATTGTAAGTAAATGTAAATACATAGGTATACACTATACATAATTATGTAATAAAATATTTAATAAATAATTACTAATTGTAACTTGTAGACTATTATCTCAAAAATATTTTTTATCGTGACTCTTATTAGTATCTTGCAGTTATTTAAAAATTCTAATTCAAAATATTTGAAACGCAGAAAATAATAAATTTCTCTACAGCATATATTATATCACTATTAAAGATATGTGATTTACCTACGCTTTAATCGTCGTATAGAATGATGACAATAGGCATATATTATGATAATTTTTATTTACATTCGGTTATGTTTTTACCAAAAGAATAATACTTAATATATAAATTCCTACTAAAGATTTTATGACAATTATTTTAAAATACACGCTGTATTAATGTGAATAATTAACTGCGTATATTATCTTATAATTTAACTAGATCTATAAAGAAATTATATCTTATATATAATTGACTAGAGTCAGTAGTTACAGACTCTAAATATAGACTATTACTAGTTGGTAAGTACATATTTTTTTATTTTTTTTTTATTTAAAAGATTACAGGATTCCACTGCTACGGTTATTAGCGGTTATTATTTAGAATTTCCATATAATAAGGAACAAACTATTTTACGAAAGTTATTCATATTTAAACACTTATCTTAATAAAACTTTCCATCATTCCAATAGGTAATCCATTTTGTTGTACCCTCGTTATCGACGTATACACATCGTTTCAAATCATTACGCGATGCCTCTTGCAGTAGAAAAGTGACAAAAGAATACTGTGCGCGTTCGCAAGAGGACAACGATTTAGGGCTGATCAGATTCAAGACGTCGGTATATAAGTAATAAATGCGAAAGACTTGACGGCGTGTAAATGGCCGCAGTTGGGAGGTTGAGAGATTATAAGGGGGTAGGAGGTAAGTCGAAAAAGTAACGGATGAAGGGAATCCTTAGTGTGCCTGTATATATATATAATTGAGTAGGCCAAACTTGGAGAACATAAGGCGCGAGAAATTTAATTAAGACGATCCGCTGCCGCCGACTGGCGCGTTGTCCAAAACGCTGTCGGAGAGTTTTCGGGGTCCAAAAGTTTTCGTCTTCATCAAAAACGACCCGGACCCTGTACTGGAGTACTTCTCTCCTATTCTCCCATTCCCTTACTGTAATTTCCTATATAGCTTTCTCTTTCTCATTCCATCCTCAGCGTTCGTATTCTTACGCGTCAAAATGATTATCGGACTATATTAAAAGTTCCTGATGAATTGAAAAGCTCCAACGACGATGCTTTTAATAGCTAATTTATTTCTCTTCAAACGAGTCGCGTCGATTTAAAGATGAAAAATAAAAACTAAATTATAAAAAGCGGACGAAACATCGTGACAGCAGCCGTCGGCCGTCTTCCGTCGCCTTCATTTATCCATGCGAGCGCTACCAACTCAATACTGGTGCCCGATGAGTTGCATCTGACGGTTATTTAAGGTAAACGTATTTGTTCTCAAAACTGATCGTTTTTTTTTTTTTTTTTATTGTTATTTATTAGAGCGCAATTCTTGCATAATATAATATCGTAAAGTATTCGGTTATTCTCAATTTAACTTATTCAATTTTTATATAAATCCGATCAATTTTAACCATTTAATATGAAATATATAACGTTTATTACACATACCTAATGAGTTTAATTATTTTCAAATGGTAAAAATAACACAAGAAAATGGCAGAGTTTTCATTAGTATTAAAACGAATTTTCGATATTTGATTCGAATAAAATATTTAAATTTATAAATTAAACTATATTATACTTTATTACATTTTATTCCCAATGATTAATATTTTAAAAGCTCAAGTGTTACGCAACGAAATGCCATATAAAATATGTAAACTTGAAAGTATTAAAATAAAATAAACATTTAAATTGAATTAAATTGTAAATGAGTTGTGAATTATTTTGAATGATAATCTGTATACAATTTAAAACTCAACTCAATACGCGCTGTCCACATTTTTTTGATAACTGCGGTCTATTGCACCAAGTGGCCAGTATTAATCTGGTTTCTAGCTCGTGGATCTCCTCACCACGAGAATAGATGTTGCGCATACTTAAAGTACGAGGTACCTACTATACATTTGCATGAATTTTGATAATACAAAATGACAAGAGCATACTATCGTACTGAACAAACCCAATGAGAGTACTGATGTAAGACGGTATAAAATTGTGAAAAACGTGTAAATATTATTATGTTTATGTACGATATAAAGTTCACCGAACTCGTCGTCGTGTCATGCACATTACAATATAATATGTGTTGCGAGTGCGTGTAGACGACGACAAGTCTTGATTAGTCGTGTGTATGTGCGCAATCGGTGTGTGGTGAAGGGGTGTCGTCACGAAGCGGTCTGTGGAGGGTACTGCGTGTCGAATACAAAACGACGTCTGACGTCACGTCGTGGCGGCAGCCAGTAGTAGTATAGTAACTCGGTCGCGTGAATGATGGATGGGCGGCTGTCATATTTATCCGACTACTGGAGGGTGAATGTTTTTTCATCCTCTCTCTCTCTCTTTCACCCTCTCACTCGATCCTATACCATCACTCGTCTGCGCTATATTTCTCTTTATATTTAATTTAGCCACTGTTGTGTGTTAAAATAAGAGGTGGAGGGGGAAGTAACACAGAAATATACATACATAATAATATATAATGTATACACATATATATATATATATGAAAAAGGGTTTAAATAAGGGTTGGTGGTGGCGTAAAAATGTAAAAAGAGGGATAAAACACACGCCGACAGCGTCTCAATAAACTATGTCAAGACGGATGATAAGCTCTTTTCGGCTTTGGAATTTTTTTTCTCATAATTTTTTGTATACATTATACATATATATCACCGTCGAAACTATATAGTCGAAGCCAAAAACCACGTATCTTATTAACCAACTCGTCACCCTTTTATTTTACGTATCACCCACGAGCATAGGTCTTTAAATTATGTCATCAAAATGGAAATTATATATGTATACTATAATATACATGTACATCAATACCGACTACCTGCATTGTGCCTTCTTTAATTCTTTATATATAATTTCGGCTGCAAAATAATTTGCATAAAAACATTAAATATTGTAATTGTTTCGTTACGTTTTATAAATTGTTTTAGTATTATTTTTAGTAAAAACACGACACGTCACTTGTGTAAACCAACATTGCTGTGTAGCCGTGTAGGTATATATGCTGTAGGCTTGTACAGACTACAGAGACGAACACACGAGGAAATAATGTGATAAACATTCACACCCATTATTCAATAGGCCTGCAAAGATTTTAATTTTATAAATATAAACATTATATTATTATGAATTCCGATGTTTTAATATTTTTTACAAAAATTGAATAATTGTTTTCACACCATTGGTGCAGTATTCCATAGCTTTCGAAAAAAATTTGAAATCGTTATATTATAGATATAGTAAACGCGTTCAGTTTAAACACTCTAAACCGTAAATAAGAATAACAATATTTTTGTAAAACTTTATTTTAGTAGGTGGGATTATAGCTTAAAGTAATATATTGCTTGACCGAAACGTGATGGCTGACTTCTCGATCGGTTATAATTTGAGCACATCACGATCACACGACTGCAAGCAATCATTATATTAAAATATCCTACTTTGTTTACAAAATCTGTATCAAGTATTGTGAGGGATATTATACACACGTATTGCGGGGTCACCCTAGGGACTTATATAAAAAAATAAATAACAACCGTGGTTTTCTTAGTGCACAGAATGATGGCTTTTTCCCTCTCTTCTGGTTTTTCTTTATATAAATAATATATATGTATATAATTTTTAGTTTTTTTTCTGGCATCCCGTTTAAAAATGTTTTTTTTTTATATATAAGATTAATGACCCAGTAACTTCAAGAACATAACCACTGTTTATAGATCCCTTAACCCTTGTTATAAAATTATGTACGTATCGGATATACATGGGCTAACAAAACTTAAGAGAAATATAATAGCTACAGCATGCTTATCTAACCCATATAATATGTATAATGTATATACTTGCAGTATATTAAATCATAAAACGTGTAAAAATATATTTACTTGTATTAGAATACATTTTTAAAACCGAAAATTAAAGTGTTAAAAACAAAAAGTAATATATTCAAATAATATAAGACTTTGTTGTATATGTAAACAAAAACCATTTATTTCACAAATACCTTTAATATTTAAAAAAATAAAATTACATTAGAGGAACCTCTTAATGTCTTAATGACTATATCTAATTTAAAAATTGTAATTGATAAAACCGTTTAAACGATGTATCCTCACGAGTAGCAATAACATGAATACCAACGCAAATAATTATTGAATACCGCATTACCGCATAAATATCATTAATTTTTTTGGCTTTTTTGAAGTTATGATGTTCTATGGTTAATTTCGTTTCACCTAATAACCATATCTCTGGAAATAATTAAAATCGTATATATTATTATAATATATAGGGTATCGTTATTATAAGTTGTACCTATTTGTATTTGTATTTTTTTTTTTTTTTTTTTTTTGTTAATCAATTATCTCAATAATATTTTCGAATAATATTATAATAACATATTATATGTCTTTTTGAAATTTAAATAAAATTATTTGTCATTAGGCTTATAAGTTATAGGTATTATTTTATCATATAAACTACACCTTTGCATTTAAACTTAAGAGAACTGTTATTTTTTGTCTTTGTCTTACAATCGTGGAACACAAAAAATTCACGCTCAGTAGATCACGTGTAGCTTCGTTAGTTTAAAAATTAGAGTGAATCGATCTTTTATAAAACTTGATGCAAAGAACATTACCTCTGTCTTGCAGAACTACCGTAAAAAACTTGCATACAAACACAGATAATATTCTTAGCATCAAGTTTCATAAAAGATCGATTCACTCTAATTTTTAAAGTACGTAGCTAAACGTTATCTGTGGAGAGTAAATTTGGTATGTTTGAACGGAGACAACTAATGCAAGTGTTATTACTTATTAGGTACGTCATCTTAATACTTATGGCGTTGAGTGATACTTTGAACATAATATTAAATATATAAAAATATATTTTGAGTTCCATTTAATGTAATCTCCATTTTTAAAATCATCTATTTATGTAAATAAAAATAAATAAATTAAACCAAAATATCATTCTAAATGATAATAGAATAAAATTTAGCTAAATGCTTTCTGATAGCATTTAAAATATTAGACAGACATTTTCAAAATGAAAAGTTTCGTAGTTTTTGTTTTCATTATTTATTTTGTATTTCTAAATATTCATATTAAACTTAAAACTGCAAATGTATCGATTCTATATTATATTATTTTTATTATTTTTCTATTACAATTTATGTATTAGCAATTGTTTAACTCAATTTAAGTTTTATTAATAGTTATACTATTTATAGACCAGATCAAATGGTTTCTAAAAATTGATTACAAACGGTTCCGTAACAAATTTAAAAAAATACAGTAATTCGGAACTTCGTAATTGCCAAAAGTTCAACTTCAATCTAGATGCGATTTACAGCTAATTCTAAATTTCCAAATAGTTTTAAACTTAAAAGGAATTTTAAAAATGTATGCCCTAGAAAGATATGCAATGCAAATATTGTTGAAGTTGAATTACAATATGATATTAAGAAAATGCACTATTCAATATAATCATCGTCGGCGATCGAATTTTCGAATATTTAAAGGTTCGGAGAATTCAAAACTATTTATTAAAATATTATTATTTATTAATCGGTTCTTTCAATTAGGCACAATACAAAGTATGTACTAATGATGGTCTATTTAATATAATTAGTATACCGAAAAGTGTAGTTCGTACCGGACACATGAATGGAATGTTCATTTTATTATCTTTAAATGGGTGTGTGCGCATTGTGTCGATTAAATATACCATATTTTGGAAATTTAATGATCCTTCAATTGTCAATTTAAACGGATGTGAGAAAATTGAATCCATTAAATATCCTATATATTTTGCAAATAGAGCTCCAACTGTCAATCAAAGTTAAGAACTATAATTTATTTATTTTTTTATTAAGGACCACTTTAATAAACTTAAATTATCATTTAAAATAATTTAAAATTACAATTGATCGCATTATACCTGTATCTATTACGTCTGTACCTTTGCTAAACCACAAACAGGTAGATATAATGTCATAAGTAATAATATTATTAAAAATGAACTAATGAATAAAACCTATTTTTTACCGTTTATGAATAAATGTAATATTATTTATATAATTCATTTTTTTTTTTAATAATACATATATGTGGTTTATAATACACGTGTTTTATTAG
Source organism: Diuraphis noxia (assembly GCF_037042655.1). Classification (NCBI taxonomy): domain Eukaryota; kingdom Metazoa; phylum Arthropoda; class Insecta; order Hemiptera; family Aphididae; genus Diuraphis; species Diuraphis noxia. Next base: position 55,756,554 of record NW_028301712.1, read on the forward strand.
TTTTACAAATAATAACATTCTAATAATTTAATAATGTTTCTGGTAATAACAAAATAATATTCATCTAAACATAAACATTAAATTTTAATGAAGATCAAAAATTATTTGAAATTTACAATGAATCTAACACAGTGGCTCGTATACATACATTAAATCCTAAATAACCATATCGATAAGTTTTATAAATTTAACTACTTGTATACCTAGTTCAATAAAAAAAAAAACATATGCAAAAACATATTTGATTCGAATGATTTTTAATTTTATTTTTTACTACCTATTCTATAACTACTTAATTACGGTCTTCAGTTTAATACAACGAAGAACAGAGAGAAAATTAATAGATGTTGTATTTGTACATATTAAGAATTAAGTCCTCTGTTCCACACTCAATAGATTTTTCATAAAAAAGGCCTTAGTAACTGATATAAAATTAAGGAACTTGGGTGGTTCAAAAAATTTAAAGGTTTTTGATTTTATAAATAAGTTTACTTTGTATTGGTCCAGTCATATTATATGTTATTGGTTTTAATATATTTAATATAAAAAAATTGATAACATGTTAAATGTTATTTTAATCCATTATGAATTTGATTTAATTTAAAAAGTGTTCCGACCGATACATAATAATCTTGTTTAATCAAACACCTTTACATTTTTTTTTTAATCAGACTTGTGGAAGTACTTAAAAATACTTAATATCAGGCGTATAGATATTCCACGTACATAATTAATTGATTTTGAATTTTTTTATGTTATGGCTAAATTATATATTATGTGATATATATGATGTATGTAAATAATGGGGAACTGGGGAATATACACACAAAGATGAGCAGTGACAAAATAATTGCCTAAACATAACTCCTTAAAATTGACACGTTTTACGGATTATTAATGTGTTTTGTAGTAATAGTAAGTGTTTAAAATGTTTAAATACATACACATATACTTATAGTATGATTGTTATTAACTATTAAGCATACTCATTAATCAAGATTATAAAACATCAGCAAGCCATAATAATTACTTATCAGTAATTGGTATTATCAATAATAGTAATAATGGTCATACAATTTAGACTTTATACATACGCCCTATGTACATTGGTCCATATTTCAAAAATTGCACTACCAAAGTAAATTGAAAAATAGAATGAAAAATTACATTTTAAGGTAGGTAAACATCAGAAATTCACTTTAGTCATGTGCGATATATAATAAGTAAAATTAATTAATTTTTATTGATTTTAAATTAATATTCAGTGTAACATTATTTATGAACAAGCTATGGAACATACATAATACAACTAAACAAATTTAATTGTATTTGTATTAAAGTTTACGGAAAAATTACTAGGTAAAGTAAGATTTGATGAATTTTATTTTCTATAATAGTTTCTTGATTATAAGACTTAATAAATAATAAAACATAATATAGAAAAAATTTAAAAAACAACACTATTTTTGTGGAAGTTATATAACTACAACTTACAAGAACAATGTTATTATACTTTCAAATATGTGCGGGTAAATAATAATATCTACATGATCAAGTTTTATTTTTAATGTAATCTGTCAATATGACTTTATTATGTGTACATATAATTAAAGAATCAAAATTCCAATTTATAAATAATTGTATTATTGTTGAGTTTGTTTTTCAATATATTACATATATTATTACATACGATAGGTGCCTCATCCAAATTAAACACACTCAAGAATCACGTAAAATATACGGACACTGCATTAATATAATAAACGCAAGACAAACATAAATCATAGTAATATAATATTAAATGTGACAAATATTTACATATCGATTTGATTTAATGCTCTATGATATAAAAAATAACCCAGTGTCGACACTACACTTCGTTGTGATTTATCGCTATTTTATTTTGTTACGTATTTATACATTGATATTGTTAGTTGATACTTATCTAGTTATTTATTTATTCAATGCATGTCCAACAATATTGGGTATAAAATTAAAAACAAAATAAAATAAAATATGAATTGTAAATCCGATGTTATTATATAGATAATTAGCTCCGTTCTGAATCTATATTAGAGTATAGGTAGATGTGAAAATATTTCACAAAACGTTTATACCCATTAGGTCTCCATCGACAAGTTTTTGGGTCATACTTTTGTTGTAACCGATATTTCTGTTGTACCGAGTTTAATAATGACCGTCGTCCAAATCTTTACCGTTATGAAATACCTATATATTATATACCTGGTCGTAATCGTACATATATATTATTAATTAACGAATGCAGAGAAAGAGTAATCAATTGCATTTGTCAAATAATCTTTACAGTTATAAGAAACCACCCGGAAATGTGTGCATACAAATATATTGACGAAATTAATTTTATATGTAAGGTACCTACTCATTTTATAATTTTTTTTACTGTAGAATTACCTAAATGTTTTTTATGCATTTTTAGAAAATTTTATTTTCAATACACAATCGTAAAATAATGATTTTTTCCTCGACCCAACTAAGTTATTTTGTTATGATTCAAATACTAAAAAGCATTAGGACTCATCTTCAAACCAAGGGACACTATTGTTTTTTACTTATATCAGACATGGTGACATATTAATACAGCGTTGGAAAAGTTCTTTTTTAAAAAGATTTTGTTCCGTTTCCCATTCATTTCTAAATGTAAGAACATGTTCTAGATCCTCGTTCCTTATTTAAAGAAGGACCTCGCATCAAATCTAGTTCCTCAAAAAAAAAACTCGTTACACTTTTCGTTCCTCTTTTAACCAAATTTAAAAAAAAAAAATCTATTTTAGAATAATAGTTTTTTTTAAATTTATTATGTTGGGCAAAAACAAATATTAATGAATTAAATATAAATAAATTAAAAATACCTATTATATTACGTATAGACAAGTAGAAACAAAGAAAACTATATTAGGTAGAATTTAAAATATGTTTTTAACATCTAAAGAAACTTTGATTTCTGTTTACGTATCTCAAAAAAATAATTTTTTAATTTTCTTTTTTCTTTATTTTTAATGAAGCAGTTCCAAGCTTTGTTCCTACAAAAAGAACTCGTTCCAGCCTCCAGGAGTCCGTTCCTTTTGGAACTAATTCCTTCTCAATTCTCAACACTGAATTATTCAAAACATTTAAACTAAATTTAAGCTATTTATACCACGAACACGTTCATTCTTCTGTATTGGTTGTACGTAAGTTATATAGTATATACGTAAAAAAAATAAGTTTAATTTACCGAATTATTGAAACATTTATAATGAAATAAATATTAAACACCTCAAACATTATAGATGAACTAATCGTTATGTAACATTATATTCTTGAATATTATACAAAAATAATTAACGTAATCGTCTCGATGAAAACAGACATTGAAGAGGTAGCATTAGATCGTATGCAAGAGAATTTAATTTCATTCTATTTTACTTCTATATGTATATGGTGCACTATATAGTATACAAAATACGTACACGAATAAAATTTCATTTAAGTTTTTTAGGTTGCGTTACGAATTTCAATAAATATATTTTAAATTTTTAACATCATCGTTTACTCAACAACCGAAATGGGAATTTCAAAAGTCCTTATATCAAATAAAACGATAAATTTACTGATTCTAAATCTTCAAAATTATAATTTATTGTATTAATTATTAATATTTATCTTGTCTTATATTCTGTAATCGTCTTTCCTAAACGTGTTATTTAATATAAATATATAATATTATAGCCTTGCGTGTTTTATAATATTAATAATATAATAATGAAAAAACATTGTCATTATGATATATTCTTGAAAAATCTGCAGAAAGCCCCTTTGATTTTTTTTCATTCTTTCTTTTCATTTTTTTTTTTTTTTTTTTTTTTTTTGTTACCAGAAATAACTATTAATATCTTGTCATACCCGTTTTTTCCCCTTGACGAAAGCCCCGGCGACTTTTTACTGGCTCTTTCAGTTCTCAGTCCGCCGCCGTCAACGGCTGTTTGCGGTTTTTTCCCGCACCCTATTCCGCCACAAGCTTCTATATACGTATTCCTTCCAGGACATTAGCCGCGGCCCGCGTCCGCCACTTTTGTATTATTATTTTTCTCTCGCCCAAGACATTTTGTCCCAATAACATTACGCGGGCTTAACCCTCCCACGCTCACCGACCGCTACACGCACGACAACGTGCCTCGTGGTTTTCTCTCTCTCTCTCTCAAAGTCGCCCTCCGCACGTACGTAGGTCCCAAAAATCCTTCGTCGTTGATATGTGTTGTTTTTCATTTTTTTTTTTACTTTTACTTTAACTTTTTTCGTCGTTCCTCGGTATAACGTTTTTCCCAGTCACTGGCAAACGATTTATTAAAAGATAATTTCTCGATTGCCACCGCGCGCCACCGTTTTCTTTCCTTTTGGCCTTCCTATTTTTTCCCCGTTTTTCTTTTCCTCCACCCCTTCCCCGTCGCTGATTTCCGAGTTTTTGCCAACCGACTGATACGACCGTCCTCGCGGCGGCGGGTCCTTGTTTTACACCGCAATAATAACGCCCCATTAGCAAACACTCCTGCGCTCCGGCTCTCTCCTCTCTCAGACATACACTCTCCTCTCTCTCTCTTGCACTGCAATAGTCCGTGTGCTCGTCCTGTGGGGATTATATTACTATATATACAGTACTAAGTTAAGAGGACGGCCGGGCATTGCGACTCTAATGACGGTATATGGCGTGTGTAATGTGTGTATATTATATAACATATATTGCACAAGACCACATGCTGTTTGCACGTGTAACATTATGATTATTATCATCTTCATTTTTCGTCCGATTTATTGCCTCCAATTTAACGAATCGTAATATTATCACTAAAATACATTATTATCGCGAGCGGACTCGGTAGCAAAATAGTATGTCTGAAATGCGTCGAGTCCGTGCGGTATATAGTCATATATAGTCGTATATAGATATCAATATGGTAACGATTTCGTTGTATTTTTCTTTGGCAGGCATTCGCCTAATTAGATCGGGGACGTCATTAGGTAAATGTTCGCCTGGCTAACACAGGAATGTGCAGCGTATGAAATACCTTTCAGCTTATAGCTATATTGGAATTCATTTTGGTAAACGATAACTAAACTATTATAGTGTGTCAAAAAATAATATCAAGACACTAGTGAATTCCAAGAGTATTTAAGTCTAACATATAATATATTATATTTTATGCAAAATATAAACTGAATTCTTGCTGAAATATCCGATCTTGTGATGAGTATAATATAATAAAATATTCGACGGACTTACAGTGTCTTAAGAAATATCTATCATAACAACTTAATATTTCTAAGAATATTTTTTTTTTTAAAGATTGAAGACTTCTTGTTATCTGTTTCTTATAACTGTTTTATTTCATTCGCTATTCACCTTTGACTGTAAAGTTTACCTAAATCAACTTTTAATTCATAAAAAAAGTATAAAATATTCAGTTCGTGATTTAACACGTTTTATTAATAATCTATTCTCACTTAAAATATGGTTAAACATATATTTCAAAATTACTTAAAATTCAAACACCGCCATATTATAGAAAAGGAATAATATGCCAACAGCGTACAATTCTCTCCTTTTTAAAATAAAGATGAATCATTTTAGGTATATTATATTAAAATCATAAAAATATTCATATCTGAATAATTTCACCTAAAATCTTGATTAAATCATTTCATAAAGGAACGATGAACAACGAAAGATTTTTTCAAATTCAAAATAGTTAAAATATATGTGATTTAAAAAAAAATATTACCTACTTTAATCACCCAATCAGACCACTTCAGAATTTATACCAGTTTTTCATTTACTTTACAACTTCTGAGTCTATGAGTTCTTGTCTACATAATATAATATTTATTAACTTAACTAGATATATCGAACAATTTTATACAAAAATCTGGAATTTTGGTTTTGTTTTATGTTATAAATATAACAACGTTTTTAGTTTTATTTATAACAAAAATAATAATAGATAAATTTGATAACAAAATAATACTAATTTTATTAATAATAATATTATACGAATATTATACGTACTGTCGAAGATATGATAATATGATATATAATCTATACGGTTGTATAATGCAGAAAATATATCCGACCAGCAAAAGAAATAATATGGGCGCGGTTTGGTGTGTGAATATAAAACTACGTAAATTGCAAAAATCTACTGTCGCTAGGGAGTGGATTATTAGCATAATCGGAATAATTTGGAACAGCTGACAACAGACGATGGAGACGTTATCTCGACTGCATTTCTTAGACGGTTTTTATCACGTATTTCCAAACCCCCTCGCTACACTGCAGCGCAACGCGCGTCCGCACACTAGCCGAAAAAAAATTTCCTCCCGCCCTCTCAAAGTCTTTCACACGCTCTCTTATTAACGTCCCCGTTGAATTGTGTGTTTTTAAACGGGCGCGCTCCTCTGGGCGCGTGGGCACAGTTCCAAAATCTTCCTCGACAGTCGAACATCCGAGCACGTGAGACGGAAGGGAAAAGTACAAAAAAAAAACAAATTATGTATATATATATTTATATTTATATAAGTATGCCGAATTAAATTCGTATGACGATAATACTACCTATATATTATATACAGTCAACGAATATTTTGAGATTTTTATTCGAAAAAAAATCGTTCTATAGGTAATAGATATATACATAATATATTATATTCGTTGCTTGTGCGTATTATTTCTTAATATTATATTAATATAACGATCTCCTTTTTTTCGCACTTTATATGGTTTATAAGCAATCTTTACATAATTTTTTTATAATTAGCTTAATTATATAAAAAAAAAAAAAGGCTACAGAGCCAGATGATGGACAGGCCACTCCTGGGTGTGGGTTAAACGATCTCTTTTAAAAATATTTTAAACGTATACCTACTACTGTACCCTATTATACTGCAAATGACTCTATATATGAGACAACAAAACAGTGTCATACTTAGACGTCGTACGTATTATAATTATTTTTCTAGTGACCAGAGTCGTAAACCATACAGAAGGTCGGTACTCGGGAGGTATATTAATTAAGAAGCCCATTAGAGTAACGGCCAATAAGTATATATATATTCTACTCATATTTTTCAAATTGCAAACGTTTCCAGTTAAATGCTTTGCGTAATAGTAATAAATAAAAATATTATATATTCAAATTATTATTATTACATTTTGTTACCTGCTGGGATATAAAATATAAAATATGATATATAGTTTTGTAATGATATTATTATGTGAATATACTTTTCATGCTGAGTTTTTACACTTAATATAATACATTATGCGTCGTGTATTACGTATCACGTTCTTTAAAAATTACAATATATTAAATTAGTATAACTGTATAAGTTATTAATGTTATTATTAACAACTTTTCGTTAAATTGTGTGTATACTAATCAATATTTCCGAAACATTTTTAAAATTTTCCAATAATGTGTACAACTTTACGTCATCCCTATTCGGGCGGATTGACGTACTAATGGAAAATGTTTAAGTCACAGTTCTTGACGTTTCATTCTCAATGAATAGAAACTTTGACGATTCATTTCGACATCTGAAAAGAAATTAAAAAATATGTCAAATTTGAAAACAAAAAGTTTTTTATTTAAAAAAAAACCCGTACATTACTATTCACCTATATATTTTTTCAATTTATTATTATTTTAAATGCGAAATTTTATCATAACAATCGATCGCAAAAAGGACACACTATATTAAACTGCATGCAAGATTTTTAATTAAAGTTTGTGTATTATACAATTTATCATTATAATACATATTACATACATAATATATGTATAGATATACGAACATATCTGTCCAAAACAGACGTTCCGGTTTTGTACATACGCAGCACAAGTTGAATAGAACGGAATCTGTTTAACGCGGAAACGGAAAGCATTTGCCAACCAACCTCGTGAAGTAAATATCATTTGATAAAACGGAATTTCCGATAGCATAACGGACAAGATAAGGAGCGGAGCAAAGGCTTAATATACAACGGAGATACGAGTAGCGCGAACGCAAGTATATAGTCGTGAGAGAAAGCACTGTTAATATACTATACACATTTGATGTAAGATCGATTTCCGAACAGTATAATATAGTAAGTGTATGTCAAAATAATCAATTCCGACATCTCGATATACTTTACATTCCATGAAGTTTATTTTTATTAAGCACACAATATGCGCCTTACATTTTACCTTTATATACAGTTAACATTTTAAACATAACAGTCATAACACATAATCATCGCTTGCGTGCTTGCTATATAAATGCATATTCGTAGAAAATATTTTAGGTAAGAAATTTAATTCCAACCATTCTGAATATTTCAAATTTCTGTCGATATTGCAGTAACACCTTTTGGGTTTAATTCTGGAAAATTACAAATAGATGGTACGAAAATTGAATTACCTACACGGCTACACGTAAAAATTGACATTTTCTTACAGGGAACTCGAAAACTTTTTTTAAATATGAAATTGAATTATTCAAAAATAATATTTCAGAATGATTTTTAACGAGCAGTACCTATATAGGAAAAGGTTTGAGTTTCTCTGTTTCTCACTCTTACACAAACACACATATATATATAGCCATCACTGCAATGTATGTGTACTTTAATCGTTCTACAGTTAAATGCTAAATAAATGTATACATTATTGGCATTTCAAGTGCAAAAATTGTTGATTTAACACAATAATAATTATATTGCAATTTATAATAACAGAAACTAAAAGATTTTAAGATTAAAATAATAGTTAACATAATAAGTGTAGTAATTTGTTTGTTTGTGTTTAACTAGATAGCTAGATAAGTATCTCTAACATCCATACGTATTAATAATTTGTACAACAACTCATGTACGCATGATGTATTGGAAAATCATTGAACATTTATGCTACATACATTTATAAAACTATGCACATTGTACATAAACAATGTACAATATTAATCAAATTATTTATTTAATATAACATTTATTATTAATACGACTGATTGATGAGTATATAACGTTTCATTATCTATACCTACTAAAACAATGTGCATATATTATAATTATTTATTTGCATTATATTGTATACTATTTATCATTGAAGACAAGGCCATACTTAGAACACATTTTCGTGGAAGAAGGGTTTGAACTCTAAAAATTCACCCTCCTCGCCACTGGTATGGCGTTTCAGATTATATAGGTATTATATATACCCATATAGTATGAATGTTAAAAACACTAGGTTAAAGTACTATTGGTCTGAAGAATGAGATTGCAGCTAAAAAATTCTCCTATATTCAAAATAAAGTAATAGTATAATTACTTATATTAGGTACCTATTATTTTTGTAATGATTGGGATATCATCTTTGTGAGATATTACCACAATTTTCCACGAAAAATCAGTAGACTATATTCAGCGTCGAATATGCGTTCAGAATGGTTATGAAGTTTAATTCTTAATTAAAAGAAAAAAACAAAACAAATACAATGTGTGGGAATGGAATGGATACAGTGTTCGGCATTCACGTCCACAAATTAGAATATGATTTGATCATAAGTCAATACGAGGGTACCGGTTTAATAAAAAAACTTTTGTGCGCGAGCGAGTTCAAAAACGTGCTAGAAACACAAGCGATTTTATACTCACTCACTCTCTCCCTCTCTCTCTCACTCCTTTCAGATTTCACGCACACGCAATAAAAAAAAAATATCCAATAATGTATACACACACACAGACTCTCACATACACACATGTCTTGTATTTTTTTTTCGACTTCACGTGTTCGCTCCCAATTTAATACCGCTCTTGCGTCTATTCCGTTTGCCCTTAATGTCTGTCACGTTCGTCCTCGCGTGCCCTATGGCCGCGGCGCATATATACGTGACATATAGGTGAACGGTGGTGGAAGCGGCGTGGCGTACAGGAAAAAAATGTGTGTCCTCGCAAAACGCCACCTGTTTTTTTTCTCCTCCATACTCGGAACGGTATATATATATATAATTATATATATATGTATGTGTAGCGCGACGACACAACGTACGTATATATATACGCGGAACGGGGGCGGTGGGAGGAGAGACGATGGTATATATGTATAGAGGGGAGGGGGGTTAAAAGGAAACCGAACTTTTTCTATCCATACACATGCACGTATATATATGTATATATATGTATATCATATACATATATACCACGCGCATAATATTAGCGTCCGGGAAAACGTCAGAAAACGATATAAAAATGTTAATGCACTCGTTTTGGACCCCTTCACCCCTCCGTAAATATATGTATATAAATATACACACGTATATACCTACGTCCGCGCACGCAGAAATCCGAGGGAATAAAATAATAAAAAAAGAATCCCAAGGTATAACCCTCGGCGCGCATACTATACTTTTTTTTCTTCTTTTTTTTTTTTTTAACCTCCCGAGTTTTACCCATCTCGCGACTGGCGACTATATATACACTATATATACAACACGTATATATACGGCGTGTGCAGTAGGTACTACACAAATACTATTATTATATACGAATATATACAGACAACATGTGCTGGCCCCGGCCCGGCTTCGGTTGCTCGCGGAACAAGTGCGAATACGTGGCTGGAATGTCCAAAACGATCGGGACCGCCGCAGTGGGGAGGGTTTGGAGAACCAGCAGTCGCGAGAGGGTAGATGCTGCAGCTACACTCAACTGCTGCTGCTGCCGCTACGGGGCTTAAAGTTTATCAATTGTTTTTTTATTCGACATATATTGCAGCCATATATATGCACACCTATATATGTATGTGATGTTCCTAGGAATGTGTGACCCGCCTGTAAATCGTTCGGAGCCCCCGTGGTAACCCCGGCGCTTTTCACCGCAACCCTTGGTCACTCCCCTAGGCACATCGGCGTCGTAACTCGTAGTCATTCAATAACTATACCCCCTATGGGCCTTTTTTTCGTTGTAAACACTTTAATCGCACATGATTGTGTATACACGAAATATTTGGTTTTCACCACGATTGTAAACTGTCGTAACTCGTGGATAATAATCTTTAATCACGACATTGACGCAAAAATATCAGATTCTTTTTTTTTTTTAATGTAACAAAAACATTTTTTGGACAATTTTTAGCCTAGTTTAGTTTTTAATTCATTTTTTTATTTTTAAAGACATTTTTACCTATTTCTCGTTTTATGACTAAAAAAATTTAAATTCAATGAAATGCAATGAAATGCAAACATATTACTACGTAGTATAAGTCATTTTCATATTGAACTATATATATATAACATCAGGTAATCTGGTTCTCATTAGACAAGGCTGAAATTTATCTTTGTCACAACGACCAGCTATAATATAGCATTATAGCCGATTTGACGGCATACAAATTTTATTGTAGTATTACAGTTTAGTAGAGCAGCACAGTGTAGTATTTTTTTTTTACTCAACTACACAATTTTACTTATTCAAGGCATTTATTGAGAAGACATTTAAATCAGAGCTTATTCACATCACTTAATTTTTTTTAACTTTAATTGTTTTACGCTTATAATTTACAAATTCTACCTTTAACATAGGTATTATGTAGGTACCTACAATTTTTTTCAAAATTTGTTCAAATTAAATAAGACCATGAATAAAAAAAAAGACTACTAATGATAGTCGTTGATAAGTGATTTATTAGCAAAATTATTTATAAAAAATATCGAGTTAATAGATACATCATAATATGTAGGTTTATAGAAATGCCCTTGAAATACTCGCTTTATAAGTTTTGTACAGCTTAATATATTCCTATTTCCCTATGACACGCATATGCGATACTATTATCTATAATATAGATATATAGATTCTATATATTATATATATAAATGGCGGTTGCAGGTACTGTACATATACAATACGACGTGGCGCTTCGTCGACAAATCGATTATCAAAATCGCTTTCAGTTTGTTCGACAACGTTTCTGCTCACTAATATTATATATTATTATTATATATGATATAGGTAGGCGCGGTGCGGTGGTCGTTAGCGCCGGCACATATTATCTATACACTATACATGAATATGAATATATATATATATCGAATAATATATTTAATATAACATGTGATGCAATTGAGGGTTAAATGTATTTCTCTATCACTTAGATGGACGATATTAAATCGGCTGCAAGCATATTGTAATATAATATGTATTATACCACCTATATAACATATATATAGATGCAGTCCTCACGACAACATCAATAGCCGATACCTAACCCCATAAAAGGTATGCTCGCATTATGTTATACGTGCGCATTATTACCTATATGAAATTGATCTTTTTATTCACCGTCGTGTACATTTTGCTTTACCTAGTCATTCGATTATAGCTACGACTCTATTTGATTTTTACAATCGCGTATAATGTAGGTTCTTATACATTTTAATCAGCAGCTGTATACACACGTACCATTTATATAGGTAGTATTATTATTATGCTGTTTATAGTTAATGCTTTATATTGCCATTAATTGATATTGTTCCGTGTCATCAATTCCGTATACGCTGAACGACAGATTTAACCACATATCAGAGTAAACTGATACAAGAAAGTAATACCAATAACATGTAATTTTTTTACTACATAGTGTGCGATTGATGGCTACGGTGATTTTTGATTTCGCTCAATTGGTATGTAGTATGGAATATATTATACCCTCTACAAAAGTGTATAACAGGTACAGTTTCTGCATGTCTCTAATTCACCTAATTTAACACGATTAACACGAGAAATTTACGGATTAAAATCTGCCACTATAAAAAGGTTGTAAAAATATACCTATTGGCTATTACTTACAATTACAAAGTTATATCAGTTATATACGTCATATAACAAGTGTATCATAATATTGACCCATTTGTTCGTGACAAAAATATTAATTATATTATTTTATATGCATATTAATTATTATATAGAAACATATTGAATGTTTAACACCCCACAGGACAATTTGAACTCTTCGGGTACGTACGCAGGTCTACTACGTATAGGTACAGTTCGAGCGAATATTTAACAAGGTTTAAAGGTACGATAAAATATATATACTACAGAATTATTATGGACCCCGTACGGAATATGGTTATCTATATGGAAAATAATCATACTGCAATGATTTTTTGAGAATTTTAAATTTCAAAAAAATCATCTGCTAAATAATTTCTAGTGAAAAAAGGTGGATCTCATTTGAAAAACAAAAATATGTGTCTGTATGTGAAATATTATCACCCAACCCAGAGATGACGTAAATTATTCTTCAATTCTTCAAAACTACGAAGCTGTTATAGAAAATATAACGTATAGGTTAGGTATACACATAATGATTTTCGTAATTTTAAAAATGAATTCTATAACAGTATATGACATATGTATCATAATATAATTTTTAAATGCTCATAACTAGCTACAAAATTAAAATATTATTAAAAACCTATTAGATTTACTAGATATAATATCAATATCTTTAAATTTGATGATAGTTTAACCTATTACTATTCACTTTTAAATTTTAATATTAAAGTTATAACAACTCAAATTGATTTTATTGAACTCAAATTTGCTGTATGTTGTACTAAGTTTGTAAGACGGAGACAACAATTTTTCTAAATTATTGTTAATACAGTATAATAACATTTTATTTTTATTTGTTTTTAATACTATACATCCCCAGATTATTGGAAGTGTTTGTCCAAAATGGTTTTGTAGGTTCAACATTCCTGAATATACCTATGCTTTGACTGATATAATCACACGTAATAATATAGCTATGCAAATATTTAATTTCCTGTCCACGTGAGTGTCCTTGCGTGTGTGAGCCCAGATGGTGGTGCGAGGGCTGTGAGGTGGGAGATTTAACAATAAAAAGTTCACGGGACCAGTGTGCTAATGGGTGCGAATGTATCGAACGGCGGGTGGAAAGAAGACGTCGAAATGCGACATCGGTAATGGGGATGTGAGGGGCGGTTGCGAAAAAATCTTCCGGCGGGCAACCATTCGTCACCGGGCGTCAAATTGTCATTCGGCAAGATAAACCCGCCGAGATACGGGTGAGTGACAATGAAAAATGAAATATTATAATTTTCTACAGCGGTAGCGGCGGCAGCAGGCGCGGACGACCAAGCCCGCCGTGGAATAAAGCTCCCCGCGCTGGCAGTGTCGACACAAGAAACAAAAAGGAAAAAGTGAAAAGGAATAATATAAAAAAAAAATACACGAAGCGAATATTTACATATTATACTAAAGGGAAAACGAAAACCCCCGCGAAAAGTGACGGTGCGGAGCGAGGCGGGCGGCAAAAGCGAAAGAAATTCAAATGAGGAGATCCGACTGCGACGTTGACTGCGACGTTCGCGGGGATTTATATTATTATATAAGCACTCGAATTCGGTCGCTGACTGAGGGCGGCGAGACGTCACCGCGCTTTCGTCGAACTTGTTACACCGAACCCGACGGCGACGGTGGCGGGCAGCTCCGATAAAAACGTACACTGTTTTTTTTAAATTTATATTTATTTTGTTTTCTCAGACGACTGTTTGAAAAAAAATCAAATGGTGGGAGTCTAGCGGGTAGTTGTCACGAGGGGGGGAGGTGAATGAGAGAAAACGATACGGTGTGAGAAGACTGTGCGGTGTATACCTATATAGCTGCTGCAAGAGAAAAATGGGAGAATACGGTGATCTGTCATTTCCCGTCCTTGTATTGTATAATATAATATATTGTCTAAACCCACAGTGACACTTGTCAACGGTGCCGACTGCCGACTCCTTGAGGACAATATAAGTTCTGTTTAATTAAAAAATATATTATTAAAATAAACAACTAGTGTTGACCGAAACCGCGTCACCTTGTCTGTTAGTGTCCGCGACGATAATGCTCGGCAAAAATAACTACTGCTAACCCTTCACCATAAACGACAATATAAGTTATAACTATCGTCTATCTTATTCAGTATCACAAAATCGAAAAAATTATTATTAGCTCCTATAATCGGTTATAATCTATAATTAAGTACTGCTGTGATGAGCGTAGGCCAAAAACAACCTCCCATACGGAATTTTTCGAATCAGACAACTCTACACCACGATACTATGATAGGTACTTGCTACCTATACTTATATTGTGTGGTAAAAACGGAAGTCGATAAGTGAATAATCCCATCACCGGCATTACCTAATAGCTAATATTTGATAAAACGCGTTCATATATGTGTATGTTATTACTATATCAAATTTAATAGCAATTTTAATTGGAAAAAAACATTTACTGTCATCCAATCGAATAATCAGTTATTACTTATTAGTTATAACTTATAAATTATTATTATTTAAAATTTCAAAAAAAGTATAAAACATAAAAAATTTTACAAAATTTAATATTTTTATAAAACATTGTTTCGAAATAATAAGTTAAAACTATTTAAAATAATACAATTATTGTAAGCAATTTAATGGGTTATCTCATATAGTCATATATGTATATATATATATATATATATATAAATGTTAATATTATAATATCATTATATACAAAATTCTTTATACATATATACAGATTACAGACAACAGACCGTATACAGTGTATTGCGGCCATTCTATTAGATATTTATTTTTGTTGCTTATAAGTTCTATACCAACATTTACTAACCAACATGTTTATAGATTTTTAGATTGATGAATTTTTAATATGTCTCAAACATTACATTCCTGAAATCTAATATCATTACATAGGTACTCATAATTTATATTATAATATAATTATAATCAGTTATATAATATATTATATAGTGTTAAATTAATAAATAGACCTGCATGGTTTAAACGGTCATATACTCGTATTAGTTCATGCGTTTGTAGAGTTTTAAAACTAATAAACAATAATGTATAAGCAGTTCCGGCAGCGTAGTCGATAACACGAAAAAAAAATAATAAACAATACATTATGATGCATACCTATAGTTTTGAATTTTTAACCGTCGCTTGGTTAGATATATAATATTTGAAATCGTTTTTTTTTACGGGTTTGTAATAAATTGTGGAAATGGGCGTGTACTACCAGTGAACAGTGTAACCAACCAGTCAACCAGTATATCTTTATAGACTGTATTATATTATATAATTATATATTATGTGTGTTGTGTATATTGCGTGTTATTACTGCATGTGTTGTATACGTTGTCCGAATAAAAATACTATTATCATGAATATCTTGTACCACTGCAGTATCATTTTATGTTTTATTAAAATTAACGAGAATTAAAAAATAATATTTTGTGCAGGTACCTATTCCTTGTTGTAAATGTGTTATCAATAAATTTCACTATATAATGCACCATGCACCACGAGGTATGAAGATTGTATAAGTATTGCATAATGTAATACTAATACATATATGTATGTATACTATATTAATATCGTGATATTAAGCGTATGTAAATATAGTTAGAAATTAGCAGTATCAATGGTACGTATCAAAAATACAATTGTATCTTATATCATGATACATTGATACATAATTTCAAAGTATCAAGTATCATATTGTATCATGATATATTTTGTACATCACTATAGTATCTATTGTACCTACTTTGTTTTTGCCTTTGGTATCTAGTAATAGAACTATAAACCATAGTCACTAGATGCTATGTATATAGTGTCTCAACACTCTCAACTACATAATAGTAATCTCTATATCTTTATATAGGTATCGGATTTGAACCTTTCTTTTGGTTGCTTAATTCATGTGTAAATACTATCCAACCTATAATTGTGTATTAATAATTACATGCGTTCAAACTAAATTTTTTCATTTCTAAAGTAATTTTTTCTTATTTCTTGGAATATAGCAAAAAACATTCATTTCAGAATTAAGCATAAAAACATTTATTTTTTAATGACAGAACATTGTAATACAACTTACTTGTTGTAATCTGGTTTTAAAATTACACGAGTCTTGAATTTATCTTAATAACTATAGATTTCAATTTGAACACTGCATGCATGATGTATATATACACTATACAGTACCTATATAAGCATTATTTTTTCTAATGAAATTATCTTTAGTACTGGGAGCTCATATAGGTCATAAATACATTATTTTTAAATATGTTTAGGACATTAAAATCAGCGAACTATAATGTTTAATATTCGATTTCACTTTTTTGGCATGTACCTTCACTTTCCAGCAAAACGAAATAATTATAATTTGGTGAGAATTATAAAATAATAATTAATATATAATATAATAATATAATAATTAATATATAATATAATAATATAATATAGGTAATATAATATAATATAATATAATAATATAAAATATAATAATAATTAATAATTAATAAAAAAAAAAACAATTTTCGTTTCCGACAAAATTATAACAAAATTACCAGGTTTTTTAAATGTTTTACCAATATCATATTAATCGATTTCAAATCTATGAATTCAAAATCAAAACATTTATTTTATTTTATTATAGAGGCCCGTATAAATGGTGTACACAAATTTCGTCACACTGATGCATATTGTCAGGTAATAAAATTTTTTTTTTGTTTTTAAAGGTTCTTTGCAGCGGTGTATTTACAAGTAGAAGGGGTCTTGAGCACAGGTATTATGTCGTGACTGCGAAATATTTTATCATGCAACATAAAAAATTACGTAGATGGATTTAATATTCAGCTTTGAGTAAAAAATTACCAAACCTGGCTATGAATCAGATTGAAATAATTTTTTCAAGAATATTTAAATAATAACTAATAAACTCTTTTTACCTTGACTGAGATATGTTCGATGAACTTAAGTTTAAGTTTAAAAAAAACTATAACATTGGTAGCTCATTCTTATCACGATACCATTTTTATGTGAAAAATAATCCTGTTTTAGTTAATATTATTAACTTCAAATTAACATTATTTTAATCATTGAACAATATTTACGTGACGACGGTAAACTTATCAAGCTGTAATAGTATTATCCGCAGCTGGTGAGTATTAAGACCAAACTACAAAAGTATTTTAAAAATATCATTGTATACATTATTATTATTATAGAAGATGGTAAAACTTATTAGTTTTAAGCATCAAATAAAATATTATTTTTAGCGGAAACAAAAATCAAACCTTTTTTAAATTTGGCGGAAACGACATGATAAAAGAAGCGGAAACGAATGGTTTTTTTTCGCGGAAACAAATAGGATCACAACTTTTCAGCAGTCAACCTTAACTCGTTAAAAATAACGTCCCAATGTCGTTTTTAATAGGTATTTTTATTAAATAATTAGGTATTTTTTTATATAAATGTACCAGATAGGTAAATGGGGTATACGAATAATTCGTATAAAAGGTGTACGAATGGCTAATTAACCATAATATTTACTGTTTTTTATTGCGTAACATTAAAGGTTAACGTTAGCGATAATAATATGTTAAAATCTGCACTGCACAAGCCTGCAGTTCAATAATAAACAAAAAAACAAGTTTGCAAATTGCCACTTACAAGTTATACAAGTTAGTATAATATGGTATAATATGTGAAAACAAACAAATCAAATTTATTTTTGTCTCATTAGATTATACATAATTTGTTGTATTATAGATGCATGGTTACCTTACACCATCGACCTTAACTCAACAATAACAACGATTTACTATAATATTACTAATGATTCACCGATTACAACGATACTATTATAATAAGAGTAAAATACGATTATTGATTAACAACTAAAGCGTTAATTTGATGGCTGTACCATCAATAACTTCCTTCATGTGTATAGTTATATTTCAATACTATATATGTGGTACATTAAATCCGCAACAGACGTTTCAGCATACACAATAATAATATAAATAAAAATCGATTATCGAGGAACCATAATGAATAACCGCGAATATAATTTTTCGCATAGTTCTTACATTTGAATTCGAAGATTCGTGCGCCTATAGATTGTTTTTCTACTACCTTTCCATTCTTTTTTGTAGATGCCATTAGAGATCGGATGATTTCGCATAAAATGTATTTTATATTATCGCACCCACGAGAATCTGGCTATTTTTTCGGCCGATACGCGTTTATTAAACCTTTAAAAATAATAATTATCGTAAACAATAAGAGTCGTGTGATGTTTTTGTTTAGACGTAATAATATTATATATAGGTACGCAAGCAGTTTGGGACGGTATTTGCGGTTGTTATTATGGTAGAAATAGTTAACTATTTTTCTCACCTTCGAATAACAAAACCGACGGTTCGTAATACCTTTATACATTACCTATATCTATATAGAATATATATTCTATATTCTATATAGTTCTATATGGACTATGAAGGTAGTATAGGTATTATAAAATATATGTGTACGTTGGACTGTGTTTCGCAAAAACGTGTTAGAATTACGTAATGATAGAATGTTTGGAAAACACTCAAATTTTACTTATTTTCAATTTCTCACGCGGCATGTAATATTTTCGTCCCGTCGTACAAATCACCTCGAGCGACGAGCGACTTTCAATATATCACCCTATAAAACATCAGAACACAATGTGATATTATTATATGTGTACGATCTCCACGCCGTGGTCAAACATATACGGCAATAAATTATTTGTCGTCAAGACGAAATAATAATATTTTGAGTGTGGTCTTCGGCAAAACGCTGCGACTGCAGGTGTATTGTATATCTATACAAACCACTATAATATAATATATTTTTAATTTAAACTATACAATATATGAGGTGTGTGTATTCTATATATATATACGTTTAAAAAAACCTATCACTATTATTTATAATTTGTGTTAGTATACACCAAATATATTATGGTGTTCAGAAACACAATACAATAAAATAACAGATCGTTAAACTAATGGGGCAACATTAGAGATGTAAATCGATAAAAATACTGACCTAATTGTATACCTGCATATTGTATTGATGATATAGTGATTAGTGTAAATAAAACCTTTTTATATTAAAATTATTAACATTCTATCACTTCAATTATTCTTAAAACGATGGACCTTTTCATACTATAATAACGTATTTGTTTAATAGTTTGCTTACAATATTAATAGCTGTTATTTAAATGGGTTTTAAAACTAGCATGCGCATGTCTTAGCGATGTATATAGAACACTTTAGTATTTTACCTTTCAACAAACCGACAATAATGTCGGTATAAATGTATCGTGGTTATTAGCGGACTTAAATAATAATAATAACAATAGCTGGAATGAATTGGTATTATTAAAATTGGAATTTTGAATACATTTATATTTTCAACAATAAATACTTTTATTTCGGCAAAAAATTATGATCGTGGCAAACATACAGCAGCTGTTTCTTTTTTGTATCATTATAACATTTTAATTACATTTTTAAGTAATCGCCACTTTATTTACTCTTCGGTCTCTCTGACCTCGCATATATCATATTACATTATTGTTTATTATGATTGAAGTTTTTGAACATTTTATATGTTAGACGTTTGCCTTTAAAAATGTGTTATTGAAATATTTTTTTTATTATTCCACAAACATTAAAACAGTATTATTAAAAATATTTATGCATGACTAATCTAAACTAGTTTTTTTTTTTTATCTAAAACCATGTATTTGTATATCTGTTTTATTTAAAGAGGACGACATTGGAATTTAAAAAAACTAATATCTTAATTATAACGCCTTATCTATAGATTTCTCCTCCGAAATCAAAAAATTATAATTCAGTTAATCAGTTTTATCTTAATCTTAAGCATAACAATACGATTTAATTAATATCATATTATCTCAGAATTGTTCACATAATTCAATTTTATTATAATAAATGCCTAATGACTAATCCATATTTTCTGAAAACTTTTTAATCGATAGCCGTTACATGAGAAATAAGTAATAAGCACTAATAAATTATTAGTGCTTATTTAAATTACTATTTAAATTATTAGTAATAATAATTAAGAAATTTAATAGAAGGTGCGTAAAACGGTAATACACCACGACTGCGGTGTTACGCGAAAAGGACGCAAAAAGAGAATCATCCTTTTTATCTAGGCTCTTATTTTTTATTATTTTCAACTCTCCTTTAAATAGTACGTACACAAAATTAAAATGTTTTTAATTGATAAATTATTTAATTTTACCAAAAGCCAAACAATATTTTTATTTAATATAGTAATATGTTATTGTAATATTGTTTGTTCAAAATCATAAGGATAGTACATTTGTAACATTTGAATACTATCTTAAGGTTATAACGTTGTATTTACTTTTTAGTGCAACTCTTGTATAATAAATATTATACGTCATAGGATGAATCATAATATGTCTATATGGCTTGTGATAGCTGATTATTCATATTGAATTAAATCACAAATAAAAACCATACATTTTGATCAATCTAATCGATTGGTATACATATTTATGTATATAAAACATTTAATTGAGCGTAATTATATATATAATATGTGTGTGTGTACAATTTGCTTTCCGATAAACTAAAAATAAAAATAGAAGGATAATATATAGAGAAATAATTGTAAAAATACATACCTAACACAAATTACACAATACAGACGCATATTATGTTATATTAATATGTAGCTTGAGCGAGAAGACTGTATAGAGGTTTTTCATACGATAATTAATATTATTATTTAGAAAGACTATAGGTATGGACCGTGAAGTCGAAATGTAGTGTGATTTCGAGAGAGGTTATAGCCCAAAGAAGAAAGACATGAATAAAAAAACGCATTGAAATAGAAAGGGGACGTCGACGACGATACAATTTTATACTTAAGTATCGTGCGTAGGTAATATAGGTACAGATGCTCAGCTGTCGAGTATTATTGCACCGAACGATCTGTATAGATATCTCAAAAGCGAGAGAAGTAGTTTATATATACAGTTTAGATTCGTGCATATTATAGTATATTATATTATATTATCATATAGATACATACGCCTGCCTGCCGGCAGTCCACCGCCGTGTGACATGTATATACCTTATACAATTCGATGCATAGCAACGTTATAATAATATGTAGGTATAATATGTGTATTGTATAATGTCTGCGCTGAACAACCATTATGATGATTATTGTACACGCCACATTATTATAGTATTGTATTATTGGAAAAGCCATGATCGGCGACCTACCCATCTACGTTATTATATTGTGTGTTATATAGTAAGGTTGGGACACCGCACTAATTGAGTAGTTGTCGTTATGTTCCCGTGCAGTTGACGTGGACCTTTCGAAAGGCAAATCGTCGGTGTCATATTATAATAATTTATATTTTTAGTATAAATATAGTGCGTGCGTCGGTTGTGCGACGACGGTGTTTCGAATCGTGCGTAATATGTAATGCACGTATACACGGTGATAGGTAAGCGGCCCAAACGTCTGGGTGGGAATTTCGCGGAAATCGCATATACTTAATAATATTGTACATGATTGCACATTACGTACGTATATATATACATACGAGCGTGTATAATATATTAATATCTAATACAATGTTTGAGTTTATGTGTGTGTGTGTGTTTAGGATCGCTTTGAAGACTTAACGAGCGCCGAACGGTCGTTCCGCGTAAGTACGCAATATTCAACATTTCAACATAATTATTATTATTATTCGTTACCGACCGTTGTTACAATACATATATAAATTCTTAATATTATATGTATTATAATAATTCAAGTAAAATTTCATGTTTTCGGAAATTTGTAGTTAATAACAATAATAACTCTTACGTCGTTCAATCGTATGACTTGCGAAGCCGTTCATCGTTTTGTTGGGAACGCAACTTTAGTCAACGAGTTTCCCACGAGCATGACGGTGTATGTAATATTACGACGATGCACGGCAATATCTATATAATATCTAAATATATGTGATTATTTTTCAACTCAATGTATATCGTATTATGTATGTATAATATATATAATATAATATAATATATATATAATATATATATATAATATCCAAAGATTTGATACATTTTTTGCAGATGAATGAAAAAAAATACAAAAATGTTAATATTAGACCAAAGTATACGTCATATATAATATATTATACAATGCATAGACGCAGGGTCGCTTGTAAATTTGAATTTTGTCATCATAATATTATTACGTACAACCACGATCGTCGGTCAGGTTTGACATTAAAAACAGAATATAAGACGTGCGTATAATGGGCAGGCCTCGAAATTGAAATGTTCAAAACGAAAATGGGAATGTCGAAATACACGAATTTAAAAACATGTAGTCTATATAAATGTGTTCAAATTTCCCCAAAAGTGTTATTATAACATCGCCCCTTCCGGCCATCCCAATTCATAAGTTTGACTTATGTACGAAAAAAATGTGCTGCAGTACCAGTACGTAAACAATTGTACCTGTCAAAATGAGAACAAAAATAGCAGGTAGGTATAGTATAATATGTGTTAATTCCAAATGTATAAAATTTATTTACATTACAATTAAATAATTATATATACCTATATATACGTATATTATGTAGGTGTGTAAACATATACTATAATAGATGATAAGAATCGTGTTTGACAGCGAATGAAGACACCACGATGAGGCGATTCCTATTATCCTTCTGAATGTGTGCAGATTCGATTATTATTCTCAAATTTTGTAATGTCCGGATACAGCGGATGCACCTTTTATGAAACCGTCAATGGTATTTTTTGGTACCAGTTTCCTTTTAATTGTGTTTCTATATATTATAGTGTAACAAACTGATATATTATACCCGGTTCGGTATTCAAAGTTCGCTGACAAATACACAGACCTGTGCGGGAGTTTACGTACGATGCGCATGTGACTATAATAATATGTGGGATTCACAACCACCCGCTTGTATACAGAGACTGCTAGCTATTTCTGCAGGTGTGATGTTTCCAACACACAATGTTATACATCTGTGTCTCGATTAAATGTGTCTCAATTATTGTTTCCGACGGTTTGTCTGCACGAGATGTATTTTGACTAACCATCACCACTGTGCTTTGTATAGATGCTACAATGCGATTGCCCCCAAAACTGACCTGGACATTATAATAATATTATTGAAAAACACTCGAAATGCATTTTTAACTACACGCTTATACATAAAAATCGCAGATAATATTTATATATTTAATACATTAAAACCGTGAAAATTATAAATTCTGTTCAATGAATATTAATATATTATATATTAGTTAGGTATAGACAAGTACCGAAGTATATTTAAAAATGCTTATAAAACTCATGAATTAATAAAATGAAATATTTAAAAGTAGTATAGATTAAAATAATTTTCAAGTTTAATGCAGTTATATTCGATGTATATTTTTCATGTTAGATGTGCAGTACTTATACATATGTATGCAGTACTATTATATACTTTTTACACACGATGTTTTTTTTTTACCAATTATTCAACTATATACACATTAAAAATGTTTAATTAGTACCTGCTATGTGTAATTGGGTAATAAAATTGGACGTATAAATATATAATAGACAATATATAGTAAATTCAAGTTAAAAGAAGTTAGCGGATCTCATCTAACAACATATAAACGTTAGTACTAGAATTTCAACATTTTTTTCAACTATTTTCATGCCTTTTATTCACGAGTTCATTGGCTTTGAAAAATAAGCTTTAATTTGATTTGCATTGACTTAAGACCGAGTTCTGTTTTAAAACAACTATATATTTAATAACACGTGATGTTAAAGTCCACAGTACTCGAAAAGTGTATAATATAAAAAGAGGGGGGATTTTTAACCGTTTTCACTTAAGCTATTAGCACGGGAAAACACAATGATGACGCGCTCTGCAGCATTTAATATTTACCGGTAGTAGCAGTTGACCTGCGGGGCTAAACAAAACTTGTCCACCTGACCAGGCTCACAGTCACTCGTTCCTACCAAGTGCATTATACATTTATGTTATTATGCATATTATATTAGGTAGATACGTCCTGTTTGTTTTGAAACTACGATTTATATTTTATATTAGTACAACGATGATATAATATTGTGTACCAATAAACAAGCGTGCAGATGTTATTATATAATCTAATATTATAATGTCTAAACTCCATATATTTTTCTGTACTCATAAGGTACGTATTGTTGTTTCGTATATTTTATCAAATACAGAACTGTGAACCACGCGTACTTGTACGATATCCCGATGTATAAATGATAAGAATAGTGATTGATGAATCATGATTCATCATACCCTAAAATATTGTGTTATTTATTTTATTAGATCATCGCTTATGAATTATGATTATTGTTTTTTTCCGTACTAAGGTGGGCGGTGGCCAAGGGCGCAGTTTAAAATAATCGCGCTAGGGGCGCAATTTTTATTTCATATAAATACTAAAAATGTATTATTAATTTAAAACATTGGTTGCCAAGGGTGCACATAAAGCTAGTTACGGCACTGATGATGTATACTTGCTGTGAAACGCTATACGTCGATATTATAGTAATATCATAGACATCATTCTTTGGGATTCAAATACCACAACAGAAGCGTACCAACATATTATAATATATGATATATACGAGAAGCACTAAATCCTACCACTTCTTGGCTCCTATAAAATTCGAGTGCTCTTCCCTCGAGAACAATATTCTGTCGATGATTTAAAATAAATAATACATTAATACGTAGTGAGGAACAAGAAACGTGAAAGCCGCGGACTTGTAGAGATTTAGAAAATCGCCCTGCCACGATAGCGATGGAAACAGCGAAAACAACTCTGTTTGGTGTCTAGTGTTCGGTTGTAGTATATATATAGAAAAAACTTTCGGCCGGCACAGCCTTTTATACACATACACATTATACAGTAGTATTCTGAGTGAGTGCGTGTGTGCAACTGACGACGTCATTGTTGTGTGTGTGTGTGTGTGTGTGTGTGTGTGTACACGAGTGGCAGTCATTGTTGGCGTATATTATATTATATACACAGCGCGTCGTCAATAGAGGTTAGGCCATTGTGCGGCGGCGATTACGTATAGGCCAAATCCTTATGCTTTTCGCGCACATTCGGTCCTGTAGTTTTCCCATTGTGATGCGTCCAAGGGATTTTCCGCCGACGCATTGTGCAGTTCGTGTACGGGTGTAAATTATGAAAATTTGCAACTATCCCGCAAATAATATAATGTATATCAGAAAAAATACATATATACATAATATAAGCACGAGACTTTGAGAGGATATTGTAGGAGCACATATGAATGCAATATAATATATATATATATATATACACACACACGTCCATTCTATGTGCCCGGAATCGAACCATCGTGCTTCGAGCTATATTACTATACGTCTATACGCACGTCGATAACGGGTATAAATGTATAATATGATTTAAATTATACAATATAAAGGTTGTAAACTGGGTTTTATATGCTATAAATTCGAACTGAAAATGATGAGAGTACACTTGACTTAAATACCACCGTTATTAGTATATAGTCTTATATAATATTATATTTTATATACTATTATATTAGGTATTATATTGCGCATGTATTAAAAATATTATTTATAATCATCGTTTTTTTTTTAAAACAACTTTCTAGTTCCCATAAAAAAATCTCATCGAAAATTCCTAAGAACGCCTTTAAATATATGCGAATAGTAGTTATATTGACTGCATTGAAAACCAAATTTTATCTATTTCAAATTTCCCTCGACGAGTATTAATAATAATAATAATAATAATAATATATAGGTAGTTTGAAAAGCCGTAGGATATTATATGTATATGTTATAGACATTATACATACAGTCTCAATCAGTGAGCTTTGACGGTTCATCTCATACAATTATAGATATGCATCATGCAAGCCGTTTGATCTCTGCAGTTAGAAACAAAACTCATTCACATGTAGTTTTCCGAGCTAGCGAAAATCCCAAGACTGGGGACACACACACATCGCTCTATTACAGTTGTGAATCGTAAACATGTGTAAATATGTAGGGGGTATAAATAAACTGCTCCAGAATTTCGTACTTTTATACCAATCGACAATAATAATCGATATCGACTGGAGTAACCTCTCTTAACTGAAGAGAAAGGTAACTGACTCCGCCTTGGCTAAACCCATCTTACACACGTCACACGGCTACATCTTGGCAAAGGAAGAAAAATCATAATTATTGTGAAACTGAACTCTTAGTGAACGACATAATTACAAAATGATGCTTCCAGATCCAACACGTATAAACGAACTCAGCAGCCTTAACATATCCAACACCTGAGATGCAGAACTTGGTCCTGAAGCGAACACCAAAATTTAAAATTCTTAAACAAAACCAAATTTTGTAATTTAATTTAACGAAAAAAAAATACATATAACTATAATTCGGTATATGGTTATGGTATGGTATGGTATGAAATGGTAATTTGTTACCGTTGAACGTTGGTAATTAAGAACAACAAAAAGAATAATTATTATCAATATATCTGAGTTTTTCGAAATTTCTGCACAAACAATATAATATACCTACAACGGCTACAACTGCTACAACCTTCTCGTTCCAATGACATCCTGACATCGTTCGCCGAAGTATTAAACTGCATCATGCAGTCCGGTCGCCGGTCGGCTAATTATAATATCATTTTCGTACAACAACCGTAATTGGATAACACGACGTATAATATGCATATGCATTATGCATACGTGTAGGTACCTATATATATATTATGTGTAACGACTACCGATAATACCTACGATCTATACGTATATAATAATAATAATTAATAACCGCGTAGGTATATACAAACGAGGACGTGTCATTAGTGCGCATAGTGCAGCGCAAAGGGGTCAACGGAATTATGTACCTCTAACAAAGTCGTGATAAATAAAACGTAGATCAAGAACCTACATGACCAACGTGACAATGTAGTGATAACATATTAATATGGATCTCAGAATCTGTGATACGTGCGTCCATATAATATGTATATAATTATTTTACAGGTACCTACTCGAACAATATTTTTGTGCAAAGGTCGGAATTTGTAATGGAAAGAAAAGAGTTTAAGACGAGCTGTCGTCGTGCCTTGATATTTCCCATTAGCTTTTGTATTTTCAACCCCTCCTATACTATAATTTTTCTCATGAAATACTATACCCCTTTATTATAGTCACCTATGTATTGTAATTAATTAATAGACGTATATTTTATTTTATTAAATTTACGGATATGTAGCTATTTAAAACAATATATTATGATTTATGTGGTATTATGATAAAAAAAATTAAAATAATGTTCAAACGAAGTAAAACAAATCTGTCAATAGTTTTTGTTGAACCACTATCATAATTATGAATTATGAACGATGTTTTCAATTTACAATTATATCATATAAACATCGCGTAAAGAATATATAATGTATATATATTATATTAAATATATAATATTATACAAAATAATGCTACACATAATTAAAAAAAATTACTATACTCTAAACATATTTAGAAGATTTATCTTAAAAAGAAAAGTGTAAAGTCCAAAGTTATAGAACTATAACACAGTTGTGGCGAATATAAATATTCGAAATCCTAAGTAATATATCAAAAACAAACATTTGAACTTCTTCGTTTATAATTTGTTTTTATAGCAGTCTACATGTTGCTTTCGTATTGTTTATTTGTAAGAAATAATGTTTTATCTGAATCCATAGACCATTTATCAGATAAGACTTATATTATTATAATTTGAAACACTGCAACAGCAATAAACAAAACGGCCCCCATTTGGTCATTTTATCATTTCGCATTTAAAATCTGAAGAAAAAACGGATTTGGCACGGTTTTAATTGAAAATCAAATCAATGATCTTAATACATGCCGATTAAATAAGACATAGCTACAACACCTATACATAATAATATATATTATATACAATAAATAGTCATGTGTTGTGCATTATAGCACGAGTATTACACTTTATTCACGATTCAACATTGCTCGCCGCTCGACGTCGATTCAATCAATACCGACTAATGTGTGCAATTAATTAAATAAATTGTATATTTTAATAATCGATGCGGTGATGTAATATATTGTTTCTCGTCTTATTATTTTTAAGCAATCAAATTAAAAACGACAAGAAAATGTGATTAGTCGTTTGAGTTTTGTACGATCAATATTTAATACTATACATATATAATATAATATACAACTATTATTTTTGTTATTATTATGTGGTAAAGTATTGAAACAGACGAAAAATAATATGAAATGTTTACAGCTCCATCATTGTCGACCTTGGCTTAGGCTAAAGATATCCATTTCCAGGGTGACATTAACCATATCGTATCGCCGAGTATTTTCGATACTTCTCGTATAGTATGTACAATTTTTCTCTCCTCTGCCGTTAAATATATACATATACATATTCCCTCCCTCCCCACCAACCCACCCTTTCTACCATTCACCCCCGCCGTCAAATCACAATACTATATAGCTCGCTGTCACACTTGACTCATCGCCTACCTGCCATCCTCTCGACATAATATGTTATACCTATATATATAGTCCGTGTGTTATACAAGGTCGATGGTTAATGATGTTAGATTATCATTTACACGCACTACCGTGTTACACACTCACACACACAGCCCAGACTGGTCTCTGATATGGTTTTCGAAGAATGATGTTTTCAACGAAAACATGGGAGCTAAGCCGACAAAAACAATACACAATATACGCGATACGAAATTAATATTATAATGTAACAAAACAAAAAAAAAATCAGGCGTCGTTGTCCGATACTGTGCGACGGCGGCGCGTGTCAAAATAATAATAATATTTTACGCTATTATATATATGTACCATGTACACTATACATTTACCTACACGTCCACGTTTCTATATAAATATATATATTTCCATATTGATGTATAATCGAAGAGAAGACGCCAACGGTTTATCATCATCACCATCGTAGACAGGTAGACATAATATACGACGCGCGACGTTAACCAAGCATCAGCAGAAGTCAAAACGATGATGATAATATTACAACTAAAATATATCAAAGTATCGTCGCTTTAAATGGTCCGAAACGAAAACTGAAAACTTTAACGGTGGTACACGACATTCGTCAAATGAGCGCTCGTCCTAGAGCAACGGAAAAACCCGTTACCGGCGTAACGAGCCGAAAGTTATGTCCTGTAAAGAAAATGTTCGAAATGTTTTTGCACACAAACTGATTTATAAAAAGATGACTAAGACATGGTAATTAATATACCTATTACTAAACTATAAGTATACATCGATGGACACACTGTACCACGCATCCGCAATACCCTCACCCACTACCTATATAGATATTTCTATCAAAAATGTCCATGTACTTACCCAACCACTACGTACACCTCTATCTACATTCTACATATTATTGTAAATTTTGTATGTGTTTACAATGCCCGAATGCTTTTCTTTTTTGCATAATATTATTTTGGTAGTTTAAGTTCACGATCGAATGTCAAGATAAACGTTTACACATTACAAAAATATGCGATTTTTGAATAACGATAACTACTATGGTCTTAAAACTAAAAATATGATAGTCGGCATTAATTACTAAAAATATTAAGGTAATACAGAAAAAATAAATAATACTGGCGTGCTGGACAATCAAATCGTCAAATGGCGTACAGTACCTGCATGTGTATTCTAAATTAGGAATATATAATAATTATTAAAAGCGGTGTAAAGGACCAACATGATTTTATATGGTTAATCTTTTGGTATCTATAAAGCCCCACCACAGGATTTGGTCGAGTTATGAATATATCTTGCGAATAATATTCGTATAACATATATAGAGGTATATGAAACAGGACGGACGTGTATACTACCTATATATTCGCGACCGGTGATCGACCAATAGAAACGGTGGACGGCGATAGTCCTCCCCCCCCCTCAACAAACGTTGTCCGGTGCCGCGTCGATGTGGTCCTCGAGTAGCGCGTGGACACCACGACATCGTCAATCGTCAGTCTTACAGGACACGTCGCCGACGCTAAGACACTAAGACAGTCAAACGCCGTCACACCCGCCGGACACCTCCGAACCAACGACATCTCAACGGACTTCGATTGTTTTCATTATAACGACAACGATATCAGCTGCAATACACACTTACGATCATGGAAATGAATTTTGGAACACTGTTGGACTTGGACCGCGGTCAACACGACGGTAAGCATATCGAAATTTATTATTATTATTATATCAATATCGTAGAGCTTTATAAACAATTTTGGATTTTTTTTTTTTTTTTGCAAAAAATTAAAGCACCTTCCCGAGTATAACTGGGTGGCGTATTTGAATAGCTAATGTAGTCGATCTTGATCTACATGCATGATGATTTAACAATAAATAGTTAATTAATAAATTGTATTATTATAATATATAATCAGTGTCGGATTTAGCATCATGAAAAATAGGCAGCCGCAAAACTGTTGAGGGTGGACATTTTTTATTAAAATTATTTTTTTTATTATTGTATGTGTTGGCATGTTTTTTTTTAAACGTTTTCGCCAATAATATTTGTTTATTATAGTACCTATAGTATTGATAATTTTTTTCGTAATTATAGAACGGTTTATATAGTATAAACTTTAACAATAATAGTTATTATTCAGTGTTTTTTTTTCATACGTATGTTATGTAGTTAAAAAATATAGACCTAAAAATAAATACTCGTGGATATAAAAACAATTACTTATGGTCAAAGGTGTAAATCAGTCTCTGTTTATATTATTATTGTTGTTCCATAATGCTAATACCTACTTTGTCACTGTTTTTTTATGATATATACGTGCGTAGAAAATCTGTCCGTGAACATATTCAATTTTCTGACCAAAAACGTATTTCAGAACTTTCTTTACACGGTGCTATTTCTTGCCATTCTATCTATGATATTAGTAAATTTTTGATTGTCAACAATTCATTTGATACGCGTTACATGAATCTAACTGGCAAAATAAATTCACCAGAGAAATTATACAATTACAAATTACTTATCAACGAAATTTCAAAAAGTTATAGTAATATACGAAAATACGAAAAACGTGGAGGGTAGTAAAAACCAATTTTTAATGATAAAAAAATAAGTTCGATTTAAATTAAGGATAAATATTTAACGATTATATTAAAATATTTATAAATTATTTTAAACTCAAAAACTACGACCCTTTAACAAAGTACCACCTAGCCCCCTAGCCCCCTTAAATTCGCGTCTCTCTGTAGGATGAGGTCCCAACTGATGTGAAGCGGACTAGCTTCCAGGTAGATGTAGGTATGTATAGACTCGTTAGCGTACCACCTCTCCTAATCGACGATATCGTCTGTCCCCCTACTTCCCTGGGCATCCGTGATTGGCATCGCACATTAAAATATTATAATAAGTTATAGAAGTAATAATAATAATAATAATAACAATAATAATAATAACACAATCATTATCGCCGTCGTACCCAAACGATCTTAATAATTCGCGTACGATTGCATTATTTTCTATCGGCAATAATGACGATGATAAAGAGTAATGATGATAATAATAATATAACGCTCGCACGTGAATTTTTGAGATAAATATCGAGCTAAATTTAAATGGGATTTCGTGTGCTTATCCAGACTTGGAGCCCACCTCCATCGCCACCGCGTCGTCGGTCACCGTGATCGTGTCGAGCAGCAACAACAACAGCAGCAACAGCAGCAGTAGCGGCAGCTGTCGCAGTACTCCGTCAAGCTTTCCGCCGGTCACCGACTACCACCATCAGCACCGCCGCTTGCAGCACGTTCAGCCCGTCGTCGGC
This sequence comes from Diuraphis noxia, assembly GCF_037042655.1. Taxonomy (NCBI): domain Eukaryota; kingdom Metazoa; phylum Arthropoda; class Insecta; order Hemiptera; family Aphididae; genus Diuraphis; species Diuraphis noxia. The sequence goes on from NW_028301712.1 coordinate 55,789,517, forward strand.
CACCTACACGACCACGACGACCGCCTTGACGGCGTGGACATGCACGCGACCCAATTATCCTCGTCGGCCGTCAACGGATACGACACCATGATGATCGCTGGTTACAACAACTATTGCAGCAGCAGCGCCTCCGTGTACGACCCGTACAACAACGGTTACACGCAGACGTTCGCCTCGCTGCCGCCGTACGACGGTAAGTGTTGTTGTGTAACTTGACCTCACCTAAGTATACATTTTTCCGCTACGGCGAACGACAAACCCGACTCCCAACTCGCGTCACGTAAACCTTAAACGTGGTCGTAGGTACCTCCTACCTTTAGGCCCGTGGTTATCGTCCACCATCATCGCGACATCATTAAAATACATATACATCGTGCGCGCGCGCATGGCTTTTTCGGGAGTTAGGTTTTTTCATATTTTAAATACCACCCACGTTCGCCTGCCGTAATCTGGTAACTCGCGCGAATTACAAATTGTTCAAAGGCCGCGACGATCTGTTCGTAATGGCGTACGATTTGGTCCTTTTTGTTTTGTCGTACGTACAATACGCATACAATAAGCCATTGTCGTCGTTTACATTCAAAAACATTACAATAATAATATGACAGCCGTTATCGACTGATTCCACCTAACCTAAAACCCTAACCGAGCCTATCGCCAACATCTCAAACGCGCGGTAGTTTTATTTTAATATTTAATTTCGACATACCTATACGTGTTTCATAGAAATCGTAGTATTTCTATTATCATTTCGTTGAATATTATCGAACACTTTTAACAGTTTTTATTTATAATGATTATTATAAATAATATGATATTTTTTTTCAAACCTACAATATTAATACACGTGTTTACGTAAGATTCACGGTCAATGACCGGCATTTACCTACGCGTAAATCGAATCCTAAATACGGGACCGAAATAACATGTATATAAATACCTGCGAATGGCATTGAATCGATTTGTATATTTATATATTAAAAATAATAACGAGCGGTCCTATAATTATTGTACAATACCTACAACAATATGGTTGTCAACAAGTTGGACGGTTCGAATTCGTCCGTGTATGAGGTCCGCAGTTTTCGTTTGTATTATTATACATTTATACACATACCTAACCTACTCTATCACTTGGGGGTAGGGGGGAATACTATTGGATTCGTGTAATCTCACAATTGTTTCTGTCCGGCGCTGTTCAAATTTTGATATTGAAATATTTGCGTTTCCCGCTATACTTGTGTACAGAATTAATATTATTGTTTTAATTAATTACTCTAACCAATAATAATCCCACCACTGAAGATACCGTCGCTGAATGGTCGCTTCTAACATGTCTGCATGCCCATAACAATAAATAAACAATAAAAAATATATAAATAATAATACTGTGGTCAAAGCACGAACAATATTATACTAGATCTAATCCTTCCACCAGTTCTTCTGATTATCCGTTGAATGTTTTTGCATAATGAGGAAGCTGTAATAATACATTTTTAATATTTGAAAATTATTATGCACAATTTATGACATTTAGAGGATTAATTATTTTTATTTTTAAGTCATACGCCGTTGTCTTGTGATAAATTCGAATCAATATTTTATAATTCAGATCACCATTTACCGGAAAAATAGATAATGACAAATTATTATTGTAATATTATATCTGTTGATGATAATATCGCATGGCGTTTAGTGGTTAAAATTGTCGATTTGTCGATTTGTCTACCATTCCATAGTGATTTTAGCGGTGTAGAAGTATAAAATTATAATTCGAGTAGCCGCGCGCTTGTTAATTAGTATTGTAACAATCGACAATAATAATCGCATAATATTAATATTCATGTCTTTCGGCAGACATTCGAAACTCTGCTCCACTGTTGCCTCTTCTGCACTCACAGCAGCACATGCCACAACAACACAATCCAGTGTTACACGGCAACGATGAGATGCAGACCGCCGCCGCGGTAAACGTGCAGCGCAAAAGGGAGAAGCAAAAGCGTCAGCGGACCGCTTACTCGAGCGAGCAGCTGATGCACCTCGAAGAGTCGTTTACGGCCAACCAGTACTTGAACAGGGCCAGGCGCATTGATCTGGCTCGGACGCTGCGACTCACGGAAAGACAGATCAAGATTTGGTTTCAAAACAGGCGCATGAAAGAGAAGAAGTCCAAGAGGGATTCCGGTTAGTATTTTGTTGTATAATCGCTTTCTGTGTGTATTGGGGGGGGGGGGGTAGCTAACCCGGTAAAATGTACAAAAGTCGTTGTATAAATCACGTGATAAGACGTTTCTTGCTCCTTACACTTTTTTAGGAGCGAATACTGAAAGCGCGTCCACTCTCCGCCCCTGGTGCAAAAAGCCACGATTGTCCGCGCGTCTCACATTTAAATAATTATGTCGAGATAAACTCGTCAATCATCACATTTTCTTGAGTCAATAATAATTATAAATAAAACTAATAATAATAATAGCTCGGGTTGGGTTGTTTTCTACACTTCCACGTGTTTAGAAATAAGTCTGGTTGCGAGCTAAATGTGCGATAGAATTCTGAGAAGATCCGCCCGCGTGACGGCTATAGACACTGGTGTCTGGTACATCTAATTATAACGACAGTATACATCTAAAATATATCGTATTGCACGTGCTGCCTTCCCGTGTAATTAAGGTATATATATAATATTATATTTTCAAATTCGTGTATGAAATAATAATACAAGAATATTGACAATGATTTATTTCCGTTTTTCGTTCGCGAAATATTTGTTTTCTAACTGTTTGTCCGATAATCTAACACTACGTTTAATGTGTCCCAGGACGTAGTGACTAGCCAGCGTGCCAGCGTCTTAAAAATAACATACTCAAGTTACGTGAAAAACCATTTAAATGAAAGGTCAACTCTAATTTAATTTCTTAGGGGAAATTAATTTTTTTCTAATAAATTTTGACCTACTTGGTGTACCTACTTATTGCATAAAGGAATATTTGTGAGATTAATATTTTGATGAAATTCATATTTTATCTGCCAGATTTTCAAATCACCGAACCGGAACAAAGTTTTCTTTTACACATTAAGACGTGTTTTAACATAAAATGGTATGCCATCTATTATGAGAGATATACAACGAAATAACATAATAATTTGTTGTACCGATTAGATAAAATATGTAATTATTTTACTTTCAATACTAATATATAATAATTTTAGGGGCATCTTGAAGTTTTATCATTTAAATTGTTTATGTTCCTGTTATTCGTCGTAATTTTAAAATCCTCAATAATTATTGTTTTATTTTATTGAATATTTTAAATTAAAAGTTATTTTCTCGCCATATCTCTAATAACCGGGACATTCGGAAAGCCTAATTATTCTTATGATCGTGTGTGGTGTTTAATAATACAGTGCGATTACTGCGATTCTTACTTTCTTAATATACTTTTGTCGTACCTGCTGACTGGAATGACTTGGTCGTCGACACGCCAATAACGTCGCTCAATCTAACTCATCGTGTCCAGACCTGCGCATTCTATACCTATAGACTATACAGTGTGATATTTTTAATAATATAATAATTTCATTTTCTCGTCCCTGCAGGCCAAGTAGAATCTACTAGCGGTGGAGTGACGACCATGACGCCGGCGGCCTTGGCTGCAATCAGCGGTCCGCCGCCCGCGCCTGTGGTGCCGGTAACCGTGGCCAACTGCGGTTACGGCGCCGGTCATTACTCGGACAACGGCTGCTCGCCGCCGATCGCAAACATGGCGATGAAGTACAGTCCGTCGAGCACGTACTCGACACCGTCGCCGCCCATCATCCAGGCCCGTCGTCATCAGCTCGCCGAACATCAGCGCCCGGGACCGTCCACCACGATGCACCACTATTCGTCGTACGGGCCCAACATGTACAACGGAAACTCTTGCGCGATGCCGCCGCACCCGCCCACGTACGAGGAAACCGTCAACGGGCAGCATCAGTCTGTGCCAATGCCGCCGCAAGTACACTTGCACTGGTATCCGACCTCGGTTATAGCGTCGCACGACTCGGCCACTGACGGGTTGCAGTAACTCGAAGTCTTGATGATGACGGGTGATAGTGAAGAGTACAGGGAGGAGCGGGCCCGCCTCGTGCTTCCGATGCGATCTTAATCCGGGATCGAATCGGAAGTTCGACGGGTCTTACGAATCCGGGGGGTTTTTTTTTCTAAACTTTTTATTATTTTCATTTCTTTTGTTTTCATTTTATTATCTTAATTATCAGTATTGGCCGTCTGGACGACGAGACACGCTCGTGGTTTTTAAATATTATGTCATTACTTGGGAAATGACTATTTTATTTTTTCATCATTATTATTAGTTACTATTTTTTCTCCATTACAATTATACTTTATACATATATTATATACTACGGGATATGCCTATATACTCTTACGTGAAAATATCTAAAAAAAAATACTCGATATAATATCCTTACTCACTATTGTTATTCTAAAAAGACGACTAATGGTCTTGACTTAACCATCAACGTTCATATTATATTATATTATCATTAGTCATTACACTATTTGCACTATTATTCAATGCACACTCGCATACTCGCACGATATCACACACAACTATATAATATTGTAATCTTCGAAATAAAATAGAAAAATGAAAAAATAACTAACATTATTATATATAAATATATATATATACTCATCATAAGATACAACTTTATTATATTTATATTTTTATTATAGCCCAGACTGTTTTAGTGTACTAATATTATCAATTTTAGTACTTTACATAAAATTGTTAATCACCGAATTAATACCATCTTATTATTAAATAGGTATATATTGTTTTATTATTATTAATAATATTAATTATATCATTATCTTGTAAAAAGAAAAGTCCAAATATTTTTTATTATTATTATTTTTATTTAATTAGTATTTCTACAACCACACACACGAGTTATGGATTTTATTAAAATTAGATTATATTGGTAGATAACGCGTGAAAAACGTTTCATTTAAGTTATTATTTCCGATGCGTTTTTTGTTTTATAAAAATTTGGCATTCACATCGAAAGTATTGTATTGTAATTTTACTTTGTTTTGTTAACAACAATCTTACTTTTATACTTTTTTACTGTGTAAAGCGTTATTACGATGTCGTGCGTATACATTATACACTCGTCAACGTTTTATAAAAGCAAAAATTATGTTAAAAAAATTATAATAATTTTATATTTATTAGGTAAATTATTCGAATGTTGTACAAATAAATTTAATACTGTAATATTAGTAAATTAGCTATATTATTATAATCATACACTTTAGTGTTGGCTATCTCTAACAATATAGTAGAAAACATATACTCGTCGTGTATCATTATTTTAATTCCTACATGTATTTAAGACTCATTATAAAATTATGTCTGTAATAATTAACTTTGTAAATGTATATATTCAAACAATATTATAAAAGCTTACACGTTTACATGAGTTGATTATTTTAATTTATTTTGTTTTTTTGTGGCTTAAGATTTGTCTATCTTTGATAATACCAACAATTCATCGTTCCAGAGAACGAATACGAGTAATAGCGGTGTATAATTATTTATATTTTATAATGGTTATAATATTATATATACATTATATGTATATATTGAATAGTGGTGAAATATTTAAACTTTTGAAAGTCATTCTATGACTTAAAATGTTAAAATAATGTTTCTACGTTGTTTCACTATATTATTACAAATATCACTGTTTTATTATGTTTAAATCGTCTGGCTAAACTACATTGTTAAATATTTTGGTTTTTAGGGTATTTTCCATTTATTACACATTTATTTTAGACTTAAAAGGTATTTATTTTTTACAGTCATAAAGGCAAACTGCAAAATGTTATCTAAACAAAAAATTATGTTTTAGATTTAGGTTTTAAAACAACACTATTCACATAGGCGGCACTTGGTAGAAACTTATGTGGGTGCAAACGTTTATGGTAATAACATTCACAAATCCATAGGAATGTTGCCGCCCCCTACCCCCTAATATATAATAATTGCTACAACAAATGTAGTTAGAAAAAAATGTCTTTATTAATAACTATTAATTAAGTCTCTGACACTCTCTGTATTTTAAATATGTACATGAATATGTAAAAATATTATTAAAAAACAACTTTTTATTTTGACATAAACAATATGATCTTTTTTGAACCATATCGGTATTTAGTGACGAATTAGCTTCCTGCATTATTTAATAAATTATTATCATATTATTATTATTATTATTTTAACATTTAATCACGGACTAAGATTTTAGTCCGTACAATTAATTGAGTAATCAGATATAAAATATTAAAATGATCCATGATTATTTTTTATTATCAAAATTACATTATATCAGTATAATTGTTAACAATAAAATAATCAAAATATTTTTTACTGTTGTGATTGTGTGTGTGTGGGTGAAAAATGATACTTTTGCCACCCCAGAAAAATTGTGGGTGCAACTGCACCCTCATGCCCCCCCTTAGATGCCGCCTATGACTATTCGTGTTGTGTTTGGTGTAAATCGTAAATGAATGAGAGGATTATTTTGAGTACCTAATATCATAATCCTTAATGAAAAAAAAAATGTTTAAGAATTTGTGATGATTATTGATTTTTCTTGTTAAAGTATTAACTATTTTTTGCTGTTCGATTGTTATAGTAATATATAGTGTATACAATATACATTGTAATCATTGTATACTGTATAATAATATTATGTACATATTATGTACAGTACCACCTTCTTTGAATTTTCAAATTATACGAAAATGTTTTGTTCTTTGAAAAATGATAAGACAAAGTTAATGAATGTTAAATTTTCTATTTTACTTGGCAGTGGGTGGAGACAATTTCTTTTATAACTTTTATATTAAATTTAAATACGATTGCGGTGGCATGAAAAATTGTCCTTCCGGCACAGTATTAACTACATATAGACATTATTGAAATTGAATATTGAGTGTATAAAATGAAAAATACATTACAGATCGTGTTTGTCGACGACTGTCTCCTTGCAGATAGGCGTTATATATTTAAAGGCGTCTTCCACGACATCAGTACGAACCAAGTTAATAAATACATGTTGATAAATACTTACCTAATGATAATTCTGCATTTTTTGGTCTTCGTTGATCCAAATAGAATATAAAATGCTCCTCTCGCCCATTTTTGCATATCCTATTATTCTAATCATCATGAATTTACCCCTGCAGTAACGTCCTTAGCTTGGTCGTAGTTTTAATTGATGAATTTCAAAATATTATAGATTTATTCAAATTAAAATATGAATTTTTTCAATTTGTAAATGAAATTAATAAAACGCGTAAAAACATCACGAAATACTACGTGTTATTTTGGCGTCATATTATCTATACTTTATTACGGTATAAATTAATTTTAATAGTTCAATATACAGACAATTACAGTGGCACTTTGGCCGAGCTTCTATTACCGTCGTGGCTTCCGACAAAATATTATAGTTTTATACCGTGGTTGCTGCAGTACCGCATCGACCGACTAACACTGTATAAGTTCAATAGATTGGAATGGAACCTCCGGCCACCCAAATTTTAGTCCGCCATATTGAAAGAGCTCAATGAGTTTTCCAGAAAAAAATTAATCTATTCTGTGGATCATATACTGATCCATCGATCAGTCTTCAAACAACGGTCGCTGTTGAACTTATTCTCCACGATCCATCGCGTAATTTCACATTTGATTCTCAATCGAACCATTTTGCTCATCGCCGACAACGAGTGCATCGTAATGTTTGATTATTATTTAAATTTCATTGTATGCAGTTCGACGGAAATTTCGGCAAAACAAGTCTTGAGCGAGCCGCCATCACCATCAACCGGTCCGACGAAAAGCGTCGCATGTTTTCTGAGAATATTATGTGCCTGGCGGCGGGTTAAGGTGAGCCGTACACAACACCTATAGCTGTAAATTAAAGAGGTGATATTATTTTAGCAGTAAACATTAATTACCTCTAAAAATTTCTTTTGAAAATATTTTGTTTACATAATTTGTATTTATTACAAAACAATATTTTCAGTCGATTAGTGTTTAAAAGAATGTATCAAATCAAATAATCAAGCAGCTAAGCTATGAATATTATTTACTATTTAGGATTGATTAACATATTCTCAGACATGTATATTTATTTATCTTGGGTTCATTGGCTCGAAGGGTTCTAAGTCTCCTAGCCACCTCCCCTAAAGTTGCCTGACAAATATAAGAAATAATAACTTTTTTAAGGTTAAGAATTATCTTTCATAGGCAAGGAGAAGTTCAGGAAAAAATCTAGGAAGTCATTAATTTGATTGAATCACACAAATATATATATCTTATACATTTTAAAATATTTTGTACATTAACACATTACATAAATACCGAATCTTGGACTTGCGTGAATTGTTAAATAATAATTTATAGATTATATAGTGCATATAAATAATATTTATAACGTTAATTAAAATTAAAATAAATGAAAAGCTAAAAGTATTACTTAAGTTTTAACTAGGCCTTGTTTTTATAATCTATTTAAGTATTGATTTATTATAAATGTCCAAAATGCATAGGCACCCAAAGTCCATTGCCCCCTGACATTTTTTATTTTTTTTATTTTTTTATTTTTTTTTCAAATCCTAACATTGCCCAACCCTCTCTAGAAATATTTTTGCGAGCGTTTATTCCAAGATTCAAGTAATTTGTTAAATTATCAAATCTAAACGCCTCGCCATTTAATAGTTGGTTACCTATATTATTAACAATAATAAATTTCCCGAAATCGAATACAATATTTGAGCAATCAATATTGATATATATATCAATAATATAATATGTAACCAGACTTAATCTGGAAAAAAATGTTCAATGTTCATCGAAAATCTCAAAATCCTTGTGTGAGCATTTCTTTAAAATTCAAATGTTGTATGATTCTTTCTTAGTGCAACCCTACATAGTGTACCATTAGAAATCCATATCTATTGCTATCATAATAAAGTTTAAGTTCAATGCGATCTGCCAGTCGGTTAGAACATGTTTTATTATAGATAGATAGTATACTTTTAATTAGTTATTCTTTATATCATCGCTATTAAATACAAACTCCATATATTATATTATAATTACTTACATTTTTTAAATGAATTTAATCAGGTACCAATTGTATAATTAAACTATAATAGATTAATACGTGTGTAATATGATCAGGGGGAGCTTAATGCCTCGCTAATCACCCTGCAAGATCCATCACGGCTCCCTCGTAATTTTAAGTAGTTTATAAGTAGAAGAAAAATAAGTGGGTTAAATATTAATCTATTATTATAATTATTTGGCCATGTGCAATAAAACAATGTTTTTTTTTTTAAATTGCGACCCCTTTATTTTTGAATTTGAGTTACAATATTTCTTTGAACAACCAATTTATATAATTTTTTCTATCAAAAAAAAAAAAGAGTGATAAAGAGTAGGTATATGTTAAAAATGATACAAAATTACATAATTAGTTCGCGACAAAAATTCCTAGCAATACAAAATATATAAAACTTATAGTGCAAACAATAATAAAAATGCAATGTTTTTTTATTGCAATTCATATGATCTATTCATATATTTTTTTTTATCAAATAATAGAATATAGTTTATAGAATTTCAATCAGAAAAAATGTTTAAACGATTATAACCTAAATAATTATACTATACAGTTACTAATTGATTATTTTATAACAAACAAAAACCTGATCATTTATCATATGATAATAATTTTATGGTAACCAGTTTTTTTTATTTGTGATATCTAATAAGGACATTGAAATTGAGTTTCCCCCACTTTAAAAATATCCCGAGTTGCAAATATATAATATCTACGTCGATATATAGATTTGTTATACAATTTAAGTACTATAACCTCGGTAAAAATATAAAACAATATATCAATATTGAGCACTTAACATAATGTAGTTTAACTAAGTTCTATACTATAGTCTGTTTACTGGTATTTGCCGCCATTTATATATTCATGCGCCTCTGAAAAGTTGCCACTGATATAGAATTAATAATACTAGGATTTCAGTGCCTTATTTGTTTTCTTTTTATCTTTGACCCACCTGAAAAATTGACAAAACACATTTAAGCAGAATCATTTTTATTTTTATGTTTTTGATTTATTTTAGAATTACCTAATAAAAAAAGATAGAGAAAAATATTTATTTATGTCACATATTGGTCTAACAGAAGGAACAAGTAGGTACTGCACAGACACTCTCTTAACCGTGAATAATACCTGTACATACCCTATCTATTCAATTCTACAGTAGTTGTAGTCGAAAATACATATAATTTTTGGGAGGACGCGTTCAAATGTATACCTATTAATATTATCTACCTATAAATATTTTAATGTACTAATGTTTAGTAATCGTTGTTTTTTCTTTTTGTAATATAATATAAAAGTCACTGCATTAATATGATTTATTTTTAAATTATATTTAATATTAATCTTTGGTACCTACCTATTTAATTATAAAAATATTTATTTACTATTTAATATATTAAACCCAATGAAAAACATTAAAATGAATTAAACTACAATATACACAATGTATATTAGCTATAGGTAGGTATAATGCGAGCGTAATGTAATTAAATGTTCCTATAGGTCAATAATTATCAGTGATACTTAATTACACATTAACACTAATTACATTATTAAAATTATATTTTAGTAATCGACGAACTGAATATATATTTATTTATTAAAAATGAAATGTACTTAACGATTTTTACAATATACAGGTATATATGTATTATGTATAGTACAATAGTACTAAACATTAAGTGTCACATAGCATAGAAAATTAATCTACCAGACGAAATTTTCGTCAAAAATTTTTGATTTTTTTCTGCATTATTAACATTACAAAATATAAAAGATATTGAACTAATTTACATTAAGAGCAATTAAAATTTCATTTTTGATAAAATACAATTAAAACTTATTTACTTACCTGACAGTAAAGTTACAACAGTTGTCAGTTGGCTTGTTGGCTAGTTCAATAGCTATTCTCTATAGCGACTAATATAATAGTCAAAAGACGCATCGTGCCTATATTCATATAATTTCATCTTGTTTTTCATTGTAAATTAAAATATAACACATTGACTTGAATAGGTTCCTTATGTATATTATATAAAATAAATGTTCTTATATGATATTGTCAAACTTGCAGAGTTGATAAAAATTTGTAAGCAAACTTACTTGTCCACATTGACCATTTGTCATGGATAACTTGGAAAATTTATTGCAAGGTTCACGATAAAAAATTAAGACATCCTCTTTATCAGCCAACGAAATGCTCTGCGAATAACATAGTATAATATACTTTTTATTGATAATGTGAAAAGTATAAAGAATAAGATACACATTATTCTCCAACTCTACAATATCAATGGACTGCTTGTCCTACATTATTGTTAACTCACGACGACTATTTTAGCAAAAAGGAAGTGATGGGCAATATCACTAACTATACGTGTAGCAATATCCTCTCACCGCTTTTGTTGTTGGTTTACAGGTGTGCGTAAACTTATTGAATTATAGAATAGCCACCCTCGCAGGATCTCTTTTAGAATGCCACGAGTTCCGACCTGCACGTTTAATACCAAAAACGCTGCACTAATATATAATACAAAGGATATTTTTGGTGTTTAGAATATCATTGTTCATTTTATTATACGTATATATACTACACGTATGATGTATACATTGGCCTTAACGAGTAATAATGTTATGATATTAGTTATTATAATGCACCCTTAATTCTTTTATCATTTAATAATACATTTATTGAAATTCCTGTTTTCAAAATTTGTTAAGTAGACCTTTTATATTAAAGTATATTAACTATACACATTTATATTATGCTATTGTTGCTAAGATTCGTTCCTCGGTTGTTTTTTGTTACTGTCTTAGTGACACCGATATACACTATTCCTTGTGCTTTTGATTTTGTCTAAGCAATACCTAAGTTCTATACTTGATACTGGTCCCCAAATAGAATATTTTATAGCTTTTATAGCTCTTGCTTCTTAATTTTGTTATGAGAATGCAGACTAAAGACTTTATTCAGTTAAGTATAGGTATACCCATATCTGTTTAAATGTTGGGCATTTTAATTAAAAACACAAGACCTTGTTCATTTGGTTCTTGAATATGGAGTTGTCTGCAGTGATTTCAATATTGCTAATAATTATAACATCTATTAAAAGAATTCGGGAACATTTTAACATAATATACTTAACAAGTTGACTGCCTTTTCACCTTTTGCATCATATATTTTATACGTAAAACTTTAAATTATTATCATTAATATTTGACTTATATTTGACAATTTCATCTAAGTATCATTATCATATATTATATATAGTACCTACTAACAATTTTTCGAGATAATTGATATATTTTTATCTACAGAATTTCTCATGATGCCAGAAAAAAATGAAATGAGTAATATATACATGATACTTAGCCTGGATTCAAATAACTGCTGCAGATTGCACATAAAATGATATTCAATGCGTCAGTGGCAAGTTCAGTAAAGTTATTGGGGCAGTAAACTTTTTTAATTACGCACTACATGATTATGCCACAGATGCTATTTGTTTGGTCCATCTTCTCTAAGGGTTGTGAAGTAGTAAAATTGATTCATATCTGCCCTATCAGTGTTTTTTTTTATGTCCAGCGAGTCTTTATAATACTGGTGATGTCAAACGCCAATGCCGACCCAATTTTTTGATGAATTTAAATGAACATAGTTAAAGAAATAGTTATATAGGTAATATGTTTTTGGTAAATTTACTTTTTACATTATTGCACTTATGTAGTCGTGTATTAAAGGTTTATTCGGTATATATTAATAAAATATTATTCAGTATTATACAGCATACATATATACGTTATATTAATTATTATTTATAGATAGGTATTTTACTCATTATTTTACATTATTTATATATAAATTAAATTGTCGTTAAACATCATATATATTGTCGTCGTATTTACGTTATAATAGATCATACATGTATAGTTTATATTCGCATATATCAAAAAATATCTAATGACTACTTAAACATTTTTTTTTACAAGTACCTATATTATAATATAATAGATATAAGATAAATTAAAATGTGTTACCTACGTATATATATTTTTTAGCATGCGTTATATGCGTTAAAATATATGAATATTAGGTACCTATAAATTATATACATGCTCGTATATAATCCCACTGCAAGATTACTGGGAATAAAAAGTACCTACTAGAAAATATTATTTACAATATATATGAGCATAGAGTGTTAGTATAATAATCGGACGAGATGCAGCAGTTACGCGAGTTTTCGTCGGAAATATCTATCTGCCCGTCGGTCGATCGGTTGCTCCGCCTCCAGTCCATTTCCTGTTTGCGTTTCCGGTTGAATCCAACATACATATCGTTAACGCACGATCGTTATAATAATAATAATAGTAATAATAATATGTGAGAGTAAATTAATAATATATATAATGCATGGTATATGTAGTATTATATCACATAATGTTACTCGACCCCTCGAAGACCTGAAGAGGCTGTGGCGCAGATTGGGTTCCGTTTGACGTGAAAGCCCACCGCGAGCTTGTGGATTACGTGCCCGTGCCGCGAGTAATATAGCTATTAGTGTATGATTATCTTTCTCTCTCTCTGTGGTTAGAACATTAAGGACTTAAGCCCCTCACGAGTGTGTGTACTTATCTTAACCGCTTGTTTATAATATATAATATTGCATATTATTATAGAATATGATCACGGTCGCCATCCTGCAGCGACGTCGTAAATAATATTCATTTTAGCCGATTTTCTTTGAGTTTTTTACACTTAAAACAATAACATAAAAATAATAGCTATAATTATGTCAAGACAAATTAGATACGTTATCATCACAGTTTTTTGATACGCATCCTCTGCTTTTTAATTCACCCATATAGTAGTTAATACTTCTGGCTGTCAATCATACATATATACATATTAAATAATCTAGAAATAAATCAACCAATCTGGAATTGAGAACTACGAAATGGGCTGGAGGTGAAGGAGATGCGCATACTGAAAAATAAACTATATTACTGTGATGATATACCCATCTATTTTGTCATGTACTCATGTATTATATACTTATACCTATAAATCAGTGTATGATGTACAGTATACATATATTTACCAAATCGACCTAAATATAACTTAAACTGCTATTCCACCAGTGGTCTAACTGGAGCCTGAGGGGGGGGGGGGGTATAACCCACAATATGTTTTCAAAAGTCAAATTTGAAAATTATTTTTTTTTTTAAATATATAATAAACTATATAATTATTACAATCCATTGTTATAGCTAGTCTGTCGAAAAAAAAGTAAATTGCAATTCGGTAAACCTAAACATAATATAATGGATTGTTAGTAAATATTTGAACCTCAAGACACCGATTGCATTGTAGTTGGTTATAATATACAATAAGTTTTTCTAAAATAAAATATTACCTATTATTGTATAATATACATTGTATCATATAACTATGTGTATATTATACACAGAAATATAATAATTTACTAAAACGTCTAAAACCGTATAATTAATAACTATACATTAGTAGGTAGATATAATATTATATACGTATATGTATATATTAAGTCGAACCTATTGGTCTATCTGTACCTACAATTTAAGAGAATATTTGCTAATTGACATTATACAAACGACCCGTAATTATATCCGAGTACAGATATACGACACTATGGAAATCGTTTTTTTTTCGAATTATCTTAAATAAACTTAGTTTCTTTAATAATCTTTTAATTTGAAAATTAAGGGTAATAATTCTATCAATTTTCGTTCGTTCGTAAATTGGTTTTTGAAATAGTTAAATTTTTAAGTGAGTTATGAGAATTTTTAAATTTCACTATTTTATACTCTCAAAAACTTGCTGAAAAATTTCACTATCATACAAAAACCAGTGCACAAAGATACAAAGATAGATAATGTTATTTCCATTAAGCTCGTAAATTTATAATTGGTGAACTCACTCAATATTTTAAAAACAAACGCAGCTAAACTTGAACTGCGCTGAGCGTATACGCGTATACGCTATTTATAAATATATACTATATTGCACACTCTAAGACGCGGAACAACTGTGTGTGCAGTATTAAATTGAATTATATTGCCAAACACTCTAACACGGCTACACCATTACATTGTATGTCTATATGACATCGTATATCTAGGTATTGTAATAATATACGGTACATATCTGCAGTACATGTCACACTATCTATGCGAATTGGAAATAAAATAACCACACACGACACACTGTGTCAATTTAACGAACTGGCCAAATGTCTATAATACATATACACACGTCATAACACTCATAACCATATTACCTAGGTAATTTATTTAATAATGTACTTTATCATGAATTGGTGCTGGCGTATTTTGTTAGAAAGTCAGTCTGAAATACTCGACTGCGGACTATACAGTATAATATTTTATGCGTTCAAATTTACATCCCGAGTATCATAAAACCAAGTCAGTTTACACGAGAACATAAAAACCCTCCCAAAGGGCAATCAGTGGTGGTTAAACAATAACATTAAGCTCTTTATTGTTAGACCATCTATTTTGTGACCATTGGAAACGAGACGGTCTTTACAATATGGTCTTAATAAAAACTAAAAAGTGGCATTATTATGTCATTAAATGTAAGTACATACCTAATATACGATACAACAATGTACATCACATACGTCGAATAATTCACTAATGTGTATAAACTGATTTTATTATTCTCTGCTATATGTATTAGTATATTATACAGTATTTAATAAAAAATATTTTTACGTTTAAAAAACATATATTTTATTGTATTTTAAGTACGGAAAATATTATTTAAAATACAAGCGTACAAAATAACCTAAATAATGTTTTTATATAGTATCATTCTTTTTTGCAAATCATATATTAGGTATATAATATAAATTAATTGTAGGTATATATACATAATAAGCAGTATGTAAACTAGGTACCTAGGTATACAAATTTTTGATATGTAAATGTATAATAATATTTTTATAAACATTTTTAACTTCTTAGTAATAGCTCAATTCTGCAGAAAATTATTTTTAAATAAAATGTTTTTATTATATACTTATTTAGAATATCACACAATTGACCACGTTATTTTATAAATCGATTACTTGTATTTTTAAACGAGCATACATAATCTAAGTACCATAATTAATCCACATTGTTATAAAACTAAGAGCATATCAAGCATATCATTATATACTTGAAATATTGGATATATTAATACAATATCATAATGATAAATTACATTTTTTTTTCAAATATCTAAAAATTAACCTGAGAATTATTATGATCCTACTTCACAATCCTTGGCTGTTTTTATTTTTTTGATATTTATTTTGTGTTGTTTTTTTAACGTTAAGAAGGTCTCTGAAAATATAATAAAAAAGATGTTTAACATTCTAAAAATGTAATTTGTACAATTCAAATAACGTATAATTCACATAAATGAAAATAGTTAACCCTGGCCTTTAAATTAATAAGATTATCTAAATATTCTGTACTAGCAGAAACAGTATTTAATTGTATTTTACGTAAATATTTTTCTATTTGATGACTTAATTTGCGAGAAATTGAAAAATTAGAAAATATATTTAATATGTTAAAAAAAGTTGTGAATTCTTAAAATGTGATAGTAAATACTAACAATTTTTTTAATTTTCACGATCTAGTGATCACTAATCATAAAAGTCAGATTTTAAGCATCTGCATGTAAAGTAGGTACATACATACATCCTATTAAAATAACAATTTATAGTAATAACTCTCATTACTAATACTGTGAGTAAAATAATTATAGTACCTACCTAGTCCGCTATATAGTTAATACCTAAAGAAACAACCATCAATGCATAAATATTTTTATTAATTTACTTGAAATTGCATATCTGATATAATACCTATGTCCTATATAAATAAAAAGTACCTATATACTAAACTCAGAACTCCTAACTAGTATAGTCACACACACCACACAAAATATATAAATGTATAGGTATTGTTGTCAGTCGTATATATTTGTGATCGTTCATTTCGTTTGTTCAAATATAAAAAAAAAACAATATTGTGCTTTATGCACTATTGCACCAATATACAAATTTTCATATTATGTATAGATATATATATATTATATACAAACATATTATCATGGTTAAGCAAGTTCAGTATGTCGTTTACCCGCGCGTATAAGTCATGCACAAAAAAATAAAAGCTAGAAAATCAAAATTCCAAGAAAAAAAACATGGTCGGGGGGTGAGTGATTGGCGTGTGTGAGAAAAGGTGTTGATAACAGGTGGGACGAGAGTATAGAATCCGATTTCGCTAGTAACTGCTGTAGAACTGACGATGGCGTCAGCTGCAGCAGATATATATGTATTAGGTATACATAATATACGAGGAAAACTGTAGGAGCTATAGACGCGGTTATCGCGATTCGTGAGACAGATTTCCTATTCCAATTCTCGTCAGCGGGGACGTTATTTTTATTTGCCAAACAAAAAACGTGTACAATAACCTAGTATGCCCGCATGTTGTACATGTAATCTCTAAATATGATACCATAGGTTCAAGATGGGAGGCATTTGTATCCATGTCAGCCATAACAAAATCAGGCATGAGACATAAAGTTATATTTTGATATTTTCTGTATAATAATATAATATATTACCTAATATGTAGTAGGAATAAATATTGAAGCTTCTCCCAAAACAGCTAAAAAAATTTACTCTGTGTAGTGTGTACCAGGTACCTATATAATATGTATTATAGTATTATACGATACAATAGTTTGACGATTTAAGTACTTATAAACCTTATAGTGATTAAAAAATTATAAGAATACAAAGGTATAATTTTTTTTTATTAGCATTTGAAGTTCAAATATTGACAAAAATTCGTCAAAACCATGAATATTTTTTTTTTGGGTCTGTCATCACGTTTTAGGGAAGTAAAAGTGTTTTGATTTTTGACTTCAGTACCTTATTCGATCAGAAAGTGATTCTAGTTGGAACTTTAGGGGTCAAAACTAAAAAAAATTTTCTAAATAATCGGGATAAACAAACTAAAAATTAAGGGAAAAATGGGACATTTTACGCACAATCGATTTTCGACATAATCGATTTTGATTTTTGATGTAACTTTAAAACAAATGACCATTGATACATGAAATTTTCACCAAATGTTTATATACCTAATTGAATTATATTCACCACGAAATTTTCAAAATTTTTTGACTTAAGTTGAACTATTCATAGGTATATGCAATTTTCGATCATTATTAGTTTTTTTTAAATTAATATCGATAAAAATTTATTTTTTGGGTAAAAAATCTTGAAAATTTAATACAAGGCTTTTAACATTTTATAACAATAGCATTTGAAAAATAAAATAAATTAATAGTCACAATTTTTTTTTATAAGCATTCAAATTTTGAATTTTGACAAAATACGTAAAAATCACAAAAATTCGCAAATTGTTTTAAGCTAGAAATTCATAAAAATATTTCTTTTTAAATCTAAGATTTAAAAATTTAATACAAGATTCCTTACAAATTTGTCAAACTTTATCACAAAAAAAAATGTTCACCGGAAATTCAAATTAAATTGTTATTAGCATTTGAATTTCAAATATTGACAAAAATTCGTCAAAACCATGAATATTTGCAAATTATTTTGTAGTTCAAAATTCAATTGAAAAATAAAATATTTGTTTCAAAATAGAATATATGACAATATTTAAATATAATATATCCTAGACTAACAAATCATCTCCGTTCAGAATCGTTTTTCGTATACAATGATACCTATCATTGCATTCAAATCTAACCTACCCTAGTCAGAGGTCCACCCCATCACCTAATGTACAGCAGAGCGACATCCACTTACCCGCTTTTTTGAGATGTACCTTTTACACCAATAAGCGGGCAGGTTGATTGATATTATTAATGCAATATTAGACCCTATAATACATTAACCTCGCTTTGTAGTAAATATTTGAGTAAAAATGAAGTAATATATTTTAATGTTGAATGAACAACTATGCATACCTAATCTATTTGAATTTTCAAGTTACAAAATTATTACAAAAATTATTCAATATTATAACAAATTTGGTTGTTATCTATTCAATTTTTGCATATATTTTCTCATAGATATTGCATTATAAATAACTGTGACATACTATACTGCAGGAATATATTTTATGTAAAAATTAAAATTATTTTAATTAATATGAATATATTTTTGTATTTTGTTAGTTTGAGAATTTATATTTTAAGAAAACATTAACTTTTTAATTCCACATACTATTTTAAACAATATTTAAATGTATACAATGTACATTGCATTAGTCGAAAGACATTTTAAATTGTTATATGATTAGACTTACCGATTTGTTCACAATAAAATAATTACTATCTATACATCAAATTAATTTTTCTTGTGGTTAACAAATCAAAACAGAAATTATAAACCAAAAATTATTTGGATTTTATCTTTGTATCCAATAATTGTTAAATGCTCTATCTATTATCATCATATAACATTAGTACGTATTGTTAAAATCTTTATTTAACTGGTTTGTTCCACTAGAGTGCGCTCAATATTTCGCAACTAATACATTTTTCCCCACGATTCTCTTGCCAATATTTAATCAACCTATTTTTTATTGAAAAATATTTATATAATCCTTACAAATGTAAATATTCGATTAATCATTGATTAATTTTTTCTGCTCTTACATTTACAGTGGGGAATGAGAAGATGACAATATGAAGAATAAATAACATGTTGTCAATGGTAATCGGTAATAAATCCTGCTTGACTAATATTATAGGTAATGTATTGATGTATTATTGTATATTGTATAATGTATAGTGTAGATATATTATATACTTACTTAAGTACCTAACTACTTAACTACAATCTATAGCTATAAATAATTGTAATACATGTGAAATATAGGTTAATAAAACAGATTTATACATGAGTATTTTACTACAATAATACTGGTTCACATTTTACCTTATTATGGTTGGTATCTATATAAATATTTTAATTGATGATTTATTGATGTGTAGTATTTGAACTAAATAATTAATGATGAACATATCAAAAAAAAATATAATAAATTTTACTCTAAATAATACACTACATACGCCATCAAAATATTATAAGTACCTACATGTTATTAAAATACATTAAATTTAACATAAATTACCTGTTAAATGTTTATTATATTAAATTTTACAACTGAACGAAAACAAACTAAATGAAAAAATAATATTGAACAGGTTCATATTATAAGTCCTATACTATGTATTTCAACATTTTCAACAGAAACGTGACAAATATAAAATTTCGTGTTCGTCAATACTGTACAATGCCTAGATTTTGTTGTGAACAGTAAAATTTTCAAATTTAAATAATTATATAACAAAAATAATGTACATACTAAAAAGCAAACCTACTCATGTTTAAATACGAATTCGTTATTCACAAAAAAAATATTCTCTGTTTAAATCACACTTAAACTTCAGCTATAGCCTATAATATAGGTACTCAATTACATATATTGATATAATTCATTAATATATACCTAGGCAATTCAGACCAAAGATAGTATTTTTTCACCAAATTGTT
This sequence comes from Diuraphis noxia, assembly GCF_037042655.1. Lineage (NCBI taxonomy): Eukaryota > Metazoa > Arthropoda > Insecta > Hemiptera > Aphididae > Diuraphis > Diuraphis noxia. The sequence goes on from NW_028301712.1 coordinate 55,810,381, forward strand.
ACTCTCCTTTATCACGTCTTATGTAATTCAAAAATGAAGACTTCCGTTGGACTTGTCATTATTTATATTTTTAAATAACTACCCATAACTAATTAAGGAATTTCAGAAAACTAACGGTTCCTTTTCAATATGTAAGAAAAATCTTTCAACTTACAATAAATATTGCTGTGGAGGAGAGCATTCCAATTTTCTAATTCCCAAGCAAGTGAATTTTTAAATTTTCATGATTTCAATCGGGAAAAATTTAAAATACCTAAAAAAATCTATAGTTTTGTTTTTATTAATGATACTTGGGTGTATGCTGAACCGTAAGTCTCGTTTCAGACTTACAAGCGTACAATCTGTATTCAACACAACTATTTTTGTGTTTATAGCTTTTATGTCATAGTTAGAGTAAATTGAACTATTAGGTATTAAACTTAAAGGTGAGATTATTATTAAGAGCCTCAAAAGTCTGTAATAGTGTTTTATTAGAATTTTAATTTTAAAGCAAGTTGTAAACAAAAAAGAGATTTCCAGTTTTTTGTTTTTAAATAAAATCTTAAAAACGAATTTAAACCAGTAATTTTCATTTAAATTAGATAAATTGTGATACTTGTAAACATTAAATTTTGTTTTCAATTGCTACAGTTAAAATCTAAAAACTTGATATAAATTAGATTTCTTTATAGTTTTATCTTTTACACTAATTTTACACCAAGACTTGAGTAAAAGGTTAATTATTCAGATAACCAATGTAATTTATTTGCGATACTTTTTAGTTTTTATTTACAAAATACATTTTTTTATAAAAATTGTATGCCACACATATTATAATAGAAATTTATCATTTATAACTCCCATTATTCCCGTTGTACTAATACTACAGTCAGCTAAATGGGAAAAGGCCCCGTCGCAGTAAATAAACTAAATCTTAAACTAATACCCAAACACTAATTCGATATATACACGTAATATTGTTTTTTCAAATGTGAATACTTTATATAAAACTCTTAATTAAAATAATAAACAGATCATTAATAAATATTTAATGTATATTAAAGGAAATCAATTTTATTATTATTAAAATCCGCATAGTTATCAGATTATAATAATTAATATTTATTATTTTATTTAAATTATTAGATTTATCATAATATATTTTATTGTACAGTATAGGTAGTTGAATTGTTTCGAAAATGGTCTTACTCTTGGAATGTATGCCGATAATCCGAAATAAAACTTATACAGCTATTTATGAATAGATGATTCCAGTGATCCGATAAACCACTTCACTGAAATATCTATAACTTTAAAGTTAAAATAAATACTGTGTAAAGAAATTAATGGTGCCAGAAAATAGTAAATAATATTCTGGGTTAAAATATTATTCATTATGAGTAATTCGTTCGACTCGCACACCCATTGTAACTGACAGATATAAGTATATAACATACGTCGATGGCAATTACCTATATTTCCGCTACATTTTAAAATTTCTGTGTCGATTAACGATTGATATTATAAAAGCAATTATAACCCTCGATTAAGAAGTACCTATTTAGTTCTGATTATTGGATATGATTTCATTCCAAATTCTTTTTGGTCATTAACCGTCATAGGCTAACTTCCTCCCATAACAGAATTACAAATGCATTCGATTTTTTTTTATTATTATTTAAGAATGTATAAACTTTTAGTTTTTGAGTAAAAATATTGAAAACTAAATACAAGGTCTATCGTTTTCTGTACACGATCTATATAAAAAAAATCTAATAATCGTCACATTTCTTTTTTAAACTTTAAAAATCAATTTTACAAAATCCATTAACATTTGTAGGTATAAAAAGAAGTAAGAAGGTATAACTGCTCTGCTGTGCAGTAGCCTACAGTAGGTGTTGAGTGTACCTAATTTGTAATAATTAGAGCTCGGAAGTTGATACAACTCGCATTTTTTTAAACTTCTTAGATTATACTTCCCTAGCTTAAAAAGTATGTCATATGTCAATGGCATGCAAATCTAAATAACTAATTTTTATTTTGCATTTTTTGTATATAATAAATGATTTTGAGTGAAGACATTCTATCAGCATATATTTTTAAGTAAATTTTATGGTATATTTATATTTTACTACCTATTAGTAATACGGTAAGTTAAATTAATTTCAAATCCAAAATGACGTTCAACCTCTCTCATTTTTTTTATTTGGAAATATATAACTATAATCGATACCAAAATACAAATAATATACACCTATTAAAAATGTTATTGAAAATAGTATTACAATAACAAAAGTATTATTAAAAAACAGTATTACAGTCTGTAATACACGAATACAAGATGCAAGAACTAAGATACTAGTATACTACGCGTAAGGCATAAACAACCATAATTATGACTATCAAACACGGCCATATATATTACTATCTTGAATCGTACTATCAGACCGTTGAGTGATACAATGATACTCATAGGCGTGCGCAGACTTTGACCGCAGGGGGGCCCCTTAAAAAGGTCCGAACTAAAGATTCTTGTGTAATGATAATTGATTAATTAATAAAATAATAACTTAATCACATTTATATTTTATTCATACTATTAGATTAAAAAACTGGCTTCACTTTTTTTTTTGTAAAATCTTAAAATTTCGCTGTCTAGTATAATATACATATCTATACATTTATTAAAGAAAAAGTCAGAGGCCGCAGAGGGGGCCGCGGCCCACCTGCCCCCCCTGTGCGCAAGCCCTTGATGATACTCTATATCATGTGTTGCATATAGTATAGTTTAAACGATGTATATCATAAGTCTTAAATACTAAATATATGATGTAACTGCCGTTAATTTGGATCAATTTTATAAATCGTATACAATACTCGCGTAGGTATGTATTAAAAATTAAAAATATCCTGAAAATGTTCTATTTAATTTCCCCTTAATAGGTAGGAGTATTATAATTATTAATTTAATAACTTTGTTTTTTGTCGTAGGTGTATGCAAAAATATTATAATATTATAATTTTGTTTTTGTTTTTGTGGTGATAAAAGATCTTTTTAATGATGTATATAAGAAACATGATTTAATATTGTGTTTTAATTTTCGACATAATATTTTGTTCTTGTCTCAACTAAACATCTAACGGTATCTGGCGTACCGTGCCGGAAACAAACTTACTATAATATGTTCAGTGCTATCTACAGTTGAAAAATAACATACTTACCTAGTATAAAAAATACGTGTTTCCAAAAACCACATTAGTGATGGTATTTTTTAATTGAATTAAAACCCCACACTTTTAGAGGTAAAAACAGTAACCATGGTCATACTTAAAATTTTGATTATTCTATATAACGAATTTATACATTTTTTTCTCGATGGTACAAAATCTAGTGCATATTTAGTAACTATAAACGAAATTGTATAGTAATAAATACGTTAGTATATCTCATGTAATGAATACGAAATTCAATTAGCCTAATTTTTTTTTATTAAGAACTTTCAGTATTACTATTATAGTTCAACAATTAGTTCAGCAATTGATTGATACAATAGTAAAAATAGCCTATTAATTTACATTATAGTAGATTTTTTAATATTATATTCAGGCATATACATATACATATTATAACGATAATCGATAATCTGTATAATTGAGAATGAATTGCTTGCAAATTATCTACAAAATACTACCAATACAACAAAATTAAAAATATGTTCTAAAATCCATGCATTATTGCTAATTATAACAAAATTGATGATCTATATAGCTATATGGCAAAGGTTGTAGTACATATATAGAATGCCGTATATCACTAGAGTTTAGTGGCATAAAACTAAAACAATATCGAATAAAATATGTTACACTATATTCTTTCACTAGTATATACATACACATTCTTGTGTTAGTGTGTGTGTGTGTGTATCTTGATCACGTCGATGGTTCGAAATCCAAAAACGTTGCAGATGTCTTGGCCTGAAGGGAAGTGGGGCGTTGAGTCACACTTCGTAGTGTGTGATGTTCTTTCGTCTATATAATATGTGTCCCCCTCTGACAGTGCCCTCCGCCCACCAGGGGATGATTGATGATATCGTATTTTCTTTATAAGAAGAGTGAAAAAATATATGTACGCACGCTGGCGCACTGTGCGTTACGACGAGTCGTTGCAAACGACTAAGACCCATCGCGCGCCGTTACAGCTATTATATGTTCAAATATATACAGGGTGATCCATTTAAATAGTTACAGTGACGTTTTTAGGGGGTGGGCCCGGTGGGCATGTGCCCACCCACATTTTTATATAAGTACTAGACTTATATAGAATAAAAATACTAAAACTTATAAATAGATCAAATTTTAGTATGAGGAGGGGGTAAAACCATTCTGAACTAAATTTTTGTGGCCCATCCACAAAAAAAGTTCTGGAAACGTCACTGAATAGTTGCACTAATAATTTCGAAAAGTATTAACTTTTTTTATTTTTATTTTTAAACTTTTAGATTTATGTTTTTCAGTCATATTTTTTTTTGGTGAAACCCCTGTCAACTTTTGATTTTCAAATGGCAGCATATAATAAAAAGATCATGAATTAATAGAACCATTTTTTTTTTTCATGAATGTACGCTTTAACATTTTTATTATTCGTTGATCGGTTCTGTGAGATATGCAGCTCCTCAAAGTATTAGTGAATGAAGAAGTTGTTATATAGTCGGTACCGCTGCAAATATCGTTTTTATAAGTACCTATACGGCTATACATGTCACAAAGGAGATTAAACTTCTCAAATAAATACAAAAGTATGTTGATCTTAAATTTTTAAATATAATTTTTCATGTGGGGGTCACCTCTTTCGCCCTAAAAGGTAGATGACGCAGCGTTGTATAAACTATTTTTTCATTTGTAAAAACCAGGAGCTATAACTGATAAATTCGATATAGCTCGATCTAAGGTAACAATGTCGATAGTTGTTGTACTTTGTTCTTGATTAATTGAAAGTCTTATTACACCTATATGCTAATTTGACCATCAAAGCAGCGTCTTATTGACATTGGCTGTCATCGCATCGGATCCCATCCATTTCGATGATTTAAAGAAGGTGTTGATAATAGATTGAAATAGAAATTAATTTATGATAGCGTACCAGCTATTAATAATAATAAAAATATAACAGTTGCAACTACATATTAGTCTATTTATGTTTACAATTGATTGTACGTATAAGAAAAAAAATATATACCTACTCGTTATCTATCCCACGAACGGCGTAGGTCCGAAGGCGGATTACTTGTTTCGGTTTTATTTAACCACTGGAAATGTCTAGTAATACAGCTATAACTTTTAAGTAAATCCTTGATACATATTAATATATATATATATATATATTAACTTAATTTGTTTGAATTTTAAACATAAAAGTTAAAATTATGCTGACACAGAATGTGTAACCATTATCTTCGTTGTGAGGTGTGCTCGGTGATACTGCTGTGAAACGATAATCAACTTTCATAGTCACAGCGAACGGTGCGAGTAGTAGAAGACGCGATACCGGGTGCACATCATGATGTGTAGAAATGAGCAATGCATTCGATGATCTGATCGAACGGTTGATCCAGGTGTATCAATCGAACTGCGCAAAACGCTATACTGTCGAACAAGAGGTCGAGTGGTTTTTTTCTACCTATTTTTCCGAGGCAAACAGTTAATAAGGGCCGAAGCCCCACGCCCTTAGTCGAAGTTATCCAGACAAACTAACGCTATGTGGAGATATGTGACAGGTTATACGTAATTCGACGTTCGGTAGTAAGACGCTTATCACTCGCTTTCTTCACCGCCGACCGACAGTATGCAGAGCGAAAACCATCATAAGACAGTATCATATAGTGACATGAGTATCAGTTCCACGCGGTACCACTTCAGTCTTCGATCAACGTTTTGTTATTTTTTTTTTTTTTTTTTGTCATCATGTCATCGTCACCGCTGCTGTAGTTGCCGTCACATAAAACACGGACTAACCACTGGTCGGATATCGTCGTTCTCGAAGCCGCGTCATCACGGCACCGTTTTTGATACGTTTGTTTGCCGGAACGGTCATCGATAATGTTTTAAAGTGGTGAGACATGGCCAGTGGCCCACAACGGCACAATATTGATTGTATCAACATATCTATACCAACTGTGTCGTCGCATAAGCGCTGTTGTTTATTGTGTACTATTTAAATATGTCTTGTTCATTGTTTTTTAATGTGTTTTTCATTAATTTAAAATTTTATAATTATTTTATTAAACATTTATTGAAGCGGCCACTCTGAACCACGTACCGGCGGCCGGTGATAGCCCGCTGCAGTCGACAGTTGTGAGTGCACAATTAAAACAAAATTAGCGACGTCGCGACGAAGACGGCTAACCTGTTGCGACGGTGCGGCGCTGCGTAACGCAGTAGCCGTAACCTCGTGACCAATTTAAACGGCGACGACTATGTGGTACAGAAGATGACTTGGAAGACACGGACGAGACTACTAGCTATAGAGTATTGTTATGCTTATTGCAGTTTGCTGGTCACCAAGATCTGGCATGGCGTATTTCCACTAAAAAACCGGTTCCCAGATGTACGCATCATAGCCCTTTTCCGCCAAAAACGAAAAAAGCACCATTCCCTTTTCCGCTAAAATGTATTTTCGTGAAAAGACGTTTCCGCCAAATATTGATTGAGAAGTTCAACATATAAAAAAGTAATATTCATGCGTGATGTATCTACACTAAAATAAGAATATATTCTAATCATTATTTAACTGTAAATCACATTATAACTTTTATATTTTTTAAAGAGTTTAAAATATTAAAAAAATGATTGAGCAAATAATAATTATACCATGGTCAAATAATGTTATATTAAATTAATGTTTTAATAAATTCACATATCCGCATTATATTTAAATATAATGTACATTATAAAAAATGTCTTAAGAATATAAATTATAATACAAGCGGGTAATAATAATACTTTAGTCAAAAAATGTGTATGTATAAATTATAATTGTAAAAAATCCTTTAATTAAAAGAAACAATTTATACCAAAGTGTACCTATTACACTATTACCTAACCAACATAATATTGTTTCTTTTTTTTCGAATTGTATAATAATATGTAAAATATAATGTGTCAAAATATGTTTCAGAATAATTAACGACATATAAAATCGTTGAAATATATCATTTAAATAAAGGACTCATGTGAGTTTAATGAGAATATATCTATATTTGATAAGAATATAGTAGGTATATGTACAAAAAATACCAAATTCACTAATACACACAAAAACGATAGTTTCTGTCTAAAATGTTGGATACAATTAAAATCCAATAATAATTACAGCCACATACATTTTCTATAATATTTAAAATCGACGAGTATGTAATTTTGAACTCAAAAAAATGTTTGTTTAATAAATACCTTAATGTATTATGAAAATTATGTTTATTGTAATCATGTACAATTTTAAGTCCTTAACCACTCCCAACAAATGTTTGTTCTGTGTAATCGTCCTGGTCCCGAAGGATACCATTTCTGATTTAACTCTTCTTAAGACCTTACTGGATTCCTAACCTAACACGAATGAATCGGGATTGAACCAACACGTATACCTTTATGCTAGACGTACAAGCATCGTAAAGCTAATGATAATGATCAAAACAAGACCAAGACTTTCAAAATCTTACTCATTCAGACTTAGTCATGGTATTAGTCTATAATAGGTCTTGCGCAAGAGTCTTGTTATTTTCACAAAATGTATATTATGTATAAAAAAAATACCTGTTTTAGCTGTGCATGTGTGTAGGATTTTTGTTATGAACTCGATAATAGATGAAACTTTAGTCTGATTATATATATATATATATATAATAATTATAATATCTAACTGTTTATCGGAACTCAAGGTATGATATCGTGTAAGCTTTAATAAACTACAAAATGGCACGGTTTTAAAGTAAATATATATATATATGTGTAGATTGTAGGTACTAACTTGCTGGTAGTCAACAATAATCAAATATGGTTATAAACTTATAGTGGGTAATCAGTGTCCTTTTTTCTATAAATGTGACGCACGACCATAAATCGTTACTAAACAATACAACCGACGACGGGGTGATAGCGTAGTAATGTAGTATAAATAACGCCATAATAACGACATAACGTGACAACAGCAAACAACGGTGGATTTTGCGACGTAAAGAGTACGAGGAACGTAGTCGCACTACACGAACAAAATAAGGTAACGGCAGACGAGTCGATTTCCGGTATGCGGTATAGGCGATGGAACAGTAACGCACGACGAACAGTCTACGAAGGTCGACGAAAAATTATGAACCTACTGGGCTCGCGATTAATTTCCGGGACGGTGAATTAGACGCGAGTTGCGGATGGCACGTAGGTAAACAGACGTACAACAAAATAACGTCTAACCCGAAATGGGTCTTTTCGTCCCAGTGCCCGGGACAGGTATCTTGAAGTCCCGTACAAAATAATTACGGCGTACGTTCAAATGGTATTTGGCAATCGCGTGAACAGCGAGCAAACATATAAAATTGTTATGTTCCTAGCGAAGACGGACAGCTTTCGGACAGTGCAATAGTAATGATAATAAACATTTAATCGATAATAATAAACAAAAATAACAAAATATGTTGTCATACGGCATACAGGTAAACAGAAAGTTAGAAACAATGGCTAATTCCTAAAGGCTCAAGGTGCTTCGACACTAATATATTTGCCTCAGGCTGAATATTATGTCGATTAACTAAGAGATGAAGTTACACTACGGAAGTGGAATATATTGATATCTATGTATAATAACTGTATACGATGGCAATATGGCATGACACACTGTTTATAAAATGTATTTATTATTTATGTTCTATTAGCTGCCTCGCCGGGCATTGCTCTTGCTAAATATTATTTTATTTTAATAACTGAAAAAAAATACGCGTGTGATGAACTAAACTTAACTAAATTCCATCGTTTTATCGCTATATTGTTCTCGCGGTAAACTCGTTGGTATGCTTGCCAAAATTATGATAAATCGATTATTAAATAATAATTTGGTTTATTATTGCTTTAATAATATATAATTTAGACATAGGTAGTCGAGCAAAAATAAAAACCAGCTTCATCTTGATAAATTAAGTTAGTTAATTTTTAATTTTAGCACACCACGTCAAGCCACACGAGTATAAATTATAAATTATAATTATTTTATTCAGAAATATTTTCACAATTTTAAAACGTGTTTACATAAACTATTATATTTTCAGGCGACAGACGTAATGTAATTATGAAGATACAGCTAGCCATACAGAACAATATATTATGTGTTAAAACTTTAAAAGTTAATAAAAGGAAATCGGAACTGAGTAAAATCACGTCGAATCCTGCTAGATCATTATAGGAGCTTAATTTAATAATAATAATGATAAACAGAAATATTCTTTTTTTGGAATTGTAGTATTGTACTGTCAATAATTATAGTCATTCGCTAAATTGTAATATCATAATAAGAAATAAGTCATTTTACATTTTGTTCTCGAAAGGTATAAGTATTGAAATCAATACGCTATACATTTTTTTATGTTTTATGTTTTACTTAATCGGACTCCATATAGCATTGATTGACATGCGCGAACGATCCTATTCTCTTTGAATGACGCATATAATTAGATATAGTTTTTATTAAATTATCTTTCTTGGTAACCTTATGGTAGTCTACCTAACCTAACCAAATTGACAAACGTGCAAACAAATAACAACTAGGTATGCGTCTATGCGAATGAACAATATTATTATTTATTAATATGGTATCAAAATCAAACCATCGATGTATAATGATACACAAAAGTTGTTTAATAAAACATAATTTTCTAGAATTCCTGATAAATCTAACCCGTGTCCAGTATCGAGCCGATAATAATGCACAAAATCATTTTCCCAATAATTCTATTTTTAGTTGCAAAGATAACAAGAAATCAAATATTGACATTTATCAAATCGCAACACACATCTATACTGTTAACCGACAACAATAACAAAGTACTAACAGCATTATCATTAAATATTTATATTACTAATATTATATTGTTATGATCCTATTTAAAACATTATGAATTATTATTTATTATAGGTTCTTAATTCTTATATTATTTTATTTAAGTATGGGCCCCATATTAGAAATTGAAACATGGGGCCCCGGTGCATTGAACCGCTCGCACCGCGGTTTCTACGGCACTGATGGTAGAGATTAGTGGCCTTCAATTTTATTTTACAAACAACTGGCAGCGTAAAGTTAATTATATATCTACTAACATTTCATATTTTACTAAAATATTTTAATTTTAAATAAGCGAAGATTTTTAAATTCATGTAAATTATAGGGCATACTTGATTTAAAAAAAATAATATAATTTTGTGGTGACCACTGTAAACTCACTCGGTATGGGTATTATAGACACTGGCATTCTATTGCAGCAGTGTCGTCTTGGCGTACTCGCACTTATTTGGTATCCATGTAGAACGCAAACACCAAGAATGCCAGGTTCACGTCATACCGATGATGTCCAGCGCCTACAGCTCGCCGCCGCCGCACTTGTACAAGTGCACGTATACCACGTTGACCAGAGCCCAGTCACCGGTACCAGGAGTCGGGCCGTGTGGCGTTCCGGTAGACGGCCGCGCACAGGTTACAGCGACACGGGTAGATCGGTGGCGCTTGTCACGGCCAAGCAGATGGCGCCGTCTCGTCGCTATCTGGGCAGAGTCACCACGTTGTGGGACACGTACTCGCCCGACTCGCAGGGCCTTGTCCACTTTGCGTGCGTCCCGCTCATAATAATGTATACGTCAACCGTTGCTACGGCCATAACCAGTATAGTATATAATATATAATATAATACGCGCGAGATAATAATACATAGATGATGTTGAAAACCACAAATGATATTAATCATATTTTACAATATTTAAAAACTAATTTCCCTAAATAATAAACTAGTTAAATCTAACATTTAAGCAATTTTTTGCTTTTGCAAAAATTGTAGCTAACACTCCCTTAAACTATCTAGAATATTTTTGAAGTCATTTCGGAAATATTTTCACCTGAAAATTTGAATACGTGAAATTTGTATTGAAATTGACAGTAACAAGTTTCGCTGTGTGACAGCGTGAAACCGCATAGTTCAAAAAATGATTATCAATTTCAAATTATTTTTGAATTAATACATTGTACTTCGAACACTTGAAAGGCAATACTCTGTTTAAACGGTCAAAATATGCCTACTGTCATAGTGTCATTACTCATAATAGTCATGACTCATAAGTATTACGAAATTATAACTTTACAATGAGATGGTCTCTTAAATCAATGGCAACTTAGTACCTACTCAGACAGTTGAACTATAATATTTTGATACTTACCAAATACCAGTTACCACTCACCAAACACATATCATATACTTGACTAAACATATTGCAATTTTTATGCGTGTAAAAAAATAATTAATCCAAACAAATTGCGGTCTTGAGATTAGTTGTTAATTAATTATTCAATTGATTAAAGTACTAATAAATAATAATAATTAAAATGGTAAAAAACAATTTAGATAACGACATAACTAATTCATATTAATAAATTAGTAGAGAGTAGTAGAGTAACATTGTTCTTTCTATATTTTATCGATAGGTTAATACAAAATATAATTAGACCATACAATAATAATTAATAATACATAAATAATAATATCTAGTTATAAATATAAAATATTATAATCATTATAATCATTTATAGTACTACAGTAGTAAAGGACTTCAACGTGCTTATAACTCAATAACTATATTATAATCTTACATATTTCGTTATTAGTATTATCACTTACTATAATTAGGTATTATTTATTGTTTACGTCTTACACGTAACTTTAATCGTATTGGAGCATTGGACACGGGATTCGAAAGTGTTTATATTTAAATAATAGGCTTTTACAGTTGCTGAGCTGCATAATAATAATTAATGTTTTACAATAATTATTATGAGTATAATCAGGATTTACAATTACTTTTTTCATTAATAGGTGATAGACTAATAACATAAAAAAGTCAAGTGCCAACGCTGTAAAAAAAAAACCATCTTTATAGTGTCGCTGTGTTACGTTATTATAGTGATACATATTTTACTAATTCTTTATTATACTCTTGCAACAACCAAAAATTTGTTTTACTAAAAGTACTATTTTGTTTTTGGTGTTTTTATATCGGTATTATTCTGCTTGTTGGGGGTGCTAAATTCTATATAATTTTACATTCTTATGAAGGTATGCATAATATTATTGGCTTATTGCACATTAGCATTTCCCAACATTTAATACCATTGATACGTAATCATCCCCGCTTTCAATCGATCAGAAAACCGATGATTCAGCCATACAGGAAATCCGAAATTCGTTAAAGAATTGAGTTTCTCATCCGATTTGGTTATTTCGATTGTCCACCACCAGACTATGTATCCGCGCGTGTCGTCGTCCACGACACTTGTGCTCCGACATACAGCCAATAGATGGCGTTTGTGGGCAAAGTCGTTTTTCGACGTCGTTTTGACGCTTTCGCGTGGCGTTTCGGGCACGCCGCGACAAGTGGTTTTCGCAATAGTGTGACTCGGCGATTACAAAAGTTAGCTCTGGTCATGGTCTAGACGCGCACTGGCCCGACAGATTTGCGTCCGTAAAAGAGAAAACGGTGTAATGTGAACATCAGCCCACTACATGGCATCGTGACCAGCCCTATGATATATAGGGAACCGAATACTTAGTCAACGACAACTCCGGTTCCCCTTCAAATCGAAAAAATCTTTCGCCTTTTACTAAAGATTTCCGTGGAGGGGAGCATTCAAAGGAGTCTAGAATGTAATTTTTCAAAATGCCCGACCTTCAGGTTGGGCTCAGACTAAAACAACGACCTTCAATTTAGTAATACATCATCTCGATTTCTCTATCAAAATTTAGAGGTTATGATAAATTTATTGTTCATGACGTACAACGTTCGTGAAATCTGGATATATTATATCTGCCGCTTCCGTCTGCAGTTTCTGCCCGATGAATTTACGTAGTGAGTCAACGTAGGTGACTCTAAGGTGGGAAGAAAGAGGAAGAAGTTAGAACCCACGATGTAGTGAAGAGAATAATTATGAATTACCAATCTGCCGCGATTTTCGCGTCTACATCTATAGATTATAAAAAATATTAGTATTTATAATCAATGACAATACCTATGATATTAATGTTTGTATAATTTGTTGATCACTATTTTGCGAACAATGGTATCATGTAGATAATTAATAAATAATAGAGCAACAGAAGAAAGTTGTCACTACTATGGTGGTAATTAGTATTACTAATAAGTAATAAGTAATAACTATATATAAGGTAGAGGACTTGTAGCTCTAAAAATCTCTAAATATGCAAGCACAAATGCACTTAAAATTTTTTTTAACACGGATGTACATTCCGCAGAACTGACCGAGACTAAAATAAATACTAAAATATTGATTATTGTCATGTCTAGAAACGTTTTATAAATAAATCCTAATAGAATAAAAGCCCGCGTAGTGCGCACAAAGCTGTGGTGGTGATGTATTATAGTGTACGGCGTTAGATCGTTATCGCTTCTACGAAAACTGTGTGCCCGTGCACACTCAAAAACCATATTATTACACGACAAAAATTAAAAATAAATAAATTTTTATCCAGACTTTTTGGACTGTATTGTTTGGAATAAAAATGACACTGTGGAAAAATCGATTTAAGTTAAATATGTCTCAAAAAGTATAAAAGTGTAAAATATGCCTTAAAAATCAAAAAATCGTAAAATATGCATTTATATGCACAATTAAATTTGAAAACTAGCTTTGTGAAAGCGTGAAATGTATTTGCATCATACTCTGCTATTTTTGTGACTGTACAAAACAAATATGCAAATGCTTCAAGTTCTCTGCCCTATAGTAATGATTATAGATTATCAATAATTATGAACTTGTGATAATATTATTACGTGAAGTCGGTTGATTTCATTGTATGACAATAGATGGCGCTGCGTGTTTCGTTTTGTCACGGTCATCATCATAATATTTTGTTTCATCCGCCGTCGCATCATAATGTTGTTTAATATTATTTTATGCTCTTTGCCCTTCAATTTTGCGTAGACGCGTAGTGGATATTTGAGACACTGGTGTTATTAAATTTGAAAGTAAATTACATTTTTATTTTTTTGGTGGAGATTTATTGCACAACTACTGAAGTTATCTGTTGTTAATAATAATATTATCTAATAATTATCCATCATTATAGCTTTATCATTACCTATTTAAACGCATACGTTTTATTCATCGTTCCGAACTGAACACTTCAAACCGCTACGTCGAGGTCAGTGATTTTACAGTATTACATGTTTCGCAAACATTTTGATTTTCAAACAAAATGCGTTTATACCCTGACCTGACCTGACCAGTGTTCGGATTTATACGCGTCATAGGTTCGACGGAAGTAATATTAATAATAATAACAATATTACTTAGGTACCCTAGTGTAAGAGTATATATATGTACCCAGCCGTTTAATGCTGGTCAATTAAAATAAAAAAAAATGTTAAATATTGAGTTATAGACATTGAACGCGAGTCGATCAATAATTTCCGATGATATTATTAATTGCCGGATTACATTGATAGGCGCTAGCACAGTTTCAATTTTCAAACGAATTTTTTGGTCATTAGCTATTAATTAATATTATTTTATTCATCTTGTTAATTAGTTCCAGATTTTAAAGACATAATTGTAGAACCACGAAACACCAAACATTTTTATCTGGATATTTACCAGTCCTTTTAAGTTTTTTTAGCGTTAAAGGACTGCCATATTTATTTTTATTTTTTTTTATTTGAAAGAAATATGGTTTTAACAACTTGGGTTATTAGCTTGTACCATATTTTATTAAACCTATTTAATTTATAAAATAAAATTATATATTGGAAATAACTATTGATAAATGGACTGGATATCATCATAACATAATAAATTAACCGCTTTGCTATACAGTTATTATCGATATCGAATATATACATTCGTGGTATACCACGCCATTATGGAGTAACTCACTGTAATGTATATATTAAATTTGTTCAATTCAATGCATATAAAAAATAATTTTGAACGATGACAGTCTATTGGTCTGTCAGCCTATGTTATGTATGATTTATGAAATATTATAGATATTAAAGTCATTTATTTTATTACAAGTAATACACAGTCACACAGATTATATACAGTTGGTTGAATAATTTTAGCTCAAAACATTGCATTTGAAAATGTAATTGTGTGTCTGAAATCGAATAATATACTTGAAAAAATTCAAGTTCCCTCCAATAATATTTTTAAATACAACAAAATAACTAAAATTATTATACTTCGTTTAAATATCTATCTTCTTTAAATTTCTAGGTACTTAAAATGTCTGTATAAAAATAACTGTGATTATAAATTTTTAGACTTTTTACTTAAAGTATGAACTACTTGGAAACCTTGTTTTCAATTTTAAAACCTTAACTATAAAAATATTATTTATAAAATTATTTAAAAATATTGGAGATTTTGACGAAATTTGTCGAAATATGAACTTCATATGGGTTATAAAAAAAATCATGCTTATGTGTCTTTAAGATTTGTATGTAGGTACTAGGTTGCTACAATTTTATGTATGAGAAATTTATTGCATTCAATTTTAAAATTGTTTAATTTTGAGAAAATGTTTATGTATATTAATAGTTTAAAAAAATCAAAATATTTTGAAAATTTCCTCTTTATACCTACTGAAAATGCTACAAAAAAATTTGATGAACATTTTTAACATTGAAAAATTTTTCCTATTCTTCCTAATTTTTATTTTTGTTTTTACGATCGTTAAAAAAATACTAATAACTGTGATTTTTACTTTTAACTCTCTCCTAACTTAAAAAAAAATGTGTATAAACTAGATCCAATAAGCTACAAAAAACTACCTTCACAATTACTGCAATTGGATGCATTTTCACTGCTTCATAGATGAGAATGACTGACATGACAAAAACACACACACAACATTATTGTAAAATATGATGCAATTATCATTTTGCTCGTATTTAAAACAAATTGAACATAATATAATTTACAGTTTAAAAATGGTCATAACATACTTATAAATAATAATATCAATAAAATCTTCCGAGATCCCTTAGATAATATTCTCACTTTTAAATTTTATTAGAAGTAAATTCACTGTATTTTAGAAATTACAGATTAAAACATATTATTGTGAACGTAAAATTTGTTATCTTGTAAATTTGTATGACAGAAACAACAAATGCCCGTGTCCTCTTAGTAATATATTCCAATACAGAATATTACCTACCTAATTTCTTACTTAAAAAAATGCTGTTTAATTTCTATTTAATTTGACACTATATATTATGTAATAGTTAATTATATTTTATTAATAAGACCGTGACCATGATTCATACTTAAAATAATTATAATTTGTACCTAGTTTAATTATATTTGTTGTTCTATATATTTATATAATTGAGCATATTATACTATTATGTGACCGAAGTTATCGATTGCACATACTATTCCTATAATAATATTATTTAAATGTAAAGTAGAATAGTAGATTTTAAAATGTGACAATTACGGACGTAGATATTTTATAACTCATTATTAATCATTTTTTTTTTTAGTCCTCTAAATCCAGTAGTTAAACATAGTTTATATTAAAAATATTACGTATCTTTTGTGTTTGACATCCTATAACAATTTCTAATGTTAGCATATACCTAATTTTATACTATAGAATATGTATTGTGAAGGTATTGTGTTTTTATAGCATGCCATTCATCATTACTCAGCCGTTTGAGGATTTCGTCAGATTTCCGCCAATTTATCCGTATTTATAGAGTTTTGTCGTAAAGTAATTGACAAGATGTATGAAAATCATTTAAACGTATTCCCCGACAGTGCCTAAATTTTTGTCGGGACTCTTGGTTGAGTATGTTAATAGACAATGGTGCATTGAAGCCTGGATATGCTTGTTTAGGTATTCTTCACACAGCATTATAGCTGTTACTATTTACTACTCAGTTAATAGCGACAACCCGACCTGACCCGACTCGATGTGTTATATAGTTTTACTGAACTTTCTCGCCCTGTAGTTGTATAATTTTCGAATTTGCAATACCCATTGTCACAACTGTTACTGTACCGGACAGTAACAAAGTATGTTGGCCGTGAAATAAAACAAGAAAAAATAAACCGGTAGCCGGCCGAACCTTGAACGTACCCTCCGGTAACAACAACACACATTTTTCTAACGGTCTCGCGTACATTTTGTTTATAATATAATATTTATTGTACAATGCCGACAACCCCTTTTACGAATTTTTTCTACACATATTATCTTCGTGAGTGCTTTTATAATGTCGTGTTATTATTCTTATATAAATGATTACGCGCACGTCGCTCCCTCGCACGCCATGCACATTGTACAATACGCGCATTGTATATATTTATAATACGGTATATTTAATTTACCATATATTACATAGGTAGGTACTAGGTACGCGAACATACATAGTATTCCGCCAATTAAAGCGTCACCGAAAATCAATATGATTTTCCGACATAAATATTAAAAATTAAATCAACAAAATTCGTATAACGCCAACCGTATTGGTTATTTCTCTCCCTCTCACTGTATGTCATTGAAACAGATTTCCTACTTTCTTATTGTAGCTGCTGATGTGTACATACTATATAATAAAGTAAATTTTATTATAATATTCGGTGAGTTTTTTTTTTTGAAAAAATGTTCTACTATACTACTACATTTTCTATAATAATCAATAGTTTTTATTTTTTTAACATTATTGACAGCGTATATATGTGTAGGTATATATCTATAATACTCGTACTCCAGAAATATAGGTACATACGTCGTTAACTAAATTAATTATATATGTATATTATATACAATTACATTAGAATATATTGGATAGGCCGTTGATACTAAAGCAAATATTTTATAAACTCTACGTAAACAATAAACAATTTAATAAAAAGCAATTTTTTCTTTTTATATGACATTTATAATTAATAATTTTTTTCTCCTTTGGATACATTTTTATGCACCTTTTTTTTAAACGCTTATAGGTATGACGTGTAAATGTTTTTGATTTTTAACAGCTAAACTTTTCGATACTCCGACTCGAACATATATACACATATACATGTACAAGAGGAGACGAATCCACCGCGACGATGGCGTTTCACCGCGTCCGGACTTTTGCATTTTATAGATTAAATCGACTGCGGCGTGTGTGCGTGCGCCTGGCCGAGGGTGGCGTCGTGCCCCTCCCGCACATTATTAGCAGCCGTAGCAGCAGCCCTTCGCGGCGGTGCGCACAGCATCATCGGAGTCCCGGCAGAAGGACCACGTCTCTCGGAGCACCCTCACGTCGGCAGTGGACCGCACACTGTACGTATCGTATCCGCTCGTCCGCTGAGCTAGTAAGTATAATATTTAAATAAAATATTAAGTCTATATTATAGTTAACTATTGTAAAATATCTTTTTTCCCGAGTTGATATGAACCTATGTCTTAATTATTATTCTTTTATGCATATCTGTGTATCTATATATATTTTAATTGTGTTTTATCAGAGATATTGAAATCTCATTACGGACACGAATATTATAGGCACATGCATGCATGCATGTATTATTATTTAAAAAAAAAATAATATATCATTATGTTTTTCGACGTGGTCGTATTTATTTGCGTCGTTTATACCTTGTCCGTGTGCACTACATCGAGCATCCACGGTGCACAGTGCACACGCGAGTATATCTGCACTCTACCGATTTTCGTAAATGTTAGACGTGTTTGAGATTAGCTTTAAGCAGATATTTTCATTGGATCTTTATTACTATAAAAACATAATTACCTCTTCCCGATTCAAGCATTACAGCGTATTTGTAGGCTTGTAGCCTTATATGTCTATTTATACGGTCGCATTCCGTTTTTCGTTTATGCAGACAAATATCTTTACCAGTTTTTTCCTCGATTCTTGTTTTTTACACACATATGAACATATTTGATTTTTGATTTTCACATCGCATATTTACTAAGCAGCCGCCACCGTCGCTGAGTTCCGGTCTCGTCACACACCGCGACGCGCCCTCTCCGCAGCTCTCGCCCTTTGCCCACGCCCCGGGCTCAGCAGCAGCATCAGCATGATCAATACACGTCGTCCGCCGCACCGAGATTCGCAGTCGCCGCCGCCACCACTACCCTGCTAGCTACCCCTAATCAGGCGGCCACCCTTCGGCCAAGGTCAGAGGTGCGTTCACTTTACATCCCTCGTCGCGTCCGGACGCCACCAGCGCGCCGATTCGTTTCCGGCGGGCAAACGAACGATCGCAAACTTGTCGCAATATAATATTTATACAAGCCGGCTTACGCACCACGAACGAAGATACAATTTTGATTTTTTTCCGTCAATACTCTTCTATAAATGTTTATACAGGCACAGATTATTAATAATATTACCATATTATTATTATTATTATTACTAATATCGTATTTTTTGGTAGTTTACAGCTCATTCGCCGCTGCCCGCCGTGGTCCATCTGCACGTCAACGGTCACGTCAGCAATGTAACGCATCCGTGATCTACCCTGTAGATCCGGGCTTTTGTAGAATAATCGATACGTTCAGAAGCTCGTCTCTACAGGTATCTTACGGATGGAAGTTTACCCCGACCCGCGGCGGCACCACGTTAGACGGACGGGAGCAACGGCGCCTGAGCTCTATAGTATATAGTACGAGTACCTAAGAGTATACAATATTTTATCAATAATATAATAGTTGATTCAAAAACACATTTTGAGCCATAATCATCATCGCATCCTAGTATTCTACGACGACGTAAATGGCAGTGCCTGATTTGGTGATGAGGGGACGTGGAAGCGCAGATTCCTCTTTCCTACTTTTACTTTTGTTAAGCGTATACAACCCTTATATATATATATATTTTTTTTTTGAAACTGAACGCTGGGTACGCAACATTTACTAGTAAATTAGTAAATTATCAGTTTTTTTGATCCAAAATATAATAAGCATAATATTTTTACTTTGTACTAACAAAAAAAATTAAATTCCTTATAACTATAAAATACAGTAAGAAATTTTATTATGCAAAATAATTCATATCAAAATGTATTGACTTTGTTTAATGCACAATTTATTAATAAATTACCAATCATATGTTTTTTTAAATACTATTATATTATGTTTTTTATTTTTTAACATATATTTATTGAACAAATTTAAGATTCTTTTAATATGATTGTTGGTAAAATGGGAGTGGTAATGAAGTGTGGTAACATGTCGCTTAATATTTTGTGTGGAACGCTCTTTCGTCCATTGAATTACCCTTCTAATTTTTTTTTCCAAATCAAGCACTGGTCAACAATATGAAGTTTTTAAAATGCATATGGTTCAGCTGTTACGGCATCTCCTCTTCGCTCAAAGTATGTACGAATGTACGATAGTTTTCTGTTCGAAATTATAATACTGAATATTATCCTTTTTACGGGATAACGTTTTGACTAATCCCCGTGTGATTTTTCTATTTATAATAAAATATAGTGTTAATCCATCCAATCACGTTCAAACTCACCGCTTTAATTTGTTCCTATAACCCATACTGCAGCTTATCAAAATATTAATGTATTGGAATATGAACAAAATTATAAATCTATTACACTATAAATTATTGTATACTTGGTTATTAAAAATAATTGTGTAATATACATATAAAAATGTGTATTGAACAAAAAATACAATAAATAATAAATATTATATTGAGCACTGTTTTTTTTTTTTATATTGATCTGAAATATACATCGACAACTAGGCCATTAGTACACGAATTTTTGATTACATTGTTAGTATTTTAGTATTTACATGATTACATTAAATTAATTTATACAATTTAGCACTGTTTAAAGCATATTATTATGATATTTTATATACTTTGTCAACGTTAAATTGTTATCTATATTGTCTTTGTAACAAAATATATTATTAACTCTATAAATAAATAATATTTAAATTAAAAATGTATAACATGGTAAATATATCTGATGTCTAGCTGGTTTTATAAAGATCGTATTACCACGTATGTTAATATAATTTAAATGTATGAACAGCAATGTATTACTGCAGATAACAATAAAACTTTGTTGGCATGTCGCAAGTATTTTTACCATGATATATTGAAGGTACACTAGGTACAGTCATAATTAAACATAGCTAAAATTATCAAATATCAATATTTAGATATTTTTCAATCTCCAATGATAAATCGTTCAAGGTTTACTGAAGTATTTATTCTGTAACACACCTAGGGTTTTGGCAATATTTTATTTAATCCGGTACAAAGTGTACGACGTTTTAAATAAATTATACACATTAGGTGTATTAATTATCGAATGAACAAAAAAGGCTCTTTACCAGCATAAGGTTAATGAAACTCGGTTAGTCGTCGGTGGAGCTAGCAGAAGTGCCAATTCAAACAATTCGGTCAAAACGTCAATTATTCTTTTTACATCAATTCACAATATTCGTAAGACAAATTACCAATAGGTAAGCTATATTGCACGGTAATGAGTGTATGATAGAATAACTATAGGAATTGCAACTGAATAATTTTTTGTGGTTAAACAAAATAATCTTCGAATACACTTGAATAATCAAAGAGGTAACTATAGTTAATAACTGTATTATATAATCGAAACAATATAATAATAAATTGTGTCCTCTGGCTCTCTGCAGGCTACTTTGTACTTCCGTGTCTATATCAAATACTATAGATATAAATCTAGGAATAATATATTCCCCATAAATGGATTTACGGGACAATGGAGAAAACCCTTAACCTTTCCCCTGGTTACACGGTACGCCCCTGGCTGTATTACTAAAAATAAATTACTTTAGTCTTTAAGTATAGATATATTTAATAATATATTAGTTAATCTGTTATAAAAATATTAAAAATCCTTATAAATAGAGTCTGACACATCACCCATAGTCTCCTCTTAGAATCGTAGTTTTTCGTATGTAATTACGTAATAATGTATGTGATTAAATTTATTTAAAACCTATAGTTTTATTGATTTATATATTATAAGATATTATAAGTACCTGTACAATTTATTTTAAGATTAGGTAGGTACCTATATACTTAAACTGACGAATTCGAAGATAATTTATTTATAGTTATCCATAACATATTTTTTTTATTTGCCAAACATAAGTACTAACGGTTCTGTATTGATATAAATTATAAATATACAAGTTAATAAACTTCATAAATTTAGCAACTCTCTCTGTTTTGAATGTTTTGATGTTACGTGTTACGTCTTCGATGTAGCAAATATAGGTCTGAATTATTTCATTTTTAAAATGTAAACGAGATGTAATTTTATAAAAAGATAAAATTTGATAATATTTTGGTCTTATAATATAATAATATAATATATTATATAAGTATATACCATATATACCTAATAACCTAATGTTCAGGCCGTTCAGGGACAGCCACAGGTGATGGCAGGGGGCATGCCCCACGCTATTTTAATTGTTATAAATCGTTTTATCATTTTTAAAAACAAAAAATGTATGTGTTGTGTTTTCAGGGAATTTTGACTTTCCTCCCCTCGGGTTATATTATGCAGACGCCCTTGCTAATGTTATGATTATTTAAATTGTTCATTTTTATTTTCTTCTTGTTTTAATTTTAGTCATGTTACTTCAATTATATGATGACCTAATTATTAAATTATAGTTACTTCCTTGATCACATATGTAGGTATAGGAATCATGCCAAATTTTTTTGATGATTTTATTTACCAATTGTGTAGGTATACATACATTAATATATCTATACTTTATACTTAAATATAATAAACTAATATAATACTTTATACTTAATTATTATCAACTATTTTTATTTCATGCAGTTGACTTAACTGTTTTAACTTTTAACTTAATCTTAACAATTTGAACCTAAAAATTATCATTGAAAATATGTAGCCCTGTACCAATATGTAAATATGTTTCCATGAAAATTATGAATGATTTCTTTGGTTTAAAAATGTTCATTCATACAATCATACTCGCTCTATAATAAACTATAGTATGTATTTCAGAATATAATATTATCGTAGGCAATTAATCTACATTATAGATATTATAAATAATAATATGTAGGTAACTACCTATTTATACTTTCAAAATTAACACTCAAATTTTAAAATATCTGCCAGGAAATTATTTATCAACAACAATAGTACAAGATATGTTCCTACTACCATATACATAGTTTGGCGTGCGATTAAATATAAATGGCCTCAATTTGATATTAATGTGAATGTGTTATGTGTGTTTTAATTACAATTAAAATCAGGTATGCAATTTATTACAAAATTTCGATTACTTCGATCGTTATAATTTATTTATGCAAAGTATTATTAGTTATTAAATTGCATTTGTAAGCTTCCATAAATATTTCACTTTTAGAATCATAGGCGTAAATTGGGGGGGGGGCTTAGCACCCCTAAAAAATAGTATAGCCTTGTTATAAATTTCTAATGTTATAAATTATAAATTATAATCTTAGCGTTAGCCCTCCCTTCTAGCAAGCCAAATTTACGCCTATGTTTAGAATTAAAAAAAAAAAAAATAATTAAAATAATATTTAACTAAACAACAGCACAAAGCCTGGTCGATCTTAATCTGTTATAGTGTTTTCTGAAATAGTGAAATTTAATTATCTCGACAATTATTGTAATTATCTAAAATTTAAGCTTTGAAAGAATCATTTCGTATACCTACTGCCTACTGTTCGTATTAAGTTCTTCATATAAGCTATATACCGTTAAGGTGGTTAAAAATAAGACATTGAAAAGGGGCCTGAAATTCGACCAACTAGAATGATAAAAAACGTCACCAAATTTCAATAGGTAGGCGATTTTGTTTAAAATTCATCTTTAAAGATTGTTTTTCTTATCGTCCCATACTCCTATATAATATATATATATATTACAATTTCATATTCGATAATTATTAACGAGCGTTAGATTATAAGCACCAGTAATTTGAGGCAAATTTATAGGCAGTAGCATTTTTATTTTTATTTTTCTTATTGTTACAGCATCAACAACAAGGTTATTAGCTTACAATTAAGGTTTAAATTAAAATTATAATGTAAATATTAATAATGTGTAATATTTATAATGTACATAGAGTGATTTTTACAGTGGTCCAATATTAAGTTGTATAATTTGATCTTGTTTAAAAATTAATATTTTTGTTACAAGATTAAAAATGAACATTTTAATGAAATTTATCGTAATCTTGGAAATTTGAAAATTATTTTGAAGTCAAAATTCATTGGTACTATTTTTTTTATATTCATACCCCTAAGGTTTGAAAATTTTAATTCACGAAACCTACCATACATGCAGAGGTTAAAAGTGGAAAAAAATTCCAGAGGGGACTAATGTCTCCAAATACATAGTTTTAAGCGTTCCATATATAATTTTATATATAATAATGTCTAATGTATATAATCCAAATTTGTTAAAGGGGACGCTTTTTAACCGCCGTCAGAGGTAAGGAGACTGAGTCCTCCTGATTTAAATTTAGACGAACTCGGTCACTAAGGAACTTAGATATTCAAGCGTAAAATAAAGATTTCTTATGAAACGATTTTTCTAAATCTAATTCAAAAAGTATAAGTCGTAGAAACTTTAAGCATTCCACTGTTACTTAAATTATCTGATTATCATTAATTTTATTATAAATTTATAACTTACATACGAGGACACAGACACCCATTGTACAGCAGAGCGATTCAGCGATACCTATACTTTTTCAAATAAAATCGTATACAATTTTTTAGTGCTTTTCTAGGACATCTTCAATCACCAAAAGGGCTGACAGGGAAATCCCAAATCTGCATAGGTCTATCTGCCACTCGGTGATTTTTAATAATAATTTTACAAGTTTATGACCGGATTGTTATCGTATCACATAACTACATAAGTAGAATTATAAATTTGGCGGGTTGTTTGATTCTACATAATGACAATTATAATAGCGGTTCGAATTTCGAACCGATTCTTGTCACTTGTATAGTTGTATCTGAATATCAGAATAAAGGTCAAAGTTGAACGCGTGACGTCATACGACCATGATTAAAGAATTAATATTAAAAATAATATTATTTTCAGTGAAAGGTAAATAATATATTTATGTTTCGAAATATAGGTAGCAACATTCGCTTTAAACAGTGAGTAGTACAACTCTGCTACACTGTACATATAGATACACTGTATGTTTGTACTCACTACTCATGTGTATAATCACAGATTATATAATCTATGGTATAATCATGTGTAATATAATATTATAATATTAACCATGTGTCGTATTCTACTATCTATGAGTGACATCATCTGCTTATCAGTTATTACTTATTTCATTATAAATAATTATAAAAATAATATCATAAATATTAAATTACAATAATTAATGCTCTGATTTGGAAATCCATTAATAAATTAAAAAGAGTTTGTATGACGCTAATGGCCGTTAGAAGTGACTGTGGCCGTCTGTGGCCTGCGACCGGTTATGCGTAGTGCGTGAAAGACACTTAATCGAGACGGACGCTATTCGTTCTATTTACTGGTTCGTAAGTCGTATGGAAACGCCGCGTGCCATTTCCATTTGGCTAGCAAAAATTTGTTATTTACGAGGTTAGTTCGCGTAGTGCTCGGTTGCTCGGTAGTTAGTTCGAAATTGTATGCTCCGCATAATTATTTCGACGTAGTGACGGCGATAACTGATAAGTGCTTGTTTGAGTAGGTACCTCTAGTAGGTATATCTATTCTACTACCTAGTGAGGAGATTTCGTTACACGTTGGTGGACGGCATATTTTGCAGGTCGGTTGGCTATGATCTCTGATCCTCCTAAAACCCGGGACTGGTGGCCGGCCCTGGAGGACTTTCAACTAGCGGATACAGCCGTGGTTGTCTTGAACACCAGCATTGAAAATCCACCGAAGCTAGTGCGGAACCTGTGGAACAAATGTGAGTTTTTCTGTCACTGAAATAGCATGTTAGCATTGAGCACTAATTTTATCAAGGTTTTTTGTCTTTTTTTCGTTTCCAGCCTGGCTCCGAGTAACTGTCGACGGTGGCACTAACCAATGGCACAATTTTGTCAAACAGAACTCATTTGATGACTTGAAATTCCCTGATCTTATTACTGGTGATTTGGATTCAGCCAACCCTGCTGTTGTCGAGCAATTTGTGTCAATGGGTTCAAAAATTATTCCTACGCCTAACCAGGATGAGACTGATTTCACCAAAGCTCTTAAAGAGGTTAAGAAATACTCAGCAAGTAATTATACGTAATTATATATGCGCTTGTGAGCTACTTGTAATTCTCTCATACTCAAAGTTGGTTTTTTTTTTTAGTGAATTGTAAGTCAATAGATTCTATTATTGTCATGGTAAACATGTGTCATAGGGTTGATCATTTCTTGTCTAATTTAAATACGCTGTATAAGTCAAAGACCAAAGATCTTTACTTTGACGAAGACATATATCTGCTGGGAAGAAATTCTTTAACCTGGTTGCTTCAGGCCGGTACACATCGTATTCATGTTCCTCAGTCTCTTAGGTTGAACCCAAAGAACAATTATGTAGGCTTTTTTCCAATGGGTTCGGCTTGCAACGAATGCACAACTACAGGACTCAAGTGGAATTTAAGTAAGTTATTTTGCTTTTGTTGCCACGATTTAATCATTTTCAATTTTTTTACTAAACTAATGGTATATTTGACACTCTTTGAGATCGATAGTTTGGTTTATTAGCAGTATCAAAAAATTTAATTTTAATATTTAGGTGTTTTATACTATTTTTATAGTTGATTTACTTTCTATTTAGCTATTATTTTGCGCTGTATTTTGTCAGTAAAATTAATGTTAGTAGAATAGTCAGTATACTGTATTTGATTCAATTTTCATTTCTTATGATCAAATAAGTTTCAAATTTGTTAAATGGATTGGCAGTTCACTATAATTTCTCTTTTTATTTCAAAAAGAGGAATTATTTGATCCAATTTATTGAACTATGACTTAGAAGAATCTAGGACAATACCCCCCCCCCCCTCTAGGTATTTGTGCTGTAGTAGGAAATAAAATTTACAAATATTTCATATATTAGGTATATAATGTAAATATTATCATGTATATATATATTTTTGATTGAACATCTCGTTTAGTATTTTTATATGGTGGTGCTATAAAAATTTGAAATCTATGGATTCTCACTTTCTTATTGATAGTTTGATTTATTTTTTCATTTACTAGTAAAATTATAAGTATCTAATCAATAGTGATCACTGATCATGCATTTAAAACCGTCTTAATGCTATCATATTGTAAACATACTAATGAATACATTAAAATATAGTTTAAACTTTTAAATTTTACTATAATAATAATAATAATAATAATAATAATAAAAATAATGAATAATGTTTAGACCAAAATAAATATAAATATAACTTAGAAAGTTTGTTATGGGCTCTGAGATCTTATACATTATAATTATTTAATGTGGAACAAATATCCGTTAATATTTATGGTAGAATAGATTAGGTTGTTCTACATTAATATTTTAATATAATATGTCATAGGATTATGGTTTAATTGAATAAACGATACAGGAACAGGTGGTAGTATAGTGATGAACAGTTCTCACCCGTTCCTTGTTTTTGAACAGGAAAAAAAATGGATTATGGTTTGTATATCATAATATCTTGTAATCATCAAATAATTTGGCTAATTAAAAAATCGCTTTACACTTGTCACATAAAAAATTCAGCATTTTGTAAAAATTTTTATGATTCCTGTTCTTTTATTATCCCTAAGTAGTAGTATTAAGTCTTTTTTAAATCAAACTTGTTGTTTAGATATTTATCAATTTAATTAAAATTTATGAATATAAACTTTGTATTGCTTAGAAAATTCAAATATTTAGACGCCAAGTTCTCATCAATTTAACATAAATTATAAGTAATACTTATCAGTACTTAAATATTTTAAATATGTAATCTTTATAATATTATTCTTTCTTATATCATGATTAAGAGGACATTATACCTGTATGAGTTATCTCCATCTTACAAAAAACCGTTTATTTAAAAATTGACCTCTTATAAAATTTAGGTAAGAGTATTATTTAGATGACTTCATGAGCTTCTTACTAAACTTTAATTTTGAAGTGAGTTATAAGTGTTTTAGGCATTCGTCTAGCAGGTAATCTACCGGGGGGGTGAGTGATCTGCGAATTCAGGATGAGTGATCTATACGTTTTAATAGTATAAAAACACATTATATTTTTCACTACGAATGCATCATATCATACAAATATTTGTCAAATATAAAAATTAAAAATAATTAACCAAATATAATAATAATTTCAATTACAGTGAACATTTTTATTATCATTTAAAAATTGTAAAAAAGTATTTTGTTCACCAAAAGCCAGTCGTTTTTTCTGATTACAATGTTTGTTTCAGAATCACATTTTTTACTATTTGGCGGTTCACTGTCATTTGGAAGTAAATTGTGTAGTTGTAAAAAATTTACTGTTGATTTTTCATCAACAATTATTTTATAAAATTCAGACGCACGCATTATAGACAAACTCCGACCAACGAACAATTTGAAACTAACCTATCCAGCAACATTGCTAATGACTCGTAGTTATATTATTACAAAAAATGTCATTAATTGTTGTCGCAATATTGTCCCACTGCGATCTGCGATAATGTACGTATAATAATAGGTAATAATAATCGTAAATGACCAACTACACCTTATATAATATAGTAGATCACCTGATACACCTAAAAAGAGGCCGTAGAACACCTGCTACACAAATGCCGTGTTTTAAAATTGTAGATGTTTTGTACATCTACAATTACTCATACGTGATATGCTGAACGTAAAATTTGCTATGTTACATACTTGTAAGACAGAGACAATATAATATGCAGGTATCACATCCTCTTAATTGTGAATTAATCACTCAGCAGCGGTTGAATAATGTATAATACGGTATTTGGATTATACAACCCCCAAGCCTACCTTTTACAGTTGTACCAATAACTACTATCATGGCCAAAGAAGGAAAGTAAAAAAAATGTTTATACACCTATATAGTTTGGTATAATCATTATTTTAGGTACAAAAAGTGTAATTAAAAGAAATATTGTATTTTTTTGCAAGACAGCCTCCCTCATACAAAATTCCTGGCCATTGTTTATAAGTATGGAAATAAAAATTAGAAAGTAAATTTGTGTTCTATAGAACAGTTTTTCAATTTTGAATGATTTTTCTTTATAATTTTTATTAATAAATCACTAACTTTAACTTTCCAAAAAAAGGGCAGTGGTCTTCACTATATAAAAGTAATTAGTATTTAGTACATTAATAATGATTTTATAATATTTCGTGAAACAATGCATAATTTTGTAGCTTAACGCATACCTATTCTAAAACTGTGCTTCAAAATCAATAATGACTATTTAAAAATTAAAGCTAAACTCAGGAATGATTTAAATTTATAATTTTTCATTACTACCTATTCCTTTGGTAAGGTCAAACCTAATACAATCATATTACTTATTAGTTATTTTTATAGCTACACTGTTAAGCATAAAATACACTGATTTTATTATTATTTTTATAGTAGTCAGGCCAAGATTGAGACCTACAGTTCCCACTGGCTGTGTAAATTTTGGTTCTCTTATTTTAGTAGTCTAATAATTATATTTTTAATTTAATATACAAAAACTTATCATTATTCAACCTGAGCAAGTAATAAAATAATATTTTTTATTTTATGAACAGATATGAATAAAAAGTATCACAATCAAAAATAAATAGGTAGGTAGGTACCTACAATTAAAAAGATTTATTTTATTTTAAATGATAATATAACAACTTTATGGTTTTTAGTCTAGTTTTTGATCTATTTATATTATAAATTCTTGTACTTCAGTAAAAAAAGATAACTTGTATTTTGTATTGAAAAATATGTTATGGATGGTGCCCATAAATTAGAATTCAATTATAGTTCTGCTGTAGTAGCCTATTTTGCTTATGCCTTAATCTGAGCCTTATTTGTAATGTTAGTAGGTACTTTCAATTATAAGTTGTGATGAAAAGTAAGTCATAAAAATCACTTTTTTTTTCATTAAAAAGAAAAAGGGTTTTTAAAAGTATTTTATGTTGATTGTGTTTTTTTTTAATGATCGTTTTGTTATAAGTCAAGCTATTATTTATTAAGGTCTATGCATGAACAACATTAAAATAGTTGCTTTTATTTGGAAATGCTTCAAGACCATTATGACTTATTTTTAATTGTACTGTTTGTAAAAGAATTATGTTGGCTAATCAACTTTTTATTTTCAATAAAGACTAAGTTTTACTATTTATTTTAGGTGGAAAATTGATGGAAATGGGAGGACTTACCAGTAGTAGTAATACATTTAATGGAGAGCCAATCGTCACAATCGCCAACAGTTCTCCACTATTGTGGACGATGACTATGGGTTATGAAGATAGTTTCTAAACTAAGAAGAACATTGTTAGATCGTTGTATTTTATTCCAAAGTAAATTTTTCCCTTTTCTACTTATCTGTCTACTTGTTATTTACTCGCACAAGGATCTTTATTTATCTTATCATCTGTACTACCAGTATGATTGCAATAAAATTTATTATATAATTTGATCATTGTATCTGTGCGCTTGATTTGTATAAAGTAATGTTTTAGAAATTTATATTTATTTTTTAGAATGTATTTGTTGTTAGGCCTCAAGAGGTCCTTGGTATCATGAAATAGTCTATGCAATAATGTAAATTATTATTTGTTTTCAGTCAAATATATTTATACACGTGTATAATATTGTGATGATGTTTCATTG
Source organism: Diuraphis noxia (assembly GCF_037042655.1). Classification (NCBI taxonomy): domain Eukaryota; kingdom Metazoa; phylum Arthropoda; class Insecta; order Hemiptera; family Aphididae; genus Diuraphis; species Diuraphis noxia. The sequence continues at coordinate 55,841,556 of NW_028301712.1, forward strand.
TTATTTTAAGCATTTGACAAGCTTTATTTATTAGGTTAGTGATTCAGAACAATTTATTATATTTTATTATTAAATCAATTTTTAATACATATCACAAATTGGTTATTGGTACTCCAAACTATTCTATTTTAAAATAATACTAATTTAAGAGTATGATCTTGACTTAACTCTATTATATATTTTTGTAATTCCATTAAAATATTGTGTCTCTTATCACTTTTTAAATTAGTACTACAATTATTTTCTTATCAAGTTTATAATTCAATATTTAAATATTTTAGCAAGCTAATTAAATAAATAAATCCACTATATTATAACGTATAAGAGATAAAAAAGTTAAAAATAAGATAATAGTCCAATATTCCCATGACCTAACAATACTAAAGTTGTTAATTTATATTGAGCTTATTTGTACATATTCAACTATTTTTTTTTATATCTCACTACTAAGGAAATATGTATAGTGATTCACCGAGCATGCTTGCCTTCATTTTTTCCTTTAATAATGAAATTATTAAAATCCTGATATTTAGAATATTCAATATTTAAACATACTAATATAAGACAAATTTTTTCTAATTCTTAAATTTTTTTTGTACTACTGGAGATACTTGAATGATTTTTTGGTTGTTAAAATTTTTATACCAAGCTTAAAAATGGTTTTACAAAAATATAAAATAGATGTAACATATTAACTAGTATTTATTATACATTTATACTTGTTCCATTTTTACAAATTATTGATAAACAAAAATTTTTCAATTATGGTAACTCACATATCTTATCAACCCATTACCATGGGATTTAAAAGTGAAATTTGTGTTATTTAAGTATATTAAATATTTAAATATAATAACTTATGTCTCACGTTAATTCTTGTATTAATTTGGCAGTGATAAAAAAAATTACAGGTAGCAGTGTTATAAAATAAATTACGGTTAATAACAAACCTTTTTTTCTCTTGCAATATTGCCACATGTGTAGGAAAGGGGGGGGGGTGAACAGTGGGCGTTGGCACAATACTTGCCTCATGTGACATCGTTTATTGATCAAGAAACAAATTCTAATTATGAACCTAACAAATAATAATACAATTAGCTTTTTAGAAGGGGTGGATAACATACCTAAAATTAATAATCAGATTTTAAAGAACTGTTATATTGGGGGATAAAAAAGAGATAATTATGTTTGGTAAATCACCCTGAATATTACACAATACTATAATCTGAATGCAGGCCCGGATTGAACCGGCAAGCTACCGAGAAAATCTCGGTGGGCTGCGTAAAAATTGAAGATCAGTATTATATCAAACATTGATATAAACTAGAGTAATTTAAAATAATAATATAATGTATTTTATCTATATACAATATATGTCATATAATTATATAAATATATTATATATATAAAAGAAAATCAAATTTTAAACTTATAGTTATAAAAAATTGATTTAAAATTGTCATACTACTCATACTTAGGCCATGACTCATGAGTATAAAATGAAATATTTACAAATTGCATAAATCCAGGCGATCTATATTATATTTAGCGTTTTTTTAAATAATATAACTGAAGTATACTAAATAACTTAATGTAATGCACCTATTGAATAGGTAATTTGTAAATGTGCTTTAGAGAAACAATTTTTATTTGAAGCACACATACTAAAAGAGTAGTCATAAAAAATGTTTTTTGAATGGGCCGATACTTTGTTGAGGGCCGGTAGAAATTTAAAATCTCGGTGGGCCGAAAAGTCTCTATCCGGCGCTGTCTGAATTAATAGAATACAGAATCATGTTATTATAATACTTTGATAATAGTTTATGAACACTGTACCACATTATTAAACTACTGTAGTGACATGTGTCTTTATTATTCCTTTAGTATTTTAAATTATAAAAATCTGATTTTTCCCTATTATAATGACTTAAATCCATGTTGAATTTGAAAATAAATAACAACATATTATTTTAATACTGTACATTTTCCTGTTAATCAAAATTTAAATAACTAATATTTTACAAGCCTGTTTTGTTCATACATATTATAATATCAAAATATGATTTAACATTAAGTAATTTAAAAATATTTAAAAATTACAATTTATTTACTAATTTAAACAAGTTTTTAAAATATTGTAGCTTCACTTATTTATTTAATCTGTCCAAATATATTGATGATGGATTTAGTTTAGTTTACTTCTTGTCCATTCTACAGTTAGCTAATATAAATCATGGCATTTGTCTTCAACTGTTGAGTAACATTGTTTTATGTGCAATAACACTTTTACTTATCTAATATCAATAATAAATCAATTAGAAGAATAAATTAAAATAATTAGGTACTATACAAAATAATTTTTGTAATTATTGATATTTAAGAAAAAATGATCAATAATAATAATAGATTTATTTAATAATGAGTAGTGAATCCAAATATACATTTTACATTTTTAATTAACTTATCCATAACTGTAAGATTTAGTAAAGAATTTGATATAATTTTTACAATAAATACAGCTTTGAAAATAATCGTTAATAATTCAGATTACAATTAATTACAACAATCAATTAAATTGTACAATATTATACTGCTCATATTTTATAATCAAATATATCTGAACAAAATAAAACGAATGTGACTAAGACATTTATACTCATATCCAATAAATTATTTCTTAGAACCGTATAACTTCGATTTTTAATTGTTTTCAGTACATAACATTAGTAATTATTATGATAATTGTCTATAGTTTATAATTATAATTTATAATTATTTCATAGATGTGTTTTTATATTTTTTTAAAACATTATTTATATTATGCTTAGTTCTGTTGTTATAGTTATTAATTTACAACTATTTATTGAAATATCATACAAAGGAATAGGTAGGTATACATTTTTTATTTATTGGTGGCTCATAATAAGAGTAATGATGGGTACAACCCTGATTTTTGACATCAAACTAAACTTATTTTTTTATTTTATATAATTAAGTAATTTACAATCTATACAACTATGTACAATGGGCAAATTTGATAATTAATATAATATGAAATAGCAGAATTTAGCATTTAGGGGCAGGCACTCAGCAGCACCACCCGACCGAGAATATTTTAGATGTCGTGGGTTTTTATTTTTTTGTTTTTTTTATTTTTTTTATTTTAGCAGGTCTCTAGGCCACTGCCTTTTTAGTCTTCTGCGTACACTGCCAGGAAGAGAGGTGGAAGAAAGTTGCTTTATTAATGGATTACTGTAAGAGTTTAAGTTGGAGTGAAATTTAGAGTAATGTGCTTTTGCTAAATGATTAAGTGTAGGAATTTTTAGGTCTTTGTGAAAATACCAAGGAGAAGACGCTATTAAAACTAAACTTAAATATTTTTTTCAAACTGATAATTTCAGTCAAAGTTGAACTTGTACTAAACATTTTCCATGTTAAATATAATAAACCAACTATAATTAAAACTATTTTTTCTATGTTAAGCTTATATAGCTAGTTTTACTAGGTAATTTGTAATTTTATATATTCCATATTGTGGTTATAATACCCTTTATCATCATCAAATAAATACAAATCAAGGTTTATATACTTATGGACCTAAAAAGTAAAAATTAAACTTAGGTTATATGTTTCTAATTCTTTCCTTAGATTTTTTTTATCCTGATAATAATCATACAATGAGTCCATTAAGACGGATGATACTAAGTGATCTATACTATATCACGTGTCTATTAAACAATGGACATAAATATTGGCACTAATCGTAAGGGGTTTAAGGGAGATTTTCTGCTTCCAATATCCCACCTACTAAAAAAATAATATGGTATTTAAGTTGTGTAGGATGGAATCCCCTCGCTGACAATGATGTAAAAAATGTTAACCACCCTAAAATTTTAATGGATTTATGCCTGTTGGCATAATATAGTATGTTTATGCCCTATGCCATAGGTTCTTAACCGGGTGTCCATGGGTACCATTGATGGTAACTCAGGAGTCCACGGAGTAGCTGTGAATTTTTTTTAAATAACCCAAAAATAAATTTGTTTCGATTTTTAGATAACAATAATGTCTTGCCCACATTCGGCCACATGGAGGGGGGGTCGTGATTATATAAGATTCTTTATTAATTATGCATAGAATCATAGACAATATAATCTATATTGTATCTATTCTGTAATATAATTAAAAATATATATCATCTATGCATAGAATATTATAATTATTAATAGATATCAATCAATGGATATCACTCATTCACTCATAGTCCATAGCTTAGATCATATACAATGGATGGAACCATGTCCTATCTTGCCCATGTTAGCTGCAGGTTGAAGCACATATTAGCGACGAGTCGCGAGATGAGATGAGCGATCTGCGCATGCGTGCATGTATACTCTTTGCATGTTTATTTTATAAATAAAAACGCGGGATATTCAAAATAATAATATAGTTATTTATTTTATTAATTATTTATCACAGAACATACAATATTAGCATGGACTAAGATATATCTTAGTCCATGAATATTAGTTATTAGTTTATTACTACTTACTGATTTTTAAATAATATTAATTTTGTTATAATAGATGAATAATAGATTTGTATAATATGAGATTTGATGAATTTTTAGTATGAATTCCCAAGGAGGATGCAATTTTTTTAATAAATATGCGACGAGTATATATGCGCATGCGCAGATCGTGCATCTCATCTCGCGACTCGTCGCTAATATGTGCTTCAACAAATCGGGACATGGCTCCATCCATTGTATATGATCTAAGGTCCATAGAGTATGATATCACCACAGAATATTCTTTTATATCACAAATGAAAGATAACGATATAGAGAATAACAACAAGACTGATAATACATATTTTTGATGTGTTTTGCTGTTATGTACTTTTCCCTAAAAAAACAAATACAAATCAAATTAAAATTGTATTTACTATTTTATTGAAATATTATTCAACATGCATCTTCACGAAAACCCAATCGTTATAACTGTTCATCGTGATTTATTGACCTTAGGAAAATTTTCATATTTAATTATCACATTTACTAAACGAAAAGTAGGTGCACACATATCGATGCCCATAAAAGGCAATGTTCACCTGTTGTTTCTTGTTTCAACATGTTTGAAACCCACGGTGCGAAAGTACGTTTTTGTTGAATGTTTAATAGTGATTTAGTCGTGACGTTCGACGACAATGGCCATGCTTTCTTTACGTATTCGGTTTGTGGACGACGGGGTGACAAAGACGATACAATTTGATCCGTCGACATCTGTGTTCGAAGCTTGCTGCCAGATCAGCGGAAAAGTATCATCTGACCATCTGTCAGAGTACACATTGTTCTTAGCTGACGATGACTCAAAAAAAGGCATTTATCTAGAACCTGGACGTAATTTCGAGTATTATATACTGCGAAATGGAGACTTGCTTGAATACCGCAAAAAAGTTCGTCCATTAAAGGTTAGCACACTTGACGGGACTTTAAAAACATTAATGATAGACGATACTCAGCCTGTTGCCAACCTTATGGCTGTAGTTTGTGCTAAACTGGGTATAACTAATCATGACGAATATAGTTTGGTACGTGCATTTCCCGAAGGCGATGAAAATAATGTCAACGCAGGAAATTCAATTAAACGCGATCATAAGATGGAGCATTTGCGCAAAAAGTTAAAGACAGATGAAGAAACTAATTGGATCAATCCAGGAGCGAGTTTACGAGAACAGGGCATTGATGAGAATGAAGGGGTTTTATTAAAACGAAAATTTTTCTTTTCAGATGGTAACATAGATTCACACGATCCGATTCAATTAAATTTATTATATGTTGAAACAAGGGATGCTATTTTAAAAGGCACTCATCCTGTTACTGAAAATCTTGCCATTCAGTTAGCTGGCTTACAAACACATATTCAGTTTGGTAACCATGATGAAACTAAACATAAACCTCCGTTAGTGGATTTAAAAGAATTCCTGCCTCAGTCTTATATGAAAAATAAAGGTATTGAAAAAAAAATACTCAATGAACACAAGAAATATATTGATTTACCTGAGCTTGAAGCTAAAGTTTTATATACTAAAACAGTTCGTGCTCTTCCAACATATGGTGTTACATTTTTCTTAGTTAAAGAGGAAATGAAAGGAAAAAATAAACTTGTACCTAGAATTCTTGGAGTTACTAAAGATTCTGTGTTGCGCTTGGATGAACGAAGTAAAGAAATATTACAAAGTTGGCCTTTAACCAGTGTTCGGCGTTGGGGAGCTTCTCCTCATACATTTACCTTAGATTTTGGCGATTACTCTGATCGTTATTATTCTGTTCAAACGACCGAGGCTGAGCAAATATTACAATTAATATCTGGTTATATTGATATAATTTTGAAAAAAAAGGAAGCTAAGGATCATTTTGGAATTGATACAAATGAACATTCTACAGTGATGGAAGATACAGTAAGTCCATTAAAAGCAATTGTGATAGAAAGTAATGGTCTGAAGGTAAAAACTGAATCGGTTGCTAAACCTGCTATTCTTAGAGTTCCACAAGAGGCTACATCTTATACAACTGGGTACATTTCGGAGGAACAATATACTTCCATTGAATTTACTTGCACTGAAGCCATATCTGGTGTTTTAGAAGATCTTGATACTACTATGTCTGAATGTAATAATTTGGAACTAGAAATAAATGAACAGAAATTTTCTGACTATAGGGAAAATATCTTAAAAACTTCAAAAACATTGGTGGAAAATACCAAATCATTAGTAGCAGGTGTTGGAGTGTCTAAAGATCAATTAGATGATTCTTCTAAAAACGCAGTGTCGACGGTATTGAAACTTGTAGAACTTGTTAAGTCTGGTGCAGCTTCATTAGACGATCGTGAAGTTCAAATTCAATTGATAACAGCTGTAAAAGATGTTGCTAGTTCGCTTGGAGAATTAATTAAGGGTTGTTTTGAAACTCCTTCTATGGACGAACTAAAAGATAAAGCAAAAGTGTTGGTAACTAATGTTACTTCTTTATTGAAAACCGTGAAATCTGTTGATGATGAACGTACAAAAAATACTAATGTTATGGAATCAACAGTTGAATTGATTAAAAAAGATTTGCAAAGAAATCAAATTGTATCAAATTATGAAACAACAACAGAATCACTTATACAGTCTGCAAAATGTATTGATGAAACTACTAAAAATATGTTGGATATTGTCTATAGAGGAAAACCAAATGAAGTCAGAAATGCAGTGCAAGAAAGTCATAAATCAGTTAGCGAGTTGTTAACCGCATGTCAAGGAAAAAATTTAAATGAAAAAGTCTTGGATGCTGGACGTCAAGTTGCTGAAGAATTCAAAACTTTTTTGACTACAATTTTAGAAAATTCAAAAAGACCTAGTACTACTACAAAACGGGTTTTAGAAGAAGTATCACAGCGCTTGTCTTCGAAGGTGCATTATTTAATTACGATTGTGGAACACATTGAAACTATAGAGTATCATTTATTGGATTCAGCAACTTCAATTGATACAGCTGTGAAAAAACTTGACACAATTCAACCTAGGCCTTACGAATTCAAAGTTGATGAAACCTGTTGGAAATCTGATGAAGTAATCTTAGAAGCGGTAAAATCAATCGCAGCTGCTACTTGTGCTTTAGTCAAAACAGCTTCACTTGCACAACATGAAATCGGAGTTGATGAAGGAGTAGATGGATTAGTGTATGCAGCTAGAATGGTTGCTACAGCAACCCACAGTTTAGTAGAATGCGCTCGTGAAATCATTGAAGGTTTATCAAGCGAAGACAAACTTATATCTGCTGCTAATCAAGTGGCTTCTTGCACAACACAACTTTTGGTTGCATGCAAAGTCAAAGCAGATCCAAACAGTGATGCTACAAAACGTCTTCTAGCTTCTGGTAATAGTTTTAAATTTATTGTTTTTAATACAAATTTTTAATAATTTTTGTTTTTTAGGTAATGTAGTGAAACGTGCAACTGAAAATGTAGTTCGTGCAGCTCGCCAAGCCATGAAATCAGATGAAATCAAGAACCTAATATTAAATGAAAGAATGGTTGGTGGTATGGCCCAAGAAATAGATGCTAGATCTGATGTATTAAGAATTGAAAGAGAATTAGAAGAAGCAAGAAAAAGATTAGTGGTCATTAGACAAGCAAAAAATAAAAGCATTGATAGTTATTAGCATATTATAACAATTTGTTCAATATCGTTTTAAAAACATTTAATTAATGTAAATGTAACGTAATGTAATTATTGAAATTAATGCATTCCTTGTGTTAAATATTAACACAACTAAATAAATTAAATTTTATTTTATATAGCTAAAATTTAAAAGATATAGTCCTTAATCAATATAATAATAGGTATTTTGATTGTTCAATCCATTTAAAATTATAGATTTTGTTCTATCAAAGTTTATGAAACATTTTACATAATTGTTCATGTTAAATTTTAACATTAGGTCTCATTAAGTAAATATTTAAAAAAATAACTTACCACTTGGCTATCCATCTATCAAATTAATAAATATTAACAAAAATAACATACAAATTGTATTTTCATGTATTATTGATTTTTTATTATATAAAGTAAATATTATGTCTTAAGAAATTAAAATGTGTAAAAATTAAAATTAAAATTAAAACAAAAAAATTAGATTTACATTGTTTTTATTATCTATGTTTAATTTTAATTAATTTTTGTATTAACCATGTGCAGTAATAATATATTTTTTAATTTTTCTATTTTCAATTGTATGGTATGATAATATAATATCTTAAAATTTTAAGTATGTTATAAACTATTAATGTAGTGTTCAAAAGAAAAATTTCACCATCATTAATCATTTCAAACTAAGTTCCCGGTGCCAAAATTACACAAATTCCAATTATGTATACAGATTTTTCAGTATTAAACTGTTTTTTTTTTTATCATTGAAGTGTGGCTGACGTGTTATAATTATAGCCTTTGTCTTCAGCAGGGACCTGAGAAAAATATCTGTTTGTCCAGGTCTAATTTTTTTTGAATATCTTCAAGTTAACATTTATACAATTTGAGAGGGGGAAGTGATTTAAGAAACTAAGCTTTTCAAACATTTTTTAACAGAAATTATTTGCTATTAAAGATTTGATATTAGTTGAGAGTATTAAAATATTTAAGCGATTAAAACCAGTTAACTTTTAATGCAATATAAAGTTATAGCGTCTTAAATGAATACTGAATATTTTATACAAACAAATGTATTAGCAGACAGTTGTCCAGCTGTACAGGTAATTGGTAAAAAAGTTAACATTCTGGGTAATCAGGAATCTCACGATAGGCCAAGATGCCATCCCTGGTTATTTATATACAATTTTTGTGCAATCAATCATCAGTTGTAAAAATAGTTTTAGAATTTCACTTGAATATAATACAAAACCTTTATTACGATGAAAAAATCTTGTTTGAATATCAAAAAAAAATGTTGTTTCTTGATACCAAAGAGTTAATTTTATATTTGTAGTTTGTCTAGCCTTTATCAATATAATAATTTCTACTAAAATGTCGATTTTTTCATGAATATAATATACTCGGCCACTCGGGCAAAAAGCCAAAAATTAAATGAAATTTGATATCAATGGGATTCAAGCAGATTAACGTGTCGTAATCCGAAAAATGGCAGCAATGGTGGCGGTGTTAGTTTCATAGAATGGAGAAATAGATTTAAATAGACTTCATGAATTCTGTATTTCTATAGTCCGAGCGGCAAGCGGCGATCAAAGGCCAGTAGACAGTCTGCACGATTGTCTGTCGTTGGACATCGAAGATTGAACCACTGACCCATTCATTCATAGGAATATTGATAGTAATAAATAATAATAAATAGTAAAAATAATAATAATCATAATTTAAAATAATATTTATATTCTTAATACCTATGAAGCAATGACCTAACCATGGACCTAACCCATTGACCTAATAAAGTAATAATATCTATGCGTTTCGTTCTCCGATTAACAGTCAGTGTGTATTTTATTCGCTTGGAGCTCTAGTATACAGATATTAAATTAGATGTCTCTTATCAGTTATCACGGGCCATCATCGATGATGATAAGTTTCATAATAATATTATCATTATGATTTCACTCAATTTTACTTAAATACCCATTACCCGATGGCCGATACTGAATGTCGAATACTTTATTTTTAGTTGTTACAATGCTTAGCGGTTTATTAATTTAATAATATGCTTAAATTATAGCCTGTAGTTGTACTAGAGAACGCTAAGTCTTTGTTATATTTACTATTTTTTTTATTACTTTCTTCCATTCTGTTGTTTTGTTTACTTTGTTGTATTTATTTTATACTTGTATAATATACTAATATACTCCAACCTATTAAATACAATTCTAAAATTGTATTGTAGATCATTTTGTTTATTAATTAAGTTAAAAAGTCGCGCATTTAGATATGGAAAAGAAAGTCAAAAACACTAGTCAAAAGAAGAATCTTGCCAAAATGCATACTATGAAGTTAAACGATTGCAAAACAGTGATATTAAAGCTGGTGGATGAATTACTTGATGGTTTAAAAATTGATTTTTTAGTTAGGTAAACTTTAATAGTTTATGTATAACATGTATATTTTGTCCATTAGCAACAAGTATGATGTCCAATTCCCCTTCAATTAAAGAACAATGGTCCATACATTTGGTGATTGTCAACCTATTATCTAAGATTAATCAGTTAGAAGCTGAGTTTGAATTGAAACCCTTGTCTCAGAGAAATGACCAATCCATTGAAAAGTTGACAAAATGGGCCACTAAAAACGGTGCTATTCTTAATGGAGTAGAAATTCATCAATTTGAAAACTACGCATATGGTATGAAAGCTAATAAAAATATCACTGTTGGTGATAAGCTTGTGATCGTTCCTAGAGCATTGATGATGACTGAAGAAAATATACGATCATCTCCATTATGTAAGTGTTGAGTTCTTAAGAGATTGTATTTGATCACATCATTTTCTAAACTTACCTATACATTTACATTTAGGGAAATTACACTCCCAAGACATGATGCTGCGTAATATGCCGAACGTGGCTCTAGCAATATTTATTTTGGTTGAATCTTTGCGAAAAGACAAGAAAAGTTTTTGGCATTCATATTTAACCACCTTGCCTGTGACATATTCAACACCAGTATATTTTGATGTAGCTGATTTGGAAGCTTTGAAAGGATCACCTGCATTTGGTATTATATGCAGTTTTAATGCATTTTAGATTGCTTAAATACATATAGTACATAATCTATAGTATATTATGATGTTTACTTTTAACTACAAATAACTTTATAAGATTTAATTTGTTTAAGAATTTCTATTTATTTAAGACAATTTCGTATTTATTTTCATCATAATATAGTTTCATTCATTTATCATATTGCTCCAGATCTGTATGTTTGTATATTGGCAGATTAAATTTTACAAAACATTTTTTTGATCAGCACTTAGTTATTTACACATTTTTATGAATCTAGAAGCAGCACTGAAACTTAATAGAAATATAGCTCGACAATATGCATACTTCAAAAAATTGTTTCAGGTAATTATGGCAAGTTATTATTATTTTTAAATTATTATTGTGTTATCTATGGCTTATGGACATTTTTTTCTTATTGTAGTTGTATTGTAGCTTCAATATGTAAAACAAAATTTAAACATTAACTTTACTCTATTTTTACTCAAGACACAAATCCCATTACAATTTATGTACACCAGCACCTGTTTTTCTATTGCATAAAATATTTATTTAGTTATAAAATCATCCAACATTATTTAATTAAATAATATAACATAACACAAGTTTTAAATAGTGCTTGTAGCTTGTATTTGAAAATATGTATTATATAGAATGATAGTTTCAAGTTTTTAAAGTATTTGAATTTAAAAAAAAAAATCTATATTTTATATATTTTGAATATCATATTCAAACTGGTCTAAATCTTGAAAATTAGAAACATTTCTATCAGAGAGAAGCTGTTTGCTGGTTTTCTTTGTGCACTTTTATTTGTGGTATTAACTAGTTTATGTGAGAAATTAAAGAATAATATGAACAATAATATGTTATTTTGGATTAATAATAAATGTGTATTTATATTTTCAGCTGTCCAATGATCCAGCTAGTGTAATATTAAAAGATACGTTTACTTATGAGTATTATAGGTAAGTTAAATATATTTTGAGTTATAATTTATTTGTGAGTGTTTCTAAAATCTAATGAAGTAGAAGTAAAATTGCTAATAACTCTGAACAAAAAAATCACTCTTGTAAATTAAATGTTATTAGGTTTCCATTATTTTGTATTAATCTTTGTATCTTTGTTAATTGTTTTGTTACACTGTCTAAGATTTGAATGATATTTGTCATGAATATATTTTTTACCCTTTATATGTTTAGTATAAGTCAAATTCAAAAAATCAATTAAGATAAATGCGTCGGATACTTTTGCTGTTATAGTTTGGTTTTAATATTTTTTTTTTTTTATTAATAATTGAATTTTATTAAACTTTCAGTTAGGCTTTAAAGTAATTTATCAAATACAAGGTTCTAATTTTCTGTTAATTTTTGTGTTATCAAAATATGTTTTTGTAAAATTTAAAGTATTATATAGTTCTTTTAATATTTATTTTTAGTTACTAATTAATCAATAATTTAAAACCTTAATAATTACAGTGATTTTTTTCCTAAATTACAAATTACCAGGGTACTAGTTGTCAATATCATATATTATAAAATATAACTTTGTAGTTTATAATATTAATGATAATATGTGTAGAAACTAGAAATAGAACAGTAGAATTTTAGTAGTGGATTAATTTGATTTATGTAGAAATAGTTTCTTGTACTGCATCATCCTGTGATATAAAATTTTATTCTTTTAATTAATATTCATACCTTAAAGTCTGAATCAAAATTTAAGATCTCTATAGTCATAGTAAATAAGTTGTCAATTTTATAATAAAACTTTTATTTATGTATTATGATATATTATTCTTGTTTAATATGAATTTGCTTAATAAATTAGTGGTTGATACATATTAATAGATAAAGTATTACTAGCTGTACTTTTTAGTTATTCAGGTCTTGTGAAGCTTAGGATATGTATAGTTTCAGTTTAAAGTACCTACATAGAATTCAATTAATGTGATAAAATAATACAGGAACACATTTTTTTCTTACTATAAATAATATGATTATTTTTATTGATTAAAAACAATATGTATCATTTATTTTAAATTGCGTGTTCATTTTAGCAGTATAAATTTAACAATATAAAAAATAATTTAAATTTTGCCCAAGATATAAACATTGAACAACTGTAACATTGATCAGTCATAACGGAATGTTTTCCTTAGTGTTCTCCACAGGTAATATTGACGATTAGCTGTTGTGTGGTCATCAATGCGTCCACCATATCCCTCATAGTATTGATCTTGGCAATGTTTATCCATAACAGGACTTGTACTACGGGCGCTAGATCGAAGGTCTGGGTCATGGTGTATATTATGTTGGCAAAAGACAGATTTTTTTCTTAAAACCCGTTTTTTTTGCCTCATTCTACACGATATGAGCAATACAAAAAAGCCCAGAACTGCTATTGCCAATATTGCAGCACTAGCTATAATGGCTGATTTAACGGCTACTGGCAATTTCCTCATTTCAAAACGACGGTATTCCAAATTATTTTCCTCGTCTATGTCTTTATTTCTATCTGAATAACTCTGATATTTGTCTAAATGATTTGTATCTTGAATGAATAATACCTGCGAAGGAATAGTTGGTGTTATTAATGGTCTTTGGGTAGTTTTTATAGAGAAATCTGGCATGCTATCAAAAAGACGTGGTTCTCTTTCAGATGTTTCTATAACGATTCGAGTTTTTGGGGTTTTTGAAACAAATGAAGTTGCTTCATTTTCTTGGTGGTTAACTGCTGTTGTATAGGTAGTCGTTGTCGGAAAACTAAATACTTTTTTCTCTTCAAAAATTGTATCCAAATTGATTTTACCTATTTCAGCTTCTTGTTCAACTTTCAAAATATTTAAATGCTCAGTGTTTACTGGTGGTTTAGAAAAGTTTGTGATTTCGTGATCTTGCGTTTTTTCCTTAGAAATTTGAATTGGCGACTGAATATCATCAATTTGTACTTCTTGTGTCATCTTCGATACTTGTTCATTAGTCGTATTTTTATATTCATTGTTATGATTTTCTTCATCTGAATTTGTAGATTTCGTTGACGTCTGGGTTGTAATATTTTTATTGTTATCTTTAAAATGTTTTAAGTCATTTCTTTCTTTCGTTTGTAATGTAACTTTGTTCTCTTGTGCTAACCGTTTTGTTTCAATTAAATAGTTAGTGAAATTTTTAGTATTTTCTGTTATTATTGGTTCATCGGCACTTGCGTCAATTGATTCTTCTTTTGTGTTTATTAATTCTTGATGGCGCTGACTAGATCCCCGTTCTCTGTGTTGTAAAAGTTCTTCTAAAGACATGTTTCTAAGATTCAATACATTTAATAATAACGATGATCCAGTTTTTGTTTTTAATAAACTTAATATTTCGTCTTTGACCTTTGGTATACTATCAGATTTGAATTTGAATTCGTCATTGTCATTGCTCGGTTGCTCTTTCATCATTTTTGTCAGTGCTTCATCGTTAATTTGATAATCGTTCGTGCTATTATTAGATTCTTTAAGTTCTTTAGGTGCGTTTTCTGTCATTTTGAAGTCTGGGGGAAGTAACGATAAAGGTAGTTCTTCTTTAATCACTGTAATTTTCGGTTTAATTGTTGTTATTTCTTCCAATGACGTATTTTGTGGTTTCAAACGACGTCGTATCACTGCAGACGTTGGCGGCAAGTTACTATTTATCGGCCTTTTATGCAATACTATTATGTCGGCACGTGATGAATTTGATTTTTTCAATGATCCATCTCTATGGTTAATTTTGGTATTATCTTCTGTAAATTTATGTGTTGAAGATGTCGGTGAAATCGTAGTCGTTTTTGGTGTGCTGGTTGTTGTAGTTGCAATAGTAGTAGATTTAGGCGTTATTGACGAAACAGTGTTTGTGGTTTCTGTTGTTGTCTTAACTTTTTTCCATTTTCCTTCTTCGGTTGAGGTCATTGGTTCCCATCGCTTCACATCTTCGATACTTGTTTTATTACCAAAATCAGCTGGTCTGCGAATAAGTTTTCTTCGTGGTAAAATATTTTCTTCGTCTGCGGTGCCATCCCCCTCGATTAATGGCCTCCTTTGTAATGGTCGCCTTCGTCTCTTTATTGGTCGTCGTCGAACATATCCTTCTGCATAATCTGATTCCAGTGGTTCTTGATTCCATATTACAGGATGGTTTATATCTTCCTCGTACGTGTGTGTTGATGTCCTTGGACGTTTGCGCCGACGACGTCGTTTACGTCGGGGCTTTCTTACTAGGACTTCTGATTCATTTTCAGAAGGTTGGTCTGTAGGAAATGGCACTTGACTTTCAACTATTTCAGATGAAGCTTCGTCAATATTATCTTCAAGTTCGAAATCATCATTATCGTTAATTGTCTGATCGGAATCAAGTGTTTGGGTCTAAAATACAAGTAGAAAATAATTTTTAAAACAAATGATTAAATTTAAATTTATAATGGAAATAGTAGGTACTTACATCAGATGTTCCGTGAATTGAAGAGTTAGACAATTTTAGATTAACAGTTAATTCTTCTTTATTTTTAATACTATAAGTAACTGTGTTTATATTTAGTATGAAAGTGTAGATCAAAAATATCCAAATTACATTCTTCATTTTTCTGAAAAAAAAAATATATGTATATATTTATACAGGTATTTACATATATATTATATTAGGTATTTCAAAAATATAAGTAATTTTAATCAGTTTAATACAATCCATTTGGCGAATACATGCATGTAGATATTCGCAATTAATTGTTTTTATACATAAACTATTAATTTTGATAGACTGAATTAATTTGAGTTTATGAATAATATTAAATAATATTTTATCGTTATTTTAAGTGCATGAATATATACCTAATATCAATTGGCCAACAACCACTATAATATCGTTTCAATGATTTAATGTCTTTTAAATTAAATTTCAGTACGCTCTAGTAACTATACGTCAAATAACTTACAAAAATGATTGATGGTCAGTTGAATAATAATTGTGAACTTGAAAGAATACTTTCTCTGTCTAAATCGTGTGCATTCGAAAATCAAATAAAATGAAACTCATCTAGCTACTTAATGTTAGTTCATTGTCATCGTGTGTTAACCACGCGAGACATGTTTAAGGTTCATGGTACACTGGATTTTATCGTATCGAAATAATATTCACAATAATAAGAATATTACCAAAATAAATTGCTAAAAAAAAAGAAGTTTTTGCGGTTTTTCTGTAATCATTAGGTGTTGAATATTAATGAAAATCTCGCAAAAATCATACACCACTAATTTCGTTAAATTGACTTCTTTTTTTTGGCAATTAGTCTTCATAAATACCTACATGATAAAAGAAGTGAAACTAATCTCTGTATGTCCATCTCTATAACATATGTATATCAAAGTATTTGTAAAGTATTTACAGTTGTATATATAAAATATATTTGTCGAATTTGTAGTTTTCACGGTGGATTAGAATCGGATTGAAAACTGAAAAACGTCTATTATCCTTAAACACTATAATGTTATCCTCGATCATTGCAGTGTGTTTTTCTTATTTTCATTTGTCAGTAGAAAATTTGAAAGATTTATAATTTCACTCGACATTCTAAACAATAATGGTTATTATACCTTTTTGAACTTATGTCTTTTTTATCGTAAACCTTGAAGACATAATAGTATTTATCTACTGTAGTTATGCTACCTATACATAATGTCATAAGACTTGTAACCTATATATTGGTTTATTTCTAATTAATATTTACGAACATAAATTAAAATTGTTCGAATATATTATAATTTTTCTAAATGATTTGTAGAACAAATATATTAATATGTCTATGAATATTGATGTTGTTATTAAGGGATGTTTTAGATGTAGTAACACTTCACATGTATTATTATGATCTTTAAAAGTATAGAATATAGTACCTACTACCTATTATAGACCTAAGTATTTACCTACGCTATTCGTAATGCTAAACGCTGAGAAATGTGACAAAATTAAGTACCTACGCGTGTATCGAATTAAAAATAAATCCCTGCAAGTTATACATATATAATGTTTGACGCATAGCATAATAATTATTAGTATTTGATGACAAGAGAATTGGTGTTTACAGAAATATTTAATATTAACATGCACAAAACCTGGGCATTTTCCTTTCTATCTAAATAATAGTTTTACAAATTTCATTCATTTTTAGAAGAATAAGATTCACAGCATTATAGATATCAATGATGACGCATATCTTAGTATATAATTTCTTATTGAATATTTAAAACTGGTATTCGGTAGAACACTCAGTAAGAAAATTAGAATAATTATACATTTATACTTAATGATCATAATAATAATTGCGATAAATAAATTAAATAAAACCCGATGAAAAACCTATCCAGTTCCAATACAACTATATCCAATATAACTACTATTAGTTTTAATTGGAAATTATTATTAAATTATAAATTAAATTAATATATGGATTATGAAATTGTACAACATTTTTTGAAAGTTTTTTAAAAGCATATAGATTGTAAACTACAAGATGCGATATTCATAAAAGTTTAAGAGGAAAAATTTTAAATAATTTTTTATAGGTATCTAAATTGCATACCCTTCTTTTAAAATTTTTTATAAAATAGTCTCAAATATTACGATTTTCGTACGTTTTTTTTGGTATTGTTATGATACTTATAATAATAGATTAAACACTTCGCGAAGATAATAATTTTCACTATTGAAGCGTGTACACATGCAATTTGTTACATAATGAATACTTAACTCATGAATGTTACGGTCGGAATAAAATAAAACAATTCAAGATTGAAAAAACTCTAGATCACACGTGATAGGGAGATAATCCAGTTAAAAAATTAAAATACAATGGATAGTAAGAACAGTGCAGAAAGAGAAAGTAATTGTGAGTTGGTATTTAGAAGCAGATACAAAAATGAATACAACACTTGCACCAGGAAATGGTCCAATTCGTATAATTGTGATTAAACGGAGCTATTGTTTTGTATTTTGTATTTTTTTGTTGCCATTGATAACAAAACACACCTTTTATGTTATTACGAATGAATTAATAAATTATAGGTTATTAAGTAATAATGTCCATGCTATACATATTACACATGTACTTACGTATAGATACGTATAAACGCATAGTAGGTATAATATATATATAGCAGGTTATAGTAGTTATACACCTTTATATGTAACTATGCGTTTTGATTTCTACGGTTGACACTGAAATTTTTGGCGAATGGGTAAAATAATATGTAAAAATAAAACGAACTATTGGCACTATAAACACCTATCAATAATATGCCAAGCAAAACATCCTGTAGAAAGTTGTTCGTTTTTAAATTAAAATCTTGGTTATTGTATTTGTATGTCATTTCTTTAACATGTTAAAATTTGGCAGACTCAATTATTATGCATTTGTAATGTAGGTATATATCTAATATTAATACAATATGCCTATTTTTTCACATTCGAAAATTACGTGAGGACAATAATTATTTGTATAGTAAAAAATAAAATACGTAATAAGTACTATTATAACATTTTAAAACAGATCCAATAATTCGTCAAGATTAAAATAACGAGAATAGGTAAATTGTTTTTATATTTAAACTTTAAATTACGAGTGTCTAATATCTTTTATCTATACTAAAAACATATTGCTCCACCCCCGAAATTCGTTTCCTACCTAATTAAGGAGTTTTCTGTAAAGATACAAACTTTTGTTTTTCAAATTAGAATCCCTTTTATTTTTTATTATTAATGTCAATTTTTCCGTAAAATTTGATGTATCAGAATAAAAATTTTGTTTTTGAGTTATCTAAATTTGTGCTCCAAGAATAAAAGGTCGATGGTAATGACTAATGACCAATAGATATGTAAAATCTGAAGATAATGGTGATTTGAAAATTTTAATAATTCATATCTATGAATATAAACATTTACATTTTCTGTAAAATTATAGGAATATTAGAAATAGATAAATATACATCAAAATGTCCACTATTAATATTTCCGGTTAGACGTAATATATTTACTGCGAATGCATCTACACCAAATTTGGCATAAAGATTATTATTATAATAAATTTCAAATACATATGGGAAAATATTGCCAGCTGCAAACAATTCGCAGTAACCACCATAAATAGTAGGATTTTCCATATCACGAACATAATCCTCAGCAGTGGAAAAGTTGTCACCATATGAATTGTAAGACATATTAACAAAGGTATTCCAATTATCAGAGACATATGCAACAATTATATTTCGGACTCCTGGCATCTTTCTTGAGTCTTATATACATGAAAGGAAATTGAACGGAAAAGGCAGGCACATCACCGATAATTGGTTCAACTATATTTGATATTTCAACATTCCACTCACAGTAATTACTTCAATAGACATTTTTTATAAATAAAAGCGAAAAAATAAGATACAGAAAAAAATGGGGGTGAGCATGCTTGGCGGATCGCCATGTGTGCCACGTGTGTAGTGTGATGTTGTGAATAAGATTTAATTCCAATGTTTAATGTCCATTAAGAGCAAAAACTAGGTTGAGATCTTTAATAAGTTATTATTATTAATATAATTTGCACTATTAATCCGTGAACGTATATAATATTTCATGTTGTATAGTGATTCTAATAGATAATAGTAAACTTTAAATTTATAGTATTTATATTTTACGTTCAACAATGTGGGTATTTTATTAGATTTTTTAATTTATTTCAAAAAGTTTTGTAACACAAATTAATACTAACTGTAAAACTATTTCACAAATTAACGAAACTAACGGTTATTATCTGTGAATTGCATAAATATGTGATTAAGTAATAATTGTTAACGACTACATGAAATAAAACATTAAAAATAAAAATAAATTTCAAAAAACGGAAATCTTAAAACTGTAAGAGTTTTAAAATGTTGCTGAATATTTTTTTTAAATACGATTTAAAAATATTAAATATAAATTATTATTAAGATTACAAACTGAAGTATAATTATATAAATCTGTATTAATATTTTATTATAGTTATTTTTGCATAATAATTGTACTGTTTTTAATATACTATTAGTATTTTTATTCTATATTAAAGGTATCGATAAAAATCTATAACCTACTGAATATTTTTACTAGAATTTTTATCCCCAGAATAAATGGTATAATTTTCCATGATAGCCTAAAGGTTAAATGTGTCCGGAGTAAAATTACCTTTTGCTAGAAATCATGTTTACCTATAGTAAAAATGTAATTTATCCTACATATTAACTTATATTTATGTAAAATGTTATTTTCAACTATAGATACTGGGTACTTTTTGATATCTTTTTTAACTTGTATCTTTTGAGTTTAAACATAGAATGTATTAATAATTTAGAGAATATTTTACATAATTCATGACTTTTGAGTTACGTAGGGGAATATTAGTAACTATAATAATAATTAGTATATTGGTTAAATGAGCTGTTTTATTGCGATATGAAATTATTTCTATTATTTTTATCAAAAACGTCTATTTAATCGTAATATTTCGTGTACACTAGTACACTTTAGAGAAAGCAAGAGTATCGTTCATTTCATTAAACTAAATACAACAGAGTCACGATGATAAAACAAGAGCTAAAGAACCGGTCTTAACTGGATTAGTATTAATCGTTGCACTTAAAACTACTTTCCTCGTCATTTAAACATCTTCTTCGAAATGCATAACCTATTTAATAAATTACTGCTTCCTATTGAGTTTTTATAGAATTTTTTTTTTAAATCTAGAGATATGAATTATCATTATTTTTTTTATGTTATAAAAAGTAAGAAACTGGAGTTAGGAGCAGAGCTATTTCTGGGAAAGGTGTTTTAAAATATAAAAGTAATTAGTTTAAAGCTCGGAATGATAGGTAAAATTAATGAATGTAAAATATGATGGAAATATTCGAAGGATTAATGACTAAATATGTAGCTGTATGCATATTATTTACAACTTGATATACTCGATAAAAAATGGTTTAAATTAAAAAATTACGTTTACACCAAGAATTAGTACTAAATTTACTATCAGTCGAAATAAGAAACACTTAGGTAACCAAAATGAAAATAAACTTTTCATAGATTAAAATATAAAATGCAAGATTTTTTTCTAACTTTAATAACAAAGTATATCAACAGTATATTAGCAACGCAAATAATGTCAGCTTTTTTTGATTTATTTTAAATTTAATCCTTCAAATATAAAAAATGGAATGTTAAGTTTGAATTTGATATAATATGAATCATTTCTATTTTGTACTATAATCATAGTGTATAGTACACTATAAATATCAACAAGAATGCAAAATAAAAATTTTAAATTCATATAATTCCCGGCTATAGACTTATTACAAATTAACATACTCATTTTTTATATTTATACAGACTGATTCATCAAGCATGCTCACCCCATTCTCCCCTCAATAATACAGTTTTTAAAAACCTAATTTTTGAAATTTTCAAATATAATTAAAAACTATACTATTTTCGAATTTTTGATATTTTTTGTACTACATACTTATAGAATGTCATGTAGAGACAAAAATTTAATATTTTTTATTTGAGAACCCAACTTTTTATAAGTGTAAATTATTTTGTTGATAGTTTTTTTTTAAATGTTGACATTTCAAAATTAAAATTTGAGAACGAGTAATCATTGTAATGACTGAACAACTACTCCTTTAAATTCTGAATTATATAGGTAGGTTTAAGTACATCAATATTTTAAATAAAAATTATTTACCATCTACTTTAAAAGGTGGGGGGGGGGATTCTCATTTAAAAAAATAGAATTTTTTACTACACAGAATATTCTAGTACAAAAAATATCAAGAATTTTAAAATATGATCTTAAAGTAGTTTTAAAAATTCCGAAATTTGGAATTTAGATATAAATTCATCATTTAATGAAAAAATCAGGGTGAGCAGGCTTGGTGAATCGTCCTGTATATATTATTAACTACTATATATAAACTGCTATATATTACTGTCGATTAAATAAATAATTAAATGTATAAAAGTAGATCAAGAAAAAAAAATGCAAGATACTTGCGAAGATTACTTATATCATCAAGATTTTGATTAACAATTATGATTGAAACTTATTATCGGTTCTAAGCTAATATAATGTACCGCATTTAACATGATAGTTATATTTTCTAAGATACTGCTGATATTTTAAACTATTATCGTCATTAAATGTTACTATTTTCAAATTATTTTTAATCCTCTTCGTTTAAATTACTATTTTAATAAATTCTAATGCGATTGCTTCGTGTATAAATTACTATAATGAAAGTATATTAGGTATTTCATGTTCATTAGGTATATTAGGTACTATAATTTTTGAATTAAAAATAAATGTTTTAGATTCTGGTCAGACGATGAATGTACCTATCGGTTTTACAATAATACATGCTTTTTATAATACGATATATAGATCTATGAAAATTGTTTTATTTTAACTTTTTATACTCCTAACATCTTTGAATGAACGAACAAATGAAATATTATAATAAAATACTATTTTGTTCTTAAAAATGCATTCTCTTTTATACATGTATATGTACTTATTTTGTTTCAAAATTGAATAAGAGGTTTCTTTACAAGTTCACTACGAGACAAAAAATGATTTAAAAAATAAATATTTTAAATCTTAGCATATACTAGTCTTTTTTACATTTTCTACTTTGTTAAAGGGGAGGTTTGAGACCCCTAAAATCTTCGTAGCTTCGGCTCGTAGCAAGACTAAAAGTATAATATTGTACGATCAATTTTTCTCATTCAACAAAATCGTCAAAATCGTGAATTATTTTGTTAATTGGCTGATCGCCTCTGCTCAAAAAACACTCAACATTCAATATTCACCATACTGCTGAACAGAAACGACTTCTCTGATTTTCTATTACTTACACACAAAAATTTAAATGCATAAATAAAAAATGTACTTCTATGAATAAATTACCGAACAATTTATTAAATCAACCTTCAATATTATAGTATACGATATTTGCTTGGAATATCTTAATTTAAATTGAATATAACAGTTTTTCGTGAGAACGAATTAGCTTTCCAGTAACATTGTTTATAATAATACACATATTTAATTTTAATGCATACCCATAGAAAGTCTCGGTATTATATATTTTGTTTATGCGAAATCCACTCATTGCCAACAATCAACATAGAAAATATATTCAAATCATGATATAACGTGACGAATAAGAATGGTGAATAGAATATAATAAAACGCATAATTTTTATTTCATTTTTTACGTATGCGTTGTTTACTAATATGATTGAATTATTAACTTTATATCGGAGTAAACTAGTATTTGAGAGAAAGCCAAAGAATGGCATCTCGAAAATGTCAATTTTACACTTCTATACTCTTACGGTTACGATATTCGGAACTCGGAAGCGAGCTCGGGTGATTTATTAGACACGTGAACTTGATAGTAATTGCGTAATCGTATTTTTCTCAAACGAAGCGTGATCAAACGAATGAGCTAATTAGTACGAAAATAATGAACCCCTTTAATCATATAAAATTATCACCTTTCTAAATTCCGCCTAGTTGGATTCTATATAATACATAGTACAGGTACACTGTATTATAGTGATCAAATTGAAATTGAATTCTAGAAGGTTTTTCGTATTGAGAAACTAAAGTCTATTTTGGACCTGAAAATAACAGGGCATAGGTCGTGCAGTAGACTTCATGGTGTGTCGGACCTCGCTCTCTTTTTTTAGTTATATTTTATTTATTTTTCTATTTATTTCTGCAGCGGCGAAAACGAAATTATTGCTCTTAGCAAATAGTATCATAACGAAAATGCATTTGCTCTCAAGTAGGTAGTAGCGGGTGACTAGATGAAAAGTCGATTGTTATCAAAATGTAACAAAATGTAATACCTATAAGTATAACATAATAAAATAGTTTCAACAAAAAAAATGATTACTTATAATACCTCAAGGTAAATAATCATAACAATAAGTTATAATTTCTAACTCATACCTATAGTTGAATAGGTACTTAAATGTATCTATACCTAATGTACAATCAAAATCAACCTCAATTATAACAATACGATTTATAAATTATACACTTCAAGTGTTATGATATATTTTTTTTGTAAATTATATTTAAATATTTAGTTCTTACATTTATTGGAGCATTATGGTTTTAAATTCATATTTATAATGATTTTAATAATTTAAGTTACTCTTCGATATAATATAGGTTGTAGTTGTTTAATATTTATAATTACACTTCATTATTTGGTGTATTTTAATGCATACAATTTTTATTTCGCTAAGTGAAATACTAATTAGTTACGTTAGGTTAGGTGATTAATTTTGTAGATCGGGTACAAAATCATAAAACTATCTAAATTTTTTGTAAAATAGATTTTAGATTCCCATTAATAATTTTTAGTAAATCAAAATTGATTTCAGGCTTAAAATGTTTCATAACATCTATACCATGTCTATCAATTTCCAATAAATACCGATTATATAATATTATACTTATTATAGGTATAACCAAAAACCTGAAATATCAATAATACTTGTACGACTTTACTCTCTAATATGTATTACACTGTAAAGTGTTGTACTGTGTTGTATACTTTACTATCACAAAAATATTGTATTTTTGGTACAATTATTTTACTTGTGTTATAGTTTCGTATTTTGTTTAGTGAAAATGAGTGTCTTACAACATAATATTATGTAAATGGAGCCACGTAACATTGAAGATATTCTCATGTTGAAATATTCTATATTGTTTATTAAAGACTTATATTATTATTATTATTATATCTTGATTTTATTGTTCTAAAGATTTATTTTATTTTTTTAATTTGTTTAGGTTTATTATTTTTATTATCAATGCAATAAAGTTCAAGTTTCATAACTATAACTGTACCTAGGTTATAAAATAATTTGAAAAAAATATTAACAATAGTTATTACTGTAGATCGTATTTTATTCTGCAACTTCTACATGTACAACTATACCATAAGTCACAGATAATCTAAATATTGTGATTAAAAATATAACACACATCACAACTTTTACCAAAAACATTACAAGTTCACAACTCGTCTCCTTAAAAATCTTATTTATATGTCGTTTTTCAAATGTCTATTTTTCCTCATCATATAAAATACATTTTGGAACTTTTAACAATTATTTAGAATTGTTGTTACGTTTAAATTTGTTTTATGATGAATAGAAATAATTTTACTTTCGAATAATTTAGACTTGGTGAATTTGAGATGTTTTTATTTTATGAGAAATTGTTTTTTTGTTAACATATATTGTTAACATATATTTTCGTAATATAATATTTTATATTTTTTACTATTTGCGTTTATTATATTACATTTAAAAACACGTTTGTTTATTAACATTCGAATCCTTGACATTTTTATTTTTATTTTACAAATTAATAACAATATAATTGTTATTATTTTTTTTTTTAATAGCACGTGATGTTTATTGTTATTTAACTTGAAAAATTTTTCCTAAGAAAAAAATATGAAACTGAAACATTATAATTATTAAACTATCTGAAAGAAATAACAAATTCTATCGCGTTACAACATAACATGGTTTTAAGTTAGAATATTTAATATTCATATAATCCATCTCATTAAACACAATTTTGCTAAAATAACTCTTTTTAGAAATCTAATTATTTTTAAATATTTACACTTCTGTGTTTAATTATATCTGGTGCAATAAAATATACCGAGCTATACTCAATTGTAGGATCCAAGACTATATAATTCTGATTTTTTTATTATTATTATAGATCCCAGATATATCATTTTTTATTTCTATTTAATTTCGTTGTTTGTTGTTTAATTTTTTTTCCTTTAATAATTAATATGTGATTATCACATTTGTTTTTCATTACGTTTTTGTTTACTCG
The DNA here is from genome assembly GCF_037042655.1 of Diuraphis noxia. Classification (NCBI taxonomy): domain Eukaryota; kingdom Metazoa; phylum Arthropoda; class Insecta; order Hemiptera; family Aphididae; genus Diuraphis; species Diuraphis noxia. Next base: position 55,867,782 of record NW_028301712.1, read on the forward strand.
TAGTTGCCTATCGATAGGTACCTACCGATTGGATATAGATTGGATAGGTATCGATAACATATATTTTATTGTAGTTTCATATTGCAAATGTTACCAAAATTATGTATTATAGTGGCTATGTCTAAAATAATCTAGATACCTTACATACTTATCTGGAATAGGTATATAATTATTTCATATCGGGTCCGTAAAGTAAATTATTTGTGGTCACAGGTTTATTGTTGTGTAACTTTTTACATATAATAATACATATATACATATAGGTACTTTAATATATTTTTTTTTCAATACGTTTTTTTATCAATGTACCTATTCATAATAATCCAATGGTATTCTATATTTTCTATGCTTTATAACGAATTTATTGTACGAGTATGATAATATATTAATATTATGAAGAATAGTAAACATCAGTTCAAAATATTCAAGTTATCGCACCCGTTTATATATAGGTAGGTAATTGCTATAATACTATATTATCTATTTTGTAGCTTGTAAGTGCCTATATGCTATTACCTTTAATATAATATGTATGTACCACATATACGATATACCTATTATGTTCACGTTGCTAGATTCCGTTTTTGTAGATATTATAATAAGTGAAACGATGACCACGCAGCCCATTTTTTTTTTCGATAATAGCGAGACAACAACCGTTTATGAGTGTGTAGTAATTTATGCAATTCTCTCGACAATATAAATATGCGTGTATAAGACGTATATCTAATTACTTTCATGACATTGTTAAAAAAATATATACATATGTAATGTGTATACGAGTTGATGTGGGCATGAGAGAATATACACACTATTATACATAATCATATAATATGTGTTTGGGTATATATATTTATATTTTTTTTTCTCAAAGCCATGCGAATTCATAACAAATATGTAATTCCAGTGTGCAAGTATACATGAATAGTTTCCACTATGTATTATCATGGGTAGGAATAATTGCTCAACAAACAACATGATAATATAATGTCTACTTAAGTGGCATATATTATAATAAATAAAAATAAAAATCGTATATGTGAAAAGATTTAATACGTGAAATAGTGCGTTCGTATAGGTACTATGGATACCCAGTTGTTTTTCTTTCTGAAATTCTATAATAGTGGATTACATACTATATGGTATATCTAAAGGTACATCGCAGCACTTTCACCCGCGGGTTTCCTCGAGAAACTGGTCATGATCGAAAGCAAAATACTCGTTTTTCTTACATTTTAATTCAATTTCCGAATCCCGTCAAAACCAAACATCCATCATCAATTATAAGAGGCGTCTTTAGAGAATAAACGCGACGGTGCTAAAATCGGAAATCCGCATTTAGGACGGATTCAAATACCATGAACAAACGGATGAGGCGCCGCGTCGTGGTTATGCGTATTTGTTCCACGTGGGAAAATGTTTGCAGAATTCGAAAAGAAAAATACTTAACACCACATTACAACCTGTTGTTGTGATGTTGTATAGAAGACTTGGTATATCATCCAGTCGGATAGATTAACGTAAGTGGGCGTTTTAAAAACTCGTCACTATTTTATTCGAACACCACGAGTCTCTAAGTCTATATACGACCATTATGATATAACACTATAATACGGTTTTATTATTATACAATTATATAGAAACACTGCACGGTTTTCATTCAAAGAGTACTCATCGCTTGCATTGATCAGATCTGTATACGTGTCTTGTACCTCTCAAACGTACTCAGTGTAATTAATTTCAAACTCGTTGTATGATAAATGTTCGTTACTTTGTTAGTTGTCATGATTGTGAATTTAGATTTTTTTTCTTTCTAAAATGTTAATGATACTATAAAAAACGAATTATAACAATTATAAATTCTCTTTTTGATTATGAATGATATAGAAGAAAATAATATCTATAAATTACTCCTAATATATAGCCACCGATGTCGAGTATAATTTAAAAAAAAATCAGTAGATAAATTATTTTTGTTGATGATTATGTATATTTACAGGTGTACTGATATGAGACACTATGTGTTAAATTTATTTACTATCAAACACACATAAAATTAAATTCTTTATCCAGTTTTAACTATTTGTAAAAAATTAACTGGGACTGTTCACAAATAGTTACACGTTATTATTGTTTTTAGTTATAGAAAGTGGTTTTATTTATCCGTCTTGTGCTCAACACCAGAAAATGTTTTGTATACAATTTTAATTGGGTCTCATTATAAAGTTAATGATAGTTTTAACATTTTTACTTTCATACTAATTAATAATCAAGAAAGTTTTATCCTTATTATGTAACTTCAATTGTTTGTATAAAATTGAATAAAATATGGTTTAATCATAAAACTATATGTTGAACTTTAAAAAAACATATAATTCTAAAAATATATACAGAATGATTCCCCAAGATTGCTCACCTCCATATTTTCCTTTAATAATGAAATTATTCAAATTATAATTTTTGAAATTATCAAATTTACTCAAAAACCATATTTTCAAATTCTTGAGATTTTTCATACTACTTAAGGAGTATCATGTGGCGATACAAACATTTTTTTTCAATTGAGAACTCCCCATTATACTGTAAATTATTTAGCGGATAATTTTTGAGAATTCTGATATATTGAAATCAAAATTCTAATTAGTAGTTTTTGAGTTATTTAACTGTATGTTCTAAGGATATAAGGTTTAGGTTTATAAGATATGTGGTCTATGGTGGATTTGAAAATATTGGTCATTAATATTAATCTATCAAAATAAATAATTTGTTAGAACGATCTAAGTATCATAAATACTAAACTCCTATTAGAGTATAGTAAGTGTATTTTTTAATTTTGTAAAACGATTTTTAAGAAGTATTATCCTTAGTACAAACAATTTAATAACTAAGAAACTACTCTCCGATTTTTAATTAGGTACATCAAAATTTAAAAAAATTTATTTACTAAATAATTTACAGTAAAAAAAGGGGTTTTCATTTGAAAAATAGAAGTTTGTATCACTACAGGACACTTTTTAAGTAGGTAGTACGAAAAATCTCAAGAATTTGAAAATATGGTCTTTGAGTAAATTTGATAATTTAAAAAATTTTATTATTGTAACACTTTAAATATAATAATAAATAAATATTAATGATTACTAATCATAGAAAAGCTTTTTTTGGTTTAATTGCCTTACTTATTATTCGTTTATTTATGTAAGTACCCATACATTTTTTTTATTCACATGAATCTTGAAGTAGGTAACTCAATCAGAGAAAATCTTTATCTGTGTCTTATGAACAGAAATACTAGTTATATACTGCTATTACTATTAATTGTCACATATATATAGGTAGTTAATTGTTTGATGTTTAATGTATCTATACGTATGTATATACATATGAAAGTTGTTTTATTATAGTTGTCAGTATTTTTATGTAGGATACATTTTATGTGAGGTAGTATTTAACATCAATACGAAACCGGATTTAAAAGAGAAATAACATAATAATAGTTTACTAAACAAAAATGTATCTTTATATTGTTTACGATTTTAGACACATTTATTTTGTAAAGTAAAAAAGTATTTGACTTGGAATTTATGCGCTTGTTAAAAAAGTACGATTAAGCGTGCATTAAATATGTATGTCCACCTATTATATTGTGCGTCGAAATAATAAGTTTTGTTAAATTTCTTACGATGATGTGTCTGTAACTGAATTATGTTGACGGTTATTTTATAACCATAAAAAATAAAACTGTAATTTGTAATGATTAATTTCGAATATTTTGATAGAAAATATTATCGATTTGTATCTGTTTTCAAGGAATTATTCGAAATAATTTAGAATATATACTATAGGTATAATAAACATAATTTTATACTGTTTTTAGACTTCGATTCACATCCACTAGAAATATATTCTATTATATGCTCTACTGATGCGCAAGTATTCGACATTGTAGTATTATGTTATTCATATGTCTAATGGTGTTGGAATTGAGCTAGATGCTAGAATGATAGAAAGCCAATACCGTACAATCACAATGTATCTCCAATTCATAAGTAATTTTGATTTTTTTTAAACATAATTTTTTTCTGGGAACTAGTTTATTTGTGATAAATATATCCACGTTAATTATTATGCGTTGTAATTTATATTTACCTATAATTACAATATGATTCAATATAATTCAATATACAATTCAATATAATTGAAAATTATTGTGTCTATAATGATCAAATGATGTCAAAAGGAATAATAATTTAAAAACATGCTTATACAAATGTATTATCTCTTTTAACTTTTAAACTTTATGTTCTAAACAATTTTGAGTGGACATTTTTTATGTATACTATAACATAATAAGACATTTTCATAAATTTTAAGTTATTCATTTAAACAATTAGGTATCTATTGAATATAATAACAAAATCGAGTAACCATGTACTAGAATTTCAAAACTTATCCATCTATGTGTCATCTATATGTAAAAATTAACATTTCTTAATTCTATATTATATAGGACAAAGACAATCAAAAACAAATGGACTTATATCAATAGATTATCTGAAACTTGTGGGGTGTATATAGCTTATTTTTTACAACCACTAATGCTTGCTCACAAAAATCGAATGTTTTATTGTTCATTTCAATGATTGTCAATGGTTACCAATTATATTACTATAAAAAGAAAAAGAAATTCTATAAATCGTATTACTATTATTATTACTATTATAATTATTAGTAAAAATAGGTTATATAAAAATATTCATAAATTATCTTAAAATCAGATTATTTGAACACAGTAACTATAATGGTTAGTTTTGTAATTAGTTTTCTTAATTTTGGATATATTTTGGACCTAAACTCATAAAGATGAATACCAATTATATAACGATATTGGATTTATATTGGATTTTGAGTAGTAGTTGAACCTGTCTCCCAGTTTCTTGTGTTGGTATCAAAAATATGTGTTAAATTAAGAATTGAAAAATCATAAAAATAATCATTGTAATTGTGTTTGTATTACATATTTCAATTGAAGCAAAACGGAATACTATAAGAAATATATTACTTTTAATCCGGGCAAAGTAGGGTAGAACAGCTAGTTTACTTATAATAGGTAGTTAAAACTTTAAAAATTCAGTTAAAATTATACTAAAAATAAAATAATTCCAAATTTAATATGTGAAAAAGTATTTAAGTATAATATAAATTATATATTCTATTGTATTACTTTATTATTATGCTATTTAATTGGTTGTAAAAATCTAAAATCACTATTTATTCAAATCTGTGACATTTTATTAAATTCTTAGAAAGTAAATCGTTCATCATTTCGCACTTAAAATACATTTAATTGGGTAATAACATCAGAATTTCAACAAATTCTTCTCTAAAATAAGGTGTTCGTTCATTATGTTTTGATTAATCACATAACGCGGAACTCTCTTAGCGCTGTTAATAGTTTGTTCCGCCAACCGCGTCCGTCGTAAAATACATACTTCCTCATTTTTCCGACTATTCGTTACAGAATCAAGTTTAAAGATGAACAATTTCATTAAATTAAAAAATAACTATCTGTTCACGTTTTTTTTTCTTTTTGATTATTATTCAATTTAATTTTAGAAATTATTTTACAAACAAAAATGTAACTACAAAACGCAGAGTTATTTTCTATCAATAATAATGTATTTTAAAATTTATAAATAAAAATAAAATAATTATTTTTTAAAATAATTCCATTCAAACTATAATATTGCATAACTAAACTGAATATTTTGTATTTTTAATATATTTTCTTTTGGAAATACTTATTAAGTTCTTAACATCTTAACATAAGTGAAGATGCCAAAAAAAAAAACATATATTATTGATGCGTGTATGTATAATGATAAGAGATAACATTTAACTCATTAAACTGTGAGATAATAAGAAAATAATATTATTTTTGTTTAACTTAAATTCTCATGCATTAATGTGGTTAACATTCGAATATAGTTTTTATGATTTTTTTTCTTATTTATTTAGATATTATAATTAAATATATCTGTTAGGTAAGTGTTTAATTTATAGTTGTAATGATTAAAACACGATACCTAGAATTTTTCATCATAGGACCTATATTTCGCTTAAATATTTTTATCACCTTGTAATTTATAGGGTAAAAAAGCAATATTTTATATGTTAATTGTAATAACTTCTTTACATCTATAGGTATATAATTATTTTATAGTTAAAACGAATTTATTATATTACATATCTATTTATTCAATATTTTTTTTTTTTTTTTTTGGTTGAGATTTGACTAAATTTTACATTTTGTTTATTTATAAATTTATAAAGAGTGCACTCATAAATACACTCACAATTTAAAATGTTTGATTTTTATTTATTAAGTAATTAAGCTAACTTGTTACCAATCACGTATTGTCATATTATCATTTCGTTTGAAAAAAATTAAATCGACCATTATTATATTATATCTACAGTCAAAACTAAAATCACACGAGCCATGACAAAGCTTACCCGATTCGACAATCAAACTCCAAAGATAGATAAAAAATAATATAATTAGTATATAATTGCGTATTACAGTGATTTAGTCAACGAACCTGTAATTATTGCATCTGCAGTTTTTCTTTCATTAGAATTTTTCCGACGAGCTTCCCGGTATATCCATAACGATGATTTCGTTCACTGCGGTGGTGTTCGTGTGCCCACCTAAATATTTTATTATCAAGCCGGCGTTTACGACAGTAATTATTATCCGTTAGTTATAAAATTATCACACCTATGGTGTATAGTGCTCACAGGTAGCTGTACTACTATTAACACCATGAACCATTAAACGAAAAACGCGCACTGTGGCACATGCCCGCGATAGTTTGCGGCGCGAACAAACACCGAACACGAGACACGAGTAAATAACCTTTCACTGAAGAATTATATTTCAGTATTCCTATGACAGGATGTATATATAAACGTCCGTACCACTTCCAGTCTGCCTCACACTCCTTCCGTCTACAACAATAATATTTATATTCGATCGCGTGCCACCGAATGCCGTTATTTATTATATTTATGACCATTCTACGTGTCTACATATAGGTACGAACGTTTCAACCCTTTAAGCTATTTATCGTCGGTTCGTCCGTGAGACACACTTTTGATGTATATTTACGTCTACATTGAAATATTATATTATGTTAAATATTTGCATTCATTAAGTAAATTCGTAAAGAAATAGTCAACTTATGCAATTAGGGATGAAATATATAGGAGAGGTTACTAGAAATAATAACTTTATTAGAGAGCCGTTGTTTCAAGAAATAAAAATTGGATATGTTAATTGGGCCTACAGATTTTCTCATTTTCAGTGTTTATATACATAGATATTTATGTAAAATTATTTACTGAGCAATGATCGTTTAAATTTTTATGAATCGTTTAACATTATTCACGATGAGAAGACAACTACAATTACCATTCTAAAGAATATGGTTTTTAATTTTATTAAATAATTCATGAATATTCTCAGTTAGATAAATATAATACATAAACATAAGAATAAGGTATCTTAATAATTATTAATATAATCACTAAAATATGTTTTACATCAAAATATTAGTTATAATATAACATAATATCAAATTATTTGTTCATAATAGTGAACTATGTTTACTCTACGAAAACGTTCAATAATTTATAGTACTTACCTACAACATTTTTGTAATTTTTAAGTATATTGATACTAGGTTAATTCTTTAGTGTTTATTACACAATATTTTCTATAATCCACATTTTTATTACCTATACCTGCTATTACCGATCTGAGAAATCAACACTCATTGTAATCTTCATTTATATATGTATATATAAATAGATTTCTGTCTCAGACAGACAGAAGAACAAAGATAGACTTCTTTATGCATTTCTAAATGGCTATACCAATTGCGACGAAATTTGGTAAAGAGAGATATATTAGACTTATGGGTAGAAAAATAGGCTATGTTAAAAATAGTGATCGGCCCAAATATTATTCAATTGAATATTTGAACTGTCAGACTTTTCTCGATTAAACGAAAGAAATTACATAATGATAAACTAAATTGAATATCGTTTTAAGATTATTACTTATATCTGTATGTATAAAAATAATATATGCTAGCATAATCACAGGAAACGAATTTAACACACAATTTGAGACATATAAGAGGTTGAGGTAGCTATAGGATTTTAAACGGACTACAAATTCCACGGGTTTAACTAGTTGAATTAATATATTTTAATTAATATTTTATGTTATTTGAAATCATTATAAACCAATATTTTTAGATTCACATTCTAAAGCAGAACATTTTTCTAAAAACTGTATAAAAATATAATTTTTAACGATTAGTTAATTTAACTATTCTAAAAGTAACTATCTATTTTTAAAATTTAGTTGAGTGGATTAATATGACATACAGAAAGATCCCCCCCTACTACCTATGTCAGAATACTTAAAATTATCCGAACATTTTAAATTATGCAATAAATTAACTACCTATACTCGTTTAAAATTCGTTTTTTATGTATAAACAATTTAATTTTAAAAATAAAAAAGGCGGGTAAGTCGTGGATGTCGCTCTACTGTACAGTAGGTTACTGTAATGGGTGGGATTAAATTTGAATGCAATGATAGGTATCATTGTATACGAAAAACGATTCTGAACGGAGATGATTTGTTAGTCTAGGTTATATTATATTTAAATATTGTCATATATTCTATTTTGAAACAAATATTTTATTTTTCAATTAAGACGCATTTTGCATAAGGCGTGTTTAATCAATTTTTCCAAAAACATTGCATGTAGTTATCATAATTCATAATACCTTATATTATCATAGATATACATATACCTGGTTTGAGGATAAATCGTTGTTGTTTCGCTATTTTGAAAAAATTTAAAATTCAAACGCACTTAAAATTTTTCCTATAATGACTATAATTTTCTCTATAACTATTTGAAGCAAAACTTATGGAAAACTTAGTGTTAAATTTTATAACCTTAGATATAAATACAAACAATATTATGAATTTTGAGCTACAAAATAATTTGCAAATAGTCATGGTTTTGACGAATTTTTGTCAATATTTGAAATTCAAATGCTAATAAAAATTTAATTTGAATTTCCGGTGGACATTTTTTTTTGTGATAAAGATTGATAAATTTGTAAGGAATCTTGTATTAAATTTTCAAATCTAAGATTTGAAAAGAAAATTTTTTATGAATTTCTAGCTTAAAACAATTTGCGAATTTTTGTGATTATTGCGTATTTTGTCAAAATTCAAAATTTGAATGCTTATAAAAAAAAATTGTGACTATAAATTTCTTTTATTTTTCAACTGCTATTGTAACAATATGTTAAGAGCCTTGTATTAAATCTTCAATATTTTCTACCCAAAAAATAAATTTGTATGGATATTAATTTTAAAAAAAACTAATAATGATCGAAAATTGCATATACCTATGAATAGTACAACATAAGTCAAACATTTTTGAAAATTTCATGGCGGATAGAATATATTTATAAAAACATTCGGTGAAAATTTCATATATCACTGGTTGTTTTAAAGTTACATCAATAATCAAAACAGATTTTGTCGAAAACTGATTGTGCGTAAAATTTCCCGTTTTTCCCTTAATTTTTAGTTTGTTTATCCCAATTATTTAGAAAAATATTAAGAATTTTTTACTTTTGACTACCAAAATACCAACTAGTTTCACTTTCTGATCGAATAAGGTACTGAAGTCAAAAATCGAAGCACTTTTACTGCCCCAAAACGAGATGACAGGCATAAAAAAAAATATTCAAATATTCTTGGTTTTGACGAATTTTTGTCAATATTTGAACTTCAAATGCTAATAAAAAAAAATTGCGGCTATGAATTCTTATAATTTTTTAATCACTATAAGAATAACTTATGAGAAACTTTGTATTAAATTTTCAAGTATTTTGATATGGCCAAAAAAATTTTATCGACACTTCAAAAAAAAATTTTCAGAAAAATTGAAAATTTCAGTTGTCTATAAATATCTCAAAAAGTCAAAATATTTTGCAAATTAAATCATGTAAAGAAAATGCCAATCTAAATACCTGATAAAATTTTCAAGTATCTACGACTTATACTTTTTGAATAATAACAAATATTTAAAATCGTTTGAGGATAAATCGTTATCGTTACGCTATTTCGTAAAAATTTAAAATTCAAACGTACTTAAGATTTTTCTTATTAAAACTTATTAAAAAAAATTGTGACTTACGATTTTTAATTTTTTTTAGCTACAATAAGAACAACTCATAAGGAACCATGTATTAAATTTTCAAGTTTTTTTGGTCGTCCAACATTTTTTTACCGGCACTTCAACAAAAAATTCTCAAAAAAATTGAAAATTTCAGTGGTCTATAAATAACTCAAAAAAAGTCAAATTTTTTTTTAAATTAAACTGTATATAGATATCACTAACATAAACATTTGGTAAAAATTTCAAGTATTTACAGTGATTAGTGTTTGAATTACAACCATATAAAAAAATCGATTTGGTCGAAAACTGGTTTTGCGTAAAAATTCCCGTTTTTCTGTCATTTTTTTTTTGTATTTCTCGATTTTTTTGAAAACTGTTAGGAAATGTTTACTTTTTACCTCTATAATGCACCGAGGATATTCGATTTCCCATCGGAAACCACCCCCAAAGTTTGAAATTGAAGCATTATTTCGACTAGTTATGCTGTACACAGACACAAGAAAAAACACACAGCATTGTAAAATCAACTTCGTTCAGAATCTAAAACTTAAATACTTCTGGAGATAATAACAGATTACTGTTAAAATATTCATCCAGTGTATAATATTTATATTACATGTGACAATAGATATTTATATAATGGTTTATACAACTGATAATGAATCTTAGAAGTATTTTAATTTAAATTCTTTAGGCGAATTTACAGTTATCCCTAACGTTTTATGATATACGGTAGCCAGTAGGAATACACAAAAGACATAGGTAAGTGGAGTAGATTTGTATTAATATTTTGTAGTAGATTTGATCTACTTACCAACTCTATACGGGTTCATTGTTAACGCGTATGTCTTAATGCTCGAACAAAGTGTGTTTTAATTAACATTTTCATCATAAATAAAAATATTGCTTTGTAGTTCAACGATTATCATTTGACCTAACACTTATGGCATTATTTTAAATGTTTTATATTTTATGTGTCATGACTCAAGTAAGGTTACCCAGAAATGGTAGCTTTTTCCTCCAGTTGGTCCGTAATATTAGTTAATTTATTTATTTTTATTTTTGTATAATATATGTGCAATTATATTATTTTGGAGGATATTATTATTTATCTTCCATACAACACTTTGCGCGTGTTATGAATTATAATGTTACGTCATACTTTTTATATGAATGAAAAAAATAGCAGATCAAATAGAAATACTTATTAATATTCTAGTACAGTACTAGTCACTCGATAATTCGAAAAACTCCTTAAATCGAACTAAATTTTATTCCACGAACCTCTATAATTCGAATCAAAATCTTGCTATCAGTAAGTTAGAGTAGTTAGACAACGCTATACCAGTTTGTGGCCAGCAGTTTATTATATAAAAAAAAAATAAAAAATTTCTTTAATATGTAATGTATAATAATATGTATCTATAATAAATTAATGTAATATATGTACAATGTACATACATACAATTTTTCACCTCTTTTTTATTTGAATTAATTCGAACACTCGGTAAATCGAAAGCCTCTATAAATCAAATTTTTACCTCGATCCTTTGAATTTTGAATTCTCGAGTGACTACTTTATGAATTATTAGTTTATATTTTCTTATTAAAATATTCAACAACGATTATTACCAAGTTATAAATGTATATAATTTTTTTCCATTATTCACTCCAAAATTACATGAGCTCATCTGAAAAATATTTTTTAGTACACAGTTAGGATCTAAGCTCGCTGAGCCTGCTGTTTCCGCTCACTCTGTCGCACTTTACGTGAAGTAGGAACTAGACCAGAAAAGACTAGTTACCTATATAGGCAGTTTAATAGATTTCCGCTATAACTCCTGTTACTTTTATTAATTTATTATTATACATAGCATTATGTGTAGAAATGTAGATGTGGGTATTGGGTATAGATGGTTTATCGTGTGAACCTAAAATATCGTTTCTCTAGACTTGCCGGGCTATGGAAAATTGGGTGACAGATAACAAATAATATCCATCGATCATAGGATTTATATTGTGATTGGACAGTTTTATATTTTTTTATATTAGATCTGCAAACAAATCACCATAATCGCAATAATCATCACTTACTTGTTGTATAAACTGTGTTATTTTTATAGAGACTGTTTCAGAAAAAATTTTCAATTTAAATCGAAATATTACACGTCTCTCCTTGTATATAGTAATTTAATATAATATATAATATAATTTTATAGTTAATTTTTTTATTCTGAAATATAAAGATTAAAAATTAGTAGTCTGCAATTGTATTTTATGCTTATTGTTCTAGGTGGGCAGTATCAACGCTAATGTCACGCCAAAATACAGTTCCCAGCTCTGATAACCCGTCCGAAAATGTCAGTGCACTCATACCACTTTGGGACATGTTCAACCACCGCAGCGGAAGAGTAAGTAACTGTATTATTATTTGTGGTTGTGTAAATTTTAAAATTTTAATTAAGAGGACGTCGCACTCGCATGTGTTGCTTCCGTCTTACACACGTATGGCATTGGAAATGTTCGTTCGCTAGTTTCAATAGGGTATTGTCAGTTTTGATATTAGAGTGAATCCACCTATCATCAAACTTTTAGGTAGCAACATTATCTGTGTTCTCTCGTTGGTTTTGTTCGATATTTTAATTTTTAAGTGAGTTATGGGTATGTAAATTATGAATATTTTAATATGTTCATAACTCACTTAAAAATTAAAATATCGTAAAAAACCAACGAGAGAACACAGATAATGTTGCTACCTATAAGTTTGATAATAGGTGGGATTCACTCTTATATCAAAACTGACAATACCCTATTTGCTACTTTGCTAGGTGGTACGTGTGTAAGACGGAGACAACACATGCGGGTTAGACGTCCTCAAGATATCAATACCTTTACCACTTCGGGGCGAACAGTAAAAATCTTTTTGATTTGGGATTAACCTCCAAAATGTTTTTAAAGTATGTGATTGCATCCTAACTCAGCACGTTTTTTAAATTTAAAATTCGACCGAGGACGTGTGTTTGTTTTTGTCTCATATTCATATTCATTTAATGTTAAACAATACCTACCTATTTTTTTTATAATATAATATAAATACGGTTGACTGATTTATAATGACAAGTATAAGACAATGTATTTTTTTTTCAAACCACAAACTTCAATTCAAAGTCGAACTGATTTTTTACTATTTATTCGTATATACCTATTATACATATAAAAATGGTTTTATTGTGAAATAAATTTGTTTTTTTTTTTTGTGACGAGGTATATGGCTATTTCATGGCGAGCAAGCAGTGTATACGTTATGGCTTTACTCGCGGCTATCATAACCGCGACGAGGTCAATTTTCATACAAATCATCATTATATATTAAGTCATTTTGTACTCGTTATAGACATAACTCGATCTTTGGGTTTGAGGGAATTGAGTCGCCCGGCTACTATTTTCGGTGGAAATTTGGAAGCCAAAAACGAGTGACAATGTACTGAATACACAACAAATTAACGTACTTGCGTCTTTAAATCACAAAAATTTGCAAATTTATTGTCATTAAAGAATTTATCTCGTTTAGCAAAATATTTAAGTATGTGTACATTGTACATACGTGTTTGGTATTATTATTATGGGACATAGTGTTGAGTACCTGAGTAGAATGAAATTCAAACTATTTATATGTATATATATATATATAGCCATATAGGTCTAACCCAAGTTATAACCTACCCGATTCAAAATTAAGTACCTTAGATTTTCTGTGCTATTTTATGTATTTTACGCAGTAGTGGCGTGATGCAATGGCGGTGACCACATTCAGATGTATTTTGAGGTTATTTTTTAGTATCACAACATAACAACTCTTCCGGCCTGTATACTTAGTATTTACCTTTTTTTAAGTTTATGGCACATGTATACCTGTTACGGTGGGACTTATTTTTTTCGTATTTACCCGTATGGCTATGGGTCATTCGGTTATAAAATTCATCTTGTACAATGTACTATGTACATGGTACCTACACGTAATGCATTAATACAAGGTGATGTCTTATATTATGTAAGCATACTAATGTTAATCCTGTCACTTATTTAATTTTTGATTTACAGAATTTCTAAAAAGGTTCCTTAAAGACCATATTTTCAAATATTTATACGGCATTCAGAGACTTGTGGTGATACAATTTTTTTTTTTTTGAATGTTAATGTTTCTAGTCATTCTACTTTATGTAACTGTTAACGACAATAATAGATTTAACTTTCAAATTAATAAGATAAATGTTGAGAGGACTCTGGCATTTGTTGTATCCGTCTTTTAAGTGCAAAACATAGCAAATTACGATATTTCAATCTTTTTTATGAAGTTTTGCGTACAGGGTGATTTTTTTATCATGAACCACTCATTATTTCAAAAAGTATCAATGTTTTTGAAAATTTTTTTTTAGAAAGTTTCATGTTATTAAAAAAACATCGTTTTTATTTAAAAATGATGTTTTTAAATATTTTTTATCCTTATAATTTTTTAAGTTTCTTACTTTTTTGAATGACAACCTAGAGTTTTAATTTCATATTCCAAAGCAGAATATTTTTCCAAGTATTTTGATACGTAAAAATCGAATTTTGGACGAGTAGTTGATGAGTTATAAGTATTTTAAGTTTAGACAAGCGGAGTAGTGAACAAACATTTTGCGGGGTAACCCCGTACCACCTCACTCCGCCAATCAAAACTTTAAATACTTATAACTTATAACTCATAAACTACTCGTCCAAAATTCGATTTTTACGTATCAAAATACTTAGAAAAATATTCTGCTTTGGAATATGAAATTAAAACTCTAGGTTGTCATTCAAAAAAGTAAGAAACTTAAAAAATTATAAGGATAAAAAATATTTTCAAAAACATTGATACTTTTTGAAATAATGAGTGGTTCATGATAAAAAAAATCACCCTGTATAATATAACGTACATTAAAAATAATCATAACTCACTTAAAAACTGAAACATCATAAAAATCTACATACTAACACAAATAATGTTCTTACCATAAAGTTTCATTATCAATCGATTCACTCCAATTCTTAAACTAACAAAGGTAAACATGTTGAATGTAAATTTGCAGCTATTTACGCACTTGTGAGACAGAGAGAAGAAATTAAATTGTTACATCCTCTTAATCGATTAAATAATAATAATATGTATAATAATATTATCATCTAATCAAGTTAATTTTTTTCAATTATGTTTGAATCATGTATTCAAACCAATAATGTACCACATTTAAAAAAATATTATATTTAAATGGTAAACAGAGCAACAGACTCTAGTAAGTTATCATTAGTCATCCGAAAATCATGGCCCAGATTATCCTTAGTAGGTACCTAACCCAGGTTAGGTATCTACATAAAATATAATAAGTGTATAAAATAATAGGTATACCTACTATATCAAATATGCGAATTGAGATTTTCAAAAATAAATCAACATCAGTCGGGCTTAATAGTTTTTATAAAAAGGGATGTATGTAATAATGCATGAATTGAAGGAAAAAGGTTTGTGTCGTCACAGTCTACATATTGTATATTATGTCGAATATTTGAAAGTATGGTCTTAATAATTATATTATACTAATTATATAGGCATAATGCATCATATACACATTCATATGTATAGAATAGGTACGCCCAAAGGCGCAATTTGGGAGGGCCTATAAACACTCCAATATTAAAACTAGCCCTTTGCCTCTTTCATTTAAACATGTAAAGCTCCTCCAAGTAAAAAACTCATACTGCGCCTATGGGTATCTAATATACTTATATATGTTTTATTATGAAGTAAAAAATTCTAAAAATCGGTGTATTCGAACGAAATCAGTTACCAGAGAGCGCTTATAAAAACACGGAGTGGTTAACTTGGCTAACGATAATAATACTGCACCGTGTAATAATATGATTTTTTCATTGGTGGTGCTTGATATACTACAGCTGTCGACCGATTATGTCAAGTCAAGCAACATGTGCGTGTGCTACGCTGACGGAGACTACTCGGCCGACGACCAAGTGTACATATTCTACGGAGTGCGCACAAACGCCGACTTTTTGGTGCACAACGGGTTCGTGTACCCGGACAACGAACACGACGCCGTCAAGATACGGTTAGGCGTCTCCCGGTCTGACCCGCTCTACTCGCTCCGGTACCGCCTGCTCCAGACGCTCTCATTGCCCGCCCTCGCCGAGTTCTACATCACGCCCGGCCCGTTTCCCGTCGACGGAAAGCTCCTCGCGTTCGTCCGCATCTTCAACATGGACCAAAGTACGTATACCACGCATGCGCACAGGCTTAGGTTTTCGGTATGATCAGAGGTGTATTGGTACGGGGACGCGGGTATATGCCGTAGGTATACCCATCAGCAGATTTTCGATTTTCGGCGTATACCCAATGTAAAATCTTATTTTGCGTGTATACGCTCCTAAAATAACCAGAAAACCAAATAAGATTTAAATGTATTTAATAAAGTTCATAGAAAAAAAAAACTTTACTCGTTATGACCATAGACCTGATAAGGTCTATGGTTATCATGTATTATTATTTATCTATTAAAGTAGATATTTAAAAATATTGAACACCGATGAACCCAATGTTGAATACTAAAAATCTTTGTGGGAAATTCTATAGATTGTATAATATTAATGTTATTATTTAACATAATATTTTTATTTTTTATATTCGAGTTGATTTTGTTTTATTTTATATTGTTATATTATTAATAAAATTAATAAAATAATGTTAAAAACTATTATGGACTAATTCAATTGTAATAGCACGTTATATACGATGATATAATTTGATCGTAATATTAGTTACCTATAAATTCTAAACGTATTAAGGACTAATTAATTTTGTTCGAGCAGTGGGAGATAAAATTGTCGAGGGAGAAATATTTTTAGGTTACATCCCTATATTGTTAGTGCGTATACCCATATATATATTTACCAAAACACCACTGCGGGTAAATTATTATTAATACAAGTTTTAGATTCTGCGAACAAAATGGAAAAATGTCATGTGCATTTTTTTTTTTATACATATTTTTTATTCATTAACCACAGTAGTGTATAAATCATGCGTAAATCACATATATAGTGGTTATCGCAGTATTTGACTACTTCTTTGGTGGACGAGTTTTATTCCCTTTTATGTTGATATTAAAATTTCTGTTTTAAAATACCTATTAGTTAATAGAGTTCTATAAATTCTCCATTTTTTTTTTTTTTTTTTTTTTTGGATAAACAATACATTAAATATATTTATTAACATACAGTTTGGTCCAAAACTTTCTTCACCAAAGTATCTTAATAAAGCAAATCAATATATTTAATTATTTGGTGATTACAACTGCAGTTTTAGTAGGTCATTTGTAAGAAAATTTAATGTAAAAGATAGACTAAAAATATATACGAGTACTTATATATAGATATATTTTAATACTTTGATATTGAAATAATAATTATTAGCTGAACTATTACAGATCTAAATTATTGTTTTTCAAAAATTGAAATAATTTTTGGAAATTGCAATAAAAGCTCCAATTATATGTAAATATATTTTTATAAAAAAATCCTACTTGATTTTAGTGTATGTATTTTTCAATGTTTTAATTAATATGATAAAAAATATTTTGGCTATTTTGCCAAATTATTCTAAAATTGAACTGTGAAAAACCATTTTTTTTTTTTTTTTTTTTGGAATTAGTGTTATTTTTATTATTTTATTTGAATTTTCTTATAGATTAATGTTGATTATGTGATTTAATATTTAAATATAATGATTTTCCATGATGGAGACAGTTAGCGTGATACGAGATGCTTATGTTTCCCGTTTATAACACTCGAGTTAACGACTTTTGGCCATGTGTTACAATATAATAACGACGTGTTTACAATTTTTTGTTCGTCAGAAACCTTGGACAATTGGATACAAATGGAAGAGAAACATTGCCTGAACTTAACACTACTAGACGGAACTCTTGATCCTGCCCTTGAGATTAAGTGCTGGGAATTCCTGCAAGTGAGGATAAATTTGCTGATAAAGCAGTATCCAGCACCACCGGAAAATACGGTTAGTCTTATTAATTTTAATTAATATCATTGATATTATAATATGTTCAGTGTTCAAACAATACGAAATTTAGATTTCAATATGTATCTGTATATATATTGTGCTTAGAGTCGATTTACTGGCTATATTCTATACATAGGATGTATATACTTAGTACTTACTACGTAGATGGATTTAGCCTATTTACCAATTTATAGTTTATACATGAAAAACCTTGTGTTAAGTAGTACATGTATTACATGTACCTATTACTGTTATAGTCAATGAATAATGATTATTATATAGATATATTAATACTAAATCAAGTAACTACCTAAATAATTATGTAATTTAAAAAAATTTTTTCCCTCTTAAATAACTTTTCTTTTATCATTAAGTAAACGTATCAAATTAATTATACTAAAATTAATTTGTACTCCTAATAATAGCAATTGACAAATAACGAGCTACTATAAATTGATATTCCATCGTATTTAAATTTCTTAATACACATTTTTCGGAAGAAAATTTGTAAATTTATTACTTTTATTCAATTAGTACGCAATCGTGTCGTGTTTTTTCAGGTACTAAAAAGGTTAAATTGTGCAACCGAGCGCTCCGTTCAAATCTATTACGCCCGCTAAATATATGAATTATGATAAATATATAGGCAGGTACTGCACTTACCTATGAATAATGCCACCGAAGGTTTAATTATCAAAAACCGGAGCCGTATTTAATTTTAAACGCTCAATAAGTTCACTAGCTCGATTAATTACATAATACAGGTACCTATACCAACTTACTACTATACTACTGATAGTGTTACGTGTTAATGGGGCGTATAGTATACCGTGCGAATGTACTTTTGACGAAAACGTCGAAAACCTTAAACCATAACTAAAATGTTGATAGCTCGTGCGGTTTTGGAACCAATTATTCTATACCACCGTATATATTTACTTGTAATAGGTACCTTACATTGTAACCGACTTGAGTAACCCAATACAATCAATAAAAATCATTACGAGATGTAGGTATTGGGTTGGTAATTGTTGCGATTGTATGGGACTGTATGCGATTGTAAGTATTATTGCCAATAAAATCGACTTTTTAATACTCGTATAGTGGGCAATAGCTGGTATAACTTTCCAATATGTAGGCTACATATCCGAGGATAAGTACCTTTTACCTAGCTAGGTACTTAATATCGATAATTACGCGTTGCATTGATTATATATTTTACAAATGAATGTGTACTATCAAGTATCAGCGCGACAGTGCTTGGAAAGTTCCTTTAAAAAGGCGATTATTTCACATAGGTACACGTTCATCTGGTTAAAAATGAACTAAATCATCTTCCCTCGTCCCTAGCTTAAAGAAACTAGCTAGTTCCTTTCGTTGTTCCTAAATAAAAGGCATTTTTCGTTCCTCGATGGTTTTAAGATAATTTTAATACAATTTTAAGTAATAAACTTTTAATTTTTTAATTATTTTAATTACCTGTATAATGATTCATTTGTTTTAAAAATGTTTAATTTGTTTATTTTATACACGACCAATATAAGACCTCCGTGACTTACTGAACATTTTGTAAACATTGTCATTATGATCGTATGTTTTCATGTCTTGGTTTAATTGTATACCTCATTATTATATTGGCTAAATTAAAAATAGAAAAATTATAAAAACTTTTTCTCTTAAAATTAATTAAATTCCCTATATTTAAGACGGTAAATTTATTATGCGAAAAAAGAAACAAATAAAACAGTTCGTGTTCCTTTAAGAAATGAACGAAATTCAAATAGGTTTTTTCCACGATAAGGAAGCTACCTACCCGTTAAGTTTCTGAAAATCAAACAAAATCATTTGAACGAGACTCGTTATACTGCGTATATTACATTATGTAGGACATATAGGTTATAGGCAGGTAGGTACTTAAGTGCGAGTCCGATATATTATAATAGTATAATATACTGCTTTCGTCACCATAAAATGTATCATGTAGGCATTAAAACGATGTTTTAGAAAAAAAAAAAAATTATTATTCATCATATAGGTTTAACTGTTGCAATATTGTGAATATTCAGTATGCAGGTGAGTACAGGACCGTATTTAGGGGGGAGCTACAGGGTACTGTTGCCCCGGGTGGCTGAGTAGGAGAGGGCGGCTAATTTTTTAATAATTTAAATTTCTATTTCGTATAATGATTAATGAGGCGTATTTCATTTTTGTTGCCCCTTGGTGTCAAATTCCTCAATACGGTCCTGGGTGAGTAGATGTAGATCGCATATTATATAGGTACGAGAACTAAATATGACATGTTTGCATTTTGTATATTTCCTATACGTCCTACAGTGTTTAATGCATACGTTAAGTGATTTTGAACGTGTACACGGTTCGACGGTTCTGATTTGTTATATATTATGGTTTAAGTAAAGACACTCCATCATTTTTATATTTCATAAGGTTGTGGCCTGCCACGCAATTACCGTTGGTATATTATTTATTGCTTGAGGGAGGAGGTAGGCTTAACAACTTTATGGGCCGTAAAACTATCTCGAAATGGTTATTCATTTTTTACCCAAAAATCAAAATCAACATTAAAAATTTAAATACAAACAAAAAACCGAGAAGCAAAGTTACTATTCGATAATTTAAAATACCTATAGTAAATAGCTTTAAACTAGTCTGAATATTTAGAACATTTAACTTCAAGTTTCTACGAATATTACGAAAATAATATCAACTGAACAAAAACTGTTAATTAATAGTTCGTTATTGTTTACTACACGTCGGAATTTTGATGATCGTCAAATTTTGATGATCAAAACGCTCATAAAAAAATTAATAGAATTTCTTATCACTTTTCAAGCTTTTTGAAGAAAATAAAACTTAATGTTTCTCCGTTGCTCGGAAAAACAATTAGCCTTAGATATGTTTTTGCTAGTCCTTGTAGTACATAATATTCATTATTTAACATTGCATACTAATTTTCTTGCTTTAAATCATTCGTTCATAAACTGAATGGCTTGCCGGTCATAAACTCATCGAATTCTCAATGCGATATGTTTTCTGGCGTTCAGAATTCAAAGTTAATATAAGTTTCAAACAATTTTATTTATAAAGAAGGGTTTTTAATTTATCTGCTATACCAAAAAAAAATATAAAAAAATACGAATGAGTTGATATTACATAACAATAAATGAGTTTGCTTTGGTCACGTTTAATTATTTTTCTATACATAGGTTGGACAACATAGGTAAGTACTGACAGACTAACGCATAATTGGTCAGAAAAATTAACTCTTATTCAGCCTAAAGACATGTTTATAAACGAGATATGAGCATTTAATTTGTATTATTTTACACACTTGATCGAAAATTGAAACACGAAAAAATTTCCAATGCATAAGCAAAAATAATTAACGTCCTTACCTAATAGTTTAAAAACAGATCAATTAATTTTAATATTAAAACTAACAGCTCACTATATTAAAACTTGCATGCGAACAAAAATTTACTATTTCGTAGGTTTGTAGATAAACGAAGACAACAAACGAAAGCGTAGGCGCTTACCTAAAAACTTTAAATATTCCATATAGGTATCTATAAATAGTTCGAATAGAGTTAAAATATTTTAAAATGTATATCAAGAATAGAAAATTATAAGTATTATAAGTATGTTCAATTTAATAAAAATTAACATTAATCGTTATTGTTGACAATTCGTATTAACTGTTAAGTTCATTTATATTATATTTGTTTTTCCAGATGAGGGCTAAGAAAATTACTTATGTTGAATTTTCGACATTCATTACCAAATTAATACTTCAATAGTAATTTAAAAATATTTATAGATTACCTTTTTGTAATTTTGTCCCTCAGATACCGATATCTTAGCTAAAAGGTATTTGTCATTTATTTTAGTTATCAATTAGTGAAAATTACTCATATCATATTAATATAAATATAACTTGAAATTATTTCCAAATTTCATCGTAAATATTTTTAATTAACTATAAACAATTTTATTTTTAGGACAATCTGTCAACATTTCAACAGCTGGCTCATACTCAGATTCAACTGGAATTGGAAATATTGAAAAATGCCTTGGCGTATGTTAAACAACACTTGGACGTTGTGTTAAAGTCATAATTACATTTTAAAATATTATATTATTATTATTATATTTAGATATAATATAATAAAATCAATACGGACTTTCAAGTGAAATATTATACTTAACATAAATTCAATAAATGATTGTTTAAAAAAATATTCATGATTTAATAATATACATAACACACATCTCTATATTGTTTTATTTTTATGTGGATTTCTGTGAATTTATTGTTATAGTTTTACCTAATACTTTTAAAAATTCAACAATTGAAATATCATTAGTTATACTACCTACTAATTGTTTTTGAATTTTGGTTAAAGGTTAGATACCTCTACAATTATAATAGGGATAATTAAAAAAGACAATTATCAATTAAGGGTTGTAAGCAGGGCTAAATAAATCCTGGCAAAATAAAATTTGCGCTCCCCTCCTCCCTAGATTTTCAAATTTAATTATATCAAATTTTACGCCCCCAATTCTACTCCATATTTTTCGCCCCTGGCATGCGCCCACCTTGTCAGGCCCTCGGCCCAGCTCTGGTTGTAAGTTAATCAAATAAGTACTGAAATACTAGATGTCATACATATAAAGTAATGAAGTATGTACTTGCTCTTTTCATTTCAAAATGATAATTGTTTTTCAAACATATGAATTAAGTTAAACAGACTATGACACATTATGTAACTGATAGAACTAACTGTAATATTTTTTTTCTAATCAATATATAAATTTTTCTTTTATATAGGACAGTAGAACTGTTCATAATATTAGCCAGGGCCATATCTAGGGGGGGAGCTACAGAGTACTGTTTCCCCGGGCAGCTAATTTTTTATAATTTAAATTTGTATTTTGTATAATGATTAATGAGGCGTATTTTATTTTTGTTGTCCCTTGGTGTCAAATTCCTAAATACGGTACTGATATTAGCTATTTATATTTATTGATTTTTTTCTATTATACCTTGTACATTTTAAACACTTAAAAATTAACACAGATTCAATAGTTTTTATTCATTACATAATTAATCATTAATAGCAAAGGATTTGTATTTCATTAGATAAAACACAATTAATTATAGTATCTAACTAACACATCTAAATAATAAAATATATTTTTAATGGAAAATATAAAAATAATTACATATTTTTTTCACCATATTATGCATACTTCAGTAATTGAATAGGAAATTATTTGTATACATTAACAATTATCATTATTACCCTGCAATCAAATATAATTATAAGATTTGCATTGCAAACTAACCAAATAATTAACTTGTCTAGTAAACACTATACATAAATTAAATTAAAGTTAAAGATCAATTTATCATAAGATACATTTTGCATTATATTTCATTAATCACTTCAAACCTTCTCGCAAATTCGTCATAAGCATTAATACTCAAGGCTTGACATAGTGTTTCCGATGTATCTTGCATTGACCATCCGCGATCAATTCTCTCAATAGAATCTTGCACTAAATCTACGCGTATAGATGGAGCCTTTTTACCATTTCTTTCGCCAACACACTGCAACAATAGTAAGGACAAAACACCATTCATTCTTTTTAAGGTGTTTATCTCATCTGGATCCTTCCATGTACTATTTTGATTAAGATCTTTTAATAATCTTGTTCTCTCTCTTAAAAGTTTATTGATTTTAAGACTTCTATTTTCACAACCATAGCATGGAATTGTTACTTGACATCCCTTATCTACAGTTAGTGGAACTTTAGTTGTATTCAAAGGTGTACATAAACTTTCATTTTTTCCCAATAATTTGTGCACATTACACTTATTATTACTACTATCAGAAACGTTATTTGATAAACACTTTTTAGGTATACTTTTTACTTGCTTAAGGGTGTTTTCGGTTTCTTTCGGATCTGTGACTATGATCACTTCGGTGTTATTTCCTTTATCTTCTTCACATGAAGATAGATCTATGAGGCTAGCTTCATCTTCTGTTACAATGATGATTTCTTCTTCATCATCAGTAACAGTCTTTTCCAAATGGAGACTTGATACATTATTAGCAGTTTGTGGTAGTGCATGTAACATAAGTCCACCTTCAACGGCTGTTACTTGAACCATTTGATTTATTTTTTCTGTTAATTTGTTAATATTATATGATGGCTCTAAATGTTCTGTATTTAACTTTGTTGTTGTAGATATTTTCCTTTTTTTAGAAGGAGGATACGTTATTGGATTATCCATTGACTTTAATAATTTTAATTTGTCACCAAGCTTAGCATTTGGATTAATTTTTGGAGAAAAAAAACCTGGGTACTTTGTTACCATGCCATTCAGATGATTCTTTTCATTTTTTTGTTCCTCTTCATAATCTGCCAACAATTTATCTACAAGTTTTTTACGCTCTCTCTTTGATAACTCATCTTCAATATTTTTAATGTCTGTAATTTTAATTCCACCATTTAATGTTGGTACTGCATCTTTTTTCAATACTGTTATTGGATGCAATGACTTCAAAAAAATATTAAGAGGTTACATTTTAGATAAGAAATTGATACCAGATCATAATATACTTTACCTCATCAGTATATTTGTTTTCATAATTGTCTTTGTTGAAATGCTCTGAACATATTTGAGCATTTTGATATTCATGTGAAATTGAATCATAAATATTACAGAACTTCAACCATTTCTCTAACATTACAGTATCGCTTGGAAATTTGTGAAACACAATTTCACCGTTGCTATTTGGCTTATCTGAGCCAGAATACACAATACTGTTGTTGCAAATGGGAACAGCACAATATTTTTGTCTCTCTGATTGATTTAAATTTTTTAACTGTAAAAAAAAAACAAATGAAATTAAATCATAAGTATTTAACAATTGTATTTTTTAAATTTGGGGAGAATAATTTACATAATATTAGATGTTTTACATTTTTAAGTCAAAAATGATCAACTACAATTAAAAATAACTATAATTAATTTAAAAGATTAATTATGAGAATATAGTTATAGTTACTAAATGGATTATTAGGTTCTTTAAAATTTAAAATATACACTCTAAAAAACCTTAAAATATTTTCTTAATAAACCTCAAATTGGTATGTATGTTTTTTTACTTCAAATAATTTAAAAAATTGTATACCCGACTAGCGACAATAGAAATAGGATATGTTAAATATATACTATAATTTAGCAAATTAAAATGTTTTAACAATTATAAAAATATCATTGAACCACTTAATTTTTAAATTAAAATTTTTTTTCATGAGACATAATATTTCAAGTCGGGAAATGAAAAAATAATACAATAATATATTCTTGAACATGAAATATAGGCTGAAAATTCTACGATCTTTAAAATAAACTATAACACAAAAAATACATTTTGTTTTCTATGAATTATATTCTGAATTAGTTGTCCATATTTACCCCAGTTGAGCTATATTAAACTAAAAATATTTGTAAGAACCTAAAAATTCACTCTCTAGTTATAGGGAACATAACTTTCCTGCACATATAAATGAAAGATCTTAACTATCTTGAAACCAAATATTCTCTAACATGTATGTTTTGTGTCTTGTGGGTTAATCTAAGTGCTCTGACATATTCAAAAAGAATGTTCTAGTTTTCTGGTGTGAATGCCAAAAATTGACATTTTGTAGTAGCTACAATGTTACGTTTTCTCATAGAGAATTGTAATAACTAATAATATATATTTTGATATTTTATTAAACCTACACTTGTATCTGGTTTATCGGCTTCATTTGTAAATTTTTCTCCTTCTGAAGTATTAGACATATTAATAGATGGAATAGCTGAAAAAATTTTGCATACTTGAGTCTAATTTATATTAAATTGATGAAATAGGTTATTGTGTTTAAAGTATTAGTAGTACAAAATAAATAAATAATATACATATAAATTATAAATACTCATATTTACCAGTTCTTTTAAGTTGTCTCTTAACTTTGATGTTAAGTAATTGTTCTTTTAAACTGTTACATTCAAAGTCATCAGGAGCAAAATGTTTAGAGCAGACATAAGATGAATCTGCATTAAACTTAATTGGTTGTTTAATACTTTTCATCCAAGCATTACGTCGTTGTGGATTTTTTGGAAATATGTGATATGACACATCTTTTTCATGAAGCTTTGTAGATTTTAAATTGTTACTACAGCCGATTACAACACACCAAGGCATAATGATTACAATTTATATGCAACATAAAATTATCTGAAACAAAAATATTAACATAAATTATTATTAATATCTTATTTGTTATTAATCAATATAAATTAAAATATAATATCTTAAAGAATAAATTGTTCTCAGAAATAATACAATTTATTGAGTAAAAACATTTTTTTTAAAGCTGATTAAACATATAATAAACTAATTATTTAAATAATAACAAAGTTAAAAATTAACAAGTTTATAACATAGGTATGTCAAATAATTATCTTTTGCATGTACAGTAAAATACTGAAATCTCAATATTTCGTTATTTTATATCAAGCTAAATTAAACTTTATAAATCGATTAAGCTTAGAATTTAGAATAGAAATTGCATGGCAATAGTATAATTGATACCATATTACTGATTACTGTTTAGTGACATAGCATACCTCCTATTTAGTAGCGTACATTACAATTTGATTAATATGATATATGATTTAATGATGTCGTTATTGAATATATTTACCTATTACGGACACATGATATTATATGGACAATACACGAAATACGTAAACCGTGGCCAATAACACTGAAAACGGTTAACCTAGATAACAATGGACACATTAATAATAGTTGTGCGTGAATCTGTTCATTCTAGAAGATCTGAACTTACCACTTACGAAGTGTGGCGGGCAGCGACAGTGATTTCACGGAAACGGCAACAATATATTTTGATGGAGGTAAATCTCAGTCGATACGGTTTATGAAGTTGGTGCAATAACAATATAATAATATTATTTGATTATAAATTATTATGATTATTGTATTGTAAAAAGTAGTAAATACGATGTTTAAAAATGTACAGAATTAACGACAATAAAATTATTAATTCGGATTTCAGCGTTCGATAAGACATTAACGTCGTCAGAAAACGAAATCAACATACGATACACGACTGACGTCACAAAATGTCCGAACTTAGCTGATGTTAAGTGCTAAAGATTCAACATTCAGTGATAACAAAGTGATAATATCATAATTTCTCAATGGTTACTGGTTACCATGGTCTAAGATTATTCGCGTGAATCCTTTGCTGTGATTGGTTGGATAAGTAAAATTACCAAGTTACCATGTTATGGACAATTTACGTGTACAGTGTGTACACGACACACGCGTATAGTGATAGTGAAAACCCACCATACTTATTGAACTATGAAGTGTTTTATATTAATTAATACAATAATACATATATTAATTATTTTAAATTAAATATAAATGTTCACGTATTGAAATGCCACAGAAGCTTCCATTGAAAAATAATCTATTAACTGTGACCGTACTTCCTTGGCATCCCTATCATAAAAGTTTGATCCCATTCGCCCAACAGGACGTACTAAACATGATTCAAAACTATTGTTTCCTTGTTGTTTATTTTCATTTCAGTGTTCATAATATGAATACAGACCTGCAAGATATGTACAATATTTAATGAAAATATTGTAAAATTTTAAATATTTTAGATAACATACAGTGGTTGACTTTGAAATAAAGTAGTAGAGGTACTTTAGCTACTTTTAAAATGTAGCGTCCCTAGCATTTTAATAAAACTTACATAATCATCGTGGTGGGGGATTAAAAGTTAACATAACAATCCGTCCCATACGTCCCCCTTAAAAAAGAAGTAGGTGTTACGCTAGCGTATCCAAAAAATTAGTTGAGGTACTCAGTCCCCCCGCGTCCCCCCTACAAAGAAACCACTGATAACATATTGATATATATTATAGCTTACCTATTATTATAGGTAGTTACAGGCGTTACAGCATATTATATTATAGGTAATACATAATAATCACATGAATTAATATTTAATTTAAATTTGAAATATATACAAAGTGCATATTATTATAATTTTCATTGTAAATTTACATTGAACAAGCAATATAATTTGCAAATCAAATATAATTCAATTTTACTTGGTTATATGGTTATTACCAATGATTTATTTTTGAAAAGCAGTTAATTAAAAATATTTTTCTATGTGTCTCAATATGTTCAATTTAATTTCTTATTTAATATAAATTTATATTAGATTCTGAACGAAGTTGATTTTACAATGCTGTGTGTTTTTTCTTGTGTCTGTGTACAGCATAACAAGTCGAAATAATGCTTCAATTTCAAACTTTGGGGGTGGTTTATGATGGGAAATCGAATATCCTCGGTGCATTATAGAGGTAAAAAGTAAACATTTTCCAACAGTTTTCAAAAAAAATCGAGAAAAACAAACAAAAAAAATGACAGAAAAACGGGAATTTTTACGCAAAACCAGTTTTCGACCAAATCGATTTTTTTATATGGTTGTAATTCAAAACTAATCACTGTAATAACTTGGAATTTTCACCAATTGTTTATGTTAATGTTATACATAAATTTGCAAATAATTTTAAGCTAGAAAATTATAAAAAATTTTCTTTTTAAATCTAAGATTTGAAAATTTAATACAAGATTCCTTACAAGTTTTTAAATCATTATCACAAGAAATATGTCCACCGGAAATTCAAATTAAATTTTTATGAGCATTTGGAATTTAAATTTTTACAACATTGGATTTTCAATGGATTTCATATTTAGCGATTTTTTTATTTTGGTGTAACTCTAAAACAAATGACCGCAGATACTTGAAATTTTCACTGAATATTGATATAGGGATTTTCTATATTTGATACAATTTTCAAAATATTTAGATTTTTTTTGAGCTGTTTACTGACATTTGAATTTTTCAACTTTTTTAGTTTTTTTTTTTTCTATAAATAACGATAAAAATTTATTTGCTAGGTAGAAAAGCTTGAAAATTTAATACAAGGCTTCTAACACATTGTAAAAGTAGAAGTTGAAAAATATTGAAAATACATATGCACAATTTTTTTTTATAAGCATTTAAAGTTCAAATTTTGACTATTACGTAAAAATTACGGCAAAGTTCAAATTATCTTAGATAGAAATTCATAAAAGTTTTTCCTTTTATATCTAAGATTTGAAAATTAAATAAAAGGCTCCTAACATATTTTTACAATAGCAGTTGATAAATAAAAGATTATAAAACAAGATTCCTTACATAGTACCGGATCTACAAATTATGCAATCCGGGGCACAACCATGGGCGGATAGGCCTACCGGGCATTTCCCGGTGGACCACCCTTCGTATTTCGGTAATGGGATCCTTTAATATCATATATTATTAAATTCTTTTTGATGTGGGGCTCCTTTTTAAAATTTTCCGGTAGGCCAAAAATGGCCTATCCACCTATGGGCACAACATAATATTAGCGCCCCTAAAAGTCACCAAATCATAAAAATGATGATTTTAAAAGCAGAGCGATACCCACTTTCCCGATTTTTTTATTTATATTTAACCTGACTTAGTTTCTTTATTTTTAATAAAATTATACAGCACCACAGTGGCTTTAATTATACTGTCTATATGTGAACATGAACTGAAATAGTGAAGATTGAACCCTCCTTAATCCATGGAGATAGAAACACAATTTAGAGATTCGTTTTTTAGTAAGTTTTTTCGGTTTTTTCCCAGGTGGAACAGTTTTTGCTATGTTACGCACTTGTAAGACGGAGACAACACATGCGGGTGTGGCGTTCTCTTAAAGTTTAAGGTGAATATATTACTAACTATTTAATTTAACCGTAATGTAATTTTCGTATACAATGATACCTATCATTGCATTCAAATCTAACCTACCCTAGTCAGAAGTCCACCCCACCACCTAATGTACAGCAAAGCGACATCCACTTACCCGCTTTTTTTAGTTTTTTGTTGTATAAATACCAATGCAATTTTTTTCATCGGGTCGTATGCTTAAAATTCACAGTATATTAAATCCAAATTTTAACAAAATGTATCAAAATTTGAAAACTTTGAAATTATTTTGTAATTTTTATAATTATAAAATCATAATTTTTCCAAACTTTTCATATTCAATTTAGAAATATTCAGAATAGTTCAAATTAAGTATTTGTTTACGATAAATAAACATAGTTGTGGTGCAAGTGTAATGGAGTTTAATAAATCTGACAATAAATATAAAATATGGAAAATTCAATCAAAATATATTATACATTTATACAACAGGGCAGACCAAAGACTTGGCATTAGTGGATAAAAGTAAACATTGTTTTATACATCAAAGAATGAATGGACATTAGAGAAATTGAAGGTTGTAAATGAATAAATATTGTTACGCATCTATATTAATGAATAGGTTGTGCTCGTTGAAAATATCTCAAATTTTGGGGGGACATAAACGTATATTAGATATGATGGGAGAAATCGAACCACAACTTTTACTTATTATATTGTAAATTTGAAACTTCCAAATATATGTATTATGTAGTTTTAAACATTATGTCATATACTTATTACTCGTATTTATGAGTTTCCATTGATAATCATCCAACATAGACAATAGTATTTCCAATAACGTAAATATACGCAAATCAGGTTCTATCCATAGTTGTATATAATTAGACATAAGATTGTTTTGCCGGATTCTATATTTTTAAACATTATATCTTAGTTAGAATAGTTACTAACATAGTTATAGGACGGAATTCGAACATAGTTGCTCCGTCCCCGGGACGGAATTTGGACTATAGTTTTGGAACCATAGGGGGACGGAATTCGTACCACCCGTAAATGGGTATCTGATTTTAATCTGTTTGTTATTGTTTTATCACTTTTAATACCTAGCATGATAAATCTGTGGACAATACAGATTTTTTTCAGATTATGCAGCTTTTCCAAATTTCTCCATAGAAATTTAGTGTGACTTATTCAATAACGATGTACACGTGAAACATAAACCATAGAGCAAAAATTACTTTTTAGATTTATTTATATTTTAGAATCTTTAACAATACTTATATAACATTATATTGTAAGACCTAAAATATATTAAATAAATATATGTTAAATATATATTATTATATATTAATTAATATATTAATATATGTTATTAAATAAATATGCGTTCAAATCATATGAATTATTATATAGTAGGTAACCTACCAACTAATTGAATTTGGAAAACTCATTCTATAGAGTAGCTAATAAGATATGCAAATTTATTGAATTAATAGTCATATTATTAATAAACTATGAAAATAAAAATTGTAAATGTACTAATTTTTCATATTAACATATTATATTTTAAAAATGTTTTGATTAATTGTATGTTATTGTCTATTTATATTGCACACAGCACACCGTATTATAGTATATACTATAAGTATAGTAAAATTAATTACTTTAACAATAGCACTACATAATATAGGTAAGTACACGATATGCCTATTGACCGTCTAATTTCAGAATAGTTTTTCGTTTGCATGATTTATGATCGAATTTAAATTGAACATAACCCATAATAGTGAACTTATTCAATGACGAAGTACACTCAACTTCTAATACAGTAGAGTGATTGCTTACTTTCTTCCTTTTTGATGTAAAATTGATTAAACATATGTCATATCCAAATAAGTATTTTTAATTTATTTTGTCAAAAACAATATGATTAATCAAGATTTATAAATCTATAAATCACTCATTCGTGTATAAAATAAAATTGGAAAACATAGTTGCTTGTGAAATCTTTAGATTATAGTTGCCAAAACCAATAACCATTTGATAAGACTGACAAATAATTTTATGTATTTTTTTAATAAGACTCATAAGTTATTTGTACTAATAACTTATCGAGTGCAAAAATACTGGGACTTGGCAGTGAACATTTTTATGTATCTGTAAAAAAAATCATATCCAATATAAATTATGTCTATTTGTATGTATGCAATATGTATATCAGAAAACAATAATAGAGCAAACAAATATATACAACTATATTTATTGCAATACTAACTAGCTATAAATATTAAGTAAATTATCCGTCTTAGATATATTTTGTTTAACATGTTTAAAATTATTTACAGAATAGTATGTACAAATTGTTATATTAAGCTTTTAATACAGCAATACAGTAATAAAAGTAT
Organism: Diuraphis noxia; assembly: GCF_037042655.1. Classification (NCBI taxonomy): domain Eukaryota; kingdom Metazoa; phylum Arthropoda; class Insecta; order Hemiptera; family Aphididae; genus Diuraphis; species Diuraphis noxia. The sequence continues at coordinate 55,900,481 of NW_028301712.1, forward strand.
AAATTATAGTATGTAGAATTAAGAAATATTAGTGTTTAGAACCTAGGTTGAGAAAACAATCATAATAATTATAGGTAGGTGATTAATAGTTAATTTAATTATGTAACAAGCAAAATTCCAAAATAAATATATATTTAATATCCAATCGATACAAAAACATTTTGTCGAACTCCGTGTAAAAAATAGCTTCGTAAAAAATCCTTTAAGCACTATAAAGGATAAAGATGTGATATCATGAATAAATGTTTAGTACCTATATTGAATTGAAGTAAAATTATATTGTTTCAATAATTTATCCAATTGAGGAGAAATTAATGCTTATATACTTTCTATGACAAGAGGTAACGTGAGCAATATAAATAAAAGTCATTAGAACTTCGTTATAATATTATAACGGACATATCTACATATTCTAAACTTGTCAAAAAAATTCTTCACTAAGTAAATAAATTATTGAAACAAAATAAGTTTACTTTAATTAAATTTAAGTTTATTAATTCGTGATACAACGTAGAAACATGCATTCTCCCAAACTAGGTTAAGATCACAATATTATGTAAAATGTAATATAATAACAATTATTAGTATAATTTAATTCATTTAAACTCATAGTCAAAAAGCACAATGTAACTAGATACTAGAATTAACTTAAGACCAATATTATCGACAGTGCTTCGATAGGAAAAATTGATGTATACAGAATGTAATATAAGACGTAAAGACAGGGAAGAGATTCAGGTGTGGTTAATGGTTATCGTGTGACGCGATAATCATTGAACGATTTTATTTATAAAAGTGCTTGTAATTTTATTTGTTCGTTTATTTCTTATTTATGTACGTCTGAATTAATCGGTGTACACGACAAAGTGGCGCCCAGCTCGTGGCTCGTTACTCTACGGCTTTTAAAGTGAGTATGTGTGTTAAATATACGAATCAGGTTTTTACAAACAAACATTTGGGTGTGTGGTGATCATACAAGATATTTTTGATTTCTACAGCTGTGTGTGTTTCAGTAAAACAAAAAGGTAAGTATTGTATTAATTTTTTATTTATATTTTTCTTAAGGGATGTATTTAATTTATTGTTTTCATACAAATTATTATTATTATTATTATTATTTTTTTTTTTTGGGGGGGGGGATATTATATATTGCTTATATTTTATACGATAAAAGTTGTATTCTAAAAAAAGTTTGATAAAAATCTGAGGTTCCTTAATAATAGAAGTAATCGACTGTCATAGATTTTTAGACCCTGGGAATGTGCAGAGGTCAAGTGGAAACAGTAATATTATGTATAAAATATAAATATGACAAACGGAGACATTACACTACTTAATCCTATAATGCAAGAAAAATTACAGACGATTAAGTTGGGAGAAAATATCGGATGCCTGACTCGGTGAAAAAATAATAAAATTGACAAAATTAACAGACTTAAATAGTAAAGGAAATGAGAAATATTTACTTTTTGTAGAACAAGTAGTAATATTATAAGAAAAAAACTTAAAAATAAATGTGAACAAGAAAAAGTTAAACTAAATAGGAAAGCGGACAGAATGGTAGAAAATAAGAGGAAACACATAGTTTCGTCTATAAAAATACAATTTAAAAATAATGGAACACGTAAGGAAGTAGACGAAAACGAGAAAGAAACAAATAATATAGTAAGGGAATATATTACAGATAAAATAATAACAATAGAAGATACCCTAATGCCGTTGAAAAAACTTAACGAACAACAATTATTTATACACATCAGTAAAATGTAGACCATTCAAACCAAAAACAATATTTAATATTGGAATTTTTGAATAAGGGCCGAATTGTATTAAGTTACTTTCCCACAAGACTTTTTATTGTTTGTATGATACCGAATCTCGTTCCTATTGTTACATTATACTTTAGATGTTTAGACAAATGGTAATAATAATAATAAGAAAAGGTGTTATTATGATGAATTAACAGTAGGTATATTTTTATATATTTTATTTTTTTTCAGTAACATAAACTTGGCCTAGGTGACATAGGCCATTGGGTTACAAGGGTTATTATTTACATCAACATACTTATAGTGTTTTATAAAATTATTATTATTAATAAATTTGCATAAAAATAATGGTCGATATTAAAAAAACAACTATAAATCATCATTATCAGTCTCGAGGGCTTCGATTACCATGTCATAGGGTAGAGGCTTCACCTCGACCGGTCATATCATCTGCATGATAAAAAAAGTGGGAAAGTGGATATCGCTCTGTTGTACAGTAGGTTACAAGTGGGTTACTGTAATGGATGGAATTAAATTTGAATCCAATGATATTATATCATTGTACACGAAAAACGATTCTGAGCGGACGGTTTATCTGTCTAGGATATATTATAGATTATTATTACTCATTAAAATATTTGACTTTCCGGTGGACATTTTTTCGGTGGTAAAGATTGAAAAACTTGTAAGGAATCTTGTATTAAATTTTCAAATCTAAGATTTTAAAAGAAATTTTTTTATGAATTTTTAGCTTAAAATAATTTGCGAATTTTTGTGAATTTTAAGTATTTTGTCAAAATTTAAACTTTGAATGGTTATAAAAAAAACTATGTATGTCCAGATTGGTTTGAATAGGAGTTTGTATAATAGTAGCTTGTTTTTTAAGTTGACATGTTGTGATGTGAGGAGATAACGTAGTTGTCGAGAGCGATTATTTAAGGCAAGTCTTTTGTTGTGGGTGTGAGTTGCCCAAGTTAACCTGCGGTCTAAATGTAGACCTAGGTATCGAACATTTTGGGTGGTTGGGAGAGGTACATTGTTGAGGAAGATGGGCGGGCAGACTATTTGCCTTAGTGTGAACGTACAATGGATGGATTTTGTTTCGTTGATTTTTATTCCCCAGTCTTTATACCAGGTTGATAAGAGATTGAGATGATTTTGTACGAGGTTTGAGGCTATTTCGGGGTCGGAATGGATCGCTAGAAGCGCCTTGTCGTCGGCAAAGTCACCAGTTAATCGATATTAATTAAAAAAAAAAAAAACTAATAATGATCGAAAATTGCATATGCCTATAAATAGTTAAACTTAAGTAAATTTTTTTTGAAAATTGCATGGTGGATAGAATATACTTATATAAACATTTAATAAAAATTGCATATATCTATGGTCATTTGTTTTATAGTTATATCAAAAACCAAAATCGATTTTGTCGAAAATTGATAGTGAGTAAAATTTCCCGTTTTTTCCTTAATTTTTAGTTTTTTATCCCAATTAATATGAAAAATATTACTTTTAACCTTCTAGTACCAACTAGATTCATTTTCTGATCGAACGAGATACTGAAGTCGAAAAACGAAGCACTTTTACTGCCCCAAAATGTAATGACAGACACACACAAAAAAAAAATATACAAAAAAACACAACACACGTTATAGTAAAATCAATACATTCCACGCTCCGCTCAGAACCTAAAATGGAATAAATGTAATTAAAGAACACCATACATAAATAAATAACACACCTTCAAGGAACATGTAAATAATAATTGCTTGAGGATTATCCATAGCAAAACATCTTTAAATAGTAAGCACAAAAGATTCATTGAAGTGGTTTATTACACAACGAAATTATGTAATACGATATGATGGACAAGCGAACAAAAAAAATTGGGAAGCATTTCAGAATTAAAATCAGAAAACTGTAAACAACACAAAAGCAACAGCTACACTTTCCCACCATGTAAACTATATTATCTCTATTTCACATACACTTTATATACTATATAGCACATAAAATAGAAGCAATGTAAAATCTTTCAAACATGTCAATAACACCAAAAACCAATAGTCTAGATACAATTATATATATATATATATATATATATATATATAACTAGTGAAATTCTAAGACTATACGATATTCAATAAGTTAAGTAAGAAAGAGATAAGCAAAGATAAGTAAAAGCATGCATTACCCTTAAACTAGGTTAAGATAATAGTTATGTAATAAAATAACGATTGGTATAATTTTACATGTAGTCAATAAGTTCAATGTAACTAGGTGTCTAGGTGCCACTTAAGATCGATATTATCGATGGTAAAAATTGATATATAGATACTTATAGGTATAGTTATTGATATATACCTACAGGATATCTATGTGAAGGCAGGAGATGTGGTGATTGTATAATATGCCGAAATGTATTCTTTTTCTTTAAAGCATGCTTACTTTAAAAAAATAGTTCTCTATTAAATTTTCTGAACTTTAAGTGGATGATTATGTTGTCTCCGTATTGCAAACGTAGAACATGGTAAATTTGTTCTCAGTAGTTCCAATATATTGTATAGTTACAGTGACCTTAAATAATTCAGTAAATTGTCTTGTTATTAAACTTAAAAGTAAAAATATTATCTATGTTTCCATGTAGAATTTTAAAGATTTTTAAGTGAGTTTTGAGAACTTTTAAATTGTAATATTTTTCATATTCATAACTTACTTAAAAATTTAAATGCTGTAATAAACTCAAGTGAAAACTGATAATATTCTAACCTTTAAGTTTAGTGATAGGTCAAATGACTTTTAAGTAGTTTTTAGCCTTTAGGCTATACTACACAAAATCGGAAGAAACTGCTGATCGTAAATGAACACAAATTTGCTATGTTATACGTTTGTAAGGCAGATACAACATACGGAAGTGAGTTGTTAATCGAGAATGATTTTCAAACAATTTAATTTTGAAAAAGTTACTATGAATTAAAACAATTTTAAATAACAGTAAGTATTTATTTTTGAAGAACAATTAATGAAGATTGGGTATTAAAAATAAAAAACTTCATCTCTGATAAAAGATAAAAGCACTGAAAATATATATTATATTTTTTGTAGATGTCTATTTACTAAAACTCAGCTCGCAGCTATGTTTTAAATTTTTTTTTAATAAGTTATGCTGTCTTACATACTAGATGGAAAAAACAGATTTAGTGTTATGACTAGGTTTATATGAGGTTGTAGGAAAGTGATAAAATGATCGTCTAGTGCTTGGATATTTGTTAGGATTGTATAAATCGTTGAGCTGGTATTATTTGTAGATATCATTTAAAAAATTATCATTGTTTAACGTTATAATATAGAGTAGATAAATATAGCGTACACCTATTCTTGGAAATTTTGGGTGATTGTTAATCAAAATAAATTTTGGCGGCTTTGCTACTATGTATTATTTTTTTTATGTGTGCGTGTTAAGTTATATTCTAACAGACTGCACTCATGCAATTTAAACACGCAACTTGAATTATTTACCCTTTTACTGATAAACTTGTTAGTATCCAAAGAAAAACAAATGTTGCACGGAAAAAAATATGAACGAATATTTAAAAATATAAAAAGCCATGCAATTATTAATTAAATTTAGATAGATTAATATATAATATACATCATAGTAAATTATTTTGTTTATATCATTAATTTTGTTTATAGTATATTACATTTAATGTAATAATTGTCTGTATGTAGGTACTCGTTACCTTTTGGGAGTTTCACTTGAATTACAGAAATTATACGTGCAATATTATAATATATTATATAGGTAATATTATATTAAATTATTTTTTGATATATATTTTAATTGATATTTGACTCAATCCAGAAGTTTTGTCAGATATTATAGTTGAAATGATCAACATTTGTTATCTTAAAAGAAAAACTTTAACTGCTCTTTACATTTTTCATTTTGTAGCATAACTGTCAAAACTAGGTAATCCTTGGGTTTGAAAATTCCATGAAGTATAAAATTTTGAATTATTTCAGTTAGAAAAAAAAACCTTATGACACCTATAATCTGTATAACAAGTTTATGAACTTAATTTTTTATTTTGTTAAAACGTGTGATATAAATTGGCAAATAATTGTAAATGTTTATCAGTAGGTAATATCAATTAGAATTACCTAGCCATCTAGGTTATATTATTGTTAGGACTGAACTATTGCCAACTTAATTTTAAATTGGTCTAAACTACTCTGGGCGAAACGGGAATCATATAAAAATAAAATTTGGGCAAAACGGGTACCCGGGCGAAACGGGTACGGTCATTTTTGGGCGAAACGGGTCCCGCCCGTTGATAAATTACAAGTGTACCTATTACATGTTTCTAATAGATAAAGCCCTAACTGCAGTAAAACTGTTCTATTCTAGTTAAGCGTAACTAAATACACAGGCAATATACACTAAACAAATAATATTGTTTTATTCAAAATGAACAATTAAACATAGCTAATTTTATAATTTATACATTAAATTAATTACAATATACCTATTTCTTATGCAGTTATACTTTGCAATTATCCATACAGTTACTTATGTAATTACTTAATCAAAGACGTAAAAAGAAATTCTTTCGTGTTATTATCTGTTTATGTCTACTCTTATTTTGTAATCATTAGAATAATCAATTTTTACATCCCATCTGTATATAGTATGGTACTCATGGAACTTTGAAAACAAAACAATTTGCACGTGGATTATACCAGAAAGCCAAAAATGATCATTTAGAACCTAAAACTTTTTGTATTTTTCATCAACCCCCACTAAATATAAAGTTGGCAACCATTCTGTAACTAAACAGCAGAAAAAAAAAAGAATAAATACCACATGGTTGAGATCCAAAAATATACTAGCAATTAATTTTATACATTTTAAGCTTTTAAAGCTACTTTATTGGAATAATATCAACTGTCATAATTCATTGGTTTATGTATATACCAACGATAGTCTTTTTAGACACACAGCACAATACTTATACATATTGGTAATGTATGTATTAGAAATATTTTAGAGTTTCATCTATAAAAGTAAATTAAGTTATAGATTTCATATAATTAAAAAATGCTTTACATATAATATATTCAGCGTGACTGCTGTGTGAGCTCCGTAAACTCTACATTTATAATAATTAATAATAACGGGCTGTCACCGTTATATAATTATGAGCTATTTCCCGACAAAGGCTGAAATGTACCGATTAAAAATTTAGTATAAAATACAACAAAAATTATTTTCGTTGCATCAGCCACCTAATATTATACATTGTATAATATTACTATATTGTATTTAATATTGCGGCTCGATTGCGATAGTGAGACTCGACTTGATTATATGGTAGGTGACGGGGCAGACGATATTTTTAGACGAAAACTATGAAATTTTTTAATTATCTAGGAATGAATTGTATTTTTTAGTATATTTTATACATTGCTAAGAAGTTATTGCAAATGTTATGTAGTATACATGAATTTAGATAAACTTGGTCGGTTAGGTTTTGGAAAAATAGATGTGCAAGAATTGTGTTAATCTCGGAGAGTATTTTTTTTGTCATATCGTCTTATGATGGTCAAAGAGCCCGCACATTATTCTATTATAACATTTTCCCTGACCCGGAAAACCTTGGGACGGCCATGTTGAAGTATGGTGACGTGGATGCTATGTGCAGTTATTTTGTGCACTGTGAGTATTTAGGTTTAAATGAAATGTGAGAGAGGTGCCTATATGAGGTTTATAGTTCCAAGTTTATAATTCCAATATAATACAAACGAAACAAATCGCAAATTAAAATTGTTTGAATTTTATGAATGTATAATTTGAGATTTTTTCTGACATCCCTTCCTCCACCCTTAATGAAACCAAAATTACGCCACTGTGGGTGTACACGATGTCCGTTCGGCAGTGGGAGAATATTATAATATCAATAGTGTCCAGTGAAGTTCAATACGAATAAACGCGAAAAGCGGGAATGATGGTTTATGATTATGAAAAGTTTCAAGTGTAAATGATTAACGCTGCGACGGTGCGGTTGCGGCGTTGCAGGTGGCGAGTGGTGACTGCAGGTGACTAGCCTTATGTAGGATATCATAATATACCTACACTATAGTTGTGAGGGGAAAAATAGCGATCTGCACCGAGGCATGGTTTAGATACGCCGTCGCCGTTGAACCTAAGTACGACGCGCGAGAGGCCCATGCAATATTCATACAACGCGTTCGTATTATACGCATATATACCTGCCTACCTGTCTACCTGCCTTCCCACCCACCTACTTTCCCCATACATAATAATGTATATGTGCTCAAGCGTCGAGTGATGAGGGGTGTATAGAACCGGGGGTATGTGCTGGCGGGGAGGGTTTTTGCGCGCCGTCTGGCGGCGCTTAAATTTTTTTTTTCCTCTTTCGCTGAACCTCCCCTCTTTGAGTAGGGTGGAGGTGTGGTGGCGGTGGCAGCGGGCCGGTCAGATAAAATACTAGTGCCGCCGTAGTACAGCGTAGTAGTAGTAGTAGTAGTCGTCATGGTGCGGTGGCCGTACGCGTACGCTCTGCGTTCGTCGACTCGCGTTCGTCCCGTCGTCCGTAGACGGTCAGCTTCCCCGCCTCGTCCGTCGCCCACAACTTGTTGATGACCGTCGAAGTCACCGCGGCCGCGGGTTTTCCGCTCGTTTCCTCTCCTCGTTGCCTCCGGCTATATCAATGATAATAATAATATGTTATTTCTCGACCGTCGTCCGCTATTCGTTTGTCCTCGCGGTTTCGTGTCACCGTTTCCGATACAATGCCACGATTTTACCGGAAATCTTCCGGTATCGTTTAGGCGACTTTATTGGTCATCGTTGACGACGACGACAACGGTGATGACGGGAGAATAGCGTTCAGCCATCAATAGACTAAAGGTTATTTTGCTTTTTTTCTTTTTTTACGTGATAGTTTTTTTTCCCCTTTTTGTATTAGTTATAAATTACTATTTATTTCTATTGAATTTCGAAACTATGACGAGAGCTGTTAGGTAAGGAACTCTCTTGGTATATGTTTTTTATTCTATAATACCTCTGCTGAAAGTAGTTATACGTGAATTACGTATGTAGATATTCACTTTATATTAATATAAATCGTTTGTCTTATCTTCGTTTAATGTATTAAAAATGTTCTACATATGTCAGATAAATAAAAATTAATGTAAAATAATCGTAAAATTTAAGAATTAAATAAATTAAGAATGTCTTCATAAAATCGAAATTTTAATTCAGTAAATAATAATTCTTTCTTTTTTATTCTATGAAAATATTTCTTAAAGTTTTTATTTACAATAATTTACTTTTGAAATCTTAAAGTATCAATAAAAAATAACACAATATTCGCCCAACCAAACCGAACTTCTTTTAAATTTGTTTTTTTTTAAATACAATATCATTTATCATTCCTTATTTGAATTTACAATGAAAACCGAAGTGTCTTGTGATAACGTAAGCCAGACTGGTATTCAACTTTCACTCACCCTATATTAGACTAGGTCATATAAATGTCAATTAAAAATAATTTTAAATTCTTAGTAAGCTATAGCCATTAGCTTTTATATAACATCTATGTTCTTTATTGACGTACATTTTTGAAGAAAAAATATTAAATTTAGGTACCTGAAAACATTTTAAGAACAGTAAAATGTTTTGAAAGTTTAAAGTTATAAATAAAAGGTAAGTTAGTCATAGTTGCTGTTATTTTAGAAAAGAAACATTTTACATTTTAAATTAATGTCCATAAATAAAATGGATGATTGAAAATAATTCCATAATAAATTTCATAAATATTGTTTTAAAAATTATACAATTAATTATCCGTGAAAAACAAGTTTGAATTACGCAAGTATTAAAATATCATAATATAATAGTATTAGTATTGTTTACAAAATACAAGGGTAGGTACATAAACCCTGATCATCTATTTATGACTTAACTTTGAACACTTGTCTTGCTTCATTCATCTATTCGTGCAAGCAGTGGGTTGTATAAGAATAAAGTGACTAATTTATTAGTGCATATACACTAATACCTAATAGGTATACCTACATGTATCCTTTTATTTATTAGCTTTTATTATTTTCTCACGATTATACATCATTATGTCTAATGCATCACATGCTTTTGAAATATGTAGGGTTTTATAAATTATAGGCATTATAATACTAAGGATATTATTGAATTTGATTCTAATTTGTAATTGCCACCACTAACACTAATAAGAACCATTAAAAGAACATCGATTTTAGTGGTTAAAAACTTGGAAAAATAAAATGTTGAATTAATCAAAGAATATTAAAGTAATTTTAAAACAAATGATTTGTAATTTAAATAACTTTTTTAATTGCATATAGCCATATTTATAATCTAAATATAACGCGATGAGTTATACAATATTTCAATATTTAATATACTTAACTATAATAATAGGCATATGATTATAAGTGGAATAATGTTCGAGAGGAGTTTTGAAAATTACATATAAAGTTATGATTTATTTTTTCATGTGACTAATAATCAGTAACCGATATCAATGGTAGAACTAATTTGCCAAAAATATTATGCAGTAACTTTTTAAAACAGGAATTTCATAGGGATATTTGGTACATGTTTACTTTAATAACTTCTGAAATTATCGACTAATTTTGTAAATAGTAAATAAATCATATAAAACACGATTTATTTGAAATCACGATGTAATTTACGAGATTCCCGTGTTTATCACTAACAATTTTATTTATTTGTATTGCAATATTAGAAAAAAAGTTCATCAACCCATATCTGTTTCCTGTTCGACTTTTTATGTTTATAGTATGTTTAACACTTACATTTCAGAAAAATGTATTCTTAGCACGTTTCTTCAATATTTCTTTACATCAATAAGATAATAACTTATGAAATAAACAAATTTTTAAGCACATGATCACTTTACTTGTTAATACTGTTAAATAATTTTGTTTGAACTAATGATATTACGGTCCAATAAGCATCATTCTAGATATAGATAGCCAATAGTCATATAGGTTTGGAAAATATTTTAATACATGACATTGTTTACCCTTTACAGTTTATACGCATTATATGCATATTTTCTTTATGAGACAAAACAAATATTAAATAATAAATGTATTTAAACATTGTCATTACTTATTACTATAATAACTAATATATTAGTTAACAAAAATGAATATCAACAATTTTGTTTTTGTTTTTATGTATTTAATTTCAAATATATTGTTTATAATTTACTCAGTTTTAAAATTAAAATCTTGATTAGGGTGTTGACTCAGATGAGTAGGTCATATAATTGTATTAAAAAATAGTAATTATAATTATTTCGTATTGATATTATTTTGTTAATTTTAGTTATATACGAGTAAATGAGTATGCATTGATTTTAATTGATAAGATTTTTTGTTTACATTATTTATAATTAAATTTATTTTAAATATAAATAAATTAAAAATATACTGATTATTAAAATAACTTAACACAGTTTTAAGGTAATAAGAATACAAAACAAATTCATATGTAAAAATTAATATGATTGTTATTATTTAAATTTTACTGTACGTAACTTCTTTTTATAAATATTAAAGATATGATTATATTTTCATATTAAATTGTGATTTTGGTTTTACAAAAATGTAGTCAAATTTATAATTTAATTTAATTTTTTAATATTTCATTATTTTTCTGCAATTTATTTTTAAATATAGCAAATAAGTAAAATATAAATGCAAGTTTAATCAGATAAGTAATTATTAAATTAAAATGTTAGCTAATAGTTTTCAATGTTTGATTAGAATTTATCAAAAGTTTAACTATTATTATTTATGTGTTAGCATTTAGGAAAATAGTAAGCAAGATGCACTTTCAGAATTAAAATAAAAGAATTCTCATTATTTTGTATAGAGAGTAACAATAAAAGAAAAAATGTAAAGCAAACCCTATGATATAGAAATTCAAGATTTTTTTTAAATACAATGATTACTATTTTTGTGAAGAGAGTACAATGCATTGCTTAAAATACATCTCATATTCTGATTATAAATATTTCTATCCATGATCATACTATGTTAGTGTCTATTATTGGAGCCCATCTGTTGAAGGATCTAAAAGATTTTCCACTCGAGTTTTATTGCATTTTAAACTTTTATTCTTTATATCCAAATCAAAAAATATACAATAACTTATCTCAACTAAAATAATTATAATATCTATTGCCTATGAAAACTAAAATTAATGTCAGCCATGTAGCTGAATATTTAAGTTAAGTTACTTAATACCTATTTGATGTCTATTCATAAATAATTTAGAATCTTATTAGAATGATGAATGTTGATTTTACAATAATGTGGGGTTTTTCGGTCATCACATTTTGTGGTAGTAAAATATGTTTTGGTTTTGTTTCCAACTTTTGGGGGACGGTTCTGGTATTCTGGTAAAGTGGTAAGAAACGCGAAACGAAGAAAATGGAATCATGTTGGTTCTTCAGGGGGAGGGGAGGGGAGTAAAAGTTAAAAATTCATATAACCCTCACCAACATAATCAAGAACAATAAAAAAGTTAACGACCAAATATTTATATTATCATCTCTTAAAAATGGTTTAATTTTCTAAACATTTTGAATTCTTTTGAATTCTTTATAGACATTTAAATTTTTCCAATTTTAGATTTTATGCAATGTTTCATTTTATGAAAAAATGTGTGTGTATTTTTTTATTTGTGTCTGCATACACATTACACATGGATCGATTTTTAACTTTAAAAGTGTATTTCTTTGTAGAAAATTAGATATAATTTGTATTTTTAACTTTAATTAAAACTTGCTAGTTTTCTTCAAAACCATAAAAAAAAAAAACAGTAGAAAAATTGAAGAAAAACGAAAATTTTCTATAAGTCATTGAAGTTTGAATTTTGACAAAATTCGTAAAAATCACAAATTATTGCAAATTATTTTGTAATTAATTTAGTAAAATTATAAAATATTTATTTTTATTGCTCAAAAATGAACATTTATAATAAGGTTTTTTATAAAGTCATAACCAATAAATAGTTTATAATGTAGTAAAATATATAAAAATACTGTTTTTTACAAAGATACTTTAAATTAAAAAAATTATTTTGTAAGTATTTAAAACTTTAAAACTTCATATTATGTTTTATACACACAATGGCATTTTCAAATGCAATGTTTTCGGCTTTCGACCAAAATTAATTTAACCTATTGTTTTACTAATAGTAGAACATATGATTTTAATATCAATAATACCATAAAATATACTTAGTCATATAGGCCGACAGATTGTGATTCTCTTAGCTCAGAATTGTTTTTCGTATGCAATTACTATATATTATTCACCTAAAATGTTACACATCCATTACAGTGACTTACTCGACACCTACTGTACAGTAGAGTAGTACCCACTTATCTACTTTTTTTGTTTTTTTTCTTTGTACAAATGTCTAATAATATTTTCTACTTTCTCTTGGTTTAAAAGCTTGAAAATATTATACAAAGTTCTTTATAAGTTGTTATTAAAGCTTTTAAAACATATTAAAGATACATAGACAAGATTTTTTTGTAAGTATATTCAAAGTTTGAATTTTTCAGAAATTTGACATTTTTTATAGCTAATAAGGAATGAAAATTTAATATAAAGTTTATTTTTCATATTTCATCATGTAATCATGTAAGCAAAAAATCTAAAATACATATTATATATTATTTAATGACATTTTTAGTTCAAATTTCGATCAAATATGGTATTCAAACGAAGAATTACAATTTTAATCATTTTTTGAGATAAAAAAAGTATTATTCGTACCTACCTACCTATATTAGGGTGCCTACCTACTTGAAACTTTTAACGTACCTATATATTATTATTATTTATGCATAATATAAAAACATTTTAAAATATAATGTTTTCGGATAAAATTATTTCAACCTTTAGACAACAAATAGTAAAATAAATTACTTTAATAGCAATATAATGTTATCATAAAATATACTTAGTAATATAGGATGACAGCATGTCTTCACTCGGAATCATTTTTTGTATGCAATAATTTATCATTGAATTCAAAGTTAAGGTTATGTTAGGTTAGGCATACTTTACAGCGACTTACTCAATGACGAGAAACACTCGAGTATAGTCGACATCTACGTATACAGCAGAATTTTTACTTACACTGGCTACACTTTTCCTTTTAAAATCTAATCATAATATATTACAGTTTTGATTAGATATAAAAATATTTTTATTTTTTTTATATATATGTATATATTCAGTAAAACCTCCTTATAACGAGATCAGTCGATACCAAATCATTTTCCATTTTCCCGTCATAAAGAAGTTTCGGTTATAGGAAGACGGGTATACGGATATACGGGGCATATGTCTCGGGAATTTTGTTAATTTCTGTTGTAAGGAGATTCCCGTCTTAAAGGGGGGTCCGCTATTAAGTGGTTTTACTGTACCTAATAGACTAAAGAAATAATTATATAAACGCCACTTAAAAATAACGATTAGTAACAATAAAAGAAAAAAAAACATTTAAACCTGCAAAGTGAATAATATTATATTATTATCATCTCATCACTCTTCTATACGCAGTGCAATCCACTGGGTAGACCTGTTGTTATATAGAAAAAATTCGCACCGCGTCGTAGGATACGGCCGTCTGCTAATCTCTTGAGTGCTTTAAGGCAGGTATAGCTAGCTAGGTAGCAACGTGTCAGTATATCTTTCTTAAGCTGTCTAATGTACGAGCTTGGTACCATTGTTCCACCCTCTGGCCACCCTCACTTCTTTCGCGGTGTAATCCCGTAGGTGCGAAGTGCGTGACCGACCGTTTAGTAACCACGTCGTCTATCGCGTCCATCAGTGTATCGCTTTTCTTTCAAACTTGGCGTGCGTAGGTATCTACCCCGTTCTTGCCTTCTTACTAACTACTACCATTATATATTATATACACACAACATTCCAGAGCTCTCTACTATTGACTATTTTCGGGATACTTTTCTCGGCTTGACATCTCGTCTATACCTACGTATTGATATAAATCTTATCTTGATGCTAATTTATCTTTTTCCTTTCAGAACATCATTAATAACTAATAATACTTGTCTGAAATAAAATATCATCAACATCATAAAAATATATTATTAACTATTATGTAACAATATTTATGCATTACAATCGTGACAATGGGAACTTTGAATACAAACGATTTTATAAACGGGGTTGGTAAATTGAGTCCCAAATGACCCTAACTCGGTAAATTGAGTCCCAGGGAAAAATAGGTAGTAGGTAAGTTGAGTCCCAGATAAAATAAGGTAGAAGGTAATTTGAGTCCCAGGGAAAAACGATTTATACGCATTTAAAATTTAAAAATATGCACTATAACATTTTTATTTGTGATTTGTAGACATTCATTGACTGCATGTATATGATTTTGAATATAGCAACATGCATTTTTAATAATTATATAATTATTTTTTATGCAATAAAAGTGCATGTTGCTATTTTCAAAATCATATACATGCTGTCAAGTGTCAATGAATGTCCACAAATCACAAATAAAAATTTTATAGTGCACATTTTTAAATTTAAAATGCATATAAATCGTTTTTCCCTGGGACTCAAATTGCCTACTGCCTTATTTTTTCCGGGACTCAACTTACCTACTACCTATTTTTCCCCGGGACTCAATTTACCACTTTCAAAATGTCCCAAACTTATCTCGGACTCAATTTACCTAGCCCCTTTATAAAAAGCGAATAATATACAGATGGGTACATTAAATTGTTATAATCTATCAACTTAAAATATCACACATGCTTAAAAAAAATCTTAAAATAATATCGCTGAAAAGTTAGAATATGTTTTTATAATTTTAACTAAAATATTTTTTCATAAATAAACTACAAAGTAATGATGGCGATTAAGTGGTTTCACATTTTTATATAGTGTATAGTACAATATTATAGTTTAATAATTTGTCCAATCTACACCAAATTTGTGTACCTACAATCAACTACAAAGTATGAAAATGTATAAGAACTAATCTTTATTTTTAATTTGAAAATATGTTCATACTAACGTGTAGTTGGACAAGAAAATGTTGCTATTAATCAAATTAATATAGTTAAGAAATAATTATTTAAACTTTATTATTGCTTTTAGGAAGTCAATTGTACGAACGTGAACCTGTGAAATATAATCTTCCGATCATGTTACCAATCCGCTTACCTAATACAATACTGGCAAGTCGTCGCCAGCAACCACCTACACCTAGCCCAACAGAACCTAAAGTACAAGTTCGGCCATTAACGAAAGATTCCCTGGAAACCAGACAACACGTTTCAACGTCTGTTGGGTATGGTTACCAAACTCGAAATAAAGTGAGCGTGTTAGACGGATCTGTGTTACCCAGCAAATTTGAGCCGTTTCCTAATGAATTGTATGGAATGCCACTTGAAGAAATTGACAATTTCATATTTGACGAGGTAAGTGAAATTTAATAATGTTTTATTTTAATTTCTAGGTACTTGATGATTTTCATTAATTTATTTGTAAACGCAGTAATTGTAATTGGTTAGTTGACAATCAATACGATACAAAAATGCATTATAGTTTTTATTTATAATACTTCGTGTTACTTATAATATCTTGTAACATTGTAAATAATTTATTATTTTGTCTAAAAAGATTGTGTATTGGATTTGGAATGTAGTTTTTGTTTAATACGGATGCTATTTGTAAAGTAATACGTTCACGCTGATGACGTAGTTTTATTTGTTTACATTCTGGTCTGGCACATTTATTTTATATACTTCATTATCATAATTTTTAACAATTTTTGTAAAGTTTATTGAATTACATTTGCAACTTAATATTGTCTAAAATATCGTAAAACTGATGGATATTTTCCACAAGTATTCAAAAGTTTTAAATCATCCTACTTAACTATCCCACTTGAAGAATCGTCTTTCGAACGCCTTAATTTATTATGTTCTATAAATTTTAGATATTTAGCTTGATAACTATATCCAATGCATGTGTACAAAAACGAGACAAACACCCAACCCAAATCTCTATGTCCAACACACCCTTTTTATACCTTTATTGATTTAAAATAAAAAATATAGCTTTATGTCATTTAAAAAATTAATTAATTAAATGTATGATAAAAATATCAACAGAAAAAAAAAATTAGGCAAAGAAAATATTGACATGATTAATTTACTTTTTAAACATTTTACAATGTATGTATTATAATAATTTAAGAGTTACAACTTTCTAATAAAATAATATATTAGAATAAAATAAAATTTCTTTAAAGTAAATTAATATTAGATATTAACAAAAAGTATTAATTAATTTTATATTACAAAAATCCTCTCACAAGCCGTTAACCTATAATAATATATTTTAATGACTCATAAATTGACTTCTTATATCTGTTTACAAAATTCACAATTGGAAATTAAATCCATAATAATATAACCACACAATATTAAAACTAAGTTTATAATTTATTTGATATCATCTGATATTATAACTATAAATTAATAAAATTGTAATTAAATATTTGAAATAAATATATGTACGAATAAAATATAGTATTATCATTTAAATTTTCAATAAATTAATATTATGGAATACATTGTATCTATAAAGTTTATTGAGAGGATAACTTGAATGTCGGTATTTTATTGATGTATGTATATAAATTTAGGTGTTTCATTTTACTTTTATATTTTGAATAATACCTGATAGATGGAACGAACAATTTATACTTATCTCATATTTTATAATTAAGAAATCTTAATTCTAGTTGGAGAGCATTTCACCAGTTTCCTATTTTTTCTAAATTGTTATCAACATATATAGAATTATGTGCTATATAGTCCTAGTTGTAATATAATAATAATATATGAGTAATAATACACGTACAAATATTAAATTACCAGCTAGACATCGAGAGTACCTACTGTAAAATAGTATCATGATAAATTCTTAGAGTTATAGTTGTTACTATTGTTGCCTTAGTATAGCGCACTTTTTAATATTTCAAAATGTTTGATAGATTTTGCTAATCAATAATATTTACATAACTTTCATTTGACTAGGGTCTCAAAATAATGTTCAAATTTTAAAGTAATGTAACATTTTAATTTTTCAATACTCCTTTTAACCTCTTTGATTTTAATTTTTGAGTTTTAGAATGTTAGCATACTATTTGATACTTTTCGAGTAGGTACTTTTTATTCAAAACAAATTTTTAATAGGAAAAATAGATGAAATAATTGAAAGACGTATTGCTTCACATAAAAATTGCTTGAAACTCCGCCAAAATATTTTGTGAATGTGATGGGTAGTATCTAATCAATTTTTGTTTTTGTTTTATAACACTCTCCTAGCCTAAAATAGCAACTAACTTAGTATGTGAAGAATTTTATTTTTATTTTTAATGTGATCTTTAAATAATGTTATGAACTTATGTGATTAGTACTGTAAATGTATTTAATATAAAATTAGATGGACATTTTTACACTTCTCTCTTTATTTTTTCGAAATGTCAAACCAATTACGATTAACAATAGTTTGTTTGCTATTTGATTTATGTAGGTACATATGAAACAGGGTTCGGGTGGCAGTATTGTGCTAAACAGTTCCCACCCGTTTCCGGTATATAAAAGGGGGAAAAAAAAGGTACATATGAAACAAAATTTTTAGAAAAATTGTTTAAAACCAATTAAATATAAAAAGTTATTTTTTTTAAATCTAAAATAGCATGGACGAACTTTTGTCTTATTATATATCAGTCACGAGAGTTATAAAAATATTTACTTAAATTGTCATTTAAATATCATTTTAAAATGAGTTTATTTTTGTGAATATCAGAAAATAAAAATTTATATTTACATTTACCTATGATATAATATAAATTATATATAAATATATATTTCTGAATCTACCGGAAAAAATGTATTTCATTATTTTGAATAAAAGAAAACAAATTATTTTATCAAGCTTTCGTGTTTTTCAATAAATAGTTTTAATAAATAATAAGTAATAATATAAAATAATATATATATATATATATATGAGTAGGTATTCTCGTGCACCTGACGTTTAGAAACAAAATCTACAAACCGGTGCTTGTATAGGGCTCAGCGTGCGAGTGTTCATAACGCTTCATTTTCATGAATATATAATAATATCCAGGAGACCGAACTTCCTCAACCAGAATTTCGTTTATTCAAAGATGAAAATGGCAGTGGTAAAATAACAATCATAAAATAAAACACCCCCAGTCGCAGTTCATGCTTTTAGTATAATTTAGAACAATAACATTTCTTTTTTTTGTTTCATAGTAATAACAGTCAATATAAATACATATTTACGTTTTTACAATTCCAAACAACAATAAAATGCCTTAAATATTCCACAGTTTTATAAATTGATAAAAACCTATAGTTTGCTTCTATTCAAGATAATGATTGCAATATTATGTACATTTTAACTATTATTAACATGGTATATCAATATAGGAAGTATTGAAAATGTTACACGTTTTACATGTTATACTGAATCATACGTGCTTGTTAAGGTTCAATGATTAACTATATTAAACTCAGATTTGCGTTTGACCACAAAACTCGATAACTTTTACAATTTCTCTTCTCACACTGAAAATAAAAATATAAATTGATTTGGGATATATCAATTAACTTTCATTGCTATGATGGTTTAGAATTGAATTGAAAAAAAAATGTATATTTTATCCATAGTTGTATTACCTAGAAATATAGCACTACAATTATTTTAATTGTTGTGCATGGTTTAACAATCAAATATTTAGTTACTTTACAGACAGTTTGAACTCGATGTATAATTTGATGGCTTTATAATATTAGAACTAGGTAAGAATTATAGTGATCCAAATATTTATATAATTTGTTTAAACATTAAAATAACAAGAATTTTTGTATAACAATTATTTGAAGTAAAATTAGTTAGTATTTTTTCTCTCTTTTTTACAACCAAGTATAACATTAAATTATATATTTGAATTTTTTTATAGAAAAAAAGAAAATTAAACTTGTTAAAATTTGAGGATAATAAATAGGACCGTATCACTTAAAAAAGATTTCTTCTTGTCTCGTTTAGTTGTCTATCACGAGGAAAAAGATCCATTTGTAAGCTAGTCACGTCTAGTATAGGTAATTGTTGGTGACAGCTGGTAATTATCTCAGTATAAATTTATGTTTCCGAAATTCTGGTCAAACGTTTTATGCTATAAATTACTATGGTGAAATACGAATCAAATTATTTAAGATGGCTAAAAGAACCTGGAAATACGGGAAAGTAAAAAATAAAAAAGAAGATACAAACTATACAAAAATAATATAAAGAACTCGATTTTTTTCCCTTTTTTAGAACTATTGTGAAACTATACTAAAACTTAGGAACACTAAAATTCTAAAGTTTTAAAAAGTTTATGGTAGGTAACAACTTATTTATATTTTACGATAATATTTAAGATTTGAATATTTGTACATTTTCTTTCAACAGTTCTACTTCGTAATCAGATGACTTCATCTCCTGTGTCGTTAAATTCGGTAGATTCCTAAAATATATTTTTTTTAATTTACCAGCTTGGATGGGGAGTAGAATATTTTCTAATACTATAATTTTAAATAGAGTTCATAGTTAGTTTTGAAACTAAGTGCTTTCTTATTCATTAATAATTGTATTGATAATACAAATAAAAATTGTGGTAAAGAAATAAATATTCGAATTTACCAAGGAAATTATGCATGTGGTTATAAACTTATGAGTTGATCACGCTCAACCATGTTTGACTTAAAATCATATTTCAAATGAAATAGTTCGTATTAATTACTCATATTATATTTAATACAAAGACTTACCTATCTCAATGCCTACCAATTCTTTGTACTTCAATTATAATTAATTTTGTCATGAATACAAATTATTTTCCCAAAAATTGAAACCTAGTTCTTAACACATACTTAATAATATCATATATAGGTGATATATATACTATTTTATATTTTTATGTACGATTTGATATTTAATATTTGATATACGAAAAATACAGTATGTACAGATCTTTTATTCATATTTTTTATTTATAATTCATTAAAACGATCCATAGTTTTTTTTTCATATAAATAGAGCTCAAGTTTTGTTAAAATAATTAATTTCAAAATATACCAATGTAGGTGATGTGGGTGTTTAAGGTTTAATGGTACCAACTGATTAATTATAATAAGTAAAAAATGAATAATTATATAGAATGGAGTTCACAGTAAAAACAATTAAATTGTATGTGGACTAAAACAAACTATTTTTTTTAACTTATGACATATTATTTGATATTTAAATTTGAATAATTAAGGCGAAAAACATTTTAAGCATGTGATATTCTAAAATGTTTAAGATGTATTACTATATTTGTATTGATAATAGCGCATTCATTTTCTGAATATGCGTTCAATATCTTTACGTAAGGAACATATTATTATATATAATTAATTAAATTTTAATTTAAAATTGATATTTTTTTTCAATCTTTTTTTAAAAATAAATATAACCACTTGTTTGGTCCTTGAAAATGTCAAAGTTGTATCATGTAACCTATATGTGGGGCAAAGTATTTGGTAATAGTGCATTTAAGTATGAAAGGGTCACGGCGTATTGACAAAATCAATACCCCCTCTTTTTGTAACTGTATGCCTACTTGTTGAGGGGTGCACGTGGTCACGTACCTCCCTCAGAACCATTGTATGCTTTATGAACTCAGTACAAGCGACATGGTGCGCACACATTAAGTTATTTGAATACACGCCTCTCGTTCGATATGTAGGTCACTATTTGCATGTGATATATGTGAAAAAATATAATAGTTACCGTAAGTCTTGTAAAAAAATGTTTTTGTATCATATATAAATACAGAGTATTTTGATATAATTTTAATTTATCGCACAACAAATTCGGCTGCATCAAGGATTACTTTATGATGTCCCCGTAAACACCGTCTGCTGATACCAAACGTGTTTATCGAAACTTTTTCAATTTCTAAAAAGTGTGCACGTTTAAAATTATAATAAATGTCATTTTTGTTCACAAGTGGAAGTTTTTACGCATAAAAAAGCATTTGAAAAAAAAACATTGGAAGAGATGGTTCGTAAAAGGTCAGTTTTGTTATAGGGGAACCCATTTATACAAGAGTGGAGGAGTGGCAGTTGAACAATTTATGACCCCATGAATTGACCATGTGGAAGGTTTTTTCTGAAAAACAAAATGGAATATGCACAAAAAAAGATGTGAACACGTATCTATGTGTCAATTTGTACGAAGAGATGAATGGAAGTATGAAAATTGTCATATTGAATTTATTATCACATTAAACGTTGTTGAAGAACTATACATGGTAAAACATTGTTACCGTTAAACATTAAAATAATTTAAATATATGTATTATAGAAAATAGTTACTCAGAAGTCTACGATAACATTATGAAAATAATTTTGTTCTGAATTAAAAAAAAAAAATTGTTTCCTAACCACACGAACTTGTACCTGCTTTGTTGCTTTATAATGAGTCATAGCTAATACAAAATTATCAGTGGCACATAATATTGCAACAATATCGATCAAGAATCACCTATACTGTGACCTATATATCACCAACATCCATATACTTTTCTTTTGATCATCGTGAGAGTATATTAGTATATTATTTATATATATTATAATAGTATCTGCTATATAATATAACACATATTTTACACTATTTATTTATGTTAATTATTCAAAAAGAGAATTCAAACAAAACAATAATTAATGTTATAGTAAAAACTATTAAAATATAAATATATTTTATATTCAATTTTTTACAAGATTGTAAATTAAATTTATTTAATGCTATGATACAATAACAATGGTGCAGTGGTAATGTAAAATCACATTACATTTATACTTTTAATTTATATGAAAAGTCATTGAATATTAATTGGTCTAATAGTGATTCTTTGTTAAATATCGGAAGTGGTACTTTAATTTATTTTTAAAAGCCCAGTCTAAAATCCTCATCAATTCTTAACGATTATACCATATTTATTTTCAATTTAGAAATATTGTGATTTTTTTTTTAAATTAAAATAACAATTGGTTATTACTTATTATTCATTGTTGTATAGTCGATATTATTTAAACATGTAAAAGCCGAAATAGTAACAGGGTTGGTATGGGTAATTGTCAAGGGATTTAAAATATCGCCAAACAAATTTATACGAGTGGAATAGAAAGTGTAGAGGTTGTGGGGGGATGCTGTTGCGATTTATAGTATGGCCCTCGATTTTACCACACCTGGCCTCAGCCTGACCCGGCTCTATTTTAATTAGACCTGGATATTATAATAAAATGGATACTGTGTATAGATAATCCGTTATAAATTCATGCTCATGAATTTATAACTCTTTACAACAATGAGTTATTTTTAATTTATTTTTGTTATATTTGGCTTAGAAAGATTCTGTAAAAGTTATTTTAATAATTAAATAAATCTCGTCTTATCATTAATTCATGTACTTCATTGATTTTTTTTTTTAGTTGTATTTTACTAATTCTGTAGGGTTATTGGTTATTTCCTAGACTCCGGTACGTTATTTTGAGTGTTGTTGTACTTATTAGTATATCTTCGTTCATTTGTATTTATATTTATAAATTATTATTTATAAGTTTTAAATAATGTACTCCTATGGACATTTATCTTCACTATAAGCACAATACGCTTCAATATAAAATAAATTACTTTGAAATTGTGGTGGCTTGAAAAAAGAGAAGGACTAATGTAATTAGAGTCATTAAAATTGGATATGTGGTTTAAAATCATATAGAAACCACCTGTGCAAAAGTTCTAAGAAAGGTTTTATTAAGTGCAATTTATTATGGTGATAAAATGACGAAATATACTCGTAAAGTAGGTACGCATGCACATTGTTACATATTTAATGACACTATTGAATCTTCAGAACTATTGTTAAAATAAAGCTTTTTTTTAATCATAGTTATTATATTCCTTTTATTCAAACAATTGCGTCACAGGTAACCTTGTTTATTAAATCTATAATTTAAATAATTTAAAACATTGTTGTTAACCATTACGTTTCAAGTAATTTTATTTAATTATTACTATGGTGTCTATAATAATTTATAGTCTATTCAGGCATTTTGTAATTTATATATAAAAGTTTGATGGTTAGCAAAATATTTACGTAATAATTAGTCTTTAAGTCATTGGCATACCAAAATAATCTCTTTTAAAGGACAGTATTTTGTATGACTTCGTCATCATTTTCTTTCTGAACATTATTAACATTTTTATATTTATTAAAATTAAAATTAATTTTTGTTGTGTTTTTATTTATTTTCATACAATCAGCTTCAATAATAATTTATGATTGCCCGAACTATTTTGGTTAGGTAGTTAAATGTGTTACTTATTACCTATACATTTGCAGTTTATTATTCTATAATATACTCATATTTTATTTTTGTTGATCCGAAGAAAAAATATTTATTTATTATATAATTAAATCATCAAAGTAATATTATATTATTTGATTATTTTAATTTTTAATATTTATATATATATCTTATATGGTTATATGAGCCTCACACTAATCAGCTCTTGATTAAACATTACTACCTATATTGTTTTATATTTCAATGTTGTATACCAAAGCTACTTTTATTGTTATTGTAATGACTTACTTTTACTTATTTGTAAGTGTAAAACATAAAAAAAGTTTTTATTCATTAACTCTGGATTTATATTTATATTTTTAATTTTTTTAAATTAATTGTTTGAGGCATCAACTGCATGGTTATTAGCCGGCGTTACATATTTAATTTACATTAATTTCTTACATACTTGATTAACTTCTACTTATTACCTATATTTACAGATTTACATTTTAATCTAAGTTAGAATATTCAAATCAGTTTACGCAGTTCTGTTGAGTTGATGAAATTGAGGAGTTTTTTGGTCGTCTCGGGAGTGGGTGATGGCATCTCGTATAGTGTCTCAGTTATTTTTAGTTCAATGCGACTTTCACTGAATTTAAGTTAATATTTTTATTTAATAATAGTTTTCTAATTTCTCATTAAATGTATATTTGTTATCAGTATGTAAATACGTATTTTAATCATGTATGATTATGTGTTTATTTAATTTATGTTTGTATAACATAATATTGTTTAAATTCCATATTATTCATTCTCTGGTTTGCTACCAATAGCACTTTATTTAATTTTTATAGTATAGGTATTGCCATACTATCTCAGATCTCTATATCATTAAAAATAATATACAATATCAAGTTCATATATTATGATTTAAGTAAAAAGTAAACTCCAAGACTTAGATTCGCAAAAGAGCTAAAAAGTAATATTTCTTAAATCCTAAGATATAATAAACTATTATATTTTGTGATATTTTATGATACCTTTATTCATACAGAGGTTAAATATGAAAACTGTCTTTGATAAGGTTATCTTTAAAATAAATAAATCTTTTAATAAACATCTTTCTGTTTGTTTAAAAAGTAAAAATCAATATTATTACTCAAGATTTTTTATATGTGTATATTAATTATTATTAAGTGGATTGTTTCAAATAACAATAATGTATCGAAATTTCGGATATCCAGGTACTTATTTAAGACTTTCCAAACATTCTATGTTCAGTACAAGAACTGTAACTATATAGTATGTTTTGGACGGGGGGTGAGGCGTTATTAACGTATTCACGGGAAAACCGCCATAAAGCTGATGATAGATCATTGCCCGTGTTGCGTGTGAATACAGTGCTTTTGGCAAAAGGTTTTTTGGTGATTGATGTCTCTCTGATGACGTCGCGTACAAGTTTTGTTCAGGCAGCATGGCTCGCCTAGGCCCGCCGGGTTTTATATGATGAATTATCCTCCGGGTTGCTACCGTGAATTACCCGGGCACCCGACTTCCTGCCTTTTGCTTTTCATTTCTATCTGCTAAATACAATCGTTTTTCCAGTATTATTATTTATTCTTTTTTTTGTTTTTTGTTTCTATTTATTTTAGCGTGTTTCCTTGGTATTTCATAAACTACTATGTAGATTTAATTAAAATGACGAGACAAATAGTTTTAAACGAATCATACCTATTTTAAATTGATTCATCTCGCATTTTTATTCGCTGATAATGATAGAGATGAAAAAATAAAAATAAAAATATAATGTATAATAACTCAGTAAAAGTATACACTACAACATTTTGAGTATAACAATAGAATTTTTATGATAGTATAATTATTTAAAACTTCAATAATATTTTATTTATTCCAAGATATTAGATAATAATATATATTGTAAAATAGTAAATGTTTAAATATGAAATATATCACAATATAAGTATAGTTATGTAAAAAATTATCACCAGTATCTAAATAATATTGTCTCAAAACAATTTAAATATCATTTAAATGTACAACATTTTTTTGTTTATTTGAAAGTCGAACACAAAATCAAATACCTAACAGTAAAATATCATATCGATATGTCTCATTCCCTCAAAAATAGTATTGTCTATCTTTTTTGTATTAGGTGATTTTACTCTAAGATTATTTAAAAACATAGAAAAAATCATTCTGCTTAAATGCGTTTTATCTTTATTGAGCTTGGGCTAGAGTGAGGAAACAAATAGTGCGCTGACATCCTTTCAATGGTAAAGTGTTTTATTCAGTTATAAAATGCATGCCATTCCGTTAATCTTTATGATTGAGTTAACGTTTCTGATTGAATGTAAAGCTATGATAATCAAAATATCAAAAATACAAAATAAAATTTTCACAATGTACGCTCGTATAGTTAATTAATTTACGAACAATTTTAATTATATTTATTTAATTACAAATTGATTTAAATCCAAATACACATATATATATCATTAACTTATTAAAAACTGGTGTTAATTTATGATGAACATATAAATATATACCTACCCATATATTTTATTTAGTTTTTAATTTTCATTGTTATTTGTACTTATTGATTGATTGGTAAAACAACTTTTGACTATGTTATATATAGCCAAAACATAATTTTGTACTTAAAACTTTTTTTTTATATACATTTGTTGATTGTTATAATTAATAGAATACTAAACATATCTATAATAATATGATTGCAAAGAATTTGTGCATGAAATGTATTTAATTTATTATAAAACTATCCGCTCTAAAAATAATATGCTTTCGAAAATATTAATATTACCATTCATCTAATTCATAAAAATAAAGATTCAAATTAATTTGTAAGCAATTTGGGTATTTATTGCTCTAATGTAATATGATATACTATTATTAATATATTACATTCATTTTTTTCACCTAGAATTTCCTAAATCGATGAAAACATTTCTAAAATGTTTATTTTATACTAATATAATTTTATAAATAAAAACAAATAGGATAATATGTGAGTTAATAATTTAAGAACGTTAAATTAATTAAAACAACACGATATTTTTTTATAAATTAATATGTTGTTGTTTCTCTGTTTATTTGATTGTACAATTTCATTTGTCATTATTCATAACGAAACTGCCCTTTTATGTTTTAAAAATAATATACTTTGCCATAAAAAGGATATCGTATGTTTAAAACAATTTACATAACAATTTTTTATGCAATTATTTTATAAAAAATGCTGCTGGGAGTTCTTTGAGTGAATCCACTATTACTATCGCTTAATGACCCAGAAATTAAATACCCCTTTACCCCATAAAAAAATAGCCATTTAGCTTAATATTAATATGACAAACGCAATACGATCATTCATTTTTGCAAGAACGACGACATTTATCAAAACTATCGCCTTTTGTTTTTGAAATACATAGGTGCCCTGTATACACCAAAAATATCAACCTGTATGAAATCTATCGTTTTTTGTATTTTTAATACTGTTTTTATTATTGAAAATTAATTAAAAATATATTTTTAATTGAAATTAATAGGTATTTATTAAGTTTCTTTGAGCCAAGAAGTGATTTAATTGATATTATTTCGAAAGGTAGGTACAAGCTTTTTGTTTATACAACTATTGAAAATTTGTATTTTGTTGGATTGAAATGTGTAATAATTGTGTTCAAAGATATTATTAGTAGCCCTATGATTTTGATAGTGTTAAAGTCAAAAAATATTTTATATTTTTCTAAATAACAAATATTGTCTTTCTAAAAAATAAGAATATACTAATTGTATTAGTTCATCTGAGATACTTTATCAGATACGAATTCAGCTTTTGGTTGTTCAGATCAGGTGCTTATCGGCTTTAATAATAAATTATGCATTCACTTAAATTCAGGTTTTTGAAATTGTTGAGTAAAAAGCTAACTTAAATGATAAAAATCATTATTTAACTAACCTATTATTAATAGTAAATTAGTAAAAAGTTATTATTATAACTAACCCTAATTTTATGGGGGTTTCATTTGGGTTTTCAAAAATTTATTTTGTATTTACATATTTTACATTATTTTTAATCGACAATTTATATTATTTCGAGACCACAATATTGTTATGGCCTTAAATTAATTACCTATTGTTTTATGATCTATGATCGATAATAGATTTAACAATATATTTATTATTATTATTTTTATATTTAATAATCGCTTATTGACGACTTCACACTACTCCGTTAACTGTGATTTCCGAGAAAAAAAATCAGCATCGCGATTTCGCGATTAACCCCAATATGTATCATTAAATACCATGTTATATTGCAGATACCAGAAAGTAGAATCCAATTCTACTCAAGTAAAATGTTTATAATTATGTGGTTACTGCTTATTAAAATAATTTTCAAATAAAAATTTGAAGGAATAGGTGATTGTGTCATTGTGATAACAATACACCAGTTATTGTTTAACATTATGTTATATTATGTTCACAACTTAACATAATATATAATTTATTTTATGGAAATCACGATTTAGAGTTCATGGAGCAGTGTGAGAAAAGCTAATATCCGGCCGTGAATATCTTTAACCTTATCATCAACAGTGGTTACTGTAAATGTGGTATAAAACCTGCCACTTCTACCGCAATGTAAATTCGGCACCCGTGGTCTATATAATTGTTGGTTTACGGTATACTATTTAATATTATATGAAAAATTATTTTCCCAAACGTTAATAGTTTTTGAAATAACGAGTGTCTTATGTCCAACCAGTATTTCCAAGTAGGTTATTATAGGTAAGAGGACATTTTCTGTCATCGGTCATTATCAGCCTATTTATTTATCAATCAGTTTTCGGATCGTCGTCCATAAATTCATATCAATATAGTTTATACGTGTACACTTGTACGTAAATAATCTGTATGTTTATGAAGCCCATCAGTCGACAGTCATCATTTCTAGTCCAACCTAATACGTAACCAGTTTCCCCAGGATTAGGAGCTGAGAGGACTGCAGTGCGTTAAGGTTAGTTAATAATATAGAATGTCATGTCGCCTATAATATTCACATGTTTCTTGCAGGAATAGATAAATTATTATTTAT
Source organism: Diuraphis noxia (assembly GCF_037042655.1). NCBI lineage: Eukaryota > Metazoa > Arthropoda > Insecta > Hemiptera > Aphididae > Diuraphis > Diuraphis noxia. Next base: position 55,929,955 of record NW_028301712.1, read on the forward strand.
ATGATTTTAAAACTGATATACATGAATAATACGAATACTAATAAGGATTAAATGATAATAATATTTTATTTTAATATAAATTATAAGCACAAGTACCTATGATCATATGAAAAATGTTACTATACCGCAAAAGTACTACTCCAGTCTTTGGTCCCTTAAATATTTGTCTTTATTTATGTTCTATTTTCATTGAGATACTTACACTTGATAGTTATATTAATGAACTAATTTTGAATATTTGACCATTTGAAAGATTCTAAAAGTTGTTAATTATATATTATGTTTTATTTTAAAAGTAAAATTGTCTTATGATTTGGTCGCTTATTGTTCGACATTGCTGTGTTACCTTAGAATGATTTTCTATTTCGCTCTATGGATTAGTATAGAAGATTGTCTATCAGATAAAACCTCCAGTTTGTAGATAATAATTTTTATCATTATGCACTACTATTTATATTTAGCCGTCAACCACTCACATGGTATAAAAATTCGGATAATGCATCAAATTAAATCAATATTGTAATTTGGTATTTTGTAAAACTGTAAATTTGTAATGTCATTTATCGATAAAATTTGAAGTGTATTTTAGTTTGGTTTGTTCTCTGTAAGTATTCTCTAAGTCAGTGGTCTTTTACTTTGGTTACTTCAGTTTACTTTTTTTTCCACCGTGGCTCATTATTGTTAGTTATTATAAGTCACGACACACTTTGAATAAATATTATCTAAATATAAATATAATCATTTTATAATATTTTTTAGCAAAAAAAGTTCAAGTTGTAACATCACATCTTTCAAATTTCATGACACATCCTTTGGGAAACACTGCTTTATGCCAAAGATTTGGATAGGAAAATTTTTTCCGGTCATATTTCTTTTTTTTTAATGCAACAGAGTAACATAATGTACGCCTTAATGTTTTTAAATTCAATCTAATTTATTCTTGGAAATTCTACAATCTTGAGGCGATCATAATAAATATAATTTCTTGATTATGGCTGAATTTCATTTATCATACTTTTAGAGTTAAAATTTTACGTCACATCGTTATTCGTTGACCATCATATTTAACTCCGATCTACAGATTGTATTGAATTTTATCTCTGCGTTGTGTTGGCGAACTACTTTTTTTCATATACAAAAGCATTACAGTTAGGTCATACCAGTAAGAATCACTTAGTTTTACATTAAAGGTATAGAACGTGATGTTATGACGCCTAACAAACGTTACGATCCTTTGAATTTCACTTAATCCTGATATATGGTTTGCCTATTATTTTCAGCATTTTAATTCATTAATTATTTTTGGCTATTGTGTGATTATTGAAAAGTTTTCCACACTGTTTCAGGGTGTCTGTTGTTAATAATCAAAATAGATAATATATTTTATAATTTTTTTAATTAATCGTTGATACTTTTATTCATTGTTTTTGAGTACAATTTATTTTGTAACATAATACATAATTGTTAGTATAAATCAAATTATTCATTAACGTGTTATGTCGTTTTATTTAATAATAAATAGTGAACACATAGGTATACTTGAAACAGTTGAAACTTTGATTTAACATGCTAGTTTCCTAGAGCTCTTTAATAATTTTTATTTGATTTTATGTAAAGTCATTGATCACAATGGGTAATTTGTAGCTCAATGTTTTTATAATTTTTATATAAACCAAATTTTTTATGCTATTCTTATTTTTTTTAACACAATATTTATTCAGAGTTATTTCTATCAATCGTTTATTGATTTCAAATTTCAAATGATATATTTTTACAATTTTCACCAAACAAGTGGTTATTATTCCTAATATGAAATGATCTAGCCTATGTATAAACATTTAATTATAATAAATAGTATTAATAGTAAAATACAATGTTAAATTGTCTTTAAAATTATTTTTCTAAGCTTAATCATCAATATAATATTATAATTGTGGCTTGGTGAGGCGTGGTCGTTCGCTCAATCTGCGGAAACGCACTGAGCGTACGTACCAGCTACAGTTGCTAGCTCCCGGATGGGTGACCACTCGTGATTTTTAGCAACATATCCTTACCACACATACACAAATACGTGTTAAAACCCTAACAACTTAATAACCAACAAATAAATACATAAAAATAACCCCTACCTGTACCACCCCACACCCAATGATCAATGTTGCCGTGGGTTCCACTAATATACATAAGTATATAATAATCATATTTAACAGTTTCTTTATAATTATTAATATTGACTAACACAAATAAGAAAATGTATAATAATTATATTATGTACTTTATAAATAAACACATTTTAAAATAGTCAACAATTGAGAATGTCAATCAAATTTTAGCTTGAATAAAATTATACAAAATAATGCAATATGAATATGAGTAAAAGAAAAATAAAGACTCATTAAAAAGCATAGAAAAGTATAGAACTTATCATGTAGGTGCATAAATCATTTTACCTATAGGTATAATAGTAAAATTATACTCGTTTATTTACTAGGATATTTACGTCGTATCTGGGCTAAATTTATAGGTACCTATACAAAATCAATAATAAGATAAAAAGCAATCATTAAATTTTAAGTTATTTTTATTATTTTAGAATCTTATTTTATATACCTACGTAATCAAATTTAAACTAAATAATTAGGTTTTAACTGTTTTAAGTATTAATCATTTAGGCATAGAAGTAATACTTTTACATTGATTTTAAAGATAGATTTATCATTTATGTATATAAATAATGTATATGATAGTGCTCAATTTATATTATTAGGTATCTTATCATAGTTTTCATATTTCTTTGAACAATATAAAAGGTTATTTATTTATTAATTGCTTCTAATTGTTATTAGATTAGAATGTATAGTTATCAGTTTATAATAGTCTTTAGTAGATATTCAGAGTTTAAATTGCTGCTTATTTCATTGTTATATTTCATTAATAAATTGAAGCAATGATAAATAATTCATATTCATAAATTGTTCACGCCACGCGGGGTCGTGTTGTTCCCCAGGTAATATTATCAAATATAGTTTCTTTTATTAAATATATGTATGTTATTTGTACGGGGCCGTTGGGGCCAAAATACGATTGCATAATAGCATGAGATTCGGAATACAGTCGGTCGGCACTCTGACTGTCGATCGTCGCGAATAAACGCTGCAACGGCGGGCACGTTTGACGCCGGGAGGCGTACATGAGCTACCAACCTCCCGCCGACTGTACCGGCCGGATCTATGTATTATGTAGAGCACGGGTCAGACTGGTCCACAGAGCACCGGTCGCAATAAGGTACACGATAGCTACAAACTTGCCCAATCGAACTATTCTTGGTGACCCATGTGTATTCTGCGAAGAGTATTTATGTATAATGTCATAAATGCTCATTCCACTGGTAACAGTATGAGGGCTCACGGTGAGCAAAGACGAAGCGTTCGGCAACCCGCGCGCTCAAAAGGAGCCCGGGTCTGCACGCCGGCTACGGTGCCACAACATGCAAAACGGCCGGTCCCGTGTTCTGTAACGGAACGGACGCGCCAGCGCGCCTTAGCGAATCCCAGGCCGGCGTTTGCATATCTTCAAGCGCTTTAACGCATCACAAGATCACGGTAGGCGTGGCTACGACAGCAACAACCAGCCACCGACCACCATTTAGGCAACTACAGCAACAACACCGTTATACACACAATGGCATTATAATCGGACTGCTGTGGGCATGGTTTCGAAGGTGGCAACAACCAATGCATTGGCCAGCGCCGTCACGTGACCGTACGCAATAACCAACCACAGACAATCATGGGCGGTTCATGTTAGTACACAGCGCCGCAGCAGGCGAGACCAAGATTATAAAAGGGAGTGCGGAGCACAAAATCAGTCAGTAGTCAGTTCTACCTCACCGTAGCAAGACCTACCCAGGCAGACTTGCGCGGTTCGGGACCTTCTGACACGACACATCTACGCCGTAGCAAGACCCACCACGGGCAGACTTGCGCGGTATAGAACACTCACGACACATCTACACCGTAGCAAGACCCACCACGGGCGACTTGCGCGGTATAAAACACTCACACGGTACAGATACTCCGTAACAATCCTCTAAACAACTGAACCAGCATCAATACAGTCCACTCAAACAATTCCTGTACGGAACATTGGTCCTTCGAACCGGATCGAGATGGCTGCCGAGCTAAGAGATCTCGTCAGTCGTCGGGAAGTTATGAAACGGCAGATCATTGCTTTTCAAAAATTCTTTGACAACAGTAACTTCTCAGATCCATCGACAATCATGGAACTGGAAATGCGAACTACGAGGCTTGAAGCTGCTTACGAAGACTTCCTCAGCACTCAAACTCGTATAGAGATATTAGATCCCCGTGAAGAACAGCTAGACGAACGCTCGGCTGTAGAAACAACTTACTACGAAACTATTTCACCTGCCATGGTTCTTCTTGAATCGACAAAAACGAATCAAAGAAGAGCAACCGAATCCTCAAACCACCAATGCTCTGCGGAGCATATGGGACGGTATGACACTTAATCAGCTATAAGACTACCACCAATCTCGCTGCCGGAATTCAACGGAGATTACAAGCAGTGGCTGAACTACCGGGACTCGTTTGAATCATTCGTTCATAGCAACAACCACCTGTCGGATATCCAAAAATTACACTATCTCAAATCTTCACTGAAAAATGAGGCGGCTCAAGTCATTGAGTCCTTGGAGACGTCATCCGCGAATTATTTATCCGCCTGGGAACAGTTGCGAGAACGATATGACAACAATCGCAAAATGGTCGGAATCCACATCCATGCACTATGCAGTATGCCACCAATAGTGATGGCATCGTCAGTTAATTTGAGGATGCATCAGAACGGTATAAATAGTCATCTGCGGGCCTTGAAAGCCCTCAAACTTCCGGTAGAGCATTGGGAGCCCTGATCATCCACCTAATGGTAGAAAAATTGGACGTGGAATCCCACCGACTGTGGGAATCTAACCGCTCCAGCGATTCACTTCCTTCAATGCAAGATTATCTGGCATTCCTAAATCAGCGATGCCTGATCCTAGAGTCCATTGAAACAAGATCAAACTACGGTCAAGCAGCACGGCCAACCTCGTATGGCGACAAAATTAATCGGTACGCACCAAAAAAGCGATCCTACACCACCGCTTTCGCCACTACTAACAAACCAATCCCATCATGTACAACATGTAGTGGCGGCCAGCACCCACTGTACACTTGCCGAGAGTTTTTGGGAATGACCATCAGCGCACGCAGGGAACACGTGCGTTCCAAACGACTATGCTACGGATCACGCAGCTAGACAATGTTCGCGTGGATCTTGCAGAACTTGTCAAGGTAAGCACCATACATTACTGCATATCGAAACCTCAACTGTAGTGCAGGCAACGGCAGCCACAGAAACTGCCAAAGAAAATCAATAGCAATCACAGCGGACCGCGGTGCTTCTGTCAACCGCTGTCGTACTCGCCTACAGCCCATTTGGTTCAGCCCATTCAGCACGTTCCATACTCGATTCCGGATCACAATGCCACTTCATAACTACACGTCTGGCAAAACGCTTATGTCTGGAAATAAGAAACTCTTCAACGTCGATTATCGGAATAACACAGTCAAGTGTTCAGTCTAATTGCAGCGTTCTATGTAAGATAGGGTCGAGAATCAACGACTTTTATACAATTCTGGAATTTATTGTAATTCCAAAAATCATCGGGCAATTACCAACTCGGCCTCCTACAACGCCATTAAAAATACCGAATGACATACAGCTAGCTGATCCTCAATTTTGGGCTCCGAGTCGCGTGGAAATGCTGATTGGTGCAGAAATCTTTTACAAACTAATGTGCCCTGGTCAACTTCAACAAAATTCAATTCCGCCATTACTATTCCAAAAAACGGTGCTCGGCTGGGTTGCATCAGGAAAAATCAACCACTTCAATGCTGAGGGATCAACGGCTGCCTCGGCAACGGTTCATGTCGAAGACCGCCTGGAACAGACTCTCCAAAGCTTTTGGGAACTGGAAGAAGTAAATCCAGCGCAAGGGCTCCTTGGAATCGAATCACGTTGCGAAGAAGCATATACAACACATACGACGCGCAGTCCAGACGGGCGCTACACCGTACCGCTCCTTGTAGACAATGAAAAACTAAGTCGTATTGGTGACACGCGAGGTATGGCTCAAACACGATTTTATGCTACGGAAAGGCGCTTGCAGGGTAATCCAAGATTACGCAAAGATTATAACCAGTTTATGCAAGAGTACGTTAACCTTGGGCATATGAAGGAAGACACCGCAGAGGTTCAGTGCCATGAACTGGAAGTATTCCTACCACATCATTGCGTCATCAAGGCTGACAGCGAAACGACACGGCTCCGAGTAGTATTCGATGGCTCCGCAAGGGGTACCAAGGGTATGTCCTTGAACAACGCACTATTGGTTGGGCCAACGGTTCAGGACGACCTTTTTTCAATCACTGCTCGGTTTCGGACTCACCGATATGTCTTCACCGGGGACATAGAAAAAATGTACCGGCAAATAAAAATAATGAAGTCACAAACCCACCTACAAAAGATATTTTGGAGAGATAGCCCGCACCAACCGTTAAAGACTTTCACACTGCAAACGGTCACTTACGGCACCTCCTCAGCCTCATACTTGGCAACTCGGACTCTCGCTCAGCTCGCCCAGGATGACGGAGTTATGTTCCCACTAGCCGCCGGAATCATCAACAAAGATTTCTATGTGGACGATGTGCTAACCGGCGCTGATACATTAACTGAAGCTCTGGAATTGCGTAATCAATTAATACAATTATGTAATGGTGGCAAGTTCAAACTCCGCAAATGGTGCGCCAACCATCCTGATCTTCTCAATAACCTTTCACCGGAGGATCTTGGAGAAATCCACAAATTCACGCACGAAGGGAGCAACGGCCTAACAAAAACATTGGGAACATATTGGCAACCCCGTGATGATGAGTTACATTACAACATGCGATCGTTCAGTAGCACCAACGCTTGGACCAAACGCAAAATGGTATCTGAAATGGCAAGGCTTTTTGACCCTCTGGGACTTATTGGGCCAGTGGTAGTTCAAGCAAAAATCCTCGTTCGCGAACTGTGGCGCGAAAAACTTGATTGGGATACACAGCTTCCGGATAGCCATCATCGAAATTGGGTGAGCTACTATAACCAGTTGGCGGATGTAAACAAAATACGAATACCACGACGGGTAATTCAAGTGAATGAACCCATTGATCTCCAATTGCACATATTCTGCGACGCTTCCGAAGCTGCATATGGAGCCTGTGCTTATATTAGAAGTAGGAACAGATATGATGTCACTAGCTGTGAACTGTTATGCTCCCGTTCACGCGTGGCACCACTGAAGGGTACCACCATACCACGACTTGAGCTCTGCGCTGCCTTACTGGCGTCACGCCTCGCAACCAAAATCACCACGGCGCTGCCACTCAAATTCTCAAAACATGTGATCTGGAGTGACTCCACCATAGCTCTGGCGTGGATAAAGAATCACCAAGGTAGTAACCAATGGAAGCAGTTTGTAGCAAACAGAGTAGCGGAAATCCAAGAACGCACCATCGGATATTATTGGTATCACGTAGGAACCAATGACAATCCGGCAGACCATGTCAGCAGAGGATTAAGTCCGGGAAAATTAAGTAATTGTGACTCATGGTGGCATGGTCCTTCCTGGCTACAGGCTAACGAACAGCAATGGCCCAACGCGGTAGTAGCCATGTCCGATTCAGAGATTCCTGAACGTAGACTTCCCATTGCAGTCTCTCTAAAGATATTAACTCAGACAGAACCCCACCTAGAAATGATGTACAGCCAATTAGAGAAACTCCAACGCATAATCTCATATTGCTTGAGATTCAGGCACAATTGTCGTGCGACAGGCGAATCTATGCAAGGACCCATCACTTCAGTCGAGCTTTATGCCGCGTTAAATGTGCTAATAAAGCGGGCTCAGGAGCGACATTTTCAGGAGGAAATGAACGACTTAGTTCGAGATCAGCATCTCCGAACCAACAGCAAACTGAAGTCTTTAAACCCATTCATGGATGCCAGTGGAATATTGCGAGTTGGCGGCCGATTGCAGTTTGCGAATGTGAGTTATGATGAGCGACATCCCATCATTCTCATAGCCAATGATCCACTCACGAAACTCATCATCGATTACGAACATCGAAGATTGATGCATGCAGGACCACAGCATCTACTAGCTTCACTCCGACGGCATTACTGGATATTAGGCGGGCGAAGCGCAGTACGTCTCCACACGCACAAGTGTATGAAATGCTACAGGTGGAAAATTAAGACAGCGACGCAATTAATGGGCTCATTACCAGCTACTAGAGTAAACCCGTCTCCAGCATTTTATGTTACAGGGTTAGACTATGCAGGTCCAATAGTCATAAGACATGGTGGAGCCAGGAGTCGTGTCCTTACCAAGGCATACGTGGCACTTTTTGTTTGCTTCAGTACCCGAGCCATTCACCTAGAATTGGTATCAGACCTCACCAGCGTGGCCTTCCTTGCAGCATTACGCAGATTCATATCCCGCAGGGGAAAGCCGATGCAAATCCATTCAGATAATGGAACAAACTTTGTTGGAGCCAACAGATTGCTGGGTGAATTCTTAAACAACGAATCCCTAAGGAAGGGCATATTAGAACAGTCACACCAAGAGGGAATAGAATGGAGATTCATTCCACCTCATGCCCCCCCACTTTGGCGGCCTATGGGAAGCCGGAGTCAAGTCAACAAAGTACCACCTACGCCGGTGCATCGGAGACACTGTATTAAGGTTTGAGGAGCTGTATACAGTTTTAACACAAATTGAAGCGGTGCTCAATTCAAGGCCAGTTATGGCAGTTTCCGATGATCCTGAAAACCTAGAAGCGTTGACTCCGGGTCACTTTTTAATTGGACGCCCGTTAACAACCTTTTCGGAGCCGACACTGCACGATGAACCAGCCATAAATTGCCCAAGACGGAGATGGGATCTAGTTCAGAGAATGTGTCAACAGTTTTGGTTACGCTGGCGCCATGATTATCTGAACTCACTTCAACAACGACCCAAATGGTCCAGATCCGAGGCTAATTTTAAAACGGGAGATTTGGTTATACTAAAGGAAGATCACCAGCCACCATTAGAGTGGAATTTGGGCAGGATTACTCAGCTACATCAGGGGTCTGATGGACTAGTTCGGGTTGTTAGCCTCAAAACAAGGAATGGCACACTGAAGCGACCAATTACGAAACTCGCAATGCTGCCTATTCAACATGAACCACATTCCTAAAGCATTTTGCCGGGGGGAATATGTTCACGCCACGCGGGGTCGTGTTGTTCCCCAGGTAATATTATCAAATATAGTTTCTTTTATTAAATATATGTATGTTATTTGTACGGGGCTGTTGGGGCCAAAATACGATTGCATAATAGCATGAGATTCGGAATACAGTCGGTCGGCACTCTGACTGTCGATCGTCGCGAATAAACGCTGCAACGGCGGGCACGTTTGACGCCGGGAGGCGTACATGAGATACCAACCTCCCGCCGACTGTACCGGCCGGATCTATGTATTATGTAGAGCACGGGTCAGACTGGTCCACAGAGCACCGGTCGCAATAAGGTACACGATAGCTACAAACTTGCCCAATCGAACTATTCTTGGTGACCCGTGTGTATTCTGCGAAGAGTATTTATGTATAATGTCATAAATGCTCATTCCACTGGTAACAGTATGAGGGCTCACGGTGAGCAAAGACGAAGCGTTCGGCAACCCGCGCGCTCAAAAGGAGCCCGGGTCTGCACGCCGGCTACGGTGCCACAACATGCAAAACGGCCGGTCCCGTGTTCTGTAACGGAACGGACGCGCCAGCGCGCCTTAGCGAATCCCAGGCCGGCGTTTGCATATCTTCAAGCGCTTTAACGCATCACAAGATCACGGTAGGCGTGGCTACGACAGCAACAACCAGCCACCGACCACCATTTAGGCAACTACAGCAACAACACCGTTATACACACAATGGCATTATAATCGGACTGCTGTGGGCATGGTTTCGAAGGTGGCAACAACCAATGCATTGGCCAGCGCCGTCACGTGACCGTACGCAATAACCAACCACAGACAATCATGGGCGGTTCATGTTAGTACACAGCGCCGCAGCAGGCGAGACCAAGATTATAAAAGGGAGTGCGGAGCACAAAATCAGTCAGTAGTCAGTTCTACCTCACCGTAGCAAGACCTACCCAGGCAGACTTGCGCGGTTCGGGACCTTCTGACACGACACATCTACGCCGTAGCAAGACCCACCACGGGCAGACTTGCGCGGTATAGAACACTCACGACACATCTACACCGTAGCAAGACCCACCACGGGCGACTTGCGCGGTATAAAACACTCACACGGTACAGATACTCCGTAACAATCCTCTAAACAACTGAACCAGCATCAATACAGTCCACTCAAACAATTCCTGTACGGAACATAAATAGTAAATTTATTATTAAAACTGTATCAATAAATATTTGCTCTTAATGTATTATATCTATGGGAATTCAGTCATTATATAATATTCTATAAGAGTATCATTAGGTATTATACTTACTAAAAATAATCATGATAAAATTAAATTCAACTCATAAACAATGTTAGAACACCTGAGTTAATTGTTTAGACATTTAGCCGTACGTACCAACGTTTTTATAGCTAACAATTTTTATTGCTTTTATTTTCATCATTTGATAAACGACGTTTTTTATTATAACACTATCAAATAATTTATTTTCTATACAATTCTTATATAAGTTTATCAAATTGCAGTTATGTGTCAGATTAAAGCAATAATTTTCATTCAATTGAAAACAAAATTTTATCTGACTGTTGTGTTACTTAAAATACTAGTAAATAATCATAAAGAAGTTTTAGGCTTATTTAAATTGTATATTTTAAAGTTCTTTTATCAACTGATTTTTTCAATATGCATTTCAATGCACCTATATTGGTTTTTTATTTTTTATTTAGATTCCTCTAGTGTTCCGAATATTTAATACAAAACATAAAATCAATATAAAAATATAAAAATAACATAACTGCATTATTTTACGCCATAGAGAACTAAGCTAATTGAGTGATTTTAAAGTCTAATACATCTTATTCTCACGTCGGACTTTTCATTATTTATTAAACATAGAAAAAAATTGGAAAGTTTTTATTTTAATTTTAATTTTAATAATACCGAAGTAGACCAACGACAACTAGTGGTTTTACTATAAGTCTATAAAACGCGCCTGGGGTTAGTTTTAGCATTTTGTTTTTAATTTTATAATTATGTACCTATATTATACCTATAATATTTGAGGTGAAAAAAGTCAACTCCATGACGTTTCAGATATCATAAATGATATCTGAACACGAAAATGTGCTGCTACTAAGGGTAAGGGGACGAAGAAAATCTTATATTTTTTTTTTTTGTGTAGGTCAGCTACACACAACATTTTTCCATCACTATTTTTCGTTTATTAACATAATGAATAATTGCATGTTAATGATTTTTGGGTTATTCTAGTTGTATATAAAATTACCATTCAAATTTAGAAGACTGTTGCTTTCTGGTTCACACATATTTTACAAGGCATGTACAATTTGGGAGGATAACTTTTACCTTACTATTAATTTGTGTATCATTATTTTTTATTTTTTAATTATATTTATTCCATAAATGTTTGTTTAAATTATATGGATTAGCTACATCAGAATGTCAGATAAAAATGTAGTGTACACTATTCTGTTACCGTATGTTGTAGTTTTCAGTGTATCCATTTTTATATTCAATATTTGCTTTAGAATTTATATATTTTAAATTAACTGAACGGCACATAATATAATATATACTTCAACAAATTTGTTAAGTATTTTATTTATTTAAATTAAATACTTCAGTTCAAATGTTGATAATAATAATTTCAACAATTCATTTAATTATTTATATGTCTTCTCTTATTAATAATAGTTATATCTAGTAAATTGCCTATATACAAAATAGGACAAATCAAACATATTATAATGTTAAAAAATACCATTTCAATACATGGTTTTTAATTATATAAAATAGAAACAGTGAAGTACATCATTCAGCACAATATATGTACCTATTGTATTTTGAGTAGGTATTGATTTTAATACCAGATCACAATAATTTATTATTATTATTTATCGTGCATATGTTATTCATGGTTTTATACTGAGACTTTTATGAAGATAAAGTATTGATTTTTTTTATAATTTTACGTTTAAAATGATTATTTCTATTAGAATTGTTATGTAATTTATTGACAGCGTGTAGTATATTTTTACCCTTGTGAGACTTATTATTTTAGTGATGGGTAATTCACTTATAAAGTTAATATTAAATTTCTTATATTTATCTTTGTTCTTGAACCAAAATTTACTCATGAGTCATGACACACAATGAAATATTGCACCTTATTTGATACATCCTCAGGGATGATTTCTTATCCATCGTTGTACCTTGAAAACTAATACTTCCCCATTAAAGGAACAAAGTAAGGTATAATCACTTTATCACACTTATAAACCGATGACACTATTGAATAAATGACTTGTCTTATTAAAGTTTACGTACTTGTGGGGAGTGATGTATTTTACAAGAAATTTTCATTATTATTCAATCAAATACATTTTTGTAAAACATAAAAACAAAGATGAAATTGAAAAATTTATAAATGTATATATGTAATAGATAAATAATTTAGCTCGTATAGGTTTTATGCTAACACTATGATATTACTTTTACAATCCAATTTGTATTTGAATTTGAATATAAAATACTTATATTTTAATAAAAAGATATGTATCAACTATCAAGCATATTCAACGTTTTTATCATAATTTTAAGGATTTAAATATGTTTTTTTAAATTATTTTTCTTCTTTGTCGTGATAAATATAATTTAAAATTCTGCAGGGTTTAGATAATATTATTATAATGATATCAGTGTTCTCATTAAAATTGCCTAACTAGCCAACCACATTGGCATCTAGCACAGTATTCTATTTATTCATCCGTCCAATTGAAAAGGGCTTATGATTTGTGGAATTTCACAAGTCGTTACCTCAAAGGTGCAGAATATTATTTGGCTATTGTACTTGTGCATGGCACGGCCGTCTAGAGTCCAGTGGCAGCACAATAGAACGATGTACCGGCAAAGTTGTTTGTAGAATTTACGATTCAAGGGGGTAGGTCAAAAGTTTTGGCAATTAACATTCAAAACCTCCCTTTTGAAATGATTTCAATGAAATATTAATAACAATACTAACTCGACTTATAAGGGTCATCTTAGGATCATTAGGTAATAATTATATTTAATGTTGTTTAGATTCTATAAGCTAAACAAGAAAATTATTTATTTTTTGGATACCATGTGGCATGTGTGTTATAAAATATTTATATTTATTTTATTAACCTCTGATAACTACCATATATGTTTTGTGTAAGATTGATCTACAGAAAGACAGTTGTTATTATATAATATCAATGTTTCCATTTTTTTTTTATACAATACTTCTTAGTAAACAACAAAATAAGGCACTTAAAATAAACAAAGATAGATTGATAGTTTTTTTTTCGTATGGCACTATGTCCGGGAGTAGGCACGAAGGCCTAGTTCGGACACCTATTTGGCAGAATTTCTATTGGGGCACCCGTAGGTTTCTGCCATGCCCCTAGATCAGTGGTTCTCAACCTGTGGTACGCGGAAAGCTCATAGGTGGTACGTGAAGAAAATCTACCTTTATAAAAAATTAATTTACTAACAAAATTCTATACATATAACATAAACGTTTACATTATTAATAAGCGAAAAAATTGTCAGGTGGTATGTAAAAATTTTCAAATTGTGTAGATGGTACGTGACTATAAAAAGGTTGAGAACCGCTGCCCTAGATTGATAGTAATGTTTATCATTATTTAATTTTTTTTTTTTTGTAAGGGAAACCTGCGGCAACATAGGCCATTGGGTGTGAGGTGGTACGGTAGGGGTTATTTTTGTGTATTTGTTTGTAGGTTAGGGTTAGGTAGGGTTGTAACACGTGTTTGAGTATGTGTGGCAAGGATATGTTGCTAAAAATCACGGGTGGTCACCCATCCGGGAGCTAGCTCAGTACGTTTCCGCAGATTGAGCGTACGATCGCGCCTCACCAAGCCGCCATTATTTAATTATTTCAATTAAAAATATTTAGTTCTATTGAGTTTTTCATTTCGCTACAATTTCTGAAATATTTTTTATTGTTTTTTTATCAATACACAAAGAGCAATCAAAATATAAAGCATCAAAAGATTACAATTTACAATAGTTACGTTGTTACGTATTCCTTTATAAATGGTTTTAGGAAATTAAAATTCGTGTTTATTATGTTATTATATTATACAGTTACGCAACTTAATTCCCTCTTTACTCCATCGATTTCTCTTTTATCCTCTCTATTAAACACATTACTTTCTAAGAATACCTTATCTCCTTAATTGCAGTAGTCCTCGCGAAATCATAAATATCTAAACTGTTGTTATTAAATATTCTGTGATTATGTTATTTTAATCTTAATTGGATACGATATCATTTTCTACCGTCTATCATTATTTGTATTAATCAGATTTATTATTATCATGTTTAATATTATTAATTTAATTGTATACTTGTAATTGTCGAACTATAATAGCTGTAGCTGAAAGTTCTAAATAAAAAAAAAAAAAAATATATTATACAGTACATGTATATATTAAGATCTGTATAATATGTAATGAATATTTTACAGATTAGCTATAAAAATGTGGGTAAAATATAGGTAAAAAACATGAATTATTATATGTCTTATATAATAATTATATATCAACTAAAACTTAAAAGTCATAGAACTTAAGTGAAGTAGTAAGATATATTTGTAACAATACGTTTTTTTTTTTTTTAATACAGCCAATTTGTGTAACTAAATTACTACTTTTTTATGATACCTATACCTATATTATGTATGACTTATAAAATGTTTTAAAATCATAATTTAAGTTAGTGTTTTTTATGCTTTAGAAATATTTGAACAAATTAAATTTATTCATCTTCAAATTAGAACTTCTTAGAATCGTTTTTTAAATTAAAATGGTTTGTGAGAAAATAAAAAAACAACTTTAGTTAGCTGTCCAATTTGCTTTACTAATTAAATTAAACTATTTTGTAATGTGTAATTTATTAAACCTTGTCAGTTACAAATTAAATATTAAAATAATTAATAATAACAATTTTCCCTAATACATATTAAATTAATTCTATCTAGGTCCTGGTATGATAATTATATATAGGTTGGTACAAGTAAATTATAAAAACAAATAATAATTATTATGTGTTGATATGTTTGTTGTGGCATTATTTGTTTTACTATTATAGTCTGTTACACTTCAATAGTTCTTTGAATATAACATTCAAAACTTTGACTAATACTGTTTGCAAATAGTTAATCATAAGGTTATTTAATTTGACGATTATATTATATTTAAAACGTATTGAAGTTTTGAATAGGTACTATCTTGGCCTATTATAAATTGTAACTAATAAGTTATATTTAGAAGTTGTCAGTTTATCAATCATTAAATGATAGTAATAATACATGCTAATTAATAGTTTTACATTAAAAAATGTCTAATGTTATACATTTTAAGTAAATAGTATCTAGACAGTTTTATAAGTGTATTAAATGTTATTTTAGATCAACAACTTATAAAATTCTGTCCATATAACAATTCAGGTATAACAATAATACCTGTTTGGATGACAATCAAACAAAATGTACCAAAAAAAAAAATTATTTTTTATAATGAATCCCCGGAACAACAGGCTTCCCTATATAGAAGTAATAATGTTGATATTATTTCCATGGTACATATAATTTTTCCCAATAAGAATATTGAATGTGTATTTATTATAATTTAGTAATATATTAAAATCGTATTATTTTACTCACGGCAGCAAACTTGTTCTGGTACATTATCGCGTCTTTATTATTATTATAGTAATTTGACTTTGTTTGGACTAAAACAATTGGTCGTCCACCGATGCCTTAGTCTTCTGAACATCATCGATGGTTGAGTAAAGTAAATGCTGGACTAATAGATTATTGTATTACTTTTATTTTTTCATTTGGAACGTGCTTTTCGGGCTTTTAGAATTTTTAAAAAAAAATGACTGTTTCTATAAAAGTAGGTATTGTTATATGTTATCATCATTTTAATATTCAGTGACAACTGCCACAGTGTCCCAATACACTCTTTTTTCATTTATATTTTTTATATTATTAATTAGTTGTATTAAAGTTTGAACATTTAATACTAACGTATTATAAAATGTATATTAAAACATCGGGTGGGCTACATTAAAAGCTAGGAAAACCTATAATATATTATAGCCACAGGCGGTAAAGTATTTAAGACGCTTATGGTAGGTACCTACTAAATTTTACCATAATTTATGACGATTTATAGTTTGTAAATAAATCAATTTTGATCATTTTTTCTTTTTAAAATAAAATAGAACCATTACATCGAATTGTCATTTAATAAATTATTAATCAACTACCTATATGTAAGGCCCCATGACAATTTTACAAATTTAAAAATTAATTAATTTTTTAGAAGCTATTACATTTTTAAAGTTCTTATATACACATTTATAATAAGTGTATAAACTTGGTTCTGGTGTACAATATTATAAACTGATATGTTGATGCCTAATGGTTTATTTAGTACCAAAATATTAATAAATTACATTATTGATAAACGTAATTAATTTTTTACTTCTTGTATAGAGTTTTAGTAAGTTTATGTAGTTAATATAGTTTTAGTGATAGATCTATTATACAACATGAATATA
The DNA here is from genome assembly GCF_037042655.1 of Diuraphis noxia. Lineage (NCBI taxonomy): Eukaryota > Metazoa > Arthropoda > Insecta > Hemiptera > Aphididae > Diuraphis > Diuraphis noxia. The sequence continues at coordinate 55,946,942 of NW_028301712.1, forward strand.
AATTATTTTTCTAATCCTAGTAATGTATTTTTGATATCATGTACCTATAGATATATTTGTTATTGCTGTATATGATAAATAATGATGACATGTCACAAGATAATTGTAAACTCAACTAGTGCGTATAACGAATTAGGACAAAATTAGGATTAAACAGGAATTAAATAACGTTTCTTTAATACCCTTGTGCTCGTTTTACTTATATAACTAATTATAGTGACAAAAATGACCTAAGAATGATATATATACACTAGCTGTTCCCGTGCACTTCGTTTCCCGTTAAATGTACTATATCAGAATTCTATATATGACTCAAACTTTATTCAATTCGTTATTTAATAATTGGTGTATGGTGTTCAAAAATTTTCCTAACTTTTCCGTTACATGGAATAAAAATTCTGTTTCGCAGAAGTATAATATTATCAGGTAGGCAATCTACCTGTGGTAGATCACGGACCTCGTGCTGTTTGTATGTAAGTGTATCATTTAACTCTAAAGTATTAAAGTTATTCCAAGTTTGTCATATTTAATTAATTTCACTAACGGTGGATTAATATAATCAAATTTAGCTAACGTATGCGTATTAAAATAAAAAATTCGACGAAAGAAAGCGACGAATACAACATTAGATCTAAATTGAAATAGGCTGACAACTAATAAAACTCATACCTCGCGTTTTATACTAAACTTTAAAAAAAATACGTTTTTTGAAAAGTAATTTTTATTATTTTGGAAAAATGTTGCATAACTACCGACTAACCAATATTTCTTTATAAACAATATTATTAGTTTTTTCACCAGGGGCATGTATATATAAACTTTTTTCTGAGCTTATACGGGAGCAGGCAACATAAAATTGTCCATGAGTGAAGCAGGGATCGTCGATGTCAATTCCTGCAACTTTCATTGTCTATCTTTGTGCCTTATTAATTGATATAGCAAAACAAAGTTTAATAGGAAATTGGACAAGTTTTTAATTCGAAAGGATACTTGTTTGTTATCATTGGTATTCTTTGGATATATACAATTTGACCACTCGCTGAGCTGGTAAGAATTTCAGCTTCAATAAGGTTTTTTTTCAAAGATAATATTTTTAATCTCGTTCCATTGCACCATTTGGGTGCATTTAAATTTCGCATGAGAATAATAGGTGCACTGATTTTTAAATTAAGTTTGAGTGGGGGGAGACCTGATGGATTTAATAAGTTAAGGAATTCAATCGGGATATCTTTAGCTTTATCTTGATTAGTAAGTGTATCTATGGAAATATAGTTTTATTTATCAGCTTCGAACATGAAAAGAAATTTTTCGTTTATGATGTGACGGTGTCGTTTTTAGGGGCAAAAATTGCACGTTCACGGAGCCATTCATTTCATTTATTTGATATATGAGAATTAAAAAAAAAATTTTTTTTAACCGTCGGCCTTCGGACACACTGGATGGTTAGGGAGGATCGAATTTTAGTGATTGTGGAAACCCAGAATGCTTGCCATGTTTCCAAGTCTATACGTAACAGGCCATTATTTATAATAATTATTATCGATAACTCCTTTATTAATTAAGTTAGAGAATCGATCAAATTCTACAAACCTTCTCCGCAACGAGCTCTTCAATTAAAAAAAAAAAAAATCATATCGATCGGTTCAGTAGTTTCCGAGAACATAGACCTCAAAGGTTTTCATTTTCACATTTATATAATAGATATTTAGAGAATTATATTTACACAGGTCTCGGCGGTCTCGCAAAAATTAAAACTGTAAGACCTTGTTGTACTGTGGTGTACATTTGTTTTGTATTATTTGTAATAAGTTAATTTTTTTTTTTTTAATTTATAATTTCTACCACGATGCAAGCTTATTAAAATAATTTGTTTACAAATACGACAAATTAACGGTAAATACTGTGATACATCAGTGTCGTAGTCTCGTAGATCTAATATTTGAATTAACTAATATGCGTCTTAAGTATATATTATATTGGCAGTTTGATATCAGGTGGTTTTTATTGTGTAAACCACTCTTAGTTGTTTTACATACATGATTATTACTGCAGAGATAATTAAATCATTGCAGTTATACTCAACCAATCTCTAGCTTATTTTAACTTATCATTTTGAATCTATCTTTGAGTATGAAACATAATATGCTTATGATAATGATATCGTTCAAAAACTCTCAAAATAGAGATTTTTCTATTGGTCTGGATGTCAGCTGTTACAAATAAATTATACTACGTATATTTCCAAATAATTCGATATAATTTAAGGGTATAAAAACGGCTACCCAAAGTCTTGTTAGCCTCACACTGACAGTATTTGGAAGAATATTCTAGAATATTCCAGAAAATATATAAAAATGGTTTTCTTAACAATAATATTATTCTTAAGATATTTCCAGAATATTATCATTTTTAATATTGCCTGAGAAGAATATTGAACAGCTTTCGGAGTTACAGTAAGTTAGAACTGAGTAGATACTAACAGATTGCTTTACATTTTATAGTATAAAATTATTATGATTTTAATATTTGAATCATGAGTCACAACTATTGTGAACATGAGATAAAACAATATTACAAGTATTTCAACAAGCTTATTAATTCCAAGTTTAATTTATGCAGCTAAAATACATTAATTATTACGATATAATCAGTTTGATAATGATTTTGAACGTGGAATTTAAAATAGTAGCGTAACAATGTACAAAATATAATGTTCATTGTTTGATAACATATGATATGATTAATATTCAGTTTGTACCAATGTAATGTTCGGTATTTGGTAACAATAACAAATGAGTAAATTTCCATTTAGTATTTTGTAGTTTGTATAATTTATTATTTTATTACGGTGTTTTTTGGTCTAAACATTAAATCTCCCCCTCATGATATGTATATGGAAAGTACCCTAATGTTGGGCGAAGTTGTCTTCCATAATAAATACAAAAATACCAATATAAAATACGAATTTTATGTTTTTCCTGTAGCAATATTTATATGTGTATTATGGATTAATTATTGTTTCATTATTATATTTTATTTTTCTAGACGTTTTGCGTGGTGTCCAAAAGATTTCGTAAGAATTATATTCACCGTTTCACAGCCACCAAGTCTTTCTTCATGTTTTCTCCTTGGAACTCGTTTCGGCAACTGTGCATATATATTTCTACTAATCAAATATTCGACTATGTGGTTATGACCACTATATTGCTCAATTGTGTCTTCCTAGCCAAAACAGATTCAGTTGAAGAAGCTGAGTAAGTATAATATTTTGTTAGTATCCAATTATATTTACATAGGTAACAATTTTAAATTTAAATTCTAATTCTGTATAATACCTATGTGGGTATAATTAAATGTATTCATATTGCACTTTTACAAAGGTCAAATTTTGGTATAACTTCATTATTTACGTCGATATGGTTATACATAAGAATGTATAACCATATGAATATTTAAATTCAGTATAGTTAAGAAACTATACTGAATTTAAATATTTTTAATTAAAATCGGTATAATTAGAGTTTTTGGACCATCTATTTTATTTTATTTATTTTTTTTTTTTTAATGTGTAAAAGTAAAACAAAACTATATTGATACAAATAAACATCAATATAATTGTTTTAGTATTTAGATAATGACCATTCAAGACTTTTTAAAATATTATGTTTTCGATTCAAATAACACTTTGAAGTTATGCTAGAAAATGTGTTAAAGTTGATTCATTTTTATGAAATCTAATTTTTAAACAAAATGCTATTGCTATAATAAAATGTTACTTTACGTACTTGCCACGTTAAGTATGAATAGAGAATACCATGCTTGTTTACCCTGCGACCTATATTACATGTGGCGTTTTACTACAAATTGGATGATATTTTCAATTTAGACACGTGTAACAGCATCGAGTAAGTGCCAAATAGTGAAATTATTGACATGCAAATGAAGAAAAAAGATTATAACTGTACCTACTAATTTCTGACGATGAAAATTATTGGATGTTTACTCAACACACGTATAGTTCTTATATAATTTTCGTTTATCACGTAGGTATGTTGATTTTTTTTTATTACTTTAACTCAAACATTTTTTTTGGTAAATAATTTTGATTTTTCATTATTTTGTTAGAGTCGAAAACACATAAATAACCCAAAAAATATTCCATAAAGTTCTTTTATTCTGAGTAGGTAGCAATATTAAAATAAAATTAGGGTAAGTAGTAAGTTAATATTGATCCATTTAAAGTATAACATTGTTCAGTGTTAATACTTCATCTATAATACAATACATATTGTATAAAAGTATATTGATATTAGGTTCTTTCAATAATATACGCTACAAAATGAATTAAGAAGTGACTTTTTAAAATTATTTATTAGTTCAATGTTCACACTTAAAATGTATTCCTTTATAGATATACTTAAAAATATCAACTTACATCCGTTATGGCCTTTAACCTATACAGTATATTCGGTATAAATATATTATAATAAATAACAGCAGTTTAGTTGATGTATACTATAAAATATTATAAAATAATGAAAACTTTATAATTTGAAGTCGATTCATCAAATAGGTTTAGCAATGTAGTGGATTTTATTATTGTATTTTATTATTACCACATATGAGTCAGTGTTTCAATTTTCAACTGTCTCTAAGAAGTATATTTTATAATAGGGTGCACTCCTCTAAATTAGTGAAGATTTTAATAGATTTTTTTATTGTCATTGATGATAAGCAAATGAACCAAGTTTCAGATTTCTAGAAACAACGTAACTAAATAAAATAGCATATTGAAAAATACATATAACCCAAATAAAATTGATAAAACCGATTAAAAGATACTAATTAATAATACTAAGTTTAACCCAAAATTGAAACCTATAATCACCTATATCACCGAGGGTAAATTTGTGTTAATAATAAAACAAACGATTTTAATTTTTTAAATTATATATATTTTTATTTTTTACTGCCTTACAATTAAAATATTAAAGTTTAAGAAACAAATTTAAAAATAAATCAGTGCAGTTTACTAAAATTTCCTTACTATTCCAACGAAAATATCACAGACGCAAATAAATTAATCAATAAGCACTTTAATCCTTTTATCAAAAATATCAAAAGATCGTTTAATTATACAAACTTTAGTTGATTCACAACATAATTGGTTAAATAAATATTTACAATTAAAATAATTAGTTAAATTTAGTATATACGTATTAGTAAATTTAAATTTCAAGAATTGGCTGTTTTTACTATTTTTTTTTTTTTTTACTTTAAAGTATGTACACTTTTAATGAATCTACGAGATTATTAGTTTCTGATGTCTCTATTTGATATAATATAAAAACTTTATTTGTACAATATTTCATAATACTTAAACGCTTATTATAACAAAAAACATATCATAAATAATATTACACTCAGACCCCCCAACATTTTTTTCAGAAAAATTCCATATTTTTTTAACAATTATTTAATGAAACTAATAATGTATTTTAAATAATGAAATATTCAACACTGTTGTTTACATAATATTTGAAACTTTATATTGTTGTTGAATGGAAATTTTGATGAAAAAAAAAAAAAACAAAAAAATGGCATATACTTACAAAATAATGTTATGTGGCATATCATTCTAGGTTAAAGTCGTATAGAATATATTTAAATATACTTTGCATATTATTGTAATCATATATTATTTGCAAAACATAATATTATGTTTTCAAGTATCAATCGTGTATTTTTTCTTTCTGTGGAATGCGAGTGATACAATAATACTAAAACGAAAATTGTATCTATTTGATGAATATTGGTCTTATATTTCATTCTGTTATTTAATTTATTTTTAAATACTTATCACCACTTTTATATATTTATCGGCATTTAGTTTTAAAACAGTTTTAAGCTTTCTATTTCTATTAAAATATATAGCTTATTAGAAGTACATAAAATTTTCCTTAAATGATAAATCTGTTATAGAATCTAATGATAATTGATAACTGACAAAGATTCAATAAAATTTTGATTATATTTTCATAGGTAGGTAAATATCAAAAAATATATATCTAATAATTGAAATTAACTCTTTTAGATTTTTTAACGCTATAAATTATTTAATCTTAACAAAAAAAGGAATTAATAATAATTAATATTTTGCAAGACCATTATTTTATTATAACAATTCCTTAGAAGTAAATCATAATAAAATATCTTACAACTAATATACTCATTCTTAAAGCATTTGATAATCATTTTAAAATTATTTTTCTATTTGAAAAAGTTTATAACTTATAAATCATATGCCTCGTTGCAGCTATTCTTAATGCTGTTACACTAAACGATTAAACTATGAAAGAAAAGTTTTAATTTTAAATATATTTTGAACACTTAAATAAATGCATAAAATATATATGCCATATCAGAAAACTACTATTATACAAGAAATATGGACGATTCTTCTTCACGAATTTAAAATGCCGATAAACTTTTTTTAGAACTTAAAAACATGTGATTTCGAGAAGTATCAACTCTGTAAATGTCACATAGCAGGATATTTACATAGCATATTTCAAATATAAAACTAATATAGACATTTTTTAACAATTCAATCCACTTTAAAAATAATTAGAGTTTCATGATATTATAGAATGGTTTATTTATTAAAGTAATATTTATAATATAATATATTTAAGGTATTACAATTTTTAAATTTTAATATTTTCTGAATTGAAAGATAATAAGTATTTAAATATTAGTCCATTTAAAATTAATAGAAGACTAAGATAACATTAGTCGTCATTAGTTTATTACTAGGGTTCGGAAATTATAGGAGTTGCATATTGTTCTGTATGCTGTCGAATTATAGCAGACCAAGCTATGCAATGTTGAGTTTAAAAATGCATATTTTACATCATTCGATAATTTTAGAGAAAAAGTGCATATTTCGTCAATTTTCATTGATTTTCGTATATTAATTGTATGCGTATTTAATATCTTTACAAAACTTGATTTTTTTCATTCTTAACCAATTTATTTTAAATAATGTTCCATTTTTTTAGTTTAATAAAATCTCAAATGCCAACCAGTAACACACCATTTTTAAATTTTTTTATATATATATAAGAGTTAAATAATACAATTTTTTTTAAATATATGTTTTTAGAATTTTTTTCTTGTATATTTCACATTTTTTTATGCATATTTTATAATTTTTTCTTGCATATTTTGCCTTTCTTGCTCCTATAACTTCCGAACCCTATTTATTACTATAACATATATAAATTAGATTTATAAATTTAATATAACTTTTACTCTTTTTAGTTCAGAAGACTAATGAATAAATGATCTGCAGTCATCTTTTAATTAAAGAAAAGCCTGTTGTGACGTTTTTGTAATTAGGATCTATAATAACTAGTAATTAAGAAATAGTACAATTTTATACCGGATACAGGGTCTGAGCGTAAGACATTGACATTGCTTCACGCACGTTGGTGAAATATTATATAGCTAATATTTAAAATCATTATTATATGTAGGTAGTACAATAATTTCTGAACAAAGCTTTTTTAAGAGAGCTTTCTTGTTGATAACATATGTTTAAAACTTTTGAACAGTATTATAACTTGAGCTAAATTATTATTTTTAAATTTAATATCTCTAATAACAAATTTAATAGTGTTCTATAAATATTTGTTTTGATATTACTGTATTATTTCCTAAGTTTAAAACGATAAAAATGTTGTTTGCTATTGCTTATTAGATTTACTTACTACCATAATCGTAAACTTTTAGCCATACTTTTGAATGACTTATCGGTAAATAGTGTACTGTACAGTATAGGGGACAACTGCAGAGGTTGTTTAAGATTAGCATAATATCCTAAGCCTATTATATATATAATTTACCATTTATCAGTTCCTCTATTAAATGTCATAATACGATATGCATGAGAAATAAGAGAGATAACACCCTCCGATCTTGATGGGCTTTTAAACATTCATTGAACAATGATATAGAAATGCTTGCTTCTTTTTTCTGTCACTTTTGCGTAAGAAGGAATTTTCCACCAAAGAAATGTGTGGAACACAAAAGAAACCATAATAAACGGTAACTCAGACATATATTTGACGCGCTTTTATGCCAACGGGAAACTGATTATAGTATTTATAATATAAATATATTTGTGTATACACATGTATTCACTTTGTCTGAGTGTGTAATTTGTATATTATATATGTCCTATTATATTTAAAGAAATCGTTGAAAGATATTTTTTTAAACGCCGGAAGTTTGAGATTGCATCCATATTGTTAGGCTGCCCAGATGGATTCTTTTAAAATAAAATAAATTATTTTACTATGCAATCGATAATATTGTGTTAAATTTTGTTTTTATTGAATCATTGGTAAACCGACATTAGATTGATATATTTTAACTTTTTATAAAAATATTCTATGTGAATAGTAAAAACTTAAAATAAATTCTGTTATTTAAAATTTAAAAATTATATATAGTTCTAATTACAAAATTAAAATAAAAGCAATCAAAATAATTTATGTGAATTGATATATATTTCCATAGTACCCCAACACACATATTTCACGAGTGTTAAATAAAATATGACCCATGAGTTATAATCAATGTTATCTTGATTACTGGCTATTAATTTAATATTATGTTCACATTGACATTTTATCAAACGGCAAACATATCTAGACATTATATGATAAACACTGGATAGGCGCTATAATATTAAATACAGTAGATTCACGAAACAATAGCAAACTATTTAATCAATTTAATGTCAATAGAGCCGTGTATTACCTATTTAATATTGAAGACAGTAAAATACTTGTTGGAGTTTAGGATAACTAAAAATTATAAAACAAATTATTTTTGTAATTTTAAAATATCTTCTTACATTTAATTATTACTCTCAAGTTTTAAAAAGTAAGCAATTATGTTCAAGATTTCACACAGGGAAGTTTTTACGAATCCAATCAGAAAAATAGAAATTATTGCTGTATTTCACCTTAGTAACTTCTATCTAAATACAAATAACAAAACTACCTATACTAAGTGATTTATTTGATAGTAAAACACTCTTTATTAAGTTTTCAGTTTTTTATATACTATAATATAAATTACCATTATAAACACTGATTTCTTAAGAATACGATTTTTTTTTATAAATGTATATTTTATTAATTCTATAAGGAATTTATATTTTGAATAACTTAATTTCTTTAGATTAATAACGAATCTTAAGTTAATATTTAAAAAATAAATATTTTTAAGTGTTTAAAGTTTTGATGATGAGACCAATCGTCAAAAATAATACAATTTAATGCATAGGAGTATTATTATGATTGTTTATACGCTTATATAACTTTTCTTTGCAAATATATGTAAACATTTAATTCTAATAACTTTAGTTGTCGAAGACGAAATTTATAATTTCAAGATCAATAAAAATAAAAACTAATGTTTATGCTATTAAATAGGTACATAAAAACCATTAAGTTTGTCGTTCATTATTTGTATTTAAAAAATGACATATAATAATATTACATTTTGAATATCAATGTAAAATATGAGTTGTCATCAAAAGATAAGCAATACAACAAAAAAGCAGCATCCAAAAAAAATTAAAAGTTGATATTTTTAATATTAATTTAAAATGATTGACTGTGGTAATAATGAGCATTCTATTTAAATTATCACCATTTGTATGGTAACATATTTTGCTTTACATAAATTGTCATCAAGTCGCCACAACCGATTATTATAACGGTATTAGTAGATTAATGTTTATTATTCATATTTGTGGTATTTTATTAACATAGCGCGTATGTAACGTTTAGAGTTATTGTGAACAATATGGATTTATGCATACGCTGTATACGAGTATGTGAAATAAAAAATGAATATTATGTATTACCTACTTATTTACAACAATAAAATTATATATATTATAAAATTATACTTTTGTATAAATATTTTTTATTTTATTTTTATTGATAATTAGACTTCAACAACAAGGTCATTGCCAGGTTTACACTGTTATATGGTTGGGAGTTACATGATTATGTGTTAATAGTTTTTACTGTTTTAAATATTTACAATACAGTTTGTTAGTTATGAGATTTTTTTACAGTATTAGATTTTGGTGTCAATTCCAATGTATTTTAAGAATCTGTGTATTATTGAGTATTATGTTCTCCTAGTGCTTCCTCCATTGAAGAAGGTTGTTTAAAGATGGATCTTGCGTTGACATACAGCGGGCAATCTAGGACTATGTGTTTGATCGATAGCGGTTCATTGCACTGGACACAGAGAGGATGTACTTTATGTTTTATGATATGTATATGGATGAAGTTGGTATGATCGATTCTTGTTCTTGTGTTGATGGTTTCGGAACGTCTAGAGATATTAGTCTGAGAATGCCATTTGGTAATTTTTTTTTTATTGATTCTAATTTGTCTGACATTGGTATTTTATCCCAGGATGTTTGCCACGTATTGGTAGTGTGTGCGATTATGATTTTTTTTTAATATCTTGGTATAGAAGAGTAGTAATGGTTGAGGACGAGGTTAAAGCGATTGCTTCATTTCCCAGTGTACCCGTTTTTTCGTTTCCTGGTACACCTGTATGAGAGGGGACCCACATAACTTTTTGGGTCAAGGCGATGATGTTATGAATTTGGTAAATTATCTCATTAGAGGGGTTAAGTGCTTCGATGGCTAGAATTTTATTTGCAGAAGCTGTCTTTGCCAATAATAATGCTTCTTTGATGGCTTGAGTTTCCGCTGTGAAGATGTCAGGGAGTAGTTTGAAGCATTTTGGAGAACAGTTTGTGTAATAAGCGAATTCTACTCCAACACTGGTTTTGGAAGCATCAGAGTAGATTTGTTTGGAATTTGGTGTGTAAAATTTCGATGAAGATTCCTGTGATTGTTGCATGTGGAATGCTGTTCTTTTTGAAATGAAGAAGCTGTGTGTTAATTTTAAGGGACCATTGCCAGAAGGGAGTTGCCGTAAATGGCGAAAAATTTGTCTGTGTTGATAAGGCAATTTGAATTGCTACTCAGTTTAATGTATATATCTATGATTTTTTCACGGTTCACTGATGTTCTGAAGCTAGTAGAGGAGATGAATATTTGTGATGCTAGTGGTTGTTCAAGGTTGATTTTCCTTGCTGCGTATTTTAAAACTTTTTTATTTCTCCGAATCTGTAGAGGAGGTTCACCTGCGATACAAAGAATACTGGGAACTGGACTGGTGCGGAAAGTTCCTATGAAAAGTCTGATTCCTTCATTATGAATAGATTCGATAGTTCGCAAAATATTGAAATTGGCTGAGTAGTCCCGTGTATTGTGAGACAACGCTTTGATGGCTTTCATTCTGTTCTTACATTTAGTTTTGAGATTTTTGAAGTGAGGCACTCATGAGAGTTTGCTGTCAAGGTCATCTCGAGTATGCGGATTGTTTCAGTGTATTGATACGGTGTGGTAAGTTTAAGTACCAACCGTTCTTTGTAGAAATAAATATACCTTGGTTTTAGGATTTAATGGCTGGTCTTTTATTTAATCAAGTAATATATTATTTAATATTTGTACAATATCTGGGAGGAGTGAGATTCACGGATGCGTCAGTCAGACTTACACAAGCGGACTGACGCGGTGAGAGCTCGTGTTCGACCGACGATGTTATCGTTCGGTCCTATCACATATAATGGGTGTGAGATAATTATATTATATAGAGTTATAAGATCTGGGAAGGAGTCCTCCACCAGTAGCGCGTAGCTTGTACAAGCGGCTACTACTTGATGGAAAGGAGCTCGGGTCGACGGTACTTTAGCAAGTGGTCGGTAAGGGAGAGAACGGGATCGATGACAGCAATCGCGTATATAATGTTGTACGACGTTCGGTCCGGTGGTTTCACTTGTCGTCCCGGATACTCAACGTCGTCGAATTTGTTGCTGCCGGTTCGATGGTCTTCGTTCTCCGACTATTATTGGTCGGCTGATTCTGGTCACGCTGCGTTCGCTTCGCCTCGACGCTGGTCTGCTCGGCGATCTGAACTTGAGCTGTAGAGTCGGTGTAGGTTGTTCTTCTGGTCTCTAGTCGTCGGTGTAGTAAGTTCTTGATGACTTGTTGACGATTAGAGATGAAGTTGAAGAGTGAAGAGTTTCTGAAATCTACTGGTATATATACCCATTTGGATCGGTAAAGTTGTTGCTGATTGTTTGTAGATTGTTGGTATGACGAGTCATCATCGTATCGTTGCCTGGTGGCTGTTACTAGCTCAGTGCGGTTTTTCCTCGTCATACCGTTGAAACTTTACTATGTAAAACCTGCCGTTTGGAACTGCGTTTAATATGTGTTGCATGTGGTTTTTAGTTGTTAGTGGTCCTGAAAAGGACCGTTTTATGTCGTACTCCGTTACAACTTCCCCCCCGGATTCGTGCCCGGGTGGTGTAGCCATCGTGCACTAATTCTTAAAGGACTGTTTACGGCGTATGGATGCCCTGAATAATGCTGTACGTAATTCATTGTTAGACAAGTACCACAACGGCGTTTTTGTAGATACTGTTTTTTGTTTCTTTCTCGGTGGTTCATATTTCGCTAGCATTTCTTTGACGTAGTTAAATGCTACTGACAAGTTGACATTTTGTTGCTCAAATGGTATGTATCTGTGCACTGATTCCTCTGTTATCATTCTAAAGTCTATTGGTTTGTTCCAATTGTCGATCTGTATGTGTCTGGCCGAGTTTACCTCTGTCACCCACTGTATTATCGACAAGTGTTTTTTCTTGTTTTGTTGTTTTTCATCTTCTTCGGCTAATCTTTTGTCCGTCCTCACTGCTTTTACTGATGCTAAAGCAGTTAAATTTTCTTTGTTCTCTTCAATCAGTTTTCGTCGATTTTCTGCGGCTATTTTCCTGGCCGTGTTTCTTTCTGACAGTATTCGCTCCATGGTGTCTCGTGTCTGTCGATGAATTGGTACTGTCTAGTTTTTGTCCTGTTATATATAGTGTTTTTTGTATCTTTATTAGCTCTCTGATAGGTTGTTTTATTGACTGGTTGTTCTGTCCTTCTGATTGGATGACTAGCAACCGTTGTTTACTAGTCAGTACGGCGTTTGTTATAAGTACTTGTTCGGTGGTTGGATATACGGTCGTATTTCCACCACATTTATTAATTCTGTTTTGCCAGTTCTATTATTGCGTAATTCTACTGTGTTACTGCTGATGATTTTTGTAATTGTGTGTGGTCCGTTAAATATATGAAATAATTTTTTTATTTCATTGTTTTGGGCGTTTGACAGCTCATGTGTTTTTGTTAGTACTTGTTGTCCAACCGTGTATTTGATTTTTTCTGTTTTATTTTTTGCTTCATATTTATTTGCCTTGTTTCTTATCCTGCTTGCCACCAGTTGGATTACCTCTTGTTTACCCTTTTTTGGTGGCTGCTCTGGGAATTTGATTAATTTTTTTATTGGTTGGTTTGGTATTTCGTTTTTAATTATCTCCCATGGTGTTAATTCTGTAACTTCTGACCTTAACTTATTCATCCACTCCTCTATTTGATCGAGTTTGTTCGGCCATTTTGTATGTTGGTCATGGCAGTAGGTCCGTAATAATCGGCCAATCTCCCGGTTGTATCGTTCCACCGGGTTTGATTGTGGGTGGTATTTAGTCGAATGTTTTTTCTCGATCCCTAGTTCTTGTAGTTTTTTTTTCCAGCTTGTAGCGGTGAACTGTGTTCCGTTGTCCGTAAGAATCGACTTCGGTTTACCCGTGTTTGGTATGTAGTCGTTTTCGATTCTGTTGATGATTGCTTTCGTAGTGGCTTTTTTCAACGCATACAATCTTATAAATTTGGAGAATGTGTCTAGGATCGCCAAGATGTAGTGTGTCCCGCCGCGTCCTGTGGGGAGAGGACCCATCAAGTCGATCGACACAGTTTCGAATGGTTCTGTTGGTTTGTGTGATGTGTGTTGTCCTTTTGCGTTAAAGTTTATGGGTTTACATCTCTGACAGGTGTCACAGGATCTGGTTATTTGAGCGGTTATTTTATGCATGTTTTTGAAAATGCATGTTTCTCTTAACGTGTGGTATGTTTTATACCTACCTGGGTGTCCCATGATCTCATGAGTTTCCTGTGTAAGCTTTGTTGCTATTTGCAATGGTACTACTACCCTCCAGTTGTCCGTTGGTTTGTTTTTTGAAAATATTATACCATCTTTTTTTGTTAGATGTGTGTTAGTTGTACTGTATTTTTTCATTATATGAGGGTCGTTTTCTTGCCATTTTCCTATTTCTAAGATCATTTCTTTTAACTCAGTGCTATACTTTTGTGTCTCAATCTTGTTTATTGATATTTTCTTTTCTTGACGGTCGTCGTCCGTTCTGGGGTATCTTGTTAGAGTATCTGCCACAATATTTTGTTTCCCTGGAATGTGCCGAATTTCTAACTGATATTCCTGTAGCGCCAAAGTCCATCTGGTTAGTCTTCCGTTGGTGAGTCTGCAGTTTCTAATGAACGTTAGTGCATGGTGGTCAGTAAGTATTATTACCTTGTGGCCAATCAAATATTGTCTGAACTTTTGGCAACAATATACTAATGCCAATGCCTCGATTTCCGTGGTCGTGTATCTGGTTTCTGCTGTTCTTAAGGTTCTGCTTGCAAATCCCAGTGTTGCATGCTCATTCCCGGGTAGTATTTGGTATAACTCCCCCCCTATTGCTGTGTTTGATGCGTCCGTGTTCATATACAAAGGTTCTGTAAAGTCGGGATATGCTATTATCACCTCATTTATGAATACTTGTTTCGACTTTTTGAACGCCTCCTCGTGTTTTTCTTCCCACTTCCATGTGCTGTCTTTTTTTGTTAGTTCGATAAGTGGTTTTATTATATTCGCGAATTTGTCAATGTATCGTCTATAGAAGTTTATAAATCCTAAGTACCTTTGTACTTCTTTTGCTCTGGTTGGTGTTTTAAATTTTCTGATTGTCTCAATTTTTTCCGGGTCCATATGTGTGCCCTTTTCGGATATTATATGTCCTAGGAATTTGACTTCAGTCCGGAAGAATTGGCATTTTTCTAAGTTTACCGTTATGTTATGTAATTTAAATTTGTCTAGTACCGTATATATATGTTCGTAGTGTTCCTCGATGGATTCGGATGTGATCAATATGTCGTCGACATATATTGTTACGAAGGTGTGTAACAGTGGGCCAAGTATGTAGTCCATACACTTCTGAAATTCTGATCCACTTATGTTTAGTCCGAATGGCATGCGTTTGTATGAGTAGTTTCGTCCGTTTACCAAGAATGAACATGGGTCCCGACTCTCCTTGGCTAACGGGATCTGCCAATAACCTGACCGTAGATCGAGTGTGCTTATGAATTTTGCTAATATTGTTTCGATTGCTGTTGGACATTCTCGATCAGGTATAATTTTTTCATTAATTTTACGTGCGTCCAAACAAAGTCTGACTTCTCCGTTTTTTTTAAAAACTGGTACAATTGGAATGGAGTATGGAGATTTGGACCTTTCTATGATCCCTAATCTTATCATCTTTTCTACTTCCGCTTCCACTGCAGCTAGTTTTGCTATCGGTATCGGGTATGGTCGTTGGTTTACTGGTGTTTCGTCTTTTAACTTGATTTTGCACTCGTACCCTTTGGCTTCTCCGGGTGTATCTCTAAAAACGTCGTGGAAACGCTCCAGTAATGTGTCTATATATTCTTGTTCCTGCGGTTGCATGGTCTTTATTTGTTTGTTTGTTCCTGGTTCTTTGATTGATTTTGTTGAGATGACCCTTAATTGAGATGTCTTTGTTGTCTTCTTTTTTATTGTCAGAGATGTATTTCCAGCAGCTGTGATCAGTGTTATTTTGTTCTGTGTATAATTTATTGTTGCGTTGTTAAGTTCCAAAAAATCACTCCCCAAAATTCCGTTTTCATTCAAATTGTCTACGATGATGAACGGTGTATGAATCGTGACTTCGCCGATCTTTGTTGGTATGAGTATTTGTCTTGTCACTTTTGTCGGTTTCTCACCGACTGCTAAGTGTATACACATTCCGACTAATGGGAGTGTTGGTATATTGTGTATGTCCTGTCGTATCTCATCTTCATACTTGGCGGATATCACACTTACTTCTGCACCCGAATCAACTAGCATTTCGTATTTCTTTTCCTTTATCACGATGTCTACGTAAGGACATCCCTTCAATTCGGGTTGTTGAGTTGCTGTGTCAAAATCGTCTTCGTTTATTAACTCGGTTGTGTCTAGCTCGACCAGGTGCTGTGTTGGATCTTTCCCGTTGTGTTTAGTTTTGTAGTAACTGATTGTGCGGATCTTCGTTGGACTTGGGGTGTTACGTACTGTGGTCAGTCTGATTCCACAGTCCCCTGTTCGTAGTTTTTTTGATCAGTATCCTCTGTGTCGTCTCCTTCTATCTCCTCGTCGTCATTGATTTCTTCAGTCAATGTGATTTGTTTAATGGTTTTCTTGAAATTATTGTTGATCTGTGCTTGTTGTCCGTGTGTCGCCACGTTAGACGTCATATCCGCTCCTTTTTGTGATAAGTTGTTCATTTGACGTGTTGTCGGTGGTTGGTTGTTTAGTTGACTACGTTGTGTTTGTCCGAATCGATTATTGAAAGAGTTTGTGGTTCTTTGTGGTGGTCGACTTCTTTGCACCGTATATTGTTCTTCTTGTTGGTCGCTAGTTGCTTGTTTGCTATACCCATTCTCTAGTTCTCCTAACTTCTCCCATACGTTCAAAAATTTTTTCTCTTGAGTGGTTTGAATGTATGCTTGGATTGCTATTGGGAAGTGTTTCGTAATTAAGTTTATGGCCTGTGTCTCGTCCATTTTTGGCGAGTCCAAGTATTTTAATTCGGCCATCCAGTAATGGAAGTGTTCTTGGAAGTTACTACTAATTGGTTTTTTCCCTGCTTCTGTACATCTAATGAATATGTCCCACTGCTTATCTTCCGAGAAGTAGTGTTTTAAATGTGTCTTCCGTCGGTGTTGCGTCTTTAATCATGTTGAACCATTTTGCTGCGTTCCCGCGCATACAATTCTCGATAAGAATTATTTTGTCTGCTGGTGTGACCTTCTTATATAACATATACGAGCTTAGGTCTTTCAAAAAATTCTTCGGGTGTTCGTTTGCATTCCCACTAAATGTTGGCATTGTCATTTCGACGGTGTTCGGTTTGGTGTACGATTCCTCTTGTTGTGTGTTTTTTAACGTAATCATTTCTTTTTCACGTTTTGCAGTTTCAATGGTAATTCTTGTATCCGTGTCATTTATCAATTGTCTAATTGCTGATGTTTCTTCTTTCATTTTTATCATTTCAGATGTTAGTTCACTGATTACTTGTTTATGTCTTTCCTCTTGGGCTTCCATTTTTTCGGTCAATGTTACAATTCTTTCATTTAATCTGATTATCTTCTCGCTAGTTGTCTCGTGTGTTGGGGTTTCTTGCACATTCTTCTTATTTGTTCGCGTCATTATGACTGATTTTGTTGTTCGGTCTTTGTCGTGGATTCTGAGTTACTAGTTGGGCGCCAGTTGATACGGTGTGGTAAGTTTAAGTACCAACCGTTCTTTGTAGAAATAAATATACCTTGGTTTTAGGATTTAATGGCTGGTCTTTTATTTAATCAAGTAATATATTATTTAATATTTGTACAATATCTGGGAGGAGTGAGATTCACGGATGCGTCAGTCAGACTTACACAAGCGGACTGACGCGGTGAGAGCTCGTGTTCGACCGACGATGTTATCGTTCGGTCCTATCACATATAATGGGTGTGAGATAATTATATTATATAGAGTTATAAGATCTGGGAAGGAGTCCTCCACCAGTAGCGCGTAGCTTGTACAAGCGGCTACTACTTGATGGAAAGGAGCTCGGGTCGACGGTACTTTAGCAAGTGGTCGGTAAGGGAGAGAACGGGATCGATGACAGCAATCGCGTATATAATGTTGTACGACGTTCGGTCCGGTGGTTTCACTTGTCGTCCCGGATACTCAACGTCGTCGAATTTGTTGCTGCCGGTTCGATGGTCTTCGTTCTCCGACTATTATTGGTCGGCTGATTCTGGTCACGCTGCGTTCGCTTCGCCTCGACGCTGGTCTGCTCGGCGATCTGAACTTGAGCTGTAGAGTCGGTGTAGGTTGTTCTTCTGGTCTCTAGTCGTCGGTGTAGTAAGTTCTTGATGACTTGTTGACGATTAGAGATGAAGTTGAAGAGTGAAGAGTTTCTGAAATCTACTGGTATATATACCCATTTGGATCGGTAAAGTTGTTGCTGATTGTTTGTAGATTGTTGGTATGACGAGTCATCATCGTATCGTTGCCTGGTGGCTGTTACTAGCTCAGTGCGGTTTTTCCTCGTCATACCGTTGAAACTTTACTATGTAAAACCTGCCGTTTGGAACTGCGTTTAATATGTGTTGCATGTGGTTTTTAGTTGTTAGTGGTCCTGAAAAGGACCGTTTTATGTCGTACTCCGTTACAGTATTCGATTTTAGAGTTGTTAAGTATACATGATGGAGTGTTTCCTTTTTTTTTTTTTTATATAATTGAAAATTACTCCTTGGGTTTCGCTGGAGAAAAATTGAGACCCGTGACTGAAGACCAGTGTGGTAGGACTTTTAGCGTGGTTTGAAGTAGAGCTACTTTAGTTTTTATATTCTCTCCTCTAGAATAAATGTTGCAGTCGTCGGCAATATATTTTATTATTTGGTAAATAGTTTTATTACCTACCATTTGATTAGGTGTGTACGTTTGTTTTATTTTATTCTGTATGATTTCAATAGTTATAAATTTCCTTCTATCATATTTTTATAATAATAATAATTATTATTATTATATAGTTATAATTTGTATTATAATATTAATGTATAACACCTTATACATTTTAACTAATTGCATTATACATTAAAAATAAATAAAACATTGGTAATAAAATATATTACAATCTCAAGAAAAATGTGCAAAATAACGGCAGACTAATTTCTGGTTACAAAATCCTATAATATAAATGTCTAATGTATTATCAATAGTTATATTAAATAATGCAAAAACAAAAAATATATACTTGAGTTAAATAATTAATAAAATTGATTCTGATATGTACTGATGCATAAATACTTAGAAAAACATTTATAAATTATCTAACTTTTGAATTTAAATCTCAAAAATAAATACTAAAATAAGTATTACTATAAGTAAATATTCCACATTTGAGAATATTGGTAGGCAGATATACTAAATTAATTTATAAGTACCTAATAATTGTTGTGGTATCTGATATTGAAAAACTAATGAAATTATAAGTATTTATATTTATATTAGTATAAAATTATATGGTATACATAAATAAATAATACAGTATATAAATAGCATAATAAAAATAATTAGATTAAACTATTTAATTTAAAATTTAATTTAGTACATACGCTCTAAATCTTAAATAGCTCATATTGTATAGGTATGCCACTGGTTTCTAATCGTAATTCACAAGTCTGAAATCAAGTGTATGTAACCAATAATAATTAATGTTTTATTGCCTAAAAGTAAATGCAACATGACACAATGAAGGCGAACCTATTTAATGTTCGTACAATACATACCTAGTATACCTACTAGTTATTAATCATTGTAATAGAATATTTAATTAGTGTAATACCATTAAATCGACGTATTTAAGATAATCTAACATACTCTAGTTATTAATCTAAACTTATCGTTAATACAATATTGACAAAAAAATAAAATGTATCAACTATCGTGAAACTTGACAAACGGCAATGCCAATTTATTATGAAAAACAAAAACATTAGAGGTTGTATGTACGTAATAAGTGAAAGTATATAAAGACAATATTAGACATCTTAAATTGTAAATATGAATAATTTTACTCATAGAATTTTATTTTTACCATAAAATCACAGTAATTTTAATGCGTACTCATTTTGTGTGATAAATGCACTTTTACCCTACATTATAATTTCATAACAATCTAAACAATAATGTAATTATTCTTCTAAGATTTTGAGAGAAGTGAAAAATATTTTTGTTCTCTATGATTTTATTTTTAATTTATTTTTTTGTGAATAATTAGTGGGCAGAAGAAGTTGTGAAAAAATTTGTAATGGTTGTATATATAGGTACATATCAATTTAAAATTGAATCTAGTTGGTACTTTGAAGAAGCAATTCTTCAATTTATTTTAATAAAGCTTTTTTAAGCATTGGAATGAATAATTACACAAAAATAATGAAAGAAATACAAAGAATGTACAGTATTATTACTAAGCTATGCACTGTACAACTGGTAATATATTTAAATTTTCTTGAAATTGATGAGTAAATTATCACTTTAAAATTTAAAGCAGTACAATTCTATAGTTTACAATTCGTAAACAATTGTTGAGCTCAAGTAGTTGGTATAGCATACACAAATAACAAATCATTTTCGAATATTATTGTTGTGTTTAAACAGTTAAATGTTACTTAATTAAAAAAAATTAAGTTATATATTTACGACCGAGTCAATTAGGTATTAAAAAACAATGTTTATGTTGATGTAGCTTGTAATTAAAGTAGTTAAAAATTTTCTGTTCAAATAGGTATACAATATGTTGGTTTTTCATTTTAAAACAATTAATCAACAAATAAGTTCAAAATAAATTATGTTTCATAATAATATTTGAGATAATTATAAATTGTAATATTTAAAGTTAAATAAAGAGGTTAAAAAAATTTCAACCACCTCTTAAAATATCTGCAAAATAACTAAACAGTAAAGAATTTCTCCCTTCGCGTCACAGTTTGTATTTAATCTGAAAGTTAAGGGATGTGGAAAATGTATACATAGACTTTAAGTTATGTACAACAGTGCGAAGTTGTTTTATATTTAGGTAAAAGTAGAGGGTAAGAATAACGTCGAGTTACTGACAAGAAATTACGTCTGGATTTTTCATAAATAAAAAAATACGCCGATTACCCATAAAACAAAACTCGGAATGCAAACCGCATTTAAAACGAATGTTTATGGAAATATTCGACATTTATATTTTTACTATTTTATTTGTGTGAAATGCAATCTCAAATATTTTTATCGGGTCACTATCGCTCGAGGCCATTAAAATGAACGTGATTTATCGGAGTTGTATAATTCTTTATTTTTATTTATTTATTTTACAGATATATTTTCTTGGCCATCTATACAGCCGAAATGGTTATCAAAACCATATCGAAGGGATTTATACTAAATAAGTATACATACTTACGAAATCCATGGAACTGGCTGGATTTCATAGTCATCACGTCGGGTTATGCAACCATCGGTATGGACGTTGGAAATCTAGCCGGGCTACGTACATTTCGCGTACTCAGAGCCCTGAAAACCGTATCCATAATGCCAGGTAATATTTTCCGTTTATATGGAACGCGATGTTTGGTATATGATAGTTTCGTGTAAACTTGTTGTGTGTACTATATTCACATTACACAAGTACAATACTACCGATATTGGTTGTTATATTTTTGAATAAAATATATTCTCGTTTTTCGTCGGATAAAGATGATTAGTTTTAAATTGATTTTATCAAGATTATAATTTACGTGCGTTACACAGAGGCATATTTAGGCACAGGCCCTATAGGTCCGGGCCTAGAGCGGCAACATTGGAGGGCGGCAAATTTCAACAATTTTTTTTTACAAAATTAGAAAAATTATTTTTCATTTGATGAAATCAAACTTAACTAATTTTTGTTCGCTCAAAATTAATCATATATCTACATATATCTCAATGTATCTTTTTAATATAACATTATAATATAATAAATTGTATATTTAAAATTTAAATACGTTTTAGAAATAATTGTAGGAAGGATGAAGGGGGAGGAAGGCGGTGAAATGGAAAGTGCCTAAAGGCGGAAAAACCTTAAATACGCCACTGGCGTTACAGTATATGCCCAAGCTAAAAAATACAAAAATAAGTTCTTATTTATTATTTGGTGCTAATACACTACTATAACTAGTATTATGCTTAAATGCATAATTGTATAATATTATAATATTTATTTTCAATATTTTTAAAACATCTAAACGAATAAAAATTGTAATTAGATATAAAAAGTTAAATTTAAATTATTCATTGAAGTTAACTATACATTATTTACTGTTTGATGTTATCTGTTCACACTGATGGGCGCATTTCTTTTGTTTACTTATTAAATTTCTACGCTTTTGTATAAAAACTTTTTTCATAACTAATTTTAGTATCCAAGTGCAAATTAAAAGTTTCATTTTTTTAGTATGATGTGGTAATTGTATATTTAAAACATACTTTATAGTATTAGTATATAATATTCATAAATTAATAACTGAACACTTGTGATACTATTATAGACATGCCATTTAAAATATACATTTATATATATATTTTTTTTTGAGAATATAAAGAAATAATAACTACGCTTGAAATAGAATGGTTAAAATTATAATTTTAAAAATATTAAACCTTAGTACCTCCACAGGGAAGCTTCTGCACTCTATTTAATCTGCATTTTAATTTATTTTTCTATTATTATTATTATTTTACCATCTATTTACTTCCTCAATTGTTCTTATTGTTCATATTTTTGTAACAGATTGAATAAAACATTTAAACTATATATATTAAAGAATTAACAATATTATATATTTTGTTATATGACCACGTGGGTCATACCACATTACCGCTATATACTATCAGCAAAGAAATCTAAAAAAATTAAGCAAAATCTATCTAGGTTGTTGTGATATATTTGGATTAATAGGTTATAAGAATTGATCTAATTTTTTTTTTTAAGTCTCGCCAATATTGATAAAATTTAGAACATTGTAAAATATGTATTGTTCTAATACATGCTAAGACATAAAATAAATGTTTACTTTACCTTGTATTGTAAATCAAAACACATTATATTTATGCCAACAGAAATTTGTGACTTAATGATAATAAAATAAATCTAGTTACAATTTGGAGAAATAATCGTTAATAAAGTTAGGAATGTGTTCAAAGATAGTTGGGAAAAATATTATCAAGAAATATATTATTTTGAAATTTAAACAGTTTTAAGAACTAATAAAATACATTTTATTGGTATTTAAAGAGTTTACATTTCTACAATGACTTTATTTGAATACGCAATAAACACAAAATATGCTGAAATATTATAATAATATTCATCGCAGTGTCATAAAAATATTTAATAACAACTCGTTTATACATGTAATTTAAAAATAAAAATGCATATTCCTGAACAAAAAAATTATACACTTAACCCCTAGATCCTCCCAAATTAAATAAATAAATTGATTATCACTAGGTTACCATATTATATTCTAACACACAACCACTGTAATGCTGTATAAATAGGTATAAGGTATAATACACGTCATTATGTTTTCAGTTTAACTAAACCGTATTATCGACATAATATATTTTTGTATCTGTATTATTTACTTACAATGCACCTTTTAGGTATGTGGTACAATTTATATGATATTTAAAATATTTATTTTGTCATTTCAAAAGAAACTACTATTGCATTTTTTTCCGTATCTACATCAAGTATTTTTATATTAATTATAAATTGATTTATTCTAAGATTATGTTAAATTAAATATGTGAATATTACCAGTATGCGTTATGATATTTTTTAAAATAATTATTACGGTAAGAAATAGATAATATAATGTATATTGTATGTTTACACAGATTTGATACAGTAAATGAATAATTATCAGTAAGTTATATTAAGACTGATTCACGGATTCACCTCTTAATTTAATAACTTATATTATTGTTATGTTTTCGATTTCACTTGATATTAAACTTAAATTATTTAAAGACTATGGGCATAAAAAAATTGTTTCTTGTTCAACACCTTATTCTAGTTATTCTTATCATGAATATTTGATAAAAATGTTGGTCAAAGTTTTATTTACAATAATTTGTTTAATTTAATCGTGGTATATACAAACCAACACGCAAAACTCGATCAATTTTATTGCGTTTAATTTTTATTAAATTCAATATATTTCTTGAAAAAGAAATTTAACTAAAATCTATTTTTAAATTTATTTCTTATTACAAAACGTTCAAATATAGTAGATGCTTACTTGGTATTTAATTTTCGTAAAATGCATTTCTTATTGCTATTGTTTTATAATAAATCATAAACACGATTTAATTATTTTTATTTAATTATTTAAATTTATTTTGTATTTTAAATCAATAGTATGTAGTTGATTGAAATATATTTGACACCAATTTACTATTATTATTACTTTCATTTTAATTTGATTGAAGGATTAAATATTATATTAAATTTATCTTTAAATATTAATGCATGGATGAGTAATTAAGTTTTGTTTAAATAAAAAAAAAAATAAGATGACATTTTAGTTAGTAACTTATAGTATTATATTTGTATACTTCATGACTTAAAACTGTATCACATTGTATAATAAAAAAAATAACTCAACATTTTAAATCTTTTCAGCTACCTATAGGCATTATTTTAAAATTTTTGATTAAAACTATTTAAACTTTTCAAATGCTTTTTTTTGATATCAATGTGAATTAACATAACCTTTTTTTTTAGTCTGTAAAAATAAATGTATTATTGATTTATTTTAACTACAAAATGCCTTATAAATCTATTAAAGACTTTTTATTTGGTTTCTTACTGGTATTTAAAAAAATGGCATCAAATATTTTCTACACTCAAATATTTTACTAAAATATTGTTATTATTATTTTGTTGGTAAAAATTCTTAAATTCAATAAACCAACATGTTTGTGAATAAATAAAGTTGAAAATTTAAAAAAATAATTTGTATTAATCAAATAATATTAATTTAAAATGAGTACATATATGATTTATGTGTATTGGTTTGTACATACACCTACTTAAAATATTCATATCAAAAATTAAAAAATAAGTTACATTTTAAAATCTTCTTCAAATAAGATGTAAACTACCTACACATTCTATACCAATTACTTATAAATTTCTACCTAAACTTATTGTTTTTAGTATGTTCTTGTGTTTATTTCTGGTTATGTTATATCTGAACGTTATCAAATTCTTTAATTTTTTTTTAATGAAAAAGTTCAACCTTTCATATTGACACTCTCATAATTGATCGACGATGAAACTATAACTAGGTACTTACAAAGACAAAAAAATAAAAATGATGAATAAGAACATGTCACACAGTTAAAAGAACATTAGTTTTACAACATAAAGTGAACCATAGTAATTTGAGTCTTATATTATAAGGTAATTTGTATGAATTAGTTTCTAAAAAAAACTTTAATAAGATTCAAATATATTTTTAAAGTACAATGATTATGTAAAGCGAAATGATTAATCGAATTCTAATAAAATATTAAATTAATATAATATTTTTTAATTACATAATATTTTTTTTTTCTCACCAACAAAGTCAGCGTTTACTTACATTTGAAAAATATATTTAATTAATTTTTCTCATAAAAAAAAATAAAAAACGAATAGTTGTTTTTACTACTACAGTTACAATTTTTTTCATAAGTTGTATTAATATAACTATTAAAAATATTAAAGATACATATTTAACATTTTTAATATTAATTAAAATTCAAATGTTGATAAAATTCATCAAAATCATGAGCATTTGCAAATTATTTGAAGTTAAAAATTTTTAAAGCAAAGGCTAAGTTAAATACAAGGTTTGTATAAATAGTTATTACTGAAAGTAACCAAAAAGTTACTGATAATTTTGTGATAGTTGGAATGCATGTAAATGCAATGTTTTTTTTTTCAATTTCAATTTTTTTTTTCAAATCTTCACCCTTTTACTAGGTACTAATAGGAATATTAATAACAGATAAAATACCCTAGGCTCTACTCAGAATAGTTGTTCGTATATTTACAATGATAATCACGTTAAATACATACATTGCTGTAACCAAATCAACACCTAATGTATAGCGGAACGTTAGCCACTAAACAACATTTTTTTAATTTTAATTTACTTTAACCATATGAAAATATCAAAATAATTTGTTCTGCCAAATCAAATTACAATTATGTGAATTTAATTCAAAATATTAATAATATTATGTTTTTCTAAGTACTGAAATATTCATGTTTTTTTTTTTACACTACTGAGTAAAAAGTTTCTTTTCTCTCCAAATACTTAAATCTTATTTTCAGTGGTTAAATTCCTTGAAAATGCATGTTAATTTTTATTTTTAAACAGTTCTATCATCAAAATATGTTATATTGGAAGTTGAAAGCCTATGGAAAATCATTGTTTCATTTTTTATTTTAAAAACATTTAATTACAGTTACAATGTTTAGAATTTATGAAAAGTATCTAAAAACTAAAAGACAATTCTACTGATTTATTCGCTTATTTATACTAACCTAACCTTTATTTTGGTATTCTATTAAATATTTTAACAATGAAAGCAAATATATTTATGAAAAAATACTGAATTTACTCAAAGGCTGGTTATTACGGACAATAGCTATTATAGTTTCCGCTGACCGTCCACATCGCTAAAAACTTTCAGACATTATCATCACCAGTATAACTTTATAGAGTGAAAACTTTCGTGTGGTTGAACACAATCGTAACATCGTGTAACGGAACATTCTCGTTATTCAAATGTCTGTTATCTCCGTAAACATAGCGTAGCTCGTTTTCCTGTACACAAATTATCATATTCGAACATTGAATGAATAAGTAAAAGAACAAAAAAAATTCTACACCTTTTTTCAAATAATGAACCAAAAATTAAGTAAACAACAACAAAAAATACCTATTATAAATAACTGGTATGTCTTGTTAATTGAAATTTAGTATAACTAGGTAGGTACCTAAACATTTTTATACGACGAAATTGTTATTATGATACATTGTACATCATTAACTCTATATGAAAAAAGTATAATGTTTTTTGTTACACTTGATTATTATATTTCTTTAATTTATCAAATAAAACAATTATTTACTTATCCCTAGGGATGAATTTGCTTTAAACGGTGAACATTGTTATTTTTTTATTCAAATTCATATGCAAAATGTAAAATATTTTTTCTAATAACATAGACTTTTATATTATACTTAATATAATTATCGTTCTCATAGTAAATAAATATTTTAAATTTGGATTAGAGGAGGTGTAAGAGAAATTATTTAAGCCCCACTATTTTTAATGCACTACTCCGCGTCATTAAACTCATTATAAATAATTAACTATTTGTTCAATATTTCATATTCATGCATTCAAATGTTTAGAAAAATATTCTGTTACGGAATTTTATATTAAAAGTGGAAGTTTTTTTTTAAATTCTGGACAAGATATGGAGATTGGGTGTTGGGCCCTCGTTTCGCTTCGCTCACCTTAGTACCAGGTAGTGATGTTCTACATTATTTTCGATTTCAAAGCAGTCAAAAAAATGTAAGACTAATTTTTAGCGGCACTCAGTTGAAATAATATTCGTTTGAATTTTTTTTACGCTTTTAACTTTGGTATCTTTTTCAAACATTAGAAATTTAAAAATAATAATCTGCTGCATGCTTATTAAAATAAGAGTTTATGAGTTTGAAAATCTTTTGGTAAATTCTATTTTGTGATAAATTAAAAATTTAGTGAAATAAATTAGTCTTTTAAAAAGATCGAGTACAGAAATAAAAATTCTGTATAGGGCTTCTGAAAATATATCTCTGTGTATAAAGTGGTACAAAATAATTCATACGTAGGTAATAATGAAAATGAATAAGACGTATCAAACGCATAGTGGATGGATAGGGATATAGTATCAATACCATCCTCAAATAGGATCCATAACTTTGATTTATTTATATCCATATTAAGTTCTTATGAAATATTTATAATAATACCTATGTTCTCTGTACTTAATTATTTTTATTGATCATTTTTTTTTTACATTTAATTAATATTATATCTTAAGTATACTAAAAGATCTTACACATAAAATTTCTTAATTTCATCCGATTTCATATATTTTATTATATTATAATTTTTATGTTGACTTATGTTGATTTAATAATTCATAGTTGTTTTATAAAGTCATAGTTTGTAGTAAATGTTTTAAAATTAATCATTAAATCAGACATTTTGTTATGGTAAATATAATGAATGTTCATAGAATTTGGACTGAAATGTTGATAATGTTGCGATTACAGGCAAATGGTCGGAAGGGAAATGCCATCTATACATGTGTATATGAAATGTATAACGGAAGTTATTGAAATGTGTACAGAGGAAATGAGATACTTATACCCACAGGGACAGTTTATCCAGAGACGAGTTAAATCGTTATTTAAGATAAAGATAAGAAAAATGATTGTAGTACACAATGTTTGATGAGCATTAAAAATAAATGATATTAACATGAGGCAATCACAAAATTAAACAAAACATATAAACATTGATTTCAAGAGAAAAATATTATTTGGTCATAAAATGTATGTTTTTAATGTATGAATTTTGATTTAAATACATCAATATTTAAAAAAAAATATTTGTTTAATAATTAAAAACGTAAAAGGAATGTTCCTATTGGAATAGGAGTTTATGTTGTCAAAAATCATCCTTAAATACCATAATTTGTACAAAGCATCCCTAGAATATAAAATATGGTTTTAAAGTGTATTTAAAAATTCCAAAAATCAGAATTAGTATACATGCATAATTTAAACATAAAAATAGGGTGAGCATGTTTAAAAATCACCCTGTTTATGTATATATAATATTTATGTATATTTATTTAATACAATATATAATTTAAGTTTTTTTTAAGATAATTGATTTTTATAAAGATTATACATTTGCGTATGTGTACATCATGTAACTATTGTTACCATGCATATTAATATTAACATAGGTAGAACATTTTATTTAAATTAGTTATTTATTATGCCATCATTGTGGTTTCTTCTAGCTTAGATTTTGAGTACACCCACCTAGTTACAAAAAACAATATGGTTTGTAACATTTTTTTTTCATTTATTCTTTGCTTGAGGTAAACCTTTAAAACTTTTAATAGTCAGTTTAACGTACGTCAATAAGGCTGTGTTAGTTAACGACAAAAGTCATATGAGTAATCGTATCAAATATTTTAACATTAGCTGTTGCTTTTATCGTTTACCAGCTACCTATAATTATAATGAACAATTTTATATCGTATTTATATAGTCATATATTTTTAATTTGAAGTGTTA
Source organism: Diuraphis noxia (assembly GCF_037042655.1). Taxonomy (NCBI): domain Eukaryota; kingdom Metazoa; phylum Arthropoda; class Insecta; order Hemiptera; family Aphididae; genus Diuraphis; species Diuraphis noxia. Next base: position 55,976,275 of record NW_028301712.1, read on the forward strand.
ACAGTTGAATACTTGATTTGAATATGATTTCCTTAAGACTAATGTTTATTATTTTGTCCAATATGTACTGATATTACATTTAAGAAAATTATCTTTAAACTTTAAACATACCTACCTAGGATTATTGTTTATAAGTTTTTTTTTATCATCACGATGGCGTGTTTGATACCATTTTAAGCATGGTATATAATAATTACCTATTTCCATGGTCGTAAACTATTTTTTAAAGTACTAATGGTATGTATATGAATATATATATATTGTGGGATACCTATATTCTACAGGAAAATTAGTGAGAAGATAAACATTTTATTCAAAACATTCTATTGTAAATGATCTCCGTTATCGTATTACTGCAGCTGAGCACTTATTCGTTCGTGCAATTATTAATATCACAACAATTCAAGAACATCCATGGATGCAATCGCAACACTTTTGATTACAACGAGACATCATGCATCTTTGCTCTCTCGATTTGGTTTTTAATGATATTTTTAATAACTCCGTATTTATGGCAGAAAAATTAGCACAGAAATTAAAAGTCCACGTATTAAAACCAAACGAAAAAATAGATCAAATTACGAAACCGATTCTACTGAACACTATTACAGACTTTCTATTTTTATTCCGTACTTAGATTCACTATAATATCATCTCTTTCGCGACGATTTTCAAGTACAAATAAAATAGCATTCTCAATAAGTCTACTGCATTCTACTAATATTAAAAAGTACACCATTAATGATTTCAAAGAAAAAATTAAGCTGATTAGTGATCATTATAAAATTGAAAATATGATAGAGGAATCTAATATTTGGTATCAGTATTGGATTGATAACAATTTGATTGACTCCCAGTGTGATGAAATCGTTTGTTGATTTATTGGCTCATTGCGAATATTATCCTGCAATTTTTCAAATACTTAATATTTTTACACGCCTTTTAACAACGTGCACAATATAAAAATCGTTCAGTACATTAAGACGAGTAAAAACGTGGCTTCGGTCGACTACAGGAGAATATCATTTAAACGGGTTGTGTATGATGATAATTGATGAACCTTCATCGTGGAAGAGTTAACGCAAACAAAGATACTTTCTTTCCTTAATATGTTTGGAATAAAACGAAGAAATGTTAAGTTCTTATTTACTGATATCGAATAATATACTTAATTACATTATTTAATTTCTATTTTTTTATGTATTCATTAATATTATTATTTATTTATTTATTTATTCATATGAAAATTATTCCGTTCAGAATCTCATTTAACATGCGTGTATACATTTATATGTGAATAATAACATTAAATCTTTCTTATCTTACATTCGAAATTATTTTTTTTGACTCCCCCCCCCCCTCCCCACTAAAATGTTACCTATGGGCGCCCATGCATGAACATGCATATAAATCGAGACTTTACGTCACAATTCGCTTTTGCAGAACTATTACGGTGGTATGTGAATGTTGTGAACTATTATAGTATGACATTCAGTCGATGCGTGGAGTTCACGCGAAAATGCAGAATTTGACGAATAAATAAACGTCAAAACGCGCTACAGTATAGTTTATATTTCCATTCGTATGCGGTAAACCAATATGTATTCCTTAACGCGTGGTTAGCCACATTTCTCACCGACGGTGACGAACACATATTATATACATAGTAGGTATATAAATATTATAATGTACATAACATCACAAAATACTCTGCATTGCTAAACTATAACCTAACTTAATAGTTGGAGCAAATCTTCCTCTGCCTACCATACATCAGGATTGGGTCAGGTTAATATCGAGAGCCTTGAGATAAAAGGATCACCCTGCTACACCTGATGCATATAATATACATCAGCTACGGAAGTGGGAGTGTTTCAGTCATGTCAGTTATACTCACAGTGGTAAAACTTTTTTATTTTGCACCGACCAAAAACGGCAAAAACTTTAGTATAATATACTGTTCATATATAGCATTTAGACGAGTTGTTTAGGTGGTTTGATGTCTATACGCACTATATTTACTATTAAAAGTCGAGCAAGATAACGGGAAAAAAGTGTCTGGACGCATGATATAAAATATTTTTATTTTAGGCATCTGGATACAATATGAAGGATCAACTAATAAGATACATACAAAATATACAATATATGCTAAATTATGTCTTTAAAATATTACATGTGGGAGATACATTTAGTTTATTTATGAATTACTAGGTCGATTTATGAATAGGAGAATTTCTATGGATCAAACTAAAGAAAAAACAAATCACATACTTTCACAGAGTGAAAAAAGTATTGTATTGTTTTAGAATTTAAAAAATCCTGTATCTTTTAACTAGAAATACAATTTGTATCTAATAAGTCTATGAGATACTGCACAACCCTATCTCCATTGAGTATTCACGATAATAATAAAATAATATAAAATCTCGACACGTACTTTAACCTACTTGTGAGCAGACACGATAACTACTAAAACAAGATACTCATAAATTATCCATCTGTTACATGTATCGAATGGACCAATCACACTTGATGCGCTTGTCCAATTAGGTAAATAGTTTATTTCGGACCATCACTCAGTCTTAAAGTACACTCATGCATTCGAAACTTATTAGCATTCTGTTCTTGGAGATGTCAAATGTAATTGACAAAAGATACCTTTTTAAATTATTGTCTACAAAAAAATAACTATTGTATCATAATATAATAAATTATATAATATTAAATTCCATCAATGTACTGAAAACCCTTCATATGTACTTAATAAATTAAAACATTTCATTTTTGTATCACTATTTTAATAAAAAAGATATTATAAAAATGGTTGTGTTCTTTGTGATTTAAAATTTAAAGAAAATAAGAAGACGAAGGAGATATAGAACGTCACAATAGTCTTTTTTTTTAAAGTATCGAAAATCGCTATAGAGTTCTGAAATCGCTAAGTAGACAAAATGTTTACAAAATATCTTTTATAATAAAACAATATTATAAGCTACCTATGTGTAAGCTGTTTTATTTTTTAAGTTTTCAAATAAAGTAGAATTTCCATTGTTTTGACACTTTTTAAATATTTTTCGTATACCTAGCTAAATAAATCTAGGTTCTAAATCTTTTAAGCCCGCGTTTATGATTTTAAAATATTTCATTTTTATTTAAATTATTAACTGTAAGAATCCATTTTTTTAAAGACAATATTAGTATACCTTTTTTAGATTCAACAATCTATTTCCATCGAAAAATAATATATAACTATGTACACACATGTGTACTTAACCACTTAGTGTCTCAACTTTAGAGGTGTGCAAATTTATAAGAAATATTTCAGAGGTAAAAATATTGTAACATAAATCATTATTTTATATTATTAATATTGACATCGTTTTAAAACAATAATAAATTAGAAACTATATTTATTTAATTTTCGGCAAGCACATCTAAGAATTGATTGTATGTAACTTTATTATCAAGTTATCAAACATAACATTCACAGATACTTTTCGTTTACGATATCGTCGTGACTCAATATTATTGAATGTTTTGTCAATAAAATGGACAATTTTATTTATATTTAGTATTGTGTACTGTGTATACTGTACTATAATATTATTAGTAAAAATGTCTTTACTTTGAATTTTGACTTTTAATAACGTTTCGGAGGAGGGGCATGTGCGCCACTGTCTATGGATATGTAGGTAGTTTGTGTTGAATATCTCTAACGTCTCTAACTTATTCTGTTACCAAATTCTCGATAGTTACTTCGTAATTTCATAATTTCAGTGATTTATTAATATTTCTGACTTTAAGACACTTAATAGACTATCAAATATAATTTATTTAAAAAAACTTCTTCTGAAAAAAAAAATTATAGGATTACTTTAAAATATGACTTTTTTCAAACAAATTTAAATAGATATATATTATTAATATACAACACTAAATCCGTCAGACAGAAGAAAACACATTGGATTTTTTTTGTCGAATTATTAATATGATTTAGGTAGGTATCCATATTTATAAAGTAAATCTAGAGTGCATATTTGCTAATTGATAGTCAAGGTCAGTAGCACGTCAAGTGGGAGAGGTTGTTCGATTACCCTCAGAAATGTTAAATTATCATCTAATGAAATAAATGCATGCAAATACAAATTTAGGTCCCCTTACCCGCCTAAAAACACAACACTGCTGGTAAAGTTAATGATGCATGATATACATCAAAACTTATTTTCCTATAATAAATTTAAAAAAAAAAATTTAATTCTTAAAATAAACATTATATACTATGTAAACATTAACTCTGTAATCAACATAGCGAGAAGAAATATATTCCTAACCATCTGGTATAATTATTCTAAGTTATAATTACTTAATTTATACAGTGAATAATTAATTTTGAATAAAAATAAAAATTACCATTTAAAAATGGTTATAATATATATCGTGGCTTTATGAGGCGCGGTCGTAGATTTAATCTGCGGAAACGCACTGAGCTACGTTTCGGCCGCAGTTGCTAGATGGGTGACCACCCGGGAATTTTAGCAACATATCCTTGTCACATATACACAAACACGTGTAACAACCCTACCAACTCAAAAACTTACAAACAAAAATATACAAAAAATAACCGCCACCGTACACCCAATGGCCTATGTTTCCATTGGTTGATTTTTAATTTCATATTTATTAGATGTTTGATTCTATATAGGTCTTTTGATAAATGAACAAATGCTAACAACTAAATTATTATTCCGTAATTTACCAATTCATCATTTATGACGTTTTATTTATTATTATACAGGTCTCAAGACGATCATTAACGCCCTGTTGCACTCATTTCGTCAATTAGCCGAAGTCATGACATTAACCATATTTTGTCTGATGGTATTTGCTCTATTTGCTCTTCAAGTATATATGGGTGAATTGCGGAATAAATGCGTCATGATTAACGAAGACAACGTGAATTGGCTAAAGTAAGATCAATACATTTATAGACTAAAATTATCTTAACTATTTTACACGTGTTAAAATATATTGTTTATTTGGTTTTGATTTTAGTACATTAATCTATGTTTATCGTTATTTATTACCAACAAAATATGATTGATAACCATATAATTTTCTAAGTAATCTAATAACCCAACTTTAAATAATACATTTTATTTTAACTCAGCTATGGACAAGCTGTTCTGTTTTGATTTTTTTTTATAAAAGTTAAATTATTCTTATTATCATATAATTGCAAAATTATTTTTTTGGGCGGTACTGGTTTGCGCACAAATACCAAAAAGACAACTTGTTTGGGCAAAAAACTACCACTCGTTTGGGAACAGTTGAACCGTAACCAAGCACATGGTTTGAGCACAGTTACCTTTTAGCCTAACCTTTTAGACCTTAATAGTTTAATACCTATATTAATATTTGTTTATTTATAAGTAAATTATTAAAGTACTTACATACATTTTCCTTCTCACTTAACAGACTTAGGACTGTCTATGAATATATTCATAGGTATGGTTAAAAATGCATGTTAATACTTGCTTTTTAATAATAATTGTTAATAAATTTATAATATGTTAAAAATGCATATAATATAATACTTGTTTTTGTAAATTTTAATTTTAATTTTAATATAATATGATTGGTAAACGTGTCTATTATTTTCCGTAAAAACAGTTTTCCATTATTTTTATGTATTTCATTTGGTCTATTTCACCAGATCTATATCTTGTCCATAAGTTTATGCGATGTTCGACTGATTCTATTGACTCTTTACTCCTTATTTTCGTGCGCGCAAACCAGTTGTACATTTAATATAACTGTGTGCGCAAACGAGTTCCGATTTTTCAGGTAAAATTTGTAGAATGTGCGCAAACAAGTTGCAGCCATTTTTTTAGTAAAAATAATTATAAAATTGGTAATTTTTAATATGCGATACAAATTTTCTAAATTTTAAAAAAACTTGTAAAAGGATTTATAAAATTGTATCCCTGTTAGTGATATAAAAACTATGCTCATTTTATTTTCATGGTTATTAGAATTTGGTTTTAGAATTTTTAAATACACTTGAAGATTATTTTTCGAATTATTGACTTTTTTTGTACCACTTAATGATGATCCTGTGACAATACAAACTTCAGTTTTCAAATAAGAATCCTCCTTTTTTATTTTTTATTAATAAGCAGATTCTTTTTTTTTTTTTTGAGAATTTTGATGTATCTAAATAAAAATTCAAGCTAGTAATTTTTGAGTTATGCAACTTTGTGTTTTAAGGATAATATGTCTATAGTAATAGATTAAGTAGGTAGGACAATTTTATATGTAAGCATTTTCCTTACTCAGAGACCATTCAACAGAATTTTGATTTAGGCACATAATAATTTTCAGATAAAATATTCACTGAATAATTTTCAGTAAAAAAGAGGGGAGCATCATTAGAAAAATATAAGTTGGTATTGCTACAGGATACTTCTATACTTCTCAAGTACAAAAAAATCAGAAATTTTAAAATATGGTTTATGTCTACTTAAAAATTCTAAAAATCAGAATTTTAATTAATGTACTAATAAAGGGAAAATGGGGATTAGCATACTTAAAAAATTTCCCTATATATTCCAAAAATAATAATTTAAAAAATATATTGACTAATCTGTTACTTTATTATAATCTATAAAACTATAAAATGTACATAAATAGTAAATAGACAAAAAGTTTATTTAATATAAGACTGTTCTTTTTAACACAATTAAATGCGTATTGCTTAAAAATAATAAAATAATATAGTTAATATAGTTAATAACCCATGCTTACCAAAGTGCTCAACCTATTAAATCAATAAATAATGATGATAATTTATATCACGCTATAATAAGTTATTCAAATTTTTAACACTAAAAACTTTTATATTATTATTAAATGTTTATGAACACAAAATAGGATTTTATGATGTCTAAATAACACTATGCAAAGTTATAACAAGATAATAATTTTACAAAATTTAAAGTGTTAAGTATATGTGTATACCAACCATTTATTCTTATTATTTTAACTATATTAGACGTATGAGCTATTTGCAAACTTTATGATATTATGTAAAAAAGAATTGAATAGAATTGAATATTTTATATTTCAATTGCATTTATGTTTTGATGGAATATGTTTACGGTTGTTACTCTTGAATCAAAAAAAGTGAATATCTCGAGAGATAGTACTTGTCAAGAGGCCATAAATCCAGTGCAATTGAACATTTCAAAGAAATAAGATTCAGTGAAATATAGTGTTTTTGTAAATATGTCCACAACAATAGAATGAAAATAAATAACATCCGAATGAGTAAAAGGCATAATACTAAGAAAACAGACAATAGTGATTTTTTTCTCTGGATGTCCATTACATTTTTTTGCTTGTTTTTTTTTTTTTTGTTCTTTAATTTCGCATCGTCATCACAGTCCTTTGCACCACATAAAACAAAATAAAAGTACTAGGCCATTTTATGTTAATAATTGAATAATAACGAAAAAAATTATAACAATGTTTTTACTATGTAATAGGTACCTATTATGATATTTTGTTTGATACTATTAACTGGAAATTAATTTCTGCAATATTACAATTTTTGGAATCAAGGCATTTTCTTAACAAAATAAATAAATAAATAATTATTATAATTGATAAATTAATTTTTTACTGCATTCATTTTAAACTACGAAAAAAGTGGTAATTTAAATATTCAAGTATTATTTTCAAGCGTAACCAATGTATTAAAACGATAATATTGAAAAAATAATTTTTTTAGATAAATATAATTATTTACTTTCATATCTCCCTAGTATATCAGCTAAACATTTAATTTAATTAAAATATATTTATCTGTGAATTCGGTTTAATGCTAATACATTTTAAGCATTATACTCTATTTATCTAAATGTTTATTTCGTTACTATTAATATGGAATCATCGTGTCTTAACTTTAATATCTTTGTCAAAGCTAATTGTTTACAAAGTTTCTTTTAATAAAAAAAAAAAAAAAACAAACTTTAATATCTGAGTTTTTTGTATTTATAATATGTTATTCAGTACGTTAAATGTTAAATTGATATTGGCATAAGATAAATAGTGAAACCTACATTTCACCATTACAGTCTAGCATACTTATAACCACCATGTCTATTAGCTTTATCTACTTGTAAACCCTTATAAGTACATTTAATAAAAAACAATACAACTGTGGAAGATAAGTTGCACCCAGATGTTGCATTACACAAAAGGTTCCCAAAATAAATTTAAACCATGGGATAAAAAGAAAATCACTATAACACTGCTGAGTTAGGTACTGCGCGTAACTAACAGAGGTTGAAAATCAACATTTGGGTCCATGAGCCCATTTTTACATTATTCTACAGTTCTACTCGAGTTTTATAAAATGCTTTGAAAAACAGCGTATAACACAGTAACAGCAATATATATATAGCGTCTTATTGAACTACTCTGTTGTTTTTTTTTTTTTTCATTTACTACATTATATTATTATGTATTAATAGTTATTCAGTTTACATTACAATGTTTTTTTACGTGATGTAATGTAAATCTACATTATGAACATAAATATCATAATATTAAGTCAGATGTATGCAATGTTTATGCGCCTACTGTTATTTGTATTAAATACATTTATAACCATACCTGCAAAGGTAATCGATTTTATTCTGAATTCATATTTTTAGTTACAAATTAAATCTCATTAAAACACTAAATTGTTACCTCATTTCTTGTAGACATTTGTTAAATTTAAGTGTAAAATGTGCATTAGTCTTATCATACATTTCATTATATGTGTTATTTGAAACTTTAGTATTCTTAAGTAAGCTAATACCTCTGTAGATAATACCAACCCAACAATGTCCTTATTTGTTCTATTATTATTTACACATTATTTTCCCTTCCGGTTAACCCGTAAACTCAGTTCGTTTGTTTGCGTATCGTTTTCGTGTACTTACTATGCATATACCGCACGCTGCATTAGCCTACCAAGGAACTGCGAAATGTACCTTTGTCGATTTATGGTTTTTAATCTCTGGGGTTTCAATTTTCTGTGTTTCCCGTGCATATTTTTTTATCTTCCTTTTGTTTACTCTGTTTGTATTTCAGATGGATAAATAAAGAACAAAACTGGCTGTCGGACAACGAAGGCAATCCAATGCTATGCGGCAACGTGACTGGGGCAAGGTGAGAAAAGCAAATTAAATATTTCAAAGATTCGTACACGCAATTTCACTTCGGTAAGGGGGGGAGGGGTTAATGTGCCATTATAAAACTAATCGTTCAAGTCGAATGGTTAGAAAGAAGAGGTAGGTTCTTTGGTACATGATTTTTTTACGTACGCGGAGCCCAATTCCACTTTTTAAGTAACATAAATTCCTACTATGAATATTGCATATTTATTAAAAATAATAATAATAGTTAAGTAAAAAATAAAAAAGTAAAAATATTATATAGAAATATATCAAAGAAATTTGTCAACAAACAAGCCATATAGTTTATTGAGATTTTGATTGTGATTTATATAATTTCGTATTCAATCAAATTTCTTTACAAATATAATATTCAATTTAAATATTACAATTCATAGTACCTACTATTCATTCATTAACTTATTAATAAAATAGATTTATTTTCAAATATTATGTGCTATAAAACAGTTCATACTTTTTTCGAAATAGTCAATTTATCTAAATTCATTACCAGCAGTTACTGATGGACAGGAATAGTGCAATTTTAATATGTTTCTAGGTACCTACGTACCTATAATATGTAATGGTAATAAAATATAATTATTAAATAAACCTTTGTTAATGTAAAGCTTATATTAATGGATAGCGTGTTTTAGTAGAATTATATTACTCAGTTAGTTTATTGTAAACTTTATTGGCAATTCACTTTTACTGTTGTTTTCAGACATTGCCCAGTTGGTTACGTGTGCCTTGGTGTTGGCCCTAACCCCAATCACGGTTACACGAATTTCGACAATTTCCTGTGGTCTATGTTGACTACGTTCCAGCTAATTACACTGGACTATTGGGAAAACGTCTACAACATTGTAAGTACTTTAATAAAATATATCTTTTACTATTTTCAGCTAAAATAAAAACAACATGAAACTTGTACATTTTTCATCCTACTCGTATATAATCTATGCATAATACGAGTACATGGTACATCCTGCGCGTATAATATCACGATCGTCGTATAGTTTCCCGTTTGTCTTGTAGTAGGATCATATCTATAAAAAAAATTATGTGTACTATCGGATGTCTAAATTCGTAACAACATTAAATCGATAACAGTTATTAATACCTTGAAAGTAAAGAAATTTCAATGTTAGTTGATAGTCTCAAATATTACGTTACTGTAGATATTTTAGAAAATCTCTCTGAAAAAAAATGCATTTGCAAAGATATTTTGAAATTATATTTTATTTTTATTGAAAATAAAACTTTTTTACATTAAGTTAGAATATTAGACAAAAAACAATAAGTTTTGATTTCGTTATCTTTTCTGGACGATTAAATAATAGGTATTTTAACGTATCTGTTGGTGAACTTTACAAATCAGTATATAAACACGAGTGTTTGAAAACAGTTCAATCCTTATTTTAGGTCTTGATAAATATTATAATAATATAAAGAATAAAATACAATAAATATTGACGCGCTCACATGATTTATATACATTCAGCAATTTACAATGGTAATATTCCAAGAGAACTACATGTATTATGCATGTTTTATATATAGTACAATGCAATGGAGCTGGAATCATATTATCAAAAAGGTTTTGGCGAATAAACGCTATATAATGATTCGGCTAGACGAATTATATGGTTTATTACGCAATAAAGTCTGTCGAGATACATTTTACACACATTAACACCGATGATTTCAACAAGTTGATGATTTTAACTTTATCACAAGAAATAAATATTGAAGTAGTTTTAAAAGCTACTTATATTTTTAAAATTAAATTATTGAAACAAATAATTGTATTCGAAATTGTTTTAGATTATGATGAAAAGGACCTAATCAAACTTTATAATCATAATCAATACATAATTTTTACAGTAACAATTCAAACAATTCGATTTTCTGGATTTTCTGTCATTAAACTATTTTAAAGTATTCTTAATTTAACGTAGGAGCTCAATCGATAGATAATTAAATAAAAAAGAAAACTATCCTTTTTCTATAGGTACTATAGAAATTATTTATATTTATTCCTATGAAAATATTTAGAATATTTAATTATCTTTATAAAGGGTTTCTCTGTGGTAAGCATAATGTAATTTTAAATTTCATTTCTATGAGTTTTATAGATCCACTTCTGAAATCATATTATTAAAACAAAGCACTCAACAAATATAATATTCTTCCAAGTACTCAAAGTCAGAGTAAATACAATTTATTATTTAGTGCATGTTTATGGAAGGTTATAAAATTATACATAACTTGATCTTAGAATGACAAGTAAGAATGAAATTATCTTTAGCTAATTATTTATAGCTAAATTTTTCCGATTTTCGAAACCTGTAATAAGAGTACCTAAGACATTATTTGAATAATTTTTTATTTAGATAAAATTTTATTTGAATAATTTATTATTCGAATGAATTTTTCACAATTAATCGAATAAAAAATTATTAGAATGATTAAAAAAAAGAATTATTCGAATAAAAAATTATGCTACTATATTTAGCTCCATCGGAAATGTATAAATAGATTGGAATTTAGATATTATATGGGAAATGTTCCATATAGCTATAATAGTTACTTGTTTAATCTTATAATGTCGATTATCTAAATTTTGAAAGCGTTGCGTAGTTTTATCAAATGTATTTTAAACTTTATCTTATCAACCAAAGTTTAATCAATTAAGTAAACAAAAATTAATTGAATAATATTGTTTTTAAATTATTTAGATGAAAAATTATTCGAATAATTATCTAGATACAATTTTGCCCAACTCTGACTATAATTATTATATTACATGCACTAATCCCATTATTCTTTGAGATATATAGTATGAAAATGTTCATAAATTCACGATGCCGCTCATATATAAAAATAAATTACTTTCATCTCACTTTATAGATTATGTTTTATGTGAAAACATGTATAATGATAAAATATTACCAAATGATAATGGGTGAAGTAATTATTCTTATAGAATAAAAAAGTTCATCATTGAAATATTTTTAAATAATTAACAACGTTTGTACGATAATATGATAGAATTTTTGGGATTTCCGTTTAAATAATGTCAAAAGATACTCTTAAAAAATAGTTCTACTATAAAACAATAGTTTGTTTACCTTAAAATATTTTATATTATATTAATATTAATCACTTAAAAATTATAATGTTTGAAGATCTTTTTAAAATTTAATTTAATAATTATTAAATAAATCCTTGTAAATACTCGTATTATTGACTTACTAATAAATTTAATAGAAAAATAAATATATATAGTATAAAGTTTTTTTAATTTAATTAATACGATATTCATATGATAAAAAAAACTACTAAATTATGAAATTTTAAACTTAAAAATATGTAAAAATGTAAAAAGCATTCCTGGGACACATATTATGGTAAATCATTGAATTACACATTAATAATATTATCATAATTTATTTATGTCTGCTATTTTATTGTTAATGATTAGTCGAAACGTATTGATATAATTAAATATAAACAATAATATCTAATAATACATGTTAAAATTCTAACTTTATTTGCAAAACTATTCCCTATTATTTCCTAAAATACGAACAATAATCATCACAAAATAATGCTTTTTATCTGTAACGCATAGATATAAAATAAAAAATAAATATTAAAAATCATGTATTTAAATTGTATTTAAGTCGGAATATTACCAACTGTTTTTAATGCATCGAAATTCAAGCAGTAGTGATGTCGTTTGCGCTTTCCCAAGGCTAACTTTCATTGCGTATTATATAGGTCACGCGATGATTTTGTATATAATACTACGTCTATAAAAACTTTTCTGAAAAGAGATTTGTTTTACCAACTCATCGACACTCCATCGATTCAAGTATATGTATGTATACCGGTTGTTTCAGGTGTTGGCGACGTGTGGCCCGATGAGCGTCATATTTTTCACAGTGGTGGTGTTCTTCGGTTCGTTCTACCTGATCAATCTGATGTTGGCTGTTGTCGCCTTGAGCTACGAAGAAGAAGCGGAAATCACGCAAGAGGTATTTGAAATATTATTTTTATCTTATATATGTATATATAAATCTTTATTGAAATATAAAATATTATAAAAATGAATTGTAAACTATTCCAACCATGGTATTTCGAGTAGTAATGCACATCACGCAATCGTGGTTATGATTTAACGAACAGTGTAAGAGCTTGAAATATGTATATCAAAAATAAACACACTGCTGCAGCTTCAAGCGATGCCTTAGGAAAATAGAAATATGACGCCGTATAAAAAATGCACACGTTTTTCTCTTCTTATTTTCTCCTTTTTTTTCGCTCGCGCGGCACTACCGTTTTTAATTCTCGTTGTCAAGCAGTGTATAGGCAAAACGTATACAAAACTAAGCCTTGGTGTTGCAAGAATGCCTACACGGAGCGCCGTGGCATAAAATTTATACGAACTGGCAAAAAATATCTCCTTGAAAACTCGACGTGCCTGCTGTGGCTTTTGCTTTGTAAATCCACAACTGGGATATATCTTTGAAACTATACTTTAACTTTTTTAGTGGTTTAAGTTTCTATTTAACTTTGAGTTATTACTTACATAACTATTGCATATAATAGTATGAAATATCACAAGTTTGTGTTAACATATACTGCTGACACACACATCGGAACTGAACTCAACTGAACCTCAGTTTTTAAAGAATTGGGAATTGATTTCCGCTAAAAAATTCAAGCGATAAGCTTGTTGAAAACATTGAGTTATTACATATGAAACAACTATATAATATGGCTCAAAAAATTTTTTAAATGCTAATCAGTGTTTAATATTCTATATCATATAACCTATGCAATTAATCAGATTTTTTTACATAATTACCTCCCAAATTTAGTAGTTGACTATGAGTATTAGTATAGACAATAACTATATAAATCGATAATTTGAATAAGATTCACTTTAAAATTTAAACATTGATTTCATAGCCGAAGAAACCACGTTGCCTACAACTATTTTAATAAATTATTATGAATTTAATATTAAAACAAACTTTATACTAGATAATAAATATTCCACTATGCTAAAACATGATTAAATTCTATACGATTGTTTATATTGAATATAACACTTAATGTTTATGTGTCTAATTCTCTGTATTAGAAATAGCAATCGGATAATAGTTTAATTTAAATTCAAACCAAACAGTTGTATTTAAATTTTAAATAACTACCAATATGATAATATGCATAATAATTAATACTATAATATCATTCAATAATTAATTAATTAACACTTAAAGTAGGTATAAAATTTAGTCAGATAATTTAAATAAAATATTAAATTTGATTGTAAGAATTAAAATTCATAAATCATAATAAGTATTTATATACTATAAAATTGAATACTAATTTTTCCCTGGTTTAAATTTATTTACTGATACTTCGTTAGTGTTAAACATTTATCCATTGTTATAACATTAGTAAAATTAGTAAATTTTTATAAATATTATTATTTTTTTAGTTTCTGTTTCGATAAGTCGAATTTAATTATTTTATCGTATATTTATATTAATCTGCATTGATGTAAATTAATAAAAATAAAAATTTAATATCATCTATGGAATAATTTGCAAGGTTTAGTCGTTTAGTGTGTCTATATGTACCAGTACTAATTGAAATTCAGGCGTGTAGTGGGAAAGTTAAATCGGCATCAACATTATCTCCAAAAAATAATCAAAAAATTTTATAATTTTTTATATATATACATATATGATATAATTTGGTATTATAGTTCTTCAAGATCTACAACAAAAATTTGACCTTTTAAGCCTACTTAATATAAATTTAATTATTAGTTGTTCTGAATGCAAAAGTGGTGGACCAAAAATATTATATTTTCTTATTTTGTTGTTTTTAATACTAGGTAGACAATCCAATATGTTTTAATTTACAGAAAACAACATTTCAATTTTTAGTGAAACTTAACGTGCTACACATGCACGAGTAGGTATTAAACAAAAATAATGAAACATTATTTAGGTAAAAATACTTCCATGAATTTCAAACATTAGTTCTATGAAAGGTAGTTTATAAATTTAATATGATTCCTGATGATAATTTTCATGTATATCATAGTATCATACACTGTAGTCTGTAGGTAATCAATTGATTTAAATATTGAACACAGTAATCAAATGTTTCCTTTTATTGTTGAAATTGACGTACTTTGGAACTAGATATTATCGTCACAAGAAAACATCACTATTTAATGGGTCATTTGCTATTAAAAATGTCTCATCTAAAAATATTTTTATCTCATCAGAGGTTAAAAGAGTTTATACTTTATTCACTTTTTACGAGTTTTAGGTATTATATTGAATTCCAATTTTATGGTGCATATTATTTTGAATGTAAATTACATTCGAAAAAAAATTATCTAGCTGTGAAATAATAATTGTATTGATTGGTCAGAAAGCTGTTCTGTAAAGCTTTAGTATAAAAGTGTGTATTGAATATTGATATTGTTTTATCTCATAATTCTTACAATTATGAATTAGTTTTAAGCTTTTGTAGCATAAAATTAAGTTGATTTGTTTTTTAACATGATGAAAATATTTTTTCATACCCGTCTATCATTTTATACCATTAGTTAAATTTTTTCGAAATCAACACAAATCCATCCCAAATGAATATTTTTACTTTTTAATTTTACCATGCGAAAATTAATCAACTTCTTGAGTGCACAGATGTAAATTATTACTATTATTATTATCCTAATCAGTGATCGATAATCAACAAAAATCATTTTAATATTATTAATAGAATAATTCATAAGTAAATTAAGTATGATAAAATAATATTTCTATATATATATATTGGTTTTTAATATTTATATGATATAGGAGGCAATTCAAGTACACCTAAATATAAATATATAATACATGCATTCGGGTAAAAGTAGGTCACCTACCTATATTTAGTTTAGCAGTATAAAATCGGTTTATAGTGTATGTATTAAACTAACATATTATAATTTATGTTAAATGTTAATAATTTTATACTTTATTATAAAGTTTGCGTACACTATCTAGTGCAGACATTATAATTCAATTTTTATTTTTTTAATGAAACTACAATGCAGAAAACTGAAAAACTTAAATAATTTCCAACAGATCTTTTACAGTTATGAGTTCAACTCAATGGCTGTATTGTTATAAACTATGTCATTCTAAATTAGTTTTCAGCATATTATTGTGTCCAGTTAAACTATGTTAACGTTGGTAATTCCAGCCTGTCAAGTTACAGTTTAGTCTATACATTAATCACTCTAGTATAAACTTGATGTAAAGCATATTATACACACACGCACGGATTGTGACCACGATGAATAATTAATTTTATTGAGTATGAAATCTTAAGTAGAAAAATATTATCTCACAAAATAGTAAAAAACTTTACAGTTAGTGCTGAATTAAGTAGATGTATTTTAAACCTTTTACAAATATATTAAGTACTGTACAATAAAAATATTTGAAAAAATCGTAAAATATATTTATTTTTATTTTATGGAATTTTTCTTGGAATAATGTATCAGTTCTTATAAAATATAAACCTTAGTATATAAAAGTAGCTATATGATAATTTTAAGTTTATAAAATAACAATCTCATCCTTGAATGGGCATTCACCTAACTGAAGAGAGAAAATTATTTCCTATTTCAACAAGTCTTGAAGACATTACAGCATTAAAAATCTTTAATTTAATAACATATTTATTGTAAATAACTAACCTATAATACAACCGAATTTAAGTATTTCATATAATGTACAAATAATATTTTGTTTAACTTTATTCTTATATAATATTTATAATTATTAGATAAATGTACATATTATTACAATATTAAACTTAAAATGTAAATTATATATTATATACCCGACTAATGACCTTGATGTTGAAGCCGTAATAAAAAAAAAAAATAATAATAATAACAATTATATGGTAATTTCAGAATAAATCTTGAACCAGCTCTACCCTGAAAAAGATATAAAATCATATTATTTTATTTGATGCATAGGTATACCTATTGTTATAATCAATGGTGGGCATTAAATTGTTAAAAAGTTAAAGTTAAGTTAAAAAGTTAATTTTTTTTAAATTTTTAACTTAACCAGATACCTAATTATTTTTATTTTCAACTTATTAACTTATTCAGTTAAATTTTTTATTTTTGTAACTTCACTTTTTAAAGTTAATTATCATTATGGTGCAGTTAAATTAATTTTAATCTTTTTTTTTATCATGTGAAACTAACAAAGCTTATTCTTTCAATTTTGGTAATTTATTTTTCTAATGTTATAATATCATCAATTCATAATAATCAGATTATATTTTAATCTTCACTAGTAAATAGTAATAATATTAGAATACTGATAATTTATTAACGATTGTTTGGATTGGCGATTTTCACAAATTTTAATTTAATGATCTACTCGGTATTGAATAATACGATTATTGTTTCATCTTTCCAACAATAGATCTAAAAACAAGTTTAAAAATAAATATCATAATGTTTATGAAGATATCAATAATACATACAACATACTGATTACTGCAGGTAAAGTGGTAAATAGTAAATACTAAATACGACAATATTATTATTCCAATGGACAAAACAAAAAGTCGTCTGAAGAATCGATATATATATATTGTATTATTGTCGTATTCGTTATAAATACAACTAATACAAGTATGACATAATACGAGAAATAATATTATCAAAATAAATATTGAAACAATTCTTGGTAGGACGTAGGTATTAACATTATTTATTGATTTTATAATAGACTATTATTATGGTACCAACTGGCAAGTAGTAAATATATTTATCTGTACGTTATGCACATATCATTTTTTTTTTTGGGAGGGGGATGAGTTTTGAATGATTGGGGATTAAAGTATTTTTACATTATTGATTTAAGTATTTAATACCATCTGATTACAACAATTAACATGTCATTGTTTAATATTTTTGTATAGTAATTGTATAATTTAATTGACATTTATTTTGCGGTTCAGTTGAAATTACCTTACCTTAATGTATGTATAAATATTAAATATTAATATATAAATGTAGCTTATAAGTTATAAGTTTCTGGTAACAATGTATTATAATAATAATTGTAAGTTCTGTTTGCACAGTGGTAAGCGTTTTGGTAAATGTTTGTATAAATCAAAATACTAGGGTAATTTATGACTTATGATTATTGACTTGAAAAAAAAATTAACTTTTTTTAACTGAGTTAAGTTTATTTTATTTTCTATCTTAACTTTTAACTTATCTAGTTAATTTTTTTGTTGATATCTTTTAACTTAACTGAAGGCAATTTTATTGAATAAACTTAACTTGCCAAAGTTAATTTTTTCCATTAACTTGCCCACCTTTGGTTATAATTGCATAACTATTGTATTATAAATTAACTCAACATAATTTACCAAAAATTGGTTATAATGCAGCTGTAACTGGTCATTTGTGTAAAGTTTCAAATTTGAAGTGTATTCGTGTAATGTCTGTATTACTCTATTGCTACGAGTGTAGTATGTAGTTCGTAGTTGCGGAAATCGTGACACGATTTTATATGCGAAATATATGTCATTCTGTTTAGGGTTGCTTTATATCGATTATTATTAAATATAGTTTCTAGTACAAATAATTTTTGTAGAAATTCTTGTATTTAAAATTACTAGATTTACTCTAGATTAACTGCCTATAAAAGATTAACACACATAAAAAGTATAACTTTTTTTTTAAGTGGTGAAGAGGGATATCTATGATTAAAAATTAATTTAAATTCATTGAAGAATTAAAAAAGCGAGATTTCATTTTTAATTATAAAAAGAGGATTTAGTTTGAATGTAACAGGTTTTTCTGGTTTAAGTAAATTGGTTGATCAGGATTGATAGTGCTAGTGCAGTTTTTATGGGTGTGGTAAATGAAGTTTTTGATTTGAGATGTCATATTTTTGGATCAATCTTTAGAATATTGTACCTACATAGCTACATAATTTGTAGTTGACACAGATTGCTCTTTCGCGGAGTGCGCATATTGCTGGGAGAACCATTGATTTTGTACAGGAGTTAGGTATGTGATTTTTACCATAGGAAGATACTAGATAGTAATATGCAGTATGTGGTCTTGTATTATTTTAAATGTTGACACTTGAGTAATTTTCAACTTTCATAATGTTCTTTACTTCGAATTTCGTATGTGAAAGAGAAGTGATGAAAAATATCACTATTGCTTCCATTGGATTGATATCAACGAAGAAAAAGGTTAGTAAGGGTTTTGTTTGCTGGTGATATTGGTAACATTTCTCACGGTATGACCTATTTCTTCTATTGACGTTGCAATATCAGCCTAATAATGTTAGAGTATGATTTTGTACATAATTTACATTTTTTTTTTTAAATTAAGTAGCGTTGAGTAGCTGATTAAACTGAACTAAAAATACTAAAATATTGCCATAAGTATGATAATCATGAGTAAAATTTTAAGTATAAAATTTATATGTGGCATGTATTATATTTATTATAATAGACGTGTATAGATATCTATATGAATGAAGATATATTAGACACAATTTTAGGCCATCAAGTGTTTATTCAAACACACCTTCATTAGTCATGACCATTTATGAAATAAATCAATAACTTAACTTTATAATAACAAATAGAGCACTTTTCTACTAAATATACGAATATACAAAGCCATATATGGTGTACGGCTTTTTAAATTGTACAGCCGATCAATATTATCAAACGCAAACCAAAAACATTTGTAACACTTGAACTGTGTAGGTAGGTACTATGCATTTTACTTTATAATATAATGGTATATACGCATTACAATAGTTTTCTACTATACCATGATACAAGTATTTGATTGTCATAGAATTATTAATTTTACATATGTCCACTACGGTCTCCTTAACATATCAACCAACTCGAAATTCGTAGTCTAGAATTAAAAACATTTAATTAAAAAATACAATTTTAAAACTTCACAGGAGAGGCGAAAAGACTTGACGGACTACCGGGACGAATCGACGTTCAGTTTCGACCCGAGCCGCATCCCGGTCAAGCAGCTGCAAGACAGGCAGAATCGAGACAAGAAGAAAGTGGACGGCCGGAAAGGAATGCTTCTCTCTTCGGTGACTCGCAAACGAAAGAAGTCGCGTAGACGTCGGACACTGTCTCAGCAGCGGTCACAACCAGAACCGAAACCGGAACTGCAACAGCTAAACGCCACAGACGATCTAGACACCATGGTCGGAGGAATGGACATGGAGCCGGATGTGAAAATAGTAGCGACATCTGTGACAGTGTTGGCTTCGGAAGCTGATACATCGGTTGTGGCAGTGGCATTGGATGACGGTGATGACGGCGACGATGGTGATGACTCGGGTAGCCGTTCATCAACACCCCGTCGAAAACTATCGAAGTCACCAGACCCTCCAGCACAACCGGTCACCCCACCGCCGCAACCGGAACCACCACCTACCACTTCATCAGTAGCCAAACCCAACGTGGCTGCCGACAGTTTGCGGCCGTGCGCTCTGGCAGCTCCACAAGGTAAGTTACACATGAACTGCAAATATTATTCTTAACATATTATGTACTTATTTTTATATTTAGTTCTTTGTCATTTCATTGGTTTTCTGTAGACCTAGGTGGTTCATTTACTCTCTTTTCCTTATTTGTTTAGCTCGTTTAAATCTTGAATTATTTTAAATTTATCTCCTCCATAATTTGGGCCACATATTCCAACCCTGGTCAATCTTTTTGAAAGGCTATCTCCAAGTTTCAAGTTATAAAATTATTTTTGAGAAAATAATCCGGAAAAATTAATACATGATTATATGTTTTCTATATTATAGCAAATCAAAAATGTATGATATATGTATATGATTCTCATATACATAATCGTTTATAGATTTTGATGAAATTAGATGAATTCAAAATAATAACTATAATTAAAAAAATATTAATCATAAGAATTTGGAAATTTTTACAATTATGTATATTTTTTTTATCAATTAACAATGAAATTTTCATAATTGTTTAGATTAATTTTAAGCTGATTATCTACAAGTCTATCCAACGTAGAACGTTGGTATTATAATTAAATAAATAAAATAACCAACTTTAATTTATCATATTTATTTTAAGTTAATAAAAATAATATTTTAAATGATTTAATATAATTATAATAAAGTTATGTTATGCATTTTAGTATTTATTTGACAAAAACTAATCGTATTGTGTCATTAATAGTAAATACTAAATATGTTGTAATATAAAATAATAAGCTATTAAATATATTTATAATTAAAGACTGACACGCAGTCTCTGCTAAGAGTCCTTTTCTGTAAATAATAATTTATCATTGCGTTTAAACTTATCACAAAAACTAGGTATTAAAAGACTAGATACACTCGAAATCTATTATATAACTGTGAGTCTCACGGTTTT
The DNA here is from genome assembly GCF_037042655.1 of Diuraphis noxia. Classification (NCBI taxonomy): domain Eukaryota; kingdom Metazoa; phylum Arthropoda; class Insecta; order Hemiptera; family Aphididae; genus Diuraphis; species Diuraphis noxia. Next base: position 55,998,027 of record NW_028301712.1, read on the forward strand.
TATACAGATAATATAGATAATCTTCCATCTTTTTTTTAAAATTTTACTTTGATTATAATATACAAATTAATATTACAACGTGCAAATACAATAATACATATCTATAAAGATTTTCACGATGTATAATTATTAATAAAACTCAATTTGAAAATCAACTAGTATATAAATATTTGTAATATTCAATTTAATCCTTAAGAATATTTTATTTTTATACTCGTACAAATTGTATGTTGTATACCACTATTCGTGTAATTTCTTGAAAGTCTGTTGTAAAACTAGATGATCTTTTCACAGTTTAATGGAAAATATATTTAAAAATAAAAGATGTTTTTTTTATATCAAATTTGATATTTTTTTTATAAACCAGAAAATAATCTTACAAACACAGATACCTATATTACTAGTTTAATGATACAGTTGAAATTAATCAAGTGATAAAAATTGTTTACTTGGAGTCTTTGACAGTATAAAATTAACAGACAATTATTATCGTTTAGATCTAGAAGGTACAATTAAATCATAGATCAGCCAATTTAATATCTATTAGAGTTTACAGATCTGAAAAAATTTCTTAAAAATTGCATTAAAAAGTAATTCAGATTTCTTAGCAAATATTAAATAGAACAGTATGTAGAGATTCTTTTCTGTCTTTCTTTTTAAATTAAAAATTTAATAATCGAACTTAAATATCATAATTTTTTATTGAATTTTATTGAAAAAAAAATATGACAGTGAGAGTATTTATAAAAAACATTTCTATTGCTAGTTTAAATTATTATAATACATAATTAGTAAGTTTGTTTATCATAAATAATAGTTATTAGAATGCTTACAAATTAAATTTCAACAAGGAATAAGATCAAACGCATAATCTATAAAATCCTTTGCACATAATTATAATATTTACAATATTTCATTGAGTAATTTAATTACATCTTATTTACGTAAAACCAAATCATCTTTCATATAATTTCAATTCATATATTTATATATAACTTGTATTATACCTATTGTAATTCGCTTTATACTACGAATAATGCAATTTAAAAAGTGCTGATTCCGGAGTTGGTTTGAACACTGGAGTAGGATACTTAGGTCATTATATTTGAAAGCAATAATAAATCATTGCAATTGAAATACTTTTTCGAGCAAAAATCGGTTCACCTAAAAATGATCAAGACTGATGTTAAGAACTGATGCTTGGCAGTTATATTTTTTCACATTTCTTCTTGAAAACTACCGAGAATAGTGACCCCTATAAATCTGTTTTCAATTTCTAGTTCATAACTTGAAACTTTTTGATATACTACTATACATCATTTTAAGAATAGTAGCTACCTGTATTTAAGACTTCAAAATGTTAAATTAGGTGCCGTATCCAAACTTTTTTTAATTTCTGGAAAATCGCTATTATTTTTATTTCACATGCACTTATAATTTGAAATTATCTTCCTATTCACATTATTTGCATCGAAATAAGTGGATTGAAAAGAATCACCAATAACTAATCACTCTCATGACCATACTTTTTAAACTTAATAAAACTGAATTAAGTTATAATAAAAAATAATAAAAATATACAATTTAATATAAATAGTTATTTAATAACAAGATTAAAAATACCTACTTCAAATTGAAAAATAATTTCCACATAAAAAACATTTTTAAATTACTAAAAACTCTAATGGAAAAATGTTGTAAATCTAATAATATTAATATTATTGTTGTTCTTTAGTTTCAAATAAATGTTAAAATACTGTTTTTACATTTTAATAGAAAAAAATTGAATTTTCTGTTTTAATTTAACTTTAGACTTGTGAAAGCTATTTCAGTTAAATAAATTAAAAATAAAATTCAGAATTATATTTTCTTTCTTCCCATTAAACTTAGAGATAACGAAAATTAAACGTTTTAGAACACTTCATACACCACTATCAAAGAGAATACTTTTCATATAACTCACTGATATAAAGTTTAATTTAATTTATTTACGAGATAAAAAAAAAGTAAGAGTTCTTAAATATAATATATTATGGTGACTGTTAAATATTTAAGTTTAATAAAAAGCATAATATGATAACAAGTATATTTTATTTTAAATTGATAGACAAAACGTACGAATATTTTCATAAAATCTAGAATTTGATAACCAATTTATAATTATTTTATTATGTTTTCAATTTAATAAATTTAATGTTAAATAATATTTTATAAAAGTGAAAATTGTATTTAATTTTTTTTTATCTTTTGAAAATGAGCTTCTAGATTATTTAATTCATAAATGTATAAATTATTTCCATTTATTATTGCAAGTACCACTCATGCATATAATATATACATTTAATATTACATTTTATAGGATATTTTCATCTTATCTATTCTTAAAACTGTTGTTGATGTTTTTATAAATCAGGACGTGAACGATGGTTACTAGGTAGTAGACAGGGCAGTGCGAACACCAGTGAAGGAAACAACAGGGATTCGTCACTGGACGACTCAGGTGTAGTGGATGATCATGATGATGGGGAAGCGACATCGCTATCACAATCCCATCACACTTCACCTCAACCACAGCAATGCGGATACCATCAGTTACCTCAGGTAACCTATACCGGGAATAATTAAAAAAATATACCCGAACTCCGTAAATGAATATGTAAATCAACATCAAATAAAATTAAAAATTATTTCTTAAAAATACGTAATTCCACTCGGTATAATTTAAAAAAATACTTTTAGATAACTTTTTTGAATTTAATGTAAAATTAAATGATAGATGGCCAATCAAAACATTATAATTTATCCAATGCACTAATAATGTTTTCTTATTAATATTATAATACAACATATTTTTGTCATCTATCGACACGGTAACATAATATATAAAAAGCTATTCTAAGTAAAAATTAAATTTAAAAAATAATATACTTCATTACGACAACGAATACCTACTATACCTATACCCATAGGTACGATCCTGGGCTATACAAAAAATTTTATGGTATTCGTAATGTTTTTTGAATGAATTTGTGTGTAACATTGATCTTATGTGTTTCAATTAATTTACTCTAAATTATAAACTTTTCGTTTTCCTAACGTTTATATCAGAATGTAAAATATTCTTTTCAGAATTCTACCAACGATAATGGCTTAGCTGTATCAAAAAGCATTAAAGTGATCAAATGCAATGGGCTGAAAACAAAACCATTTGGCCGCAACAGCGATGTCGAGTACGTGTCTCAGGTGGTGGTTATTGGTATGTGTACATTAATAACAGTATTAACTACCTGCGCTGCCTCTAAAACTGTAATAGCTCGGAAAATAATAGTCCGTATAAGATCTGTTTGCTGAACTATCAACGATACACTAACAATAATAATAGTATTAGAGTATTATATTACTTGACCATTTATGACAAATTCCCCATAAATAATAAGTAATACCACATTACACAGACAATTTTTTTTGCCACAATTCTTAGAAATAAAAATTAATAATAATATACTTATTTACAGATAAACAAATAAATATATATATAGAAAATTATCACTATTTTATGATCATTGACGATTTTTAAAGATATATCTTCAAAAATATAATTACATGACCTAATCTTAAATAAATATTTTTTTAAATAACCGTAACTATTAACTATTATTTAGTATCATCCACTTGTATCTCCGTGTCATATATTATAAATGTTGTTTATTTAACTTGAAATTTTAAATTGTACCATTTACTAGACTACTACTAAAGTATAATTGTTGAATTTACTTTGAATAAACTAGATAATATCTTTCAGCTAATTCATTCATTATTTCAATTGCCTCTTTAAATGTTTAATACCATACTATTTAGGTATAACTTTTAAAATAACTTTTTTAAATATTTGATTTTATGAATAGAATAGTAAATAATAATTAAAATATTTTTATTTTTCATCAACAAGTTAATAAAATATTTGAAAATTATGAATGATGTAATCCATAATGAGTTATCTTTTATCTTATTCACCATTTTATAACAATATTTTTGTTCCTTTTAATATAACTTTGTATTACATTGAGGAACTATTAACTTGTGGTAATTGTATTGAAATTTAATTTCAATAGTTAAGTTTAAAATTTAAAGCTTAAGTATAAAGTATAGATTCAATAAATCAGAATATTAAAGTTGGAAAATCAGTGTCTTAATGGTTTTCAAAAAAATAAATGTAATTTATATAATATTCGTTTATACTCAATATTATGAACTACAAAAAATTTTTTATTAATATTAAAATTAATATTAATCGAATGGTTTTCTTAAGAGGACGCCACACCTGCATGTGTTTTCTTCGTCTTAAAAGTGCGTAACATAGAAAAATTTACGCTCAGTTATCACAGAGAATTTTTATTATATTTTAATTTTAAAACGAATTATGAGTATTTTAAGATATACAAACAATTTACAATTTTAAAAATATTCATAACTCGCTTTAAAATTACGTAAAATATATCAAAAGCATCGTTGATAACCTAGAAAATAACGTTAGCTCTAATTTTTATAAGATGTCAATTCACTCTAAATTTTAAACTAACTGAGCTAAATTGGAACAGCTGAGTGTAATTTGCTATATTACGCTCTTGTAAGACGAAGATAACATATGCGGGTTTGGCGTTCTCTTAAGTCTAATGATAGTCATCAGCTTAGAAATTAAAAGACTTCTAGGAAAAGTAATTTTAAATTAAAATATTTTCTTGTATTTAATCTAAAATAAGTCACTGTTTCATAGTGTGTAAGTCATCTGAATAATATAAATAAAAAATGAATTAAATAAAATTTACTAAATAGTTTTATAAATGTATTTTTATATAAAACTATTTGAAATCTATGTAGGTATAACTTTTTATAGTAATTCTATGTTACCGACTCTGTTATACTATTAATTTAATTATTACTATTTTATTCAGTGACAACGAAATATAAATAAATGAGTTTTAAACCATCATTCAGTAATTTTATTTTACTGTAACTTGTCGTTTTTAATGAATTCATATTCTCGTTTGATATTGTGCATCCATTTTAATATCAATTTTTAAGTACTTATATTATTATTATTTTTCAATTTATATGCATATATTTTAAATTAGCTTTGAAATTTAATTTTAATTTGTCTAAGCAAAACAAGGTCATATTGTTTGTTAATTGAATACAATTTATTTGTAATAGAACAATGGTCCCAAATTTACATCAATTTTGTTATATAAATATAAATATTTAAATATTTGTCACATTGTTGTCTAATCACAACGATGACTTATAAATGTATAATTTTTATTATTAGATGGTTCAGTTGATCAAAATTGTTCAAATTGTAACAGAAATTGCATTGACTACCAGACATGGTTGAGAGTCCAAAACTGTCTGCATAAAGTGGTCAGAGATCCATTATTTGAGTTGTTTATTATGGCATGTATCATATGTAACACAATAGTGTTGGCTATTGAACATCACGGAATGTCACAAAATGTACGTAACATTTTGGACGTTGGGAATAAGGTAATTAATTTATATTTTACTTAAAAAGTATATCTTTCCTCACAACAATGATAAAAATAAAAATATATACGTATAATAAAACATACTGTAATATTTAATAGTGATTAGTTCATAAAATATTTTAAAATATGCCAGTAACAATTTAAGAGCACCTAAAGATTGCATATTTATGGTGATTTGTAGGTATAATAGAACTAATATTATAATGTTTGTGAAATTAAATAGTTTAATTTTGGTTTTATATTTATAAATAAATAATTGTTAGCTAAATTTAACAATTGCCTTTATCCTATTAATAAAAACAGTCAAGTATTATTATTTTAAATCTAAATAATTTTATTTATGTATGATTACCATACAAATATAATAATTGTATAAATAATACTATTTAATATAACAAATAAACGAAATAATATTAAAAAACCAGCAACATAAAAATAATAGTTTTTATTTTATCATCACATCATCATCATAATTCATAAATAACTTTACAAGAGGTTTTAGTTGCTATCGTTAGTGTCCTCCAAGTTTCTCAAACTTATTGATATTATATTTTATTTTATTCTACTTTAAAATTTTAAATAATTTATTTCCCTTTATATGTTTGATTGATTTGTTTAACAAATATTAAGATTTAGCTAATTGGAATTAAGGTTAAGATTGAATATTAATAAAATTTTCAACAGTTGATTATTTTTTCATCGTGTTAATCCTAAAGGTAACCAATTTAATCTTTTCAGATTTTCACCACGATTTTTACTGTAGAATGCCTTTTCAAGTTAATCGCTTTGAGTAATGAATTTTTCAACTGTGGATGGAACATATTTGACATGATCATTGTGACAGCTAGCTTATTAGATTTATCATTTGAAATGATCGATGGTTTATCAGTTCTTCGTTGTTTAAGACTGGTAAGAACATTTTTATTCAAATTAATAAGATACTATATACTTACTGCATGTACTAGATGTTTATGTTTACTTATTATCGGATGATAAATGCAATAAATATAAAATTGCAATTATTATGTTCATAAAGCTTATTTTATCATTTTTTAAATATTTAATTTTAGAGTAGAATTTTTTTAAGCTGACATTAAATGAAAGTTCATCAGAAGTGTCTTGTAATACAAACGATGAAAAAGTTTTTCTTATTTATTAGGAGATTATTATTCTTATTTTCTTTATTATTATTATTAATCAGTAATCTACAGACTCGTAAATTTGTAAAAACTCTGAGTGGTTTCGCCAACACACGTATATATGTATATATCATAACAATACTGTTATAAATATGTCAGAGTAGTTTAACCTTTTGTTTTTAATTTTTTTAAATTATGTACAAACGTTTTTAACTACATTGCTATTTTAAAAATAAATTAGATGAATGTATTAATCAACATATTTTTATATCAATATTGACATTTCAACTTCTTTATTTTAGTTTTTGTCAAAGCTTACGAGTATAATATACTTGACAGTCACTAGATTGTTGCTGCAATACTATATGCAATTACAAAATTAGAAGTTTTTCAGGAAATACAAAAAAATAATTAATTTGATTCGAAGAAATCAATTATCTAATTTTAATTTCCTCGGATTAATAAAAAGATAGTAACAATTTTTTTTTATTAGAAATAAGACCAATGTCACAGGTCATTGAGTTGTGTAAATTACAAATAAAAAGGAGAGAAAAAAGGAAAAACGTATAAATTGTATTGAGACTTAAAGGCTACATAAAAAGCTTTGTACTTTGTTAAAATTTGTTTATAAGATTAATTTTGTTTAAAAATGTAATGATTTTAGAGATGTTGTTTTCATGAAGTACTTCTTCTATGTTCGGTGATATAGATAGATTGTTTCTTAATAACAATTAACAATTTTTGTTCTATATAAATATAATAATTCATTTATAGAACTTATGAACAATAATTATGTTACGAATTATTATAAGATTGAGATACATGAATACATAATACGTTTCGTTCAAATGACAAATAGAAATATTGAAGATAATGATATGTGTAATTTATATCGATTTTATTTATGTAAAAAATATTGTACTATGTTATAGCTTATACCACAATAATACAATATAAACACTAAATAAATATTAAAATATTACATTTTAAATTTAATTTAATTCTTTAACTATATTATTACTATAATATATATATTATACCGTGTTTATTCTTCAATGAAGGTCTTAGGAAATTATTATTATAACTGCCTATTGTAATAGCTATAGAACGGAAGATTAGCCCGTCGCAGCTACGTAAATATGTAATTGGTTATTAATTATTATCAATAAACGATGGTGATTGGAGAAGAAGTACCATGGTTCCTTCTCCGGTTCTCGATACTAACGAAAAAAAAAGGAAATTATTATTATTGATTAACTAGCTTAGTATTTTTAACAATCAGATATTATAAGTTTAGTATGGATATTTTATATTGTTATTCGTTTTATTATAATAAAAACTACTACACAGGATAATATAATTTTTCATAAAATATGTATAAATTAAAATTAAATGTATTAAAAATGTTTGTATTTGACAAAACGTACCTCTATCTAACATAAATTTGTATCTTCATAATGTTTTTGTAATACCTCGTAAGTACTATAAAATAAATCGAATTATATAATGAATATAAATTACATAATTTACAAACTCCATTAAACTTCTTTTATTAATCTCAGGAAAGAAAATGGTACAGTTATTTTTCTGAATCAAATTAATTATTTTTGTGTCATCTGTTAACAATCTGTAATTATGTTTACTTCGTAGTTACGTCGTATTGTGATAAATTTAAACTATAATTAAAATTAAAAATAAAACATTAATCATCTAGAGAAAATATAGAGAAAACGTTTTTGCTAATTATTTATTATGAATTAATTATAATTATAATAAAAGGAAATTTAAATTTTACCTATTGCATAAAAAAATATCGTGCAAATTACATAAACTACCTACATTTATATTATAACTTACAAACTACTAAGTCTCATACCGATAAAAAAAAAAATAATAATAGCTCATTACTCGAATCGTAAAACATTTCCAAGACATAATATAATAATATAATATATGAGATATTCCATATGCTCAGAACACAGGGCTTTTGTCTATTAAAAATGATAATTGATTGGCCGTCTCGTACATATCATTCAACGGTAGTATTCCTTATAAGTGATGATCTTATGAGTTATGTTTTGAGAATGCGCATGGCAGACTGTAAATTGCGTCCACGGTACTGTTTGGGTTTTTAAGAGATATGAATAGCAGCGATGGGAGCGAGGTAAGGGTGTAATAAACTGCATCCATGTTTTCCGAATGGCTATATAAGACATAAGCCACCTACCGTTATATTATGCAAAGTGCCGGGTTAAAATATGTCAGACCTAAAACGAAAACCGGCAGGTTAAAAACCATTAAACATTTTCCGGTTATGGTATCGTTTCGTGCTCACCAAAACTGCAATAGGTATATTATATAAATATACCGCTGTAGCCGTTCAGGACATTCATTGTTTTGTCACCGTAGTGCTATTTAATTCATTCAACTGTATACGATTTGTGTGCATGTGTCGGTTGAGAATAGGAAGCCTAAAAACAGATTGTTATACCCACTAAAATTACATTAATATGGCATATAATTATAAATCAAAGTTTAAGAGAATAGTATTTATATTATATGATATGAACAGATGTATGTGCAAGGTGTGTACAGATTTTCGAGAAAATTAAATTTCCATTATAGGTCAACACGTCGTTACCTCCGGGTGCTCTACCCCTACGATACGCATTAATATAGATAATACAAAAAAATACTATAGAATCTTGTTTTTATGAATTCGGACTCTGAGATCAGCGGGAAGTAATATTTTTATCCATTTAAGAAATTCCCAACGGTATGGGACATTAACTTTGGTTGTAATTGGGTGAAATAAAGCACGGCCGCTGGAACGTTGGTGACTTGACTGATTTACCGTTTTACACACATTATTACAGTGCGTTTTGATTAATTGCACAGCCGTTATGCTTTTTTTTCAATTAGCTTCGAGTTTTAAAATTGGCTCAATCTTGGACTACCATGAAAGTACTACTGAGCATCATCATATCGACAATTGGAGCTCTCGGTAACCTCACATTTGTCCTAATCATCATTATATATATATTTGCTGTCATCGGTATGCAGCTATTCTCAAAAGAATATATACCAGAAAAATTTGATCCAGATCCTGTACCCAGGTAATCATACTTAATTTATTTTATACATTTATATATAATTAAATATTACTAAACTACTTGGTGAGAAAAAACGAAATAATTATTATTATATATTATTATTAATTAATTACGTAACTGACTTGTACCTATATACAAAACATATAAACGATTATTTAATATCGTATATTTCCAAATTAAATTTGTAAAATATGGTGTTTTGTGTAAACGAATCGTATATTATATAACTATAGTAGTTTGAAATGATAAAATTAATAACTGATCAGTAAAAAAACAAAATCAAATTTCCAAATCATAAAAACATCATTAATTCTGACAATTTTTTTTGTTATCGAGACAAATAATCTTATTGCTATTCGATAAGATTAAAATATGTTGTTAGAATATTAAACGAAATTGTAAAGCTTTAATAATTAATAGTCATTAGCTAATTTTGTCAGTGATATTTTAAGTCATAAGGGATAATATATTTGTCCTAATAATTAACTATCTACTTATATAGGAATCTTTCATCAAACAGTGTATTCTATAACGATATAAATATTTGAGGCTATTTTATTGATTTTTTATTCATTATTAATATTACTTTCATGAAATATGATACTCGTAAATCATTATAGTAAATATCTTAGTATTAAGCTAATTAAGAAAGAAAATTATTTCTTAAAATATATTGTAGAAATACTGAATTACTTAAGATAAGGTTATTTTTTAAATATAAGTAATAAGTATACTAATCTATTATACTCCATCATCAAAATTTCATATTAAAATAATCATTAATAAATCGCTTTGTTTGGTGGCTTTTGTAGATGGAATTTTTCAGATTTTTTTCACTCGTTCATGATGATTTTTCGAATTCTTTGTGGTGAATGGATTGAACCATTGTGGGATTGTATGAAAGCTGAAGAGAAAGAGGTATATTCTTAATCTTGATTAAAATTCCCCAGGGAAATAATTTAACTATTTACTACACTTCTATGTTACTTTTAAGTTGATATTTATTTTAAATTTATAATAGTATAAACTTATAAAATAATCTAAAAGAGATATCCGGGCATTTTTTATTTTATAGTTAAAAAATATTATGCTTGAGTTTCTCTGTAGATTATTTATTTAAATATATCATATAAAAAGTAAATTAATGTACCTATTAATATGTAGTAATATTATTATTGTTCAAGCTAATAACCTTAGTTGTTTATACTGTACCAATAAAAATTACAATTAATGACTTTCCTTAGGGTTTCGGGATATGCTTCGCAATATTTTTGCCCGCATTGGTGATGGGTAACTTCATGGTTCTTAACTTGTTTTTGGCGTTGTTACTCAACAGTTTCAATTCTGAAGAGTTAAAATCAAAAAAAGAGGTAAGATATCGAATTTCATACATAAAACAATAAAACAACCTATGTCGTTGCGTATAATTTAGCAAGGTCAACAAGAAGTAGACGAAGAAATGGCTCATTACAGAGAAAGATGGGCCCATCATGTTAGAGTAATCAGTAACGTTTGCCAAAAGTGTAGAGCTCAAAATTCGTCAAGAAGGTCCTCAATTTCTTTATCAAATATCCCAAAAGATACAATTGTATCTCTCGTAGACTATGAGGTATACAGACAAACAATATACATGTTTTTCTTTGGCTTTTCTACACATTTTGCTGTGTAGGTACACAATTGCCTTTTAACTTTCACTAAAAATGAACTAAATGTTCTAGCAATGACAACAGCAAAATAAAATTAAAAAATAAGCAACAATTTGAATTTTTCGAATAAGAAAATGTAACATCTCACGTTTGTTTTTAAAACTCAACACGCTTTAACACTCAAACACAACTAATGTGGACTAAAATTTTTAAAACATATTTTTTTTACACAACATTTCATTAACTGAATAATGATTGACGTATGAATTATTTTTCAGCGCGCACATATTGCACGAATTAAAAATAATTCAAAAGACATTTTGACCTTTTGTAGGTGTATAATAATCTGATAAAAAAGTTGAATATAAAAATTATTTTAATTTTCTTAATGCTTAATTTTGTAATGCTTTAATATTCATACATATACTACACAATTCACAGCTTCTAAGTATGATTAAATATCAGCTTATACTTTATAAGCAATTCAATAATTAAGTTATAATTAACTAATGCATTAGGTATTAATATTTTTATTGTACTTTAAATGTTTTTATTATTATTATTATTATTTTTATAATAAGCTTAAATAAGTAATGTTTCAATTACAATTTAAAAAATCCATTCCTGCATAATTTTTCTATAAAAAATAAACACATTATTATTTTTTATAGAATAATTGTTATGGCAACCAAATTATGATTAAATTATTATAATTATTATGTACTCTCTAATATTATATAAAAAAGCTTATTATATTTTATTTTTAAATAATTTAAATTACAGACATTAAAATATATCAAGATTCAATAGTGGGGGGAGGGTGATCTTTTGGTCATGAAGACCCCAGAAGAGAAGTGGTCAGCATAGGCCTATTGGAGCTCTTGACCACTAAGGGTTGGTTAGCGAAGATAGCAGGGGAAGCGTCCTCTAACTTTTTAATAACATATTTTAATTAATTTTTAATAACAAATAATATTTTTAACCAAACAATGTATTTAATATCATAAAACATATTTATTTATTTTTAACTTTTTTGTTTGGATAAAAATAATTATACTTCATCAGGCTCATATAAATAACATGAAATATTTATATTCAAGAAACCTTTCTAAAAATCATTGTTTCTAACATGTCCCAGATGAGTAGTATTTAACGGAAATTCATTGTGCATAACTATAACAATTATAAAGAAAAAATGTATTAACCCTTAACATGTATGCTTACATAAATAAACACGTAATTTTATCGTTAAACGAAAAAACTATACTCAACTGTAGAAATATATTATAAAAACAGCATGGTTACGTATGTTAATTGAAACTTCTTATAACATAATCATATGTAAAATAACAAAAAAATGAATACCATGAGTATAATTAGTAATTATAGTAATTATTAATTACTATAGTTATTTTGATTATTTAAATTAGGTAAAATTGGGCTAAATGTGTTGCTACTTAGTGACTTCTTTAATTTAATCATACATGTCAAAATACACTTATACATATATAATATATATATCAATATAACACAAGCGTTTATTGTATCTAAATAATTAAAAATAATATAAACGTTGGTAAGTTTGATGATTGTTAATTATTCATTTATAACAATGTATTTTATTACATATTTAACAATTGCTTATAATGTAAGATCACAAAAATTCTTACTATAAATAAAATAATTGAAAAATGTGTATCTTGGAGTTTTGAATGATCCATAGGAGAATGCAAACAAATTATGTACCTATTCGATAAATATTCTTATTTGTTTTGTTTTTAAAAAGTTTTTTATTCAAACTATTTCAAAAATAGAACAACTAGAACAATTTATAAAATATTATAAATAAAATAAAATATATAGACAAATTAGACAGACTATAGAAGCTTTCTAGTGGAGGTATTACGACACGATAAAACAAGTTAGTTAAGTTAGCAGGTCACAACAAAACTGTATATGAATTAAGCATTATGTTAGGAATTGAGAAATTTGTAGATTACACAGGTGAAGAGCGAGATTAGAGGATTGATAACTGATTTAAATTCATCTAGGAACTTAAATTAATATTCAAAATGCGTAAAGCTATATGTTAAAATGTGATTAGGTACTCAATACATTATGTAATATCTGCCTAAAATATAAAACATCTGAAAAAAATCATTGACAAAGAACATTGTAAAAATTACTTACAACCATTAAATTAAGCTTTAAGTATATTTATGTTTTACAGAAAAATACTGTATTCATAATATAATATAATTAACTAAGCAAACTTTTTAATGTAAAATAGTATTTTATAATTTTATTCTAAGGTGTGGTCAGATTGTTTTTTATTTGCAAAATTATTTGAATGAATGATAAAGGTAATTTAATACTGCACAAAAAAGTTTCAATTGGGTTAAATATTTGTCGGCAACAAAATAGAATATTTGCGTAGTGATTACAACCACATTGTAATGCAATGGACACATAATGTAGTTACCTACTCAACAATTGTAAAATCTTTAAAGTGTATAATTTTTTATGCGAGAATCTTTTTTTACTTAATATTTCAATAATGTTTAAATGTATATGTAAAAGATTTTAAAAATCACAATAATTTAATTGTATAAAACCAAGAATGAATTCGCACGGCTGCAGACTTTTCAGTGTCCTTTAAAATGTTTGTCTCTATATTTAAGGTGTTCTACATAATATATTATCAAAAAAATACTAAATTAATAATAGCCCCATTTAAAAATCATAACCCTTCATACCATAATATTTATTTGATATTTGTTATTTTTTCAAGTAAACTCACATTTTAAATCTTAGAAAATAGAAAAAATAACTTCTAACAGAAAATTAGTTTTCCAACAATCGTGGTGATTTCTTTAGGTTCAGAACTTTTTTTAATTCTGTGAAAATATTGAAATTTTTCAAAGAAATTCACATCATCTAAAACATATTATATACGTGAACTATCTTAAAAATATACATTTAAATAATAACTCTAATCGATTCAAAATTGTTGAAAATATACTGCAAGTGAGGTTTATTAAAAAAATTCCTAACATTCAAGGTATAATACATTTCTTTTCTTTTACACTATGTTTCCTAAACACCCTAGCACACAAATGAATGTATTAGGATTGCATCAAATGATTTATTCCCGGTATTTTTCAAAATAATCAGGAAAACTAAAAAAATAAATTAAGATAATTTTAGAACAAATATTTGTCAGTCTACGAATTGTTCTTTACGTTATACTATCCAGAAACCATAAATTATAAAACCTAATATATTAAAAGTTGGTATTTCAGATACAATTATACATATATTACAACTATAAATTAAATTGGTTAATTAAAACAAACAGAAAATCTATAGTATTTTTATCAATAATTATAATATCAATAGTGGCAATAGTGGCTTGAAAATAAATGAAGAAATTACTATATGTAATTTTTATTTGGGAAAATAATATCCTTCTATACATTCTCACTTCATCTAATTCATAAACTAATGGAATTGATATATTATTTATAAAAATTATTCATACTGTAGGAATCTATGTACCTTTTCTACGAATAAAAACAAATGTTTTGGTGGAATTAATAAAATCCCAAGTTGTCGAAAAAAAGTATTTAATTTTATTCGGTATTGTAATTCAAAAATGAATGATTATAGATTTTTAATTGTTCACTAAATATACTATATCATTATCAATTTGTGAACATAATATTATCTTCAAATTATTTTGGAAATTTTTTTATGAGTCAAAACATTTTGAAATTCATTCAAAATAATTATCAAAAATTTAATTTATATTATTTTATTGATAATATTTTATAATAAGTCGGAATTGATTTATAATTTCATTCGAATAATATTAAACCTAATGTTTTATCAAATGTACAATTAATTATAATTATTTTAAAAAGTACTAAGGGTTTTTAAAATATTTTTATTACATGTTTTTAAGTCATTACATCGTTGTTATACAACATCTAAAAAAAAAAATTATGTTTTTCTTATTGAATGGTAATAAAGTTTAGATTTCATTTTCCAAAGCAATATATCTTTCTAAGTATTTGGATACATAAACATCAAATTTTGGATAAGTAGTTTATGAGTCATAAGTATTTAAAGTATCTATAGATTATCAGAGTTGAGTGATGCGTGAGTACCCTGAAAAATATTAGTACACTAATAAAAAAACTCATAAACCACTCGCCTTAAATTCAATTTTTATGTGGTGAAATACTAAGAAAAATATTCTTTTTGGAATATGAAATTTAAACTATATTGATATTCTAAATAGTAGGTAATTAAAATACTTTTAAAAAAAATTATTAAAAATAAAAATATTTTTTTTATGTTATTTTGTAACGTCTAAAAATCATTAAAATAAAATGTTAAAACATGTTAAAACATTGATACTTTTTGAAATAAAAAAATTCTTCGTTAAATACATATTATTACATTTTAATGTATCCAATGTTAATTTTATTTTCCAATAAATAGTTCAATGGTTCAATTCCGACCTATCGTATATTAAAAATAGGAAAACAATTACTAATAGTATTATAAATAAATCAAAAAATCGTTTGAAATGGAGAGGCTGACACACCACTCCCGTCCAAGATCGTTATCTGTGTGTAGTTATTCATCATAAAATTTAAGTTTAATACATTCATTACAGTGACCTTTTAAGCGACAAGACACACTCGAAACTTGCTACACTGTGGAGTGACTTCCTCTGAATATTGTCATCATTAATTAAACACAGCAATAAATATGATAAAAGTAACTTAAAAATAAAATTTCCAAATCTTTGATATCAAAATTATAAGTTTTATTAGATTATATAAGTACTTATTTAATAAAATATATTTATTCAAAAGTAACTCTTAGAAATTAGTTTTAATGTAATTAAAGCTTTAAAAACTTATAAAATAATAGATTGATTAACACTTTTTGAGGTTTTTTAGCTATATACGTAATAAAATTATACATAATATTATGCATTAAAGTTCATATAATATTCACAATACAATATTGATATAATTTATAAAGACGATACTTATGAATAAAAAAATGTTCACCTAATTAATAAAATTATACCGTTGCATTGCAAAAAAATAAGAAAATTGTATAACAAATAATGAACTTACATAATAAACAAATTAAGTTATAATGTTAGAACTCAGCATTATAATATATTATATTTATAAATAGGATTTATTAATATTTAAAACCTATGTTTGGAATTGTTGATAAATATAATATAATAATAAAAAAATGCATTCACAATAATTTATTTCATTATTTTATTTTAAATGTATGTTTTATAATGGACATTGGACGAGCTGGAACAATAAATGCATTTTAAATTATTAAGAAATGTCTTGATTATTGTCATTATTCAGTAATTCAGGAAATTAATGTAATATGTATGTATTTTACAGGAAGTCGGGGATGGCTCTAAACTGGAAAGAAGCTTTCAACGAATCCGTTCAATTATCAGGAAACGTAAGCGTCGACAATCGCGAACTGAGACGACTAGTTGTGATACTTCTGTAAATTTTAAACTGGAAAACACAGTAAAGCAGCTAATGCGAATCAAAAATGAAAAAAAAAAATTGAAAACAGAAATGGTTAATATATCAGATGATGAAACATGCGAGAGGCAGCAGAGCTGGTAAGATTTTTATACGAAATTATTTAAAAGATTTTAGAAATGAGAAATAAATGGTTTTTTTTTTTAAATATTATAGTTTATTATAACCGTTAAAATTTAATAAGTATCACCCTAATTAATATATATTTTTATTTAGAAAACGGGTATTTAAAAATTATAAGCAAAGGTATTCCAAACAATTCATCATAATCACTTTTATACCAAACAAAAAAATTCTCAAAACTCGCTAACATTTAAAAATATAATTAACAATAAATTAATTATATATTTATTAAAACACAATAATATAAGAAAAAATACATTACAGTGTTCATAACTACTGTGTTATAAAAATGTATAATTTTTAGTGAATATGACATAGAAATTACCAACAATCGTATAGAATCTGAGCAGAACGTTGGGTCGTCATTAATACTAAATGCCGGATACTTAGATCAACAAGAAAAGACTGATCGCAGAATTCAAAGAGCCATTACTGAAGATTCTACAGATACAGGTTAGTTATTTTTAATATTTAAGAACTAATATTGACATTATGTGATAAAACAAATATATCATAGAAAAAAAAATTATATTATCACACAACAATTACGATGTACTATAGGAAAATCTAAAAAGACTAAAACTGTAAACGTAGTTATTGCATGGATTGGAGTAACAAATTATGATTATTATTTTATAATTATGAATAAAATAATCATAAATATTTCATTCTAATCCTTTGCCGATTTATGAATTTATTTATTTAGATAAAAGTTTATAAATAAGAAATAAATGTCAGCTATACAGCTTATTTGATTCCTTATTGTGATTTTTTCATGCAAAATCATTTCAACGTTGAAATATTAAGTATAATATGCGCCCAATTTTTAATTCAGTGTATTGAAACTTTCAGAAGGTTTCTAAAGACCAAATTCTGTTTTCTAAATTGAATCTAAATTTTGAAACTTCTCTAATTTTTTTAATCTAAAAAACTAAAATCAGTAGTTTTAATGAATAGTTCTATTCAACATATGTTTGTAATTAGTGTAAATAAACGCTTTGTTAAATTTATCAAATACCTTTCTGAATATTTATGATGTCTAAAAGAGAATTAAAATCTAAAATGAGAAAACCCATTCCAAAATATGGATGCGATTGTTTTCATTGCAAAAAAGAATTTTAATATCCTTTGGGGTTATGGAAATTTCTATTACTATACTCACAGCTTAAATATTAATAAATAATATTAATTGTATTATTACCAAAAAAACGCACGATACTTTTTTTCATCTGATAATACGATAGTACGATACACTAATCGTATTAAACTTAACAAAAATTATATAGACTTTCGGTTAACAAAATACGCTATTTAATTGTACGCATTTTTTAATAAATGTTTTAAAATTATAGATGCATGTACAAATTAATAATCAATATAAATTGAAAATTTTTATCTCCAGCTTTATTGCTCTAAAATATGAAATTATTTTATTTTACGTTTTTGTTAAATTCGAATAAAAACCCGTACCATTCTGTATATTTTATAGTATACTAGATAAATATATTCAAAAACGTAGTTTCATACAAAATCTTGTCGTGACGTAGTATACTTTGCAAAAAGAAAGACGACATTATGTAAATTGTGTTTCGTGGCCGTTTACGACTCTATATAAGTTCATATAATTCAAAATGTTATGAAAAAAAAAATGAATAAATTCATAGCACAACAGAAGGTGAAATGGTGAAATGAGCCTGAAGATCAATTACTCCTTAGGGATTATGTGGGCTGTGTCCAATTTAGAGTATCCAGTGCATACAGATGGAATATAGCGTATGTTAGTAGAAAGATTCTGTAGCTCAGAATATCTAAAAAATAAATTCGTTGTAACAGATTGATAGAAACCAGCACGGTTGTTCTATTATTAATATAATAAAGTATAAAATAGTTTCAAGTATTTTAGAGTTCCGCAACTTTGATTAATTTTTTTTTATGTGAAAAAAACATGTTTGTACCCATTTCGATTACAGAATATGCCGAAAAATATTTATTGCATACTTATTATCAGTGGTCTATATTTTATGAGTGTAATTTTAGTCATAATAGAATTGTATACGAAAATATGTGGTTTAATATACATTGGTATATAATACAGTATTAGTTAAAAACAAAGTTTTTCTTTATTGCATGAATTGTTAAAAAAAAAAAAAATAAGTTTGTTTGACTAACATTGTATAATATAATATATGTCAATAACTTACAAAATTCTGTCCAATTATTCAACACATATGACA
This sequence comes from Diuraphis noxia, assembly GCF_037042655.1. NCBI lineage: Eukaryota > Metazoa > Arthropoda > Insecta > Hemiptera > Aphididae > Diuraphis > Diuraphis noxia. The sequence goes on from NW_028301712.1 coordinate 56,017,428, forward strand.
ATTTTTTGTGTTGCTCAAAACATGACTCTTTTCTCATATTTAACGGCATGGTTGATGTTAGATGTTAAATCTGAAATAACACGTCATTATTTCAACGTTTAAGTTCATTTTTATTTTTTTATTCCGTGTCATTATTAATAAATTATCAACGGATTTTTTGACATTGAGTCACTGAGTGAATTGTAATTGTCGTAAAAACACTGCAGCTATAAGTTTAAACAAAAATAAATTGATGTTCTTGAGATATCAATATTATTTGTTTGAATGGTCTTAAAAATAACTGTACATAATTTCAACTCAAATAATATTTACATTTAATTTATATTTCTAAGCTTTACTTGTAACATATATTTCAACAAATACACTGATAAACTGAAATTATATTCTCGTTTTTAATTATTTATAAATTAAATGGTAGCTAAAAATATCTATTAAATTTTAATGAGATACGTCGGATCTAATCGTATATATACGACATATACGTATAAGTACGTAAGACATATCTAAATTGAAAAACTTTAGTGCATTATTATTTTAAACGTAACTTTACCTTAATAGGATACATTGTATACTCTTGTCTTGATCTTTCAATAAGGCACCTACGCATAAATTATAATTATAACATTGATTTGTTTTTGAATTGATTTATAAATCTTATCGTTATAAATAACGTTGATTTATATGCTTAAGTGTTAATTTAAATTTCCCAAGTTTGTTTTACTTTTACTAAATAAATGATTAAATAATATTATTTCTATACACATACTTATTATTTCATTGTATGGTAGCTTTATAACTTAAACTGAATGAATATTATGTAACATATCATCTAAATTGTTAATTAAAAAATTAAATGAAAAAATATTATTTATGATTCTAATATTATCCACACTATTTTTACAGTATATTTCATTTATGTTTACTATTTTATAAACAAGTAAATAACCTAAGTAGAACTATAAAAGTATAGTATTCTTAGTGTCACAACACTTGTAGCAACTTCAATATATTGTGATATTATATTGAACAGATATTTTTACCTTTTAAAGAAACATATTAGACGAACTCACTGCATAAAATACCAAACTAATGAGCCTTTATAAAATATAATGAATTTTTAATTTAAACCCTATGCTTAATATTTTTTTTAATTTTAAATACAAATTAAAATGTAATACATGGTATATTAAAACTATTAGTCGAAAAAATTTACATGAATTAATCTAAAAAATATTATGAATTTTTATTAATGGAGGCATTAGTTATCAATTATTTTAATAAAAGTATGATAATCTTAAAAAGCTTTCAACGATACTTGTTTTTGTTGATTTTATAATTTAAATATTTCTTTACCTATATTCTTTAGAATTTTGTATAGGTTAGTGTATATAGAATATAACAATCTGCCAACAATTAATCAACAACAGCAATTGTTTATAGGATACAGAGCCGTGTACGGTGTAAGCAACTTTTTAAAGATCATTAGTCATTTTTTTTTTACAAAACCCCTTCAACGCCTTTTGTTTAATTTTATAATATCATATTTTATTTTACCTTAAGTAATTTAATTACTATTCCACATAGTCTCATTTCATGTTTTAATTATATATATATATATATATTATTTTACAATCTCAACCATTTACAAATCAATTTATCATCATAATGATAATCATAATAAATTATTAAAAAATGTATTTTATTACACCTTTGATGATATTTTGAACCAATATACTAACCTTAAATAAAAAATGTAATTAAATAATTGAATGTAGTTAGTGATATTATTATAAAATATATACAATATTATATATTATTTTTCAAATTTAAAACTTTTATATAAATTCACGTTTTTTGTTCCCAAGGGATTTACTACCTACTGAAATAGCTTTGTATATTCGGTCAATATTTGCTATTTCATATGTGGCATTATTAGAAATCAAAATACATAAATTGACCAAATACAATTCAATCACATTTGTAGAATCTGAATGACTAAAAATACATTTTGAATCCATAAAATATCAGAGCTAAATAATCGTTTTTCGGTAGTTCAGTTATAATTTTCACGTCACAGTTCTGTTAGGAAATTTACTTTCATTTTGAATTGTGTGATATTTTATTTATTTTTAAATTTTTAGAAATAAGTTAAAATAAAAAATCAGATTCACTACGCCTCTACAATATTATAAGAAAGTGTGTTACAGTTGATTGAAGTATCTTAAAATAATCGTATGCGCGTTTTATAAAATTTAAATGCATAATTTATGCAATTAATTACTAAATCTACCTTATTATTTTTTGATTATAATACCATGATACATGATTTCATTTTTAATTTAAAAACAATACGTTTTTCATTCTTTTGAACAAACGGTTTCCAATTTAATGTTAACAGACACAAATACACAATAAAAATGTTTTTAGTCGAAACTTGTATATGATTAAACCCAAAAGGTAACATAAAAACACGATAATACAAGCCCGTTAAATAATTTAAATTTCAATAAAGTTTTTTTTTTTATTAAATGTACATTAAAGGTACATTTTACTTCTTGCACAGTGAATCGTTGGATATGCAATATTAAAAAGTACACGTGAAAAATGTAAGCACAGTATAGATATAAATGTTACAAACAGTGTTGCGAGGTCGATACAAAAAATAAAAAGGAACCAATTCAACCAATATCACTTCCTCGAAGACAGAAAATGACACAGAAATGAGTTGCTTACTTGTGTGCGCGTGTGTGTGTGTATGTGTGTATATGTGATGTGAACAAGGACATGAATCCAACGATTAAAGAAGGGAGAGAGCATAATCGAAAAGGCCAGAGAAAAAACCATTTTTTGTGTAGAAACTCGTTTATAACTAGGGATTCATGCAGAGAAATAATGTCCGTTAAGTTTAGTAACCAAAGCTATTATGGTTCGGGTTAGGGTCAATTTAAAATGACAGAACTTGCACAGACAATACATTTATGATAATATCTCTTCATAATATTATGAAAATTAAATAAATACGTATCTATATTTATTACGATTTAAGTTGGTATGTGTAACATTTTACTAGACAATTAAACTGACAGCACTACAGCAGAAATGATTTAATATCAATGTTTCTTTATTTTTTTTATATATTTAATGCATATTCTAATAATTCTACATTTTTTTCATTTTTAAACATATTTATATCGCATATGATTTTCTTCAAGAATATTTGTTAAAATGTTAAATGATAAATAATAAATGATATGGCAACGTTGTACGTAAATTTGTTCTCAATCGTATTCTTTTTTGGGTTTTTTTTGGGGGTCAGCGGTAAGTTCTTTGTTATTTTTAAGTGTTCTCAATCGTTCGGCCAAAAAGGTTTAATGTTCTCAATCATTCGATAGCCATAATGTCGTATACCGTAATATTTTGTTAAACAATGCCCTTACGATAAACTCACCTTTTTATTATAATACATTTGGCGTATTAATATATTATTTATACGATTAGATTATGTATGCGAAATATTTGTTTTCACAAACATACAACACTAAATCTTAATTATAATCTTGGATCTATCATTTTTTTTTGAGACTAAATCAATGAAACACCACAATCATATGCGATACTGCAGTTAAGCGATTCACTATCTCCAACTAGGACCCCTCAAGAGGGCATAGCTTAAGCTAGAGTACAAGGGCCCGACTGGATGTTTTAGTGACCCGATGACATTTTTGAAATTTTGATAGAAATAAGTACTTATTTTGTATTGAATTAAATGTAATAAATTTCTATTATAGTATATTAAAAAATTTTGTTATTTTCAGCTGTGGTTTAATTACCTAGAATTAGTGTATGGGACATCCGTATCGATTGTAATGTGTGTTGTATTTTGTTGGAATGTTTTTATACAGCCTGCAAGTATCCTTAAGTACAGTGGCTCAAATTTTATATTGGGAAATGCAGCTGTTTTCTCAATCACAATATTGTTTGATTTCTAGCCGTCCCACGTTTTACTACGTATACCTAGTTCAGTATCGTCATTATCGTTACATACATAATATTTGATTTTTTTTTTTTATTGATCATCAATTTATCGAGGTTTAGTAATCGAACATCATAACATCAACTTAACATAATAGGTGATATTAAATCTATCAATTTCAAATCCTCGTGATTTGTTGAATATATATATATTTACATAATATATTAAGTTTTAACACGGTCGTCGGTCGAAGGGTGGAGGTGATATCCCTTCTCTTAAGCACGCCACTGGCAAACGTATATTACTATATTGTATATTTTATTATACTATGTACCTATATATGCATAATATACGTATTTTATATTCTCGATTCTAAAAACGTAGTCATGGTTAAACATTTATCGAATGTAGGTTAATCTACAGTATACGGTGGTGGCGGTGGTTTCAGTGTGTGTGCAACGCGTTTTTTGACATCATAAATCAGAACAAATTCCATTCGCGATGGAATCGCACGACAACAGTCGATAACGCGAAAATGAAGGAGTAAAAAAAAACTGCCGCTCCGAATGGGTCGTTGGCGTTCTTTTGGTGTGTAATGGCAAAACCGAAAGTGTTCGTCTCCCAACACCTCTCTCACGCTCTCTTTACCTCGTATCTTTCTTCTCTTTCGCCCGCAGTCTTATTTCACACTGCAATTTTATACATGAAATGTAACGCCGGCCACATTTTTATTATTATATCGTCGTGTGTACATGGTGATGAGTCCGACGCACGATGATGTTTCAACAAACTTTTTGAGTGGTTTACACCCACACGGAGAATTGAGTGTTCCTTTACGTACATGATATATGTTTGATGCCATTTTTCATGTTTAATTGTCGTGGAATGAATATTTTTATAGAATTGAAATACACACAATGTCTCTCAATTCGTTTTAAAATTACCATTATTTTATTTAAATATCTATGTAGCTCTAGTCTGCATACAATCGAATCGTTATAAAATAATATGTAAACCATGGTTTTTACGATGTATAAAGTGAAGACAACTTCTCTAAAATACAAAACAGTTGAGTCGTAAATTTTATTTTATATATTGGCAACTATCTAACGACTACTTCGATGTAATCAAATTCATATCATGGATGATTTCAATTAAATCACTGGACTTAATCAACAACATCCAATATTTTTATTTTTTACACAACAATTTTACACTGTATTCACATATAAAATAATGAAGTTGATCAGTTGCTTTAGTAAATATTTTTTGAAAGCAACCCATGATTGTTAGTGAATTATAATTTAACTTGGGATTTATCAATAAATCAACATTGAAAATCATACAGTATTAAGCAAAGAAAAAGTAACATATTTCAACAAGATAGTGATCCAGCACATTTTAAAAATTCAGTCAGCTTGTCACAAGTCAGTTATTACTTGGATCGCAAATTTTTAGACAAGAAATAACATCCCACAACTATTCTCTTAAGGTTATTTAAAATCAGAAATTTACTAAACTCTAAATCATGATATACAAATACTATAAACAGAAAAACATTTTAACTAAAGTAGAACATTTTAAACTACACTTTTTTAATTTTTAAATTATAAGTACCCATGAATTGTATTGAATTTGAACACAGAATAATCGTAATTATATTTATTTATATTTATCTATCGTAGTTCTATTAAAGATGTAATTATCTTAATAAATATATTTTTATAGTGTAATCAAGGTAAAAGGTAACATAATTTTAGTGAAGTATAACAATGGCATATTTAAAAAATAACGTGTACAAAATTATAAAGCTCAAAATGTATAGTTTTTTTACACATATAATTTTAAAAGTTTTTTAATTACGTATAAAAAATACATCGACCAAATCAGTATTTGATAAAACTTTTAAATGCTTTTAAAAATGTATTTGAGTGATACTTCAAATTAGTCTATACAACATACAATATTTTATAATGGTTAACGTGTAGTTTAAAATTTTATTCTTTAATACAGACATAATTGTAGTAGAAATGACTGTACCTCTTTTGTCTATACAATGCGCCGTCCAACATTTATGATAAAAGAAAAACCCCGTACTGTCTGGGTACCGTCTTGTTTTGCTGGTTGGTAGTGTAGTAGTGTACCTATCACCATTCAACTTGAAACCAACGATAAATCGTCACACTCAAACTAAACGCCTAGTCCAGTTATGTTAATGAAAACCATTAATAACCATTTTATCTGAACGGTCGCAGTCGGCGCCGGTCGTAGACAGTTAATTATAATGAACCGACATCTACGATTCGACTAACGAATGTTTTGAAAAAAAAAATTAATACTCTACCGGCCTCCACCACTATATAGCAAATCGTAATACTTTGGACGCTGTGTACGTAATACGTCTTCGTCATGCCACCAACATATGCATTTCCCGTCACCAACTAATAGTATATTATATATGTTGTAGAGAGAAGTATTTTTCGATAAATCCCCAAAGTACAAAAAATGTCGGTGTTAAATGTTAAAGTGAGCAGAACGAAGTGCAGATAAATAGTTAAAATTGAACCATGTAGATAAATACAATTTAATATTTTTCTAATATTGTCTATTATAAAATTACGAAAAAAACAGGTTTTATTCTGTGTTATTGAAATGAAATCAGTTTTCATAAAAAAAATTGGCACCATTCAAGTATCGATCAATTTTTTATAGTGTAAGTGTATGCCCTTGTATATTTTATTAAAGAACGCAGTATTTTATATTACTTTCCTTAATGTTGGAAATATTGTTTTCGTATTGCTTTCTTTCAACCGAAAACACCTCACTAATAGATTTGAAAATGTATTTAACAGTGTTATTTTAAATCATTTATTTATAGATATAATATAATAACTAATAAGTTTTGATAATAAATGAGTATATGCCACATGCGTCCTGTAATGAATGTATGCAAATTATAGGTATTTTAAACATTTTATTAATAAATACATTATACATACCCTATTATTTCATACATTAATATCATAATACTATGTCCGTGCTTGTACTGAATGCGATTCGATATGAGATAGGTGTAAATTAAGAAAATCGACTTTGAAATTTTCATTGTAATAAAATTTATTAAGTTAGAAATCGATTCAATTTTTTTATTTTGCCCGTTGTTTCTTAATATATACACACTAAAAAAAATATGAAAATTTAAACGTATTGACTGTAATATATGGAACTCGCTATAGTGATGGTCGAAATCCTCACTTTAAACAACCCCCCCCTCCCCCAAACCATAGCCGGTAAACTTGTGCGAGCCGTGTACGCCTCAGGCCATCGAATGAGCCAACACATGCGAGGTATGTACTTAGCATTGACACGAGATACGCCCTGTATGTGCATACCACCTGCGCGTTTCTATACAAATATACGAAATATCATCACCGTACATCCATGACGTGAGATGTCACGCGACATGTGTCCGTTCGTGCGTCGAGTCCCCAACGAGAGTAAAAACGATATTGTTGGTCCACGTCCCGATGCGACGCCAACGATTTACCAGGTCGCGTACGTGCCAAATATTATATTATGGTATTCTGTTTCGGCGAAACGTTTGCAAAGTGCGGCCGCCGAGAGATTTCGCATCGCCTGCTGTTCCCAGAGCGCATCACGCCCGCGGTATTTGTCTTTCCGTCCACGCGATTTGTCTTATTACCCGTATGTGGTGGGTATGTGTAGGATATACACGTGTGCACATCGTATTATTACAATTCGCCAACGATTCCAATCGAAATCATCAGTTTGGCATCAGATAGATTTGTATCAAATATTGTATATGCTTCGAAAAATTCCAGCTGATTACGTTTTTGGTAATCGCGTCGCGTGTACCTGCCGATAACTATATGTATATCTACGATGAAAGTCATATTTTAACTATAATATGTATAGGCACTCTATGCAGAGTGGCCCACCGAGCGTTTAATGATTTCTGGTTGCGACATCGTTATCCAAATCGTAATAACCATAAAAAATAAATAATAAATGTATAACACGATAGATTAATATATGTATAATATAAATTCAATCTAAATACATTCGTTAATTCACTTTTCGTCGGAAGGTTTGTCCTCGATATCAAGGAAAATAATTTTATCAATAATTATCAAGTCATCGATTTTTATCAATTTTTACATGTCTAAAAAAATAATCATCATCATTTGGTTTTCTATGAATTATATTATATATTGATCTTCTATATATTTGCAATGTATATCAACGATTTTTAGACAATTATTGTTTTGTTGTTATAATAATTTACTATATAATAATCATTTTTCATATATAATTTATCGTTGGTAATTTGTTTTATCTAACTAAATAATTCAAGTTATCTTAGTTTTTATATTAATTAAAATTTGCGACTATCGTTGTTTGTCTAGGATCACGTTATTTTCGAGTAGTAAAAAAATACTTTTGTTTGACCAAAATTGTTAGTATCTTTCAGTGAAAAGGTAAATTGTGTGGAAATGTGTATCGCCCCAATATGTGAAATTGTAGAATGACCCTATACATAGTATACATTTTAGATTTCGAGTGTATGTAATAGTTTTACAAAGGAGTGTTTTCTTTTTGTATATGTGCAATCGTTTTGCTTCGGACTGTAGCAGGTATAGAAAAACCTGGGAGTGATTCGCTGATGTGTTCGAACATAAATTGTATATTATGATGAAAAAGAATTTTTTTTTCACGTTTTCATTATGTAATATATGACGCATATGGCATATCGAAAAATTACGAACTATTCTGAATTCCTTAATTAAACTCAATGGCAGACTTTTATTTAATAATTTATGTATAGGTAAGAGATTTAAATAAATAGTTTTCAATCAATAGTCATGTATTGTGTAGAAGAACAGATTAAATTAAGAAACAAACCAAAACTTTTAAAAGTACACTCTCCTCGTCTTAAATTTGATTAGTTAACATTAAAAAATAAAAATGTGTATAATACATACTATATAGTATATACATTAACTCAATATTCAAAACGTATACATAAAATTAATTACAAAAGCATGCTGCTTCTGATATTGAAATTAAAATCAAACAGTCGTCATTAAAAAACAATTTTAAAAACCTTGTCAAACACCGACCATGATAACAAACAAAAAAATAATAAAAGAAATAAACCATTGGCATAAAACTTATGGATGCTGCATTGTATACAAATCTGTAATCCAACACAATCGATGCCATCGATAACCATAAACATCATTACATCTCTTTTACCTCTTGCTTGAACGTTATTTTTTTATCGCTAGAAACTTTTTTACGAATGGGCACCTACCGTCGTTTCTCCCTCCGTTATTTTGACCTAAAAGTTTATTATGTTTAGTGAAGACAGGAATTTCGTATCCATAATATGTTTGAAATCGACGGTAAAAACGTAAAGTTTCTTACCACGTTCCCGTGTAAAAACTTATGCCCACCACTCACGATTCATACATGTATAATCAAAAATCGTATCGTGAGCGCCATTGCACAGTGGTCAACGTGAATTTGTGTAAGTACATATCGCTTTATGTTTGAGCGGCTACATAAAATTTGCGCGCGCACTAAACGACTACGGTTATATACATTTGTGCGTACAATTTAGTGTGTGTGTGTGTGCGGGCGCATAACAGTTATTGCGGTCGTATAAACACATATATAATATATATATATATATATATATATATATATATATATATATATATATATATATATATATATATACGCACATTAAACGCGGCGAATTGTTGGGCCGAAACGGCGACGGTCGCGTATTAAAGTGCACATCGGCGCGGGGCCATTCGTTATTAATTATTATTATACACACCTTTACACGACCCCTTTTGAGTGTGCCATAGTGTATATACTATATATATATATAAATGTATAAAGTACGATATGCCGTGTAGGCCAAACCAAAAGGCTTAGGGGAAGGATGAAACTACGTATTATACGCGGCGGCAGTGGACTAATAAAATACGCGTGTGGAAGGAACAAGCGCACCAATTATTATATTAACCGGGTGTTTGAATATTTGGCTATCCTGTATAAGACCTGTGTAGGGCCCTGGTATGAGTAGTAATCAGTGACGTGTATCAAAATTGCGTAGCCAAGTTACACTAGTAACTTGTAATCTGCTACGTAATTTTCAAGCAACTTGCGAAATTTAACTGCAGGTTACAACTGTTTATTGTGACATAAAATAAAACATATATACTATTAAAATATATTATAATATATGCGATTTGTTTCAATACAAATATTAGTTCAACATAGCACGTATCACTATTAGAAAAATGTATTACTAATACAATATAGAGATGTGCAACATACATAGGTACACAGTAAAATGTCCATATATACATAATACATATATATATATAGGCTATAATAGATCGTTTATGCACAATATTGTTTCTCGTAGGAATTCAATGACAAAACATTGAATTCATATTTAACACATCTATTTAATGACAAAAAACGTTTGCCACGTGATATAAAATTATAAATTATTACACGGGCCTTTTTTTATTAATATTGGCTATTTTTTTTGTTATACTATAATTTTACATTAAGTTTTGTTGGCCAATTTTTAATTTTTTTGATATTTAATAACTCAACGATTACTGTCTACAGGTGGGGGAAATCAAATAACCAAATCCTCTATACCACGCTCATTCAATAAAATATACACGGGAATTACCTAAATTGTAAAAATCAAAATCCACGGGAAGGATGATAAACTTTAATATTTGCAAATTATTATCGGGTGAAATTGTTGCCACCGTCTGTTATACACTTTAATTTCACCTCTATAATATACAGCATATCCTTACTCGAGAATTGGATAACAGCAATTTTGGGCAACTGCAATGTACATTTATTATATGGAGTCACTATATCCGTATTGTACATTGCAATAAAGTTCATATAGGGATTAAATTAAAACTGCATTATGCCATAGACAATTAAAAAAAAAAATAAACAAATAAAACTGCAATATACGACTTTTCTGTCGTTTTAATAACATGAGATTAAGATAACCTGAGTGAATATCGTCTAAAAGCATCGTTACTTCGAGTTCAAGATATAGACTTTATAGGTGGTCCAATGTGTGAAATTTAAATCGTTCCACGAGGGGTTTCTTATTACTTTTATCAGTCCGTGGACATCTTGTAAATATACTGTTGAAACAATTATAATATCTGGATACGTTAGACAATCACACTTTTCGACGTTACATGTTGTTTTACAGTCGTCAACCGTGTGTAAGATAAAAATTCAATTATGTTTCATATTTTTTGTTTTCTTGTTTTTATCCACTGAAATATAGTTTCTTTTCATCGATATATATTTCCGGTGTAAGCTCTTTATACGATAGAATAATATTGTCAATACCATTTTATATTAGTTACACATATAAACTGCATTTATCGCTTACATTCATAATACAATAAGCTCTAATCTTTAGCGGATAAATTGGATTTTGAAAAACGAATAGAACGTCAAAAACACACAAAAAAAAATACACAATACCTATTGGCAATTATACGGAGTGCGGTGTATATAGTGTCTTACGGGATTTCCGTCGGTGAGGTACGGAGGTGACTGTGAGTGATATCACCACCACTAGTCACCATGTAAGTGGGTAGGAGAAGAGAGGGAGTAAATAAGTTTACATCTATATAAGATCAGTATACGTATTTTTTAAGAACTAAGTATTTCAAACGTCAATCGTGTTTTATTCGATGCAATGACGTTGGCGTAAACTTAGTGTTTGTTGTGACCTTTGGTTTTATTGATTTTTCAGAATTAATAACTGAAATGATGTATTTTTTCACGTTCTATTTATGCAATATGTTTAAAATATATTTTATCTAAAATTATAATGTGAATAAAAATGTTATAATATCATTTTGTTTTCCGACACGCTACAGCGTGCATTATCACCCCGCACACTTTAAATCAATTGAATTGTTATGTTCTGCAACTTTTATTAAAACATCATTACGTCTAGTTAAAGTAGAAAGGTCGTACTACAATACGGAAAAATGATATATAATAATAAGCTTGTAACAATTATTCAGTTTGATTTAGTTGGTTTTCTTAGGTTTATTTTCGTTCAGTTGTCGATCAATTTTTATGTTATAAAATGTATACTAACAAATTTCGATACATATTACACGCTGTGATAAAAATATTGAAACACTAAAGTGTGCGAATTTTTGAGTTTCATTCAGTGTTCTTAAAGAAGCATTGTCCTTTTTTTAAATTAAAAAACCTTATTCTTACTTAAAAAGAGTATGTTTTTACATATATTTTTATATGCACAAGCAATATGTCACAATGGGTACACAGGTGTTAGATAATATTGTTATTAAATTGCACTAGCACTCTGCGTATCAGCTTGATGGCCACTTAAGTATAAGTGCTATACTTTTTCTTTCTATAAAACGATGGAAATAAGAACCAAAATATAATACCAATATTACATAGTTCTAATGTATTCTATTTAGTATTTGCCTACAAAATCTTAATCGCGTTCCTTATTATACAAACTTTATTTATTGTATTATAATAGTTATTTATGTTTAAAAACTAGTAATATAATTTTGGAGTTTTATTGGCAAATGGCTTAAAATAAAAAAATAGTTTTACGAATTTATTTTTATGTAGGTAGGTTTAAGAATAAATATTTTTTTTTTACTATTTAAAGTTTAAGTGTGATTTAATATCAGTAATTAAATATTGTTATTCTATAGTAATATAACTGATATTGTGTCAGAGGTAGACATTAATGTACGAGTAATGTGCATGTTTGATCCTAATTTACTTTGAAACTACCTACTCGTTTTTGACAGCTAAAAATATGTAATTTAAATATTTTATGTATATGAATATTTAAATTTATTTAAAATACTTAAATCGATAAAATTAGTGTTTATATAGTTCGAGATTTCGTTTAAAATACGACGGTTAACGTCGATGACTAATTTGTTTTTGTTTATCGAATTTTTAACATTTATTTGGCATAATCATAAGTGCAATTTTCTTCCCCAAGATATTTATAATAAATAAGCTTGTTTATTTTACAATATAATAATTTTTAAGTGGCTTGGTGAGGCGCGGTCGTACGCTCAATCTGCGGAAACGCATTGAGCTTACGTAGTACGTACCGGCCGCAGTTGCTAGCTCCCAAATAGTTGACCACCCGTGATTTTTAGCAACATATCCTTACCACACATATACAAACACGTGTTACAACCCTACCCACTTAAAAACCTACAAACAAATACCCAAAAATAACCCCTACCGTACGGTACAACATACACCCGGCCTATGTTGCCGCCGGTCCCCCTTACAAAAAAAAAAAATAATAATTTTTAAAACCTAAAAATTTTAATTTTACACTTATTATTTCCATCACTAAAAACTACCTCCTACCACAGCTATTGTAAATTAAATATAATATTGTGATTATTTATGAACTAATTACATTATTTGTCATTAAACCTATAAGATTAATTTAGAAGATGTCAAGCGCCTATTTCTCTCTCTCTCTCTCTCTCTCTCCCTCTATAAGGGACTATGGAAGACTCAGCAAATTTGCATTCAATACAACTTAACTTGTGTTTCAAACTTTAATACTTGAGTTAAATGACATTTGACCTATTATTTAACTAAATGAATAGTATGTAAAAAATTGAAATATCGTAAAAACTAACATATAGTGTTATTTATTTATTTTTATTTTTAACGGTCAATGTTCTTAATATTGATCGAAGAATATTATCTTAATTCGTCGTATAAAGTATAATCCATTAGCGGTTGTTTTCGTTTTGATTTTTATTCCCATATCGTTTCATATTTGGTATTGTAATTTATTTTGTTGTAGATGGTTGTATAGGGACGTAGGGTGATATCCCCTACAATACCTCTCGGGACAGGCCTTAGTAATAATAAGAATGTATCAATAAAATATAACGTAAAAATCTTGTAAGATATAAACATTTTTGAAGCTATTAAAGGTCAACTAAAGGGGAGTACGGGGAGGGATTCGTCCCATTTAGGTATATTTGGCATACATTTGTTCAGCCCTCCACTACAAAGAAAAATTGAATTGCACTTATGGGCGTTATACAACTAACTTCTAATAATTTGATATGTGCATATAATAATAATATACTAAAAGCTATTTACAAAGGCACACAAAGTTTGTGTAACGCTCGTATTTGATCATTTGTAATTCCAGTCGTCTTCTTCAGCGTGACTATGGATTAATGTTTGTCATTTTGTAGTTACTTCTAGTTTCATCAAAACTCCCGCTCAACCACAGCTCATCATGTATTCATGCATCCCTCCAGACATTAAGTTTCGCTTTAATTATGTCAGAAGATCCGAGTATTGGTTCGACAGCTGCACGTCGTCGCAACGCAACCTATTTTTCAAAATTATAAATCAGCGATTCACCTGTCAGATTTTGTTCTGTATAATAGTACTTAATAGTGTTTATATCTATTATACTCTATTATATCTACTTAATACCCTGTTCCTAAAATTCTAAGCCCTCTCTCCATTTATGAGTATTTTAATTTGTTTTAAATATCATTATTTTCAACATTCATTTTATTACTATTCATTGATATTCTCAAATAAATAAAATAATATATAAATATATAAGCTTCTTACAATTCATTGAATAAATTACCTACACAACACCGACATTTTTAAACATAATATTTCAATAATAATTAAGTTTGAAGCATACAATCATAATAATCATACACAGTACAAACAAAGTAATATTTTAGCATGATCATCGTTATGTTTTAGAAAGTACCAATTAATTATTAATTACATTGTATACAGGTTGGGTACACTTAATATCACAATAACTTTAAAATTCATTAATGTTACAAGAAGTATAGGGTGTGATACTAATATTTAAAGTATCTGCATCACCATATATATAGGTATGGGATTTTTTTTTATACAATTTCCTTTACCATTTTTGTAACTTAAAATTTTAATTTCTTCAAGCTCAGTTGTCTGAAAAATCTAGTGATAATTCTTAATATATTTGGGCGCACAATACATAATATAAATATATTATGTATAAATAAAAATAAATGTATTTGATTTAACTTAGTTTTGTTCACAGGATATAACCAAGGACCACTCACAACTCAACAAACGCCAGTATTTAGTTGCCAGGAATCAACATCTGATGATTTATTATACCATCAAATCATGCAGGACGCCATGTGTTATGCACCTACATTAACAAGAGACTTAGAACTACCAATGTTAGATGAAACATTTGAATTATCCGAACATTACCACGCTAGTCCACCACCTACAGGTATACATCGAAGATCATACATATTGGCCACCAGGCAAGACAGCAGTAAAGGTAAAATATATGTTGTTTTTTTTTAAAGATAAAATATTGTTTTGTTTATACTTTTATTGTCATTGATATGAACAACATTTTTGTAGAAAATACTTTAATGCCTATACATAAAAATAAATTGAACATAGGTACACACTTGATTCATTTCAAGAACGTAAAAATGGTTATTTTTTAAAATTAAATAATTATATTCAATAAGACAAGTATTAATTAAATTTTGTATCTTAACACATTAAATAAACATCAGAACATAAAACTATATTCATAATTATTAATTATAATCAACCTTGTAATATTGAGGTATTTAAACTAAATATCTTTCTTGCAAATTAAAACCGTGTAACGCAGATAAAATAATATGATATTCGTACAGCTATCATTAATCATTATTATTTATTATTGGTTGATGGTTCTTATTTATAAATGTTTATACAAAAGTTGATGACTTGAACTAAAATTAGAGTATAGGTTCATAACCTTTACAAAAAAAGAAATCATTTAAATTTAAAATTAACTTTATAAATAATAAATACTTGACATAAAAATTGTATAAAATTCTCATAAGAGGTTAAAGAATATTTGGCTGTAATAATTGAAGTTAATAAAATGGATTCAATTTTGGTCAACAGATTTATTGTTTTAAATATTAAGGTGTATATTTTATTTTGATTATCGCTATTCAGACGAAATTGAAGATCAAGATGAAACGTGTTTCTTGAAACAAAAAAATAATGATACAACAATAATTGATGAAAAGTCCAAAAAGAAACCTTGGATAACACTTGTATCGTATGTGGATGAATTAACCGTGGGAGGAAGAAGAGACTCTCAAGGAAATTTCGTTGATGCAGCTCCCAGTTTCCCAGGGTTTGGCAGAAATAAACAATCAAAAGCTCCACTAGAATGTTTTCCTTTTAGTTGCTATCAAAGGTAAACGGTGCATTTATTAAATATTAAAATAATTTCAATATACTTAATTTTATATTTTGTATAAAATATTTTGTTTCATTGGTTTATTTGTTTTTAGTTTTCATATTAGTACATACATAAATTAAAATATTTTTTTTATCATAATATTACTTAACTCTTAAAATAAAAACAAAAATCATTATATATATTTTTTTTTATATTTAAACATATAAATTATAATTTTAATAATAAAATCGATTTGAATTGAATCGTTAAAATATTTTTATTTTAATTATTAAATATCTTTAATTTTTAGGATTGGTATAAAAAAAGAATGGGTTGATAATTGTTTTGGTGACCGATGGATGACTTTTCGACAGAAAACTCTCGTAGTAGTAGACACTCCGATATTTGAATGGTTTATACTAGTGTTGATTTTTGCGTCGAGTGTTACTTTATGCTTTGAAGATATTTACCTAGACGAAAACAAAACGCTCAAAACTACATTATATTGGACTAATTTTACGTTTTGCGTTATTTTCACAATTGAACTTATGCTAAAATGGATAGCATTGGGGGTTTATAAATACTTTAAAAGTTTTTGGACAGCTTTAGACTTCATTATTGCAATGGTAATATATAAAAAAAAATGTTTGTTATTATAACAGATTAAAATCGTTTTGGTTATTTTTTCGAAACAGATGTCAATTTTTAGTTTACTAATTGATGAAAATGAGAATTTAAAAGTTTTACGATCGTTAAGAACCCTCCGAGCTTTGCGACCACTCAGGGCTATATCAAGATGGCAAGGAATGCGAGTAAGTACTACGAAGTGCAAAAATACTTTTACGTTGAATGTAATATAATATGCGCGTATTTTATACATTACTAGATAGTTGTGAATGCTCTGATGTATGCAATTCCATCAATTTTTAACGTTCTGCTGGTTTGTCTTGTGTTTTGGTTGATATTCTCGATCATGGGTGTGCAGTTTTTTGGTGGAAAATTTTTTAAGTGTGTTGATGACAACGGAGACCGTTTATCCGTAAACGTATGTACTTGATATGTTTTGATGTCGTTTTTTTATTGGTGTTAAATAAAATCTATATAATAATTTTTGTAGATTGTCAATAATCGCAGTGACTGCATGCTCCATAACTATACTTGGTTAAACTCAAAAATATCATTTGATAACGTGGGCATAGCTTATTTGGCTTTATTTCAAGTTGTAAGTTTATTCGTGGTATTTATTATTATTTTTGAAAAAATATACTCATGCTACACTGTTATCAAAATAATGATATTTATATATCTTCATTAAAATGTAACTATATTTTTAATACTATACTATATTATTGAACACTACATTTTCAGGCTACATTCGAAGGTTGGATGGAAGTAATGGCAGATGCTGTAGACGCTCGTGGTGTAGACTTACAACCTGAATATGAGGCAAACTTATACGCTTACATATATTTTGTGATATTTATTGTATGTGGAGCATTTTTCACTCTAAATCTTTTCATCGGCGTTATAATTGATAACTTTAACATGCTTAAAAAAAAGGTAGGTATACAATTATTTTTAATGAGGTCACATCATTTGTATGTTAATGAACTATCTGTTATAGTACGAAGGCGGAGTGTTAGAAATGTTCTTGACTGAAAGTCAAAAGCATTACTACACGGCCATGAAAAAACTAGGCCGGAAAAAACCACAAAAAGTAATTAAGCGCCCAGTCAATCAATTTATGGCAATATTTTACGACTTATCAAATTCCCGAAGGTCTTTTATTTACTTATTATTTATACTTAAAAATTTCCAATGATTAAAACGTGAACATTATTTTTTAGGTTTGAGATAGCAATTTTTGTATTGATTTTTTTAAACATGCTGACGATGGGTATTGAACATTACAATCAGCCTGATCCGGTATTTTTCATACTAGAAGTTTGTAACGCATTTTTTACTACCGTTTTTGGATTAGGTAATTTAAAAAAAAAATATTATTCAAAAAAGTGTTTATTACAACATATTATATATTTATTTTTTTTTCACAGAGGCTTTAGTGAAAATCATTGGTCTTCGGTTTCATTATTTTACTGTTCCTTGGAATGTTTTTGATTTTTTGCTAGTTTTAGCATCCGTTCTTGGTATACTTATGGAAGATATTATGATCGATTTCCCAGTATCACCAACACTTTTAAGAGTAGTTCGCGTGTTCAGAATCGGTAGAATATTGCGATTGATTAAGGTGAGATAATAATTAAATTATTAGTTACTACTAAAAATTAATAATCAAATTTAGTTTTAGACAATTCCTGAAATTTGTGGGTAATTGGTTGTTACTGAAATTAATTATTTGAATTTTATAGGCCGCCAAAGGTATACGGAAACTTTTATTCGCCTTAATCGTGTCTTTACCTGCACTTTTCAATATTGGTGCACTACTCGGTCTGATTACTTTTATATACGCCATAATCGGTATGTCGGTCTTCGGGCATGTCAAAAAACAAAAAGCAATTAATGACATGGTAAACTTTGAGACTTTTGGTAGAAGTATGCAACTATTGTTCCGGTTAGTACATAAATTGTATTTACATGAAGTTCCAAAATGTGATTTCAAACATCATCTGTTTATTATAGACTGATGACATCGGCCGGATGGAACGACGTACTTGAATCACTTATGGTACAACCACCGGATTGTGAGCTTGAATCTCCAGGACTTCCGAACGGCAATTGTGGACATCCTATTCTCGCAATTACGTACTTTACGAGTTTCATCATAATAAGCTACATGATTGTAATTAATATGTACATAGCTATTATATTAGAAAACTTTAACCAAGCTCATCAAGAAGAAGAGATCGGCATTGTAGAAGACGATCTCGAAATGTTTTACATCCGATGGTCTAAGTAACTGAAAAATATCTACAGAGTTTTCAAGCATAATCTATTCTAAACGTCGTTTTTCTATTTTAGATACGATCCACATGCAACGCAATTCATAGCATTCAATCAAATATCAGATTTCATTGCAAGCTTGGACCCGCCATTAGGCATACCTAAGCCAAATATCGTGGCTTTGGTCAGTTTCAATTTGCCAATTGCAAGAGGCAACAAGATCCATTGCTTGGATATACTCCATGCACTCGTCAAACATGTGCTTGGACATGTCGATGAAACAGACGAATTCAAAAAAGTAACCGATAATCGTAGCACTTTTATTAAATTATACAAATAATTAAATATTATATTTAATGATGATTTCAAATTTTAATATTTATAATCAGCTACGAGATCAAATGGACGTGAAGTTTAAAAAACAATTCCCAACACGTAAGGAACTGGAAATTGTATCATCTACGCGGCTGTGGAAACGTCAAGATAAAGCCGCGAGACTAATACAGAGAAGTTACCGAAACTTCCGAAGGTACTGTATTTGTTTCGCGTAACTTGGATAAATAACAATCCATCAACGTTATCTACTTTGAACACTTTTCCAAATTGTAGTTTTAATATTAACCAAATTTATACCTTTTCTTGTCTTTATTTTCCTCTTATATCTGCATTCCGTAGATCATTATACTACATTTTTTATAATTTTATTATGTAGGTATAGCTCAATTTTTCATTATATCAATTTGTTATTATTTTTCTATGAAAAATTTTAAATGCCTAATTAATTAATTATTTTGTTTTGTTGCAATATTTAACTACCGATCTAGTTATTTTACTATCGTATACCTGCATTAAAACATAAATTGTTTAGGCGGAAAAAAGACATAACGGATTTATATTCGGATACGCAGTCTTCGAGCCCCGGAGGTTGGCAGTCACGTCTTTCGTCGTTCCTGCATGTTAAAGGCATGTCAATCAGTGGTATTGGTGGAGGTATCGGTAGTAATTCTAGAGCTTCGTCCAGAAAATCTTCGAGAGCTTCCGATACATCTGAAATATCTGAACTAGGAGCGTCACTCTGGCTTAACCTACCATTGTTTTTACTATCTAACGCTCAATTAGATACGACGAGTAAAAACGAAGAACCATCACCCAAGAAAATGTCACAGTAAGTTATTAGACCTTAATACTAGCCTGTATCGATACATAAACGTTTCAACGACTATAAAATATAAACGCAACAAAAGTTATTATTATTTATCCCTATGAAAAAAAAATATTTGATTGATAATCGATACAATTATTGAATATCTAATCAATATAGGTAACATTTTATCAACAGTTATTTGTCGAACCCATTAGTTTAAAATGATGTTCTTACGAATAACACATGATTGATATAGAACTTAATACTAGACATCATCCATATATTTTCAAATAATTTTGTATTTTCTCTATATAAACATCCGAGTTATTGACTTTTGGTTTTCAAATGGTAAACTATGTTTTTGACACAGTTTTTCCTTAGAAAGTATTGTATTGTTGATTTACAGTGATCAAAATATACATTTTTCATGAAGATACTTTCAATGGAAGTAGTATAATTTTATTAACAGTAAATAACCCAAAGGGTCTTTCCATAATAGAAAAACAGTATACTCATCATGTGTTCCGGATTTGATGGATTCAAATTTCAATTACATTAATTCCAGATTCTTTGTCCAGTTTATTATTTTCTATCGACTTAAAAATATATTATACTTATTTAATTAATGCATAATAATACCAAACATATTTATTTAGTTTTTAAAGCACTCGTTTGTATGTAAAAGAAAAATGTATATCTTACATTTAAATGTACACATATAACTGATTTTAATAATTGTCATTTAATTTTTTTAATTTACTTCACTATAGTAATGCATACCATAACCCTATTAATATACATAATTCGTTGTTATACTTATTTTACATTTCTACCTATAAGTTAACCACGTTTGAATTGGGATGTAATAAATATTAATTAATGAGAAAGGTTATCTGTATAAATGAAAGTTTAAAAAAATTATACGACTTATAAATTTAACTATACCAAAACTATAAATGTTCATTATTATCACTGTGCAATAGAGATTTTTAAATATAGGTGGTAACTTGATTGTACATTAAACGACAAAGTTCATAAATGAGAGCTAATAGGATAAATTTATTAATAATTATGCACATTATATGAAAAAATATCTTATATCTATATACCTACTTTAAATAAATTATCAGATATCCTAATTAAAATTTCAAGCATACACGATCGAATTAATTTCATTAGACGAAACCGCATTCAGAAGTTTTTTATATTTGCTTTACAAAGTGCTAAAATTATATTTTAATTAATATGGAAAGCACTTGAACACGTTGTGATAAGTAGGTTTCAGATATAATTATATAAAACTTTTAACAACTTTGATCAACCATGATGTTTAAATTTCTATAAAAAAAAATAATAATAATATGCATCGTATTCAAAAAATAAAATTGTTCATCGATTAGATTAGCAATCTTCAAACATTTAAATGAATAAGAATAATTAAAGTTTCAGCCATTTCAGCATTTTCACAATTTTAACAAGCCCAATATGTCATATTATTACTTGATACACATCGATAATAATAATTTATTGGACGTATTTAATCATGCAGCATTTAATCGATAGAAATCCACGAATTTTGAAAATAATTACATTATTAAATAATAATTATATATATAATACCTATTATTAGCAATTCATACCGTTCAGTCGTAAGCATGTTTAATGATACTTAAATACTTGGCAAATAAAAGAAATTATATTAAAGTATGACATTTATGTAGTCAAACCAGGTTTATATTAACGCAAGTTTTATTAATTAAACGTCATTTTTTACATAAGCTTTCAGGGTTTAAACTTAAATAATTTATATTTTAGTAAATTGTATTATGCAATCGAATATACGATAGCTCATTATTACTTATTAGTAAGATCTGTCTACTACTCTTTATTTTTATTATATTAACAATCTTTATTAAATATGAATCAAGGAATTTGGATATAACCATCATTTTTAGGGGAATCATATTGTGGAGCCCCCAACTCGTCACTTTATGCCAAGAAAAAATATTATACAAAAAATAGTTAAAAACTCTATTAATGCAAGTTATATAGTTTAGAAAATAAGTACCTATCAATTAAAAAGTAACTCAATAATAAAACTATTTATAGTAAGCAGTGTTATATTTTATTATTTTTTAAATGTATGTGTTTTTTAATTAAGTCCATATTGATTATTTAAAATTAAAAATAATCAAAAGATTGTTTTTATTTTTTAATTAAAATGCTATAACATATAAATAATTAAGTATTTTCATACTATCCTATTTTTAATATCAAAATAATTTTATAAATCAAAGCGTAATTAAATAATTTTGGGCTTTATTCAAAGTTCTAGCTCACAACATCTAAGCAATTTTCGTGTACCATCATACCAATTCAATTGTAACAATGGTTTTTCAATTTTCAAGAGATTTTTTTATCTTCTGAAATAAACCAATAGCACCATAAATACTGAAATAGATACAACTTTTGCCTTTTTACGACCCAGAGCTTATAACGATTATAACTTATAAAGTTATAACCGTTGGGTAAATTTTCTCGTTATCTCAAAAGACATACTAGGATATTTTTTAATGTAATTAAATAGTGTTTTCATTATTTATAAAATTACACAAACAATGTAAATATATCATCATACTATGAAATCAGGGGCGAACGCAGGAAGGAGGGGGTTGAAAAAATTTAAAGTTGGTATTCGTAAATATCATATTATTCATACTGTATTAAACTTTTACTATTTATTTTAGACACTTATACTATATACATTATACATATACATATTACATATCATAGATTAATAATTAATTATTAAAATTTGTCAATTTAATTTTAATTATAAAACAAGATCTATACGACTAGGTTTTTTTATTATATTGATTATTGAACAATGATACAATTATTTCTAGAATTATCTAGATTCTAGATAAGACGGGTCGTTGCGAATTTCCCGTAGACGGTAATTACACTCGTCATCTGTCTACATTACGTACATCATCGAATTGGCAGCCACCGATGTCGATCAGTTATTAATAAGTTATAACATACTGTCATATTTATCATACATTTTAACGGTAATTTTACTGTATACATTAATTTACAAACCACAGAAGAGGGGAAACTTTTTAATAACTAATAATTTATTTTAATTTTTTTGAAATTTTATTAGTAATACATTTGCGGGTCAGATAATTTATTTTTTTTACCTGCTATTTCGGGGGGGGGGGGTTAAACCGCCAAAAAACCCCTTCGTTCGCCCTTGTATGAAATACAATTTGTGTTAAACAATAAATTATAAGCAATTGGATATTACGTAGCACATTTTAATATAACAAATTATTACACGGCGTTTCGGATAGGTGATTTAGCTACACTGTTGTTGCGGTTTCATTTTTCCTGTAGGGTATCTCATTATAAAATTACAGCCATTTTATACTAATGGGTTCCTTAATTGTACGTGCACGGCATATTGTTTGAACGTGGACAATTTACAATCCAAACTATTAACGATGGACTACTATACGCCCAAACCTCGCACAAAAAAAAAAAATTAGCTCTCAAATTTGGCACGTAGAGGCAGACTTGAGATTACATATTTGGACGGACTCATGTATCTCCTATATATTATGTTATATAGATTTAAATATCAAAATATTACCAATTTATGGCGCTCATTAAATCGACAGGTGATATCGATTTATATTATTCTTAGAGGAACAGAAGTCACATATACAATTTTAAGGTGTAGTGGCGGTGTAAGACAATGTGGATGATGGTCTCGCGCTCCGAAGGGCTCTTAATAGGTCCTCGGTTTAACTTGACTTATCAAATTATTTTTTGTCCACCTCTGCATTTGGCCTCATCCCATCATTGAGTAATAATTAACCATTATTTGTACCAAAATCGGGCTATTGGGAGGGATAGATATGTTGCGACCGTCCCTAATAAGTACGAGGTGGATGTACTGTCTGCCATCGTGGACTTATTACTGACGGATCTGTTTTGAACCTTACAGCGTGGAAGGAGGTGGCGGCCCGGTGCACATCACGATCAGTGAACCGTCGCCCGAGGCCAAACCGAACACGTTGCTGCCATTGTCGCTGGACGAAGGCGGCGACGTTGCGTCTGGGTGCGTGGACCGGAAGCAACAGAAAAACCAGCTACTTCAGCAACAGCAGCAGCAGCAGCAACAGGCGGCGGCCAACGTGAGCATCACCATAACGGATGCGTCGCCAGAAAGCGCGTGCAACGCGAAACCATTACCGGCGTCAAATGTGCAACAGCAGGTCGGCCCGACGGCGCACAACAAACGGTTGGCTTTCCGACGGGCGAGTGAAGCGAAAATCGTACAACACAAGGCGTTGGTTCACAGGACATCTGAGGGGCCACACAGCTGATGGGAATTATTGTAATAACTGCACTTATAATACTATAAATATCATTTACCCAACCTATATTATACACAATACACAAAGATTATTATATAGGTACTATGCCGCCGGAGCCGTTGTCGTTGTCGTTGTTGTTGTTGTTTGTTGTTGTTTGTTTGTTGTTGTTGTTATTGTTGTTATTGTTATTTTTTACTATTATTATTTAGTATTACTATTATTATCATCGTCATCGTTTTCGTCCGCACACGGCGGCTTCGGTTTTATTGTATGTACAAGCGGTGTGGTGTACAGTCCACCCCGATCCACCACCCCCACCCACACGTCACAATTCCTTCGCCGCAAAAATCGCTCTTGTATTAGACGTGAAACTCGACACAGACCGACGATCGTATTATAGTGAAACCGAGTTTATAGTAATTAAGAGACGTCATCGCATAAAATAGGTTAGTATAAGACCTAGTGTTTCCGATTTATAAAACCACCCGCGTGGAAATTTAACCCATATATTGCCCACGATATAATATCGTCACTTGAGAGACAATCCTACTTGGAACAGTTCATGCAAACTTCAAAAATGATCAGAGATTTATGAACAGTTGATAGCTGATAGTGTGTCTAGGATGAGTAACGATTTGACCTATAAGCGTTGAAGGTGTTGCTGCTATTGTGGGTGCGCGTGACTTGGTGCACCAGATACGTTGTCGTTGGGTTGAAGATTTCACGAAATTATAATCGAAAACAAAACACATCCGTCTCGCCGGCATCGAATAACGCAACTAAAAAACATACATTGCGATAATACAATAATATATTATAATCGGTAACATTGCGTGTAATGCGTAATTTAATATGCCACACGTGTGTCGTAGGTAATTCGTCGTCGCGGTTTTCTCGTTTTCCGGTCGATAAATCCCGTTGAACGTTCCATCGTTTTGGGAATTTTCACGTCCCCACTCACGTATATTATGCATACGTGGTGGCGAAGAAGGCGGATCTATAGTACCTATCCAATATTATTCACCGCCAAGTGGAGGGGATAATCGACGGTGATCGGACATCGGGCAAACAGCGAGCACAATAATTTCTACGCGAATTACTCGTATTGTCCGTCACATTTTGTTTTTGTTTCCAGTTTTTTTTTTTTTCTACTAATTAGTAACTGTATTATTATATCACTACTATGTATATAAATCGGATCAGACCTCGGCAGTCAATTATAAACGGTTGTGCCAGTTGTGCGTTTACTTTAAAACGTATATATAATATATATATATTATGTTGCGCAGCGACTGCAGAACTCGTAACAATGTGGTTCGCGTAAACTTTCAATTCCACCCTATACCACACTTCGACTCACGCCTCCCGCAGCGGTTTTCCATTATGACTTTTGAATATTCACAACGCACTCAAAACAACTCTGCAATAATTACTATTACATGCACTCGGCTAAACCGCATTGTTCGGTATAGACAATAATAATAATGTACAACGTGTACGCTCTGATCTTACGCTTGATGTTTATAGAAAAAATAAAAATAAATAAAAAGTTTACCACGAGGATTATTTTATATTAAAAAACAACTATTATGTTAACATTTGGAGGAGACGTTTTAAATGTATCGCTTACCACGGTCGCGTATATAATATTGTATTACACACTCGTTGCCTTTGGCTTGACTGTCTATTTTTACTTCGTAGGTATTAAATATTTATTAAAAGTGATTATTTTTTTTTTCTGTCGATAAATAGACTAGGTAATTTAATCATAGTTCTTTTTACACATTTACTTTTTACGATTTTATTAACTAACGCCACGATTAAGTCAATTTCTAATATACTATATACATATAGGTACCATATTATTATACATGTAAGATAGGTTCATGAGTCAATTATTATAAAAACTTTATTTAAAAAATAACTGAAGTTAATAGAAAATGTATCATATAGGATTTTAGACATTCTATTATTCTACATATTTGTTGCGATTTGTCTGAAACATATATTATACAAATAAATACAACTATATTTATTTAACAAATTATTTGTTATTTTAACTATTAGAAGAAGAAAATGATTTATTTGACAATAACTTGTATATACTTTGATTTAAATCGTTTAGGATTTATAGTAGGTAAACTATTAATTGTATTTCACAATACCTATATTGAGAGTTCACGGAATAGGTACTAAACTACACGTTAAAATACAAAATGTATACACACTGTCTAGGCACACTACTCAAATAACACAAATAGGAGCGAAGAGTGATAGAAATAATATTCATAATTTATGCATTTCCAATTCTACTCTATTCTTTGTTTTCACTAATTTTTCGCAAGTATCTATACGTTTTAGATATCGCTCCTATATTGGTCATTAAGACAGTGCGCTAATCGTCGTTCCAATGAAAATATTTTATAATAATTGGGATATTTGACCGACTACAACCAGTAGTACTAGTATTCGTTTTTTTATTCTTGTCGTTTCCCCCTTAAACCGTGTGTAAAGTTACACACTAGTTATAAGTAGTTATACATTTATAACTATTATAAGTTGTGACATATAATAATAATAAACCAAGAAACTTGGACTTTTCAACACTCTTGTGTTATAACATTTATCAATTTCTTACTTTTAGTGAAAAGCTCAACGTTTAACGTCTTCATACTTTTATTAGGTGTTATACGCTATATTAAACTAAATTCCAAATAGATTCGTGTTCATGATATTTTTATAGATTTGTGAAGTAGACATATTATATTATATATATTAGGTATGCATATATATTAAAATAATATTATATACATATCTAGCAACTATAGTTTATAATATAACGAAATCTATAGGTGCTCGTTGAAAATATACTAGCTTTTGAATTTTTTATTGTATTGATTGATTTTTACGAATAAAATATCATTGTATCGGGTGCATAACTTACAGAACATTTCAAGTTGTTCAAGTAAATTATCGTGTAAATTTAATTATACAGTTGATTATTTTACTAACAAATGTCATTATTAATATTATACGAAAAATTATTCTAAATTTTTTTATACGTGTAATATAGGAGTGCAATTGTTTTTTTTTTTTTATATACAAACATTAAAATTAAAAATTAATTAGTAGATAAACTATATTAATAATGTAGATGTTACCATCTAAACATTACAAGACAGTGGCTAAGAGGTATACCCTACGGCCTACACTGTATGTCCTACGCCTATAAACAATTTATTATTTCGAATAGTTTAGGGACGTATGTGTCACATACATTTTTATATGAATAAACACTAAATAAATATAAAAAAAAATTAAATAATATTATATAAATGTTAAGGGATATTGGCTGATTCGTTTAAATGAGTCATGCATGTATTCCTATTTAATATTGGTTATAGTATAATACGCAATAATAATTATTATTTGACAAAAAAAAAACAACAAAAACAGACTGACTACTAAAAATTATAGAAAACTAGAATACGCTTATTTTGTACGGCAATACGCAAACTTTTCGCTGGCCATTGTAATAAAGATAATTTCAATATTAGGTACCGACCTATGTACAACCTGCATACGTGTAAAATAGAATTAAAATTAGGTATAGGTACAAACGTATAAATAACCATATTTTATAGGTAACGAAACGACTAACTCGTCTCACTCACTCGCACACCCATAACATATTGATATATTATAAATTATAAAAATATAACGGGATCGTGTCGACAGTTCAAAAACTTAAACGTTTTTCATTAATTGGACGTTGTGCAAATAAAAGGGAATGTTATGTGTTCATTTTCAGCATTTTCGACTGCTTATCACGCTATCTTCTATCGTTGTATGGTATTATTATACCTAAGTAATTTGTATTTTCAAAATATATAGTCATGTAAACGAGAAAGTTTTTATACGTATTTGATCATTATCTCCAAACTAGCAGTGATGAATGAAAAATCAATTACATTGAATACAGAAATGAATCGTATTTCTCGAGGTATTTTTCATTTACCGAAAGAAGTTAATTTTACCATACCCTCGCGCCATCCAATTATATTATTATTATTAATCGTCGTCGTGGGATACGTGTTTTGGTAATGATCACGATTAAATAAATACTATTTTGTGAATCGTGGTAATGAGAAATAACTATTTACGAGTAGAGACGTTAAATAGTACTATACAACTCAGTACTCACATAATGTATTTTGTCGTCAGTACAGATAAAAACCTAATTATGATCGAAACGGCCACATTTAACATTGTATAAGTAAATCATTTTTAATCTAGCGAGTAGTTGTGTACAAATTATTATCATCTACTATAAAAATAATTATTATTGTTTTTGAGCGTGAACCGTGATCATCGTCGCGACATCGACGGTTCCCAACCAAAATCGATCGCTTTGACGGCGGAAAACATTTCCATAAATAAATGAAACTGGGTTTCTGGTAAACAATAAAAATTATAAAGCATACAACACTAATGGATTAACAATATACCGCCATCAAAATTTTAAAAAAGTAGCTTATTATCGTTATCGGTTGCGTCCCTCGTACAAACGTACCGACCTCTCGACAAAAATGTGGCGAGATCGCGTCAAAAGAAAATAATGTTTCGACACGAAATAGTCGATCACGTGCTCGCATTTTCGTAATATAATAATATTTTGTATTTTTCTGTTCAGTGAAAAGGCACTCCACGCGTCATGAGTTATCAATAATTAGAATAGGTACATACAGACAGTTGTGGCGACGCGTCGAGGGCAATACGAATAATGTGTGCGCGGCGCCGTGTTAGAGATGGGCGTGGAGAAAAACGGTCTCGACTTGGTAAAATAATAATATGGAAACCCTTCTTGACTAGAAAAATAAAAATTATATGATAATATTACGATAAGCATTAGACAAATTGACATTTTTCACTGTGCGCTCTATATCAATCCGTGGCACAAAGATAATACGGAGCATCGTGGCAACTTTATATTTCAAAGGTCTAAATTCTAGTCGCGTCCTACTAATCAGCATACTTATTAATTTTATTTGTAATAATGGCGTATATTTTTCTTTATTCTATGCACTATAATATCATGTAAAGAATTTTTTTCTGATTCGGGGGCTTGCCCGCGCAAAACCATATCCATCTTGGGAGGGGTTGTTGGTGGGCGCTTGCAAATCTTCGTGCCCGGTCCATGGCTTGAGACGGTTGTTGGTGAGCGTTCGTGACGATTTGATAAAATATTATATAATAATATTTACTCTCCTAATAATAATAATTTATGTCGTACAGGTAATTTCAAACGTGATAGTGAGGCACAGTGTGCGATAATCAAGCGATTCGGACAAAATATTATCACTGTACAATGTTGCGGGTAATTATTAAGCGTTACGTCGTACACGTGTTCCTGTCGTATTAATACAATTAATAAATGGGCCCATAAATCACTTTTTCCACTATTTATTTTCGTAATCGTTTACAATATTATAAAAATTGCCCGTACATACCCTGCAACAGGACGTATGCGTCTATTGGCGATTAAAATATTATGCAGCCCATATGCCTTTCTCGGTATCGTAGATGCCAACCATTTACTGTTAATTTGTCGTAAATTCGTAATATTATTGTTGTTGTAGCTTTGTAGGTATGTATCACGCGATGTGGGTTTGGCGATTTATTGAGAATAAGATAAAATATATTAATAACAATAATAATACCATCGATATTATAATATTATAACCGATGGCCAACTCCAGATGTCTCGATATCGTCACCGGGTCGAGGCAAAAATTTTTCCCCAAACATCAAGGAACGACAAAAAATTCGCGTCGATCGATTCGGATAACATATTTTATGATTTGCGGTGGTGGTGGCGGGGTGTGGCCGTGTTCGTACAGCAATTGCGACTCGAGATTTTACCGATGTTTTACAAACAGACAATAACTTAGCGTATTTTATGTGTGTAATTAGTATATATATTAGCCGAGCATGAACGTACATAATAATAATGATATAATGTTCCATTAATATTATGTATTATATTGAAGCGTAAACAATTTATTATTACCGACATTAACTTAATAATATTATTATATTCATTAATATTGACGTTCTTTTGCCTGCGTCGTAATTTTAAGGTTTTAATTTTTTAATTTTTAATAATGACCTACGGGAAATAATGATTTAGATAATAAGAAGAATCGACGAACGCGTCGAGGAAAAAAAATTATAAAATCGAAAAAATCTAAAAATCATATTAACAATAATCTGTGTACGAATAATTGAATCGAAAATTAGCAATATCGATACAATAACGAACACACATAATGCCTATTAATTATAATATGATTAGTATTGATCGTAATTATACGTAATGTGTTTTGTGTAATAAAAAATATATAGATATACATATTATAAGATATAACTTGTAACAATGTCAATGTTTGTGCACTCGAGTTTCCGGGAGAATTTTGTTTTAAAAGTTCACTGAAACTTTGGTCGACTTATTTCTTTCTTTTTATATTCAAATTCCATCATTTCGTATAGATTATTTTTAATCTCCTACGATGAGATATTCTAAATTAACATATCGGTTAGCGTGATACACATATTGTATGATATTATACATAGGTGTAATTGTAATAATTAATGTATAATTTTACGTATTTTTTTCTAAATATAAATCTATAAGACTTTTATACAATATGAAGACATAGAACTTCTTGGCGGACCCACCAAATAGCATAATATATAACACAGTAAAAAATATTTTAATATCGTAAACCACCGCCGAAATTTATAATTAATAATTATAATAATAATTGACTATTGTGCATAGGTAATATTATTATTATAATTGTGTAGTATGTAATAACACCGTGAAAACGTACTATTGTCGGATTTGGTGATGATTAACATTCGTTTTTTTTTTTTTTACGCACATTTATTTACTGGTCGCAAAAAAAATAAAATTACATTCTCGATTACGTCACGTCATCCTTCTGTTCGTTTAATATTAGAGTAAAACAATGGATATGTGTAAGTAGGATAGTAGGAACGCAACTCGACTTTTCAACTCGAGGCGTAAGTACGCGTAGGTATTGTATTAAAGCATAATATTATACACAAAAGCAATTGCCATAATATGCAATAATAATAATATACGTAAATTATGTGCCCTCCGCCATCAGATTTATCATTTTTGTAAATGTCAACGTTTTATAATATATTATTATGTAAAATAAATATTATATATACTGAAAATATAATAATATCGCCATAATACTCTTATAACCACCCCTTGTCACCAAACCACAAAAGTTCGTACCAAAATGGTGTTGTTATTATTTATACGTTTACTGTTTATGAATTGTTTGTATTTTTTTTCTTTTACAAAGGGTCGGCGGACAATATGATATAATATTTATTTTTCGGTCGCGTACTACTTTCAACGGAATAGAAGAGCTTCATAGAGTGTAACTTGTTAAGATTGAATAACCTAGTCATGTAGATTATTAATATTATAATAATAACGATAAACTGTATACTAATATTATACTACCTAAATAATGTACATAATATTACAGATTTATACACATATACCTAGTGCCTAGGCCTTACCACTGTGCCTCGATTTTAGTTACATAGGTTCTATTTTTTCAATGATTTCAACGAGATACTTTTACTGTCATAATAATAATAACAATAATAATAATAATAATAATAATAATACAAATACCTACTTGTTAAAATTATTTCAAATAGGTATTTAAATACTTGAATTATAAAATTAATGTTAGCATCATCCGCCTTTTAGGTTTTGTAGGTACCAACCTATATATAGGATTACAATTACTTAATGTGAAATGCAAATGTTAATCCTGGTGGACTTGATATTTTACATATTTGTTTATATTTAAAATTAATAATAAATAAAAAATAAAAAATATGGATTAAAAATAATTAATAACAATAAATATAAATTGTATTTATGATACTATACACACACAAATAGTAATTTTAGAAACCTACGACTTAATTTTTGAAAAAAGTGTCTCATCTCTATTGTGACTTTGTGAGTATCAGAGTATGCATAGCAATATTATTATATACCTAGGAAGATTTTTTTTTAAACCTTTTTTTATTCCTAGTTAAGTTTTTAAAATTATCAAACTTATTATAACTGCACTCTTGCTTATGGTTTGAGATAGTCGTTCAAATTATTATTTTATTTAAATTATATTTATATAGTTTGAAATATGTACAAATACAATTATTAGTTAATACATATGAAATAATATCATGTTCAAATCATTCACGATAATAGTGCTATCAAGATCTTGAACGTTGTACTTTTGAAATTACTGTTTCAATAAAACAACTATTATTGTGATTATTATTATTATTATTATTATTATAATCATCTTTTTGTCATATATTTGTTCTTGTATTTTCAATATTTATAACTCTTAGACAGTTACGTTTGATATATTATATTTTGACATTTTGTACATTGATTTTTTTTGTTAAAATATAATAAAAAAAAATTAACACAAATTTCAACAAATTAGTTTTATATTTTATACCCTATAAAAATTCTGTGTCTAGTTTACACTATAGTATGAGTTTTACATTGATAATTAAATATATATATGTTTTTTTTACAGTTATTATTTTAACTATTATAAATTTATAACACAAACATCTTGTATGTTTACTTGGTAGAAGTTCTTGTACGTTTGTTCCATGAGAAGTTATTTGCATAAGACTTAGATCTTATGGGCCTGCTCTTTTGCTCTGCTTCCAAGTACCATTTCCAACCATTTTTCTCACAAAAATTGATGGCATCGGCTCTTTCACCAAACTCTAACTTCATGTTTGACAATGGATCACCACTAAAAATAGAAACAATCTTATTATGTTAATAAACTAATAATATTTAGCAAAAAAGATATACATACGTTGATGTCCAACCCATTAATGGATTTTCCCAACGCTCTCTGTTGTCAAATTCCATCACCCAATTGTGAGTATTATCAGTACCGGATTGCATAACATTTTTGGTAGCTTTGCTGATTTTCACCAGACGAGTTTTGACATGTTCTTCGGGTACACCAGTAACAGAACTCAAATCTAACTAAATATTAAGAAAATTCAAAAAAATACAATTATGACACAGTTCATCAACAAAATTTAAAATTGGCATACTTTACAAATAGGATAGGTACAGACTATTGTCTATTACCTCATTTGAAATACAAATTATACTTTACTATAAAACTGATATAGTATAAAAATAAATATTAATTGAATACATATTATTTTTTTTTCATTATTAAAAAGAATTAGAATATGATACTAATATAGTAATATATAATATAATATGCCTATTTTATTTTATATAAGATTAATATTTCATGTTTAATTAAATTCTTAAAACTACATGCATTAAAGATTTTTAAGAGCAAATATCAAGTTGCTGACAAAAAGGTAAGATACATATTTTGAATGGATGCATATAACTTGTGTCCCAAAAAAATTAAAATTAGGCAGTTGGTAAATACAATAGCTAACTTGAAAATTGGATGAAGCAAAATAATAAAAATTATCAATATAATGTATTGAATAAAATTTTTATAATCATGTTACAGCTGATGTAATTATTTAATTCTAATTTTAATCTGAAGTTTAACACATTTTTATGACAATTTATTACTAAAATTATTATAGGTACATAATTATATTATAATTATTTACATTCAATTTTTTTTATAAAATTAATCATGATTATTTATATAAATTATTATTTTATTTAAATTTTAGCTATGCAATTGTATTAAAATGAAATAAAGATATAATTACATATTAGTCTACGGTTTGAGTTAATAATAAACACATTTAAATATTTATATACTAAGAATTGACATAATATGAATTTTTCTAAATAAATTCTTTATTTATTTTTCGAATTTTAATAATAGAAAGTAACAGAAAACACAATACAAGGTAAATAATTAACTTTTATACTCTGTTTGTCAAATTATTTTATAGATAGTGGAACTAATTAGTTTTTAGTCAAAATAACTAAAAAGTACATTTTTATTGTGTCATTCTATAGTGAATCTATATTAAATTAAAATTTTATTGAAAATAGTTTTGACTGCACCACATAAAATATTTGCTATTCAGTTATAAGAAAATTTTAATTTTAAAAAATTCTTGAGAAATTCAAAAAAATAATAAAAATACTTATTGTGTCCAAAAAAAAATATGTTTAGTTAAGCTAATACCAAAACTCTGTTAATAATTATTAGCTAGACATAAATATATTTATTTGATAAAATAAAACTAGTATAATTTAATATTTTAATTTTGTTGTAAAATCCAATGACAATACTTCAGGAATTTATAGATAAATGAATATTTAATGAAAATTTGCCATGTGCGTTTGTATGGTATCCAACAATTATAGGTTAATAATATAATGCACAGGTAATCATTATTTAAAATAAATAATAATAATAATTAATATAGACTTATAAACATTATTCATTTTAATTTGTGTAATAATAAACAAAAATATATTGAATTCCCACAAACCTGTCATTTTTAAATAATTGATATTTCATGACAGATATCTTCTGATTTATGGCAAATTGTAAATTTAATCTTTATACATTGTGATATATTACATTACATTAGTAAAATGCATAAAAGTATAGTTATAGTATGGAAGACAAGTAAGACTTATATAAATTAATTTAAAAGAATCACAAACTAACACACAACTGTGGGCGCCCCTATGATTTAGGTTAATATGAATGTGTACATTGTATACAAAAACTCTTATTCAGATAATAAAGATTAGCAAACCTGTTTTTGGACTTTCCGAAAATCATTATGCACTAGTCATTATTATTTTAATATAGTATTGTCAACTTAGTAGAAGGTAAAGCAGCACAGGTGTCCTGGTAAGTACATAATAATATTATACATCTTCAAATTCTATATTTTTTTTATATTATAGTTTTTATTGTAGTTAATAATTTAATAATAAAATAGTTTTATAATATAATATAAATTTAACATTCGATTCAAATTATAAATGTTTAAGATATAATTCATTATTTTACATAAAAATATATATTTCTAATTATTCAATTACGATAATAATCATCTTTCTCTATTCTTTTTATTTATGTATATATTTAAGAGAACTGAATAATAATTATACTTTAAAGTTTATATTATTATACTATATAATATTTATATGCTTCCATCATTTAAAATATTAATATGTTTATACTTACAAATTTTATTTTAATTATATTATGGAATATTTACTCTTATTATGTACTTTAACCAACAGTACAATCTAATAATCAGCACATTGTCTTTTAAATAAAACATATTAAGTGATTAATCAAAAAAAATTTAAACTCAAGAAAGATATTTAATGATTAGAAGAATTAATAAATAGGCATTATAAATACATATTATTATTATAAGTTGGTTACTCATTATCAAACTCATCATCATGGAAACAATTTCAGTTTTTTACTTGCAGGGTCTATTCATATTTATATAATCAGACTCGTGGGGGCTCTGATTTTTAAGAATATTGCTATATATCTATTGCTATATGCCTTTTAAGTATATTTTGTTGTTAATTATAATTATAACTGTCAATTCAATATTGTGAATTTATAAAAAAATAACTACTATTAAGTATTGACTATATTCTATAATCTGTACCAAATAAGAGTACACCAGGTAGCGCACGTAAATCAGTTGAAACCCATGCTTGGACTAACGTTGACCAATGACAAGAGTGAATAGACTCAGCCAGGGGGGTCTGGGGGTCATGTGGATGCATCGACTTGGTGCGCTCTTATTTGGTACAAACTATAGACAAATTGAAATGATTACAGTAATTTATTATATTCTGATTACTACTATAGAAAATACATCAATGAATCATTATTTAAACTTGAGAAAGTAATATCTTCAAACGACATTTACTGAATTAAGTACATTAAATAGCTAGTATAGATTAAACTTCAATTAAAATACAAATTGTTGTAGGTGTTAGTTTTAATATAGAAGGTGGAAAGCCTCAATCACCTTTCAAGTTGCTTTTGTACTCATCATATGTAAATTGATAAATTTATTTAGTTTCAAGAGCTGTTATTATTCTGATTCTTAAAAATCCACAAAAAGTTGATTAACATCTAAGGGAAGTATTTGCTAATCAATGATGACAAATCTAAGTAATACCAGCTTAAGATAACATTTATGTTGAGATCTAATATGCATACATAAACTTAATTATCACATCAATCTCTGAATAACAGTGACTTGGATACTAATCCATACATATTTTACTTTATATTCCTACAGTTTTAGTATAATTTTAATGTCACATACTTTGCTGTCGACCTCAATATAATTCTGAACACTAGTGTCAGACGTCTTTCCAATGACATTATTGGTGTCCAACAAGAGCGACTCTTTTTTGGTATAAACTTTTTCTAATCCCTTGTCTTCTTTAGCTAATCGGACAGCACCAGTAAACAGTCCTCTGATAGCCCTGTACAATAAACATAATAACGTGAAAAATTATAAAGGCACTAGGAAGCAAAAAACGTCTAATATTCATTTCAATCGGGTGTATCGGATGATACTACTTACGACGTTGACGAGGGAACAACCGCGTTTCTGATAACATTATTTGCAGATTGTTTCAGAAAATTAAAAGCCATTTTAATATTTGAATTTTATTTTTTAATGTTTAACACAAAAGGGTCGCGAAAAAAAAAATTCTAGATGCTGAAATTCTGGCAGTCGAAATACGACGTACTCCGTTGTACATATTCTGATAGCAAATAGCAATAGCATTTAGTGATTAGTGTGGTTGCTGATAACGCCTCTACCACACAGCTGCTGCTGAGATAAGATTACCTTATTTACCTTAACCTACTTACCAAATTTTGCAGGTTATAAATATCACGCGCGCAGATTTTCAAACAACGATTCTAATAGCATTTTTCTATCATGACTGAAATAACTGATATGGACACGGACACTTATTTTTCCAGTTATGGTGATCTAGAGGTAAATTCAAATCCTCATAGAACACACGCAGATTTTAGAGTGTTCTCACTTTCTCACTGAAGATTGTGTACTTTTCAGGTTCACAAATTAATGATACAGGACTCAGCTAGGACAGAGACCTACAAAAATGCTATCCTATCCAGTCGCTCGGTGTTCGAGGGTAAAATCGTGTTGGATGTGGGAGCAGGCACCGGAATACTATCCATATTCTGTGCACAGGCTGGAGCCTCTAAGGTGTTTGCGGTCGAAGCCAGCAAGACAGCTGAGATAGCCAGACAGCTAGTCGCCGAGAACCATTTTTCAGATACTATCGAAGTGTGTATATATATCAACAACGATAATAAATAATAACTACTGGAGCGCGCGTCAAGGTGGATTAATTTCATTCCACCTTGGCGCGCGTATTATTTCTTATCATTTCTAATCACGCTTTCATTAACAGGTGGTCTACAGCAAAGTGGAGGACGTCACACTACCCTGTAAGGTGGACATTATTGTTTCTGAATGGATGGGATTTTACATGTTGCACGAGAGCATGTTGGACAGCGTTATCGTGGCGCGAGACAAGTTTTTAAAACCAGACGGCCTGATGTTTCCATCTCATTGTACGCTCTATGCTTCTCCGTGTGCATTACCAGATCTCTATTCGGAGTGGGATAATGTCTGTGGGATTAAAATGAGATCATTCGCAAAAGCCTTGCGGAGATTATACTTAAATAAACCAAAAATCATGAACATACAAGTTGAGAATATGCTCGCTCATGATGTCAATCCCATTGTAAAATTTAATCTTAAGGACTGTCAACCACATCAGCTTGATAAAATCACTGCCCAACGGTATATAACTATTGTTGAAAAGAGTGGAATTTATCAAGGAGTTTGTTTTTGGTTTGATGTACAGTTCCCAATTACTGATACCACTCTGAGCACTTCACCTTCGTCGCCGATAACACATTGGAAACAGACCACCATAGTATTGCCAACACAAATGGAAGTAGAAGAAGGTGACGCTGTAATGTTCAATGTAGAATTCCAACGCAACAGTCCCAATTCAAGACATTACAGTATTAATCTTGAAATGCTAGACTCTCAAAATGAGACACATCCAAACCCATGTGATTGCAATCATACAAAATGTAAAATTATTAAAACATTTTTATCCGCTACAAAAAATATTTCAGATGATGAAGATTCAAGTATTGATGACTAAAGTGGGGACAGATCATTAATTACTTTCTTTAATATATATAATTATTTAATAATATGAAATGACAATGGGCAAATTACAACTGACTGTTAATTTAAGATAAATTTTATTTTTTACGTAATTTACCTAAAGATAATGATTTTAATCTAAACTTTAATAAAAAAAATAACGGATATAAACTTTGTTAATGTTTTTGTCTAAATGCTGCCTAAAAAAATTTAAACGAATAACAATATTTTTTCTTATTTTTAGTATCCTATCATAGATAAATATTTTTTTTGGCAATTTTATTGAATGTTACTGATACATAACTAAAGAATAATTTTTGTGCTTGACTTATTCTTCATATTCCCATTAAAATCCCTAAAAAACAAATAAATGAGTTAGTTACAATAATATAAATTAATCAATAAATCGTATAAATTTGTATTCTTTAAAATATTAATTAACGCTTCATAAAAACAAATTTTTCATTAAAACTTATCTTTTTTGATTATAATCAAAATCTAGCTACAACCTTAATACCAACATTTTTTTTTTTCAAATCATTAAAAATATAAGATTTATATTTAATATGTTCATTGCATAATATGCAATTAATACAAAACACTACCACTACTACTTTTTAATTATTTAAATAAATTTAAAATGGCTTACAATTAAGAATAAATCATAACTATTAACTAGATCTAGAGAATATAATAATCAGATAAATTGGTTCAATTCAGATGTCATGCTATCCTTTTAAACAAATAAGGTTTCAAAAATATATGTTAACCTGTTAATTTTCATTGATATAATAAAATTAATATACATTTAATATGTGCATTAACATTCATAATTTGTATTACTTTAAAGTTTAAATTATATATTACAAACTTGATTAAAGTGTGGTATTCATAATCCATATTATGCTGTGTAAAAAGACATATTTTTATATAAATTGAATACTAATTTTTTCTTACATTTGAGGTACTTATACAAATGGTTTATAGAAAGTTTACAGTGACCCAATAATTGTTCAATAAAACTAAATTTGTATCTCATTATTAATTATATTATTATTTATTACTATCCGAGAATATGATATGAGCCATTAATTAAATAATGTGGGCAAGTTAAATTTTAATATATTAAATATAAAATAGGTACTAATTATCTTGATTAGAAGATACCATAAAATAAAATATAGGAACTTATTAACCTTTTTGATATTTATAATTTATCTACTATTTTACCACAAATATTTTCCTTCATTTTACAGGGTTTTATTTTTTAAATCTAGGTATTTATTATAATATGATGACATCGCAGAAGTAATGCAAAAGCAGTTCCCACGGCGCTATCGACTCAAACAGGAAAAAGGGGGCATTTATTATGTAATATGGTTATTTATATATGCCATTAATAAAAACATGGTGATTCAAATTATACTTCAATGTAACCAAAATTAATACTTGTTTAAAAAGTCAACATTTTGATTGCAAACATAATGCACTTGTGAACATATTATCATTACCAGAGAATATTTTCCAATAATCAAATTAAAAC
The DNA here is from genome assembly GCF_037042655.1 of Diuraphis noxia. Classification (NCBI taxonomy): domain Eukaryota; kingdom Metazoa; phylum Arthropoda; class Insecta; order Hemiptera; family Aphididae; genus Diuraphis; species Diuraphis noxia. The sequence goes on from NW_028301712.1 coordinate 56,058,072, forward strand.
AATATTTAAATAATTTTAGTTGATACCTGTCAGATAGATAGCATATAAAAAATTATTGTCATCTTCAATTATTATTCTAGTTTACAAATGATAAAAATTTGTTTTTGTTATTATTTAAATTTTTTTGTTATTGCTCAAACCTACCCCAAGTCTATTTATTTAGTTTAGTCCCACTAAGTTGAAAGATTTTAGAAGTTTAATCTACAATCTAGCTGTCATGGATCATATTTTACAGGGGATACAAATATTTTGTATAGGAAAGTATTACATTTTTGGAATATTTGTTTTTTATATTTTCAATACAGCATCTACTTTTATCTGTAAAACTGTCAAATAGATAAACGAATTACAATTCCACGACTAGATTCGACAGATTTAGATGTTTTAGCTGGAAATTACTGAAATATTTCATAATTTTAATTTTATTAATTATGAAGTGTTAAGTTAATTACCTAATGAATTGTATTTTTATATTTAGTTAACAAATAAGATAGCTAGGTACAAATAAATTAAAAAATTTATAATTACTACGTTTGTATGAAGACATTAAAACGGTTTTAAATTCTTAAGCTACATAGTTCAAGCGTTTCAACTTATAAAGCTGTTTACATTTTTTTAACTATTTTAATACCATCATATAAACAAAAAGTAACATGGTTTTTATTTTGTGTTTTAAAACTAAGAAGTATTCTATAAGTAGGTACTCAAAATTACAAGTTAAAGAAATTTCAAGAAAAAGTACCACCAGTGTCCTATTTTTTTATTGTATTCCAATATTTAAAATTCTCAGTCTAGTCAATTCTCGTTAAAATTCAACATTATGTTGAAAAAATGTGAGACTTTTGTGTGGAAAAAGAACAGAACAACCCTCTGGAACTCAGAAATATAAGCATACATTTATGCCATTGCGTCTTATCATTAGTTATAAAAAGACAGCATTTAAATTTTCAATGATATTTTTTTAAATAAAATGTTATTTTTAAATTATCTTCAATTAACAAAGTACTTATGTACTTTAGGGGATTTCAATATATTATATTATAATTTATATTTTATAGTAAGTTTTTGTTTTTAAACATACAAGAGACTAAAACATCAGAAACCTCAATTTTAGTTTTTGTCATAAGATCACTCATATAGTCATGTCATAGTTATTTACTTACAATAAATATATATATTACTGTATATATATAGGTATAGGTTTATATGTTTAGACATATCACCTACTGAACAAAGTTCTTTAGCCATCCATCCTTTACATTTAAATGCCTTGTAATTTTCATGTTTATTCTCTTGTACTTAGGTTGTGCACCATGTAGTTAGTTCGACATAACAGGCAATCATCGTTAAATGGCGTGATCTGTACATTAAGCATATTATGCTCGTATAATTCCCAAATTAAGCTAAAAACATTATTCTTTAAAACGATTTGAACTTGACAACACGTGTGACTCTTACATTAAAGTGCCGCTTAGACATCGATAACGTTTCGTATTTTCCTCTCGTCTTCGAGTTCTTCTTCAGTGAAAATATGAACCCTCAATCCTCGTTGGTTCCGCAGCCCTTCAACCGGAACACAGCTAATATATTGTCTAAAGTTTGTGCCATGACTGCTCCTCCGAACGTGCGCCAGAAATCGATTTCAGCAGGAATATCACGTGGACAAGGCGAATAAATAACACCGCATTGTCCATACCTCGCAACAGACATCATAAAGGTAGATATACTCATTAGCCAGTTCGAAAGTACATAATATGTTTATGTATAACCTGCAGAGGACGACAAAAGGTTAGCACTAATTGATAAACAGCATATGTATATTACACGCTTTAACGGTCTCCATAATAAAACAAACAAAAAGGCCACAGTCACCGGCGGGTATATATATATTATGTGTATATGGTGAACATATTATCTAGTCGGTAACCAACAATATCTTACCTGTAATAATCGCCCAGATCAATGAATTCGTAAACTGAAAGTCCATAAGTAGATAATCGGAAGTAGTATAGTTAATAATAGCTGATGATACCTAGGTACTTTTTTTGCAATAATTTACTTGACAGCGACGACAACCAAAACCGCCGAACACTACAGAAGTGTTCTGTTTCTGGCAACTGGCAAGTGACAACTGCGCCGGTATAATCGCTACCTATATTCACTATTCAGTCGATCTCATGCACGCCGCGCACGGATCTCCGAACAAGAATAATTGAATAATGGCTGACAGCGTTGAGCTTGAAGGGTCGTGACGGGGATCATTTCCCGGTACTCGGCGACGTGCAGGTAATTGGTAGAAGAAGTGGTTGGGGAGGAGGGTGAAACCACCCGCCGCCGAGTTCGCCGAGAAATAAAAAGAACCAGAGAGGGTCGGCCGGGTCGAGTCGTCTCGTTCACGGTCCGGAGAATGCTCACTGTAGTGTGTACTATATAATGGTGAAAACTGAAAAGGTCAGTAGTGGGTAGTCGGACGGTTTCTAGGACGTCGTCTTTTATTGTCACCATCGTATATAATATAATAGTTTTTCAATAATAATAAAATAATAATAAGGTATCACCAATTTTGGGGATGTACACACTGCACAAGTCCTATACATCGACCGCCGACCCTATATTTATGTACTAACAAAACTGTTCGAGCGATGTTGAACAAAATATGACAGTGCACGATAGCGTGTAATTAGCTACTGTACCTATTATTATTAATCAATGATTATTACAGGGATTGATAGGGGGTAGATTTGGCATACAGCCAGCTGCAATAATTTACGCATGTGCGATGCACGAGCAGTCGAGCACGGGGTCTCCATAGTCCATGGGCCTTATGACCGCTTAACCCCCCCCCCCCCCCCCCACAAGTTTCCAGGAATTATAAAAGCTTATTAATATTAATTATACATTCTACGTTTGCCAAAATTATAATACACAACACATTACTTGAGATTCATTGTTTTATTATACCAAAATCATGTTAATCATGTAATTACAATACAAGATACAAAATATAAACTTCAAATGCTCATAAAAATTTAATTTGACTTTCCGGTAGAGATTTTTTTTGATAAAATTAGACGTACTTATGAAGAATCTTATATTAAATTTTCAATTGTTAGATCCAAAAAGAAAAAAATTTATAAATTTCTAACTCAAAATAATTTGCTAATTTTCGTGTTTTTTCAGTATTTTGTCAAGATTTGAACTTTAAATGGTTATAAAAAAAAAACCGTGACTAAGGATTTTTAATATTTTTCAACCACTATTGTAACAATATATAAGAAGCATCGTATTAAATTTTCAAGCTTTTTTACCCAACAAATAAAGTTTTATTGACATTCAAAAAAAAAAAAACCTACAAAAGTTGGAAACTATAAGTATATCCGTAAACAGTTCAAAATATTTTGAAAATTGTACCAAATATAGAAAGTGTTAATATAAACAACCAGTGAAAATTTCATGTATCTACGGACATTTTTTTTAGAATTACACGAAAAACCGAAATCGATTTTAACCAAAATCGAGTTTGCGTAAAAATTCCCGTTTTTCCTTAATTTTTCATTCGTTTTTCACGGCGCTTTTGAAAATTACTGAGAAATTTTTACCTTTGACCCCCCCCCCCCCAAAGTACCATATAGGTTCACTTTCATATCAGAAAAGATATTTTTGAAGAAAATCTAAGCATTTTTACTATCCTAAAACGTGATGACAGACACAAAAAAGTTAAAAAATAAAAAAACACACATCGTGGTAAAATCAATACATTCATCGCTCCACTCAGAATCTAAAAATAAAGTATTTGAATACATATTCATATTATTACATTTATTCGAATACTTTACAATTTTACAAGACTGAACTGCAGTCTGCAAGCATAAAACGTTACTTTCTATTGGGAATAATAAAAATCTAGCCCGTCTAACAGCGCTCGGCGGTTTTATTCTTGCAAATTTAATCAATTAATGATAAAAAAAAAAAAAATCATAATATTTTAAATAATAATCATCAAATTATAATGAGTAACGACTATAATTAATTGTGTGTATGCAGTCTATGGGGGGGGGATTGATCCCCTTGATCCCCCCCGCAAATACGCCATTGTTTTTGATTTTCCAGTTGTATTTCGGTGACCAATATTTTCGTATTTTATTAGATAATTTAAATTTTATTTCTAAAATTATATTTTAGAACAGGTATAATTACTAATTATTAAGGTTTCATCAAATAATTAAAATAAATAAAATGCTTATCTATATATATTTAACTATAAGCACTATGAATTAAAACTAATATATTATACTTTTTTTTTCTATTAGTATTATAAAATCTATGTACCTATACAAGTTTTTATAATAAGTATAAATGTGATGATAGTTACAACTGTTACAAGACATGGAAACTTGAAGGAAGGGAGTGTCCAGTGACACTATTTCCAATTTAAATTTAGGGGGGGGGGGGGGTAAATTTATAAATATTAAATAAGAACTATAGGTCTATAGGTAGGCATTCTTTAATAAATCACTCAGCCATTTGCGTTTGAGAGGTTGTTGGAGGGTTTTGTCAGGGATTGTACAAAAAGAGAGTTTAGATATGAGCGGGTTTGGATGATTAAAGGTGTTTTTATGAAATTTATTATGATGATGAGAGGCAAATGAAGATATTGATTGGAACGCTTGAAATTTGATTAGGTTTGAGTTTTTCGAGGTACCCCACGGTCAGTGGTTGACTTGGAAATAAAGTAGTAGAGGTACTCTAGCTAATAAAATAACAATCCGTCCCATGCGTTCCCCTTTAAAAAAGAAGTAGGTGTACGCTAGCGTATCCAAAAAATTAGTTGAGGTACTCAGTCCCCCCTCCCCCCCCCCAAGACAAACACTGCCCACAGTTGATTTCCGTATGTCACTGCCGGAGGTAATATATTATGTTTGTATTATATTAGTGTTATATTATAGTAAGAGAGGTTTTGGATCGGAGGAGTGGTCTTAATTTGTGAAGCATGAGGTTAAGTGAAGTTCTTTTAGCTTTGATGTGGTTAGTATACAAGTTAGTCTTTTGTCAAGAAAGAGACCTAAGTATTTAACAAAATTATCCATTGGAATCATTTTGTTATTTATGTAAACAAGGGGTATTGTTGTTGGCCTGATGGTAAAGGTTATGTGAGTGGATTTGTTTTCGTTAACTTGAATTTTCCATAATCTGAGCCAATCTTGGAGGTTGTTTGTAAGAGTGGCTATATTTTCGGAGTTTGTTGAGATTATAGCTGTGTCATCGGCAAAGGTAACCAGAGTAGTGTTAATAGATTGTGGTAGATCTGCTGTATATTTATTATAGAGTCGGGGAAAGAATACTGCCTTGAAAGACACCTGCTTTATGATGTGGGTCAGAAGTTTCGTCTTCACATCTTACTATTCTTACTGTTAAAGTATGGTTTGTTAGGAAAGATTTGAGTGATAAGAATAGCGGGGTGGGTAAAAATAATAATTTGAACAATAGTCCTTCATACCAGATCCGCTCAAACGTTTGAGCAGCGTCAAGAAAACCCCCCAAAACACATTTTTTTTTTGTTCAAGGGATGAGGTAATAGTGTCGATTAGTCTATGTAGTTGGTGGAGAGAGGAGTGCTAGCTCCTAAAGCCAAATTGTCATCTAGTTGCACAGTTCTTGAACATTTTAAAGGAAGGGTAAGGCACTAAGGCGTATTTATTATTACTATTTAATTTAAATACCTACCTTTATAAATAAGTTTAAATAACATAAATTTGTGATTAACGTACAAATTATTGAACAAAACAATATTGTATTTATATTATCCTAACACAAATAACACGATGCCTGTGTACAGTGTACACGAAAAGTATTCAAAATAATGCTTTGATTTTCTTCAACAGTATCTTTGCAGGTGGGGAAGTGAATCTTCTAGTTGGAGATTTGGGAAGTTAACATATGAAATTCCCTCTAGATTTTAAATTTTTAAAACCGTTGGAAACACAAAAAAAAATTAAGAAAAGACGGGTATTTTTACATAAAATAGGCTTTTGACAAAATCGTTTTTAGTTTTTGCTGTAATTTAAAAAAAACTGAACATGGATACATGGAATTATGTACTACATGATTGTATTAGCACTTTTTTATACACCAAAAAATGTTCAAAATATTTTGTATCATATTGAGCTATTCAAAAGTATATGAAATTTTGTATTAATGTCGATAAAGAAACTTAAAAACTACGCCTGGTTAAAGAATCTGAATATATAATACAATTATACAAAGTTTCTCTAAGTCATAAGCTGCTGTTAGTAGAAAACAAAAATAAAGTTAAGTTCGGAATAATGAAATTCAAAATCCACAATACTTTTTATGAGCATCCAAATTTCAACAAAATACATAAAAATCACGAAAAGTTACAAATCATTTTAGGTAAAAAATTCATAAAAATATGTCTTTTCAAATTAATTTAAAACAAGATTACGTATAAGTTATAACTCATAAGTTTAGCTACCTTTATTAAAAATAAAATGTACACTACTGTCATAACTTTTGAATTAATGTATCTATACAAATGTCAAGTATGATATTTCTAAGACGTCTAATTAAAAAAAAAATATCTTCTTCTTTGTATTTTAATAACTCTTAAGTGCTCAATATTTATTTCATTTATTTTTTCTAAATCAAAATTAATTATGTGAAAAGTTAAGCATAGATGATATTTAAATCAGCTATAAGACTCTCAGACTCACTAGGTACTGAACTTATGTCTAAATTTTTTTCAATTTTTTATTATTAATATTGTTGTTTTAATCTAATTTATATCTACCATTGTTTGTAATTATAGAGCTTAGCATAGAAATTACAAATAAATACAAATGAATACTTAAAAGGACACCACATCCAGAGGTGTTGTTTCCATCATAGAAACGTACAAGGTACAACATAGCAAAAACTATTTTACATGGGATAGAACCACTAAGGCTGTAGTGATAAAATCGACATTGCACAGTAAATGTTCTTTTCAGTGTGAAAATTTTGTTTCTTAGTTATGACTACAATCTGAGTGTCCATTTTGCATAAAATAGTTTTTGGTATGTTGTACGTTTGTAAGACGGAGACAACACATGCCAGTATAGAGTCATCTTAATAATAACTAATAAGAATGAATTAACCTATTATCAAACTTAAAGTTAGTATTATCTTACTTATATTCATAAGTATTTTTAACAATATGTTAATTTTAAACAATTTTAGTCAGAAAAATATAACAAATTCAAAATTCTAATAATTTGTTTAAAAAAAATCAAATATTGTAAAAACATGTGACAAAGCGGTACTAATATTCTTCTCATTATGCATGAAAATAGGTCAATTCATTATTATAATAAAGAGCTATTATTAAACATAATATGCAAAATTAAATATTTTGTATATTTGTAAGATGAAGACAGAACACCATGTAGATGTGGTGTCTTTTTAAGTATACAATTGATACAAAAAATAAAATGTTAAAAACTTTAAGATACCTAGATAATGTTTGGTGAATATGGAATCAATTCATATCAGGTTATAATAAACTGTTTGATTACCATCATTCTCAACATTTAACATAAATGATTAAACTTTTCACAAAAAATTCTTATATATAAGAAAGTATATTTGAAATGATGATAGCTTAAAATATACAATTAATTATACACTTCATAATTTTAGTTTAACAAAAAATGTATTTATAAATCATAATAATTAACCTAATTTTATACCATTTTAAAAACATTATTGAAATTATTTAATATATTTATCCATAAATTTTCTATGAAAATCTGAACGTATGCAATCATTTATGAATGTAGTGTTCTTTTCTGGTTCTGTGCGAGCACAATTTTTAAATACCACATCGTCATTCCAGCGTCTCTTGACTTTTTGGTTAATTTTTGGTACTACTGATCCTCCTCCATAGCTTAGTAACGGATTTCCTTGAAGAATATTTTGAATTCTAATCTGTTCCTCAGCTTCACGTTTATCTGCTTCCTATTATATAAACGAGAAAATTACAAAATATTATTGATTACTTCCAAAATATATTGTTTAAGTCTATTTATAAATCATAATGTTTATTACTATTATTTTTAACCAAATTGTATGGCTTTTAACAATAATTTAATCAAGGAAAATTCAAGGGAAATTTTTAGATTGTATTATGAAGTTTTAAATATTAAGACCAAACTCTGTTAACTGGACATGTCCAATTTCAAACATTTTTATTGTTGTTAAATATATTTCTTTTCATTACATAACTTATTGTGAATAATAAAAAAAACAAAAACTGTTTAAAATGTTTAATTTTTTTTATTCTTTTAATGTTGTTAATTCTTGCGTTTTTGCACAATAACATATTCATAATTTCATATCCTAAATTATAATATTATATGGAGTATTAATTTGTACAGATAAAGATCAAATTTCAAACCAATAGTTTAAGAGTTATAGGTATTTAAAGTTTATATGAACAGAGTAGTGGACCAACATTTTGCAGGGACATTGTTGACACCTTAACTTAAAATACCAATAACTTATTAACTACTCATCCAAAATATTAATTTCAAAATGTACCGAATAATATAATACTACTTTGGAATATGAAATAAAAAAATTTAAGTTATCATACTTGAAAATCTTTGCTTATTAATACCTACTTAAATTAATCTCTAACTCTCTATTGAGACAAAGTATAGACTCATTGGTTATCTATAAAATATAAATAGATCAAGGGGTTATATATTATGTTTATATTTTTATTTTACAATTAAAGATTAGATTTATCTTAGTATCATTTATCTAGAGCACCAATGTAAAACTGTTTGCTAATTGTTATCAATTTCCAAAATTAAAAAAATAAATCTATAATACATGTAAAACATACATAATATGTAATACATGTAATACTACATTACACTAGGTACAACTCTGAAAATACAAATTTATGCATTAAAAATAAAAGTTGACTTTGTTTAAAAGAAATACAATTAAATCAAAAAATTATTTGAGTTGATTTTACTTATTTCCTAATTAACTATTCAAACACTTCTAAAATACATAATATATAATAATATAATGAGATATATTACCATACGAGCTTCTTCAGCCATTCTTTCTTTTTTAATTTTTTGCAATTCTAACATTAATTCTTCAGCATCATCTTCACTATCGTCATCATCTGATGCATCTAAATCTAGTGGATCGTCAACATCCAATGTTGCAATTGGAACATGTTCAGGGCGAATTTTTTTCCTAAATATTAATAATTGTATTAATAAAAGTTTTAAGTATCACATATATTATTGCACTTACTGTGGAGGTTCACCTCCTATTGCTTTAGTCGTCACATTTTTTTCTTTTTCTTCAAGTACTTTGGCAAAATCTTGCTTTTGGAGCTCTTCAGTTGTGCCCTGTCCAGGCTCCCTACACAAAACAATGATGACATGCATTAGATGATTGCTTCATAATTACAAACAGTGAACGCAAAATTACCTGTATTTTAACTTGGTGTGTGATGGTAAATCTCTGCTGGAATATTGCACAGACAAGGCACTGAGATCATTTTCTCCACGACCCTGGCCACCGCGGGCTGGTTCAAAAGTCGGTCGAGCAGCAGTTGTCATGTCTTAAAGAAAAAAATAAGTCATAAAATTATGGATCAATGATTTTGGTCGATAATACGATAGATTGTAGCCCAATTAAAGATGGTACAGTTACTACAGTAGTCTATCACTATACTATCTTTGATTGTGTTATGTACTGTTACCAAGGCTATATTACATACTATAGATTAGAGAGCCTATATAAATATATATATATGTTCTTATAATACACTAATACAGGCTCTCTGCTATGGACTATAATATCTATGATAGCTGTGGTTTTAATCTTTTTTCTATGGCTGTGGTAGTAACAATTTTCTGGCAAGGTGGCAGCTGATAATTAAAAACTTAAAACGGCGGAGCTTTAATTCAGTTAGAAGTGATTCCACGAATATTGAATAACGATTATATAGTATGGAATATAGAATATTAGTACTTACTAAATGATATATTTTAAAAGATATCAGTGTTTAAACTGTTTAAAGGCCAATACCAAAACCAAACTCTTATGTCTTGATTGTCTTCACGCGACGGCGACAAGCATACAGATTACAGAAAGATGCTTATTGGCTATGGCTATTGCCCACTAGAATGTCGAATGTCTGTTGAGTGTTGAACACGGACGACGGACCATAGGCAACTAGACAAGTTTAGTATACCAACGACGGACTGTCAACTGACAACTACTACTACTGCTACTACAGTCCGTGGTGTTGAATAACAATAATTAACAGAATGATATTATATATATTATATTATGCGCTGTGGTCGCATTAATTGCAACCACGGTTTAAGATAGTCTATTATATCTGTCTACCAATATTATACATTTAAAATTAGTGATAAGGATACCAGATACCATACTCCATATCATGATTTTAGAAGATATCTAAGACCGTGCTCCATATCCGTATACGAAATATTATGCCCAGACAAGTCAGACGGTTATTCTGCCACCAGGAGCGCGTCGTTCGATAGGAGCCAGGACTGGCCCAGGGGCCAGGAGGGCTACGTTGGTTTTAGTGGTTTTACCAATTACCAGTTTTACCCACGGGCCACGATCACAGTATAAGCACAGATTATATAATCCCTATATATACAGGGTGAATTTTTTATCATGAACCACTTATTATTTCAAAAAGTATCAATGTTTTTGAAAATATTTTTTATCCTTGTAATTTTTTAAGTTTTTTACTTTTCTGAATGACAACCTAGAGTTTTAATTTCATATTCCAAAGCAGAATATTTTTCTAAGTATTTTGATACGTAAAAATAAAATTTTGGACGAGTAGTTTATGAGTTATAAGTATTTAAAGTTTAGAGAAGTGGAGTAGTGGAAAAACATTTTGCGGGGTAACCCGTACCAAAAACGTTGTTTTTTTAACATGAAACTTTATAAAAAAAAAATTTTCAAAAACATTGATACTTTTTGAAATAATGAGTGGTTCATGATAAAAAAATCACCCTGTATATATGTATACAATATGACCAATGTTTAAAAATTTTTTATAATACTTTAAATTTTATTTTTTTGTATATTTAATTATAATTATTTTTTATATATTTGACCAATAATGTGTAAACAATTTTTAAATAATACCTAATTTATACTTAAATTATTTATATTAATATTAAATTTAATAATTTTAATTGTTGTTGGTATATTTAATTATTGTAATTTGACTTTTTTTCCGTGGCTTATTTTTCTCATTGCTTTTTTTTCTGTGGATTATTTTTTCTGTGGCTTTTTTTCTGACTACCCATTAAGACAGTTGGACTGTTTTAATCTTGTAAAAATTAATTGTTTTAACCATTTGTGTTAATTTACAAATTATAGTGTTTATATCGTTTAATCAGAAATTTACTATTTAATAAAGGAAAAGCAAAAAGTTTATTTCATAATATTAAATTATACATATATCTATTATATGAAATACACTAAATTAGTGATGTTAGCTAACATTTGAGGTTTTTGCTTAGAATCGTTAATTGTACACAATGATTTGATTTTTGTATCATTGAATTCAAAGTATTTAACACATTCATTACAGCGACCTCTACGAAATCTAACATAGGTACCTACCAGCAGGGGCGGATCCAGCCCGAGATTATGGGGGGGGGGGGTGAATATTTCACATACAAAATAAAATATCTAATAAAATATAATATGTGGGCAAGCGCACATATATGTGTTCAAAAATAACTTACACGAAACAGTTATTTACAACTTTGTAATCAATTGATAAATTGATTTAGAAGAATTGCTCTGATAACCGAGTAAATTATAAGGCCATATTGCCATAAAGATGCCTATACCTACAAATTTACAATTGTCGACTACCCGTCGACCGCGGCACTCAATGTGTTAAAATTAGTTTTGATTTTTTTACTGGGCATTTTTCCTAAACAAAGCAACAGCTTACGGGGGGGGGCAGCCCCCCACTACTAAATCCGCGCCTGCCTACCACTTACCAGCTACCTACATCAGACTATCAGAGCGGAACCCACTTGGCACTTAGCCAACTTTTTTAATATTTATTTGTTTAATATTTACTATACTTTTTTACAGCAAAACTGAACAAAAATATCATATTTTTTGTGATAACAGATGATAAACCCATGTTCTAAATATCAGAATTACATTGAAATAGATTTAGATTCCATTATTTTAATAATATATGATCCAAGAGTGGAGAGTTGTCCAGATCCAGATTAAATTAAATATAATTCTGTGGTAATAATATATTGGTTGTGTGTTTGGTTTGCTGTTAAAATAAAATATATGCTCTGTATATTCTATTCAAATATTCAATAATTGTGTAAAAAATAAATAATTAAAACATAATGTTAATGCCGTGATAGATTTAATGTTTTTGATAAATTATAAATAATGTAAGTATAAATAAAGCGTTAAAAAAAATTCTTAAAAGTTCCAATAAATTCAACGTGCCATTTTGAAATTGTTTAATACTTCTTTTATCTTTGGTTAATTTTGATAGTTTTAAACTACCAACACTTCGTAATCATTCAGAGGTACTTCCTCACCGCCATATGGTACATAACAAACACTGTGACTAGGTTGAACCTGTAACAATAACCAAATCTTATTAATAGTTTGAATCACCTTTATATTAAAATAGCTTAAAAATTTAAAATTTAATATCAACAAAATCATTAATGTTTAAAAAAAATACTTTAAAGATTGATAGAAGTATGTAAAACACAAACAAAATTTAAATTATTCAAAAATGAAAAATATTATAAAAATATTTATAACATAATAAAATATAATTTATAGAATCAGAGACTAAGATTCTGTATTCTTAGGTAGTAAAGTATGTTAACCTACAGACAACAGTAACCATAGTAAAGTAGTTATATCAATTATTATTGGATAAAAATCTATTTAAAATATTTTTTATCAAGTAAATACCCATATAATTATTTTAAAAAATATGGATCATATGTATGTATAAACAGAATGGAATAACACTACCCAAAGAACAACATTTAAATTTAGAAATTAATTTTAGAAACGGTTTTTCTTTTTTAAAATATACAATTTTACGTTGGTTGACACTTGCAATAGTTAAAAACTATTTTTTTATATTAAATGTCTTATTAAAAAAATGGGAATACATAATATTTTATTTACAACAATATTGTTATCCAATTAAAGATAGAACAAAAATAGTAATAAGATAGGATATCATGGAAACTGATGTATTGCATATTGCCATGGATAATCCTCATCTAACATTAGTTATACCACAGAACAATACATAGGATTATTAACCATATTAATTTAGCAATAAATTTAGTCATTTTTTCATAGTCTAAACTCTAGTCTCAAGAGTACGTTTAATCAAAAGTATATTTTAAATTTAACATCATAAATTTAAACTATTAACTGATAAGTTAACGAGTTAACCATTTTTCTCCCAATAAATAATACATTTTGTTTTAGCATAACATGTACAATATAATAAAAACTTTATTACTTAAATATATACTTGAATTTGTTTACAAAGGTAACTAAAATATGAATACAGTTCATTCAGTTTTAATTTAATATACCTATTGGTTATTACCAGCTAGCAAAATGTATACATTGCTCTATAACTCTTTTATTTTTTTTATATTTGTTGGAATAGATTAAAGTAATAATAATTTAATTAAGTTTAAGTAATAGTTCTAATAAATATAGATATAGTTCAAAAAAATATTTTATGAAAAAAAATGATTCTTTAGATAATAAGAAATACATTTTGTATTAATAATTTTATGTATTCTTATTTAAAAAATGAATGAAGTTAATGTAAAATATGTAATATTAAACTAGAAACAATGATTAATTAATGAGTTCCCAGCTGCTTTTTATTTTTTCTTGAGAAACAGTGTCCACATCATGATGCTTTTCTGAAGAATTGGTTTTTAAAAGGTTATCTTCTATCTTTAAATCATTATCTATTATTTTTAAATCTAAATTAGGAGTCTTTGTATGATCGATTGTGGTCATGGATTCTTCACGAACAACTCGAGATATAGAATCTCGTATTTCTCCTCTTAATTTTTCCTGTGCATCAGATGTTTTCAAGTTTCTCATTTCCATAGCTACATATGCACCAAAAACATCATGATCATCGTTTTCTTTCTCCATCGAACTCTTCAATAATTTCATTATCAGTGTATCTATGTAAGAACTTTCTTCAGAGCAGACATTTAAAGAATTCTGAGCCATTATTTTATTCGTTTTCTGTGATTTTTTATTATTCTGATTCTCCTAGAAATATTATGTACAATTTTATTTTAGACACATGATGTTTTATAGTTTATGGATGATTAATGAAGCATAATACATAAATATATTAGATATATAGTGGAAAATATACTAAATTACCACCTAAAATCATAGTTTAGAATTTATTAAATTAAATAATTAAATATCAAAAAATATGACGAAGTATACATATAAATATAGGAAACAGATTTTTAATTATATATTTTAAATAGTCATCATACAGGTAAGTGATGAGTCAACAATTGAGAACTGTGTTTCATTACTTCTTAAATAAATCGATAGAATTTACAGTCAAATTTAATATATTAAATAAAATACACATTAATATATTATAAAAAAATTTGATGATGGGTAAATACTCATAAGGTCACATTTACCATTTATTCTGACAAAAATATAATATTTAATCTACACCAGACATCAAACTGTTTATTATTTTAGAATTATGACCATCGTCAAACATATTAAGCAGTTAGAAATTTTAAGAAAAGTAAGAAAAGTTCCTTCAGTACTATCTAGTAATTATAATATTAGTTTTAATCTATTGGAATTACTTATTTCATAAAATATCTTGAATAAAAAGCCAAAAGTTTCTTATCTACAAGTATTTTCAAATAAAGATTTTGTTATTTTTATTAAAAGTAAACAACCATTACAATAATTTTATTTTTATTTTAACCCCTATATTTCTAAGATAATTTTCATGGGAAAATAAATGATGATATGTATTTCTAATTTTCTAATAATTATAAATAGTTCTAAGTTTAAATATTCTTATTAATTTGAAATCTGTCTCCTATTTTTTATGAATTTGAAATTTTCTTTAAAAAAAATAATAGGTATCTATTCTTAGTAAACAAGTAAACTAATCAATATATTAAATTGGACAGTTAAGAACTAATGTTTTAAATATAAAAACAAGTAATTAAATAGATTTTCCATTCATATGTTAATATGATAATAACATAATTATTAGTAATAAAATATGAACTTTGTTAAAATGATAGTTAGGATGGTATAATCATAAAAATTATTTTTAATAAATGAATAACATTACTACAATAGAATGTCAATAGTTTGAGATATTAAAGTTATTAATTTAACTTAATTATTAATTTATTTTATAAACATTGAGTAATATGATTTGATTAAAAGTTACATTTAGTCAAACACAAAACTAATACAGGTCATTGACAACCTATTGTACTAAATATTATATAGATTATTAAACTTATTTAAATAATAAAAGAGTATGTATGTACCTACTTTGCCATGTTTTGGTATATTATATTATATAGTAATAAAATCACTAATTATGCAATACACTAACACTTAAGAGTTTAGGTTGGTTCACAAATATTAAAAAAATAATATAATATTTAACTTACCGACTTTGTTAATTTTATTTTTTGAATAAAATATATGTATAAAAAAAATGTGAGTAAACAAACATAATCACTAAAATGTTGGAAATATATTTTTTTTATTAGTATAACAAAGAAATACAAACATACATTGTTTTATATTTTTACTGTTTATGTTTGTTTGATAACTGGATTTATTATTTATATTTTTTTGTGTAATATTTCAGTTGAATAAATTGTCTAGATTTAATGCCATTTCACAATTATGTGAAAATTTTTACATAACATTAAATATATTATCATTAGAGATGCTTGAAAATTATGAAAATTAACAGCCATAGGGTTATCCCACAACTACAATATAGATAATATAATAGCAAAGACATACTACACATTAACAGACTATATAGGACAAAGATGAATCCATTTATCTCTGATAATAATAATGATAAAATAGGTTAAAATTTTTATTTTTATTTTTATGTAAAGATTTAAGTAAATTCAAAACAAATGTTTGAATAAAATTTAATACTTAACAGTACAGTTCTAGTATACCTATGTCCTATATAATGAAATATTGGAAACTGTGTAATCAATTAAATATACTTTAAACTGCAATAATATCCGAACCCTGTTCCTTAAAATAATATCTCATAGACATAGGTTATCAGTCAACTAAATGTGATCTAAGTCTATAATATTTTAAAATACCTTTCCAACAGTTAATGAGCCATTATAATCACCACGTCCAACAAACAATGGTTCACCATCTTCAGTATGACCTGAAGATAATGCTCCTACAGGGACTTCTCCATTGTTAGCTTTCACCCAAGTACCATTACAGTTACAAAGAACCTAAATCAAATCAAGTGTTAGAAAATATATATTTTTTTAAATTGATAAAAAAGTTATATCTTCTTACTTCATAGTTTTCTTTGGGATTCTCGACACCACCCCAAGGTATATAGACAACACCATGTGAAGGAACAAGTTTACCAGGAATCAAAGCACCATTATGTTCTGCTCTGGCTACATATAGCTGTTCATTGGTAGCATCAAAACCACCAGGTAAAGCATTTGGTGGTATCTGCCCGTTACTAGCATGAACCCATTGAACTGGACCAGAGGACGGTCCATCAAGATTCCAACCAGGTGAAGCTGCAGGTGGAGCTAAAACAATTAAGTTTAATGTTTAAAATTAAATTTGATTGAACTTATGCTTGAAAACATATCATACACATTACATAAGGTCATATATTATAAATTTAATTAAAAATGTACTAATCACAATAAAAATATACACAGGGGCATTCCTAACCTTTTCCTTTTACAGGTTTTGGTTTTGGGGTAGCAACTATTTTGCTTTTAAATTGATCATCTGCTGCACCATGAATGTGCCAATTACCAACAGCCCCCCAACAAGTACGAACTCCATAATGAGAAATGAGAAATGGGCTTGAATCTTTCCATTCAAATAATTTAGTTTTTTCACTAAACACTTCATAAACACCATCTCTCCAAAAAATGACAAATTTCTTTGGAGCGTCTTTACTCAGAAGTTGAGGAGTGTCAACGTGCACCTTTAAACACATCAATCATTTTTACATTTATTACATTTCTTCTATAATCAAAATCATATATGAAACATAATTGTCACAATAAGTTAATAAGAGTTAATCAGAATCGAAATTTGAAGATGTGTTAAACTTATTATTATTATTAAAACAGTCAGTAAAATTAATTCAGTTAATAATTTATACCATTCAAGTTAAAAACATCAAATCAAGCAAGAGCATCAGTTAAAAGTGAAAAGCACAGTATAATATAATTTTAAACCTTATCTGGTGTTTGTTTGTTGTAACGAATGGCAGATGCTGAATTCTTCCAGCCACCAAGTAATACCTCTATCATAGGTTCAGATTCTTTATTTTTAGTTGCCAAAACAATATGTGCATCATTGGCACTATCTACCGAAAAACTTATTGATCCATGAAGTATAGCTCTAAATATGAACTCCTTACTATCTTCGGTGTTTATGTAAATATTATCTATATCAATTCAATTCCAAAAACTAAATTATGTGAAGTTGAATACTTAAAAACCAAAATATAAAACTATAATACTGTAGTACTCCTAAATACTAGGATTATATTATATTTAAATATATAATATTATTATCTGTAAAATTAAAAATTTTTTATTTTATGATATGCAAACAAACCTTCAATAGTCCATACACCTGTAGATCCCCATCCACTACGCACACCATAGAACAACACATTTAAAGATTCATCATCTTGCCATGACATAAATGGCTTTTCTTCTCCTTGTTTTCCTACTCCAATAAAACCACCTCCCCATTTGATCCAAAATCCTCGGGCTTCGCCACTATTTAATAGTTTTGGAGTATCAACAATAACCTTGTCTGGCTCTTCATTATTTTTGCGTATAGAAGATTTTGTATTTCCCCAACCACCAAGGAATATCTGATTAAAATAAAAACAAATTTAATAATAGTAAAAATAAAATTTATTTATTATTTATGTTTTAAACATTAAAAACCAGCCTTTTAAAAAGAAGTAGGAAAATTTAAAAATTTAAATAAAAATTAACTGATTAAAAGTAAAATTGTATGAAATATAAATACCTCATATTTGGGTGGTTTGTTTTCTGCAGTAGCAGTTAGTGCAATATGAGCATCGTTTGATGCTTTGACGGTAAAATGCAAAGAGCCGAAATTCAAAGGATTGAATTTATAGTCTTGGCTATCAGCAGTTGTTATTTCTATGACATAAAACAAAAATAAAATAAATAAATAAATTGTATCATGGTGAAAAGTGTATTACAGTACCTAAATAATTTATAATTAATTTAATATAATTTATTAATAAAGATACATTTTGGACTAAAACCTATTGTAGAAGTACTGGCTAAGATGTTTCTATGCTATTTGTTAAAAAAAAAGAATGTTGGTACATTTATTTTAATATTTATATATATTTATATAAATATTTTAAAATATAGAACTAACCAAATATAAAAATTAAAAACATTTAATAAATAATAAATAATTATTATTTATAGGTATTAAATGGATGGTAGTGCTTTACTGTTTTCCGGCTTAAAGATAGAATCAGGGACTTAGTGGCCTATTAAAATATGCCTTAAAAACTGAAACATTTTAAATAGGTACAATCCATAAAAAAAAAATATCTATATTGGTTACATTATTAATTTTTATTGTTAAAAATATACAAAAATGTTTGTTATATAAAAATTAAATACATTTATTAAATCTTGGTAGACATATAAATCTATATTTATATATTCAGACTTCAGGTATTTTTAAGCTTGAAAAAGAAAACCAGATTAATTTTTCTATAGTTAATTTAATAACTAATATTTATTTCCCAAATTAACAATATCTATTTGTATTGTGATATTAAAATTGATATAAGCATATTATCAATGGTTCATAATTTCAAGCATAAATGGCCTAGCAGATAATGAAAACACGAACCAAACTAATAATTATTTGAACATTCTACTAGGTAAAACTATTCTACCAATTTAAAGAAATATGGAATTCTAATTTAAAAATTTGTGTCAAAATGCATTTAGAATGAGAATACAACAAAATATTCACAGACACACGAAAAAGAGTAAAATATGCAAAATAAAAATACTATGAATTTTTCTTATTTTGAAACAGATTTATAGATATCTATATATCATTATGTTTGAAATGAATATTAGAAAACAAGTAGACTCATAGAAGTCCCAAACCCTACTTATGTATAGTCGTATAGGTACTATGACCCCTGAGGTATCATTGATAACAGACAGCAGTATAACACATTGAAATCAAAATGAAATATTCTAACATTTTTTACAAAATTTTATAGTAAGATATTATTTGGCACAATCAGATTATCTTTTTAAGAAGTTTATGGTATATTCGCATATCGAACATAATAGCACAGAATTTAACAATATTAGATATTTGATATTAGCTATAACCTAAAGATATGTATTAGAAATTAGAATGACATGAAACCTTGGACTAGCAACATTTTGAGAAACTCGACATTATTATAAACACAGAATAGATTAATTAATATAAATATATATTTGTAAAAATTATAGATAATTAGATAAATAATACGTAATAAGAAATACTACGATTAAAAGTAAAATAAGCCATTGTTCGACTTATTAATAATACCCGTGGAAAGTAGAAAAATTAGAAACAATATTTTATTATGCAGTTGTCCACGTTTTCTAATATTGACAACAACGTTTGTCGTTAAATAATATTATAGGAACTCAAACTCAATAGTCAATAGGTACTAATAATAGGTATCTAAATATAATAATTTAAAATTATTGTGTACGACGATCGTCGAGATAATAGGAGGAACCTACAATACATAAAATGTTTAAATACCCATGTATAATAGGTATAAACAACACACGAGTGATAAAAAATAAGTTAGATTCTCTTAATTCCTCACATACATAAATATACGTAAGAAACTAAGAAATGCATTTAGATTAAATACCTAAGTCCGTCGAGTTAAGCAGTCTCGAGCGGTTCTTAAAATATATATATATATATATTACTACTAGTTATGACTATTTTTTATTTTTTTGTACGTCGGCGTAACAAAAATAGACAGGTCACCCGTATGGATAAATCGCCGACAAGTCTATAATGTCTATGTTAACAATAATATTATATTTACACTATAAATTGTCGGTATGATGGTCTACTCGTGCCTACTCGGAGCTTAATCATTTAGCAGCGTTTTATATAATATTATATATTTAATTTTTCCCATAATATCCCAACCAAAATATTACGCGACCATATGTCATGGTATTACATTATCAACGATTAATGGCCCGTACGGGTAAAGCGACGAAGTAAATTCTGTATCGTTGTTTTTAATAGAATAATGTCAATAATGACGTATCGCTTACCGGTGGCCATTATATCGTGTCAAACGTGAATCTATTTCCCTTATAATTTTCGATGACGAAGGCGGATGGATAAGTTATGTTGATCGAGCGCAATTAACGAGAACGCGAAACACCGACTAAATGAACAGTGGTCAGTGACTCGACTGATGTTCTGTAGCCAGGCCGTAATGATCGCTGATGTAGCACCGTAGCAGTGTAGGGAAGTACACCGCCACTCCACCGCCACACCGCGCCCTGCCAGTCAGCTGCGGTACCTATAATAGTATGGTACGCTATACATAGGCAGCGCCGTTTTTGGCTGACTGGTGTTCAGCGGCGGCGTCAATGCGCATGGCACAGCCCCCCTGCACATCCACCCGACGTATTGTATGATCTGCAACCCGCGGTTCCCCCTCATCAGGCTCGCCGCCGACGACTCCGGACTCGCACGGAGAGCTATATATTACATTTACTATATTATTAAAATAATGTAAAATAAAAAATCGACCTTGAAATTATTTATGGTTATCCATCTCTCGCTCGGAGACATCAACACCAGCAGCTCGTCTAGTTGAAGCAAAAACGCAGCAAACGTCGTGAACCATGTCAGTTGTCCTCTCGGCTCTCGCAGTCTCGCACATACGTAAATAATAATAAAAGAATAGTACAGACATGAGACATATACTCATATTATACAGTATATTACTATAATAGCACTAAGCATAAATGTATAATATAATAAAATATATTAGTATAATATTATAATATATACTTTATATACTATATTATTGTTATAAATTATTATTACCTATTCAATTTTAAGATGACGGATGATGCCACACCCACATATGTTGTCTCACTTGTCTTCGTTTTACAAACGTGCCTAAAACACAGCAAAAAAAGTTTTGCGCAGGAACCGTGAAGGTTATATTAGTAATATTACAGTCATACTCTTAACTAAGAAACGAAATCTTTATACTATACAAACGAAAATGTTATTTACTGTGCAACAACGTTTTTATTTTTTCGATAACAATTAATACAAAAAAGTTTTATTTTAAACTTAAATAACTTTCTTTACGTTATACAGTAAATTACACTAATTATTGTTCTCATCTTAATAGTATGAAAATTTCGTTTCTTAGAGTTTATTCTGTAGCCTCCTCGTTCTCGGTTCTTTCCCGCGCAAAATAGTTTTTGCTATGTTGTACGTTTGTAAGACGGAGACAACGCTTCTGCATGTGTTCGTTCTTTTATTTTTAAGGTATCTATCAACGTTTAACTCGATCTACTAATCCTTTTTACGTCTATCATCTCACATTGCCACTGCCAGACACACGAGACACCAATAATAATTTAGCTAAAAAAGCATTATGACAATAAGACGATTTATGATAAACGTTGTTTTTTTAAATTCTTCTTTTTCTTTTAGTTATGATAATAATCGTTTAAGTCACTTTAATTTATCAATTATCGTTGCTAATTTTACGACCTGCATAGGTTTTTAATATTATATAGGTTACAATTAATAAGTTTGAGAAATTAGGTACCTAAACAAGATTTCACATAAATGATCATGTATGATTTTTGTTTTTAAAGATTTTAGTTCATATGATGACAAAGTTTATTAAAATCACATAAATTTAAAATTTTCTAGTCACAATTTCACAAACATATTTAAACAATTTAACATACCTATATACATATTACATATAATTTTTAATTTTAAAAACTAAATTAGAGTAAGTTAAAATTATTGCAATTGCAATATGTTCGTTCACTGTTAATCTTATAAATAAATTATGGATAATGGTAAAAGTATATTATTTGAATTTTTAAAAAACAAATTTCGTTATAATTTTCTGCATAACGTTTTGCACACCAGCTTTTAATTAAAGCTTATTTAAAATAATCTCAAGTGTCTTGAACTTTGAAAGCCCCGATGCAAAAACACAAATTGGGTAAAAAAACTTGGTTACTAATTTTTATTCTAAAACAAATGTATTAAATATTATTTACCACAATGTATAAAATTAAAAATAAATCAATAGCTGCCCGAATAAAATAATACACCTTACAATTAAATGGATTATAATATGTTTATTATTATAGACTATAACTCAAGCATCTGATGTAAAAATATATTATTAGTTTACTAAATAATATTAGATTATTCACCAATTAATCACCATATTATCTTCTGCACTAACGCCATGCGGGGTTGCGATACTATATATTCGTATTTCGAAGCTCGAGATAGGTATTAATTATGGTTTCTAGGTATGGTAGGTATAATAGGTTTATACAGTGGCAAAATTTTATTATGTGTATAGTTATAGGATATTTCTAATAATACAATTGTCACTCTGTTATAAATCTTGACAATATTATTAATACAAGGTTCCTCATAATTTGTTAATATAAAAATTAAAATAGCGTAAAAGTGGGTTTTTAACGTTTATGAAAATTTTTTTCGACGTCTATCTAAGTAGGTATGTATACGATTCTTATTGTTAGTAAAAAAAATTGATTATTAAATAAAATATTCTGTATACAGGAATACAGGATCTAAAATGTTTGATTTAACTAGTATAAAGTTTATTTATAGGGAAAATAGTTTTTGAATTGTAAAATATGTTTCTCATATTATAATGTAGAAGGAGCATATTTTTACCGTTCAAACAAGGCTTTACCATTCACGTATTCATCACACAATGCATTTATACAAAAATAATTTGAAATTAATGATAGTTTTTTGCGCCATGATGGTCTCACGTAGTCACACAGCGACACTTGTTGCTGGCCATTTTAACACGAATTTCACGTGTTAGTCAATTTTGTCATGGAAATATTTCTGAATGGACTTTAAAATTATTCTAAATAGTTTAAGGTGGTGTTAAGCTACATTTTTGCAAAAATAAAATTGCTAGATTATTTTATTTAACTAATATATTTAGGGAAAAAACTTTTTAAATAGTGAAAATGTTTCTTACATTATAATGTAGGAGCCAGGAGGAGCATATTTCAACCGTTCAAACAAGACTACAGTGCCTTTTATGTGTTCGTCATATATCAATGTACCTTTACAATAGTCATCATCAATTAAGATTTACTATTATTTCAACCCTCCGTCTTATGCATGCAGCGCAAGTAGGTTCGTAAAATATGTAAAACGATTTCTCAAGTCATCGAACACGTCATCGATTTCGCATAAGTCAACAACCGAAAAGTGAAGACACACGATCGTTTTTAACGACAAACCATCAAACATGCGATCATCCATTACAACATAATACTTTGCAAGCTTTTCAGAGCTGAGTATTCTTTAGTTTCATTAAACATTTTTGATGATCCCTGCACTATACAATAGACTTTTTACAATAGAGCAGATCAACGATCAACTCGCATACCGCATACCGCATACGTATATTAAATTATATCGATGAAAATCATCAGCGTCGTTTTCGACATTATTGTCTACATCATTATCTCGAGTATTATATTAAATAGCATAAATAGATACTACTGGTGAATGGTGATGGCCGCAGCACCGGTGATGACGGTATCGCCGCGGTTGCTGCGACGTACATTTTGAGCTGCAGGACGCATTTAGAGTGGACAAGGCGCTACGAGTCGGGTGAGTACGTGACCCGTTCTGTGGTGATCGCCTGGATGGCGTTGAGACACAACGGCGTCATCTGCATGGCCGTAATGTGCATTAGTATTTAGCACCACCGAGCATCAGCCACCCGCGTGTCACCGTATATTTTTAAGTTTTTTTTTTTTACGTGTTATAAATAAGATTATTATAATATGGATATAAAATTATTTAATTAAAATGTATTACAACTGTATTATACGTAAAAATATTCAAAAAGTAACCAATAATAAATAATTATAATTAATGATCTTATACATTTTATAATGATAATTGTAAAAATGTATTATTTATTAAAAATTGAATGGCTCTCATTCAGTCAATTTTGCTTTTAGAGCCATGGTCAAAATGACTTAAAAAAATTCAGTCTATCCGAATTTGGTATTAAAAATACCGGTTGCTATTAAACAGAAATTAGTTGCATTGCGCATGCGCGTACCGAGAGGGTTAAGAATTTGAAATTTACCTGAAAATGTATAAGGAAAAAAACCTTAGTCCAAAATAAGTAGGTACTCCGTCAGTTATATTATACTAGATTTTATATATTGAATATTGATAGACTGAAACATTATTTTTATTCAACTTTTTCATCATTATTCTACCTATAGGCAATAGTCAGTCGTATTATCAAAATCAACCATCGATATTTGCCCATACAGCAAGAATAGTGTTACAGTTGGATTATTAATTAATTAACAAACAAATTTCGATTATTGTGTTACTAGAAAGTAAATTATCGAAAAAAATTATTAATTTAAACTTGAAATATTAGTTTACACTTATTTCTGAATCTAATTAGTAATTCCATTTTAATTATTATAATAATTTACACATCAGATGTAGAAGTACAAAAATAACTGATAACTTTACATATTCAACTAATGTTAAGCAGAGTTCAATTGCTTTACATATAAATGATGATTATTTTACTGTATCACATATAGATTTCTGTAGACTTATAATACAGCTTCAACATTGTATAGACCTTTATATTGCATAAAACAGTAACGACTTCTGAGTTATCAAGCAACATTTAACACAGATATTATTATAATCTAATAAAATATTATGTCCGTAGACTACGAGCCTACCTATCAGTTGCCAGAGAAACGAATCCACTAATCAGTATATTATACAAAACTTTGATTTAAATTATTACACTCATCTACAAAATGATGACACATCATTTCTAAATGAAATATTACAATTTTAGCCAAATTTTTTTTATAGGTATTTAAAAAAAAAAACTTAGAAAAATCGAAAATTTCAATTGTCTATAAATAGGTAGCTTAAAAAATTGAATTGTAAATAAATAACGCTAATATAAACATTTGGTGAAAATTTTAAACACTTACAATGATTCGTTTTTGAATTACAGAAAAATAAAAAATCAATTTTGCTGAAAACTGATTATGCGTAAAAATTCCTGTATCTATAGTTAGGTACTTTTTTGGGGGTTTTCCTGACGATTTTGAAAGCTACTGGACATTTTTACTTTTGAACCTCCCAAAATACCAACTAGATGAATTTTCGTTTTCAAAGAGGGGCTGAAGTCAAAATCAAAGCATTATCTCTACTCTAAAACGTGATGACAGACAAAAAAATAAAAACATACATCATTGTAAAATCAATACATTCCTCACTTCGTTCAGAATCTAAAAACACATGTATATAATATATTTTACTGTTAATTTAAATATAACAATATTAGCCAGTTAATTTACTTGTAATTGTCCTTCATCCTGAAGACTAAAGTTCATTTCCAAATTCATAAACCAAAAAAATTATTTACAGTTCATTGAGGAATTAATATTTAGAGAGCACCAGGTTATAATCTGTAAAATTAAGAATTGATTATACATTTTAAGATGCAAAAATTATAATGATGAGGAAATAAGGCTCGCAGCCATGGAATGCAGTTAATTTAAATTAGAAATCGAATAATATCGTAAGCATTAAAATTAAAGAATAAAATATGATCAGATGAGGACTTATTATTTATTATGATTGTCAATACTGAAATACTGTTATAACACTAATATGGCTTTAAAACCTTGTTAAAAATTAAGGTAATATTAATTTTAATTCTTAAAAAAATATGATAAAATTTAAAATTTAAAAAAATATTAATAAAAAAATCCACATTTCCTCGGGAATTTTTAAATATTTTCTTTCGTCATTATGTTTACGATGTCGATACATGTTGAATTTCTTTAGTATCGAAATAAAAATGTACCGAATATCATCACATAAAATTTACATTAGGTATATCGTATATATATATTATATAGTAGAATAATATCGTATCTAGATTATATACTGCTATCTTCGGTATGTATTCCTAATGTAGATTTTTTCTAATTTTGTTTTGTTTTTTAAAACATTTTTCTGTGGGTGCCAATCCCTTTTATCTCATTTATTTTTTTTCATAAGTTAACTAAAGTTGATTTTTGTGTACAATATTTTTAAACTTTAATAAACACGTGCTTTCTAAAATATAACCATTTTATCATGATTTAATATTATTCTTATAAATTATTGTTATTTAATTATCTTGAGATAACACACTGCAGTCTTCAGTGTGTATTCTGCATTACCTACTGTATAATTTATTCTAAATTTTTTTTTAATACCATACTCTTATTACTCTTGTTGAAATTATGTAACCTACTACCCCTTTTATTACTATTTAATATTTATACGTATATTATGAAATAGAAAATGTTATGTTTTAAAACCTAAATTTCAAAAAAATACAATATTCCTGACGAAGTATGTTATGTTATCTGGGGCTTGCCAATTACAAGAATTTGTAATTTTGTATTATCATTTATCTCATTTCAATTAACACAGGGTATGGATAAAATATAATTAAAATATTGCCTATGCAATGCGCCTTAGAAAATATATGTGTTTTCTGAATCAAACATTAATTAAGGGGTTGTGGTTATGCACATAATATTCAGTTGTTAATTTTAGTCCTGTAATGTGGTTATGTGATGTAAAACATGATTATTAGTTAGCAAAGTGTATATAGGTACATATTACGTGGAAAGTATATATAGGATTCACCAAGATCATATATTTTTTTTTTAATTATGTTAAATTTTAAAGATTTTAATATTGTTTCTTGTGATGATAAAAAAAAACCGTGTAAATTAATATATATTATCATAATATAATATATAACTATTCAATATTTAACATATTCTCGTATGGCACAATTGGCACACGAGTACAATATATACATACAGTTATATGATATACAATAATTTATCATAAATATTCTTTTCACATTTAAAAATTAAGTTTTGTAAAATTAAAGTGGTATGATTGTCGGGAAATAGACAGCAGTACCAATGGAAAAGAGGGAGGGTGGCTGATCCACATTGTTTCCACTGCGAGGAACCGGAAGACTCAGTGGAGCATACGCTGTTCCATTGTCCGTACGGGCCGGAGGGTAGGTATAAAATGGAGCGGTGCTTCGGTCGGCGTCTACGACCGGAATATAATATTCCTGATATTATTCTGGTGCTGGAGAAGGAGCTCCTGCACCTCCAAGATGATATTTCAAGGAGACGGCGAAGCAGAGGCTACAATTTGGTACGTTTGTAGAGACGCAGACAATATTCGGGCAGAAGGAGGCGGCAGGCAGGCGAGAGGTGGACATGAAAATTGTTGTTTTCTGAGTGCTGAAAGCCAGCTTTTCTGGGTGGTTAGAGGCTTCCAATTTCGTATAAATTGTTATAATAGTGAATAAACAATCCAGGAACAGGTGGCAGTATTGTGATGAACAGTTTCCACCAGTTTCTGGTTTTAGAACAGGAAAAAATAAAGGTAGCATTGAATATAAGAGTAGGTATAGCAAAAAACTCTATATTCAAAGAAATAATTTATAACATCATTTATTATAATAAATGGTATAGAAAATGAAGGTGTAATGTTCTATGACTTAAACCATGTGCATTTAATAAATTAATAGTTATTTTGTAAGAAGTTGTCAAAGTAGTTCTAAATAATTAATAGCTTTATTGAACTGTTAAATATTTTTACTATTTACCTAAAAATAATTTGTACATTGAATGGTACCCATTTTTATAGTACTATGGTAATAAAATAATTTTAAACTTATCTTCTTTTTCAACGATACATAGTTTAAATATATGAGATATTATTATCAATGGAATTTTTTTTTTTATTATTCTTTCTGAAACCTTATTGTAATAAATTAACACATACTTAAGTGAAGCTTATAATTCACCAACCTACTTTTTATATAACGTTAGTAGTATGTTAAGTTTAAAATGTATACAATTGTTAAATACTTAAGTTTATTATCTTTCCTTAATTTTATTAAGTATAATATGGACATAGGTATTGTGCTTGACGTCAATGTGAAATAATTGAAGGGGTACTTCATTGATTGGATTAAATATATATTTATTTTACCTTGAAGTTATATGAAACTTTGTTAAGTTTATATAATACATTGTTAATTAAAATAAATTTAATGTTCGATTTTCTAACTCAATTATTTGTTATTTTATTGATCCTAACACCAGCAAGGCAGCAACTATGACCATTAGCTGTTTGTAAAGGGAACGGTTGGTTTGGAACACATATTGATTTGTGGTAAAGATTTTGTTACTAAAAATCCTAGGTGGTCACCTATGGAGCTAGCAAAGCCACATAAGTTATTATTTTGTTAAATATTAAATTGTAAACAGAAATTTATATTAAATAAGATATTTTTGAGAGACAAAGAAATAAGAATACCTGTCAGGTATGACATATAATTATTCAATATTTACCATGCACAAATTAAATTAAATATTATATTATCTCCATATAGGTTAGGAATAAAAAAAATATATATTTTGTTAGAAAAGAAATATTGTAATCTTAATCTTCAATTTTTAAATGTAATTTTGGTACACTTTTTTTATAATGATGTCTTTCTTCAAAATATTTTTGACTGAAATCCAGGAATCTTTAAAAATTAAAAGTAAATGACAATCATTAACAATTTATGTAAGATTATTAAGATGATATTACAATGCACAATAATTAATATTAGATTAATTAATAAGAGCCTTCCAAAATAGCAAAAGTTTCGAAATGTTTAATGCTTTTTGAATCATCAATTGGTGAAAACATGGTGCCAATATAATAATTAAGAGTAGGTAGTTTTGAGGTTAGTAAAAAGATTCATATAATGGATAATGGATATGCTTGATAAAGTTTCTATAATTTGATTAATAAAAATTAAATATCACTCGATTTTGTAGTTTTATCAAAGCTTTGATTTTCTAAAAATGTAGTAAACTTATTTAATTATTGAACCTTAATGATTAACTATCAGCAAGTATTTAGTAAATTTTTAGCAAATAAGTTTTAAGTAAACTTTAAAACCGTTTCATTAAATACATGTATAATTTAGATTAAATGGATTAAACTGGAAAAAAAATACTTACAAATTACAAACAGCAATTATTTACTAATTATTATTTAGAAGTTGACAATTTCTTAGGAAGTTCATCACCAGGACAAAAATAATGTTCATTAGCTAAGCGCACTTTTCGCACATATTTTTTTTCATCAAAAGTTAATGGTACTTCTAATGTTCTTAATTCATTCATTAAATTCAATTCAAAACCTGTAATTCATATAAGTAAAGCAAAATATTTTTAATATAAAACAAATATTTTGATGTAATATTTAACTACTAATAAGTAAAAGTAATAACTTTTAGGATCAAATATATCAGTTGTAAATTGATAGGAATCACAGTCCCACAATTCTTCTTGTTTAAAATGAGTATCATCTTCCTCTTCTCTGAAAATATTTTAAAAGTTATGTATAATATAAAATGTTAAGATTACAAAAGTATGAAGGACAAATTAAACAATTACAAGATTTTGATAAAACTGATGAGAAAGAAAATTGTATTTTATATTAGGTAATATTACGATATTACATTATGTTTTACTGACAAATTAGTTAAAGATAATTTTACAATGTTTTTTGTTTTGTATGTTTTAGAGTTAAAGTTTTATTAAATACAGAGGTTTTACATATTTTACATGAAGACAGTGTTTTTTTTTTTAAGTTTGATTCACTTGAAATCTATTGGAATTTTATATACATGTAGATTTAATGTTAAGGATTTAATTGAAAAATTTAGAGCTAAAATTTTAAAATGCTTGGAAATTCAGTGATATTTCAAGACATAGGTACAATTTAGAGACATGAAGAAAGCAATTTATTGCATCACTTTAAATTTATAAAGATTATTTATCATTACAGTGTATCTAAGATAAGTACATCTAATTGCAATTTATAATAGACTCATGCTTATATTTAAAAACAATTTTTAACGTTTTATTATAATTTTAGTTTAAAAAATAAGGATGGAGTGATATCATAATATTGCCACCAGTTTAAGTATTACCTACTTATTAAATTATAACTATTTTTTACTATCTGATGGATAGAAAATAATTATTCTATCATGTATTTTATAAAAAATAATAGTTATTTACTAAAGATATTTAGTAAATAACTATTAATTATTATAGCAACAAAATCACTGTATAAATAGTTTATATTTACAAACCCATGAATATTGTGTTCTGAAGAGCTATTTGATAATGATGACCAATGACTACCTAAATAAAAAAAATATACGAGATAAACAATTAAAAAAATAAGAATAAAACTAAAGACTGTAATATTAGCTTCATATGCTTACTTGATCCATCTGTTTCAGATTCTATATCATTAAGTTCTTCAAAACATGAAGGTCCTACAGCCCGGCTTTCGGTAATTGATGAACGTAGATTTTTTAGCAACTTTAAATAATTGGCCTATCAAGAAATGGTAATTAATTATACAAATGCATAAGTAACATACTATTTTCAACAATGTAATAAAACAGGCACAATATAAAAATGTAGTTAATGGATTTCTAGAATAGTAATAAAATAATATGGAAATTGCAAATGCATGATTCACATTCATTAAGTATTTAAGTATATTTTAAAGTATAATTCATAAACAAAAATTCTTACTATACATAAATAATT
Organism: Diuraphis noxia; assembly: GCF_037042655.1. Lineage (NCBI taxonomy): Eukaryota > Metazoa > Arthropoda > Insecta > Hemiptera > Aphididae > Diuraphis > Diuraphis noxia. Next base: position 56,089,565 of record NW_028301712.1, read on the forward strand.
AAAATTGTTAAATCATTATAATATTTAATGTTGGACTACTTTCAGATAAGAATTTATTTGAGTTGTGTATTAATCAGTAATAATCTTATTTTTATTTTTTTTTAACCAATGCCTATAAGCTTTTTGCTTAACTTATGTATTTGGCCATTAGATAATTAAAAATAAATACCACATTATTGAATTATAAAAAAACCACACAAAACATTAACTACGCAATTGTTTTTCATTCAATTCAAACAAGTAAACTTTAAAAGCACATGTCAAAATATTAGATTTAGGTTGTTTGTGTGTTTTATAGATCCACTATTTGTTAATTTACTTAAATCTACTTATTATGAAGAAAGTTTGCATTATAAAATCTTAATCTATCTTAGAAATGTAGACTGTAGTATTATATTAATACTTACTTTAATATCAAAATCATAATCTTCAGTAGAAAAGATATTTTGTTCTAGATCAATTAGTTTTATATTAGAATTTATATTCCATGATGGACATATATCTAATTTATTAGAATACAAATCCAAAACTTCTAGGTTTGGTAGGTCTTCAATGAGTTTTGGAAATGTTGATATCTAATAAAAAATATTAAATTAAAAAAATAAAATATTTATTTACAAATTTTTAAACATACCAACCCAATTATTATTTAATATTAAACTTTTCAAATTCTTTAAGCTTTTAAAACTTTCAGGAATTGTTAAAATTTGATTATTTGAAAAATCACAGACTTCTAAGTTTTTTAATTGACTTAAGGAATCTGGCAATAACACAATAGAATTGTTGGATAAATTCAAAAACCGTATACTTGGCAAACTGAAATAAACAAGTTTTCCAATGCTTGATAGATCAACATTGATCATACTTAGAGAATCAATAAATTTAAATCGATAATTAAATACTAGTGGTACATCACAGAAGTAATTACGATAATTTTTTATCATTGTAATTTTATTATCCAAAACCAAATTTCTTAGATTTTTTAAATGTTTGATAAAATCTAATTTTTGAACATCAGAATTTGTGTTGGATAAATCCAAATACTTCAGATGATTACCAATACCATACATGTTGAGATAAGGATCTACTGCAATGTTGTCTAGACAATTTGTAAACGATATATCCAATGACTCTAATGAATTACATTCAACTGACCATAACCATTGTGGAAGGCTATCCAGTTTTGAATTATTACTGATATTTAAACTTCGTAATCTTTGAACACAAAATGGTTTTATGCTGATATCCGAGAGCTGATTGTGAGATAAATCAAGTATTTTTAAGGAGTGCATTCCATCAATTATACATTGGGGAACTTGCGAAAATTTGTTATGCGACAAGATGAGATCAGTTAAATTTTGACAGTTGACAAATGACAATGGCAGCGTTTCCAATTCATTTGATGATAAATCAAGTTTGATTATATTTACAAGATTCACGATAAATCCAGGTGCTTCACAGATACTACTAGAACTTATATCTAGTGTGGTTAATCGATCTAAACACGTATAGATGTTGTTTAATTTCTGGATTGTATGAAATGCCGGATGTTGCATACATTTATTACAGCAGCTGCAACTGCATCTTCTGGAAACTTCCATAATAGATCAATGAATACACAAATTGCACCTAAAAACCAAATAGTTTTTTTAAGCAACAAGTCACATAAAATTGAAATATCAAATCGCCATGACGATTAGTCTAATTACTCATAAGCGGATTTGACGTTTGACACTGGCGTCAAGTACCTGTATGTTCGATGCTGATGGTATTAGACAATTTTATACTCACAAGTCACAATAATCAAAAAAAATTGCTATTATCGACTTACCTATCATAAGAGTATACCATTTCGATTTTCTGTATTACTAACACAGAATAGATCGAATTTATTCTGTGTTCTTCTTCTTACTAATATCACTATTATATCACAGATAATTTGAAAATGTCATAATCAAGATAACTCGTTAATTATCTATATTATGGCATTATAATAGATTACAATACAATATAATACATAGAGTAGTATTACTCTATGATAAAATTTAAGTTAAAACGTTATTATTTAATTTGTGATATAACCACAGAACATTAAAGTTCCTTATCGCACTTATCTATAATACGAATACGGAATAGGTACCATAGACAGCTGACGGTCTACAAATTAAGAGGACGTGATATCCGCATGTGTTGTATATACCTTACAAGTGCGTATATTTTTAGTAAAAAGTACCTTAGTCCATGACAAATTTTATTTATTTGTCATGCCTTAGTCCTTAATGCCGTGTCGTTCGTGAATCCGGCCATGATATCCGGAGAGTGCGGCAAGTGCAAACGAATTCTATTCTGACCATGCTGAAGCCTGTAGCTCTTCCGCTTCAGTGCGGTGCGTCCGATGCGGCGAAATACAAGCTGTTTTGTTTTTCGTCGCACTCGCCGGACTCACGTAGGACACGGCGTTAGTTATACCTAATAAATAATGATATTATTGTATAATATATTATGATTCATTGATACGTGTTTCTTCATTTTTTATTATGCTTCTTAAGGGACCATAAAGGGTAGTGATGGGGTGACCCCCTCCCCCTCATAGTTATATGAGTTTGATTAAAAACTAGGGACGCTACTTTTTATTAAAGTAGCTAAATTTCAAGTCAACCATTGCCCATGAGGGTGTATTAAGACTGAATACATACAAATTGTAAATTAAAATCAAATATTTATAATAATATTCCTTATTTTATGGAGATAACACTTCATTTCACATAATGTAAATAGTAAATTATAAAATTTAAATATTAAATATTAAATAAAATATTAATCGATTTATGGGTACAATAGCTTTTGCAAGTTTTCCTAATTTATAATTTGGTAAACAAAAAATTACAATATAATAATGAATAATATTATAATAATTATTAACAATGATAATAATAATAATAATAATAATAATTTATAATAAAAATAGGCATTAGAATTTAATTATTTTAGGTATAATATATTATTTAAATATATCAGCAGCCATCAGGTCAACAGTACCTATTACAAGCTATTACGTTAATGTCAAAACGTAACAGACATACAGGAAAATGTAATATATAATCTAAACTTTATATTATAACACACGCAAAGCTCAATTTTGAACAACGCCCAAAAGAAAAATTGCGATTCGTCAAATCATCAGTCCATAGATATAATCTCATGATAATAATTATAAGTGGATTAGTATATTATATATAAGTATAATTATTATTTACAAAACAACAGTAAATTGTTTCTATATACACACAATTCTGTAACTATATTGTGTTTTTTTTTAAATTCTTTTAATTTTAATTTTTAATTTTGTGTCTGTCATCAGTGTCATCACGTTTTGGGGCAGTAAAAATGCTTGGATTTTCAACTTCAATAACTCGTTTGATCAGAAAGTGAATCTAGTTGGTACTTTGGGGGGTCAAAAGTAAAAAATTCTCAATATTTTTCTAAATAAACTAAAAATTAAGGGAAAAACGGGAAGTTTTACGCACAATCAGTTTTCGTTTTTGATATAACTTAAAAACAAATGACCATAGATAGATACATGAAATGTTCACCGAATGTTTATATAAGTATATTCTATCCACCGTACATTTTTCAAAAAATGTCTACTTAAGTTGAACTATTTATAGTCATATGCAATTTTCGATCATTATCAGTTTATTTAAAATTAATATCGATCAAAATGTATTTGTTGGGTAGAAAAGCTTGAAAATTAAATACAAGGCGCCTAACATATTTTTACAATAACAGTTGAAAAATAAAATAAATTCAGTCACAATTTTTTTTATAAGCATTCAAAATTTTGAATTTTGACAACATACCTACGCAAAAATCACGAAAATTCGTAAATTATTTTGGGCTAGAAATTCTTAGAAAATTTTCTTTTTAAATCTAAGATTTGCAAATTTTTAATTATCTATAATATATCCTAGAAAGAAAAACCGCTTCCGCTCAGAAACATTTAATTCCATCCATTACTGTAACCCATTTGTACCTACTGTACAGCAGAGCCACATCCACGACTTATCCGTTTTTATTTTTATGAATCAACTGTATTAGGTTATGTCTTTTAAGTTATAACTGATGACGTTGTAGGTACCTATATTTAATAATGTTATACATTTAATTTCTTAGTCTGAAAATGATTGATGCATAAATTTCGAATATCGAACATTTGAACCAACAATTAATTATTTATAAGTACTTATTTAAATGTTTAGATAATAATATTATACTGAAATATAGCGAGTAACAGGTCACTGTGTATTATAAAGACATACAGTGCAGTTATTGGTATCGCCGTAATAATATGTTGGCTCTACGCTATACGATTTCAATTATCAAAAATTAAAAAGAGATGCTTAAATACTTTGAATGATAAGCTGTTATAAATTCAATAATCCATAGTAGTTAATACTTTTACTATATAATGGTAATTTATCTTAATTTTCAATATAAAATATTCTTGTTGATCATATTAAATGAATACAAATAGGTATAAAATTATTGTGATTAGAATTTATTATGTATAATTGTTACGAGAAAGATTCCAAGACTGAAAAAAGTGGAAACAAAAATAGATATTATGTTACTTACCCAAGTAAATAAATATATATATATGTAATACGTTGTAAATAATATTATGTATATTTAAATATGGAAATTTAAGTATCCGAATAAGGCTATTGACGGTAACATTAAAAAATTACTCCGTACACACATATTTAACTATATTAATTAAATTACTTTTATTTTAAGAAATCCTACAAATACAACTACCGTATCTATAGTCTATACAATGAATATAGTATGTATATTATACATTGCATATAATAATAGTTCATTAGTACGATGTAAAGTAAAATGTTGTGTAATGGAAGATAGGCGCTGATAGGGTAATTTATGGGAAGGGGATTAAATGAAACTATAGATTTTAATACCTATTATTTTGTACGAACATAAAATGATTAGTTCAATGATTAAGTGATCAGCATTAAGCAAAAGCCTATGTATCAGGTATAGATGAAATATAAAATACCTAAGTATATGAATTAAAGCATTTGTAATATTTTTTTGCATACATCATTATTTTCTTACCCCCCCTCACCAATTTGTACCCTCGTAGTGGATGAACATCTAAACGCTTAACTAATAATTAGCACCTCTTGTACTAGATCAATATTGAGATTTGAGTGAAAAAATCAAGATTAATGTGACATTATTGAGATTGTTGTTTTACGAAAATCAAGAAAAAAATATTATAAACTGTTATAAATTGATAAATGATATTTTACTTATTTTATTTTTGTTTGTAAATTTAATAATATTATTTTGTGTTTTATTTTATACATCTTTTTTTACATAGGTACCTACCTAATCTGGCTAATCTACACGCCATATACATATAAATATATTGTATATTATTTTAATAAATTCCCTTGTGTTATGTATACAACTATACTTAACTACCAACTTGAGACTTTATTTTAAAACAATTTTATACCATAAATATCTATATATTAATATCATATTGCCATCAATAACAGGACCGTATATAGGGGGGGGGGTTAGGGGTTCAGTAGGTATATATATTTTATAATATAGGTAACAAAAACTAACTACATACGTCTTTATATATAAATGTATAATTATTGTACAACTACAGTTTATTTTAAGCATTTGTAAATTTCCCTCTAGTCATTACATGTTATCTTTTTTAGAAAATATCAAACGGATACCTATGTTATTGCAATCTTGTCGGAAGACGGACTTAATCGTTTTATAGCTATTTAATTGTTCCGTGTTCGCCAGTATATTGTTCAGTGTGTTTTTCAGAAGTATTCACTGTTCAGTAATAATACAAAATATAACGTGTATTTAATTTGATTCTATTTCTTAATAAGTGTGTGTCTGTGTAGCTGTTTACTATTGCATTTTATTTTATACATTTTTTGAAAAATGAAACGAAGTTTGCCATCTCAGTCGTCAATATTTAATTTTTTTCATGAGAAAACCAATCAAACTGAATTGGATTCAGAATTAATTACTACAGAAAGAGTTCCGTGTGCGTCTACTACTGAAAACGATGCAATAGAAAGTATTGTAGATTTACCAGAACTTCGAGATATTGGACGGTATGTAAGATGTTAGAATAACTGATGATAAATTTAAGTACGATTTATTAAAAAATCCGTGGCTTCCTTCTTCAAATTATAATTTTCCGATAGTGTCAAAAAGAAAATTAAAATTCCAAATTTCTTGGTTAACATGGTTTTCTTGGTTAGTTTATTCAAAACAACTAGAAGGAGTATTATGTAAAGTATGTGTTTTATTTTCTAATGAGTGCACCGGAAAAGGTTCAAATCAAAAAGTGGGTGCTTTAGTAAGTAAACCTTTTATTAAATGGAAAGATGCTTTGGAATGTTTTAAATTACATCCTAATGCAGAATACCATAAATTGTCTGTAATATGAGCGGATGAATTTTTAAAAATAATAGATAATAAAAAATCGGGCATCTATATTGCTATCGATTCAGCACATAAAAACATAGTATTGGAAAATCGTGCTAAACTAGTTCCAATTATTGAAACAATTATTTTTTGTGGTCGTCAGGAAGTGGCATTAAAAGGAGATAATGACAGAGGACCTATTTTTAGTTGCAGTGCTGATAACAATGATGAAAATTTCAAATCGTTGTTAAGATTTAGAGCGCAATCTGGAGATTTAATATTGAAAGACCATTTAGAAAATTCAGCAGCTAATGCTGTTTTATAGTTTTATTTTTAAGCTCAATTATACAAAACGAGTTAATACATATTTGTGGTGCATCCATCCAGACTCAAATAGTAACCAAAATTAAAAATGCGGCTTTTTTTCTATTTTAGCAGACGAAACTTGCGATATATCACGAATAGAACAAATGTCCTTATGTGTGAGGTATATTGAAGATTGTAGTATTAGGGAAGATTTTTAACTTTTATTCCTATTTATGACGCATCAGGAAAAGGATTAGCCGGTACAATAATGATTGAAATAGACAAATTAGGTTTAAAAAAGGAAAATTTAGTTGGTCAAGGCTATGATGGAGCTTCTTCGATGAGTGGTATATTTAATGGAGTTCAAAAAAATTTATGCGATATAACACCTCACACTTAATACGTTCATTGCGCCCATTCGCCATTAGTAAATCATGTAACATTCTCGAAATAAGAAATTGTATTGGATCTATATCTACAATAACTTCATTTTTTTCGAAAATCACCAATAAGGTCAGAAGTTCTTAAAAAGTTCATAAAAGACTTAATTCCATGCACACGCCACCAAACACTTTTAAAAATGTGTGAAACTCGTTGGTTGAACGCCACGACAGCTTATTACGGTTTAAAGAACTATATTTACCAATAACTAACACATTAAGGGAACTCGAACAGCATCATAATTTAGAAACATCAAAACTTACATTTCAACTTTCTCTGAGTGTTGTCAATATGTCAATAACTGTATGCAAGTTATCAATTCAATTCATGAAAATAGCGAGGAAGAATTCCACAAGATATTCCGGCAGAATCGCCAGAACAGTATTATAGGAAATCAATTTTTTTGCCATTTTTAGACTACTTCAGAAGTCAATTATAAACACAATTACATTATTTCTGGGCTGCAAAATTTGATTTCAAGTTTTTTAATTAAATTAAGACCAATATAAGTAGCGAATGAGTTTAAAAAATGCATTGATTTTTACAAAAGCTTTTTACCGACTTATGAAACTTTTGAATCAGAATTGAAGGTGTGGGTGGAAAAATGGAAATCGGTACCCGATAACGAACTTCCTAAATCTGCAATCGATACTTAAGGCATCATGTCGAAAGACTTTTATCCAAACATTTGGTGTTTAATATCTATACTTGCAACACTCCCGGTGTCCACTTCATCTGCAGAACGTTCTTTTTCAACTTTAAGACGATTAAAAACCTATTTGAGGAATAGCTGCAGTGAAGATCGTCTAAGAGGTTTAGCTTTATTGTCAGTCCACCGAGGTATCCAAATAGATATTGAAGAAATAATCAATACATTTTCCAGAATGCCACGTAAAGTTGACTTTGTTTTATGAATTAAAATTGTAGGTATTCAACGATTTTTTAAAATGATTTATATTTTGTATATATTATTACATTATAATATAACTATTAACTATGTATTTTTAGTTCATGTATTAAAAATATTTTTAACCCCCCCCCCCCTCCCCCCTCCGAAAATTGATCCTGGATACGTGCTTGATCAATATTATCATAATCCTGACTGTGGAAAAATTAGCGTGGGCGAGTGAGTCAATAATACTGGGGATAAATAGACTAAATAGAGACAGCAAAATATGCCATGATGACGCCTGACATCCACTTAAACTCTGCACTGTGTCGTTTTAAAAATGAGGGTTTACACTCTATACATTAGTTATTTTGGTTACCTACGTCAGTTCCCAGTAAACAATAATATTATCAGAAGTCGATTATATAGCTGTACAAGTATGTGTGATGAGAAGCACCAAGCACGTGATGTAAGTACTATATATTCTGAAGTGTAAATATTTCAATACAATAATAGATCCCAGTATAGTTTATCGATTTAAGTGTTAACTATAAGTACGGATGTGTTTAATTAGTATAGTTATATCATTAATATAATTTGCACTTAGCAGTAATACATAATATACAATATACACATATAATATAGATACCTAGTTAGTAGTTATAGACAAGTAGGCATTCGAATTTCGAATGTAGTATTGTAAATTAAATTCGTTATACGTAGGTAGATACGCTTTGGAGACGTAATTACAGAAGTTTTTAAGTAATTACAAAAATGATGTTAGATGTACCTATAGGAAATTTGATAGCACAATCTACTGTATATTATTGTATATTAAAAACATAGGTATGTATTTATTATCATTATTTTTTATTATTTTTTGTCACAATTATGATAGAGGAAATAGGAAAATGCTTCGATCTTCAAATTCGAAGGTGTATTTGTATTGATTGGTACCTAGTCAATTGGATCTAGAATCTAGATGTTCTTTCTTTGGAGGATCGTTAATAATGAAGAATACTCATCATTGCTTTTCTTAATCATTTTTGACTAAATCAATTTTGTTATTTTGTTGTAATTCAAATATGAATAAGCATTTACTTATTTAAACGATCAGATACATACTTGGAAGTTTCAACAAATATATTTTTATCATATTCTCTAAACTTGTTATAATTTTAAAAATAGTTTGACTCTTTTTCAATCACATTTTAAATTTTCTACTTTCTTTAGGTTTTTTTCTATGAATTTTAATACAAATTATTTTTATGTATGCTCAAAAACTTTTGAAATTTATTGCAATGCTCTCCTTCAGTTATTCTAATTGCGATTGAAAAATAAAATTGAACATCAATCTAGGTACATTCATTTTTATGAGCCTAATAATTTTAAAACTTTGTACGTAAAACAGTAATTTTCTCATCAAATAATGTTTTTTTATTTTATTGTAGGTAATTCAAAAAACAAAATTCGTAGGAACCTAAAACATTTTACCATTAAATGATTCATTATTTTTTACCTTGTGTACTGTCATCCAGCACATATTATCATATTATTAAGTTCTGTATAATATTATGAATAAGGAATAACAGTTGTACATAGACATTATGGGCGTCATTAGCTGTAATTTTTTAGGGCTATGGACATTTGAAAATAAAATTGTACCCATCTCATTATGACACTATAAACACTTAAATTATACAACATTTTTGCTTACTTTATACCCAATTTTAGTTAAACCATTGTTATCTGTGATCTGCATTATATAAAGTTCAAAAATAATTTTTGTCATATTACTAAAACGTAGACAATTTTTCTTTTAATGTGCTTATTGAAATTTTTTATTTCAACTCGATATGACAGTCATTGTTAAAGTAAATATACTTGGAATATCCGACGTATACCAATGTGTAAGAGTGAGTAGTTAAGTAGTTGAGAAAATAAACGAACAGCATTATTTTAACATCACGTTATAATTGTATAAACAGACAAACAGATTTGTTTGTACAAAATACACACCAACCTACTGAAAGAGTTTTTGAATTTTCGTAACTTTCAGAATTCGAGATAGAATCAATAAAAATAATTTATAATAAAAAATTGCCAGTAGATAGAATTCAATAACTATAAAACTTTTAAGTAAATACAAAAAAAAACCGATCGTTTCATATGCTAGGTCATCCAACTATCATTTCATATTTTTTTATAATTTAAATCAAGAAGACATAGTATCTTCTTTTGTTCATACATTATATCATTCATATTATAAATTATACATCATCTATATCAACTAGCTCAAATCAGTCAGATTAACAATCCAAGTAAATCACTATTTAAACCAAATCCAAATCCAACAAACCACTATTTCAATAAGTATACTTAGTTACTTAAAATTATAAAATATAATACGTGTTATGTATTTATTTATTTTAGTTTATTTAATTTTAATTTCATATAAATTACAAATATAAAATATAAAATAAAAATTAAAGTTACAAAAAGAATAAGCTTATAATAGTAATATAATTGAAATTGTATAATATGTATATCATATAATAAATTATAATAATATCATTTAAAAGGTAGGCCGGTATATAAGCATAATAGGTATTTAAAAATAATGAATTATAAGTTATATTAACACCCACGAGTACCAAAACCAACGGGCGATGCCCGTTTCCACCAAAAGTGTACCTTTCCCTTTTCCACCAATACCCGTTTCCACCAAAAGTGTATCTTTCCCCTTTCCACCAATATCCGTTTCTACCAAATAAAATTATTTACCACGTTTTTACAAAAACAATTGTATACTACTATATTCTACTATTGAAAAAAAATATCAACCAATTATATATATAAGTAGATACAATATATACATAACTAAATACATTAATATATCATTTTTTCAATCCAGCATTAGTATTTTAAATAAACTTAATACTTACTGTATTAAAGATTTTAATATAAGCGTATATAAATTATTTTGGTAAATTAACCGTGGTTTAATTATAGGTAGATCTCATTTGGTGGTAACGGATATTGGTGGAAAAGGGAAAAATACACCTTTGGTGGAAACGGGTATTGGTGGAATTGGGAAAGGTCTACTTTTGGTGGAAACGTGTTACGCCCAAACCAACAGTTCCCTCTCTCACAGTTCCACAGGCTAATGGCCCTTTTTGTCGAAACCTCAACCCCCTCCCTCCCCAATAAAAAAAGTTATATTATTGTAAACTCCAATCAAATAAAAATCAATGACTCATAGATAATTGGTAATTTTAAAAAGTAATATAATGGCTCTACTAGACTTTAATATACTCACTATATACGAGTAGAGTATAATAGAGTATAGTATATTAAGGTATACGAGGTTATAGAACCCCACAAATTCCGCCACTGAAAGCGATATTAATCTTGAAGTTTTTGACAATAACGTTTCACGCCGTTTTTATCGGCGACCCACTATACGCCGTCATAAAACCATTCTATAGCCATGTTTAGAACAAAGGTATCTGATCAAGCCATGGTTCATGGATGTACTAATATTACATATTACATTATAAATGTTTCCTTCTATTTTGAGTATACGGTATAAAGTTTTTATCTAACAATAAATTATGATAGGTTTCTAGCGAAACAAAAATAGAAAATTCACATTATTTTTAAAATAACTGAAAAACAAAAAGAAATTTAATCCTAAACAGAAATTTTTACTTAAAACCAGTTTTTGACAAAATTGATTTGTTATTTGGTGTTTTTCAAAAACAAATAAACATATTTATACTAATTTTTCACCAAATGTTTATATTTAAATTCTTATAAACATGACGAAATTTTAAAAATATTATGACATTTTTTGAGCTGATAAAAGACGGTCGATATTTTGAATTTTTTTTCGTTTTTCTTCTATAAATGTCGGTAAAACAATTTTTCGCTTGGTTAATAAATTAAAAAAAATGCAATAAATGGTTCATCATAACTCATTTATATATAAATTAAAAAAATATTAAAAATACATAGTCGCAAAAAAATATTCACAATATTTTTTAATAAGCATTTATATGTAGTCAACATTTTGACAACATTTACCATCGTTCAAAAGTTTGTTTAGATAATTTGATCGATAATTGATTAAACAATATTGAATAACATCCATCTATGTTAAATAAAAGCTAATAACGCTTTCACTTTGGTACAATTTATTGAGTATCGTTAATCGTTATTAAATATTCTCTAATGGTATCGTGTGGTGAAATAATGAAGACACGTTAAACATTGGTGACACGATGTTCTATAAATAATTATATAATTAATATTTACTGCGATTACAAAACTCAATGGATTGTTCATAGATAATACGACGCACTAACACACAAGAGTACATGAGTATCACTTTATGAATAAATTTTGGATCGAAATAGTTAGGTAGTAAATAATAAATAATAAATAATAATAGGTACCTATATAGCAGTGGTGCCCAACCCGCGGCCCGCGAAGGTATTCTGTGTGACCGCCGGCCGGTCACAAATTTTTAAATAAAACAAAATATTCTAAAAACAGTAAAATTATATTTATTTATTTTATAAAAGTAATAATAATAATAATAATAAAATCAAAATAAATGTTTAAACGTTTTAAACAAAATATTCAAAAAAAAGTAAAATTATATTTATATTATATTTATTTTGTTATAGTAAAAATAAAAAAATGTTTAATGTGAAATTTGAACTTGAGTTTGCTTAACTAATGAAACATCTGGTTCAAAGTCGTTTAGTCGTTCCAATCCTCATAACTGAATGTAGATAATCGCAATCGATGAACTAATTTTATTTGTGTTATTCGTGAAAATAATTGTTCACAAATATACGTCGAGCCAAATACAGTTGCCATTTTCATTTTAACGTTTCTTAAAGCAGAGAAATCTTCGTGTGGAAGTTGAGAATAAAGTTTTAAAATATCATTTTTTGAAATTCATCACAATAAAATGAGTTTGTTTTCAACTCAATAAGTTCAAGTTGAAAAGATATATCGATATCATTTTCATCAATATTAAATGGATTTTGAAATAAACGCAACGATTTTTGGATGTAGTTTAACGTTTGAAAATCGAGATGAAAAATAGGTTTGCAATTTTTTTAACATTTCTAAAAATCGATTCGTTGGACATAATGATTTCGTTTTATTCTTAAATATTTGGCAGTTTTCAAAATGACTAAAGTCACTTCGCTCAAATTAATTAATAAATAATTTTAATTTTGAATCAAATGCTTTAATAGAATTATACATGTCAAATATGAGTTTCCCAGGTCCTTTTAATTTTAAATTTAAAATATTTAAATGTGTTGTTACATCTGCAAGAAATGCTAAATCCCACAACCAATTATTATCTTTAAGTTCAGCAATTTCTTTTCCCTTATCGATCATGAATATATCAATTTCGTCTCGTAAATCAAAAAATCGTTTTAAAACCTTTCCCCGACTTAACCATCGAAATATGGTTATGGTACACCACATCACTGTCCATTAATTTTAATAAAAAAGTAATTTATTGACCATTTCTCAATGAAAATTCGGCAATCGTCATTATATTTACGCTTTTTTCTGTCAGACATTTTTAAATAAAAATCATACGATCGCTATTATCTATATGCACTTAAAAGAGCAGACTGATCGTTGTATGTATCTACAATGTATACCTCAATCCATAATCTTCTCAATAATCAATAAAAGATAAGATATACGCCATATGTATTGTACACATATGTATAACAAAATTATATCATTAGATTAAGATTGGGATTATTCGTACTTTTATATTTAGTGGCCCACTCAAAGATGATTATTAACCAAAGTGGCACGCCGAACAAAAAAGGTTGGGCATCACTGGTATATAGTGTTAAAACCTTAGAATCGAGAGCTCTAGAAAATTACTACTTATACCTCTAAAAGCATAAACAATTAATATACGCAGATAATCGTCAACAAAATTTTAAATATGCATGAATCTTTCACATTTTTATTTTATATTATTTGAATTATTATTTTTCTCTTTTTATATGATTATATTGTTCACATATCAATCATCGTTGAAAATTTCATAAAAACAAAATCTTTATAGTTAATATTAATATAATAATAAGGTTGTCGTCCATTGTAGAGGCCGAGGAGAGCAAATGCTAGGCTATCATGCGGAAAACATAAAATATTTACACAGTGTCGGTGAAATATAGGAATTTAAAAATTAAAATTATATATATATATATTAGAATATCTATAATTAGGTAAAGAAATACACTAAAAATCTAGATAATGTTTAAATATACTTTAATGAACAAAAAACCTTGGAATAGCAAACATTTTGAAATTGTATTTCTTATATCTTAAACATGAGTTTTATTTTACCTATTTATTGAGATGTCCAAAAAATTATACAAATGCTTGAAGTCATAACTTATTAAGCCTAATCATAAGCATTTCTAAAGTTTAAAAGTGTCGTAGTATTGTCTACATAGTGCTTCCATAATGCCCAAGAGGTAAAATAACATAAGTAGACTAAAACATTACTTCAGACTTCTGACAAGGTATCGATGAAAACCAGTGATTATACCAACTTATATAGGTAAGTACATAAACCAAATGAACCTACACGGAAACAAGCAAATAGCTGATACAAGTGTATTCAGTGGCCCAGGCTATTTATTTATTCATTATACATATACTGTGACTGTGAGCATGCCTCGATTAGGTTAATTGATTCACTAATTAAGCAAAAATGTACACTGTGACACTTGTATACAACAAGTTAATGGTCTGCGAATGAATAAGCCGAATAAGGTTTAACAAAAACTTTTTATTTTTGCCAGTCAAAACTATTTTAATATTTTATTTTATTGTATATAGATATAAAAATATTTCGTTAAACACAATTCCTTTCTAACTTACGATTTATTTGTGTTATCTTCTTGATAATCATTAATATCAATTCTCAATATTCTAGTAATATAGGTATATATAATATAAAATAAATGATACATCATCTGTAATTTAAATTTGCAGAAATCTCTAAAAAATAAAAAAATAACAGTAGCGTATATGATATATATATAAGTATATTCAATATTCACATTTCATGAATTACATCTTACATCGTAAACTTCAAAATATAATATTTTACGAATCAATCTATTGTTTATAGAAGGTCACTAATTAATCTCACCCAAAAAACTTTATTGGAGTCCAATCAAATATTAAAAAATGAATCATTATTTATTTTTTTCATTTAGTTTAGTTCATTATATGCTGTGTATGCTTTTAGAGGTCAATCAGTGAATCATGTTCTCTTAAACAATTTTGTAAAAAGTTTAAATTCTTCGCCAAGATAAAAATCATGAACAGCATCAAAGTCGTGGTTTTTGAATCACAACATTACCGATAATAATAAGCCACGGTTAAAGATCTTTCTGTGTGATATACCATTCTTAATCTTGAGATGGTCGTGGCCTGAGGGGTAGCTGATAAAAAAAGTATAATAAAATAAAACGTAGTTTGATGAAGTATTGGTTACTTACATATATTTTAAAAATATATTAGTAACTCATTGGTCATAAATTCATAAGTTATTAATCATAACAATTTGTATTGTTCCGTGCTAAGAGTTGCAATAGTTTATTATTAAATTAACAAAAATTATATTGTCCAGTTCCTATATAGATGACGATGATTATAAAAAAGATCGGTATCTTTATTTCATATTGATACATGTACAATATATCTTACAATATTATCATACAATAGTAGTTTCGCGCATTATTTTGCTAATGTCTATGTTAAATCAGATACATTCACAAATATTTCAGATCCTTCTACATTTTCCCTAACTTTAACCTCTGATTTAAACTTATTTTCTGTAGTCTTAAATATTTCTGATGTTTTAAATGAACTTGATACAATTACTTATAAATCTAATCGCTGGGCCCTGATATGATTCCCAGTATTTTCTTTTCAAACTGCAAATTTGTGTTAACTATTCCGCTGTTGTATTTATTTAACCTAGGTATCTCTATCTACTGTTACTTTTCCAACTGTATGAAAAACAAGTTTTATTACACCAATATCTAAGGGTGGTGATATATCTAGTGTAACAAATTATCGTCCAATCAGTCTACTTACAATAATTCCAAAAATCTTTGAATCAATTATATAAAAAAAAATTGCTCCATTGGCCCATTGCAGCCATTTTTATTTAATCTCGTCAATGGTTACATCAATTGCCCTGAAATTTTAGGTTTTCTCAATTTGTATGTCCCTCAGTGTAGAACTATAGATCAACCACTATGTTTTATGTTTTTACACACACAACAAATTATGCTTCGGTTTCTCCTATTAATAGGATAATGTCAATTTCTAATGATTTAAAAATTGATGCCATTGAATATTTTGATAATTATGTAAACAAAAGTTTTTGTATTTAAATATGTTGTATTATTTTATTATTATTATATTATTACTGTGTTATTATTGTATGTTAACTTTCAGTTATGAACTATATTAATTTAAATTATTGTTATATTGGATCCTTTGATCCGTTTAAAATAAATAAATAAAATAAATAAATAAATATATAAATATATAACATAGTTGGGACCGCATCCAATAACCTGATCCAGTAAAGAATCTGGAATATGTCAATGAAAGAGAAGGGGCTATCCGTTTGGCCATCCGTCAAGAAATTATAAGATGAAAATAAAAAATGAAATTTGATAAGATCATGTTAAAAAATAGCTGAATAAAGAATTTGATCGCTATGATATTGTATAAACGACATTTGAACTTGTCGATTATTTGATTGTCGACGTTTCGTACCTGACCCATGAAACGTATTGTACGTACGCAGCGATATTAAAACTTAAATGGTACTTACCAATTACCAATAAAAAAATAAATACATATTATTATACTCATCAAATTAAATAAATATACAATCATTAGTGTTTCTATTAAAAGTATTACGTAGTCCAGGTTTTAAACTTTTGTCTTCTCAACAAATATTTTAAAACGTATTATGAAGTTGATTCTTTTCTTTTTTTTTATAAAAAGTAGCTTTATGTGTAAAACAATAATTAAGATAGCATTAAGAAGTTAACCGTATGAAGTGTAAACTATATTGATTTAATATATTCATCAAAATTAAAATAGTAAACATATACTTACTATTAAAAATTCTTCTTGTCTAAAGTAAAAATTTAAAACTAATAAATAAATTCCACAAAACTAGACGACTTGTCACTTGATATACCTACACCTATTTCAAGCGTTTGATTGACGCCAAGGTTATTAAAATATTTTACCTTCCGTCTTTTTCCATATTATTTATATTTAATACACTTGGCAGATTATTTTAAAAATTGCTTTCATATCCTTATCATAGGTATTGACTAAATTAATATCTGCCGGTTATTTTTTTGAATATTTATCTGCTTGGTAAATAAACTACAGATGTCGTATAATGTCCTACTAATTATATCTTGAAATAATGTTGTATTATTTTAACATATTAATAAATCTAAAATATAAAGTGCAATTTTTTACGAAAGTTCTTAGTAAAATTTATTTTTAACATAAAGGTAACATTTTTTATTTCCTCAGACTTATATAGGATAACAACGTAAATAAATTAAAAATGTGTTTAACAACTTAAATTAATACAATTAAAATAATAAATAACCTATGGGCAACTTTCCTTATAATAATTTTTAACAAACTAATATTTTTATATAGAAATACAAGTGCATAACGCTATGTTTAAACAAAATATATACGATGAGATGGTCAATCCAAATCAAAATTTAAACATTTTTAGCATATTTTACAAACATTCAATTTTGATAATCTTTTTTAAAATTGGTAAAAAATTATAAAGTGTGTGGACTAAGTCACAAATCATAAGGTAGGTACCTACATATGTTGTACACATAAACAAAAATAACATTATGTCGGTACATCCCAATGCTTGATTCAAATATGGTACATATGGATCCTTTATATAGGTATTAATATATTATTTAATTGGGTAGCAACATTATATCATGTATATACTACATACTATATAGTATATAATATATTAATATGAATATTGAATATGGGTAACAATGATTAAATATGTTTACTGTAAATTTTAATTTTAATTAATGCACTGTGGTTAAAGTTTCCATAATAGAGATACCAGATAAGTACATATTGAAAATTGTCATAAATAGTTATCTACATGGAATATATCCAGCCTGTAAATTAGATATAGGATGAATACATTATAGCATCTAGATCTATTCTAGCCTTCTTAAATTTGTTGTAATATTAATTCCAAAGAAAATATGGCAAAATTTAATACCTACTTCATATTATTCATTTATATGTAAATATTAATTTACAAACTATTATATGGCTATATATCCAAAATGATAAATGTATATTTAAAATATCACATAATAATAAAATTGGGTGTTGATGGTAGACGGAAATAATATAAAATAAATTAATTGTATTTACACTTTTATACCTGCTAAGCAATTTAAATCTTACTTAAAATTTAAGTAAAAACTTCAAATATTTGAAAATGAATAGAAAACTCTTCTTATCGTTAATATTATATATACTCAACTATTTTTAAGAATTTAATTTTTTTTTTAAAAGCGGGTAAGTAAGTGGATGTCGCTCTGCTGTACAGAAGGTTACAAATGGGTTACTATAATGGATGGTATTAAATTTGAATTCAATGATATAATATCATTGTATACGAAAAAACGATTTTGAGTGGAGACGATTTATCAGTCTAGGATATATTATACTATATTGGTTATATTGTTATTATTATTAAAAAAAAAAAAATGTAGATACCTATAAAATAAATTCCAAATTAATAAATCAGATTCATTGCGTACCCAACAATTAAGTACCCACGAATAATATTTTTAAATTATATCTATAGCTAAAGCTGTTATTCTTAATTATTTAATATATTATAATTTCATCCAAATTTAAACTTAAAATAACTATAAAAAAAAAACAGTGTTTGAATAGCTTTTAGATTTTTTTTCATAGAATTAACTACTATTACGCGGAACCTTGTTTTAAATTTTCAATTCTTAGCTATAAAATTTAAGCGTTTCATACATTTTTAACAACTGAAAAATTTGTAAATTTTCAATTAAATAAATTTTGACAAAATTTAATCTTTAGATGGTTATAAAAAAAAAAAACGTGCCTATGTATTTTTATATTTTCCAACTGCTATTATATAAAGTTATGGGGAACATTAAATTTTCAAGTTTTTTGACTCAATGGAAATGGATAAAATTTTATTGACATTTATAGAACAAAAAACAAAAAACATTGGAACTTAAATAACTTAAAAATTGTTGAAATATTTTGAAATTTTTTTCAAGTATAGAAATCAATAAAATAAACATATGGTGTAAATTTCAAGTTTCTACAGTAATTCGTTTTTGAAAAATATTTGAATAAAAATATCGGCGGTACTCGAAAAATTGAGTGAATATCCAATGTTGTAATTCAAATGCTCATAAAATTTAATTTAACCTTCCGGTAGACATTTTTTATTTGATAAAAGTAGAAAAACTTATGAAGAATCTTGTATTGAATTTTCAAATCTTAAAAATAAAAAAATAAATTTTTATGAATTTCTGACTCAAAATAAATTGCAAATTTTCATGATTTTTACGTATTTTGTCAAAATTTGAACTTTCAACGCTTATTATAAAAAAATATGACTTTTTTCCGAAGTTTATTTATTTACTACTTTAATCTATCGGAAAACAATAGAAATTACTTGACCACCTTTGATCTAAAGTATAAACTAGGTGTGTTTAAATTTGAATTTAATGATTAAGTCTTTACAAAGCATACGTTCCTGAATGTTCATAATATAGAACAGTAAATTTGTATGACTATAAATAGATATTGATTATAGTAGCACCATTTTTTTTTTTAATTTGTACTTCTATAGATAGATCTATTTTATTATGCCAATGAAATAAAGATGTTCTTTAAAATAAACAAACTTCAGCCGATGCCGATAAGTTACAATGTGTGTATTCTATATTTATAATTTATGTATCAAACGATATCCATGTTGTTATAACTTTCTCATTTCTTACATATTTATGTTATTTACAAATTCTTTATTTTTAAGTAGATAATATCAAAGTTAAATCCGTTACCACTTACTTACAATTCTAATATTAACTTTTCTTATGCTATTGGTATTTGGCCATCGCATTAAATCATATTAAGAATAATAGAGCTTAAGAAGTCCTCGAATTTATAACAAAACTTAAACAGCTTTAGACTCCAATACCAATATTAACAATCTTATTTCTGTCGTTGGGTGTACCTACTGTACAAACCTCTACAAAGTAATATCGCTATAATAATATACGTAATAGTATACGCGGGATACCAGAATTTATCTAAGGACAAGTTACATTTACAAGTATAAAACATGTACAAAAATAATGTTGAGCCTTTTGAGCTATAGGTGTGCACCATTTGTTATGAGAATACAAAATGCATCACATGGTTAGTTATCTGATAATCTAAAAGAGGCTACTGAGCTTAATATTTCATTACCAATATCAATATAATCATTTTCACTAAAGTTTGAAAATTATTTAATAGGTGTAATGTCCATCAGAAGTTGTTATATAATACAATTTTAAAAATATTAAAGATACATGGGCTATGGGTACGAATGGTACGATTTTTTTAGTAACCATTTAAAAAATTCATCGAAATAAAGTAAGTTTGAAAACAAATTTGAAGAATATACGGACACAGTATTTTTATCATGGGTACCACTTTATATTTAAATTTAACAAAATTTTATACTCAAACTTAGACTAGGTAACTTTTAGATTCTGAACGAAGTGATGAATGTATTGATTTTACAATGATGTGTATTTTTTTTTGTTTGTTTGTGTAGAGCATAACTAGTCGAAATAATTCGAAGATAATTAATAAAAAAAATAAAATAATTCGAAAAAATAGTGAATATCCTTGGTGCATTATAGAGGTCAAAAGTAAACGTTTTCAACAGTTTTAAAAAAAATCTGTTCATCCATGCAAGACATACACGACTTACCCGCTTTTTTTTATATGGTTTTAATTCAAAAACTAATCTCTGTAAATACTTGAAATTCTCACCAAATGTTTATGTTAGTGTTATCTATATGCAATTTAATTTTCAAAAAATTTTTGACTTTTTTGAGTTATTTATATACCACTGAAATATTCGATTTTGTTGAGAATTTTTTTTTTGAAGTGTCGGTAAAAAAATGTTGGATGCCCAAAAAAACTTGAAAATTTAATACAAGGTTCCTTATAAGTTGCTCTTATTGTAGCTAAAAAAAATTAAAAATCGTTAGTCACAATTTTTTTTTATAAGCGTTTATAGTTCATATTTTTACGAAATCTGTCGAAAACGCGAAAATTTGCAAGTAATTTTGAAGTTGAAAAATCATACAATTTTTTGTGTTTATAACTAAGAATTAAAAATACAACACTACGTTTTCCATAAGTTTTTCTTCAAGTAGCAATAGAGAAAACTCGAAGCATCATTATAGGAAAAATTTTAAGTGTGTTTGAATTTTAAATTTTTACGAAATAGCGTAACGATAACGATTTATCCAGAAACGATTTTAAATATTTGTTATTTATCAAAAAGTATAAGTCGTAGATACTTGAAAATTTTACCAGTTATTTAGATTGATATTTTATTTACATAATTCAATTTTCAAAATATTTTGACTTTTTTTGAGATATTTATAGACAACTGAAATTTTACATTTTTTTGAAGTGTCGATAAAAATTTTTTTGGCCGTATCAAAATACTTGAAAATTTAATACAAAGTTTCTCATAAGTTATTCTTATAGTGATTAAAAAATTATAAGAATACATATGCACAATTTTTTTTAAAGCATTAAAAGTTTGAATTTTGACAACATACGTAAAAATCACGAAAATTCGCAAATTATTTTAAACTAGAAATTCATAAGAAAATTTCTTTTTAAATTTAAGATTTGAAAATTTTTGATAATCTATAATATATCCTAGACAGATAAACCGTCTCCGTTCAGAATCGTTTTTCGTATACAATGATACCTATCATTGCATTCAAATTTAATCTACCCTAGTCAGAGGTCCACCCACCCCCTAATGTACAGCAGAGCGATACCCACTTACCCACTTTTTTAAAATTTATTTTGATGTAATTAAAAATATTGGAGCTTGAAAATTTTAAAGTTTATTATTATATTCAATCACTGTTTTCTTTATGGTTTTATATATTTAATTATTTGTATACTTATATAGTATGTATATACTTTTCAATATTACTTAGTGTTGTATATAATAATAATTATATTTATTATTCTCTATAATTTTACTTATTCTATACATTATTGGCCGTTTTTTTACCGCATTCTAAATTGTAAAAGGACTATATGGGTACCCGTTGAATTATAAAATATATAAATATAAATATTTTAAGTATACACATAATAGTAACATTTTTAAATGCGATGTTTTTGGTAAAAATAAATTCAATTTTCTGTGTTATTATTTATTGGTATGAATTATTTTTTATTTTATTTTTTTATTGTATACATAGTGATTCACCAAGCTTAACCCCTTTTTTCTTTAATAATGAAGTTATTCAAAATCAGATTTTTGTAATTTTTAAATATACCTACTCAAAAATCAAATTTAGAAGAAAATGTTGATATTTTTTGTACCACTTAAAGAGTGTACTATGGCCTTACAAAATTTTTATTTTTCAAATGAGAAACCCAATTTTTTATTGTAAATTATTTAGTAAATAAATTTTTTGAGAATTTTGATGTATTGAAATTCTATGAGAAGTTTTTAATTTATTTAACTTTGTGTTATAAAGTTAGAAGGTCCATGGTTTAGGTTTTTTAAGATATATGGTCTATGGTGGACTTGAAAATATTAGTTATTAATAATAATCTGTCAACGTAATTAATTTGTAAAAATTACCTAAGTATCATTGCCATAAATACTAGTTCCAATTGTACGTGTATTTTATACTTTTGTAAAACGATTTTTAAGGACTATTATTCTTAGTACAAACATTTTAAGAACTAGAAAACTTACCCGTTTGAATTTTGATTTCAATACAACAAAATTCTCAAAAAAATTATCCATTAAATAATTTACAGTAAAAAGGAGGTTTTCGTTTGAAAAATAGAAGTTTGTATCTGCACAGGACACTCCTTAAGTAGAACAAAAATCTTAAGAATTGGAAAATATGGTCTTTGAGTATATTTCAATATTCCAAAAATTAGAATTTAAATAAGTTCATTATTAAAGAAAAAAAGGGGTGTCCATGCTTGGTAAATCACCCTGTATATACCCTAGGCAACATGGGCCATTGGGCTTATTATTGGTAGTAAAATGAATTACTTTGATAGAAATAACATCAATCGATCTACTCAGAGAAAAATTAATAATTATTATACACTTTTGAATTTAGTAGTATTTAGATATTTAAAAATTAGTAGAATAAAAACTAAAAAGAATTAGTAATTACGTTTTGAAATGTTTGAATTAAGTAGTAAGAAATTATAGAATAATATATTTATATACATACAACATACATACATAATGGACAATAGTTTAATATAATTCGTAAATCACACAGAGTATAAACTATGTCTGTATATAATATTATATACCTAGCTTATCTTTCATTATTCTTAATCAAATTATTTTTAGTTCTATTTTACTGAACACATTTAAAGAAGTCACAGAGTTTGATTGTTAAAATGTAAGTGGCTTACATTTATTTATTTTTTATATTAAATTTATATAAATTGTTATATTATATATTATTATATTTAATAAATGGTGTACCTATATTAAATAAAATGGTCTGTCATACAGACAGTGACTACGTTTTTCGTTAGCCGGGTAGTTCACTCAGTTAGCCAGTTCGCCGGTTCCGGAATATTTATTGCGCTAGCAGAAACACGGCACCCGGCATGAAAAATCCGATCGTCTGATTGGAGTATTGGACCCTTAGTGTCGAATAGGCACGTTAAGTACGTCAAGTTTTTTGACGCTATTTGGTTGCAACTGTTGAGCCCATGAATCTGGCTTACGTTACCCCACATCAAAAGAAATATTTTTTTTATTTTTATTTTTTTATAAATAAATGTATTTAAAATCTGTAGTATAATAAAACAATAAGCAAATAAGAGATTTTTTTTACAAGGTTTGGAGGCTTGAGTGAAGGGTGCGTCCATTGACACTACTTAAAACTGTTTTTTTTTTTTTTATTTAGCAAAGTAAATCACGAGGCCAATTTCGTTTTACGAGAAGGGTTATCCAAGAGAGTCTTAGAGGAGAGGTTTGAAATTAGCGGGTTTGGATGATTATTTGGTTTAGAATGAATTTTTTTTATAGTGCACTAGTGTTGAAGCGAGGTTGTGAAGAGTTGGAATATTCAGGTCTCTATGGATTGTATGATTACTAACATACCAAGGTGCATTTGTCAAAAGACGGAGACTAATCGACCGAAAGAATTGGAGAAGATTTAGGTTTGAGTTTTTGGTTGAGGCCCAGATTTGAATACCGTATGTCAATGCAGGACGAATTAATTGTTTGTATACAAAAGTGTTGTCACTAAAGTTTTACTTCAAAAATAAAATCGTTTAAATAACTATTTTTTTTCGAACGATTGTAAATTTATTGTGCTCATAGTGAACAATTAGTAGAAAATAAAAATAATATAGTAACTTGAGCCAGGCAATTTTTAAATTTCTAAAATGCGTATGGTAAATTTACACCCACATAATCCACATAGTATCTTATTCAATTTCAATTCATCTTTTCAACAGATGGAAAAATTACACTAAATAAGTATGAATATAATATTTATATTTACATATTTAAGATTTAACTATGTGTATACTATTCGAATTCATGACCTGTATCTTATACTCCTATAGTCCTATATTACTCTAATAAAAGTTTGCGAAGAAAAACAAACAACTTGTTATAGTATTAAGTCGGATTCAAAGCTACTTACGTCGTGTATCTTGTTGTGTCGATCAAATCATATTGTGATTGGACATTACTCTTTTGGTATCATAAATAACCAAGTTGCAACCAAGAATTGACTGCAACTCAACTTTTAAACCATATTTGGCTACCATTTGTAAACTTGTAAGTTATAACTATAACCATAGTATACCAATCCCCTCGTATGAGACAACGTGGCTGAGAATTCGGCTTTAACCATAGTAAAATATACATTAATAATTATTATAATCATAATTCATAATAATATAAGTATAATAAGTTATATTGTAAGTTTTCAGTAAGTTCTTTGTCGCAATCAAATTATTTTCAAATAATATATTATAGGTATCTTATAATAAATAATTAACATTACAGTATATTACTATAAAGCTAAGAAAGTATTGTATGTCACAAAAAATGTTCAGGATTTTCAAATATAGTAAAAATTTTGTCGTAATTATTATAAAAACTGAATACTGAACATAATACAAAAAAAAGTAAATTTAACTTGCCTATGAAGAAATTAGATGATTTGACATACAAATATAACTTGATATCCATTGTCAGATGTTCACTTCAACTTTCAAATGAAAATTATATACATTGTACAGTAAATTTCAAGAATAAAATATCATTGCTATATCACATAATTGAATAATATACTTACGAAATTACGAATTATTGTTGATATAGGCAGTGCTTATTTTAAGATCATTTTATGAGTTAAAATTAATTACACTGATATTAACATGATATTTGTAAAGGAACGGAAAAAATTTACTGGGACATATAGGCCAAATGATGAATATATAAGAAAAATACAACCTTAAAACTATGTTTTAAATTTTATCAAGTCAGTATTAGGTCAGGCCATGCCCATTGCCCTGACTGGCCTAACCCGTAGTTTTGCATCATATGCTTTGAGTATAACATTGGTTTTTACTTTTTATCAAAATATTCAAACGTAGGATAAATATTTTAACTAACATAATTAATTTTCATTTATTGTTCAGGTAAAGTTTTAAATCAAAATCAAAACTTTATAAAATATAACTTTAGCTATTTATTGGTTAATTTTGGCAACCATATTACTAAACATCTTCCAATTAAAAAAACAATATTATTATCAAAGTATTAACCTAACCTTATATTTTTTGGCTATAACCGTGTGAAATAAAATCAATTATCATTTATTTATATAGTTTTAATTAATTAAAAAATTTAAATTTTTATTTAATTTTTAATTTTATAGTTTAAACTGTAAATTGTAATAATATGTCAGACAAGTCAAGACGACACGTCACTATCTGGGTCAATATACCATTGAATCGCTGTCGTGTTCAATCTGTCATCATAACATGATGTGTGGCGTTTTTGCTGCTTTGTTATATACCATAAATACGGTTGGTAACATCAAAAAAATTGACTTATAGTTTATGGAAAGGGGGCACAGCTATCTGGAGGCAGATAGCATCCACGCGACGATTGAAAGGTATAAACAACATCGGAATTTATATGTGCCGAGTGATTATAAATGTTTAATTGAAATGTGTAGGGAAAAAACCATTTCCTTACGAAGTTTACCAAAATCGATTTGATGATATTTATGATCTTCAGGACTTGAGTACTAAAATAGAGACGAGCAGAAAAAAACGTTAAGGGCGAAGCTATGAAATGGTTGAGATTTCAGATTTGTGCAAGGTGAAAATTTAGTTGGTTATAAGTATGACGTAGTTGTAGGCAATTTTGATTTTTGAGTACATAAACGTCAATGAGAAAAATATGTTATGGGAATCCATTAACATTCCCAAAAAATATAATGAACAACACCCAGTAGTGTTTTGGCCAAAAAAAAGACCTTATGAACCTTATCAAAAAAGGAGTTATACCTCATGACTACTTCTCCTTCTTCGATGATTACCCTCAGCTGATGGAAATAGAGACCAAGCTTTATGGAATGTAGACGACGAACAAGAAACTTTGGACGAACATTAAAGTTAATTAAGTATTTTTAATTCATTTTTTTAACTCATTTTAATTGTTTAATTCTTTCACTGACATGTTAAATTAATTTTTACATAATACTTATTTGTGTTCTGTTATTTTAAATTGTAATTTTGAAGAACAATAAAAAAAAAGTTTTGATATTTGATATTTGAATTTTTGAATTTTCATTTCTATGTCCATGTTGAAGCTGTGTCTTATGTGCACAGAAGTTCTGTCTGACTTTTAATTTAATTTAATTGAATTTGATTGTAAAAATAACTTAAACTTCCTGTTATAATTCAAACACTTCACAATTTTTCAAAAATATTTTATTTTGGATAGTAATTAATAATTACTAATCATAAAAAAGGAATATCTGTTCTAGTTTTAAAGCTATGCAAGCAACAAAACTTCATTAGTGATTTGCCAAAAATGAGGAAAATGGACATGGAACACGTGTGCTCTTAGGTATCGATATGTACATTTAGCCATTTAGTAGGTAGAAGTATTAAGCCTATAGTTGTAATTGCGGACAACAGCAGTCTGTAATGTATAAATCAAGCAACGTTCGTAGACTTGTAAGTCGTAGATCAACGACAACGAGACAACGACGCGTTTTCGGAAAAACACGATATGGTACAATTTAACGACGACTTATTGTCCTCGTCCACGCGGTGTTGCAGTAAATCCTATTAGCCGTTACCCAAGTGTTGGTCATTGGTCATAATACTCATAACTCATAACTCATAATAATATACCTTCTAAACCCTACACTGTATAGATACAGTATACATGATGCACGTTTCGACGATTATTTCGCAGCTGTCTACAGGCTACATCAGCGTATTGTTTCGTATATTATTAGACATATTATGTTATAGATAATTAATGTTATTATGAACATACTGTTACATAGCGTCGTATAACACACACACACACACACACACACACACACACCGACGAATACTAATGTTTGAAAGCGCTTTGCCTGCGGTTCTGAATTCTTCGATCCCTCAGAGAATGACAAAAAAGCTCTCACCCTTCGATGGAGTTACGCATGCGCTGGCCGGCCGGCGTGTGTCGTGTAGCGGTCGGCGCGGGCCGCGGGAGCCGGGGAGCACGTGCGTTTTCGCCCCCACTCCGGAGAAACCTGAATAAAGAAACGACATGACACGACGATGAAATAATAATAATGAACTATACAACAACAACAATATTAATATAATACATAAACAATATTACATTATGCACGTACAATACTGCATACCTACTATATCATAATAATATAATAGGAGTGAAATCGTATAGAAAAAACCGGCTCGTAAGTCGTAATATACGCACACACGCGCATCAGACCTACCGATATTCGCGCGCACGCGCACCACACCGTCACTACACACTTCAGGCGAGTGCGGCGATTTCCCCCTCCCACCGACCGTCCGAAACGCATTTCATCGCTGCACTACACTTACTATAATATTATTATACCTATCCCTATCAACAGACCGCTATAATACGACCGCCGACTGAGCTGCATATCGCCGCCAACTCTAACTCTATAGTTTTTCGTACGCACAGCGACTACGGCCGGCGGCGTCAATCGCATTCGCTCATTCGCATAGCGACCGCGATCGCTATTGCCATTTATTGTTTATTTGCGCTTGGAATTTCTTCGACACGGACACGGACCACAATTATTTGAACACTGTTACTGTAACAATTTTATCGTTTTCATACGATTTTCGAACTCTTTCTGCGCAACAATATCTCGGGTCGCATACCTTTTCCTCCACGGCGATACACCACCAGGACACATCATGACGACCGACGAATGGGGATACGAAGAGTTTAACGGTAGGTGCTCGGAGAGCTTGGCTAGTACCTAGACTATTATTACGTTTTTTTAAAAATTTATTACTTTTACTTAGGACCACTTTGAACTACTATCACGGTAGTTTTTAGTTAGAATATTATAATTATAATATGCACAATACACAAATTTTATAGTTCATAGATTTATGTGTTGACGGCACCTGTTATTATTATTGCTGTGTTATTATTCTATTACGCCTTAATTTTATTCGGTTACGTTGCTGTATATTATTATCATCCGTTCGATTAAAACCAGTTTTTGACCAGACTCGGTATTGGGCTGTAATAGTAGAAATGGTGGAATATTTATTTTACCTATTCTTCATTTATGTTCTTTATTTAATTAGATATTTGATATTCCTTCTATTTTGTATTGTAAGCATATGATTACTAATGAAGCAAATATGTACATATTTATGATCGTAGGGAACTAATTTTTAAATAATCTCCTTTTCAAATGATGTGGAAAATATACTTGAAAAATGTCATAAAAGTTCTGATGATGAGGTATTGGGGTGATTAATTGATTATGTTTTAAATGTACCACAAAAAGTAGGTTCACAATTTATATAGCTAGTAATATAAAAATTCAATTTTTTGGTTTTTTAATATTTGGTTAGGTCAGAAGGGCCATAATGAAAATGAAATAAACGAAAAATATCTTAGTACACTACATTAAATTCCCGTCTATAATTTTCGAATGAAGAATAAGAATAATTTCTCTTGTTAAGGATGTATTGTGTACCTAGTAGTTATATGTACCAATACTTTTGGTAACCATGATAGGTATCTGACTAAACTATTATTATTCTAGCAACTATTATAAAATCAGTCTATACGTTAATTACAATTTTACACACATTAGGTACCATCGATTTACTAAAATTATTTTCTGTTAAACTTTCATTTAGGTACCTAGATATATATATATTAACTTTTAATCTCATAATTCTTATTTAAATTCAAAAATATTTAGAAATCTCGGACTGAATATCCCTCTGTATCTATACGATTTTTCGCGATTGTTATCAAACGTATTTTTCTAGATATTTCTGAGTTAAATTTTTATTTAATTAACGGTTTTAATTATCTACATATATATTTTACTAATAAATGTCGTAAATTATTCCAAAGAGAAGTGAAAGCTTTGCGCCTATACAAATGTCGATGATATAATAATATATTATTATGTTTGTAGTGCGGCAACTTTTACATTCATACCCGAACTTTTACTTCATAATAATTGTTAGTATAATATTTTTTTATTAATAGTTTTAAAAAATTACTTACATTATGTTATTATGTAATTTATTTTGGTAGATAGGTTACTGGTTACATAGTGGTATAAAGATTAAATTCACTATTACCCATGGATTTTAGAATCTGACTTCTTTTAACAAAAATTACATTTATTTTGAAACTTTTTGCAACTATTTATACTATTATTTAGTATTTATTGTACAAAATGCAATTTTTTAAACATTTAGAATAATTTTTATTTAATAATCTCTGAATCTATTCACACTGTCGGTGTTGGCATAATTTAAGTTAATAACAGCTAATTATACTATATTGTACGTAGTTTTTACTGCCAAAAATTAGTCCAACGTATTGTATTAGATAATAGTTAAATTAAATAACAGTACATATTATAATAATATAAATAAAAATAAATTATACTTTTTAGTTTAATAATAACATGGCTGTCTGTCTCCGTTCAGTACTGTTTTTCGTATGTAATGATTTATCATTATGTACCTTATTCAATGATGAGGTTTATTTGACACCTATACACGCCTATACAGTAGTGTGATTTCTCTGTTCTTTTACCATCTGGTAGAATCTTAATTCTATTGACTGTTCAAATGAAAACTATTATATAGAATGTTTTTAAATTATTCAATTTATTAATTATTTACCAAATAATAAAGACATTGTCTTAAACGTATAAATAAAGGTACCTATTTTATTTGAAGGGTATTCGGTATAAATATTTGGCCCATCCCAAGTATTTATACCTACATCCTTCATATTATGCTCGTCATACTATATAATATAATACCAATAAATATACTATTAAACGATGGGAAACATTATAGTTAAATAAATAAATTATTAACAATATTATAAAGCGATATCCATTAAATAATGTAACGTTTATAGCAACTGATTTAAAAGACACAGTGGGTAAACCCCTTTACTTTAAAACAGCATGTTAAAACTATTTTTACGGAATTAAGGAAGGCCAACTTTAATTAATATATTTTATTTTTACTACTAAAAGTTTTTTCTGTCTTTCTTACTTAGTATTTTATGAGTTTTTGATTGATTTGTTTTTTGTAAATATTAAAAACCTGACGGAAAGCTTCAGACAATGAATTAATTTCCAATTATATCATATGATAATTGGTTTACAGCCATATACAATACATAAATATTTGTTTTAATGCATTGGTCTCAATTTTCTCATTACAACGCAGTATTACTCGTGTTATTTTTGTTAAAATTTTTCAATTTTTCTGTGTGATGGTTTTTCGAAGAAAAAAAGTTTATAGTTTGAACAAGTACCAACCTTTCTTTTTTAAGTGCAATGTTAATAGTATTTAGTTATTTACATTATTTTTAAATTTAAATTTTACTTCTACTGTCATTTGCTTCAATAGATTACACGTACAACTCTCCCTATATCTCACTTCTCACTATTCTCACCATTATTTTTAATTTGACATTTTTAACATTAATAAATACAAATTATGCGTTGTGAGTATGTGAAACTTGTAATTTCAGGAAATATTATAAATCATGACATTTTAATGATACAGTCAAGTTTTTTAAAATATTATTCCTGAATTACATGTATTACTACATTTTATTAGTAATGAATCTATTATCTAACCTGTTTTTATTACAAGTTTGAACAATGTATGTGTTATCGTAATAAATTTAATTATTGGTAGGAACCCAATATATAGATTTAAATAGAATTTTGGAATTGCTAATAATTATTGTTGGTAATTCCCAACTAGTATAGAGATTTTATAATATTCTAAACATAAGATACCATAAATACTACTGCAGTATAAACACACATGAATGCTATGATCATGTTATCAATTATGTTTATATGCATTAAGATATTTAAGCTAATATCTGCAATAAAATATATACTTTGAATACTCAATTTTTTACTAAGTTCTAAATTAATAACATTGTATTCGTTTTTATTATTCAAATTATTTTTCTATAATAACACATTTTATTATTTATTTTGATATTTTTTTTACACATTTTATTTTTTTGTGTTACATGATGTTTTATAACTTAAACCCTCTTAATATTAATCATAATATATAGTTGCATAATAAAGTATTTAGTTAGGTTATGTGATCATCCGATAAATTAATATTTAAACAATAATACTGTATAATTTAACAAAATTAGATTATAAAATATAAATTTAGAAATAACTACTATACTTAGCTATAGTATGAGACATGAGTGTTATTACTTTTTGTGTATTATGTTGGATTAGACCACTAGAGTTATGCTCTTCACGCACAATCAAGCGTTTTGTGTAAAATGTTTTACTCTGACAAATTTTGTTGAGATAGGCGTTGATAAACGTAAATATGCACCTATAATAATGGTTGTCACTTGTCAAGCGTATTTTGTGTATATCATAATAGTTATTTTTCGATGACTATAATTTATCTTTCAAAATGTCCGTGTTACTGTTTCTGATGATTAACGTTAAGTTAATTAACCATAATATATTGTACCTTTAAAATTATATTCCGGTGAAATATAATTTACTAACTAGCACAACGCCCAGCAAGTATAGGTAAGTCTATAGTAATATGCCATTATTAATTCTAATTTTTAAAATTGAATTACCGTAAGTATATACTGTAGAAGTACATTACATTATATTATTACTATGTGTATATTATATATTATATAACCCATAAACTTTTTCTAGTATTGCGTCAAAAACATTATTTCTATTTAGATAAATACAAACACCGAATTTGACAAAATAAAATATATTGTACTTGACAATTATTACTTTTTAATTTATTATTATTATTTTAACGATGTGCATATTATAATTATTATGAGTCTGTTCGGCTGTAAATTAGAATAGGTATGCATGCAATAATTTTTTTTATTAGTTTAAATAGCGAAACAGACATATATTCCTTTTTCAATTCTGAATTTTTAAAAAGTGACGAATAAAAATGACCGATACAATAATATAATATAGAAGCGGTAACTATCAAAGGCTGTTAAATTCATTTGGTCGTTACTTGTTGCTAATTGTTTCACGTTGTTTCATGAATACTACCTAATCTTAACTCTCCATAGTCCATTACGTATTATTGTGTTCTAATGTTGCCTCAAAAAAGATAATAAATCTAAATGTAAGTAAAAACAAATTGGTTTCAATTTTAAAACTAAGTGTAATTCTATTTACATTGGCATTCCGAATTCATTAACGTTTTAATCATTTAATATAATATATGATCATTAATAATTATTCTATTTTCATTAAATTTAAATTTGAAATTATATATCTTCTCAGACTTTGGCGTGTCCAGACTCATTAGTACTAATAAAAATAAGTTTAGCAGTGGAATTTTATGTCAATCGTTGGATTTTTATCCATGGCGTATCGTTTCTGTCCGATTTACTCTACTGCGAAGGCGAAAGCTATACCAATAGACAAAAATATGCTGTACGAACTTATTGGATATTAAACAGTGTTACAGAATAATAACGAATTACGATGTTTAAATGTTTATATCTTATAATAAAGTAAGTACTATACTATAATAGGCAGGACAGCATTAAATAGGAATCTAATTGTGTACAATAATTAACTGGCGTTGTAGCTGATTGAGTTACCATAAGCCCGTAACAAATATAGCCTTGATGCTTGATGGTAAAGTACTGCCAAACAAACGGGATATAGTTTAATTAAACGAATTAGGTAAATGTGTTATACGAGTACTTCAGTAACGCGCGTACTGCATTCAAAATTGGTAAACATATATTTTAAATATTGTGATGCACTACTGTGTCATCACAATGTAGTGATGAGAATACGAAAAGTGAGTTTCGCAAAATTTCACTTGATAAAAACAAATTATATATATTTTTATTGTTTTATAGATACTAATTTAAACGTGTCTTGCATGTAGTACCTCTAGACCCTAGTATAAAGTACCTATTATCTGTAGACTGTAAATTGTTAAGAACATTTACTGTGCTACATTGTTTTTATTTTTTCGATATTACAAATATAAAAAAATTTATTCAAGTTTGAAATTATGAATTTATAAGCTAAGAACTTTTATTGTATTTGTTATATCGGAAAAATAAAAACCATGTTGCACAATGTACAGTCAATGTTCTCTTTATAGTGTCAACTATGAAAATTGGTTGTTTAGCTGGGACTACAGACTGAGTGGTTCTATCCAGCGCAAAACAATATTTGCTAGGTTCTACGTTTTTAATACGGAAACAACGCATGCGAGTGTGGCGTTTTCTTAAAGGTTTGATCAAAAACCGCACTCTATATGGTCTATAGTGCTCTCCAGTACTCTTGGAATAGATGTCATAGTTCTAACGAAAACTATAAAAAATTTTTTATGAACATCGGTGCATATCCTAGTTGACTATTGATTTATTATTTTATTCTTATAATTTTGATAACATCCGAAAATACAAACTCAAAATTTGTCATTTGTATAAAAAAAAATTAATTTTTTTACTATTTATATTAATTTCGTGACTATTATAACATATTTTACATTCCATAGCATCACTTTTATTAGCAGTTTATGACTTGTGAGTGCATAAGCCAATGAGTATTGTTAGTAAACAAAAACAAAACTAACTACTTGAATTCCTTCTAGAAATTTCGTCGACTTCACACGTTTTGTTCTAAATTTTAGTGAATTTTGGTCACCTTCACGTAGCATTGAATATTTAACCCTCGAAATTCAAAGTTATTTGAGAACAGTTAATTTGATGCATATAATGCCATTTAATAATAATGATTATTTTTGTTTTTTATCTTCACGTTGTTTAATCTGAGTCCGTTACACCCGAGGTCGCGGTAAACAGACCGCTAAAATGATAATATTATGTTTACAACAGGCAGGTTATGGTCGCCACGTGCAGCGGTTTGTATTTGATACCTTTCTATGATCACGTTCTATTTTAATGTGTAAAACAAGTTGAGTGTTTTTAATTCTCAAGTTGCGAGTGAAATTCAATATCCTCTTATTATTAAATTCCGTTTTGTTAGATTATTGTAAATCGAGATTTATAGATTTATGAATACATTTAATTTTACTTAATAGAACAATCGCAATAATAAAAAAAAAAAATCCATAATAATTATAAATTATAAAATACATTTTATTTTTTAACTAATTAATCCGCACCCATTATACAAAAATATTTTATCGTACAGTTTTAAATTTTATTGGTATTTTTTGTTTCATTAGTGGATTATATATAAACGTCATGTATTTATTTCATATTTAATCATGACATGAGATAATCGGAAAGTTCCTAAAGCCCTAATGTTAATTTCGAATAATTAATGCAATATATATCATATTTTTTTACATTTATTTAGTAAATTATCTATAATAAAGACCTCGACGTTATCGTTATAAAAATTACATCGTTGATATAAAAATTATGACGTGTTTATTGTATGACAATTTTAGGTGAGCAATAAATCTAACATTTATACTATTTTGTATTTCAATTATAGACTTATAGTTATAATTTAGCAATCCATATATTTGAATATGTAGGTTTTACATATACCTAACCTTCGAAACGCAGTTGTATTACTATTATCAAAAAAATTTCAAATTACTTAAAAAATTAGATTTGGATAGATTTATTTTGGAAATAATGACATACTTTTGAAAAAAATGTATGCGTATTATAAATGAACAGTTAATTTGCATGTTCGATGAACATAATTTCATTTTTAAACAGCTATACGTAGATATCAATAATTTAAATTGTTATATTCTGTGATATAAACAACGTTTTATGTTATTTCTTTACTTATTTCAGGTTATGTAACGTTTTCCTATTCTAATATATTGCATAATAGTCCTAAATATTTTTTTTCTATATAAACAGTATAGTGTAGTACTATAGTCGATAAACTGATAAATGATAATAAACGAAAAATAAAAATAAAAATAGGCAATATACAAATAGCGTAGACAACAAATTATTTATTTTTAGAAATTATTGTGACTTGCAAAATTACATTTTTTTTAATATCGGATAATATCGAGGACGCCCATCTGTTAAAGTCTAAGGGGGTGATAATCATAAAATAAAGAACTTTAAAATTAAGAATTAATTAAATTTATTTTATTAAATAATGAAACAAATGTATATTTTATATGTAAAGAAATATAAGATTTTAAGTTATAAAATGTAAATTACGTATTTTCAAACCAAATTTTTTATCAACTTTTTACAATTACAATATTTTTTCTTAGGGGTGACATGTAACCCCTGATAGGTGCCTTTGTATAATATAGGTATAACTATAAATTTTATCTTTAGAGTGTTGTTATTTTTAGGATTCGTAGTTAAATTCCATTTTTTTATTAGTTTATCACAACTATTGCTTTGATGTTTATCGATTAATAAATTGCGCAACCAATCCAAAGAATATCATGTATTTACTAAAGCATAATATTAGGTGTGGTACATTCTAACTATTGTTAATATCACTTAAATTAAAATTTTAATTTACACATCGAACTAAACAAGCCAAACTATTTCTAATATATCTAGGTACAGATAGCGCAAGCTAGGAATATTTTGTTGTAAAATAAAAAAAAAGCGGTAAGTCGTGGATGTGGCTCTACTGAACAGTAGGTTACAAGTGGGTTACTGTAATGGATGGAATTAAACTTGAATCCAATGATATTATATTATTGCATACGAAAAACGATTCTGAACAGAGACGGTTTATCTGTCTAGGCCCTAGACTCTAGGGTATTATAGGTTAGTAAAATGTTTAAATCTTAGATTTGAAAAGAAATTTTTTTTTGAATTTTTAGCTTAAAATAATTTGCGAATTTTCGTGATCTTTACGTAAGTTGTCAAAATTAAAATTTGAATGCTTGTAAAAAAAATTGTGACTATAAATTTATTTTATTTTTCAACTGTTATTGTTAAAATATGTTAGGAGCCTTGTATTAAATTTTCAAGATTTTCTACCCAACTAATAAATTTTTGTTGATATTAATTTAAATAAAAATTAATAATAATCGAAAATTGCATATGACTATAAACAGTTATAGAAACTATGAACATTTCATGTAGGTATCTAATGGTCATTTGTTTTAAAGTTACATCAAAAACCAAAATCGATTTTGTCGAAAATTCCCGTTTTTTCCTTAATTTTTAGTTTGTTTATCCCAATTATTAAGAAAAATATTGGAAATTTTTTACTTTTGACCCCCCAAAGTACCTACTTACTGTCCCAAAACGTGATAACTGACACAAAAAAATAAATAAAAACACACACATCATAGTAAAATCAATACAATAGGTACATAAAATACATTAGCAGTTAAAATACATAAGTTTAAACTTACACGGGCATTGGACACTATTATATAAAATACATTTTTAATTTAAATGCATTGTTGTATGTTAATGAGTTATAATTAAAATTATAAATTCTCGAAGACTTTAAATCTCAAATCAAAGGACTTTATTTTTTTTTAACAAATTGAATACGTTTTGTTTGTTTACAAGTAGAATTCAAACAATACAAGTTAAAATTGTATTCGATTATTTTTCTTCAATATAGACACTTAATAACCCGGTAAAATGCATATTATTTGTCAAGTGTCTAAAGAGGACCCTAAATGATGTACAAAGCATTTAATTTTAATTTTATAATATTCATGTTTTAGCACGACCTTTTTAAATTTAAGAAATTATTTTGATCTAAATTTTATTTGTAAATACTAATATTTATAAATTTTTGTTTTAATTAATGACTAAGATTTTTGGTTAGTTGGCTAAATTTATTATTACGTATACGTAAGTACCTATTTGATATATTTTTGTATTACTATAACAATAATTTTTTAAATGTAAGTTATTAATTATTATACATGTGATATATTGGGCTCATTTGTGCACTGTTTTTGTTGATTGAAAATTTATAAATAAAATATATTTTGAATAAATGTTGGCAAATTAATGAGTCGTTGTATTTGAATGTCCGTCACTGAATATACAAAATCAGTACCATAACTAAACAAAATTAGGTCTTGAATAGTAGCGAACAATAATGCTTACAAATATTGTCTTTTATTGTGTTCGCCATACAAGTTTGTAAATATATATTTAATTTTTCATTTAAAATAAAAAAGTACACTGTACTCAAGGACTTAGAAACCAATCAACCAATAAACTGGTCCATAATACCATATTATTTTTTTTGCTCTAAATAAAATCTTCTTTATTGTTGATGAAACAAGGTCAGTGTAATAATAGCAATATAATATTAATACATCAAAATAAATATATTAAATTCATCACACTTGTTTTGGTGAAATATCATATTTATTATAGGTTTAAGTAATAGATATTTATTTTAAAAAATAAAAATAAACAAAGTACTTTGGTTAATAAAAAAAATACTGTGTGACTTGCTTCTGTTATAAGTCGATCCCCTATAAAGTAGGTTTTGTGTTTTGCAGATTTATTTGAATATATTTAATTAATTCTAGATCACTGTAGTCTGTGATGTGTGTTATTTTGAATTCAACAGTAAATCGTTGTTTATACGAAAACACGATTCCAATCGAAGGAGGCGAGGGCAAAATGTCTGCATAAAATTTTAAGGTTAAGGATTAATTCGGTTCGATTAATCAATTTTTGGGTTTAGTATTGCATAATGTAAATTATCGTCAATAATGACGACTTGGCATGCTGCCGATGGTGAGAAAATAAGTTCGTAATATTGATAGTTTTTAATTAGTCTAAATATTTTGAAAATTTTATTGTGCATATAAAATAATTATGTTTATATGATTGTGAAATGTATCAAGTCGTATTGATTTATTGAATTACAGCAAAATAACTAAAATTAACTTTAGAAAAAAAATCGTGGTTTTTCGTTTAAATGTCCAATTTTATGAGTTTGAACTTCATATGTTTGTGAAAAAAAATTGTTATGTGTACCTATTCAATATCTACTTTAATTCCATTGTAAATGGAATCTTGAATTGTCGTATTTTTTGATAAACATAAATCAACAAAAATGTTTTTTATAAAGTAGAATATTATAAATGTTAAAAAACGCTCAAAAAGTATCAATATTTTGAAAATTATTTTAGACGCTCTTATCTAGAAAAACGGTTGTAAAAATATCTGGTGAAAATAGTCTTCACGGTTATTTCTTTTTTAAATACAACAAAACAAAAGTG
Organism: Diuraphis noxia; assembly: GCF_037042655.1. NCBI lineage: Eukaryota > Metazoa > Arthropoda > Insecta > Hemiptera > Aphididae > Diuraphis > Diuraphis noxia. The sequence goes on from NW_028301712.1 coordinate 56,129,166, forward strand.
ATTTTCTCTAAAACTTACATGGGTATTAGTATATTGCTGTTTTTCCACTGTTTTGTTTTATGTTTTCTTCGCATATCTAATGCTCAAGTTAAGCACTGGATAATTTTTACTCCCAAATAACGAATGATGTCTAAATAAAATGATTTATCAGAACCATTCTCAGAGTTGAAATTTGATGCAAATTTTTATAATGTACTGTACCAATGCAATTCTCACTTTACCATGTATTTCATATTTTTGTATTTCACCTCTCGGGAGGTGATATTTAAAAAAAAAAAAACATACTTTAAATATAATATCCGTTATTATACCTACACATTAATTCAATTGGCTGTGATTTCCACGTTTTAATAAACTGCACATCTGACTGTATATTTATAGATTGCAATATTAAATATTTGATTTTCATTCGATCAGTAGCTTTTTTAATATCAGTGTCGAAAAAATTAACCTTTGATCAATCATCTACGTAGAGTTGTTGTTGGTATTCGTTCAAATAACTTATTACTTTCTACAAACAAGCAAACTACATTTTGTTAACTGTATACGAGTTTAAAATTATGATTCATCATTTATAATTCAAAACGCCATTAAATTATTCTGTCTGAATAAATGTTTGCATCTCTGCATTTTAAACAGCAATGTCATTGTGACTACGAAATCTATACCTATTTATTTATAAAATACACATTATTTTACATTTAAAGTTTAATATTTTTTTTCTCGTGAGTTACGTAATTTAATTGTAATCAAACATTTTTATCTCTATTGTGTTCAACTTACTAAGAAGTATTGGTTTTTAATTGTATAATATCAATAAATACCTTTATTGTTTATTGTCGTGCGGAGGAATTCAAAAATAAAACTAATCCTTTTCATCCGTTAAACGGTAAAAAACCACTACAGCAGTAACTGACCTACTTCAATTTCAAATAGCTTCATTTGGGTCATGTCAAGCCCTCGTAACAAATTAGAAAAGAAAATGTACGTTATAAAACTGAGATATAGTTGTGTTTTACCTAGTTTTAATATAGTCGTTGCTCGTTTATACCTATGATATTTGTATGTTTTTATTGATGTGTCATTTAAAATCGTGTATATGCTATCAAATTAAATTAAGCCTAAAAGTTATTTAAAAAAAATATTACTGTAAATTAATTTGAGTAGTGAATCAAAAGAATTATATTATTTTTATAAAACAAATGTAGGTAGATGAACTTGTGATTATTGAAAATTCAATAGAGAACAAAAAATATAGTAATAATAATAAAAAAATATTGTTAAATATTAAAGTAAATTATAACCCTGTGTACATTTGGTGCAAACTTAATTTCTTTGGGAATTGAATTGATTATGAATATTGATTATTGAAATTCGACCGTATTTATAAAATATATGATTTCAATTTGCATTTTTTTTTATTTATTGACACAAGTGATTATACCAGATAACAGTTATGTGTTAGTACTATGAATATTTTGTTTTTGCGAAATACTTCTAAATATAAATATTTTTACTTAATATAATTACAGAGAGAAAATTAAGTTTTTGTAATATATTTTTTTTTTGTAAATATTTCTATTTAATGTGTGTACAAAAATTGACACATAATTAATTTTGTTTAGAAGCACAAACACCTTGTTCAACAAAAATTGGTTGTTGTAGAAAGCTGTAATTCATTATCATTAACATAAAAAGTTAGCAAGGATGTGGGCTGAATTGGCACCTACATTATTTTATTGATAAATAAATTCGCAGTTGTATATTGATGATATTTTATTATTCAATAATTCGAGTGGGATTGATAATACTCACGAGTCAACTGCTATTTCTCATGTACTTAAGGACACTGTAAAAAACTATAAAAAGATTGTAATAAATGTTTTAAAGTCTAAATTCAAATATAAATGTTAGTTGAAGTTAATAACTATATAAAATTAAACGAATTATCAGAAGTAGGTATACTAAAAATCATAAAGGTGTGTTTAAACGTGACTAGTTTAATAATTATTGTAGATAATTGACTTAACAATGCCATAAAAGAAGACAGCTCGAAAACTTTTAAAAATGTCGTACATTGAATATTTAGTTTCTTAGGAAATAATATTCATTTTCTTTAATAGTTTTCTACCTAGTTATTATAAAATGTTAACGAAAACACTAAATCTAGATACATGTACTTATGAAAAATCTTGAGGATATTTTTATTCAGATTTTCAAAAAAATGCGTTTCACTAGTATTAATCTCATCAGAAATTTTTATTTCCTACAGGTTACAATAATAATAATAGTGAAATAGTAATAAAAAATAAACTTATTCAATAAATATTAAAATGTTGTTACTTGCTATAATAATGTTATCATAATGTAAATCAGTCAAACAAGACACAAATCATTGCTGCACATGTTTATTAAATTTTGAATGATATATATTTATATATGACATGACTCGTTGTGGTAAAATTCATGTCAGATAATAGTTTTATAGTTATGTGTGTACCTACTGTACTTACATAATATTTGAAATGTTAAAAACGTTCAATAAGAAAATTATTTAAGTATTCTATGTGGTTATTAATACTAACTAAAACATTTTATATTATATTATATGAGTAAAAATGATTTTATTAATTTTGAGGCTCTGTTATTTTATTTTTAATTAATACATGCTACTGCTACACATAAAATTAACCCACTGCCCTTGAGCAAACAATAATTTGAATTATCAAACTATTGTATATATATACAAATTTAATTATTACTGGTATGACTACAATACAATAATGTGACGTATTCTTGCGCAGATAATAGGAAACTTTATAATAATAATAATAATAATAATAATAATAGGTAACATAATATATAGGAGCTAATACTGTTTGATAGTATAATTTACCAATACCTGCGCGAAAAAAATTAATATATAACAACGTTCTTAATAACTTTGAATTGTCCTTGACTATCCGATAGCCCGGAACGGGAGAACATTTAATAATAATAATTAATAATAAAAAAAAAGGTAGCATATATAATATAAAATCAATGTATATTATATAATAGAAGCAAAATATTTTTTAAGTTTATTAATTGCATAGGTACTATCATTACTATGCCATTATCAAATTCATCATTCGATGTTTGCTTGATCGATTTTATTGAGACCATATAAATTAGTGGAATGAACATAAAATAAATAAGAATTATAATTTAATATTATACAATTATTAGTTTTTAAAATTATTATTTGTGTACAAATCAGATTTGTATAAAAAATTAAATTATTACAAATTACTATATTGATATTTATCCCTTTAAAATTAAATTTTATTACTATGGTAATTATAATATGCTAAATTTGGATCCAAATTATACTTGATTAAACTCTTTATAAACTCTAAACGTAGTTATATAATTTAGAAAGAAAGCATTTATACTTGTATCAACTTTTAAAAGTTCGTTTTCAATGACTTGAGGTGGCTTTATAAACTTTGTTTTAGTATTTTTCTTCAGTACATAAGTACTTTTTGTGTTAAGGGAGAAGTTGTTCATTGTTTTTATTCTCTTAGACTAAAGCATTTACATCAAGCTTTTTATTAATTTTGTAATGAAAGTGTATTTATATTAATTTATATTGAAATATCATGAATTACCTAATACAAACACAATTGTTTTAAACATTTTATTTTCCAACCAATTAAAAATAATTAGGTAATTATTAATTATATTAATAAATTAAAATTATGCTGTATTTTTCTGTAAATTTCAAGAATCTATAGTCGAGTCACGATAACCCAAAGTTGAAGTAGAATAAATATTTGTTTTTAGATAATGATAAATAATAATAAATACAAATAAATGAATAAATAATGATTTTTGAGCTATTGATAGGTATGATTATTTCAATTTTTTAAAAATATTATTGATAAATAACTTTTTGTTGTTTTAAACAACTTGAAAATTTAAAAATCATAATTTTTTATCATAGCAGTTTAAAAGTGTTAAAGGTACTCCCGTTGTTTTTATAAATGTTGAAAGTTGAAATATTTACAACATTTATCTACAAAAACTAAATCAACCTTCTGTGGAATGATGCTAATGTAATAATGATGAACATGAATTTAATGCATAAAAATAATTAACCAAATAACATGTTATGAGCATATAGTTAAGTAATGAGTTTATCATTTTTAATGAACTTTTAACACCATATATTATTATATCCATTAACCACGTTTATCTAATTGTGTCGTTTATATTATGTCACTAAAATGTTTATAATAGTAATCACAAATATACTCATCGCTTCAAATCAACTCTAAGCTATTTATTTATTTAGTAATGTTATTATAATTTATTAAAGCGATTTCCTGAAACTGAAAAATTTGGTATGTATAATATTATTTTTGTATATTTTGCTCAAATATATTTAATATAATGTTTACCTATAATATATCATATAATGTTGGAAATGGAGCATAATAATATAACCAAAGCGCTGAAAGTTTAATTTTGAAAGTCTAAAATAATATTAGTATTCATACTAATTATTTATTTATCCATATAAATAATTTGGCTGTATTCCAAAATACATTTTTTTTTTTTTTTTTTTTTTAATTAAGAAAATAAAATTTTTTTTTTGTTAGTAAGGTTAGTCAATTGAGATATTATATATTAATATAAAGATTTAAGTTCATAGTAAGATATAATTAATATATGTAATCACATGAAATGGTTTATGTATACAAATATGAGTTATAATTCTTGTACTACATCTAAAGTATATAATATGCATATTTATGCTTAAACAATATTTGCATTGTACATCATTACTTTCTTATTTCTTTTAATTTATTATTACATTTAATTTTAAAATAATAAAACACCTCGAACGACAATGAATACCTAATTAAATGTAACTGATACGTAAACTACAGTCATTATAAATGAAGCTCCAATATGAAAATATATTAAACATTATGTAAAGAAATTTCTTCAGAAAGGAAAACACAACTAGATTTCTTCAAGATGTTAGACAATTGGATGATTTGTGGTTGGTTATATGACGGAAAATGAAAAATGTGCTATAAATTACAGTATAATAGGACTTTGAATTAAGTTGGTCCTCTACTCCTCTAAGTAAGCACAAATAAATAGAGGTAATTAAAAATATTAAGTATAGGTATTTGTGGTAGGTTAGGGGTTTATAATATTAATTTATTTTATTTAATCGTACAAACTAACCTAGTCATTAACTATCTACACCAAAGAATACGCAATGTTTTATTTTCAGTAAATACTAAATTACTTGCTTAACACACATATGTATCGATATTATGGCAATAATAGTTTATGCGTTTTTAACACCTCGTTTGCTTGAAACAACCTTGACAGTGTTTAATATATAGCCTATTGACATATCGTTTAAATAATAATAATCTGGGATAGGTATATTATTATAATTCATAATGCTGACCATCCTATTCGGATGCTTCCAATAATTGGCCATTTCGTAAAATTTCTCAAATACATTTTACCCTGCGTAGAATATTGTTCTATATTTGTATATCCCACGTGCTCAGATCGTGGTCGAAATGGCTATCGGTCTATCCCAGGGGTCGTGAACCTGCGGCCACCGAGCCACATGTGGCTCTTTCGATCTTAAGTTGCGACTCTCCAATTCCATTCGCAAAACTTAATATTTTTCTTGCTTTTGAAAATATGAAATAATACATAACAATAACTTGATATTTAAAACAATAGCTTATGAGCCAGACTTCACAAAACATTCAAAAGACATGCAAAGCCAATGCTCCCATTTATGTATCTTGATCTTAATGTATCGCTCTTGATGTAAGCCGTTAATTAATAACTGTGAAATTGTATTATTATGGCTATTAAAATTTAAAAATAAAATATTATTTTTAAAAAATTATGAAAATCTTTAGTGGCTCTTTAAAATCATAAAAATGTTGTATATTGTAACTGTTGGCTCTTCCGTCAAAAAAGGTTGTCGACCCCTGGTCTATCCACTGACATATTTCAATTATATCGTCGCAATTTTTGTTACACCCATGTGACTATAGTACTGTTTCGACACATGAATCATCCCGTGGTTTCTATTCAAGCGAATCAGACGAACTGTAGTAGTGGCTGATCAAATTGAAAAGATAAACGACGCGATGGGGGTTTTTATTTTTATTTTTTTAGAACATTCATTTTGGTATGGTTACTGGGTGGGTCGTGGGTGTTCAACAGTTATGACCAAAATAATGTTTCGATATAGGTAGTATTTAAATGTATTAATGTGTATCATTTATCATTACGCTGTCGTTAGGTTAATGAGCGAAAAACAAATTTCCACCGTGCACACGATGTTAATGAGGGAATTTTTTTTAATGTTTCTTGTTTTCATTAATTATATAGCTATGGTAGATCATACCATACCTGGTAGGTACCTACATTCATACGTCATAATGCCTACGCCTGCTCACCGCATACATATTTTTTCTTTTACGTCTTGAATTATTGTACGTTGTTCTGTGGTTGGCTCAATGTTTTTTGGATTGTAATTTGAATACCGCGGGCTCAACAAGCCGGCGTGAAAGCCTTAACAATTTGCGAGGCCACAGGCATTTCGCACTGCTCCACCTGTCGGCGGGAACCGGTTATTATAATCTCACATCGTACGTCAAAATACAATATTATTAATCGTATGGTTTTTTTCCATTTCTAGTCATCTTTCATATAAGTCGAATTATTATAGTTATTCGGTATTCGTAAAAAGCAAAAACAATATTTTTTTTTAAATTGCTTGAAAACAAATAAGTCTAACGTTAAATTATTAAATTTCAATAATTTTTAGAATGTGTTACATAATTTGTGATTCGATATTCATAGGAAAATGAGTGAAATGTGATAATGCAAAAAAAATATTTTTTTGATGCTTGCAAATAACTTTTGCTTCAATTGAAGTTATGACTTTTACTGTTTTGTATATAAAATGTTTATCTGAAGAATATCAAGGCTGATGTCGCGAGTTGTATTAATTATTATCATTTGTAGATGCCATTTTTGTAATTTATATTAATTGAGGAAGCGAGAAATTAAGCACTAAATTACCAATCTTCATTTTACTGCTTACGTTGTTTTCATTATGTGTGAACTATTGCTGTGTTCCAATTCTTTTTTCCTAATCGGTTGTTTTAAGTTATATCGAATATAGATTGTTGCAAGCACATAGTCATACTTTGGGAATCATTTGCAAATAATGTTACAATGCGACTGCGAATTAATATACAATGATGAATAATTCTGAACATTGGGTAGTTATATAAGTTATAAATACAATACATTTTCATATTTTTACTTTCTCATGTTTTAAAATTGATTACTTTGTGTACAATAAAGTATTCTTATTAACAATTTGTTTAAGCCATCCGCTAAATTGTTTTTAATTCGAAATTTTGTATCAAATATACATAATATTATATAATATATAACATGAAAAAAATTTGATGATTTCGAAAAATGTATATATTGCATTTGTAGTTGTTTACTGTGTACATTATATTATGTTTGTTGTTTATCGAATAATTGCTGTAACGTATTATTTATTTGTTAATTATTTTTCTTTTGTCTCATAATGAATAACGAAGTAATATTGATGAGACTTTTTACTATACATGTATTATTATGTAGATTCATATTATATAATAACTTAGGTATTTATTATAATTTGTTAATTTAAGTGTAAACCGCCTGGTTTAGAGAAATATTTTAAATGTTACAAATGATTTAAATCGAAAGCAAGACAATTTTGTTTAAATAAGTATAATGACTTTCACGGTTATTTAACAAGTGAATATTATTGCTATCATAAAATAAAATACATTTTAGATTGAATACGGTCACGAAGGTACTGTATTATTAATTTCAGAATGATTTTATTCTTTTCTCTGATTCACCTGCCTATTTATCTGTAAACTACTAAACTATAGATACATATCAATAACAGTATTTGCGTCATTTATAATTTAAAATTGTGCCGTGAAGAAGTACTATACAATATATATTTATGTTCAAAAATCAATCTCGAATCTTAAATAACTTTCTCACTTCCCGCTCCGAGTTCAAACCAGTGTGAAGTGTATTTGCCAGTTTTATCGATATCATAACATCATACATTCTGTTTAATTTTGATGCAATACCTACATAATACATAAAAGATACGATGTTGTAAGTTATTAATTTAAAAAATATTAAAACGCTGAAACGAGTTTAAACAAATTTTAAATGCACTCACAGGTGGTTATTGTTTTAACAACTTGCAACTTGGTCACACAAGTAATAAAAAACAAATGAATACGTTTTGTGAAACTAATGTTTAGTAATAAGACTTAAAATTTAAGTTACAAATTTTGGTTTCTACGTCGCACAGAATAAATGACATTAGATTATTTTATATATATCATGTTTGTATTATGTAAAAACTAGTAATAGGCATATTATATTTTAATTTCAAAATGCAATTATTCGTTTAATTATTATAAATTCATTTTCCTGTTATAGGACCATCGGTCTGGCCAAAATTCTTTCCTCAAGCTGGTGGTTTATTACAATCACCAGTTAACATTGAAACTTCGAAATCTACCAACGACATGACCCTAAACTGTAAACCTTTGTACTGGAACTACTGCCCTGAAATGTGCACAAAAATTATCAACACCGGATATGGTTGGAAAGTGGATGCTACTGGCGGTGAAGGATCAGGTATTTTTCAATAGTCATATTATTATAGTCCTATATTTTTACCACATTGAAAATATAGTTTTTTAAAAAAAAGACAATAATAGATTTCGCTGCGTAATGCTTGTATACTAAAATTATTAGCAATTCACGTTTGTTCAATAACTGTAATTTGTAATTTTTTTTCAATAACAATATAATATATTAGTTAGATAATATTACAAATTACAATACCGCCTTTATTAATAAAACTTAATCGTCCAACTCGCAGATGAGAAATTTAATGTAATTGAAAGGCGTGTATTGTAAGGTAAATTGTATGCTACGGAAGATTATCAAACATTGAAAGAACCAATTACTTATTCAATTAGTTCGATAAATGTTAAGTTTGTTATAATATCAAAATGTTGTATTATGAAATATAATAGTTACACCTTGAATTTAGAATGAACAATTCTTGAGGTTGAGTTTTCTCACGAAAATGCTTTACTTTTTTAGAACTCTCAGGTGGTCCACTGGGACATAAGTACAAATTGGAACAGTTTCATTGTCATTGGGGATGTAGTAGTTCCAAGGGATCAGAACACACCGTAGATGGAATTCCGTATGCTGGCGAGGTAAGTGTATTTCAAGATTTATAGAATTTTATTTTTAAATGTTAATCCATATCGCATTTAAGACAACAATAATATTGTAACTCATGGATATTACATTTATGAATACAATAAAAATATTCCAGACCTATTCTGTGCTCAAACGACCCTGTACCGTCATGAATGATGATGAGCAAATTACTTTCCTTACCTTCTCAATAGATTCCCCGTTATGGGCCTCTGCCTGTTCTCTTTAGAGTTTTATTGTTGTTCATTTGTTATGGGAAAAAAACCATTGTTTTTGTTCGTGTGTTTATTTTCATTAGTCATTTGCTATGATTGCTTTATTGTCTACTTATTTATTGATGGTTATATTATTTGATATTTTTCTATTGATAATATTCCTTGGTGCGTTGTCGTTTACATATTGGTGATGCAATAATTTCGCGGCATGAGATCAAATTCAATCGTTGGTAGATGAAATTTCATTATTCAACTCAACATTTTTACTTAAAATCTAAATTTATAAGATGCTGTCAGTTGAACGTATTAATTCATGAAATTTAAATGTTTCAGTTACACTTGGTCCACTGGAATTGTGATAAGTACAATTCGTTTGCCGAAGCCATTGCACATCCAGATGGTTTGGCAGTACTCGGAGTGTTCTTACAGGTATTTAATTAACAACACGACGTGATATTTAGGTACTTAATTGAGAATTTCCTCAAAAGTTATGCATGGTTTAAGGGTGAAATTGGTTAAGTATAATATGTAGGACTAGTCCACTCTCGGCTCTATTATAATAACAAAAACATTACGTGTCTTACGATTTCTATTGGTTTCTGTACTTTGTTTATTCCAATTTATAGTTATGGTGCCGAGTCTGGGGCTGATCTAACATAATATTTGTAAATACATGACATGGTAGTATTTAGAGACTTGTTATTGTTTATTATTTTTTTTTAATGTTTACTAGCATTGATTAGATACATTGAAACGGATCAACTTCAGCCACCAATGTATAGGATTAATCTGTCGATTAGTCTTTAAAACACTTGTACCTGTCTAGTTATAGATCGGTCCAAGTCGGGGAAATTAGAAATTTTTAACGGGTCCTCCAAATAGAATACCGTGCAAACTTCTGATGATTGAGTCTATTTATGACTCCGCGTGAGTACCTCACAGTATATCTTGTCTTTCAAAGAAGACTGATACATTGAGTGTTATCGAATCTGGGACATAAATCCCTTCTTATATAGTTTTGGATTATTATTGTTAAATTATTATAATTTATAATATTTTAATGATGCGCCATTTATAGTAATATATAGTATTAATAATCATGTCAATTTGTGGTTGTATTGAATTTTTTTAGGCTGGAACTGAATCTCACGATGAATTGGAGAAAATTGTTTCATTGATTCCACAGGTTGCCTTACGAAATCAAACTGCTGAAATAACCAATTCCATCGATCCGACAAATTTGCTGCCTGGTAATTAATGATTTTCTCTTAACTACTATTAATAACTATTAACTATCCATAAAACACACATACCTATGTATATATTACACATTTTGATGATCATGGTAATTATTGTTTGAAAAATAAACCATATACTCACGAACAGTATTCACCCAGGTACCTACACATACACATGAACACAATGCCAATATGCTTTTGCATAATATTGTTTGCATACTTCACTTTCAGAGGACGTAACTTACTGGACATATCATGGTTCACTGACAACTCCACCGTGTTCGGAATGCGTCACATGGATCATGTTCAAGAGCCCCTTAGAAGTCTCCGAGAAACAAGTAATTACATTAAATATAATATACATTACATTATCACTGGGTAATAGACAATAGTAAATAATTATAAGGTGTCATAATCATAGAAGCATCATAACTCATATAAAAGTTGTAGCTGCCGCTGTTAGTTTTATTTAGTTGTCTCGGTCTTATTATATTTCCCTCCAGTCAATCACTTCTATCCTCACCATTTCTTGCCGCGTTACATCCATCAATATTGATGGTATGTTAAATTAATTATTAGCGTTCATTGATAGTATTGTGATAGCCCTAGTCGTAATATTTTATAAGCTATTTTCATGCCTTTGCTTTACTATTAATGTGTGATAATAGATTTAATAGGATAATTGATTAGATGTAATATATTCGCTTCAGATTTTTAAGTAGAATTGAAGTGACCTACACGTCTTGAGTTTATCATAAACATATTAATGTATCAAGCTTTTATGATAGTAGAAAAAATTAGTTAGGCTGTAGGTACAGTAATTATTTTTTTACTCTGTACCTTTTATATTTTATCTTGCATCTTAAATAAGGTTAATTTTATATGCGTTGATCTATCGGAGTGGTGTTTATATTATTATTTGTCTTAATTTTAGGATTTATCTCATCAAAAATGATTTTTAACATCCCTTAAAACTTTTAATACCGGTGAAGATATAAATTTTTATGCAGAAAAATATTTTTTAAATTAAAACTTTACTTTTTTCATGATGACTACAAAAAATAGGGTCATGCCCTAAAATTATATTGTTAATTGATTAATATTTTTAATAACCATTATAATTTTTTTTAATTTAATTCAAATTCCATGCAAATTAATTGATAAACTTACCTAGTCACTCAGATGTTAAAATGGAAAACGATCATCTACCGTTTTAAAAATTATTCTTTATGGAGCTGTTTGTGTACTTATTATAATTTAATTTGTCATTTTTTGATTGCTTGTGTAAAATATATAACGTATAATCATCTAAAATAATTTTTTCTAATTTAATATGCCAATTGATTCCTAAATTATTATAAGTTATTGTAAAAAAAAAAAATGACATAATATATATATATGTAAATTGTACAATATATACATGCGTGTTTATATATGTGCGCGCGCGTTTGTATTCTGTATTATGAATTATCATGATTAATGAGAATGCATGAATAAATAATATGAAGACAGGAATAATCATGCCATTTTAATCTTTGTTAAAAAAAAAAAACCTAATCTAAAATTTTTATTTTTACAGCAAAATTATTGGTTATGCTTACTATCAAAACAAGTTATAATAATTTTTACCATATAAATTACATTTGCAATGTGCAAGGTTTAAAAATATTAAATAAGCAATATTTATTTAAAAACACACTAATTACACACATATTTATTTAATACATTTATACAATATGTACTAATTCAAAATTAAATTAAATTATAAATATTTACATATATTTTTTTTGTTATTAGTTTTTTATTAAACTTAATTTTTTTATATCTGCCCATTTTTATGAATTGTATAAAGAATGATATGCTTAATTAATTAATTAGTTATAAATTATAATGGTTATAGTAATTATAACTTATAAGTTATGAATAAAATTAATTTAATTGCCTCCTTGTGGAATTATTACTATATACCTATGTTTAAAACATAGTTAATGTCATTTTTTTACTATTGGTATCTAATTACTTTATCTAAATTTTATTTTAATAATTTTATCTTTAAAATTATTTATATCAATATTAATTATTATTTAAACATTCTTATAATAATAAAATTCTGATAAATATCGCATTTAATGATAACATTAAACATTTTATTTTATTACATAACTTAATCCATATTAAATATTGAAATAATATACAATATCGTAATAAACCAGCCATTTAATCTTCTAAATTTTGATAAGTGTAATATATGTGTTATATGTCAGCGCTATATATGATATTCAAAACGTTCCTATGTTTTTAGTCATCAAACTTGAGACAATGTTACAGGAAATTAATTGGCTATGCGTATATAAACAAAAATACATTAATTAAAACCACTTCAACATACATTATTTATATTAAATATTCGCTGATTAGTGAATTATTAAGAAATAACTTGGAATTATTGATTTAATTAGTTTTTATTTGTTGTTGTTTAAATTAATATTTCAATGCGTGAAATGAAACTGAAATGAAGTTGATAAATAAATAAACCAATTTATCATTTATCGAAATCGTAATTTCAGGTTATATAGGGCTAGGTATAGGCGTTTAAAAATTAAACGTGTTATTCATGTCCAATAATCAGCTTTCGATTCATCACGATCACTTCGTGCTTGTGCAACAAATAAATTATATCCCTAAAGCTATTTAGATGAAATCTATTTGTTACGAGTTACGTTTTAGAAATTGAGAGATAAATACATACATTTATTTATAACTCAACACAATTTAGACTCAAACTAAAACGAATTAATATACATTAAGTATGTCCTAAAATAATTGCTTCTATAGTTTTAATTCAATTAATTCTATACTTTGATCATTGCGTTTAGGTTGCCTAATCTACTACGCCTTCTTATAAAATATAGTTGGTGATTGAAAGGTTAAGAACAGTGTCAGGTACTAGTTGTTAATATACTGCTGTGCCAATTAAGGTCAATTGCAGTGTCGTATGATAAAATATATTTTTGGAAAAATGCTCAATATAGGTTAACATTATAATACCATTCATATAGTAAATTATTTTAAATTTTGTTTTCCTACTGTTTAAAATTCAAAAAAAGATTTATTAAAAATAAATTCATGCTCGAGTTCAAGCAGGTTCTATGTAGAGTGTGTATGTGTGTTTGTGTGTAGGTTGTGTTATTAAGTACTGGTAACTACTGATATCCGATACCTTGTAGTATAATATTATTGCTTTTATGTTATTTATACCTATCATCTACTTATATTTTTTTTACACTTAACCACTTGATATTTATCAGCCGAACGAGGTCAATAACGTTAGAAATTACATATTGTTAATAGGTACTAATAATAAATAATTAACTAATAGCGAAATGCGCGTACAATAGATAATCGATCAAAATATAACTCAATTGACAATGATGTAGTGCAATTTGTGTTACAAGAACACGTACAAATTAAATTAATTTGAAATAGTAAATTGATAGTATATATAAATATATTCATACAATACATATCGTTTGTCTAGTATATTCACCATATAAACTCTTCGTATCCGTAGTACATATTAGTTTCAGATTGTTTTGTTTAATGTACGATTAAAAAATACTCCAACAATTTTTATTTAAACAGTAACGTAGTATTGGTATATAAAAAATGCAAATATACAATATATTACAAATTAGTGTGTACATATCAACATCTATAACGAATGCATTTATTTACAAAGGAATAAAATAAAATATACATCTGCTTCGATAAAGTTAGTAGCGTCATTGTCAATAGAAAATAAATTAGTATTGCTGATAAAAACCTATTTACTTCATGTTTAAAACAAAGTAGTAGGTATACTCAATTGAAATAAAACTTAATTATCTTGGGCATCGTTTTTTTTTTTTTTTTTAGCGAATTTAAACTATTTTATGGTTGATTACCACATAATGTATTCAATTAAAAAATAATATAAAATTAGCTTTTAATTGGGTTATAATATTGTGCATTGACAGCAATGTGTAATTTAATAGTTAAAAATACAAATGAATATTATGTAGAGATAATAGTGAATAGTGATGACAATTATTGAAGAAAGATAGGACTATACTTAAAAATTATATTTTTTATGGTCTCTCAAATTAAAGATAAAATAACATGTATAATATTTAACCACTTTTACCGCATGTTCAAATATTTACTTGGCAAGTAGGGAATACAAATTTAAAAAAAAGTCGAAAAACTAGCTTTATAATAATAATAATAATAATAATAATACACAGAGTATTACAAATCGATGTGAACCTTTTTTTTTTCATTTCATGAGTTATGTTGCTGTTTGTGTCAGCAGTATGGTATATACGTGAATAGAGTCCTAAAGTTCCTTAGAACCAAACAATTCTATCGTTTTAAAGAATTGATCGAGGGTTATGTAACATTTAAACACAAATTATATATCTGTATGCCCTAGACCACATGAAGTATGTAAATATTTTGTATGGCTTGAGACGGTTAAAGGAGTAGCTTATCTCTCCTGAGCTAGTGGGCTCCCCTGTTTACGACTATATAACTGCGACGATGGTGATGAGCTTATTATAATTCTTAGGGAACTTCACCTCGTTTGTGTTTTACTACTAACCTTTATTTCTTAATTATTGATATTTTGATTATTATAGTTGTTTTCGGACTGGATACATTTTTTGTTATCGTGATGGAATGTTCGTTAAAACGTTTTAATCGCATGTAAACCAAAATATTTTGGGAGAGGGTGAGACATGTCCTTTTGTATAATATGATTATACCTACAATCTACATATTATTTTGTTATATAATATGATTTGTGTAGGTGAGTAATTGTGAAATCCATCGTTTGTACCTTTTTTGTATACTAGTAGTTCCTGCAATGGCACAATTATTATTACCAAAAATGCATAAATTACACCAACGCTATTTTTGACAAATAAAAATAAATTAAGTTCACTGCCATTTATTGATCAATTAGTTAAATTAGTCATCTAGGTTAATCGCTTAGTCACTTGGTTTGTTAAAACGATATATTTACAAAAACATTAAGTACAATAATATTCCAAACCAACATATTGAAATAACATTTTCTTATAAAATGTATAACGAAACACATTTTCTTTCTCATTTGAAAGCCAATACTAATTCGTTACTTGCAACATTTTTACTGTTAATGAACTGAGTATATTCTAATAAATAATATGCGTAATTTGTATTATTTATTATTGTGAAATAATGTCGTTGGCCCATTTGACCAAATAATATGCATACTTCTACATGCTTGCTCTGTATTTGTCATAGTAAAATACATACTTTTCTAATGCTTACAATGTATAGAATTAATATACAATCAACAACATCCAGAAACTACACAATATTCTAGAACCTTCTACAAAATCAGTCAATATACTTATATCATTTGTATATGCTTATCTCCACCAACTAGTGTAGTTTTAAGCCTTTTGAGAATGATGGCCAATAACATTTTCGTCGGTGCCTTAAAATATATTTAATAACAATTTTGGTGAAGTTTGAATGTATTTTTACAGGTCAAACAGTAGTTAAAAACATTTAATCTGACCTTAAAGTCTGTATAAGTACTTGTTAGCAGAGGGTAGGTGATATCCCGGTTTTGTGCAAGTCCCTAACCCTTGGGACCTCTTTATTTAGACAGTCCACACATTTCCCGGACTTAAACATAAGTTTTTGTCTATTTCTAAACACGCATGTTTCCGTTCGCAGCTGAACGCGTTCCGAAGCATGAGGACATGGACACCCGAAGAGTGTTGCTCTGAAGCGCATGGTGGACCTCCACTGGTGAACAACTACAGGCCACCACTACCACTTGGCAACAGGGTGCTCAGAGAGTGCGGTGCCATGTGAGGTGACCACGTCGGACAAGCAGATTATTATAATTTATATTTATTGTTTAATTATATTATTGGCTGCCATCGCGTTTTAACACGCCCAACCGACGGTCTCAGCAACAAAACCACCGCCACCACAAGCACCACCGCCGGAAAGCTAATGTATACGGAACGATTTATTTCAACAATTTTTCCTTTTTTTTTTTTACGCGTTTTTAGATATATTATAATATAATAATATGCACAATCAATGAACGTCGTCGTCAATATTTTTATTTTTATTTTTATTATATTGATACTTTGCAACGCGGTTTTATAATTTTATTCTCTTTTAATCATCAATTTATTATAATTAATATATATTTAATTATTATACGCATTATATAACTAACAAATGGGTCCACCTTAACATTTTATTTTTCGTAATCATAATATAACGTTATTGAGTGTTTTTTTTTTAAATTATATTAATTTTTTTCTATCATTCTATAATACGATTTATATTATAAAATTTTATTGTTCTAATAAGATTATGTAATACATGGTACGTATATTTTGAATGAAATTAATTAGTAGTTTTTTAAATATAAATATATACAGAGTTTTGATTTATTTATGTCACGTGGTTTACTTGATTATTTTTTTCATATTAACATCTTTCGAATTTTTTCTATCTTAATAAAAAAATTCAACTACGACAGCAAACAATAAAACGCATTATAGCTAACTCAGCAATTTCAAAGTTCCAACTTGACATTCTTCAAACCCATTGAATAATAATTTTTTAAATAATATAATATAAACCAGTTGGTTAGTAACGTAAATAATAGTAGTTATTATTTACGTTTAAACACTGCTGTTCACTTGACTTGACTTTACACTAAAAATAAAAATAAAAATAAATTATTCAAAAGACTTATTTGTTTTAAAATTAAACATGATCATACAAACTAAATAATTGAAAATTGATATGGTACAATTAATTTTGTACACATCGTTTTTTCCAAACCCAACAATTTAAGTTTATCGACCTAGATTGAAATGACATGTAACAATTGCTTTGTGACTTATTAACCATATCACCATCTACCATAATAATAATACTGTTTATAATCATGTACTCAATAGTTGTGACTGGTATAAATTAGTCTCGGACACTGGTATATGGCTTATTTATTGATTTTTATAATAGAATATTATAATTAATTGAAGTAAAAAATAAATCGTGCTTTTATCGCGAAACCTTGTATATTGACCATGTGCATAGTTACTTCTTTCATACAGAGGCCATACAATGCCTTTGAAATAAACAATGCATATCGTACTTTGCGATCGAACAAAAGTATTTGTCAATGTAGTAAGTATGCTTAAATTATAAAACGACCTTACATGCAGAGACAGTAACAACGTTATCGAATTACATGATCTTTGATTGTAATTTGAGTTTTGTTTTGTTTTTGTTTTTTTTAAAGAAAGATTGAAACCATGATCAATGAAATTATTTTTAAAAATAAAAAGGTCAATATGTACCGATACCTATTTGTAAAAATAAAAGTGACATTAATAAAAATAAAAATAAATCAAAAATGTGAAACCGAGTTATGAAATATGTATTCTGTAGTTCTTTGAAAAATTGAATTATGGAAGATTTTGAACTCATCACCAATTGTATAAATTAAAGAATAATAAAATTCAAAGGAAATAAAAATCAAATTCTTCTGACTAAAATGATAATTAATGTTGACGATTAACATTTTTAAATTTTGAAGCATAGGACTTCCTTTTGAAAACAATAATATTGTGACTCGAATTGAGTTTACGAACTTGATTAAGAGGGTGCAGCACCCATATTATTTGTTGTCTCATTTTTACAAACGCATAACATAGCACATTATTTACGCTGAGCAGTTCACATTTTACTCCGTTAGTTTAAAAATTAGAATGATAGACCTATTATGAAACTTGATGGTAAGAACATTATCTGTGTTTTGTTGGAAGTTTTTTACGATAATTCACTTTTCAAGTGAGTTATGAGCATTTTTATTTTACAACTAATTATATACGTGCATAACTCACTTAAAAACTGAACTATCGTAAAAATACTTCCAAAAAAACACGGATAATGTTCTTACCATGAAGTTTCATTGTAGGTCTATTCACTCTAATTTTTAAATTAACGGAGTAAAACGTGAACTGCTTAGCTTAAATTTTCCATGTTACGCGTTTGTAAGACTGAGACAACAAATACGGGTGTTGTCTCCGTCTTACATGTGCGTAACATTGTAAAAACTGTTTCGCGCGGGAAAGAACCGAGATACATACAGTTATAACTAAGAAATGAAATTTTCACCACATAAAAAGGAGAATTTTGTCTGTGCAATATCGTTTTTATTTTTTCGATATCAGAACTACAAAAAAAGTTATTCATGCTTAAAAAACACAAAATTAATATATTACAAAACAATAAGAATTTTTTTTGTATAAGTGATATCGAAAAAATAAAAACGATATTGCACAGACAAACTTCTCCTTTTTATGTGGTGAAAATTTAATTTCTTAATTATAACTGTAGCTTTCTCGGTTCTTTCCCCCGCGAAACAGTTTTTGCAATGTTACGCACTTGTAAGACGGAGACAACACATGCGGGTGTAGCGTCCTCTTATCGATTATTTTTCATTACTACCTACGTATTGTACTTTATAAAGTTGTATTAATGCTAAAAAAAGATTTATTTATTTATTTTTAAATCGATGCATTTTAAAGTTATAGGTACTCAGTAAATACTTAGGTTATAACAATACAATTAGCGCTATTTATCATTCTAGAACTTAGATATAGTATTTTTCAGAGACACGTGAAATAATAGTAAAAAAATGTTTATAGTTATAATTTAAAATGACACAAGAAGTAAGCGCGTGACTACCGAATAAAATACAAGTTTTTATAAATTCATAAATATTATTTCACAGTATAGCGTAGTACTTAAACCATAAAATTATAATTTTGTGAATTATACATTTTATACATCATGCAAATAATCATAATATATTATATTATTATGTTGTATACTTGTACATGAGGTACCCATGTATATGAAATCAAGTTTTTGTGGTCACTGCACACATTTTGTTGAATGAATGTAAATAATAGTTATTTTACCAAACTGGTCGTAGTTCAGAATTTATTAGACTACTGTTTTTTAATTCATTAAATCGCTCGTGACTGTGTCCAGTTCCCTACGTATACAATGTAATGAATGTTTATTGTAAATAATAAAAAACTTGATTTTTATATTTTTATGTTTATTTAAATATTCCAGATTGCAGGTTGTTCCATAGTTGTTATTTAATCGTTATTAGTTCTTAGCTGCATGAAATTTTAATGAAAATAGGACATAGGTTCATAACATATTATTATTGGATTGATGTGAAATGCAAATTAGGTAATAAACTAATAAAAAAGTTTTCGCTCATAAAGGGTATACGCATAGGTATACTACGGGGTTGTTTGAATCTTTCAAAACTTTCATGTGTTTATTTATTTATTATTATTATTTCAGCGGGTCATATGATCCAATTACAAAATTAATTTATAGTTCAAAAAAAAAAAAAAAAAAACCGGTACAAATAAAACAAAAATTTTTTTTTTACAAAAATAACATAAAATAGAATATTTAAGTACAAAAGATTCTGTTTACATAAATATTAAAAGATTCATTAGAATTAAAGTGAAACAAACCAGCGTTTATGTCATTATAGCTATTGACATTATCCTATCCATAGGCGAAGCTGAAATACAAATTATTTATACCTGCCAAAATTTGACAAAATTGGTGTCTAAGTAAAATTAATATTACTTACGATTAGGTTTTATCATTCATTGATCAACATTCATAAAATTACATATCTTGAATTAAACGTGTTTATATTGGAAAATTTAAAACAATTATAGAAATATTCGTTTATATAGATGGGCGTTGACAAATGTTACATCAGATGTAGAACGATTAGAACGTGTTAGATCAGATCATTATACTGTCGGCTATTTATAAGTTAAAATTTGTAAGTTTCAATGTATATTTACTAATGTTCGTAATCTATGGATATTGTATATTATGCCCGATATGCGTATAATAGTGTTATTATTTAGTAAGTACCTACCCATCTTTATGTACTTAAAATGGAATATTTTTCTTACTACGCAGGTTTTTCGAATGGACTTTGAATGCTATTAATGATATTTAACAGGCTATTGTGCAGCAAGTGTAAGTATACGTCCTGATGAACATGGTATGGTATTATGTACCTACAAAACTGGACGTACAAACATCAGAACACTATAAAACATTGCTACTGACATGACCATGATTATGAGAGAATTGAATTGTAAGTGGGTATTTCGTAATAAATATTACAACTTAATCGCTATATAGTACCAAATTTATCATCATCACAGTTTAAACTAATAAGTTAGCCTATAACCTTATAATATCAGTTTAACTCGGTAACCAAGTAGCAGTAATTATACTCGCACATTATAGATAGACGCATAAAATAATTTTTAATATAATATAAGCACGAGTACTTACAATGAGACTATACTATAACCAATGAATATTAGTAGAAAACGATATTGATAAATTGGTATGATATAGATAATGTTTTAGAATAAAATTATTCGATTTATCTATATTAAGTCTGAGTTTGTTGAAGGTGGCTGCTTGGATTGCTATTCGATGTTATATGTTTGTGGTTTAAAATTGTTGTCTGATGAACGTGAAACTTCGATTTGGAGATAATTTAATTTGAGAACCTCACTGGGATCAGAAATGACGATACTCGTGAAATATGATAATAACATATAGTAGTGATCATGCGTGCCATTTACGATTTCCAGAAAATTCGAACGATATCGATATTTGAATTATGATGCCATTGTCCAATACTAGGGCCTAGATTTGTATTCAAATATATTTAAATAAATGTTTCGACGTTTCGTAATTGGTACTCACTTTTTTTTTTTTTTGGCATACTTTTGAATATTTTGCATATTTGAGTAAAAATTAATATAAGTTACAAAGTTCAAAATAATTTTGCATAAAAGTCGCATATTTTATGCATATTAAAATATTAAATAAAGTAATTCATATTTTGTTCAAAGTTAGATTATATTTTTGATTACTACTAAGTTATTTTGTGCTTAAGATAATCAAACGACCAGCCTGTTAAATTTACAATTTCTTAAATTAATGTCATTTAAATTGTTTCGTAATAAATTTAGTAAAAATTGTAACGTTTGTTCAAAAACTTTATACCATTTTTGGATTATATATATTTATAAACATAATATACAGGGTGATTTTTTTATCATGAACCACTCATTATTTCAAAAAGTATCAATGTTTTTGAAAATATTTTTTTAATTTAATATTCCAAAGCAGAATATTTTTCTAAGTATTTTGATACGTAAAAATCGAATTTTGGACCAGTAGTTTTTGAGTTATAATTATTTAAAGTTTCGATTGGCATAGTGGAGTGGTACGAGGTTACCCCGCAAAATGTTTGTCCACTACTCCGCTTGTCTAAACTTAAAATACTTATAACTCATAAACTACTAGTCCAAAATTCGATTTTGACGTATCAAAATACTTAGAAAAATATTCTGCTTTGGAATATGAAATTAAAACTCTAGGTTGTCATTCAAAAAAGTAAAAAACTTAAAAAATGATAAGGTTGAAAAATATTAAAAACATAATTTTTTAATAAAAACGTTGGTTTTTTAACAACATGAAACTTTGTAAAAAAATATTTTCAAAAACATTGATACTTTTTGAAATAATGAGTGGTTCATGATAAAAAAATCACCCTGTATACCTACAATTGTGATTTATTATTTTAATATCACTAGTTTTATTGCATGATTTCAACCGGCTTAAAAAAATTAATCTACTCTTTTCCATTTTACTTCAGTTGAAATATACGAGTATAATAGAAATTGAATAGGTAAAAATGATAATACAGGTATAATGCTGTATATGTTTCAAATTTTGTACGCAAATTCTTGCATATTTTATACCTATTACCTAGGGCGCCTATATAAAAAATAGATATACATAATTAATTAATATAATTATAATTTTTTAATCAGCTGTTTGGTGTGTTTTTAATGAACTTTTTGTATTATTAAAATATACGTTTATTTATAAAAGTATTGTTATTGTTTATTAATTGATAATTACTAATTAGTAGTGAATAATTTGCCGTGTATATTATGCATGTTAAACAAACTAATTAATGGGTTAGTATTGAATAATTACTATTTCGTTGCGTATGCATACGTGTATTGCGAAACATTTCCTTTGATCGTATTTTCAAATTTAACCTATTTTGAGAAAATATCTGAACAAGATGCGTCTGTGCATGAACACACGTGTTACAACTCCACTATCTTAGGGATAACAGTGTTAATGTGTTATTCGATGAGAAATGACGTCACTTACTGTCTCTAGTTTGAAATTAAATTTTAAAATAATTGATAAATAATAGTGTTTATTGTGCAGATGGGTTAAAGTCTATCACATGCGTGTGCGTAAGCGATAGACACATTTGATTTTTTTTTAACAACATTTATTAAATACTCAGATCGAGTAATATACTAGGAAATATAGGTATAACTACAGTCTTAATTCTTTGTAGACTTTTAAAGGAAAACTACTTAAAAATTAACAAAATAAAAAATAATATTAATTTATAGAATAAAGGAAATTCACTTATTCAATATTAATCATAACATTTTTACTTGTGATAAAAAAAAAAATCCAAACAGTCAAATAAAAATTGGACAGGCCCGGGCATGGTCGGCCTTTCCTGTGGTAATAAGTATTTACACCTGAAGATTGTTCGTTATTCTTACTTGAAATACTTTTCTGCTCATATCACTAGTTTGACGACGTCATAGGTGAATATCGCGTACTATTCAAATGGTCAGGCGAAAGAAAACGGCTAAAAACTTAAAATTATATTGTCACTTAACATATCATATAATATTTTGTAAAACCATTATATCTCTTGTTCTATATTCAAAACTACAAATTCTGTAACTTAGTAGACCATTTTTATTAAAGTAATTTAATTTAGAATTTAGATAGTATTGAATAATATATTAATAACTTAAGTTATTTATTGGATAAACCATTTTGAGAACATTTTAAAATTTTTAATTGATATTTTATGAAGTAAATAATTAATTTGTATACATTAAAAGCATAATGTATGATATTATCAATCAAGTTTTTAAACTATAGTGACTAGTGATTAATACCTCGACAACCTAATGTATTAATAATTCACCTAGATTTTAGTTTAAAATATTTATAACAATTAACAGACGATAAGAAAGTTTCTGAAGGAAATATTGAACAGTAAAGTGTAATCAATTATGTAATATTACATATTTTACAATTTAATATAATATTAATAATAACTACAGTTTGATGATGTACGTAATTCAGTTATAATAAGTTGTACATTTATTAGATTAATCTATACTTAACTCCGTAGAAATACGATTATACCTGAAATTGTGTCTTATATACGTTTTATATTTTGCTGGTGTTAACATTTTTCTGCATTATTATGCACACCGTTTATTTTTAGTGGGCAATAAACTTTTTAGTTTCATGGAAAAAAATGTGTTGTTTTTCGGTAGAGTCAATGCTAAACCATTTGGCTTATGTTCGAAGACCATTACATTTATTACAACAAAAAAATGTTTAATTTGCAGATAGGAATATTTAAGTATACGTATACCTATATGTACCCTTGTTGATATATCAACGACACACTATACGTCATACGACACACTATTCTAAGCGTTATCGACTGCTTAATTTTTTTTTTTTACAAAACTGTATATCTCTATTTACTATTTAGTATTACAATGATAGTCACTACAGAAAAATATGAATCACGATATATGATTTATGAGCCTAGAACAATTTAATTTGTACACTGATTTAATACTTATAGCGGAAGTGAATAGTAAATGCAAGACACAAAAACAACAACATTATATCGTGGGAAGCAATAACATATAATAATAGGTATTATGTTAATTACATTTAATTATTATTCATATTAATAATCAATCCGTTTAATACATAATCATTGAAAATTATGAAGGTATAATTAAAACTAGGTACGATTAGATATTTATATAATTGCGATAGGTGAGTTAATTTCCGACACCTATTTTTATGTATTAGTTGATTCTAGGGTCATTATTAATAGGTATGTACCGCGAGTTGATTCCTGGGTTAGGTTATGGGTAGAGGTAGGTATGAGTTGATTCCCTATTGTTGTATAATCTCATTACCTGCAGATACCAATTTATAAAAACAATGCGATAGACATTTTTGCCAAATTACTAAAAATTTTAAATTTTTTTACTAAAATATTAAAGTTTTTGTATTTTTTTAACCTAATTACCAAATGTTTTTAATAAATATAATATAATACAAAAAACATTTAATAAATAAAATTGAATGGTTTTCAAAATATGAAAAATCTAAAAAAAAGAAAAACAACATTTTTAAAAAACTTGTCAGCCAACCTCTTCGTGGTGTTTCTTGGATTATACTATAATAGGGTAAATATTTGGGCGCCCGGAAGCAACAATTAACCTTTTTTCAAAAAGGTATATGGTAATTGGGCCACTACAATTTTACATTTTTAACAGGTAGACCTAGTGATGGTGACACTATTTTCAACTATTTTTAGATTCTGAACGAAGTGATGAATGTATTGATTTTACAATTTTTTTTTTTTTTTTTTTGTGTCTTTATACAGCATAACTAATCGAAATAATGCTTCAATTTCAAACTTTGGGGGTGGTTTCCGATGTAAAAGTAAATATCCTTTGTGCATTATAGAGGTCAAAAGAAAACATTTTCCACCAGTTTTCAAAAAAATCGAGAAAAACAAAAAAAAAAAATGACAGAAAAACGGGAATTTTCACGCAAAACTAGTTATCGACCAAATCGATTTTTTTATATGGTTGTAATTCAAAAACTAATCACTGTAAATACTTGAAATTGTCACCAAATGTTTATATTAGTGTTACATATATACAGTTCAGTTTTAAAAAATGTTTGACTTTTTTGAGTTATTTATAGATTACTGAAATTTTAGATTTTTTTGAGAATTTTTTTTTGAATTTTCGTAAAAAAATGCTGGATGACCAAAAAAACTTGAAAACTTAATACAAGGTTCCTTATGAGTTGTTTTTTAAAAACCGTTTGTTACAATTTTTTTTTATAAGCATTTATAGTTCAAATTTTTACGAAATCTGTCGAAAACGCGAAAATTTGCAAGTAATTTTGAAGTTGAAAAATCATAAAAATTTTTGTGTTTATAACTAAGGATTAAAAATACAACCTTAAGTTTTCCATAAGTTTTCCTTCAAGTAGCTATAGAGAAAACTCGAAGCATCATTATAGGAAAAATGTTAAGTACGTTTGAATTTAAAATTTTTACGAAATAGTGTAACGATAACGATTTATCCTGAAACGATTTTAAATATTTGTTATTATTCAAAAAGAATAAGTCCTAGATACTTGAAAATTTTACCAGTTATTTAGATTGACATATTATTTAAATCATTTAATTTTCAAAATATTTTGAGTTTTTTTGAGATATTTATAGTCAACTAAAATTTTACATTTTTCTGAAAATTTTTTTTTGAAGTGTCGATAAAATTTTTTTGGCCCTATCAAAATACTTGAAAATTTAATACAAAGTTTCTCATAAGTTATTTTTATAGTGATTAAAAAATTATAAGAATACATAGGCACAGTTTTTGTTTATTAGCACTTTGAAGTTCAAATATTGACTTAATATGTAAAAATTACGGCAATGTTCAAATTCTCTTAGATAAAAATGCATAAAAGTTTTTCTTTTTAAATCTAAGATTTGAAAACTTAATACAAGGCTCCTAAAATATTTTTACAATAGCAGTTGAAAAATAAAAGAAATATATATGCACAAATTTTTTTTTAAAGCATTTAAAGTTTGAACCATGAATATTTTTTTTGTGTCTGTCATCACGTTTTTGGGCAATAAAAGTACTTCGATTTTTGACTTCAGTACCTTATTCGATCAGAAAGTGAATCTAGTTGGTACTTTGGGGGACAAAAGTAAAAAATTCTTAAATAATCGGAATGAACAAACTAAAAATTAAGGGAGAAACGGGAAATTGTATGCACATTTAGTTATAGACAAAATCGATTTTCATTTTTGATGTAACTTTAAAACAAATGTACATTGATACATAAAATTTTCACCGAATGTTTATATACATATATTTTATCCACCATGCAATTTTCAAAACTTTTCGGCTTAAGTTGAACTATTAATAGGCATATGAAATTTTCGATCTTTATTAGTTTTTTTAAAATTAATATCGATAAAAATTTATTTTTTGGGTTGAAAATCTTGAAAATTTAATATAATACTCTTAACATATTGTTACAATAGCAGTTGAAAAATAAAATAAATTCATAGTCACAATTTTTTTTTATAAGCATTCAAATTTTTAATTTTGACAAAATATGTAAAAATCACAAAAATTCGCAAATTGTTTTAAGCTAGAAATTCATAAAAAATTTTCTTTGAAATCGAAGATTTGAAAAATTTAATACAAGATTTCTTACAAATTTGTCAATCTTTATCACAAAAAAAATGTCCACCGGAAATTCAAATTAAATTTTTATTAGCAATTGAATTTCAAATATTGACAAAATTTCGTCAAAACCATGAATATTTGCAAATTATTTTGTAGTTCAAAATTCATAATATTGTTTGTACTTATATCTAAGGTAATAAAATCAAACACTAAGTTTTGCTTCAAATAGCTATTATAGAGATAATTTGAAGCGTCATTATAGGAAAAATGTTTTGAGCGTTTGAGTTTTAAATTTTTATGAAATCGTGTTATGATAACGATTTATCCTCAAACCAGGTATATGTATATCTATGATAATATAAGGTATTATGAATTATGATAACTACATGCAATGTTTTTGGAAAAATTGATTAACCATGCCTTACGCAAAATGCGTCTTAATTAAAAAATAAAATATTTGTTTCAAAATAGAATATATAACAATATTTAAATATAATATATCCTAGACTGACAAATCATCTCCATTCAGAATCGTTTTTCGTATACAATGATACCTATCATTGCATTCAAATCTATAACCTACCCTAGTCAGAGGTCCACTCCACCACCTAATGTACAGCAGAGCGACATCCACTTACCCGCTTTTTTTATTATTATTGTATCCGGTAATTGGGCCACTGTTAAATTAATTTGCCATACCATATAAATATTAAGTGCACACGAAACTTTAATCGAAGCGACCATGTGTCTTATCAAAAGATAATGAAATGATATAGAATTATCAGGGGATGCCAAAGTCCCGTCAAATTAAATGGATAAAAATAGCTAAAAGTGTAATTTAGAATTAAAATCCGGTAGGTAACTGCTTTGCAATGAATTTTATAAGTGAGATACCACAGAATGATAAATTAACAACATTTTTTCAGCTTAAATTTTGACACTGATATTAGTGACAATGCTATTTTCCCTCCGCATATACCTATGGGCGTTACGTTCTAAATCTGTAACTCGAACTACAAATGCCGTCGAGTCCTTTCATTCACATTGAAAAACAATTTTTATATGTCACATCCAAATATTCATAATTTTGTAAATGTTATATTGGGGTTTAATCCGAAGTATATATTTAAATGAGAAGCATAGGAACAATAAAAGCAAGAAAACGAACTTTGATTCGGGAAAAAAATATTTTTATTGGAATTCAAAATTATGAAGAAGGGAAAAGAATAGATTTGAATTTGTAAAATCGGTATTACATTATTTAAAAAAAATAATTGTATTTTTATGTACTTCTAAAAAAAATATGTAACACTTTTCAAAAAAAAAAAAAAATGTATCTTATCTCAATGGCCAAGTTGCCGAAGGTTGTTTCTTTAATAAAAATATTATTATTATATTATTATTTGACTTTGACTAATTATTGTATTGATAAATTTGTGAAACTGCATGTGTTATTATTTTAAAAGATTAGTGTATATTATAAAAAAAGATATTTACAATTATTATTATTATTTGACTAATTTTATTGACCTTAGGTATATATTATATTAAGTTTGTGAAATCTATGAATGGCATTATTAAAAAAAAAATTTATTGTATTTCATGCATTATAAAAATCATTATTAGTTAATAAACGTTATATATTTGTATATTTTTATGCTGTAAATTTATGGCCCAATCTCCGGGTAGTAAAATGTAAACAAATATTTTACTAAACATTGAAAAAAATATATAATGACCTGGGAATCAACTAGTATGCAGCCATCTTAATTAATCTTACTACACATTTAGTAGTGAAAAAGTTCATCTGTGACATTTTCGTCTGAGGAAAAATAACAAATCATAAAATAAATACCTATGTTTTCGAATTTTTCCCGGTTGTTAATTTACTTCACTTGAACGTGTAATAAAAACAACAGTGTTGATTATAAACTGTTTCTGATGTTGGTAAAACGCAAATTTTGTTTACACTGTTTTCCACTAATGTACCTGCAGTATAACGATTTTCATTAACTTTACAAAAGATTAAGTTGTAAAAACTGTTAAGTGTTAACAGTTATAAAGTTAAAGATAATTATAGTTTGCGTAAATATTAATTCTTTATTACGGCATACAAAGTAAATTGTGTGCACATCGTAACAATATTTACACTTTACTACGTAATCGAGTAATTTCTACAAAACAGTTATCCTCGGAAAATATTTTCAGTGTTGTTAAAAAATTAGTATTTCAACGATTCAACGTGACCCAAGCGCATAATAATATATGTGAAAAATTAACGACTTGTATGATCCTATTTATATGCACATAATATTCGAGATTTATTTAAAAAAATCTGTAAAATTTTAGAATTAATTTAGGAGCAACAAATAAAAATTAGTGATGAATCTAAAATTAATTTTAAGTTTTAACTAGGAATATTAAATATAATGAAACCGGTACGTGAAATTATGATAAAAAGAATAAATCTGTGATGTTATAATTTTACCTAACAGCCCAGTTGACATAAAACAATAAAACTCATAAAAGATATAGCCGTATAGGTACCTCGTTTCTTATAAGTTACAAATTTATAAATTTAAACTTTCAAATAACTCGTACCTATATTATGCAATAGTAACAAAAAACTAAAACGATGATGATCGATAGTCGGTAGACTATAACGGTAGTGTTTACGCATTAGGTATTCTTTTTATAATTCTTTAGCTTATCAGTCACCTCCCTGATAAAAAACTTACAACAGAAGGTTAGGTATAAGTTTCCTTAAAAATACAAGTTCATTATTCACAGTTAAGTCATATTATATTATATATTATTTTTTGTAGTAATTTGTTCGCACTCTAATATATTTCGATGTAATTATAAGTTATTAAAAAAAAAATATTATCCCTGGAATATTTGAATAAACAAAATATAAGAAGGTACCTTTCTCGTACGTTTAATAGACTCAACGTGTACAAATGATTTCACACGATTTATAATCGTTGTCATCTCTACGAATTTAAAAGTATGTATTTGCCATTAAATTAGAATGTATTTTTAAAATCATAATCTATCTAAAAACGGCAAAAAATATCCGTTTATATATAATATGACGGTATATTAGTGTCTCATATAATAATAAGTCGGCTCTAACATAGTTCATAGGTTTTGACGTCACCAAGTCCGTTGCTCTGCTGATATTATTGCCAATCCAATATTATTATCCTCTTGGCTTGAAAACACCGCTAAGATACTTAAAATGTTATTCGTGATGTAATATAATAACATTATGTTTAAATGTCTATTAAACGCCAGCAGCCGTCGTGCAAACTTAAATATAAAATTCATCGAAAACGAAGTTGATTAGTTATGGCTGATTGTTCATGCACAACGTAATATTATAATGTTTTAGTATAATATGATTTACAATGTAATATTATTTATTTACTCCATGTCTCCATTTGTATTACCTTTAAAAAGCTTTCACTCAACAAACTAAGTCTTAATAAAACTCTTCTCAGACCAATTTTCATGTATGGTATCCAAATTTGAGGTTTCACAAAAAAATCAAACCCCAATATGATAAAAATTACTCAAATTATTTCAAAGGTATAGTTATAGAAATACTAATAACTATACAGAAATGACAAAAAATTGCATAAGTAGAACTCCTAAATATATTTAAACGGTTGACGTTTAATATTTTAATAATTCCCAAGTGTAATACAAGTAGGTTATTAAAGTGCATGGCAGAAAGTTAGAAAATAATCTATAGTTACTGTCAAAAAATTATATTTTATTCTTCTATTTATGATAAGCCCAAAAAGAATCATTTTACATAACACAGATTCAAACTCATAAAAATTGCTTGAAAAATAAATGCAATCTAACATTTTGCAACAACTGAATTCAATTATTGAACTCTGGTTGTTTGATTATTCATTAGTCATGCTATACGTGAATTATATTGCAGGCGCATTTCCCTTGGCACTCATACCTTCGAATTTTGAATCCTAATCAAGCGATATAGGAAAAAATCTACGGAAAACATTTTGCAGGTAGGTATTCATTCAACGAACAGTACTCATTTTTTTTTTTATGAAATAGAGTTGTAAAGTTAATGTTGATAATTTATCACTGATAAGTATTCTATTTCTATAAAAATGAATGAAAACAAATCAATTGATAACCTTCCCTCAAAAAATAAATAAATAAATTTTTATTTTTATTTACGACACTGCTGTATGAAATACATATTTCTTGGATGTCCTACAAACCAAAGTATTAAGACGTCCGAAAAAAATAAGACATCAACATCTTCTCGTCCAAAGAATCATTCGGTCTAGGGAAATATCATAAATTAAAGTTTTGTTCATGATATATGACACATCATATAAAACAATGCATCAAAGGTACTATTGTAATATTGTAATGCAATGTAGACCAATGGCCAGAGCCGCCGCGGTCTTTTGAGATTAATAATAAAAAAAAAGGTACTAAAATACCAAAATTATTTTATTATAATTTCATCTTGAAAATGTTTAATATTGTCTAAAACTTTGAATTATTCTACTGGCTAATGAGCACTGTATTTGAAATCTAATTAAAATACTATATGTTTGGGAACTACTTAAACGTAGCACTGGCCACTGGGTATAAAGCATCCGATAGAAGTGCTTAAGAAAGCTGGCCCAATATAACAATGGAGATATGTTTCAGATGTGTACACTGTAATAATGATCCGATATCCTGAGATTGTTAACAGCATTACTGATAAAAGACTTTTCATTTTTACCCATCATGGTAACTGAACTACTTTTGCTGCTACGTTTAAAACCACAATTACTGTTCTTTTTTCTAGTCTATGAATGGAGTTAGAACTGAAAGAACACATTCAGGACCACTTGGTACATGAAAGAATAGAATTGGAAAAAATTGAATACAAAATAATAATTGATAATAATTTATCGATTGATCTAAATTATCTTGATACAGTTTTAGCAAGTAGTATATTGCTTACATATTTGTATACGGTTCAATATATGATTTTGGTAATTTGTTTATGACATAGGTATTTTATAACAGATTAAACAATTTTTTTTTTTATTGATCTTAAGCCCGGCGACTAAGGCCATCAGCAAAAACAATTTATAATAAACAATAAAATTCAAATATGTAAATTAATTTAAATTGTATGTATTGGGTGCTCTTATACTGAGTTATCATTCTAGTATAAGAAGTTTTACATTTACCATGAATAATACATTGTTTTTTTTTGCAACGATAAATCATAGAATTTGTTTATACGACGTTATCATGGTCCATGGATATAAGTATATTATAATGTTGTATTAAGTTATATGAATATACTCGTAAATAACTAAACAAATACTCGTGTACTTACTTATTTGTTGTTAACTACTCAATTAGGTATGATAAAATGAAGTGTTTTTTTTTTTAAACAGATGAATATACGTCTTATTGATTTTACAATGATGTGTGTTTTTTGTGTCTATATATGTTCACGATAAATAAGGAAGGAAATGTTTGGAATATCGACTTTGAGGCTTTATGAAAGTAGATTGGATCTAGTTGGTACTTTTGATAAGTAAATAAAATGCCATAATATTAATTAATATAAATATATCATAAATACGACTAAAATGGTACAAAAAATGATAAACTATGACTCACATAATATCCCTTTAATACGGCCCACATATAGACCAGCTGTTTAACGTATGGAAGTATGTTTTACTGTATTGCAAATGTTTTTGAATACACAACTTCTATTATGGAAGTTCTATAGTTATTTAACCGGTATGATAAAAGTCGATCTATTTAAGAAACATTATATTATATTTTAGTATTCAAAATGGTAAAAACAATTTAGACAGTTGGTATATATCAAGGCTTGCGCATATTAGATATCATATATTAGTATATTACCATAACAGAATTAATGATTATTAACCAGGACTTACAGAAATTTTTTATTAAAAACCTGGTCGAGGGTTATTATTTTGTATTTATACGTCCATGGCTGATGGTTAATGTAATTATAAACGGTGCCTGATGTAAATGTTTAAGAAAGTTACAGTAAAACGCACGGTGGCTGTATTCATTTATTTTATTCGCCGTTTAAAATTCTTATTTAACCGTGGAATAACTCGACAAGTAATTTAACAATAATTCCAGGATCGCCAATATACTGTTTTAATATAATCGTCTACAAACGAAATTTTTTTCGCCTCTTCTCTCACGAGAATGTGATCTGGATTATTCGGAGGTTGCCATATAAAAGAGTAAGATTCATTTAAGTTACACATATTATGATATTACACATTGCCACTCACTAATAGCATAATGAAGTGTTTAAATACTTCCGAAAAAATATTTCTAGGAATACTCACCAATACATCCCTTATCCACTAATCACTTCGATATCCATCGATTAAATTATGAAATTTTTTTTTTTATAATAATTATACAATCTATATTTCTTAGCATAATCAGTATAAGTGATAAGAGACAGAAAAAAAAGACACATGGTATTCGTGATTAAGAAGTCACCCACTAGAGACTCTTTGCGTGATGGGAAATTATTAAATAAATACATTAGGCATGCATTTATTTGTTACGCCGTTTTATAACATTTTGTTTTAATATTTTAATATTTAATAATTTTTAACAGTGTCAATTATAAAGACATTAAAATCCAAATACCACTGACTCACTGATCATTGTATCTCAATAACTACTCAACGTACAAACTTGAAATTTTGAATAGTGGTTCCTTTAATAATTTCACCGCGTAATAAGAAAAGATTTTTTCAAAATTTTGATTTTAAGGAGTTGAAATCGTCAAAAATAAATTTGTACGTGTAAATTGAATATTTATATACTTATTATTAATATAATATTATAAATATAATTTTGTTTATTATAGGGCTGCTATTGGTCTTACAATTCAGTATGGATGAGTATCAATTCGTTATTGGATGCCAATTTTAAAAATTGTTTCACCTTTACAAAACAATAAATGGGACAAAATATTATGATCACTACAACTACGCCGGGCATTAAACGACGAATTAAACATACATTTTGAATCATATAGATATATATCATGGGTGTGGTACATAATGTGGCACCTAACCTGGCTACACGCTAAAATGAAAATAAGTTATAATTAAAAGTAAGCATAAGTTCTATAAAGATTTATAAAAACGGAATACTGTGAATGAATAGTTTATTTATTACAAGAATTATTCTCGCAATTTGCGACTTATAAATAACTTGAAATTGTTTAAAAATGCCTACAATATTATGAATTCAAGTTGATATAAAATTATTCATGTGAATTAACTTCAACAATTTTCTATGTCTGTTGACTGAGAGTAAATATAAAAACAGTAAATAATTTGAGAAAACGATCAACATAACTGAACATATTATTATCATGTAATACTACTTTATTTCACTGAATGGCTATATTATGATGTATATTTTTATTGTACCTACGTAACGTAAAATTAGATTAAACTTATACAGAGTGTCTACAAACACAAGTATTGTATGTTTTCATGCCTAATGTATATAGCAGATTATTTTTTGTTCATAGTATTTTTTAAAGTACTGTAAGAAGTTTAAAGACCTTGAAAATACGTCACGAAATTTACGTCGTGATACAGGGATCGCTTCCGTGATGTATGGATGACCTCACACTTGGACGTGTTTCATGTTATTGGAATATTTCATAGTTGTTTATATGCGGTTGCGATATTATTATAAGCTAGACAAATTTGCAGAAATTACGATGTCACATAACAAAATCCCTCATAAATATAATACATTAATATAATATTGTTATGCAGATATATTTTGAAAATCATCTCTCCTCTTCTTTAAAAGATCCCTGTGGCCTGTATCTGCTACTGAAAGTATATTATGAGTGAAAATAGGTCACGTAAAAGTGATTTTGTAAATTTTTTTTTAAATTGTAATTTGTAAGGTTATTTTTATCTACAAATATTGAGTCACAAGAGAAATGCAGCTATAGTTAAGTGAAACATATTTTGTATGTTAACTACCATTTGGTTAGAAACTATTTGACATTGAGTCCGTTTATAACTTATAAGTTACCTCAAATAAAGTTAACTTTACATTTATTTATTTTATTTCATATACATATTCATACTGGGACCCAATGAGATGACTCGTGTTGGGGCCCAGGAGTTAAAAAAAAATAATTTCATATAAATTACAAATCTATATTAAAGAATAAAGTTACAAAAATAAATAAGCGTATGATACGTGTAGGTATTTAATAACTAATAAGTAATACTCGAGACAATATGTAATCATGTTTTGTTTTTAAAACTCATTGGCATAAACTGATCAATAGACATACGAAATATTTTAGTACTGATTCACTACATTGCTACTGTGTTTATATGTATGTGTAACAACTAACAAATACAAAAAAATTTCTTGATACAACATATCAAATTATGTGAATACATAATATGTCATGTTGTAAAAAAACATCAGATATATGGCTATAAATTATAAACAAATTACATGTAATTTGAAATATTATGTAATAATGCATTTTTTCTTTACATTCGAGTGATCGACGTAATTTACCAATGTCAGTCACGCGAACTTGTTTACAATATTTAAAACTTAAATACTGTAGAACAGTTAATTAATTTTTTGGTTGTTAACCCAATATTATAATATATCATAGTAAATTATAAGTATCAGTATGACTAAAACATATTTTTTAAGCATGTTAAATGTATGATATTAATATTTTAATACACATTCACATGCAATATTGTTTGTATTATTGAATATTGACCAATAATTTAATATACCTATTTGGTACAAAAAACAAATGTAATTAATTTTATTAACACATCGTAAATCTAAATTACATGAGATGAATATATATTTCATATTTATGTTAACCCTGACATTTTTACTACATAGCATGGATTGTCTTTAATACTTAACATAGTTATGATTAGTAATTGCATGATAAGTATTCATTAAATCAATTAATTTAAGGCAACATAACTTATTGTAGTTATTTACCAATTTTTCACATGTGTCACGCTATATTATTTATTTTTCTTATTGTTTGTGAATTTAAAAACGCCACTAAAAATTATATCGAATTATATAATTATTCAAGGATAACTAATGATAATATATTATTCTCTTTATATCTAATGAAAATAGTTTAAGCTAATACAGTTGTAACTTTAGTGCGTTTCGAGTTAGTTGTATTCTGGGTTTTTGTTTACTTACAATGTTTCCATTCGCCTCTATTTGGTGGATAAATATAATAACGCCATGTTTATTAATTTTTACGATTATTTATTATTTTTGTACTTCAAATTTTAATAAATGGGAAAAAATCAACGTGCCTTATATTCGACCAATTCCATTGTTCGGTAATTTCCTTAATGTAGCCTTTGGATTGCAACATCCCATAGATTTTTACAGGAAAATTTACTATGAGTTGGCTGGCTACAAATACGGTGGTTTATTTCAGATGAGGACTCCGTATTTGATGATCCGCGATCCGGAAATAATAAACAATGTGCTTATCAAAGACTTCTCAAATTTCCCTAACCGTGGTATTTACTCAGATTTCTCAGTAAATCCCTTGTCGAACCATTTATTTTTCATGGAAAATCCTCAGTGGAAGTTAATCAGGAAAATATTGAGCCCAGCGTTTACTTCAGGCAAACTAAAGCTAATGTACGATCAAATCAAAGAGTGTGGTGATGAGCTAATAAAAAATATTCAAAAGAACGTAACGAAACCCGACAATAAAATAGAAGTGCGAGACATTTTGGGAAAATATTCAACCGACGTCATTGGCACTTGCATTTTTGGTCTCAAATTAAATGCCGTAAGTGATGATAATTCTACATTTCGGAAGTACGGAAAGTCTTTGTTCACGCCATCACTAAGAATACATTTAAGGGAATTGAGTTTGATGATCACTCCTGCGCTTTTAAATATTCTAAAATTTAAGGATTTCCCAGCGGACGCAACTGACTTTTTCCATTCAGCATTTCATGAGACGATAACATATAGGGAAAAAAACAATATAGTCAGAAATGATTTTGTTCAAACCTTGATACAAGCGAGAAACGATTTGGTTTTAAATAAAAATATACCTCAAGGAGGTAAAAATTCATTTTCTCAAAAATTTAAAATATAATTGGACCTAAGTATGTAGATTTAATTCAATTTCTTGATAGAAAGATTTTCAGAATCACAAATTGTTGCCAATGCATTTGTTATGTTTGCTGCTGGATTTGAAACCGTATCTACTGCTATTAGTTTTTGTTTATACGAGCTAGCGTTAAAGAAGCATATCCAAAACAAAGTACGTGAAGAAATTAATTCGAAATTATCGAAAAACAACGGATTGATTAATAACGATTTGTTGATTGATTTAAACTACTTAGATATGGTGTTAGCAGGTAACTATGCAAATATCCATTATTTTAATTATCTTACTGAGTTGATCGATTGATATCACAATAATGTATTTATTTTATTGACATTTTGTGGTAGACTGGTAAAGAATGGTTCAGGAAGTTTTTATCGTCCTAATAAACTTACCGGGAAATACGAAACGTCATGACATTTACTTAAGAGAGGATGAGAGATGTTTGTTATTAAAATTTGAATTATGATTAAAAGTTTTGATTTAAATACGTAGTATAAATTTTAATTTTTTAATGTTCGAACATTTTTAGATTTATTTTATCAGAATTTGTGGTTTTAGTTATTCTTATTTCAACAAATTATAATGTGAGATTAGTACTTAATTATTGAATTAATATTAAATTATTTTACGAATATTTTAAAGAGGTTTAGTATTTATAGTATCGTATTAGAATTAAAAACTACAGTACACAGAGATTTTGTCAATTCATATTTTTTTTAGTTTAATGAATTACCATAATTCATTAATCAATCGCATTAATATTACAAAACAAACAACTAGTATTACTGTACCGTCTGTATCATATTCGTGATTTTTGAATTGCATATTAAATTCATTATTAAAACTATTTAGATTTTTTTTTACAAATGTATTGTTTTTTCTTAGTACTAAAATGTTCTTGAAAATGTAAGCTTATAAACATTATGAATTTTAGAAACACTACGTAAGTATCCGCCGACCTTTGCTTTATTCAGAAAAGCATCACAAACATATCACGTACCAAACGATTCATTAACTATTGAAAAGGGCCAAAAAGTAATAATTCCTATTTATTCACTACATTACGATCCAAAGTATTTTACGGATCCTGAAGTATTTGATCCAGAAAGATTTTCACCTAAAGAAAAAAGTAAACGTATAAGTGGTACTTATCTTCCATTTGGAGATGGACCTCGAATTTGTATAGGTATATTATTAAAATAATCATATAGAATACCTATATTATTTTGAGCATAAAAAATGTAATTTTATTTCAATAGGAAAACGTTTTGCTGAGCTCGAAATGAAATTGGCTTTGGTCGAGATTTTAACAAAATTTGAAACAGAACCATGTGAAAGGACTGAAGTTCCTTTACGATTTAGTAAAAAGGCTTTAATTACAATGCCAGAAAATGGTATTTGGTTAACATTTAAAAAAATTACTAACTCATTATAAGTTTCAATAACATTTGTTATTCAATTTGTTAATTTTGCTTATTATTAATATTTAAGATTATTTGTTAAAATATTGTTATTTAGTTGTAGTTTTAACTTCATTGTACGTACACTATAAATTTTAATAACTTTAAAATAGGATGTAAATTTTTTCACTTAAAGACTTAATTGTTCTGGTGATATATGAATTAATATTTTTTTGAATGTTTGAAAAAAATCACAATAATAATCAAATCATTAATGCACTTCTATTTTAAAATAGTGAATAATGATCACGAGAGTTGAAAAAAACACATAATTGTACTGTTAAAAAATAAAAGGTATGTATTTTTAATAACAACAATTTATTAATTATTTATCATTATCACCTTTTTATAAAATAAACAGGAATACTATCTTCATTATTACAAAACTCAAAGATTCTGAGTATAAACCTTTACATCATTTTGAAGACTGATAAATGAACTTATAAATGAATAGAATCAATTATTGGACTTAATGTATTCTCTTTGGACAAATATTTCATCTAACTATTTTTTTTTATGGTTAATAGGGAATATCAATTAAGATGAAAATATAATATTTAGTTTAATTTTTAACAGCAAATACCGTAAACTCAAAAAAAAAAAAATGAATAACTTTCAAATGTCACATATTTTCTAACAAACATATTGGTCGGTATTATCTAGATTATAGAATCGCCTTTTATATAATAATAAATGTGTGTTTTAATATTTATCTGAAGTATGAACATTAGCGCAGAAGACGGCAGGGATTAAAAGTAATAATACGAAATAGAAAAACTACATATTAATTAAAGATAACGCAATCCAACCGACCACTGATGCAAACATTGCAAACCATTATTAACGGGCGTAAATTGGCAGTGTTTATTTAAGCTATTATACAGAATGTCCCATGAGGATATACCCATTAGCCGTAGAGGGGGCTCACCGCCCGGATAAAAACCAATTTTTTCCGTTTCATTTATAAACTAAAAAAATTACTAAAAATCGTGTGATCAATGAAAATAAAATGTTGAAATGTCAAAATTTTCAATAAAATAAACTCTATAAAAAAAGTATCTTTATTCTTCCAAAAAATTTTTTAAACTTTTTTACCAAAAAATGTAATTAAAGTAATTAAATTAAAAAATAAAATACATGTAGCCCTTGTTTATGTGAGTCTGATAAAAAAAAAAAACGGATTTATGATATATTTTACTATTTTAAGAGATATCCAAACAACGATTAAATCCTCGCGGGACACCCTGTATACTCCACCACCTATACTATTAATTGTATAGAGTTACTGGAGAATCAAAAATAAATCTAGCAGTATGTATTTACAAATATAGATAGGTACACATGTGTTCTCGATATACATATATAAGTGTTTTCTCTGAAAAGCGAAAAACATTAATTCTCAGTAGATTTTCCATTTAAGAGCATTGAAAAGTCATTAATTTTTTATACAAAACCATCGGTCGAAGATAAATAGAGATATATGCAGGTACACTGTTTTCAATGTAAAATCGACGAGGGAAAAGTAAAAACTGTACGTGTCATATTTTTAAGCTCTCAAATGTTCTGGTTTCTAAATGTTATTTTATTCCAGATTTTTAGAAAGAAAAATTAAATACTCAAAGAAATTTATTGATTATCAACAAATATTATAAATTTATAATTTTTCAGTTCAATAAATTAAAATACTTATAGCAATTAATAATGTATTTTTGCGTCTAATTTATATTAGAATAAGCTTCGATGTTATGCATCACTGCATTATGTGACACGCTATAACAATTTTTCTCATAATGTATTTACATTTATTAATTTATATAATTTTTTTAGTTTTTGCCATTGTGTTAACTAGAAATCTACAGAAATTCTAAAATAAATTGTGTTTAAAAATGTCAGTATTTATTTGGCATTTAATAGTCATAAATAATAATATTAAATGTAATATATTTAACGAGAGTGAATCAGTTGATTATAATATTTTGTTTGAATATAATATTATGAATTAATACCTACGACTTGGTCAAAGTGTTTTCCACCATACTGCACTGACTGCAACAGTGAATATTTTTATGTTCCATCGGCAAGATTAATGTACTGAGTGGACCTTTTTATGTTTCACCTCAATGCATAACTTTAGTGTTTTGCACCCAATGCAATGAAAATCGCTCCTTATTATTATCATGATAAGTACCACAATACCTATTAAATATTTTACTATCTTTATTTATCAGTGATAAGTATAGATTTTATGTTTCATCTACGATGTAGAGAAGGTATCTATATATACTTGCACCAGCCAGCATTAGGACGATTATCTGCAGTGAACTGTACCAGAGCCACCTTGGTGCAATAGTGTGGTATGGTGGAAATGCAAGTATTTGTACAGAATATTGTTACATGAGTCTTTTTTTTTAATAATTTAATTTTTTTATTAAATGAAGGAGTTTTTCCACAACAATTAGTAGTAGGTTATTTTTAATGATTATTTTTTCACATTTTAAATACTTTTTTAGTTCATTCCATTTCATAATATTATTCGTTAAATCAAACTGTAAGTGAAATTCAAGACTATTATTATTTTTTTTATTTGCTATGACCTTGTATGTATTTTAATCATATACATATTATTTGATATGGTATTTACTTATAAAATGTATAATTTACTGTATAGGAAACTATACTTAAATAAAAAATTACAAATTGTCGAGACACACCAGACACTAATACAACATTTGATTCGTAGAAATAATAACACTATATTCAGTTTAAACCGATATTAAATTTTTTAGATATTATGTGATAGCTGGTAAGTATTTCAGTGAAATTTATGGTGAGTAGAGCGATCTATATTATAATAATATAGATACTAGTGAATTCATATTATTTAATATTATTTTATTCATGCATATTATTATTTTCAAGTGTGACATAGTCTAGTGGTGTATTGTTTATATAAATCGTACTCGATTTGTCTTATATTCTAAAATATCTATAATGACGGAGTACAATTTTATCACAACACGATATCTTATGAATATCGAATATGAAGACTTTATGATGACGTCTGTTTTTACATTTGTTCAAAAGAAAATACCGAATGAAATAATATTTCTCGGAAATGCATTTTAGTTAAAAGCAATGTATAATAAAGAAACCTAACTTGGGTAGATATTTTTTTTTTTATAATGGTTGCTTATAAAAATATTTCTAGATAAATTTATCATGAATAAATATAGTCATATAGATAGTATGTTAATAAAGTGAGTTTGCCATAAGTCGTCTATGATGATACACGTCATGATTAATTGCATGTCATAAATAATTATGTATAATCATTTAATTATTTATATAATATATTATACAGTTTTAGTAGTTTTACGGTGGTATCCCACCTAAAAGGATGAGATAAGAAATATAAGAACTTATACACCAATATATCTAAAGGATATAATATAAGATACAGGAAAATAAAAAATTG
This sequence comes from Diuraphis noxia, assembly GCF_037042655.1. Lineage (NCBI taxonomy): Eukaryota > Metazoa > Arthropoda > Insecta > Hemiptera > Aphididae > Diuraphis > Diuraphis noxia. The sequence continues at coordinate 56,171,731 of NW_028301712.1, forward strand.
ATCTGGAAATCTATCATAAACTGAAAAAAATTATCAAAAAAATTGAGATGAAAAATGAATTTAAAGGCTTCAAAATTTAATACAATGCCTCAATATACTGTTACAACGACGGTTAAAAAATATTTAAAAAATAAACCCACAATTTTTTTTAATAAGCATTGAAAGTTTGAATTTTGACAAAACACGTAAAAATCAAGAAAAATTTGCAATTTATTTTGAGTTGAAAGTTCATAAAAATTTATCTTTGACTTCAAAATTAAATACAAGATTCTACATGGGCTTATTTAGTTTTATCAAATAAAAAATGTCTACTAAGAAGACAAATTCAATTTTTATGATTAATTGAATTACAACATTTGATATTCACTCAGTTTCTTTTTCACCGATATTCTTTTTTTGTTGTTACCTATTCAATGAATAATTCTAGAAATTTGAAATTTACTCCATAATATGTTTATTTTATCAATTTCTATACTTGATGAAATTTTCAAGGTATTTCAATAATTCTTAAGTTATTTATAGACATTTGAAATTTTCCAGTTTTTTAAAAGTTTTTATTCAATAAATGTCAATAAAATTGTATTCATTGAGTCAAAAATCTTGAAAATTTATTACAAGGTTCCCCATAAATTTATAAATATCAGTTGGAAAATATTAAAAATACATAGGCATGTTTTAATTTTATAACAATTTATAGTTCAAATTTTGACGAAATTTATTTAATTAAAAATTTACAAATTATTATTTAGTTGTTAAAAATTTATACAACGTTTTACTTAAATATTAAATTTAATAGCGAAATTTAAATTTTAAACAAGGTCCCTTTTAAGTAATTAATTCTGTAATAAAAAACTAAGGGAGTCGTACAAATAATGGATCTGATTTGATTAATTTGGAATTTATTTATAGGTATACCTACTACCCACCTACATTTTTTTTTTAATAATAGTAATATAATTAACACGGTATAAAACTATAAAATATTCTAGAATGAAAATCCGTCTCCTCTCAGAATCGTTTTTTTACATACAATGATATTATATCACTGAATTCATATTTAATAGCATCCATTATAGTAAACCGCTTGTAAACTATTGTACAGTAGAGCGACATCCGCTTACCTGCTTTTTTAATAACGTTTCTTTTAAATATTTTTTGGTGTATTCATGTATAATATATAATTGTATCACATAATAAAGTTATGTTTATTTAATATTCAATATAAATAATTTTTAAATATTTCAAACAAGATATATTAAATTAAAAAATGCAAAGGTGCATCACCCTTGAGTCATCACCCAGGGAGAGTAGACGTAGGCCATCCGTGGCTCTTGAAATTTCAAGCGGGTAGTTGGTGAGAAAAATGAGCAGAGGCGTAGTCTCCTAGTATTCAATAAATACCTTTTATTTTTAATAATGTGTTCCTACCTACCTATAGTTATTTTAATTTCAGGCGACTTTTATAACTATTAATTATTTGAGATAACAATTCGAAATTAATATATGGATAAGGGGGATTGTTGAGCGAAGGCATATTATATACCGTTTTGATTTTGATAGGCCACTGCTATAACGTGTCAATCCTGCTTACATTAGACGTCTTGGGAAAACACGTCAAATTCACAAGATCTCTTGTTTTCGACTAGGCGTTTCGAACTAGAGAACTATTATTTCGGTCCGAGCGGATTATCGTGGCTTAGCGATGTGGCACAGATGAGCATTCGGCCTTAGACGCACATAAAATACATAGATATGAACACAAATGCCTTGGCAGCAATCGCGCTTTTTGTTTGAATACATATAGCTATATAGTGTACGTAGTCGGTCACGCCTCGAGATAAAACTGATCTCTCACCCGCTATCCATCGCGACCCGCATAAAACAAACAGGCGTGAGATTCAGATAAACAATAAGAGCACATCAAAACAGTATTATATTCATCATATTATCATTATTACAGTAAGAGTTACGCGCTTCACGAACTACGGTCGACTTGTTCGACATTCACGAGGCGGTCATAATCTAGTTTGTTACAGAGCAGACGCGTGTCCAACCTTTTTCAAATATTATCGGGTTACATTCGATATATTTTGTTTACATACCGGGAGTTTATGATAATATAGACTACGTGGCGTCGAATTAAATACTATTAATATCGCATCGATACGTAAATGGTCATACCACGCGACACGGCTTACCGGAATATCATCAACTGTAATACTTAATAGTATTATTAGAATCGTTTAGAAACGTCGATATCATCGAGTTCGAACACGAAAATTCACAAAATTCGTATCTGTCTACCAACTCGACGATTGCAACGCACGAAATGCACCGAGGCCTTTTGCTGCTGCACTTTCGTGTCCGACGAGTTCCGATCCCAGATTCTGGCGCCGAAAGTCAGTCGCCTCACAAGCCAGAAGCATTATTCGTCCATAGGCAAACGGCTGGAGACCTCTCAATCCAGTCAGCGGATGTCACGTACCGGAACCTTAAAAGGGTACCGGTGGTAGCTTCACCGTGGCCGTAAATGTTACGTCATCATCATATTATTATTTTAGTTCAAACGATTGAAAGCTATACAGGATGTCAGGACGGGGAAACAAACCGATGACGACGACAACGATATCCTGCAGGCTGCAATGGAACGGCGTGGAACAGCTATATAATAAACGTCGACGTATATTGTGATGATAATAATAATTATAGGAAAAACCGCAACGAATACAATATTATTTGAGTATCGATCTCGTCGCTTTCAATCTATCAAATCGAGTGACAGAAGACAGAACGTAACAAAAAAGCTAATTTAAATGAGCACTTTATTTGTACGAGGTAAGAAATCGCACAACCAATACGAATTTTATATTGGTTTTCTAGAGTGCTGTTTTTATATGACTAAAATGTAGAATAAGCCATATTATTATATTGATGCTTTCATTAAGTCATTTTTACAGAATTATCTAAAATAATGCGTAATATCAAGATGCACGTTTATGCTCAGTTGATGAACCCTCACCACAATCAAACACATACTTTTGAATTCTAACAATATGCTACCTACTAGAAACTCAATAAAAAATCCTCGCACTGATAAAAACAGTCAATATGTCATCAGTAAATTATATTTATTTAAAAACAAAATGTAAATATATAATCGTATTGTTGGGTGTTAATATCGTATAGTCGATTTAACATTGTCAAAAACATGTATCGAATAATATTATTTTTTTGTATTAAAAAAAAAAATCATAAAAATCGTATTTTTATTTTTGAAAAGTCCAATCTAATTCTAATTCTTAAGATTTATATTTTTTAAATTTATTAAAGCCATAAAAATAACTATAAACCACCGAGAATGCATTCATGATATTTTATTTTCGTTGTAAACAACACATATGCGTTTGAAAATGTTGAGATTGCATTATATTATATTATCATTTATTATGATAAAAATAATAAAATTGTTATATTATCTACAAATAGTTTTAATCACTTTTTTATTTAGATGCATTCTTAATCAATAATATTAATTTCTTATGAATTTATTGAATTAATAAAACAATACCAACTGTATATTTTAGTAGTATAAATTATCTAGAGATTATTATACGGTTATATTATAAACATTGCTTTTTATTATCAACTTATATACATTTTAAACAAAATTACGTGATATCATTTTAACTATAAATAAATTATACACTTTTTTGTTATGATAACATTTAGTTTTTTTATGTTTATGCATAATCTTGAATTCATGTGATTTGATTAATCGTACGAATATTTTTTGTATATAGCTAAAATGCATAAGCAAAATATTTTATGACATAACAAATTCTAAATTATTTTGTTGTATAAAAAGATAAATGGAAAGTGTATGCTCCAATGGCATTTGATTTCGCTGAGTTATGTTTATTTTATATATTTATCGTAAACAACAAAAACAAATCGTTTAAGTTTCAATTATATTTGTTTCTCAAAGTAAATAGATTATTAATTTTAACTTTTTGATTCAGATACTCTTCATTTTCAACGCGGTTTTTTTTTATTTTTTTTGAATATACTCGATTTATAATCATTATTTAAAGTCGTACAAAGTGCTCGCTTGTCTAATTTAATTGTTTATTGATTTTATCGTTTTCTTCTTAAATGGGTCGTATGAACCAAAAATGTAACCACGTTAAATGCAATTAACTGTGATTTATGAGGCTCAAGAACTTTTACATGAAACTTTTTGTTGTATCATTTTAAAATTTCTTTCCGTTTGTCGATCTGAAGTGGTTCTATCTGCTTGACTGCACATAATCTTAACTACAAAAATATTTTGAACACGTACTTTAAACTATCCTTAAAACCCAATGATCAAATAAAGTTTATTTATTTCAGCCTTTAAATTTTATAAATAAATAGTGAACGTTGAAAGATATATTGTGTATGTTATAATTATTATACGTTTTTAAATCTAAACGAAGCAAACATGGAATTTAATGAGTTTGTAATTAAGATATTTTTTTAGGATATTTTCGGTGAAAGTTTACGGGTATTTTCATTATCATCCAAAAACGAAATACCGTTTTCCTTCACTGTCAATTTTTCTCTACCACAAAAAAGGTTGGTTTTCATTTTCCTTCACATTATTTTTGACTAAAATTATGACTATTTTTATACAATATTTTAGCCAGTGTTTTAGTATTACGTTTCGCATTATAAAGATAGGGTCACACTATCACAGTTTTCGCTTATTGGTTGATGATTACATTCTGGTATCAACTATCTATATCAGTTTTCCAAAAATGATAATCCGAGCAATTACAAAAAGTAAAATAAATATTCATATTTTATCAAATTTTTTTCTTCCTTAAACATGTATTCATTTGTTGCTGAAATGTCGTCTTATAATTATTTAAAAAATATAAAATTATAGTCCATTTTTTTTTCCTATGTATTAATTATTTATACTGATTATTTTACTATTTTATTTATTATTTATTTGGTATAAAATGGAAAGTGGAGGAAAATGATCAAGAAGTATTTTTATATGTTTTTTGGAGGAAAATGGATAATGGAAGAAAACGGTATCTCGTTTTTAGAGGAAAATGGCTACGGCCAAGTTTACATCTAAACTTTACTTTTACTATTTTGTTTATTGATAATTGATGAACTAGGTAATGCATACAAAATGGTATTACTGTACTAGTTACAGATACCTCATATCGGGTATTTACCTCACTTTACTCAATGTAGTCGTATTGTAGATATTGGGGTGTAGTCACAAACTATAACAAAAAATTTGAAAAATTATATCATTTTATTGGTATATCATCGAATTAAAAATTTATTGAAGCTTACTGGTAAATATTATATTGCTGAAATTTCTTAGACATTTTCAATTATTTTAGGTTATTTTTCACAAAATAAATAAAAATATTATTTTACTCGAAATCCATTTTAAAACCTAAAGATATAGAATTGTTATATCTTCACTCAGAACGTCGTATATTGTAGACATGCATATAGTGCATACATTTACTTATGAGTGTCTATACATATTTTGAAAGATTAATATAGTAGTCAACTGGTTAAAATATTATTAAATTGTAAATAGCAAAAGACTTAAATATGAATGATAATAAACGGTGAAATTACGGTAATCAATGATATTAATAAAATTATGTGCTTTTATTATGTTTATTCTTTTTAATATTGCATAGTTATTATAACTTATCAATAGAAATAAAACACACAGAAGAGAAAAAAAGTGCATGTGAATTATATATATTGTATTTATACATTAATTACACTACAGTGGAACGTGTCCTTGAAGTCATGTGAAGATTTTTAGTGTGTAATCATAATGTAATATTTATTGCAAAAATTATATTATGTACGTTCTTGAAGGACATCTAATAATAAAATAGAGAACTGAAAAAAATGTGCAAACATATTTACTGTTTGAAATACACATAATGTATAAATACGATGAATATAAAAGTTAATTGGAGATTAGTAGCGCTATCTTCGACGCGTTACCAATCGTTGGTATACGATTACACGTGTACCTAATTTAATAAAAAATCAACAGAACGGTCAACAGTCGTCCGACAGACGTTCGTTTGAATAGTAAAATTAATTTCGCATGTCTGTCTTCTACCCAAAGCGATAATGTTTGAATTCGTCTACGAGCTATTCGATCTAAAAATGCTATTGGTCACCGCCTTTTTGGGTGCTATATATATGTACTCCACATGGACCCACAGTCATTGGTCCAAACTGGGCATATCCTGTCCGTCGGAGCCGGTGCCGTTGTTCGGGCACGCTATGCCCTCCATGTTGGGCCGGATGCACTTCATGGATGTGCTGCATAACCTTTACAAGGAGTTGGGTGACTGGAGGTTTGGTGGCATTTATACAATGCGAACACCACAGCTCCTCGTCAAAGACCCAGAACTAATAGGTATGTAACAAGACGTGTGTTTGAGAAACAATTCTATAAAAATCAATCAATAGAATTACAATTTATGTAGATTACATAAATCTAACTTAAAATTGACATATTTAAATTTAAATTTATTGAATTTTTATTAATACGATTTTCTATTGTTGTCTTTGTATTTAAATGATACATTTTTTTTTTCTTTTTGAGTATAGTAAAAGACACTAGTTAGTAAGATCACTATTACTCCGTGATAAAAATTAAAAATTAAATCAGTGTGTATAAATGATTTGGTTTAGGATTATTTTTATTAATTTTAAAATATTATTAAAATAAATAGTCTATGCGTTTTGTGTTGATCTAAATAAATAATAATTTCTATTTTATTGATTTTCTTTATAATAATGAAATATATATTTTGTTGATACAAAATCATAATGTTGTCGTTAAAACTTAAAAAATTGGTGTGATATTAATTTAATTAAATATGCGTCATCACTTCCAAATCGTAAAATTAGCTGTAATCGTTAGTAAGTTAAAAAGTGTATTTCTAAGCATTTTTGTTCACACGCACGCAAGGCACTTAATTTCATATGGTGTATGGGTTTTTGATTTGTTAATGCATATTAATAAAAAATATTCATCCTTTAGATATTGTCACAGTTTCATGAACAACTTATTCTATACGTTTGATTATATTTAAAAAAATCCTTTAAACATTATGATACAGTTGAGGTGAATGATACGAAAGACTGGTGCACAAAGCCTGGACTTTGTATTATATCCAATCCCTGTTTTTTTACCTATGGTTTTGAATTTTAATGGACCTTAAGTATAATGACGTTGGTACGTAAAGCAGAACTTTTTTTTGGAGATTATCACTGTTTGTAAGACTATTAATTATGTAGTGTTTTAATAATCTCATTAGTGTACACATTAAATTATCATTTAAAATGGAAGTTGTAGCAAGTTAACACATTATAATTATGATTAACTACAAGCATTTCATTATACTTCAGAATAATCAATTTTAATTTCAATATAGTCTTATTAATCTGATTCATATCGTTTTAATTCTTAGTAGATGTATTTGAACAACAATAAATAATTATTTTAACACATTTTGTTGTACTGTCTTATCAGCTATTATTAGTTTGATATGTATTTACTAAATTCTATAATTATCTAAATACCTACTCATTATCACTTACATCGTAATGGTCAGTCACGTTGACTGTTCATAGAACTATTTCCATTCTGTAAACAATAAACATAATTAAATATAATCTCATTCTTCGTAATCGACATTTTAAATAGTAAGTCGTTATCACTCCCTATAATAAAAAAAGGTTGGCCACCCCACTGACTAACTCCTGAAAGTAGTTTAGAAAAGTGTCAAAATAATCTTCATTATTTAAAAATTCAAAAAAATGGCAAAAATATAGCGCTGATGAAACGTATTCAAATAAAATCTTCACTACTTATATGCTTTGTTAATGATTATAAAGTCGAACACTCGTTCTACCTACAGAAAAGAACTTTACTCGTATGTTTTTTGATTCTAATGGAATTAATTTAAATTTCTATTTTGTTTTTAAATATTAGGACACATACTGATCAAAGACTTCAACAATTTCACGGACCGCGGATTATACGCTGGCACACACACAAACCCGCTCAACAATAATATATTCTTCACACGAGGAGAAAGGTGGAAAACAATGCGCCAAAAGCTCAGTCCCACGTTCACGGCCAACAAACTGAAATACATGACCGAACAGGTGAAGGAGTGCAGCGACGGACTGCTGTCGACCATCGGCAAGAATCTGGATGACGACGCCGGCCGGATCGAAATCCGCGAGATGATGGCCAAATACTCGACCGACGTGATCGGAAGTTGTGCATTTGGGCTGAAACTGGACGCCATCAACGACCCGGACTCGGAGTTCCGGAAGCACGGGAAAACCGTGTTTCAGCCGTCACTGAGGTCCAAGTTGCGAGTGGCGATCATATTCATGCAGCCGTCGCTGCTAAGCATATTTCGCGTGCATCACTACTCATACCGCACCATCCGGTTCTTCCACGACGCGTTTCGGCAGACAATCGAGTACCGGGAGAAACACAATGAAGACCGCAAAGACTTTGTACAACATCTGATGAAGGCCAGAGAAGATCTGGTGTTGAACCCGAATCTAAAACCCGAAGGTAATCAATGACAATGAGAAAATCGCAGACGATTTTTTTTCCTTACCTTATACCGTCGGCCTCGTCTAATCGATCTGCTATATGGGTTTGATCATCTTAATGACAAATAGTAAGAAAATTATCAGATGAAATATACCTACGTCGTAATGGTATTAATAACCAAAGTCGGGGGATGAACAAAAATATATCTGCAACATCAAAACCATAACTGCCTTTACTCGTTTGATGTAAGATATGTGAAAATGAGAATTTTGAATGAGAATTATTAGACAGAATTCTTAAAAAAAAGTAGTAACATTGCATTCGTAATCGAAATATTTTTCACATCCTCGCTTTATACATTTTGAATAATTTAATAATAAATGGGTTGTAAATTAGTAAATGTTATTAAAAGTTTCCAAATAAATGTAAATTTATAGGATATAAAACATATTATTTTAAAATACAACAGCTGTGATTCAATGGGCTTGATAAAATATGAATAGCATGATCACATAAATACCTAATGAATTTATATATTTTTCTTAAAATTCTAAAATTTCAACTAAAACCTAGGCGTTTCAATTATTAAATAGTTAGGTCATTGTAAAAAGTTGTTAAACCAATTGAGCTATTTGACATGGATAAATATTTCGTAATTTCTGGAAATAAAAAATTTTCTTTAAACCAGCTTTTGGTTGGTATATTTCTACTGTCTTCAATGAATTCCTATTTCTCCACTATTACTATTGACTATACTATATCCATATTATACGAATTGTAGCGTTAAGTTTCAATAATAAAAAAACAATCCAATTTTTAACGTGAAAGAAAAAATATATTTAGCAAAGCAGGTATTGGTTTGTATATGGTTTTTATTGTATTCACTATTCTTATTATAGGACGTCATATGGTTGTCTCTTTCTTCACACGTACGACGTAGCAAATTTTCGTTTACAGTTTCAGTAGTGTGCTTTTCATTTTGATATTAGTGTGAATTTTTCGTGGCCTATTATCAAACTTTTTAGGTGCAAACATTATCTGTGTTCTATCGATCGGGTTTTTACGATATTTTTAAGTGAAATATGAGCATTTTCAAATATGAATATTATACGTCATATTAATAACTCACTTAAAAATTTTAATAACGTAAAAATCTGATTAAGAGAACGCAGATGATGTTTTTATATAAAAAAGTAAAAATAAGTCAATTCACTCTAATGTCAAAACTAACAGCCCGCTATTGAAACTGACGAAGGAAAATTTGGTATGACGTATATGGGTAAGGCGGAACCAATAAATGCGGGTACTACGTCCTCTAATTTACGACTCTTGTTCAAAAAGAAATTAATATTATTCAATATATTCATCTGAAAAATTGTTATTTAAAGTTTGTAATACTTTAATCATCCTTAGATATGTGTTAAATATAATTATAATAGAATAAAAAATACCATAAAGTAACATAGCATTTAGTAAAGCATTAATGAAAAGTTTAGTATTCGAATAATATTGTAAAACAGATTTTTTTAAATAATGTATAAAAAAAAATTAATGTTTAGTAAACTTGATATTATATTAATGAAATTTTTTCCGTAGAAAAATTTACTGAAATGGATATTGTAGCAAATGCATATATTCTATTTATCGCCGGTTTTGAAACAGTATCTACATCAATGAGCTTTTGTATGTACGAATTAGCATTAAGAAAAGATGTCCAAGATAAAGTTCGAAAAGAAATATTGGAAGTTAAATCTAAGTACAATGGACAAATGAATAGTGAATGTCTTAACGAACTTCATTATATGGGCATGGTTATTAAAGGTAAGATATATCGGTGATTTTAAAATTTAATTTTCGAACCGAAAAGATTATTCATTCAAGAATAATAATGAATTTAAATTTTATATTTATGTGGGAAGGTGTTATCGATATTAATTATAAATCTTTTTCTTATTTTTTGTTTTTGCAATATTTTTCTTATCATTTAAACTTGATCGTGAAATTATGCATTTAAGGGGATTCAATCCCGTGTTTTTCTGTCTTTGTCTAACATACACATGACATAGGATTCCATACTTTATACGTGTTTTATGCCAAAGCTATAATAATTTTGAAAATAGAATTAAATTTGTCGTCAATTATTTTTAAAATTGACTGTCCCATATTTTTTATTTTTTTATTTCGACTTCTCCAAAAATTGAAATACGATAATTTTTTAATTACTTTTTTAATAACAATTTTATGAATTTTTTTTTTTTTTTTGGGGGGGGGGGAATAATATCAAAAATGGGGAAGTCAATCTCGAATGGTCTTGACAATAAATCAAATTCTGTTTTTAGAATTCTTAAAGCTTTATTAGATTAATTTGTACGTTTGACAAAGAACACGTTTATGGCTCGAGTGTGTTAGACAAATACAGAAATTCATGGTATCGAATCCCCTTAAAACATTAGTAAAAATTATTTTCATAATGTGTTAATACACATTTAATCAAAACAATGATTTATACTATTTTATAATAAGTGTATTATATTATACTGCATTATCAGTGTATACGCTAAAAATACGGTAATTATTTAGATATAATATCAAAAATAATTGCATATCCCGCGAAATAAATTTAGGATTAAAAGAAATAGAATAGGCATTATGTCAATTAAAAATTTTATTTATTCATAAAAAAATTATATATTTTTAATAGATTTTTCACGCTTTAATAACATCATACAATTTTAAAATGTTGATAACATGTTTGATTATGATTACCTGTCAATATTTTAGACAAAGACTTAGGTTCATATTATATAGCTTGACAATTATAACCTTCATGGTATAATATGTAAAGGTATAATTAATTTATAGTATTACTATTTACATGTACCTAATCAATTTTATCAGAATGAAATAAATTATTAATGAAATATCGATAAAGTTGTGAGAAAATAAATTGTTAAATTATTTTAATAGGATATGAAAAGTGCATTAAAACATGAATTAGGTATGGCAATTGTGCATTTTAGATAAGCTCAAATATATCCAAAAAATCCTTAAATTTAATTTGAATTAAAGAGAAAGAGAGCATTTTCAAGAAAAAACAATTTATATTTGACTCCTTAAACTGACTTTTTATCTTACAATACATAAAAGATAAAACAAATAAAATTGTTAATCTATATAGAAACATGTTTATGATAAAAATAATGGGCTGTAGCCCACATAGTCCCATGCATAATATCGAACACACGTACATAGCTTAACTTTAAGTATATGAATAACTCTAACATAAATTGCACAAGAGTAGAGAACCAACATGGATAAATATAAATTACCTACTAAAATTATGAAATAATTACTTTTTTATAAAATGAAAAAAGAATATAAGATCCTATTTAGAACTTAACACATGTAGGTGATTCAAAATTGTAGAAAAATTAGAGAATATATTTGAAACCACTTGATTAAAATGTTATCTTACTGTCAATCACGTGATACCTTTATATAAAACGCACAGTGTTAAAGAATTGTAAACTAACTAATGATTAAAGCTGATATAAATCATAGTTTAAAACTTTATTACTAACTTATTATACTTAATTTTACTAAATACAAATTATTTTTCAATTAAAAGATTTAAAATTATGTATTATTATTTATTTATATTAAAATAATATAAAATACTTGAAACATGAAAATTAACAAAAATTTAATTTTAATAAATCCAATGGAATATTTGGAATACATAAGATCGAAAATGTATTCATGTCATTGATATACAATTTTTAAACATGTTGTTTATATTTTTTAATAGTTAATTTTATTTATAGTCAATAGTCATTAATTATTTAAGTATTATGTATTTGAAAAAATATTTATATACAAATATGAAGACTTTTTGGTAATTTCCAAATCCCAAAATATATTATGCAAGTCCAATCCGAGTTACACACTTAATTAATGTCAGTCATATATATATATAAATTTGATTTTAAACTAATATTAAACACGAAATACTAATTCTCTAATAGGTTCTAGTCATATTTTGTAGAAATTAACAAAATTTTTATATTAAGCAATATTCCTAAGGAGTATTTTCGAAATATACATTGTTCTCGGGAACATTAATTGAGGAATATTTCTAGTGGCATATTAGTGCCTAACCATTGTTAATAATTAAAAATATAATCATAGTCCTCATTAATGTTGTTTATAGTTTTATTTATTTTCAATAATTATCATTGATTTGTTTTTCCCAACACTGACCTCAGGCGTCACAACTACAAATGACACCGGGAATAATTGAATAATATATGTTACCACATTTTAAAGGCCCTTAAATGTGAATAATGAGCCAAAATTAAAGTATTCGAATTTATGTATAAAAAAATGATCTGATGGTAATAGTTAAGAATAAAAATAATTTATTGTAACTAAGTATTTCACGATTAAATTTAATGTTGACTACTACTCCAATGACTGTTAATACGGTGTAAAATGTTAAAAAAACTAAAAAGTAATTAAATATTATTAATTGATTGACTCAAAATATGTAAATATTTAGATCAATACGCTTTAATATTAGTTTAATCTTTATAAATGAAATAAAAATAAAAATATATTTTTTCGACTGAGATATTTTTTTTTCGTGTTTGCAATGCTAGAGCGCACCATTTATTTCATAGAACCTAGTGAATTGGTGATGCATAATTTTTTGGTGTTCATTCAGATTATACTATTGTTGGTTAATGTGAACTAATCGTAATTCGAAATTTCTTTTTAATTTAGATTAATTTAGAAAATGAAACGGCTTACACGTAAATTATATTTGTTTCTGAATACATTGTAAAAACAATATAAAATATATTTGCAACAAAATGCTACTTATAAATATATATATATATATATATATATATATATGTATAAATAATAACAATAAAAAACTTAACGCCCCAAAAATTTAAGGTTGTCAATTATGTTCTTTGTCAAAATTTTTTTCAAATTTGAACTATGCTTGACTATGGCAGGTCAAAGGTATTTTAAGTTTTCACATATATTTTGTTTTAATCATTTCGTTTTCAATTTCAGAAACATTGAGAAAATATCCACCATTAGTGACATTAAATCGAGTCGTGACTAAGCCTTATGTATTACCAGGCACACAAATTGAGTTAAAAACTGGAACTAAAATTGTCATTCCTGTGCATGCCATTCACTACGATCCAAAATACTATTCTGATCCATATGCTTTTGATCCAGATCGTTTTTCAGACGAAAACATACATAACATTCAACCAAACACATACATGCCTTTCGGAGACGGTCCTAGATTTTGTATAGGTACGTCTTATTCTATAGCTTCATACATTTTCAAAATATACTTAATGTTTACATATGAATTATAATCCACACAAATGCATACAATTTGCATCCATTCAATGTTTGTAATTTGTGTTTATAAATTTTAGGCAAACGATTTGCTGAATTTGAAATGAAAATGGCTTTATCCGAAGTGTTAACCAACTATGAAGTGATGTCATGTGATAAAACCCAAATTCCCATAAAATATGTTATCGGAAGTTTTGTAAATATACCTGAAAGCGTTTGGTTAAAATTCAGGAAAGTGAATACTTAATTTGAATATAATATAGCGTGCATAAATATAAGTATATATTTATTTTGTATATTGTGTAATCTTGTGACAAAATAATCTGTATAAGAAAAAATACATTTTATTAAAAGAAACTAATTTATTGATAAATTTGTTTAAAAGATTTAAAAATATATCATGCATTTTATATTATTTGTACTTTTCAATTCGTTCATTATGAAAATGTCAATAAATGTACACACATTACATTTCAATATCTGTTGAAGGCGTAGATTGGTTGTTGGTGAGTAAAAAAAAATCGAGTGGATTTTAAGATTAAGCTATAATAGTGCTCTCATAAATATTGGCCATGTATTTTATATTCGTGTTTAGATCGATGAATAATGTTGACAAAAGTCATGAAAATGATTAATTATTCTATTATTTTTTGATTATATATATATATATATAAATAGTTATATAATATTATACGCATTATTATTAATCAAATAATAAAATATACTGCAGTATACAGAAAAAAATATATATGTGTCCGGTATGAATATACATTATACACTACAAATATTATATAGGTAGGTTAGATCATATTATTGTCCTTTGGTGTTTTAATCGTTTTAATTGTAAAATCACAAAATATTTAGTTTCTTACCACATTACAGATTGGTATTGGCATTCGCACTTTTTATATTATTTGTATGAATGTTTTCCATTGGAAAACAGTTACTTAAACTCCCAAGCTCCCTTCGTAGCTCCTTCAATATTGTACAATATATATAAATGTCTAGATTACGTCAATTTATTTGATTTATTTTGATTTGGTATTAAGTAAAAATAATTAAGGGCTAAATAAGTATCTATCATATTAGTTTGAATGTTAAATGGTTGATATTCATGGCAGTTCATTGGCATATAATATTATATCAACTACAGGTTATACGTTGATGTGTTATTTTATTTTTATATAAAAAAAAAAGGCTTAATAAAATCCTATTTAGCAATAACTATTTAAAATAAATATTATAATTATATAATATATACAGCATATGCGGTAATATTTAATATTTCAGCTGAATAACGTTGGATTGAAATGGAATTTTTGAGAGATGATAGGGAGTATCTAAATACACATTTTCAAACTCTCGGCACGTGCATGCGCTATACGACATACTTTATTCATAAAATGGAATCTCCAATTTTGCTTAGAGATTCTAGTAAAGTAATTTTTTTTCTTTATGAAATTGGCAAAGTTATAATATGAATAAATTAAATTTTTATATAAATAATCTACTTTTAAGGGGATTGCCAACGGACCATTATTTCAACCAAAACGAACGCATTTTTTGTTGATCATATATCGATGGATCAGATTACTTGATAAGACTTCTAAAACTGATTTGAATTTCGTAAGTAAGTCTGATTGAAATTGTTTGGGCTACTTTTTAACATTTCGTTTCTCAACTTTTATAAATTTCGTTTGAATATTTAAATGGTGATAATATAATAATTAAATAAATTCATATTGGCATTCTGGAGAACTCTAAATCCATGAAGAGATTTATTACACATATCGTTCTTTACATTATATTTTTTTTTGGTTAAAAAGCTTGAGAATTCACATCAAGTTTTCCGTGAAACTTTTACATCTGTTACAATTAAACTAAAAGTACGTCTGTATAATATAAATACGATTTCTATAACTCACATAAATCAATTTAATTATTGACAAGTTATTTTTTGTTTACTTCAACTCACCCTCAAAAACATCCCTTTTTATTGGGGATTAGAATGGCTCAACAGAAAACACTGATTTCCAAATGACACTTTGATTCCAGCGATGGATGTCAGGTTAGCTCGGTCATGTGCGGAGATCTATGACGTCGGTATGGTACATGAAATAATTTAAAAAGTCTACCTCAACAGCTACAAACAGGTGATGTAAAACGTAGTGTATAAAACCATGAATGAAACTATGAAACGAACGGATTGTCTGGCTAACAAAAACGGCATCCATCCAGTCATTCAACTGTGGAGAGATCTCCGAACAAACGCGCACCATGGTGACATATCCTATGGCAATATCATACGATCTAATCTTTCCAACTGTATTATACTATTATTCCTCGATAAATACACTAACTATCTTTGTGAATAAGATACTGCGAAAATAGCACTACAGACATAGAGGATGAGGTTTTCACCTTTTTCTCATGACGTCAAATCGTTATTGCAATTTACGGAAAGCGCATAATTGTGTCACTGCAGCTTAACTTAGTATTAATCATCCTTACGTGAAGAATTTCAAGGAAATAATGAGTTATTCGTTTTTTTCTTTACTTTTCCGATGATTGGACCTGGTTGCACCAAAAAATTCAAACGATTTTATCTGATTGGAAAGTAATATTATATCTATTAGAATATAATTATCTTATTGGAAAAGGACAGAAAAATTATATTGACTAGGAACAACTATAAGAACGAATGCTTTTACGATTAGTTGCGTTTTGAAAGTATTTAGTTGTAAGTTCTATGTCTCAGTTTTGATTATTAAAGTAATTACTGTAGACATGCTACCAATGTCAATAAAAGATTTTACCAGACTTTTCTACAACCACAAATACTGGTATTTGGGGTAGTATAAATTCTCATCCAATGTATTTTATCCAATTAATTTCATTAAGAGTAACTAAAAACAACTCAATATTTATATTTTTATTCGTTTTTTTGTTTCTCACTTCATTAATTATCCATTATTAAGTTATATTTAGTGCAGCACTTATTACGAAGAGAATTTTTTCATGACACAGAATCTTTTAATTTCATAATTTACATAAATTGTTGAATCAAAGTCATAATCCATGACATAACAGTATCTATTAACTATGGATTATTTTGCTTATTATAGAATATTTATGATCGAACAAAATCTGTTAAAACTTTAATATATTTGATATTTATCGAGTTTATTAAAAAGAAGTATTATATAAGATTATAAAAAAATAAGCATAATAGTGTATTTATATATTTCAGTATGATTTTGGTCTAAAATGTGTGTAAATAACTGGGTATGACGTCAAAAAAGGATATAATCTTAAAAACAATAAAAACCCATCTAAAGCTAGGTGAAATATGTATATTTAATGATTTTTATGTTTTATTATTTATTTTTATCCCATATTAATTAACTTTATACCAAATTAAGTATTCAATTATAGATTAAATTGTTATCATATAGTTGTATAATATATTGTAGTACCTCCTCTGGGAGGCTTATACGCTCTGTTATCTCTATCAATTTTTTTTTATTACTTTCTATTTCTTCCTCATTTGTTCTTATTTTTCTCTCTGGCAACAGATTGAATAAAACATTGAGAAAAAAAATGTTTAATATTATGTGACTAAATAATAATTAGTAACTGAAATTCGCAGTAATGAATTATATAGAAAGATTATACAATAGTTCATTTTTGACAAATATATAAAATTAGGCACCTTTAAGAAATTAAATTAAAATTATGAGGTTGTTTGTAGTAATGTTTATCTTATCGTAAATAATTTAATAGAATATATTATATATGTATGTATATTACATAATATGTAAATACAGAGTTAAAATATTAGGTATTGGTAATAGAAATAAAATATTATTTTGTAAATTTTAATTCAACAAAAAACATTTTATTATTATAATGACTGTAGAATTTAAATAAAACTATCGATATTATTAGGTATATTACAAAATAATCAGAGGAAAATAAATGAAAAATATTATATTATAAAAAATTTGATAAAATTATTGCGAGATCAAAATGAGCTGTAAACACTCATACATATCATGGAGTTAATTTAACTTGAAATCATAACCCAAGGTGTAATCGAATAAGTACACAAGGAGAAGAGGTGAAAATATGAACTTTCCAATCAACTTTTATATATAGCGTTAATAATCAAACTTTGCTCACGTATTTCGATTTCTTCTTGTTACGTTTATTATTGAATCAACGCAACTAGGGACAAAAGATTTGGAAGCTATATGGGAGAGTTAAGAAATGGAAGGTTGAAAAAAATCCGTTATTTGGTTCATTGTTTTCATTTCCTCTTTATTGGGTCGTAACACCCGATAGCTTGGTGAGGAGAGAGTAAAACTGCCAAATTATTGCGTTTCTATATTGTTCACACCGGGGGACTTTCAATCACAAAAACAACGCCACCTCTCTTCGTTATCCTCTTAAATGGGTTCTCTCCATATATAAACAGCCATCTAGATATTCCACTCTCAAACGATAAAAGTGGGTGAGAGGTACATAACATTAATGCTGCTCATAACGTGGACAAAACCGTCAAAATACCAACATCTCACTGTAATAGTATTTTGTTTATTGCCATCCATCCAACGTTAACCTTTAAATTGGACACCGGACATTATTTCTTATTTAAAATACAGAACCTACTAATTGCTTTAAGATTTTTTGTTAAATGAAACTGTAAGTTAACATATTATTATGATATGATTTAAAAATAAATCTCGTTAACTCATACTGCAGGCTTATTAAAAAAAATACATCAAGTAATAGTAGCTACGTCTCAACTCTAAAATAGATTCAAACTTCAAGATCTATTTTGATCAAGAATAAATTAAGGTTTCAATTTCCGTGGATTATTTTGCAAAGTCTGAAAGACCTATAAATAAATATAGGTTTTATAGCTAAAATTCATTTGCGCACATTTGCCTTTTTTACAACTTATTCACGCAAAAAAAAACACAACTTGATGACACCCATATATTTTGGCTACCTATGACGAAAATCCTTAGTACCATAACTTTTTTGCGCACACATTCTCCTTCTCACTTTAACAGGCTTAGGATGTTTTTTTTTTTGGATTCATACATGATACATTGATCTTCGAAGCAATTTTATATCATTACGTCTAAGTTTGTTGTATAATTATTCTCTTATTTTACTTTTCATGATTATGAGTGTCGATTACTTTTATAATTTTGTTTAATTTATCAACAATAACACTCGCAGGACATTTCTTATTTGCACATCTAAAATTTGAATATCTAACCTAACCTAAAACGATATTTACTTAAATTTATAATCACCGATATTATACTGAATCATAAATACTGAAACTGTACTAAAAGTAGTTAGGTACGAAAAATCTAAATTAATATAATCTACACTACCGGTATCGCTTATAAGATAATATTGCTATAAAATATTTTATAGTTTGTATTATAGTCTGTAGTGATACTCCTATGTATACATAATACCTGTGTGTGAATGTGTCGTTGTGTGGAAACGAATTTCAGCTGGTTTTATTCCTATGATTACATATTATTTATTGGTATATGGATTTCACAGTTTATCAAATTTTTTTTTAAATAATGAAGACATTTATAAAATAGAAAATATAAGCATAAGATTTCGGCATGTCTAATTATTGTTACTATGTAAGCCATTTTGAAGCAGTATGTTGCCTAAGTAGAACAACATTAAAACTAAAATAAAATAAATATTTATTATTATAGTTACCTAAAAGATATCATTATAAGTAAGTGGATATTTATTTATTGTAGATCATATAGTTTGGATCATAGACCTAACCGAAAAGATAATTCAGCCATATCATAGGGTCATCATCAAAATTATGACACTAAGATGCAATATTTTATATTGGCCGTGTTCAATAAGTTGCTTATGTTTTTGTTTATGATGGGTTAGATTTGAAAAACTTATTATAATTAATTTATGTTAATAGAATTATTTTTAATAAACAGTTAAAAAACAAATTAAAGGAGTTAAGGTAAATATTTTGAATTATAGAAATTTAAAATTGCAAATAAAGTACGCTGACAGCAATTTTACTGTTGTGTTAGGAAGGTAGGTAGGTAGGTATGATCACCTAATTATAAATTAACTAAGTAATATATAAGACGGCTAGGCTACACGAGACAAAATGCAAAAGCATTTAAAACTTTGTTTTAAACTATTTTACATTCTCTGCGTATTACAAACACTAAACAAAGATTGTACGAACCCGATATTATTAAATACAGTGCACATAGACATAATCATGAAAAACATTTTTAGGTAATTATCTTATAAATACTTTGATAAATACTTAGAATATAATGAAATAACTTAAGTTATTAGAAATTAGTTTAGACCGTGAAATATTAATTCCAAAACGCTTAGTTTCTGAAAATGAGATTTTTCTGAATAACCGTTACAATGTGCTCTTTATACAATATTAAAAATTAAATCGAAATTTAAAGTTTTAATCATGTTAAAACTGAAAATAAACTGTAAGAGTTGCATACAAAAATAAAATGTTTAATATCACCTGACAAATAATATTTAACATAATATTATGTCGTATAATGTAGAAAATGCCAATAAAATGTCAGTAAATATTATTGACCTTCATAAATTTATTCAAAAACTTATAAAAGTTTAGTTACGTAACAAAATTATACAAACTATTAGAACCGATGCTGGAGTTTCATAAGTGTCTGATTGCCGACGCCATTTTAATAACAATTTAAACCTCCAACTCAGTTGGAAATTTCAAGTTGGTGAAAAGTTTTTCAATAAGACGTGTTTCTCATTCTTCGTACTTTCCATTATCCTTTTTCTAAAGACTAGTCAACATTGTCTCATGCGGTTTATATATAAAATAAGTTAAAATGAAGGATTTTTTTATTAATTCTTATTTTTTTTAGCTCTAGTATAAAAATACGTAGTAGTCAAGTATGCGACCACTTATATGTCATAAAATATCTAAATTCACGAACATTTTCAGTTTTTATATATTAGAATATATTATACTATCAATGGATTAAAAAATACATTTTTTGTATGTTTCACTCGGATGTTTTTTTACATTATTCGATGTCTGAAATTTTGTATACTGTAGTTTGTTTTTAATTTGGGTTAAAAAACACAGGTAACACTATAACACTTTTTCTGACTCACAAAAAAATCTTGCTATAATACAATAACTAATTGTTAGATTTAAATAAAAAATATATATAATTTAATCACTAACATTTAGATACCAATAATCTGTTGGTCCAATAGACGTAAAAACATTAAAACTGTACAACTATTGTATTATGACCAAAAATTAACTAAAATTATAAATATTATGAAATATTATTAAAGTTCTGTTGTATTATTTAGATTAATTTTCCAACTAAGAGCAAAGTGTTATAATCAATAAATCTAATTATTGGCATCCTGATTGGAGCACCATAATATTATGATTATATTATTTTAAAAACAAGTATCTTAATATTATATTTTTAACACAAACGGACTATAACGTAATGTATTAAATATAAAAGAATTTCTATAATCTATGTGATTACTATATATGTATCATGTATTATAAATTATTATATATTCAATGAAAACATCAAAGGGTGGTTACCTACCCATACAGAGATTTTATGTTTATATATATTATTATATATGTAATTTAAAATAGTAGTGAAATGTAATGTATCAAAGAAAACAGGATTATAATGTGAAAAAAAACAAAAAAAGTATTTACCATTCAAGTAGGTATAATAATTTTAATAATATCTACTTTTAATTTATTCAAGAAAAAACAATGAAAGATCCACTATCAAAGATTAGGTCGTATATTTTTATTTAAATAGTTTAAGTATTTAATAAAAAAAAAACCTGAAATAAAATTTTTTTTTTTTTGATTATCCGACCAAGGTAGGTATAAGCCACAGAACTAATTCAATATAAATACCTATTATTTTGAAAATATAATTAAATAAATAGTTAAATAACAGATACCAGAATAATTATATTTGTTTTTTTTTTCATAATTACTTGTTATTTTTCTACTAACATATAAAAAATAATTTTGTAAATTTACCAGCGTGTTTAAAAATTTAAGAAAAATCAAACTTACAAATATATTATTCTATATTTTCAAATAGTAAAAATTCGTACCTATATAATCAGTATTCAATAATCTAATTTTTTTAAAAGTATGATGCTAATTAAGAATTATAATTGATTTACTTTGCTTTAATATTCACAAATATCACAAATCGTACATTTAAGTACGAATACTGATACCTCTGAAGAATATCCGATAAAAGCAGGGGTCCCACAGAGGTCAGTCCTTGGCCCCACCTTGTATTTCTTACTATGATATCCCTGTTCCACAAAAATGTCAATTAGCAATGTGCATAGACGACACTGTTATCTTAACACAACATAAAAATCTTGAAAATTCAATAATAGATCTAAAAATTTCAGACTGGTTTATAAGATGGAAACTCGCTCTTAACCCAATTAAGAACCAAGCGAAAATATTTACCATAAAGAGATTTACAAACCCGACTCAATTAAAAATTAAAAATCAGCCTATATTATGAAATAATAATAAATAATCAATTCAATATCTCGGAGTTTACCTTTATGAAAAAATTAAGATGGAAAATGCATATAAATAAAAAATTTAACTAAGCCTATTTATGATTGAAAATCTTATAGGTACCTCTTAATAAATTACAGCTCAACACTTCAGATTAAATGATCATTTCTCTATTCATTACACATCAGTAATAAGACTATTAATTAATATGCATGCCCAATATGAGCAGCCGCATCCCAAACAAAAATTACAAACGATACAAAAATAATATCTCTGAATAGCTCTTAAAGCCTCAATGTACATGTGAAACACACAACTCCACAATGAAACTGGAATACCATACCTAACCACATGGCAAATGAACAATTTACAAAATTTCATTAGAATCTAAAAACAAGAGAATGTGTTCCTTACTTCACCATTGGAAAAGAACCAAAAACCGCGAACTAAAGCCACCACAAGATATTTTACTTGAAGCAGTTGAAGCTCAAGAAGAAGATTATCCAGACTCATAATCAAGCTAAAATTTATCCATAAACTTATTTTTTAATTAATCAACTTTATAATATTGTAAAAACATTGTAAAAATACTTGATGTATTGAAACAATTATATTAATATATTTAAAAAAATATATTCACAAAACGACTTTTTTTTTGTTATTTTGAATTATTCATACAAATATTTAATGATTATTATGTTACGCAGATGAATACAATGTAATGATAACACTATATTATTAATAATCAAAAAAACGAAAAACAATTTGAAAAAAAATTTGTCATTCAATAGTTTGAAAATGGCAAAATAAAATTATATGTCATCATTGTAATGTGATGTAAATTAAGAGGCACGATTTGTAAAAATGTATTGTTGTTTAAGAACTAAAGATTGCACGTCATCCACAGTGAACAGGCGCACAGCGTATTAAACCAATATTGGATAATAAAGAAGGACGTTCAACGATAATACATTTTTATGAAGTACCTACTTATGAAGATGAGATTAAGCAATAAACGTTGAGTAGGCACATTAATATCCACCGATCAGCATAAAATTATACTAAGTACAACATATGTATAACAATCAATTTACAAAAAAAACATAGTCCATTTTTAAAATCTACACTTGATTTAATAGTATAATAACTATTGAGGTATAAAAAAAACCAATTTTTAAACAAAATTTTGTTGTGTATTTTATAATATAATATCTATTACTTACATAATTATAATATAAAGGTTAATTATATATTGCGTTATCTTTGTACGTATTTCAATAATAACCATGTTATTAAAAACAGTTTAATTTTTAGTAGTCACTTTTCTGAAAGTGTAAAAAGAGGAAAAATACTAACATAACATTATATATTACTTTTAAAAGTGTACGCATGGAGTGTTATTCAAAAAATATAAAATTTCGAACTGAAATTAACTAAAGTAATATCCTTTCCTGGTGACGCAGTGTCGGGGTAGAGTGGCGCACTGTGTCACCTTCTGATCAAATAAAAATGTAAGACGAACGTCGAGTACGGTAATGTCGGAAAACCCTGTGAAAATAAAATATAAACTGTTAGCTAGCGATATTATTCGCTATTTTTTACCCTTAAACTTCAAACTTCTAGAATAATGTATTTTTTCCTCTATGTTTTATAAGCTTATATTAGATAATAATAATATTTTAAAAATTAGAAATCATAAGATACTTGGAACGTTTGCTTTTGTGCAAAAAACACTCTTGAAACCACTTATTATATTATGATAGGTAGAAGGTACTCTTAAGTCCAAGGATGCTAACCTGCTATTTTGTATAACTCAATTATTTATTTATTTTTATTATATTTAAACAAGTCAATTTATAATATGTATAATATAAGTAAATTTGTTAAATCAATATAATATAGAATATTTAACATGCACATTGAAGAGTATGATGCGTAAATCACACATTATCACGCTGATAACGACTATGAATAATAATGTTATATCAATCGAAGATTGTTGACCGTATAATTATCATGTAATACTACTATTTAAATAATATGTTCTTAAATGAGTATAGGTAAGTAACGGCATAAAACCCTTTTGACGAACACGGTTTTATTATAATAATTATAAAATCCCTTTTAAAGTATATTCGTTATATTATAATGAATACTTAGTGCTTTTTATATACTCACACAAGCGTGTACATACTCAAAAGTTAGTGTGTATGGTAATAATTGGTATATCAATATACCAAACTATTTTGTTTTATCCTTTAAGATTTATCAATTAATTTTTTACTTTTGTTAATATAAGCCCGGCATCTGACCATCTGTGCCATTGGCTGATAATTTTTTTATTTTTTTTTTATTTAAATAAGGCTTCAACTCCTGAGGTTATTAGCCTGCAGTAAATACAAAATACAAAATAATAGTCATAGAGTATTGATCTTAAATGGGGACACATTATGTTTAACAATAGAGGGGTTTTGTAGAGTATATGTATATTCAATTATTTTTCTAAATTAATTTTGCTAAGCCTATATTTTTGAAAAAATTGTATATGTTTTTGGAGTTATCTTCGCCAAGTGCTTGTTGCATAGAGGCTGATAATTGTTTACTTATATAATTTGATTTACCTGATTGGTGTCGTTACAATATATTATTCAATTATCATCAATATCAATTTATTTAATGAATTTTAGTGTTTACTTGTCGGCTGTTTTGAATTGTTTTAGTGATTTACTAGTGATTAATGGAGCAACTCAGGGAAATTGTTATGATTTCTGACAACTTGTAGCTATTCAACAACTGAACCGTGTTAACGGTTAATAATTTTATTGTCCTCTATTGAGGCTGTGCTTTAGGTAAGATCTTCTTTGCATATAATAAGGTTACCATAAAACCTATGCTCAAATCATGGACCCCTTAAAATGATATAATTTTTACTCTGTAACAGTTTTTATTTATAACCTCCCGAGACGACCAAAAAACTCCTCACTTTCGTGTCAACTCAACAGAACTACGCCAACTGATTTGAATATTCTAACTTAGATTAAAATGTAAATCTGTAAATATAGGTAATAAGTAGAAATTAAGAAAGTATATAAGAAATTAATGTAAATTAAATATGTAACGCCGGCTAATAACCATGCAGTTGATGCCTCAAACAATTAATAAAAAAAAAAATTTAAAAAATACTATAATTATTTTTATCACTTTAACATAAAATAAATATTATTAAATAGTAATTAAACATAATAAATAATATGTGTTTATTCTTTTTGATCTTTTTTTAAAATATTTAATTCAATTTCTTTATGGATAATATTGAATAATCATAATAGTAGTAGTAAAAGATATAACAATTATGAATATTGAATTGTTGTTGATATCATAATTTATTATAATTTGTATAGTTATCAACATTGAATATAACTATTAAATAATAATATAAATAATTATCATCATCATAAAACATGTGCCAATTAAATACACATTCTCTGTTTTGGATATACAATATACATGTGCATAAAATAACATAAATAATATTAAATATTATTAGTGGTTAATGTGATCGTGAATAATCATAATATGTTGAGGTCGACTAACATAATCATCGTCATAGCTCTCATCTGAATCATAGACGATGGTTGTGGTAGAAGGTGTAATATTTGTAACTTTTGAAACAGTCGTTGACAAGGTCTTGGGCAGATCTTCGTAGTTTGTGTCCGTGTCCTCTTCATCCAGGTCTAACGATTCATCACTTTCAGGAATATCATCCGGTACCTCATAATCGATGTTTTCATATGGTCTAATAACAAATCCAGACGCCAACGTATTGACGACCAATATAAGTGTAAATAAAACTTTTGCATTCACTTCTGTTAACAGAAAATAATACGCATATAGAAATTAAATTTTTTCATCTAATTAATGCAAGGAAATTATGTCAATAAATATATGCACCTCCACAACTTTTATAAATATCTGCTGTCATGCAATGATCGATTATTACGTTATAGTGTTATACTGTAATTAGCGTCCAGAAAAAACTAATATACGTATATCGTATATGTACGATTAAACTATCTGAATTTCTTTTTAAAAACAATTTCGAGTACCACTGTATGGTAGTATAAATATTAAATCACATGTATTAGAATAAAATAAAATCAGATGATACAAAATTGTTAGATGAATTCAATTTTTGTTAAAAATCGTATTAAATTAAGGTTGATAATAAATGAATAAAGATTGAATAAAAACAAATACTGATTAGTATTATTTATATATTATTAAACATATTTTAAGAAATATTCAATAAATATTATTAAAATTGTACTTACTCATCATTATGAAATAAAAATAGATAAAGATATATAAATAGTATTTGTCAGTTTAAATTCTTCAACTAGTTAGAAATAAAAAAAGAACTGTGATTCAGAATTTTAATGCCAAACCTCTTATAAGGAATCTTATGCATAAACGTTATCGTGTAACGTGAATACTAATGCTATGATGAAATCAAGGTAACTCACTATATATAGGTAAGTAAATCGTATTAAGTAGGATTATATAGAGTAAAAATGCATATTACATTATAAACATTTCATCATTACATTTTTACATACAAATTCCTTAAAATAATTGTTTCATTTTTTCAATTGTGTTTCTATTTAATTACCAATAATCTTGATACACGTGTTATTTAATATTATTTTGATTTTACGCCATTAATAGTATCCTATTGAGTGTAACTATAAAGAACTATAAAAAATACCGTTTTGATAAATCCTTAGAAACAGTCAAAGCTTTCCGATAAAATGTATTATGTGGAAGCATTACGTTGAAGCAATATAATGTTCGTATACATATTATATGCAAATATTTGAAATCACCTATTTTTTTATCGTTAGACACAGTAAATAATTTATTAATTATGTATTAAACACCATTCCATGTTCTGTTGATTATTATTATACATTTATATACGTTTATCAGATGTTAAACTTAATCAAAATACGCGATAATAAACATGCTATTAAAGTATTAAGTGCATTTTTTTTTTTTTTTGTTATAAAATGTTAAACCTTAATATAGATTTACAATACAGAACCATGGGCAAATCAGATTGCGAAAAGAATCAATACAGTTTAAAAGAAAAAGAAACAGAATAACCTGCGGTAGAGCTCTTGAGTTGTCTTTATTTGAAACAGCCAATAATGATTATACTTACCGGTATGATAACTAGGCCATTTGGATTTTTTCAAGCCTAGTTTTTCTGATTGGTCCGTGATAAGGTCGATAAATGGAACACGAGTCTTACGATGAGTTTGTTTGACTGATTGTTGAGTTTTGAATGGAACCATTTGCAGAATATTGTGGGACAGTTTCGTTAATTGTTTTCATGTGCAGGAAGTTTGAATGAAGTATTCGTCATTGGAAATAAGCCATGAGGTTTTGGGAATGAATTGGAGGCTGATTGATTAGTTTTATTGTGCGAATGCTTAGTGAGCTCCGTATGATAATAATTTTTTTACGCATGACCGGCTGTCTTCATTAGTGATTTATCACTGAAAGGTAACCATAGAATATATTTATTGAATAAAGCTATTTTTGAACCATTTAGAGTTAAATATGACAATGAAAGTTCTCTTGAAAAAATGTTGACCAGATTAAGTTTTTTAATAAACTATATGTATAAAAACACACCATTATGTTTCCCATTCAATAAGTGACATTTCACTTTTAACAAACGACAATACTAAACATTTTTAGTGTTTTTTTTTTTTTTTTTTTTTTTTTTTTTTGTATCATGCGAATAAAATCGTTTTATTACCCGCATAAAATTGTTTTTATAGGAGATTATATTCTTCGATTATTGTAATGTGTGTATTATCAAATAAAACTTTTAGAGTGTCAATTACAAAGAAACATATCTTCACGTAGATAATTTATCATACAAAGACTTAAGTACAACATTTACTATATCCTAATGAAGCCATGTGTGGCTACTTCTTGTGCTTCGCGCTAAAAACTATAATATTTAATGTAATTTTTTTTTATAGTTACTTACCTATGGCTATGGGCTATATCATTTCATATTACTATAGCTTAATTGTCCTTTTTAATTTTTGCACAAATTTAGAACTGTCTGTAACATCATTAGTCATTAGTCATTACTATTATGAGTAGGTTAAATTGTTATTAAATTTATTTTTCCAATGTTGTCATATTTATTTTATATTTTTTGAATTATTTTATGTTCTTCAATCATGTCACTGATAAAAACTTATTTGAAATATTTTTCATAAATTAGTATTCATTAAATTGATTTTTTTCTGATTGTGGCATTTTATTTCCAATGCATATTTCTTTGTTTATTGTATTAGTTCAGTGGTTCTCTATGTGAATACATCTTAGTGCTATATTGGTATCTTAATATATATATTTTTAAACATTCAAGAATATACAACAGTTTGGATGAGCATTGTAAAAATATGCTGTCAAATTTTGAATTATAAATCCTAAAGCTTCGAATATTTCTCATAGAAGTTGTAATAAACAACGATAATAATATTATAGGAATGAGACCTAGCCATTTCTTAAAAAAATGAAATATCGTTATTATTCGCTGTCCATTTTTTTCTGGTAAGGAATTATGAATATGAATAATGTTTATGTAATACAAATAAAATGAATAAAAAAAAAACATATTGTTTAAGTCATATTTTTATATTATATTTCACAATAAATAATTAAGCATATAAAAATGTTTATGTTTAAAATAAATATAAAAGTTATAATTTCATTAATATTAAAATATTTATAACAAATAAATATTGACAAAATTATCAATGAATTATCAACAGTTGCCTATATTTGTTTTCCTAATAATTTTACGACTTTCAGCAACAAATAATCCTGTTAATAAAAAAAGAAATTGTATAAATGAATGTTTTGTTGGATAAAAACAAGGTGGTACCTGTTTAGTTGAAATGTTATAAGATTTTTTCAATAAATAATATTTATTGTGTGTATAAAATTACAGGGTGAGGCCAAGAAATTGTAGTATACCTTTGCTTAAATATATGTTTATCATTTTTATGGGCCTTAAAATATATTAGTATTTTAATTAATAACTTAAAACATATCCCATAGATAAACTTCTATATCTTTAATCAAGCGGTGGTTTGATAATTAAAGATATTAAAAACAATACCGTAGTAGAGTTTTTACCATCAAAAGTAATTTAATACAAACCATACGGGTTTGATGTTTGAAAAATTCTAGCACGTTGACCTTTCATGTGTACAAAAATATTTTGTCAAGAGAGTATATAGTCAAGCAGTAAGGATTACCTATTGGATTCCCAACGATCAACTATCGTCCATCAACTATCACTTATAAAGACGACAAAACTTTTGGATCGGCCTAACACTTATATAATATACTATAAATGTTTTGATATAATCCAAAGTCCAAACTAAAGGGTACACACCCGACGTAGTAAGGTTCACTTTTTCTGATGTGCACTAACGCTAGTAATAATAATAAACAAGAAAATAGTATTTGAACCCGCTGATATTTTTTATCAAATATAAGAAGTTTTATGACTTTTGGTACATACTAACAATTTTTCAAATCTATTTCATACTAGGTAAAAATTAACTAATATTAAACAGTTACTTTACAGTCATATCAAATCGTGTATAAAATTGTATTCTTGTACATGTTAAGTGCGTAAGATTATGTGTAGAATGTGTAATGTTATATGTTTGGTTTATCACTGGATCGTTTTGATAACATTTTTACAGAGAAGTAATTACTAAGAAGAATTTTAGGGATTGTTTCTTTTTAGATTCAAAAAAGTTTAATAATTATAAACAAAAATAAATAGTATTATATTTGTATACGTTGTGCCATGTCCAACATCAAAAGGTAAATCGTTAACCAAGTTTTCCACATTGTTCTATAATATCTCGTTAGTAATTTTGAATACTAAACACATATTATGTAAGATACTTCATTTACTTTAGAGTGAAATCTAGTTATCTTTGCAAGAAGTAGGTTTATGATCAAAAATTATGGTGGGCAAAGTCAGAAAGTAATTTTAGACAATAATCTCACCATATTTTACGTATACAGAAGAAACCCTTTGTACATCAAATTGTAAAAGATGATTAAAGAAAGAAAATATCGTATTTTTTTAAAGTTAAAATTAAATAATAATAAATTAAATTTCCATATATTCAAAAATTGTATGTGAATATGAATAGGCAAATAATACAAAAATTATTCATTGAAATAATGAAAACATAAACCTAATTTATTATTGATAACAATAATTTTTTTTGTAGCTATAATCAAATTGATTTGGAATCATGGCATACTATTGTGGGCTTGTGCCAGCAAATCAAACATCGATGTCATTCTAAATTGTAAAAATATTGCCTTTCGTACTATTATCGCAGTATACTACTTCAACTACAGAATTAATTCATCTATTTGAATATATTGTAACATTTGTTACACCTTATATTTTTATTATACCCACACTTAACACACACTATATAATTGACCAATACATACACACTCAACAATTTTCTACCCATGCAAATAATTACTTATTAATTATTATTAAAATGAAACACAGCAGTTAGTTCGACAGTCACCATCAACAGGAGCGAACTCACCAATACACCTTAATAACAGCCATCTACATTAGTAAAGTATTATTTTTAATATAATAATTAATTTGGATCTATAAACCAAACGTGTCTTATTGTTGATAAAATACCTCATGCACAGTGCTCTAACCCCCAGCTATGGAAAACTTATCCATAAGGAATAGAAAACCTTCCCTGGATAACTAATATCGTAACAAGGTCCCTCGACCACGTTGCAATATCATATATCTATAACGAAATCAAAAGGTTTCTTGACAACTCATTATATTAAGACATTGGGTGCCTCAAATTCTTGAAGCCATATGAGTATAAGTGAAATAAGTTAAGGAAGAGAGAGAGAGAGAGAGAGAGAGAGAGACACACACACACACACACACACACACACACACACACACACACACACACACACACACACACACACACACACACACACACACACACACACTGATATAATTCAGTTGATAACGAAAACTTATTTTAACGTTTCATTAAGGACCTTCTGTATACGTAAATATACAAATATAATATATATTATTACCCAGAATTATTAATATTCTGAGAATAATTTGTTGTATTTAATGGATACGTTTTATATATAAAACGGTTAAAAAATAAAAAATATTTAATAATAATCGTTATGGTATAGGATAAACTGCTGATAATCCTTTCACTAGACGATAAAAAAAAATTAATATCTGTACGACTGAATATAATATCGAGTGGGGAAAGTGCTTTTATATTCCAGTAAAATGTTTTTTAAACGTGTTTTTTTATCTACACACGGCATTATTGTACACGGGAATCGTATTATCCGTCGTATGTCTATTCCATATTTATAATATAATAATAGTAATATTATTAATCATAATAACGATAATAATGATGATGACGATAAAATTAATAATAATGATAATGATAATGATGAGCACTTACGTCGACGGAATAAGAAAATTCCGTGAAATATCTTAGTGTATAATATGGCTTAAATGCGCGCGTAAAACCTAAAATGTTTAATAACAACCTATCCGTGGGGAACATTGGCAGTCTTGGATGGCGTGGTGGAGGAGTTGAGCGTTTGCAGGTGTGTACATAGAAGTTGGTCGCGTTGACGTGGTGACAAAGACAACGTTTGTTGCTGTAACGCGCGCTAATAAGCTCCCTGGGAAATGTTCTCGTGTCGGTGGCTGAAATCAAGTGCATATATATCTATCTAACTATATATAAACACCTATACATGTGTGGTGGCTACTATCACTAGAGAGTGGGTTTATGGGTGGTGGGTTTAGGGTCTGGTAGAGGGGGTTGTAGGGTGGACGGGATAGAGGGCGAGAGCAAAAAGTTTACACGAAAATGAGTGAGTTTTCAAGCGCAAGAATACCTACGCGGGAATATAACGATGACGAAGTTGGGGTGGTGGGACAAGTGTCGGGGGTGAGGACCAGAGGACCTTAAACAAATCTCCGTGGCATCTTGGTTTACACTATTTGCATTCCATTAACCTAAACACTGCGTTTTGTTTGTGTACACACGTGGCTAAAGCAGTTACCACTGCCACCACCGCCGACTGTGCACGTTGTGACACAGTCTGTTACAACTAGACTTACCAGTCTACCTGAGTCACCACATTTTTAAATATTCGTAAAAATTAATTGTTTTATTAAAATGATTTTTAAGTGTAGCCCTCTACACATCAAACAATCATTCCGCACCGTTAATCTTGATTCATTTCTCGGGGTATCTTAATTTAATGACGTCTTGAAAACTTAGTATTCAATTTTATGATAGCAATACGCTTTATTTTAGAGTTTTCAAAATTAAATTAGTTGTAAATGTTAAATAAAGTAAAGTCATACAAAAAATAAAAGTGAAATTATACGGATACGCTTATAACTTTAAATTTGATTCCCTTTGATCGTGTATTATACCTCCCTGCAGTAGTAGTCCACTAATACAATATTTTAGATTAAAATTCTATATATTTTTTATCGGTTAATATTTATTTATTGTTTTGACTTTTGTGCTGAATAATTCAAAAATCTTTTCAGTCCATGATTTTTTTCTCTTGCATTCAAAGAAATAACGAAAATGGGAAAGAAACAAATCGACGCTTGTGTAACAAGGCAAAATGCATTGTAATTATTGTCGGGACAACAGGATGTAATATAGAAAAAACAGATAACGTTGTTGTCAATAGAATATCGGGACTTATAGTCATTAAATAACGCCTTACACACAGGATTCAGTTAAAGTTCAGAGTATAATAGTAAATAGTATGATTCTTTTTGTTGAGTATTAAGTATAATTGTTGTTGTATTACTTTCTCTATGAACAAAGTTGTTCAGTTTCACGTCCACAATATTTTATTAAAACTTTCAACTAGACATTGGTTGTAATTATTATTCTTTTGTAAATTTTCAAATAAACTTGAGTAATTTAAAAACCATTTAAAAAAATTTGTTTCCCACAATATTATACAATTATAATATTATTTATTATAATACAATTAAATATAAAATAAAATAAATTAACAAATTATATGTATAAAGTATATAAATAAGACACATTAAAAAAAAAAAATTTAAAAATCAAGCGTTTAACAAATAATAATTATAGATCAATATTCATAGATCCATAATAGGATAAACATAAATATAAATCAGAGACCAATAAAATGGATAAAAATGAAAATTGTATTCTAATAACTTATATGATGTTTTATAAAAATAATTAAAGTAAATGTGATAGAAATAGAAAGAACTATGCGATTTATTGTTTTTGAGATAGTTTTGTTAAAAATAGTGGGTTAATTAATTCAGTAAGGTGTGGGAAGGATTTAGATAACGATAAATCGTAAGTGGAATTATTAGGCAATACCATTCAATGGCAATATGGTATTATTGGAGTCAGAAAATGAGGCAATAAGATTTAGTCTGGTGAATGGTAGATTTGAGAAAAGATGGCGTGTGTGTGTGTGTGTGTTTTTGTAGGTATGAAATGGTTTGAACGATCGATTTTACGTCAATCGAGGAAAGATTTGTACATTGGACATCCTCTGAAATTAGAAGTAAGATCACCAACGTTTAACATATTATACTATTAGAGCATAAAAATAAACGACAAATCATATTATATATAAATATAAATAAATAATAAATAATTATTCTGCAAAAAATGTTAGACAAATAAGTTTTAAAAGTATTATAATTTAAGTGCGCAATAATTAATTTAATTTTAAATATCAAATTGTGAAAGTTAAATTCTTTTAGATTCTTTTTGTATTTATGTTTTTAAAGAATAATTAATAAAAATATATAATTCAATAATGAATAACTTCAATTTAAAAAAAAAAAAAAAATTAAAAACTTACTTTTTTTGTTGCGGGAACAGACGCAGATTTTTTATCTGCTCCGGGCGTCCATATTCGATATCATTCTATAGTGCACCTACCAGTTACCTTAGATACTACTCACACGTACTCGCATATATTTATATTATTGTTATTTTTTATTATTAAAATATTAGGTACCTATATTATATGCTTTTGAACTCGAGGTAATTCAGTAGAAATGTTTGTACGGTAGTTTCCGGTACGCGTGACACGATTTCCAAGCTCGTATAATATAATAATATAATATATCTGACGACAGCCAACGCATCATACACGTGCCAGTGAAAAAATTGGCGTGCTTTTGATAGTAATAATAATATACTCTTTGAAAATACGCCACCATAATCGACTAGCACACTATGCTGCCACGTCATGGTTCACCGCGTGATGCGCTTACCGTAAATCAGCGCCTAGGTTTGCAAGCAAAATCTTCGTAGTCTTAGTTGTGTGTTGAACAATTTTAAATCGTTTTACACGAGATAATATAATAATAATACTTCACAAATATAACAAAATATCTTCCTTGTAACGGACCATCCTATATAAAACGGAAATCTCCTTATAATGGAAAATAACTACAGTTCCGTAGTGTAACCTGTACATACCGTACATAGTCTCCCAATGATGGAAACAACTTTATAAAATCAGTTGAAACTGAGAGATTCTGTTATAAGGAGGTTTATAGTAAACACCTAGCTGATTTTACACCCTTAGCTACACCTTGCACATCCGGTCACGGCTCACCACAACATCCACAGCTCATCAATGCTGCATGATTACGTTCGACTATAATATAGGATCTTCTACGAATCCGTAACAACGTCAACTAACCTTTGATGTGACAATTCTAACCACTTGATGAGCACAGCCACAAGATCTAATGAACAATTATGAACTTAATCGAGGGTCTAGAATTGGCTATTTTTTACTAGGTAGCACTTATTCACACTATATATAATAATTAATAA
Organism: Diuraphis noxia; assembly: GCF_037042655.1. Taxonomy (NCBI): domain Eukaryota; kingdom Metazoa; phylum Arthropoda; class Insecta; order Hemiptera; family Aphididae; genus Diuraphis; species Diuraphis noxia. The sequence continues at coordinate 56,207,396 of NW_028301712.1, forward strand.
TACATGTTATCAAATATTATTCCACCTGTAGGTACTAGGAATGTGTTAAGATTGTTTATGAAAAATCATTTTGGCATAATACAAATAAATCTATTCTTGAAGAAGGCAAATTAAAATATGTTTTATTTTGAAATTTTGTTTTTTATTTAATTTTTTTAATTTGCCAAACTTAATTTTCAAACTAGGCGTGCGAATTCGGGTGAATTACATGCTAAATATCTGTATAGTTATTGTTTATGGATTTTCCTATTTTTTTTTTTGGGGGGGGGGGGCTGGCCAAACTTACGTCAGTTGTGGACTTCCCAGATCTAGTCGGGTTATATTGCTGTATATATTAATATATTTTATTATTAACTAAATTTAATTCAATCATTTTTATCAATATGTATTCTAATAGTTTTTCTATAAATGGATTGACAAAGTCTCCTTATTTTAACATAACATCTTGTACAGCAAGGTTGTATACATTTAAATTTTTTTGGTTTGAGGATATCAAAGTAATTGATTGTATTTTATTATATTTATTAGGATATTTTAAACAACATTTTGGTAAGTTAAAAGAACTTTCATATATAAATTTGATATTATTTTTTAGTTGGTATACGATTATTTATTTCGGTTGAGAGACATGTAGTACTGTCCTGTAGATCATAATTTACATGTTATTATGTTATATACAATTGATTTTTATATGTAAGGTAATATACTATTACCATATTTTTAAAATAATTTTCATTTAAATGCAACTTGTTTTATATTTTAGATAATGAAATATAGGTAATTTTATCTCTTAAATACTTCATGATAACTTTTGTGAAGCATTTTAAAATTCAACACCAACAATATTGTAAATTATGATTACCGAATTAAATTAAATTAATTTAAATTTAAAATACAATTTTCTTAAATAGTTAAGTACTCTCGATTTTCGATCGAGATGAGAAGAAAACCAAAGGTGACATGCTCAATAATTAATAAGGAAATAATAAAATACAAAAATGAAATTATTGATGAAAATAACCAAAGTATACTTTTTTGCATGAATGAAACTTATTTTTTTGTAGCTTAAAAATATTATATTAATACTGAATATTACCAATACAGAAATAAATGCCAATATTCATTTTTATTGATTTAGAAATAGTTGGCATACATTTGGATATTAGGAAAAAAACTGGATTTAATATAAGTTTAGATCTGGTAGACAAAGTTACTTCAGCCATACATACGTAGGCTCGTAGGCATGTTGCTCGGAATAATGGGAATCTCTTACATACATTAGGCCTGATGCCACTATCAAAACCGCATGCAGTGAAAAACGACAAAATGATGAATCTAGTATTCTTAAATAATATACATTTTATAGAAAAAATCTATTTAGTTTAAAATTGGTGAGTATGAAAAAATATATGTATTTAGTTAAAATTATTTTTGCCAGATATAGAGAGTTGTACAGAAGTTTATATTAGGATTACAAATATATGTACAAATGAAATAACAATCGTTGGCACCATTTTGAAGACCAAAAGTAAATTGTACAAAAAGTGGGGTGCTGGTGTAACGTTACATTAGCACCACCTCGAATTTTCGGTTTTTTAGGTGATTTTGGGTAGTGTACAAATGTTTATATTAGGATTACAAATGTGTACAAATGGAATAACAATCGTTAGTATATTTTTTTTGTTGGATTTTCCGATATGTTGGTGCTAATATAACGGACCTTTAGATGAGCATTGTGTAAACGCATCATGTGTTTATTAGGCGTAAATTGTATTTATCGTGCAACTCTTAAATTTTTCTAGTGTTTTGGTTTCTGCGAATATTGTTGTCTTATATGTTTTTTGCATCAATAAACTATAGTATTATATAGTATATAATAAAGTATATTACATTGGATTTTAAAAACTGTTGTTATTATACGTGTTATTTACATTAAACTACAAAGCTTTTATAGTATTTTTCATACTACCTAGGTTTAAGGTAATATAGGTATAGTAATATATTTATTGAAATTTAATTAAAAATTGTAAACATCTTTATTATCAGTTAAGCACTATTAATGGTTGTGAGCTCAAATTAATACATTCTTTATTATAAAATAAAAATAAAACTTAAACTAAAACCATTATTATATTATATGACATCATGGATTATTTACTACGACATTGCACTGGAATGATAGAGGTAGGAAGAAAAGCTGGAACAGTATTAAAAACCGTTTCTCTGACATTTCAAAAGGTTTACGAAACGTCTGTGAGGGTGGCGGGAAAAGCTTCTCCGAGAAGACAAATTTGATAAAGTATTATAAAATTATATTAAATAATACGAGAAGATTTCTGCTTATGTCATGTTCTGTACAACGTAAACGTAGTATTTTATATGCATCTCTTTTGTAAATAACACATACCTGGATCAGTCAAGTTTTTATATTTATTGTTATTCCTTGGCCACTTTTTTTTTTTTAATACAATTTATAGCTTTTTTATTCTCCTCTTTTATGACTGTTTACTCATGATGGTGACTTAATTAAAAATAAAAGGTCTTTTATCCCATGTCAACATATTATCTATTACGTGGACCTCTCGAAATGTGAAATTTTAATCAATACTATGTTATAGACGTTTAATGGTCTAATTACATAAATAATTTCAAAACATAATTCTGAACAATATAATGAATATTATAAACATTATAATATTATCAACGACAAATAAATAAATTTAATATAATAAAAGTTTTGATATTAGCAATGGTGATACAATATTAACAATCTTGATTATAAAAAGTTTTATATGATTTTCATATCATCCGTGATATGAAGATATAAGAATATAATTTAAATCCGCGAATAATCAGTATATAAACAATAACGAATAATTTCTACACAATCCTACCGTCCCTTTCACAAGTACTATTGTTTGGCTAGTGGCTACTCACGATAAAATTTGTATTAAAGTTGTAATGACTGCAGTAAATAGATATAATAAACGACGGCGCGGTGATTATTTCAGCCGGTGCGCGATGGACGATAAGATAGTGTGTCCCCGTTCTAATCTGAGTGACCGAAAACGGAGGACAACATGATCGGACGGACGGTATGACGGTCATTACGTCGCTGTTCTAACCTAGGTGGCCGAAAACATGGGACAACACTTGCAAGAGAATAGTATACCTAGTCAATGCGAGCGGATGGATGGTATGCGGGCGAACTGTTAACACGGCTCCGGGAGAGTTATCGGTCCATTGCTGATCGACCGTGCCAATAACTTTATCTCAAAGTAGGCGAAACATAACATCAATTATTACTATCCAGTTATCAACAGAGAGGTCGATTAATCGGGATTTAAAAGCATTGGCTTCAGATCGCTTCCATTTTAATATTGTATCGACAATTACGCAGCGTGCCGTTCGTAGTTGTCCGTTTTGACAATGTTGGTTTTCGTGACTTTTTTCATGTCTCCGTTCGGTATTCGGTACAGCTGATAGTATATAGATGTTTTATGTATATTAAATGATAATTAATGTGTGTTAATTACAGTGTGAATTAAAATAAAAGACGATAAAAGACGTCCCGCCGACCGTGGTCAATATGTCACCGCCACATAGCGCGCTCTGTTGTCGCGTTATCGGAGTACGCGCATGTGTAGATCGGGATCCTACCGCTACGTCGCAGGTCGTGAGCGTATAACTGATAACGACATGGTGCGTGCTATTCCATGTTCGTTACAACTAGTTGCATTTCTAACTTATTCAAATACATATAATCATTATTAAATTATTATATAAATATTATACAGCCATATATTTTTTTCTGTAAATAAAATTACGACCCAATCTTGGTAAATATTAAATTAATTCCGCTATAATTACCCTGTATGTTCCATCTGTCGTCCATGCAAAAATATTCTTAATAACTACCATCATAACTGCACATATTACTTAACTTGTCCGAGAATCCTGTGTGTAGGTTTAAGTTATCTTATTATTTATCAACTACCTATTGAAATATAGATACCTTTTTTAATTGAGTTAAATACTCCTATTGAACACAAACACAAAATTAGATTTTCAGAAGTTTTTATTGTAACCCAATAATTTATTATTGCATTAATATTTCATATAATAAAAAAGATGTATGTATGCACTATGCAATCAGTTATGAACAAGTAGAACGGAGCAAAACGTATATCCAGTCATCAGTCTCTGAATCATTTCTATACTCTGTCTCATGATTAAAATTACTTATGGGCTTTGACGTTTACCTACTTAGATTAATTGCATATGCATAGCACGATCCTGTAATACATCATAACTTAATCAAATCCTTTAAATTAAATTAAATTAGGCACTTTAAATGTTCAACACGGGTGTTTTTATTTAAAAATTGCTATTCGGTGGTCGTTATATTGAGTGAAATGGCATTTTTTTTTATTATCTCATTGATTTTTCTGATCATATTAAAAAATCAACGTTATGTCAAAACTATTAATTCATTTTGGAAAAAAATATCTGTAAAAGTCTGATTTAATGGAACTCCACAAAAATTTGATTTTAGAATTTATTGATTTATATTATTGTGCTACTTAAGTCTTAAATGTAATACTACATACCTACACATCACTAGCCTTTGCAAAGCGAGTGATCCATGACAAGTGCTCATCAGTCTTTATATTTAATTAATTTTTTTAACTCGGTCTCTCTTATAAATTTATCCAATGTCTTACGTATTTTTTGTAATTTAATATTTTAGACCATTGATCAAAACAGTAATAACTCACAGATGAATAATAAGTACAAAATGTACGTACTATGGTAAATAATCGTTTTCTTTATATGTGTCATAATTAATCTCTTCAGAGAACTTAATTTTCTTTAAAGTCGTCTCATCATTATAATTTAAAATATTCATTTTACAGAATAATCATTTTTATTAACTCAAAGTTTCAGTATTTAATGAACCTTATATAATTTAATTGTAATTAAAATTCATAATAAGACAATGTACGAACTGTACTATAAGCTTACAACTACGTTTTAAGTTTATTTATAGTATTGAATTGTAATTTAAAATCTATATAAAATATAATAATTTAAAAAAATATAAAAAATATTTTCCGTCTGTTACTCATTTTTGAGTTGGTTGATTAAATAGTTATTATATAGACTTAGTACTTCACTAAATAAAACATTACAATTTAAGATTCTAGAATACTATGTACACGAAAAATACCGTAAATAAAACAATGATTTTTTTTTTAATTGACCTTATTTTGAAAATACAATCTATACTTTTTGTACAGTAATAATTTACAGGTATATTCAGATATATATTTCATATCCATAATATTATTTTATGAAAATTCGATTAATTTTTTACGATCGTTTGAAAATTTGACAATGGAAATTCACCCAAAAATTAAAAAATTATCATACAACGATTTTCTTGTCATGTCAGTACAAATATAATATTAATATAATATTTAAAAAAATGAAACCCTAGATTCTGTATACTCGTCAGTGTTGGTGAGTTGCGGCCCAAACCCTAAATAACGTACGAGTTGCGGCCCGGGTTTATGAGAGGTACGTACGAGTTGCGGCCCGGGTTTATGAAAGGAACATACGAATTGCGGCCCGGGTTTATGAAAGGTATGTACGAATTGCGGGCATACAATAATGTATATATTACATATATACTCGTATATATGTATATATATATATATACTATATGTCTATATGTATATAGTATATAAACATCACAATATTATGTAGGTATTTTCTAATATAAATTGACGTACTTATATTAATATTGGTCGTAAAGAAAATAAAAGTATTCATAAAATTATAGAATATAATATAATATATTAATATTATGACAGTAAATAATAAAAAATAAAAGTATAATTGGTGTAATATATTATGATAATAATGTCCAAAAAAAATCAAAGCATTCATAATATAAGTCATATATGGCAGATAATACGATAGAACCACGGTTTAAGATATATCTATATTTTTAACCGTGTTTTTAAGACGGGTTGAAAACGATCTATATTATCTTTATCATATTATATACAAAAATATAACTTCCCATACGTATTAACATTTCGTTTATCGTTATTCGTTTATACGGTACATAGGTAATAGGTATATAATATAATATATATTATATAAGTAAGGTACATAATATGTAATGATAATTAAGTACTTGGGCCGCAACTCACCTATCGCTAAAATATTGTCGGGCCGCAACTAACCTATACTCGTAATTGTAGTTTCAATTGTTGCTTGTATATAGTAATTTTACTTTTACTTTTATTTGTAAATAAGGTACATTGCAGTACACGGTGCACCTACAGATTGTTTTAAATAATTTATTAATAATTAGTAACCACTATAATATTAATGATCTATACAAAACTGTTCTTCTTATATATTATAGTATAAAATTCTATTTTATTACACACAATTAATTAAGTACCTTTAAAAAAAATTATAAACTAACAACAATAGTTTCAAAAAATTTTAATAAATTTAAAAAGGTATTTAAAAAATATTATTTATTCTGTTGTTTGTATTACAATCATTAATATAAATAAAGTAAATACAAAGTAGACTTATATATTCATAAAAAATAGTTATATTATAAATATGTAAAGAAATGTACCTTTTGTCAATACAAAATACAAAATAGAAAATATATATTGTACGCTTAGATGTTTGGCTGGTATTGTTATTATTTATCACTGACAAAGGGTAATTTTTTCCAGTGAATTGAATTTCACTGTCCCACAACAAATAATAATACCGTTTGAAAAACTAAAAACCTATAATGTTCAAAGGCTCAAAGGAAACTTCTACACACGTAATTTCAATAAAATATTATTGAAATTTCAATAAAATGTCTGTTATATTAAACATCATATATAATGTTATAAATACATTGTAATTTTATATTATCATCGATAACTGATAGTTATTAAAAATTTGTTTCACACAATTATAAAAAGAAATACATACCTGATAATAAGTGTTGATACATATTGATAGAATATTACGGCATTTGATTCAACTGACAACGATATTCGCCTATTTATTAAAATTACTGTACTGTGACTTATGAATGCATGTAATAAAATTATTAGTAAACTTATTTCTCACCATTTACGCTATAAAATAACTATTGGCAATGTTTAATATTTAGTACGCCTCCCCTACCTTTCCTGACACTTAATCTTTGTCTTCACTTTCATAATGTATATGTTGTACAATTGTACATTACATAGTATAAGTATAACCATGGACAATAAAGAATGGATACAACATACGCGTGGACGTCGTGGTCCTGAATTAAACACTATTTTATCAATAGTGAGACGATTTTTTTACATTTAAATTACATTGATATATGATCAGTGATCACGTTGGGACATTAAGATGTTATTACCAAACCCTATCACAATTTTTTAATCTGAGTTAATTTCAAATTGCAATGAACTTATAGGCATGATCAGAAAGAAACTTAAACGTTTTTTAAAACATGGTAAACAAAAAAACATAATTTTATTTATACCATTTCATTCATATTATGTTAGTAAACTTACTAAAAATGAATATAAGACATTTTGATAATAATATTATGTCAGGGGTGGAAACCCTCTTCGGGAAATCACGGTTTATATAGCGAGAGATGCTGCCATCCCCCACCCGGACATGGAAAAACCTACGAGTACTCACTAGAAATTCTGCCAAACACACACACACATGTTCCAAAACCTACAGTACCAAAAAACCAACAGTACCAACGAACCAACCTACAGCTAATAGTCTCAATTGTCAAAGCTTAATTTAAAAATATACATATTGTCGTATATTGTTATTTACCGTTGTAATCATGACATAATTTACTTATGTCATGCATTGTAGACAGTCATCGATATAATATTTCTAGTCGTGTATGTATTATAGGTAGGAATTGTTTTAGCAACTAAGATATTAGTATATAGGTCATGCCTGTGAAGCGGGATGTGCTGAGGTGACATAAACTGTACTATATAACACCACCACACGTACGTACAGGCAAGGGGCTCGTGGCCGTCGAGGAAATCGACGGAGACATAGAAACAACGATTGTACGTCAAGAGCGACGATCAGAGTACGGGCAAAGTGTGTTTTTCTTTTTGACTGTTAAATATATATTAATTAAAGTGTTTCCGACCAATAAAATTATATGTTTTGTTTGAGTAGTCACACAATTCTACCGTAAACCTGGAATCTGATCTGTAACCGGTTAATTTATGGTCGTTGACGATTTAAGGTTTAAACGGTGAAGGTATAGGTAGTCCTACGTTAATTGTATTCTTTCAAATCTGATCTGTAACCGGTTAATTTATGGTCGTTGAGGATTGAAAGTCTTTTTTTTACTATGGTATCGAGGACCGGAGAAGGAACTATGTTGCCAATACTTCTCCTCCGGGGAGGATTGAAAGTCTAAACAGTAAGGTAGGTAGCGATATCGTTTTTCTTGAGAGCCAAATTGTAACCGGTTAATTTATGGTCTTTTGGTAACTCAAGTGTCGGTAGAGGTATATCATCGAAAGGTGCATATACGAAAATATATATGATTGTAAATCATATCTTAACAGACACCTCAAAATAACGGACGTTTACTTAAGAATCGACTACAAACTAAACCCTCTGAAATGGTGGACGAAATTTCGACGAATTAGTGTTTGGCATTAAAAGGTTTCATTGTTTAGTATAAACTCACAAATGAAAAGACAAGTAAGGATTGATTTTAGTATTGTAGCTACAAAAAATACACTTTACAACCATTGTACATCAAATAAAATTCTGAAAGTGGTACAACACAAGACGTACCTATGTTTATGTCGTCATTCGTTAGAAATATTAAGTATAAATAGTAAAGCGGTCTTTAATTTGTATTATTACAAACTTTTTACATAACACAAAATGTGAACTATGCTCGATATTTGAAATGGGGTTTGCGGGGAAGACGGAACAGTCTACTATTTTTTTCTTTCTTATGGGGACGGAGTAGTATAAATTAATGCCAGAAATAATTGTTATTAACATCTGGAAGGGATTTAAATTTCTGTTAACCTATCTAAAGAATTTTACATTTTTTTAATATTAAAAATATTTTTCTATTTCTTCTGTGATTCAGAGTCTTAATAGTTTGCTATTTTTTTTTAAATTTAGTTTGTTTGTATTATATCAAGTTTGATCTTTGTCTAATTTCATAGTGTATCGTTATGTATAGTAAACTTTTGTGTATTCTATTATCAAATATCTATGGACTAGTGTTGATAACTGAGTATTGACATAGGCATGCGTCTGAACCACAAATTAAGATATTATATTATAATTTATCATTTTAGGTATTTTAGGTATCATTGCTATCAAAATGGGAAAAATAATAATATTAAAAAATGGATTTTTAAACAATACTGAATGCATAAACTTTAATTGTGAAAAATTTTGAAAAACCACGTGAACATAAAATATAAATCCATATTCACTTACATTTTAGTAGTTCAATGTTTAGTTAAATATATATTGTACTTGGTTTATTAAAAAGCTAAAATGCTTTAACTAAGTTAATATGTAGTATTCAAAATTTAGGAATGGGAAGATAGTGTGAGAGGAAAAGCCCTTCCATAGGCTTGTGTTCAATATTTTTGTACTTGATTTTTAAATTGTTAGATTGAGCTCCTCTACTTTATAATTCCCAATTCGAACACTGGATGTAAACAAATTACCTCAAGAGACCGCATTAAACTGCGTATAATCTATGACCTAATATTTAAAAATACGAGTATTTGTAAAACTATGAGTTATTAAAACACCTAGCTATATTTGTTTTGAAAATCCTTATTTTGGTATTACATCAAGATATTTTGACGAATATCATCGTAGTTTTAACGGCAGTTCTCTCATATATATTCCCTCTTATATAAACTTTTCCGTAAAAATAAAGATACTCAAATAACACATATAACTTGAAAATAATTGTCTTACATATAAAATTTGAATTCAAATAATAATTCAAATAATATTTGAATAATAATAACAATTTAATAATTAAAAAGTGCAAATAGTATGGAAGTATTTCTAGTGTTCATTATATTGGATACGATGATATATGTTGATATAATATGATTAGGCTTGTTAGATAACGTTTGTAAACAGAATTTTTCTCTTCTCGTGGGCGTATTGTGCACCGGTCACTTATAACAAAAAGACGATATTAGTATTATATTATAATATGAGAGACAGTTATCATATTACTTTAATATCATCTCCATCTACAAGTTAGTGTAAGTGGTTGCAAATTCAAAGAACTCACGAATATTTTTTACTTCCAATCGTTTGTTAAAATACATTTACACACAAGCAAAATGTACAAGCGCCTTGCTCCCACATGATTGCAGTTCACGTCATCAGCCCTGCGCTTTATTGCAGACAAATCGACTTGTTGAATTACGGACTCGATTTCAAAACGATAGAAATAAACTCTTCGTACACATATCATACTATGTACATTATATATAGAAATAATATCTTAAAAAATACAGACATACGATTAAAATCTTCTACTCATATCCCCTTATAGTTTTTAATACTGTCAGCCTAAAAACCATATCCGATATTAAATATCCAATATCCGGTAACTACAATGCATGTTCTGTTTATATAGGACTGTTTTTATTTTTTTATGAATCAGAATGTAGAACAGGTATTTAAATATAGATTAAAATGTACTGTTATTAATATTTCCTCGGAGTTTTATTGATAATATTTCACGATAAATTAATTCCATCCAAGGTGGATTTATCTATCATAATACCACCCAGACCGAACAAATCACAAATAAAAAACCACCAAACATCATGCCGGGATGAATACAATATAGGATTATAATTTTATCATTAAATTGCCATTTCTCGTTCAATTGATGTTTTTGATAAAAACAATATTTTTTTTTCAACTAACAAAATACATTTTTAATCAAAATGCGAATTTTTAGTTCAAATAAAAGGAGTAATATTCCAAACTACCAACATTACTCCATTTATTTAATATTTAAATACCTATAACTACAATATTGTTCGATATTATATTTTTATAGGTAGATAAAAATATTATGTCTTGGTATTTATATTAATATAACCTAGGTTACGTTTTTACAAAAAAAAAAAAAAAAAAAAAAACAATGACGATAACAGTAAAAAATAATCACAAATACAATTTTTAGATAGTCGTCCGATATATTTTATATAATATTATGTTCTATTATGTATAGTGGTCTTCAAAAAATTTAAAATATCTATATATATTTATTAATTTGTTTTATATGTGATTGGAAATTATTATCATATGTTTTGAGACTCAAAATACCCAACTGACTTAAAAACTTGTTCTTTATGTCTATTAGGTATTTTATTTGTTATCAAAACAATTATTATTATTTTTTTTTTAAATTAAAGCGTGTAAAAAATAAAAATATCATTGTGTACATCAACGATTACATATGTCTTTTGAACAATCATTTTGAGGCTATACTTTACTGATTTATAATATCATAAGTAAACCAGAAGATCTATGTTTTTATATTGTAAATAGAACACGAATAATATTACAATGACTTAATTTCAAATAAATATGTTTTTGAAAACAACTGCGCAGTTTAGCAATAAAATAATTACCTCGACGTGTTAAACTCATCGCATGTACACCGCCGACGACCCGTCCTCGTTTTATACGACAGTTGATGATTGGGGGGGGGGGGTAGTATGTGGTGTGATTGGGTGAAAGGGGGGTGTAGCTGCGCACAGCATCTCCCGCCACCACCGCAGCCGCCGTCGGATAGTCGGCCGACATGTGGCGGACGCCGGGCGAGTTGCGCGCAAAGGTCCCTTTTTCTCGGGCGGCGGTGGCGACCGTACCGTATCACTCGCGCGGCCCGTCGACGACGTCTCTCCAGTTGGTGCGTGTCGTCCGAACCGGCAAAATGGCCGAGCCACGTATTACGCGGTGCTTCGTTTTGTACTGTGTCGCATTCGCCGTATCCGCAACCGCATCACGCGCAGACGGCATCGTGTACGAGAAGATACCCCTAGGTGAGTGACTTGCGTGCTTGGACTGAAAAAATCCCCCCCCCCCCCCCCCCGTAAACGAGAATTACCGCACGTTTTCGATTTGTGTTTTGTCCAACTGCAGCAGACCATACCTACTAGAGTATTGTACATAGTATTGTATTTTCAATTTAGAAAATTAATATTGTTCTAATTGTGATTTCGTGTCGACTGTGTTAGATTTACACCGACGACTGATTTTGGTCACTATTCGACGAGTACCACTCGCTGATTATACCACGTATGGTACAGATTGTCATTAATAAAATATACATGCTATACACGACTGGTCGAAATTGGTTACATAATAACATTCAGGCCCTCTTGGATACCCATACATATTAAATTGTTATTTTACGATCAAACTCCAATTAATTTACACATTTTGTATGATGTATTCTAAACTATAACATCTGATAACAGTGTTATCATAACACTTCCACTTTATGGACGAAATTGTTAAAACCCAAATGGTTTTAAAATTGTTACATCTCGTGCAATAAAAATATTCCAAAAAAAATATAAATACTGAATTATACGTATGCAATATTTTTATCGTATTATAGCTAACGAATGACAATAGTATTCAAGCTAACAAATTTATAGAGTATTATAACTAATACTCGTTTACTAATATTATTAATAATTGTGTTTTATTATTTTGGATTTAGATAATTTTTAAATTAAAATTGCAAAACTGTGTTATTTGTGCTTTGAAATAAAAATGTTACCAAACATACGAACTTATTTCATGTACCTACTTATATTTTATAAATCATGTATTATTAAACGATAGAAGATTTCAAAAATTCAATAATCAGCATTTTTTTTTTATATATATAATATATATACCTATCATAATTATTCTCAACATCTCATAACCTATATTTTTTAATAAATCGTTTAATTAATATCAAAATGTTATTTACGATAACTTACCATAGATTTTATCAAAAAAATATAGTATAATACTAAATAACTTATTTGGAAGCGGATTTCTTCTGCTTTATGCATCCCTTATTGTTTTTTAATTTATATTTGAGCATACTGCAGTGATTCACGCATATACACTCATACAATACAATATATTACCAGCCGTTAATTTACATAAAATAATAATTATAAAGCAATTGACCTCGATTCTATTTCATTAACTTTTGCATCCCTAATTGTTGTTCAAATTGGACACGAATAACAATGCAATTATGCGTAATAATGAATCAAAAAGCAATAATTAAGGGTGATTAATTAGATTCATTTCAAACAAAAAAATATTAATCGAACAGGAAAACAACATATTTTGTTTGTGTTTAAAATGTGATTTATTCGATACTCTTCCTTATGTACTCTTTATTTAATAGCTGGATATGAGGGTATTGGACATATTCCAGAACCAAAAGGAAAATAATAAATAAATAAATAAAATGAGTTTGCGTCCAGATATTAATTACCTACTTTACAAATCCAACGGACTCCATTCAATGGAGTAAAGTGTAAACTATACCAATTATTTTATTGATTATTGAAATAGGTAATCACTTTGTATACTATATGTGTGACGAGTGTGTTACTACGCTATGATAAACAGGATGTTAATATGTATCAATGTAATAATAAGTAAATATTTATGCGTGTATTTACACGCATAATAGGAATATAATTGCCAGACAAATATTTAAAGGTCAATCATAGATCACAATTTCTAATACACAAAAAAAAGTTAATTACTCACTTGCTATATCTATTTATTTATTTTTTCATATGAGAGAAAATCAATGTAAGGAATTATTCATTTTTATTTAAGTAAATATATTTTTAAATCAATTATCATGTATAGCTTTCAATAATTTAAATATTATATTCATCAGTTGTTTTATTTGTTTTAAAAATACATAAAACGAGTATAGTTATGAATGAAAGTATGGGTTTTGACGTGGAAAAATGACATTTCATGTAAAGTTCGTGATATAATTCTTAATACTTATAAAAACGTGTCAATAATAAAAGTTAAAAGAAAAGAGAAAAAAAAATACTAGTAATATTATTGTAACTGATGACTCCTACGAAAGTTGTGTGGTTTAATATTGGTAGTTGATTTTCGTACAATCGACAACGAAAAACATTAACTCATCAATAGAGTCATGAGGAATGTGGATTAAATAGAAAAATATATAATAAACTCACAGTGTTTTAATATCATATATTTGATTATCAGAAAGCCAGGATCATAATAATTCATAGTAGCTTATCGTAATAAATCTTTGATGCAATGATAACTTTAATGTTTACCAAAAAATATTTTTATATTTTGTACTTAAAAATGTTGTTTTGCAAAAATAAAATCATAGATACATTAAAATAACTAACTGGTTTTTAAATTGGTAAGTGACGGTTATCAGAATTTTCATTAAAATTTAGACCAGGCAACAAATACAGAATTACAATACATAGCTATTTATGCATTTAATAAGATTTATTATTATTATATCGTATTCTATTTATGTACGAAACATAATAATATACGTATATTTATCAATGATCGGCATACGCCATAAGATAGTATATTATACCTCCTACAATCTGCACTATGTTTATGTAAATAATAAAATATTTCAAAATAATTACACTATGTAGATATGCAACTACACTTAACTATTAAAGCCGTACTGTAGTATATATTTTACACTACGTGAGTGCTTTTCGCTTCAACCCTTTAAATCTCTTCACTCGGTCACATATAAGTTTACAATATACACTCTAAAATCTAAGTATAATATATTCCGTGTAAACGATGTAAACACGATTGTCATTCGGCATCAAGCACTATTATAGCCCATTTAAATAATTCCTCGTTGTCATATGTTTATAATTTACAAAATAGGATTAAATAAAATTTAATCATTCGTCCTAGATCTGAAATGATCTGTAATAGTTTCTTAATGTTTTCTTAATGTTTCTTAAAGATTCTAAACATTACCATCATTCAAATACTTCCAGATATATATACATATTAATTTAGAGAGTATGTTATCATATATAATATATTTTATTTGGGGACATTAAACTCATCGATTAGATGAAATAAAAAAATACATCTATTAAAATTTTTGGTTTTTTGTGCTCTAAAATTCATAAAAATAAATAGTCGAAAAACTAAGACTAAAGGTGACGATAGTAAATCGACAGAAGTGTTTTAAAACTGTTTTCCACTTCTCAGTTACAAAAATGGGGTAACTCCAGACATAATTCATCAATAAAGATGATATCGTTTTTTTAATGGTTACCACCAGATTAAATACCACGTTTTCAAAAAAATATTAATTGATGTTAAACAATAGCAATTTTTCTTAAACATTGTTTAACATATTATTTTCATAAGAGAAATTAACGAATTCGAATTAAAATAAATAAAATAGATTTATAAATTCCAATTCCTGTTAAAAATATTTTGAAGCAAAAAATTTAAATGTTTAACTGAAACTTAAGTAAAATTAAAATATCATACATGTAATCAATTTATTATTCTTGAACTATAGAAATATAATTTATAAATGTAAATTGTTTACCTCCATAGTATAAATGTGATTTGAGGGTATATGATATAAACCAACATAGTTTATTCAATCGAAATACTTACCAATAGTATTTTGTAACAATTTTATGAATTTATCAATTCCTTTATTAGAAATATCCAGTGTAAATTAAAAACAGTTTTGTCCAAATTTACCTGATAAGTTCGAAGTTACCTTATTTTAGGGTATCTTTCAAAAGAAACTTTTTAGTTTATATTTTATACTTAGTTTGTCGGTTGAAAGTGATTTCAATGAAATCAATTTGACGTTAATTTTAAATGATTACTTCCTTGTTTAATATACTATACATGATACATGTACGGCATAATTTATGTTTTTCCATTTTTCTGTGCATTCTGTATTTAATGTAAAAATATTATGACAACCATAGTATTATGCATTTAAAAGTACCTAAGGTCCTCAAGTTTTTAAAGTACACATTAAATAATTAAATGATTAAAATGATAAAAATCACATTTTTTCAAATATTCCTTAAACATAATTTAGATAAATATTATTAATTTATCGTTATCTATTTGATATTTTATTAATAATGTATTATGAAGCATAACTGTATGAAAAAGCTTAACATTTTATTCAATAATTTTCATTAAAAATTAAAATAGAAATAGAATAAAAATGTTCATTCTTGTTTATAACTATTTTTCATTTTAAAAAAAGTATTCAAATCATTTTGAAAATATATGTATAATTGAACAAAATTTAAGTTTCGGGAAGATGTATTCATAAAATGCAATGGTCATTCACCACGATTTACTAGATTACGGTTAATTTAATTAATTAATATCAGTGAAAATAATGCATATAATAATTTTGGCCTTTCATTAAGGTGTACCCTGCTCTCAGTAAATCTTGATTAATTTCCATACATAATTGGATTTTGTAAATCCTAACTTTCCCCTATCCACGTTTGAAATTCCAAAATCCAATTTGAATTCAGATAAAAACTAACATCTATGTAGGGTTTTGCTCACGGTTATGTGTTTTTTGCAAACAATTTCTTATGCATAGAGTATATACGATATCATAATTTATTTATTTTGACGTTTAGAAATTACGATTTCAGTTAAATTATAAAAAAAAATATTACTGATTTTGAATAAATTCGAACACTATTAAAAATAATTACAATAATACAAATTTATACACAATTGTATATTTGTATTTTATATATATTATTTTCTTCAATTAATTGAAGATTATTTGAAACGACAATATCTAAATTGTAGTTGAATTATATTACAATTATCTATATAAAATTGTATATGTATAAGTATGAAATGCATATTTAATATTATATAGTAAGTAATACCTATCACTGGTAACAAATACAATGCGTTTTTAATAATACTTTGATTGATCGATATGTAAAGCTGAGCATGTCAAAATCGAAATATGTACCTACAATAAAAATCAAACAAAATTTCTACATAATTGCATAAGCTAGTGAAATATTGACTAGCGTTCATAATACTCTCTTGGCGAGGGCGTTTTAAATTCGGATTTATCAACGGGGAAACGAAACAAAAACGAAATGAGCCAGCTGCTCGTTATTAGGTGATTTATACAAGCAACGGATCGCTACATAAATTCACCAGTCAAGTAATAAAATCAAAAAAAAAAAACGGTACGCATTTTGTTACCTATCCCTAACACATTGGGCGTGCTACATTTTTATTGGTCGTCATTATGACACTCGGACACAAAAGCGAAAATAATTAATCCAGAACAGCCGTAGTTGACGATCGAATAAATTTTACGTTACTAACGGTACCTACGCAGGAACAAAATAACAATTGTTAATTCAATACTTTGCAAATTTTTGATTGTGAAATGAACGTTTTATGTTAAATTAATGGTACAGAATAATTCGATGAAAAGTATTTTTACAAAGCTGAAATATTTAAAATTCCCAATTTTAAAGAACGATGACCAATTCTTATAATTATGGATTGTAAAATAATCAAAATTAAATAGTTCAATTTAAATCTACCGAATAAAGGTCATGTAAACATTTGATTGTAATAAGCTCCACAAAAGTTACGCATTCGTCCGCCTAAATTTGGCTAAAATCCAAATGGTTTAGTGAATATTTACAAGCGAGCGTATCGTTGTTTACAACCGGCAATTGCTATGTTCCAAAATGTTGTAGGATCGAGCATTCCGTCAATTTAACACGAAAATAAAAATGTGGTATCTGGTGTGAATTATTTTCCTATCCACATTATATAGTAACATACGCGTAAAATGGAGGGACTGAGAGGGGTATTGCCACTCCGGATCTTCGTTTTGCCCCAATCATACATATTTTTTTAGTTATAATTTTTAGAATATATGTTATATAGATACCCAAAAAATTGTAGGCTAAAACCACTCCATAAAGATTGACTACTCTACGTTTGTGATAGTAGTGGTTGCCACTCCCAATATTTTCATTAATTTCAATGAAAAATTAGACACAGAATTCGAACAGTATAGTCCAAGTTTCTATAATATACATATATTATAACATATAAATATATGCAATTTATATACACGAATGTAAATTATTGTTATTAAATTACTTGATAAATGTATATTACAAAATAAACTCAAATAATAATAAATAACGTGAAAATCGGAACGGTAGAACTTCAGATATAACTGTCATAAGAAATCACCTCACGTTTTAATAATAATATAATAGATAATTCATCTCAATAACTTTAAATACTATCCATATATAAATAATCAGACAAAAGAAAATAATAGAAGCCGGATTAATGTAAAAAACAATAAATCATATAATATACGACGATACCTATGATAGGAGGCTGCCAAAAAATATCGTTTCAAAATATTATTATAAAATCAACAATGGTGCACGTGTCACATGACAATATAAGTTTTTGGCAAACGGCTGAGTAAAAAAAGGAATATGAGGGTAGCTGTACTTTAAGCATTATTTGTAAATTTTTGTACTATGCTAAGAAGTTTAATATATGATTTTTTTACCTATATTTTATAAATAACATACTTTCATTTCACTAATAATCGCTCCGACCGTTAAATTGAACTACCGATCGAACAAAACAAAACTATATTAACGCAATAATTTCGTGTATTCAATTTTCAATAACTGTATTTTTATTTAAATATAAAATAATAGAGAAGAGGAGACAACGTATAAAAATAATATTTTTACGATTCTGAGAGAATCAAATAATCAGCTTCAAAATAACTTATTTAATTTTATTTGGCAGTATTACATGAAATATATTTTTCGTTATAATATTTTATATTTTGACTTATAAAATTTCGAATAGAAAACGGCTGTCTCTATATATTAATATTAATGGAGTGAGATTTTCCAGTAGGCCTTATACCTTTGAACCATATGATCTATGAATTTTCCTTCTTAAATATTATTAGTTTAAATTAAATAGTAATTATATAGTCGAAGCCAACTATACCTATAATTTAAATTGATTAAATAATAAATATTAACAACATTTAAGGTAAGTATATTATATTTTAATAAATAATTGTAAATTTATCAAATATTTAAAGTGTACATATTTCTTAAGTTATCTTAAATTTAATTTTAATTACCTGTTAGTAGGTACATTACCAAATTTAAATATAATTAGTCAGCATTTATCTTATACGTACTCTTTTTTAACTTCTATAGTTATCATAACTATATATATACTAATTTTCTATATCATTTAGATATAATGCATTAATTAACCACAGCGTTTTAATTTAAATTAAAGAAACTGTTGCAAGCTTAACTTATAAATGATTAAATATTTGCTTAAGTAATTTGCACCTTATAGTTTTTATGTTATTACAAGTAGTTTAATTTCTAAAATAATGTATCATAGTAACTTAGTATGTAATATTTTTGAAATTGTTAACATATTTGGCCAATTTATCATTGGTTGATAATAATATAAAATTAAACGTTTATCAATTCATATATAATAATGAAAACCTTCCATTATTTCATATCTACATAGAAACTTTGACTAAATTGTTAAATTTATGAGCAATCGTAACGTAGTAGGTACATCGAATATTGAAAAATTTAAACACCATAAACAATCAATAATTCATCAAGTAATAAAAATATTTATTATTTATTAAAATGAAATTGACCCACAATGATTCTCGTTATTTAATTAAATAGAAACTAGCACTGTCTTATTTTCTAATAGTTATATAATTAAAATATCATAAGGTGTCTAAGATACGGAAAACGAAAACAACCCTTAGTCTAATATAAATTGTATAATGTGTATAGTGTGGAGAAGAGGAAAAAAGTATCCACCCTAATCCTATTTATCACATTGCGGTGGAGGCAGCAATCAGAAATGAGGGTTGAAAAAGCCGAAAGCGTACAAAAGCGCAGTAGGGGTTGACACAGCCTGGGCCGCGCGAAGAATAGCGTTATTTTCTCGTTATTTATCGCGTCAAACTCGACTTTTCCCAGCCCACTTCCCCTAACAGCCATCATCCTTTTCGTTCCCAAACTTCTATGCACACAAGGGTCCTGTAGACTTCAAAACGGGATACTCTACATCGATTACACCACAGACTCAAGCATTACATACTCTCACACTCTCACGTTTGTATACATATTTCACGGTTTTACTAACTGAAACCAACCACTTATAGTCCCCAAGCGACCGGTATAACGGAACTAAATATAACGTACTTTAGACTTTCATGTCGTTTTAGAAAAAAAATCCAAATATTTCTCTGGAGAATCACTACTTTTTAAAATATTTTCAGTATTCTCAATGAGATTGGTATTTACTCTATTTTGTGGTTGAGAAATATGAGGGCCCCCTCTCTAACGTACTCCTTTAAAATATGAAACGTGTGATAGTGTTAAAAGTGTCTTAAGTAGATATATCTATGTAGTATATATTATAATATACATAAATATGAAAAAATATATAATAAGGAGTTTAGAAACAAAAAAAAAAAACAATTTATATACAATTTTTTTCAATGATACTTGAAAGTCGTTATATAAATTAGATATGACGTTTAAGCGTTAAAAGGACTTTTTAAACTAGTGTAATGAAGAACATATTTATAGGTTAATTATAACATATAATCTTTTAATTTTTCAATAATATCAAAGATATATTTACCTTAGAATAATTAATTTTAAATTTCCGAGAATCTGGAATGGTTAACAGAAACATTTATGAATTAAACTTAAGAGGATTTTATAAAACGAATTGTATTCTGATATTTTTATGGATTAAACATAAAAAAATAACACTTACAGTAGGTTAATTACTTACTAGTTTAAATTATTTTTAAAATTATAGTATAAAATTTTTTACCAAGTAAATTATTGATATTATTTTAAATGCTTAATTTTGAATTTTATTTAAAATTTGCTCATTAAATTCATTATAAATGATGTATATATTCAAGTAAAATTAAATTAATTTTCAAAATACATAATTTTGATTTTCCATAGTTACGTTTTATTTATATTTAGTTTTATCAATGATTGTGGTATAGTTTTTTTACAACAAAACAAACTGTTAACATAATACTGAAAAAGTTTGAATACATTTCTACTAAACAACAAAAAACAATAATTGCAACATAAACTTAATTAAGAAATCAGTTTAAGTTCAAAAGATGAAATTCACAAAAAACTATAGTTTTTTTTCTTCAAAAAATAAAATTGAATTTATGCTAATTGAAAAGATCTTGGTTGGATTCATTTCATATTCCAGATCTATATTATTTTATTATTTTATGCTTTTTGACTTAGTATTACGTACCATCAATAAAAATTATGTTGGATAATATTCATAACAAAAAGTCATAACGATATATAACTAATGTCTGTCTCTGTTGCAAAAACCAAATTATGGGGAATACAATATTTAAGAGACCAATCTTATCAATAGTTTATAATCTATAATTTGTTTTACTGTATCTTAAGAAATTTTTAAGCTCAAAACTCTTTGTATAACAATGACCAAAGACGCCGAGGGTTATTTATTTAAATAATATATATATATATATATATATATATATTTAAAAGTCAAATCCTACAATATATACTAATAACATAAAAATAAAACTTATTTTTGTAAAAAATTATAAGTATGTATAATAATACATAAATACGTAATATATTATCAATTAAGTTAGCGATTTAAATTTATGGTTGAAATATTGCATTATAATATTATTTGTTTAAGAAAATATTTGGATTAGTAATTAAAGTATAAAATTAATTGTCATAAAAAATATTAATAAATAATAATAATAATAAATAATAATATTTAATAAACATGAATAACGAAGGTACGTAATTTTATAAGCCACTAGATAATTACAGATAATAGAGGTATTTTACAATGGTAAATTTATCAACTATATTTTCTTTTTATAAGCATGACAAATATGCAATAGAAGTCTAGTTGTTGCAATTATTTGTCTAGAATTTCACTGACGTTTTTATGAAATTTTTTTTTTTCTATTATAAAGTATCTTCCACGTTTAACATTACTTCTAAAATTCTTGAAATCATTACATTCTTTCTTCAGTGACTAAAATATTTACTTAGATGCTTGTGATCAATTTAAAATTTCTTAGAAATATTTTTCAACACAATCTAATAAATGTAATTAAAACATTTAAAATAGTTTTTTTTTTTTTATTATATGATTTAAACATAGTATACCACTGAGATCTGCAGTGAAGTGAATTCTAAAAATCAGTCTATTGTATTACTTTTTCAAAATCAATTTTAATTACTCTTAAAAGAATAAAAAAAACAAACATTTATATTACTTATACATAATTTAAATTATTAATATAAATATTTTATATTACAATTTTAAGAAACTTTTAATTTATTATTTATCACGAGTCAACGATAAATCTTATAGTTAGTTATATATTTAGAAGGTAGACAGATATCTAAATATTTGATTGATACATGTCTGCATATAAAAATTTTAAAAATTTTCAAACACACATCTACACTAAAATTGTAATGAACCATAAATAGGTTTATCTTAAGTAGGCAGCTGTGCTCTAACCCGATAACCCGATAACTCCGATCAGTATTTGTTTTTAATTTTACAGCTAAAGGTCGAGGATTACAAAAACTGTTTTAAAAAAACACAACTTGTTAAATCAATAGAAGCGATAATTAAATTACGTTCATTTACATGGGAAAATTGACTCATGGATAGTTGCATTGCTAATTAAAATGACCATATTATGTTAATTGGTAATTTTTTAGGTAATACGTATCATTATATTAGAAAATATATGGTAGTTACTTACATTTTAAAATTATAGATAATATTCGTACTATTTTCAATAGTAATCACCACGCTCACTAACGATAATAATGTAGTGTAGGAGAGAATAACGGTGATTGGGTAATACCGGTCACCTCAACATCTAATAAACGAATCTAGGACAAAATATCCAAGGACCAAATATCCAACGGTCAAAATATCCAAATTTATCCGTTTTTACGTAAATTAATAGATTACACATTACTTTCTTATAAAATTAACTCAAATATCAAATTATTTAATTATAAAAATATACCTGATATATAATAATTATATAAATATAATTAATACATTATATAATTAAATATATTCATAATTCTTAAATTTTTAGAAAAAAGTGTAGGTAGTCATTTTTTTAGCAAATTATTCCTGTATTCATAAAAACAAATTGTTTTACATTTTATTTTATATTATATTTGACAATTTGACTAATGTTTGTGCAGTATATTTTGTGATATTATTATACTACTAAAGTAATTTATATATTTAGGAGTTAATTTTATTAGAAAGTAAAGTGTAATATATTAACTTACGTAAAATTTGGATATTTTGACCGTTGGATATTTTGGTTTGGATATTTTTTCCTTGGATATTTTGATCGATTGCCCTAATAAACTAATGTAGGTATCTTAAATTAAGTTGACCGTACAAAAAGACTATGAATAACCACAAAAATAATGATAATGCATTTAAATCGTGTAATAGTATCATAATTTATCGATTAAAATTATTTACCAATTAATCCTCAAAAGGGGAAATACTGATCAACGGTTCTAATAATCATTGATTCAACCCAATATTTTTATTGGTATTTATTTTCAATAACTGTCTATCAAGAACATTTTTAATTAGAAATTTAGAACCATTATTTAAAAAAATAATCTTTTTGTGTGTATTTTATATATGTGACTGGTATATATATATATATATTCCTTGGGGTTGGTGATATTTTTGTATTTTTTATAAATCTTTAATTGACATACTGCAATCAATATGTGTATGCACTAACTTATTGTAGTATTCCAAAATGTAGAGTCTAAGAACCTGAGATATAAAAATTCTTAATATGGTGACGGGTACTCCTCCATCATCTTCTACTTACAATTAACGTAGGCTAAGGATTAATAATATAATTATTGTAATATTTACCTTGAACCTACGAATGGTTCCTATAATATATAAACCTCGAGTATACTAAGATCAATGTGTTAGGTGTGTTTATAAAGATATATACATACGTTAAAAACTTTAAATGTCATAACTATTTTACCACCGTCCACCACATAATTATAATATACTAGTTCAAGTATAATTTTTCTTGATTTAGATAATTTATAAAAATAGATTTCTTAATATATTTCATAAAATTATATGTACATATCGTTGTATTGTTTTATATATAATTCATCTTTCTGTACTTCATATACGTATGTGTTTAATTCGTTTCACTTTGTTAATAATACTTATACATGATTATTTTAATTTGTAAAAACACACTAATTCATTGAGTATCACTTTTTTCAATTAAATAGTATTTAACAAGTTTAAAAAAGCTTATTAATTCCAATGTATGAGACAGTTTTATGAGGATAAATTTACCAAAAAATAATAATAATAATAGTAATAATAATAAATAATTACAAAATAACTGCGAAAAAAGAAAAACCATTATCGTGAAAATGTATAACATCGCTTTATACAATCTAAATTCCAGGGAGTTTTAAAGCAGTTAAATGAACCGAGGACATACATCCTCTCCCATTATCCCTCTGAAATACAGGAAGTACTTTTTTATCTGGCACTAAATGTTCGAATATCTAAGCCATGGACGATTACTGCACACCAAAAGGTTTAATATGCACATATTATATCTAGTGGTATAATTAACAAAGATATCCGAGATTGAGTGATCACTGATCACCTTTGTTATTTTAACGGGTGATGATATTCTGAATTTCTTCCCTACCTAGGTAGTGTATACTGACCATATTATACAGTTACATAAATCACAATTATATAGTAATACAATAATATAATCTATACATATATTATAGGACATTTTAATTGACTATCTTTTGGCCATATCCGACTAACGTAATATTATATACTTAGATGGCGAGAAAAATAATTTTCTAAAAATATAGGTTCATAGAATTAATAATTATTATATAAAAATCAATTGTCAAATTTTAAATATATAATATGCACCTATTTCAAACAATACATATTAAAATATATGAATTTTAAATGTGAACATAATTAGGTAATATAAATTGCATAATAAATATGTTTTGGTGATTCAAAACATAAAAGGTATTACATACAAAAATGATTCAAAGGATTTCAGACCATGTGACCAATGAAGTGTAACAAATATACGCGACCCACGACAGCCTAATTATGCAAAAATCGAGTTCTCATCATTTATTTATTTTCAAAGTTTTGTAAGCTTATCTTTATATAGGTATATATATATATATATATATCTTTATATATATATTATGATGTTCTTTTCTTATATTTCGATATGAATATGAATTTGCTATAAATTTTCAACCGCATTGTTTGATTTTGAGATTTATAATATAATAAATTATATATTTTTTTTAATAATGAAAATTTTATTTCTAAAAATTTCATAAATCAAACAATAAAATTAAAGTAGTTACCAATATAATATTTAATTTAGATTATTTACGACTGTATTAAATTAGTTTTTGGATGTCGGTTTCATTTAGTTATTTGGTAAGTGTATCAAGTGCATTTGTTAAAGGTGCGAAGATTTCTTATAGAGTTTTTAAAAGTTTTGTTGAAAGGCTTATAAATTATAAATTAAAAGTTTTTTTATACTTAGATGACATAACGATCTAAAAAAAGTCATTAGAACCAATTAATTGAAAAATAAGTGTTGTACGAATAAATCACAATACATTTAAATGTATGATAATTAAACTAAATATATTTTAAACAGAATAAAGTATTTTTAACAGTTATTGTTTGATAAATATTAATTTAAATTTAATTATAAAACTAAACAATGCAATTACCACATGTTTATGCACATTTTTTAAATAAACACAATGATTTACTGGAAATCAAAAATATACGTTTTTTTTCATTTATCATTTAACTTAAAGTATGAGTAGTTGTTGAATATTTGATCCCTATGCATAGTCTTAATTTAAAAAAAATAGTCAAGTAGAGGATAATAATTCATGTTTTATGTCCTTTTAATGTATAATGTATATATATTATATATATAAAGGGTTATAACGTTTTTATAAAATAACTAATCTATTCTTACAATTTTAATATAACAAAAAATGTATCTATGACTATGTATATGTTACTATTATTGAAATTTGAAACAATATTTTGAAAAAATAATGGGTAAATAATTATATAAACATACAATTATTAAGAAGAGGACAAGCAATAAATCGGTAATTTAAATATTTGGGATAATTTTATGGGTTTCTAATTTAATTTTATCGCTACACACATTGGTCACATAAATTTACTTGGGTCAATTGGTTGTAAATAATTGAACTTATTTTCATAAAGGGAGTGATAAACTCATACATTATACAATTATAAATCTTACATTCTAAGAAAAATGTTTAATTCAAAACCGTTTGCTCGATTACCTACTATTTATTAGGTACTGGGTAATTTCAATATTAATAAATTATACATAATTTTATAACAAAAAAGTTACCCGATATAATATATAATATAAAGACTACTTTTTGAAATTAAGTTGGAATGTCATTTAATCAACAAATTAATTAATTACTAAAACCATTTGGATTTTAAGTTTAAGTTTGCGAATTGCGAAATATTCTTGCACTACTTTTAAATTACCGTTAATATGTAAGTTAAAGATAATTTAAATAAGATAGAAAGCGTTAAGTATGCTATTAAGTAATGATAAAATATTTGTATTTACCAAACAAGGTATATTTATTGTCAAACTATTATTTCCGTAAAATACTTACAAAATATCCATCATTTTTACTAAGAAATATTATAACGATATTATCTTGGGTATTAGATGAACATAATCATTTCAATTATTTACATACGAATTAATTAACTAAACTAAATGTACCTATCGAATAAAAATAATTTTTTTTATCTTAGCGTAAATCTGACTAATTTTGTTTGCATAAGACAATTGTTGTATTTACAGTTATATAGGTACTTATTAATATAATAATAGTATAATAATTTAGTAATATTAATGTATACATAAATAAATTGAAACATTATACTGATCTAAATTGAATGATTGCTAATTAAACATTATATTACTAATAAAATGAAAAATGTACTTATTTTGATCAAATTAACATTGGCCGAGTGTTGAATAATATATAATATTTAAGTCGTTAGGTATAATATGATTTTAAATATTTATTGTGAAACATCATGCAATGGCAATGAAACTACACAGTACACACTATGTGCTATATTTAAGATAAAAATGATAGAATTGAATATTCAAATACTTGTCCCTGTGAGTTGGGCACTATTTTAATAAATTTGTTTTAAAAAAAAAAATTTTAATAATTTCCATACCAAAAAGTCATCTTTTTCATTCCAAATCGGTCGTCTGTGCGATTTTAATTTTATGAATACTTATTATATTCAACTTTTTTATTCGTTAATATTTAACGATTATCCCAAAAAATTAAACTATTTTATTATTACCTATGGACCTCATATTAAAACGAAAACGAAAACCGAAATTTATTTTAAAGTCTATTTATTTTATGAATTGCAATACATAAGTCTTTCATCTTCATAAATTATATGAGCTTCGTAAAAGTTGTTCAGCGTCCAAACTTCAAATGTATAACAACATTCGAGTGGCGTCAGTCTGTCCATTGAATCATGATATACTATTGTATATAATATAAAATATGGAAGTATTGTATCAATAAGAAAATGGCATTTTAAAATTTCATCTTTCGTTATTAAGTATTACATATTTTTTATATTTTTTAAAGCGTTTTAACAATTAATTGTATACAAACATATCAATAATATGATGTATTGTAAATTATTATTTTCTTTTAACCAATATTTTTAAATATGTTAATTATTTAATTTTTATACTCTTTTCGCTGTATATGTTTGTTTAAAAAATTTAATCAGCTAAAATTAAAATAATACTTGTTTTTAGATAACCCGATGTAGATAATACATATAAATTAAATTAGAATAATTCAAGTGAGCTTGTATAATACATTAAATGCACAGTTTAAATTAACTTTTTTTTAACAATTTAAAGTAAGTTATAATATCATAACTACATACATATATGTTATGTTTGGCCAAACTTTGTGAATTTGTGCCAAACACTGGCGATTTATATATTGTATACGGGACGCTTTTACTTTTTGGCAAAACCCCGAAATAAATGACTAGAATAATTTTAAATTTACCGAGTAGAGTAATTTATAAATTCATATGTATTATAACAGTGAACTTCATCACCAAGCTCACACATCTAAAAACTTACGGAAACACAGTTGTTTTGTATATGTATTCAAAACAAACAAACGGTCCAAATCTAGTTAATCTTATCATATAATATTTTTTTCATACAAGTCACGAAATACTTTAATTATTATATTATATTACAAAATTGCGTTATTTTAAATTAGCATTTGTTGTATTTGTGTTCAAATGGCGTTTGTTTGAAATGTTCCGATATTCATAGTAAAAAATACAACCTATACATATTTTGACTTTTTATTATAACTAAACATAAAACACGCGCTATAGTTACCTGTTTATTATTGCTTACATGATTTTACTAAATATTATGCTGGAACTTGTGAAGTATATTGTACGTTGTATTAATTTAAATTTCAAGAAATCAAAAATATAAACTTATGATTATT
Source organism: Diuraphis noxia (assembly GCF_037042655.1). Classification (NCBI taxonomy): domain Eukaryota; kingdom Metazoa; phylum Arthropoda; class Insecta; order Hemiptera; family Aphididae; genus Diuraphis; species Diuraphis noxia. Next base: position 56,236,390 of record NW_028301712.1, read on the forward strand.
ATTAAAATATTGTTAGACATCTTATTCAAATATTATTAATGATATCGAGGTTACTATTATGATGATGTTATAATATTTATAAACCATTTAACATGGTATAAAGTATAATACTAGTTTATTTAACGAATTAATTAATTATATTTTATTATAAACTAAAACTCAATCTTCGTTACTTATGTATGTGCCTAACTAATTAACGTAACGTCCGATAAGTCGAGTATTCAATTATGAATAAATGTTTCTTGATTATGAACGCGAAGTAAATGTAGGTACGTTATTGGTCTTAATTGTGTTACATATTTTACAAACGCTCTCGTCTATGCATAATAAAGATGTGCATCTATTTTTTATTATCATTATTCCCTACGACTATCACAGTTAAACTGTTTAACTCAGTGGTGTGTGAAATCAATTTTGGAGGGTAAAGCGTTAAAAGATGGCATCTACGATAATATTATTATGAACGGGAATCATTGATCGGCACGAAGGCGGCGACGGTCATTTCGCCCGGTGGGTGGTTGTGTCGGGGGATGAATAGAAGCTGAGAGGAAAAGGGGGTCAGAAGCGAGATATCGTTGAAATGTTTATGGTCAGAGCATGTGACTTTTATTGAACTTTGGGCGTATCCACCACCAATCTTGTGTGTTTTTGTTTCTTCCGACCGTCTACCGTCTTTGAAACGTAATTTTTTTACGAATTGGACGACCTGTTATATGAATCGCATAAAAAAGGGTATAAAAATGATTTTTTATAAAAAAAAAAAAAAAAAAAGGTGGCGATACAAAACTCAGTGTATACCTATCACATCGCACGTGTGCTTAAACAGAAATACAACAGAATTCGTAGATAAACTCGAATAATCTGTAGGTACAGTAACTATGGAGTGTGCTATACATATAATATCATATATGAATGAAGTATGTATGAATATATGTTTATATGTATGTATGTATGTTTATATGTATGCATGTATGTATGTATGTATGTATAGGTATACCTACTGACGGTAGACCACCGTGGATGATTATTCGAGGCAAGTCAAAGGAGGGAAAGGGGATAATAAATTGGCTGGACGGCGATATTTCATGGCCGAAATCTCTGGACTTGAACTCCGGCCATTATGACGTTAAAAAAAAATACGGTGGCTGGAGAATTACACTGGTTCTGGTCGTCGGGAAAGAACGGGAGTAAAAAGTAAAAACAGGGATAACCTAAAAAATAAATAAAAAGAAGAATCATATAACCCTGTAGACCCTTTAAATTCGCTCAACCGTGTGTTCGGATAGGGGTGTCTCTGCTGCTGCAGAGATTCTCGTTTTAAACTGTGTTCGACGACGATGGTAGTCTTATTGTTATTTATTTATTTTTTTGTTTTTTTGTCCCCTTCCCAATATGATGGCCTTAAGCCGTATTCATCGAATATCCCGCAGTTGTGTGTTATTGAATTTCGAAAGTTCAAGCAATTCATTCATCGTAATATCTATGTATTATATTATAAATTATAATGTTGCAACTCGATAAAAAATAATAAATAAAATATTGGCAATAATAGAATTTCAGGATCAAACAGAGAATTATTTTTTTAATTAAATTCTCTATTCAAAAACAGTTCATGATAGTTTTCATTCTATTTTTAATTGCATTTTAATAATACAATTATTATATACGAAGTATATAAGAAAATCTAAAAAAATAACTAATTAATTGCTCGTAAAAGGGCTAACATCTCGTGAAAATTCAATGAATGTGAAAAAAAGAAGCCATCTACTATACTAATTTCTATGATTAGTTTAAAAAAATCTATTTTTTTTATGAGTAATTAACAATTTTTTAATAACTGCTCAATCCATGAAAGACTAATGACCCTCTCTATTTTCATTTTTTCCTCCTCAAATTTTGTTGAAACATGAGAATCATTAATTTATAAAACTAAAGATTTTATAGATTAAATCAGGCGTGCATGGCCTTTAAAGCAAGTTCACTAAACTAGTTTAATGTTGAAACCAAACCAACATGACTTTATAGCGTAATAAGATGTTGGAAAAGTTAATTTAGGTTAAATTAAATTTATAATACAATGTAACATAATTGGAGAAAAAAAATATAGATTGTTTCAAATCTAAAACAAAAATTAATATTAATATTCTACATATTAATATAGACATAATTTATAATATTATACATTTATGAGCTATCATATAACACCTGCAGTGTGCTTTGAAATGGCACTTATAATAATTTCAGCTGTTAAGCAGATTCTTTGTGGTTTCACTCTCGAGTAAAGTCGAGTTCTTAAACTAACATATCTATTAATGTTAAATTAAATAGTTATATTTTTAAGCCAATTCGTTTCGTAGAATAATAATTATAAGCATTTAAGTAAATAATTTATCGTCGATTATTTGTTCAAGTGAAAAGCTCATGTTTTCATTTTATGATAATAAATAAGAATTGTTTTATTATTTTGTACTTAACTGTCATTACTGTATATAAGTTTTCACTGAACTTAAAGTCCATGTATCATTATTTAACGTTTTAGATCGTGCATAACGTCATTCACCCAAATTAAAATTAAATAGGTATAACTAATTATAAGTTTTTTTCTTCCCGAAAATAAAACGTAGTAGATAGTTGTTCCACTAAATAATAAGTTTTCAGGAGAATTTTTCTCGTGGAATTCGGCACTATACATTTTCTGCTTATTACACGCATTTCCGTTCCGAGATAATTTATTTATTTTCCACGCGCAGCGGTTACTTAACCGTTATCACCCCTGCAGTTATTCCCTTATCTGCGGGTGTTCTAGTAAAAACTTTACGTATCTACACGTCGTATTATATACGGGTAGCCTGAGGATTTTTTTTTTAATTTTTCACCATAGGTAATCCCTTTTGTAGATCTCCACGTTCGATAAATGCCCAGTGCCCACACACACAGCGGTGGCTATGTTAATATTCGAGAGATTACGTTACATTTTTTTCTGTAGTTTTAACATGCTCGTATACTGGAACGATTGGTAGTTGCTGGCACTGGTCGAGCAACCGCTGTGTTAGGGATAAGAGCATTTCCGTTTTCGAAGACCGGTTCAAAGGTCTTGTCTGGAGGTGTTGGACGCAATCCAAAAGCCTTGTTTTCCGGTCATATAATTCGAAATAAAAATCACAAGGGTGCAAAAAAAATCATATAAAAAGAGAGTGAAATGGAAAGAGAGAGAGGACAGAAATACACTATACAACTAAAACCTTCTGTAAAGACCGGATATACTTCCGAGAACGGTAGTAAAACCGTGTTTTTAGTTTCCGACCGATTACAAATCTCCTGACTCTACTGAATGGACACTTAGATGAATCAGCATGAAATAAATTTATCTAGCCAACGTTAATATTCTTTTATGACGATAAATTATTCTTTTGAGTTGGTTTTGAAAATAATTTTTGTAGAACTAGATTTATTTATTTATAGAACTTTTGGATATTTATAAATGAAGTATTTATATAAAAATTAATTTTTAATGCAGTTTATTAGTGAAAAAATATGTATTTATGAGAATAAGTCAATTAAGCGTAATTAAAAAATAACCAAAACAGAATGTGAAATAAGTAAATATTTAACATTAATATTTTATGCTTGAAAATATTGAATAATCGAATATTAATAATTTTTATTTTCTGTTTTTAAAAATAATTATTTGTGTAAAATTTGAACAATTGATTTTGGTATTTTAATATTTGAATTTAAAAAAAGGTTTTTGTTCCAAAGACAAAAGATAAATTCTTTTTGAACGTTTTAAAGAATTTTAATAACTAATAAAATACTATTATTTGAAATTAATAATACCCTCTTATGAAGTAATAGAAAATTATCTTATATTTTGTAAACATGGAACAGACACTGCTTGAATTAATGTAAGCAATAATAAATGTAATTTTTCAAAAGTAAAATCCGTATTATATTATTTTTTAAACAAATAGACAAAAGTTATAATCCTCGTAAATAACACAACTTAAACTAACTAGTAATTTCAACTATAGCATAGGCAAGTGTAAAATACATAAGTTTATTTAATTCTAAAATGTCATTAATTATTTTCAAACTTAAAATATTTTGCGTTTTTAATAATATTTATCTTATCCTGTTCAGGTAGTTCATTTTGGTAAAACAACAACGTTATTCACACTACACCTTAACATAATGTTTATAAAGTTAACCAGATAATAGTAATGATATAAGCAATTAACATAAATCGATTTCATGTGCTACACGTTAATTTAATTACCAACTTTGTCTCTAATTAACATTGTATTACTATTATTTATTACACGTTGCATGGCAGCAATATTTTATACTGGCGGCGCTTTGAATATGCAATATCACTACATTGATGTGTTGATTTTATGTTTAATTCTCTTTTCCAATAGGTGCCTAAAATAATATAATATTATCAATATTTTGTAAGTTTAATTTACAAGCTCTTATTCAAAGTTGTATGTAAAATACGTATACACCATAAAATATGCTTATTGCCTATCACACCATTGGATTCATATTATATTTTTATAGTCTTTATTTAATATTTCAATGAAATGATAATAAATATAAAAAATACATACATATTTTGTGTGTTTATAATAAGTATTTGTATAAAATAATTTTGGACGTCAAACAAAATATTGGTTGTTAGAGTTACTGTAGTTTTTTTTTCATTCTAAGTTGCAAATATATATATTATTTTCTAATAAATTTGAAATATTTTTGCATAATTTTAATATTTAAAATTAGTGCTAATTACTTAGATTTTGTATATTTGTGGGTATAAGATACAAATATATATATTAAAAATTAATAATGTTTACTCAGATGAGAACCTAACCTTATACGAATTTATGTAAGGATGCCTATTGTGATTGACTCAAAATAAATGCAACGAAAAAATTTAGTAGCCTAGTACCATATTACAGTTCTTAAGTTAACATGTTTGGTTTATACTCGTTGAGGAGACGGAGACATTAGTTTATCTCCATTCTATCAATATGGTTCATTTGATTTTATAATAATAATAATACATTTAGTGGGTGTACTGATTTCGTGTTTACTAACAATACCAAATACAGACCGAAGACCGAATATCATTATAACGACGCAAAGATCCTTATACTCACTCGTTAACATAATATATGTATTATATAGATGAACATCATACGGTAAAACATTAATAATTATACTAATGTTCTTCGCGTCATCACGAGAGGTGTGGTTATGGTCATTATAATATTATCGGCATCGTTCCCACATGTACATAATAATAATAATTATGATGATATATCATGTTACGATTTCGATCGCAATCACAGCCATTTTACTTTTGTCGTGTAGACATTACGTTGGAATACTGTTGGGCCGACGGCGACGTTCAATCGGTCGGAACAACGACGATAACGTGCGCATGCGTATTCGGTACGACTGACACGTGATTATGACAACACCGGACGCTTGCATGGCCGACCGTCCGACCAGATTTAATTAAAATCCGGTGATTCCGTCCATCTACCATCACCCCTCCCTACAAATTTCTGACCCTACCACATGTTATGCTGGTACTACACTGCCTCAGCATTACTTATACGCACCACACCAGTCTAATACCCACTATATTATAGTATTATATAATATATACTTAAATACCTACTGGTATATTATACAGATACGTATATATTTTATAGTCTTATAGTTATATAACTGGAAGTGACAGGCTCACATATTTTCCTGGAAAATCGAAAATGTTTGATATAATATCTTCATAATAATAATTATCCTTGTCGCCAAACTACATCCAATATAGGTACTTAGTTATTTCATTAAGTTGTTAAATGCAATTTTTTTTTTTTTTGCTGGGTTGTTTTTGATAATATTAATAAAAACGGTGGACAGTATAAACCTGCTCTAATAACACAACACGAAGCGCTCGGCAAATATCCATTATAATTTATAATTTTATGACAAAAACACACTGCGTGAGACCGAGTGTGACAATCGGTGAAAATCGTCACACAAATAAACCAGCCATTAGCGCGTAGTGTATCGCTGCACGTACGTGAGAGTGACCAAATGCTAGTGTTTAGTAATGTGCGAGGAGGAGTAACGGGACGTACGTGTTACAAACATTGTCGCTTATCGTCTACAGAAATGCCAGAAAATTCGACATGACTGCAGTCTAAAATGTTATATTAATAATATAGTGCCGATGGCGAATTGGCGAATGCCGACAGTACAGTTAGGGTTACCCAAATACCTCATCGCCGTGTTCGGTTGGCAGTCTAATAATAATTAATTTCCTGTATGTTATATAAATAAAATAACGATTAGTTAATATTATTAATTCTATATAAATAGTAATTTCAAAAACAAATATATATATATTAAATATTAGGAATAAATTTAAAATTGTTTTAAAGTTTGGAGATCAACGTTTCAAGACAACCAATATTATTTACCATTGCTTGTCATCGTGTATTTTAATTGTAAGATAATTGATACTGGTGTTTTGAAATGGTTGACGCAATCGCATTAAACACAAAAATAATCACAAGTGAAAGGTGAGTATACAAACAATAATATTATATCATAAAATGGGCCTTACGCTCTAAACATATATAAAACATATATAATATATATTAGGCTATTATACTATACCAAAGTACAACTTTTAGGGTAGCATAAACTTGTCCTTACATCATGTTTACGAGACTAGATAATACACACTTGGTATTTTTTTTGCCTCTTTCGGTTTTGCTTGTCACTCGCCTTTTGAATTTGTTTTACAGCTGATACTTTGTGCAATTTTATTATTTGTTAAATATGTCTGCATTTCATTGGTTGTGGGTAGAACGGACTAGTCTTTCAGTCAGCAACTATAGTCTGTAGTATGGAAATTCGCTATTTTTATTCGGAGCTATTTCGAAATTAATCACCTATTTTGCACCATCGTCTGCTGAAAAATTTCACCAACGGCACACCAGTGCATCACTCATAGACCTTGTTAATGTATGGCATACTTAACAGTCTATATACTAATGATGCTCAAACACAAAATAATTAGCCAATAATATAATAATATATAAGTCAGCGAGACTTGCATCCGCAGGTATACAGGCTTTATATGATTATAATATCTAATACAAAGAGGAAAAGACACCTCCACCGATGGCGCGTATTTAATTAACAAGCGAGTCGTTGCAACAATGTGCACGTCACCGCCCACCGACCGAATCCTTTTGACCGTCATTCAATCCCGAATCCAATATTATACGCATACATCAATAATAATAATAATAATAATAATTACATACGTGAATATAATATATTATGATTTACTGACAAGGTATATTGGTATGCTTGCGTAACATTATGTACATATAAATGCATAAGTGCGGAGACGATTCGAAAACCCAGAATGTCGACTGACTGCGAGATCGTGGGTGATGGAGGGGGGTGGTTGGCGGGGTTCACCTATCCATGACGCCTACCACCAGACGCAGACGGATATTTCTGCTCTTTCCCCCGGTAGCTTGTCAGACGCGCGCGCACGCGCGCGTGTGTGTGTGTGTGTGTGTGTGTGCAGTACATAAACGTGTACGTGTACTTGCGATCCCTCACGCGTGTTTATGTGTGTGAGTGTTTTACTTTCCCTATTTCTATAGTTTCCTATAGAAACAGACAACAATAGTCTTATTATCATCATCGTCATTATTATTATTATTATTATTTTCATTATTGTAATCATTATTATTATTGTGTATGACGACGACACGGCGCAGTGCATTTCACATTATAATAGTATACCTACTAGTTGAGATGAATATATATATATATATATATATAAATATATATACTTTTATTATTTACATTTCACTGAAAGCTCGGCAATACGGTTCTTGAATAAATCCTCCATCAAGTCTCACCCGGGCACGGATGACAAAAGAAACAAAATAGTCTTGACTCTTCCACCTAAGATATCTATATAACATATATCTCATATACAATACTAATACATAAAACCGTTTCTTATTTACCTATTCAAAATACTAATTTCTATACGTATATGAATGATTCTCTAATTACTAGAGTCATGAAACGTCTTAAATCCAATCTTTCCCAGTTTCTAATATGATATCTTATTTTATCATATTATAATTACCTATTATTAAATTAATAAATAATTGTACATGTTAATTTTATTTATGATACGTTTATGCATTACATGGCATTAAAATATCTAAGATAACTTGTATGTTATATCACCAATGCTGATTGAAACTGTTTAGTTTATATGTAAAAATAGATTTATAACACTACGCGCGATGATATGTAGTTGCCTTATGCGTACATATTATTGAATAAATAATACTATCACGTCCAACATAATTTAATATATTATGTAATATACAACATCTCGTGATAAAAGTGAAAAATAAATAAATATACGTTGGTATTAATTTGTTCAAAAACATGAGTGAACAGAATAAAATAAATTCTACATTTTCGTGGTAAGTCGTGTAAGACCTAATGTCATGAAGTCGACATTTCCATTAATTTATAAAAACGAGGGTGAAAAAAACGTTCAGTATAATTTACATAAATTCATTATTTTCCATTATATGGTTTTATGAGTAAACGAAAATCAATAAAAAATATTACTCGTGGATTGTATAATATAAAAAGAACTCTGTGCATTGTACCCTGGCAAATATTTTATAGATGGCCCGCGGCCTCCACGGCCATGATTCTCTTACAGTAATCCATGGTGTTAGTGTACCTATTTTTCGAAGCTCCTTTCTTAGAAAAGAGATATGGAAAATCCCGTCAGTAACAATAGATGTTTAGGTCATGCGGAGGTTTTTATAATAATATAAAAGAAACGGGATCGCGACCGGCGATCTTTATTTTCCGGATAAACACGATAACAGTAAGATATAAAGTACCTAATATTAATATTATTATACGGTAATTTTAAAGTACAATGTAACTCTCATTTTTGTCTTTATTTTGTTTAAAAAATGTACTCGTTTTCAAGAAATTGTTTCATACTTATAAAAGTACGACACAAACTAAAATGAATCAATATTATGTGATTCTTTTACTTTTAGCAAATTATTTTATCATAATTTACTTATATACCAATTAATTTGTTTTTGCTTATTCTCGTGAATAATTTTATTTTAAATACTATTTTATAAACTAAAAACTGTTCTATTAACTCGAAAAAAAATGAGTGAGCTCAATCTCGTACACCCCCTTCTCAAAAAATTTAATTTAACTAACATTTTTTTTGTTTTAAAATTAAAATATCTAATTTTATCTAAATCATCCAATATGTTTGTGTTATAGTTGAGGCATGGTAGTATGGTATATAACTGATAAAGTATGTTTCGAAAACTTTTCATTCAAATAATTTTCAAGTTTAAGCCGTTTTACGAATAAATTTAATTATAAGGAATTGTTTAAAATATTTTTATTTTTAATCTAGTGTTTATACAATTATACGATTATTTTCCTAAACATACACAATGAAATAGGACGATTTTACTTTAGTCTTTATCCTGCAACATAATACAAATATAAAAAAATTAAATTAAAATAATTATGTATTACAGGCTTTCAAAAATTACGTAATGAATATTAGATTTAAATTTGTAATGGATATTATGCTTATATTACGTCATAATATATGGAGTTTTCAAAGAAGATATGGTACCTATATTATGAATGTGAAAAAATAAATAATATCTAGAATACATTTTAATTACAATTACACACAGGTAAATGATAAATTAGTGATTAAATATTTTTTTTCATAAATTAATTTAACGATTTAAATTATTTAAGTTAACATGGTTATGTAACTATCTTGTATTCGAAAGAAAAATACTTTATACAATATTTAATTCAATCATTATTTATGGTTGATATAAATATAGTTTTCCAAGTACTATATAAAGTTTTTTAATTGCACATGGGACATTCAAATTTATGAATTTTTAGTAAAAGATGAGTAATGAGTTAAGAGTATAGCTAAAAATGCAATGTTTCAAATTTAATTAAAAGTTATATTTACTGTCTAAAATATTTTTTCAGTCAACAAAACGTTTATTTTACAGATACATGATAATTATCCATTTAATTAAAATTGAATAATTTTTACTAAAATGTATTAAAATACTGTACTGAAATTTCTATTATTTCTTATATTTGATCATAATATGTAACAAATAACAATTTTATATACAGTGTTATAATTTACAAATAACTATGAAAACATTTTAAAATATTTTATTTTGAATGAAATTTAAAAATCATATATCATCAGTAATAACAGTTAACATTTTTACAATAATTATCCATATTTGGGTTTTAGAATAATATTAATAATCAATTTTGGTCAAAGGCAAACTTTTTTAAACTTTATTTTCATATTCTTAAAAAAACAAACAATCAATAGAAGAGCTTGACTTTTGAATTAGAAGTATGGGTTCGAAAATATTTTACAGCTGGCGTTAAACCTGTCTTGCACATCAAATTAATTAAATTTATTTTCTGGAATCCCTAATCAAACACAAAAATTGAAGCTTAATCCACGTCGATCAAAGAATATCGGGACATGTGAGAGCTGATAGTATATACTATATACCTACTTACCAATATATGTTGTCAGCCTACTGTTAGCCGACCCGGTTAGGGCATTTACAGATAACAATAAACCGTCAAGTCAATCCGGGCCACTGATGTGGGATAGATGGATAGATAAAATGAGATCGTAGGAAAGGGATCTTGGAGGATTGATAAAGAGAAAGACACACTCACACACACACATTTGATGGGATTGGCAAGAGGGTAGGAAAGAAATGGGCTAAAATCCGAGGCAATCAATTTGTTTTACATCAGAAAACCTGGCCGATCGGAAAACAAAAACTCACAGACAGGGTGGGAAGGGTTGTGCATGTAGGGGTTAGGGATAACACGCGATAGTAGAGTGGAAAAAAGAACGTGAGATTAAGTGAAGGGGCAGTGTAGTAGTGAATGAAAGAGAGATAGATAGAATGAGTGAACAGAGGGTGAGACACAGACGGTGGGCGTGGTTTGGACGCGTACCAAACACGTTAGATAGATGATAGGGACTTGGAGCTTTTGTGCGGGCAGTTTATATACACTCCTCTGCAATACAGTTTATATAACACAACTACACAACTACTATTACTATTATTACTATTATTACTATTATTACTATTATTACGAATACACAGAAAATAGTGTATATAATGTGTGTGTGTGTGTCGTGTGTGTGTAAATACATACGCTATCACTATATATCTATTATATGCGACTACGTCACTCTTTGCACGTGAACGTTTACCTCCGCTTACCAATCGTTGCGTCCAACCTTTTCCGTTAGGCACGAACCCGATCACCGGACACGGTCTTTGGCAACAAATTTAGCGTTCCTTTTTCCTGACGACGGACGACTATACAGAGTTCGATAGTTCGATACACACTACAATCATCCCTATTTATCCTCCTCACTACCTCTCATTCCCTCTCACACTCTCTATATATAATATATATTTATACATTACATGTTTCAACCCCTACCCCAATCCATCATCCCCTCACCACCCGACCGAAAGCCAATCTCTCGGTGGCGGCCCGACAACAATTTATCAAGACTACCTTTTATTTTGTACTGACAAATGCTTTTTTGTTTATCGCCGGAACGGTAACTCGTAATAGTTATTTATATAAATATTATATGTTTTATTTTTTTCTGACTGAAAAAAGTCTATATAAAGGCTGTAAGAGAAGAGGTCGGGACGACAGCAGAGGGAGATGATTTTATCCAGAGCTATTTGTTTTACATAACATAATGATAGATGACCGAACATAATACACATATATCAAAATACTGTATCTTATATGGCCAGACAATTTGACTTTCTACAAACATTGTTCAACAACAGTATGTCCTACGATAAAATATGAATCAGAACCTGAAACATGTGCATAATAATGCGTTAGAAATATGAATGGCTTTTGAGTAAGATTTTGCATTCAAGATTCTTTAAGTTATTTTTCTTTTGTTTTTTGTTTAGTGCACAGAATTATGTTAATATTTATATACATTTAAAATCAACACTAAATATTTGTACAGCGGTAATATTTTGGGTGCTTTAATCTGTACAAACAATTTTACGAGCAAGACTGCTAAAGAATAAAACCATTTTAAAATGTTTCACAACGTCATAATCGTAAGAAATAAGACTATTACTGTCAAAAATATTATTTAATTGTCAACATTTTAATTATGTATATTATAAACAAAACAAAAAAAATGTTATAAATAACTGTTATATAAATTCTTTAAGTTTTTACAGTTTGAGGTATGTGCTTGAATTGTAGACAAACACTCACGGACAACCATACTTTCTGAAGAAAAAATGATGTTGAAATTGACCAAGTCTGACTTAAGTTTTTATATTTAGTTGGAACAATATAAAATTTTCAACTTTTAAAATACCATTTTATTTTCACTCTCATTAAATATAACCACAAATCGTACAACTTCATATAAACTCGAGTATCTACCGACTACCAAGTATAATACAATGAAATCGAAATACAGAATATAATCCTCAAGGATTATTCATTATTTTTGATTATTTTTCACATTGTTCATAAATATTGTTGTAATGTGTAATGATTTTTAAATGTATACATTAATTTATATTAATCACATTTATTGTTCATAACTTTAACTATAGAATAGTTTATACATAAAGTCGTGATCTGAAAGTGAACTGTGGATTAAGACGAAAATACTCTAACACGTAAATTCGAGCGAACGACGAAGGCGGTTTTTTGTACACAAAATAATGTATACACTTCAGAATATTTTGAGCATTGTATTATTAAACAAACAGTCTTATGCTGGATACATTTTACATTACGTTAAACGCACCGTAAAGATGAAGCTTTTTTATCGTGAATATTTCGATTTTTCACACGACAGTAAAATCTCCTTTGGAATGCACGAATGTAAACTGTGCACGCCATTACATCAGTTGTTCAAAACGTATTTGAAGTGCATACCATGTAAGCAAATATGCAACGAATTGCAGTTTTCAAGCATAACTTTCATATAATGCGTATTTTATAAAAGACGTAGGAGCGTAACGCTTTTTATATTTTAATTAGATACTGGCCACCTTTTTCGTTAATTTTTTACTAATTGATCAAATTAAATTTAAAAAAATAACACAGTGTTATGAATAAATTACGATATTAAAGAATTATATTTATCTGCAATCTTAATTTATTATTAAAGTCGATTATGATGTTTTTTGTATTAAAAATGTGTGAGATTTTTGTACAAAAAGATATTTTATAATAAAATAATGAGTTTATTCTAGAATACTTATGAAAACAAATGACTAAAATATGTATAATCTTCATTAATAACATGTAAAATACTTGAATATCGAAAAGTATGTTGATTGAAAATTTTATAATCAACGAAAAACAAATTACTCACTACCCATAAAAAGTACATGTTTTACATATTACATTATTTGAGCATAAATATATTATTATTTATTAGTTATTTGTAACTTAAATCAATACACTTCTAATATTTTTAGATTCTTTAAGTATACAAGGTTAAAACCGAACCAAACTAAAGTAAATTAAATGGTATTTATTATTAAAATCAAAATTTTAAATTCAACCATTGCAGTACTTACTGCAATATAATTTATACAGTTGATAATATTTCAACAGAATTTGTATAGAGATGTTATCATAGTTTATTTTTTTTTTTTTTTACTTTTTTGTCATTAGAAATGTACAGATATTAAATTCCAATACGCAAAGGAGGTGGCCCTCGAGGGTTTAGAGCCACATTGAGGTTGGTATGGGTCGAATGGAGATTATTCAATGAAAACAACAAGGGGTAGAGGCTCTTAGTACATTATACGAGAAAAATACTTCAATATTTTTGCCCACTAGTCAAATTCCACTTTGATTATTCTAAAACAAAAACTGCCATTAGATTTAAGGGAAAAATTATCAAAATAAAACAAACGGAGTGAACAAAAGCTGTTTTCGTATTTTGAGCACTCCAACTGTTACAGGTTTACTATACCCATATTATAAGAATGATCAATAGTTGTTATTCTCCTTGGATTTATAGGATAAACGAATAAACGTTGTATAATAAAATCATAAAATGTACAAAATTACTTAAGGCGTAGCGAAATGTACTTAAATTTGTTGGGCTTCTCTTTAGATTGAAACAATGTCGCTTTTTATTTAATAAGACTCGTAGCAATTGCAATGGATTTGTAAAATGCGTTAATTTGTTTAATCACGACCATAACATTTATATACGAAATTCCAATAATTATCTAACAAATCGACGTAAAATATTTACTCTTCAAAGCCATTTTCCACGAGTACCAATATATACGTACCATACAATTTTTTTTAATTATTTTTTTTGTGTATACGTTATATTTAGTTTAAATGGTTACTTGGAATAAATTAAATTTATAATTAAAAAGAAAGTACCTAAGTTATTTTCGAGATAAATCCGATTATTGTAGTCTCGAATAACAATAAGAAACTTAGGTATTACCAATGTATTATCCATAAACCTATTACTTCATATTTAACAATGCATATAAGAATCTTTACAACTTACATTAATATTTCATAAGAAAATTGAAACTAGTAATTGTATCTAAATATATTTAAAAATAAAAATAATAATAATATTTTTTTATTGAAATATTTATAACATTTCTTAATGCCCCTTAAGATTATAATACACATAAGATATTTACAAGTTAACAATCAATCAATAAATATATATATTTATTTTTCTTATTGGTCGTATGCGTGGAAACTGTAGTGGTAGAGAAGAAAAGTTGGTTTGAAACACATATTGTATGTGTGACAATGATTTTTTTGTTAAAGATCCCGGGTCACCCATCAGGGAGCTAGCAACGCCAGCCGGTACGTACACTCAGAGCGCGTACGCAACTGAGAGTAGACACTGGGCCACACCAAGCCACAATAAATATGTTATTTTCTTAGAATTTGATGGAAAATTTATACTGATGACCCAAATACAATAAGAATAATAAATAACATACATATTATTTTACAGAGTCTCCTATCACTGTTATTTTGTGCAAACTATTTAAATTGCTTTTTACCAATTGATATCTTATTATAATTCATCATCAAATAATTTAATTGTACAAATGTAATAATTTTAGAATTGAAAATTGAAAAGATTCTCATTACGCAACACAATTTGAATTATTGGAGTAGAGATATAAGTTTTCAGAACTGTTTTATATAAACACGAATATTTCTTCAATATAATACTATTATGATCGGATTTAATGTTCTTGAAAAACTAAGCCGCTTGGCAACAACGGTCGGTTAAATATGATGATTGGTTTTCGTTCAAAACACAAAAGACTTTTCATATTTTTCCGGGGTCTATTTCACGAAACATAATGATTGGTCAATATACCACGGTGATATAAATGTACAAGAACAGTAACCAATGAAGTGACCCAAACTGAATGGCTCAAATATTTATCTAGTACACAATACATGGATGACGGGTGGTGGGTGCTGGTGGGTAAAATAAAAACTTACGGCCATTCTAATAATACTTTTCTAGACGATTTAATGTGAATCTGTTCCTCGGACGAAGTTCGGCAAAGATGGTAAGTGGGAAGGGAAAGGGCCTTAGTGGGATCAGCTAAACAAAATGTGCACTGGACTAAAAGAGAATAGGATTTTGTATTAGAAAGAAAGATATAGTTATTCGAAGTGTAAAACTAAGGACAAATTTCTAGTGACCCAAAAGACATACAGAATCGGATCGGCTGATAAAGGGACAACTTTTCTCTATACGGCGAAGCCGTGAATAAATCCTATGACACGATACGTCTGATGACCATCATAGCGCATTGCAAATGTATTTTCTTTGGCTCAATTAATACAAAATTCACTAAATTCACTAAATACATTATTATTATTGTTATTGTTTTTTTTTTTTTTTACAGGAGCGATTTTTGAACAAGGATCTGATGAAGTGCAAACCGCATTCAAATTAGCTGTGTTTAAACATAACCAAAACAACACTGAAAGACGATTTGAACTACAAGCATATGTGGACGTCATCAAAACTGCAGATGCTTTCAAGCTATCCAAACTTAGTGAGTTATTTTGATTATTTGATTTTATCATAAAATAGTGTTCTATTAAATAACATTGATAAGCTATACAATAGTTTGAACAAAAAAAAAACAAGTTACAAACACTATTTATTTAACCTATAATTAATTAGTGTGGCTTGGTGAGGCGCGGTCGTACGCTCAATCTGTGGAAACGCACTGAGCGTAAGTACCGACCGCAGTTGCTAGCTCCCGGATGGGTGACCACCCGGGATTTTTTTGCAATATATCCTTGCCACACATACACAAACACGTGTTACAACCCTACCCACTTAAAAACCTACAAACAAAAATAACCCCTACGGTACCATTCCACAACCAATGCCCTATGTTGGCGTGGGTTCCCCTTACAAAAAAAAAAAAAAAAAAATTATTAGTGAATTTTAATTTATATATATAGGTATTATCACATTTTTAAGCATGTTTATTTTAAAATCAACTATTTTGGTGTGAATAATTGTTATTTCAATTTTCATTAATACAAATTAAATTTAAATTAATCTATAACTGAAGTGAAGTATGTACTGTTTTCTCTATAGCTTATAGCTTAATTGTTACGAATCCGATGATATTAATATATTAATTTCCACTTGGATACATTTCTTAAGAAGAAATTATGAATCTGTACTCGTATTGAGTGTCATATAGGGTGCAGCTTATTCACTGATTATAATTAATAGGGATAGAGTGCTGCTTATTCTAACAATTATTATTGTATTGTACAGTATTCTAGAAATACCTTTTATGTAATTATAAGTCAATTTTCTTCTAGTATTACTATTATATATTTATCAATCACAATTTCAAATTTCATCAATCAGAAAAAATCTCAGTTTTTAGTTTAAAAAGAACTCGGGACATTATCACAAAAATGTCATCAAATGATTTTCCAATATTTTCAATTTGACAAAATTCAGCTTTGTTTATAAAACTTATAAAACTATTGCATAAAAAAATATTATACCTCTGCAACTATCGTATCATACACATTTAATAATATATGATGTTGTTTATAATTTATATTATTTATACGTACAATTTTATTTGTACATAATATATTAAATTGTGGAATACATAGTATATTATTCAAAATCGATTTATACTGCTCAAAAAAAAAAAGTTTAATTAATGTATTATTTTATTTATTTTTTGATACCTTACCATCAATTATCTTAAATTCTAACTGTTAAATAGAAAAATAATTTTTGTTATTTTCAATGTACTTACATTTGGGTTACCGATTACCACTTGACTAAATAATGATATTTTGAAACATTCCAGTCATATTATACAGCCACTAATAAACATTCAGAATTTGTTGTATGATTTAATATAATATTAACGCATTACATTAGATTGAAATTCTGTTAGATAGTTTTGTTTATTATTAAACTAAAACCACTATTTGTTTTTACATTTTCATTCATATTTTCACAGTTATTAGATTTTGAGTCACTTATCAGTAACAATATCAATTTCCTGTACATATACTAACTCGGACGATTTATATGATCAAACAAGGTCAAAATGGTACCTACATAATTGTTGATTATCTTAAGAGTTTTATTATAACTAAAAACTTGATGTGACACTACAAGCATGGTACTGTTTTTTTTTTTTTACTCAATTTTAAAGCATATTGAGCAATACATTTATGTTCGAAGTTTGTCATGAATTAACTGTATGGTTTATATTACTACCTATAATCATTTATATTGTTATTATTTATTTTTTATTATTATTATTAAGACATTCGACAACTTGAGCTATTAATATTTTACGAATGGTGTGATTACATGTATTGTCTCTTATTTTAGTTATTCTAAGTATTTCTTAAATCTTAGTTAAAATTTTGGTGGCTTTAATGAATTCAATTATGTTGGGTATTGACTTGACATAATTATAGTGTGTTTAAGCTAATGATTGGGATAGGTTGGAACTTGTTCTGTTGTTGTGGTATATTTGGCATTCAGTGAGATTATGATTTATGATGACTTAGACACCACAGAATGTGCCTATTTATTTATACTATTACCATGTAATTTAACTATAATATAAAATATCAACTGTTTAACAATAAATTAATATATAAAAATTACAAAGATTGGTGAGTTACTTTAATTTACGCACATTATAAATGCAGTATAAATACAAATTATTTTTAATATACCATATTAAATAACCGACAAGTAATAATAATTAATAAAAAGTAATAAATTTATAAAACAACATCAGTGTAACATTCTCATTAAATCAATACACGCTGACTGACAAGTGATATATCCTCGTTCGTTTATTATCATAATTAACGTTGAATTTATATCAAAGAAATTGATTGAAATCTGTTCAATAGTTGTTGGAAAATAAATCATTGTATTTTCATAAAAATATGCGACTGTTATCAATTTACAACAAAAAATCCAACATCGAATTATATTACAAGTGATATAAAAATGAAATTATAATATGTAAGTACTATGCATTTTAATAAAAATGATGGCGGGCCAATTGAAACAGTAAAATCGTATATATCCTTAACAATTAATTAAACTAATTAATTATTCGTTTCATTTAGCCGGGAACGAATATCTGTGAAATTTACATAATATAAATAGCTTTATCTGTGTAGTTTCCTTTTTGTTTTTTGTAATTTGTACTTTGTCATAAGAACATTGAGCTTCAGTGCTTAAATTGATAGTTACTATCATTGACATTTTCCTTAGATGTACCATTGACTGACGCAGTAGTTTATTGTTAATATTAATATTATTATTACTATTATTTATTTATTTATTATTATCATTGTTCTTCCACACATTGATGTATCTATATTGCCTATTCAATACGCCCTATTGCACATCATATTATTAGAAAAAATGCAGACAAGGTACGGTTTTTGGCACTCGTTTTGCTTCACTTATCTCAGCACATTAAAGTAGTGTGTTATCGCGTATTAAAAGACATTTGAAATTGAAACCAATGATAAATCATAGGATTTGGAACGAAGATAATAGTATTGTAGTACTTATATAATAAGACATTTTAAATTTTTTTATGTCGCTTGTACAAATAATAATGTATGATCAAAGAGGATCATATCATAGGAAACAATTTATTGAACAAAGTAATAAATACTAACAATAAGAACCAGATAGAAAAGACAAAATTGAAAAATTGCTATCCGTTTAAACCAATAATTTGGCTTTTACGCAATTATTAATTAACAATATTTAATTTTTTTAAATTTTTTTTAAGATTAAAAAGGAATTTAACTACAGTAAAATAAAAACATCTTTTTCGGTTTCACAACCATAAACTCATACACTACCAAATAATACTATTATTGACGGCCAAAATAATATTACAACGCTGCAAATAAACTTTACATTATCTACATAATATTATGTATATCGTATATTTGATTGATAATGCACAACTTTATTATACTTGATAGATAACGTACATTTTTTTTGTACCAAAAATGTACTTGGATTTACTTTAAACCTATACATTACGTCATACTTCTATAACGTATATATAATAAACTATAAATATTATAATTAGACGTGTATGAAATAATAGCTATAACTACAAGGAACATGTGAATAATATAAGAGACTGGTGTACATCCTATCATCAAAAGCCACATGATGCATAAACCTCGGAAAGCGGATAGCGTATTTCGTTTAACCGGAGGTGATACCGGCCGAGTCATGTTCAGAATTCGTTTCACCGACATTTGATGGTACATTACGATAGTAATATTATTATAAAATTCTGAACATATATTATGTAGTACTTTTTATAGCTGTAATACTGCATACGCATACGCAGACAATGAAATGAAAAAAAATTGATTAAAAATCCTCGAGAATCAGGCAATGGTGAAGATGCAAATACGTTGAATACAGTAGGTGGTCGGTGACAATTACCGCAGTCTTTGTAAGAGTGACCGGCGGAAAATACCGCAGTCTTTGTAAGAGTGACCGGCGGAAAATACCGCGGTTACCCACCGCTTACCGAAAGTTTACTGCGTACGATGAAAAATGATACGACGGTCGGCCGATCTTTCTGCGGTCCCTAGTGTACGTAAAAAACACGCGTTTATACAGAACCTCTATGGAATTTCAATTTTATCAGCGAAATCCGATGAGTTTCTAAGCACAGCCGACCTAACCGTGATGAACACAGACGACCCTATTAATCGTCATGGTATTCGAGTTGAGATTATAACCGCAATTTTTTTCAATCGGATAGAATCGTGAAACGTCATCGAAACCATTTTTTATGCATTACTGCAATTTTTTACCCCGCGATTAGTTCCTAGTTCCTACCGTAATAACAAATAGCGAGAGGTTTTTATTTTAGTTTTTCGCCTAAATAAGTTCAATGTGTTATAATTTATGCATTATGATGTTGTGCGCTTGTGCAGTGTAACGAAATTCCAGGCGCAAATCTTGATCTATGACCAACCGTTTTCACGTCATTGTTTGCAAGTATGTCTCATATAGCGCTGGCCAAAACGACACTTGATTACCCTCGACCCTATACGATGCACAACGGTCTTATGTGACGGGAATTGCATCGATGTAAGATGCGCAAAATCACTTTTATTGTCCACAGGTTCTATTGTTGATAATGTTGTTATACGCTGCAATTTCATACTTTTAGTATATTAAGTCCGTTATATACCTACAAATTATTATAATTTATTGTAGTTATTTAAAATGGACAGGTTTTGAAAATCTAAGGCCAATGCCACTATGACATTTTTTGGGGAGTATATTCTTATCTCTAAGTCTAAAAAAAAAGATCAACACGCCTAAGATATTTTTTTGGCTTAATCCGCTGACTCAATCCTATCGATGTTTAACGCACAAAGAGTTGTATTGTTATAATATATGCCACAGATATAAATCAAACCACAGCTATAATAGGCGTGGTAGACAGTTTCTTCAACAATGACGCGTTTATAATAAAGGATACTGGATATTATATACGTTATATATGAATAAATATATATATATAAACATCTTAGTCTCTATCTAACTCTATTGAAACCATTTTTAACCTATAGAATTTGCGTTCAACCTATTCGTTTACCGTACCGTCAGTGATGTCTTATAAGTATCATAGTTATTACTAATTTCGTTGTGATAATCGTCTTTATTGATATAATATGCGCCTTGCTTTAGAATAAAAAAAAATGATTACAATAATATTCATTTGCTATGAGCTTATAACATTGCTCTAAGAATTTAGTATTGTCGTTTTATTCTTGTTGTACTAACTACCTATTAACACTATGTATGCAGGAAATAAACATTTGTAAAAATAAAATGTCTTAAATTAAATTTACTAATATCTAAAAATTCTTTATCTATTTGTAATTTAATTGTGTGAGTTAGGGAAAAAAATTGCTGATTTCATATTTTTATATGATTTATTAAATGGCAATATTGACTACTCAATAACAATATTTCCGTTCCTCTTTGTTATAATAGTTATAGTTTATATCACTCTTTTTTTCCTAGAGTTCTCATATTAGCAAACCAAACATCTGTGTTATCGACTATTTCCTAATGTCAAGTTATGTACGTTTATTTTTGGTTTTAAGCAATATTCAAATTTGACTTGTACTAATTTCTATTTTTAATTAACTCTACATTTGTATGTCTAATTTCTTTACTTGATGCGTAGTTAGTTGTATTCTATTTTATTGAAATTGCTAGTTTTAAATTATAAAATATGGTTCTTACCCGTTATTAATAACAATAAAATATTTACTAATAATATATAATATGTATTAGGTGACACATGGTGGAATGTAATTTTTGATAATATATTTTTGTGCATGGTTGGACTACGATATACATAAGTGACGGTTTGGCGAGTAATAATTTTATAATCATAATAAGTTTATTATGTACCTACATATTTATTGGCTGTCCTTTGTTATATCGTCTAAATATTCTAAGAACAATTTAAAAAAGAATCGTTGCAAACTATTTCACAACAGAGTTGGAAGTCAAATTGACGCTAAATCAATATGGAGCGTACTAACGACAGACAAAATATTATGTCAACAATATAATTGACATTCGTGGCTCATTCTATATTTTACGCGAATGTAAAATATAATATTATAAATAACGAGACGATGAATATTTATACTTTTTTTTTATCCGTCAATTATGATCGAACTTCGGTAGTTGAAATTCATCCATTGACAGTTTGATATAACTTTTTGCGGAATTGTCAAACATTCGTTACAAAACGTGTGCATTTCAGTAGGTATAGTTCCGATGTTTCGGATTATTTTATCCTAGGCTTATCTGCAGGTACACCTCCACTGCTTAAAATAAAACGTATTATTTTATTAAATCTACATACTATGTTATTTTAGTAACTGTATACGCTAACAGTATAATGGGTATCGAAGCCCATCATCGTTTATATAGAAATACATTATGATAATTCAATAACTGGTATGAGTATAAAGTGATATTAATTATTATAGATATAGAAAAATGATATAGAAAAAGTACGTGACTACAGAAAAAGATATCTTCACAACGTCAATAATTGACGTAAAAATTAAGACTACAAAAACAGCTGTTTTTAAGTTTTAATTCTTATTACTTACTAAAATACATTCCTATTAATGTACCACGTCATTATTATATTTCCTTCTGCAGATTTATCAGTAAACAATAAAAACTAAAATAAATACACTTTGAGTAAAAAAATATTCATTGTTTCTTCGATTTGATTCAGCTCAATCAATACGTGCATGATGGTTACGCATAATTTATTTCTATCAAGTGTTTATAAATACAATACATATTCAAACTCGAGAGGCCGTTTACCAACCAACATCATAACGAACATTGTAAAGAACATCGATCGTCGATTCCCATGAAAACAGGAGGTGGTAAATATTTAGATACGGATAAATGGCATTCCATTTTATAAAACATGTAGATATTATAGGTCTCGCCGTACGTAGGCACTAAGTAAAAACTAATGTGTTTCTCTTCAAAAATTAACGGATCGTTAATCATGATATCAATTTTGTTTCGAGTAAAACGAATATCTACAATTTACGCTCGGTGAGTCTTCGATTAACAGAGTCATTTTAATCGGTTTTTAATTCACTTCATAGTGTTGAGTAAAATACACATAATATAATATGAAATAAATTAAATATACAAACACATTCGCTGGATCACTCCATCCTAATATGTAGAAAACTAGGAAATATTCCACTAACCAATAAACCATAATATTTATAGTAAAAATATTACTATTACTATTATTATTATTATTATTATTATTATTATTATTATTATTATTATTAATATAATACAATTATATACTTTTTATAAATTTGATACAATTTATTCGTAAATTACTATGAATGATAAATACTCAGTCAGCAGAGCTGAAATTCATGAAATAAAATAATACATATAAATAACTGGCTAATCCTCGTGCTCTTCGTTGCCCGTTAAAAATACCAACTCCATATGATTCGAAATTTTTGTTTAATTCGTCGTTTAATACCCGGCTAGTCATATACAAAACTTCCCGTGAATTTACAAATTTACAAATTTAAAAAAACTAATAAACGCGAAAACAATTATGAATAGTTATAATTAATAAATAATCCACCTTATACTTGAAACTAATAGCAACCTCACAATATACAAAAATATTTAATATTTAGTATATTTTTTGGTGGAAAGATTGTGACACTTTTGTATTTTTTAGTATGGTCATCCTATTACCCTCGCAACTTTATTGGACTAAATGTATGCCAAAAATCTGATCCACAATGAACTCTTTCGTTTAAAAAATAAAAAGATCTGATAAGTAATTCCAGAGTTACTACCCCCCTCCCCCTCCCGTACAAAGAGTATAATTTCATGTTTAAATAGTTAATAGTTGTATATTATACATTATTATATTATATTTTATTATATATTTATACACACTAATATGTATATATTATACTGCTGTTCACGATAATTTTTGTAAACATAATATACACTAAAGCTATTAGACTAAAAATATATTAAATACATGTTAGATACCTGCTGTCAACTTATTTTTTTATAATTATAACATGGTATAATATTATGTATACAATATACATAAAAGTTCGTCTATTTACGTGGCATATTTTAGTTAAGTTTGTAAACCATAATTTAATTATTCATGTGAAGCTAGTATATATTAACATTTTAATTTACGATAAGGATGAGAGACGATTCGTATATTTTGGAAGGAAACTATTATGCACCGGGTGGATATTATATGGCCCATCACCCATTCCGAGGAATCGTCCAATGTTTCCACCTCCATACACAAGCACATTGTATAACCCACATCCACTTTTGCGTTTACATAATATGTTTTTATTTAGTATAATATTATATTATGCTGCAGTAACTGTAATAATATAAAATATTTTATCGGTCTTCGTCACAGTTATCGCCCAAATACAATAAATGAATTTATTTGAGTACGTGAATCCCTTTGATAAAACAATGTTATAATATCACGATTTTACGATTGTCGTGGTTTTGGTGTGAAATGATTTATTGTTCTATAATATTACATGGGTATGTGTCATAAAAAAATAAAACCATCAAGGTTTAACTCCAAATAGGATACATTGCAAAAAAATATGTGGTTAATCACATAATATTTATGTAATATGAAAATGAATAATTCTAAATCTAACAAATTTAATATATTACTTTTTGAAAAAAATCAGTAGTTACCTATGTATTACAATTGAACACTATCTCAATGAAAATGCAAATTAAGAGGTTTTTCTCCCTCAAACACTCAGTTAAGAATTGATAATAATAAAAAAAAAAAAAATAATAAACTTGGAAATATTATAAAAATCATTATATTACAGTTTATAACCTAGTGGTTTTTATTTTCTTAGTTTTAATGATACCTCCCCGTATTTAGATTGTTGATTTTTTTTTTAAACAATAATAACTATATATTGAATAATAAAAGTTTATTAATACTTTTTTACGTTGTTTGAAATATGTAGATAAGTGTAATTCTTGATACTTTTTACTAACTTAAATGCTATACTATGTAAAACAGGGTAAAGAAAAAATATAAAATTTGTATAAAATACTTATCTAATACTTCTTTGTCCAATGTATATACGAGAGTTAAATTACAAAAATAAATTATTCAAAAAAAAATATTTATTTATTTTATTTTTAATAAATCCTTATTACGCTTTGCTGCTTTTTAAATCAAATTTTCTTTAAAATGTTTTTCAATAGATACCTGCCTACAATAAAACTTTAACTAATAATTATTTATCTAATACAATTTTTAGATCTTGAGCGGAGTAACTAATGTATTTATTTCACAATGATGTGTGAGTATATAATATCATTCATCTATTGTGGCAATAAAAATGCTTAGATTTCTTTCTTTAGTATTTTACCAAATAGGAAAGTTAATATAGTTGATACTTTAGAGGGTCAAAAATAAAAAATTCCATTTTTATTAGAAAAAAAGGGAAAACCCCCAGGCAAAACTAGTTGTTGCCTAAATTTATTTTTATTTTTTTGTGCATCTGTATGTTCAAATATTCAAAATCTTTTTATTTATATTTATATTTTTGAGCTATTAAAATGTAATACAAGGTTTCTCATATATTTCATTGCTGTGATTTAAAAAAAGTTTTAAATCCACATTAATT
This sequence comes from Diuraphis noxia, assembly GCF_037042655.1. Lineage (NCBI taxonomy): Eukaryota > Metazoa > Arthropoda > Insecta > Hemiptera > Aphididae > Diuraphis > Diuraphis noxia. Next base: position 56,262,436 of record NW_028301712.1, read on the forward strand.
TCTTTGGTGCGTTTGAATTAAAAAGTTCACAAACTCTTTCAAAAATTGAGAAAATTTGCAAATTTTTTACTAGTTAGAAATTGGTAAAAAAATTTCATCTTTCATCTTTCACGTTTTGAATAATGTTATGTATAAATACACACTTTTTTTTTTTTATAAGCATTTACAAATAATTTTGTGTACTAGCTTAAAATGTACAAACTATTTAATTTTTATAGCTAAGGATTGATAATTTAATACTAGTTTTATCATAATATTAATTTATAATATGGCCAAAATATATAAAAATATTTGAGCATAGTTTTTTTTATGGACGTATTTTCAGTTTCAATTTTGGATGAAATTAGATATTTTAATGAAGAATAACAGTTTTAGTTATTTTGCTGTAATTTAAAAATATTCGTGGGTACTTGAAACTTAAAGTATATATTTATTTTGTTAGATGTTATTTACACAATTATGATATTTTAAAATGGAATTTTTTTCGGAAAAAATGAATTCAACTCACTGTATTACTATTGTAACATTCATTATAATGAGCACTCTGATATATACATCCTATCAGGCCATTATCTACTTTTCATAAATAGCAACTAAACAAAATAATATTGTTATTTTTGATTTAAATTTGAAACAACAATTCATATGATTATTAACAAAACAATAAAACAAAATGAATCACCTAAAAATTTAAATTGAAGTATTCAATAACAGTACTCAGTATTATTATTATTATTCTTTATTTATTTATTTATCAACAAAATGTTTGTACAAATGAATTACATACATTATATAATGTTGGTTTATCCACTAAAGTCTGCAGTGGCTGTGGTATGAGTATAATTAAAAACATAATTTAAATTGTTGATAGTGAATGATAATAATTTAAATACATACGTAGAAAAATTATAATACCTACTGGCTACTGTATATACCTAAGGTTCGTTTAACTATTTAAACTCATAGTCCATAGACGATTTATACAATTATTAAACGCAATGTTCAGATAAAAAAAACACATACGCTCGTGTGTTCATAGTTTATTATTATTATTATTAAATCAGAACCATTTATATGAGCCTGAGAAACAGTATAGTTTATTTCGAATCGGTAGTGCAACATCATCCTTAACTTACGACTGCACACAATATGCACGCCGCTGCCAACAATTTGCTCTTTAATGGTGTTCGCGGACCGGCAGCTGTTGACAAGTAATCGAGAGAGATTGTAATCTAAGTAGATTTCCGTTTGTGAATTAAACCGAATTAAGTTTTCCGTGGTTTAAGACAACCCAACACTATAGTGAAGTTCTATGCGCAAACAAAATTACGGTTTCTCATCTCACGTTGACGAACGTTGTTTTTTCTACACTCCAAACCAACCAACGGTATCGTAGTTTTCGTCTTTATTTCCGCACACGTCGTTTTTATATTACGTTTTGGCCTAAATCTTTAGTTTATATCTTTTAAATGTATACATGAGTACGTGAATTAAAATATAATATAAATATATGTCTATCGTCGTAATCGATAGGGATGGCACACCACGCACGGATTGCAATGATCTACGAAAAACTAACATGATCGCTGCAGCAAATTAACATCATTTTCCATTTAAAAAAAAAATTAGACATTACTTCTAATCAGTTACATGGATTCATAAATCGGTTAACTAATAGTATTCAGAATGATTTTTGTTTATTCTAGTATTTATAAATTAAATTATATTGACAGTATAAACGCATTTTTATTAATATAAAGGAAAAAACACTGTTTCTCGACTACAGTATTTAAGGATTATAAATAAAATAAACCATTTATTATAGACGGTAAATATATATATATTTGATGTGCTGATATAATATCACCTTTGTTTTCACGTTATATAATATACATCGTTATGGAACTGTACGCGAAAGATTTTGTTACACGACGCTATTTGAATCGTTTACTGTTTCAGTAAACGATTCAAGTGGGGAAAAGGTAAAAAAAAATCAAAAATCAAAAGAAAAGCTTAGAAGAAAAATGAATCGTAACGAATGCCACCAACACTTTATTTTAATTTTAATAAATAATAGAAGGTGTTTCACAGCGCACATTAATGATTCATATTTTTGTGACGGACGTTAATGAAGGCCTGAGCTGCTAGAGGCGTTAACATCGCGTTCCATCCTCGTTAAACGGGTACTTAGTCCAATTAATAATAATAATATACCATTTGGTTTGGTTAGCATGGAGAGTGGCATGGGGTTGGGGGTGGATCGTTATACAAGCGTAGACGAAGAACACGAGACCTTTGATATTTTACACGGATACACGCTTTGAACAGAAGGGGACGATTGAATGACGCTGATCCGTTTGGTAACTGGAAACGATTCTTGTTTGTCCAAAAGACAACACTAATGCGGTTTTGTTGGCTTTGAAACCGGAGCCCCAGTTGGAAATACCCCAAGGGGCTACTGCCTTTGCAGTGATAACTTAACTTGTCTTATTTTCGTTGTTTCCGGCCCTGGTCACGATGACAAAATATTAATTCTATTGGGATTCGTGTAGGATAAATGATCGTACGAGCTTTAAGTACAACAAACACAATATATGGTTTCATTAATTGTACAATGATACGTACATAATTCCTACATTGGTATTTATCCGTTTTTATTTCGTCTCGTGTACTAACGAAATTGTAATGTGTTATGCGGTCGATCTACTGTTTGGTCGGATTGTTATAATTTTTATACACCGACAAGTCGGTTTCTCCCTTATAAACACTATATTATACCATAATACTCATAATGTACCGCATTAATGTTATTTTTATCACGCGTGTTTACTGTTTAGATTATATTTTGAAATATTTGGTTTGCGTCTATATAAACATGCACGCGTCGTAGCCACAGCCCACAATATGTACCTAATTAAAAGAACATAATTAGACGATAAATACACTCAAACGTTACACAAATAATATTTACATACAACCAAAAATGGCGTAAGGTATTATAAATTCTCTGATTAAATCGTAGTATAATATTGCACGTGCCTGTACTTTGTATAATTGTATGATTTTATAGTTTACTGTTTACTACGTATTATTGAATTCCGTATGACGCAACATTTCAGGGTGCATTTATTACATAAATACTTTATTATTACTTACTATAGTTGTTCATCAAAAATGTACGTATTGTTATTAGAATACAATATTATTAACACAACAATACATAAATATACAAGGCGTTGTGTCATTGCATAGGTAATGTAATTTACATACTAATATTAAGTTTATAAAATGTACACAGGAATATCGTGGTCGTAACTTACATTGTTTTAAAGACCGGATATATTTAAATTCACAAACTCGATGAAAACTTTGGCTGTGAATACGTTCTGTATATTAAACTGACACTCGGCCGAGGTCATCTTTAAGTTGTGTGACTTATGAACTCAAATTTCTACTTTATACAAAACAAAAGTTTTGAATTACGCTGGAAACAAAAAATAATACTGGATATCACATGGCCATATAAAAATTAGAATTTCAATGGCATGAAAATAGCGGTGAAAGAAAAAACTTGGTAAAAAATTACAACAGATTTTTCCACCTTACAATTGTTCATCTGAACGTATGGCAGAATGACAAATCCACATACATTCAAACTTTTTCTAGCGTATATATATATATATATAAATAGTTTTTTTTTTTGGTACTTTCGCTGCTATCTTAAGAAGAAGCGAAGTAGCGTAATCTCCTGTCATCTATTTGAGGTCAATCCTTTTCTACTCGGGAAAGTATAAAATAAGACACTGTGAAAAGTCTTTTACATTTCATATACATACACATATATTATATAAAATATACTCTTTCGTTACAAAATTCAATTCTCCAGTTATTAATTGTAATATTATATACCTTTGCAATTGACAATTAGTAGGTGTTTAAATTTAAGGTGTATTCTCTTCATCTAAAATAAATTAGAAAAATAATATTAAAATAAAACTAAGATCTTTATGTTATTACATATAAAAACCTCAATAATGATAAATGATATACTTACTTTTTAAGATTTAGAAATAATTAAACTAAGAAACAGATGATATAAGAAAAAAATTTAACTAAACCTATATTTGGTATTTATTTATATTTATTTTATACAGATTTTAAGTAGGTAATAATCATTAGTTGGTACTTAGATACATAATTTCTAATGTAAATCGAACTGTAATTGTTGATCGCCGAGATAGCTCCTACAAGTTCGGCGGTTGGCTATATCGACTTGCGGCGTTAGGGATTCGGGTCACCAAATGAATACACAATATTTATAAATACAATTAACCACGTATGTGTGTGTACACTCATACAAATATAATAGTAATAATATATATCAACATCGTGACATGATTATAATATATAATACATAAAAAAAGCTCTACCTAGCGGGCGCCCCAATATATATACTTAAGAATACTGAATAATACACAATACTATAATAATACACTTTCAGACCAAAGTGGTCGATCATACAAAATATAAATATATCGTTACAATGATTATGATATAATAATCGATAAATTAAGAATGAATACAAATCAATAATGTTACGACCTGACGGCTGACAGCGACATTCGCACGTCTCCACTCCGACGAGCTATAATATATCCTGATTGAATGGCAATAAGTGACGGCAACGGGTGGTACACTTCCCAGGCAGGCAGGTCACGGGACAGGAAGCTCCAGGGCTGATGGCGAAATATGAATTTGAGTGACCGTGACTCCAGCACCGCGCACGCGGTACACAACTGTGCGATCTCCGCAGAGAGTAATAAGTACGGGTATATGTGTATATTATTTGTATAATATATACAAGATATGCTGCGACCGATCACCAGGTGACACGTGGTAGAAATTATAATAATAAGACACACGTTAGCCAAAAATGAGAACCAAGCACGCTGGCGTAGTCGGCGGGAGCTGAGGAAAATGGTCCGTCAGTCTCAACCGCGGAAAACAGACAGCACCGGCCGGCGAATCTGTCCTAACTCGCGACGAGTTGTCTACCGATGTAGGAGGGGTAGGGTGCTCGGTGAACTTCAACGCCGACGGCACGATAGCACCCGCCGATAATATCGGCGCGACGTGAAGTTGTTCCGATGTTCGAACATCCTCCCCCCCGGTGAGCTTTGCCTCACCATCCATAAGTGAGAACAGGAACTTGCCTTCAACGTGTAGTATAGACGTGGAGTGGTAGGCGCGGTCTACAATAAATGCATTAAATATAATAGATACAATACAAAATAAATAAATAAGATATATAAATTCGACATTAAATAAAAATTCATTATGGCATCACCTTAGTCCCGAACACCTACAAAAACATATACCTATGTAGCTCAATGAAAGCCATAAAGCTAAAAAAAAAAAAAAAAAAAAAAAAAAACACAGGAGTAGGTCCTAACGGTTTATATGGGTTCAAGTCACATCGCACAGTGTTCGTTCGGAAGTATACATATATAACTGGACAAATAAATATTACATATCACTATTTTTTTTTTTTAATATTACTTTTATTATTTTTTTATAAATATTATCCACCTACTTACCAGAAGGCAACGGTACTAATTTAACTACAGGACGAATTATAGTGCCAGCACGGGTGAGTACACGAACCACACGAACGTGGCCGTCCGAACCGGGTAATAATTCGACGACGCGTCCTAGACGCCAGGCAAGGGGCGGGCTCTGGTTATCAACGACAACTACCATGTCATCAATGTTGATGGGAGGCGTACGAGTAGTCCACTTGGACCTTTCTTGTAAGGTAGTCAAATATTCCAATGACCAGCGCCGCCAAAATGACTGGTGGCATTGGTCTAACAATTTCCAACGATTAACTAAAGTACGACCCGTGTCAGGGCCTGATCGAGGGGGAACAGCGAGCAGCGGTTGACCTACCAAAAAATGTCCCGGAGACAAACAGTCTAGGTCGTGCGGATCAGTAGAGGCCGGTGTGAGTGGGCGGGAATTGAGGACAGCTTCTACCCGACACAAAATTGTATTTAACTCTTCGTATGTGAAAATATGTGTACCCATGCACCGTATAAGTAGACGCTTTGTCGACCTCACCGCAGCCTCCCACAGACCCCCGAAATGAGGAGCGCTGGGTGGGTTGAAGTGCCATTCACACGCAGAACGTGAGTTGGCAATAGCGACCTGACTTTCAGGGCTGTTGATTAACTTTTTTAATTGCTTATCGGCCCCCACAAAATTGGTACCGCAATCAGAATATATATCGCTCGGCAGACCGCGGCGTGCCACAAAACGGTCAAATGCGGCCAGAAACGCATCGGTCGACAACTCAGACACCACCTCGAGGTGAACGGCCTTCACTGTAAAACATATAAATACGGCGATGTATACCTTGTACACACGCGATTTACGCAATCGAAGTTCGCGCATTTGTAATGGGCCGGCATAGTCCACCCCTACGTAGGAAAACGGGCGTTGAGGTTGAACTCGCGTTGCCGGTAGATCAGCCATGAACGGAGATGGCGGTTTAGCATCAAACCTCGCACAAACAACGCATGAAGTTAATACATGGTGTAACACAGACCTCAACGAAACTATCCAAAACTGCCGTGAAATAAGCGCCGCTAAAACACGGGGGCCGGCGTGACATGTGATCAAATGCCACCGGCGGCACAACAAAAACGCAAAAACAGACCGTTTCGACAATAATATCGGATGCCGGCAATCGTAGGACAACAAAGAATGTCTCAAGCGACCTCCCACGCGAATTACGCCGTCTGTATCAATAAACGGGGACAGGCGCGCCATCGACTTAGATGATATCCGACGGCCATTAGACAACTCGTGATGTAACACGGCAAAATGTACTCGCTGCGACTCGATAGCCAACACCTGCACAGCGCGATCAAGTTCAGATTTGTGTAGGAAAGGTGATGTGCGTGGAGCCTTATTACGCACACGGGCAACAAAACGCAACATCCGAGCTACTACACGTAGCAATCGGTCGTATGATGAAAAACGTTCAAACCACTCAGTGGGTGTCGTGACGATATGGGCAGCGCAAGAAATTGGCTTGATCTCGGGAAGTTCACTCAAAGGTATCAGTGGCGGAGAGGTGACCCACTCCGACGGATCTGCATACGCGATAGGCGGCCCCTGCCAATACAAATTACAACGTGCTAATGCCGACGGCATTAGACCGCGCGACGCGCAATCGGCGGGATTTGACTGAGACTCTACGTATTGCCAATTACAACCAGGCAACAACGATTGGATTTGAAATGCGCGATTTGACACGTAAGGTTTTATAGCTTCATGGGGCACATTCAACCAAGACAACACAATCATGGAGTCTGACCACGCGCGGACTCCAACCACGTTAAGCTGCGGCTCCAGAACGTTACGGAGGCGCCCTAGCCAACGGGCCAACAATAACGCAGCGTTTAACTCTAAGCGCGGTACGGATATCGATTTCAGTGGCGCTAATTTAGTTTTGGTCCCGAGTAAAAAAACTGACTGGTGCGCCGGCGCGTCGTGCATCCGCACGTACACTACTGCGGCATACCCGAGCAACGACGCGTCGCAGAAACCTAACAGGTAACACGGTGCCCCACTGCTCGCGCTGATGTAGCGTGGTACTTTTATATCTCTTAGCGACGGCAGGTCGAACACGAACGCGACCCATTCATCGCGAATGTCCAGCGGTAGGGGATCATCCCATGATAGATCTTGCCGCCACGTCCGCTGCATAACAGTTTTTGCCATAAAAACCGCCGGTCCAAAAAAACCTAGCGGGTCAAAAATACGCGCCACGAGGGATAGGATACCTCGTTTTGTAAGTACTGGTGGTTTATCAACATTAAGCGCGCAACAAAAGTAGTCACCGCCCGGGTGCCACTCCAACCCCAAAACTTTTGTTCCATAACCGTCGACGTCGTCAAACGATGTCGGTTTGCTTACACGGTCGGAGACCGGAACGGCGTCCAAAATGACATCAGTGTTAGAAGCCCACTTTTTTAACTCAAGACCCGATTTTTTAAGAATCGAAATTAAATTTAATTGTAATTTTACTACATCATCGATCGTATCTGCGCCGTCGCAGATGTCGTCAACATAGGTTTGGCGTGTTAGTGCATTTTGTACCGGCTCGCAGGTATCGCAATCAGTTCGCGCAATAACCTGTAACACACGCAGCGCGAGATAAGGTGCGCAATTTACACCGTATGTGACGGTGTTTAATTCATACTCAATTAATTCGTCATGTGGAGACGCGCGCCATAATACATGTTGATACTGCCTGTACTCGGGTAAAATTAACACCTGCCGATACATTTTACATATATCAGTTGTAAACGCATATTTATGGACCCGGAAACGAGTTAATACGTCGATAATGTCTAACTGCAGTTTAGGGCCCGGCAACAAGACCTGATTCAACGACGGCCCGCGAGAGCCACGCGCGGAGGCGTCAAATACTACTCGAATTTTACTATCGTCCACCTCAGGGCAGTATACTGCGTGGTGGGGAATTAAGTACCGACCCGGTGACGCGGCAACCGACATGTGCCCCAATGAAATGTAATCAGACATAAATTGATCATATAATGATTTAAGTTTCGAGTTGTTTATCAATTTGCGTTCGAGAGATTCGAACCGGCGCACAGCTATGTCACGTGAACCGGAAAATGCGTCGGCGGACACTTGTGCGCGGAACGGAAGCGGCACCGAAAATCGGCCCGAAGGCAAACGTACGTGTTGGTCACGGAATATCCGTTCACAACGTCCTTCATCGGTAAAACTTACGGGGGCAGGTTCGGGCTCCTCCACTTGCCAAAATCTTTCTACTAACCCTTCTAGCGAAACGGTCAACGACACGAGTAAAGATTGGTGTGGATGCGTAAATTCATGAGACAGGGGGCCGATCAAAATCCATCCGAAAATGGAACTAAATGCTGCAGGGAGAGTACTACTTATAGTCACCTTCCGCCCATCCATAACTGCAGCATATACGTCACCGCCTAGCAACAAGTCGATTGACGACGAGACATTAAACATAGGGTCAGCCAACGCGAGGTTTGAGTAGTGATTTAGAAGTTCACGCGGAAGCGTCTCTCGCGGCAAGTCTCCCGTAATAGATGGCAAAATCCAAGCGTTTACGTCAAGTAAGGGCTCATTTGCGAAGCGTGGCTGCACCGCAAGATTTACGCGGCCCTGAACGTTCACAACCGGCACTCCCGCTAACCCGCTAATCGGAGTGGTCCACCGCTCACATTTTAAACCTAAACGGCTAACACAATCACCTGTCACTGCGCTTATCTGTGATGCACTATCAACCAACGCACGCATTGTTTGCCAGGTACCCGAACGATCACGTACATGCACTAACGCTGTGCCTAATAATACGGCGGACGATTCACATTGCGGCGGCTGTAACGCGGCGGCACACACGGATGTATCCGGAGAAGGTGTATGAGAGGGGGTATCAGCGACTTCAACGGCACCTGTAGCGGGAGGGTGAAGCAGGACGTGGTGCCTACGCGAACACTCACGGCAACGATTTTTCGACTTGCACTTTGGTGCCCAATGGCTACTACTAAAACAAATATAACACAGGCGCTTATCTTGCGTCCACCGCGCCCGCGCGTCGGCAGACCAGGACTTGAACCGCGCGCAAGCTGTCAAACTATGATGCTCCGCACAACATGGACAACCTTTGTTCGAATCCGACGTAACTAATGAAGTGGGAACAGGTCGGAAGCCCTCCGCCTTTACAAATCGTTCTCCCACCTTACGCGACTGATGTGCCGGTTGACCGACATTTGTCGACGTAGTGGCACCTAACTTTTTACGCGGCTCACCTGCGAGTTCTAAAACCGATACGCGAGTCTGGACGAACTCTAACAGTTGGGCTACGGACGGATACTCTGACGTAGTGGTTGATTCGAACAACTTCCGAGTGGGCACCGGCAACGCGCGAAACGCAATAGAAAATAATATAAACGACCCTAAATCCGGTATCTTCAGTGCGTTTAGTAACGACATATTTCCTGTAAACGAGTTAACAAATTCATTAAGTTCTCGGTGAGATTCCTGAGTCATATATGACGTTTGCAACAACTTATCGACCAAAGACGTAGCCACTAGGCGTGGTCGATAAAAACGAGCAGACAGTGTGGACCAGACTAAACTATAATTATCCGCAGATACTGGTATACCGCGAACAGCGTCGGCCGCTACACCTTTTAAACAACTGATTAAGTAATGCATCTTATCGATATTTGATACATCAGAACGCGAGTCCACCAGTGCCGAAAACCTATCTCGAAATGTAGGCCAATAACGAAAGTCTCCGTCGAAAGACGGTAACGGGATCTCCGGTAGACGCGAGAATGAGGGTGTACTGGAGGTAGACGCCGCACCGCTATTTGTCATGGCGCCTGTTGCGGGTACTGTCTTGGTTATGTATGACAGGTCAATGGCCTCCGCACCTGTGGGGATGAGACTGGTGGCCACCGCCTTAGCTTCACCTATCAACTTCCTCACTTCACTCGATAGATCAGTGGAATAATCATTTATTTTATCTAACACTAATAGGCAATCTAATTCAGACTCGTCTTCGCTCTTAAATTGAGACCATAGTGAATCTAAATCCGCAGCAAGGACAGAGAATGTTGATGCTAAACTTGCATCACCCGATACACGCAATGCCATCGAGTGTATAGACTTTATCTGCGAGATAACCGCGGTTCGTTTTGCCACAGCACGCGCGGCCATACGTGTAATACGTTCAATTTCTTTATCGTCACCCATGACGGTGATAAGTACACTAGCACTATAATTATACTGACTAACAACCGTGTCCGTGACAATTAATTACGAGGTCAGTGGGTTAACCCGATATACCTTCGGTGTTCGGTGGTGTAACAATTCTATAATAACCAACCTCCTAAACACTGTACGCAACACAAAGTCGATTCACGTGGAAACACTAACGAAACCCAAATACACCGCTAACTGGACCCCCCAATAGGTCGGAAAAACCACGCTCTGCTACCAAAATGTTGATCGCCGAGATAGCTCCTACAAGTTCGGCGGTTGGCTATATCGACTTGCGGCGTTAGGGATTCGGGTCACCAAATGAATACACAATATTTATAAATACAATTAACCACGTATGTGTGTGTACACTCATACAAATATAATAGTAATAATATATATCAACATCGTGACATGATTATAATATATAATACATAAAAAAAGCTCTACCTAGCGGGCGCCCCAATATATATACTTAAGAATACTGAATAATACACAATACTATAATAATACACTTTCAGACCAAAGTGGTCGATCATACAAAATATAAATATATCGTTACAATGATTATGATATAATAATCGATAAATTAAGAATGAATACAAATCAATAATGTTACGACCTGACGGCTGACAGCGACATTCGCACGTCTCCACTCCGACGAGCTATAATATATCCTGATTGAATGGCAATAAGTGACGGCAACGGGTGGTACACTTCCCAGGCAGGCAGGTCACGGGACAGGAAGCTCCAGGGCTGATGGCGAAATATGAATTTGAGTGACCGTGACTCCAGCACCGCGCACGCGGTACACAACTGTGCGATCTCCGCAGAGAGTAATAAGTACGGGTATATGTGTATATTATTTGTATAATATATACAAGATATGCTGCGACCGATCACCAGGTGACACGTGGTAGAAATTATAATAATAAGACACACGTTAGCCAAAAATGAGAACCAAGCACGCTGGCGTAGTCGGCGGGAGCTGAGGAAAATGGTCCGTCAGTCTCAACCGCGGAAAACAGACAGCACCGGCCGGCGAATCTGTCCTAACTCGCGACGAGTTGTCTACCGATGTAGGAGGGGTAGGGTGCTCGGTGAACTTCAACGCCGACGGCACGATAGCACCCGCCGATAATATCGGCGCGACGTGAAGTTGTTCCGATGTTCGAACAGTAATCTAATTGTCCCTAAACGCTATCATCCCAAAAATCTTTACCGAACTTTTTTTTCATTTTAAACGTTTGTCATTTTAATTACTGCAATGAAATTAATTGGTTTTACGTAAGTAAATATTTTTAGATTATTAATATATTTTTTAGTTATAAGAAAAACTTGATATTTTAACACAAGACTATTTAATATTATTTTATACACAAAATTAATTTTTTTTTCAAAGAAATCATAATCGCGTTTTTTTTTAACTATTAACGTTAAAAGTTTAAGTTTGTAATTTTTTATTTTATAAGTTATATTAGATTAAAATAATTATATGCTGTCCTAGAGATGGTGTTGATCTTTTTACGTGATCCAAATATTTAGATTTTGAGTGGTGCTAGAAAACTCTAAATAGAACTACATTGGTTTTACAATGATATGTTTTTTTTCAACGTATAACATTTTTTAGTCCATAAAAAGACTCTAAAAGTTTCATTTAGTGCTTCTATAAAGATTTTACATACAGGTAAAGTGGTGAACACAGATTGTAGCTGTAAAGAGGTAATTGTACTCGAAAATCCGAGTAGGTAGTTTTTGTGGAAACTGGCAAACAAAAGGTGAATGAATGAAAGCAAGCACCCGTTTTTAACATAACCTCGAACCGTTTTGGATAACGCAGTTAAAACATTTTATTTTTTCTAAGTATTTTATTACAAAACAAACATTTCAAAAATATACTTTTACAGATTTCATATTTTGTTTTGAAATACAAATATTCAATAAATTGCAATAAGTGTCATAACACAAAATGGTTTTGAGCTCAAATATTCATGAATTTCAAATAATATACATTATGGGTTTATCACCCAAATTATATCATTATGCATACAATATTGTACACAGATATTGATATATTGTTATAAATAAAAATATTTGGCACGTTCATAAAATTATATTAGTTTATTATGAATTAGATATTGTTCAATATATGGTATTATAGAAATATATAAAAAAAATAATTTTAGCGTGTTAAAAATACATGTTGACGTAATTACTCCTATTTGAAAAATTTTAACCTTAGAGAATGAAACTATTGATATGTTTTAATATATTTTTGATGACTAATAATTTTATATTCTAATTCAATTAGACGATTTTATTGTTAATTGGAATATCATGTATTTTATTTATTTTTTAATGTGTAAAAGTTATAAAAAGTTTGATTTATATATATATATATATATATTTGGTATTCGAAACTTTATCTTTAACAAAACTGGAAAATGAACAATTTATTATTTATTTCAAACAATAAAACTGGAAATTTCGTTTAAATAAAATACCTCAAATACCTCATTGTAAAAATATCACTCATAACCTCTGTTTAGACACACATTGCTATATAATATCTATTTTAATTTTGGTACGTGGATATATTGAATTTAATAGTTAAACAGATATTAATAATAGAAATTTTAATTATATTGGTGCGTAAGAGGACATTTTTTGTTGTCATAACGAAAACAGAATTAAAAAATTAAATGGATAGTGTGTGATTTATTGAAAAATTAAACCATTTGTGTTTTCAGATTCTAAATAAATTTATAATATCCATTTTATATACTATTCATCCACGTTAACAATTTCTAATAGGAATACAAAATTGTTATACATCCACGAGTACCAAACCTACAGTTTCCTCCCCCACAGTTCCACAGGCTAATGGTCCTTGTTGTCGAAGCCTCAACCCTCCAAAAAAAAAAATTGTGATAATATGACCACGTCTACAGATTGTTTTCTAAAATCACCTAACGGAATTAGAAAATAATAATAGATGGGTGCAGCCATTCCATGACAACGATTAAAATACGAATTTGAATTTTTTAGAGAGAATTATTTTCCAGTGATTCGATCGATATTTAACAGAATTTCTTTTTCACAAATGCTATATATAGACTGATGTGTATTGTAAATATTGTATACCTGCGCGTGTCACCTAACGGTGGCGGTACAACGCGACCGTTTGGCGTTCCCAAGACGATAAGGGATAACATAATATCATAGCACAATATTATAGAAACCTCGAGGGAATTTTTTGGGGTAGAAAATAATTTTTTTATGAACATTACGTACACTACCGTCATATCCATGCATACTATTATGAGCTACAAGAGCGTCAACGAGAAGTTGTAGATCATTGAAGTACCATCCCTTCAAAGAGATGGAAGATTTTTCATTCTTTTTTACCTATATGTTTTATAATAATATATTTATTTATTATAAATATAATTTTAATTTAATAATATCCTTCTTTAACTTCTCGCGAGCATTAAAAATTATACTAGTACTACAACGGCACCACAAGTCATACTGAAGGAGCGGAAGACGTTGTTGACTTCGGATTGTCACAATAATTATAATAACAACAATAATTTAATCCGTGAGCAGGAGCCGTTAAATTATACGCAGATGCTCCTGGAGCAGAGGACAACGTGTTAAACGTCACCACCACTGCATCTGTGCTCCCAGTAAGTTATAAACAGCCTAACAGCGAGATTACAGCACTCGGAACCAACCCTCTCTCTCCCGAATCAATCCCAACCATTCAAGCCGAGCGTGAACGCTTCCACCGACCTCTACCCAATCCCAGCAACCATATATTTTTTATTATTATTATTATTATTATCATATTCTGCATATACGTCTGGGATAGTGCGCGTGTAATTAAAAAAAAATCATCATTATTTATTATGTGGGACGTAGGACGTCACAGTCTACGAAAACATTTTATCATTTTATTGCGTTTTGTTTATTCGAAATTCCAATCGATAAGTGCAGATGTTATGGTAATTAATATTATTTCCATATGATTGAATAATAATTTAACATTTTATTATGTTAAACTTAATAAAGTGTCCTTTTAATTACACACGCACTTGAAATTTGTGTTTCATCCAGCTCTAATAAATATTCACGAAGATCAATATAAACATGGGCTGTATCTTATGCTTTAAAAGTTTAATATGTATATGTGCGTATGTTTGTGAGGGGTAACGATTGGTATCGTTTGAACACGTGTTTTTAAGTGGGGCAAGGATTCTCTCTCGGGAGGTTACCCATCCGAGAACCAGCAATGCCAGACTATGCTTGACCACAGCACACATAGGCGACCGTGACCAGTCACCACACCACAAAAAAATTAAAACATATATTTTTTATACACCTAATAAATAATACAATCATGCATGATCATAAAACTTATAAAACGTTTATAGTTATATGTGAGTGTTAACAATTAGAATAATTCTACGAAATTAAATTTGATAAATATTCTATAAATATAAGTGCAAGAAGGTGGAGCTAAAGTATCTGTGAGGTCAAGTGAGTAGAAATTTTTTTTATCGCCCATATTATACGACGCTGGAAATCTGGAATTGTCTAAAGTTTTTAATACATATAAATACATTCCATGCAATTATGTACAATAATAACTATTTATTATTCTCCCACTCGGTTTTTGTGATAATTGCACTGTCATAAAGGTTGCAGGCAATAAACAAAACACATATTTTATAAAACTATACTTTCGCATTATTCATATACAGAGTGTCCCACAGAGATCTGACATTCTGACAAATGAAATAACTTTTGTTCTAATCAATATTTTAAAAACATTTCTTTTAAATATAATTCATAGACACTTGCGCTACATTTTTAGAATACATTTTTTATTTTTTATTTTTTAATACTGAAAATAAAAAACTTAAAAATTGATAAAAAATTTTTTCGATATATTCAATATAGCCAATTTGTAAATCTGATTTTTAGAAAAAATTATAGGTATGGTAAAAACACTTATTTAAGTCAAACGGCTGATTTTTTACAATATTTTTTAAATATCAATATTTTCGTTAAGTAAATATTACGATATAGTTTATGTTAGAAACCTTGTAATTTCAAATAATAATAACGTTTTTTAAAAATATTTTATAAGAACATTTTTAAATAAGTGCATGTTAAAATCTAATTATTTTTTTTATTGTATTTATTTTAATAATATGTGATGTATAAACTATAAATTACTATAATTTACGTAACGAAAATATTGATATTTAAAAAATTGTAAAAAATCAGCCTTTTGACTTAAATAAGTGTTTTTACCATATAATTTTTTCTAAAAATCATATTAACAAATTAACAAATTGGCTATATGAAATATTTCGAAAAAAATTTATCAATTTTTAAGTTTTTTATTTTCAGTATCAAAAAAAAAAAAAAAGGTATTCTAAAAATGTAGCACAAGTGTCTATGGGTTATATTTAAAAGAAATTTTTTTTAAATATTGATTAGAACAACAGTTATCTCATTTGTCAGAATGTCAAATCTCCGTGGGACATCCTGTATATACCTGTTATATCACTGAACAAAATAACACATTTTTTTACTTTTTAATGGTATAATTTAATTTCTGATTACATAACCATAAGCATGACCAATTATTATATTAAAACAATATTAAAATACAATAGAAATATAAAATAAATTTTCCGATCATAATAAAGGAGAAAAAAATGATTTTTTTAACGATGTCTTAGAAAGATAAATTAAGTTGATCGAATTTTGTGATTCACAAGAAAAATAAATATTTTATAGAATTTTATGATGAATATCAAAATGTATTTCAACCAAATCGAATACAAATTAATTATTGGGGAATATAATATATTCTAACGTTAAATTTAAGTATGTTACAAATCTGTTTATATTTAATATTTTGATTTTATAATATTTTCTCGATACAAAATATAGATGTAGACAATTTGTATTGTTTAGTTTAAAAATATGATTAACGAGTTTTGTTTCTGGTAAAGAAAAACATAATTTTATATTGTATTATAATAGCTTAACTTTTTGTAGAACATAATTAAGTGCTCAGAAAAGTTAATACCTATATATTATAATTTGCATTGACACATTAATAAGTTTTATGTATTTATTTATGAAAACAAATACCCAAATTCTATCCAAACTCGATACCGAATAAATTTCTTAGATTATTATTTCTGTTAGAAAAACAAAATATTTTTTTACGAATTTAATGGTTATAAAAAAATGAATTAAGACGCCTCTTTATTGCGATAGAACAAAAATAATAAATATTTAGTCATTTTTTATTGTTGTGCCTATATTTTCTCCGGAGTGTTTGCAATGCGAAATAAATACAAGTAATTGACTTGCTAATCCGGTATATTTAGGTACCAGATATTATGATACCTGCTGTATTTTATATGTATGCCATACAGTTTACTACAATGCGAAATAAGAATTTACGTTGTAATATACATATATAAGTTACTACTTAAGCTGCTTTTATATCCATATAAATACACACACACGTATATATATACATATTAAGCAGAAGTGACTGACTCGTTATTAGACGGATGGAAGACGTGAAAGAGAAGTGGAATTTAATCATACAAAACTACAAAAGTTCAATTTCGTATAAACACGGTTTTCCTTAAGTACACAATTCGGTACACAAACGTGCCAGTTGAGCTCGATTATTGCTCAAATACCTACTTTTGATAAGCGGCTGGAAAAGGCATAGCGGAGGACCTATCATAACCAGATTAATCTGTTCTGACTTTATATAAAATATATGTAATGTACATTATATGAGTATAAGATATCGCAGCGATGGTTTCATTTTACACTGTACATTGTAAATACACACACATACATACATATATAGATATATATACAAATAATATACTGTGATGCTCAGCGCACGCTATTCTGAAATAATTCCCAACTATTTGTTAGACTATCGCCTTCGTATTATACATTTAATACATAACACTGCACGGATCAGAAAACAAAAATGACTCTCTGGAAAATAATATTTCACCGTATTTTATATTATAATATTATAAATATATATATATATGCTATATGCACCGTATAAACAGTAGAGTATGATAATTTCTACGTAACGCAACCAACTCTTGAGATATGTCATTGGATTAAAGTACACGATAAGCCCGAAACAACGTTATACTATATAGACCTCTACACATAACATATCTAACCATGATATAGTTGAAATGATAATACGTAAAAAAAACGAAATCATTAATAATAATAAAAAAAAACATTCTCTGTATTTATAATACAAATGTATTATAGTATTACTATGAATTGTATAACTATTTTAAAACGGTATCATCAAAGATAAAATAATTGAATCATATGATACTATCAAATTAATTATTAGGTAATATTAATTTTTATATTTTATTATAACATATTTATTTTATCATATTATTCAATTATATGATACATTTTATAAGTTATTCACAAACGTTCAGTCAATTATCGTATTTTGGAAAAATAAACTACATATTTGAAACACACTACTTGTAACGAACCTACTTGCAAAATATTTTGATGTAGGTAAAAAATAATTGTTTATTATTTCTATCATTGTTTTTTAATAACACTATTTTTTGATGAAAACTTATATGTTTACATGTATTATTAGAATAAGTATTTTTTAAATAAATAAAATAATTAATAAATACTTCGACAACTATAAAATATTAGAAAAATGCGGATCATAAATAATTGTTTTTTTTTTAACGCTAGTGGGCCTAGTGGCTAGTGCCCGCACGGGCCGTGTTGTCGAAGCGGAAATTTATTTATGTAAATTTCAAGATCAATAAAAAAAAAAAATAATACTTAATAATTTTTTAAAGTTTAAATAAACAGAAATAAACTGCATGGATATCACATCAAAAATTGAGTTTCAGTATTATTTAGCTTCGATAATCTAAACTTTATGTTTACCTATACTAATTAAAACGTATTTGTTAAACATTAATTGAAAGTCATCAAAAAAATTTTAAAAACTTAAATGCCACTTGATTAAAAATAGCAAAAATTAGATTTTCCTCAAAACTTTTTTTTACATTAATTATTCATAACAATTAAAATGTATTTGTTCGACATCCATTGTTCATAAAAAAAACTTAGAACCTCAAAAAACCATTTTGATAAAAAAAAAAGTAGTACAAAAAATATTGTGTGTTATCAGTTTTATTTCAAAAATCTCAAATTTGGATTAAAAACTTAAAGAAGTAGCCAGTTAATAAGCGTTTAACCATCCATATAAGCTTATGTTATAACTCAATACAATTAAAAACGAAGATTTTTTAATTTACTTTTTACTCACATAATATTGTATATATTGTATAGTAAAATATTTATTTTTTTCAAAACTCTGGCACAAGTTTTTCCATAAAAAAACTTTTCAGCCTATATGCGGAAAATATATTTCTGTTCACAAACGTTATATTTTTTTAAATGATTTTATACAATCTCATTTTGAAAGCATCATATCGAAAAACAAAAGTTCATGCTAACTAGTATTTCGAATTTCGAAATATATTATCGTACCAACTACCAATTATATTATAAAGTATTGTACTATATAGAATAAATGTAAATTGTATATACAATATATCAGGCAAAATATTTTTATGCGTTTCTTGGATGTGCATATTATATATTATTTTTTAAACTAATGTAATTCAAAATTAAAAGTATAGTTACATTTTCAAATACCTAGTCAAAATTTGCAAAATTATCCATTGTTATTTTAAATTTATTTCATGAGTGACCACTTTACATTCACAGTTTTTATTTTGTTTTAAATTTTTATTTTCTTATTCAGCTTAGAATAAATGAATAACAATTAATAGAGAATTCAATAATATAATATAAAAATCATGAAAAAAGTTTAAAATAGTGAAATCCAAAAAAGTTTTTCTATTTGAAATAAGTATAATACAATATAATTATATAAATGGCATACCAACTTTATAATAATGCTTAGATAAAATTCAAAGAATTAAAATAAAACGAATTAAAATAATAATTTCTTACATTAACATTTCAATACGTAGATATATTTTTTTTTATTATTATTTATAAAGTTTTCCTGATATATGTATATTAAGAATATTGTAAAGAAAATTAACGACTTAACATATCTGGGTCGAAAACATACGTCATCGGGTAATAGGTACCTATATAATATTATAATTAAGAAAGAATATAAATATAAAAACGGTTTTATAAAATAATCTCATGTTTCGAGGGCTAAGAATAATAATTTAATTCTATGCGCATAATTATTTTACATTACAATGTGTAGGTGTATAGTGTATAGCCAATAATCGAATATAATACCAATCGGACGGATTAACCGAATACATAAAGATCAAAAGGGATGTGATTACACTGTAGTTTCGTCTAATAAACATAATATTTTAGATTTTATGTTACCAGTAGTTCGACCCGTTTATTATTATTATCTATCTACACGTAAATTTATCATTAATTATGATGTACCGAGTGTTGTGGTCGTTATAGAAGCGCCAACAGCAATAACTACAATACTACATGGTATATAGGTACACACAAAATGAACCTCGGTTGTAATTTTGGAAACAATTATTACCAGTACAAAATGTTTTTCAAGATAAAATATCATCCAATGACAAACGAATATACATTTTACTACACATTGCTGATTATCTGTGTGCATAAATATTGGTTTTCGATGATAATTTTTTCAAGTTTGACAATTATAAACATCGATAATTTCTATGATAATATCATATATTATATTATAATATGCTAAACCTGTACTTGCACTAAAAAATAAATATATAGTGACATCACAGAATGCATAATTTTATAATACTAGGATTATATACAATTAAAATTTAATAAACGTAAATAAACAAATTTAAATCTAAATTTCGTGTAGAATCATTAAGGCTATTCTGTAGCCAAATAAATACATTTATTGAAATTGAAATTAAAAACCAGATAGTTCAATCAATAGTTCAATTGAATAAAAAAGTTATGTCGGTCATAAAAAAAACCAAAGGGTTCAATTCAAAACAATAATGACTGACCGTTCGGTATAATAATATTATTATACTCTTCGCATACTCGATACTGTTTTATCTGAGTATAAACGTCAACATTCTGCGTTTCATTCGGAATCGTGAAAGTGTATCTCTATAGCTCATAAATTCTTTTGAGATGTCTGAAATGCCAGACAAGGCAGAAATTCTAAAACATTCCATTTACAATACCTTTAGCTGAGTACTAAGAAGAATTACAAAATGAAAATAATGCAACACTTAACCTAAGTTTAATAGTAATAATATTATTTAACTATCTTGCATGATAATAATGACAGTATGCAGAACATCTTTTTTTTAGGTCCTCAATATCGAACCCTTGTCATATTCACAACCACTAAGGGCCATGGTTATTTTACAAAAATAAATCAATCAATTTAATATTATCTCAACCATGCAATATGACTTGGTAACAAAATAGTTATTAATTATTTTAAATAATTAAACCTGGAATGAATTGTTTCTCGAATTCGTTTTCAAAAAGTATACATATACGCTGATATTCGAAAGATAATATTTACGTAATGAGAGATTTAATTTAATTTTAAAAACAATTAATGTACGATAAAATTAATAAATAAAAAAAAAGAAAGAAACTTAAAACTAGAAGTTTCAAAGAACAAGAATCGTGTGTATTTCAAATATAAGATTTGAAATCACACTTGCTAAAATATCTTTAAAAGTAGTTTATCGACAACGGTTAGAGGAACTATTGAGAATAGTAAAAAATTACCTTACATAAAAAATACTATTCATGCTCAATTTCCGATGTTCAACTATATTGTATGAAACTTCTCGACCATTTATTTTTTCTAGTTTTTTAAAAGTACCTATGCACACAGAAAATATAATAATGAAAAAATAAATAGCAAACAGTAACATTACAGAGCTACTTCACCTTCGCTG
The DNA here is from genome assembly GCF_037042655.1 of Diuraphis noxia. Taxonomy (NCBI): domain Eukaryota; kingdom Metazoa; phylum Arthropoda; class Insecta; order Hemiptera; family Aphididae; genus Diuraphis; species Diuraphis noxia. The sequence continues at coordinate 56,284,341 of NW_028301712.1, forward strand.
AAATAAAAAAATTTTTCTTGTGCACCAATTATACACCCACTTCGCATTTGAATACTGCAATAATTAATACAAACTACCAGCTCAGCTATACTAAAAAGGTCTTTATGCTAATAATGCGAGTGCATATAAATAAACTAAACGAACAACATTTTTCATTTAATTGCGTGTGAAAATCAAACTAATTGGTTTAATTTTTACTTTTAACCATTCATGCACTTAACTAAAACATTATGTACCTAAATATTTCTATAATAATAATGTTTGTATCTAACTATATTTAATGATAATATGTGTGTTTCTTGTGTATTTATGATTAACATAATGTGAATAGGGCATTAAAGTTGAGATTTTGGTGAAGTATTCATATTACATTTATTATTTCCTAAAAAATAACTATTTTATTTATGGTCAAAGTATAATTTTTATTTTTAGCTTGTGAATAATAATGTTAATTATTTTTCTATATTCGAAAAAAAATTAATGTTATGTCATTATGTGGTATAACCAAATCATAATAGTATCAATGATAACAGTATAACAATTTGTCTATACTTTTAAATATTTATATTTCATCCGGTATAATATATATCTTTATAATTTATTTTTAGTCTTGTAATTTAACCATAATGCAATATTACTTTTAATATGTTAAAAACTAATAATGATTACAAATGTCATAATACTTCAATATATGTTTAATGTATATAACGTAAACATTTATATATATATAAATAATAATTATTATTACAGTTCGAGTTATCGAGGTATTAAGAAAGTATGTTATGGAAAAAAGAGTAGACTATATAATAGATACTTTAATAATTTGCAGTGTAGCATTAACTATTATCTTATAGTGTAGTATAGTTAGTATCTACGTAGTTTTTGCGAAGAAATATTATTAGATCTTTGTAGATTCTCGGTTTTCCAATGTCGATTTTGATCACTAAAATTGTATATTTTCTTCAGTAGTACTGTATTTGGACGTATTGTAAAGCAGTTTTTACCCTCGAATGCCAGCCGATTCTCCGAACAAATAACTCAATTGACTGGAATGTCTGAAGCTTTAGTGCAGTCACCGGTACGTCGATGTCCGATGATGGTCTACCACTGTATTTTACGCGCTACAAGGTAGCATGATAACAATGACCTACCGCGTTCGTATTCTCACGGCAACTAGGCATTGTGAAAATGTATTCAATATTGTACCTAGGTAAAAGTTCAAATTTACATGTGTAAATTTAAATTTTAAACATTGAAAAATGGCTAAAAAATCAAATTAATATGTCGTTCGTTCCACGCATTCACGATAAATAATTAAAATCGATGAGCAGTTGACGAAAGTTTGAGATAACAATCATCATTTAAAAATATATGCCAATACAACGTTCACTCTCCGATCGACCTTGAAGAATCACAATTGACTAATTAGATAGTAAATACCAAAGGTATTAGGCATTATACCAGAAAATTATCCAAGATTATATCTGTTACATTTTTAAAATTTACTAGTAAAATACAGACAATTTAAAATTCATCTTTAGAGCTATACACTGAAATATTAATATGCTCTAATAAATAATTATGTCATTATAAAAAAAAAATATATGATGTTATATTCTGATCTTATTAATAAAAAAAACATGGCATAGTTTTGTATATAAGATGACATCATTTTAGATGTCGGGTGGAGCTAAATATATTATGATGTTAAGCGTAATCGTGTAAAAGTATTTGAAATTATTTTAAGTGGAGACCTTTTCTTTTGGATTGACTGTAATTTAAAGAATCCATTTTTATATTTAAATCATCAACTATGAACTAATATTAAAAACAAAATAAAAGTCTTTGAAAAAAATAGTTGAATTATTACAACAATGGAGAAACCTAAACAAGCTACCCTAATTTAACATAATTGCATGACCGTTTTTCGTATACAATACATTTATACATACCACAATTATTATTTCATTTCTGAAAAATTAAAAACAATACAATATAATGCGTGGGTCATCATGAAAAGATGAACGGACCGAAACGAGTGGCCTCAGAACCTAAATCCGAATTTTTCATATTATATGATTTTGTTTTTATCCATTTAAAATAAAAAACGACAATTGCGCAAAATAAAACCGTTTGAGACCAGTCTTCTATGAAATGCCGATGTAATTAAATTACATTTTTTCCAAGCATTTTACGATTAATTTTTAAACATTTTATGCAGCAACTGTTCCCTCGCTTCAATGTTTTTCTAATTTGATGAACTTTTTATGGAATTACAACAGTGGAGGGAGTAGGTTTAAAAATCAAAGTACACACACAAATAAATTTCCAAGAAAAACTGCATGTTACATGGAAAATAGAGAAAAGGATATAAATTTGCTAGTTATGAACATTTATGTGGTTTAATCATACTATCTATTCGTTTTCCCACTTAATTTTTTTTCACACATCCGTTTAAAAAATAATTTTAAAACAGTCAAACGAGTATTGAATACGCTATTGATGGCAACAATAGAAATATTGAAAGAAAATCGTATAACAATCATCTACAAATTGGTATACTGTCTTACGAAAGAAAAGTAGTAGATAATTAAGATTAAAAAAAAATTTTTTTTGATATTTGTTTCTGGTGTAGAAAATATCAAACCGATATATTATCATACTTATGATTTATGAAAGTAGATACACATAGAAAATATTCAATATAAAATTAAATATAAGTGCTAACATATTAAAACGATTTTAATAATTATATCACAATCTGTGATAGATTTCTTTGCGTATGAACATTAATGTTCATGAGAAGTTAGGTGCAAAATGAAATAATTTAGTTTTAAAACGCAGCATTTTGAATTCAGTTCAGCCACAATGTATTTTTTTCACAAAAAGAAAAAATATTTCTTTTATCTACTGAAATAATACCAAGTAAACAATATAGGTGCACGTATATTTTCATTCTAGCGATTTATATTGATTTTACAATGATGTGTGTGTTTTTTTTGTGTCTGTCGTCACGTTTTGGGGCAGTAAAATTTTCGACTTCAGTACCTCGTTCGATCAGAATAGTGAATCTAGTTTGTACTTTGGGGGGAGGGGGTCTAAAGTAAATAACTTTCAATATTTTTCTTAATAATTGGGATAAACAAACTAAAAATTAAGGGAAAAACGGCAAATATCACGCACAGTTTTCGACAAAATCAATTTTGGTTTTTGATGTAACTTTAAAACAAATGACCATAGATGAAATTTTCAAAGAATGTTTATTTATGTATATTCTATCCACCATTAAATTTTCAAAATATTTCGACTTAAGTTGAACTATTTATAGGCGTATGCAATTTTCGATAATTATTAGTTTTTTAAAATTAATATCGATAAAAATTTATTTATAGGGTAGAAAAGCTTGAAAATTTAATACAAGACTCCTAACATATTTTTACAATAGCAGATGAAAAATAAAAGAAATATACAGTCACAATTTGTTTTACAAGCATTCAAAGTTTGAATTTTGACAATGTAAAAATCACGAAAATTCCCAAATTATTTTAAGCTAGAAATTCATAAAAATTTTATTTTTAAATCCAAGATTTGATAATTTAATCAAAGATTTCTTATAAGTTTATCAACCTTTATCATAAAATAAATATCCACCAGAAAGTCAAATTAAGTTTTTATGAGCGTTTGAAATTTAAATTTTTACAACATTGGATTTTCACTAAATTTCTCCTTTAGCAATTTTTTTATTTTGGTGTAACTCTAGAACAAATGACGGCAGAAACTTGAACTTTTCACTGAATGTTTATATAGGCATTTTCTATATTTTATAAAAATTTTAAAATATTTCGAATAGTTTTGAGCTGTTTACTGACATTTTAATTTTTCAACTTTTTTAGTTTTTTTTTTCTATTAATATCAATAAAATTGTGTTGGTTAGGTCAAAAACCTTCAAAATGTTATATAAGGCTTCCAACATGTTTTTTTTCAATAGCAGTTGAAAAATATTAAAAATACATAGGCTCGATTTTGTTTTTATAAGCATTTAAAGTTCAAATTTTGACTAAACACGTAAAAATTACGGCAACGTTCAAATTATCTTAGATAGAAATTCATAAAAGTTTTTATTTTTAAATCTAAGATTTGATCATTTTTAATAATCTTTAATATATCCTAGACAGATAAACCGTCTCCGCTCAGAATCATTTTTCGTATACAATGTAATAATATCATTGGATTCAAATTTAATTCCATCCTTTAAAGTAACCCCCTAGTAACCAACTGTACAGCAGAGCGACATCCACGACTTACCCGCTTTTTTTATTATTATTATAATAAAAATCGAATTTCTTATTTTTTTGAACAAAATTGTATGTATATATAAATTCATGCACCATTGTTTACAATATAATCATAAGAATAAGAATATAAAATAAGGGATGTTATGATTATTATTATTTTCATCATAAATGATACTTCAATTGCATGGAAAATTTTTATAATATTTTAACAAAAATTGTCGAAATAATTGCTAGTTATATAAATCTACATTGTATCGAATCAATTTGAATAATAACCTTTATTTGTATATTTTTTTATTCGGATCCTTTCACTCAATAACAATAGCATCTTCAAATCGTTACAACAAAATATTAAAACTATAACTTTTTAAAATTTATATTTTCTTCGTACGTAATTTTGCTGATATAGTTTTATATGAATGTCTCTATTTCTTGAAAAAAAATTTACTTCAACAGGAAGGTGCATAACACATACAATGTCATGCGCGAGTGTTATGGTTATGGAGTACAACCGATATACCTTGTTAAAAATAAGTGTTGTGAAAACATATTTATGAACAGAGATAAATAACAGAATTTGAAAATTACAAAATCCCTCTAGAATTCCTGTGGTGTTGAAACGGGTTTTATCCTTTAGTGGTATTTTAAGAGGCTTAAGGACCTTTCCATAAAACACCGTACTATATCTAGACATTACTAAAAATAAATCTCGAAATTGGTCCACGCCATTTTGTTGACAGTATGTTTTGAAATTTTTACCGGTTTAAAAACAAATTAAATTTAGTTTCAAATAAATTGGAAGCTATATTATTATCGTAGAGTATCACATATTAGTTATCCAGGCCCTATCGCTTACTTGTACTTATGTACTTATGTGTACTAATAAGTTACAATAATACTATAATTCACGGGATTTACAAAAATTCATTTTTTTTTAATAGTACGTTGTATATACGTCTTCAATCCAAGAGACTTTCCATAATAATCGACCTTTCAAGCGATGTAAGCTTTTAGTAATGAATAATACTGTTATTATAGTGGTTTTGTCATACATTGAGTTATTATTGGTAGATTATTTACTAAGCAATGGCAGGTTGACAGTTTGATTCTGGATAGTCTTTGTTGACGATGTTATCAGGATTTACAACTTTCTCGAAATGTTCAAGTGTATGGAAGGTTTTAATGGTTCAAGGCGAGCATTGGTGTACCTATATATTACACATATGAGTGTCAACCCCAAATCCTAACTCTATAAATATCTGTCATCTAACACTTACACGACATCTGATTGAAAATTGTCTATTAGATCGACAAATAAGAGTCCCATGTCTTCCCTATATTTTTGTTTTCATTCCAGTTGTTTTCCATTGTCATAATTGGCAGAATGGCTGCCGTGATTGATTTGCGTCCCATCCTCAGCTACTCTAACCTATTTTCACTATTATAGCAATAGAGAGGGTATATCATTAGTAAAGCGATCATCGTGCACATGTGTGAGCCTGAAGTCTACTTTAAAGTGTCACATCGATACGCTTAGCTTTTTTCAAAAAGTGAAAAAATATATAAATCTCTTACTTCTACCCCGAGGGAAAGAATGGCAGTTAACCAGAGTGCTGAAAACTGTGTTAAAAAGTTTGCATATAATATAGCCTCACGGTCGCCATAGTGACGACAGTAAGTAAAACACGGCCGGGTATAACAGGTACATAAGTTCACGAAAACAATAAAAGGGTCGTCGAATAACATTACGCGAGCTTTTACATATATATATATATATTGTAGAAATCTAGACTTACTACAACGACATACACACTCACACACACACACATACACTACATCAACTCGGAGCGGATAAAACGGACTAGCCGATTCGTTGCAATACATATATATTTATGTATATATAGTACATACTACCTAATTACAAATTTGTCTGAGCCCGTAAATATTAAGACTCGAACAAAACGGGTGAGGGAAAGAGCAATAAAAGACGCGATTATACCCAAACTATAGCTGCTACGACTGCACACCTTTTCCAAACGGTTTTTACAACTTTCAAATTAAACTTCGCCTTTGCGATTACATTGCATGGTTGGCTTATTTATTAATAAAATAAAAAAAACGAAGCAAAACTACACTACACTAAAGAAATGCTCGTTCACCTCTGAAAAACAGACCGTAAATTCACAATTTCGAACCAAGAACCCGCCAAAACTGAATGGCTGACTTGCAAAAATGACAGGTGCGATTTTAGTCCAAAATCTAATAATCGAATGGTATAATTCTGCTACGAGATGTCAATATAATTCAAACCATTCGATTTCGTGAACAAAAAACCAACTAAACACTTTTTTGTGTAATATTATCACCGATGGTAGAACAAATATTATATATTATATTATATTCTTCACAGGAATTCTAAAAATATCAATATATTAATTAAGCTGTGTGTAAAAATATTACATTTTGACGCATGTGTCAAAAGTGTAAAATAGTCTCACATAGTTACATTTTTTAAATTTATTTCTTCCATTAAATCATCAGACTTTTTCCTTACAATATACAAACACATAAAACACAATTCTGTTTTCAGGTAGTATTCTCCTTTGTTTACACTTGGGTGGTTTCATTTGTATTTCGAAAAGTACGTAGTCCAGTCATTCGTTGGAAATTAAAGTTTTATTTAACTATGGTAGGTGAAACAAAGTATAGTTACTCTACACCACGGACCTTACGACATGTCCATGTCTCTGGCACCCCCAGTCCTTCAGATATATCGTCTTGTGAGTCAAGACCACTCATTGTGCGTGTTTATACTTAGAAGTTGGAGTTTCCTGTTTCCACAATGATAGTCAAAGTCGTAGGGAGGTCCATGTCACTGGCACCCCCCATTTCTAATTTCTGTTCCAAACCCGAGGTGATCGTTTGTGGTTTTCAACCACATCAAGATAACCGGCAGTATACTTCACAGTGTAACCTTGTAAATGGTTCTTCGTAGTACAGTTCCCTGGATATAAATAGCCATCTCCTTACATTCCATCGTTAGTTTACGTTTCTGGTATCTTAATCACCAGATACTTCGTAAACTGTGTTAAACGTGCACCAATGTAGTCACTGAACAAAAATACTAGTTATGCCTTATATGAATACGAAATGTATGTATAATTAAACTTCGAAAACCAGAAAATTAAAATAAGGAAATAATCCTAAGTCATAATACACATAATTTTTTTTTTTTAATTTTAAAACAGATTTCTTTCTCGCCTTTAAGTTTGATATTAGGCTACTCAACAAAATACACAAAATAGTATTGAAATTTAATGATAAAACGGAAATGTTTCACAAATTGCTGAACTCAAATTTGGTATGCTGTACCGTACAGCACCGCTTGCACAATAAAACTAAATATATAAAAAAATATCTGATCCTTATTATTTAAAATGAAAAAACAAATGTTAAAAAAAAATGCGTTAATTTGTATTTAGTCATTGTATAGCCGTAAGTATATTATAATAGTATTTATTTTCTCACATATTTTAATCTAAAGGTGACTAAATGACAAGTGTTCAATACCTATACATTGTTTTTTTAAATTTGTTTACTTATAAATGCCATACAGCTATTAAATATAACATAAATAAATATATTATTAATTATGTATTGAAACTATATGGTGCTAGGTTTATTGAAAGAATACCTTTATACAAATTATAAAAAAGTTCTGTACATTAGGTACATAACTACTAAATTTATAAATCATCGGTAGAGCGCAGAAAACTGAAGAAAATCCAGTATGTTTTAGTAATTATTCAATCGTTTTCATTGGGAAATAAATATTTAAGAATTTGTTCGATTTACGCAGTTTCGGACAAAACGTGATTTTCACCGGATCCGTCTAATCGAATTCTTTCCGGTGTTGTTTACTGCAGTCTATATAATAATGTAATAACGTCGGACAAAGGACTGCTGCAGCAGCTGCACATTGGACGCAACAATATAATGTATAAGACCATATATGTGGGGGATTTTTGGGCGATAAGTTCCCATTAGCGGACACAATGTCACTGTAAATCAATCCGACGACCGGTCGAAAGCCTCGTGCGTCTATATATGTATACATATTATACGATATATACATATTATGTCCATGTACGCACTCACATATATATACACGCGGTTTTTACCTCCCTCAGACCCGGAGACGCCTTAGTAAATTGGTCCTGAAAGCTCGGCATCCCCCGGCAATTAGAAGGGTCACGGGGGGAGGGGGGAAATCGCTTTTTTTCCATTGTTTCGCAGCCCGCTATAGCAGCTCTCACCGCATCTCCATCGTCAGCCATTCATTCTTCGCTGCGCTGCACAGCAAACCGTTTCGCTAACAAATTAATATATACCTATATATATATAGAGGCATGTATGGGGACCCCCGAAGCCATTCTGTCTGTCGTTCGTATGTGTCTTTTACCTCCGACTGATTTACACGTCTTCGCGGCGTCGGCAGTCGTATTGTACATAATATGTAGGTAGTGAAAATATAACGGTGCTTTTCACTCGCACAATACCTACTTTAAAGGGAGGGTTAAAAATATCCCCGTAAACGAATGGAGCGTTTTTTTTTATCTAATGTATCTTTATAATATATATATATATATATTATGGCACGTGAGTATTCGCATATCCGTGGTGTTACGTAAAAAGTCTATTCCGCGGCGCGTGCATCGCCGCCACGTCCCGCATAGGTATACGTATTGAATTATACATATATACGTTATTATAGTTCTCGAAATTGCCGGGTAAAAAAAAAAATTACAAAATATAAATAAAAACGTCAAACGTACCGCCAAATCGATATCGAAAAAAATAAAACGATAAAAAAAAATAACGGTCGCTCGTACACCCCTGATGTGTATACATAAAGTGACCGGGTACCTACCTACTATACATAAATTGTGTAAACTGTAAACGTCTATGCGACTTTATTACAAATATTTTACACGTATAACTTACTGCACGCGACCACGGCTGAAATAATAAAATACGACTATATAATATTGTTATTGCTAGGTGGTACATCTGAAGCACGCGTGTAAATAAATATTATATTGAGCAAAATAGAAACACGCGCTGAAAAGGCGTGTCGTCGCCAAATCCAAACAATAAAATATAACATCACATTACATATTATATCACATAATACTGTATACGCATATGACAGCAGTGTGTCTATACGGTGGTAGGATTTTTCACGATTTTTCTCAAAAATATTTCTTCCACGCAATGCCATTTTGCTGCGCAGTCATTTTCCGATACATTATAACATAATAATATAAAAAGCCCGCCGTATACCGTGATGGTTCTTCGTTTATCCCTGCGCGTATTAATTTTAACACTTTGAAAGTTCCCTACTAACCAGCGATTAAAACATCACCTCCGCTCGGAGATCGTTAAAACAAAAACCATTAAGTCGCAATACGGACTATAATAATATGTGTATATATAAATATATGTATATATACTAGACAGTTTCGTTTATCACGGGTATTATCGTCTAAATGGAACGAGCGCGAGAGGGTGTAAAACATTTTGGTACCATGGACGCGTTTAAACCTACCCATTTCTTCACGTCTCCTGCCAGCTAGCAATCGAGTACAAAAGAAAAAAAAACAATAAAATATTTTCGGTCACACTATTACTTGGTATAAAAACAGTTTCATAACAATTTATCTCGTGCCGAGCACATATTGTTATAGTAATTATTAACTAATGCTTAAAATACTATTTATTATGGTGTAATCATTGCTTTTATAATCAAGTCTTAATATTTGGTGGGTTTCTTTTCTCTGGTCTTAAGACTCAATTTTATTTTCTTCAGATAAATTTTGTAGTTTGTTATTTTATTCGTTTATTATATTCTTAATGCTTCTCAACAATCATAATTGAACCACTATATTTTCTTTTTCGCTATGGTACACTCTCTACGGACTGTATTACGCATTTCCATATGGTTGTTTTATTTAACTCCAATATTTTTTTATACCCTATACCAAAATCTGATTTTTAACATCAGCAAAACAAAAAAAATATCTTTTACATAAACCTTCCTCCCCAGAAAGAAGTCACACTGTGTAAGCCAGAGATTGAGAGCCTTGTCGTAGTTATCTGCACGACCTATCAAGCGTTGAAGAAGGTGGTGATTTTCAATTCTACATTTCACAACTCGTTTTTGTATTATTTTTTATATGTCAAATATATCAAAATATATCAATTATAATCTTTTCGACTGTAAACATGAATAGTATTTCATTGACAAGAATACAAAATAATTTCTTCCCACAGTGACGTGTCACCTATTTTTAAAAAATCCGTAGAGGCATGCTATTATAATAACTAATAAGTATTTCATATCGTACTATTTTATTCATCTTTGCATGTTTTTGATCAATCCATCTATCAATAACTCTTGTTTTTTATCGCAACGTAGATGTATTTTTAATTTCATAGTTTAAAGCAGAATAATATTTCAAAATTGTCGATAATATTGAACTAATAAGGTTTTCTATTTTATCAGTAAAAATTTTGAATTTCATTGAATATTTGCCACACAGTTTAATCTCAATGCATTCCAAATATTACTCATTATATTCTTTCTTGAATATTATAATATACGTTTTGAATTTAGAGTATTGATAATTGCCTCTTGGCTCTTATCAACCATCATTATCCATAGTAAATAATAATATATATTTTATGCATCGGCTTATGTGGTACCAAAACACTATAACAAAATGATACATATACCTACATGACAGGAAAATGTAAATATATACTATTCATCCCATGCATGACTATGACCCATATCACTATCAATGTACATAATGTATTTATCTTTAATTATGTTAGCGTAATATACGTCAAATAAATGCGATTTTAACTTTATTATCAGTGGCGTATATAGTGACGGGTCCTAGGCCCGGGCACATAGTGAAATTAAATTTCAAATTCAATTAAAACATGTTATGCATATTGCTAAATTATATAATTACAGTAGTCACTCGATAATTCAAAATTCAGGGGACCGAGTTAAAAATTCGATTTATAGAGGTTTTCGATTTACCGAGTGTTCGAATAATCGAGGGAAAAAAAATTAATTCGAATTAAAGAGAGGTGAAAAATTGTATATATATACACATATATATTTATTTGATACCATGGCCCGACGCCCGCAGTCCGTACCTACTAATATTGTTGTTGTTCTATGCTAGTACCTATATTGTTTTCGAGGTATACAATTCACGTTACTGATTGATACCATGGTCCATGATTGCAACTACCAATTAAAATACGACAAATAAAGCTGTGTATTTATGGTTTACATAGTACGTTGATAGCGCGTTTGATTTTAGAAATGGTAGAAATCTGTTTACTATTTTATTTACAACAGTGGCGTATTTGAGGGGGGGGCGATAGGAGCGATCGCCCCCCCCCCCCCCCGAGAGATCTTTGAAAATAATATTTTATGATTGTTGAACTTATAAGTGTATCTAAATATTTTAATTAATAAATAAATAATATTTTTTGGATGAGAAATTTTTGTGATAACTGTCAACTGATAATACATTTTATATCGGATGAATCGGATTACTGATTAGTGATTGCTCTATGATACGCAAAGATGGAACATTTGGCCCGAGGACTGGGTGACGTAGTCGTGCCAAACGAATGATGGAACGGAACGTCACCTGTCGAAATGATTACCTAAATGGTCACGATGGGTCATTTCGTCATTGTGATAAACTATAACTTATCTGATACTTATCTATGAAATAATTAATTATGATATTTATGAAAATGTGTTGTGTCTGTTCGACTGTTCCGTTCCGTTCGCCTGTTCGCCATACAATCGTTATTCGTACACTTGCGACTTGCAACTGATTTAACATCCCGTTAAAAATGTTTTTAATTGGTGGGGGTGGTGTACTCCTCTTAATATCGCCCCCCCCCCCCTAGGTGAAGGCTCAAATACGCCACTGATTTACAATGTAAAATATTATAAATTTATCACGGGTTGCTAGGAATGGTTTCGTCGATTGTCAGTTGTCTTACACATCATCTTTTACCGTTGTTGTTTTTCATAAAAATTCAAAACCTTAATATGTCTGTATCGTTGATTTCAACATGAGTTTCAAAAAAACTTGAAAACCTTTTTGTTTGTTCCTCGTCAATCATTAAGTACCCGTTAAATGGTATTAAATTATTATATAATTATTAGGTTATACATACAGTATTACAGTATAAATTTAAATTCCTATATTTGTATAATTTATGCCATAATTAAAACCACCATTCCCTAAAAAATTTCTAGTTGTAGCTATGGTGGGGTTAAATTGGCCCATAGTAAAAATAATTCCTATATGTGCCACTGTTTATTATATACCATCACATATATTACTGCAATGGTGTGGCACATAGCAAATGGTCGACTTTCAAAACCATTTATCTGGAGAAAAAAACTGGACAGATTTTAACATCTAGGTAACGATTTTATTTTATTTTTTCCTGATAAATAATTCAAGGGATTTTAATAACAATAAAAAAAAGGTGCAGGTAATAGGTACAACATAATAAAATAGCGTCGGACGATCGGGGCCGACCTGCTCTAATAATCAATGGGCAATTATTTAACTCGCACGCGATGAGATTATTTTTAAGCACATGGCACGTATATATTATATATATATAAATATACGTATGTATTACGTAAAGCAATCATATAGGATTACGCGAAGTCAAAACTTTACACATTTTTCATAGAATGTTAACGCAGTAGTGTACTTAAAAAATTCAATTTACCGTGAAATCCAGGTCATCCGGTAAAATGATCAAACACTCACGCAAATTATAATACCATACGTATGATGTGGGTGAAAATAATTGTATTATTGAAAATATCATGCAAATTAAGACTCTGGCACTTGGTATCATAATAATTCACAACCGATGCCATAACTGAATACAAAGCGAATGCTCGACATTTTTGTTTTAATAATTCATTACTAGCATTCGACATTTCTATTTAAAAAACCGGACGTGTCTAAACCACTGGACCTGGATCACAACAGACACTCTGTATAATACTCACTTGCTACTTTATAAGACACTGATAAGTTTACGCATAATTATGTATTGTTTACACTCGATACATATATACGGCTATAATGTTCAAACTTCAAAATGATCATTACAATAAATTTGCAAGTGAATAGTTTGACGTCGACCATTTTCCTCTGGAATAACCCCTTTATTATTTTTGTTATTTATTTTTATAAAACTAAATGAAAGTTACCTACATCTAAACGACTATATTCGACCTCGTGTTTGCGAATGAATTCAAAGTTTCCCGACCGGGACAAATTAATAAACATAGCGTTGTTTTACATGTATGATAATATTATGTAAAATATAATATTCACAGAAAGAACATTACTCCGGCACATTTTACGATCCGATTAAACGTCCCATCGTGCTTTGGCTGACGTTGTGTATTATATGATACAAGTTTTTCTGTTTGGAAATACATTTATATATTCTATATAATACATTTATTAGTGCGAATAAATGTACGAAATTAGAATTGCGCGTTCAAAAAAAGTCAGACGTCTTTGAAAGATGATATCATCCAGAGAGTAGTTTTATAATATTATTATTATTATGAAATGTTAACTCTGAATGAAACGTATATCATATTTTTGTATGATATTATTTATTTTTTTGCTGACAAAATATATTGTATTCGACTTTGTTATTGGTTTAAACGAACGTTTCTTCTTCTTCTTTTTTTTCTTATTTTTAGAAAATCATTTCATACGCTAAAGGACGTGACATACAAAAATAAAAACACACATGCACACGCGAGCTGATATTAAATTTATGCGGATTTTCGAACAAATGAAAACCACTTACGAGATATGCGTATCGTATATTACAGTGTCATATAGCGTACGCGTGTGTGTGTGTGTGTTTAACATTTTATTCCTCATAAAGCCATAACACAGATCTTCAATTGTTGACTGTTGTTATACCATCTGACAGCAAAAACGGAAGGGATGAAGTCTTGCCTTTGAAATGTCATTAAAAACAGATTAGAAAAGCTCAGAATCTGAAGAACACTAGCGGTATCGGAAGCATTATTAGAAAGAGAGTGAGAGAGAGTTGACGATCTCTCTTTCTCTATATGTCTTATAGCTTCTTATATACGCTGTCATGTACATTGGTAGCTATTATCATCATTATTATTATTATACACCCATGTACTAATAGCGGCAATAATGATGATAATGATAATGATGATGATGATAATACGATAAGGAGATGACAACGAGGGTAAAACTATTGGTCGGTCGGATGGTGCGGTGGTACTGTGGTAGTGGCGAGGCAACTATACATACATATTATATATATAATATGTATATAATATCTCCCTCTTCTGGTCTTCTACTTATATATATATATTATTGATGTCCAAAGTTGGCGTAACGAAATAGTCTCTTGGGAGGGGATGCTCGAAAGGGGCAGAGGAAGTACAGAGGTGTCCAAACTTCCACCGGAAACCCGGCAGCCTGCACGGTAGTGTTCATTTATAACGCGCGCGTCTTGTATATACATATATACACAGTAAACGCCACCGACCGTATCACGCATATACAAACACACACGCAACTCATAAATATATATATATATATATAATATAGCTTAGTTATATCCGTTGTCTGGGCGTGATATTCGAGAAGGACATTTTAGCTCTGCTGCAAATAGGATTTCCAATATATATATATATATATACACACTTATTTTATATATACTCCAGCAATTTATATAATATAATATGTTCGACGCGATCGAGAAAACACACCCTTTCTATACACCCGGTGTAACCTAAATACCTATATCTATCACCACCTCCGTACCAGTTTCCGTATCCGCGTCGTGGACTCCATAGACGTATATATGTACAAAGTGCACACAGTCGCAGTGTAAGGTTATAATTGGTATCGAATGTCAAACGTTCGCCTTGATTTATGGGTTTCTCGGGTTTACGGCGTGATTAATTAATCGATGGTGGTGCGTGTATATATCACCGCCACTAAACCCTTCTGTGACGGTCGACTCCGGTTCTCGCCATACCTACCACCAACATTGCCTATGACTTGTGATTTTTCATATTACGCACATTTTAGTATGGCACGCCCAAAGCAAGGCTTTGGTTTAAGAAATTGTTTTTTAAATACATAGCCATTTAATAACATACATTCCCATTTTTTATTAAATCATATTACTCGGATCTATGTATATTATGTGTTACCACAACGATAATTCAGGTGATTTGGATTTGAATGATGTCGTGCGTCCGTGAATTTTCAACACAATCAAAATATATTACATAAAAACATTAACACTTTGTATTTTGTATCTTATGAATTGTGATACAAAAGAAATTCAATGATCTTAACATATTAGACGTCATATGGTTAGGTTAGTCATACTCTCAAAGCTATACGATGAGATATTTAAATGTATTTTATTTCTTATTCGATTCTGATGTTGTCCGATACTCCGATAACCGATATAGGTACACAATATGTGCACAGTGTGCTTCAAATGTTGATCACCTGATACCTTAACTTCTTTCTATTGTATTGTATCTTAATCTTAAAGTATACTAAGTGCGTTTTAAAAAAAATACTTATTTTTGACTACCGACAATCGCGTGCTGTATGATAAACCGTATACGACATTTTATTATCTACGACCACCAAAGCGCCCTATTTAACCTTTATCGACGTCCTACGCTTTAACTGATAGGTATTATAGTTATTGTCTCGATATCAATATATTTATAAATATATTTCAATTGAATTTTGAATAGTAATATAATAAGTTATTATTATTATTAATAACCGAAATAAACCGATTACTCCAATCAAAATCGAAAACCCAAATAAAAATGTGTGAAAAAATCCATCGTAAAACAAACAACAGAAGACAATTAATGCAAAAAGATAATTATCTATACAATAGTCCAGAAAATATACGTCTCCAACTACCCATCGCTGGATCTCCAAACTCACCAGTCACCATTATAGAACCCTAACACATAAAAACATATTAAAAAACTATTTTCATCATCAAATCGATTTGAAGTTTTCTGACGATATAAAAATCCAGACGGAAATATTCTTACTAGTTGTATAGATTCAATGAAAAAACGTACCAATTAAATCCCCTCATACAATTGTTTTAAGAATAAGATTTTATAGAATAATACATAAAGCTTAATTAAATACCCAGCTAGCTGGTGTTGAAACCTTCCAGTTCAAATCGGCCACTAGAGTCTAATGACTAGGCTAAGGACTAATAATAATAATAAAACTAATAGAAAGTTTCACCACTGTTACTGGCTTCTTTCATAAAACAATTGACTAACATATTTGTATTGTACTCTAGGGTGTATGTATATTAAAAACTTTAAAAATAGTTTTACAATGTGATGGGAATGTCTAAAAGAGTACAAAATGTTTCTTTGTGGGTTCAAAACATTAAAATATATAAAATATCTTACAAATTAAATTATCCTATCTAAGTTGTTTTAGACTGTCAGTAAAAAAATGTTGTGATGGATACCAAGATTATTAAATACATTAACTGAAGATGTTATGATTTATGATTAGTATGGCATATAAAAACTAGTGTCGTGCTTAGTTTCGATGTGACTAAAGACTTTATTCTAAGTCTTAGGAAGTTAGGACAACTATAAGATGGACATTATTTTCTTAGTCCTTAAGATATTTTTTTAATCAACTTGTAAAGCCATCAATATTGAACAACTAACTGTTGTTCAATGTTTCTATTGGTAGGTACAAATGGTTAAATTTTTCAAATACTTATTGTTTTTGTCATTTTTGGTCCAAGTTATTCTATTTACCTTATATATTCATGTAGGAGTCGGTGATCAATGATCATAGTCGGTGCAGCACAGTGATCTACTAAAAGATACTATACATTTTATCACGTACTTGTATTGAATATTTCCATGTGTTGTTTATAATTTTAAATATAGCAATTAGTTTCAAATCCTAAGTGTGTATATCTTTATTACCAGCTTGAGTTGTTGTTTAGATAAGTTTGCCCTTTTTATTCACAAGCTTCTGTTTGATATCAGTTACCTCCGTACTCGAAAATTGAAACGTTTTAGATTTTCAAATTCCTGATCATTGCAGCCGTAAATATCACAAATGGTTTTTCTTAATTATTCAAAAACACAGTAGATGCTAGACTTGACGGTTTCCATTCCACTCTATACGAACAACATTCTCAACTATAAAATGTTCATGTACAGCATACATAAATATCATAATCACAAGTTACGATTTAAATAATATGAGTATAGTTTATATGTATAATTAAATAAATGGGTAAGGTAACTGTTTTGTTTTGTGTCTCGCTACTAAGCACATCGATGTTTATCATTTTAACAATTAGGTACATTAATTCACACAATTGTTATTCATAATTCACCGTACAATATTATAATGTTTTTTTTTGGGTATGTGTGAGGTGGCCCTTATCCATTAGACATGCTGCGTTATTTAAAATAAACGCAGAGTTGTGCAAAACGCCGAATAATAATTAGAAATTTTAGCGGAGCAAAAAGATAATAACAATTTTTAACTAAAAATAAATAACAGTGATTTACATATTAAAAGGATTCACGATGAAATGACATTTTCTATTAGTGCGGAATAATGAAGTGCCGCAGCGATTGTGTATATATATACAAACCTCTATCCACAGGTATATATACGCGTAGATCCAGGAACGGGCGTATGGAGTATTTATTTATTTTTTTTGTGTTTTTGTGTTTGTGTGTACGCGCGTGTATATATATAACAGTCGGAAAATTATGATAATTTATACCGTTTTTAGAATGTTTGAGGGCAAAAACTATACACCCTATACTGCTCGGCGTCCCGTCGGTGGTATATTATAGTTTTTCAGCCGCTGCCGTCGTAATCGTCTCGCCGAAACGGATTGATGAAAAATATTCATTTCACAGCGTCGTATTTCGGGGTCGTACACCGTGTACAATGTACATGTATAATAATATATAAATATATTATTATTATGCTGCAGGCACGCACTGCTGCTCGTTTTACGATGCGTGGTAATATTTGCTAAAAATAATATAAAACATTATATTATAACATTATATACATGTCCGCTCGCATGTATGATATGTGCAACTCAGACGAGGAGATACTTTAATAATAATCATAAAAAAAGTTCGCGAATTATTATAATAAAAATAATATAACCACCTTGTCTAATGACGTCGACGAAGTAAAGGTTTGAAATAATATCGGGTGGCAGCGTAGCATGTACAATATACCTGACCTACTCTATATACATAATATAATGGCACTTTTATATACGTACTATATTTTTAAAATCGTTCCCCGGTGCGAAATTTACTTATCGTGCAGTACATGCCCGAGGCACTATATTTACGCTTGATAGTTTATAATTTACACATATTACGACTATTAATATCAACCGTCTACCTGCAGCTATGCCATGCCAGGGATTTTAATAATAATAATTCGTACTATAATGGACGGGCAGCTCGAGAGGATGACGAAATTGTGGTTAAGGGAGAGAACAGGAACGGTAGCTCTTATGTAGTCTGGAGGGAAAAGGCCAACGCTGTGGTTATATATATTTATATATACAATATATATATTTTACGAGATACACCGCAGGCGACACACACCCGGTCCCACGCGGCCACCTGATGATCGGTTTTCTTCGTGCTTCCCACCTGCAGCTTGTATATTGAAGTTGCACTGACACGCGAGACGGTGTGTGCGGAACATAATAATATAATGTTATATAGTATATAGTGAATTATACCGATTTGGCCCTTATGGCCAGAATTATGAAAAGCTCTCCGTGATAGGTGTCGCGGGGACGAGTGCACAATGTATTGGCAGCGGCAGCTATAGGGGCGGAACGATAGAGGCGGTGGAAAAGAGAGATTTCGAGGGTTGTGATATAAAACAAAAATAATTTACTCTCTGCAAAAGCACAGCATCGCACCGTCGTCGTAAGTGCTGTACAATGTACACACATACAAAAACACATCGATATACTCGTGAGCTATATGCGCTGTGTGTGTGTGTGTGTGTGTGTGCATTGGGAACGGTGTGTATTATTGTATATAATATATAAACGCGCGCTCAAAATCCCTCCCCGGGACGGTGGCGGCAACCCTCTTCGCGACCCGTTGATTTATAGCATACTTACATTCCTTCTCCGCCAACGCCGGAAACCCGTATACCGATGGTTAAAATGTTGTTGATCATTTCCCGGAAGCCCGGGAGCAGAAAACGACGTAATTAAATGGGGTACGAGACACTCCCCTTAACATCCCCCCACGGAGGCGTCGCGTGTTTTTATATCACCATTATATGGCATCACGGCCCACGGCCTTCTTAAATAACACGCGCTCGAATGCGGTGTATACCTAACTATTAAATTATTATTTGACCATTAAGAATGAAAGTGTACGTGCAATGATAAAATTCACTTTATAGCCTTTGTTGCGTCGTTGATAAAGATTTAAGACTGGCATAGGCACTAACGTTGAACATTTTACAACATTGACGTATGTGTGTATAGGTAATAATGTTTGAATTATATAAAAGTATAATGCAACAACTAGATTTTAGCAAAAATTTTTAGAGATTGTATGCGTGTTTCTGTATGCATAAATATATGATTGTATGTAAGCCAGTGTCCTAGGGGTCAGCAACCTCGGCACTCATAATAGCAATATTATGTGGCCCGCGGGAAAAGTTTATAATTTTTATAAAATATAGTTCATGAACTGAGATATAGTTTAAACTGAAAACGTTGGATTTTAACTTTCTTGTTTGTAGATACTTTGTTGGATTGATATACCAACAATTATTAATTTAAACAAACTAAATTTGAAATTGCTATATATATGTTTTAGTTTAAAATAAAGATAAGAAGTGTTCAAACTGTAGCACATGAAAATTTATAATACATTTTTTGCCCAAAAATGCTGCTTCCTGGACGGCGTACGCCACTAAAAACGGTCGATATGTTTAGATATGCGATATTTTTGAAGTAAAACTTCTTTCTTAAGGTGTGGGTGGAATAAAAATCGTAACGAAAAATGCGAAACGCAACAATTGTTGTTATAATGACAGTAGTTACACTTATGTTGTTTCCGTACAAATCTACATATATATAAATGTACCTATATATATTTAATATATTATATAATTTATAGTTTAAAATTTAAAATTTATAATTCATTTATAATTTCACGGGTCCCAATACTTATGAAAGAAGTTTTACTTCCCCAGAGTAGGTATAACGGTGGGCTCACACACTCTTTTTTTATATACAACTAATTTTAATACAAGATACTTTCGATAAACAGCTAGCTGCTTGTTAAGAAGTTATCTCACAAACTACTATATTATACGTATAATTCATGGCATGAATATACATATTGAAATAGTCCTGCAACGCAATACATATAGGATCAACGACGATTTTTAATCGAATGTCGAATTTCCGTCTTAGAACATGCAGTTATTATTTCACCAACAGCCTCACTACATTTGTGCAGCGACCGTGTAATTGGAACATGGATATTTTCCGGATAAATATATGTTGTACAAAACAAATACGGATATCATACAAATTTGTAGCTGCAAGGTAAAATCGGTAATATATTTCGTAAACGTGCAGCAGCCTGCAAAATATGATGGTCGAACACAAATATCCACGAAATTAACTCGCGGCCTGTTAAGTTTATATATTTATTATTATCATATGCGTATATACAAATAATAATATCAACGTGTATAGGTATCTCTCTGTATTATATTATAGTATATGACACTGCAAAATGTTGAGGTATAAATAAAAAGCCGATTCGAATATTATTAATATTATACGATGCACATATATATCGTGGCATAATAATATGTTATGCAAAAAAACTTGTATCTGTATTGTTTTTTATCCCTCGATTGGACAATATAATGTTTTTTTAATGTTAGCTGTTATATTATTATACACAGTGTAGATATGCGGCTGTGAAGGAGCGGCGCCGCGGATTTGTCTTGTTTATTAAAACAAATTGTTACGTTTGCGATGAATAATATGGGTATTATTTATACTACTTTTCATTCATCTTACTGCAGTGCTTTATATTATTAAATTATTTATTATATATAAGGCACGTCTAACGACTAACACCGCTACACG
Organism: Diuraphis noxia; assembly: GCF_037042655.1. Lineage (NCBI taxonomy): Eukaryota > Metazoa > Arthropoda > Insecta > Hemiptera > Aphididae > Diuraphis > Diuraphis noxia. The sequence goes on from NW_028301712.1 coordinate 56,305,994, forward strand.
TACGATAACGCACGTACGGCGTAGCAGCAAAGGTGCGTATATATACTTGTATAACAAGTAGTTTCGGTGGATCTAAAATAAATGTTTTTTTACAATAATATTTTTTTTCCCGTTGATAATATTAACGATTTATTTTACTCCCCGTTTATATACCATGGAAATAAACATACTAACACGGCTAACAAAAAAAAACTCCAGTTATTCAAATACATTATTTTTTTTTAAATCTTGGTGTAAATAATAAATCACATTCGTATTAAAGTAAACCGTTGAAATGCATTATAAATATTTAGTGGATTTCCATCAAACGGCGTTGTCGCCGTTTTCTTCGTTGCCGTATTAAATAAAATATATATCATACTGTTTTGGGTAGATGTAGTCCCGTACAAAACAATGGAAAATTGTGAAAACCACAAAACCACTTCCCCCGATCGGCAGTGCATCGTTAATGTTAAAATACAAAACAATAATAATAATAATAATAATAATAATATGTATCATCATTATATTGTGTGCCCTGGTACGCGTAACGATTTACGATATGGTTTTATAAGATTATATTCATGGCATCCATTTGTTCCAACAAAACCACTAGTCTGAGCTATTGTTCGTATGTAGGTCCCTATAATATGATAGAAATGTTATATGTTTTATAATCAACCGGTCGAATGGGTGGAAATAATAATATTGTTATAGTTTACTCATCATGCGCTTGCGTGATCAAAGATACGCATGTAATCAGAAACACTAGAAAAAACAGTGTTGGCCCTAAATCTGCAAATAGGAGAAGATTTACATTATATAATGATACACTTGTATAATAATACGATTTCCTACAAAGAATTAAAAACGTGTGATGTTCACCAATTACCAAGTATACTTTAACTCTAAATTTTAAATTATTATATTACAATATTTAGTTAGCCACATTATATAATGTATTTAGTTTTTTCAAAGCTAGATTTTCTAGTTCAAAAAAATCAAGTTGTAATTACTGAATTGTCAATTCCATGAAAACCCGAATGATCGAAAATCGTGAATCTTGTAAAAAGCAAATCGTTATTATTTTTAAGTGGAGGATTCTTTTTTTTATCTTGACGCACAACATTTAAATCCAAACCTGAATAGTATTCAGGATAAATACACCATTCATCACTTTATCAGTTTGTTAATAAGTTAAGTGGTAAAAAATCTGTTACGTAAAAAAAAACTTCAAATGCGTTTTATTAGTTTGATAAAGCGCCGCTGCTATTATACTTTTAGTTGCCTTATGCCTTTCTAGAATGTTGGTTTGAAACAACTTTCGATTGTATTACATGAACTTTTTTTTAAATTACGGTATAAATATTCAATGGTTTAAGTTTGAGCTCCCGGTGTTGGGATCGAAAAGAATTACGGAGTGATTGACAGTATGAATGTGTGATGACATAACATATAGACATACATATATACTAACCACATTATTAACATTATGTAGAATCTGTTGATTACATATGCCACCACATACGAACGCTCCGAGAACGTTTTTAATTTTCAAAACTATAAGGACATAAATATTAATTATTACTACGGGGAACTCATTCTACGAAGCGAGAAACTGCTTACGTGCCGGAAGAAAGGGAAGAATGGCCATTATGTTATTGCGCTTATCGAGTAAAACTTTTCAAGCCAATTGAGTGGAACAAAAGTAAAAGCGATAATAATCCATCTACCGTCGAATACCTATAGTACGCAGTTTGATTTTTCATCCGACATCCTATCTTGGTGGCCGGTGATCGAGAAATACTTTCGGATGCAAATATTACATGGTAAACAAAGAGGAAGAACAGGAAAATACGGTGCGATTAAAATTATATACAAATGAACACGATAGAAATTAATAAGCGTATATTATTTTATATACCTACTTAGCACACATGAGCACGGTACACACACACACAAACGACAAACGTAATAAGAGCTGTTGTAATTAGGCAAGGGGGTGTGCAAATTGGCAGGGGTATAGTTGAAGTAGACAACGGGGAGGGGAGGGAGGCTGTATTATGTGCATTATCGAATAATAAATCACAAACGAACATTATTTTATTCCAAGAGCAACACTCGTGAGGAGGGTTTCGCTTTATTTAAGCGGAACCACAAATTAGTGTTATATATATATATATATATATATATATATATATATATCTGTGTGCGTATGCGTATATTGTTCGCGAAGCGTCTTCAGTGTGCCCTATGGGGCACGGTGGTGAAAATCACCGACAGTAAAATAAAAATATTATAAAAATAATAAAAGTGCGCTTAAAATGCTGGCGTGCTCTGTAAACCAACAAACGGCGTTGTCGACGATAACGAGTTACAAGCACGCGACCTCCGCCAGCCGGACGAGTAAAGCATTAAGGCGGAAGTGATAATAACAACATCGTAATGATTTCGAGCGTGATACGATACGAACAAAACGTTGTCAGTGGGGTGTTGTGTTAGACGATAATAATAATTATTATTATAGACTATATATAGTTGCCATCTTCCATTCGAAAATACATTTCAACATCATATATTTTTGTTTCGTTTTTAACACATTGCTCCTTCACTACCCCAACACCGCAATTCATATTATTATCAAAAAGCAATCAAAAAAAAGTACAACTATATTATTATTACAATAATGTGGTTGGACGTTTGTACAACGATAGACAGTCGATGACGAACGCTATTGTTACCTAAGTTATATTACCTTAATAAATAGAATGTGTGATAAAATTTACATACATTTTAAACTATCGTGTTTTTTTGGTTATTTAAAATTAAGTCATTACCTACTATAGTTATAAGTATAGTTTTTACAACCGCACGTTATACACTCGCGATAACTCATTAAGTCGTAACTGTAATTTATTTATACTTTTGTTTAAATTAGAGAAATTATTGGATCGTTTAGGTGTTGCGACAAAATTGAAGATACGTAAAACCCATTTACAAACTAAAGATTTTCCGTAAACACAACGACACAGCGTTTTGGATAGGCAGCTAATACGTATACACCGTCATCAGGACAGTGCGCGGTAAACGTCTGCGCCGATTGAACTAATTACATGAAACCGATCGTTTATGTATATATTAATATATCATACAGAATGAACGTAATATTGTTGTATCAGAGGCACAATTTACTCGCTATTATGGATATCGGAAGAAAACAGCTCTCGTGTTATTTTACATTAAAATATAGTATGAGTACCTACGGCCGGCTGTCGAGTCCACTGCAGCCTGGAGGTCTGTCGACATAATACGAGAGTCGCATTTTTATGACACAAGCATCCGGTTAAACAGATAAAATTGTTCATACACATGGCTCAATGTCCTCACGCCACCCACGCCGTTTCACTAGCACACTGGGGTTTTAATTTCATATCTGGGTTTGATTTAGAGTGATTCGCCAAACTCGCTCGCTGTCTTTTTATATTCTGTAAAAAAAAATGCCTTTATCCACAAAATGCAGAGTTCAAAATTTTCTAGCTAACTTTTTTTTTTTTTTTTTTTTTTTTTTTCTTTATTTGAGATAAACAATCTATACCTTAGGGGCACAATAAGTTTATATGGTTAGAGAATTTACAACATGATACGCTTGACGTGAGAAGTCATCCACTAATGACACTCAAATTGATTGATTTTTTTTTTTTTAAATTTTTTAAATTTTTTTTTTTTTTTTTTTATTTTTTTATTTTTAGAATAATTAGTTAAACAACTGATACTCTGTAAATTATTAGTTGAGGGCAGGGGGGTGAGCAAGTAGGTCACGACACCATTTACGTTTTAAACGTCTGGGTGGGTTACCAGGAATAGTATGGACTGCAAGATTACGTATTAGCGGGTTGCTATTTGAGGAAAGACGATTGTGGAAGCGTTGGTAATGATCTATAGCTTCTTCATGTACCAGTTTCATTTTTAGATCAGTGTGAATAGTGTGGTTTGAGACGTAAGGAGGAGCGTTTAGAAGTTTCCTGAGTGCTATGTTTTGAAAAGTTTGTATTTTGTTTATATTTGATTTTTTTGCATTACCCTAGCTAACTTAAAAATTATAATTTCAAATACCCACATTTTTCATTCCGTATTAGGAGTGTCTTGTGGCGATGTGTAGATAATATGTACTTTCCTGAATTTTTATACGAATGTATACATCTTCTGCTTTTTGAATTTACAGTAGGCAAAATATCATGATTCTCTAAATTATTTTTCTGTCACGGAGTACTTCTTATAAAAAATATAAATATCAAAAACAAAATTAACTAAAATTAACCTAAACAATTCTAAAATTCTGAATTCTCGCTGTATCACGCGCCATTGCGCGGTCGGTTTAAAAAAAATATATACTACAGACACTTTTGGTTATTATACTTGCGGGCTGCTTCAACCGCATATTTAAGACGCATGATGGAACTTTTAAATCCCTAACAATAATAAACCTAAGTAATCCGCTGTAACGGTTAATTTTTTTTTCTTAAATAATGAACACTTGTATGTACACAAACTTTGACGGTTTATTTGATTTTAATGCTTTACAACACAATATATCAAACATTGTTATAGTATGTTTGCGAAATCAACGATTATTGAGGTGCTCTATTAAATATTAATACATCATAATAATATTAGGTTTTGTGTAGAGTGTAGACCTACATAATTATATTATATTGCACGTGGAAAACGAAATTGGAATGATTTATGGGGTGAAGAGCCGGGGCAAAAAGAGCCGATAAATCATAATATTATATATACACGCAACGATAAAGTCCGGTAGCAGCGGTGGCGACGATGTCATCGCGAAATATAGTGTCTCGTGTCTGGGTGAAAATAAATATTATATAGAGCAAATATAGAATTCGCACTTATATATCTGTATGGGACAATGGTGGAAAAGACGTGGAGTGGAAGTGGCCGCGAACGACAATAATTTTGCAGATTCGATCGGTTTCTCGTCGTAGACATATTACGATTATAAATGTCTTCCAGATAATATATGAAAGACGATAGTTGATAATAATCATATTATCCAGGATGATTCGCCAATCGTGATCATCATGCTCACCCCCCGTTTTATCAATGCCCACAAAACTTTTGTAGCATAATTTATATTCCAACTTTCTCTATATATTATTATATCATTAACACATAGGTACGTACAAAACATATACATATCAAATATAAACTACGATTATCACAATCAAATAATTGTTAATTAATTTTTAATAGTGTTATAATCTTATACAAAGTCATGAAATATAATGGTTGCAGAAGCTCTTTGTGATTATAACTGATTCCATATTATTATATTTTATTATAGTGCAGCCAAACGAGCGTGTGGTTTATAACTCTGTTGCCTGCCGCTACCCCTTGATAAGGTCTTCTTAAGTACAATTTTGAACTTGCTTTCATGTTTCACACAACTCAGTGTATATATGAATGAATGTGACATGATTGTGATAAAAAAAAATGAGGTTAAAATAAGACTGATTACTTTGTTTTCAAATACCCTGCTAATAGCTAGTTATAATTAGGTACTACTCTTTTATGTATAGTACCCGTTGCTTCGAGATGGACAAAGTCGACCACAGAGATGTATACCACACATTCATTAGGTTTAAAGACTAACGCTATAAAATATGCTAACATTATAAAATAACTATTTACTTGTTATAAAGATTAAAAAATAGATCATAAAATCTACATGTCTGATTTTCGATATTACATTTTTTTTAAATATAGATTTACAGATTTACTTAAATGTATTAAACACGGTAATTATAACATAATTTCATTCAAAATAATGTTGATTTTAAATTCTAGATTATATATTTCGTCTAGACCAAAAGGTTAAATTCTGGTAACTCGTTTCTAACCTGATTGTGATCAGCATCCACTTAAGACATTTATATACAATTTTTAGTTTAAAAAATATTCACATTTTTTTTTTTTAATTTGACCATTTAACCAATGACTTGAATGACTAATGTTATATATTGCGTAGATTAGACGATTATACGTTTATATCAATGCCACAATCATAAGCGCCAGCAGAAATTTTTCTAGGGGGGGGGGGGAATGTTAGGATTTGAGGATAAATATTATAATTTTACTAGGTGTTTTAAAATAATAACCTTTTTTATTATACTCGTATACAATATATTATATTTTATTATATTACAACTTATTTTATACTTTTTTTTTTTTTTTTTTTATTATTAGGAAAGAGCCCTCGGCAGCATAGGCCATTGGGCTTAAAAAATATGAATAGCTTAAATTAAATATTTACAGTAAGAAACGTACAAGAGAGAACTTAATTCTAGATTTTGGATTGAAGGTTTGCTGTTGTGATGAATTGGATGATGTCTGTTATGGCCTTGGGATGATTTTGAAGTATTTCGGAGAGTGATTCGGAAAGGTTGAGGCTTGATCGGATGTTGTGGTATGTGCAGCATTCGGTGAATTTTATACTTTAAATTTGTTGTATGGTACCTATATAGAAATTTATCTTAAAACATTAAATTAAAAAAAAAATTTTGAAAAAGCGAGGGGGGAAAATGCCCCAACTTGCCCTCCCCTACGGGTGCCTATGGCCACAATACCATATTACAATAATATAAGTATTTATTACCATTGCACGTTTCGTTTTGCAGAAAGTTACTACCTATTTAATTCGTTGTGTTTGTGTGTGTGAACGAATTATACGATCGCCACCGCCAAAACACGTCAGTTAATCTAACACAAAAACTCTCGAGTCCTGACGACACCCCCCAAGGGTAATCTAATATTGTATTGAGTTAAAATGTTTAAAGTCCTGTGCACGTCGGGCGTCGTATACCGTGACAACTGACAAGTAACTAATGTGTCACGCGTAATATATACTCATTAATCCTCATAGTTAAAATATAATATTATTATGTATTTACTATAAGTACTTATATTATTGCCTATACGGTATAGACTATACCTTTCTGAAGACCATAACATTGCCAATTTTGAGCATGATTGACATATTTAATAATATGAATATAAATTGGATATTTTAATAATGTAAAATATGTCATATCATTATGAAAATAAAAACATATTATTTTATTTACTATAACACGATTAAAGATAGTATATTACTTATAAATTTATAACTATTTTTAGAATAGATTAATAGTTTCGTCATATCTGCAAACAGTGGCACGATATTATAATATTCTGCAGGTATGCGATATAGTCTGTATACCACAACTATAATAATAATGTCTCTATTTTTCTTGATTTTGCCACGTGAGATGCTAAACAAAGATTTTACGTTACCAAATTTCCAATATTTTTGTAGTCTAATTTATCAGCCCAAATAATTATAAATGTTCTTCATAAGTTCTAATATTATGAATTTATGAACAGGTAATATATGACAATAGGTAGGTATGTGTGTTATAAATTATTGTGAATGTGAGGGAAATGCAGTAAATGTGAAATAAAATTGCTGTCGATGACAAAACGCAATACGATAGATTCGTTGGGCATACAAATTATGTTAATATTTACACATCGTTTTTGAGAACGAAACACACGCGCCGAAAAATAATAACTACTCACGCTACGAATATAAAATACCGTCACGGCGGCAAAGGTTAAAAAAAAACGAAAAAGTTAAAACCCTAATACAACAAAGACGAAGACGAGTTTCGAATGTTATCCTTATTACTTACCCATCAGTTATCATGTTCCCCTATTAGAGATTTGAAGAAGAAGATATGGACGATATGGTATCTTAATTAATGTTTTTTTAAAATATCTTGTTCCGTTCTCCCTTCATTTCTAAACATACGTCAACAATGTCTCTTTTTAAACCAAGTTATTAAAAAAATGTCTGTTCTAGAATAATGTTTTTTTATTTATAATGTCAAGCAGTGGCGCCAAAATATATATTTACCTATGACAGCTGTCATAGATGATTTTAGTAGGTAGGAGGGTAACGTTTGTCATTTTAAATATATTACGATATGGATAATTGCATGTATTAGATATTACTGTCAATTGTAAACTAAAAGTTGATAATATTTCATAAAAACTATAAGTTAAGGTAATTATAAGAAATAGGTGGGTGTCAAAATTTTATGTGGAGATGTCTGATGTCATAGGTAAAATTTTGGACTTTGGCGCCACTGATGTCAAGCAAGATCAATGTTCGATGAATTAAACATACATCAATTAAAAATAAATTCATACGTAGTATAAGTATAACACACAAATAAAACTATATTACAATTTAAGATATATTTTTGAAATTTAAGGAACAAGTTGCTGTTTGTAGTATTTTCTTTTCATTCGTGTCTGTATTATAATTTATTAGGTATATCGTATATTTTTATATTTATATTCATAGGTATTTAATATTATCATCTATATCTATATGGTATATGGATACAATATAAATTATATAAATGAATTCGAATTCTTTATCGTGTTGAGTTCATAGTAGAGGAATATATGAACCGAAATTCGAAACAATCGCGGAATAATCATTATTTCTCGACGTAACAGTTTTGGTATTTCTTACCGTCTGTTAGAATGAAGCCCATCTATAATAGGTACTCGGATGGCCCTGGTAGATACTTTGAGCTGGTTAAACGGTGAGCGGTTTGGTCGCGGTCTTAATCTACGGCGGATTACATGGGTAATTTAATTGGCATATATTCATATACCAACAGGCAAAACCGCGCCTGTTACGTTTTTGTAATATATTATGCTACAGCTATCGCTTCAACGTCGTTTAATAAGTCCATTATATGGGTAACATTTATGTTAACACTTAATAGCCTAACTTGAAAACTAAAATCAAATACAAAGGTCTTACCTCCACCACGTGTTTGACGCAACTGATAATTTGCTTCAAATCGCGCCAATATTTATTTTATGAAATTCACTATTGTTGAATAGGCGCCGAAAAAACCACTTGTAGTGTGCAAACAAAACGGCGGACGCGGTTTTAAACCGCTCTCAGTGTGTAACCTGCAGCTTTAGAGGTGAAATCATAATTATTATTATCAATTGATGGGTAGTAATAAAATAATAACGTTATTAAAACTATTATGATGACGTAGGCGTGAGACGAATTTGAAAAATTTACAATCGCCGAAAAAAATAATTTTTCTTATTTCATCTTGTGAATAACGACGAAACGTTTACATAATATTATTAAATGGTGAAATATCGCTGGTTTCGAAGCGACGGCGGCGGCCCTGTACGATTAACTACTACGCGGCGTGGCATCTGCCAACCGGATGTTATTTATATTGTGCCGAAAAAAAACCACCAATGCTGCTGTTGGGAATAATAATGACGAACGACGATGTCGCTCTACGGGTGTGGTGGCCAGGGTAGGTAAGTAGACAGACACAAACGCATATAATAATAATAATAATAATATTATACAAGGCGCGCGAGAGCCAATCGTTTTATTCAAATGCAAAAACCCTCACCAACGCTGCCGCCTTAACAGCGATCACGTTTTTAACGCGACCGCGACCACAATATAGGTACCTTTAGATTATATATATATATATACATAATATTATGTATAAATACGATTCTCCGCCGTTGCAAACAAAGCCATATAAACGGTGAGGCGAATTAACACCGCGAAATTAATATTCATCGAGCGAATAATATCAGCGGCGAAACTCGACGAACCCGTGAGCAGGACCGGCACGGCAGCTATATAATAATAAATATATACACGTATATGTACATAATAATAATATTATATGTATATATATATAGGTGAGCACGACAATACATGCGACGGTTTTAAACGGTACCCTTCCCTTCCGCCGCTCCACGAGATCCGCCCACGCTAGCACGCGACACTTCGGTTTAATACCGCAGATCCTCACCCTGGTTCAACACTCCTCCCCCACGTGCCAACCCAGTCCTTGCGCTACCCATCCTCTACCCGTCCCGTCGCCGCCACAACTGTCGCTGTGACTTTACAGCGTAATAATGACTTGGAGGCTGTGAATCTTTCGTTTTCGAGTCGGGGTTCCGAATCCGGCGACGAACCAACCGTTGGCTGAGGGACGGGGCATGGGACGAGCCACCAAGCCCAAACTTAAATGACTTCGGGAATCGAGGTTTGAATTTTAATCCAAATTATTTGCATATACATACACACATTTCGCATCTATATACGAAGAATTGACTTAAGCCAAAAATATACACGTCGGGAGCTGCAATGCGCACGGCGGTCGTTACAATAATAATAATAATATACGCTCGGAACTCTCACACTTAAGTCTCTACGACTCCACATAATATTATACTCTTTTATTGAGTTTCGTGGCGTACTGGCGTGTGTATGGTATCCGTCACACCGCATTTATAGTAAATTGATAAGGTATACTAATACTATTAATGTCATATACTGATATTGTACCAATAATAGTACTTTTAGCAAACTAAAAAAAAGTACGAGTTAAAAACGTTTGAACGTTTGATCGACTATAGATGGTTAGCAAAATATAATTTCACGGTCACGAGTGTAGGAGGGTGCACATGTGGGCATGTAGCGGACACGCTAAAAATAAGTTTGCAAAGATTTTGTTTTGTTTATATTCGTCGAGCTTAATTCGGGTAACAGGTACCTAATCTAATTGATACTCAATCAGACTACACTGCAAAATAGCTACTACTTTAGTAAGTTGTGCTTTTACCACCACAAAGTGGATGATACACTTGAAATGCAGCCCATATATTATGTTTATTTATCTATAAATTATAATATTAACATTTCACGTTAGAGATGAGAATGGCGTGATAGTACTTATTTTAATATTTCAAATTTAAACAACATCGAAGAATAAAGTGTCAATAAGTTCATATTGATTCAACGGATCTAATAAAACTTAAGTATTTAGCTTCAATAAATAAATTACATAATATAAGTAATTTTGGCTTTTCTCTTAACACATTTCCATTCATTTTTCATAGTTGATAAAAAGGCCCAGTCATAGCGGACTTTTCCCATAATTTCAGGGGAGCTAATATTTAGAAGTATCACATTGCATATAGTCGTTCTCTGCGTTCGCATATCCTCTTACCACAATGAAAAACCTAAGTGTGATTCTTATTTCACATAATAAACGATTAATACGTGTTAATAATTAATTAATATTTATGTGTAATATATTATTAGCATATTTTGTATTAACATTTACTCTAAGACGACGCTGCCTCCGCTTGAATTAGTTTAGTTTTAAAAATGTACCTACAACATAGCTAAAACTGTTTGGCGCGGAACAGAACAACTCAGAATTCAGATTGTAGTGTATAGTTAAGATCCTAAATTGATATACAATATAGTTGAGAACATTATCTGTGAAGTATCGTTTTTATTTTGAATAACTTTTTGTTACCTAGTTTTGATATCAAAAAAATTAAAACGATAATTTCACAGCTAAAGTTCTCCCTCTAATGTGTTTTAGCTATATTTTAATTGAAAATTATTTTATATTTATTATTTAGAGCAGTGACCAACGAATAACGATTACTTAGTATGTATGGTGGAAAGGTGGAAGGATGTCTGTTTGTATGTTTTGACGGAGCTTAATTCTCTGAAGTCCACATAATTTCTCCCTGTGACTCAGTATATTATTATACCTATGATGCAGTTTACACGAATTATGAGAAAAACGACTTTCCCAGTAGGTTTTCGTGGGGAGACTAAATACTGATAGGTAGGTAAGTAGGTACCATATAAATGCTATAAGCACGTGCTTATATAGTATTTATCCAGAAATGCGGCACTGAATAGCTCTCACTGTATAATCTATTTATATGTGTGTACAATACACTTAATAATAATAATATACTAATAACATAATATATAGGTTGACAATTGAAAATGAATAAATTAACGAGTGTTGTTCGACTTTTCGTCATTAGTCCAATTTATCTATTTAATATTTTACTATTTTCTAAAGCTAAACCACCATCGTTCAAACATGCACCAGTGCACCATAGTTATAACTCGTAGTTATTTTAAATTATTAAGTATAATATGCAGGTACCTGTATTAATAATTAATTTATATTTCATAAATAATAATAATTGCTATAAATTTTAAACTCCTTCGTGTGAAATTAGTTTTTACGCAGCTGCTATCAAACACATACTTCTTTCCTTCTCGTTGCAATCAGTGGCGTAGCCAGGGGGGGGGGGGGGGTTGGGTGTTATAACCCTCCCCCTTAGCCGTATTTATATCAAAAATATAATGTTTATAATATAGGAATACAATCATTTGGTCGTAGTAAAATGTATTCTGTTATTAAACCCCCCCCCCTAAAAAAAATCCTGTCTACGCCACTGGTTGCAATACTGTGCACTGCAATACACACACACGCACACATACAGATATAATAGTAGATAGCAGTGGTGGATTCAAAGAAGGAAAATAATTGCAACCGACTAAGCCTGCACACAATGATTAGTGACGATAACACAGCAACCGTTTTGTGTTTTCAACTAATCTACATTTATGTGAGGATTTTCTTTTCTTTTTCCCGAGTAATAAAAACACAACCCGCAGCGTCCCCGAGATTGGCAGAGATAACATATATTATGCTATCTATACATATTTATATATATATATATATATACATATGTGTGTATACATATAAATACTGTACGTTTAATTAAATACTGATAGTGTGGAGGGACACCAGTAGTTACGGCCAGTGGTGAATTCAATTAACAACGAGATATTAGGCTTTAAATGAGTACCTACGGTAAATCCTGCCCTATCCACGTGGGCTGATCAGTGGCCTGCAACATAACGAAAGTTTAAACCAAAAACCTTTGCGTATGGTTTTTTCAATACTATCTCTCCAGTCTCCTTGTCAAATGTCAATCCCCGCCTCGAACCGTTCCCGTTACTCACGAGGCTTCGCTACATCTACTCCAATCCCCTTACTGTAAAACGTTTTTATATTATACCGGTTACCAGATATTTACTCTAACTTTCCCAGTCTCACAACACGTACCTATAACTATTTTTTTTTTAAGAGTAGTCGTTTCTCCTACTTGCTAGAGGTGGTTTCATTTGTTTCTGGTCCGATCTTTTGTCCAATATACGTGTATATATTTTTATGACTGAACATACAACACAAACGTCTACAGTTATAGACTCTACGTTCATCCAACACACATTGACGCATTTAATCATTATGCTTTAAGCGCCAAGGATCAAATACTATAGTTAACTGCCCCCCCCCCCCCCCCTCTCGCAATAAATCGGCATTACACTTTTGTAGTTTTATTTATAACTGATCATGTATATCGATATAATATATTTAAATATATTGTATGAAAATGAATCCATATTTACCTGCAGCAGGACGTATCGTCATTAGTCATCATGCATGAACAGCTGGGCCGATCTAGCTTCTTTTTTTGTTGTGTAGAAGGAAATAATTTATTACACCTTATACATAATTTTAATATTTAAACAAAACTATTGAAAATATGTAAAACACGAGGATGATGAATGGTTATTATTTTTGGAGCAATTTAAAAATATTAAAAATGGGCATAATTTTGTTTTTTAATTTTTTTTTCCAAGTTCATATTTCGATAAAATTTGATAATCAAACGGAAATCAACTAATTTTTTTCAATATTTTTATACATAACAGATGTCAGATGGTAATTTTATTAATTTTTTTTGGTGATACAAATATTTTAATCGAATACTTGGAACTTTTTATCATTAGTTAGGTTTGTTATCATATTCTATGCACAATGAAACTTCCAAAATATTAAGATTAATTTTAAACTACTTACGAACCTATATTTACACCATCCTACGGTAGGTACGTCAGAATTGACTTTTAAGTTTTATGTTAAGGTGCTGTAGACATTGCAAATAATCACGTATAACATAATTATAATTTATAACACAATATATAAGATATAGTATATAACAACAATTAGTTCAAAAGATCAACCTATACCCTTAAAATTTAGAAATAAGATGGGCAAATAAGTGGGTAACGCTCTGCTTTGTAAGAGTGCTTGAATGAGTCACTATAATGGATGATAAATTTGTTTATGAAAAGCGATTCTAGTGACTGGTAGATTCATTTAAGTTTTGCTAAAAAATATTGCATACCTACCTATATTATAATATTAATATTATTCTTTTTGATTCCAGTATGATTTTATTAACTATATGTATAGTACATAATATTATAAAGAGACTTTTATAAAATTCCTTGAAGCGTGAATATCTTATACATTCTTAATTTAAATTTAACTCTTCACATGGTCATAAAAAATATTTGTGGAATTACACTTATTTATTTATTATTATTTGCTATTTGCTAACAAATAACAACCAACCACTCTGTTGATGTACGCAAATTGTTACTTTATAATTTTATATTATGTTCAATTCAAAGAGTTGTATCTTGTATAACGTTTATTAGGGGAAAAAATTTTAAAATAAATTAACCGCCTCCTAAATGGATTAGACAGTCTAATTTGGGGGGGGGGGGAGAGGATTGAGAAACGCTGGACTGAATAATTAACTATACAGGTAAAGAGTACACATCCCCTTAAATATGTGCCTGTGTACAACCACTAGACATGTATTATGTTTACAATTTGTAGTCTTTATATCTGCCAATTAATAGTCAGTGTCAGGGAAAATATAGAAGAATTATATTTTTTGTTATCGATAACTCATAACTGTATCTTGCATACGTTGATTCAACAAAAAAGTTCTTACATCACCACCATTGAATTAATTTATTTGATCAGACATTTAATTTTTTTGGGCTCTAAGCAATGAGCCACTGAATTAGTTCAATTAATAACAAACATTTTATACCTTAACTGATAAATTATATTAACAAATATATAAAACTAATGGGTTTGCATACATTTGTTTTGTTTATTTTGTGAATTCAAGTTTTACACTTTTAAAAAATATATAAATAAAATGGAAAAAAAACTATTACATATTAACATAAAAATAAATAAGATGAATTTTTAAATAACATAATATTTATTTGACAATTTAATAATAAATACTTCACTTATGAGTTATGAGTAAGTCTTGATGTAAATTCTAAAAAAAAATGTTTCTTTAAAAGTTCAACTAAACACTGAAAAAAGAAAAGAAAATAGTATTAGGATTATAAAAAATTCACATACTTTTAAATGAAAACATGTTGACTAAGTTTTCAGACAAATTTTAATTCTGTGTACTTGGAATACCAATGTCAATACTATAGTACTATTCAGACAATACATCAATTACACTCAATGTTACTTTAAAATGTATGAACTCTCATAGCTGGAACCCAGTGGAACCCATTGTGAAAGTAAATAATATTTCTATTTAATATAGAAAAATATAATAATTTTAACGTGCACAGCATGCAAATTCTTGCAAGTATTTTTTCATTGTGAATCACTTGATTTAATATTATATAATAATAAACTGTAATTTTATCACAATTATAGATGTTTATCATTAATTAATTTCTTTAAATTAAATATTGGATAATATAAAATCTATATCAAAGTGTTTCTGGTTAAGATTATATCATCAATTAAAAAGCAAACAATAATTAATTTCTAATACATTTCTCAAAAAATAATCATTCAATGCTATAAGTTCTAAATACTAAATAGTAATATAATCCAAAAGCCAATATAATCTTGACAAATGAAAATCATTTTGTACTGAAATTAATAGTTCACACATTTAATATACATAAAAAGAAATGTAAAATTGCATACAAAACATATAAATTAGGACAATTAGGTACACAAAAAATTTTTTAAATTATGAAATAATAATCATTGAACTGCATGACCAAAGATCTGTTATAAATGGCATACATAATAAGCTTTAGCCTTACAAAATATTAAAAAATGTTTAAGACAATAAATATTTTTTTTTTTAAATAATAATATATATAATATATTTAATTTACCTTTGATATAATTGGGTATTAAAAGACAGTCGATTTGGATTTTGATCATTAGCATCAAATATTTCAACTACTTGAATACCATCACTATTAGTTGAAACTACAAATATATCCAAAGATTTTTCATTGATCATTTCAAACAGTGCTCTGGATCGAGATTGATCTACAAGATTCTCCGGTGGAAATAGATGAAAAGACACTTTTAAAGCCTATAAAATCATAAAGGTAGGTAAAAAAAACAAATATATTCTGCAATAAGTATAAAATAATCTTGTCATATAAATATCAAAATTTAATAAATGATTATGATATACTCAATAATAGTTTTTGAACAGAGGTATGCTTTTAAGATAAAATAAAATAAGTTCTTAAAACATTGAATCAGGCAAATTATTACCTGAGGGCCAATTGAAGACAACAATAAATCAAATGACTGCAAATCGATAAATTTATCTTGATCAATGAAACCATAGTTACCATAGTCAATGAAGAATACTTTGAACTATAAACAGATATAAATATATATGTATATAATAGAAATTTATATATATATATATGTGTGTGTGTGTGTGTGTGTGTGTGTGTATGTGTATACATAAATACATATCAATTTTACTCTGTATAAAAATAACTGACCTTTTGGTCAGTAAATATAAAATCATGGATTATTGCTCTGCTCCACAAATGAAGATCTGGGCATTTAACAAGATATAACTTATGAGGCGAAATGCTGTTTTTGGAATACAGATTGTCAAGAGGTTGAGATACTGAAATAGAATCTAGTATAGATTCCATAATTGTCAATGTCTCATTTGGTGGATGTAGATAAACATAACCATCAGCAATATAAGCAAGACTAGCTTTTTCACTTTTTTCATGAATCTAGAAATTATTGAAAAAAATAAATTAATGGTACTTATTACTTATATAAACTATTAATTAAAAATGTTCAAACTCCATAAAATTTAATAATAATGTAATGAAAAGGTTATTTTCTTTATCAAAGAATAATGAGTTTTAGTTTAATTATTCAATTTACTGCACATTTAAATAAGTTATTCAGTCTAAGTACTAATATTAAGAGACTTTTCATATTATTGTAATAATACATGTATACCTATTACTTGTATGTAAAATAAAATAGTAATTCATTTGTAAATTAAAATATTAGAAGTTAAATAAAAGGATCTAATCTAATGATATAATATATAATATACTAAATATATATATATCATTTAACTAATATTTTAAATATCATACTTATAGTCTCTAAAATAAAATATTCAATAAGCCATTATTCTAAACTTAATATAACAAATGTTTTTTTTTAATAATATGCTCAAAAATGAAATAATGCATTCTCCTAATAATTAAAGAGTAGAATAGAAAATTATAATATGTAATAAGTTTTCAATAATTAAGTCATATAATTAGTATGGCAATGCAATATTTTAAGTCATAATAGTTAGTTATAATTAGATGTTAATTTTCTTAAATCAAAATATTTTGTCTTATGTTAAATTTAGTTCTAAAATGCACTTGATTTTCTTTTTTTTGTGGTATCTTTAATATTTGTGAAAAAACAGAATGATATACATATACCATTCAAAAGATTAAAATTTAATCATAAAAAAAATTGTTGAATCAATAAGTAACGGACATACTAATGAAGTCAAATTACTCCACACAACAGAACGTGACAAATTAAACGAATTCTGGTAAATTAGTATAATATCATAAAATTAAAGATTAAGTTATACCTTTTTATAATCCATTATGTCTGCAGTTAGTATATATAAGTACACATTATAATTTATAATATTTGAAAATATTGACCATTTATATGCTAATTATTTTCCTTCTTAATGTTGAAAATATACTTTTTCATAATTTTAACATTGGAGTCTTTATTTGAGATTTCTTTACTAGAGATTATATTTTTACACCACCCCTATTGGCTCTATTAGATCAATTTGATTAAGTTTTATTACCAAACACTAAAACCCTCGTTTTCTATGATTCTTTTAAATACATATCCACCAGTTATTAGACATTTAGTTAATTATAAATATATAAGGAAAGATGCTATCATACTTTATCAAAATTTGTATTTTCGGTAATGGCTTTTCTAATCACATTATTCATATTAGTCTTTCCATCATACAATGTGACTAATGGAACATCACATTCAATATCATCTGGTACTAAAGTAAATTCTTTTCCAAAAAGCATTTTATGAAATAGCTCATTAGCAACTTTAAAATAAGGTGCAAAAAATAGAGATGTTAACGCACATTTCACAGCCTGAGAACATCATAGCATTATTACAATATTAGTTAAGAATAATTGGTTACTTAGAATATTATTCTGGGAACTTACTTGTGAAGGTACTTTTAGAAACTTAGGAGGCAAAAACATAACATTACTTTTAGTAGTACACCACTCCATGCCCAAATCAATAAAAATGCCAGTAACACTATCATCTTCAATTTTAATGACTTGAAATCTATACCATTCATCTTGTATTTGAACTGCATACACATCAGAAACCTCAATGCTGAACATTTTAATAAAATGTTTTGATTCATTTGGCATGTTCATTAATTTAAATAGAGTGTCATAATCATCCTATAAAAATAATTTTGATTAATTTACCAGAATACTATGTTAAAAAAAGAAATAACTTATAATTACATTAATACTGTCATGAACAAAAAGAACCCAAAATGTGTAATTACTGTCTACGCTAGCCACAGTAACACTCCTTTCAGTTTTATCAACAAATTTCATAATAGGTAAGTCTTCATAAGATTCAGTCACGGAATTATTCATAAGCTCTGTATGTTTTTTTTTATTTTCCTTTAAACAGTCAATAAACATTGGATAAAATTAAGGATTTAAAATTATATATTTTTTTAGTGTACATACAGAAGAAGCATCATAGTATAAAATGGATTTGTTCTGATTAGGTAGATCTTCAATTGCAATATTTGTTGTTAACTGACCAAGTCGATTTAACCAGTTTGAAGGCAATTGCTCATTATAGACTTCTTTATAAATATCTTCTACTTTATCACAAAAAAGT
Source organism: Diuraphis noxia (assembly GCF_037042655.1). NCBI lineage: Eukaryota > Metazoa > Arthropoda > Insecta > Hemiptera > Aphididae > Diuraphis > Diuraphis noxia. The sequence continues at coordinate 56,325,094 of NW_028301712.1, forward strand.
CCAGCATAATTTTTTTGTAATTCCTGTAAATTATTACAATTAAAATAAATTACCAATATTACAATTAAAAATTAAAAATCAGACCTTCTCCAATCTTTCAGCAACAATAGAAATATCTTCAGTGAAGGGAATATTTTTATAACTATGATTCTTCCTTAATATATTTAATGCATTACGTGCAGCTACTTGTTCGGCCACTTCAGGAAGGGAATATTTTTCCGGAAATGAACTAGCAAGAGACACATTTCCAAGCTAAAACCAGAAATTATTGTTTACTTTCAAAAGAAAATACAAATAATATAGGTACCATACGAAAAATTTAATTTAAAATTTTAATGCGTACATATTATTATTAAGATATTATATATTTAGCATGAAAAAAGGTTTCCGAAAAAAAATGTTGGCCAACAGATGACAAAATTTTTACTATTTAAAAAAAAAATATTTGATAATTTAAAATAATTAAATAAGTTGTGGTTTTAGTATGTTATTACTAGGGATCGGATGTTGTTGCATTTGCAATTTTTTTCTATTGTTCGGATTCGTTGCTAAGAAGTTATAAATTTATTTCAAACGAGTACCAATTAATATATAAAAATTTTAAGTGCAACTTTTTGCAATTTTTGACCTTTTTTCAATTGTATTGCAATTTTGTTGATTGACGTCATTTTCAATACAATTTTCTATATTTTTTTATTTTTCACTTTTTTGTTGTTAGATTATACAGTGCAATAATTTTTAAGGTAAGGTAAGGGTTTTTTAATCAAATCAAAAATAGTTTAAATAAAAAGTTTTAAATTTTGATAAAATTATTTGTAGATTTCTGAAAAAATCTAGACCGCACAATTAACCAGATTTTTAATGACAACTGACGAGAGTTTGAATTTGAATCTTTTTTATTATCTTCTCGTTTAAAACCTATCTAATAAAACTTTATAATATTACTTAATAAAATGACTTAATCCATTTCATAAAATAATTTGTTAATATATTTTTGGTACAAAATATTTTTTTATTGCAATTATAAGTATTTTTCACAGCAATAATGCAATCAATTTTATCACATTTTTAGTGCAACAACATCCGAGCCTTAGTTATTACATTTAATTAATAACAAATGCTTTATCAATACAAAATATCAACAAAAATTATATCATATTATTTGAATGTAAATATGTCGATACCAATTTTAAATCATGACAAGTATAACATAGAACATACATAATTATATGGTATTTGGACAACTTTCCTTCCCTCTATGAACAAATATAGTTATTTTTAATTGGGGGCTGTAGAATAAATATACATAATAATGAGCTTGGTAAATGAAAAAAAAAAAATGCGTTATGGATACTTTTTTCCAATTTAAGAGGAAGATCGTTAATAATAAAGACTATTAACAACAAATTGCTATATGGTTTGGAAAATTGTGTCGGGGGGCATGCAGCTGTTTATTCATGTGTATATTGTGATGAAAATATGAAATTAATAAGAACTAAAATAGATTGAAAAAAAATTATGTTGAATAATTTTGCACATTATATTAAACAAAAATTTCTTAAGAGGACGCTACACCCGCATGTGTTGTCTCCGTCTTATACGCATACTACATACCACATTTTCATTCGCTAGATTCAATAGTGTGCTGTTAGTTTTGATATTAGAGTGAATTGAGCCATCATCAAAGTTTTAGGTAGGAGCATTATCTGTGTTCTCATGTTGGGTTTTTACGATATTTAAATTTTTAAATGAGTTATAAGCATGTTAAGTGTGAATATTTGAAAATTCACATAACTCATGTAAAAATTAAAATATCGTAAAAAAACCAACATGAGAACACAAATAATGTTCCTACCAAAAAGTTTGATAATGGGTCAATTCACTTTAATATCAAAACTAACAGCACAATATTAAATCTAGCAAATGAAAATTTGCTATGTAGTATGCGTGTAAGACGTAGACGACACATGCGGGTGTAGCGTCCTAACACATTCAAAGCCTTCCTAATTGTAAGTGTGATGTCAGTGACTAATTTCAAAAACAACCAACTTTTTTTTTATATTTGTTCTCAATGGCCACATCAAATTTCAGATATTTACAATAAATAAATATTAACTAAGTGAAATTGAAATATGTTAGAAATCAATGAATAAATTGCTTGATGCAAAAGAATACATATGATGCATAAGCGGCAAGCGCATTGCTGGCCAATTTTTTTAAAATGTTAAAATGTTGCTATGATGCTGGCGTTTAGTGTGCTCAAAATTGATTTACGCTGGAATCGTATAAAAAATCTAGAAACAATGAAAACAGTTTTCAAGGAAGTATCACAAACAATTGAAATATAGAAGTATTAATGAATTAGATAAATAAAATTTTTTTACTTTTTTAGTGGAATTATTCCATTTGGAGAGGGGGAGGTGGAAACCCCTATGATTACATTATATACAGATTGATCCATTTAACATAAGACACTTTTTTTTTTTGAAAATGTTGAAATTTAATGAAATCTAGGTAGGTACATATAATTAATATTCCTAATATTTTCACACTTTTTATTATATGATAAATATGAATCAACTTTGGATTTTTAAATGGTAACACCAATATTTAATATCAGCAAATTATAAAACTATTTTTTTTAAGAACTTTTGCGTTTGAATTTTTTATTTTGATTCAATACATTGAGATACAGCCAATTCAAATATTATATGGGAGAAGTTTTTTGTGTTTGTTTACACTTGTTCTTATTAATTGTTGGTCATTCATATAAATCAATAACCTTTGAATCAGAGTAATCAGGACGGCTTATTAATACTTATTACATTACACACGTCATAGATATTAGATAATAAAGACATGGATGGGATGATATAATGTCTTATACTCTTATCGTCTTATCTTATAGTTTATTATTAGTATGAAAATAAATGTTTATAATAGATACCTACTATGGTTATCTATTAACTAGGACAAAATATGTTAACATCTCGTGTCTGGTTTTAACAAACAAAAAATACACAATGGATTATTCAAAAATTTAAATTCACAAAAAAATATTTTTTTATAGGTTGTAATTTAAAAACCAAAAGTTGATAGTGGTTTCAGCTACAAAACTAAGGGTTAAAATAATAGGTAATATGTAAAATGTTTAACTATTATAAAATTTGAATAGGTATTTAAAAAATACAAATTTGAAAAAATGAGTGTCTTACGTTAAGTGGATCACTCTGTTTACAATAAGCATGAAGATGAAACCATTTCATACAATGAATATTGACTTATAAAACATGTTTATTGTAAAAACAAAGTATGCCAAATTGTATTATTTCATAATATATATGTATATATTCATATTTTTACACTAAAGTATAATAAGATATAACTACACAAAATTACCTTAATATTGGCGTAATGAGCAGGTATTTTTGATTTTGATTTACATTTAAAAACGGTAAATTCAACTTTCCCTAAATTCATTTCCTCCAAGTATGCATGTAGAGCTTTTATATGATCAGTACCATTATATTTTTGGATATTATGATCAATAATATCAGTCTGAAAGTAAAATTAAATTTATTTTTCAAGAATTTGAAAACTGAGCATTTATTACTGGTGCAAATTATTTTAAACATAATTATAGTTTAAATAGTACATTAGCTACCTTGATTACATAGATATAACTATTATATTTTATATCATTTTAGATTGAAAATATTTTTTTAATTAGTGTAATAACTAATGTGAAAAAAAAAGAAATAAGTTATTTTGTTGTAGTAATTTACATTGCCATTACTATTAAGTGGTTTTTAAAACTGTACTAATAACAGCGAAACATGTCTTTTAACAGACCAAATAATAAGTTCCAAGCAAAAAGATAGGTATGACAAGAAACCTTTATATAATGGACACTATTAATTATCCCGTGTCCGTGTGTCTAGCAAAAAATATTAGAAGCAAAACTTATTATTAAATTATGTAGGCATTAAAATTGTATATAAAAGCAAATATTTGTACTATACTTACTAGGTTGAATTTATAAAATTAGAATTTAAGAATTTTTACACTATTTACAAATTATTTTCAACCTTCTTTAGTTTAATAATTTGTACATTTTACATATTGAGTTTAAAATTAATTTTTTAAATAAAACAAATATTATACTTTATTACAGTTTTCAGGAAACCAAAGTTTATTGTAAATTTAAACTTACTGGATCATCAGTAAAAGTGTACTTTGCCCTATGACGACCATGCTTAATGTGTTCCTTTATATTTATACTAATATCATTATCACTGGGTTTTGTCCAACTTTGGCTTTTATCAAAACTTGACATCTGAAAAAATACTTAACATATAGGTAACAATATTTTAAATGGGAACTTTTCTGTTATACATTCCTCAACTTATGTAAAACTTTGTAAAACCACTTTGGGTTGGTAATCGGACTTAAAATGGCTATAAATTCAAAACTAAATCTGACTTCACTATTGGTTTTAAAATTATTAACAATATAAGTATGTTACAACACTGAAAATTGCGGGGAAAATTACAAGAAATATATAGGTACCTTAAGATGCTATACGTGTAAATTAATTATTAGATATAAGCCATATACTAATTATATAAAACCTGAATAATATTTAATAACTAAAGTGCACTTGTAAATATTATTCATTTGTTATAATATACAGTAGAACTACTCTTGTATGCCCTCGGCTAGTTGGCCGCTCCGGTTGATCCGACCATAGTATTATTGATATGAATACTATGTATGTAATTTAAAAAGTACAATTTGGATTTTTCAATTTGTAGTAGATATATAAAATTAGTTGCTAGTTTAATATTTCCCTTGTTAGTCTGAGCTAAGTCTAGAATATCATTTGCTAAACAAAAATCTATAACTGGCTTTTTTTCTAAGTATTGTAAAATATAATAAATTTCTAATATAATCTTGTATGTAATATGTAAATAAAAATGTTCTGTATATTCTGATAATCCGACCACACCCCCAGTCCAGAAGGTGACGGATTAGAGAGGTTCTATTGTAAAAGCATGCTCAGACTTTATTTGCTGGATATGCTGGTATTTTTAAATACAAAAATGCAAAAAATAATTACTCAATACTCATAGTATAAATAACTTATCTCATAATCCAAAGACAAATCTAATTTTTTTTTTTAAATCACATGCATTAACTTTTTGATTTTAGTTTTAGATATTTGAATATGAACAGTTTGTATTGTGTTTAATTTCAATAAAATAACAGGTGTAAAAATTGATAAAAATAAGATCACATTTAAAATAATAAATTATCACAGTAAATGATAATCTAATTAGGTAATCAAAATTCTTTTACTTTTAATAATAGTTTGAAAAATAAGAAATTGCATAGATTCCACAAAATCCATCATGAGTTTTTATTTTATTATTTATAGATACTTATCTGAAATGATTATTAAATATTGGCTTGAGATAATATTATTACAAAATCTATCTAATAAATATTTATTTAGTTTTAACCCTCAATATGTATAAGAGAAAAAATATTTAAGTTATAATCATGAATCCAATCAAAAAATGAAATGTCAATAAAAAAAATTTGGCTATCCAAAAAATCTTTAAAATTGAATACAAAGTTTAGTAGTAGAAGTTGTAATTATTGTAGTAAAAAAAAATCAAAAGTCGTTAGTCTCAATATTTGTTAATAAGCATTTAATGATAAAATGTTTACGAAATATGTCAAAATCGCGAAAATTTTTATGGAATTATGAAGTTGAAAATTCCTAAAATTGTTGTGACTTATAACTAAGGTTAAAATAGCTAACACAAGGTTCCCCATAACTTTTTCTTCAAATAACTGTAAAAAAAACTTCAGTCAACATAGAAACCATTTTTTGTGTGCATAAAATGTATATTTAAATATTGCACAAGTATAAAATATGTTATAATTTAAATATAGGTAATGCAATATATCCTAGACTGACAAATCATCTCCGCTCAGAATCATTTTTCGTATATAATGATACCTGTCATTGCAATATAAGTATCACATCCATTATAGTGACCTACTCTCCATCTCTACTATACAGCAGTGATACCCTTTTACCCGATTTTTTAATTTTTAATAAATAATAATATAATAAAAATGTACTTTGCTTTTTAATAATAGACATAATTTATTATAGTTAACACTTTTTGATTTTAATATAATGCAGTGTACTTATAACCAACATAATTACTGATTTTGATAAGAAAACTTTTTTTTATTCATTATGATTGATATTGACTACAAGTTGTTTTTATCAGTCCCTCGAATATCATTATCAAAAATTTCTACTGTATATTAACAATTGGTAAATAACAAAATAAATAATATATTATATTTACTGTATGTTAAGATATTGTATGTAATTACCATTATTTTAATACTTACCAATTAAAGTATCAAATGAACTATTAAAAATTTTAAAAGTTAAAAAATAAAACAATTTAATAAAATACAATAACTGACAATTAAAATAGGTAATTAAAGAATGAAAAAGACTTTTGATAAACTACATTATCCAAGATTTTTGTAAATCAATAATAAGTATTTTTAACTATTTTATCTACCAAATGTAAAAAAATAATTGTAGGTTAACAGAGATCTCAGCATACTTGTACTTTATCTTTCATAAAATTTAAACTAAAAAATAGTTAAGTACTTATTGTTCAAAGCTGTTTACGTTTGATTTTCAAAAGTAATGAATTAAAATATTAGAAATACCTACATGTTGGGTTGTTTGTTATGTTTATATAGGTACCTACCTACTTGTACCTACCTAACTTGTTAATGGGATTATATAATAATGTAGGTTTTAAAATCTATATTATTTCTATAGTTAAAAATATTTAATTTATTACCTATATAGGTAGGTATTTACATATTATATTTATTTATAGAGATAGGTATACCATCATACAAATAATATTTAAGGTTTAATACTATTTTAATTTAGGTAAATATTGTAATGATTATTTTAACAATAAATATAATATTATGTTTATTATATTTAATTTAAAAGTACCTTTTGCAGTTTTCTCTATCAAAAAAATATTTCACTATTTACTAGTACCTAGTAAAGATCTGGCCAACATATTGATATTAATTAACAAAACCAATTCAAGTATGACATAGGTACACAAACACATTATTAATATATATTTATATTCTAAGAATATAGGTACCTAATTTAATGTAAATAGGTAAATTATATTTAGATAGGTAGGTATTATAACAAACATATAAGGTAGTATGTACCTGACAAAGTAGTATTATATCATGTAAAAACTAAAAAAAATTAAAGGAATTCTGTTTAAAAAAAAACATTCATTTCGATTTCAGATGAGTTATGATCATAGGTAATAACTTTATCGAGTGACACTGCTGAGTGCCATCCCATCTGTCACCTGTCCCATGCTAATCGCCTGTCACTAACTATTATAACCTATCAAATTTGTTTATTAAACTAATTTTAGTAGTTGACATTTAAAAAAAAGTAAATAGCTTAAAATTCATAATATAAGATGTTTTTCATAAAAATTCAGTTTCACAGTGAAAGGATCAAGTCGATTTAATCAAAAATTAAAATAATAATAACGACACATGAGAATACACCACCACAACAACAGCCAGTCGTAATGAAATTAAATGGCGTTCGACATAGATTTCCATTGACAATCAGTGAAATATCGCCAACTACCAAATTTAATTGTTGACATTTTTGGCGGCAAGCAACCGTATTACATACGGATTTAATAATAATATATTAATGTGCATGTACTTACAGAACATTAATTAATAAACGAACAGGCGTACAGCAGCCGATTTTATAATTGACGTTAAATAGGTACTCACTTACCTCGATATTATTCAAAATCAAACGTGTAACGGTGTTGGAAGGAGTGAAGGCAAACGCTGTAGGATACTTTAACGGACTTCCAAAACTTAAAAGTTAATAGATTATAATACTCGTGAATATTATAATGATCTTACAAATTGGTCAGAAGTGATACTTTGGGCTGTATAAGTATAATAGACATTTAAGTCCAGAGGACAGTGAGCAAAGAGCATTCGTCGGCATTCGGTCTGAACTCTGAATCGGCAAGGAAAACAGTAAAAGTAAAATAGCAAAATTAATTATTATTATTAAAAGACATGAATATTGTACATGCGGAAATAATAACCAACTTTTGTACAGTGTGACCACTACTCTCCGAAAAACGTAGCTATTCAATAATAATTTTATTGTCACGTGTTACATTAAAAATATTAATTGAAGACGGTGTTGGCGACCGCCGTGCACATATTATTATCATAAATAGTTTTATTTATTATTTTTATAATAAATTATAGGCGTACGCCATACGGGCGTACGCTGACTTCCATTTTACTTGGACAGTACCAGCTGTTGTCAATATTGGGCCCCTATTTTTTAACTCCTCTATAAACGTTCTAAAATTGTGAACGAATTGCTGTGGTATTGATATCAATAAGAACAAAATTAGTAATATTAATAATGTGAATGTCTCATTATTGTCTAGCCGACTAAGCATGAAAAGAAATTGGTGCCCCCGTCAGCCTACCTACGGAAAATGGGAGATTAACTACTCATGAACCCATTAGATTTCGAGCAAAGAAAATAATTTTACAACGCTGAATACTTTTTTTTAAATATCGTTAATAATTTCATGAACCTTCATAATCGCAAAGATACAATTGAGTGTATAATATTATGTCCCTTGAGCCCTGTTCACCTATTGGCTATTAATCATATTAGTTTTGTTTTTTTACATATTATTTAGATACTTCATGGATCTTATTAATAATAAATAAGAACATAAATAAATGATATTAATCATATTGGCAAAATTCACAAAATTTCAATATGCTGTGGCTTGAGTTTGTTAGTGTCAGCACGCCCAGTCGGAGGATGGGGGGAGGAGGCAGGTGGTATAAACGGAAAATACACCACCCAAGAATTGTAATAATTTAGATTTTTTAAATAAAATATAATAAAATACAAAAATTTCTTCTCTGTTTATAATTTATACCCAATATGGTAAATATTAAATTCCTACCTATTCTATGAAACTGTCGTTTGTCGCATTCTGGTACATCTAGGTCCAGTCGCATTTCACCACGCGTCTATTAATACATTTATTTTGGTAACCAATAATATTATTACTAATTTCATTATCTGTGTGTATATTATAGTTCATTATGGGTAAATTCGTTCGTCATTATAATAATATGTTGGTGTATGCGTATTATACTGTTTATAAATAAGCTATTATGATAGTATAATTATTATTATTGTATATTTGATTGAGTTCTAGGTGATTGGCATTGTTTTTTTCAATGATTAATAATGTATTAATGTAAATAAGAATATACATTTTTACTAGAACTAACAAATAAACCGAGTCAAGTTTTAGATATATATTGTTATTTGTTATAATCACCATTGATTATAAATAACATATGCCATTGCATTATTGTTAGGGAGTGTGGGGGGCGAACGCGTAACCCTCCACGGCTTATACTAATACTAAAAATATTTTGCACCTAGTGAGCCACATCTCTGCGGGCGTGCCTGTGTAGTGTGTAGTGTGTACTATATGTCTGTATACTGTATAGTGCATAGTACCTAGGGCCTAGACACGTGCTAACAAAATACGCTGCATTAAAAATAATAAATGTCTATTGAATCATAACAAATTTGGGAAAAGGATTAAAAAACTATTATTAGATTTTATTAATAACTTTCGATCGCTGATAACAATAAATACATCAGTAGTTTATCAGTTATTTCAAACACCATAATACATTATAATACCTAATGTTATGACTATGTATAGTCTATGATTTATAATTTACATTATGTTACATTTATGCGGTTAGTTCATTTAATTTAATGCGATTACATTTTGTCATTTTAGCAGTCAATAATAAATTAAAACAATTTGTTAAAATATTATACGGACTTGAAATATTTATTTTTTTAATAAATGGATTTAATAATTAATACGGTGAATTTGTGAGCTTGTTGAGTCTTGTCGCCTTGATGTGACAAATAATAATATTTTTTACTTCCACGGCACGTGTCACATGTTTACCCGATAGGCAAATAGCCAAATAGGTACTTGATCATTTTATGGACTAGCAAAACCAATTTTACATAATTTTACTCCCGGATAAACGTGTAAATTTTATAATAAAATTCTGCAATATGAATTGCAATATGCAATATAATTCTGCATAAGAGATAGTTTCATTTGAGATGAATATGTACCTGCTATTATAGTGTTTAGATAGCTTATGAAATTTATGATTTTGTAAGTATTATATTTAATAATTGTAGTGTTTATAAATGTGATGAATTAAAAAAAAATGTGGATAGTGGCACGGCGCAAGTAGGTCATATAGCATTATTTTTATTACCAACTAATAACCTAAACTATATAGCTAATAAATGTTAGTTATACCAATATTACCTATACCGGCTATACCTACCTGGCTGTACCAGGTGTTACCTAGAAATAAGTAAAATTAGGTACTTTGTCCAAAAAAATGGGTGGTTGGTAGTATTATGTCACATGTTGTCTACAAAGTATACACTATTGTATATTTATTAACGTTTTATTATCCGGGTCACAAACTAAACATAATATATTTCTAAATGGCACCCAGGGATCGGGCTACTAATTCATAAAACAAAAATATATGAATGGCATTAATTCGTTTTAATATTATTATTATTTTTTTTTTTTTTAAATAAATATAAAATATACAATTAGGTAAGTACATAAAATTAGTCAAGTATTTTTTTTCAATTACTTAAAAATACAATTATATTTTTAAATAATACAATACAGATTTCACAAACTTAAATCTGTTTTTTCCTATTCGTATTTTTTAATTTCATTAAAAATATAATGCTTTCAAATTAAACTTTGTTTTTTGGCTTTTAATGTTACTACATCTCTAATTATAATATAAACGTCTGCGTAAAGTTCTTCTGCTTACGGATTACCGGGTTCAATAACTTCAATAATAAAAAAAAATCATTTAAAATCACCGAGTTCCGAAGTTCAACCTATTATAAATTGCCACCTATCCACATTTTAAACAAAAAGTTAATAATATTACCTAGTAGGTATATTATAGTTGTTACAGCTTAAAATTATCAGTCTTAGTATATTGATGGATTATTATAAATTACTATATTTTTAGTAGATACCTACTACCTACAACTAAACTGTAATATTTATGGTTTATCATAGTAAAAACTAAATTGGATAAAAAATAACAAGATCCAAGTTAAAAATTACTGATATTAGAGTCTAAAATTTACATTATATTGAATAGGTACATTATTATTTTTAAGGGGGGAGAGGAGAGATAGAGTATTTTTTGGTATTGCCATTGAAATTTAAGCAATAGAAAGAAGGTAATATAGGTTAAAAGAATATTTCTTATCTTATGAAGATTGAAAATAATCGAGAGTCATTGTTAGTTATATAGTGATCTTAATATTATGTTAAATTAAATATGTATTGAATGAAAACAGAAAGAAATAATAATACAAGAAAAACTATAAAAATATTATAAAAAGATAAAAGTTGTCGCTCTAAATCAAAAAGTTGAATACAAATATTAATATAGATATTAAACATACAATAGTTGATCGTAGATGATTTAGCTTTTTAATATCAGACTTTTAAATAAACATACAATTGTTCTTCGAAATATTAAAAATAATATTAGGTTATTCTAATTCTTTTTTTTTGTATAATGTATTAACACAAAATTATTTACTAATAATAAAACAATTTGTAATTGCATTAGGAACATATTAATTTTATACTAAAATGTTTTTCTTCTCGATTTGCTCTGAGTAAAGGCGTTGATGATTATGATTTGATTATAAATAATTTTTTGATATCTCTTGATCAATTGAGAGCAAATAGCAATGTAATGTTGGTTTATTTGTCTTGTTAGATTGAATATCTTAAATACGACTTAATTATTTTGAGTTTTGAAAAACTCCTTTTTGCACTAGTCAATGCTACATGGTATCTTCAAAATTATTCATAATGCGATTGTAATATTTGGAAATGACCCATCAGTTTTTTTCCATTTTCCATTTTCTCTGTAATTTTTCAAATATTCAAGAAGCCCAAAGATCAATTTAGTTAAAACATATTATGTATATATTGTGGTTCAGTATATTTTTACTTACGATATTCGTTTTCATTGAAATAATTCAATAGACGTCGGTAGAAAATAAATATTTTAACTAATTATTATGATACACTAGATACGCAACATGACTATACTAACCTAAATAGTAAATAGGTGTGATTACAAAAAAACCATTTTCGTCCGGTTTGAGTATATCCCCACTATTCTATAAACAAAACCATTGCTCATATTTCTCCGCATTTCATTGGTCGGCAATAGATATAATAGAAGCGGAGAACTTCGCGGTAGACGAGGCAAGGGTGGTATGCGTATTTTCAAAGTTGTGATCATACCTATTAATTTAGTCATGATACGCAGTACGCACGCAATACGGTTGTACTATAAAGAACAAACAGAACGCGCGTCAAAGCGATAAATGGCTCGTCGCGCGTCGGCGTGGTGCTTTCACACGCGTGAATTACGCGACGTTGTACATAACAACTTACAAAATCACGCCATGTGAAAATAACGCTTTCTGTTTGACAGAGCCTCAAATTAAATAGTAAATTGTAATAATAATTTTATAAAATGAAAACTTACTAGTTACTTTTGTGGTAGGTATGCAGAAACCGTTGAAAAAATATAAGACCGCGGACTGCGAGTTGCGGTCAAATTTCAAATACTCAATTGACAAACATAATATTATATTATTATATTAGAATATTAAATTATTAAATTTTAAAAACAAAGATGCCGCCTGCCCTTTTTATAATACGGCAATACGTGGAAAACCATTCTAAATAAAGAACAGAGAAAACAATAACTATAAAGATAATAAATATTTTATTTTTATTTATTAACAAAATAACATTTACAATCTCTGCATAGTAAAATACAAAAAGCAAATATGTTTACAATTATAATAGTGACTTTGGATACATGAGAAGGGAAGCTATCCAGTGATAGGACCCTTTTGAGTTGAGACGTTTAGGACATGGAATAAATATTTATATTATTAATTATAGTAGGTACCTATACTCCTACAATCCTACTGGGCGGTTATTGTCAAAATATTACTCTTTCGTCGTATCGATAACGATTTACTTCATACTATGGCTAATTTTGGATATAGTTTTCCAAATAACTGGTGATATAGAAATAATATTAATATTATACAATATGTGCAGTATAGAACAATAAATGTATAGATATTTTATGATTTATCAATGTAAAATCTTAATGTGTTTCACGGTATTAAGACGATGATTAAAAATCGCGAGGCCCTTTAACAGGGCCCAAGACATATTAATATGTTCAATTTGTCCTCCCCTAACATTGGCGCTTTCTTTTGACTGAGCCTTGATTGATCCATGACTATAAGTGCTGTTTGTTGTACAGTATCTTATTTTTTTATTAACACTATTATCAATTGGTCTGGTGATGTATTTTTAATTTTAGATCAACGTTTCTTCATATTCATTTGACTAAAATAATTTATCATATAAATATTTATAATAATTTGCAAAGATCAATTTTAGGTTACTTAAATCTAAATGTTACACCATAAAAATATGCCTGCATATTATTTTATCATAGGTATTTAATTAAAGTAACTAGATATTTACTCTTATTTTGTTCATTGCTTCATTGCTTCTCTATTATCAACATAACAATGATCATGAATGAGAATTCAGTTCAAAATGCATATGTTGCAGACGTTGCAGTTAGGTTTACGTAGCTGTTTTTAATAATAACAATGTTAGTATTTAAATGGTATAGGTACGTGAATTAAATGCATTCGATCTGAATTTTGTTTACTTGTTTAGGAACTATTGTGTTTTCACAAAATATATTTTTCAAAGTATTATAAAATATTTTTAATTATATAATAATATTATTGTTAATTGAGTAAATACACTGTGAAATTTTTCTATATTTAGTCTCATTTCTCAAAAGTTTCTATTTAATTTTTTTCTGGAAGCCTTCAAGCCTATTCCGAACATGTATCATGTATAGATAATATCGATTCGATATCAGCTATGGGGATGTACAAGTTCTGCACAACTAAAATAATGTCCATGTACGTTTCGTGAAAAGTTTTCCATAGGCATTGTGTTAAGTAAATTAGTTATACAAGTGTACGGAGAAAAAAATTTGTTTCGTGAAACGGATGAAGTTTCTGTTATTTTTGTATAATTGATTTTAACCACAAATTAATGAGTCATAATATTTAATCGTAAGCTGTATGCAACAGTTATAATGCGGGTCGCGGTTTCTCAAGAAAGTTAAATATTAATTTGGAAAAGTACCTATAATTATTGATGAAAACACATCGTTAAGTTACTCTGTAGCCTGTACAAACTAAAATTTGATTCTTTTTATGGATTATTAAATTATAGGTACCTATATATAAGAAATAAGTATAGAATTATAAATAATAGTGAATTTAACTGATTACAATGTCTAAAAAGTATTAAGAATTATAAAAAATAATGTTGATTCAATAAATTCACTAGTTTTTTTTTTTTTTTTTTTTTTTTTATTAACATAAGACATTCCTAGCCTAAGGCTATCTAAATCTAGGGATATTTACAGTTTACATAATATTTTTAACATTATAACGTGATAATTAAAAGATTTTTAAAGGTACTAAGGATAAATTACATAGGTAATAAAATATACTTAAGTAACAAGGTGCTTACAATAATAAGATATTTACATATTTACAATAGTATAACTATAAGTAACAGAAGTCGTAGAGTGATCTGGAAGAAGTGCATGTGTAGGGTGAAGATTTGAGTGTTGGGAGGTGGCTTAGTGTAGAAGGTCGTGGGGACGACCTCGTTTTAATCGACGATGAGTTGGGTGGGTGAGTAGGTTATAGTGAATTGCACCTGATGAATTTTGAAGAGAGCAGTGAAAATTATTTGCTAATGTTTTAATATGAGCTTTGATATCTTGAATTTGAAAGTCTTTGTGTAGATTTGCATTTCTGACAAACCACGGAGCATTTGCAATTATTCTGAGGACTTTGTTTTGAACAGTTTGCATTTTTTTTATGTGCGAGGATGCACAATTACCCCATACCGGGCAAGCGTAGGTGAGAATTCACTAGTATATCAAGTATAATTTATACAAGAGTAGGTAGATATATTTTTTTATTTACACATCATATTTGATGATATTATTCTGTTCACTAACATATTTAATTTATTTAGGTATAAATAGGTGATATTGTGCTAGGTGGCAAATTACAAAAAACTATAGATAGAGCGTGTGTGATATAAACAATTAAAACAAAAAAACAATTGATAGAAATGATAAAAAAATTATAAGAACATATTTTTTAAGGGCTTGTTTATATATGATTAGTGATTACATATAAATAAAATGAAGTTAAGAGGACGTTATACACATATTTGTTATCTCCGTCTTACATGCAAAATGCAAGTGCGCAACATAGCAAATTTACGCTTAGCAGATCACGTTTAGCTCAGGTACATAGTTTAAAAATTAAATTGACCTATTATGAAACTTGATGTTAAGAACATTATCTGTGTTTGCATGTGGATTTTTTACGACAACTTAGTTTTTAAGTGAGTTATGATCATTTTTAATTTACGCTTTTTTATGTACCCATAACTTGCTACAAAATTGGACAATCCTAAAAAACCCACATACAAACACAGATAATGTTCTTAACATCAAGTTTCATAATACATTAATACATAGATCTAATTTTTAAATTAACTGAGCTAAACGCGATCTGCTGAGCGTAACATGTCAAAAACTGTTTCGCGTGGGAAAGAACCCAGAAAGCTACAGTTATAACTAAGAAATTAAATGTTCACGATATAAAAAGGAGAATTTCGTTTGTGCAATATCGTTTTTATATTTTCGATATCATTTATACAATAAAAGTTCTTATTGTTTCATATTACATTATTTTTGTGTTTTTTAAGCATAAATAAATTTTTTTGTAATTATTCTGATATTGAAAAAATAAAAATGATATTGCACAAATGAAATTCTCCTTTTTATAATATGGTGAAAATTTCATTTTATTTATAACTGTAGCTTTCTGGGTTCTTTCCCGCGCGAAACAGTTTTGCTATGTTACGCACTTGTGAGACGGAGACAACACATGCGGGTGTGGCATAAGTAAGTGGCTTAAGTAAAATTATATAAAAGGCAGAAAAAAAAAACTAAAATCTGTGGCATAGACACATTTAGAGTACCTACCTATTTTATTCCAAAGTCCTGATTCTTGCATTTAAAAATTCAAATCGCTAATAATTAACGTTTGTGCTTTTTGGTTGTGGTATATAGTATATACTAGTATGAACGATGTCATTATGTTCTACACGTTATATTTAATGTTACAGCTAATGTTTAAAAAATACGGTGTCTCCAAATTGCGTGTAAAAATCGTTTTTAGGTAGAATTGCTTGCGTGGTTTTATGGTGACATACTGACGTAGTAGATGATGAGTTGCGTGCGTGTTTTTTTGTGACAGAAGTGATTTGTACGAAATACGAGCTGCATATATTTAATACTCGGTAAAAATGATCAAATTTCTTGATATACAGTAAAATATTTCACATTAAAAAAATATACAAGAAAATATAATTGTGCACCATGTAATATGTACTTTATTATACCAATTAAATTGGTAAAAATTAAAGATGATTGCCCAAATTCCTAACGAAATCCATCTCATTGTCATGCGAAGTGAATATAAGTCTGACTAAAACGACCTATTATGTTCTTTCCCACTTGCCTTTGACCTGTTGTTTTATTTATTTATTTATTTATTGTTATGTTATTTTTTTCAGTTTGTATCCAATTTTCACGAGGTGTTTATTCCATGTTGGGAAGTGTCAGTCCAGATTCATTTGATACGTTACACTCCTATAGCAATACATTCCAGATGCCATTTGTGACTCCATGGTTTCCTGAACAAGTAAAGAAATACACAAAACATTTTTTTCTTCTTGTTGTCACTTACATGTCTAATGTTTATACATTATAGTTGATATAGAGTTATAATTTTGTAATGTGTTATTGTTGTAATTTAGAAATTATTAAAAATATACTAAAAAAAAAACAAAAAAAATGTACGCTTAGCATGAATGCAAATACAGTTTTTGATTGAGTTTTGTGTTGTGAAATGTTAAATATCGGTTCCAAAGTTAGAATGCACGTCCAAAAAAATAAACGTTATTGTAATATAAATTTATTCGTCGATCTGCAAGTCTGTAATTTAACATTTTAATAGTTGAAATAAATTTAACATACCAGTGTAGTAAGTTAATGTTTTTATTTTAAAAAAATTACACAAAATTATAAGGTTGGCACTTCCGAAAATTCCTGAAACGTGTCTTTGGGTAATTTCCAAAAATTTTTAGTAAATTTATCAAATCAAAATGTACATTTTTATTATTTATTATTATAATTTTTTAAATTCATAGTTATACGGCTATAGTTAATAGTTATCACTATTTACTTATGATAATAATTTTTATTTCAAAGATACAGCCTATTTATTTATTCTATTGTATCGTAAATGTTATCTTCAAAATAAATCAAAGAACTTAGGTATTTTAATTTTAAATAGGTAACAGCTACACGTAGAGGAATATAGAGAAATATAATATGAGTCTATATTGGGAGTGTACATTTTCACTTCCTGTATAATATAATTTATCTAAGATTATTCTGTCTCAATTTAATCTGTAACTTAATTTATTTTAGCATGAATAATAATTTCACAATATATAATATTCGAATAAAAATCCTCTGTGTACAATTGCCCTGTTTAAGTACAATACATTATTATAATTATTAATATTATTATTATTTTTTTGTTAAACTTTTGTTAGGACAAGTATATTTTAATAATTATTAATTTTTGACCAATGAAAGAACATAACAACTAAATTTTAGTAATATTAGGCGAACTTATAAGTTTTTCACTTGTAACTGAACTTCCTGTGTAAGGTTTTATTTAAGTAGATATCTAATTAAAATATGCCTTTTTATTACCATAGGCGTAGAGTGACTTTATATGAGGGGTCTATAGCCTTTTAATTTTTTTAAAAATAAAAATGTTTCATTTCACATAAATGGGCAGAATTCTGGGAGGGCTTAAGATAATTCTGAGAGGCTAAGTAGAACATTATACTAATTGATCATCATTCATTTCCTTTAATTTTTTAGTTTTGAAATTTAGCACTTTTCTGATCAAGAACCAGATAACTCCATGTTATGTTCAACTTTGAAAAATAGTTTCGGTTACAATATTTAAAACTAGGATTTTGATATTTAGATATAATTATTTATTGTTATGTCCTCAACTTCAATATACCGATAGATTAATCCTATCTTCAATGCAAAATTAAGGAAAGTGTTATATCTTCATCCTGAATATTTTTCCAAAATGGAGTTATCTTGTTGTTGCACCGCACCCTTCAATTTCTTACAATTCTCAGGTATTTCTGAAAATCCCAAGATAAGTTAAATTTACTGAAATTAACCATCCTAACATGATTATTTGATTACAACGTAAAAAAATGTTTTGTACCGAAGATGTCTACTTAATATTACCTATATTCTATATATCACTATAGTGCTGTGAATTTTTGACAAATAGAGAAAAACTTACTGTATTTAACTGATAAATACTTACCATCAATACTATACTTTAATTAATCACTATGTTTAAAATAAATTATAAATTTTGCAAAGTTTTTTCCTTGAATAATTTAAATTTACAAAAAGATACCTACTTAATATTATATTTTTGTACTATACACCGGTATAGTTTATATAATATAATATATTAATAATCAATATCATTGAAATTAAAATAATATGTACCTATTACTTATACTTTTTCATATAATACAAGCTCATTTATTAGTATGATGAATATTTCAGGTATTGTCACCCTCATCGGGAATGTTGGATTATGCGGTCAGTCTTAGACCAGACTACCACCGTGCAATATTGGATACAGTTCGATATTATGGCTGGACTAATATAATTTACATGTATGATTCACACGATGGTAAGTGAATTTATGTTTATGTTAAGTTTTAACTTCGATTTATTTAAGTTCATCATCTTAACTATGATAAGTTATTCATTTTTTATTTACTCAATGAGACGTTTTTAATATTTTATTATCACTAGGTAGGTATGATAAACCGCCAGAATTAACGTAAATAATGAATATTGTTTTGATTATCTTTGTTGGATTAAAGGGACAAAGGGTTAAACATAATATAATTATTTATTATTACTTTCTCTCATTCAGATTTAAAATGAAATATTTATTTATTTAAATATTCTATATTATTTTTATTATATCTCATCAGTTTTACATATATTATATGATAATTTGAAGGTTTTTTACCCTCATTCTAATAACTAGTTGGTGTAGATTTTAAAAATATTTAAACACTTTCTTCAATCTCCATAAGTCTACTTACACGTTACACTCGAACCTCATAACTGTGCCTGGCAACTCATATCAGTGACTTTTGTTTTATCTATGGAATATATTTGATAATAACTATTAACTTATACATAAATTGATTTTCTAGGTATCTATTTATTATTACCTACGTATTTATGTACATTTTACTTCATAGTGTTTCTAAATAAAACTTTAAAGATGAACTTGATAAAATCCATTGTACTACCATAGTAGTATAAAATACGTTTAATCAACACTACCAACATTTTGAATTTATTTTAAAAGTCCCTTCACATTCTATTTAATTTAAATATTTCTTTTCTAAAAAAGTTTCATTCATTTTGTCATTTAAATTTCTTCAGATGCATTATTAATACTCTTTAGAATAAAGAGTTTTAGAGAACATTGAAATGGTTAATCAGTTGGAATAAAAAGTAAGGGTAAATAATACAATCCTTTTCGATTCCAATCTAAATGTTTTTTTTTTTTTTATTATTACCCATTATACACCGATATTATTACAAAGCACATCAAATGTTACAAAATTCTATTGTTAGACATTTTAGATAATATAAAAACGTATCCAGTATGATCAAAATTTAGGGTACCTATCTAACACTAAATATTGCTGACGGATGACCTTTAATTTGATTTGTGATTTGTCATTGCATAACGGTTTTAAGATTACACTTATTTTATAAAACCCTTTTTCTCGTATGCGCAATAGAATCAAATGTTTCGAGTTGCTCCCTCCCTTGGTTCAATTAGTCCCTTGGACCAACCACCAAATATATTCAATTTCTAGACAAATATTGTTCGAACACAATAACGACTTACCGTTATTTTAGTATTTAAAGCTTTTAATACTTTATTACATAGTTTTTTTTACGTATTATAGTATGTTTGCTCTCAGTCAATTTGATTAATATGTAAAATAATTTAAAAATTACATTTTCATTAATTATTTGTTATTTTTGTTATACTACCTTTGGGATTTGAAGGCATATTGTTTTAATATTATTATTTTAAAATACCATTCTATACCGAGAATATCAGTAATTTCAAAACAAAATTTAAATTATTAGGTATATGATGAAATATGATTTACATATAAATCGTCATTTAAAAAAAATATTGATTCAAATAATGTAATAAATAACATTGACTTCTTAATATAATTTATTCATTTACATATTATTCGTTCTTAATATTATTCAATTTTTTTTTTTTATTATTATTTATATTTAATAAAAGCTCTTAAAAAATATAATAAGTTCTTACGAATTCATAAATATGTTGTGTTTGTTATATTCTCATAAGTTTGGTTGCATTATCTTATTAGTTATTACAGTACTGAAGAGACAAATCGTATTAAAGATTTTAAATAATCATTTTATGCTGTGTAACTATTAATTTGGTTGGGAAATAGTCTTAGAGGTACGATCAATACCTATTTAATTTCTCAACTATAACTAATGACTCATGAGCATTATTATTGCTTGATTCTAAAATTATTAATTAAAATTATATATACTATGTTAATATTTTTAAATTTTTTACGAGTTTACCTTAAATTTTATTTATACAATTATTGTAGACTTAAACAACTTCTCCCAATAATCAATTTTTGAAATATCATTAACTTTAGTATGATTTAAATGTTCAAAGACAAATAGTAATATATATTATATATTATTTGATTTTTATGTCCTAATAAAAATAATTGCTTAAAATATTTTGTTAGCTTTTTTTAGGTATATGTTTTGAAGATTGATATTGGTAATATAGATCATATTTGAGGCATTGTTCATTTCAAAGAATACGTGTTTTTATTGTTATAAATTCGATAGTTTCAAGATACCAATAATTAGGCTTTGTCAACATTGAAATATATATTAAAATACGAACAACACAAACTGGTTACTTATACACTAATTTAATATTTTTCACGCTATTTAAATTAAGTTTCAAGCGTCAAACTTATATAGCCAATATAGTATATACCTAATGATGAATAGGATCATTTTTATCATCAATTATTTTTATTTTTCCAATCATGGAATTTACAAAATATTAAGCCACGGCCCTATCATTTAGTAAAAATGACTCAAATTAAATATTGATTAATACCAAAGCATTAAAATAAAATGACATTAAAATATGAAGACAAAGGCAAATTTATGCACAAATAAGTATTCATAAGACACAAAAGACTCTTTATGTGTAAAGTAAAAAATAATACTCGCTAATGGAAAGTGTTCTTTTATTTTTAATAACCATTTATTGTGGAATGCACTTGTTAAAAACTAAGTAAAGAAATAATAAATATCTGGCTTTGTATTTTTAGTAATTTTTTACTAAGAAAAATATATAGAAGTGTTATTTATTTCATTTACATTTTCGTGATAATTGTAACATAAAAAGCGAACTGCTACTAACACTAATTCTTCATTTTAAATCGAATTTTACAACTCTAAAAAGTGGATTAAACTTTTATAAAAATTCTATTGAGATTATATTCATTTTTATACGTATATGGTTAAAAAAAGTTCTCAAAAATTATTCATTTAATACCTAATTGATATTGTAATATCAAATAATACTCGTTTATATATATGTTTTGATTGTATTAATTTTTTATAAAACGTAGTATTTAAGAATCGGATTAATTAGTAGTTAATATTTATTCAATAAAAAAATACTTAAATTTTGCTAAACAGAAATGTTGTGTAGGTGAAATACACATTAATATGATTTAAAATAAATATTGTTTATCTCCTAAAAATTCCGGGCTCCATTGTAAAAATATTATGTGCTACGATCTAAGTACTTATATATTTTACTCCTAAGAAATAGCTAAAAATTTTAGGCCACCTAAAATTTATTGTTACATATTTTTGACACCGCAATAATATGACAATATGAACTTATATTTTTCATATTGTTCAGTTTTAAAAGCGTTTCTAGCTATACATTTTTGCATTTGGATATTATGTTTAACTTCCAGTTTGTATACGTGATAAATTATAGCATAACTGAGAATTTTATGGAGTACACTGTGTTATACTTTTCACATAACATATATTTTCATGATTACTGTAGCATATGTTTCTGTTTTTATACTTTTCACGGTGGTGAAAATGAATACAATTTCGTTAACTTGTTTTGAATGTATGACATTTGTGTGTACTTTTATGCAATGTTAAAAACTATGAACTACCTATTTATAATTTCGTATTAAGGGTTTTTTTTTCTAACTTTATTCATTATTTTATATCGGTTTTTTAGATACATTATTTTACTCAGTTTTATTTCAGTATTTGTAAAATATAGGAACTCTTGAGCAGATAGAATCTAAACGTCAAACAAATATAGTTGATGTTTGAAGATATTGTGCGCTCAAGGGTGATAAAATTCGTTTGAAATGCAAATATAGATAGGTCTTAGATAGGTACATATAACAAATGCGTTTGTAGAGATGTCTCCTCTGTATGTTAAAACCACAGCCTTATTTAGTCATCATTGTAGCCTCTCTCTTTTGGCGATGGCGTCAAACCTTTGTGTTTGTGAAATATTCTTAACCTCAGGCAAGAAATCTGAAATAGATAATTTAAAAAGTGAAACAGCAAGACAAAACTAATGAGTTTTTGTAAGAAAATGGGATAAGAATAAATAATTAAACTTAATATAATTTGGTTCATGTAACATATCTGGTAGTTTAAAAAAACATTATATAATAATAATGTAATTGTTATTTTTCAGGACTTTTGCGTTTGCAACAGTTATATGAAGCTCTAGACCTGGGTCCAAATAGTCTTAAAGTGGACATGGTCAAACGCATCCAAAATGTATCTGATGCTTTAAATTTTATTCACCAAGTAGAACGAGTGAACAGGTAAAATTAATATTTTTTTTGTACAATAAACATGCTATAAATTAAATTATAAGATTTATATCGTAACCAATTTAGAGTTTATGTAAAAATACGATGATAATTCCCTAAAAATTTTCTTTGATAACATATTTATCAACCCATATAATAAATTCAAATAAATGTACAATACTTATTTACCATATTGATATAATGTGTTACCAAATACCAATAGGTACCTATAATGATTGTATGGCTAAATAAATTAGAAAATAAATCGGTGTATTTGATATTAAAATTAGATATAATTTTTAATTAACATTCGTTGTTACTATTATAGTCAGTTAATGACTACATTTCATACTTTATTGAAAGTAGCTATGATGTATCTTGTGTTTAATACTATGGTTGTAGGTATAATAATATGTGAAAATTTAATCGTATATTATAAAACAAATCTATAAATACTATGTACCTATATATATATTTATTTGTTTTCATTATATACGTATTCCAACTTGATAATTACATAATATTTATTTATTCATTTACTTACCTAAATTGCTAAGTTTACAAAAAAAAAATAAATAAATAAATAAATAAAAAAAGAGTATTTTAATGCTATATTATATATATTATGTACCTATATTAAAAATGAATTACAATTGTATTGCATGTATAAAAACATTAGTCATAAATAAAGATCGTATTTTTAGGTTATTAAAATTTAAAAGTTTAAAATATGAGTCTAATATAAATTATGCTCTAAAAAAACTTAAAATATTCTATAAATAATCTTTTAAATTATAAAATAAGTTGTTTTACAACAAATTATTTAAAAACCTGTATACCAATTACAATAAAAACATATCATTATATATATATAATACCTATATGTTTTCATTATACTTTATTAAATTTATAAAATTTGCATTTAGTATTTACCATCTTTTAATTGCACATTATGTATAGCCGTATAGGTAATTACAAGCTTAAACTTAAAAATAATTATTGCACACCTTTCCTTTAGTAAACTATTTAGATTTAGTGACACTTGAAACAATTTATTCAAAAAATTAAACAATCTTCAATTTAACAACAAACAATTCAATTGTTAATGAAATAATTCTATCATTTTTCAATTTTAAATAAAAAACATTTTTTTCATGCAACGAAAGATTTTGAACTCGGCAAATTAACAAAAAATAAAATATATTCTTAAATATGAAGATATGGGCTGAAATTCTTATATACCTAACCAAAATATATTCTACAAATCTTTTACTGTATAAGTTGTCCACATATACCTATCTTGTTTATCTGCAATCTGGATATGGTCGATAAATATAGGGTGTCCCGTGAGGATTTACTCATTGCGATATCTCCCGAAATAATGGTGATATCGAAATTCTGGTTTTGTAATAAGACTAACAGGGATAAGAACTACAATTATTTCATATCTTTATTTATTTTAATGTTTTGGTAAAAAAGTTAAAAAAAATATATTTTTATTTAATTATTAAATATTTAAAAAATTGACTATGACAATTTTGTAGAGTTTATTTTTCTGAAAATATTGTGTTTCAAAATGTTATTTTAATTAATTTCCTGATTTTTATTTATTTTTTAGTTTTGATAAAAATTGCAAAATATTTAATACCGTAATGGGCGTAATGTTATTAAACATGTGACTCACCGCGCCACGTGCTCACATACGACGGCCGATTATATTCCGTGTTCCTAATAGTTATAAATTATAAGATTTAAGAAATAAAATATGATTATAACTTATAATCGTATTTTATTTCTTCAAAACCAGAAAACAATTAAAAATCAGGTAATTAATGAAAATAAAATTTTGAAACGTCAATATTTTCAGAAAAAATGGCTATCTTTAAGTTTTTGGAAATAATTAAATAAAAAAATATATTATATCTCCATTATTTCGTGAGATATCGCAATGGATAAATCCTCGCGGGACACCCTTTATAATATATAAAATCCTAAAATTCGGCTTTATAATCGTATAACGGTACTTTAAATAATGTTATACAAGAATCTGTTGAACTCTATCGACCTTTATGATTTCAAATGATCATGTTATATTTAATTTTTACGATTAATGAATATGCGTACAAATTCATAAAATATCTAATTTTATATGGAATTTCAATAATCTATTTGACAAATCAATTCTAATACTCACAATTTTAAATTATGAAAATTTACTTAAGGCTTTATTTTCATAAAATAAATAAATAATAATTTATTTTCATATAAATTCAAGATATACTGCAATTGACTTAGATAATATGATTTTAGAATGGATTTTCAGACTTATTACAACGTTAAAATTTTAATTTTTCTAATAAGTTTTCCGTTTATTTATTTTTGAAATCCTCATTGCTAAATGTTGTAGCAGATAATATTATTTTATTAATATTTATCAAATAGTTAGGAATTTAATGTTGATATATTGAGTACTTTAATTGCCTTTAATAGAGTACAATCCCAAATGAAAATAGTATTATTTAGTCTTATGTATTTTTGTTTCATACATTTTTTTAAATTAAATCTAAACAAATTTCCAATTTAATTTTAAAAACATAGAGTAAGAATTACTCTTATTTAATTGTATAAATAAGAATAATTCTTCTTCTATAACGTGGAAGTTTAGATTTTGAAATAAATAAGTTTACGTAATTCTACTATAATATGAATGTTTGAGGTAAATAGTATACCGTGATATTAACAGTAATAATAAAATATTCGTTTAAATTATTATGTAAGTACATAAAATCAAACCATATGCGTACAATACCTATATTTATTAGAATACTTGAATTTTTCGTGCATGTATTTTGGTCGATTTAACACTACATCGTGTTCTGAATTGGTTTCTCAGCAATTTTTTTCCATCTCTACTCATCCCTCTGACCCAGTTCATCAGCCAACTGTGTATCGTGCTTTGCATATAAAATGTGTTTAGTATAATATACAGAAACCATCCCTCTTTTTTTAATCGATTCGATTCTACAAACCAAACCACTTGCGTGGTATTTTGTGTGTGAAAAATATAGAAGAAAACAATATCACATATTTGATTAAGAATAATAAAAAACTTTATCGGATATTAAAATTAAATTACTACCTATGGGTTTATCTATTTTTACTTTTATTTTTTTACCTACGGATAATTGTATAATATGTAAAAGTTTTTTTTATCTTGTTTGTAATACCATTGTATATTAATTGTTGCTTATTTTATTTATTTATTTACAGATGGGGTAATAAAAGAATTGTGCTTGATTGTCCAACACTTATGGCTAAGCAAATTGTCGTATCACATGTTAAAGATATTCAATTAGGCAAGAGGACCTATCATTATTTACTCAGTGGATTGGTAATAATTGATTAAATTATTATTTTATACGCTATAGTTTAATGTAACGCTTAAAGAGATTATGTTTTTATTAAATTAAGATATTTTATTAAATCTATATATTATATGCAATTTAAATGAATTTAAAAATTGGTATATTATTTCAGTACTCAGTAAGATATGTATAACATTAATAAATAATTATTAAATGGTGAATATAATCTATCTACTTATTTTTAAAGTTTTTATTATTGTTCTATTTTATATGAATATGTTTCAGAGATTTTAAAATGTATCGTTATAGAAATAATATAGGAAATTAATGATATAGGTATACTGTATAGCCTATATAGGTAACTACTATACTACAGAAATTATATTCTATGGAACTTTTTACTTGATACACTAATTCAGCACCTAATAATATAATATAATACTATTTGTAATTAGTGCATACATATAGTGACATTTTCAACTAACTTCACACACCTCTAGTTATTATGAATATTATGAGATTGTGGATTATCAAATCCACTTACGATTTTTAAATGGCGTGCAATCAGTTAGTTTTCCTTTTATTATAATGATTTTGGATATTATACGCATTCAAGTGAAATAGTTATAAATGGGAAAAAAGTCAATGTATATTTCAATATTAAAATTAAAATTAATAGTCATACATTTTAGTTGTACGTAAGGTATACACACATATATTTTCATTTATTACGATAACATTTATGCTATTTTAATGTTTTAAGAGCCGATATGAAAAAAAAATTCTATTGATTTATCAAAGTTGTAATTTGAATTCATGTAGGTACCAATTCTAAAGTTAAATAGAAATAGCTTTACCCTAGGTTTCTGGTATACTATAGTGCAGCAATCAATTCATTACATTCAAGTTTAATTTCATTTTAGAGTTTCCCCAAAATTCCATCGTGTTATATCGCTTGAGTTTATCTTTGTTACATGGAATCACTACTGATTAATTACAAGGTATCTTTGAAGTTAGTGATTCCATAAATGGATTGGGGGTGTTAAATTAATTAATTACGCGAACGTGTTCTTTAAAGTTTCCGTCAAAAGACAAACATTTTCGTTGACAAATTTATGTGTAAAGGAGAAGTTTAAATCCATTCATTAATAATTTTTTTTATGTACCTACCTACTTGAAAAAAATATTATCATTAAAATTTCTTATAATTTATAAATAAACAAAAATAATTGAGGTACCTTTTATGGAATTGAGATAAGCAATTTAAGTCGATTATATATTAATATAGGTAATCGTATTAATAAAACATTGGAATTAAAGCTGTTCTTTTTCATTATCTGAATATATAATTTGTTGCATATTCAGCATTTATATTATATGATATTACACCTATACTGTTTATACTAACAATAATCATAAGTATCATATAATAACCGATGGACAGTCCCCACCGATCGTAATATGATACTTATGATTATTGTTAGTATAAACAGTATAGGTGTAATATCATATAATATAAATGCTGAATATGCAACATAATTCATGAAGTAAATATATTGAATCCCTCAGTTTAATAGTTATACGAAAAAATGTGTCCTTTAAAAGTTACTGGAAAATATTTGGCGTGAAACTTTATTTATATATTTACAAGATAATTTACAAAGTATGTGTCTACTTGAGAAGTTATATAATTGTAGTATGGATCTTTTGTTTATTTTTTGATTTTAATTATAGTACGTAGGTATAAATTATTTTTCAAAAATGTTGGTTCTAGTTCTGATTTTTGAAAAATATTAATTAAGGGTTAGGGTCTGTACACCCAATGGTCTATGTTGCCGTGTGTTCCCTCTCTCTCTCTCCCTCTATATATATATATATATATATATATATACAATACAGCTTGATGATATAATTATAAGTACTTACTCTTTATAAGTAGTAAACATTAGGCACAAAAAAAATAATATGATAATAATAATAAAACATAAAAATAATAACCAATGTATTTTTTAATTTTAGATTTTGAGCTTAGCGAGGAATGTATTGGTATTACAATGATGTTTATTTCTTTTTCTTTTTTATTCTGTAAACACTTTTTATCCCTCTAAACTTGCTCAAAAGTATCAAGTGTAGCATCTTTTCTAAGAGGTAATGTTCTTGAGCTGGTACTTTAAAGATGCCATTTTTCGATTTTCGAAACGGTATTCGAAATAAAAGCGGTTAAAGGAGAAAAAAGTACGATTTCACGTTTTTATAATATTAAATAATTACGGACGACGTTTTTTTTTTAAAAAAAATTATAACAATATAATTAATGTAGTATAACATATCCTAGACTAATAAACCATCTCCACTCCGAATTGTATTTCGTATACAATGATATTACATCATTGAATTCAAATTTAATACCATCCATTACAGTAATCCACTTGTAACCTAATGTACTGCAGAGCGACATCCACTTGTTCGCTTTTTTTTTATGAATTTTCTTTTGTATTAACAATATATTTTATTATGTATTTTATGGGGACGTGTTGTCTGTGATTAATGATAGTAATAATTAATAAATAATTGTCTTTCGATAGATAATGGATGATCATTGGGAGACAGAAGTTATCGAGTATGGTGCTATCAATATAACTGGATTTAGACTATTGGATATGAATCAATGGTCGGTTAAGCATTTTCTATCGGAGTGGAAAAACTTAGATCCTCTCACGTCACCTGGAGCAGGAAAGGACACGATTTCGGTAAAAATATTAATATTCAATACCAACACAATATATTATATACTTTATGCTTATAGTAATATAAATTATCATATAATGTAAAAATCCGACGTACTTTCATTCATTAATATTTAAAATTTAAAAGTTTAAGATATCTTTTTTATTTGAATTAAGTAAAATGTATAAATAAATATGCATAACATATTTATTCTAAACATGAAGAAATAAATAATTATATTATATGTTACAAAATGAATTTGAATTTTTTTCATCATAATGCATTTTACTTTTAGTTTTACTGTTAGTTCTTTATAAATCATGCCCCCAAGGCCCCAAATTTAACAATAGGTAAGCATAAGTACATACAAGATGGCTTGTAATATATAAATATAGGTAAAAACACCCATTGGAATATACTCATATTAAAATTGAGTTTCTAAACAAGTTTAATATGTAAATCCTATAATTATTCTAGTATTATAAACATTATTTTTATAGAAAATTAAAATTTATCAGTGTATTCTACTCTGCATTTACTATTTTCCTTCATTATTAATGTTTTTCTTTTGTTTTAATTGGATAAAAGTGTGCTGAATATTATTGTGGTTAAATGTGAGAAAGCTGAATTGGTTTTAATAAGCATACAATATTTTTTTGAATACTCCCTTTTAGAAAAGTTGATATTTGCTTTTGTAATTATTTTTTTTTTTTTTTTTTTTTATTTAGAAATACGCCTCAACTACCAGGGTTATTGGCGTTTAAGATATACATGTTACAGTTTAATTATATTTACATAATGATACTAGAGTATAAAGAAGAAAAGTATATAAGATAAATAATATGATATCAATAAATATATAGTTATATTTTTTGTAGAAGGTTCGTTTCTTTGAGAAGTTCTATGAGTGATGTAATTATTTTTATTACTAACAATTTCATGTATTACTCTTT
Organism: Diuraphis noxia; assembly: GCF_037042655.1. Taxonomy (NCBI): domain Eukaryota; kingdom Metazoa; phylum Arthropoda; class Insecta; order Hemiptera; family Aphididae; genus Diuraphis; species Diuraphis noxia. The sequence continues at coordinate 56,355,730 of NW_028301712.1, forward strand.
TGGATCATCTCAGAGATATAACTCATGATTTTTGTTTTATTTATGTCAGCTGCTGTTTTGATTCTGTTACATAACATTTTTTCAATACACCCTTGCCAAAATAACTTGATTTCTGGTTAACGTTTATTTAAGAATAATATTTTTCTTTAATATGATTTATTATCATAATTATTATTAATAGAGCTTATATTATATAGTAGGTATTTATAAATTGATTCATAAAACATAGAATAAAATATGACATTTTATTTTACTTTTCAACAAATTTTTTTTAAAAGTCGTTTGCTTACTTTTTTGTTGATCTAGTTCTAAATTTTAGTGGCTTATTATTTTTGTTAGCAATAACAACTTTTTGATTTATGTACGTATATTTAAATTTAAATTTAACTAACTGTATTCTACAATAATTAAATGCCTATCATGTATTAAACTCAATGAATAAAACAAAATTAGTATTTACTTTTGGGTTTTTGAAATAATATTAAAGCATTTTACGAAAATGGTGTTTTTAATTGAAGTACTATTATATCGAACTAACATGTGAAATATTTACTTATTTATTTATTAACTGTAAGTTTCAAATGTATGAAATATTATGATATACAGAATCATTATAATTAATTTTTATCATTAATTTTTACTTAAACGAACTGCACAGTTCTAATTAATTAAACATTTAAATTTACCATAAGTATATTGATAGTTTGCACATAAACTTTTAAAATGTATAAAGTATAACGAATTACAAATAAAAAAAATATATTTCACCGTTATAAAAAAAAAAAAATAGCATCAAGGATCAAGGCAATATTTAAATAATTAAAATTGTTTTATGATTAAGTTAGAAATTAATTGGTCAACATTAAAACACGTTTTTAAAAATGTTAGGAATTAAAAATACCTATTGTTGGTAGGTATATTTCTATCCAAATTTCTTAAATTCATTACCCATAATACCCAAATAATTATATCTTTATTATAATGTCAAATGGAATCATAAATAATAATTAAATTTAAACAATGGTATGTTTAGGTATTTACTATAAAATATTCCCCAATAAATGTAATTATTTCAATGAATTCAACAAATTTATTATACTCGTTGCGTTGCTCTACATTCGATTATCTTGTAGACAATAACATTAAACGTTTTTTGTTTACAAAACATATAATATTTGCTACTATTAACCGACCATGATATTATGCGATTTCTCTGCGAAACACTTTACAATAATTTGTTAAGTGACTTCCATCTAATATATATTTTTTTTGTTGTAGTCGGTTTTCGTTCGTTGACAGGTTAAACCAATTTTTTTCTTCTTCAAACCGACCTTGGTTGATGAATTAGTCCCCAGCATGGGTGTGATTGTGTTTCGGTTGCGCTGTGGCTTCTGCATTATTGAACGTAGCTTTCCGTACCCTGCAGGACTCCTCGTTTCTCTCCCGTTTGTGCACGCCACCATCATTGCTTGCACCACCGTCTCTCCATTCTCTTCAATCGGGCGTCGCACGAAAATGTTCCACTATCAATCATGAGCCAAAGCCCTACTGACAAACATGGCCACTCAACCGTTTCATCCCCCAACAACAACAACAAATCAATCACATTCAAAAATGTTCACTGAATCCCACCCTCCACCCATGGTCGTACCTTGCGAATACTTATATTCATATATAACTGCACACACACACACACAATATATGTGTATAATTTTTTTTTGTTTATTTTGTTTGTGACGACCTAAAGATGAAAAAGTCTTTCGGGTTAATTTTTTGCCCATTTGTCATGATCCGCGCATCGGATTGTCGTCGGCTGACGTATTGCGAGCATCCTCCAAATAAACACACGCACAGACATATAGACGCACACACGACATTTTTTACCTACACTTCCAAAGATCCTTTTGGACCTTCTTGTTGGCATAATGTTATACATTAATGGATCGATTTCTTTTTCTATATTTAGGCACAAGCCGCACTAATGCACGACGCAGTTTTGGTCCTCGTGGAAACCTTCAACAAGCTTTTATGGAAAAAACCTGATATGTTTAAGACGAACAACAAGAGAACACTTTCAAACAGCAATTCATCTATGTCTAGTATTTCGTCTTCTCAGATCCTTGGTTTGGACTGTAATAACGGCCGAACATCGGGTAATCAATGGGAACACGGAGAAAAAATTTCACGATTTTTAAGAAAGGTAAGAACGACTATATACAATTTAATTTTTAAAATAAGATATTTTATTTGAAGCGTTTTTGAATGTTGGTAAGAATAACAGATTATAGCTAACCTCTGCAAAATTCCGTATTAAATATTTAACTCTTTAAAATAAAAATCATTATTTGTATACATAGTAATGTATAAAATCAGCACAAGATATTGGGACTGAAAACTCGTACTGTTTTATTCACCTTATTTGGTGTAAGGTTAAGAAACGCATGATTCCATTCGTGCCTTTGATCCACAAATAAAAAATTTGGTATATTCAGGGCTTAAAACGTTAGATAAATATTATTTATACGAGTACCTAAACTGATTTTAGGAAATGTGAATTAGGGAATACGCAGTATTGCCCCACGCCCCCACATATTTTATACCAGATAAAACATAAAAAATAAAGGGTGTTATCTTTTACAAATAACTTAATAAATTAGAGGTAAGTAAATGTTGATATAGAGTTGTAAAGCAACCTACGAGTTGATTTAAGAGAAGAAAATGTATAATGATATCAAAAATACTGTTATGAACGGAGTAAGGTGTATTCACTATTTTTTATAACCAACAATGCTAATTTGTTTATCATAGCATTTTATGATATTTTATTTTTGTTAAATGGTATAATTTCACTATAATTTCTAAATCTCAATAAATTACTGAATGTTGTTTTTAAAAATGCGTGTTTTATGTAAATTTTGGTTAATTTGTTTACCTACATTTATTTAATTATTGAAAAGAAAGTTTTAGTAGTTAGGTACTAAAATTGCATATATACCAAATGCATAATACATTGAAATCAAAACGTATTGTAATAATAAATTATAACCAAATATTTATATTGATAAGGTTTGTTTACAAAAAATATCACTTGGCATAATAATATGGTGGACCATCTCACTTGATAATGAGAAGACGGCTATTTAGTATTTAGTATAACTAATAGTTATATATCTGGGATAACTTTTTAAACATATTTTTTGGACTTAATTTATAATTAATATAACATTTCTGTTTTAACCACCTCTTCTGCTCTAAAAATTATCAGCAGAACATGAAAAAACATTAATGATAAACCAATACTTATCCAACTGTTTTCAAAGTTTAAAAAGTTATTGCTACTTGTGAAAATATGATTTTGTATTATTTTTGTAGATATTAAATTTTCATACCTACATTATTTGTTCATACTTTAGCGTATATCTAGTTCTAACGATAATGACGAAGGAAAAATATGGTTAGAATATTTTTCACAGTTATCATTACATAGCTATGAAAAACTCTCAATGGACTAAAATCTGCAGCAACGTGTGCCACCACAGTCCAGGCAAAACTCAATTATGAAATCGTTCTTCCTCGTTCCTTTTCATTTGCCCTTTTTCATGTATATACCATATATGTAATACCGTATACGCGTATAGCGTTATATGTATATATGCTCAGAGAGGGTGGTAAGTGCGTGAAGGGGTAGCGGTGGTAGTGATGGTAGTGACGGTGGTTGGGGGTTATCCAAAGTGGTATAAATGGGCTTGGACGTCCCGTCGCGTTAATAACGTCCGCGCGAAATAATCCCTCCTTTTTCCCCTCACCTCAGCTGTTCGTCACATACACCCACCCACCGTGCCACGATGTCTATTGCTATATATATATTTATACGTGTTTAATGTACGAGCTATGAGCACCCGGTGGCGGCTGCGAGTACTGCCACCACTACCATTCTTTTTCGGTGGCAGAGTTTTTAATTTCTCTCGCCTAAGTAAAATTAGTGAGCACCGGTCGTGATTTACCCACGTATATTGCAAGGCGATCCACCCGGGACGACTCAGCCGCACACGTTCAATCTTCATCGCGATCACCGCGTCCTGCACAGACGAGAAGGACTGGAGATGAATTAAGAGGGTGGTAGTGGTTGGGGGTGGTAGTCGCAGCAGTTGAGTCTTACGTCACGACCGCCAACTTGGTGCTCGCTGTGAATTCGTCTCTGTCACCTTTTATTATCTCTCCACCCACCTCCCACCACAAGCCCAAAGTATACGGTAAAAAGATCGCACCAAACGCCCCTCTAATAAGAGTGAATGCCGTCGCCATCTCTGTATATATATACTACCCTGCAATGTGTATAATGTACGATGTTTACACTCACACACACGCGCGCGCGTGTCATTGTGTAACTTGTTCGCGCTTTGGGCAATAAACGACGGGATGATATTGCAAGCGGACTCATAGTGATGCGGCATGCTATGCGGCTCACTACGTAAATCATACGAAATAGTAACTTCAGTGTTTGTATTTTTGTATTTACAAGAAGCTCCCATGTTTCACAACGACGAAACACGTATAAGTTTATTCGTACAATATGTAAATTGCCGAAATAAATCAAATGTAGTCAAATTATACAAATATGTATATAGTTTATTTTTTAAGATTATATTAAGTACTACATATTTATTATTTAATGTATTACATACGATTTATATAATATTTTATACTATAGGTATTATATTAATAATAATTAATAGGTATTTGTAGGTATTATTAAACATAATATTATAACTCTATAAATCGGTATAATATGCCTGGTTTAAGCTTGAATCGCATACCTATGATCTACGTCTTCGTCAACATGTTAATAATTGTTGCATGCGTATATAAAAATAAAATAATATAACGTTCAAATGATAAGATGAATGCTTCTTTAAAAGTACTTGTCAAAATTAACGTCGAATATACCTATATATCATATGATATATATGATATTATAATTATAATGTGTATACGAGTTGCTAAAAAGTATAAAATGGTATATGTATATTGTATGACCCAGCATCTGCATAATTTTACATATTTAGTATATTATAAACCTTATATACCAAACATATAAGGGATTCCTTGTTTAGCTTCCTCTATATAGCGTATTATCAGCCTAACTCCCCGCCCCCCCCCCCCCAAAAAAAAACCCTAGCAATGCCATCTTATGTTAAAAAATTTTGTAAAATGTGTCACCTAAATATACTATAGATTAACCAAATTAACCAAATTAGATTACCCAGGTACTTTAAGGTTTTATTAACATTTAAAATTGGTAGAAAAATAACTTTGAAATATGCAGTAATTATAACACCAACATACTTTATATTTTATCGATTTTAAAGTTATAATATTACAATACAAATGATTCATAGTCACCAAGTACAAGATTTTAGTTTTATTTTATACTATATACTAGCTGATCCCTGCGCACTTCATTGCCCGTTAATAATACCGATTTTATATGATTCAAAATTGTTGGTTAATTCGTCGTTTATACCCAGCTAGTTATGATTAAAACTTCCCGTGGATTTACCCTATTTTAATCTCCATAAAAGATTTTTAACACAGTCATTTAAAATACAGGACTAAAAGTAAATTCAATCATAATATTCTATCACACTTTTAACTTTGTAAAGGTGAAATAATTTTTAAAATTGTTGCCTAATAATAAATTGCTAATTTCTTATCCTTCCATACTAAATTATATAACCAATAGTAAACATATAATACACAAAAATCTCAAATTTGCAATAAAAAAATTAAGGGCAACTTATCAAGATAATATAATATAGCCTATATAGTCACAGAATTGTGTATCTTTCTGATGGTAAAAAAATTTAAAATCAGTTAAATAGTTCCAGAGATTAAACCGATTAAACAAACAAATTTTCTTCTTTATATTATATACCCTTATAACCTCTGCAGTATAGGGCTTGAATTTTGAAAAATCCTGCGTTACGGGATTTTCGAATTATAAAATGAACTCCATACTTATATTTTTAGTGGTTCCAGCTACATGATTTTTTTTCATTTTTAACCCCGGTAGGGGTTGAATTTAAAAAAATCATTTCTTAGTACGCACCCATATTGCCTAAGGGACTTCTGTACAAAATGTCAAGTCTCTAAATCTAAACCCAGCGGTTTTATCTGGGCGCTGATGAGTGAATAGGGGCGGTCTCCTATAGGTATATAGATGTATTTTGAAACAAAGGTATTCAATTAAATTAAAACTCATAAGCTTGCCACTAAATAAACTATAACATAATATATTTAACATGTATGTACCCAATCATATTAATCACATATATTATTCACAAGTAAAACCAAATTAGAATTTAATTATTTGAATACAAATATTTTATTAGTTTTTTGTTAGTTACTAAAAGTTATTTTAACATAACAATAATATATTGTGTTAATAATTGATAAAAAAAAATCAATGTTTTGTATTATTTGTTTAACTTAAAACATGACCTGTTTATTGTGTAAAAGTAGGCCTTAACTCGGAAAATAATCTACTTACTTATATATTTATATACTGATACAGGCTCATTATTCACACAGAAAATGGACAATTAATAAAATATATAAAATATAAATACCACTAAAAATCAAATCAATAACGTTATAATAACATGTACGTGTTCTGGGTGGACGCGCCACCTCTGGGCTTTGATACACAAAAATAAACTGTATGTAAAGTATAAGTTGGTAAAACAGCATCAGTATCGGTATATTATTATGTAATATGTATACATTTATATACACACCGGTATCGTTATTACTTATTAGTTATTACTAATTACTACATCATTCAACATATTTAAATTACAATAATTTTTAAAATATATTTTTTTATCTAGACTTTGTTTAAATTTTATAAAATCCGTACTAAAGTATGTACAAAATAAATACATAAAAATTGTAGACTATTAGTATAATAATAATAATAATCTGAACCAGGATTATAATTTAATATATCCTTTGATTTAAATCATGTCATCGTTTTATAATAAACCTTAAAATTATCTTAAAACTAATGATCTATGGGTGTATAATCTATATAAATTATATTGTAACTACATGTCTCTATATCTGATACATGCAGTTGCATGCTGCAATTGTTTACGAATTCGATAAACTTATTTGTTTAACTGCTTAATGAATCGTTAAATTAATTGAATCTATCAGACAATTGACCCATGTACAAAGTATTACTGCTTAATCTAATTTAATGTAGATTCGTGGACATTATCGTTCATGATTCATCTTATAAATTATTTCCACATTAAGGTTAATCGTATGTTGATATAAGAAAATGTATTATACGCAACATTATGATTTTTTGCAATTTAAAAAACTGACTTTTTGTATTTTTTTTCACTGTTTCCATTTTGATACAAGTCGTTTATTTATATTACGCAAATAAAAGTCTAGTAAACGGGATACTGTTAATTTTCAAGAATATCGTGCGTAAAATCGTAAAAATAAATCAAACCCTTCCCCTCCCCGACATTCTCTTCCAAGCATTTATTTAGCCTATAGGCTGGTCACGTTTATTTCAACGCTACAAATTTGTTAAATGAATCGAAAACCTCGATACTTCTATTCGTAATTGTTTTTTGCATACCTATTAATTTAAATTTGAAAAAAAACAGCAACGCGTTTCCATTATATCCTCAACTGATTAAAATAAAATTATATTTTCTACGAGTAGTTTTTTTCTCATTTATTATTTTTCAAGAATGTTGCAACACAAACATTACAGATGTACCTACTATTAAAATATAGTATTATACGTATTTATATCAGTAAATATATTATTATTATTTTTAATTTTTAGGTTGTGATGGAAGGATTGACCGGACATATAATGTTCAATGACGATGGAAAACGGTATAATTATACACTGCATGTTGTACAGATGACAATTGACAGTACTATAACAAAAGTAAGGATATTTAAAGATGTTTATAGAAATGCCTATAGAAAATTTAATATTTGATCCATATTATAACAAAATCATAATGATTGCCAGATATCGTATTTCATTTAATAGTATCACTCTGATAATATTATATAGATTGCGTTGTTATACTAATAAATTTAACATTATTCTACTTACTTCTATGACAAAACAGTCAAATTATTGGTTAAGGTTTATTCATTTTTAGAATGGATTTATTAACTGTGTACATTTTATATATTTTAAATGGTTGTTAATTTAATAATACTATACAAATTACTTCTATATTTTAATTCATTATAATAAATATAGATCGCAGAATGGTCGGATACAGATGGTTTCAAAACAGTCATTAGCAAACCAGAAAGGGTTCACACCTTGGGACATTCACATAAAGGCAACGCTACATTGATCGTGGCCACAGTAATGGTGAGAGCACACAAGTTTTATTTTTATATTATGACATTTTAAAATATAGCAAACCTACACACTATTAGTGAAAGTGACATGTTCAATTGTACTCTAAATTCTGATTATAAAGCTCGAATCTCGAAATTTATAGCTAGTTCGGGGATAAGGTGCTGTAATATGCTTAGAAGAAATCCAAATATATTTATAAACATTGAAGGTAGTCGATGAGAAATAAACTGGAAAAGAAGGCTATATTAGTGTTAAGACTGAAGAAAGAGCATGCAGATATTTTAAAAGATAAAATGTCGTAAATCTTTCAAGATGGCGCATTATTCCAGAGGGTTCCCAACCTTGGATGAAATACGAGTATCACCGTACTAAAAACTTTGAACATTATCAATTTATGAACATCAAGTGATGAGCGAGGGTAAAATATAGTGTGTGTTAGAGATAGACTGATGTTGCTAAGCTAGGAGTTGAGAGTTAAATTGGTTTTATACAAACCACTAAAAGTGGTTGATGTATTCTAAACATATGTCACAGTTTCCTTTGTGTGTCGTACTAAAATACTGTTCACCTTATGATTAATATTTATTGCAAAAAGTTTAAAATGTCACATACGATATACGTATAGGGTAAACATTCTTAACCAATTCGTGACGTTTCAAACATTTAATACATTTTTAGTATTATCAACGATTTGTTTTAAATTTCATATAATATACTTATAATAAACTATATCCAGGAACTCGATATACTGAAACCATAAAATATATTAAAATCAATATACTTTAATTAATTATACCAATTTGTTCATCAATTAAGTATTTTGTGATTGTACTGCATAATTCATAGAATATTAAAATCATTCTTCATTTTTTTACAATAAATTTATGAAAATTTACTAATGAAAGTACCTAATATGCAACTTATTAAATACTAATACATAACTTATGGTTTTTACTTATTTGTTTATAAAAGACAATGAATAATGATTAAAATATTTTATCATATAATAATTCATACAGCAGTATAACTTAACAGTACCCAGGATTTGTTTTCGGGGGGGGGGGGCTTAAACATTCATACTTAACTCATTAGGAAAGTTGGAAATAATTTAAAAACATATATATAGTGTATACACATACTTACTATTTAATGTATTATGCATTTAATATACCTATTAATGTAAATTGTCACAATAAATTTTAAATTGAAGCTCACCCGTCAACATTATTACTATGATATGTACCCATTATGTATTACTAAAAAAATTATCTCACTTGAGATTTGGGGGGGGGGCAAGCTTGAGCCCAAAAATACATACCCTGGATACTCCCATACAGGATGCAATGTTCATTACTTCTTATTTTAAATTTAACAGGAAGAGCCATTTATCATGTTTAAAAAGCCTAAGTATGGTGAATCGCTAGCAGGAAATGACAGATTTGAAGGATATTGCAAGGATCTAACAATACTATTGGCTGATAAAATTGGAGTGAAATGTAAGTTATAATAATAAGAAATATGTATGTACTTATTGATGTACCTATTTGAAATTTATATTATATTCTATTTAACTGATTAGTAATTACTAATTAAAATAGATAATTAGTTACATATTTAAATATTAGTTTTAAAGAAACTACTATTATTATACATGCTTCTTTATTAAATCATGTCAGTATAATAAAAACTATACTTTCAAGGCTCTATATGGTATGAATAAACTAATAAAAATTTAATGATTGTAGATTAATATTTTGGTTCCGAAATTCAAATTTTTTAAACTATTTTCGGATTTAGTATTTGATGTATATAAATATATATTATATAACGGCAATTTAGTTAATTTCCCAATAATATATTTTACGATTATTTTTATTTATTATAAGTAAGTGTTATGATGGTAATTGAGACTATTTACGCAGTGGACCTTCTATTATCTAGATTGGATTTTGGATAAGAAATAAAATAGAAACTCTTAGTTATTACAGTTGAAATTAAAATAATGAAAGGGCTTTGCCATTTGCACTTTATTATAAATGTTAGCTTATTATTTAGATTATTTTAAAATGTATCTCACAATTATTGTTTTTCAATAAAAATTATATCAAGGGTATAAATAAATTTAAAAATAGTTTGAAGAAATACATTTTCATTTCACCAAAGTATTATTGAATTATAAATTTTATTGTCTTTGTAAAACAATGAAAATACTCAGCTTATTTCAATTCTAAATTTGTTCGATTTATTATTGATTATTGACAATGTTATACATTTATTGTTTATTAATTGAACACAATTTTTCAGACTAAAAAATGGTTTTTTGTTGTTCGCGGTTAGTATTTATACATATAATGCATAATATCCAGTTCGGTTCCAATTGTCGTAATGTGCGCACGTTAGTTTATTAGCAGTATATACTCGCCGCTCTCTTATCCAATCGTATCCTCTTTTACGACTTCTTCTTCTTTTCTAAATGCTTAGCATGGGCGCAACTAGGGTAAAATTTATGGGAGTGCTAAAATCTAAAGCACAATACGAGAACCCCCCCCCCCCCTTGTTTTAAAATCAGAAGTGTTACTGTCACCGATAATGTAAAAAATCGGTACAGAAAATTTGGGAGTGCTAATTTTGATTTTGGGAGTGCTAAGCACTCCCAATCCCCCCCCCCCCTAGTTGCGCCCATGATGCTTAGCCTTGTCATAGTTAGAAAATAGATCTCCACTCTTCTCTCTCTAATGCCAGAGTCTTCATATGTGAATACCTGCTACATCCAGCCAGTCCAAACATCTCTCCTATGAATGTCTTCCTCAGTCTTCTTCCTTTGCGGGTTATGTCTCAATAAGTGTCCTATCACTTATCGTCATTGAATGTTCAAATTAAAAAAAAAAAAATACTACCTAGCTATTAATATTAATTATCTTTTGTGCTGTATATTATCTTGACTGTTTGTTATATACTCGTTATTTATCTATATCTATATCATTATTACTACAATCACTTTTATTATATCATTGATTTTGTTACATAATATGTATTAATATTGTAATATTTGTTGAGCCATAATATTCTACGGCTGAAGGCTAATAATAATAAAAAAAAAATACATTATATTAAAGTTAATAATCACTTAAATAATTTTTAAATTGTAAAATTGAAAAACTTGAAGTTGATGATTACCGAGTTACATTTAAAGTTAGTAAATTAAACATGAAATAAAATATAATCAATCACAAACACTTAAATTTTTAAATAATCATTAAATTATAAAAAAATTATAAAATATAGAAAAACTTACATCATACCTATTATATTTTACTTTTTTGAATTGGTCTTAAGAAAAAATAATATAAAGAAATTGATAAAAGACTAAATATCACATAATGAGTTTTTGATACATTTTTATGTAATAGGTTGTTGTAAGTACTTTATTTCATAAAAAAAAAAAAAAAATATATATATATATATATATACATATACATTTACTCCTGATTATGATTAAGAAACATTTGTATTTTCTCTATATTTATTTTATCACAGAAGCTTGATATATAATTTTAAAATTTTACAGATTTTCTCAAATCATTTTTTTTAAAGAGCTTAATCATAACTCAGATAATATACAGTTTTATCGTCCCCATATAACTTTTATTTTATTTTATTCCGAAAAATACTTTTTTTTTTATAATAGCAGTGTCATTTAAAAATATTTCAGTACAAAATAATAAAAGTTAACTCATTTTTATATTAAAAAATGATATTTTGTATTTTCGAATAAAATATTATAATTAACTGCTTAAGTTGGATTAAAAATTTATAAATTCAAGTAGTATATGATATATTAGATGGCACGATGTTCATAACTTTATGGCTATACAGCACAAAATAATGGCTATTGGAATCTACAATATTAAAATAAAAATTCTAAAATTAAAGGTCATGAATATTTTAGCAAAAATAAAGAATTTGCGGTGACTAATATAAATATTTTAACAAATATACACATTAAATATAATACAGCTGTCATAAAACTATCATATTTCACTCGGATATTTGTGTTTAAATATAAAATCTATTATAACCGTGTGTTCAATTTTAAATGTAACAGGAAATATTTGGAACGCATGACCTTGAATTTGATTCAGGGTTTTTTTTACAGGATACAGGACATATAAATATATAAATATATAAATAGGAACCATTATTTTTGACACTGGATTTAGATTACTCTATTTTTTTTAGCAACTTTGATCTTTACAGTTTATTGACATTTTTAAGACAGTCGAAAGTTTTAAATTAGGTAGGTAATTCGTATTTATCGCATATCATATGTGCTCGTGGTCTCCTATTGCGGCGGTGGTTAGCTGGACGTATATCTGGACGTTTTCCTTTTTCTTTAAGGTTGTTTACTAATCGTAAAAAATAATTGTGAGCTGGAGGATATCTCTCTTGATATCGTTCAGCATAAAGTGCTGCTGCGTTACGCGAATTTTGAAGACATTCTCTAAAATTTAATACCATATCGGGTTTTTTCGGAATAATTGTATGCCATTATACAGAAAATTTAATGTGTCACACACGAGTTAAGAAAAACGTTTAACTTTTAACAATCAATTTTAGAAAGGTATCACACAGGTTATTAAAAATCTAACATTCAACTATGATACAATCAAAAAACGATTAAGATAATTATTTCAATAATAGTTTATTGATTTGATTAAAAACATGATTTAATAATAATTCCAATAATAATTTAGTAGTTTTAACAAATAAATAGTTATAATATCTGAAAATGCTTGATATTTATCGCATAAAATATGCGATAAATACGAATTACCTAATTTAAAACTTTCGACTGTCTTAAAAATGTCAATTTTGAAGTAATCAAAAAACTGTAAAGATCAAAGTTGCTCAAAAAGAATAGAACAATCCAAATCCAGTGTCAAAAATAATGGTTTTTGAGAAATTTAAGATTTTTATTTTACTGCGCATGCGCTGATAAAAAAAAGTTAAAAACATAAATTTATCAAAAAAATATGTATTTATATGTCCTGTATCCTGTAAAATAACTCCGAATCAAATTCAAGATCATCATGCATTCGAAATATTTCCTGTTATCTTTAAAATTGAACACACGGTAGATAAATGAAAAAAACTTTTATGAATCTCATCATACTTCCGTGTAAACATAATATTATTATTTGATGATAGTAGAACACATTTCAAGAAAAGTTATCCTTATTTTTAAGTAGATAATGATTTAAAGTTTTGATGTGATAAATTTGTCCTTTGGGATTTCTTGAAAAATAGTGAATTTTAAAATCTAAAATTATATATTATTTTTTTCTGTATTAGAGATATTTTGTAGAAAGTAAAATATTTTCTAATTAAAATTAATTCATTAGAACTAACTTAGGCAAAGTAATTACTAATTCAATTTTAAAATAACTTTTGTTTTTATTTGTTTATTTATGTCTAAAATAATGTGCTTTACTAAAATTAGGTACTTAGAATATTTTCACATTATCATTTTTTTCCTAATATCAAATATGATGATGTGCATTACGTGTTAAAAAATATACGTAATATTATTATGTATTATTTATTTTAAAATAATATGTCTCAAAATTTCAAAAATATACAAGACGATGACCTCTCTTTTGTTTTAAAATATTTATATACTTAATTAATTTTTATAAAAATAAAAATAATATGATAATGCTGGCTTCAATGGTGTTTGATGAAAAAATAAAAATTATTGCAATTCATTGTGTCGATGTACTGTGTACTTGCATGAGTGGTAACACGTTGTACCTACTTGTTGTTTCAGAAATATTAAATTTGATATCAAACATTTTATGGGATGTAACACGTATTCCTTTAGTTATAGTTCAAATGTCGACTATTGACAGACATCAAACTACTACATTCATGAATTCAGTAAGACGACTAGGGTCCATACAGATATGGTAATCAATGGTTAACGCGATGGATGACAGCAGCCAGTTGCTAGTTCGTATCATTGTGTGATACAGCTTTTGACTACCGTACAGCTTTGGATATAGTTGAATCAACCCAGATAGACGTCATGTCGACAATTTTCATCGTTTCTATGCTGATTTCTGCCGAAATAGGATACAGGATATAATTATTATCGCCAATGATGCCAAAAATGGCAAGTCAAATAAACATACGATAGACGGCATGAAAAGACGCCATTTGAAGAAAGAATTTTCGACAGTATAGTTGTTCATATGTTGGCACCAACGTTCTTAGGTGCGGATAAGATAACGAATAATGATGAACTGTAGGAAATCGATTTGTGGTTGTTGGCTGTTGACAATCTAGAGGGTTAGGCGGAGGAAACGCGCCTGCTGGTGTTTCTCTTCGACCGTCAATAGGAGACTCTGGAAGATCGACATAATGATGCTGTAATGCTAGTCTTGAAAAACTTTTGGTGTACTTACAAATAACTCGCGCGTCCAAACGTCACAAACGAAACTATTTAGGTCCATCGAACATATTTACGATTGATTGGGTGGTAAGCAATCAACGTGCCATAATATTAAGGAGGTTAAAACCGATTTTAAATAATGAATGCATTTTTAAATGATTATTAAAAAGCAGAGGAAATTGCTGTAAGTTGCATATAGGCAGTAGTTACATGTCATATAGCGGATGAGTTAACTTTCAAATCAATGCATACAAAAATGAATATGATGAGGAGAGACGCATGCTAGTTCTCATTGCTATGCATAATTTATGACTTATTTAGATTGTTATTAGTAATATTTATGTTTCTTTCACCAATCAGGTAGAACTATTTTTTGAAAAAACATCGCATATATCTATCTATCTATTTATATAAATGTGAATGTGTTTTTTTTACTTACGGCTTATCTTAAAAAGCACCGATTTCAATAGAATAGTTATATAAATAGATTTTTGAGATTCAGAAGGCCTTTCAAGTTTTTTTTTATTACTTATAGGTTGCTATAAGGTGACTCACAGAAATTGAATAATTTTTTTTTTGTATACACTATATAGGGTTGCTTTGATAAAATAAAAAATAACCATATAGTACACTTTTACTATATTATATACACTATAATATAGTATATAGTCTACTTGACCAGCCATGCAACGAAAGATTTTTTTTAAATAAAAGAGAATAATGTTTAATTTACTGTTTTTTGTTTTTTGTGAAAATATAAAAGAATAATACATAATATATAAGAGAAATGTCTTTATGTCTGTACTAATGTATGGACCAAACATCTTAAACCAATTTTGATGAAAGTTTCAGAGATTATTTTTAAAGATATCAGAGAAGTTTGAATCACGTTTGAAAATATAATATAACTAATCCACTACAGATGGATTGCCAACCTTGGCTGAACTAATTCATAAATCAAGTTAAGTACTCTGATTCTGATTTGCTCGTGAACTATAAGATACACAATAACCGAAATACACCAGTCTAGTAGTGCTGATCTACGCTGATCTTGATGTTTATTCGTTTTTCCTCTTGAAATGTCTGATTATACTACTATAATATAATAATAATAACAATATCACGTCGTTATATATTATCAAAATTACTTTATAAGCTTCTAGATACTTAATCGGACTTCACCTATAAAAATTGTTACAAACACGAATACGATGATAATATATCGATGTATTCCTGTAGGTTTAGTTTACCTCAGTTCACGGGAATTCAGCATTGGTGCACCTAGGTTTGTGAACTAATCAGACCAAGATGGGGAGTCCATTTTTCTGTAATACTTATTATTTTTACATTTCTATTGAGTGTCGGTAATATAACTGTATAAGTATTGGTCAACTACCCGTGACCTGTTATTGGACGTTGGGTGACGGTTTAGTGAAAATCTACACTATTTTATTTATGCTTTATACGATTCACCTTATGTAATATGAAATAGTATTTAATATAAATACTTTTCAAATTTAGAATATATAGTTAACACTAAACTAAAATCAAAAATATATATAAATGATAAATGTATATTATATAATATATATATATTTTTTATGGTTTGTTTGAGGATATGCGTAGTATAACCATGATATTTTAAGAAAAGATTGAGAGTATACTACATAATATACGAGATTTAGTATACTGTATACCCTATAGGAACACTATTGTATGTAATATTATATCATATTTTATATGATACAGATACTAAATTAAAATGTTACAATTTATTAGAATGAATTGTATTCGTTGCAGTTGTTGCTATGAATATTCATTTATATGGCCATTGGTAATTATATAGTACCTACTATAAGAATTTTATTGCGACTGCGTTCATAGTTAAAAGTTGAAAATGAAAACACAAATAATTTCGTAAATTGAATATAGACTATAAAAAATATCTGGCTAGGTACTTGAATTTTAATATGTTATCTAATATATCGTCAGCAAGTTATTTTAGTCTATTTATATATTTTGTATTTAAATCACCATAATTCAGTATGAGAGGTCAAAACAATTCGTTTACGATGTTTTGAATAAATCGAATGTTCCAGATTGCAGGTTGATTTAATATCAAATATTATTGATCTACTATATTATATACTCTGTATAGTTATTGTATCGTCTCAGATTTACAAACGCAAATACCTGGGTGCAGCTCACATAAATATTTATCCATAACCCAAGGACCTCGCATCTGTGATTTAAAATATGATATAAATAATTAGTGAATTCAGTATTTCTGTAAAGGTGGCAAAACTACAGTTAAGTTTATTCTTTAACTTAATATATTATGGAGTTTCAAATTTATATATCACCTAATCTTTGTTTCAATTAATTGTTGGAAATCAATAGTATATTCTATAATATAGTAATTTACTAGATACATATTTAATTTATGTTAATTGTAAATTTAAGATAATGATGGGGACATCGGCTTCAGATAGAAGAAAAAAGTCGACTTTTTTGTAGACTAAATACATATACTTGAATACTAAAAATTTTCAGAATTGGGAGATGTGTGGGAAAGGTTATCTATGACAATAGTTAGGCTAGGCAATTCCCTAAGTTTCGGGGTCATCACAGATGATTAGACCATATGACTATAATATAAAATATAGTACCTACATATTATATACATCACCATATCCGTACCCGAATACAAGTATCACTAATGCTATCCATTAACAACAAACAAGAGCTTAGCAAAATGGGCTAACAGTTCCCTTTTCTTCCTTGTTACTAAAGATGAGATATAGCTGTGTAGGCACAAACTATAAAATCCCAATGTCAGTGATATTTATATCAGTTATGTTAATAGAGTTTTCATAAATTAAAAATAATATATAGTTGTGTCGATATTATAAAGATAATATTAAAATGTTAACTATACATTCAAACAGTTTGCATACAAAAAAAGTTATGGTTAAAGATTTGCATTAGTTAACAATTTAAATCAAATAAAAAAAATATTCTTTGTTTTATGAGTAAAAAAATCAAATTTGATTTTATGGAATACTGATCTTGCTCAATAATTCCTGAAAACTATTTTGTTTTTTTTGTTTATTTTTTAGAAGTAGGTACTAACATTTTTTTTACCCTCAAAGTACCAACTATATCCAATTTTCTACCTGATACCATGCTCAAAGTTGAAAATAAAAATATTTTCGCTGCTCCAAAAGAAATTACACATCATTGTAAAGCCAATCACTCCACTCAGAGTTTTAAAACAATAATAAATAAATGCTCATTTAAATTAATATATTTATATAACTCTTGTGTTGATCAAATATTTCATTTTTGATCATTTCATTTTAAATTAATTATCTAAACTTACTAGTATGGCATTAGTATTTAATTTCGATAATTACGTTTCTACAGTACATCCAACATATTCATGAAACAAAAGACGATGGTATGCTTCGTGATCAGTAGGTATGCAAACTGTGTCGATGGTCGTTTATTACACATCAATGTCGACTTTAAAGTTTGTCACAAAGGCCTAATATTGTTCCTCGCAATTACTCGATCTATATAGTTATTATCATCGACGAGAGGTATCTACATTAATATCGAAAACTGTTTGAGTTCTAGGTATCTGCTAATACCAATATTGAGTAACTATTCAGTCAGAAAATAATTCTCAATGAGTAAATAATAAACCAAACAATGTTTATAAATTTAAGCATTTAATTATATTCATTTTTTTTTTCTTTAGTGATGTATGTATTGATTGTTAGTTATTATATTAAGTATATAGATATATCTATAAAACATTAACTAATATTGCACATTAAACATGATTTTAATTTGATTTAAGAATAATAATTTAAATATCTATATGTAGATACTATAATATTTTTGGTGAAATATGGAAGTAATTAGTAATTTGATTTCATTATTTATTATTAACGTATTTTTTCAGATGAATTGCGTACTGTCAAAGATCGAAGATATGGAATGGAGAATAATGAAGTTAAAGGTGGTTGGGACGGGATGGTTGGCGAAATAATCAGAAAGGTATGTGATATAAACTTTGTAAAACGTCTACTGAATTGATAATTTTTAAATTGTTTATAACTATAGTAATTAAAAGTAGTATTTAAACATTTCATTTCGTCTTGTTTCTATAAAGCAAAAATAATTGTATATAAATAATAAATATAGTTGACCTGTTTAAATGTTTAGTCAACATTATTATTTATACTATTTTAATTTAAATGCCCCTTGTGTATAATAAACTGTATAATAACACAACATAAAATTAAATTAGAGTATCCATTATATTTGTTTTTAAAATACATTTTATAGTATTGGAAATCAATTTTGAAGTACCATTCATATGACTGGTACCAAATAAACCGTTTAACTTATATCAATGTTTGTTTAATTAAAATATAATATTCTTTATCGCTAATGGTTTTTACACCGAAGTTTTAAAATTAATTTTGGTTTTTTTAAGTTTTTTTTTTAAAAATACAATGCGTATTGTCATTATGCATTATTTATTTATTATAAACATTAAAATTATTTTTTATAATTATTAAAATCCAACTAAAAGTTACTTTTGCATAACGAAAGTATAAAACTTTATAGCCCGGATTTTTGTCTTTTATATACTCTGTTTCTGATATTATTTAATTTTTTAAACTTAATCAGTTTTTATTTACTTTAATTGTTCAATTTACACAAAATGAAAAATAAAAAGGGAAAAACCTCCAAATTGGTTACAATATCCGTGGCAAAGCTTTTGCTAAGGTTTTTTTTACCGTTGATTGTACGAATATTATTTATAATATAGGTTTGTATTCCGGTTTCTTGTTTACCTTCATACCTTCACAAAATATTTTAATCATTGATGTAAACATTGTATAGTGCACTCAATGAATATTATTTAATTTTATTAAAATCAATTGAATTTTTACTATTTAATTAATAGACCACATATCACTACGTTTGTGACTATTGTAATTTGTAATACCTAAGAAACATACATGGTGGTAGGTACTCAGTTTTTCTATTTAAACCTAATATAGCTGAGATATTATATATTACATATTATCATAAAACACAATGAAATAAATTAATTGAATAAACAACACTATAAATATTACCTAATAATATTGTTTATGGGATTGTTGATTATATTTGTTTTTGGGTCTAAACGAAAGTAAGTAATAACATCGTTTTATATAAATATTATAGTAATCCTCCATAAATTATGATACAATTATTTCTAACGAAATGAATATGTTTATACTTTATTAGGTTTTAATTTGTATAAAAACTATTGAAGATTTTAGATTGCAATTAAAAACATTTACAATCATGGATTTAATTAGCCATTGAAATATCTGTTTTTAAAATTTGTGGATATTTAATATTTATTGTATTTATTTTTTAATTTGATTTTAAAATGTACAGCATATTTAAGTGTGAAATCTAATCAATTACCAAATACTTGCAAGTAATATTTTTTCCTTTACAATATAATTTAATTGGCAATATTTCAATTATGAAATGCGGCTAATTTAAGTGCTTATATCTATAAACAATTTAATTAATTTGTTTTCATTGAAAAGTTAGCATAAAAGTTTTTTTGTTTTTTTTCTGAATACTTTGAAGATCTACCTATAGAAAATTATGTTAATGGAGTATTTGTTTTTAAAAATAATTATTGGTTGTATATTAGTACTTATGTAGGTAGGTATATGGTTGTTATTTTAAAAATAATAATCATACTGAAATATCTACTTTACCGATTATTTCGTTAATGATTTTGAAACATAATACTGTATAGGAGTGCAAAGATTTTTATAAGCTGCACAAGTTTATATTTCAATTATTTGAGTGTGGCTTGGTGTGGCGCGTTGGCTGCTACCAATAGCGGAATTCGACTGGGAGTAAGTAACGGCCACAGCTACTAGCTCCCGGATGGGTGACCACAGGCGCGGATTCAGGGGGGGGGGGCTATGGGTGCTCGAGCACCCCCTGTCATCTAGCCACCAACAAAATAAATTTATATTATAAATTATATAATTTGTTATTTTTCAAAATAAAAATAATAATAATAATAATAATATCGGTGCTTTTCGTTATCACCGTCACATATGACAATAATAACTATTGTTAATTGTTTTCGAAGTATACTTACTTGTATGCAACGACACGCGTCGACGGCGGAAAGCACCGATAACAATTATTATGAAAAAAAAGTTAGCACTAATAAATCAAATAGAAAATGATAATATTTAAATAAATAGTAAGGTGTAACAATTTTTTTTTTGAGCATCCCCTGTTAAATTTTTCTGGATCCGCGCCTGGGTGACCATCCGGGTTCATAGTAGTTAGAAACCTTGCCATACATACACGTGTTTGCTACCTACCGTAACAACCGTAAAAACAACCTACCGTACTAAAACCTTACCCCTACTACAGTTCATAACCCCTAAAAGAGCTAATGGCCTACGTCACCGGGCTTAAGACAATAAAAAAAAAAATTATTCAATTTTGAATAAAAACATTAACTGTGTTTCGTGCGGTGTAGGTGAGTTGATTCCCGAGACCTATTTTATGTATTAGTTGATTCCCACCTCCCGGCTCAATATTAGGTATGTACGAGTTGATTCCCGGTTCATTAAGAGGGACTTACAAGTTGATTCCCTATTGTTGTATATTAATTATCAATATATTGCACAAGAAAAGAGTTTATAACCGAAAAGAGTTCGACCGTCACACACAACGACACAACTCGCTCTTGTCCACCGAGACCACACGCATGCATGCGCGCATGTGTGTTGGTCGAACACAATATTATCAAAGATTATCGTCATTATTATTATCTATGTTTATATATTATAACGCATATTTTATTGGTCACGATAATTGATTTTAGATGGTTAGATAGCAGTTTTTATAGTTGAACATAATCTCTTAGTATTAGGCGTGTTTCAGTATTGTTGCAACCATTATTAGTTCAACATAAATTGTGTCGTTCTGTATTTGTATTGTGTACATTTTTGAATAAATATGGAATTTATATTGAGCGAAAAGTCCAAACCATTAATACCAATGGATGGATTTAAGTTTTGTTTCCATAAAATGCTAGCAAACGATATCCAACGCTGGACTTGTAGCAAGAGTGTAAGTGTTATTTAAAAATCGATTTTAATAATAAGATTATAGAAAGCAACACAAATCATAACTATGACAAAATTGAGGAAAATATTAGTAAGCGGCAAGCGCTGAGCAATTCCTTAAAAAGGAAAGCTGTTGAAGATGTTTTTGCGAAGCCTTCAAAATTAATTCGCAGAGAGTTAAAACACAGAGATATAAGTACTTTAACAAATAATGACTTATCTCTAATACGACATAATATACATCGAGTTTCGTGCCTCATAAAAATGATTACAAATAAATTCTGAAAGTTATGATTATTTTATGCAGGGAATTCTTCCAAATGGTATTAAAATACCTATATAATCCAGATTTTACGATAAACTTATTTTCCGATTCTACATTTTTCTTAAAAAAATATAATCGGAATATTTATTGAAATACCTACCAGTTTATATATGTTTTTTAATATGTAGACATTAATTATAAATTATACATTTTAAAATATTTTGCCAGAAAAAAAATTTAAATAAATTTTACTTCTATTGTTGTTATAATAGTAGTTCAATTTAATAATTGTTTGATTACATTATATAAAAACCTAAAGTATGAATTAATATCATATATGGTTTCCTGAAACAAGCTCGAAATCGTATTATTTTTATACTTAGGTACAATAAGACATTCTTAGCTTGCGCTATTTACAATTCGGGATGTAAAATATGCAAATGCCCCGGGTTCCTAATCACGACAACTAAATTTAAAACTTTTTAATAGTATAGTTACTGAGTGGCTAATAGTTATTAATAAAATTACGTCAAAAGAAGATTAGATTAAGTCATAAAGAAATTTTCATTCTATATTGAGATGGTGCATTGGATCCGTTGACATGTGATTGAACTTAAAGAAACTTTCAGCCAAAAGTTTAATGTGGTCTTGAGGTTTAGGGAATCTAAAATGTTTGTGTATGTCAAGGATAAAACATGGAGAGTTTATTACTTTTTTAAAGATTTTATTTTGAAATATTTTCAATTTGTGGATTTGTGAAAATTCGACCAAAATAGAATAAGCATATCTAAACAGTTGGTGCATTACTTATTTATAAAAAAGTAGGGAACATTTATTCTGTATAAATAGACTTCCTGATTAGAATAGATAATAGCATCATTAGACGATGATAAGCTTATAGGAGTATAGACGGTAAGTGCATCCACAAAATTAATCTTTTATCCAACATTACATCAAGATACTTAACTGTCAGCTTCTAAGGGATTGGTAGATCGTTGAAATTGAGTAAGGGTGGAGTATGGTTACGACGTAGACTGAACACTTACACTTTTTCAAGGATTTATTGATATTTTCCAACTATTGCTCTACGACTACAAAATTCTTACAAGGTTTTGTAAATTGATTGTTATTGGCTTATTATGCTTATATTTAAGATTTAGTGAAAATTATTGATTCGTAGCAAAATGGGCCATTATAAAGTATATAATAAATATAATGCAGATAATTTAGAACAGTTTTTTTAATATATATGACTAAAAGTCTCCCTTTTATCATGGTCAAAAAAAAACTTAAAAATGTCAAAATTTTTTTTGATTGAAAAAAAATTGAAAAAATTATGAAATAGACATTTTCTTGAGTTATTTTTAAATAATTTGAAGGAAAAAACAATTTTGTAATTGTTTGAATTTTTAACGAATGAAAGCAACTTATATTTTCAAAACTTGAGAATTAGGTAAATTTTAAAATTTCTTGGTTTTTAAATCTTACACTTTGATAACTAATGCTAATTCAGGTAATTAATAAAAAACACACTATCGTGGAAACTGTATATGATATTTTTTATTCGTTTTATAATATTATTCAATACCAACATCTATTATGATATTATACACAATTCAGTTTTATTGGACCAGGTCTTTGTTACGAAATTAGAGGTATAATTTAAAAATGTACAAAATACTCCTAGTGACACGATTTTATACCTGCATTATATTTTGAATTAGGGTACCAACTTTTCAATTAATTGGCATACTAAATAAGTGTGTGGCGTCTGTGGGACGTAAAATATGTAGACATTGAATACAGTAGGAACAAGTATTGATCATCGAGTACCTAACACTAGCTGTTATATGCATGTTCAAAAATATAAAAGTTTTAATTTATTTTGACAGAAAATTGTGTGTTCTATGTTAGTCAGAAATGAGTTTATTATATGAAATTCAAATACCTATAGGTAGTTGAGTGCATTGATAAATTTTAGTTTGTACAATAAGTCTTGATAACTTGTCAAAAGTTTTAAGATATATCAATAAAAAACAAAACCTGTGTGACAGTACTTTTCAAATAAGTTACTTATAATATATATTGTATATATACATATATATTATAAACTTTTATGCTGGTTTTTACAAAGAAATAGTTGAATTGTAAAATGGCGTGCTAAAAACCCAATTTAATATTTTGAAATTATTTCCATACACTCTATGTGATAAGTATTTTCTAAATTACTTTTTCAACAAATTTGATTATGGTGTTAATAAACTGATTGGACTGTAACGGTCATTGGTTAATTTTTCATTCTGGTTTTTCGTTTTAAAAATATTATAATTATTATAAATTATTATAATAATTTATGCGATGCAAAAACCATTGGAAATTTGAGTATATAATTATTTTATTAAAAAATGCTTTTTATGGGCTTTTTCGGTTCAAATAGAATTACGTAATATATTAACCTGGTTAAGGAATATATTTGTTTGTATGATTTAGATAATTAGATTGTAAAACTGCAATGATAGGTGTAAGACAATTTAGAATGATTTTGCAATTGTGTAACAAAAATTAAAATGTATTGAATCAAAATATTTTATTGTTTTGGTTTTAAATATGGACACTTTTGGGAATAATTATTCTTGAAGATTTCTTATTATAATAGAAAATTGTATGTAAAATTTTAGCTGGATGATATGTTATTCGTGATTCGTCAAAACTTTTATTAATTGATCAATAGTTGTCAATTGAAGACGGGTTTAATGCTAATGGGAAAACTGTATGATAATTGTTTTTGATAGTGAACTATGAAAATGTTTGAAATCTTATATGTTGTCCATAAATATGCGGTTTTTTTTTTTTAACCATCTTTAGTCGATTGGAGTGGCTTAACTGATAACATCGTTTTTGTTTACATTTAAATTTTGGTAAAGGTATCTAATGATTTTTATTTTCACTGCGGGTGGATAGATAAAGTAGTATGATTTGGTCTGTTCCCTTGTCAAGAAAATATAAGAGAAATGTTTTGCTTTAACTCTTGGAGGATTCAACCATTGTTCTAGAGAATATACTGTTTGTTTTTACTATAAATAATGTAACATACAGGCATAGAGATCCACAGCTTATGATTTAGAACAAATTATAAATAACTTTTCACGACGGCTTCTACGATAATCAATTCGGAATTGTATAGTTCATAAATTAGAAACAACAAATATTTACCTAATATAATATGTCCTAAATAGTTTTAAGTAGTGCCCGTGATTTAAAATATTAAATTAAATTAATTTGTTTGACTTAACCAATTGTACTATTATTATTGTAGGAAGTGGACTTGGCCATTGCACCACTCACCATCACAGCAGAACGGGAGAAAGTGATTGAATTTAGTAAGCCGTTCATGTCGACGGCTATCAACATCTTGATTAAAAAACCGTCGAAACACAAGCCCGGAGCTTTCAGTTTCTTATCGCCACTGTCACGAGAGGTGTGGATCAGCGTCGGGTTTGCTTATGTAGCCGTCGTGATCGTCATGTACGTCGTGTCGCGGTTTTCTGCACACGCCACTGCCGCGGCACATGTAAGACCAGTTCACAACAGCTACGGCGGTATAGGCATAGGCAGTGGCGGTGGCGGTTTAGGGCATGAACTACAGCAAACCATACCACCACCCCCAATGTTTGTTCATAATCCTTTCACGTTGGCAAACAGCATGTGGTTTGCAGTGGCGGCTATTACTCAACAGGCCTGTGACATCGCACCGAAGTAAGTTTCACTGTGAAATAATAATAATAATAATATTAATAATAATAATAATAATAATAATAATGCATACCTAGTTGTCAATAATTTCCATATTAAAAGACTGCATGCTGAATATTTAAACATTGTGTTACTTATACATTATGGTGGTGTACATTATACTGGCACCCTCGAGAGAATAACTTTGGGTAAAAACATATTACCTTGTCACGTTTAATGATATCAAGTTATACAAATAACGAAGAACATAAAATCAAAAACATAATTATAATTGTGTTTACACTGTACCATTTTTTATCATTGATAAGATTTAATGGGATGTGATGAAAGTTATAAATTTGGTGTGGTAATTTAAAACAAATGGTTGTTATTTACAAATAATTTTTATTCTTATTATTTTCAATTTGATACTACTTAAATGAAAATAGCGATTGGTTTATTGTATTTTAATAACATATAGAAACTATTTTATTTATTTATTTTTTTTTGTAAGGAGAACCCGCGGCAACATAGGCCATTGGGTGTGGGGTGGTACGGTACGGGTTATTTTTGTATGTTTGTTTGTAGGTTTTTAAGTGGGTAGGGTTGTATCACGTGTTTGTGTATGTGTGGCAAGGATATGTTGCTAAAAATCCCGGATGGTCACCCATCAGTGAGCTAGCAACTGAGGCCGGTACGTACGCTCAGTGCGTTTCCGTAGATTGAGCGTACGACCACGCCTCACCAAGCCACACTATTTTATTTATATTTAGATTAATGTGGTGTTTTTAAAATGTTGAGGGGATTACAGTAATTGAAAGTCTCGGTCACATCCTTGGGGCGCTTATTAAATCATAACTCATAAGTCATAATAATATAAGTTAATAAAATTGTCAATATACAATGGTTAATAATAATACATAAACATATACTACTACTGGCCATTTAAAATTGTACTGAATAATTGTTAGATTAATTTTATTAGTTTTTCTGCAAAACGATGAAAGTATTGATCTTACAAGGATAAATTATTTCTTCTGATAACATTTTTCGTAGTAGAAGGAGCACTCTCAAAGTTATAAGTGACCATTTTCGATACTAAGTTTTATCAAATTTCAACTTCTGGAAGGCCATTTTTGATATTCCCTTTATACTCTTTAAACGGAGGGAAAAACTACAAAGAAAAAATATTATATTGGGCATTGCTACATTGAATGTTGAAAATAGATTTTGGTTATTCCATTAATTTAAGATAAAATAATTGTAATGAGTAGAAATATTTAAAAGTTATTCAACTCAAATAAAATAAATTATTAAGTTAGAAAAAATATTTAAAATATCAGGTTTGTATTTTTACATAATATATTAGGAGTACACCTTTAGGTACCTATATAATTTAATATATTATTAATTTTTATATACATTTAAAAATATTTAAAATAAACTATACTTTATTATATTTTTAACTACCTTTGTATTATTCATTAGCCTATTCAAATTGTTTATTTTGTTTCTTAATACTATACATTTCTTTATATGTTTTTAATCATAGAATTTATTAGTTACTACTGAAATTAGCCGCACATTAATATGAATGTTTCCGTCAATCGTTTTAATTTCACCGAATATTTTCATTTCACTATAAACATCTCTATTATTTTAAATTTAAATAGAAAATCAATGACACTTTAAAAGATTTTAATTGATTTGATCTAATCACGATGTTGGAAACAAATGTAATATTACGTATTTTATATCTATGAAAATTATTTTTATTATCTGATTGATGTGATGTTATGTATTGATTTTCAATGATTTTTATTTTTTTAAGCATATATTTTTTATGCCTAAAGACACTTCTAATAGTACCTAGGAAAATTCTTCAATCTTTAATTGCGAAGGGTAGTTTATTGCAGAAATTGAATTCAATTAATGCTTTGGAAGGTAATAACTACTAATAAGTATAAAATATTTAGTACTTTTGTAAAACTTGATAACTATAGATACTTGAAATCGTTTACGATACGGGTTCAAGTTGCAGTATTGTGCTAAACAGTTCCCACCCGTTCCCGGTATATAAAAGGGGGGAGGGAAAGATACTTGAAATCGTCACAAAGTAGATATCTGTGTACGTATTTTCATGCTGAAATTTTGAAAAGGTAACTTATTTAAAATTGTTGATAGACAATTAAAATCTATGAATTTTTTTGTCTTCCACGAACATTAATACAATTTGTTATAGTGGTTTTTACTTGAACATCTAAAAAAATATTCCCTTTAAGTTAAACTTTGTATAATTTAAAAATATAAAAAATGCATTGCATCAAGTTTTTTTATATGTGTTTGAAGTTAAAATTTTTAAATAAATTTTAAATCTAAACGTAGAAAATGAATTTTTAATTTTGGAATAAATTAGTTTAACCTGCCGTATAATTATTTATTAGTGTATTACTACTAGTTACACTGAAATAAATATGCTATAAAATATTCTTTAAACTTAAAGGTAACATTATTATGGAGAGCTTCTCATAGGCTTTTTATTATATTTTAATTTTAAAGCGAGTTATGAGTATTTTAAGATATACAAACAATTTATAATTTTAAAATACTCATAACTCGCTTTAAAATTAAAATACAATAAAAAGTCTATGAGAAGCTCTCCATAATAATGTTACCTTTAATTTTTATGAGAGGTCAACTAATTTTAAATTTTAAACTAACAGAGCTAGCCTAAAATCCTAATCTTAAGTGCCTCCAATGGGTGGCTTCTTATCTCCAGCCACTCAATCCATGTCACCTCCATCACATGCACTTATTGTAAAACAACATTTACAGATTGTGTATATTTAAACGATAAAAAAAAAAAACTAACAGAGCTAAACGTGATTTTCTGAGCCTAAAATTTGTTATGTTATGCACTTGTAAGACGGAGACGGAGACAACACATACGAGTTTCGGAGTGTAGCGTCTTCTTAAATTCAAATTTAATACCTACTCAACCACGAGGTATCATCGACATTGTATACAATGCAGCCGATTATCTTCACCGATTTTTTCTATACATTTATCATTTAAATGTACTTATCATTTAATTTTAATAAAAATTAAAGTTCATCATATGTATGCATAGAACTTCTGTAAATATTGCTAAGTAATATTATACTATCATAATTATTTTCACAATTTATATTTTAAACTTAAGATATTTGTGAATAGAATTTTAATAATAAAAGTGGATAAAATAAGTTATGTTATAATTTTTATTGAGTGTTTAAGATGTTTAGCAGGTGAAGCATTTAATTTAAATAACTATATCTAACTGAACAATATGTTTCAATGACTTTTAATCTGTAACAGGTGAAAGTATTACAGTCTATGTTTTAACCACTATTATAACCTTTAAAATTAATAAAATTTTTTCAAATTTATTCTTAAATACATTTATTTACGGTTCAGTTGTTTTAATCTTTAAACCAATATTTTTATTCAAATATTTGTTCTTTTTATAAACTTAAGCTTTAGTAGGTATATTTATTTACTTAGCACTACATTTTGTTAGATTATAGTTTTATTTATCTACCTACTAAAATACTTAGTAAAATGAACAAAATTTGAAGTATCCTTTCATTTTCTATTTACATTTCACATAATCGATTATTATACAATATGGAAGCATTTTAATTAAAAAATAATTGAAATTTGATTTAAAACCGTATAAAACCATGTATATTTGTTTACTAACACGGTGTGATCCACTATACGCAAGGCATTCGTTATTTTAGAATACATTGCTGTTTTTGAAGATATTTTTTATTTTATAAATTTAAAACTTTAAGTACCTAGTTCAAAAACAACATTTTTGGAAAATGTATAGTTTTATTTACAATTTTTTATGATTATATTTTTTTTTTAGTTTTTGACTATTGAATGGCAACATAATTTTTGTTTTTATAACTTAGTACATTATTCAAAAAAATTTCGATCTATAAAAATTAAAAATCGAATTTTCGAAAAAGTATTTTATTAGTTATTAGTATTATAACTTATAAGTATTTTAAGTTTAAACGAGGAGACGTACGTAACAAGGAGAGTAGTTGATTAACATTTTGTGATATGCTCCTGTACCACGGCTCATTTTAAATACTTATAAATTCATAAACTACTCGTAAAAAAATTCAGTTTATATGAATCAAAGTATTCCAAAAAATATTTTTATTTGGATTAAGGAATTTTAAATGAACGTTGTTTTTAAAAATTTAAAAACGAAAATGATAAAATAAATTCAATATAATTTCTGATGGAAAATGTTGTATTTTATTTACTTAAAACTATGTAAAGAAATATTTTCAAAAACATTAATAGTTTTTGAGATAATGAGTGTCTTACGTTAAATAGATCATACCCGCTATTGTATGGCCATGGCATTATTTAATGTAAATTTAATAGTACATTCACGCAACTGTATAAGTTATACTTCTTGTGATAATTACATTTATACCGTAATTAGCTCAATATAACAATGTTAATGCTTATCTTATTAATATTGAACCATATACCATAATAGAATAAATATTAATGTTTATTTGTTTAAAATTAAAATAATGAATGAAATAAAAAAAATTGAATTGTCGCTTTTCTGTCTCCAGAAAAAGTATATAAGTACCTATATTGTAGTGAGCTTCAAATGGAATTTGCATAACTACATTATTTTGTTTCTGAGACTTTTTTTACTACCCTGTAGTTACAAACTCGTGAGTGAAAAGTTTGGCAATGATAGAATTTTAACAGTAACAACTAACAAGTATTTTATATGTAATTGACTCTCATGTTTTAGGGTATAACGCTATAATGATACCTAGATGGTTCTCCAGTACCATTAAAATTATATCACCATAAATAAATTTTAGTCTTCATTTTAATGAAATAACATTTTTCCCTTCTTCTACACCTGTCCCTTTGCATTGTATATGGATGCACACGTATAGGTATAATATATTATACCTGACCTCTCCGTGTGCGCGTGTTGTGTTACTATCTACGTACATTTACATTAAAACCACTAGCAGTCGACTAAGGAAAACTATATCTACCTGAAATTCGTAAGTGCTAACATAGTTAACATGTTTATTTATGTGCTTGACCATCGAGATTGGAACGAAATGCAAATTACTTAAATGAAAAAGCTATATTTATGGAAATTATTGCAACGTTTATTCACTACAGTGACTTTTTAACTTGAAAAATAAATAAGTAAATTACGAGTATACTTTAATACGTCATAATCATGTTTTGATCATATTTATATGGTATTATTTGTAATAAATAAATCTATGTTATTTACTTTTAAAATATTAGTAGATTTCATGATTAATTATTGTATGAAAGAAAACTGTGTAGTCATACTAGGTTTAATTTAGTGAGATGTAATTATTTTATTAAAATAATTATATCCAAGGCTTAATAACATTAAAAAAAGAGATAATCAAGTCTTAATTTATAATATTAAAGTCTTCGTACTTCATTAAATTTGACTATCTTGAATCTAAAGTTTTTTGAACTAATAGTATTAAGAACTTTTGATAATGAGTGATTAAACTAATTGGTTTCATCATTAGGGGTTTACTCGAGTAGTTTATTATTACCTGCAGATAAGCGAAATCTACTTGTTGATGAAATTATTGGTGAATTATAGAGAAAATCGGAAAATATTTAAAAAATACTTTTTTCTTGAAAGAATGAAAAGGATTCAATAATATAGGTTTTTAACACTTTTTCTCCCTCTAAATTGCTCAAAAGTATCAAATGTAGCATCTTTTCTGAAAGATAATATTCTTGAGCTGGTACTTTACAGAGGTAATTTTTTTTATAAGCATTTAAAGTTCAAAATTTGACTAAATACGTAAAAATTACGGCAATGTTCAAATTATCTGAGATAGAAATTCATAAAAGTTTTTCTTTTTAAATATTAAATCTAAGATTTTAAAATTTAATACAAGGCTCCTAACATATTTTTACAATAGCTGCAGTTGAAAAATAAAAGAAATATGTAGTCACAACTTTTTTTTATAAGCATTCATCAAAGTTTGAATTTTGACAACATACGTAAAAATCACGAAATTTTCAAATTATTTTAAGCTAGAAATTCATAAAATTTGTTATTTTTAAATCTAAGATTTGATGATTTTTAATAATCTATAATATATCCTAGATAGATAAACCGTCTCCGTTCAGAATCGTTTTTCGTATACAATAATATAATATCATTGGATTCAAATTTAATTTCATACATTACAGCAATGCTGTAGTGGGGAGTATACGGCGGTATACGGCGGTATACGCAGTGTACTTTTTGGTTATTTCTAATAAACACCGTATACCTTCTGATTGAGGTCGTGTACTCTCTGTTGTAGTGAAATACCAAAAAATATAAAGATAAAAGTCATTAGGTTATTACTAATGTTTTTGATAGAAAAACTAAGAATGTTAAGAATCACTTAAGATAGACGATTTGTATAAAACACGATTTATTTAAATAAAAAAAATGTTTAGTTGTAATTTGTACAATTAATGTATGTGTGTTGTGTTATTTACCCTTTATAAAAGTGATACCCAATGATAGGGAAGTATCCGCATCGGCTCCCGTTTGTCCGTTTCGGCTCCCTACTTTCATTTGAAGGTGGCCGTATCGGCTCCAACCCGATGTCAGTGGTATGGACGTATCGGCTCCCAATCAACATTTTCCTTCCCATTTACAGGCTGAGTCAGTCCTCAGATCCTACGATGAGAAGAAATTCTCTCAGAACAGTTTAGGAGTGCTTCTAAAAGTACCGTCAACGAAAACAGTAGTTGCATGTTGAAGTGCATCAAGATTATGTTGGCATGTAAAAATGATAACATCACTCACCTCGTCATTATAAATGTTCTCAATTTTGCTGCACTTAAATTTTTTCGAAACCTATTCATATCATCAGTAGTCACAACATCCGATATTCCACTGCTCGTTATTTCACGCCTAATAATTTTTGGAAGACGTTCACATAGAGCATCACTTGCTTTCCGTTTCAACGAATTAATAATTTTTTGGCGTGCTAAAGTAGTATCTGCTCCATGATCATGATCAAGATTTTGTTCCACTATCACTTCATTCAAGATTTTTATAAAAGCAGTACACCCACGTTTCGTACACTTCCACCGCGCAATATCTCCTGACAAATTTTTATGGAATCCGAATTTGTATTCGTCAATCACAGCTAATTGTTTACCAGCTTTGCTAAGCATGTACTCCATGACAAAAAATGAATAAAATAAACAGAAAAACGCACTACACTTTGCAATTTTTATAATAATTGTAATATTTTTATAATTTTATAACTGACAATATGCTTAGGCACGCTACACTTCGCAATAAAACGTGAACTAACATCAGATAATATTTTGTTATTTCATATAACTGTATAAATGCGATTAACTAGGTATCAAAAATTCGTTATCGAAACCGGACGCAATACGGCCATTCAACGGACGGCAAGGAATAACGACCCGAAGCCGATACAGACTCATTAAAGTACAACGGGAGACGATACGGTATCATCCAATGATAGTATGTTTACTATTATAACTTATACTATACCCTCTGCTTTTTTTGGGACTACAGAACTAAATTACAGTAACCTACTTGTAACCAACTGTACAGCAGAGCGACATCCACGACTTACTCGCTTTTTTTAGAATGAATAATCTAAATTTTCATCGAATTTTATCCATTCCTATATTATAGTATATAAAAATAATTTAAAACATAAAAATACATTTTTAATTCCTTGATGCAGGAAATGAACTTTGTGCTTGAAAAGCAACGTTTTTAGATATTCAGAAAAAAGTGCAACTTGCATTCAAATCCGTTCCCTAATATTACTATTATCATATACGATCTATTTTATTTGTTATAGACTTCAAAGAATATCCAATTGTATATATCATGTTCTACCAAGATGAAATTATATTCATGTAATCATTATTACTAATTTAAACGACACAATAATATTCTAAATCTACGGAATAATATTTATGTACAAATGAATAACACAATATCTTTATTACATTAAAAATTAAATGATATTGTTTTCAGAACATTATAAAAATGTATTTAATTTTCGAATTATTACACAAAATCATCCACGAGGAATTTTCTGAAGAACAATAGAAAAAATATTGTTTTCTGCTGCTGCAAGTTTTCCGTTACCATTTATCTTGCACCTGAATGTATAATGTGTTTATGAATATTGTCAAAATAACTTAACAATACAATACATTTGCAACATTTAGTTATACACTAGGCCAATCAGGGACGTACACAAAATGGTAGCTCAGGGGTAGACAAAATAAAATGTTAGTACCTAAATATTTATGTGAATATTTACCACTACATCTTTCTTTTTTTTTTCATCTACTCATATTTTGTAATACTATCATTAATATATTTTTTTTAAATCAAAACTAATTTAAGTTAATATAAAATTACACTATTAGTTCAAATTTTTATAAAAAAAACATAATAATGTTTAATTATAAAAACAACTTTATTTAATTGAATTTACATCATATTTTATTATTTTATTCAAAAATTAATGACAATCTCATTTTGTTTGAATCAAATAAATTAACCTATTTCATACTGGATTCGTATATATGTTACAGTTAAAACCCGAAATCCGTCGAAACTAGTTTTGACTAGTTAAAACTAGTTTCGACGGATTTCGGGTTTTAACTGTGACATATACATACTCGTGTATTCACCGATTTTGGCAATGAGTTAGATCGACTATTTTTTTTTACTTTGATTCATCCGCGCTAAAAGACAATCTGTAGAAACCACTGAAAAGTGACTGAGTGATTGAATATAATCGTAAATCACAATATTTTTTTTTTACTCTTTTCGATTAAATACCTCCTATATGATTTGTTAGATACAAGGATTGTCAAATAGTCACTGAATACTCAAGACCAGCTTTATGTAAAAAATACTTCCAATTTTGTAACCGACACGAAAATTCTCAGGGGGGCGGCAATGGCCCCCACTGACCACCTCGGGAGACACTGAGGCCAATATTACTATGTAACGTGTTTGTATGAAAAAAATTTTATGAAAGCTTTTAAAAAATAGGAACCCATTATATTAAAATTAAAAGAAAGATAATTTCAAGTATACATATAATACAAAAATGTACAATGTACATAAAAAGTCATCAATAATTCTATAAGATTAGGTCGAGGATCCTGCGAGGTTTTGTTTTTTTTTTTGTGACCCACAATAATCAAAACTGATTCATCCAAATATTCATTTTATATTTCGATACATATCAAATAATTTTGAATAACTATTATTATTTGTCAACAAACAATTTTGTAACATTAAACTTATATTTATAACTTTATAAGAATTATTATTATGAAAAAATATTTTTTTAATTGACACCGTGAACAATATCATGCACATTAATAATACTATTTTTAGTGATTACAATAAGTTGACGCTTAACCAATAAAGAAAAAAAATAATTGAAAAACAGTTAGATATAAAAGTTATTATAAACTGTATAATATGTATTTATTTTATTTAATATAACAAACTGTGTGACAATGTATATCAAGTTTATGATAGATACTTAATTTGAATAATTAAAAATTATATACTTCTAACCAAAAAATATATTTTATTAAAATGAGGGTATTCACTGGATATTCTCTCTAATATGTTAAAAATGTGTACTTTTATTTGTCACTTATTAAACCTACTCATTGAACAAATAATATGTTTTGATTGTAGGTTTATTTCAATAAAAAAAAAAAAAATTAAAATTAACGTTTCATTAAACATTCAATATTATGTAATTTATTAAAACATTTGAAAACTGTCATTTTAAAATTTTAATATATTTTTTTTTTTATTTATCAAATTTTAATTGTTTCATCATAATTTCTGTTTTTACAATTTTTACAATTTTTTATTTTCATATATGACACAACTATTTGATATATCTAATTTAATTATTTTATCAATATATTTCAATCTTTTGCTGTCAAAATGTATTTTTGTTACATTTTTAATGAAATACTATTTTGATTTCTGACGTACATTATTTCTGTATAGTTATTAGATAATGGTTAAATATAATAACTAATAAGTATCCATAGTTTTTGCAGAATTTTTATAGAAATTATTTTTATTTTCTTATATTAAAATATAATTTTAATCAAACAAGGAGTGTTTGTTATATAACAGGAAGAACTTTCATAACTCGTTGTACAAAAAATACACCAAATTCATAATATAAAATATACAACAGAAGCTCTTGCAAATTAAAAAAGTTTGTTCTTCCACGCGATTTGATAACTTACATATTTTCTAAACGATAGTATAAACTTGTTAATTAAAATTAAAAAAAAATTGAATTTTAATTGTGGATATAATTATGTATATTGTAAAAGTTTGTCTTTTCATAAATACACGTTAAAAAAACTAAAAAAATTGGAGTCACTATAATCCTCATGTCATATGGTAGGTACGTGTAATACATGTGTTAGATTTGAATTTGATGAAAAATGTTTCTATAATAGAAAAATTATTAAATAAATTTGAAAATTTTATCATAAATAGCTAAAAAAAACAACTCAAAATATATTAAAATTTGACCATGTCTTGGAAATGTCAACATAAATATTTGATGAGAATTTCAAGTATCTTAACGATTTTACTTTAGTTTAATATAATATATTATTATAAATTATAAATAGTGATATATCATTGTTTTGTACACTGTAGGTAAATAATTTTATTATTTAACTTTTTATATTATTTTACGAATACAATAATATTTTTAGGAATGTATGTATTATAATTTATTTCAGCTTATTTATTCAATTATGTTATGTCTTATGTATCAACTGATTGTATATACTCAAAAATTAATATTAAACCATAAATGAAATAATAATATTATTGTTTATAAACTCATGTGCTTAGGACTACACCAGGACGTATTGTTGGAGCAGTCTGGTGGTTCTTCGCAGTGATATTGATATCATCGTACGTATCTAATTTCACTGCGTATTTGATCGTGCAGAAAATGTCAACACCAATCAGCACACCAGAAGATTTAGCTGCACAAACTGAAATTGAATATGGTGTTCTTTCTCATGGGTCTACGTGGGATTTTTTCAAAGTTAGTAGTTTGCTCACACTTTATTTATTGTTTCGAATTTTCCAAACATTTTTACATATAAAAATACCTTATGTATTAAATTATTTACATGGGTAATAATAATTCTTCTATGAATCAATTATTGCTATATTATCACTTTAAACTATAATATTTATTTAATTTTATGATATCGTTAGCGTACGACATTGTGATTGATTTAAGCAAAACATGTGGATGTAAAATAAAATTGTATGTCTTTAATATTATTGCATCATCGTTTCATATAATATATATTTTTGCTCAACATTTCAAACTAATGTAATTGTTTAAGATTTAAAAACAACAATTTTTCATAAAATTTATACTTTCAATTATACTGCTATTATATAAGTAAACAACCAAGGGCCAACCTGTTTAAACGTATTATTTTATCTTTCTGCATAACACACTATAAGAGGCTAGTGACACGGGTTTTATTATTATTTTTCTTATTCTATAAAAATTCAAAAAAAAAAAAATCATTTTTTATTTAAAAACTTTACGTCTGGCAGTGACTTTTTCGTCGCGTCGACGTTTGGAATTATTCTCAATACTTGATTGCCTCTTTAATAAGCTGTTTATCCAACGAGGTCTGCGAACGTCAACACCATTAAATTCAAACCACAAGAACTATGGAGATAAATTATTCTCCGAATTAATTTTGTATTTGCTTTTTTACTGGGTGAAAATTGAACACTTTTCTGAATAACTTCCAATACATTTACTATGGGATATGTGAAAAACGGCAATAGAAATAAAAATAAAATTCATATAGGTAGGTACATTAATAAAAGGTGTTGAACTAATATATAATTTTTTCGTTATGAGTTCAGTTTTTCAGTTCTATCGACTGTAAATCTTGAGTTGGGTTGGCCACTCCTTTTATCGGAGAGTTCTTTTCGTTTCGGGCTATTTGCCACGGTAGTTTGTTATGAATGTTCTTACTTCACATAAAAAACCCGCGGAGAAGGGAAAAATAAAAAATGAAGAGAATAATCGATTATCTAATCAATCGAATAAATCAATTTTCTAAAATGGTTACTTAGTATACTTAAAACTAGTATTAGGTACATTAATTGTTATTAATTGTACATATGTTGTTATTTAATTTTTTATTTCAACATAGAAATCATATTGAATCCGTATTTAATCTTTTATCATTACTTAATTATTATTTTAAATAAATAGTTACCTATTAAAATATATGTACAGGT
This sequence comes from Diuraphis noxia, assembly GCF_037042655.1. Classification (NCBI taxonomy): domain Eukaryota; kingdom Metazoa; phylum Arthropoda; class Insecta; order Hemiptera; family Aphididae; genus Diuraphis; species Diuraphis noxia. The sequence goes on from NW_028301712.1 coordinate 56,394,229, forward strand.
AAATCATATACTTTATTGAAATATACATTTTAAATATAACTAATAATAATTAAAGTTTATTTACCATTTGATAACATTATATTATGTTATAGTGAATTGTATTTTGCTAAATCATTTCTATAGTTGTAGCTTGTAGCCTGTAGATACTGAATTATAAAAATAATACAAACGATAAAATATAATAACTATAACTATTATAAACGTATCACTTATACTTGTTTTATTACTATATTATAGAGATCACACAGTTCGTTATACAGTAAAATGTGGCAGTTCATGAACTCGCGGACACACGTGTTCGTGGATACATACGATGAAGGCATTCAAAGAGTAAGGAACTCAAATGGAAAGTTTGCTTTACTTATTGAGTCCCCCAAAAATGACTTTGTGAACATGAGGAAACCTTGTGATACAATGAAAGTCGGACGTAACTTAGACGTCAAGGGCTACGGTATAGCGATGCCACTTGGGTCTCCGCTAAGGTGAGACTGATCTATTTTTTTTATATATTTCTTATATATAATATTGACAAATCTCGTTTGGGACTTTTGGGAAATAAGATCACTGACGGGATGTGAAGCACGGGTAAAGGGACGCAAGTGGGAATATTACGCGCGTCTTTCGGTTGAATGACTCTCTCGGATTACATTCCGCGAAATCACATTTTCCAAGACGAGAGTCTGATATGAAAAAAGAAAAAAAGAAAACCCAATTTTCTGCGACACATTTTTGATCACAAGAAATATATATATATATATACACACACATATTATTATACACACACATTATATATTATAGAGAGACACACGTGTCTATTCAATGAGATTTGTAAAAACTACTGGTTAACTGACGCCGATTTCAAAACGTTGTTTTCTATATTTGAGTTTTCTATTTATTAGAATATTCATGATAAAAAATGAAATTTCTCTAATCTTATTCTGATGATAATCTAAATTTAACAGAATGCGGGTGTTCGCATAATATGTTTACTAGATTTATTTACATGCTAAGATACTATATACTAATATTGCAAAGACCGATTTATTTTCGAAATTTTTTATTTTATTTAAAATTTTTATTTGAGAATATACAACTTATACACAAGCATAATAATAATATGTACTACAATATAATTTAAGAAAAACATGAACAAGGTGAGGGAAGAAATTATCTAGTGATCGCACATCCTTTTGCTTAAATATAATTTATATATATTTTTTTAAATTAAATACCGTGGTGGATTTCTAGAGATTGTGTGAGTGGCTAACCAGATATTAGAAGGTTAGGGTGAGAAGGAAGTTTGTTGAAAAAACGTTTATAGCTTATGTACATTTTAATGTTCAAAATAACGTGTTATAATTTTCATTTTTCTACGTTAATTACATAATTTTTTTTTGATAATAGTATAATATAAATACTCGATAATTTAATAAGTTATTATCATAATCATATACATTATTAATATTTATTTTTAATTACCTATCAAATTTTATCTAGATACTTCAAATATAATATTATTGTGTACTTATTTACTTTTTAAATTAATTAAATCGTAAATGAATTCTAATGGTATTGGTTGGACTCTAATTCAATGATCAGAAGTGTACAAACCAATTTATATGTATTTTTTAAACAATGCATTTTAACGGTGATTTAATTATTTAAATGGTCAATTTTAAATATACGTGAAATAATAATCAGTCCTGTTTATTTAATAAACCGGGGATTGAGTCAAGCTGAGAGAAATAACCATTTAATTTAAATTATTTATAATCCAGTTGGATATTGTACTTATATTAGGTATGCGTACGATAATCTGATAAATCGTTGTTGGTATAAGATTCCATGAATTTTATATACTGAAATATGTAGTTTTTCATTTTAAAATGTACCTAACTAAAAATAATTATGACACAAAACAATTAATAAATTATACATATTTTTAACCATACGTGAATCAAAATATTTTTACTCTGTGGTGGTACGACAATTGTAGTTTAATGATAAATTTCAACTTGACAAAATAAAGGTATATTCGATATTATGTTTATTAATCTGTTAACTGTATAAACAGTTGATGATTATAACAAAACATTTTACTTCTTTAATAATTATTGTTTACTTGTGTTTTATATTATTTACCCTGGTAAAATATGTATTTTTTTTACTCCTGATCTTGACTAATTTTAAATTGTTATCTTGTTTTTTCGAAATTTTATGACGTGTATCTTATCAAATTATTATACACAACAACTTTACAAACAAATTCTATTATATCACTAGAAATCAAATTAGATTCCTTCAGGATTTTCAGGACCATATGCAAAGGATTTAATAAATCCAAATGTGCAAAGTCTATCATCATTATTCAGTGTGTATGTATTATATTACATACACTCACGCATACTCTTGAGCGCGTGAGCATATATATATATATATATATATATTATATATATTATATATATAGGAACAATACATCAAACAGTCGATGTTTTAACACCACTGAATTCAGAAAGGATAAATACTAATCAATTTAAATGGTGTATTCAACAACATAATATATAGTAAACTCAAAATCTCTCAAAAACTCATTTGTGCATATATTAATTGATTTTGTGTTTTAGATTTTGAGCGGAGCGATGAATGTATTGATTTTACCATGATGTGTGTGTGTGTTAGATTTATGGTATTTGGATGGAGAGCTGATAGTTACTGATAGAGACATGATAGTTGATATCCCAGTTTCTCGTTTGTCCGTTTAATAGAAACGGCATTCGGATGCAATGTGTTTAATTGATAGGAGTGTACCGCAACTGGCACATATAGTCAAACATTTTTATATCTTATATAATATAATGTGTTTTTTATGTGCTATAAAATCCTATACTTCTTCATTATATTTTTCCATTGAGGTTTGTATTATTCGATTTTATTTATTTTTTATTTTTGAGATTCTAATTTATGTTAACTAATGATATATTAATTAATATTTTGTAGTTGATAAATGAATATATTGATCGAGTATTCCCTTACGGTTACGCGATTATTTAATTATTGTAACGACTAAATAGATATACATATCATATTTCTCATAAATTGCGCTTCCACAACGTTCGATGTTTTCTAAAATGTAATGTATGACTAATATAAAATAATTAAATCAATTTGCTAACACAACAAAGGTAAATTGTATTATCTACTTATGCAATGTTATTACTATTATAATTATTGTTTTTTAAAAAATTAGGTGTTGTTTTAATATAAATTAAACAGTTGGACGTTTTAAATGGGTTGACTAAAAATAAATTTGTTGTATATTTAATTGTGCCATTCTTTAATTTATGTATTAAACTTACGCCTACATTATATTATGAAACTGTATGTGTTTATATATGTAGGTAATACTTTTATAATACATTTATTTTAAAGGCACTACTTAAGTTAATATTATATTAGTATAGTAGGTATCAAATCGAGAAAATTGAATCAATTATATGGCCAATCGCTATATTTATCCTACATAAATACCAGAATTACACTTAAATTATTGTAAAACTTATGTTTCATTATTTATCGTATTTATTTTGAATAAGTGTGTATATCATAGATATTTTTTTTGAAACGTCTTCATTTTAATAATTTAATAAAACGATATTAAATTTCAACTGTTTTCTCAGAACAACAGTTGTTTAAGATGGCGAAATTATTTTTGTTTAAATTGTATAATGAAAAAACTGTTCACGGTTCACGTACAATGTATGCCAAAATCGTATTGAATAATTTCAATCATTTATCAATTATCAATCATTGGTTATTGTTTTTTTTTTCATTCACTAAACGATCCACAAATAAATATAAGGTTCAAATCATAACTTCAGAATACTGATTAATTACATGGTGCAATCATCATACAAAACATAAAACGCAAATAAAAATATATTTTATTTTTAACTCTTCAAGATTATATACTGCAGTATCTTTTGATTTTAGATTCTGAGCGGAGCGATGAATGTATTGATTTTACCATGATGTGTGTTTTTTTTTTTTTTTTTTTTGTGTCTGTCATCACGTTTTGGGGCAGTAAAAATGCTTCGATTTTTGACTTCAGTACCTCGTTCGATCAGAAAGTGAATCTAGTTGGTACTTTGGGTGGTCAAAAGTAAAAAATTCTTAATACTTTTCTAAATAATTGAGAAAAACAAACTAAAAATTAAGGGAAAAACGGGAAATTTTACGCACACTCATTTTTCGACAAAATCGATTTTGATTTTTGATGTAACTTTAAAACAAATGACCATAGATACATGAAATTTTCACCTAATGTTTATATAAGTATATTCTATCCACCATGCAATTTTCAAAAATTTTCGACTTAAGTTCAACTATTCATAGGTATTTTGCAATTTTCGATCATTATTAGTTTTTATTTAAATTAATATTGATAAAAATTTACTTTTTTGGTAGAAGATCTTGAAAATTTAATACAAGGTTTTAACATATTGTTACAATAACAGTTGAAAAATAAAATAAATTTATAGTCACGATTTTTTTTTTTAAAAGCATTCAAAGTTTGAATTTTGACAAAATACGTAAAAATCACAAAAATTCGCAAATTATTTTAAGCTAGAAATTCATAAAAAATTTTCTTTTTAAATCTATGATTTGAAAATTTAATACAAGATTCCTTACAAGTTTTTCAATCTTTATCACAAAATAAATGTCCACCGAAAATTCAAATTAAATTTTTATGAGCGTTTGAATTATAACATTGAATATTATGTTGTGGCTAACTGCCTCGTACATGATAACTACAAAGGAGACATAGAATTAGATGCACAATAACATGGTAGTATACGAAAGGTTTTTAATGTTAAAATGTATAATGTAAATACAATTACGATATAGAACTTTCTAAATTGTTAAGTTTATTTAATTGTATAAAAGATGGTTTCACATTCTGGATATAAAAATGATTTAATTTACTTTTCATAGTTTTCCTAGTAGTTATAGTGGCCAAGTGACATGCATAGATTTAGAATTAAATAATATATTTTCAGTTTTCACTTAATAAGAGATATATGCCAATGAATACATTTAATGCTATTTAATAACATTATTAAAGAACTGAGTGTTATGCATGTTTTGCGGAACAAGTTGGTGGCCGCGTTTGTAGTCACTTGTGGAGGTGATTGAGTTTGAGTGGTGACAAAGTTCTTAAGCAACAAATAGAGAAGTTTTGGGCTTTCTCTAGTAAGCTGGTATGTCATGAATATATTTGTTAATATCAAATTGCATTCTACATATTATGATGTACCTATATTTGGTACGCCATCAATACGTTTGACCTACCTATGTTAAGTTAGACACCAAATGAGAGAAAGTTACATGTGATCGATGTAAAATCTAGTCGATTAGCCTTGGTGCGTATGTGTTTAAGATAAATAAATAGAAAACATAATGCGTTTTTGGATTCATAGGTTGTACAAAATACAAAATTGAAACTCTTATAAAGAAATATACGTTTTATCAGTAAAACAGTTAGGTACCTATGAAATTCAACAGTGTTACATATAGGTATTTTCAAAAGTTCGTACCGTATGTACATCACGATACATAACTTTAAACTAATAGTTACATAATTTATATACCTTTTTTATCAAACTTACAAAATAATATTTTATATTTTTATATATTTATTTTTGAAAATTGTTTGTAGTAAGTAATAAATCGTTTGTATTTTTGTTTTAATGGTTTTATATATAAACAATATTCTCGTTCAACATTGTTTTACCATTCGATCGAATCCTATAAGCGATTTATAAGGGTATCAAGAGGGTCCCCAAGGGCCACCGAAAAATGCTCTAGAGCCAAAAAAAGGGGGGAGTAGAGAGGAATGGTGGTGCTTTGCAGTTTGATCTATATGATTGTCCTTCCGTTAATTTTATCCCCGCCCAAACGGTATTCTCTTGGGTCTATTCGAGCACAACACCTATATTGAACTTATTTCTCTTTTATGCGCTTCGTGCCAATATTTGGTACATCCAAAGGCAATTTATATCTTTACGAAAATTATTAAACTACCTACACAAATGAAAGCATCAATCGAAGGTCAAGAATTAAGTCTCAATGGTTTTTATACTACTAGTGGATAAATCAATTATGTTGAGCAGGGAGTTTTAGAAAGTAATTATTAGAGTATCTTTTAATTAACTTACTTATTATATAATAGTTGAGAGTTATTATTAATATAATTTTATTTATAACTCTTATACATTGATGATGAGATTATGTTTACTATCGATTACAGTTAATGGTATTTTTGTCGAAGATCTATAAATTAAATTGTATCATATGTTAATTAATAATTATAATTAATTTTTTGCACACCAAACATATCTAATAAACGCTGCCCATTGTACGGTGTTAATCCCTCATATAATCATATCTTCTATAAATCTTACCACAGTCCGCCCATATTTTTCATTGAGAGCCAAGGAGATCATTTTATAATTTAATTTATTTTATATAAATGTATTGTTTACATAATATCAATTAATATAATATATAAAATAAATTATACTTTTACATACATATTAATATAGTTGATTTGTTGTTGTTTCTGTTTAGGAATCGAATAAACGCTGCAATCGTACAATTGACTGATAGCGGTGAACTTACAAGGCTGGAAAACAAATGGTGGATTGATGAGTGCAGTTACGAGGCAAAGGTGAGAAATAAAGAACCATACTTACATGCTATTTATAAAATAAATAAATATTATAATTTAAATTATTTTTTGAAACTATTTTTCAATGATAAATTTATTTCTTCGGTTCATTTTTATTGACATAGGTAAAAATATTGTACCTATTTTATGTGATAAATATAAATTATTAAATATAAAAAAAAAAAAAAAAATAATAAATATCATTGGTTAAAATTAATAATATTATATTCATAAGTTTCATAAATTATATTGTATAAAACTGTTTATTTATTAAAATTTATCCTAATAATAAATTCTAAATTCTAAATTGTATACAAACTTGTAATAACATGTAAAATGTTGACACATTTTAAATATAATTTAAAATTTATTAAAATTAATATGGACATGTGGTATTTCGTTAAAGAGTCTTTAGATTAACATTGAATTACTACAATATTACATTTAATTGTTATTGCAAGATATTTAATAAAAATATTCACGATTTTTCTTGTTAATTGATAATTTCTTTACATGAGGATATTTCGTCGGTTGTTCATTTTATTTTTTTCCTAAACTTATAAGTTAAACAAATCACTCTCAACGAATAGGGTACATTAATAAATTACTCATATTATGTAACGCAATGTTGACTGACTATTATAGTTAAATACATGGTAATTGGTAGGTATATGATTTTTTGGTTTTAGTAAGGTAATGATAGAAATCTCAATTTTGGGGAATAGAAATAATGTATAAATAAAACAATCCGAAAGTCATTAATTTTTTTTGAAAAGAAAAATACGTCGAGGGTTGGCCACTTAAAGACCGTTTTGAACAAAAACGGTAGTTGAATTTTTAAAACTTTACTTTCAGTCCATTTGCTTGTTCGCAGTTTTACATTACTAGCAAACCCACAAACAAAATAAAAGAAAGAAAAAATAGGTTATAGCAGCAATTTATGTCCTTTTTATTTTGAACTTGGTGCAGGAGTGCGATGGTAAACTTTTCTCGCGTCTCTCTGTCCTTGTTGTGCATCATAAAACACGAAATATCACTGAATTTTATTAAAAAAGTCAAAAATTGCTAACGTTCTACATAACGCACGTTTTTATTCCCGTAGGAGTCTTTCCGCAATGCCGAGCTCACGTTAAACAACATTGCTGGTATATTTTACATACTAGTATTGGGACTCATCGTGGCTATTGCCGTGGCATTGTTCCAGTTCTGCTACCGGACACATTCGGATCAAGCCAACTCAAAGGTAATCCGATCATTAAAATATATTTTTTTATATTATTATGTTTTATAAATAATGCGATATTGTTAGTGTAGGTATGCATAATTTTGAGTCAAGTGTCAGTAGTCGAGTGCTCTCTATAATTCTATTGGTGTTATATGCTCACGTTAGGCATCGTTTTCGGGTATGGATGTTTTTGACATTTTCAAATATAATATTAGAGTCCTGAATAAATATACCATTTTTAATGGTAGGCGATATTTTATTTGATTGTATAGGTTATATTTAGTTTTAAAAAAAAAACCTGTTCATAAAAACCTAAGAGGTCAGCATTAATGAAATACACAATAAATATTAGTACATTACTATACATTTATAGTCAACTCTTGTTGGAAACAAGATGTTAAAGAACAATGGAAAAAATTAGTTATTAAGATTTTATGACGATTTTACGCGTGGTCTCACAGCAAAAGACGTGAATGATTTTTATACATTTAATTTTGGGTAACATGGTAATTTTTGTTTATTTTTTACTCATCATAGCTTGTTCAATTCAAGTTATAAATTTATAATGTATAGTTACGAAAAATGGTTTATAATTAATAATTTAATTTATCTTTGTAAATATTATTAATGTATAAAAGTAAATTAAATTGTTAAATTAAATTTTTACAATATTGGATTTTCACTAGATTTCTCATTTAAGGGTTTTCTTATTTTGGTGTAACTCTAAAACAAATGACTGCAGATACTTGAAATTTTCACCGAATGTTTATACAGGCATTTTAATTTTTCAACTTTTTTAGTTTTTTTTTCTATAAATATCGCTAAAATTTTATTTGTTGGGTAGAAAAGCTTGAAAATTTATTTCAAGACACCTAACATATTGTTACAATAGCAGTTGAAAAATATTAAAAATGCATAGGCACGATTTTTTTTATAAGCATTTTAAGTTCAAATTTTAACTAGATACGTAAAAATTACGGCAATGTTCAAATTATTTTACATAGAAATTCATAAAAAAATTTCTTTTTAAATTTTTTAATAATCTATAATATATCCTAGACAGAAAAACCGTCTCCGCTCAGAATCGTTTTTCGTATACAATGATATAATATCATTGGATTCAAATTTAATTTCATCCTTTAAAGTAACCCACTTGTAACCTACTGCACAGCAGAGTGACATCCACAACTTATCGCTTTTTTTTAAATTAAATTATTGCGATTTAGTCTTGAATAATTTATTGATATAAAAATAAATTGTCAATAAACTGAAAGAGAAAATTATTTTTGAAATCCATAACTTTGAAATCAGCTACGTTTATAATAAATATAATAAATTACTAACTAGACATGAGATATTTTACAAATAGATTTTACCATCTGTTACATGTTAATTTTGTTATAACATACCTGTTATGTATTACATATAAACTGCAAAAGGATAAAAATAGTTGGATAATATTGCCTAGAGCATTTCTCAAAAGTTTACTTTATCTAGTATTATGTTTGTAGGTAAGTATTTTTAAAGATTTTTTAAGAATTATAAGATATTTATAGGAGTTTTAAAAATAACTATTAAGATTAAATACTCTGGATAATTTAATTATCATTATGTTGATTTCAATACTTTTAAACGTAACAGAATCAAATGTAATTTACCTGACCACATTATTTGAACATTGAAAATTAAATTGTTCTTATAAAAGTAATATTTTTAATATTACATATAATTATATCAATGTATTACATTATAACATTTATAACATTATAATTACATAATATGTATCATTTTACAATATTTATGTATAAATAATGCTCTACTAAACACTTTGTAGAATAACACAAATAAATTATCGTTAAATTTAAAATAAATTTCTATGATTGGAGAAATTGAGAGGAGTTTATATTTTGAAAATCAATTTTTCAATTTTCTAAGTAGTTTCCAGAAGTTTTAGAAAAATTACGACTATTAGTGAAAAATGTTGAGGAAATTTATCAAGCATTGTTTTTAGTACCATTTATTGAATTCAACAATAAATCATTATTATTAAATATTTTTAATCAGCTTTTAAGTGCTAAAGTGAAAAATATTGATAGATACAATTTATTTTATTATACCTATCAAAAATTAACTATATAGGTATTGAAAGTTAATTACTTAAAAACATTACAAAGAATATCATTGATTTAATTGTCTTCTAAATTTAAAAATAAATCTTCTTAAAATTAAAATTCGTTATTTAAATAAATGAAATACATTGGTTACACATTTGTTATTATATTTATACGAATAAGATGGAATTCAAAAAATATTACCCAACGTGAAAATTGGTGTTATTTGTACTGTACATGTAGCTTAATATAATTTCGAATCTGTTGCAGCATAAAAGTTTTCAACGTTTTCAGTTATATAGGTAAAATTTTATAATATAATAACACATTATTTACATATAAAGATTTTGTGGCAGTTATAATTTACGCACTATCCAACATATGCACACGCATTGTTGTACCTATTTTTAACTCAAGCAATATAATTATGTGTCGACGAATATCACATTAGACATTTAAAACAAATTGTTTACATTATGTTCCTTAGTAAATGTCTTAGCTCAACCACTCTAATTGTATGCAAATTAGTTGTTGCACTTACGCACAGAAAACATTGTTGTTGTCGTCGCTATTATTATTGTTTATTTCACTCACTGAAACCATGCTTCCAATTGAATCAATTAATGCTTAATGAATTCTGTCAACTGAATTATGTTCCAGTGGTCACATTTTTTAGAGTACATTAATATATATTTTGATAGTCACAGTGATAAACCACGTCTTAACTTAAATATTAATGCGTTACTTGCTGTCGAAGAAATCAAAATTAATTATTTTCATAAGACAGCGCATAGAGAGGCTATAAAACCCAGGAAAGTCATTTGGTGCAATGACAAACACAGAAAATTAATGTATAGAAAAATAATACTATAGGGAACAGAAATTCGTCAGAAAAGCAATACATGACATTTGTATTTACTTTTATTTATGTTAACAAATAACAACTATGATTATAACACAAACATTTTGTGAATTTTATATTGATACACTGTAGTACGAATATTGTTTATTTATTTAATGTGTTTTATATCCAATATTTTAACTATGAATTTTATTAATTTCAACAAGATTAATCATCACATTGATATTTTTTCACAAAATTTAAAACTGTCTTGAGTAATAAAAAGTTAAATTATTATTTAAAATAGTAGATATATGTTCAAATATATCATCTCTAATAACTTTCGTATTATGTACAAAATATAATGTACAGTATTTGTAATGACACAAATCTTCTGATATCATCTGTATATATGGAAGTTATTTTTATGAACTAAGAATAACTATTTTAAATTTGTTTTATTAACAATTAGATTACCATTCTTATAAATACACGTTTAATTTTTCTGTACTTATTTTAACTTAATTTTAACGAGTTACCAAAAAACGATTTACTTTTATGAAAAAATACATTCGTCGTTATGATACTCGGAACATTGGTATGGTCCATAGAATTTATAACAAAAGAAATCAAAAACGCGGAATACTGGTACTCTTCAAAATTTAAATTTCAGTGTCTTAAAATATTTACGAATTGTTTATTTATAGTTTTGATAAATTACCATCGTCAACAAGTTAAATTTAAATAATACTTTGAAAACAAAAAAATAATGTTAAAAATAAAAATGAAAAAAGCACACAAATAAGTTCATACAAAATAGTTGATAATTAAAATAAATATACAATAAATACAATATATAATTTATGATCAATGATAAATTCATAGTTAATAAATATAAACAACTATTTCGTACACTTACCTAAATTATTTAAAAATTGTCCAAATTAATCTCTTTATTCAAATAGCTTTCACATTCATTATGTAGTTTGTCTTGCAAAATATTTTGTTTTTTGAACTTTTTTTAAGGTATTATTTGTATTGTATGTTCTTTCAATCCGCGTTGCCGTTTCATCTTGTTGCTACATTTAACTACTAACCAAAATGATGGATTATTTGTTCTGTTGCTATTATGTAAAGTAATTTCATGCACATTCCAAAAGTGGGGAGAAAATATTGGGCTCTCAGTGTTCCCACTAACATGAGTTTCGTCAAAATAATTTAATAAAGGTAACATTTGTGCAGGTGTCGTTGTATATAAATAAACCATTCCATCTATTACTTCACTAAGGGGTAAAAATGCTAAAGCGTTATTAACTTATTCTAAAATCTAAGTTTGGGAAACCATGCATATTGTGAATGGTATCAGTATTCCGCATTTATAAAGACCGTACCAGTTTTCCGTTTACCCGTCGTTATACGCTTAACCATTAAATAATTTTCATTTACTAATCAATATACTCTATTTGATGCAAAATTATATGCACATAAACTGCCATTTTTAAACATTGCTCTTACACAAAATACAATACTTATTCAGTGGTTTTATGAGGCGTGGTCGTAAGCTCAATCTGCGGAAATGCAGTTGCTAGCTTCCGAATGGGTTACCGATCGGGATTTTTAGCAACATATCCTTGCCATACATACACAAACACATGTTAAAACCCTATCAACTTATAGACGTACAAACAATTAATACACAAAATTACCTATTCCGTACCATACCACACCCAATGGCCTATGATGTCGCGGGTTCTCTCTAATAATAAATAATAATAAAAAAATACCTATTGAATTTACAAAGTTACAATTTAAAATTGGATAATATAATTAGTAGGTATAGCATGACTCTACAATTTATATTCGTTAGACGTCAAATGAATTTTGTATTTAATAATTACAAAATTAAACAGGTGTTATTGTTGATAACAAATAAAAATTTGTTTTGGTTTTTTTTTTTTTTAGTACAAAAATACAAATAATTTAAAAAAATGCCATACCATCACCTTTTAGCAACTATAATCAAACAAAGTGACATGGATAGCAGCAGGATATTTGTTTTATAGTAAAGAAAAATATATTAACGTCACCTGCGGGTTATTGCACTTACTTTAATAGAAAAAATTTTAAAGAACAGACAGTCCCACTACGATACTTTTTAACTTTTAATTTTATAATGACTTAAAATGTTGAAGACTGTAATTTTTAGTAGTACACGCTCTTTATTAATTATTAAGAAGAGTACATTAATTTATGTCATCTTCCTATCACCTTTGAAAGAATATTTTCCATAATCATAAATAATTAATGATTTTTTTTAATATAAATTTTTTATACTCATTATTATGAATTATAACTTAGAAATTATTTTTATCTAAATATTACGATTATGCAATTAATATTTGAAATTAAACTAAACATTTTAGTCTAAATACTTACATAAAATATTAGAATATATCATCTACATTTATATTAAAAAAAAAACATTGATCGAGAGGAGAATTTACAAGCTGAGATAGTCGTTAAGTGTTAAGTATAGAATCACATTAACTGAAAAATATTATTTATCCAATGATACATAGTTATTTAGATTTTAACCTATTACAGTATACGACATACCTATAATATTATCATCCAATAGTAATCGTATTGATTTTGTATTACACTTATAGTATAGGTTTATATATATATAGGATGTTTAAATGTATGGCTGAATTGAGTGATTTTAGAAATTTGATTACAAAAAATAATCCACAATAATATTATAATAAAATATTTTTTTTTTTAAATAAAGAAGTCATAAATGATAATTAGTAAAATTATTATTTTTATTCTCATCTTTATGATCTCGTCAGTACCATCTTTTATTTGGGTTGACTGATGTAATTATTTCTCAAATATACTGTTCATGTTTTATATAATCATTGACTTAATAGTAACTTATCTACTCGATAAATATTTTGTTTAAAATATTTTTCATTTTAAATTTATTTCTTATAGCATGGTATAGAATTTTTATATTGTAACTTAATCTCTTCATTATATAAGTTAATTTAATGATGTTATTATATCTAGTTCACCCATTAGAGCTTTTTTTTTTTACTTACATTTTATTTTAAATATTTCAACTGAGTTATTAGAAAAATTAATTAGCTTATTGGGCCATTCGTGGGCAACTAAATAATTGTATAAGTGATGTGATAAGTGATTGTATAACTAATGTTCACTATTGATTCATCAAAATATGTTTAGTGATTTTTTATGCAACCCGGCGGGTTTACATGTTGTGTAAAAAAGTTGTTTGCGGTAAATTTTTTATAAATATACTTACTATGATAACAATGGACTTATTTGTAAAATTGAGTAAAATTATCATTCTTAGTAAACGAAATTCCACAAATATGACAATTGAATTAAATTTTTATGCGGTTATCTATGTGTTGATTTTCTATGACGAGACAAATTTACTTAATGATTACAAATTTTACCGCACACATTGCATTGAAATATTATAACTTATAATATAAGTTATTATTTATAAGAAATATATTTGAATTATGTGAAAGAATAATTAGGTGTGATGTAGAACACAGAATAAACGTATAAAATTGTAATTTTTAAGTGTAATCGGCTTCTAATATAAGTTAGAATTTTTTTGTTTTTTTTTTTTTAGAGGTTATGATGGATAGGACCGATGAATCTAAACATTTGTATTTTTTCTTGATCACCGAAATTCTTTATATTCTAATATTCCTTAATTGTATTTTTACTCTTAATTATATTAAACAAACTTTATGACAAATTATATATTTTTTTTTTTGCTAAATAAAAGTGTTACTGGATTTTTATCAATCGAGACTGCTATTAAGTATGGAATAACATGATTTAATATGATTTGATTCATTAGTAAGTTTGTAAACCTATAACCTAAAATATCATTTATCAAGTGATTATTATATTGAAGTTATTTATAACACTTAGAGAACTGTATCGTCGAAATATACTGTATAATTGAATTAAATGAATTTCGATATCTGAACAGTATAAAAAAAAATCATGTAATATTTTATTTAATTAAATACAATTGAAATACTTTGTCGAGTAATAACCGGTTAGTGATCTTGTGTGTTCAATTATTTTTTATTAACGGAACATGTTGAATGATTAAGGGGGTCTGAATAAATCCCTTTGGGCTTAGCAATGGATAACTGCAAAAAACCCTCACGCTCCACCGAGACTGTGGCTTATCGGCCATCAATATAAGATCAAAATCCAATTTAGTTGACAATTTTTTTTTTACTGATAATATATGACAGTATTCCATCGAGACATAAGAAAAAAACTGATATTTCATTACTTAATAAATAAAATACAGACTTAAATTCAATAGTAGTCGTTTGACTATGTACTGATACTTTTGATGTGTGACTAAGATTTGATTTGTATAGAAACGCGTATTACGTGTACTAAAATGTAAAATATTCTTTGAAATGTTGTTACAAAGGATTAAAATTAGAGATTATAATCTATTAAGTTCTAATGAACCGTATTTTTATATGTATTGTCAATTATTACATTATTACCAACGATACTTAAACTTTCATGTATTTAAGTTAGGCACGCATAAAAATTATATAAAAACAGTATAATTATCTTGTTAATTTTAATGTTTGAAAATTAATATATTTTTATTTCTCCTAATTTCTTCCCAACTTGACCTTACAGCAGAACACTGCTATATGTTACAGACATTTTGAAATACTATTTGAATATACGATATTAAATTTGTCATATCTTGAATTTTCTTATAGGCTTAAAAACAGTCGTGGGTCATAAATAAGTGTCATAGCCCTCATAAAAATAACTTACTGATACGCCTTGTTTATAATGTTTATTTTATTATAATATGGTCTTTGTTGATATTTACTATAACGATTTCTTCTGGCGTTTGACAAGTGGAAAAAAATAAAACAAACACATCGGTTCGTGTGTCGGAACTTCGCTTGTAATATATGGCCTGCCACTGAAAACCGTTAATAATAAATATTGTTTTCGTACGCAAATACCGCTACCGATGAGAAATTAGAAAAATTATCGTCTTGAACGAGAACGATTTTTTACGGTTGTCGTTCGATTGGTATTTGAAGTCGTTGTCTGAAATCGGTTTCGGCAGTGTTTAAAAGTTTACGCCAAGAATGGAAATAATATAATAAACGAGTGGAGCCGGGGTTTGACGTAAACTTGTCGCCAAAGTTTCACGTCCTTGGGCCGTCTATAGTTACTACTGACTATAATTATTAATAATTATTACTTATGGCGCTGTATAACAAAATATATCTTAGTCTACAGTTGCCGTTCGCTGTATATACACAGATTCAAGGTCCAAACCGAGAAATCACAACTTAGTGGGTCGAATTTAAATTCTAGTGAGATTGACATTTCCCCCCTCTCAATGGATTTGAAATACAGTTAAAAAGCCTTATTTTTTTTGTTAGAAAAGATAAAATATACAATCATTAATTGGTATTTACAAGAGGTAATTTTGATGGTTTTTAATTATTTTGTACAAGGCGTGGTAGCGTAGTAGAAGAGGGTGCCCATGCAGCGACACTACTTCAAACTTGATGTGTCTGGTAGATATTTAATTTTGACTAATTAATGTATTTTAATTGTATTTAGGTATTTAGTAGGTTTCGTGGACATTTTCGTTTGAGGCGGCGGATTGAGTTATCTTGGAGTGAGAGGGAGGAGAGGTTAGAGATGAAGAAAAGCCTATAATTTTATTTTTAATAATTTACCTTAAAAATTCTAGCAACACTTTTAAGTTGTTTTGAAACGCGTGCGGGCTTGATGGAGTTTTTAAAATCGAAATTCTTATTGTTTAAATATTATATACTTACTTTGATAAGTATAAATGTTTTAAGTATTTTGTGTTGAGTAATGTGTGTTCATACTTTAATTATTGTATTCCAATATTTGGAGTGCTCTTAATCTTATTATTTTGTATTGTTAGTAAATATAACATTTTATAAATGATGAAAATCTCGCAACGTCATTTATAGTTTGATCAACAAAATTGAGTGTGTTTATTGTAAACGGAGCCAGTGGTTTTGCTTATCGGTTGTCTATTGGTGGAGTTCTGAAATTAATACCTTCCCTCTCATTTTGTCAGTGGGTTTCCAATATATTTACCTACACTTTTGTCCACTTTTAGAACTCAAATTATTCTAGGCGGGTGGCTAAGTGGCGCATCCTCAAAACTTATGCGATCTACGACGTGGATTTTAATGATAGTACCAATTATTATTATTATATTGTACATTTCGACTGGAACGTTACGCCAGTAATAATAATAATAATATATTGGAATATTATTCGATAATAACGGGGCAAAATACAATAATATTATAATCTGCCCATCCAATCAACAAACTGCCGTGCAGTAGTAATCGCGTTGTTGTTAGCCCGGGTATCCGACGCGTGTAAAACTATTAGCGCCGGACCAACAAAACCACTTAGCAAGTTTTCCAATTAATTCGAAGGGGACTGCGTGCCCCACGCCAACTCTGCGACCACGCGCGTCATTCGCGTTATCTTGGTCTCGCTCTCTCAGGGGCCGTGTTTCGATTTCAACCTGAACCTAATACAATTTTTCCCGTTTCTAGTTTCAGTTGCCGGACGCCGTGAAAACAGTCGGAAAGTACAAAAACAACAGGCACGACCCCGAGAACGGTGGCAGGGTAAGTGTATTTATATATATTTGGTACTATACTTTTGTTATTATTATATGGCGCCGATTGTGTTGCGAACAACAATTTTAGTTTACTTCCAAAGTCACATGTTTACACCGGGACAGCGTAGTTCAGAACGATGTAATAATATAGTGTATGGCATAACAGCGTAGTTATTGGACAATTCGATTTCCGCGTTGAGAATTATTTATACACTAGGGAAATTCGATTTCGATTTGAAAATTTGCACCCATTGCTCATAATATTGAACGAGATGGCAGTTTAAGTGTGTAAAGTAGACGGATAGTCAGGTATTTCGTTTATCACTACCCGTCGTGAATATAAATTTTTTTTTGTAATGTACGAGATATTATAATGTTTGCTTATTGACAGTATACAATATATTTATACCATAATATGGGTATTTAGGCACTAAAAACAATCGTTTTTCTCTCAAAACATTTTAAAAACAATAAAAAAGTAATATAAAAAAATATATTTTGTTTTTTTTTTTTTATTACAGTGTCTCGTATTGCACCTGATCAATAAAATGTTTTTATTTTTATTTTTCTTATAGGAAACTCCAGTGGACATGTGTAGAGTGATCGGCACGTAGGAAAAATTACATGTTGGTCCTCACGTTTATTGAAACTCCCTGGAGATAATCTTTGGTAAGTGTAAATGTCTTTAATTAATTGATCGTAAATATATAAGTGAAATTGAGTTTGATTATTGATTAGTCCATATTATGTTATTTACTATAATAATATCAAAAAAAAACTTATATATCTAATTTAAGCGAATGAAAATAATCAAACTTATTATTTATAAGACAAAAATATTAAAAAAAAAAAAAAAACTAAAAAACTAATGGAACTAATTATTATAAGTAACGAATTGTTATTTTTTTGTATAAAATTTGACATAGTACTTTAATTAACTGAATTATGGTCCTGACAGTTTAAAGAGAAGGAAATTATTTTTAGCCCTTGACAAATCGCAATAATCAATCAATACGAGTATATGTTTAAGACATTATTTTTTTAATATTATTATTATTTTTTTTTAAGAAGGTTTGTCTCGTTACATATACTGTTATTGCGAGATATTGTGACATTAGTGTCAAATATTTTTCGTTTAGAACTATATAATATACAACTTACCAATTTGCTTAATACAATGCTTGTGACAATGATGTATTTATTCTCCAGATGGAAAACAATACGTTCAAGTTCTAAACGGAATATGCCTTGTACATTTATTATATATACAGAAGCCCATCTCCCAGATGCAGATGAAAAACACTTTCAATTCTCAAACTCAGGAATTTGTTTTCCGATAACTTGAAATTGTTTTTTCTTTCTTGCTCTATATTTCTCTCTCTCTTCTTTAACTCTTTCTATATCTTTTGCTCTCTCTCTATCTCGTACATATATCTATTCCTATACATTTTGAATTGTGAAAAATATATAAATTAAATTTTTTTGTAATATAAGCTCATTATTGATGTACAGTTATAAAAAAAAAAAATATATAAAAAAAATGCATCCTTCTCCCCTTAGTTAATTAAACATAGTAATATTTCAGCGTTATTAAAAATGTCAAGATATCATTCATTATTCCATCGTTACTATTAATTTGAGCATCATCTAAACACTTAATTATTACATTGTTGTATTGTTTTCATTTATATGTTGTTTGGATACATTTATAGGACGACTGAGATGGTTTGAAAATATAAGAATGTGTAAATATATATTATTCAACATGTTACTAACTTTTTCAGTACTTTCTTTAAAAAATATTGTTTTATTTTTTCGTTGGATTTTTGAATTGTTTTAAGTTGAGTAATGATAATATAAGTTGAAATTTATAATAATATTTAACGTTGACGTTGTTTGTTTTTACACATTTATTTTGTACAAATTAAGAGATAATTTTTTTTTTAAGTATCAACAATTTATGAACCTTTTGAACAACTTGTATTACCACTAGAAATTAAGTATGTAAATATAATATAATATGTGCCATAATTGTTTTTAAAAAAGTGTTTATTTATTGTCCATTAAAATCCATTAATTGCAAATCCTTGAAAGTGTTTTTTCCACTTTATTATATAACAACAACAAAAAAAAAAAGGTTGTGATCCCATTCGTTGTTTAATATTTTTTTTAAACAAGTAAGTAAACAAACATGTTTCAACTGTTGATGAAAGTAAAGTTTTCGTAACAATCAATGATCAAATTCTGCGTATAAAACTTAATTAAAACGTTCTTGAAAACGAAAATAAAAGTCATAATTAAAAGAAAAATACAACTAAAAATTAATGTGTTAATGTTTAAAAAATAATATAATTAAGTTTTATAAATAGTAGACGGTATGTTTTTTTGTTATCCTAGTATTAAAAATACAGATAAAAACTTTCAAATTTTTTTTCCACATAAAATATCATTACAATATTTATTATTTAATGAAACTTGTTTTATTTCTGAAAATAATCAAATATTTTAATCAATACAGACGATATAATATAACTAAAACTTGTTTTGTGATTATTGTCATGATTATTTAAAGAAAGTTAAAGCTTAGTAATTTTATTTCATTTTGTTATCTATGTCGAGTGTTACTATTGGGTTGCTACTCACCTCACGCACTCATAAGTTAGGTTTCAGCTTAGGTATATGCTTATTGTAACTATTACTACAGATTGTGTATTTTCTAATAAATGTTTAAAAAAAAAAAAAATTGTTATCTATTGAAATTTATATTATGCATTTTGCATGTAAAATTATCGAATATGTAATAACCATACATTTAAACACCATACAATTTTTGTTTTTTTTTTTAAACAAAGTTAAATAGAATTAAAATATTAATAATATATAATGTTGAAAATAATTTTTATAATTTGTATGGTTTTTTTTTTTTTAATTCCAATGAATTGGATACTACAGTAAATACAGAAAAATTATTTTTTAATGAATATTAATGTAGTATACGATTTTTTTTTTTTTAGAATCGATATGGCTTCATATATTATGATGTCTATAATACCGTATCACAATATCGAGTACCTATATCGTAAAATAAAAAATGAATTTTTAGATGATTATTTTCTTCATCATAAAAAGTAATTAAAAAAGTATTGTTTTATATTATACGAGCATTATCGTAACTACACAATAAATAAAAATGTAATAGAAATAAAATAGGTAAAAGGGGGGTATAGTGGCCCGGTTGATTAAGGCGGCGGTTGTGAAGCGCACCGTCACCGGTTCGAACCCCAGTCATGGGTGGCATCGTTTTCCGGGCAGTTCACGCTGTCTGGAAACAGAGACCGCCGCCTCCCACCCGTGCATGACAGAAATCTACGGGTGCCCATTTAAAATTTCTACCAAAAAACACTCACATGTTCCCTCCACCACCGTTAAAAAACCTAAAGTACCACCCCACCACCAATGGCTTATGTTGCAACGGGTTAACAAAAAAAAAAATAAAAAAAAAATAGGTAATAATATTTGATAAAAACTATTAAATAATTAAAGAACTATTAATTTTATTAAGTTTGGATATTGTGGACTTTTTTGTCTGTCTGTATTATCAGATATATTATTTTCAAACGAACATTACATTTTTAAACTCTAAAACCATACAGATATTTTAGTTAATATTTTTAGCCAAACAACGTATACTTCCAGGTATATCATCAATGGACTACTTTAAACTCCTTTTTATTCCAACATTAAATAAACAAGCATCTCTTCCTCATAAAAAATGCATAATGTGATAACCTTTCGCATGGGTTCTTGATAAAAAAAAAACTTTGACTTGAAAAAAAAAATAAAGTTTGAAGATAATCTATATAAGATAATACAAGATAACCAATCAGTCACCGAGGTCATACATAAAGAACTGGTCTATTCTCTCTTCAGGATTTTTGTATTGAGCTCATTTCTTCTCTTGTCTTAAATCATGCCTTAGCATTATGTCATATTTGTTTACTGCATGATTTATATATGCCCATATCGTAAGTATAATATGTTATTATTAATAATCAAAAAAAAAAAAATTAGATGTTTTTTAGTATTGTTTATTTTATCGACGAAATCTTGATCTGATACAGGAATCAATAAATAGTAAGAATTAGTATGAATACAATTCATTGATCAATTAAATTAACGGCTCCTGTCTAGCACACAGTGCTAATGTAAGGTCTGTGGTTGTAGCCGCAAGTCATCAAACCCGGGAGTCCTCGTGTTAAATTAAATTAAGTGAAAATACATTGATAATATACACATATGGGAATTATCGAGAACTACCATGAGTTTTTATTATTATTGGCAGTACATATGTTTTATAGTATAGCTAGTACGGTTATTAAAATTGCTTCTTGAAATATTTTTATAGATAAACACAAATTAAAACCATTGATAATACATATTGTGTATGTTTAAATAGAATTATGTACTTATAATTTATATATTAGTTTTTTGATGATAATCTGCATCTGATAAACAATGAAATAAAATAAAATAACAGACATATACAATTGGAAATATTTGATCATTGATGTAAACAGTAACACAGAACCATGTATCTGCCAAAATGGTAAATCATATTAAAATAATATAATACTGTAAAACATTTTTTTCAGAAGGTAAGATAATTATGTATACTATATTTATATAGACTATCCTAATTATTTTCGGTATAAAAAAATACATATTAATAATAGAGTTAATGTATATCGTACACCAATATAAATAAGAAGTAATTTCGAGTATTTGTATATAGCACGCATAATTATTATGTACTACAGCATTCAGCAACCAGTAGTTTGTGTACCACTAGTGATACGTGAAGGAAATTTCCCTTTATAGAAAAAAATAAAAAAAATATGAAATATTCAACGAATCAAAACTCATATCCAATATTATACTTGGCTTTTTTATTATATTTATAATAACATAAATAATATTTTTACATTAATAAAATAAAATAAAATTCCATAAATGTAAAATAACGTATACATTTTTGAAATAAAAAAAAAAATAGGTTATTTGGTCAAAAGGAACAAGAACATTTTTTTAATGTGTAGGTGGTACGTGGATATAAAAAAATGTTGAGAACCTTTGAAGCATCCACGTATTTTTTTTTAAACCGATTTTTAAATATAACATTGTATTAAATTTGTTGGCCGATTTTCTTTTAATTTGTATGGGTTTTTTTTTACCATTAAGTAGTCACATTAAAACTTTATTTTGAATGTATACTTCAGCTGAAACACGTCTAAAGCGTCCTCTTACTTGATACCTTCCCTTCTCCACATCATCATGTCCAATAAAATATTAGGTTGACCTCTTTGCTTATTGTAACTTTTTTATTGTACAAATTGACAAATTGTAAATGTTATTTAAAAAAAAAAATTAAAATTAAAATGACGTGTACTCGATATTGTTCACGTAATTATACATTTCAATATTATTATGAACATTCAAATTCAAATCAATTTTTTATCACCAGTCAATATATATTTTGTATGAACATTTGAAATTTATTTGTATTTACATAAATAAGCCTCAGCGTCTATGACCAACTATTTATAAGATTGTTTTAATTAAAAAGGTTATCATGTGATTTATGGTATTTGGATGGAGAGCTGATAGTTACTGATAGAGACATGATAGTTGATATCCCAGTTTCTCGTTTGTCCGTTTAATAGAAACGGCATTCGGATGCAATGTGTTTAATTGATAGGAGTGTACCGCAACTGGCACATATAGTCAAACATTTTTATATCTTATATAATATAATGTGTTTTTTATGTGCTATAAAATCCTATACTTCTTCATTATATTTTTCCATTGAGGTTTGTATTATTCGATTTTATTTATTTTTTATTTTTGAGATTCTAATTTATGTTAACTAATGATATATTAATTAATATTTTGTTGATAAATGAATATATTGATCGAGTATTCCCTTACGGTTACGCGATTATTTAATTATTGTAACGACTAAATAGATATACATATCATATTTCTCATAAATTGCGCTTCCACAACGTTCGATGTTTTCTAAAATGTAATGTATGACTAATATAAAATAATTAAATCAATTTGCTAACACAACAAAGGTAAATTGTATTATCTACTTATGCAATGTTATTACTATTATAATTATTGTTTTTTAAAAAATTAGGTGTTGTTTTAATATAAATTAAACAGTTGGACGTTTTAAATGGGTTGACTAAAAATAAATTTGTTGTATATTTAATTGTGCCATTCTTTAATTTATGTATTAAACTTACGCCTACATTATATTATGAAACTGTATGTGTTTATATATGTAGGTAATACTTTTATAATACATTTATTTTAAAGGCACTACTTAAGTTAATATTATATTAGTATAGTAGGTATCAAATCGAGAAAATTGAATCAATTATATGGCCAATCGCTATATTTATCCTACATAAATACCAGAATTACACTTAAATTATTGTAAAACTTATGTTTCATTATTTATCGTATTTATTTTGAATAAGTGTGTATATCATAGATATTTTTTTTGAAACGTCTTCATTTTAATAATTTAATAAAACGATATTAAATTTCAACTGTTTTCTCAGAACAACAGTTGTTTAAGATGGCGAAATTATTTTTGTTTAAATTGTATAATGAAAAAACTGTTCACGGTTCACGTACAATGTATGCCAAAATCGTATTGAATAATTTCAATCATTTATCAATTATCAATCATTGGTTATTGTTTTTTTTTTCATTCACTAAACGATCCACAAATAAATATAAGGTTCAAATCATAACTTCAGAATACTGATTAATTACATGGTGCAATCATCATACAAAACATAAAACGCAAATAAAAATATATTTTATTTTTAACTCTTCAAGATTATATACTGCAGTATCTTTTGATTTTAGATTCTGAGCGGAGCGATGAATGTATTGATTTTACCATGATGTGTGTTTTTTTTTTTTTTTTTTTTGTGTCTGTCATCACGTTTTGGGGCAGTAAAAATGCTTCGATTTTTGACTTCAGTACCTCGTTCGATCAGAAAGTGAATCTAGTTGGTACTTTGGGTGGTCAAAAGTAAAAAATTCTTAATACTTTTCTAAATAATTGAGAAAAACAAACTAAAAATTAAGGGAAAAACGGGAAATTTTACGCACACTCATTTTTCGACAAAATCGATTTTGATTTTTGATGTAACTTTAAAACAAATGACCATAGATACATGAAATTTTCACCTAATGTTTATATAAGTATATTCTATCCACCATGCAATTTTCAAAAATTTTCGACTTAAGTTCAACTATTCATAGGTATTTTGCAATTTTCGATCATTATTAGTTTTTATTTAAATTAATATTGATAAAAATTTACTTTTTTGGTAGAAGATCTTGAAAATTTAATACAAGGTTTTAACATATTGTTACAATAACAGTTGAAAAATAAAATAAATTTATAGTCACGATTTTTTTTTTTAAAAGCATTCAAAGTTTGAATTTTGACAAAATACGTAAAAATCACAAAAATTCGCAAATTATTTTAAGCTAGAAATTCATAAAAAATTTTCTTTTTAAATCTATGATTTGAAAATTTAATACAAGATTCCTTACAAGTTTTTCAATCTTTATCACAAAATAAATGATTTCGACTTAAGTTGAACTATTCATAGGCATTTCAAATTTTCGATCATTATTAGTTTTTTTAAAATTAATATCGATAAAAATTTATTTGTTAGGCAGAAAAGCTTGAAAATTTAATACAAGGCTCTTAACACATTATTACAATAGCAGTTGAAAAATAAAAGAAATTCATAGTCACAATTTTTTTTTATAAGCATTCAAAGTTTGAATTTTGACATAATATGTAAAAATCACGAAAATTCACAAATTATTTTAAGCTAGAAATTCATAAAAAATTTTCTTTTTAAATCTAAGATTTAAAAATTTAATACAAGATTCCTTACAAGTTTTTCAATCTTTATCACTAATAAAAATTCCACCTGAAATTCAAATTAAATTTTTATGAGCATTTGAAATTTAAATTTTTACAACATTGGATTTTCACTTTTAGCGATTTCCTTATTTTGGTGTAACTCTAAAACAAATTACCGCAGATACTTGAAATTTTGCCTGAATGTTTATATAGGCGTTTTATATATTTGATAAAATTTTCAAAATATTTAAATTTGTTTTGAGCTGTTTACTGACATTTTAATTTTTCAACTTTTTTAGTTTTTTTTTCTATTAATATCGATAAAAATTTATTTGTTCGGTAGAAAAGCTTGAAAATTTAATACAAGGCTTCTAACACATTGTAACAATAGTATTTGAAAAATAAAAGAAATATATAGTCACAATTTTTTT
Source organism: Diuraphis noxia (assembly GCF_037042655.1). Classification (NCBI taxonomy): domain Eukaryota; kingdom Metazoa; phylum Arthropoda; class Insecta; order Hemiptera; family Aphididae; genus Diuraphis; species Diuraphis noxia. The sequence continues at coordinate 56,420,257 of NW_028301712.1, forward strand.
TATAAGCATTTAAAGTTCAAATTTTGACTAAATACGTAAAAATTACGGCAATGTTCAAATTATCTTAGATAGAAATTCATAAAAGTTTTCCTTTTTAGTTCTAAGATTTGAAAATTTAATACAAGGCTCCTATCATATTTTTACAATAGCAGTTGCAAAATAAAAGGAATACATAGTCACAATTTTTTTTTTAAGCATTCAAAGTTTGAGTTTTGACAACATATGTAAAAATCACGAAAATTCGCAAATTATTTCAAACTAGAAATTCATAAAAATTTTTCTTTTTAAATCTAAGATTTGAAAATTTTTAATAATCTATAATATATCCTAGACAGATAAACCGTCTTCGCTCAGAATCGTTTTTTGTATACAATGATATAATATCATTGGATTCAAATTTAATTCCAATTATGTAAAAATCACGAAAATACAGAAATTATTTTAAGCTAGAAATTCATAAAAAATTTTCTTTTTATATCTAAGATTTGAAAATTTAATACAAGGCTCATAATATATTTTTACAATAAAAATTGAAAAATAAAAGAAATGCGTAGTCACAATTTTTTTTTTTACAAGCATTCAAAGTTTGAATTTTGACAACATATGTAAAAATCACGAAAATTCGCAAATTATTTCAAACTAGAAATTCATAAAAATTTTTCTTTTTAAATCTAAGATTTGAAAATTTTTAATAATCTATAATATATCCTAGACAGATAAACCGTCTTCTAATTTCACAAACAAAATATCATGTACCAGCTTAAGACATAGAACCACAAGTTATACAATTACGTACCTACTATACATAGTTATAATGTGTGTCTATCAATCAGTATAATTTATCTAATATATATTCAACTATATAATATAGTTAACTTCAATATGTTATAAAAAAAAAAAATGTATAGACACATGATTTGTTCCATCACAGCAGTGTTCATGAAGATCGTTGGATATTTTTGTAGATCGCACATTTGAATGTTGCAGGTGTACCTACTAAGATGCGCTTTAATTAAATGTTTCTAAAATTATTCCACTTGGTGACAATCGAGAGTAGAGGCACGTCATAAAAAGTTGTGTTACTCATAATTGGGTATAAAGAGAGTGCAGTGCTCAGTTATTTCAAACACGAACGCTACAATGATAACAAATGTATTGTCTGGCACATTTGAAAAACTGTTCTGAGTGACGCTCGTTTTACACCGTAATATATATAGTATTTATATTGAACGGAACAAATGGTTACGCGAATTATTGAAAGCTAAGGAGCAATTTCAAAGAGTATTGCTGGTTTTAATAGCATATGGCTACCACTCGAGTAGGTACATATTCATATTATTATTTTCCTACACTAGTGGTACATGATGGATAAAATAGAACGATACAAATAATAAATAAAAATACGATCAGAAAATATTTTTTATACGGCTTCATCTCATCCAGAGGCTTTTTTCGACAGCATGTTACCCATAACGGGAAACATGCGTAACCGTATTGACATATACTTTTAAATCGTCGCTATTACGTAAATATTTAAATTTACCGTCTTGAAAGGTCGTAAAAACTTTTATGTAGACTGCTAGTTGTAGTATGAGTGGTGTATGCGCGTTTGGATATTGTATTCAGCACGGATGACTTTTAAAATTTCATTTAAAAATACGTAACGAAACCATTCTGGCGGTACACTTGAGTTCCGGCGCTGTTTGGGTCGCATACAATATTATATAGTTGAAACGAAAATAACACATATAATATTATACGTGTATGGTATATAAAAAGAGACTGATATAGGTTAAATTATTTTTTTTAAACGTTATAAATATCGAACGACACACCTTCGTCGTAAAAAGGTTTTCTCCTGTGTTGTACCACCGCGCCTCATCATCACTGGAAAATGGTTAGTGAGGGGTTAATGTTGGTGGTCGGAGTGTTTCACTATATTTTTGTTGTTGTTTTTTTTAAATGTTCAAGCTTACGTCGACTGTACTATTACTCGAGTTTGACTATTATATGGCCATCCCGTAAGTATTTTTTATTTTATAGTTTTATATTTTGTCTAAACGATTTGCAGAAGTTCCTGCTATCGTGCAATTCCATGATTCCAATTTTAATATTATAACCGCTCTAACGTCGATAAATCCGCTATGACTGACGGTTTCGTATACATTATTTATATTTACGATAAATTTAAATATGTGTTCAAAACGCGTCACGCGTATACCAATAGGATATAAAATAACCTTAGGACCACATATGATACGCTGCGGCTGAGTGATTTCCATGATTTGTCTAATGTTTCAATACACATATTAGAATTTATTGATCATTGATCTTTCATCTTTGTATTCAACCTATTTACGTAATTAGTATTAATGTGGAATTAAATAATACATTTATTGGAAGTGTTGGCGAGGGTCGCCAATCCGACATAGAATGCATACATTCGTCGAGAAACAGACGTATACACTATAATAATAAATATCATGTACGTGAGATAATTTAAAATTTAACATACATTCAAAGTTTCATTTAAAGTTTTATGTTGTCCAGTAGTACGTTGTGATTTGAATTAAGAGATTGAACAGAACTCGATAAATAATGAATGAAACAATTTAGTAAGGCATACCCAAGTATGTGGAATATAGGTACTATATTATACTATTTTAATTTTATGCTTTTTATGCAGATAAAATATGTGTTAATGAATCAATTGATGAGTAATAATAATATTTTATGTTTTGAAACAACGTTGGCTATTATAGACTGAAAGGTGATCGTCGTATAGATCACATGCAGTTAGTTTCCGATTTGTGGGAGCGATAAGGCACAAAAACGAAAACAAAACTTGAAGTTTAGGTTAGGTTATGTTCTCTTTCTGCTGCATTCGTTTAAAAAAATAATTTGTGGTACCTACTCAGAAAAAGCATATTATATAAATATGTAATACATAGGGCTCGGAAGTTGATGCATATTGCATTTATTTTTGGAACTTTTTAGATGGTGCACTCCTGCAGGCCACAAATCTGTTTCACTAGCATGTGAATCATCTGAATAACTAATTTCTATTTTGCATTTTTTATGTTTACTTTTTAAGTAATTTTTTGACATTTTTAAACATTTTCCTACATTTTTAATAATTTTTACTGATTTCACACTAATTCAATTCTTATCGTTTCTTGTTGACCATTATGTCGATAACTTAAAACTTGGAAATTACCACAGACTAAGACTAGTACTTATCCGATTACATTTGTTGTTGTCGTATTGTAGTAAATATTATTATACCTACATTTTATTATTTTTTACAAATATTCGATAAGTATCCGATTTTATCTCGCTGATTTTAAGGAAATGTTTGTCATTTTTATGTCATATTTTGAGTAATTCGAAGCTTTGATAAATTTATATAGAATTTTATAGTAAAATAGAGTAAAATGTTTAAAAAAATGTATTTTTATTAATTTAAAAGTGATATTTGCAATTTTTTAAGGACATTTTTGCCATTTTTATGCCACATTTGCTTTTTTTTAAGATAATTTTTATCGTTTTTAAGGTCATCAACTTCCGAGCCTTAGCACTAATATAAAACCAAAGTGAATTGTGATTGCTGATTATAGTTATAAATATAAATTGCACAATGCTATATAATGGTTGCCATTATTTCGCACAATGTAAAATATATATTTAATTACTATAGATATTATATTTTGAATTATGCAATGTTATACAATTCATTTAAAACTGATTATCAAAAAGTATTAACATTTTTGCCAGTATTTTTTTAATTATAATTTAATGTTTTAAGAAACTAAATTTTAACTGGTTTTTATCGATACAGTTATTTTTAGTTTAAGGTTTTTTTAATAATAATATTATTAAATTTTTAATTTAAAATACGATATTTTTTCTAAGAACTTCAATCAATAAAAATTGAATTTTAATCGTGTTATTGCGTTTTTTCAATTTTAGACAAGTGGAGTAATACGGGGCACATACTATGCTACTGCAAATACTTATAAATACTTTGATATTTAATTCTATTAAATTTATAATTTATGAAGGACTTAATTTATAACTTTTAATTTATTTATTATTCTAATAAGTAGGTATTGTGCTTTATTTAAATAAAAAATATTGATGTATTAATATTATCCAGATAAAATAAATAAACCTCATCTTTTTATCTTGATACATAATAAACTATTTGATTATCTGCAGATAATCAGATAAAAATTTAACTTTCTTTTTATTTCGTTTTTCTAGATCTAGAACTCCAAATATTGATAACTTAAAACAACGTGCCAAATGGCATGGTTAGTTTACAAGAACTTATGATTAGTATTGATTACGCTTGTATGATAAATAATAACTGTAAAATACTTACAAATATCCTCTGCAATGTTATCTTGAAAAATTATCGATTTCCTACTCCTCTTCAACCATTCTAGGTAATCGAGACTTTAATAATTAATAATGATATTACACACTGTGTGCCATGAGATTACAATACAACCTACGATTGTCTGGCTAACGTGGACGACTTAAGTGTTATAATCAATATCGCTTATTATACTGATGGCCTATATCAGGGGTCTCCAACCTACGGCCCGCGGGCCGGTTCCGGCCCGCCAAGCATTTTGCACCGGCCCGTTAAGCTAATTAATGTTTTGAAAATAATATATTATTTTTTATTGAATTGATTAATAAAATAAAATGAATTTATAATATTTTCTTTTGGTAGGTATTATTCATAACAACTTATAATAGTTATACATATTCACTAATACTAACTGATAATAGATAAACTCGTCAATCACACATTTACATTTTTTTTTTTAGACAACACATTTCTAAAAATGTTGGCCCGCGATGCCAAAGCGTATATCAAATTTGGCCCGCCGTAAAAAAAGGTTGGAGACCCCTGGCCTATATCATGTGACTCTGTAGTCTGTAACTCTGGAGTAGTAGTATGCAGGTATAGATGGTAAATTGTATTTTATACACGTTATCAAGCGATGATGGGATTTAGGTCACACACACACACACTATTAGATTTGTTTTGTTGTTATTGATATTATCTTATAATTTGTTTTTGAAATATTTTTCATTGCTATTGAAATATAACATTTTATTCGTGCATTTTTGTATTATTTACGGGCTGATTTATTTATTTATTTATTTACCGTCTTTTCAGTATTCAATTATGCCGTAACCATACTATTAGATATTTAAATGTTATTTACTTTCCATTCAAGATGTATCCTATTGCACTACCCGTTTATACTATAAAAGTTTACACATATCGCTGTTATAATGTTTAAATGTCGATGTCTATAAATTAAAATTTGAATGAATAGTTTTTGAATTATTAAATTAAATGTCTCCCAAGATAATAGTCCTTCTCCTTAGTAATGGTTTTGAATCAATTATCTATTACAATTAATGGTAATTTTCAACGTATATTAGCCACGGTAAGTGGTAGATACTTAAACAATTATTTAATGAAATAATTTTTTGTAATTAAATTATTAAAAAAAAATATTACCCATTAATTACAATTACAATTAAGTACAATAAAAAACTAATTTATAGCCATGATAATCGCCTAATTATTACAATTATTACAATCATTGTTAGTCTAAAGCCTTCATGTGGGAAGGGAAATGAGTTATTGAAGCTTTTAGTACTCAAGTGAAGTTCGAACATAACTTGCTCTTCACCCAAATGCAGTTTGATCATCAATATATATTTTTTCCCCAAATGCAGTTCGACTATTACCTTATCTTAAACCCAGTTAAATTAAAAAAAAAAATAAGTGCAATTTGACATTATATCCTCTTCGATTATTTTCCGTAATACACACAGTTATATAATTCAGAAACAACTTGTTTGAACTTTATTTATATACTTATATAATTTCAAAAATAATTATTTTATTGTTAAAAAGCGTGATTTTAATTTTAATTTGAAAAAAATTAAGTTTGTGTTGATAAAGGTATGACTCTTAAAATGGCATACAAAATCTAAGTGTTTCAAAAATATAATATATGGTCATTAAGTATACTTAAAAATCTAAAAATCAGGATTTTAATAAGATATATTTATAAAGGGATACAAGAGTAAGCGCATGGTTGTGTCATACTACTCATGTAGTATGTATTGTATACATACATATATATAATATATAAATTATATTATACAGGTATTACTCGTATATCAAGAAAAAACAATAAAACTGTAGAGGAAAAATAACCCTCCTCCTGTGACTCATCACTACAATAAAAAAAACTGATGTTGAACCCCTTAGTCGATGGCCTGTATATAGGCGTGGGACTTAAACATCGTGTTGTCAAAAACATTTAATCCCATATAATACGCTAACTAGATGGTTAGGTGTATGGTTGGGCGGGTTTGAGTCCGGGTCCCACGTTTACCACGCTCCCATCGATATTTTTGCGTTTCAATAAAAATAGATTATTATGTTTTATGACTGGGCGCTCGGTTTTGCACACGTACTATTATTATTATTATCGTAACCCGCACATATTACAACCGTAATATATACATACCATATACTCGTACTATACGTACACATATTAAATATATATAAATGGACATGGGGTATTGTTTTACGAATTCCATTTTGTCTAGGGCAACAACTTGCGGTGACCATCACAACTGTGGGTATTGTGATTCAAAAAGGCGTGTATATATAAACATATATTATGCACATTTCGCGGCTTCCGTCAGTGGATCAACAAAATATAATACCTTGTGCATTACGCCACATATATAGACGATATAGTGGGGTGGTGACGATGATTAAAAACGAGAACAAAAAATAAATGCACAATTATTATTTTCCAAGGTTCCGTTTTGAGCGGAAATCACCCAAGCAGTGCAGCACAAGTATTATATTATGTATATTGTTTTCGAAGACTTCGGCTCGTCACAATATTTGTTCATTAGCGACGATCTGGATAATAGTAATAATAAAAAACAATGGTCTGTAGCCATATTACTGTGAACTGTAACCTAAACCTATACAACTCGAAATTTAATGTATGTCTTTGATAAACGCAATTTATTCTCTGCTTAGTAGAATATAATATTATGTATGGTGAAAAAAAAATGTTTTTGGCCCCTTTGTTTCACGTATTAATTTTATGTAGAAATGAAAAATTAAATTATGGGCCCATCCAGTATATGGTTTGATTTAATATCGATATAAAAATAAAATAAAATATATCTTTAACAGATTGGAAAAATTATTAAAAATATTATCTTATAATAATAATCTATTCTAATTAATATGTAACCAAACATTTGAAACGAACTCTTCGCCGAGTTATAATATGATTACATGCTAATTTGTTTGGTTTTAAAATACATAATGGTCAACATTTCGCTAAATCTAATGGACACGGGTATTTGAATGAAAACTCCCAAACTTAACTAGACAGTTTATTTCTGAAAGTATTTCTAATGATCATAATCTATCTTCTCTAAGTATCCCACGAAGTTGGTTGGACATCAATTTTGCAGCTCTCAAAGTTTTGCGCCATCTGGATTTGTTGTCTTCCGATCCCAAATAATGACTTCCCATGAATACTTTAACACACTTATTGATAAAGCATATAGAATACTTGTTTTGTTATAGCGTGATATAAACCCTGTTATCTTGAAATGTTTTATTTGTATATTGAAAACAAATAATGAGAAAAACGAACAAATTCGCTAACCTTTTTTACAGAAATTATCAATTTAAAACGATATTGTTATGAATTTAATCATGTATAATTGTAGATTAATATTGCTTATCTCAATACCAACTTAAAATAAACACAACTAGCAAGGTGAGTGTGTACACACAGTTTCTTTTATGATGTGTGGCATATTAATTTGATAATTGTTGTTCTCTCGTCGAAAAATAAAGAGATAAAAACAAAAATGATAGCTAAAAGCTTACGAGTAAAAAGTTTCAAGTTTAATACACCATATGCTATTACTTTATTGTGAGATTTCATTGTAAGTATGTTCCTATATATTATATTATTATCATTGTTGTATTGAATGTATACGTCACGTGTATTGTAAGGGTGACGAACGAACGTAATATCATAATACCAACACTACATGAGATGTACAATACAATACTAAATATTTTGTGATTCTGATAAGCTCCGTGTATGTGCGTCAGTTAATCGCCTACAAAAACCACCAAGTCTCCCGGATACTTATACATTATTACATAATATATTCTTCATCCGTGATTAAAATGCACATATAATAATAAAGCTGTGTTGAATGTTTTCCATCACTTATGAGTTGTGCGTGTTAAACGGCATATCAATTTTTATCGTCCAAGAAGACACATAAAGGGAATACATTGGTTTTTTTTTTTTTGGCATTTCTATTTCGTTGTGTCTGTAAAATATGAATATATAAACAATCGTGTAACTAGGGAAATGTGTGATCGACTTTAATCTTTTGTAGATGTTTCTAGCACCCTTTGGAATATATTATAATATTATACGATTAGAAATATAGATTTCGTCACAAATAATTTAATGTCTGAAAAATGTTCATCTAATATTGTTATACAGACATTTATAACAATAAAATGTATTGTTAAGAATCATACTTATAAGTATATCTATAATCTTTTGAATTTTGTATTTGTGTTTTATTCTTCAATTAATTTTCCTTTAATTTTTCACTTTATCTGTCCGTAAAATATATTCGTCAGTCATATAATTTAAAATGCCTTATATATCTTTATAACTCATCATGTTACGTTTTATTAACCAAAAGAGTAGTAGATTATTACTATTGATGTATTGATTCATTTAATTTGCATTTATTTATTTGAAAAACTATTTTACACAAACGCGATGTAATGACAAAAAAAAATATGCACACCTAATAAATTAGGTAACCATCCTGTCTATAACATGGCTAGCATGTAGTAATATCAACTTACATCAATTTTCTACGATATCAACTAGTTCCATTATCTACATAATTTACCCAAAAAGTACCTATTCTTTGAATTACTCAACCTCAAGTCTATACATTTATCGATGCATCGGTTATTGAAGGTTAGATTTGGGTACCCATCATATGCAAATACATACTTGACACAAATACAATGCATACAAATAAACAATCAAGCAAATGTTTCATATGTGTTGCAGAGGTTTTAGCCTGTCTCAAAGTATGTTGTATATACATGGTCGACATCATTAATGTCATATGTTCAGAAACCCCCTCTGAAATCTCTGGTAAAATACGAATACTCGTATAATAAGGATATAATTCACTGGTTAATACATCACATCCAAGTAGTTCTCCGCTCTCTACAAATATGTCAAAGGATGAGCCAAAATTACTGTCAAGTTAGCACATAACCAATCGACGTATTTAAAATCTTTTTTTTTCTTATACGAGTAGAGGTGCTGAAAAAGTAGATGAAAATATGTACACAATGAAAAAATAGTGACCCAAATTCTCAACCTTATTTATTAAAACTATTTAAATATTATTTGGCTCTTATACCTAAAACGCAGTAATAAAAAAATATAGTTCCACGGCAGATTAGGACGTACACACTTTACACAATATCAGAACTATGTTATGAAAATAGCATGTAGGTATTAGCTTTGGCATCTCTTTTACATAACAACATACCTTTATAGAACGTAGAGACTACCTTCTAGAAGAAGAGGATGAAATGGGAAATTTCCAAACTACCTTTTAGAAGCTCTAAACCCAGAACCAAGAAATATTTTCATACAATTTATATCAAGAACAAACCTTAACTTACAAGTTCAATTATAATTGTATTATACTGTACATAATTATATATATATTTTTTTAAATACTTAATTTTATCGAAATATCATGTTACGGTTTAAAGTCTCTCGTGCTCTCTAAATAGCTTCTAATAAAATAATTAAAATTATTTGCTCAGAACCATGTTACTTACTTAATTTTGTCAAAATTGTATACAGATCACACATAGCATTTACATAGATTTCGTTTTTGCAGCTTTTTGTTTGCATTGTACGTGGTTTTAAGTCAAGTTGACGTACTGTTATTTGTTAAACGATCTTATATACCCCTCGTACGCTTATTATTTGTTTTTGCATCCAATTCGATGAACGTTTTCGACTGAAGGACATTATTGTATATTGTGTTTCTCTCACGTATTCGATCCGCGTTATCTTCCGATCCACACGTCTGGCACAATAATTAATCGGTTGTGTAATATCCGTTTTCAGTGTTTTCGACAAATACTGCAATATTACCCATATCATAAATACAAGTTGTTTTCGATGTTCTGTATAAAGTATAAACGTGAAGAGTGATCTCGTGTTAGTAGGTGAAATCAAAAATCTACTTCGAGTTTTTTTAATGTTATATCTAATTGAGATTTTCAGACCCCAGGGTTACATAAAATTGCACCATTTTTCAGCAAATCTCAAAAATCTACACTTCCCTTAGAAAATATATTTAGAAACAATCTGTATAATGATATAATGTTATCTAATACGCGCTTCAATATCATTAACAACCGTTATAGAAGTTCACATAATTCAGGAATTTCTTTTATCTTACTTAAAAAAATGTTTTAGTAACTTGTTACTATGTGAAGTATTATAATTGATTATTTATTAACATCTGAGTATTTAAACGAGCGAGGGCGTTAAAAAGCCAATTCCACTAACGGAGTTAGTCTGGAAATGAAACTTGTTTAAAGGAAATTTGGCATGTCGGAAAAACTACTGAAGAGAGATAAAAGTGAATAAAGATCACCTTAAATAGCATCAAGGAGAAAGTGCAGAAATTTTAAATGTTTGAAGGTTGAGGCAATAGTCATAGGAAAGGATTTTTAGAATAAAGAATGGGTTTAAGTGGCATAGGACAAGAATTTATTTTGAACTCTTTATTTCTCTATTTATTCCCTATCACAAGGTCAATTATATACATATATATATATTTATTTATATACACTCTTATATAATATCAGTATAATTTTTTATGGCTAGAAACATTTTTATCGAATATATGAACATCAGTTAATACAAAAATTATTGTACGTATCCGTCGTTGCAATAAATTATATTTTTATTTATCACATTCGATCTGCTTCATTTTACCTACTATTATTGCTTATAATTTCGCTAATTTATATTATATTACTTACAAACATGTAAAATGTGTTGTTAAATAGTGATAATTATATTATATGCAATATATCTACATAGTATGTCAAACACAAGCATATTATATGCCTATATGTTATTTGCAGAGGTTTTCAAAATATTGCATTAAACAATATATTAGGACCACACAATGGTTTAGTGTAATCCCTACAACATACTTTTGACTTTGTATACTTTGGTTCTGCTGCAATATTTGTTATCAATTAACACAACGGATGAACCTTTCAGTTTTTCGTGCGGAAATGATGTTACTAATTGCTGATGACCGAACTATTAAAAATCTGTGGTCGTAGGCATACAACTGCGTACAAGTATACTCCCGTTCTTTAATGTAATATAAAATATGATATATTAAAATTTAATAGTATAAAATAGTCTGTAAAACGTCTCTGAGTTGGATTAAAAATAATATGTATTACCTGCACTACGCAATTTCACCCGATAAACTAGTGAAACATGAAAATCGTTTTCGAAATATAATATTTAAACACTACAAAATCAAAGTTACTACTGTTTAGGTTGACTGATATGATTATTACCTATCTAAAAGTGTGAGGAAAGTTTGCAGATAATAGATAAATAGTGTTATTTTTTAGGTATCAGAAATTAAATACTTCGAAATTATTTTTTGACATTCTGATGGATTGTTAATTAGTTAATGGTTTTGTTTTTATGTTTGTTCTAAAATCAATTATAATATACTGTATGTAGTACACGTGTATCATGGAACAGAAGCACGGATGCGGAGGGATATTAATTGGAAAGCCTGAATGGTGTGGATTTGAGGTGATTTAGAGCCGTTTCAAATGTATGTATATATTGTATACTATAAGCCCGAATAGATCTTACGGAAGATTTATATATATTATAATGAAATTTATGCAAGAAAATACTATTAGACGTTAATTTGTGTAAAAGCGGTTTGTATAATTTAGGAGTAGGTATATACACACAAGTTTATACTTTTAACTCTAAACATTTGCATCGTGAGTGTGTGACTACTAAGCTATAAAAGTAGTATTCAAACCACACACACATATACACCCGTGCGTGCACGCGCACTCACGCATACATTATATCATTGTAATTTGAATTTTAGATGTTCGTTCAAGCTATAATGGGTTTTAGTTCCTATGTTTCTATATTTTTTATGATAGAGAATATAATATTATTTGGATATTTTCGATATTTGAGCAACAATTTAATATCATGTGAAGTTTTTATATTTCGGTTCTTTGCTATATTACATTTTAATGTGTAAAAATTGAAAAAACCTATAACAAAAAAAAAAAAAAAACTATGTAATCATATCATTGGTGGATATTTTCAATTAGAATATTCATTGTGAACAAAATTTAATGAAATACAATATTATCTTTTCATAATAGTATAATAGCATTGTTAAAGTCTCTGTAAGAAATAGTATACTTTTGTTTTTGTTATAGAATGTGTCTATTAATGTTGACAAAACTTCAAAGGTTAAAATTCAAATAATGTACATGATACTGAGGCAATGTAAGCTTGATATAACTTGTTTGGTGCTCTTGTCAGAATTGATGATAGCAGTGATCAGGCAGCTGGTGTTCACTTTTGGGAGGTCGATGCCCAACATCCATGGTCCTGGTCTATCAGCATATAAAGATGTGAATTTAGTACTTAATGATTTTCGTAAAAATTGCGGATTACTTAATCATATTTGTATTTGTATTTTTTTTTTTTTAGAAAAAAAATCACATTTTCAAGTTATATGTGATATTATATGTATATATATTCATTTTGAATATTATATTATGCTATTATTATTCGTCAAAAGTCATACGGATAGATCGATATATATCGATAGATATATATTTGTCAACTGACGCAGATATTTTCTGGTGTTCAAATATGACTACCTATATATAGGATTATGGGATTTCATTTTACACGCCACTTTATACATCATTCCACATAGTGATGATGGTGTTGGCTGGAGTGATAGTATTGGAGATGACGATACAGCTTACATAAGTATACGATTTGACATTTTATATTATCACTTTGAATCAATTTAAAAGACAATTTATAACCGCAAGTCCGCAATATTGTTATACTATCAAAAACTCAAGTTAAGTCTCACATGTACAATAATAATACAGTGAAACCTCTTTTAACGGACACCCCCAAATAACGGATGGAATTTTTTGATCGGCCAAACGAGCACTCACTGTATTTATCCTCTTAATAGTGGACATCTCCAAATAGCGGACGACATTTATGCACTCGAGAGTGTGCGGTATTTAGAGGTTTCACTGTATACCAATTTAAACTGTAGTGATTCGTATACCAAGTACGTTGTCTGTGTAAACTGCATGCAATTGGGCGGACATCAATGATGAAATTACCTACAAATAATAACAATAATGTATACGTTCATCTATGATCCATACATATACTCATGTTGCGTTTACATATACAACGCTGTAGCATTATACTATACCAAATTATGTCCTTGCATATTTTACGGTAATAATAATAGTTATAATAATAATACACGTATACATAGACACGCAAATTGCCCACGTGGTATATCACACAACACGTATATATTAACATATTATTATATTATACATAATAATATCATACGAGGGATGTGAGTGACGAATTGCACGTCAGATGCGTTACTGAGTTACATTATTCTCACGTTAATTTTCAAATGGTTTACTGGGCCCAATCAGCGTCCGAAGTCGATAGGCGATTGCTAATTTACTATACAAACGTGTATATAACTCGCCGGTGGAGGATTAATGGTATTACATAAATAACCAGCGCCGTTCAATTAGTTTCTCATCACACACGCACGCGCGTGCGCATACACACACACACACACACACACACACACACACACACACACACACACACACACACACACACACACACACACACACACACACACACACACACACACACACACACACACACACACACACACACACACACATACACACACACACACACACACACACATCCACATATAAGGATGTGCAAAATCCTATCCATCGATAGATAATTTTCAGTACTACCATATCGGCGATGATGATGAAGTTATGGTGACGTAAGACCGAATGTTATATTATTGTATACTCATACCATGACTATATATCATTGTTGTCGTTTCTCTTCTTCAGGTATTTTATGCGTTACAGTTAGTGCAATGGTAGTAGTGTAATAGTGTATATATAGTATTGTTAATACGCACAATCAATATGGCTGACAGTCTTTTAATTTCAAAATTGTAATTTATCGATGCGACCGATTATTTACCATAGCATTGGTTTACATTCATTTATTTTTATGTCAACATAAGTCTTTGATCCGATTATCCGTATCTTTTGAAAAAATGTGATATGCAACGTTACATTTGCATAGACGACTGCGGGACGTCCTTTTAATAAAATAATAATAATAATAATCATAAAAAAAATTCAATTTGTTGAACATATCGGTTGTTGATTGTTCGAAAAGAGAACAGTCAAATTCAACAAACGCTTGTTTGATTTATATACATATTTACACACACATATACGTATATTATTTCGTTCATTATGGAAGTTTTTTTCCGGTGAAACAGTACCTACGCTTAAACCATTATTCAAAATTTACCCTCAACGAGCATTTATTATTAACACGAGACAGTATTTCGATAATTGATTTGATGAAAATTTATGGTAGACCGAAAGTATCATCGTTGACAAATCAATAGCCATATTGAATTCAAGACTTTATTAATTAATCAGTGTAAAAATATACATATATATACTATACAGTATACTGTATAGTAATTTTGTCTCCATTCCAAGACCAAATTATATACTATTATCTATTGATACATCCGTCAAAAGCAGTCCACTATAAGTCATTACTTACTTAAGTAACTCATTTCACATTAACAATCCAATATTAAATACCACAAGCAGATAGTGCACTTTAATGAATTTTTTTTTACTTCAAATTAAATTGAATTATTAATTAAATATTCTTGCATTTGTAATTATGTTGTTTAAAATCTTTTTTTAATTTTAAAGTTATCCTAATAGTTGAAATCCAAATTTATTGTTCTTAGAACTTAAAATGTATTAATATCAGCTTCAATTAATACAATACAGGTGTATTGATATAAACTACTATAACTAATATAAAATAAGCATTATATTTTAAAATTATTTATTAATACAAACGTATTCGTTTTATTTTTTTGAAATGTTTAAATATATTACAGTTTTGTTATAAGCAATTTATAATTTTCAACTAATTGTACAAACAAATGTACTATGAAAAATTCAAAATTCAAACATATTATATTCAGAACGTAAATATGTTGGGTAAAGTAATAAAAAAATTGAGTAATAAATAAAATTGATCCCCTTATTGAAATAATTTGATTAATTAATTAAATTAGTATTAAACAAAAATAATTGATAATTTAAAAAACTGTAAAAAGAATAATTGTTTTAGACAATAACTAGCTTAATAAATAAAATATTGGCCGATAAGGCAACCAAAGATGCAATAATTAACCCTTTAGCAACAGCAGTCCAACTCATAATCAAACATGATTTATTACCTACAATAAAACTGCACTGTATCAATATGTGGCAGGCCAACTGGAACTCTGTGCACAATAAACTCCACGAAATAAAACAAGATATGTTCACATGATTTCATCCCTCAAACTTTTCTAGAAAGTTTGAAGTTATCCTCACTAGACTACGGATCGGGCACACACAAATTACTCACAGCCATTTAATAAGCAAAAACGATCCTCCAGTATGTTCGACATGCGGCACTGAATTGTCAATAAAACACATAATGACCGAATGTCGTTCATACTCCGAATCAAAGCTGGCCTCAAACCTTCAATAACATTTATCGGAGTCACTCCGTCAAAACAGTTCTTCACTTTCAGCTACCATCAAGTTCATCACAGAGGCAGAACTAAAAAATAAAATATGAAAATTGTAAATAATATAGTTGTCAATAATGTAATCTTAACCCTATGAAATAAAAATTTTGTAACCCAATGGCCTGTCGCCGACGGTATATTTCGTTAAAAAAAAAAAAAATAAAACATTATGTAAACGACCAGATGAAAAGTTCAATTAATAAGACATTTGACTCAAGCTAAAATACAAAATATTGTGTAGGAAATAGCTCTCAAATAAAAAAAAAAAAAATTAAAACTATGCCGGCGTAGTGTATATGCAATTTCGGTACACCAATGTGTAGGTGGTTTTTCAACAGTAACTTGCGTTACTTTTGAAAAAAAGAATTGGAAATAATATTAGCATTTTTTTTATTTTCGGTGGATACAATAATATAAAAATATAAAAATTATTAGTAATATTTATTTGAGGATTGTGCAGATTGAATTTCAATATCTAGGTAAAGAAAGTGAGCAAGGTAACTCACTGATTGGTAAAAGTTGCAAAATTGATCTGTTCAAAAAATAGGAACATACAATGGACGTCGGACATATCCTGGGAGTGGCGTAAAATAAATACGCACTATTATGCTGTCTACAAAGAACTAAATAAATGATTAATAAGAACATTAGAAATGCATTCAAAATTATGTAGGAGTACAATTTTTTAATACTTTGTTCCTGTTATCAAAGAAATTATAGGATCCATAGATTTTAAACCATTTATTATTTGGTTATTAGGTTGTAATTTAGTGGGCTTAGGATATATAGGTGTGATCTCAAAATAATAATATTTTTCAGGAAATCTATTTTAAACTTGAAACAATATTATTATTTTTTCGTAATGGACGAATTTTAATGACAAGCATATCTTAAAATCCACAAAGTTGTTCTGCGTTAACACTAAATTATTTTTATTTTCAATCAAAACTTAATATTTTTTAAAAAAAAAACGACAATGTAAATAAAATCTAACAAGTACTTTAAACATTTTCAGATTTTACCTTTTTATTATTAATATTATATTTAATTTAACTTAGAATTTTCCCCTCTGAATTAAATGTATGTTTTTACTAAATTGTTACCAATCCGAAAATAATAATTAATGTGACATTAGCTTTTTATATAAATTGATTCATATTTAAAAGACCATATTTGGAAAGGGGTTAAAGGTTTGACCACTACCCAGCCTACTACATCTAACAACCTTTTCTCAGATTATATAAACTTATAAACAAATATTTATTTGAACATTAAACTTATATGGTTTTGATTTTCATAACATCCCCCCCCCCTCTAAAATTTATTATGAGTACAGCTATACCTTATAATTATATAATATATTATATATAATTTATAATTTTTAAATTGTACATAGAAATTTCTGTTTTTTTGATAAACGTGCAATAATTAAAATATTTTAACATCATACTATACGATACAATAAATATGATATAGTATTTTTGGTTATCACTTATTTATTTTATGATGTAGGTACAAACTTTTGGTTTTAACACTGTTGTTAAAAATCAAAACGTTCTATTTAAATCGCTATAAAATGACAAATGTGTTCATTTGATCGATTTAACACATTTAGTTTTGAATAACTCTTTTAATTATGGACCTACAAGGTTGAATAAGAGCTTAGAGTGCTTAGACTATAGAGCATTGATAAATAATATTGTGAATCCGTGTAAAAAAAAATCAGATTTCCATAAATAAATAAATAATTTATCACGTTTTGATTCTGAGCTCATACTGTGCCAAATTAATAACTGTGCATAAAAATGAGTTGCAAAATAACTTCACTTGAAAATGTAGGTCTTTGTTTCAAAAGCAGATATCACATTTTCACTGGAAAGGAGGGTGTAAGGTATAGGTATATATATATAAATATATATATATTCAATATATAACATGAGTAAAAACGGGGACAAGTCCAAAAATTCAGATATGAGAATTAAATAACTTTATAGGAATATTGAAACTTTGGACAATGGAATAATGCCAACAATATTTGTTTATGCCCAGTTTTTAAATCAAAGATATAAAATTTAACCTGTAAATTAATTCGGGAAAAAGATATAAAAAAATGATCAAACATTCACAATAATATACATTATTATTTTATTTATACATGTAGTTTAATGGTTTTTTCTTTTTTTATTATCAACAAAGAATTTACCCTCGGTGACATAAAGGCCATTGGGTTACAATGGTTATTATTTACATCAACATATTTATAAAGTGTTTATTATTTTGTTTTGTAGTTTTGCCTTTGTGATAAACTCGAAGGTGGCTGAGACCTGAGAGCGATGATCTGCTGTAGCTGAGTAATTCTGATAAGTGTTCCTGAAGGTTTAAGGTCAATCTTGGTTCAGAGTATAATCAACATTCAGTCATTATGTATTTAATTGTTAAATCAGTACCACATGTTTGTGGTATAATGTAATATGATTAGGTTTTGGAGTTATAAATTATAATAACATATACAAATTATTTAAAATATTTATGTTTAGTTTATAGATAAATCAATGTATCATATTATAATAACTTCATGTAATTATTCAATTTAATTATTTATTATTTTTTCAGTTTTGTGTTACATGACATTTTGAACATAAAAACTCTTAGGAATTCTAATTTTCAATTTTGTGCTTTTTATTATATATGCTGCAATATCGATATATCAATAAATTTATATTAATTAATAAACAACTGTAAATGGGGACATCTGCACAGCTAGAAAAAGTGCCGCCATCTCCCACTCCGGGGAATGGCAGAAACCTATTGGTGCACGATTAGAAATTCGGCCAAACAAGCCTCCGGTGTAGGTTAGGTACAATAGCGCCATACGAGTTAAAAAGTACATAATTATTATTTTTCTAAGTTTTTTTTTACATATCATTAATATTGAAAATTGACTCTATTTTAATGGTTTCATAATAATATAATATAATATTTAATTTATTGGAGTAATAAAATATTGTATTATTATAAAGGTATATCATACACATTATACCTAATTGAATTATTAAAAATATATCTTATAATATTCTCTCGAGTTACTTTTATTTTTTAAGTTTATGTTAAATTTTACTTTTTCAGTTTCTTCTATTGGATTTATAATTTTTATAATTTTATTACTTTGTTAATTTATTTGAGTATTCTATACATTTTTGTGTGACCATTTTACAATTTTTAATGTCTTTATAAAATGTAATTTATTATACGCTTGAAGCATAACTTCGCTTAGCTATACGAAAAATTTCTCAAACAAATTTTCATTTTGTATATTTCTGTACATTTTCTTATCTAGATTATTTTGTAGTAAAATAAATATTATTTAAAAACTTTAAATATTTAATACCTATAGTATCATTGCACTATATGCAGTTCTTTTTAAAATAACTCAATTAAATTCATATTTTAAATATCTACTCATCATAAATAATACATAGAAATAATATTTATTTTTATTCCAAATTCACAGTAAAAAAGTGATACTCATAAGTGATAGTTTAAGGTTAAACACTTTTATAAACACTACAATACAAAAAATTAAAATATTTTTTCAGTTAGAGGTAGTTATGCTGTTGCTATAAGATAATTATTTTATTTTCACATATGTACCAAATGAGGTTTAAATTTATTTTACTGGACTAGTCAGTAAATGAGTAAACGCATAAAAAAGATTTTTAAGCGATTTTTTATAAACTTATTATCAGTAATAATCTATTGATCGTGGTGAAATTTTATATTTTATAAACTTATTATTTACTATTAAACTCTCAATTTATTATAAAAATCAATATTCGTTTGTTATTTATTAAACATTACACTTGGAGTTGTAGGGTATTTTTATATTTTAAGTAGAGTTGATGGGTAATTATAAACAGATTTCATTTAATGTAATAAATTATAAATTTTTCGATATGCTGATCTCAGAATATAGCTTCAATAATATTATTATATTATTATTGTAGAACTATTAAATGTAAAAAGAAGGTAATAAGATAAAATAGTAATAGTAAATGCAACGTGTAAGTATCTAAAATTTTTATTTGGTGCATATTTTAATAACATTATTTTGTTACCACAACAATATAATTCTGACTATCGTCAACTCTTCGTTATTTTTATATTAGCATTGAATTCGGATAATCCAGCGTTGTCCAATTTCACTATGAGAAGTTATATAATACACCACGTCCCAATAGTATTTTATTATTATCCAGAGCTCAATGCAATAATACGTAAATAGATTTTTTTACGGTGAGCAGGCGACTGGGCTTCGATAACTACGGTCGTCAATAAATAGGTACGCGTAGTTCATGTCCCAGTGCATGTATTATGACATTTTATTTGTATATTTTAAATTTTCATTGGGTATATTGCCGGTTTGCTCATGCCACAGATGACTGCAAATCGATGGTACGACTAACGAGTACAATGCGGTATACTCGTGCACAGTATTTTCCAATAAAGCGCAAGAGTTCTGGTTATGATAGTTTGGTTAAAATTTTATGTAATTCCAAAGTGCTATTAAAGTGATATAATAGATGTAGATGCTAGAAATATAATATATAGCTGATCGTTGATTTTTCGAAAAATATAATATTCATTTCTGATTACATAACTATAAACCGATTTCCAGCGTTCGTTAATCATAAACGCATACTTGTGAATGGAATATTTAAATCTATTTTTTGTGATTAAATTTAAAATACAAAATAGCCATAGTATATTTGTATGCTGAATTTTATGGAGATTTGTCTGTTGATTTTGCTTCTAAAACAAACAAACAAAAAAATAAATATATTTGATTATTATAAAAAAAAATATATACATATTTATGTGTAAAAAATAACTTTTTAGACAAAGTGTCAGTTTTGAAGAGCTTGAACAGACAAGTGACTAATAAAAATTATTATTCATATATTTTTATAAAGAAGGAACAATTATTTTGCTTATATATTTTTTATTAAAATATATATCATTACGTATAATAAATTGCTTAAATTTCGTTATTAATATTTACGGTGAACTTTATATCCTTTATCTATGGAGCTATGAAAAAATGTCCATCTTACGTCCAATACGAGGGTTCGAATAATATTATCCCTACGTGTGTGTACATTCAAAATATAGATGATGGTGATAACTGATGTACAATATTATAATCAGAACTCGAAAAAGTGATTTAAAAATCCAGCAATCATAGCTTGTTATTCTAAAAATGCTAAACATTAATATTAACACTTAAATGAAAATAAGCTTACCCGTATAATAACGGCAACACGTATTATAATGATAATATATAATAATATGTAATAATAATAATACTAATGCGATGAGCGTCTGTATAATATTATTATGTAGGTAATACACTGACTTTATTCAAACACACTACAATTATGTATAACGAAAGTACATTTTGTTTGGTATTTATCTCTTTGGAAAATGCTAACTTACATCAATAATTTTTTTTTTTAAATAAACATAATATTTTTAATAATTTAAAGCGTTATGTAATGTCACCCGAGTGGTTAAGTGAGTTTTATCTCTAGAAGCGCTTTACTTAAGAATATTGGATTCTAGCATTAACCGTGGTCTTTCCATAATCCACTCAAACATAAGCCGTTTTTATATACATTTTCTGGGTGTCTTTTTTCATGTCTTTAGGTAATTTTTAAAATGGCTTAAACTTTTTTTAGGGTGTTTTTAAAATTAAATATATTTTTGTCACCTAGTTACTCATGTGACGCGATGAACGTTTGGCATTAAATTAGTATGCTGTAGCGAGATAAAATATTAATAAAAAATTGATAAAATATTAACCAGCACACAACAAATAATCATAACATAAAATGAAATGAAATAAAAAAAAATTCTTTAACAATCTGTAGACGTGACTTCACAAAAAATGTGATATAATTTCCAAAACACGTATTTATTTATAAGTTTGACTCTTAAAAGTACTTTATTATTATTTTTGAATAATTAATAGAATACTTCAGAAAAATAATAATATCGTTGTTTTAAGCTATAAAATATTAATCATGCAACGTCTCGTAATTCGCATTATAATAGAATACCAATTATTCAAAATGAAAGAATATGCGTGACAAGATAATTTAAATACACGTCAAGCCGTCAAGGAATCTTAGTTTAAATTTTCTGTAATTAATAGAATAATAAGTAATTTTCTTTAAATATTGTAAAACTATAACTACACTATCGAGAATATATCAAGTGAACTTATTGTTCATTCTCTATATAATTATAAAACAATTATTGTTTGTCGTTGTCCTTGTTTTGTCTTTAATAATTATGAAAACAGTCACATAATTTGTTTTACACTTTATTTCGTATGAACAAACACTTGAGTACAACGCAACAATTAATGGTATTATACGAGTATTACACGAGAATAAACCAAAATAATGTGACTGTTATTATATTTAAATTGTATCACTTATTGCAACAGCCGTATTGGGATAGTAATAACTATTCAATATTCTAATATTTTTTGTTATGCAACATTGTTTTAGTGTTTTACTAAAATATGTTAGTAGGTTATAGTACATATATATACCTATATATATTATACTATAATGTCATAATTAAGTAATACTATTATATTGGTTAGACATACAAAAGGTTTGTGGTAAATGTAATGAACTGTTTTTAAAATAGATTCAATATACATTTAAAAACTATATTTACATTAGAAATTATTATATTGCACCAACACGTTATTATAACTAATAGTCAGTTAAATAATAAGTTATTATAGAAAAAATAGAACTTATAGAAGTTTACTAACTCGTTTAATTCTAAAGCACAGAAACATATTAATCATACAATATATGTGCAAACTTATTTACGTTAGTCCGTTCCAATCTCAGATAATATAGTATCAACCTGGGGTTTTCAACAACGTGCCGTGTTTAATAATTAATACAATAATATTATTATTGTACTTATTTGCCAGCATACAAAGTTTGTTTTAACTGTGTAATATATAATTTTATTATTATGGTTGTTATTATTATAATTTATATACGCATACATTTTACGTTGTATTTAACACCTTGCTTAATCGTTTAGTTAGTAATAGATAGTACTGAGAATAATTGAAATTGAAATTTGGTCCAAGAGTGAGTAAATCATGTTTTTGTTTTAGTAGAGTAATTAATTTATTTGTATAAATGTATTATGAATTTTAACTCTGACGGAAAAACCAAACAGTGTGAAGATATACAGTTTTAAAATTTCTACTGCGTATCTTTTTCAGTTATTTACGGTGTTTTGTATTTGATATAAGTAAAACTTTTTAGATGAAAAATATTTTATGCATATTAAAATTATCAATACGTTTTATTAAAAAAAAAAAATACCTTTTAAACTATGAATAGGAAGACAAATAAATACAGAAATCGATTTAATTAGTTGTATTTTAGTTTCATTGGGCATGGTTAAAATATATTAAACAATAAGCAACAACTTATATTCTATATAAATTTCAATGAACAAATTAATGTTGTTTTTATGATCATTAATAGGAACAAAAGTACCTATAGGTGTAATTTCAGACTAAAATCTCTATACCAATTTCATTTTTTGTTCAGCCTACAATTGAGACTATAAATAATATATGATTGATGTCTTAGCTATCGTGATTTAATTTCATAAACTATTATAATTTTACCAATACCTATTAATACTTATCTTGCTATAAATAATTTAAAAAATAAAATCGGTAAAACATATTTTATCGTAAACAAATTACGTTGAATTACGAATTCTGGAACGAACTATTAATACGACAATAAGTCTTTAAGATCACAAAATATATTATATATCATAAAATAGGTTAAAGGAAGATGAAAGTCATATGCATATTATACATAATGTTATACTGTTAAACAAACATTGTACGTGTGATTGATGAAGGGGCCACGAAGAGGAAATTTGAGATGCGTGTTAGTTAAATATTCTAGTGAAATGGCGTAATATAATGGAAGGTATATATATAATAAATGTTTGTGGATGCCGGTTGTTTAATCAATTCGGAATTGTTCAATTCTTGTAGATGAACAATGTCTAGGCTTGACGTGCACGGTAAGTCACAGAATTATTTCTCATTCATAAGGGCCATATAAACACAAGATACTTTGTGCGTATATAGCTCGAGGTAATAATCTTCTTGAAATTTACAACCAGTCACACTTCTCTAGGAGATTTTAGCTCACATTTCATGTACAGAAAACTAAATCGTCAACAATTGCTAGGTATTCAAGTTTAGTATTTGAATTGCAATAAGGAATGTTATGCATTAATTATTATTATTATTATTATTATGAAACGATTTTTGTGTCAAAAACCAAATATCGCTTGTCACATATGTATTGTCAGTTCCATGAAATAATCTAGGGAATCTACCACGAGAAACATGGCATATGTTTCTATTGTCAAATGTATGTTTTATATTAGTTTGATTGGTTGATAAGACATTGATAAACTCAGCGAATATAACTCATTTTATGTACTTTTTTAAGTAATTACACCATAACATGTACATTGGTTGATGAATGACCATTGTATTAAACGCATAAATTCACATTCTCCATTACTAAGACGATAAATATTAATTTTCGTAACTAAAATAAGTTGTCGCATTCATAGTATCTGAGTGTACAATAAATAATTCAGAAGCTATAATTTCTCATCTCATAAAAAATTTAAGAATACCAAAAAGAGAATTTCCAACAGGTATATAATTTAACTAGATATAACTTATAATTAATTAAATTTTAGATAAGAGAAGTTGTAAACCAATATTTTGCGTTGCACCACTCCTAATTCTACTTGTTAAATATATAATAAAATATTCAAATCAAGAATATGAAATATCAACAAGTACCTATTTGGCTTAAAAGTAAAAAAAAATAATTAATTTTTAAAAATGTTGTTTTACAATGGCTTAAAAAATATGTTGAGAAACATGCTCTGTAATAAACAATGGATTTTAGTGTCCACACGACGCGGTACGATCACTTATAGCTTAATACTATATTATTGATGACTGCGGTGCATTGTCGTCATAATTATTGTGATAAAATACGAATAGGTCACAACTTTCTAAGTGTGATGAGATGTGTATACTTAGTGTAGCTTCGATGATGTACGTTAAGTAACCCTACCCTTAATGTTTAAAAACGTGACAGTAAGCATACTATAGATGTATCAGTCGATTTACTGGAACTATATAAGTATATCTTGTTCAATTGTGTTGTCAGTTATACCCAGCAGCCCGAGTAGGCTTGTGCATGTCACGTAGGAACATAGCTTGTTATAGTATAATAGGTGGATAGGTGGTTGTGTGGAAAAGTGAAAAAAAACAACACATTTTGTATTATACTCCGGTGCGATGGCGTGCACACGAACTCGCGAGATTTATACGTAAGAATATGTCTGGAAAACGAATCAATTTTGGTATCGGTCGCGGGCGGGTCGGACGTTAATCCGCGATTCCGTCCAATGAATAAACAGCACACAATGACCATAACTTTATTATATTGTCAACGGCAGAAGTATATAATATATTATATTGCGCTATACATATATACATGTTACCTGTGGTAATAATATACGTCCGGGCAGGCAGCCGCCGATAAATCCGATCAGTGCGGTGCGGCGGCCGCTCACACCGCCACCGCGTCGGCTGACGACGTGAATTATTGCAGCGGTCCACCGGTGGAGTTCGCGCGCGTGTAAAACAAACACGCCCGCCGGCGGCAAACGATAATAATTTACCGGAAACGTATATCATATAGATATATAATAATAACAATAATATATAGGCACCTATATATTATATATATGAAACTGATCTAGCGAACAATATCATAGAAATTTATTAATTTTGTTTTCTAGGAGACCGTTATTGCCGGCGCACACCAGAAAGAAATACAGGCGACGAACGGTCTATTACACACACCCGGTTACTTTGTTTCGCCAACGAGTTTCGCCAATTTATGATCGTTTAGTATAGGAGTAGTAATTCCTAAGCGCGTGACACTGCACCGCCACGGGTCAGACGATTTATACTTTTCAGTTGCTTCACCACGTCGCCGTCTCCTACTCCTTGTTGTGCCACCGTGGAGCACATATTATTATTATTATTGCACACACACACACACACACACACACATTCCAAGTGTTTGGACGTTTATATACATACACAAATAGTGTACTTACGCGCCAAAAAGTTGTTGACATACCGTATTGCTGTGGCCGCGGGCGCCGTATATTTTATGTATACAGAACTTATCAGCTATATATATATATAGTGTAATAGTTGGTAGGTATATTATATATATATTTATATATATATATATATAGTTTTCCCGAAATTAATCGGCACCCGACAAAGTACCCGTTAACATAAACAAAAACGGAGCGCGTTAAACTCGCCCCCGCGTTCGTGCTGTATATGTGTTCTTAAACATTCGTCCTATTTCGGCAGTCTTTGAGTCACAGCTTACCTATATGACCTTAGAACACAAGCGTTCGAACTATAATGTTACTAAAATGTGTCGTAACGCCCACAGACTTATCGTAAAGTATATTATTTCCGAATAAAAATATTAAATAGGTGTTTATATTTGCATTTATATTTTATTAAATAATATATAGTTATACAGCAATACAAAATGAATTGGTCAAACCCAATGGCCCATGTTGCCGAGGGTATCATTAATAAAAAAAAAAAAAAAAAAAAAAAAATGAATTGGGCGTGTACTGAACATAATTTATAATAAGCAGGTAAACTAATATAATATATTTTATCAATTATAATTTTTGTCGATATAATTATTCGTGTTAAAGGGTTTTTTGATTGATGTTTGAGATTGTACGTAAAATATATGTTTGCAATTTCAAGTGTATATTAATCAAATATATTTATATACATTCTGATTTGAGAAATCGAATGAATGTTAAAAATATTTTTTCCAGCCGATTAATAACAATGAAAGTAAACGGTTTTTACGAATACGAAATTAAGATGTATTTTTAGCGTGCTCACGCATAATGAATTAGGTGCGCTGAAATAATTGTTCTAGACATCTGTCGATACAATTACAATGGTAATCGGATGTTGAGAAGAAAATGCATTTTTAAAGTTGGCTTACATTTAAAATAAATATAATGATACAATCAGTAATTATAAATCAACAATAATACGCACAGATATTGATGAATATTTTAATTTTTAATCACCCACTTGTACACGCTGGGGATATTTTTTTTATGCAATATTTTTGTGTTTTTATACAATGCCTTATTTTGTAGTGACTACTTGTTTATATTATACCAAAAACAATTATTATTCGTTTTACATAATATATTCAATTTATGCAGAATATTAAATCATTGAACTCTTACTTCATCTGTGTAATAATCATGTTTGAACTTTAAATCATAATAAATACGACCAATTTTATAAAAAAATAATAATTGTTTTTTATACCGATTATGGTTTTGGATAAAATATAAATTAATATTGATAGTGTTAACTATAATAAATATTATGTAAATGTAAAAAAGAAGCCAGTTAACTAACTAATTAATTGTTGTTACCTTTAATATTTGTAATAGTTTATGGTTGAAACATGACGATCAGAAAATAAACAAGTCGAACAGTACTTTAGCCTTTGAACGATACCGTTAGTGATAAATCTTAACGTATCTACTACCGATGCAGATAATCAGTGGCTGACAGTCGATCAATAGCATTCGACTTACACAATTTGCACAAGTGAAATTTCGTATTTAAGGACTAATAATTTAATTCTATATACAAAAACTACGAGTAAAAACTTGAATTAAGTTTAAATGTTCAAGTTAAAAAACTAACGTCTGATTTTAACGAACATGGTATGGATTTATTAATTAACTAATGACTATTGAGTATTGACCAAATGTTTCAATGAAACAATTAGATACCTATTTTCCCTATTATTCTTTAGTTTTTTATATAAAGTGTACCTCATTGTTAGCAAGTATGGTGATTTTGATTATATTACATTGTACTCTAGTGTTCTGCTAATAGTCTTAAAAATTCGACAATGGACCCAGCTGTCAATTTACTAATTGTGTCCAAATAATATAATACATTACACATTTTCTTTTTTTCCATCGGGAATTTTGTGATGAAAACAATTCAATTTACCGATTAAAGATCGGTAATTAATGTCATATAAAGTTTTTGAAACATCATTACAGTAATCATAAATATTGTTTAATGTCTAAAATCAAGGTAATTTATAATGATAAAAATATTTATCATATCTTATCTAAATAACTTTTTATGACAAGATTTTAAATTTAATTATTTTATAAACTTTTTTAACATAGAGATATGATTTTGGGATGAATACAACTATTTATCTACCAGTTTTATGTAACGCTTTGCTTGCAACCAAAAAAAAATTAATATGCATAAAAATAAATTTATAATAATTTCTTATTCATTTAATTGATTTACGAAATGAAGCATGTCACTAGATATTTGTTCATTTCACTAAACCCAAAAATATTCCTATGATTCCTCAATTTCCATTAAGGAGGAAAAGTATCAGGAAACATACTCCACTTTCATACTCCATTCCATGATTTTTTATGGGGATAAGTTGATTTTTTAAAATTATATGTTATTGCTTTGAGTATACTTATAACTTATTATATGTTTTAAAATATTTATTTTGTACCTAGTATTAATGATCATTTGTTTATATTCTGTAAACATCGATTGTATTTAAAAGACACGTATTATGAGAGTAAACATTTAAACTTCTATATTTTATACAAATATATAGGTATTTATATTCTGTTTTTCACAATTTCAATGAATTATCTGTTATCTTATTTGGTTAGTATTTTGGTTATATTTGTACAAAAATGTTTCTTGTTATATAATATTATGTATAAAAAAAATACTTTAAACTCAAATTTCTTGTTGTTATTATTATTAGTACCTAGTAATAAACATCATTGTATTTATTGGAAAATAAAAGGCAGATAGACAGCCATATAAATCAGTAATTATATTTCCGATTGTTGTGCAATATTCAAATTTATTAAAAACTTTTGGAATGGAACCAACTAGTGGTTATAAACTTTTTATTCGGATAAAAATTTCAAGCTATAACCACTTATTCATACTGTTTAGTATCCGCAAGAGATTCCTACCAGACGATCATAAATTTAGTATAACTATGATTTATGATAATTAAAGTTTTAAAAACTTTTATTAGTCTCCTAACCCCATCGTTAGTGTCCCTTCCTACATATTTTCGTCTACAAACGTACAGTTATTATTATTCGCTTTTTAGAATTAAAGAAAACATATTCTTATGATTTTCACCTTAAAATATTGTGTCTTTTCGATAAATTTAGTATTTTTCAAAGAATATTTTGTCAATAATAAAATGTATTTTCAACATCCATTTAGTAAAATATTTCTTTCTAATGCAAATAAATATCTTTAAGTTTAAAATTCAAGGATAAAATAATATTATTATTAAACACGTAATTTTCATTTGAATATTGAAGAATCATAGAGTAATAATTGAATTAAATCTATATTACTATCTGTATCCGCATGTATAAAACGAAATATTATTTTATATAAACCAATGACTGCAAAACAAAGAATTTGATTTTTGTAGGTTAATATTCTATTCGTTTTGAAAAACAGATATCATATTCGGAAGGCAGAACGTGTTAGCGGTGAATCGTATTTCATTATTGCTTTTTTGTAAAATATTGTCTGTTGAAGAAGTTTCACAGTTTTTGTAGGTCATGTAATAGCATGAGAAAACGTAAAACGCAAACATTTCTACGTTAGACAATATCTTTCAAAAAGGATATTAATGACATTATTTTAAAACTATTCTTATCTTAACATTTTATAATAACAGCTACACTTTAAATTTTACTCGGTGGTTAGTACTAAGTATCAAATTTCTTAGGTAGGTATATCGAAATATGAGTGCTACTATGGAGGAATGGCTCTAATGTCTAATCTACATTTAACTAATCACAGATTTCACTAATCTCCACAATACTCTTCAATTTTTAAAAGCTTGCTTGAAAACAGTATGTATAAAATATACAGTGAAAGTTAGTCTGGGTAATATACCATTATTGTTAACAACTGTTCATTAGGTTGCACGTTGCATATTAAAACGTGAAACAATGTTTCAAGAGATACGTAAGAATTTTTGTATTTTTGTTACACTAGGTTATATAATTAACCGAGAGATTAACTAAAATACATTTTTGTTGTCAGGCAAATATATTTGTTGATATTTAATTATGCTATATAAGATCTGATAATTATTACAGTTTGCTGTGAATGTTTTAGATTTTGAGTGGAGCGATGATTGTATTGATTTTCCAACTGCGAATCTTATTTGTATCTGTGGAAAAAAACAATTTAACACTCAACATTGAGAATGGTCAGGCAGTGAATTGTTTATTGTTGTTATTGGGTGTTTTAAGGTTCAATAATAGATGATTATACGTTCACATTACGCGCGCATAATTATACACACTTGCGTCTTGCAGTCGTAGCGTTGACCGTATAGTGTCATATTATTTTCAATGAACCGTATAATTACATGTGAAAAAAATCACACAATTTGCCTATCATGTATAACGATACTCGGCCAGCAGTGCGATGTCAAATCTCTAGGCATATTGCATATGGCGTCCACACATATCTGGTATCGTGGTCTGCACTTATGGGTATACAGTAGTAGGTACATGTTTACACGGGGGATAAAGCAGCGGTGCATAAGGTATCTCGTGGGAAATCATCGTGACGTTTTACGCCGGTTAAATTTTCGAAGAGGAAAACCAACTTGCGTGCCACTGCAGCCGTGTGTATGTGTGTGTGTATCACGTGGTACATCGCCCGTTCAGGCGATTTTGTACTGTTTTCCATTCCAACGTGCCTTGTCCGCTGCTATCTATATATGTGGTCTGGTATTAGATTTTTATTTCCGATTATTATTATTTTTTACACATTTCATTACTAAAATACGCGAGTACCGCGGTATTTCTTCTCTGGACTTGACTATGCAGCTAGCACGCGAGATACGTCTTACGATATTTCCGCATTGCGTCTCAAAATTATCCGCTGGTCACTTTTCACATATCATATTATTTTCAGTTTTTTTTTCATTTTCTATTCTCCGAACACATTTTACGTGATCATCTGTTTGTCTTAGAAGAGTGTACAATTTAAAGAATAAGAGCACGGAATGCGGACGATATATCGCGAAAATCGGCGCACGTACCCGTATTGTATTGCCATCGCCGTTATTAATAATATTATCATAATCGTTACAAAAGTTATAATTTTTGAAATCCGAGCTTGAATTATTGTACAGAGAGCACTATTCGTCTGTATACAAGAAAATCAGTGAAAATATATTTCGTTTTACTAAATAAAATATCGCTAATTAAGTTTTATATAAAATTATTGACTGTATGTTGGGCCCGCATAATTTATAGCTTGTCACATGAAAGTTGTACAAGTATATATGTGAAGTATTAAAAGGTCTATGTAGAATGTACCTACTCATAAATTTTTAATTGAAATTTTAACGCCATTTAATATATTATTATTTATTTTATGTATACGGTGATTGGCATTTTTAAATAATGGAAAATGGGAAATCGATTATTAACGTTACATTAGGATTGTATTATTTGAGCTTGACGTAGTGTAAATTGTTCTTATTCACAAAAAACAAATTTTAAATTGTGTGATTAAAATATTAATACCAACCAAATAATTCATTTAAAATAATATACGATAAACCAAATCGCCTTAATACAAGTGAATATTTTACTCTACAACAAAACCAAATCAAGCACTTAAACGATAATATTTAATATTATTCATTGTATTGTATGTTTTATTATTCTATGGGTATTTCAATGATAATTTTGAATTTTATGTTATGCTTTCAGTTGCAAAAAAAGATTAAAGAAGCTATTTAGCGATCATAAATTTATAAACTCAAGCGATTTACAAACTATTTATTATAGCTGCATACTAGTTGCGGTCATGACGATTTTTGAGATAAACAGATATAACAGTTGCGGTCACGCCAATTTAGGTAATATCTTAATTATTGTGGTCATAGCTTTATTATACTCCAATTCCAGGCGAAATTTATATCATACGATAAACATCTTTCTCGATATAATGTACACAGCGTTTATAAATAAAATAAATTAAAATATTGTATACTCCGATCATAGTTTCGAATATTCGAATAATTTAAACATAAATATCAACATTTTTAACCATACCTACACAATAAATAATAGTGTGTAGACAGTCCTAAGTATGTTATATTTTCGATAGAAATGGGAAGGAAAATGTTGATTGATACATTTTTCTAAATTAAATAAATAAACGAAATATTAATTTCATATTTAATTATTATATAAACTATTTAATATTATATTATTTAGTATACTTAGTTATTATTATTTGAGTGACCGCAACTAGTATGTAACCTTTTTGATGGGTGACCGCAACTAGTATGTAACCTTTTTGAGGGGTGACCGCAACTAGTACGTAATTTTTGATTATTACCGCAACCAGTACACACTGTTTATTATAATACAATACAAATGTAATGGTATGTTGTAAAGGCGTTGTTCGTACCCTAGTTATATAATAGAAAATTAAATAACTAAATGTGCCAAGAATGAATAATTATTATGCTACAAATTTATTATGAATGTAAATTATTTAATTTTTAATTTTTTTTATACCTGATTGAAATATTTGTGCATAAAATCACGGTACCTAGTTATGTTTTAATTATTATTGAATCTCCAAAATAATGTTTCTATGTTTAATATTGTCTATTTCAAAAATATTTAAGACGTAGATAAATATTTGTATTGAGATTATTCGTAATATTCAGTATGCATGAAAACTGGAGTGGACTTCAGCCATGTACAAATTATAAACTCAAAGTTTTCAAACTTGTTTGAATAATATATAATATGATTTATATATGCAATTATATATATTAATATTTATATATGTTTATAAATTGATTGTATTTCATGCGAAGTTAAAATTTAATTTTCAACTAGTTTCGTGTTGATTTAGGTATTTTTAAGTAACAAATATCGTTTTTAAGTTTTTAGTTACCTATGTTTATGAGCTATTATAATCATTATTAAAACATCACTAGCTGAACCCGCGCACTTCGTAGGCCTTTAAAAATCCTACCTTTTATATTATGTACTCGTATGTCTAAAGTTGTGTGTTAAATTCGTTACTTTCAATTATGCTAGCAGTATATTTTCATACATATAGATAAATAATAGTTAAAATATACTAAGTAATAATCTTAAAATTATATTCAATTTGGTTTATCATTATGTAATTTTATTCATTTTATCTAGTCTGAAAATTCAATTATTCAATTGCATGATATTTATTGAAGTGGATTTAGTACCAACACAATATTTTTTGTTCTTTATTCTGGTGTGTACACAAATAAATCAGAAGGAGCATGCCACATACAGCTGCCCATGTGAGAAACATGATTTACCAAATTCAGTCCACACTTGCGTGGCAACAGTAAATCATCGCTTTTAAACTTTCCGTTTAAAATTGTAGCTTTGATAATGCTCATCAAGTTTTTCACTGAAAGCCTGGTACCGTTGCAGAGTCATGGTGGATTAATGTTTCGTAAAAGAATGATAGGCATGCCAAATTTCAATGTTAGAATGTGTGGTGTCATGCCTGGAAAATCAAGTGAATTTAAGAATTAAATTAGATATTTAACTAATTCGTCTTGATTCATTACGGCATAGATGGACTGGTACGTTTTCGTGTCACCTGGTTTTTCGTTTAAATTGGTGATATTGATTGTATTTACATAATAGTTTTTGGTTGCCAATATAGCCCGTGCACTGTAGCCACTGACGATTTTTGTAATTTTGGTAAAACTACTTTGTCAATTAACTCATTGTTCGTTGTTGTTATTTTACAGAAATGTATTTATAATGTGATGAATCGTGTTAAATTATCAATTGATAGTTTTCCATTCCCTATTTCCAGCAATCGTTTTGTGAAATCATCGGCTGATGCATCATTTTGTGGATGTAAACGCATATTTGTTTCATATTTCATATCGGTTTCCAATCTTGCATTTCTTTGTTCGATTATTTCTGAAGCTCTTGTAGCCATTTTTTTTCGTGCTTGAGACGTACAAATCCAGGAATAATAATTTCTTTCGCAATAATAGCAACCATCTATAAACAAAAATTTCCATCGTAAATCTCAAAATGTCTGTTTGAGCACCTCCCATGTTGTATCTATCACTTTTTAACTTAGCCTATGTTCTGCTCAAAGGTCCAGCCGTTTATGAATGCATATAGGACAGACAGACAGACAGAAATCCATATATATATATATATATATATATATATATATATATAGATTATCACTCCTCTTTGTGAATTAAAACAATACTTAACCATTTTATTTTCAAACAGAAATATTGTATTAATTAAAAATATGGGAAAATCGATTTTTTTTAACGCAATGATTCTTGTTTAAATTTTAAATTCTCAAAAATTGGAATAATATGTTGATATTTTCTTAATATTTACATATTTTTATGTTTGTTTTAAAGAGATATTTTAACCCTAACCTTGATTAATTATATACACTGTGAATAAAACTCGTCACTCTTGCTTATCGCATATTAACCAAATTATACTTAGTCTCTTTTACACATACGTATATTTATAAATCAATAAGGTAAATATCTCCAACATATTGACATGCCTCTGAACGGGAAATAGAATCGATCAAAGTAAATTTAATTTACATAATATACAATTTATAACTGTTAGATGGAGGGCGGAGTGGTCGAGTGGACATTAGTCCACTCGAGTTGCAATACGGACCTTTCCTCATTCGAATCAGTCTACGTATGGGATAGTGTTATAATAATTACTATGTTTTAGTAGACTGTATAAATGTGAAAGTTGTTTACTTGAATCATTAATAATTACTGGAAAAATAATCAGCTGTTTCCTCATAATGAGCTTGGTAGAAACCTAAACCTGAACTACACTTTTAAGCCTATATACTGGGGTTCAGAAACCTTTTCGTAGAAAAGATATTCTTCTTAAAAAGTTATTAAAACATTATGCCCATAAAGTCGCACAGATTGTTCGGTCTAAGGAACCAATCAACCTTTTTTTTTTTTGTAGTCTTGGTTATAGTATTTTGCCATTTTTTTACATGAAATTTATATCTTACGGTTCTTGAAATATTGATGAACTTTTCAAAGAGTTACAAATAACATGTTAAAGAGTCGCAGTTTAGGTTACCTCAAACCCCTCCTATAATATACACTTTTTTTGATGGTAAAGTTAGAATAATCGGAGGAGTTAGGAGAATTAATTTTACTGTGGTTAGAAAATTATAACTATAGCTCCCAAATTAAACGTATGACAAGTAAATAATTTAAGAAATATACTCATGTCAGCAAATTCTCAACAATCAAATTTAAAAAAAAAAGTTATTACGTTCCAAATTAATTTCACCAAAACAATATTTAATTTTAAAAAAATTCTAAAAATAAAGTGCTTGAAATAGATAAATATTTTTTTCCATAAAAATTGTTCTTATAATCAGATTCACAAATAGGATATTTTTAACCTATCCAAAATTTTTTTATGAAATTCAATTTTTTTTTCGTTATTAAAAATAAATATAAAAAAAATTAAATATACATTATAGCATTACGGTCTCTTGATGAAAAAAAAAAAATATTAATTTGAACAAAAGTTATTCCACAAGTTAGTTATTTCTGTTATACCATGTATATTTTTTTTTTTTTTTTTTTATTAATGATAAGGCTTCAACAATAAAGTCATTAGCCGGAAAAACATGTTTACAAGTTATTTACAATCATCTTAATATTAATATTTAAATAAAGGAAGTACAGTATAATACAGGTATATGGTGTTAATGGTATAGGTAACAGTAATATATAATTATTTAAATTCTATTATAGAGATTAGTTATTTTAAGGAATGTTATTAGGAGGTTAAAATTATCTATACTTAAAATATCTTTTAATGTTAAGTGTGGAAAGATTTTTCTTTGTTCAGATAGATTAGGGCATTCCAGGAGTAGGTGTGCTGTGGAAATCGGTGCGTTGTTGCATAGTTCGCAGTTTGGTCTCGGCTCTCTTCTCATTAGGTGTACGTGTGAGATGTTAGTGTGTCCAATTTTCATCCGTGTCCATATTACTTGTTGTCTTCTCGTACTTGAGGGAGGATTTGGGTTAGGTGACAGAAAAGGTTTTATTTGATGTAGTTTGTTGTTCAGTTCCTGGTCCCAGAGTCGTTGGTGAATCTTTTTGCTATTTATTAAGGAGTTTCGGGCGGTGTCCTTGAAAGACGAAAGGTCTAATTTGGGGGTATTGATGTTGGTGGAGGCGGCTTCTTTAGCTGCTACATCAGCTTTTTCATTTCCTGGTATGTTTTTGTGGGCAGGAATCCACATGAAGGTTACCGAACGGGGGGCAAGGGAAGAGGCTCTTTCTTGTATGTTTTTTATTATTTCATTTGATGTCCCTTGGTTTTGTATAGCTAGAATAGAACTAAGGGAGTCGCTGGCGATTAAGAAAGATTTTGTATTTTTCCACTTTTGTTCAGTTAGTTCTATGGCTTTCAGGATCGCTAGTGCCTCGATGGTGAAAATAGAATTAATCTCCAGTGAAGAGAACTTAAAGGTTTCTTCATCTGTGATTATAGCTAGTCCTGTTTTGACGTTGCATTTTGATCCATCGGTGTATATAATTTTATGATTACAGAAATTCTTAAGTATAATGTCATTAAAATGTTTAGGGATTTCGGACGGCTCTATGTTTTGGATTTCTTGGATCATTGAGGTGTTGATGTTTAGGTTCATTTTCCAAGGGGGGAATATGTAGGGCGTAGGGGAGAGCAGTTTAGGCAGTGGTGTATTTGTTGTGTCAAGCCATTTTTTAATTCGTGTAGATATTGGTTGATTTTTTTTTAAGTGTAATGAAGGAGGTGAAGTGTTGAAAAGGTATGGTGATATAGCATTGTTCTTGTCGGCTAGTCTTTTAAGTGCAAATTTATAGGTGAGCATGTTTCGTCTTATTTCGAGTGGAGGAGTATTTGCTTCACATAGAATGCTAGGTATGGGGCTGGTTTTAAATGCGCCAATACTCAGTCGAATTCCTTGGTTGTGGATTGGATCTAATGGTTTTAAGATTGCTTCAGGGGCTGCTCCGTAAATTATGGAACCGTAATCTATGACGGATAGTACTAGACTTTTATATGTTCTCATTATGATGATGCTGTTAGCACCCCATGCTCGATTGGAAATGGCCCTGATTACATTTAATCTTGATTTGGTCTTAGTTTTTAAAAATTTTATGTGTTTGGACCAGTTTAGTTGATTGTTTAGGTTTAAGCCTAACATTTTTAAGTCATTTGTGGGCGGAATTAGAATATTGTTCATGTAAATATGAGGTGGGGTTATATTTGTTTTGTATGAAAAAAGGATACTTTTGGATTTTGCTGGGCCAAATTTGAATCCCGTAGATTTTTCCCATTTGCTGATTTCATTTATGGCGTTTTGCATGATTGTTTTAGATGTGTTTACATTTCTTCCTTTGCAGTAGATAGTACTATCGTCGGCAAACATAATGGTTTTGAGTGGTGGTGGTATTATACTTGGAAGTTCGTTAATAGCTATTATAAAGAGGGTGACACTTAAACTTGATCCTTGGGGAATGCCGTTTTGGAGATTGTGATTACTGGAGTAGGTTTCGTTTAATTTCACAGAGAAGGTTCGTTTTGATAGAAAATTTGAGATATAGGCGAGTGTATTGCCATTAATATTATTTTTTTGGAGTATATCTAGTATTCTATGGCGCCAAACCATATCGTAGGCTTTTTCAATGTCAAGTGAAGTTAAAAGTACGTGTTGTTTGATGTTGAAGGCTGAGTAAATGTCTTCTGTTAGTATAGTTAAAGCATCTATGGTGGACTTATTTCTTTGGAAACCAAATTGTTGGTTGCTGATAAAATTTGTATGTTTTAAAGTCCAATATAATCTTTTGCTAACAATTTTTTCCAGCAATTTGCTTAGGGTGCATATTAGAGATATTGGCCGGTAAGATGTAACTTCGTGTCGATCTTTGTTGGGTTTAAGTATTGGTATAATAATGGCTCTTTCCCAAGAAGTAGGGAAAGTCCTCTTCTCCCATATTAAGTTGAAGATTTTTAGTAGTATAGAGATGGCACTGATAGGAAGATGTTTAATAAATATGTATGGTATTTCATCATGGCCTGTGCTGTTTTTTGAA
The DNA here is from genome assembly GCF_037042655.1 of Diuraphis noxia. Classification (NCBI taxonomy): domain Eukaryota; kingdom Metazoa; phylum Arthropoda; class Insecta; order Hemiptera; family Aphididae; genus Diuraphis; species Diuraphis noxia. The sequence continues at coordinate 56,458,923 of NW_028301712.1, forward strand.
TTGCATTTATAAAGTGCATCATAGAGTTCCTGTACATTGATAGGTGTGTTTATTGGATGGTTTTCATCCATTGAAAATGTAATTGGATTATCTGTTTCATTTTTTGATTTTGAGTTTCTAAATTCGGGGGAATAATTTTCATCACTGCTGTTTTTTTCAAAGATTTCAGCAAGGGCTTCAGCTTTTTCTAAGGAGGAGTGGTAGGTTTTGTCTCCTATTGTCAGTGTTTGAGGGGTTTCATTGAATTGTATGCCTTCTATTAATCGTATTTTTTTCCATGCTTCTTTAATTGGTGTATTGGGGGTTAGATCATTTATAAGTTTTTTCCAAGATTCAATTTTTTGATGTTTTATAATTCTTCTTGATAGGGCTTTGGCTTTTTTTAAATTTATGTGGTCAGGGATTGTTTTAGTTTTTTTATATCTGTTGAGTGCTTTTTTGTAGTTTTTTATAGCATTATTACATTCTTTGGACCACCAAGGGACGGGAGTTTTTTTGGGGTGTGTTATTGTTTTTCCTATGGATTTATGGGCGGCTTCAGTTATGATTGAAGTGAATTGTTTTACAATTATATCAATGTCATCTGTATTTAATTCGTTGTTAAGCATTTGGTTTTCTGACATAGTTTTGTCTACTATGTCTGAAAATAGCGTCCAATTTGGATTTCTTAGGTTCCATTTGTTTGTGTTGTAGGGGGTCTGCGGACTGTTTCTATGGTGTATATTAATTAATATTGGCCAATGATCGCTATTAAAATAGTCGGTTTTGACTTCCCATGAGAGGTATGGGGAAATTGACGGAGAGGCTAAGGAAAGGTCGATCGCTGAAAAGGTTCCTTTGGATGAATTATGACGAGTACAGGTTCCATTGTTGAGGAGTGTAATGTTTTCGTCATCTATGATTTTTTCAATAATTTTTCCTCTAGGATCGGTGTGATTGCATCCCCAATTTGTATTTCTACTGTTAAAATCGCCGACCATTATATAAGGTGAGGGTAGTTGCTTTATTATATTAATAATTTGTTGGTAAGAAAAAACCATACTATCAGGTAAATATATATTGCATATGGTTATCTCATGGTGTAGCTGTATTCTTGTTGCAATTACTTCAAGTTCTGAGATGATCGGTATTGGTGATGATTTTATATTATTTTTAACTAGGATAGCTACTCCCCCACTGGCGCGGTTTGGGTTTGTTTGTCTTTCCTTGAAATATCCTTGGTAGTTCTTCACTGTTGCATTATGGTTAGGTTTTAAATTTGTTTCTTGGAGACAAATAATACTAGGTTTTAAATTATTTACTAAGAGTTTTAGGTCAATTATTTTTTTGTAAAAACCATTTAGGTTCCATTGTATAAGTGAATTCATTTTTCAAGTTTGATATGTTATAAGCTTTATGTTAGTTTATCGAAAATATTAGGACGATTGGAGGTGGGTTTTTAAAATTTTTAGTAGTTTTCCTAGGCGAGTCTTTAGGCTGCGGTCTGTTATATATGCTGTGTTTACTATTTCGATTATAGAGATTGCATTTTGTATGTCACAGTATTGTAGGACTGTTTCAATTATATTGTTATTCTCTTGTGCATTTTCAATCATATCTTTGAATTGAATAAATGAGATTGCACGTGTTTTTCTTTCAAAAAATTTTTCTGCGGGTTTTAAGCTTATATTCAGGTTAGCGATGAAATGTTCAAGAGAAGGGGTTCTCTTTCGTTTTTTTTGTTGTTTTTTTGTTGATTTTGTTATCCAATCTGAATTATCGTTTTCGTTTATATCTTGTGAGGTGTGATCCATTGAGAATTCGTTTGAGGTTTCATTATTCGGGGAAGTAGGGGGGGGGAGAAAGGGATGATGTAGAAGGCGCCGGTCTTTTTATTCCTATGGGAGGTGCAATGTTTAATTCAATATTGTTAATATCTTCGTTTGATTCGGTGTTGGGTTCGTTGTCTAATGTCATGTTCTCATTTATTTTTGTTTCGGGTGTAGAGCTATTGTGCGTTTCATTTAGTACTAAATGTGTTTTCAGGTTAGGGCATTGGTTTGAAATGTGTCCTTTTAATTTACAGTGGAAACATGTTACTGTGTCGTCGTTTATAAATATTCTATATGCAATGTCTTCGTGGTTAATTATAATCGATGTAGGTTTGTTTTCAAAATCATCTGGTTTGACAAAAATTTGTCTTTTGAAACTCATTATATGTGTAAAACCTTCTATATTAAATCCGGCTCTTAGTTTAATAATCGGCGATACTAAAGTAAAACCGGCATAGTTTAAACTCGATTCGATAATAGAATTAGGAATTGTTGGGCACACATTAGATAATATTAATTTTTTTGCTGGGTTAATTAAACGGCGAATATTGATAATCTGGTTATTGACGGTAATGTTTTGGTGATTGTCAAGAAGGTTGTCGATTGTATTTTTGTTTGAGAGATAAACACAGAAACGACCATTAGATACTCGTGAAGCATACGTAATGTCTTTCGGTGAAATTAATTTGGAAAGAGCGATAAGATATTCAATTTGTGGTATATTTTCGATAGTGTTAAATACTATGGCTAATTCTCTTTTTGGTAGTTGTTCGGAGGCTACTTTTGATGCAAAGCTTGGAGTATTTGTACTTTGTGTAAGTATGTGTTGAGTGTTGGTTGACGGTTTATTAAGATCGGTCATATTTTTTTTGTCGGGAGATTGAATACGGTTTGGTTCAGACATAATATTTAGTTCGCTTTTGTACGGATGTACGATTATCGGGGTAATTATGTTTTAATATATATCGTAATATGATAAAGCATTGTATTACCTGAGTAGACGTCGGCGTAGAATTGCGTAATGAATGTGCAACGGTTAGATAAGGGAACGACACTTGGAAGCACGTCTAATCGGTACGCTTGCACACGTAAAAGTGACCATGTATATTGTATAATATTGTAGTATGATAAATCAAAAAAATCTCAAACGTTCTGTACTCCACAAAAATAAAATTAGAGGGGCTACAAAAGGTGAAAACTGTTATTTAAACTTATGTATATTTGTTATTATTCAAAAAGTATAAGTCGTAGATACTTGAAAATTTTATCAGTTATTTAGATTGGCATTTTCTTTATATGATTTAATTTTCAAAATATTTTGACTTTTTTTGAGATATTTATAAACAACTGAAATTTTCAATATTACTGAACATTTTTTTTTTAAGTGTCGATAAATTTTTTTGGCCCTATAAAAATATTTGAAAATTTAATACAAAGTTCCTCATAAGTTATTCTTATAGTGATTAAAAAATTATAAAAATACATAGGCACGATTTATTTTATAACAAATTTTGACTTAATACGTAAAAATTACGGCAATTTTCAAATTATCTTAGATAGAAATTCATAAAAGTTTTTCTTTTTAGATCTGAGATTTGAAAATTAAATACAAGGCTCCTAACACATTGTAAAAATAGCAGTTGAAAAATATTAAAAATACATAGGCACTATTTTTTTTTTAAAGCATTCAAAGTGTTTAAATTTTGACAAAATACGTAAAAATCATGAAAAATTCGGAAATTATTTTAGACTAGAAATTCATAAAGTATTTTCCTTTTATATCTAAGATTTGAAAATTTAATACAAGGCTCCTAACATATTTTTACAATAGCAGTTGAAAAATAAAAGAAATATATAGCCACAATTTTTTTTACATGCATTCAAATTTTAATTTTGACAACATACGTAAAATCACGAAAATTCACAAACTATTTTAAGCTAGAAATTCATAAAAAATTTTCTTTTTAAATCTAAGATTTGCAATGATATGCAATGATACCTATCATTGCATTCAAATTTAACCTACCCTAGTCAGAGGTCCACCCACCCCCAATGTACAGCAGAGCGATACCCACTTACCCGCTTTTTTTTATCCTTTGACCACTTTTATTTCGAGTATCGTTTCGAAAATTGAAAAATTACCTATTTAAAGTACCAGCTTAAGAACATTACCTTCCAGAAAAAAAGCTACACTTGATACTTTTTAGCAAGTTTAGAGGGAGAAAAAGTGTTTACAGAATAAAAAAGAAAAAGAAAAAGAAATAATCATCACTGTAAAACCAATACATTCCTCGCTTCACTCAGCATTTGAAAATAGATGTGATCTGAATACCAATACATTTTTAAATCATAATTAAACAAATTAAAAATAAATTGTGGATTAAATTTGTTTTATTATTATTGTATAAAGACTTTTTATGTTAGGAAATATTTCAGTTTTACTTTTTCAGTACCCGTTACGTTTATTGTTCAAAAGTCAAACGCAAATAATAATATATTGTTATATTTTCAGTATTAAGATTTATCGACACCGTTTGAAGTTCCGTTCAACATCCGAAATTGATTTTATTGTTATGAAGTAAGGGTATATATTTACTTTATTTTTATTCTTAGCATTTATGGTGTTAAATAGTAGCTTAAAGTTATAAAAGGCAATCATTAATCCTATATAGGTACTGCAGCTGAACAAAAAATAAATAAATACGTTTGTAATAAATAAAGTTTTAAAACTTATCTTGTTTACATTTATAAAATTTAATACCGACTTCGCATAGGACACACCAGAATCACCCATGGTTTCCTTATGGCAAAAGAGGATCCTTCTATTTGTCAAACCTGTGGTACTGCATTAACAGTAAAACATATAATAGCCGACTGTCTAATCTACAACCAGAAACGCGCTGAACAAAATATCATTCAACCTTGACTCCACACTCGAACTTATTCATGAGAAAAATCTAGATATAATTAATTTTTTAAGAAAAACAAAATTGTTCAATCTTATATATATATAAAAAAATGTTTTATCCAAATTAATAACTTTCCATTGTATCAATACATATTATATTATATAATTACTGTATAAATAAGTGTAACTAATGGCCTTTGTTGTCGATGTAAATTTGCTCAATAAAAAAAAAAAATTGAATAATATATAATTAAATCAATAAGCTAATTGTTTTGATAAAAATCTGATTTTTTAAAAATAAAATATAGGTACTTTGATAAATCCACACATAGTGATATCCCTTTAAATTTACAATTAGGTTTTAGTGTAATCGTATAGTTTTTTATATTAGCTTATAATTTTTTTTTTAAATTTGTTATTTTATACCGTTAAAACTTGCCATTTATCCGATTACGATGAGTTGCACTAGTAGCATAGCTCTTAGACAAAATAGACATTTCACGAAACAGCAATACAAGTAAACTGATAGAAAATTAGATTTTAGTTGGTTATAAAATAAATATTTATTTATGTAACTGAATACGAACATATCATTGTATTTATAATATACCTGCAGTTGATATTACTTCACGTCCGATGTTCTTAGAACGTCACTAAAAAACATAACTCAAATAATCCTAATAATAATTTTTACATTGTTGTATGTGTTAAAAGAAAATCGAATGTTAATATAATATTTGTGCGATGGATATTAAATAAATATTAAAATGTAATATCTATTCAAACATGGTATATCTCGATTGTTTCAGTCAAAAAGATAATCTCCGAGGTCTATGTATACTATATATTATAGTCAAAGGACAAAATAATTGTTAGTTGTAAATAAGAGGAATTCATTATTTTTGTGTTAAAAATACGATTTTCCATCTCTAAATTGTCAACATTAAGAATCATTTGTTTGATTACGAGTGTTGTAAATTTTTGTATTGTGTATTGGTCAATTTTCAATGAGTCAAATCTAATTTCCCATATTATATAACGTTAATGTAACTCTGATTATTTACATTTCAACGTTGATAACATATCGGAGCTTCTATTATACACCCAATGTAGAAATTTACTAACTATATAAAGTAAAAGGTTATTAGTGAACAATATCTCAAATAAAATCTGCACACATATTCGTTTTAGATTAATTAAAATTATATAATTATTGTAATGGCATACCTATCCTGTAAGCATAGATGAAGAATACACATTTTTAATACTAGTTGAAGTACAGGCTTATAAAATATGAATTGTATTATCAAGTTCATAATTTAATAGTAATTTTTGTATAATTTTTATATTTCTTAGGTAAATAATAATAATTGAATAGTTTATATAGGATTAAAAGTTCAAATCAAATATTCGTTAAAATTTACTTAAAATCTATTTAATTTCCTTCACAGGTTCAGAAATTATATTGCTTTTAAAAAACATTAAATTATAAATAAAACTAATATAGTTTATTTATTAAACACACAATAAATCACCCAATCACAAAGTTTTATAAATTCAATTGGTTTAATAATAAATTATGATATATGACAAGAACTAGATTTTATTCTTGTAGATATTCACTTTATGATATTTACTGCTGTTCAATACTTTAATATCCAAATTTAGTAGCTCCGTAACTGATGTAAATAAATAAATACGAACAACGCCATATCAAATCTGGCGACGGTCGATCATATTTTTAATAAATACGTATACCAGCTAATTCACGTAAATTTAGTTAATCAATTAAAAAATTCAAGAAAAACAAAAATATTGTTATCAAATATACATTCAGTTTAGTCTTATGCTTACATAGTAAATGCCGTAATACTATATAAAATAGTGTAATAATAGCACAAGTGAAAAACCTTTTATTTCGTATTTGTTTTCCTTTGATTTTGATAGTAAGTATTATTCCCAGAAACTAAAATACTTCAGGTGATATTTTTGTACCGGCTAGTCAACTTGATCTCAATATCATTTAAGATTTCAGGCGAAATGGCTGTGTTCAAATGATTGCTAAAAAAAACATAAAATAAAAATTCTTAAATATTATTTAATTTTTAAACAAAATATAATAACTTCGTATACAAATATTACATATCAAGGACCTAGGTACATACTTTTGGTTTTTAATTTATGCATATTAAAGTGAACAATATTATTTACCATTTCTTGTGTCATTATGTTTGGTTTTCATATTTTTAATTTTAAATCAAATAACACAAACATTAATTGTTTTATTATAAAATTACATTGACCTACACTTGGATTGCTGAATTAAAAATGTTCTGTAAAATGTTCTTTGCCTGCAGAAACGCTGTAATATAAATACATTTTCTTGAGTAAGACGAATAATTTAAAATAACAAATATTTATTTACCTTACATATATAATATGTAAATCATATATATAGAAAAAAAAGCATTTAACATTTTGTTGTAGAAAATGTTATTAAATTTCAACTACGAGTTCAACGCAGCAAGATGAGACAAACACAGTTATTACGTGTAAAATGTAAAATGTAAAAGTAAATAAGATTGGGAGTGTGACATTTTGTATTATAATATTTTGCAAATTAACACAATTTAAGTAGATTTCGAAAGGGAAGGGTTTTTTTTTTTTTTTAATACGAATATTATTTTTATTTTTATTTTTTAAAGTACTGCGATTTGAGTATTTATTGATTGTTGATTTTATAAGATTTGAATTGATAAAATTAATATTGCATATTTAATATGCTAGATTTCTCTTACATTTTTTTTATACAAATTATTAAAAAGTTAAGTGTAATTTCAAAAACGTTTTTATGAGCGTCTGAAGTTTAAATTTTGTGAAATTGGATATTCAATTGTAATCTACCGTTTTAGTTTTTTGATTTCATTTAAAAAGTTTTGTGCGTTGAAACTTAAAATATTTCAATTTTACTTAAACCATAATTTTATATATTCAATTAAATTTCTAAAATATTTCTTATACATTTTAGGTATTTTAAATTAATTTAAAAGTGCTAATAAAAATTTTTAGGCTCAATCGAAAACACTGAAAAATTAGAAATTTAATATTAATAAAGAGCAATTTAAAAATATGTGACTTTCTTTTAATATGTTGGAATATAAAAGTGGACATTTTGAAAAAATATATATTCTTGAAATACTGCAAAATATTTTGTAGTTAATAATGTATAAAAGTAAATTTAGCCTTATGGCTAAGGTTTTATAAGGATTTTCATTGTTCTGAAACCTAAAAACCTGAAACTAATATATAATTAAACTTTTTTTTTTAATTTTAATTTTCAAGAGTTTGAATATCGACAGCGATGAATATCAATTTTTGTTATTTTGTTGTAATTCAACAATAGGATTCACGAAAACATGAAACTTAAAGAATATTATTTTGTTTCACACAACAATAATATTATTAAAGTTTTTAGATTAATATTAAGTTATTTCCAAGGTATTTACTCAATGAACCTATTTACCTCGCTCTATGATATTTAGATATTGATTGATATTGATATTGAATGTTAATATATTAAAAATGATATATATTTAAAATGAAAGTGTATGTAAAATATTGTTATAATAATTTCTAATTTTGCAACGTTTTCAGCTATAAATAATTCAACACATACCGTGTACTTAATGATTTAAATAAAAGTATAAATATATAGGTAATAAAATAAATATAGAAATATAGGCTGAGGAAACTGTTTTCTCTTAGGATTATTCTTGATATGCAATGATTTATCATCGAACTCAAATTTAACATAACCATCACAGTGGCTTTCTCAATGATGAAATGCGCTTAACATTTAAAATAGTACATCAGAGTATTTAACTGCTTACCCAATTTGCATTTTTATCATTTTCAGAAAAGGTATATAAATTTTTTTCACATAGATTAATTTAAAATTACTATAAAAAAACTAAGTTAAACATTAATAGAATTAATTAATTTCTATTTGATGACATCATGTTATATTTTTATGAGATTAAGTATGCCCATTATAATTTGATAGCTGTAATTCATACCTTGCAACCTTGACAACAAACAGGAGTCAAATTCATAGAAATATTATTATTAGGCTTACTTAATGACAATATAATTAAAATATCTCTAACAACCAAATTCAAAAATGTATCATACATAACAGCGTATTTCGTTAACTAAATAAAACTCACGTACAACGTGCATGAAAATGTTCACCATTAATATAATATTATAAGTAAATACTATATACTTTACCCTCTTAAGATAACCATTTATGTATTAATTGTGCGTATCGTACACACACTTAAAAAAAATTGAATATAAAGTAATATGTAAACAAATGTTTAATATTTAAAATAGTAAACTTCAAAAATGGTGGTGGTTGGTTTATTCATTATATTACATTACCTACTAAGTAACCATTATCGCCTAAATAAACATTTTTAATTATATACGAGTATATTAATATTAATATATTTTTAAATTAATTATATTAATTATACTTTAAATTAGTTGTATAACATAACAACAACTTATCATCATAAATCAAATAATATTTAAAATGTATAGCTTTTGTACATATATTTATGTGCAGGTTCCAATCAAAAATTATTTTGTTGGTGCTAAACCATATTACATGTATATAATAATCTGTTCTATGATATATTGTAGAATTGATAGAAGTCAATTCACTTTGAATAGCTGGAACTAAATTTATTTTAATCTTCATTTAAAGTCAAGGTGCTTGATGATTATAACTCAAATATTCCATTCTCTACTGAGATCTGAAAAATGAAACCACCATTTAGTAATTATTTATATTTTACTAGTTACATACAATTAATTTACCTTAGTCTTTGATTAAGGGTTTAGAAAAACGCACTTTATTTTTTATAAGATTAGGACATTTTTTGTAGATTTCACGTCATAAATTATTTTTTAGAGATGTTTTACTTTATTAAAAGTTGAACGGTATATACGTTGAGTATTATCTGAATTCAATATTTTAATGTTTAAGTACATGACGTTTTATTAAAGAATGGTACTGAAGTTTAAAAAAAAAAATAAAAGTATTTATGGATAAGATTCCAAACACATAATTTAAAATAATTGATACACTGTATCATATTATAGCATAAAATTTCTATATAACGCAACAAGAAATTTGTTTACAAAAATGTAGGTTAGTGTTAAAGGTACTAATCTATGGTGATGGTTAATTTAGGTACCTATATAATTGGTATAGGATAATTTCAATAATTTCTACATTTAGTTTTGTATATTTTCACTGTTGTGAATAGCATGTAAATCATGTAAATACTCAGAAACCGTCTACGGTAGTGTTTGTTACTAAATGAATGAAATTTATTGTTAATGTATCGTTCCACGCAGTCTCGTATACAATAATATACATATCTACTGTCAATAATAACTATTAAAAACTTGTAGTGTAACTGATTGGGCATATTACATCGATTGTATGACTTTTTTAATTGAATATATCGTAATATATGAATACAAATATTTAAAATTATAAACTTCAACATTATTTTCGGTTGAACAGTTGATTCATTCATTATATAACATCTACTAGTCTATATGTACGAGTAGCGTATTATCATTTAAATAATTTTTTTTTTAAACTATATACGAGCATATTAATATAAATATATTTTAAAATAAATTATACTTTTTACATAGACATGGTAAGCCCGATGTACTAACGTATATACAACCAATCTTAAATAAAATAAATAATATAAGTATTATATTTGTACGATGTACATGTATTGTAGTGTTATGGACGATTCTGAGATGTCCTCACAAATAAATTCACAAACACTTTAGTCTTTAGGACTGATTAACTTTCTGTATTTGTAATTAAGAATAAACGTACAACTTACTATATTAATGAAAAATAAGGCTCTGAATGTTCTGTACAAACGTAATGCTCTGTCTCCAATCCTGGACTGCCGCACTCGCCTTCTATGCGCGAGGCGTCCAGGCCGGTCGTCGGGTCTCGATGGCTTCATCAGCACATTCCTTGAGCCCGACGACGGCTCACACATATACATATAATAATATTAACATATACATATTATACTAATATTGAGATATACATATACTAGTTAAAACAGTGGTTCTTAACAGTATACACAATGCGTAGTTATATATTAATATATTATGTAGCATTATGACTTGTGCTATAATTTATTTATTTTAACTAACAAATTTGTAAAATATAAATATGGTTTCTAAAATTCTGCTATTTATATAAATTGAAGATTTGCAGAATTTATAGGTAGATAATATAAACTTTAGTAGGTATCGGAGTTGGTGTTTGGAATTTTTTTGTTTTAAATATAATTTTTTGTGAACTAAATAATGAATCAACTAAGCAAACAAATCCGAAAAAAAGTTTTAAATTATATTGTATATAGGCACTTGTATGCGTGCTATATGCTGTTTATAATGCTTTTTTTTTTAATTCTGTCTATTTAGCGTTTAAAATTAGTAAGAACATAGTATAGGTCGTATAGTTTCAATAACAGAAATATTTGGAAAATTTAAAACCGAGAGTGTACTCAATGACGACTATAAATTGGTTTTCAAATTTCTTATACTAATTATTACGTATATTGACAAAAAAAAAAAAGTTACAAGTGTTGCAGTTTTTGGCAACACTTAAAAAATGTATACATAATACGAACACATATACATATATTATTAGAGTCTACGTTTAGTATATATTACTATATTAATACACTCAAAGATCTATAATTATCAATTTGAATTAGAGTTCAATTTCTGTACATTTATTTGCAGAAATAGAAATTACGATAATGCTCAAGAGCTCACAATTAGTTAATTTGCACATCGAATGGCTTGTAGGAGTATAATAATATGATTTGATTCCATCTTCCATCCAATTCGCAATTTCAATTATCAAATTAAATAACAACACAGATGTTTTTTAGTTCATCTATTTTATATACTACAAAATTATTAGATATAATTTCAGCAAACTGTATCGTTCAATAATTTACCGCATCCATTGTCGATTTTACAATAACTCAACATGTCATTACGTAAAAATTTCCTGCTATATAACAGCGTTTATTTAATTCAATATTTAAAGTTTTGATAAACTTATTGGTTTTAAATACCATTATAGTATTGCTTAAATCAGGCTATATCACTATCACTATAACGTATAATGATAAATTTATGATTATAAATTCAGTTTTTATACAAACATCAAATAATTATATTTTAATCAATAATGGTACCTGCAAACTATTAGAATATTGCAAATAGGTGAACAACTTTAAATATGTACTTGTATAAATATTATTATTTATAGTATTCTAAACAATAAATAATTTTCAGTCTTTTAGGTCTATTTTATCGTGAATAAATCATTGTACCACGCACCTTCAAAAAGGTAAACTACACGCCTGCTGTCTCCATCCAATAATACATTTTAATAGATGATAGTAGTCTGCTTTGTTGTTAGTGTTTTAAATAATTTCATATGTATATGTGTGTGTCATGTAAAGTATTTTTAAATAAATAAATTTCAAATTAAGATTAAAAAACTAATGGTTTTTTAGTAAACAAAATTCATATACAATATTTAGAATAAATAAAGAATATTTAGAATGATTTATTACTATACAAATGTTAGTTTTTATTTTATTATCGCCAAGCAAAGTAGTTATTAGTTGAATTTTTTCATATTTACCGAGAACAAAATGAACATGTCATTTATTGATTGTTTTTTAAAAATCTGTTGGTATATTTTATTATAATATACGCTAATGTTCTTGAATTAAAATTCTATTTGCGTTAAGAAGGTAAATGTTCTCAAAATTACCGATATTTTATACCTTTATCTGCCAATATTAACGTACATATTTCATAAAATATTTAACATAGGAATTTTTCAATCACTACTTAAAAGTAGCAAAGTATAAATTATTATTTATCCAATTATCTGCGAAATATTATTAACACCATATTAAAAAAAACTATCATTAGTATGATTATCATCCAATGTTGATAAACTTTACACAGCTCAAACATGTGACATAATTCATATAAATTAACTGTATTCTATTAAACTGATAAGAAAAATTCATCAAATAATATTTTTTAAATTAGTATCGTGTGATTATGATTACAAGACAAACATAGATTTATATTATTATATTTTATACGATAAACAACAAAAATATGATACCACAATACACAACAACAACATTCACAAAAATATCTTTTATTACATAATTATGGTTTTTAATCATTAAAAATTAAGATAATTTGTAAAATTTCAATACATTTGTTTTCTACTTATTTTAATACGATAAACATTGTGTTAGAAATGATTAAAATTAATTATATGTATACTCTAATCATAAAAGCCTATTGTGCCCCAAAGGTATAGATTGCTTACTTCAAATAAAGAAAAAAAAACGACGAACTAAAGAAATACATATTACATATTTACTAATGAACAATAATGGCTACAATTTTACTTCAGGCCTCTTTAAATGGTAGGATCATCATTTTAATTTAAAATTTACCTCATTATTAGGTATATACAAAATAAAATTAAAACAATACAATTTAAGTATATTAATATTATTACTTTTTATGTTACAGCTTACAGCATCAACTACTTAGTTATTAGCTTAAAATTATCTTTAGTGAAAATTATTGTGTACACAGAAGACTGTTTACTAGTTTTTTACTAAAAAGTATATTACTATAACAAACGTATATCAAATTATATTTACCAACATCCAAAAATCACCGCGAACCAGTGCACATATATTAATATACGAATAAAATGGTACTTAGAAACAAAATTTGGGGGAATCTTATAGTCCGAAAAATATGCTACCGGTCTATAACATAACTAAATGGAATACTGCCCTTTTTAGACCTATTTTCTTCCCCCAGGGGCACTGACTAATACAGTTGCCCTGACATTTCCATATGCGTAAAACTAAAACGTTTTTCTAGTCGCAATGGATATGTTGAAAAAGGTTTCTAAAGGGTCACTCTGGATCATAACAATTCCCTCTTTACTTCCCTAGTTCTTGCACACCCCTCTGCTTATTTTCTTGCAGACTCCTTTTTTTTTTTGGACATTAAAAGCGCCACTGATGTACTCGAGTGTTTGGATAAACCCTGGTTGTTAGAAGTACTATTTTATTTTTATTTTTTTCTATTCAATAGCTCTGTTTAAAGTTGTACAAAGTTTTGTTTTGTTAGTTTTTTTTTTATCAGATGACTGATTTTTTGTATTATTATTAATATATCAACCTAATAAGGAATTAAAGATAGAATTGTAAATTTATTAAACTTACTAACTATTTTTTTTTTAGTAAAAAATTAAATTTAGTTAAATTAAATTAAGTCTAAAATTTTCGAACTTAATAAGATAATTTTAGTTTTATTTAAATGGAGTAAGAAACTCTATCTTGTTAGTAAGATTTAGAATTCTTTAATTCAGAGTTAAAGACTATTGATTTATCAATAATTTATAATTATAACTATTAATTTTTATTAAAACACACTAGGTATACAAATTCTAAAAACATTTCTAGTTAAAAAAAAATGACATGATGCTGAACTATTCTAATTCACTTCAATGTTATATTATATTTATTACTAATGCTAATCTATTGAATCGTGTATTTAAACGTGAATAATATGTTTAGTTTCACCACTTTTTCAAATCTGAATATACGGCTTATGGTCAACTAATACAGGAGGATATTAAATTATTTATTATATACAGATTTTTTGACCTGTGGTGTTATTAATTTTTGTATAGATTTCGAGAAGAAAAAAAAATTTGGAAACCCTATAGGTTCCAGAAAGATGAATTATTAGCTACCCAAAGTAAGTTTAGCCTGATCTCCGTATCGTTAAAATCTTAGCACAATATATATATAAACTACTTTTGACCTATACACTGAACACTTACATTCTATCTATTTTTAGAATAAATAGAATTATATATATATAATATACTAATCTGAAGGTTAACCATATAAATATTAACGGGTTCTTGATAAATCTATAATTGAAGTATAATTGAAGAATATATAACCATTGGGGCTTGTCGTCCACTACACTCCTTGACGACAACTAATGTAACATCGCTGCCAGTCTTTCAATGGTATATTGTAGAAGTAGTCAACTTACGACTCATGACTCATTAAAAAAAGGCAATATTTACTCTTTAACGATAAAATTACAAAAGTTGTAAAATTTGTTTTTTTTTTTAAACATTTTTGCTTTTGACATCATTGTATTTATTCATGTGGCTCGTGGACGTATTCATGTTGTCCACCCCTGAGATATATTGTTTATTTTCGCACGACATTTTGTTGTTTTAGTGGGCATACCTAAGTAAGAAATTTTTGGTATTGATAATTCATTATCAACATCATATATTTATTTTCATACTTTGAATCATTTTGTATCCTTTTCCGCCGAAAAGATTCGATATAAATACGGATTAATAATTTTTTTTTAGGAATTATCGTAACTACGTATATTGTGCGATAAACAATTCAGAGAAAATATTTGCGTGTTTTGATCGAAGCCAAAAATTCACTATTGGATCTCATCGACTTTTGTACATGGCAACGGAAACACGGATTGTTTGAGTTTGTATTCACGTATACATTAGCCGAATTCTGCACGTACGTACCCTCACACGTATTCATGTTAATCCCATGCGGAATTTGATTGACCTGGTGGCACACGCTTACTTGGTACATGAGGGAGCGTGCGAGACACATTAACTAACGCTGGAGACAATAATTATCGTTATTAATACAGTTACTATTAAATAAGTTTTAGTGAAATAACACACACGCAGTATAATAATAGCTGAATTTCAAATGGTAGGTATTCATAGTATTATGTGCGTGTATAAACTCAAAGTTTACGTAAGACGGAAACTGGAAAGGTTACCGAGAAGGAGCCAAATGACTGGAGACTCAAGAGAGATGAGACGTGTGTGTATATAGTGTATTATAAAACGAACACGTGTAAATATCATTATATAAACGCTGGTTGAAGAAGAGAGAGAGATGGAGTGAGAGTGAAATAAGATGACAAAGAGAAAGCGAGATAGGAGAAACCGTGTATAAGTGAGTGAATGAAGGAAGAAAAAGACACTGCAGGTACACGCATCACGTCTCTCCGTCACGCATAAACCACGGCACCACGCCTGCTATAACATTATCGGAACACACCTGTTACACGTGGCAATGGCAATAACAGAGAGAAAGAGAGAGTGAGAGCGGACTACTATTCTCACTCCACCAAACGCACCCGACTAACCCCACCCACGAAGAACTGTGGGACATGACGTTAATAATTCGACGTGTAAAACCTTCAACTTATATATATAATATATATATATATATTATATACGTGGTGTATACACTGCATCAGCGAAGTTTGCCCTTCGCACGTTTTCCGAATAACATTTACCGCCGTTATTCATCGTTATCGCTTTCGGTATAGGTATATTATACGTGAGCGAGCCCTTAAAACATTCATAACGTGGTGAGGAGCAACGAAGATTTCACGCGCACGTCGGACGAGTTAGCGCAGGAGGGTAGTATTTTGTATGTATGTAGATGTACGTGTATAAAAAAAAAATATGAAACACACCCAAGTAATGAAATGAGTTTTCGAAAAGGGAAAAGTTTGGCGAGCAAATAATGTAAATAAATTACTGGAAAGGTGTAAAAAAAAAAAAAATATATAAGAGTAAAAAAGGAGAAATAGAAAATTGCTTTCTCGCGAATCTCTTGATTTTTTTTACTTTACTTTTTTTCCTTTGCACACATCAAAGCATGACTCATTTAAAGGGTTGTTTTTATGTTTCACCAATTTTAATATGGGAACTCACCTTATACTTACCGTTGTTGCATATAATAATGTAATATACATGAAGTTTTATATATACGCTAATTCACTCGGTTACAAACTCACGACCAAATTCAATTTGTGTTATATTCACGGTAATCTAATCAATATCCCTCTCGCTGAAGGTTTTTAGTTCTTAATTGTAAGTTACTTTTCCTGAATTCTTAATTCATCAAAATTTGATTTAATAAATTTAATAATGAATATAATATTATCGAGTTAAATTAAATTCTCTGTCCAGCCCATTGTTTACATTAAGTTGTCTTAACTCTTTTCTTAATAACTTTTAGACGAGCAATATCAGCTTTAGACCATGTATGTTTTATAACCAATTTAGCCCTTTTTACTGGGAATTCCTGTAAAAATAGTTGTGCTTTTACTATAACAGCATTTGGACGCCTGGCGGTGTTTGAAAAACGAAAAGTTAAAAGTTGAAAAAAAAATGTTATAATATGGTAACTAATAATAGAACAAAGAACAACTCGTGATGCGCGTTTTTCCGTGTTCTTTCTTTTGTATTTATTAACAAATTGAGTATAACGAATTCCGCATTCTTCTTCCAATCCACTTTTTACGTTCTTGTGTTTTTAATAAAACATGAAGAGAAATTTATTTTAAGACTCAAGTGAAAAATGTTGAAACACCCGGTGATCGAGAGCGATGATTTTTGTTTCGTACAATATTATCGTGTGATATTTATCATAAGATTCACGACAGTTGAGATTTCCCAGGCCAACAAGACATTTTGCGTTAAACGAATGAAAAATCCTGTCACTTATATATTGCGTGCTGCTCTGCCAGCGATCCAGCTACTATGTTGTATTGGAGAGTGATTTAATTAATTTGGACAATTTCCATCAGTTGAAATTGATGTTAGTTGAATAAAAACACAAGTTCAAATAAATTAGTACAATTATATTATAACCATGTGGCATGAAGGTACTCAACGTCTATACTATAGACTCTATGGTATACACTAAAATATACTTTACTCCCTTTTATATAATATGGCGTTCAGGTGATCAAAATGAGTTTTTAATTAGCCAACATTTTTATAAGTCGATGTGCAAATTACGAATTTCTAAACCTGGAATCCTAATATCATAACAATCATTCAGTTTGTTTGTTAGTGTCATTCGTATAGTTAGTTTCAAATTTGTATTCTTCGATTAATCACTATATTTAAAATCGTAATCTATACCAACATGTCATACATCTTACCAAGATGAAATCCTTAGGTGTCATTCTAATCGTGATTTGTATTGCGAAAAAAATATTTTATAAGTTTCTAAAAATACATTTGGTTGTTCAATCCATAACGTAAGTCAACTTATTTACTATAAAATAATATTAGATTGGGTTGAAGAGCATATTATATTTCACAAATATATAATAACATGTTTGAAAAATATGAGTTATAAATAAAGCCATGTTAATCTATGTATTATATAAATGTTGAATTATTTATTCATATTTTATTTTTCGTTTTAATTCATTAAAATATTAAAAGAATTAATCATTTTACTACACTATCTAAAGTGATTCGATAGGTAAAATTTTCAATTTTATAATAATACATAATTTATCAATTTTTTTACAATAGAATGTACTAAGGTATATAAAAATAAAATTGCAATGATATTTTTCTTCACATTTTTCATGAAAGAATAAGTTGACCACATAGTAACTTGATATGAATTTTTCAGATAATTTAATTATACAATAAAATTATATTCTAGTATGTTAAATATGAGTAGTATATATTTGTATGTTCTAAGCACCTTTTTTACAGAGAGATTTCATCAGTTAAAGTGAACAGTTATACATAATTCACTGTGAAACTCATAATCGTTGATTTAGAAAAAAAAAAATTATTATTTACACATGTTGGCTACACTAAGCTTTACTTTTCTAGTCACAAAATTAATTTTGCTTTAAATTTTAGTAACTAATTAACCATCTTTATACACAAAGGTGCTCAGAACATACAAATAAATACTACTAATATAGCATTATACGTACAACGTGGGCATGGTGAACCTTTGTTAGTTGAAATTACCACAACAACAAAAAAGTTTATTTGAGTTATAATAATATAAGCATTGTGATTATAAATATTTTTTTTTATTCGAAGAAATACTGACTTTATTATTACTCAATGAGAATTATTTTATATGTATGAAATAGTTATAACCATAAAATCGTTACTTATGTAATATAAATATAGAATAATAATAATATATGTAATTTTTTAATAAGAATAACAAAAAAGTAACAGATTTGCAATTAATTAACAGGACAATTAATATCGATCATTTTAGTAAATTATTTATGTAATTCTTAAACATATTGTAATCAGCAAATATGATGGAATCCACATTACAATTATTATGTTTTCATACTCCGTAAAATTAGGTAAATAGTTTGCTTAAGAATGTAAAAAAATAATAATAGTATAGTGGTTTAAATTTCTTTAATAGGTATACTAGTATACTGTTTAAATGCATAATAAATATAATATAATAAAACACACCTTTTTAGTTTAGAAAGTTTTTAACTCCTGTAATTAGTTGATTTGCATTTCGTACAATTAAGTTACAATATTCGAGAAAAATATATTAAAAATGGCGTGGTTTAATCCAGATTCACATATCATGAAAAATGGAGAATACTTTCAATTTTATTTTGTCTGTCAAAATATTATAGTATGTTCAGTAGTATGGCGTATGTAATGTGAGGTGAGAAATTGCTAAGGGGGAATAAATATTTCCGCTTGATTGAGCTCCAGTTATGATACTGATCCATACTGGTCACGCGTTAGATGATTTTATTATTACCATAATAATATTATGTAGATAGTATTTCACCTTCAGGATTTAACTATGATTTTATGAGCTCATAAGATTTATTTGTATTTCTGTTTAGTTCAATACATCAGTTTGTATATCAACGAATGTAAATATTATTATCTATTACATTAGATCATAAAAATTTATTTGAAGATTAGTTTGGTTTTCATAAATTGGCGTTCGACTTGATTTACGTGCTCCGTATGGTTTATATTCAAATTTGAGTGATCGTTTTCAGTCGCCAGCAAACAGTGTTTTTTATAATATCAATTATATATAAGAAAAAAAACTTAAATTATATAAATATTTTTTATTATTATTGGTGAAGCGTCAACTACATAGGTTATTAGCTTTACAAATTATATTTTGTTAAATATTTGTAGAGAAAATTAATTAAAATTATTGATGTTTTCACATTTAATTCCTTTCATAAATGGATGTGTACTGCATTTACTAAAAACAATTTAAAATTTGTTACATTTAATTTTCCTCAATTTAAATTATGTTTTGTACTACTTATTATTATAAATTCGTATTCATAACTTCTAAAATTAATTCCTATTATCTTGTGCAATACACAAAATAAATGTAAATTAAATGTTATATGGAAAACAAAAATATAGTGCTTATCAATAGTATTATGATTATAAATAGCTTAGCCTAGATGTGTATCATAATACAAAACAAACTAACATAATGGTTTCCAAATAAGGAAGTACTATTTAAAGAAATAAATTCTGAATCAGATGCTTATGGTGTAACTGATATATTTTATTACGGTAAAACCTTTTTTATTTTTATTATTATTTTTTTTTTTATTAAAAGCGATTAAGTTGGTGTACCGAAATGGCTATATGTAATATGTATATTATTATTCACGTATAAATTGTTACTAATTAATTCAAAATTTTGTTTAATGTTGATGAATATTTTATACCAATAGCTTAAACGAATACTTTCTATAGTATATACATAAATATATAATATATATAATATCGACGCTTAAGCTATCTTTGTATACGTTTGTGCATATACATATTTAAAAAAAAAAAACACTAATACACTGTAAAGACGAAAATGTTGTTGGAAAGGGTGGCATGGAAAACTACTGTGAAACAGCTAGTTTACAATAAAGGAACATTATGGCTTTTATACAGAATTTTTATGGGATCCCTATATTCTTATATTCCCCATTACTTTTTCGATTTATGATAATGTGGAAATGATTTAGTGCAAGTACCCGTCATCATTACTAACCATCTACAGTCATTTTTATTGGAAGTTGAACCTTTTCATTAAATTTCCATCATGCACATATCCTGGTTGTTATATTATAGTTTATCCAAAAATGAAAAAAAAAAAATAATAAAATACTATTGTGGTTCAAAATATTTTAAACGTTTCTGTACCTGAAAAATAAAAATAAAACTCTCCTTGAGTTGAGTTTCGTTTGAGCTCTGATCTCGATTCCCAACTTTGGTACTGAAAGAGAGTAATATTCTACTATAATACAGTACAAATGCCATCAAAGTAGTCAAATATTTCAGTCAGACTGTAAGCATGAAACTTTGGGTCCTACACGACCGTTGTTTGTGAACTTGATAGAACGGCTATATTAAAACTAAATGTTCGCAAGTCGTTGATAATTTTTTTTTTACTCCTATTTATTGTCAGTAGTTAATTTCTAAAAAGAAGTATTGCTCATAAAAAATGTAATATAAAACGAAAACTATGTATTTTAATAATAATATATTTCATTAAGTTCGTATAATGACATTAAACTTGCATGAGGCTTTCGATGCAAAAATCTTTGCCTTTGACTATTGCGTAATCAAAAAATGAATATATTCATAATTATATGGAATATATTTTTGAATCGCAAACATACCTATTTAGTACGATACCACCATGCACTACATTATAGTATTAGTTAATTAATAAGTTGAAGTATACAAATTCATGTACCTAGTAATAAGTATAACAACAATCATTCGCGTTAAAAAATCAATGAAAAAAAAAGGATGGATAAAAAATTTAGGGGAAAAAACGGTTTGTTCATCAGAAATATGTTAACTGATAATTTTTAAATATTATATTAAATGATGAGCATGAAAATATAATGGTGTTATCATGATAACGGTTGGTTAAATATTGTGATTGTCGAGCTGTTTCAATTTTTTTTATTTTGATAGTACGTATTCCATACAACCAAATTGTTATTTCATGTATGTTGGATTTCAAATTTTCAAATATTGTTCTCCTATACAGCAGTGTACCTGTTTTGCCTATATATCACGCCATAATACATACATTTTACACAGGTAAAAATAAAGTGTGATGACGATAAAATATAATATAATGGCATTTTAAAAACGATTTTGCATGGTGCTCGGCTCCTATAGTATTTATAGTAAGTTTATACAAACTTAAGTGCTCATAAATTAAATTTATGGCTCAAGATTTTCAACATTTAATGAAACCTATAGCGTAATGAATATTGTATGATACTATGATTAAATCGGTATTAAGCGTTCAAGCTTTCTAGAATTAAAATTGCAAATGTTAGCAAAATAAAACCATAGAAAATAATTGTATTATAATAATAATTTAAACCATAATATCACGCCGATAGCGTGAAAAAAAAGATAACAGTTGATAACATCTAAAATTTCTTCTAGGATTTAAGACAAAACAATAGATAAATAAAGCTTTAAAATAAGGTTAAAACGTTATTTTCCAAACGCTATAGGTAGGTATATCAAAACTGATTTCCCGCATGGTCAACATTTTTGCAGACAGACGAGTTTTTCGACTCTCTGAATACTACTGGGAAATTTTCAAAACGTCCGTTCGATTGGTACAACGTATCTACGTACAACGTTTACGTGTGTTATTATACGTAATAACGTGCAAACTGCAGTCAGCCACGCGCGCAATGAAGCCCTTTGTGATGTATATACAACACTCTGCCAAAGAGTGTAACGTAAAATGTATAAAACGTATAACGTATACGCTGCATACTTGTAAATCCAATATATAATAGCTTCAGGTCGGAAACAAAAACGGTATACACTTCTCTCCTCCTCCCCTCCTTCCACCAGCACCAACCTCAAACTAATCCCGTCGCTTTCGACGTCGATGCGAGTACGCTCCGTGGGTGTTATGGCGTACATTGTATTCAAATTCGATCCGCGTCCATACAAAATTCGTAGCCGGTGAGCATCATATTGTACTCGGCTATTATTGTGCACGTATTATAGTATAGGTATATGTTCTGTATAAAGCTTTCTATCTTTTTTTCTCAATCCGATTCTTTATTATTATTACTATTTTTTTTTCTAGACAAAAGACGCGCTGCGCCGTAATAATAATATTATTCTAGAATAGTCTTGTTACACAATTTACATACACTCACACACCGTGTAACATTTTGTCAAACGCAAGAGAAATTTGAAGTTTGAATGTAGATTACACTATATAGCTGCAGCGCGCGCGCGCGCGCGCGTATGTTTTCTTCGCGCCACACGCAAACACAAAAAGTAAAAAAGGCAATTCCGAGGTATTGACACAAGACTTAACATTTTTTTTTTCGAATACCTTTCACATACTATACCTGGTATATACATATATATATACACTATACAGTTTGTGGTTTTTACGCTTTTCGGGCTGCACTGTGCTCCGATGTATTCGAATCACGTATCCGGAGGGACGTCACTTTAGCTTCCACCACGCGTTAGCTTTTTTATTTTCTCGCGTTTAAGAATATTGTTTTAAGCTTGGTGAATTCAAAATAAAAAAGCAATAATAATAATAATAATAATAATAATAATAAAAATAATAACAGCCAAACATCAGCCAATATCAAATTGCATTGTTTGCCGTTACACTGTGCCATGACATGGAAAAATTATTAAAATATAGTCATGACTCATGATGCAGCACTGGCAGTTATGGTTTTTTTAACATACAAGTATTTGCCGTTCGTTAATTATTCTGTTCATATTATATTTCATGAAGTACCAATATTATTTTGTATACATATTGAAATATAAATATTTAATCTTTTAATTCCTTCAGTATGATATATATTGCTGTTGATAATATATTATGATTGAATGATCAAATGATTCAAAGTTTACAGGAAAACGTGTGATGTTATTTTACAATCGTTAGGCTGTTTAGCAGAGACAATAAATAATAAATAAATTATAAATAACGATGTCAGTTTTTTACGAATTTATTCATACCATTATTTAATTTTACCGTGTGTTCGATAGTGTTTGCCGTTTGGTAGTGGTGATTATATTATTATGGTTGCCTTCAGTTTGAAGTTAATTTTACGTAAATTTTAATTTTTCAGAAAAATTAAGGGATACATTTTATTTTTATTAGTATTTTAAATTTAAATATAATATTATGAATATCTATGTACATAAATATAATACGTTCTAATATTAATGTATTTTAAATAAATATTAAAAACCAAACAAGTCATATGTATTTATATTGTACAAACACACAACACTTTACTAAACTAGCGTGTACGATAGTCATTTGGATCAATATTTGATTTTTATTTATATATTATTTATGAATTTCTGTTTATTAGTTCCTTCTCACCACTTAACATTAATCGTATGCATGTAAATGTGTAACGCATACAGATAATCTGGAGTGCCTGTGATTATCTGTAACTAATTTGAAGTTTGATGAATAAAAAACGTAGCTACCTGTTTTTTTTATATACCTAGACTCATTCCCACATGCTCTGTAATTGAATAATATATATATAGGTATATATTTTTTCACTGCCACTATAATATACAAAAACCGTAACAGCAGGGTTCATGATTTTTTTTTTATATGTTATAAATGTCATTAAAAAAGGATTTTTATTTCTTCAGTTAAAATTTAATTTCAAAAATTATCCAGACGTTTATGCACTGCACTGCTTTTGTTTTATAGTTATTACGTTACTATTTATAGTTGAATCCGTAGGCAATCAAAATAATTGTTTAAAAAAATAAAATTAATAAAATAAAGACTCTAAAAGAAATACAATTGCTTTAATTTCTATTGAACATCGCTTGGTCCGATAAATTATTTAAATAAAATGTTGTATTATCATTAACTATTTCAGTTGATAAAATACAGTTTTAATAATTTTAGTTTTTTAATTTATTGATTTAGATCTATGCAATATTTTATGATAGGTACCTATACTATACTATAATATAGTATTAACGGAATAACATATCATATACGTTTGAATCATAATAATGAAATATGATTGTGAAATACTGATTTTAGATATGCAATTAAAAATATATGATTTTATTTAAAAAAAACGAATAAAAACATTTGTAATGAAAATAAATTAAAAAGATTATTTACATAAAAATATTTCTATACCTAACAGGTACATTTACTTATATAATATTATTATGTAATGTAAAATGATAAAATAATCATTCCGTGTTATTAATTTTTTTTTTTTTTCTTTAAATTATATTTGGCACACCAAAATTCGCGTTGCACAACTGAGATTAAATGCTAATAGTTTCGCGATGTTATTAGATACTTTTTTTTCTCAATATGAGATTTACCTGTCGACTCAAATGTTTGCCAGTGTTTGTTTTTATATCTCTCGTCTATTTATTCACGGATCACCGATGCGCAACGACCTAAACACTATACTTCGATGATGAATCTACACGTTGAAATGCATATAAACTGCAATATGCGTTTTGAATATAAATTTTTTTTACTCGTGGTTTACTTCACAAACAAATCATAATTTTGTAAGTCTCGATGAGAGAACTATGTAATGATAAACTGGAGTTAAAATCAAAAGACCTGACTTATTACATACAAATAGGTATATAATTCATCACGTAATAATTGATCAAGGCAGACGGCAGTTGTAATTGTTTTGGTGAGTAGGTAACGCATTGTCTATATTATTTTATTTGACAGATTTAGATAAGTTAGTGCGTACTGAATTTTTTAAAACTTCTATTAGTTTGATGTTATAGAAGCATATATCACATAAAAACAAATAATAAAAAGATCCTAGAGGGTGGTAAGATATTAAAACATATTGTACTTTGACCTATACAGGCTATTATATATACATTATACCAATTAATTTAAATGCATATCAACACGTGCACACTAACTTAATATTTGAACTACGTATAACCTTTTTTTTTCCTGGCTAGAACAGCAGAGGAGTTCTGTTTGCACAATACTACTCCTCTGCTGCCATCGTTTATTGATGAATAATGTTAAAACATTTAATCACAATACTTAACATCGAGTATCCATATTACAACTCCTAATGCTACAACATAAATGGTCACATAGATAAATGATGACGATCCCGTTTATCGATCCTATTCTCGGCCCGGTGTCGCACGCATCCACCGGCCTGGCAACCCGTTCTGCTGTTTTAACGGAAGAAGCTCAGACGTTTAGAGCATCTCTTGCTTCGACCTCAGCTAGCCTCTCATCTTGCTCTTTGCAGCTAAGAATGTCTTCGACCATTTCATAAAAAGCTTGCGTGGCGCGTTGAGAGGCAGCCATTATTCGCTCGCTCATGCAAATTGGGACGTTAGTGGGATCACACAGCATGTCATGTACATCAATTGGAGTAATGTGTCGGCTACCTACGAACTGGTTTCACTGCTAGCCGCATTGGTTTCCAATGAGCGCAGTAAAAAATGGTGTGTTCTGCAGTATCTGTCGGATGCTGGAAGTAGAGGCAAGCTGTATCTGGGGCGAGATTCCTCCGGTGCAAATAGTCACTGAAGCACCCATGTCCCGTGAGAGCCTGTGTAAAGTGGAACGTGAGATCTTTGGGACTTCTTCTCACCCATCTAATCAGATCCGGGAAAATCTTACGCGTCCAGGCTCCATTTCCTACCGTCCCTCCACCTGATGGACCAACTGCATATAACCTAACATGAATAAGTTAAAAAATAATATTATTCAGCAATACAAGTCCAAATCGTTGGGACAATTAGATTTCATTTATTCGCGTTAAATCCAATAGAAGCAGAAAGGTTACGTGTACCCTTCGTTCGTGGTAGAGATTATAATATTGTATCTTAATAAATATAACGTGATACAAAACTATTCACATTCAATCGTTTACTACAAATATTTTATTGATCATTACTAACGTTAAAAACTTTCGTTACACAGTCACTCTATTGTAAACACGATCCATACTAAAGTTAGCAAATAAGCATAAACAGTGTTATAAAATATATTATAATATAAATAAACAACAATTTTAATTATAGTTATACTTCATACATTATTCACTTATTCACATATAGTTCAAATAGAATACTTACCAAATGTACCTATCTATGATTTTTGTTTTGTTTAAAGCAGTAACAACTTTTTTTTTCTGGCAATCATATTTCATTTTTGTTTTTTGTTTCTAGTATTAGATATTACGTTTATAAGCTATAACTGTAGTAAAATGACTCACTGTGAGTAATAAAAAAGATAACAATAATGTAAAAGAAATGGTATCGACAGTTTAGTTTGCCAAAAGTATTACAGCCAAGTTCTATGAATCCATAATATTATGCAACTGATACAATTCGAAAAATAGGTAACCTAATTTAATTTAAAAAATATCCCAATTGAACCCAAAAAATAATTCATAATTGAGTTTAAGAAAAAAATAAAAAACTATTTTACTTTGAATTGTACACTTCAGGACTATTGCCAGTGCACAATTATATGTCAACAAATAATTATAGTCAGACTACTAAATGCAAAAAAAAAATGATATAATTGTTAAAAACAAGTAACCACATTTTATAGTGCGTAAAATTATAAATTTTACATATAGTTTCGATTTTTCAACTAATAATGCATTTTAAATGTTTTTTTGGAGTTTCATCTTGCGACAACGTCCAATTCCAGCAACAACGTTATTAAGCATCACATTGTTTGTGATATAGAAATACGACAAACGTGGCTTTGCTTGCAGAACTATAATATTATTAAATGATATAATATAATATTATGTAAAGAAAAAAAAAATATATATATATGTTATATGTAATATGTATACTCGAAACTTGATTATTCCGACCGTACCTACCGTGACAGAACGGATACGATCGTGTTGGAACTTTTGGTGTATGTGCAAATGTCTCAGCTACCGTAGTAATCCCTCCCTCCAGAAAACTCCCTTCACAGTTTTACGAGTTTTTTGCGGGCTCGTTCAGAATGATATTTTACTCGTGAAGGGATCTTGTATGGTTTACGCCACAAGCGTTTAAACTCTCCTCAGAGAACTTCTTCCATTTCGTATACTTTATTACCATACATACATTTATACATATGTTTGAGAATCGATTATACCACACTGTCGTCGTACGGGCGGCATACGTTCACTACAGGAAATGGTGTAAAAGCGGATCCATATTATTACACGGGTTTCAATACTGTAGAATGTGTATATGTATGTGTATATATTGGTGTGTTTTCTTGTTCAGTCAGCATGCATTTGTTTGTGAATATTTACGACTTCTCCTCGGAGACATTATCGATTCACGATCGATTTTTTTAGAACAGAAAACATTTAATTAGAAAGAAGTGGTCTTTATGATGTAACATTCATAGATATAGATAGCCCAGGCTAAGAGCACCTAATAATAAAGTTTCAAAAAAAAAAAAAAACATTACAGGGTGTCCCGCAAAGATCACTTGAGATAATAATTATATCATAAATCTGTTTTTTATTAGTTTCACATAGACAAGGACTACATGCATTTTATTTTTTGTTAAAAGAGTAAAAACATAATTTTTGAAAAAAATGAAGATACCTTTTTTATTATAGAGTTTATTTTGCTGAAAATGTTGATCTTTTGACATTTTATTTTCATTAATCTCAAGATTTTTAATAATTTTTTTAGCTTATGGATAAAACGGTGAAAAACTGATTTTTATCCGGGCGGCGAGTCTCCATCTACGGCTAATGAGCATATCCTTACGGTACATCATCCTATATACAAGACGATAACTGGCCAGCTGGGTATAACAACGCATTACGAGCGACGTCAAAATATTTTGCAGTGATATGTCCTGAGGAAAAATTATTTATATTACACACAATAGTAGACGATATTTCACGTCAAAATCAATAATTTATTTAGTTTTACGCGGTCATATCAAAGCAATTTCTATATGACCGAATTTGTATGAATAAGTTGAAAATAATATTCTTTCACAAAACGACGGTGACGCCGGTTAGCTTAGGTACTAAACAATTATTTATACAACAGTCAGAATGGAAAAACTGACAGCTTCAGTCTCGAACATCATATTTTCACAATGTGAATGATTTTCAAACACAAATAACACTTATTTTATTTTTCCCGTACACTGTTCTTATACTGCATTATATTAGCTGTATGATCAAGCAAAAATGTATATATCGAAATAAAAGAAATATAATTAATTTAAATCGTGGTAAAAAAAATCAAATTTTATATATTATTATAATATTGTATTGTATTTTACGAAAAAATATTCTAAATATTGTGTGCAAATAATTAAACCTAAATTAGTATTGTATTAAAAAACAAAAACTATAAAATATAACCTAATTTCATCTTGGTTACTAAAAAAAATGTTGAATTTTATGAGCATTGCCTATAGATACAAACTATTTTTTCTTTTTTACATTATACCTACCCTATTTTAAGATATTAACATTTTCGGTCCACACATACGGACTGCATATTAATATTAACAGAATATTGTAATGGTATATCTTATATTGAACGTATATAGTAGGTACTATGCATTAGATGGATTGACTCTGTAATAAATTAAAATAATTATTGATTTTAATAAATTCTACCTATATGTCCTATATTATGCGAATAGAAGTCCAGTGGTTTGAAAGTTTTAAGTATGCAAACAAGTACATTGATCATTCATTGCATTATTATATTTATATAAAGCTGAAATAACAATACTAAATATCGTACTATAAAGTATAGTAGTAGAACATATTTGGTAATTTTTTTGTTTCGCTTCATGTTAACTAATTAAAAAAAGTTAAATGTTTTATTTCCATAATAATAAAAATAACAATAACAGTAATAGAATGCTGTGTATGGTTAAAATAATAACAGTGGGCAACATATTACATTGTTTTTATTTATATCCATGGCTAAATAAAAATATTCAGCCATGCTTATATCCATGCTTCCACCATAGCAATAATAATAATAATTATATTTGAATGCATAAAACGAGAAAATTGATAAGAGAAAGAACTCTGAAGTCTCCAACACGTCCTAGAAGCACAAATATATCTATACAAGACTTGTGTGTGTGTGTGTGATTTTTTCAATATACCGAATATTACTTATAAAATATGATGTTGTAATAATATTTACAATAATAGGACACTCCTTATGTATGGCTGAAAAAAATAGCGAATTACATTTGATCAGGCATCATAATGTATTTTACTATATTATTTTGGTTAAATTTGACGACGATACACTATTGGTATCTATAAAGGTCTTATGAATAATTAAATAAATATTAAAGTTTTGAGTTAAATTTGAACAAAAATTAGCAAAACTACTCACCTTTGTAATTTTTCAATCATCTTAGCCATGAAATGGGTGTGTTCTCATGAACATATTTAATGAACATTTATTTTTTAGTCATGCAAAAATATGGAAATGCTCTACCAATAATTTGAAAATTCAAAAATAATAAGAGCCTTTTAATATGCATAATATTATGTTGTATTCTGGATCTAAAATATTATCGTAATTTATTCCCTACTTCAAAAGTGTGTTTAAATCACATTATCATTATTATTAAAAATTGAGAGGGATGAAAACGAGAGAAAAAAATCACCCTAGGAGCCCAGGGATTCCAGATAATCAGCCTTGGAAATTCTTTCACTGGGGTAATCTGGTCTCCACTGTGTCTTATTTCTGAGCCAAAATTGTTTATGAATTTCGAGTGAAAATTTTTTTGGATAATGGCTATACCGCTCGACCTTAGCAGAGAATATTATGATGAACAGTAGGTATATACAACATGGCTATCTGTGTATTTTGGTTTTAGTTTACCAAAGTTCGTGGACATATCGGTGTCAGTGTATATCACTATGTGGCATGTACAATATTAAGATGTAGTAATAAGTGCCACTTGATGCACTTGGTCGATTTAAGTATAATTACTTCATGAGGTAATAAGGGGTATCTCCGCAACTCCGTCCGCAAAAATGAACAATTTTAAAATACAGTACCGAGTATTATTGTTAGGTTAATAGTTTATAAGCAATTATTATGCCAACAAAAAACTTTTTTTAAAGTTTATTTTTTTTCAATTGGACGTGATTCGAACTACTGTCTAAACTTTTGTGGTATCTCTCTATAAGAACAAACTGAATTATTTGTCAAAAACTGTCGTCATATTATTGAGTCTGTATAATTCACAACTCCGTGGTACTGCACACCAACACATTGTCTTTCATATATATATAAAAGACAATATAATATTTATATATATATATTATTTACGTAGATGTATATTGAATATAATGTTAACGAATGGCCACCATATAGCGATGCATTGTAGGTACCTATATTTGGTAGGTATATTACACTATATATTATGTATTGTACAATAATGTGTAATTTACTACGGACCGCGTACAACCATTACAGATTTAATCGTGATTCATGAATATGTGTGTTTCATCTCATCACTGTGGATAACATACCTAATATTATATAGATTTACCATGAGGTATGAATAGGTAGGTATGACCACTATTAATTATTATTGTATACTATAAAGGTTTAGAATATTTTAACAATATGATTATAAAACTTGACAATTATTATTATATAGTTCTGAGTAAAGTCTTTGTAGTAATATCTTGTCAAAACTCGAAAAGACGACTGCGTTTTATAATGAAGAATCAACAATAATAATTTGGGTAATGGAATTTCCGCTGGCGCGAAATTAGATATACGCCTATTACTGCAGAGATATTATTATTATTGTCATGGCAGTATAGCAGTACTCGTCGTCGCAGTTAAATTGTTTAGATATGTCGGAGAAGATGAGAGAAAAAAGGAGAGTATTCGCATTGATTAATATGCTTTCTGCAGGAAACCCCTCACGCTCACACATAATACATAATACAACGGAATATAACATAAACATATTACTATTACATCGCTAATGTGTCGTAGAGCGTATTTCGTGAAAGCGAAGGACAGTTTGTTATTTTTTGCGCACATCCGACGGAAATTAAATTCGTGTCTGACTAGTAGGTAACGAATACAGCAATATCCCAACAAAAACATATATGTAAAATTATAGTCAAGTTCAATACTATGATATACGCCTTGGTTGTTGACTTCAACGATAAAAGAAGTGAGATCTAAATGGATGCCAAGTTCAATGGTCAGTCCTGAAATTTATTTATAACAACATAAAATATAATTTCTTCTTATCACTTAGGATAATGTTTTGAAGCCTAAGGTCTGACTTGGCTAGTTGTCATATACGAATTATTATTAAGTAGTAAGTACCTACTAAAACATTCATGGAAGAGAACTAGCTATGTTCGATAGCTACTCGTAGTTCTACCAGCAAGCCAAATTTTCAGAAGAATAAAAAAGAACTCACAACTTTAGAACTTGCAAAGGCTATAACAAAATAATTTTAAATTATGACGTTTATCAATTTAAGTTTAACGAGACGATGAGACCCGGAAATACGATACCAGTTTTGCTTTTATTTGGTGATATTTTTATTCATATTATATTTCTCCACATATCAAATCGTATGCATTTTTTTTTTTTATTAAATTACAAACACATGCGCGGTATGTCACGTGTGTTGCAAATAACAATATTATAACATAATCACCTATTTAAAGGATGTAAGTATGTATTATTATGTCCTAGAAACCGTCATCGACATAATCTTTTTATTATTATTATTTATTTACAAAATATAAGATAAAGTGTAATATATAATATATTGTTTTTAAAGTTTTCTGGTTTTGTTTCTGTCATCTATCGTGTGTGTCTATAACAACAATGAGTTAAATTACAATAATAAATCACGGTGTTGAGTTCTTAAACAAAAATAATTAAAACTCTTATATTTTTATTTTTTAATCCAGAGCGACACTAATATGTTATAATAATAATTGTCGTATATCGTGCATCTGTATGTATTACAAGCGAGTGACTATGGGACGCGAAACTCAATCGATTCATTTGTCAAGTAACACTAATGAATCATTAGTGAAATAATTGCGATTTTTCGACCAATCCAAAAACGAATCATTAACCCGTTCTGAATCCACGCCAGTACAGTCACGTCATAGTCAGCCAAAGGTATTCACATTCATCACATTCGTGTGCACCCGATAATGATAATAATTATTAATTTTAATTGCATGTAAATCCATCGCCATTGGGAATTTCAACTTAAATATTCTCAGAACCACCATCGCTATTTCCGTATAGGCACATTGAATCGTGAATTTCACGTGAAAATACATAACCCCAGGTAGTAATGATACCATTTTTGTGCAACAATATAATATTGTACAAACTTACATTTTATGCCAAAATTAATTGCACCCTTATATTGCTCGATCAACAAGACTGTAACAATTATATTTTCATAAAACGGTGAAACGGTACATAAGTCGGCCACTTGAAGCTCATCGAATGATAATATTATGATTATAATAACGACAAAACAGGCTATATTGTAAAACGTACTGATCGAGTGCCAACACCATTAATCACAAAAAATATCAATGAATAGAATATAATAAATACCGTTGTATTATGATTATCGCTACACATTATTGTACTGCAAGTACTCAAAAATATATACTTGTGTATAATAACTTAATAAGGAATATAAATATACGAGAATATTAAAGATTTTTTATTAGCTTAGTGTATAAGCGACGGTTGACACTGGTTTAATATTTATTGTTATTTTTATTATTATACTATCATATTACATCGATCTATAAAAATCAAATTGATTAAATAAACGTAAAAACTTAAAAATATGCATTCTATATTTTATTATTATTATTATTTTATCAGCTTATAAATTGTATCTATCGTACGTTTTTGAATTATAACCAGGTCATATTTGAATTATATGTAATTATATAAGTGTGTGAAAAAAATATTCTCCAATTTGACTGTCTCTAGCTGCCACTTTAAACGTAATATCATTCAAGCGTGTGTTATGAAATAACAGTGTTTCAAAGTAGGTTGTAAACGACTGTGTCTAAAATAATTAGTTTTTAGTCGTTGTTACTCGTTTGAGCATACTTTTGAGTTGGTAAAACTATTTTTTTTCTTCTAAAAAATCCCATTAGGAAAAGTCACTCGTTGAAATGAATGACATTTATATCGTGTCTCATGCGTAGGTTTCTCATATTCTAATCTATCTATTTCTATGGTACATGGACTTAAAAAAATCTATCGATTTTTCAATATTGCAGCTTATTACCAGTTTTACTGGGTTTAACCTCGTATTAATTGTATTATGCAATTATTTGCATGACTATCGAACTTAAAATGTATCCTTCAAACATTGATTTGACCATTCCAGAATTATTTTCACTAATGCTCGCATTACATGATTAGATAATTTACATTTAAAAGTGCATTAAAAATATGAATTTTTATCACGATTATCTTTATTAAGACATACAATTTTAGAACATATCATTTATACTATCTATATTACAATTTTTAAACCAATTGCTTCAGTTTTCTTGAATACATTTTTTGTTTAGTATACGTCCTTTCAAGAATATAACGGCCTCATAGCTCTGTAAATACGCAAGTTCTACTGTTTCGAATAAATTAGAGGAAAAATAACGAAAACAAAATCTAATCGATTCATACATTTTAATGTAATTTATAAGCTATACGCATTATGGAGCTGCCGGAACTTGGGAATTATATATATAATGTGTTGTTTCCGGAAGGGAGTTTTGGCTACTATCGCGAGAAGAGAAGAAATAAACGATGACGACCCTTTGCTGTTGGATACCTCCCCATTGCTAGTTTTACATAATAGTATTATGTCCACGTGCAGACTACCAAGTATGTATGTAGTTATAACTTACAATATACACATGTGTCATACGCATATACCTATATAAGTACATACTTACGACTAGCTTACGCGAGTCGACTGGTAAAGTGTTTGTGTTATTGCTATTATTTTACTGTATTAAACGTGGCAAGCGTAACCCGTTTTATAAGTCACACGAGGTGATGGGATGTGGGTGTATAAGATAAGCACATTTGGATAATTAAACGACTCTGCGTGTTTTATAAGCACTTCGGACTTGGTATTCTGTAATCTGTATGCTACGGTGACTACGACTGCAAGATGCAATTTTGATACTAAATTGCCAATTATTATTGTTACTTTTAAATATTTTTAACTATATACATAGGTGTGAAGTAATTTCGATTATGGTCGGTTATGTTGTTAAGGGCACTAATAGACTGGAAAACGATACAATTACATTAGAAAAATACTACAGCGTTTGTACAAGACAAAAACGTCAATACATTAGCCTATTATCAATGAAAAAGATAACTGTGGGTGATGCACCAAAAAGTCGTAAAAAAATGTACCCACAATATCTAAAGAAAAAATTTGTCACGCATTCAATTATAGATCTCCATTATCGTGCGGACGGCCATTCGATGGAGTTTTTAGATTTAAAAAAGAAGCTAAATCCATCCTTCCTTCGCCACCCTACCCTATTCATGATCAAGTTTTTTTAATGGACCTATATCTTGGCATAACGGGATTAGGGTGACTTCGGAGACGTGCCTTAAATAATTTACCTTAAAATACGGTGAAGAAATGGTATTGTATTATGACGAACGTGTTTACAACACTTAGTGAAGGATTTGACAATTGATTGTCGTGGGATTGCGTTTTTTTTTTTTTATAAGATCTATTTAAAAAAATAGGTAACTGGAATAAAGGATGTAAATAATTATTAAAATTGTTTCAAAAAAATGTAAAATATTGTTCTTTATTTATTTGAATTTGAATTTTATCATATCGATATGGTTTATGTATACAAAACAAGTATAATCTTATAATATATATTTCATTATTACCTGATAAATTTAAACGATTGATTTTTTTTTGTTTTTTTTTTCTTGTAAGTAAATTTTAAATAGACAGGTTAACGATAAATGATTAACAGTACAAACGTGTATAACATAGATAAATGTTATATTCCAAAATAATATTCATAGCAATCCTTTGTATTTCATACTGCTGCGTAATTTAGACGTATGAAAATTTTGAAAACACTATAAGAAACTTATGAATATACATATGTAATTTCTTCTAAATAAAAATATTCATGCAGTAAGACTTGTATTGTATACAAATGTATGGTAAATAATAGAAATGAATATTTTTATTTGTCTAGACAATAATCTGAGTCTTAACAAAAAAAGTAGAAATTATTTGATATAAATTGGAAATAAATATATATTATGTAGGTAAAGCAGTAAAAAAGAAAGAATTTTGTATCAATAAAATATTTTAAAATGAATTAATTTGATTTCAACAAAATATTATTCCATAGTGAATACATTATATTTTATTAATATTGTTATATTATATCTTTAAATCGAAATTGCATAATTCTATTGAGTCTAAAAGTTCAAGTGGTTTGAATTATTCAAAGAGGCTACATCAATTCTAAATCACCTATTACTATCTAAAGAAGATTAACTGTTATTTAAAGGCTATAGTTTTGTGAGGAGTCGAATAATTAAATATTGGCGATTGGAAAAACGCGCAGGAATAGTGATTTGGCAAGAAAAAGAACGATAAGATTCGAAATGGTTATGGAGCTGAATAAGATTTTTATTTCAAATTAATAAAATCGAACCTTTAAAATATATTTTTATATTTTTTCAGCATCAATCTATCAAGTTAGAAAAACATCCATGAAATATTCGTGAGTAATACACACTTGAGGGTACACTAATGAGTAGGGATGAAACAACAACAATTCAAAACGGCTATGGGCGAACACACAACCCGTATATTATACATAACACGTATCAATAAAATACGAATTTCCATAAATAATAGAAAGAGATCTCGTACCGAGAATAAAATAACTGTATTTTTTTGTTCTATAGCCAAATCATTTTATCATTCAATCATTAGATTAATATTGCATTTCGATAAAAAAGTATTAAAAATAAATCGGGCGATAACTTACGCATATAACAGACAATAGTATTAATACCATTCAGCGCATGTTTATTACAAAAGACGAAGACGGAATGGTGTAATATTATTAAAACAATAATATTATTTCTTGTTTCGTCAAATGTATATCAGATGACCAGAAATGTATCCCACCTACAGTTTAATGATCTTAAGGATTAGATTAAGTTGTATTGTACTCAGTTATATGAATTAGTTATATAATAATTAGGGAACGGATTTGAATGCAAATTGCATTTTTTTCTGAATGTCCGAAAACATTGGTTTCCAAGCAAAAAGTTCATTTTATACATCAAAGAATTAAAAAATGTAACTTTTATTTTGCATTTTTAAGACTTTAATGCATTTTTAGAGCATTTTTTGAAATTTTTAGTGCATTTTGTGGTTTTTAAGTCATTTTTCAACATTTTTTCCACATTCATTCTAAAAAAAAATTAAAATTCCTAAATATATATTATGTTACAAAATTATTGTTGACACGTGTATTAAGTTACGAAATTACGAAATTATTGTTGACACGTGTAGACACAAAATATATACATACAAGTTACAACAGATTATTACCCACATTAAGGTAAAGATAAGAGATAAGATACGATAAACTATTTATCTAAAGTTAATTAATTAAGGTTGTATTGTATTTAAATATTTTTTATTAGATTTTTCATAATAATGTGTTTTTTTATAAGTTTAAATACAAAATTTTGTTTTTATTGAATATGAACCCATTTTTAAAATTTTTTAGGGCATTTTTTTAGTGCATTTTTTTATGTTAAAGCATTTTTTTAAGGCATTTTTCTTGTTTTTCAGAGCATTTAAATCCGTTCCCTAATAATAATATATGTTTATCAGGGTTAATAAAAAGCTTTTAAATCGTATTGTGTTAACTTTAGATTCTGAGTGGATCGAGGAATGTATTGAATTTACCAAGTTGTGTGTTTTTATTTTTATTTTAAATTTAATTTTTTTGTGTCTGTCATCACGTTTTGGGGCAGTAAAAATACTTCAATTAAGGGAAATACGAGAAATTTTACACACAATCAGTTTTTGACAAAATCAATTTTGGTTTTTGATGTAACATTAAAACAAATGACCATAAATACATGAAATTTCACTGAATGTCTATAGAAGTATATTCTATCTACTATGTAATTCTCAAAAAATTTCGACCTAAGTTCAACTATTTATAGGCATATGCAATTTTTGATCATTATTAGTTAATTTAAAATTAATATCGATCAAAATTTATTTGTTGGGCAAAAAAGCTTGAAAATTGAATACAAGGCTCCTAATATATTGTTAAAATAGCAGGTAAAAATATAAAAAATACATAGGCACAATTTTTTTTTATAAACATTTAAAGTTCAATTTATCTTAGATAGAAATTCATAAAATTTTTTCTTTTTACATCTAAGATTTGAAAATTTAATTCAAGATTCCTTATAAGCTTATCTACCTTTATCAAAAAAATGTCCACCGGAAAGTCAAATATTAATAATAATCTATAATATATTCTAGACAGATAAACCATCTCCGCTCAGAATCGTTTCTCGTATACAATGATATAATATCATTGGATTCAAATTTAATTCTATTCATTACTGTAACCCACTTGTAACCTACTGTACAATAGAGCGATATTCACTTTCCCGCTTTTTTTAATATCACTTTAGCTATTTAAAATTAAATGTATCTTATATTCTTGTTGTTGGTACTTATATCATCTTTTTATTATTGTACTTGTCTGAGTAGCGTAAATATATTTATTTTCAAATAACTGCTTTTAACATTTTAAACGAAACTTTCGATACTGAACTTATCAATAACAAAAGAGTTTAAGTTCTTAAAATAAAGGTAATTCGATAACTTACTAAACTAATATTATTCAACACTGCTGCTTGCAGGAACATTAATTAAGCATAACTTTTGTTTCGTTAATATTTCTTAACATAAATTTAAATGTTTTATAGTTTCGAGTTTATCTGGATAAACATTTAATTGCAAAATAACACTATTATCTCATTAATAACCTTTAAACAAATAAAATGTTGCTTCGTATATAAAATATTAAATCAAATATTAAGAGAATATTAAAAATAATAATTCATTGATATTTATATCTTTGTATTTATTTTTGTTTTTGTTTGTAACCAAAAATAAAAATGTATTCTTCTTAATTCTATGGAATGTAGCAAATGTAAAAGTGTTATTATTTTACACCAAATGCTTTGGTATAGTTCGATTAATGACAAAAACACGTTTACATTTTTGTGAAATGGCAAATGAGAAGTTTCGTTTACTACCTGCATCATATGACATAAAAAAAAAACAGCATGAAATGTTCAGATAAATTTTATCAAAGTTTTCATGTAATAACAATTTGAGACACGAGTCAAAGCAATTAAGTTTCACCGAGACCTTATTAACACAAGCAGTTACAACGATTCGTTAACTGTAGATATATTAAGTAGAATAATTTCATGTTTCAAGTGATGGCTCGTGTCGTACTACGTTTTAGTTCGCTCTATAATATTATTTTGCATGTGAATTGTAAAATGTTTGTGTTTTGCATCATAATAGGGAAATTAATAAAAATAAAAATAAAATCTGCAGTAAAATTATGAATGTTCCTTATTAGTGTTCAATATTTAAATCATATGAATCATATGTACTGACGAGTAATTTTAATTATTTGATTGTTTAATTGTCTAAAACAGATTAGGAAATCTAGTGATAAAGTCATTTATATTT
The DNA here is from genome assembly GCF_037042655.1 of Diuraphis noxia. Lineage (NCBI taxonomy): Eukaryota > Metazoa > Arthropoda > Insecta > Hemiptera > Aphididae > Diuraphis > Diuraphis noxia. The sequence goes on from NW_028301712.1 coordinate 56,498,588, forward strand.
TATTTTAAATAATAACACAAAACTGTTAGACTCCTGTTTTCAATTTTACATACCTTCGTCAATGAAAGATCTGTTTGGTTACCTAATCTAAAATGCATTTCTTAAGAAGGAGTACTAATAAATTAAACTGATACCTCATTTTTATATTAAATTTATATTTATATTTATTGAGTTTTTTTTTCCTGGTTAGAACCGACAGCAGAGGAGGATCTGTTTGCACAATACTACTCCTCTGCTGCCATCGTTTATTGATGAATAACGTTAAAACATTTAATCACAATACTTAACATCAAATATACATATTACAACACCTAATGCTACAACATAAATGTCCCATAGATAAATGATGACGATCCCGTTTATCGATCCTATTCTCGGCCCGGTGTCGCACGCACCCGCAGGCCTGGCATCCCGTTTTGCTGTTTTAACGGAAGGAGCTCAGACGTTTAGAGCAGCTCTTGCTTCGGCCTCAGATAGCCTCTCTTCTTGCTCTTTGCAGCTAAGAATGTATATTTATTGGTTTATTTTCATTTAACTATAAAATATTTTTATACCAAATGTTCAATGTTGATGAGGGGAGAACACCCCCCTGCTCCACTAGATTGCGCCTCTGCATCTAATGGCCATAATTGCCTGGCTTATGATTAATAAAATAAAAATAAATAAACAAATATAACGTAGTGATTATAATAATAGTAATTATTATTATGTATTTATGTTTTTTTATTTGTGTTATCGCCGTGAGTCGCGTAGATCACGACAACAACCAGAGACCGTTTTTATTATTTTAATATCTTGTAATTGTAATAGAAGTTAGTCTATCTGTCACCATCGTTCAACTTTGAAGCGTGCAGTATGTTATAATGTTATTATTATTACTATAATTATTATAATTATTATGTTATTACATTATGTTCAAATGCTGTCATTGTTTTTTTTTTCTAAATTAATATCCTGACGATCGAATGATTAATGTTAAATGTAACCACTATATTATCACCAAGTTAACAACAGTTAGTTGAATATTTCAATGTTTTCCAATCACCTACTGGCTACTATGGGAATCAATTGATATTCCGTTTTAAATAAAAATTTAATTTAGTAATAATATTAATATATTATATAAATTATAACGATTTCACTATTATTGCACAATGTGAATGTATACGCCAGGCAGTACGCACACCACCGAATGCCGACGATGACGACACAGAAGTATTGCAACATGAGTAGTGGTTTTACAAAGTAAAGAAAAAAAATATTACAAACTACAAACACATGCACATAATATACAAAATATTATTCAAAATATTAATTTATTAGAAATAATTTATATTTCTAAATGTTAAAAATAGCCATATTATAATATCATATCTCGACAGTTGCATCAACGGTATTGATAATTAATTGAAACTCGACACTCGTAATTTAATAATATAATATGAATTTTACTATACTTTTAAGTTTTAATATGCTTTTAATAAGCTAAATTATATAAAATGTAACTTGTAATTAATATCGTATCGCGATATCGGAAAATTAAATACGATATCGATTATTAAAAATATATCGTTGGCCAACACTACTATTTACTCGGTTTTATTGATCTCAGCATTATATATTAGTTTGGAACTATTATAATTATTATGAACCGTGATTCATTAAAATAACTGAAAAAAGTAAATCGGGACGATAAAAATGACCAAATTATCAACTAAAATATATAATATGTTATACATACATTTCAAAAGTAACATAACCTTATCATAAATAATTATCTAAAATATTCAAATATAATTTCAATTTAAAACTGTTCTTCCTGCAGATACACCTTTTCTATGAATATAATAGGTAATATTATTAATTTATAAACAATACCATTGATACATATTATCTTAATGTCATACTGACATTTTCATAACATTATTTTTGCACGTTAAGTATAAAGTTTCCAAATAATTTTAGCAGGAACAGAAACCGACCCTATTTTATTTTAGCCGGAAACGGATAGTAGTCGAAAGTAATTTCACTTTTTCTCCGGAATCCGGAATCACAGCATTGGACTGTTTTATGTATATATTTTTGATATCTTCAGTGTTGAAACTTATCTAGATAATTATCTGTATGCGATTTAATTTTATCTAGAGTAAAATTTACTGGTTTTATATTAGACGAAAATTTCAGTTATATAATATAATATAATATATTAAATCATTTATCTAAACAATTTTTATGTATAGATATTTATTAAATATTAAAGTGTAATATACATTTATTGATGGGTTTTCCATTTTACATTAATTAACTTAATGTAAGTATACGATAATTTCTGAACGGCTGCAGTTCCAGAAATGCTCAACGATTTAAAATCACGAGGCAGTAATTATAGTATTATTTTTATATAAATGATAGCGTATTTCTACATATACCGTTTTAGACGAATAAGTCTCTCTCTCTATATATATATATATAATATGTATGTAATAAATATTAGGTACGTTTAATATTTTGTATACACCGTGAAATTACCAATGAAAACATACAGATCTGCTTTGTGTACTGCCCAGCCCAGCATGTAACACCCAGTCAATGACTTCTGCAGCTAATATATATATATATTAAATATTATAACTTTTACTATATTTGTATAGGCCACCATCATCCTTGTCAATTTCATTGATACCACTGTACAATATATTATATACATACAAGATTCATACTATTATAATAATATAAATATCTATATTGTACTTCAGAGCTTATATTTTAATTTCTGATTATAAAAACACAATATAACGCGTCAATGTGACAAATAACTGTCAGTTGTTGTGTTCTTGTAAGTTGTAACCTAATAAGTTTTTTTATGATGTATAATAGTCCCTGGATAGTAATTTAAGATATTTTATTTAAACAATTTAAACTAATCTATCCTAGTACCTAACATTATATGTTATTATAAATTAAAACTAAGCTTGTCATATTCTATAACGATGTTTAAAAAACAATTAGGTAGGTTTATTTAATGTTGTGTTATTTTACGAATAAATAATATTGTTATCAAAGTATCTCAGTATATTGATTGAATTTGTGTAAAAGCATTAGTTTAAAAACATAAAATTAATGATGCGAGTAATATGTGTACCGCAGATTACAGTATTTGATTTTTTAAAGGAGAAGATTAATTGTGTAGAAAAATATTGATAACTCATTATATCCATCGTTGCAATGGCGTAATTTGGGTGGCCGATCCTCTCGGACCACCCTTTTGGTCTGTGTAGTATACAGGAAAGATATACATATATATATGGTATTTAATCTAGTGGTCTCCCTTAGGAGGTTTCTGCCTATGCCATTGTATAATTTATGGCAGGTATAAACAAATTCTAATCTATTTTTTATCTAGATATACTTCATCGATAATCTTTTATCATTTAGTTAATAGGTATTTTAGTTATCTATTCCCAACACTGGGTATCTTCTTCAATATTTTTATTTAGTTGAATGTCATGACAGATTATCTAAAATTATCAATCACCATGGATAAATTAGCCAACTATCGTTATTTTCTAGAGTGACTGTTCTTGTATATTATTATATTCCAGTAAACCACTATTCCCTTATTAAATATTATTCGTCTGAGAAAAAACGCAACTGGGTGTACGCATTAATCACATGAAAAGTTTGATTAAAAATAATTTATTTTTTAATATAACAGCCAGGCCTCGTCTTTCGTATATACAAGCAATCTACAGACAGAGTGACAGACAGACAGTCAGTTGCCGGTCGGAATCACATAATAATACAATATTCTGGGTCACTCTGGAGATTTAAAAACGAATTATATAATAACATTAACAAAGTTGCTCATACACATTTATATATAAATAATATTTATTAATAGGTTGATGTCAGAGATTAAATTAAATTCCATCGGTGACGGACTATTATTACTGTACGGACAAATAACCATTTGAACGCATTTACTCACAGATTTTCGCGGAGTTTTCGTTTGTATTCGTTATTATTATTTACGATGACGAATAACTCGTCGTCCATTTGACGCTTGATCATCTATTCGTATCGCCACTCCGCCAACCCCTGGTGCATAAGACTATAGTGACCACCATACAATATCAGTCTTTATATTGATTGGTGTGATGCCGGATGAATAAAAGTTCGTTTCACCGAAGCATAGTTGAATGATTTAAATCCGCGACATAGAATGATATTTCCAACGGCTTTAAAAAAATGTATTCTATCCTTTCACTATGGTCGCTCACCATGCATGATATATTATGGGTAGGTTAAAATATTTTTGGGTCGCATGCGTAAGCTGTAAAATATAATTTCTCGACAATCGCAATTCCCTAGTCTTTTTCGAGGAAAAACATCTCATAATTGGAGGCATTCGACAATAAAAGAATACAATGTTATACGAATCCAGTGTGTACTACAGATCAACCATTTATTATTATATTCGTGAACTAGTAGTTCAGTCACTGGTTTGAATCTATAGAGGGGTATACCGGATACTTGCTCCGGAAGTCATGGTAGTGAGAGAGGGTGGGGTTGCCAAATTACTAAATATTTTTTTTAGATTCTGAGCGGAGCAAGGAATGTATTGATTTTACCATGATGTGTGTGTTTTTAAAAATTTTTTTTTGGTGTCTGTCGTGATGACAAAAAATGGTTTTTATTCAAATTTAATTCAAGACACCTAACATATTGTTAAAATAGCAGCTGAAAAACTATTAAATATACATTGGCACGATTTTTTTTATAAGCATTTAAATTTAAAAATTTGACTAAATACGTAAAAATTACGGCAATTTTCAAATTATCTTAGATAGAAATTCATAAAAACGTTTCTTTTTAAATATAAGATTTGAAAATTTAATTCAAAATTCCTTATAAGTATGTCTACCTTTATGAAAAAAAAAAAAAAATGTCCACCGGAAATTCAAATATTTTAATAAGTAATAATAATCTATAATATATCCTATACAGATAAACTGTTTCCGCTGAGAATTGTTTTTCGTATCCAATGATATAATATCATTGGATTCAAACTTAATTCCATACATTACAGTAACCCCCTTGTTACCTACTGTACAGCAGAGCGATATCCATTTTCCCGCTTTAATTTAATTTAATTTAAATTTATATGTATATTAACCACGTAGGGTAAACTTAATGTCGTTCCTAACTTTATCTGGGTAAAAAATATGGTGGATCTATCCCTGGTCATTACAATGTGTGCAGCAAACACTACAACGATTTCCAAATATATAAGAAGTGTATTAGTTAATTGATTTTAGTTAATTTACTGGTTATATTTGCTTGTTCAGTGTTCAAAGGAATAAACACGCTGTGTACGCTGACATTTCCATACACATGGCATAAATTAATTCACCTAAAATTAGAACTAATTAAGCTTTTATAAAATTAATTAAGCAACAATGTCACACGACTATATACCTTAAAAAAACTAGATTTCATATTACCACGAATCTAACACATAAGGTACAAGAGTGTCAAGAGTTTAAAAAATAGTTAAGCTCTAAGAGCTAAAACAGCTTTTACCTAAAAATATTGGCTTATATGTTAATTATTATTTCTACCGTAAAATTGGTAACATTTTCTTGGTCACTTAGATATTTCTTCTAGACTGAAGATTGAACATAATAAATATATTCATTTCAGTAATGTATTTTATAAAGTTTAACGTAAATGTAGAATAATATATACTAACATATTGTTATGTAAGTTCACAAAATATAATACAAAGATTAAAGTTCATTGGCAAAACGATCTACCTACTGAACTAAAATCTTAATTTTGATCTAGATGATGCATATGCTTATGTGATACATCATTAATTAGTTATAAAATATATTTTATATTAGGTCGTCAATACGTAATGTCCTGATAGTTGGTACATCACAGAACATATCTCATTATTAGGTAGAGCATATCATGTGTGCTGCGTTTCATTGCATTTTTTAACGATGAAGATTAAGTATTATATACGTTTGTAGTGTTGTTATTAATCACTAAATAGGCATTAATCCTCAATTGTTCACATTCACCACTGTTAATAGTTGAATATAAAGCATATGACAATCATGTGTGCATAATTTAAATTTGATAATATATAACTATTAAGTGTGTATATAACTTAAATTGCAATGCTTTTACACACACGAGTGTCGAATGCGTTGTATTTGAAAATTATTAAAAGTATTTCAGCGTGAATTTTTTCTGTTTGAACCATAAGTCCATATACAACATAGCACATTTACAAAAACGTAAGGTTAGGTTGGGTTTAAAATTAAATTTAAAATTATTAAAATTTAATAGTTCGAGCATCTCATTGGCTTTTTAGATAACACTATGAATATAAACAAAATAAAATAAAATAAATTAATATTATGGTTAATATTGACACCAGCGCATTCGACTAAAAAGAATAGCCTAATACCAATAAACATGAACTTGTTGTGTCAACTCACCAGTATTCATTAAAGGAGGGGACATAAATATATTATTGGAAAGATTGCCTATTATTGAGTTAGGTAACACAATACACAAATAAAAAATATGTACACAAATGTAAAGTCCTGTTAAGGCAGTTAAAGAACAACAATATGAATACATTAGTGGGGACCATTTGTACAGTAAAAAACAAATAAAAATTTAAAAAAAGCGGTAAAGTAAATATCATTCTGCTGCACAGTAGGTTACAAGTGGGTTACTGTAATGGATGGAATTAAGTTTGAATCCAATGATATCATATCATTGGATACGAAAAACGATTCTGAGCGGAGACAGTTTATCTCTTATTAAAATATTTGACTTTGTAGTGGACATTTTTTTTTTTTTTTTTTTGATAAAGATAGACTAACTTATAAGGAACCTTGAATCAAATTTTCAAATCTTATATTTAAAAAGAAAAATTTTTATGAATTTCTATCTAAGATAATTTGATCATTGCCGTAATTTTCAAATATTTAGTTAATATTTGAACTTTAAATGTGTATAAAAAAAAATCGTGATTATTTTTTTTTAATATTTTTCAACTGAAACTTCATAGGCGCAATTTCAATTTTTTTCTTGGGGGGGGGGGGCTTGTGAAAATGTACAACACAGTCTTGTGGGAGGCTTTGCCCCCCACACCTCCTTAGACCTTTTAATTATCTTGTGTCACAAAATACTTATTATAATAACCTCATTATTATTTAATCACTTACACCTGTCTCAAATTTCAATCGTGGGTGTGATTTATAATTAATAACATATTTTCAACATAATAATAAATGTATTTATTTATTTTAAATATATATATGTATATAATGGTATATATCAGTCAATTTAACACACTGCTGTACATTTTTTGTAAAATTAAAACAAATTATAACTGTAACCTTTTGTTAGTCTTAGCATACTCAATTAATATATCCTCAGATTTAAGCTGATTTGATACTTCCCTTTCAATGTTTATTATTGCCAAACTGGAAAATCGCTCTTGGTCCATCGATGTACGCAGCCAATTTTTAATTCTTCTCATAGTGGAGAAAGAACGCTCGCATGTGGCTGAACTAACAGGAATAGTAAGAGTCTAAAAGGATGAATGGAAATACCCTATTCTTTGAATTTATAATAATAAAAATAAACTTTTAATCTAATACTATACAGTAGAAAATAATAGACACATGCCAAATATCATGTATACATCGTGCATTTAGTAAAGATAATCTTGTATTATAAAATAGGTACATAAATATACATTATACATTTAGAAATGAGTATAATATAATATATAGTATATACCATTGTCTGATACCAATAATAAAACATTTTAATAATAATTTCTAATAATTTACGATCAAAATTATACATTTATTTCTATAATATCAGCGATAATTTATATTTTATAATTATAAATTAACATGACCGTCTCATAATATATAATAGTATGTTAACATAAAAAAAAAATACAAATTGTACATATTTAAAATATACATTTTGAAATTTTATGTTCTGTATTTTTTTTTTTTTTTTTTGGGGGGGGGGGCTACGATCAAGTTTGGGGGCTTTACCCCCCCCTTATTTGCGCCTATGGCTATATTGTAACGATATGTTGGAAGCCTTATATTAAATTTCGAAGCATTTTGACCCAACCACTAAAATTGTATTGTCATTAATAGAAAAATAAAACTAAAAAAGTTGAAAAATTAAAATGTCAGTTAACAGCTCAAAACTAATCAAAATATTTTGAAAATCTTATAAAATATAGAAAATGCCTATATAAACATTCAGTGAAAATTTAAAGTATTTGCCGTCATTTGTTTTAGAGTTACACCAAAATAAGAAAATCGTTAAATGCGAAATCTTGTGAAAATGCAATGCAAAAATTTATTTTTTCAAACCGTTATTCAAACGGTCATGAAAACTTAATTTGACTCTCTGCCCTCTGGTGGATATTAATTTCATGATAAAGGTTGACAAACTTGTAAGAAATCATGTACAGAATTTTTTTTATAAATTTCTAGCTTAAAATAATTTACGAAATGTCGTGATTTTTACGTATCTTGTCAAAATTCAAACTTGGAATGCTTATAAAAAAAAATTGTGACTATGTATTTATTTTATTTTTTAACTGCTATTGTAACAATATATTAGGAGCCTTGTGTTAAATTTTCAAGCTCTTCTATCTCACAAATAAATTTTTTTTGTTATTAATTTGAAAAAACAACTAATAAAGATCAAATATTGCATATGCCTATAGATAGTTCAACTTAAGTCGAAATTTTTTGAAAATTGCATAGTAAATAGAATATATTTATATAAATATTCGGAGAAAAGTTCATGTATCTATGGTCATTTGTTTTAATGTTACATCAAAAACCAAAATCGATTTTGTCGAAAATTTTATTGAGCGTAAAAATTCTTTTAGATTTATATTATATATTATATAATTATATAGTATAATATCTACATAATATATACATACATTATTGATGGTTAATAGGTATATAGATTCAAATGTAAATAAAAGTTGAAATCCTATGAAGATATTTTGGTTCAAAAAAAAATAAACAATGAGTATTAATTCAATGTCAGATAATGCCGTTGTTTAACGCATAGAGTAATAAATAAATTACTCTATGGTTTAACGTTAAACTTATAAGATATAGCATGTAATAAAACAATATAATATAATGTATATAGATGAACCCGTACCTGTGTAAATTTAGACAATTATAGATACTTGAAAAGCAGATTGACTGCACAAACATCAATTTATTTTATTTTAAATGATGTTTAATGTTATTTTCAGTAGTTTAATTTTAGTTAATAATAATGAATAATCAACTATAATGTTTGATTGTAGTAAATTACATTTTTAACTTTTTCAATTAAAAAAATCTATTTGGCAGAATATACAAACAGCCAAATAGAATAAACGTTTTATTGTAATGCAGGTACAAAACAAGAGTATCCTTGAATAATTGATTTGTTTTATTTTTTTATTTCCATTAAAGACAATTGCGTTTATAAATCGTTAAAAAGTAAAAAATAAACTATTAAACGTGAAATAAAAAACAAAATGAATTATGGTTGGGAAAAATAAGAGAAATAATCCCAGAGCCTAAAAAAGTAAGTGAGATTATGATATTTTTCATATCAATTAGTTTTTAGACCGCTGTTTTTTTTTTTTTTTTTTTTTTTTTTTAATCATAACAGTTGCCGAGTCCATGATGAACTTGAAATATTATACAACTAAACTTATTTCACTTATAATTATTATTTTTATTTTTATACTGAATCAGATGTAGATATATTATGGTGTAACCAACTCATGGATTTAAACATATGTAAAGTAAACTTGAAGTAATGTGTTTCTATTTTTCACGTTTGAATATTTGTAATTTGCCTTCAACGTAGAATAAAACAGCTGATTGAATAATTTGCACTTTTATAAATAGAAAAAATAAGAAATGTTAATAAGCCGTTATTCAATAGATAGCGAACGAGGCGTTTTTGAATCATTTTCCGCACTGTATAATATTATGGTATCGAAAATGCGTTGTAAAATAAATTTTTACAATCTATTCTCAAAACGCATCCACTCACCTACTGGTAAGGCGGTAACTAACTCTGTATTATTGTAAAAAATTCTAGGCTCTGGATACTCTATAATGTAATCAATAATAAGCAGCCACATTTTTAGGGGAAGATAATATTAATAATAATAAATATTATATGTATAATGGTCATTCTGACTCCTCAAAAAAATAAAAAAATAAAAATAAAAATGGTGGATTCGTTTATCGGGTTTCCCTAAAGTTCCTTATCAGAGTGTTAATTGTGATTTATTTATTCGGTGATGATGCCGTGCAGTTAACACATATGAGATAATGTTGTAATATGATAACAAATATATTCCTATACAAATTTATTCCATATTTTAGTAGAAAAACAAATATTTCTACAATTTAGTGAATAGGCAGTTCATGAAATAGAGCTTGGGAACAAGATAAATTATTTCATTTATTTTTATGATTTTAACTAACTTTTTTTCCGCTTATATCGAAAACCGAAGAAGGAACCATAGTGCCAGTGCTTCTCCTCCGTCCACCATCGGTTATAGATAATAATTAATAACCAATTACACATTTACGTAGCTGTGACGGGCTACATTTTTAAGAAACTTAACTACGCAATCATTAGTTCGGTGAATCTGAAGTTATTTCTGTGGCCTGACGACGTCGTTCCTCAACCTCCATAGTAGTAAGGATGTTTTCTACCATTCGATACATAAGTTTGAAAACTTCCTTCACTTCTTTAAGAACCGCGCGCTTCTCGGTTGGATCCGGCGGCAGAGTCTCAAACACTAGACCACAGATCATTTCAGGCACGTCGATGGCACTAGGACGATGACCTAGCCGGGAGGTTAGTGCTTCCTGGAATCCTTCCCAGTAGACGCAATTGAATAACGTGTGATCAGCGGTGTCCGAGTCATCTGCACACTGCCAGCAACGTGGACTGGCGGCCCTGTCCATACGATGGAGGCACCACTGGAAACAACCATGGCCGTGAGTGCCTGTGTCATGTAGAACGTCAGAGGCACTCACGGGACGGTCCTTCCTATCCATCGTCCCAAGACAAGGATGACGCAGCACGTTTATGCCGCTTTTGAGGTTGCTTGCCATCTAGCCTGCTAAGCACCGATCGTAGGGTTTCTCACCTCACGTTTCGCTGTTGCTTTGGAAGGCCGTTGTTCATGCGGCGTGCAGTCGGGACTTGATACTACGATTCTCCAATCCGAGTAGATCATCGGGTGGCATGCAGGCCAGAACCAGAGCGGCAGTCCCGGCAGTACCCGGCGCGGTAGGACCGGATCACACTCATGGTGGCAGTTCTCTGTAAACGGATCAAGATCACTCTGGTTCTGGCTAGAGATAGCGGAGATCCAGACAGGAGCGGCGTAAAACAGCTGGCTTTTTACAACAGACGCTAGCAGCCTCCTCTTCCATTGAACCGGTCTGCCTATGTTCAGGATAAGCCTAGACAGAGCAGCGGTTGAGCGGGTTGCCTTCGTTGCAACAGTGTTCACGTGGGCTGTGAATCCAGACGCTTGTCCAGAATGACCCAGATGTACGTGATCTCCTTTCGCAAGGGGATCAGGTGGTCGTTGATCTTCAGTCGTAGTGGGACGAACGCCTGTCTCTGGGACAGTATCACCGCTTCACTCTTCTTATGAGCCAAATTCAGGCCCCTGCCCCACATCTACTCGTTGATGGCGATTTGTGTGGGATTGATTGCGTCTTCGAGTATACTTGTCGCCTGCTCTGAGGACCCGTTAGTTCCTGGTCATGGATGCCTCGCAGGTGCCGAACAGGAAAGCGTCAAGCGATTTCACCGAGGACAGGGTTTTCTCGGCGCATGTGGCTCCGACTGTGGCTCCTAGGTGCGTGGTGCTCGCTGAGATGACCATGCAGGTCATCGTCTAACTTCTTCACGGACCAGCCGGGTTGAGCATCAGTGATGAGGACTGTTGGTCCTCGAGTCCCACTTGACGTTCCATGTATTGAAGTCACCGACCAGGATGATCGAGGCATTTCTCCTAGCGTGGATCGCCGCTTCGAAGTCCAGGAAGAGTCCGTACTCCGGCAGTGAGGCCCCAGGTCTGAAGTAACAGCTAAAGACGGTCAGTTCACGGAAAGACAGCCAAGCAAACTCGTTGCTGGAGCCCCGAACATCGTAGCTGAGTGCTGTGTGACGCGATGTTCCCACGGTGGCCTAGCGGTCGGTGCTGAGCACCATCGGTCTTAGTGCCCGTGATTAGTAGGTGGTTCAGACACAATAAGGATGTCCACCTCGATGTCCGCCGTCTGTGCCATGAGCTGCTCCACTGACCAATTCGCAATGAGAATAATTTGTAGGAAATTAATCATCTAACGTCTTCGCTCCATCTGACTGTTTCCTGGCAACGCATGCACCCGAGCCCGGTTTATGCATGACCATCTGCAGTCCGGCGGTTTCACACGCTATACAACGGTCGTCTGCCTTGGTATAGTTGTTCATGGATTGTCCTATTACGCCACACTTCTGGCAGGCGCCAGTTCTGTTCTCTGCTGTGCAGGTCTTGGCATTGTGTCCGAAGGCCTGGCACCTGAATCACCTTTCTGGTGGCTGCGTCCTGGACCGGACTCAGCACATCATCCTCCCAATCGGAACCCTGGAGATTTGGGTGGCAACATGTTTAGGCATTTTCAACGTGGCAATATGCTGTCCGGATTGTGTGCCCCATATCCTGACATCACTGACTACGTCCCATTCGATCTTGACGGTTGGGTCACCTTGACCAGGGATGGTGTTGTGGAGTGCCTCCATGACTTCCATTGCAGTGGCAACTTCGACTGTATGACCACGTCGCTATCCCAATAGCGCGGGTCAGAATCATATCCGAAGAGCCATCAGCAGTGGAGACAATCTTATTGCTGGTATGTTCTGTGTGAAGTGGTCCGTACTCTGGTAGGTTCAGCACATTCCTTCTCTTCGAGAGAAGGGAATCTATCGTTTGGTGTGCCTCATCGGTTTGAACTAGCAGGCTATGTAAGTAACTTTTCCCATGTCTGATAAACTTCCGTCGATCATTCTAACTGACGTCATAAACATCGACATTTTCGATTCTAGCTTTCAATTGTGAAAAGTTTCGACCCACAATAAATGTATTGTAATGATAAAGCGAGTTTTGAACTGCGATATGTAATAACTTGCCATGCATTGATGGCAGACTAGTGACATTGCCAAGAGTTGAAAATTACAAATTCATTTTAGCAGAGCTTTACTAATATAGTTCACGTAGTTGTGTATTGACAACGGTGTCTGTTTATGACTGTTGTTTGTAATCAATCTCAAATTCAACCATTAGGTTTTTTCACATTTTTCACCAGTTATATCTTATCTTTCGATAAGTTTCGAAAGTGATTGGAAATATTCATAAATAATATGGAAATATTGCATGTTACGAAGAACTTTTTTAATTCTTAGCTGTCAGTGACACGGTATCGTCAACTATTGTTGTTAATATTATATTACACAGGTTATCATCTGAATTATTATTTATTCCATAAGCCTGTAAACAATTTTATTTCGACATAAATTCTAACCCTGATATCTGATGATCTTCCCTTTACTGATTTACTTCCAATTCGGCAAACACGTATATTTTCTCGACGTAAATCATAGACACCTATATCAATATGGTCGAAATTAAAAAAAATAATAATAAACAAAAAAACGCTCAACCGAAAAAATTTTACGCATTATTTTCAACCCTTCAAATATGTCATATAAATGTTTTTTTCATATCAGTCTGGCTCCAACAAGAGGTACCCAATAATAAATCATACTTATTTCCTTGAACCCATCTACACTTCTGTCGATAATCGTCGTGACACTTTGTGGTACTTACATGGCTACATAAACATTCAGTTGTTTACAATTTAAATGAAGCGTAAATTTTTTTGCAGGGTAAGGATTTTCTTTGTTTTGTTCACAAAAGTTTGCATTCTTGAAATCGTTCAGTTATATGCCAATTTACTAACCAAACGAATATGTGGTCTTTTTAGTGCTTTGAAGTATCAAAATTAGAACATTACCCATAAATTACATCCCTAAATGCCCATTGCCATATAAGTAACACCTAACATATGAAAATGTATACAATATTGTTCCCTACTCTCTAGTTGTTATAATATATTAATGCGCTGTTATACACAATGCAGTTGTTTTTTTTAATTAAAAAAAATTCTATAGTATGTATTTTATATACAATACGTGTCGTAAGAAAAAAAAATAAAGATATAGTTGAATGAAAAAGGGAAACGTCTAATATCGCTACTTCAAATGTTTAACGAACTGTGAACCTAATTAACGATGTGACTTTGCGAAAATAATTTAACATTTTGTAAACGGCAGGCTTAATAAGCGTTGAACATGAATATTGTCAATAACTAATATCAATTATCTATCAAACAATATTTTTGTTTAACAAATCAGTATTATTATGATTATTTTCTAAATATTACAAATCAAAATCAAAGTTATTCAACTAGAGTCAAAAAAGTTCTTGTATGTGGCCCTTAAAACATTGTTATGATAAAACAAAATCAATTTTAATAAATATTATGTAAGATTAAAATGTACGTATTAAACTTTTTTTTTAAATATTATATTATATTAATTATTTTAATTTAAAAATATAACTGACAGTTCTTGAAAAACATTATTTACGTATCAGATATTAATAAACACCAATTGTACCATTAATAGGTTATCACGAAATATTTATGACATAATGTTTCAGATCATATTATTTTCGTAATATGTATAGATTTGTTTTTGTTAAGTTTTTTTTTTTTTTTTAATTTAGAGTTTTTACAATCTGTACATAAAAAAAGTACAATAAGCATAAATGGTGTTATTTTTCTAAAATTATATATATGTATTAGATTGAGTGTCTTGAGGGAAACACCAACCAGCGAAGGACTTCGGTGTTATTAAGTTTATGTTAATTTTCTGAGTTGGAATGTTTCAATATTATATAATATGTTATTGATTTTGGTTTATTCAATTTACTTTTAGTATTGCTTAAATCTTTATAGTATTATGTGTAATGCGTATTATTTTAGTCTGATGTTGATGCTCAAATGTTATGTTTAAAATAGTTATATTATACAATAGCTAAGTTCCCATGTTAGTTGTATTCGTGATGCTTATGTTGAAATATTATTCCTATTATTTATTTTAATTAAAAACGAAGTTACGTTTTTACACGTATAAAATATGGTTAATGCTTATTGTATAAATTATTTTATGTGAATTTTAGTTAATTTATATATGTTTTAATTAAAGTCTTTAGTTCATTTCGTTGGTTAAAGTAGAAGTAGGTAGGTTATATATTATATACAAAGATTGTGAATTATAAATATAAATTATATGATGTTAAAGTCCTTCTTATACAGAAACTCGTATTTTTTTCAGCTAAAAAACAATAAAAAATCAAATCTACGATGACTTTTGACAACAATAGATTTATTAATAATCTCATTAAGTTTCTCAATGCTCTCTATATTACATTCAGTTGAGCTTTTCTTTTCACTAAGCTTCTTTGGTTGCTAAAAGGTTTTTCATTTGGTTCTCGTCTATTGGCGTATTATTTATTACGTCCATTGTTTTTATAATTAAATATTAACCCATTGTTATTTAATTAACAACACAAAATTGTATTAACTAAAATCCATAAACAATGTTAAAAAAAAAATTACAATAATATATGCCTACATAGTTATATTAGATATGAGTACGTTTTTACAATTCAAAATTTCTTCGTAAAATGCTTTTCTTTATAGTGTATTCTTAAATAAAAAAATTTAGACATTTCAACATTTATGAACTGGTTTTGACATAAAATTGCAATTTATACTAAGTAATCGCCTTTTAATTACATCATGTAGATCATATACTATAATATTTATAATATTTAATAATATGAGTCCATAAGCTGGAGATAGGAGTAAAATATATGCATTTTCATAAATGTTTGGATTTCAGTTTAATTACAATAGAAATTAAATGAAACGACTAACACACATTTTCAAATTTCCATTTCAATATTTAATAATTTCATTAATTTGAATTTAACTATTTGATCATAGTATTGAAGTAAAACATACACAGAGAAGAGTATTCCATTTAGAATATTTTATTCTAAAAAATTATTGCATACACAATTTTCATAAGAATCATAGGAGTATTAGATTGCACTACATCATCTCTAAAATGCTATTTAATTTAATATTTTACTGAATCATCACATGTTACTCAGTGTATTATAAGTAGTATAAATTAAAAAGAAATTTTTTTACAAGAAAATTTAGTCACTCGTAGCATATTTTACAAATTGATTTTATTTTAATTAAATGTTTAGTTTAGAAATGATTTGTGTTTAGACAACGATATGTTACATTATTCTAGAGAAATAACTAAAGAATAAATTAAAGAACCATTTTTTATAATTTATTCCTATTGTACACAGTCAACAAGTCGTATATTGTTATTTGACAATAACTTACATTTTGACATCATTATAATGGTTGATGCACGTCTTTTGATCTACAAAGAACATAAGTGATGCTATTAGAAAGTGTATAATAAATAATTTAAATCTGTAATAATATATAGTTATAGTTTGATAAAAAATTTAACTATAAACACAATTTCAATTGTTAATGTGACATGAAAAAATCTGAATATAGCATTCATTTAATATATGTATATATAATATATAATATATATATTATATATAAATATATATTCTGACGTTGAGGTACTTCGAGCTTCACAACTATGGTACATCGCATGTACCCATAGCTGGAATTACATAATTAGGGTGCCTTAATTATCACCAAAATTTTTCTCGAGTTGCCCACATTTACTCCCCCCTCATACTTGGCACTAATTTAATTAATACATTTATATCTATATTTTTTACAACATTATTATTTTTTTCTTGTTGATACATTATTTTAAATTCTGATTATAGGAGTTCTGTATCTAATGTCTAATACTGTACTAAAGGTTTTAGGTCGTCGTAATAGCTCAATAATTTGACATTTGTTAAAAGTAGATTATCAATGGTACATAAAATAAGTACAAGGTAATGGAGCTATAGAAAAATCGTTTATATAATTCGTTAATAATTTGGTCAAGAATTGACACTTTTAAATTATCATTTTAAATCAAAGTAAATCATTTGAGAATAATAAATAGACCATATACATTTTTGCAATTGTTATAAAATAAATTGTACTGTATATAATATTATTATAGCATCGTTTTTTATAGTTGATTATAATAAGAAATCGACGATAATTTCACTCAAAATATACGCATAATAATTGTCGTAGTAACCACACTAGCAATAATGAAGAGTTGGTAAATATCGAATTATTGAAATAGGAATGCAGGTTCATGTGACTTTTTAATAATTAATATTATATTTAATTGTCTTGTATTTGAAAATAGTAAATTATTATTTGATTATATTTAATTTCTAATATGGTAAACAACTAGATTTAATCTGATATTAACTATTGAATTTATTATTGTACAACTTATTAATAATATAATTTCAAAAATCAAAAATTATGGATTACGGATATCAAATTACTAAGTCAATAATAAAACTACGCCTGATTGTCGTCAATTAATTACTATTTTACTAGTAGATGATAACAACACTGGCATTTATATAAGGAATTATTTATTTGTTCGACCCACATAATGGAGAACAATGAAAACATTCAAACAATGTTAGGAATTCCTTTGGGCTTCCCGAAGTACTCAAAGTACCAGAGGATCATTTTCCCGGAATGCTAGTATTAAATATCATCGGGCGGTTATCCCTAGTGGTGTAACGGGCACTGCAGATTTTAATTTGCATCGAGCCTTTTTTTATTTTACGATATAATAATATGTATGTATAAGGATATAACATAATTTGAGAAACTCGTAACAATAATAAAATTAATATGTGACATAATAAGTATAAGAGCTATCATAAACAATAAGTTATTCTCTTTACAAAAAAGTGTATTATGCATGTTCTGGACGGAAAACCTTACAAGAAACAGCTTTTTATTAAGCAAGAAACCTTATAAATTTTTATCCGAACAATAAGATTTTTGGTTATTTAATTTTTATAATAGTTACACTTTTTTTTTTATAATAAATCATGAAACTTCATGCGCTTTAGGCGTGTTGAGGGATCACCAGGTGTAATAGTGGAGGCTGAATTGTTGATAAGATGATTCGATTGAGTACGTTGTGAAATATTTTATAGGAACTTCTAGATTCATAACTTATTTTTATTTAATTTTAGATCTAAGTGTAGAAAAAAATTGAAGTGCTTTTGTTAACTTTTTTAGGCTATTATTAGAAATGTTTATAATAACCTAACCCGTGCGATAGTGGTAGTTTCCGGTCCGAAAGCTGCGTCCGACGTGATGAGTACGTTTGAATTCTTCGTTCATCCTATTTAAATATTGATAATGTTCAACGGCAATAATATTATTATTATTATTGAATTATAGGAAAAATATTTTCATTTCGTAAATGTCAGTAATATGAGTTATTAATACATCAATCATACTATTCATACTAATTTACGCCATTCATACAGAACGCACTTGATCGTGACATAAATAGATGAAAATCCTTATAGGTTAAAGAAAAAATGACTCGTGTAAAAAGGTTTATCGTACTGATAATGATTATTATAAAATAGACACAATTCACGAAATAATTTCATTAAATCGTGGTGAGTATATTAAATATATAATATTAATATTATTGCGGCTGATGTGGGTAAGAAATAAAGAGGTATGGATATTACTATAATTGAAAATATGTTATTATTTGTAATTCCTATAGATCGTAATTTTTAGAACTGATGAAACATACATCATATAATGAAGGTACTTTTTGGTCCTAAAGAATAGCACACCCTAAAAATGAATGAACTAATGAATAAAAAAGCGGGTAAGTGGATGTCGCTCTGCTGTACATTAGGTGGTGGGGTGGACCTCTGACTAGGGTAGGTTAGATTTGAATGCAATGATAGGTTAGGTTAGGTTAGGTTCAAAAATCAAGCTTATGTATTTTTGTAATTTTTTAATCAGTATATGAATAACTTATGAGGAACTTTGTATTAAATTTTCAAGTGTTTTGATAGGGCCAAAAAAATTTTATCAACACTTCAAAAAAAATTTTTCAGAAAAATTGAAAATTTCAGTTGTCAATAAATACCTCAAAAAAAGTCAAAATATTTTGAAAATTAAATCATGTAAAGAAAAGGCCAATCTTAATAACTGGTAAAATTTTCAAGTATCTACGACTTATACTTTTTGAATAATAACAAATGTTTAAAATCATTTGAGGATATATCGTTATCGTTACGCTAATTCGAAAAAATTTAAAATTCAAACGCACTTAAAATTTTTCCTATAACGACGCTTCGAGTTTTCTCAAAAAAAGTCAAAATTTGATTGAAATTTTCATGATTGATTTGGTGAAAATTTCAAGTATTTACAGTGATTAGTTTTTGAATTACAACCATATAAAAAAATCAATTTGGTCGAAAACTGGTTTTGCGTAAAAATTCTAGTTTTTCTGTCATTTTTTTTTTGTTTTTTTCGATTTTTTTGAAAACTGTTTGGAAAATTTTACATCGGAAACCACCCCCAAAGTTTGAAATCGTAGCATTATTTCGACTAGTTATGCTGTACACAGACGCAGACACAAAAAAAAAAAAAAAAAAAAACACACATCAATGTAAAATCAATACATTCATCACTTCGTTCAAAATCTAAAATGGGCCTTAAAAAAAAGCTTCCAAGAAAAAGTGTTTCGATACCCAAAACACCTCATATAGGTAAGCGATAGTGTTATTCAATACTAACCGTTCTATAATATTGCGTTGAATGGTAATTGTATTCCAGTGCAAGTCCAATGTAGGTACGTAAGTTGATGAATTAGTATGACTATATAAATATACAATATTATTATTCGTAGATACAAATCGTGCAACCACTCGCAATTTTAAACTGCATTAGAATACTGTCAAACAATAGGTACCTATATAGGTATACTAAGTCTTTTCCTAATCTAAATAATATCATATCGTTTTTCGGTATCAAACAATATTGTTCAGAGGTCGAAATTGTTGTTATTATTATTACTATTATTATTAACAAGGGTTAACTCGGTTGATAATCTCGTCTTTGTGTTATTGTTACGCATTATATGCGCGACGGACAGGTAAAGTACTGATGGCTGTGTATACATATACATAGAGTTTAAATTTATAGAAATGCTGCCACAAAGGATCATCGCGCTTGTAAACCGACTAGAAACATACATTTATATGCATTGTATGGAAATTCACAAATAACACTTACATATTTTGTGTCAAATAGCACATACTAGTATAGTAGAGACACGTTAAGCATAAAATAATAATGAAATAATAATAATATTAAATGAATAATTAATATGATAAATATAATGAAACTTTATTTTTGTTTCATATTAGGTACTATTGTTTTTATTTAATAGTTTTTTTTAAATCTATATAGGCATTGGATTTTATTTTTCAAAAAACATAAGTGTATGAACATTTTAAAAATATAGGAGGTGCCTACTTACTTTTTTTTGGTTTATTTTTCATTCATAACGGAATTCTAACGGTTCGAAGTTTTAGAACGCCAAAAGACATTTAATTATTTTTCGAGACCACAAATCCCCATAAACCACTCGGGAAATGTATACCTTAGTATTGTGAATAAATTAGAAATTCGAACGATTCGAGGATTTAAATTTTTATATACTATTTCGTTTATATTTTATATATTTTATTTTTATTCCATTATTATTAATAGTTAATACTTTTATTATTATTGCCGTTATATAAAATACGAAGTCGAAGTTGTCTAGAGTTGATTATAATATCATTATTCACTCGACAGGATTTGTGAATTTAAAAAAGACGACGAGTAAACAACTTATTTGCTTTATTACGGGATTCCGCACATTTCACAAACAATTCGTGGTTGATATATAATATATTTAATTTTTTTCTTTAGATTATTAAGTAATTTGTAGTTATATCCAAATAATTAGAGTAGCATAAATAATTCTAGTCACGACTACACAAGATATTTTACGCACAAAAATTCATTATAATAATATCTTATATCAATAAAATACAACTAAAAGAGTGGAATAATTTAGAAATTATGATACATTTAACATTATACTCTTGGTAATTGCTGGGAAATTTTTTTTTAGTTATCGTCTGTAAAATATATTATATTTGCTCTTTCTCGCTAAACTAATGTTTTTAAATGTTTATAATTATTATGTTTTAATGATTTACACATTGGTTTAATGATGTAATTATCTATGAAGCATTTTTTCAGAATTCAAAAATAGTAATAATACCTAAGGTGAACAAATATAATATAATAAATTATTGACAAAAATAAGAAGGTGCATAATATGTCAATTCTACATTATACCATTTTATTATAATAACGTTTTTTATTTAAAAAAAAAAAAAAAAACGGTTCGCCATCCATTTCATCGGATTTAATTTCAGTGATAATATTAAAGAGCAGAGAAAAACCATTGAAAAGTATGAACTCGTTGTTCAGTCTATACACCAACTTGGATACAAAGCGCTTCGAAATCTATTATAAAATCACGTTTATTTTGCTATTCCACAAAATATATGTAATATATACGTTCATCCCATTGTATACCATTTTGATGTAATGAAAAACCACATTTCTTTTTATTTTGGTCGACACCTGTTTTAATATGTACATTTTGAAATTGTACAACACTCTAGTTCATATCTCGTGGTATTTTGAAAGAAAATAATTTTTATTGTAAAAACAGTAAACTTGAAAGTTTTTTTTTAAATTGTTTATTTCAAGAACTCGAACATGTTTCGGGTTTGGTGTTTCAAAATGGTTTTTAAAAATTTTTTTTATTGCTATAGGTTACATAGGTGGTTAAATTATGAGAACATTTTTACGTTACATGGTTTCAAAAAAATTTGACTTTTAGTGTATTTCATTAAAATAACAGTGCCCTCATTAAACATTTTGGTTTATTTAATTGACAAACACACAGCTATAGTATGATATAATAATAGTTTAATAGTATATCAACTATTGTATAGTTATAATAAGTTGTTAGACTATTTTTTTTTTAAATTATACAATTCAGGTTGAATTGAAAGTATTGAAAATCACATACGATTAATTATGTAAATTTAGAAGATTTAACGAAAACAGTCAACTAATCAAGAAGTACCTTAATTGCGGAGGAGTGCTTAGTGCTTGACAAATGCATTGGGTCTATTAATATTGAATGATGAATAACAAAACAAATTAACACTATTTTACATTTTTATTTTGAGTTTGTTTAAAATCAATAATTTTCAATCTCTGCATAAAACGTTGAATTTTTATTTTTATTATACATTTTAAATTATAATATATTTAAATTAAAAATAGATGGAATGCAAAAAGTTCATTTTTGGGCTGTATTTTTTAAATGAGGTTCCCCAACGCATTAATGTACCTATTATGCCTATACGCTTCGCCGTCTAATATATAAATAATATTGACCATTATTTTGATTTATTGAAAAATAAATAAAAAATTCTAATACGTGTTAAGCAACTAACCAATACACACGTGTATTCTTGATTTTAGTTGGCTATCACATTTTATAATTTCCGAATCAAACACCGTAATTAAGAAGGTATGTTATTTTATTTCATCCCACACAACCATAGTAGGTACCTAATAAGGAAACCTCTCCTGCCAATATGTTCATCAATATGGACACTCTTGACTCAAATAATCTTAACTCAACTTCCTCACAATCACAAACAAATGCTCTCAAATCATTCGCAGATACAACTGCAAACTCACTATTTCCAAAGAAAGATCAAGCCATAGTATTTAACACAATTGATGATGTTCCTCAAATTGAGTACATAAAAGCATTTAGTCATTTATTCAAATAACTACTCCAAACAATAATAAATTTGCACCGATTAGAATTCTTTCTTTACATGTCAGCACAATTTTTTAGATAATTTGTTAACATGACCTCTTGTAAATTGTTAAATACTCGGGTGTGAGGGTGATAACCACATTCAGGTAGAGGACCACCAGAATCACGGTGAGCTTTCAATTTTTTTATGTAGCGATTTAAACTTACATGACAAATTTCAAATTGATTTGCAACTGATCTTTCAGATTTATTTTCGTTTATACAGATTTCTGCAGCTCTCTTTAAGGTTTCACTATCAGTGCCTCTATTTGTTGTTCTTTGTCTTATTCGTGGCATGGCTATTACCTATAACAAAGAATAATGAATAACTTATTCTTACAAATATAAATTTAATAAACAATAATAAAATGTTACATTTGTCCCCGTTTAACTGTTACAATTGTCCCCAATCAACATTTATGTAAGAAAGTAAATATAAAAATAAATACTTACTACGCTCAGACCAGACAAGACAATCAAGTTAAAGAACACTTCTTTTCATATATAAATATAACAGTAACTAAAAATTATAAATAAATAACAACGTTTAAATAATAAAATACCACAAAATATTTTATTTACAATCTGATTTGATAAACGTATTTTATTATTTTTCTGATAAGGACAATATGATATCGGCGTATTGATAAAGGGGAACTAGTTGCTATTATAGTGGGACAACTATCGTATTTTCGCCATATTTTTAAATCGAACCTAGAAGAGAAAATCAACAATGTTACAATTGACCCGTGTTACATTTGTACCCGGTCTCCCCTACATTCATGAGAGCTGGTTTTGGTTATGAGGAGTATTATCATATATACTCTATTCAAAATAAGAAACACAGTCGGCGGCGACCAGTTTTCGTTGCCAGTTGTCAGACCACGCTTATTGATACCTTCACTTAATCGACCATCTGTTCGTTTGCGGAATCGACGACGACCGACGCGCCATGCCGATGAACAACCACCGGTTCACTCATAATGACAGGCGTGATCAAAATAGTGTACAACAATGTATGGCGACATTTGTCTAGTATCGTGCTTTCGATGAAACCACGCCCATGCGCAGAAGTCGGCCGCCGACTGTGTTTCTTATTTTGAATAGAGTATAGACAGTTTTCGACACAATTATACACAATTACATACAACGAAAACCCGAATATATACCCGGACGACAACGAAAAAATGCTGAGTTCAATTCTAATTAACTTCGACCAAACAGATTATCGGATATTTTTCTTCAATGACACCGAAATGTGTTATCTTTGTAAGCAATCAGGTATAAAATCAAACCATTGTAAGAACGTTATTTAAAATAAAACAAATTCCAGTCACATCAACAATAACCCACCTCCGGTCACCAGAGAATATGATACAGAAAACCACTCAAAGATATTACCACATACATAGAATATACCGGATGTCTCCAACAACTTAAATATTATTACTGAAACCATTCCTCACCCAATAAAAAATATGATTACTCAAATTAAATAACCAGTCGATCACGAGAAAAGACCGCCTCCGTCTGAATGGATTCATAGTAGCCTTGATTGCACACAGAATATAGTGAATCCTGTAAACAATTTACCCGCTACGTCGTCAATACAAATCCAACAAACTAACAATGGTACACTCACAACCATGCTATTAAACTCAAATAAATTCAACAAAACCATACAACCAACACCTAAAAAACCTAAATACTTAAATTCTATAAAACCAATTGTAAATAAGCTTAATGAATTACTAAAACCTACCAAATCTGCTTTCAATCAAATACCGAACCTAAAAATAACTTTCTCCCAGCTCAAATATATTATAGAAAACACGCTTGGCGTGCAACATCATATCAGCACACTCAAATAATTCAATATTTCACCGATGGAGATAGTCGAAATCATTGACATTATTTATCCAAAAATCAATAACCTCAGTATTAAAAACAGGCTTACGAGACTAAACATTAGTCAACAGTAATCATCCAGAGGACCCATCTTCACTATAACAATAAATAAATACCAAAAAAGATAATTTAAAAAACAAATATGGCAACATAAATCCTGTCATTATCCAACGGAGCATAAATGGTTTAAAAAAAAGACGAACTTGAACTAATTATGCAAGATCGTAATCCACAAATAATATGCCTCCAAGAAACAAACTTCAAAGAAAATTACATAGTTCCCCTCAAAAATTATAAAGATTACAGCAAAAACCGTCTAGAAACAGGTAGAGCTAGTGGTGGTACGTCTACTTATTAAAGACTTTATATCATGTAAAACCGTCCACATCCACAGTGAACTATAAGTCTAGGCAATACAAATCGAAATGAAAGAAAAATTCACAATATGCAACATACATGTATATCAAATTTCAGTACTATATGGATATAGTAAATATCATTCAACAACTTCTCACACCTCTCATCATTCTAGGTGACTTTAATTCTAACAGTCCTTTATGGGGATCCATTAAAGCAGACCCCAGAGGTAAAGAAATTGAAAAACTACTTGACAAAGATAACATTACGATATTCAACGACTCAATATCTACACACATTAATTTAGCAAACGGAAATTTTTCATGTATTGATCTAACTGTCTGTTCATCCTCACTCGCTCATATAATTGAATGGAAAGTATTACCCAACATATTCATTAGTGATCAATCATATTCCAATAAAAATAACTTTCACCCCTAGGACTGGCAAATCAAATAAAAATCAAAGATGGAAACACAAAACCCCAAACGGGACACTTTTCAGTGAAATGGTTGATGATGGAGTTTCCGAACTATCGCCTCTAACGGCTCTAACCAATTAAACATTAATGAAATGGTTAGAACATTCACAATAATATCAATCCTAACAGAGGAAAAAACTATCAGAAGCCACACAAATTAAACCTTTAAACCAATTGTTCCTTGGTGGAATTGTGCGATTAAAGAGGCCATAAAAAAAAAATTCACTGGACACATTTAAAAGAAACAAATCTCAAGAAATCTTTATTCAACTCAAAAAATTAAGAGTCAAATCTAAGTTCTTAATCAAGAATAGTAAAAAGGAATCATGGAAAAATGTACAAGTACCATAAACAACAATACACACCCATCGCTTGTCTGGAATAAAATTAGATCACTTTTAAAGGTTTAAATCGAGACCAATAAATTTATATAACTAATGAGTTTGGAACAACATCCGAAATAGATGAGGTTATTACTACAAAGTAAAATACTAGCATGTGGTAACATGAATAACTACATAAAAGACTTCCTTATTGACCGGAACATCCAAGTAAAAGTATCCAACTCACTTTCAAACCTTTTCTCGCAGCAAAATGACATCCCTCAAGAATCCTAAATGACATTTACTATATTTCTATTAGCAATAAATGACATCATTGATACAATTAGAATACCAGCAACAGCCAACCTATTCGCAGATGATTTTAACATTTTAATAAGAAGTCAAAAAAACAAAGATAGTAAAATACTTCTTATAAGAAACCACTGACAGTCTCACAGTGGTCAAACAACACTGGTTTCAACTTTTCCAATGAGAAATCTCAATATATTTTGTTCACAAACCAACAGACACTGTGGAATAGACGGAAATAAATTAGCAGATCAAGAAGCACAGAAAGCAGCCTCATCTAACAACACCCAAATGATTAATTTACGTACGCTGATAGACTTTAAAAAACTTACCAAAAATGGCAAAATCACTAGACAAAACAAAACACTAAATTAAATAAAATAAAATACAATATCCAAGTATGGAAAAACTCCGACCTAAACATGAAAGATGATACTATTTTAAATTGCCTTCAAATTGGACACACATTTGTAACACATAATCACCTCATGGCTAGAAAAGACCATCCCATATGTGAAATATGTGATGTGGAGGACACAGCCAAACACCTACTCATCGATTGCTACAAATACTCAGACTCAAGATCAAAACATAATTTATCCCAACAATTAAGCGAAGCTCTACAATCAGATCTCCAATCAAACGTCAAAATAATCAACTTCTTAAAGGAAATCAAATTATATCACTTAATTTAAGCCTTTATTAAATGTTAAGTATTTATTAAAAAAATAAATTTAATCTACAACTATTGGCCCAGTAGCCAATGTTTATTCGTTCAATAAAATAAATAAATAAATTCTGAAACCAAAAGTGTTATATTTTATTATTTATCGTTATAAATTTGGAAATTATGAAAAACCATAACACATAAGAAACATATTTGTGTATATATACATATAATATTGAGAAAAAGTGTATTTTATTTTGTTATTGGTCATAAGACCGAAAAATATGGCCATTGTCTGTTTGTAGGGGGATGAGACGGTTGGTTTAGAACATGTGTTGTATATGAGACAAAGATTTGTTGCTAAAAACTCGGATGGTCACCCATCCGAGAGCTAGAAACAACGTCTGGTAGTAAATCCAAACACTAAAATTATTAAAAAAGCATACAAACAATATTACTCATTAATACTCATTTGTCTAGGCAATTTAATCGATATTCATATTTCATTAGTTTCATTAATAATTTAAATGTTTTAGGCGTATGTCTCACTATGATTCACTATACATGGTAATTCTTTTAAGTAGGTACACTAATTATCTCGAAAAGTATTTACTTTTTTCAAAATATTTTTTTACATGGTTTCAAATTGTTAAAAAACCAACTTTTTTATTAAAAAATTATATTTTTTAATATTTTTTATCCTTATCATTTCTTAATTTTTTTTAATTTTTTGAATGACAACATAGAGTTTTAATTTCATATTCCAAAGTAGAATATTTTTCTAAGTATTTTGATTCATAAAAATCGAATTTAGGACGAGTAGTTTATGAGTTATATGTATTTAAAGTTTAGACAAGCGGAGTAGTGGACAAACATTTTGCGGGATAACCCCGTACCACTCCACTCTGCCAATCGAAACTTTAAATGATTATAACTCAAAAACTACTAGCCCTAAATTCGATTTTTATGAATCAAAATACTTAGAAAAATATTCTGCTTTGGAATATGAAATTATACTCTATGTTGTCATTCAAAAAAGTAAAAAAAAACTTTAAAAATGATAAGGATAAAAAATATTTAAAAATATAATTTTTTAATAAAAACGTTGGTTTTTTAACAACTTGAAACCATGTAAAAAAATATTCTGAAAAAAGTAAATACTTTTCGAGATAATTAATGTACCCACTTAAAAGAATAACCCTGTATATAATATAATATAATATTATATTCACTTACATAGTTATACACGAACTATACCAGAAAACCTTTGTAATTCTCGTACAAATCATAACTCGAATTCTACACCAGCGGCGTCCACGGGGGGGGGGGGTCTAACGGGCCGAATCTCCCCCTCCCCCTATTGACCGTATTATTGTTTTTTGTTTTTTATATTTACCTTGATTTAATATAGTTTCCTAAATCGTGTTTTTATCTATTTATTGCAAACAATGTAAACCATATTGTCCTAAACTGGCTAAACTCCTAAGGTTCATAGATAATATTTTAATACACTCAAAAGTCAGTAGTCATGATTAAAGATACTATCTTTAGCCGTGATAAAATCCATATAAATCTATAATCTATAATAACAATTGAACTGATGTTAGCAACACTATCCGTCTATCCAAGCATCGTTATTGCGATGCCCGATTTAACCTGTTAAACCTGTGACAACTGAGTAATTATTTATTTTCAAGCCCCCTCCCACCCCCTTTGAAAAATCCTGCGTACGCCACTGTTCTGCACCAATACATTCTATAGACATATACTTAGTTCTTACTATATCCGTTGAACACACTTTACACGAAACGACAAGACTTTAATAATTCAGAAAATATTTGACATTTCATTGACAGAAATATAGTGTAAGCCGGAGACTTATAAAATAATCCATTAAAATAATATGTATATTCAAATAAAAGTGTTTGAGTACCAACTTGTTTTTATAAAAAAAATATTTATTCTAAGTTTGAAAATGTATGCATAAAATTAGTGTAAAAAGTTTTAAAAACCACTTTCTGGAAAAAATAACGTGAATGATTATTTCTTAAATAATTACTCAGGTAGTAAATATTAATAATTGATTAAAAATGTATTTTATTTGAACAGTTTTAAATACACTTGTTATGTTAGGGTTAAAATTATCTACTTTAGTGATTTATTTTCCTAAGATTATCCGAATACAAAATAAATGTTTTAGCTTAATAAATTTATATTATAATGATGTGGTTAATGTATTCAGGATCCAAAAATATAAATGCATTCTTTACGAATCTGATTAATAAGACGAACAAAGGTTATACTATTAAATCAAAAGGAAATGGAAAAATATAATATTACTGAATAAACGTCGAAAGAGATTTTTTCATAATGTTTCTATCTTAAAAATAGTATAAAATGCTTCATAATATTGTCTATTACATTAATTTGACTTTCATACTTTTCTATACGACTATTTCACTTTTATCTAGTTTTAATATAATTTTTAATTATGTCGGCCTTTTTAGTTCTGTTCCTCGTCGTTTAAATTTTGTTCTAGAATCTGACGTCCCTTTCAAATCATGATATCAATACAATGCGTTGTGCCTTTATAAACATAGCACGATATATTATCATGAATATACTTGTGTATACTTTATAGTTTAACTACAGAGGCGCTTTGATTATATTTAGAATTACTTTTAGTCTTTGATAAAAATATTAATCATTTTACCATTTACTGACTAATTAATGTATTTCTTTTAATCTAAGCGGCGTTTCATGGCATCGTATTCTTTGTTCGGGTGTAATTATTATTATCATTTATCAGTGTTAGTCCAGCGAATCTCGAGAATTTACTTAATTCATAATATACAATCAACTAAATCACAGAACAACCTAAGAGTTCAAAAGAAAGAAGTTTCGATAGATATAATTTTTAACTAGTTTTAAGTACTGATAGTAGGAAAACAGTCGTGTAAGATGAAACACAAAAGAATTTATTAATTATAATTGCTCAACCAGTGAGATGACAAAAGTGAAAAGTTACATCAAATATTGTTTTACAGCTGTTATGTTGTATAATTTTTCTTGTAATATTTTAAGATTTATTTACTGTAAAAAATGAATTATAATGAATGTGTGCAATATAATATCTTTATATTAAATAAATATATATTATATACATATTTAAATTATATAGGTACTACGCAAAACTATTGCAACGATCGCCAAAGTGCCTGACCAAGTTTTAACATTTATCTTAATATTTTATTTCATAAATTAAATTATACACTTGTGATCTAGGTAAATGGCACTATATTGTTTCGTTGATGAATTCCATAATAAATTATATTTTATTCTTATGAAATTTGTAAATGGCTTATTTATAATTAGATTAAACCGACTTTATAGTAGATTCAGTTTTAATTACATTTTACGAATGACAAGGAGTAATGAACAAAAGCTCTTTTTTTTAATAACCACACCGAAGGAGTAATAACGAATTAAAAACGTATCATAAATATTGTATACAGTGTGGCAGAGATGATAATGATAACGGTCCACTATCGTAATACCGACGTCAAATATTCTTGCCATTGCACGCCACATAGTATTATAATACGGTTCTATTGTAAAATATGAGCACACTACAAAAGAAATTAATAATACGAATCATGTGTCTAAGCAGTAAAGTACATCGATAGCCGATGAATATTTTGATTATTGGTAAAAAAAAAAAATAAATGGCTCATTTTATAAAATAATTGTTATATAATATAATGCATATACAATACCCATGTGTACCTATAATATTGTAAATGTTAAATTCAATAGCATTACGAGTAATCATATAATAACAATATTTTTTGATTTTCGATAGTTAATTAACTCCACTTAATGATTTTGCACGTTTTTATATATCTAATTAAATTTTTTTTTTTTTTAATTAATTATCCAGCAGCATTTTAGGCCATTGGGAAGGGGGTGGTACTGTAGGTTTATGGAACGGTAGGTGTGTCACACGTGTGTGAGTTTTGGCAGAATTTTAATTGGGGCACCCGCAGGTTTCTGACATGCTCCGGAGTGGGGGATGGCGGCACTTGTTCTCCGGATACCGTGACTTGCCCGGAGAAAAATGTCGCCCGACAGTCGAGGATCGAACCCGGTCCGGCTGAGCCACATCCGACGCGTTAGACCGCTCGGCCACCTCGTCCCCCATTTATGTACTTAAACATGATAAAGCTTTAAATATATTTTAACATATACGTTTATGTACACAAAAAATTAATTTATATAAATAATATATATAAATACTTTATATGATACAAAGCATTAATTCAACAATTAGTTTTTTTGTCACTATTAGATCAACTTTATCATGTTATTAATTGTTGAAAAATGTATGTATATGTATCTATATCCATACGTAGATAATTTCACGTCGTAAGTCACTATATTATTTCTACTTTTTCCTAAACAAATTCATTATAATATATTTAATTTTTATTTGACACTGAATCTCCGAGTGTTGAGATAACTGAGGTTAAGGTATAGCCAAAAATGGTCGAGATAAACACATATCATGAATATTTTAATATATAAATATAATTTTTTATATTGCAGTTTTCTTAAAAGTAAAAAAAAAAAAACCACCAGTCTAAAAAATGGTTCATATTCGTTTTATCAATTCAGTCATAAACATATATGGTGGCAACTATAGTGTTCCTAAACATATTATTTTCGAAATATATTTCTGAAAAAGTACACGACATAAATTCTGGCGTGTCTGAAGCAAAAAAAAAAACCTCGATAAACGTTTGAGATATAATAAAATAAGTACTGTTTTTCTCAAAAAATTTAAGACCTGTGGATCTGACATCCTCTGCAATACATAGGTATTTGAACTCTTACGTATGTATTGTAATACGGGTACCTACTATGTATATGTATGATATTTCTGTTGTTCTACTGTCTAATATAATCGGTAGCTATACACGAACATGTCACGTCGGCTTTGCGGATTAATGTTCAAACTTGTCAATGCTCAAACTCATTTTAGGCTGTCATCGCCACGCCGTTGCGGGTGGATGCCTATATGATTATTACTGTTATAGGCGTTACAATACGGGACGTGTTCCGGCTGAACTCGAACGTATCTTCCACCGTCCTCCTATATCAACGTCCTTTTCGATGCGTAATGGCTCCGGTGTACACGTCACTGACAATGAATATATATATATATATACAACCATATATATATAGATATATATAAAAAAAATATATATATATATTATATGTAATATGTATTATACGGTGGTAGTATGATGATAATATCCGCGCCAAGACTATATTATACAATATACGCGTATTATAATGATCGTGCCGAAACAAAAGGACATCAATCATATTACGAAATTTTGTCGAAGGTTGTCGGTGACGCTGCGAGTGCGCGTGTGAGTGCTTTTGGAGACGCGGACACTGTCCATCCATGTCCGGAATATTGATGAGCACCTCCTCTGCGCCGGTAGTGTTTTCGACGATACTCGTTTGTCAACCTCACGCGTAACACCCGATACGATTACACTCGCTAACGTGTATTAGAAACATCTGCATGGAGGCTATCTGATATTATAATTTACAATATATAAATTGAAAACTTGGGTACTAAGTCATGTGTGAGACAAAATATGTGATAAAACTAGAGAGCGGTTATCTGATATTACAATTAATATTTTTACAATATATTTTTTAGAGACGAGGGTGCTAAATCTTGTGTGAAAAAAGAATTACAGGAGAGAGCCAGAGAGGATGTACCGTGGCTATCTGATATTGTAATTTACAATATATATGTTGAAATCGTGGGTGCTAAGTATAGTGTTTAAGAAAAATAGGATGGGGTGACCATACGTCCTGCTTTTTACAGGATTGTCCTTTATTTCAACGTTGTGTCCTGTTGTCCTGACAAACTTCATTCAGGATGCTTTTTGTCCTGTTTTTTTGATCAAACAAAATTAATTAATTTGAAAGTGAAACTTACGAAAGTAATGAATAATGATTATAATTGTAATCTTGTGATTGTCTGAATTTATCAGTATGGGGTATGTCTGCGAGTTATAGGAGCTTATCGGAGTTATAGAATTGACCGTTATCGGACTATATGTTTTCGATTCTATCTATTTATATCACTGAAAATACGTTTTGTGAATACGGTTATCTTATCGTTATTATAGCGAATAGCTATTGCTATTAGTTTGGTACCAACAATCGTTGAGTGTTGTCGACTTGTTGATAATCGTTAATATATATATATTAGGTATTAATAAAAACAAATTAAATTATTATTAATTTTATCCTGTATTTTTTTTTTTTTTAAATATGATCAACCTAAAATAGAAGAAAGCCAGAAAGTTAGTTTATACCGTGGCTATCTGATATTGTAATTCACAGTGTATAAGTTGAAAACACGGGTACCAAGTCGTATGTGAAACAAATATGAGAGAGATAGATAGTAATAATTATATACCTGCAGCGATCAATATTTCGTGCATGCAAACAAGATTATTGCATTTATAATAATATCATAATATAAATTAGAATATTATAAAAAATAGGCAGAAGAGAACAGATAGGTTTGTGGTTTGAATCACCTGACCAAATATAATCAGATTTTTTAGGGCTTGAAATGTACAGGTTTAAAAAGTATAATTGGAAGGTGGAGTGTCCAAAAACAATTTACGAGTGTAAAAGTAATTTTAGTTCTTATTTAAAATTAAAACCATTTTATTTTATTTAATACACGTGGTCGTATCAGCTTTACTATTATAATGAATTAAATATTTAATGGATAAATATAAATTACACAAATTATAAAGTATTTTACAATTTACGGGAAACAAACTTGAGTAATATTGGTCAACTGGGAAACACAGACTAACAAAAAATAAATTGTAAAAACAACTATAATTTATCATGTTAAATATTTATTTTTATGAAACAAACATTCTTCAAAAAATAATTATACACCATAATTGAATTTAAAACAAAATAAAAAGTTAAAATTTTCAAAGTTGAAAGTTTAAAACTGGTATTTTTTTGAACAATGATTTTTGCATACATAACCTTCAAACATTACAGAAGGCACACGTTGTCGATAATAATTATTACCGATATTTCACTATTCAGATAACTAGCTATGATATGGGGTGGATTGATGTGAAACTTCGTTTGTCCCGCCGTCCTTCGTCCACGCCCCTATGATGTTTCGTCTCGCACAATGGCCAAACGTACACTTTGGAATAATTATGATGGGTCTACATGGATTGATCGGCGAGCAAGGACTCACAAACGAACATAACGATCATACTTTATTTTTTCATCCGTCATAAAAACGAGTAAATTTTACGATTCTGCTCTTTATAATATGAAAAACTGCGGTGAAAAAAACCTAGTTCAATCGATATTGATGGAAATCGAATATAAAACGATTTGGCTGCAGTTAATTACATTGTATATGCAAACAATAGCAATTATTAATACGATTACTTGACAATAAAATATATTATCATACACTCACACACACATATAATAGTATTATTATGATATTAATTATACTTATAATATATAATTATGCATTTGTTTATTTAATTAGGTGTAAAAAAATATTTAAAAACTATTCATCAAGTTATAACATAAATAAAAAATAAAAATGTATTATATGAATACATTGCGATTCATTTATACACACTATATTTATGATCAAATTCAGTAATGATTTATAATGATAAAATATACTTAGAATTTAAATGCTATTTTGTTTATTATAATTATGAGTAGAAGAAAAAAAATAAAAGATTATACTGAAAAATACTTACAAAATACTATAACATATTATACAAGCGTCATCAGATAAATACATATACATGTAATAGGTATAAAGAAAATCAATTATTATTTTCAAATGTTTTATTTTTTGCAACAAGAAAGAAATGTTGTTGACTGTCGTGTGTTTAATTTGAGTAATATGTATAGAATAATAGATTTATAACACTTATAATAATAAATCAACAAATTTGGGATGATTATAATATAAAATGGACTGTATTATGATGTTTCCTCACACGGCATAACAATAGGACATAGGGGTGTAGGTGATCACCTACTATATAATATGAATATTGGACCAATCACTTATCAACTGAAAATAAAAATAATACAATAATAAGACCATAATTATAATGATACAATAAACGCCACAAAGACCATAATACAAAAATATTGATATAATGTCAATACAACATATCTATACAAATATTAATGGGATAATATTATATGGAACATTGGAACATAGATAAAAACCGCGTATCAAGTATGATACTGCGTTACCCGTTATTGTCCACCGCTCGACCGCCCATATGACTTCATATAAATGTATAACGAAGACCGCTCCGACGTCTGCTCGCCTCGTTCAGGTCCCGCGACCCACACGCTGATGGCTGCCCGAATTTCCGACGCCCTTTTGATAACCGATTGGATCGTATCCGCGCGCGATCACTATTGACTTGCTCGTCGCTCCTTAAGTGCACCCGCGGGGTGCACCTAGTTGGCACACATTTACTTAAATTATAACTCGTTTGCGCACATTTTTACAGCTCGTTAGTCGTTAGCGCACAGAATATTTCTAGTACAACCGCTCGTTTGCGCACACATTCCCCTTATATACATGTGGATGAGAGCTGTAGAATTGATTATTATAACGCCTATGGAAAGCTTCAGCTCCATTAGTTGTTCTTGGTTGATCATCTGGTTTTCCAGCCCACAGAGATGGATTGAAATTTGCATTAGGCAATATATATGATGCGGAAACATAATCTGAAATGTATAATCCATCTAGTGAAGCATAATAGCTATTAAATTTTAAAATGTTAATTCTTTTTCTTCAGGTGGCAAATACAACAAACCAAAAAAATATTTTAGCCATTTACCTACCTCTGAGTCGGCTCTGAATTATTATTTTTATACTCCCGTAATAATTTACTACTCTTTTGTATTCGACGAAACTATGATTGAGCTAAATGAAATGCACAACATATAACTACACTGTGGAAAAATATTTAAAATTGCATTATGAGCTGATTTTTCAAAATCAACATGAAATTCTTTAATATTAAGCGACCGATCGAGAATGTGAGTACAAAGATTTTGAAGTGTTTCCCACATAGTTGTGTATGTCGACGTATGTTTATCTTCTAAAAAACAAAATACTATACTAGTACATAAAAATCATTTCGATAAATGTGAATGGTATAAAGCTGAGTGATTAAATTTAGACAATACGAAAATATTCCATCTCCAAATACATGCTTAGCGTCATATAAAGCACTTAAATTTGCTGGACATGTAAACAATACTACAGAATTATCGACATTGAAATATTTTTCATCCTTGAATTTAACTTCAAATTCTTTCAGCTCTAATACAGCCTATTTAACAGTATTTGGGAGTTTCAGGAAATGTTTTTTTCTCGTAGCATACATTTAATTTCGTAATAAGTGAATGTCCTCATGATTTAAGTTTAATCAAATTTTAATAATAATTCTCGTCTAATAATTTTACTTGGTTGTGTATGAATTTCTTCAATGGCCTTTCTCTTAACAGAACTTCGGATTATATCTTTCTGTACCATAGGCGCACATTCGGTCTTAAACTAGGGAGTGCTAAAATGTTTTACCTTAAAGTGACCCGTGGAGGGCTTCGTCTCTCACACGTCACCGTACGATTATATATACCAAACATACATTATTATTTTCAAATAAAATTAAAAAAAAAAAAAATTTAATCTAATTAATTTTCAATAAACAATGTTTTTTCTGTCTAATATTATATTATAACCTACACTGAATACATTCCTTTAGTATGTGAAATAAATTAACAACAACTTTTTATTATTTAATATATTGTACATTAATAAATATAAAAACTGAAACAATTAACAAATTAGAAAGAGATTGTAATAAATCTAATTTTCTTGTAGATTTTTTTGTAAATTTGTCGATGATATTTTCATTTTTTAATCCATTGGTCAGTTCTCTTTCTATTTACAAAGATGAAAGATTAGTAAATATAGATTGCACCATACTAGTACGTAACCAATTTTTTATATGGCGCATGAAAGAAAATGAGCTTTCGCACAGAATCTGTACTTCGTTCTGAGAATATTCACTGTGATTTTTTTCGTTTTTATAGATAATAATAATTGTACACTGAGTATTTAACGTAGCCATCGATTTACATTTTTTATTGGTACACTGGAATAAAAAAATACTACATTTTAATTCTCTGTACTTTGAACATTTAAAATTGTTAATAGAAACATACAATATTTCTGTGTTCATTATACGAGAGAACTTCCGAAACTAAAGTTTAAAAAATACGCTGTGATCTCAATACACAGTAGGTACCTTCTAGCTAGGTAGTTCATGTGTAATAAGTATTGATTAATATGTTTATCTAAGTAACGAGTAGTCGAAATCATAGATAAATCCGTTATTATCTACAATAATATGTTGTGCGCAAACGAGTGGTAACATCTACAATAGTTTGTGCGCAAACGAATTCCAGGTTTTAACTGGCAAATTTTAAAAAGTGCGCAAACTAGTTGTAGCCGCATGTTTTAACGCTCGTTGAACCCATGGAATGAAAACCACATGCCACCAACGACAACTAAATCGAACTTAAAAGCGATTTTAATGTGCGGCAATGCAGCAAATATATTACAATGGGTCGGCACAATTTAGGTAGCACTACGACAGACTCGACAATTAATGATGACTGAAATGACTATAAAGATATGTAATAACGTACTACTGACCAGAGGCAGCCGGTTCTGCATAGTACGGGAGCGGGGAGTGGGGTTCTTACCTAGAAGATTCTGTGCCTTATCGGCGGAAACCCATGACTAAATAACTATTAACACCGCAAGAGTCGGTACCAAACAAATGTTCTAGTTTAAGACCTTAAAAAATTTAAAACATGACCCATAAAAATTCATTTTGTATATTTTAATTTCATGTCCTAAACAATCTATATTTTATGTACTGGCTCAATACCAATAGAATTTATTTGATTGAATATTTATTTTTAAGTCACAGTGGTTTTTATATTTTATACGTAAGAATATAGGATCATTCAATTTTAATAAAACAAAAATAATGTTATGAGTTATATGATATTTGTTACAGTCATGTACTCTGGGATATCTTATCTTCGGCTATTAAAGAGTTGTACTTTTGTGTACCATGATACAACAAATGTGCAATCATAACGATGATATCCTCGTCAGATCCTACTAACACCACTGTTTATCATATTATGGCAAACAAACATTCATTTTTATCCGAAACAATTTCATCACTATCGCATTACTCCAATCAGATAAACTTATCACGAATACATGTGTCAATATTATCAAAACCTTCAACACAATAAAATAAACTATTTGTAATATATATTACAACTAAATTTATTAGTTTGTAGAAATTTAATTAATTTGTTGGTACATAATGTTGTGTTTACTGTACAGGTGTCGGGTACTATCAAACTATTAAATGTGATTAATAATAAACATTACAGACAGCATTAATGATTATTAGAAATTGTATATTGACTTGATACATCAAACATAATAACATTAATAACCGTATTAAAATATTTCATAGTAAAATAGGTGAAATTCCCATTTGTAAATTAACGATTTTCATTAAAAAAAAAAAAATAATAATATATATTCAAACCGTAAACATAATAATATATTACGTTTTAATATGCGTTCATATTTATTGGTTAGTGTTTTGTATTCAATATTTAAAAAAAAAATGAAATTTTATATGTTCAGCTAATATATTTTTGCATGAAAATCAACAAAATATGATATAGTATATTGTTATGTAATATAATATTGAAAATTAAAACCAATCGAAAATAACAAACCAACAGTTAATTGAAACATCATAATATTACAGGGAATTTAAACTATAAATTCGGTTGAGTGACTTATGTAATACGAGGAAATAGTGATAATAATTTAGGTAGTAAAACTGGAATAAGAAGAATTAGACATCATTTAAATTAATACTTTTTGTAATATTTGAACAAAATAATGGTTTTGATTTATTTTAAACTGTAATACTTCATAAATTTCGAATAAAATACATTAAGATATCCGAGATAGTCATAAAATGTCTACTTAAAAATATTCAGATTCTGTAACATAAATATTTAAAATTATAAAATGTAATTCGTCGTAATTATTATGCCTCGGTCAAGATAGCATTAATTAATAATTTATAACTGAATTTAAATGCTAATATAGATTTGATTTTAAATCGATAAATTAAGAAATTTTAAACTAGATACGTATTTTTAATTTATCCCATCATAAAAAGTGTTCATATAATATATAAATATATACAATAATGAAAACAATTTATTACAATATACTTTATTTTCTGTTTGCCTGATTGTTCCGGAAACTAAAAACTAAGGAAGTTCAAGTATATACAATATGATAATATTGTAAACATGTTTAATGATTTTTTCACCTTTTAATATTCATATTTTAGTAGTGAATTTTTCGATTTTTTTTGTTTTTAATTTTAAACAGAACATTTTTCTAAAAATGGTTATACAATTATGTGTTGTATATATTATTCTGATAAAATATAGCGCATTCTTATATTAATTATCACTTAAATATTTTATATAGGATCGGAATCGTGAAAAAACTCTTTTTATATTACTACCAACGCCATTTCTATAATCTATACCATAAACATTAAATGTAGACATACTGTGATTAATTATAAACTAAAAGTGTGTAGCTATTAATATATTACATAAATAAAGATATTTAGAATCAAATTCAGAATATTACGAGAAGCTAGTAGCTAAATATAAAATCTAAAAAATATTTAGAGTAGACTTGTTCCTAATTAAAATTTGAAATAAAATAACAATATTTACAAAAAAAATATTTCATAAAATATATCATCATAGGCTTGTTTTATAAAGAAAAAAAACGAGTAACGGAAAATATCATATTTCAAGAGTAATAATAATAATTACAGTAGTTTTACATAGCTAATATTTAAACAGAAATACGCCATTAATTTTACGTTTACATTCACAGCAACTGTTGTTGAATAATCGAGAATCATTAGGACGTGTCGTATTTATAGAAATTTCGCATCTCTGGGCTACTTACTTTAAAATGCCCGCACCTCCCTCGACTGATCGCCATCGTCGTCACAACGCACAAAACGGTGCATAAAAAACATCGTTTACTTTACCCGCTGCAGCTTATTGTTGTACTCAGTACTTTCTGTATGCCTATT
This sequence comes from Diuraphis noxia, assembly GCF_037042655.1. Classification (NCBI taxonomy): domain Eukaryota; kingdom Metazoa; phylum Arthropoda; class Insecta; order Hemiptera; family Aphididae; genus Diuraphis; species Diuraphis noxia. Next base: position 56,539,205 of record NW_028301712.1, read on the forward strand.
ACGCCGTCCTTCTGGTGCCCGATATCACCTACCTTTCGCACAATGAAGTGCATAGCCTGAGGCTTAATAATGTATATAAGATGATCCTTTTAAAATTGAACACTCATTTTCTTGAAAAAAATAAGCGTTTTTCATAATATATATTTTTTGTTAATTCCGAGAAATTATACAAAACAACAAATGATAATTTTACTGTTTTTATCATTATATTAATTGTTTAAGTTTTTACTTTTTAAATTAAAATAAATACTTAGATATTACCTATATTTTTAATTTCATATTTCAAAATATTAAAACAGTTCTAAAGTTTTTACTTAAAAGTCTAATTGAGTATATTGTATATATAAATAAACGTGCACGTTCATAATTGAATTTTTCTAGACTAAAACTTATAGAAAAACAATTTGCTTAGGTGCACAATATCGTTTTGTAATTACTTCAAATTAAGTAAAAAAAGAACTAAAAATACAATACTTTTCGAGAATCATCGTGTACAAGATTTATAAATATATATGATTATGATGATTAAACAGAGTATCGAATAATTGACCGTTGTCCCAATTAATATGGCTTGTGCAGAATACACGTGACGTGACAACTAAGTTTTATATTATACTAGCTGTCCCGACACAGCGTTGCCCGCGTTTGTTTTTTGGCATTTTCGTAGGCCATGTATAGTATTATTACTTATTAGTTATTATGTACCTACATTATATACATACTTATTTTTATACATTTTACATAGATATATCAACGGTTGCTTATAGTTTCAGACCGCATTCAAATAAATATATAATATAATTATAATTTGAAATGTAACTATAAGAGTGATGGTGCAGGCAATCAATATGTGCAGCTGTAAATGTTTAGTCATATATTGCTATAGGTCTATAGTGTCGGGGACAACTAGTTGATGTAAAATTGTTTATTATTTCAGGTATATATTCACAAAGAAATATCGTAACTTACATGATTAACGCTAGTACGCTACCATTTTATTCTGTAACTAAGCATTTAAAAATACTCTGGATTTTGAAAAGTTTAAGTATAATATATTATTAGGATTATACGAAAATATATTTTTTTATTTGTATGCCATTAAGAATGATAGCGTGGTGATGTAATTTGTTTTTCTTTTCAAACAAGAACGCTCCTTTATTTACTATGAAGGTATTATTTTTATACATTTAATGTATTATTTACAATCTGTATCTAGGTAGAACGAGTATTTTCTAAATATTTATTTTTTATGAATTTCAGATAATTTAGTCCATGACGATTTGAATAATAATCTATGTAATTGATTAGACCTTATGTTATGATTTGTACAACGTGTCAATGTACCTATAATATTTAATAAGTATTAAGTTCAAGACTAAATATTATATACATTTTGAGATTTACGTACTATGTACAAGCATACAACTTAATAATAACTCTTTCTTACATATTATAATCATAAATTTGTATATAATATTATCATAGTAACTATCGTCTATCATTAGTATTTTTATTTAAATATTATATCATCACCTTAAAAAAAATCATATTCTTAACAGTTAACAGTAAAAAAATAATAGTTTTCATTTAAAAATGATAAGTTTATATAATAATTAATGTATTAAAAATTAGTTATTATATTTTAAATATTTATGTGCAACTAAAAGTCTAAAATTCAGAATTTAAATAAATGCATTATTAAAGGATTAAATAGAGCAATAATAACAAGAAAAATTGCGATTTGGATGTTTGCAAGTATTTTTTTTTTCAATGCTTGTATGTGAATAATAAATCAAATTTATTGTAATATACTAAGGGGACTATTAAACATATATAGGTGGTGAAAACTGTTGAGAGGGTGGAAATCGAATATAAATCCCTGCAACTATAATAATTGTTTCAAGTTTACTACATATCTTCGATGATATTAAACATTGCACATAGGTATATTGTTCAAGTGTTAAATGTTAAACACACGCTGTGCCAGGCGGTACATAGTCATTTTAGACTTGTAGTACCGATGTAAAGGTCTTAAAATTAAATTATGGTATTATATTTTTATTTTTCATACGCTTTTTCACAGTGATGTGTGTAATAGACAATTTTATTGATTGTACTATGTCTTTTATGTTACTGCTTATTAAATGATTTAGATTTTTGTAAAACTTATTCAATATAATATTAATGCTTTACATAATATTTGAAAAATTAAAATACATATTATTAGTTTTGCGATGGTGAACATTTAATTTTATATTATAAATTATATACGTCATAATGAACTTTTATAGTCAATTAATAATACCGATTATTAGTGAAATTATTTAGGGACATTTAGCAAGTAACAAGTAATATATTTCGTAGCTTTATAAATGACAAAGAGAACTAAGAGGTAAAGATTTAATTTATTAGTTTGCCAAGACATTTAATTACATAATATATGCAACTTAGAACACGAAACTTATACAGTTATAAAACTAGCATACTATAAATGCTGTACATACTAGTCTACTACTTGCAGGAAGTTATTAAGATCATTAGTAAAACATAAGAAGTATGATTGCATATTCATCCTTGGCGTTCTCTAATTGAATCGAAAAACATAGTATAATTAATTCAGACCAATACAGTGACCATATAAATTATGGGAGGATTATCTAGAATGAACCGCGCTTGAGTAAAAACTAAATATTATATCACAATATTCTTTGAATAATCACTGAATCGCAATATCCCGTTTTTCATTGTTCAAATTTTGGGAAAAATTGATTTTACAGTTAATCATAAAAACTCTATTAAATGTATGTATTATAAGTCTTTAAATTAATATAAATTACTTAGAATCAACATTGTTTTTAAAAGTCTTTCAAAAATACAAATATAAAATAGACAACCACCAGTTATATAAGGATTTAAAAATTTAGAATTAATAATATTCTTAATGTGAAAGATAATAAATTGTGCTATATGTTTCATACGAATTTTGTTTTTATTTAATATTAATGTTAAATGATTCAAATACTTAAATTAATATTATGTATTTGTGTAGAAAAAAAAACCATTTAAGACGAGTAAATTTTTACTTGTGCACTCATTATGAAACATTATTCACATATATACATATTCAATTATAATTATTGTCATAAAAAAATTAATTTTCAAACCACAAGAAAGATTTTTATATGAAGCATTTTAAGTATATTTTATTTCTATTATATTTAGTTTCATAATCTAGAACCACTATTTATTTATATAATTTTGGTAAAGAAACAAAGGAATGGAGAGTAATAAAGTTTATTGTTAGAAATACTTTTGATATTTCATTGTGATATTCAAAAATTAATTTTTTTTCTAATCTTATTTAAGTCTATTTCCTGATTAGTAACTAAAAATAAATACATGCATACATACATAATACGTAAAGTATGTGAATTGTATATTTCATATTATAATATTTTAGTACTGTAATAACACCGAGATTATTTCAATAAGTATCCAATTGTATAATATTATGTCGTATTAATACCAATGGTCTTGTTCATGAATACAATGGATTGACTGATAATATGAGATCACCGCCTGATAAAAATATTACATTGTTACCTACCAATTAACTAATTAATCATTTAGCTTCAGTATTTACAGAGAATTACAGTCATAAAAATAAGCCGGTCACTACCATACAATACCGTTTTAAATAACCACTACTTTATTATCCACTGATAAATTAAAATATATGCCTTGCAATAGTTATGACCTTTCGTGATAGTTATATCAGACACAATTATGAAGCAGAACAATATTATTAAACACAATTGCATTTCCCTATTATCAACCAGACCAATCTTTCGATTCCACTATCAAAAAACAATGGTTATCATCAAAATACAAGAACCGTTTATAAATGACAATTGTCACCGGTGATCACTTATTAGTTAAATTGGAAATTAAAATTGAGGAAATTTCTATATTTTTTCCACGATACTTTTATATGCTAATTAAATATATTTTAGTTAATTTCAGATAGTATAAAGGGAGAGCTTGATAAATATGCACGCAGAACAAAGTCAATTTGACAGATTTGCATGTAAAAGGTATAATTTGCATGTATGAACACTGAACACTTCATGTACCACGTATTTTGAACGTAAAATACATGCACATATTATACTTAAAGTTTGCCAATATATTATGTTGACACATAATTTCACGAAATATGACTTTTTATCATTCTTTTTATTCACCTGTGAATAATACAGATAACAATACACTAATACTACAGATCAAAATATATTATTATGTAAACTCTTGACTTGGTATTCCTTTTAAGAATAAAAATTTTATACATATCAAAATATTGAATCAAACACTGTTTTTTTTTTGTACAACAAACACATTATACTTAATATGTATACTGTATAAAATTGTATTATTATTTTTTCGTTTATTATTCATACTATATAATATCTAATGGGTTTTCAATTTTTATATTTTTGTGAATATGATTAATCCATATTATATTCGCCTTAAATGAAAACTCCTTAAAATTTTATAATTTGTACATTCAAATTATAGGAAATAGAGCCATTATATATGTGCATTCAACATGTATATATAATCACTTAACGATGGCAATTATTTTTGATATTTAATAGATAATATTTTAATATGTTATATTTCTATGTATTATGTACATTCTTATACATTTCATACTATATACAAAATATAACTGTTATATAACTGTTCAAACTATTTATTTAAATTAATATAATATAGCGTTTCCAGTAACTCATATTATTTTTAAAAACTCATTAAAAATCTCTTTAATCTTAATATAAAGTTAAATATTATTTATTTCTTAATATTTTCTTCTAATTACGTTTAGTTTTCATCGCATGTATAGACGATTATATTTCGGCGAATTCATGTTTGTAAACAGACGACGTGGTCATACGTTTTTACCAAGATATAAACTTGAAATAAATTTTGAAAAATATAAATGATTTGTATCTAGTCAAATTATTTTAATTTATTTATTTTTTTATACTATATAATATTATGTCTTATTTACAGAAAATTATTTTCAGATATTAGTTGATTATCATAGTATAAAAATATTAAAAGAATTTAAATTTATAATTGAAACGGTAAATTTTGTGATCTTACATACATACTTGTATAACAGCATTGATATTAGAGGTATTATACAATTATATATTAATTTTAGTCTATAAAATAGTTTAATCAACGTCCTATTAAATAATCGTAAGTCTACGAAGTTAATGCATCATAATAAAAGTAAAAATATAATATACATTTAAACATTTCACATTGTCTATTGTTTGAACTCTGTGCATTGTTCAAGCTTCAACAATAGAAAGTTATTAAAAATTAAAATTGCATACAAATGAGAATTATTATTAGTTTAAAATTTGTTTTTCGATCATTTTAAGCTTGTCTGTAGAAATATTATTCTTCGAATAATAATTTAATACATTGAAATAAAATAATTATGTTCAAAAATCAGGTTCTCTAATATTGTACTTGAGCTTGCTTGCCTACACTAAGATCTCACCAGTTTTGTATATCTTGAGCAAAAGGGTAGCTCTCTAAAGATATTATGGTATATCAAACATTTTTTTCGTTGGAAAATTATCTGAAAAATATCTATTTTTGGTTTTTGATTTTGGCTAAATTCGTTCGATCGACTATATCGAATATTATCATTATTCAATTGTTTGAAATAACGTTTATTTACTATATAATTTTTCCCTATCGCTGAGAATATCAAAATAACAATTAAACACCATATCCAATTTTGGTAACTAAACAATAAAAAATATATTCCAACGTTAGAATTAATTGGTTTAAATTTATGACAAACAATGCGTACCAATATCATAAAATAGTTTTCTTTCTCGTATGACTGTTCGGTTTTATTTATTAATTTAAACTTATCGTTATTATTGTTCGGTATCACATATCGAGTATTTATCACATTATAGTATCTGATCGGTGATTATAATCTAAAAATAGTTTATATAGTTTGGATTAGTGTAATATTTTGTACATAGAACTAAAACCGTTTTTTTTATATTTAAAAAAAAATATATATAATATTAACGCTTGAAAACGTATTGTTACACTTAACTGTGGATGATTTTAACAATAAAATACATAGCATACCATACAAGGAGAGCACATAAAAAAACAATCGTATACGATTTATTATAAATACAGTGTATACAGTTACATAAATAAATACTTTGGATTATAACACGTTCGGGCTACATTTGTGTAAATAAAGTTTCCACATAAAATATATTGTCTGAATAGTTCTAAACTGTAAAAACGAGTTTTTAAAGAATTTAAAAAGTTTTCAGAAAACGCAGGATCTTAGAAAACCATGGTATTTGCGTAACAAAAAGCAAAATATATGCATGTGTAATCTATACACGAATAAAATATATACATGTATAAAAAAGTTGCATGAAACTATATTTTATTTATATTATACAAATTGTTGAAAATTCTGTTTTTATCGGTGAATAATACAGTACCTATTACTTTATCGTGTCCACTTACTACATTTATACTTATATTATACTACCTGCTGCATTTTAATCTTTTATTTTATGTTAAATCATTACATGGAGGCCGTACTGTTTTCACATTGCTTATCCCCCATGCAGCATCGTTTATTTACAGAAAGATATATACACATAGGAGTAGTAATAGCAGTTTGGAGATACTCCTTCCCCAGCTCTCTGGTGTTTATGCGAATATCCCTATCCTGTTATGACTTTACAGATCTGGCAACTTTGGATAGGGATATGCGGGATTGGCCCGCTGTACCCCCATACAGCTATTTATATACATAGTATATATCTCCGATATTTTTCTTCTCGGGCCGGCCAAGTCCGCCACCCTAGACATCTCGTGCTGAGAAACTCTTCTCAAGCTGGCGTTAGCCCGACGCTTTAGAAGCTCGTACGGTGGTCGCAGCTCTCACTCAGCTTCTGAGGCCTGTCGAGCCCTCTCCTCTTCTTCCTTGGTGGTCAGGATATTTTCGACCATCTTGTAGAAGAGTCTGAAGGTCTTTTCGGCGTCTCTGAGAATCGTCGACCTCTCCTTGTCGTTTGCCGGTAAATCTTCAAATAGGGGACCGCAGAGTATGTCGGGCACATCTGCAGCCGTCGGAAGACGCCCGAGACGCACGCGGAGATTTGTGCGTAGACCGTTCCAGTTCTCACAGTTGAATAAGGTGTGTTTTGCTGTGTCTGAGAGACACTGGCAGTGAACACATCTTGGACTTGTGGCCCTAGTGAAGCGGTGAAGGTAAAACTGAAAGCAGCCGTGTCCAGTGAGCGCCTGAGTCATGTGGTATGTCCAAGGGACTACTGGAGTCGTCCTGTTATACCACCTGACTAGATCAGGGATGTGGCGGAGAGTCCAGGCAGCCTTGCTAGAGCTGGACCACCTCATCTGCCACTCTACAATGGTCGTCTTCCTCTCTTGCTTTTTGATCTTATTTCTGAGGATATGTGGATTCCCAGGATTCGGTTCGTCGTTGAGCTTGATTTTGATCCTCACCCTCTCCCGAGCGTTGAGATCTGCTGGCGGCATGTCAGCTAGAACGAAGGCGGCTTCGTCAAAGACCGTCCTGTAGGCCCTGATGACCCTCAAGGCAGCCACTCTCTGTGGTCTCCTGAGGTTACGGATGGATTTGGCAGTGCCACAGACGGGTGCAGCCCACACCGGGGCGGCGTAAAGCAGATTTTTCTCAACGACAGAACCCAGGCGCCTTCTCTTCCATTGTCCGGGTCCGTTGATGTTGGGCATGAGTCTGGACAGAGCGACCGCCGTAGTGGTCCACCGCAGATTCAGTCGAGATGCCCTTTCTGAACCCGAATTGGTTCGGAGTCCGACCGTCATAACGTGCATCCAGGTAATTGTCCAGTCTCTGAAGGAGGAACCTCTCCAGAACTTTCCCCGGAGTGTCAAGGAGACAGATGCGGTGGAAGCTGGAGGGATCCTCCACTGGCTTCCCCAGGCCCTTGTGAATCAACACCAGCCTCGCTTTTTTCCAGCAAGCTGGGAAAGTCAGTGAAGAAAGGCACTTATTATATACATTCCGAGTGGACGTAGGGCGAGCGTGGATGATCTTAAGGATCTCGTTTTGAATGCCAGAAGGACAACCCGCTTTCCCCGAAGACATCCTTTTGGTGGACTTGAGAGGTTCATCGACCTTGAACTCAGGGATGATAGTGTCGAATTCGAGCTCCTCCGAGTTCGGGTTGAAAGGTTCGAAGATGTTCCTAACCTCGAGGCATGAGTTCCCAGTTTGTGACAGGAGCTGCCGGGAACAAGTGGTCCGAGATAGTTCACTCTCTACCTTTGCAATCCAATCTGGTGGAGCCGCCGCCAAACTTCGTCATGACCAGTTTGTAGGGCTTTCCCCAGGGTTTAGATTCGACCTGATCGCAGAGGTCCTTCCAACTCTGTTCCTTGGACTTTCTAATCTCCCTGCGTAGGTCCTTCCTGGCTGCGGAGAAGTCGGCTCTAGTGGTCACGGCTCCATCGCTACCTAATCTCCTCAAGGTAGACTGGTAAGCTCTCCGAAGAGATAGAGCATTAGACCTTAGCTTCGCTATGTGGTCGTTTCACCAGTACACAGGCTTCCTCCCCCTAGGGCCTGGAGTCCTGATGGCATGGAGGCGTCGCACGCGGCTGCGATGTATTCAACTCGGAGAGTTCTATCTAGTGATGACGGATTCAGTCGTGAGAGTGATTTTTTGAGTCGATATTGATCGGGATGCATTTTAATCTAAAAATAAATCATATAACCTTAAAATATTTCTATTATATACAGTGGTCGCCGCTTATAGTTTTCACTGGTTGTATAAGAATCGGCAGCTTATAGTGATCAAAAATTCCAGGAACGGAACAAACAGCCGTCATAAGTGCATTTTTCGTCGCATACAGTGTTCAGGTTTTCAGTTATTGTGATCAGAAATATAAAATATAAATATAATTTACAATAATATCACTTCTTTTTGTGTACAGGGAAACCGATCACGAATGAAAATTATCTTAATCATGAACTTTAATCAAGCTAATTTTATCTAATTTAACTCACGTAATGAGCGATACTTCATAATATCATACATTCGTATATTATGTTTGAAACCGTTTTTATTCTTTCAAGCACCGATATTTTATACTTTATACGCAGCTTGTTTTCGTCCGTCGCTCAGTGTATTTTATGTATAATATAAAAATAAAAATATAAAAATTATAATAAATAAAAAATAATAATACTACATAAATATAATTTTAATATGTAAATATTTTTACGTTATTTTCCACCTATTTTTCGAGTCACCGCTTATAGTGATTTACGGTTATAGTGATCAAAGTACTCTTGAACGAATGTGATCACTATAAGCACCGACCACTGTACTGTTTATTTTATTCACAAAATTGTATATCTGTTATTTGAACTTGTGTGTTTTTCTATTTCAAAAATAAGCTAAAAAACATTGTCTTATGAGTCATGCGATTTGTCTAAAAAAACTGATTGAAATGAATATTGTAAAATGTTCACTTCTCTGTTCGGTATTTTTTAAGATTCAAAAAAAAAGTATTTGGCTGGACTTTAAAATATTTTCAAAACCACTATTCGAAAAGTGGTTCAATATTCTGTCAACGCCAAAAAACGACACGTCGGGTGTTCCCTTTATAACACTTCAAAGATTGCACTCTTGCAAACATTTAGTCGTAGAAAAGTATACACACTCAACCTAGCAATGTATATATTGTATATATATATATATATATATATATATATTTATTTGTAACTATATTCATCCTTTATATTAAAAAGGGATAAGCAAATACTTTAAAACCTCTATTGCTTAAGTCTATAAATAAATACTTTTAGAACTCGAATTTGAATCGCATCAAACCGTCGTTGGAATCAGTAAACTTGTGACAAAAAGGATCACACCACCAAACATAATAACATAATATAAATTATAATTTAGAGCTTAAAGTTGTGTTCTTCTGGTAATTGAATTTTTTAATTCTCCTTGACAATTAACATAATTATGATACAACTGTTTATCTTTTATAGAAATAAAATTCACCACAAGAAAGTATTTAAGCATTTATATAGTTATATTTTAAATTATACTATTGATTTTAAATACTTTATTAGATAGATTCTATACCATATTATTTTATAAACAATGATTGTACATACGTATTACCTTTACGAAGTTACCGGCCATTACTAATTACTAATGAGCTAGTACATATCTGCACGTTTTAAACAGACCCAGCTGATGTAATATATATAAGACTGTCGAACATTTTCAATCACAGGTTATATCGTTAAAGTTGTTTTATCTCACGTGAGTAAATATAATATATATATATATATACTATATTGGTTCATGAACTCCATAACTCGATAACTAGAATAACTTTTCATTTTAATTTACTAACTCCGCGTAACTAATATACGACTTTAGTTTTTAACTCCGTACCCGATCGTATACTATGAGATTAGGATTATGGGATCTAATAGCTATAGCAATCATCGAGAAAGGAAACACGACGTGTTTCCTTCCAAATTGCACGTGTGTTTGGCTACGACTGCGGGTATGCGGGTGCTTTGGCGTTCGATCCTATAAGAGAGAACCACTTTCTAAAAATGTACCGAAAAACGAAGCTCTAATGGATAATATGTTAAGAGATATTATATACATGTATATATATTTTTTTATTAGTTGACAACGAGATTTCAAGTTCCTCTGTGCCCATATAATAATTTATTATAGAGTGCATTTTGAACTCGAAGAAAATAGTGATAGCGGGTGACATTTACGTAACGTTATTATACGAGAAAATTACTCCCAAGGTAAAATTCCTTTTAAGCGAATGGCTGCTTTGTAATTTCGTTAGTTATTGAATTATATACGTTCTAAGGTGTCTCTCACAACCACGACTTTTTATTATAATCATCGTATATGTATGTTGACATGTTGTATTATAATATATGACACATAATTTTTGATATAACGAATGGAAATTGATTTTTTTATGGGATATCGATATTATGTCACCAAAAGATGGTATATTGTGGATTAACGAAACTTTTTTCAATATTTGAAAACGAATATAGATTATAATATGAGTATTGTAATTTATAGTATCAGTTAATTTAGTAAATGGTTGAGTCATTTACTCGATATATCATTCTTATCTTCTCCGAAACGCCATCGTCAGTTTGAAACAAGGGAAATATTGCATATCTTCATATTTTCATGTTCACCAAACATATATTATTTAAAAATTTACGATTGATTAAATTTTGTATTACCTATGTTATTTTTTTTTAACTTCAATACAGGAATCAAAATTTTATAATTTGAATAATTCCAATCTATAGATTTTTTTTCTAAGGAAATTGTTTAACGATTCTTTGGAATAGTATTTAGATTTAGATACACTGACCACAGCATATTTAAATCTCTTTCTGTAAACCTTTATTTGTATATAGTATATTTAAATAGTTGAATCATCAAATCTAACTGACAGTTTTTAAACTAGGTGCTGCGACTGTAATCAATATAAAAGTAACAGCTTATTAAGTGGAGAACCTCGTGTTGATTATAAATCAGGACTTAAACCGTTATCATTTTTTAAGCTTAGGATACTGAATAAGTTTTATGATTAATTTACAAAGAATGACATTGAGGGATGCATTAATAGGAACACCATTGAGTGCGGAAGCTAATATAGTACCTATACGGATATTTAGAATTTAAATTCAAAAATATTTGATTATTAATGTTCAAACCAATATTAACCACAATGATAAGTCTCAATAACTTCAGCCTTAATTTCATAACCTCAATAAATTGTTTTTAAAAACCTAATGAAATTGAATGCAATGAAAATATTCTAAACAAAAATAATTCCAATCCATGATTACGTGTACATAGGTGTATTAATTATCTGACTGGTTTATTGGTCGTAGATATGCTTAGTCATAAATCATGTTATATTTTCAAACAATTTGTTATACAATCGTATTTATAAAAATGTATATGATTGCTTAAAGTATTTATAAAATAAAAAATAAAATAAAAACAAATATAATATCAATTTGTAGCGGATTTTCTTTTAAGTACCCAATCAGATCTCGGTGCGTAGCTACCCGTATCAAATATAATGTCTGTTGGTCGATAATAATGGCCCCTCCGATACTTACTCTATATTGATTATATTATATACTATAGTTTTGTACAGAAAAACAAAGAATTGAAGCATACTTGGTCATCGAAATTATGGTAACAATTTGGTTATCAATTCAATAGTCATATGAAAACGAGATTATTTATTTTTATTACAATTTTTAATTTATTCAAAAAGAAACTTATAATTAATTGTACACCAATTAATAATTATAATATTAAATAATTATCTGTGAAGGTTAGTGTTGCAAATGACAATAAGAATCGTTTATTGACCAACACAGGACGGTCGATTGAAACATTAATAAAAAGCGGGTAAGTGTATGTCGCTCTGCTGTACATTAGGTGGTGGGGTGGACCTCTGACTAGGGTAGGTTAGACTATACGAAAAACGATTCTGAACGGAGATGATTTGTCAGTCTAGGATATATTATATTTAAATATTGTCATATAATTCTATTTTGAAACAAATATATTATTTTTCAATTAGGACGCATTTTGAATAATGCATGGTTAATCAATTTTTCCAAAAACATTGCATGTAGTTATCATAATTCATAATACCTTATAATATTATCATTGATATATACATAAACCGGGTTTGAGGATAAATCGTTATCATTACGCGATTTCATAAAAATTTAAAACTCAAACGCTCAAAACATTTTTCCTATAATGACGCTTCAAATTTTCTCTATAGCTATTTGAAGCAAACCTTATGGAAAACTTAGTGTTGAATTTTATAACCTTAGATATCAATATAAACAATATTATGAATTTTGAACTACAAAATAATTTGCGAATATTCATGGTTTTGACGAATTTTTGTTAATATTTTTGAAATTCAAATGCTAATAAAAATTTAATTTAAATTTCCGGTCGACATTTTTTTTGTGATAAAGATTGATAAATTTGTAAGGAATTAAGTTTCCAAATTTTAGATTTAAAAAGAAAATTTTTTTTGAATTTCTAGCTTAAAATAATTTGCGAATATTTGTGATTTTTACGTATTTTTTCAAAATTCAAAATTTTAACGCTTATAAAAAAAAATTTTGACTATGAATTTCTTTTAATTTTCAACTGCTATTGTAAAAATACGTTAAGAGCCTTGTATTAAATTTTCAAGATTTTCTACCCAAAAAATAAATTTTTATCGATATTAATTTTAAAAAAACTAATAAAATCGCATATAAATTGCATATACCTATGAATAGTTTAACTTAAGTCAAACATTTTTGAAAATTTCATGGTGGATAGAATATACTTATATAAACATTCGGTGAAAATTTCATGTATTTATGGTGATATGTTTTAAAGTTACATCAAAAAGTCAAATTTTTTGAAAATTAAACTGTAACTATATTTATATCACTAACATAAACATTTTGTGAAAATGTCAAGTATTTACAGTGATTAGTTTTTGAATTACAACCATATAAAAAAATTGATTTGGTCGAAAACTGGTTTTGCGTAAAAATTCTCGTTTTTTATTGTAAATTAAATCATGTAAGGAAAAATATCAATCTAAATAACTGGTAAAATTTTCATGGATCTACGACTTATACTTTTTGAATAATAACAAATATTTAAAATCGTTTGAGGATAAATCGTTATCGTTATGCTATTTCGTAAAAATGTAAAATTCAAACGCACTTAAAATTTTTCCTATAATTATGCTTCGAGTTTTCTCTATAGTTACTTGAAGGAAAACTTATGGAAAACTTAGTGTTGTATTTTTAATCTTTAGTTATAAATAAACACAAAAAATTTTATAATTTTTCAACTTCAAAATTACTTGCAAATATTCGCGTTTTCGACATATATCGTAAAAATTCAATTTTCAAATTTTTTTACCGACACTTCAAAAAAAAATTCTCAAAAAAATCGAAAATTTCAGTGGTCTATAAATAACTTAAAAAAGTCAAAATTTTTGAAAATTAAACTGTGCCTATCCTATATATATATATATATATATATATATGTCACTAACATAAACATTTGGTGAAAATTTCAAGTATTTACAGTGATTAAGTGATTAGTTTGTTAATTACAACCATATAAAAAAATCGATTTGGTCGAAAACTGGATTTTTTTTTGTTTTTCAGGATTTTTTTGAAAACTGTTGGAAAATGTTTACTTTTGACCTCTATAATGCAGCAAGGATATTCATTTTTACATCGTAAACCACCCCAAATTTGAAATTGAAGCATTATTTCGACTAGTCATGCTATACACAGACACACAAAAAAAAAAAAAAACACACACACACACATCATTGTAAAATCAATGCATTCATCACTTCGTTCAGAAACTAAAATTAATAATATATTAGTAGTCAACTATCAGTACCGTTTGGTATTTTCATCGAGATAGTGTTTGATGAATCTTTCACATTGTAACGGTAACGGACCAACCTCGCAATTCCTTGGAAACTTTTTATTATAGCTTTTCTTAGAGGCTAGAGCTGTCGATACTGTTTCTCTGGCCAAAAATTGTATACATAAACGTTATAAACAAATGTATATTAAGTTCTAACTGTGTACGTGAATATTGTAGGTAAAATAAAAAACTTAATGATACCTCACGGATAATGATAATTGACTGCGATCTGAGTGTGATCAATCCAAATACAGTTTTTCTACTAAGCATTTATAAATATATAAGCGCATAATAATATTTGAGATATTTTAATCTATGGTAGTCTAAACGTACGTAAAAATAAATCACCAATACCGTAATACATTTTAATTATTATCACCTATAAAAGGAAGATAGGAGGAGGAAAATCATCATCGACTAACAAATTCGTCTCTAGCTTTGACTCCCATGGTAATGTAACATTATATTATCGATGACATCCAGCAGTACCTAACGACTGAGATCTATTGCGTTCACGTTTGGCCACAAACTATACAGATAACGTTAGTCCGTATTTTCTAATGCTTTTACAGTTGCGTAATACTCTTGTTTTTAAAATACCCATTTTTTTATTTTTATTTTTTTTTATTTTGGAGACGTCACAAGATGTTATTGAAAGTATAGTAGACATTTTGGCGGCGAAAACACTCGACTGCATTACTTAAAACGGTGGCAGCGACAACATTGCACTTTAATAATGTACAATAATTTCATTTACCACATTGGAGGTAATGGTCTGCCACCGTTTTATCCCTTATATAAAACGTAACGTATATAGTCATTATATTATCATTACTGCGTAGTTCAGCAACATCACGTGCAGTGGTGTTAGCGATCTAAGGTCTTCGTCAATGTAATATATTTTGCACAATTATTCACGTATACCTACATTTAAATATTATTATAATAATATATTTATGTTTAAGCATATTATTCTGATTATTCAATCGTATAATATCGTGAATCATAATAATATGTTATTTACCAGACATTCAGACATGAATACCATTTAAAAAACCGTTAACTTTTGTTTTTGTCATCAGTGTTTCAAGTTCAAACTACGAGATACGGTTAGACAGTAAGAACCTTTTAATATTAGGTGATATTATCGAGATCTCAATTCTTATTGTAAATGGTGTAGTGATACGATAACAATTTAAAACAATTTTGTCAATTTCATCGATTTTTCATTTATTTTATAACATACAACCATATATATTATTTAATGCACTAAAGTAAATTACTCTGTTCGTAAAATTATGTCATTGTTTTTCTTAGCATTATACCAGTTAAATAAAAAAAATGTTTGTATAGATTTTTATAAGTTGGAAAACACTTTAACTATAAGCTTGTTAAAACATTGTTAGGGTCTGCTGATTCCTGATTTTGGACTATTTACTATTTTTTTTCTTCAGCACAGTTCATGTTATACGAATACCTATACGAATACAGATATTATTTTATTCTATCGTATTTTTTGGTGCCTAACTATTTGTCGCAGTTTGCCATATTGTATTCATTACATTATGAATATTACTAGCTCGCAAGTTTCTATTTTTCTTTCGTACATTTTTTATCGCATTATAACGTAGTTACTATTTAGTATTTACGTATCATTAACAAGAGTTCTTTTTTATCGGTTTGAGATTATTTTTAAACTCTTTATTTGCGTATAATTTGTGAATGTTGAGTACAAAAATGTAATACAAACGATTGAAAAGTATCTGTCGAAACAATTTCCCTCATTTAGTGCACACATACCATTTAGTTTATATAATTTATATATAGTGTGTGTGTGTGTGTGTGCGCGCGCGCTTAATCTCAAAGAAAAAACTTTTCATCGCTCGTTTTTCTTTCGGAATTAATATATATTTAATTTTCATATACAAAGCGTGAAACAAAAAGTTTTAAAAATCAAAATATAAACCTTTTTGAACTGTAAATATATTTTCTCAAAATTGTTTAGCCAATCAATAATAATAATATATTAGTATAAAATAATAGTAGTATTATTAATAAGTATTTTTATGTTTTTTTTCTAGTTATATGTATAGTACCTGCATATTTAGTGTAATTGACTAGTCGATACCAGTCAATAGACAATTATTATTTTTTTTATAAATTATTATTGAAATACTAATTATGTTCGGTAATAACTTATAGCTTCTACTTCCAATCACATCATTTTGGCATCATCGTCGTTTTAATACTTGGTAATTTTTGAGTTAGTCTTCATACGAAATCAATGTAACCCAGCAACCAAAAATTACAGGTAAACAGTCTATATTATTTTTGTTTATGTTTTTTATAATTTCAAATAAACGTGTCTTTAAAAGCGTTTATAACGATTAGCAAACTGTAAGTTTTTACTTTCAAGATTAAAAATTTAACACTGTGATAATGGTTTGTAAATTTGTAATAATAAGGGATCGGTATAGTTCACTAACACATAATATGGGCGTTCCGTTTTGAACTTTACTTTTGGTGGGTAATAATATTCTGAGTGAATTGATGTGTGGTAATATAAACAACATGAGTATTGGTGTAATGTTATACGGTTGTATTTAATAACCAATACATGCTACTATACAGTATTCTGTACATATATACGTTAACATTATATTAGTATACGTCTGAAGATGTCGCTTGGACTTATTTTCAATCCTGATACGTGGTGCATGAAGGTGTTGCTGTTGTATAATAATATTTTATCCGTCTCTGTTATTATTATTATTATTATTATTATACTATTATAATGATGTGATACTGTCGAATGCAAACAATCTATCTTTTCATTATTATAACTAACTGTCTGTCTATATTTTTCATACCGTAATGATTGCATGACTGCAACTATATCGAACCGAGCATTTTTGGACAAGAAAAAAAGAGACGTTGTCGTAATTTAGAACATGTTGGAATACGCTCTTATATAGTATTCCTATTAAATAATATACCTATATATATATATATATTTATATGCGTTGTATTTTATTACGATATTGCACCGGAAGTTGGCAGCGACCATTGTCGATTCGAGGTGCACGTCCGATTGAAAACGTATTCTCGGGTGTATGTAATAATAGTAGTGACGTCGGAAGTATTGCCAGTGTTTGTGTGTTTCGGCGGTGGCCAAGGGGGGAGAGGTAGATTTTTGTCGATCATTGCGTAGCCGCTGGAGCGGTCGGAAGAGCACTATTATGCGGTCACGTTAAACACTTGACCGGAACACATCGGTCGTGTACAAACGTCCCTGAACGTGTGTATAATATTTTCACGGTCGTCTGTGTGCGTATTAATATTTCCTTCTCTCGTATGTGCGAATTGATATTATTTTCTCTCGAGCAGCCCCACGTCTGTGTGCCGATAATATTCCACACCACCCGCACGAGTAGTATACGGGTTTTATTTACTCATCGTCGTTGTCGGTCGCGTAACGTCGTCACGTCCGTTCGGTATATCATCGCATAGAGCACGTCGTAATACACAAGTCGTATATATGTATAAAAAATATAAGAAATATTATGCTGTGACGGCGGCGGAGACTATCACGACAACTATAAGCTATTCGAATTTCGAGATAGAGAGAATACCAGACACACTCGTCGTTTTATCTAGAGTCGCCCCTCGTGTATAATAATAATATCTCGTAGTATTGTTTCGATATCCGCCTCCACTGATCGTTTCCGCCCCCCGTGTTTGCGCCTACGGGCAGGGTTTTATTACCCGCGTTTTACGACACTGCATCGTCGTCAGCTTCCCCTGAGCAGCTCGATCAATCTTACTCTTTGAATTCCACCAAAATTTACGGCAAGTTCTTACTATGTCTATTGTTTATTCATCGGTTACGCTATAATAACTTTATTTTCCTTTATACACACCATAATCATTAAGAATTACTGTTGGCTTTTTTTTGATTACTGATTTTTGGAAATTTGCCCGTGATTATGAGAGTATTCATCCGAAGGCTGAGGGTAGGTGCTACACTGATGTGATGGAGGTGCAAGGACCTCACAATTTTTATTTTGCCACATCTATGTGTCACACGTAACTTTACGATTTAAAATTAAAATAATATATTTATAACATTTTAATTTGTGTATAATAATTAATAATTATAATTATTGTATAATAAGATAATATATAGTTGTATTATAATACGATTTAAAATTTTAATTTTATACAATCATACATTTTGATGTATAATTAAGGCATTTAAAATGTACCTAACAGTAATATATGGGTTATTAATTCTTGATAATCCATAGTAATATAGATTATAATATTGTAATGTCTATGAGAAAATAATATGATATTTAAATTAAATAAAATAAATAAAACATCTTCCTCATATAACAAATTACTAATACAAAAAAAAAAAAAAAAAAAAAAAATGCCATACAAGAAAAAAGATTCTGGCACCACCGCTAACTTCTTTCTTTGCGTCAGCATTGATACTAGAATCTTAATGATCTTTACAATACCAGGGAGGCTGTAATAATTATCTGACCCATGAAATTTTATTATTTTTATAGACGAAATATTCCAGAGGACATTGACTTCTAGTCAAACTGTACCAGTGAATATTCACAAATTTATTAAATTCCCATTTTTATCATATAATTTAATTTCACGATCTATAAAATATATTTATTTTACAATATGCGTTATATAACTTTGTGGATGACAATATTTCTCTGCGAATATTTTCTCCTTCTAAATTATAAGAATTCAAATTTTACTAGGTATCCTACAACATAAGTTATACAGATTTAGGTTTGGCCCATAGAAAATAAATCTTTTCCGATTCTTTAAATTTAAAAGTTTCGTTTTTAGCTAAAATCTATTTATATACGTATCACAACAAAAGATAAAAATGCCATTTACTTTAAGTATTTTTAAAATACCAGTTATTCTATGGCTAAATTTCAAAAATATTTTAAGAAGGGTTTAAATTCCAATATTTCCTATATTTTCAAGGTGTTCCTGAATCGATTCATTTAACCGATGCCAATTTATGGTGTGGTGTGTATTAATTAATGAATTTATTATGATTGAACGAGGGAGCCTAATAATTATACTAGTTATATGTGGAAAATTAAAATAACAATATAATATAGTAAACATTATAGGTTAAAATGATAAAATTATTAAGCTGTGCCGCAACTTGGTATATACTGATGGGTGCGAGCAAATATTATAGGGCCCATGTAACCAAGTACCTAAATACCTAATAGATCATTAAAAAATATCACTTACCTACTCTTTGTAGCTATAGCGATGTCATTATTGTACACAAATTGATGAGGAGCAAAGTGGCCTGCAACTCCTAAAATAGTATATTTATTTTTCTATCTTAAACTACTTAAAATGTAATAAACAATCAGCTTCCACTACATACCAAAATTAAAATTTTTTAATATAATAATAATAATTATCATTATAATGTATTCATTAATTTCTATATTATGATTAAATAACTTGATAATACTTCGTTAAACACCTTTATTAATATGTAATATATATCTAATTAATAATTTAAACAAATAATAAAATTAATAATTGATTATTATTAAATTTGAGTAATTAATACATTTTTAATAAAAATTGTACAACTACTTTAAAAAGCTTTTTCCCTTGCTTTTGGTTTGCAAAAATATCAATTATTTGATGAATATTTAATTCATTGGTACGTACCTACTCTTTTAATGTTTCAAAAAAATGTGACAAATGATTTTTGATTTATTTTTTTTAATTGCAATAGGAAACACTTATAAGAAACGTTGTAGTACATTTTTAAGTTTTTAAGCCGTTACAATTTTTTTATCGACATTAAAAAAAAAAAAATACTTAAAAAAATCGAAAATTTTGTCCATAAATCGTTCAAAAAAGACATAATATTTTGAAAATTTAGCAGTGTATATTAAACGCTATAATATAAACATTTAGTGAAAATTTCATGTATTCAAAGTGATTCGTTTTTTAGTTACAACAATATAAAAATAATATGTATTTAAAAGGTATCGTTAATCGCCTACAACTTAACCCCACAAATGTAATACTATGATTTGATGATTTTTTTTTATATTATATTTTTATACTTATTCTAGTAATTTTTTTTTCGCTTTTTCTGATTTTGTAATAATGTAAACTTTGCTTGTTTTCGATATTATGACCTAATAATATAATATATCTATATTTCATATACGCAGTGTAGCTGAATAAATCTACTATGGCAGTTCAGCGGGTTATGAAATATGAATAATGAAAATTGTAATTTTATTATGAGTCTATGGTAAATTGGGAAATATCAATAGTGTTTTTATAAAACTATCAATATAAGAATATGGTTCGTGTACCATTATTTTTTGTGCAGATTGAATAAATTGTTGTTATAAATGCCACTATATATAGTATACCTGTATGTGATATATATTATATATATATACAAAATATTATACTTGTATGTAACGTGTTATGGCTTGTATCGGTGACGCGTGTGGTGTGTTTTGATAAACTATTACACATACGTTAGCGTATAAATCCTTTTATTTTTAGATAATAATATGATATATAAGTAATTTAATTTCTAAATACACAGAATTGTTATTATTAGCATTATTGAATAATAATGTCCCTATAGCCAAAAAATGTTTCATTCTGATGAGACATATTATAATAAGTTGTAACCATAATAATATTTAGAAAAAATGTTCCAAATAGTTCAGTCACAGGCCTATTGTTTATGAATTAATTTTGGTTTGAGGCCCATGGGTTTCTTGCGCCCCTAGCACCCGGTAGTTGTGATATTATTACTAAGATATAGATTTTTTTTTAAAACAACCAAGCTACACATAAAAATATAAAATATAAATAATAAAATTATTATGTTTTGCATGGTTCTAATTAAAGGACACTTTTTACTATGATATAATATAATATGCTGGAATGGCACATTAAAAATGTCAGCATGTCAAGTTATATGATAACAGATCTGGACTGTAAATGTAGCCATGCATACTTGCATACGAATTCATCGTGGTTTTAGAAAATTGCATGTATTTACAATAATAATAAAGGTACCTTTAAAATTTAATTTTTTTTCATTCCAGGTCTAAGGGATGTTATTATTTTACTGTGCTGTATCTACATGCTACGTAGGAGTGTAGTACGTGTCTGGTGTCTATGCATAGCAGTACAGACTGTGATCTGGATGCATAAACACGGTTCGTTGATTATGTCATGACGAATGACAACAAAACAAGAAATGTAACATAGTCAATGTTTTTTAATTGGAATACAATGGTGGGAAAACCCGTTTTTTGGATAAACAATGATACAATTTTATTAGAATTATGGTAAATATTGTTTAATTTCTAAAATTATATATCATGACGAATTTACGTCAATACAATCTCTTAAATCTTAGGCATAATAATTAAAATTTTATTCTTCTAATTGATGAAAACATAAATGCAAGTTTACATTAAAAAACTAATATAATAAATTCGTTTTACTTTGTGGTTCAATAATTAAATAATCATTTGTTAATTTATCATAATTAACTTATTGGCATAATATTATTATAATTGATTTTAAAATAGGTTTTTAACTATCATTAAGTTCAATGGAAATATGTTTATTGACATTTATAAATTTTATATTAGATATTGGTTTTATAGGCTTTTTCCAAAATTCAATAATTTGACTATTTTAGGAATCAAAGATTGTTGTAATATTGTCATGTATAGAAGATTGCAAGTAATTACTACGTTTATAAATATTGTGCCCTACACATCTATGTAATTTGAGTATATTATATATAATAATATATTAATTTACGTGTTGCCTAAAAGGGCTAAAAGTACTTGCAATTCAAGGTAAGCTTATAATTTTAGTATATTAGAGATTCGCAGATGACAACCAAAATACTACTTTCATAATTATTTAGGAATTAAATATAAAACATATCTTATTTCATAAAAACTAGATCTTTTCTAAAAATATCATAGGTCGAACTCGAACTTCCACATCGTTTCGGTCGATTCAAGCATATTTCCTGAAAAAATTAATACACCAACTTTCAAAAGACTGTATCTGTGTGCGTGTGACCATGCATATAGGTCCTTAAAATTCAAGAAGAACAAGGTATTAAAAAATCAAAAGAGCAAAGTAAGTAGGGAGTTGTAAAATGTTCGGAATATACACAAACAAACAGGGCAGGGTGGAAAAAATAATAATAAAACGACCGAAAATACCTACGGCTGTGCAATATATACAACACGACTGCTGGAACAATTAAAGTAAGCGCAGGCGTGTCTTTTAAGTTTTTCAGTTGTTGGTGCCAAAATTACAAGGCCTATTGATTTCGATTATAGCACTTTATAACTAGTATTTTATACATGGATAAAAGCGCAATTAGGGCTAAAATGTTTAGGAGAGGGGAGTTTTAGCAATGTAGCTCAAACTTGATATTGCATGAAAAACAAAATTTCTTATTTAAAATATAATAAAATATAATTAATGCATTAGAATGCATATTTTATTGTTTGACATTTTGACGGGAAAAATTATTAATTTTTGTAATTTATTATTCATGATTAAGTGATTATCAATAGATAAACAATAGATTATATTGGAGAAATAACCCAAAATTTACTAACCATTGTGGACCAAATTAATCGAATCATAATAATTTGTCAAAGTTGATCCATTTACTTTTTTTTTTTATTAGCTTTTAGTTTTACTATTATAGCTCAACAATTATATACAAATTATTTTATATTATAATAATTAATTATATACACCAATAATTGTATATACTATAGGTATAAATAAATCTTTATCTGTCCCGCAAAATATGGTTGGCGTTCTACCATTAATGTTTATTCAAATAATATTATCTTATTATGGTTAATTTAAATAAATTTTATTAGAATAATAAATTTTATTAGAATAATAAATTTATTGAATGATTTCAATTACTACTTACAAATAAGTATAGTTATTTTTACAAGTTGTGTACAAATAAAAATACTATGGGCGTACCTACTTATAAATGTGATCTCGGATGACAATCAAGCAAGAGTTATGTACACTTTTATACAGGCACGTTTGGAATTGGGTGTTTCCATGAAAAATGTTAAATAGTTTCAATTTCTTTATTGAAATGATTTAATTTTATACATTTTTCATAAAAAATTTTTTAAACCAGGCCTTCGCTTCATTTGATGTTTTCCAACGGTAAATTCATCAACAATTATGACCAATTTCTTTTCGTAATCAATATTCATATTTGAATTTATAGGAGTGTAATGTATATAATTATTCAGTAGTACAATATATAATATAGGTCAGTAGAGCAGAAATGAGGACAGCTACTGATAAATAGTAGTCTAACTGCGTTTCTTATTATCGTAATCATCGTTTATTTTAATTATGATTATTCATAAGGTAAACAATTGTTCAAGTTTAAAAATTAATATAGTTATATGTATGATTCTGTTTAGTATGCGCGTAATACGTACAAAAAGGTCTTTACTATAAATAATAATACACTTTATAATGGATTGGTAAAAATGTTATAAGTATAAAATATCTTACGATTCTTGCGTAACCCCGTTATTCATTTTAAAATGTACCGTTTAAACACCCATCCTATTTGCTTCTACACTGATCATTTGTTGTCCACCATAAAATCCCATAAAAATAAATGTAGTTATTTGTGCACGATTTTATCACTCATGTGGTCAAATATTATCGTATTCTTAATGTATTAATCCATTAAGGTAACTACGTTTTTCGTCATGAAAACAGAAACGAAGAAGAATTTTCGCATTCTAAAATATTATGATTTATTCCATCAAAAAATTCACTCTATGTATCGAGATCGCATCGTCCATCTATATATATCACTGATAAATCGTATGAAAAATGGTGCTGGTACGCGCTCCCTGCAATAAAAACTCACAGGACCGCAATTTGTTTGCCCGTACATGGTTCACGCTGGAAAATCTTTTTGTTTATTCGTTTTCCCACTTTCCAAACACACACACATACACATATACACACTAATGTAATGTCCCACCCACTCGTGGGTATTTGCCTACTCAATGCGTCAGACCCGCATCGCTATACGGTGTATATAATACGCGTAGATTTAACAACATTAAGCACCGAAAACGAAGGTGTAGACGTGATCATTCATCTGCTCAAACACAATATATGGGTTATCGTCGAAGTGTAAGACAAATAGCATCCGAACATGTGTCGTTTTGATAATCGTATACTGTCGTTGTAACCGTGGTTGTTGTCGTAGATTTCATAAAATATGTGACGAGTGGTGTGTGTGTGTGGGTGTAAATTATAATTGCAACAAACCATGTAGGCCACCACAAAAGACACTTCACTGCAGAAATGATTTGCACACCTATTCTATTC
The DNA here is from genome assembly GCF_037042655.1 of Diuraphis noxia. Lineage (NCBI taxonomy): Eukaryota > Metazoa > Arthropoda > Insecta > Hemiptera > Aphididae > Diuraphis > Diuraphis noxia. The sequence goes on from NW_028301712.1 coordinate 56,564,326, forward strand.
TACCCATAGGATACTTTAATTGAACTCGCGCATGCGCACGATCACATAAAATTATATGAAACAATTATACGTACTTAAACATAATATTATATTATTAAATGTATAAAACTTTAATATTTCATATGACATGATGGATTGTGTCACTAACAGACTGTCCATATATTATGCATAGCTTTATCTATAAAATATTTTAATACTGGATCGAGATCAATAAGGTTTTATAAAAGATCAGACACAAGAAAAGAAAAGTATCACAATACGATGGTCTACCTGTCTGATTATACAGTGGATGATGAACGGACGAGATGGAGAGCATTTTCTGCAATGCACATACGTGTGATTCGGTCAACCGTCCAACCTTTACCGTAATTGGATGAGGTACCAGATGGGACTATGAATTATGTTGTTACTTTTACATGGTAAAAGCTAACTTATCTTGTGTAAGTTGTACCTAATGCTTCATAAATACAACACAAAATAATAGATAATTTAGCCACCAATATAATATATTATGCATCTATTATACCTTTGCATAATACGTAATACATACAACGTGTATTAATCAGCTGTATTAAAAAAAAAAAAAAATATTTTAATAAATAAGCCTCGGCGTCTATGGCCATTGGCTTACAAGGAGTTTAAGGTTAATAATTTTTAAGATTACAGTATTTACATATTATACATACAAGAACAGATCATAAATTATTTATGAGATTGATTTTAATTAATACTTGATAAAGCAAGAAGTCCCACCAATATGTGTCAGTTGCTGTACACTCCTATCAATCAAACACATTGTAACCGAATGCCGTTCCTATGAAACGGACAAACGAGAGACTAGGGTATCAGATATCAAGTCGGAAACTCTCCATCCAGATACCATAAGTCACGTGATGACCTTTTTAATTTTATTCATTTAAATAGGTGAATTGTTGTAAAAAAAATATTTTGGTAAATAAACAACAACAATTGATACATGCTTCGTCGCAGCAATCAGCTTAAAAAAATGTTATTATTTCCTATCGATTTGCTAATTAATAATTCCATAATATAGAAATAAGATAAAAGAAATAATTTCAAGAATATATAATTTTTAAAAACAACAATGGACGATAATCTTATTTCCAAACAATAAAAAGTCAAAAACCCCAATAAAGCAATAAGAGAGTTTATTTTGAAGGAAATAGCTCTAAGTTAATTATAATCCTATTCGCTTTTCTCTCGTTTAAACATAAAGCTATTTTAAGTTTCGTTCTAAATTAGATTGTACTACATGAAAAGAAAACATAAAAATTAAAAGTGATTTGTTTTTTAAATTTTAGTTTAATTTTAAGCTTAAATAACAGAGCATTTTTTAATTAATTTATAATATTTAATATACATTCAATCTTGAAAATGATAAAATATTAGGTTTTGAATTAAAATTAAACATGCATTATATAATTTCACTTATCTCATATAATAACTCAATATCAGTTTTATTTTGAAATAATATTACCTATAGCCATTTTTGATTTATGTGAAGATAGGCAATATTATATATTATAAAGAACATCAATATATTTCATTTGATTTTTGACGTTGATTTCGAATAGATTGAATAAAGTCGCGGGTCTACAAAGAGCCTGTGATCAATTTATAGATATTTAATACATTAAATTAAATTATATTTCAATTTACTTTTACTTTTTAGATTCTAAAAGTGAATTGATAAATATAATATTTGGTTTACAATGATATTTTTTTTTATTTTTCATCACTTGTCTTATTGAAGCAGTAAAATTATGATTTTTATGATAATGCATGATATTGTTATTTTGTCATACATTAAAAATATCATTGAATTCAAATTTATTTATAAGTGACCCACTATACAGCAGAGTCATACCTAGTTGCTCAAAATTTTTATAATAATTGCATATTTGACTTCTAGTTGTTGAAAACAAAATGTAATGATTAGTGTTGTTTTAAGCTATGTGATTGATTTTATTTATAAATGATTATAATATGAAAAATGTATGAGTACTACATTTTCAGATTTCAAGGAAATCAATTGTTCTTTAAAATAATTGTGAATTTGATATCGTATAATAAACTATGGTTTATAATTTCTATGTAAAATTTTACCATACACTAGCTAATTCAGTGCATTTATTTTTCCATTAAAAATGCCATCTCAATGTCAATAATAATATGCTTATTATATACGTTAAAAATCAACTGAGTTTCCTAGGTAAGCAAATTGTGAGTGTTCAACTACTTATGGATGTTATTCACTGTAAAAGCTAAGTTTTGGTAATCTTCACGATACGTGGTACAAACTTGATTGTTCACTCTTCTCAATTCTTCTATGTTGGTCCACGCACGCTGATCAACAGTTATTCAAAGTAAAAACATTCTGCACTTTTAAGTAATGAAAATTAATTTAAAATAAAAAAAATATTCTATTGCAACTAATATTCAACCATATTAGTCCAGCCGTTTAGGAAACCATATAGGACATATATACAGACATTTATTTTTATAAATAACCTATTATTTAAAACAAATTAATCCTGTTATTTAGACTTGACTTAATCATCTGAATCAAATATCAAAATATTTTTAATTTAAACTTTTACTATAATTTTTTTTTTTTTTTTTTTTATAGTATATTTTGTTTTATTATACAATCTGTAAATATATTTTTACAATGAGTATAAGTGTTGATAAGAAATAGAATAAAAATAAAATAAAATAAAATAAAAGGGACTGATGACTTGAGTGAAGAATCCATCCAGCGATGGAACTTCTTGAGATTGTGGATGGGTTTTATTCAGTCAGGAGATCCCGACACCATTTGCGTTTTAAACGTCTTCCAGGGTCACCTGGGATTCTGGGAGTAAATAAGTTTGAGATTAGAGGATTGCGGTGGTTGAAGAGATTTGAATGGAATCGTTTATACAGAGTTTTGGCTACATGTTGTACTGTTGGAATAGAGAGGTCATTATGGAGTGTATCATTTGAGACATAGAAGGGTGCTTTGGTAATTTGTCGAAGGCATTTTGATTGAAATGTTTGAATTCTCTTTATATTCGATGGTTTGGCCGAACCCCAGAGTTGTATACCATATGACCATATGGGTTTTAGTAGTAGTTTGTATAGAAGTACTTTGTTGCTAAGATTGATGTGTTTAGATGTTAGAAGGAAACGTAGTTGACGGGATCGGTTATTCAGTGCGATACGTTTGGTGTGGATGTGATGGGCCCAGGTTAGTCGACGGTCCAAGTGGAGGCCGAGATATCGGACATTTTGTGTGGGTGGGATGGGTAAGTCATTAAGGGTTATGGTAGGGCAGTTCCTTGGTCTTAAAGTGAAAGTGCAGTGGGTGGATTTTGACTCGTTTATCTTGATTCCCCAATCTTTATACCAGGTTTGGAGTAGATTTAAGTGGATTTGTACGAGGTTGGACGCTATTTCTGGTTCTGAGTGAAGCGCCATAATGGCTTTATCATCGGCAAAATCGCCTGTGATCGTATGGTTAGTTGTGGGTTGATCGGAAATGTATAGATTAAATAAAAGTGGGGCTGCTACGGCACCTTGGGGAACTCCAGCATGGATGGGATTTATTTCAGATAAGGCTGAACCAGAGCGCACAGCAAAGTGTCTGTCTTCAAGGTATGACTTGAATAATAGGTAGTAGTAAGGTGGGAAGATAGATTTCAGTTTGAAAAGGAGGCCTTGGTGCCACACTTTATCAAAGGCCTGAGCCATGTCTAGAAATGCAGCAGTGCATATTTGTTTTTTTTCCAGAGAGAATGAAATTTTATCTACTAAGCGGTGGACTTGATGTATAGTGCTGTGATTGGTACGGAAGCCAAACTGGTTGTTTGGAGTATTTGATTCGATAACTGGTATAATACGTTTTAGGATAAGTTTTTCGAAAATTTTTGAGAAGAGTGAGAGTAGGCTAATAGGTCTGTAGGAACTAGGGATATCAGGAGGTTTATTTGGCTTTGGTATCATCACTATTATCGAGAATTTCCATAAAGTGGGGAAATAAGTTAGTCTTATCATAGAGTTGTATATATGAGTTAATAATAGTATAACTTTTTTAGGTAATTGAGAAGCTACTTCAGCAGTTATTAGGTCAAAGCCTGGGGTTTTTTTTCGAGCAGATTTGTCTATGGTATATTTTACTTCACTTGGTCGTATGTGTTTGGGAGGTAGATCCATTGGTAATGGACAGAGTAAAAAGTGATTTACTTTGTGAATTTGACTAGTGGAGAGAGTATCGGCGTGTGGTTTAAATGTAGAGTCCAGATGGTGACGGAATATATTCGATTTTTCAGTGTCGTTTATTGCCCACGTTCCATCTGCTTTTCTTAAAGGTGGAACTGGAGGTTGACTACGGAGTATTTTCCTGGTAGTTTCCCAAAGTGAATTGTCACTTGAGGAAAGAGATATTAGATGTTTTGCGAAGTTTTCAGACCTAATTTGGGCAAGGTGTCTTTTGAGTTTATTTGTGAGATTATTGAATATACGTTTGTCGGATGGGTATCTTGTTCTCTGCCAAGTTGCTCGGGCTTTTCGTTTTTCTACTATTAAAGATCTAGTAAAGAGAGGGAGGTTTTTGGTGGTGTTTTTGGAGGTAGGAGGGGATGAGCAAGACCATGCCGTTTCTTGAATGGATTTTGTGAGAAAGTTCACTGCTTCGTCAATATCATTGGGAGATTTTAGACTTATGTTCAGGTTTATTTTGTTCTCAAGTGAAGATCTGAAGGTTATCCAGTCCATAGTGCCTTGGGTTAGTGTAGGTTTGTTTGGTTTATTTGGAGGCATAGAGTCGATTGTAAGGAGAACCGATGAGTGATCAGAGCAAAGGTCGTCTAGGTTGGTAACTATGCTATGAAGATTGTTTGGTATTCTGGTTAAAAATATGTCAAGAATGTCTGGGTTTTTTCTTGGGGATGTGGGCCAGTATGTTGGTGAGCGCGGAGCATGTATTTTATAGTTCCGTGATTGCGCTAAGACGTTAATGATATTTCCGCGAGGGTTATTTGTGCGGCAGCCCCATTGTGTATTTTTAGCATTTATGTCACCCCCGACTATGAATTTTTGGCCAAGAGAGTTGAAGAAGTTTTCATATTGAATTTTGGTGATTAAGTGGCGTGGTGGGCTATACACTGCATAAATGTTTATGGGAATGTTGTCGAGTGTTGTGGAAATACCACAAGACTGCAAGTGATCTGTTTGGTATGGTGGTAGGGGGTAGAATAGTAAGGTTGATCTTATTATGATAGCAGCTCCTGCGTGAGCAGTGCCGTCTGGATGATTGGTTTTAAGAATATTAAAGCCTGGGAGATTGATGTGTGATGAATGTGTGAAATGCGTTTCAGAGATTAAAGCGATATCTATTCTATTATTTTGTAGGATAGTTAGTAACTCGTCTCTGCGGTTTTTTAGACCATTTGAGTTCCATGTTAGGATGAGGAGGGACTTTGAGGTTATTTTATTAGTTGGCATTTTTATTAGAAATAAGACTTGAAATAAGAGTAGTGAGAAGAGAGATAAGAGGATTTATGATTGATTTAAATTCTTCTATGAATTTTGAAAAAGATAGTTCATTGTTATTAGTTGGAGATGGGATATTATTGAGAGGAGGGTGACCCTCTGTTACATTAGCATACGTACGTTGATTTGGCAGGTGTTCATTATTTGATTGTTGGTGGTGGGGCTGGTGTGTAGTTTTGAAGCTGAATGGCTGCTGGAGGTTTGATTTTTTACTTGAGATGTTGGAGCGTCTTTGGGATAGTTGTTTGTAGATAGTGCACCCTCTGTAGTTAGCAGGGTGTGCTCCTTCACAAAAGGCACATTTTGCTGGAAGGTCTGGAGATTTTACACAGGAAGAAGTAGGGTGATCGTTTCCACATTTTACACACTTTGGATTGTGTGCGCAGTATGTTCTAGTGTGGCCATATGATTGGCAGTTTTGACATTGAGGGATTTGGCGTTTTTTTATGAGGTTCTTCTATTTTTATTTTCGTGTGGAGCAGACTAGTGATGGAGAAAATATCACTGTCACTTCCTTGTGGATCGAGGTCGACGAAAAACAGGGGAAGTGGTATTTTTGTTTGGGCGTGTTTAATATTAATCACGTTTCTGACAGAATGCCCTACCTCTTCAATTGCTGATGCTATGTCAGTTACTGGGGTGGAGGGATGTAGATTTCTGATGACTATTCTGAGTGGTTTGTCAGCTTGGTGTTGATACGTGTGAAATTGCGCGTTGATTCCTTTTAAGAAGTGGATTAGTTTTCTATAATTGTCAGGATTATTTGTTTGAATTTTCAGGTAATTTGAAGTAGATTTACACGAGAAGCTATTTGGACCAATTTCTTCGATAAAGCTGTTCCTTAATTGGAAAAAGTCGATTACGCCTTTGATAAAAATAGGCGGAGGCAAAATTTCTTTTGGTGCATCGTTTGTAGTATTTGTTTGCGCCGGATTTTGATGGTCAAGCGATTCGACGGTATCGGTGTCGTCGGCGATAATAGGTTCGGAATCGTCTTGTGCGAGAATGGAATAGCGGTTGGGGGTAACGAATTTCTTTGATTTATTTATGTTCCTTGTTGTAGGTGATTGTGGCGGTGAATTAGATAACGAGCGCTTTTTCGTTTTTGTTTCATTATTCCTGTCCGTTGGTTTAACAATCCTATTAGCAACAATTTTAATTGGGGATACGGTCTGGTTGTTTATCTGCGGCATTGTTACGCTATCTTATCGACAGTCCAAAGGTCACCGAGCGAGCGGTGCCTGTGGCTGTGTCGTAGTGTGTGTGACGAGAATAATTTTTATATTATTTATTATTTTTAGTAAATATATTTTATTATATTACCCTGTTGGTATGATGTTGTTGTAGGGTGCATCTGAAAATGGTGAGGATTTTGAGTGACGTATAATCTGACACTAGATAGAATGTTCTCCGTTTGTTTTTGATGTAGAGATACGAGGATAACCATCGAGCGTCGGAGAAATGCGTGCGCACAGTCGGACTGTCCAAGCGGGAGTGCCTATAAATTTAAGATTTCAAACATGACATAATTTATTTGCATGCCTATGGATTTTTAAAATATTAACGAGAGTTACATATTTAATGTTTAAATGTTTTATTCGTATCATATAAGGTTGATTGCAAACCACCATTGTTTGCTACAATTTATTTCTAGAATGAAATGATCTCTATGTAAATTCTTTAAAATTGACAATGCTTAGTACAGCACCTTTAATCACAAGTTTTATGCATCCACATTTGCTATATTCTTAATTCAAAATAAGTTTAAAATACCTATAATTATGGTATACAATATTTTATTGGCGGTTATTTTGTTACACCTCATATAATATTACACGGCGCGTCGTATAGGCAATAGTGGTACATAAATTTGTATTACAGGATTATTCTTTCTTACAGAGTGTCAGTGCTTAATATTGACCTTTTTAGTTGTATTGTTCAACATATTTTACTTTATTCTGTAACTATACAAAAGATATTAAGAATTATACAAAATGTCACTTTTTTAGTATTTTAGATTATACTATAAAATAAAGATCTTATCAATCTCTGTAATAGTCGAGCTGTCATAGTTGTATACTAATAGCTAATAAAAAAAAAAAAAAAAAAAAAAAAAATCTTATCAAAATGTCATTACGTACACGGTGATTTTTTTTAACTTCAGCTTTTTTTAGATTTAAAATTATGTTTTGATAGTTGTAAAATGGACCAATTGCTTCATACAGGTTGTCAGAGATGTTAAAGTCTTTCCTAGCTTCATTGAAGTTTAGAAAGTGGACGATGATGTGTTTGATGGAGTAGTTTTCATTGCATGTTGGACATAGGAGTGGATCTGAATTTTCCATAAGTTGTGCATGTGTGAATTTTGTGGACTATTCTAAGTCGATTATGAATTACCTTATTTTTTTCTGTTTATTTCAGTGTATTTCGTCCAGATTTTAACAGAGTGCTTGGCTCAGTTAGTATTTTAGATTGTAGATTAGTAAAGGCAACGAGTGAGTAGGAAAGTATATCTATTTTTATATAATTGATTTTTAGAACTAATTGGATTCCTTTAAATATAACTAGGTATTCAGCTGTATAAATACTGCTTAAATTATTAATTTTGAACATTGAGATGAACAATTCCTATAAGGTATAGTCCTATATAATTTTAGATGCATCAGTGTAGATCTGACTACTGTTATTCGAACTGTGTATAAGTTCATTAAATAAATTGTTATAAATAATATTTGGTGTTTCTTTTTCAAGTGTTCTGTAAAACTTGTATCAACTATGTAATTTGGTTGTTTCCAAGTAGGGATCTGGCTGTTTTCCCGATGATATATTTCAATAAATGCAATATTGATACCCATCATTTCTTTCTATAGTTTTAGCCCTAATGGTTTTCTTAGTTTAAAATTGTGTTCATATAATATATTGGAAAAGCTCTTTTTATTCAAAAGGCGAATGGTTGAATAATTATAAGGTGTAGATATGATACGAGATATATAATTATGTTATTTTTTTAGTTCTGAGGAACTGAAGTAGGGGTTTCCCTGTCAAGGATAACAAACTGATTATCGGGTTGCTCTTGAATATACCAATTGAAAATCTCAGTCCTGATGTAAATATTATAGCCATATTATTAAATATATATAATAAAAATTAGAATAATAGTTTGATTAATTACATAAAGTACATTTCACAATAACTAAATCATTCAATCAACGATAAAAATAATGACTTTTGTTTAAATAAAATTAATAATATGTTTAATAAATTAAAATAATTAAACCAAATTTTACACAGAATTTATGATATTTATAAATTTATATAAGGTTTATATATATAGGCTAAAAGTAGATAGTATCTAGTATTTTCAAAATAATATTTACATAAAATCAGATAACCACGTAAACTTTTTTCGTAATTTAAAAATTAATAAACTTAGACATTTCAGATTTTTTCTATAAATCATTAATTTTAAGTTATTTTTATACGTTATTTGTAATTTCTGATTTTTAATTTTTTCCGTCTCTAAATATTGATAAAAATTGATATTGTTTGTGAAATAGCTAATTAGAATATTTAAAACAAGAATTTTCATAGTTTGACTACCTTTACACTGTACTCATATAGTTTTGTCTCAATTTATACACCAATAAAATACTACACAGATTAATAAGGTAAATGTATATTTTTAAGGCATTTTTTCTTAATTTATCATCTTTCCGATTTTATCTACTGTATTTTGACGATTATTACTATTTATCTACTTACCCCATTACAAAATATTAAAGATTTGGAAAAAGAAAATATTTTTATTTTTATCGTAATAAATTATCATTTTTCATGTGTTTTTACTTGATGAATAACAACCTATATTTGAAACTATTGAATAAATACAAAATATCCAATATTGAATAGTACACTATGATTAAATTTAAACTATTTATTACAATGGCTAATACGTATGTAATTATATTGTAAAATATTTCAATTTTTTTTATCTTTTACTGAATTTATCCTCGTTGTCTAATTCGGGTAATGAACTTATACGGACTCTGTTCGACTGTTCCCAAAATTAATCTAATTAACAGTGAATACTGTATAATATATCAAATAGCATTATAAATATCAGTAGCAATATAGGCTGATTTTTTTTGCTCAGAATCGTTTTTAATCGTATTTAATGATTAACCATTAAATTTGTATACAACACAACCATTATGGTGATCCACCCAATTATGTGGTGTACTTGATATTTATTATACTTCTGAACGGCTTTTACGGATTTGTTCTTAATTTAGCCATGTAGATGATCTTATATTATAATTAATTTGTATTAAAAATGATATTATATCAAATTATCACTCAATTTTATACTGATTTAAATTCATTTAATTATAAAATGACTAACACTTAAAATATTTATCATAAGTGTAGTTACCTTTATTTATGATGCTAATGCAATTCTTAATATTAATTCGTATAGTTTGTTATTAAATTGTTCTATTACTTTACAACTTTAGCTTCGAATTATTTGTTTGAGAGTGTTATTATAAATTGTCGTATATTATTATTAAAAAAGATAATTTATTTATACTATATATAGGATAATAATATAAGATTTAATTTAAAAATTACTTTTATAATCCATTTAAAATTCCCAAAATATTATGTATAAATATTTTAAAGCCTTTATCTCTTCATCTCTTAAGTCCTTATACCTATCCAACCAGGAACTACCATCTACACCACTTGCACAGTCCTAAGAAAAACCAAAATGATTAGATGTTCCGTTAAGAATATAACATTATTATATAAATGAAGAAAGGAATATCGATTTTTAAAACAATAATAATTTTCCATAGGATTATCTGGTCTGGTTTTAGAACTCTTGCAGCTATGATTTCTACTATCGATGTTTTCCAACCGCTTTTCCTCATTCATATATGACGAAATATCCACGCAAATGAAGCAGTAATTCGTTAACATATATAATAATACACGAACTTTAAAATAAATAACGCTATCGTAACTCGTAAGACATAATCCTTTACCACTCACTCGCACAATTAAATTTCATATTGTACTGCCACTAATACTTTTCTTGTGGACTACTGTGATTATTGTATCATATCAATTTTCAACCGTCGTTGTTACGCCCAAATTCCTTAGTATTACAGCCACGATATTAAGTTGTAGTAGTATTTTTGTTATTATTACTATTTTTTTTATCGTTTTCAGTATTATCATTATTTTTACTATTGGTATTGTTATTTTTTTCTCTATGGAGTATGGACATTGTATTTTGTTTTATGAAAAAAATCGAATCAAAAACACCCAAAGATAATTTTGTATTATTATTATAGCATTATAGTTATACGCTGTGGTTGCGGAGTCATCGTCATCATCTCGCGCGCAAAATTCGGTTGAAAATAATAATAACAACTCTGTCTCGCCGATTGTTTTTGCAGCGTCGACGTACGCTATAAACGACGAACCAAAGATTTTTTTCTCATTTTATTTTTTTGAACATCGACCAAAGTATTATTGTTATACATCCTCTCCACGTTTCCCCGCTTACCACCGCCAATCCGATATTATTTTTCAATAAAAATACCGTTGGTGGTATTATTCTCTTTGTATTTTCTTTTTTTTCTTGGCTTCTCTTAAGTAGTAGTATACAATCTCTTAAGAAAAACTATACGGTGGGAGTGTGTGAGAAAAAAAAAGTTGTAAGAACGACGCTTTTATACAGTTTTATAGCCATAAATGTCGGCTGAGATAGAGAAACAACCGGTGTGCCGTGCCAAGATAGGAGGTCGCGTGTCGTTTTCGGTTTACTGACAACTAAGCGTTTATAATATAGCTTTCGGATACTCGTTTGCGATATGACCAGGGAGAAACAAAAATAACAAATATCCGAACGACCTAATGGTTAACTTGGCAATGATTTCCGTCTTCCGTTGTTTTCCAAAGGAAAAAAAATATTACGAAACGTGTATAAATTCACGTAGGTATCTACTTTATATTGTACTTACTCGTATATAGCATTTTAGCTTTTAATTCGCTTTCCGATGGTCTTCAGTCGTGGTAGCATACAAAGATTTACACATAGTGGTGGATGAAAGACGATGGGAAAGCGAGAGACGCGAGGATCCGCCAACGACAAGATAAGTCACAATATCTTGAATTGAACGTTTTTCAACAAAAAAGTTCGCACATCACAGGATTTGCGATAAAATGTTTAGTAGGTTTTATAATATTATACGTACCCACGTTAGGCGATGTAAAATATTTTCCTTTATAAAAAAAAACCGTTATTATTGCTGTTTATGATACGATGGAATGAATATATTGTTATTAAAATACTATAATATGCATACTTAGTATACGTTTATGTGATTTGAACTCACATAATAACATTGTATTTTTAAGACAAAAATTTATTATTTATTATTTATAAGGTTTTAATCTCTTTTTCTATTATTGTAATAGCACATATTACATGTATGATAAATAGGTACATAAATTTTAAAAAAAAAAACTATGTACAATAACATATTGTTTATAATGAATACACGGCTTATAGAAATATTAATCAAAATACATTTCTACAATTATGACGTTATAATTCAGTTTTTTAGTTGTACTGGTGTTATCCTAAAATAGTTTTAGAATTAACTATTGCAGTAATAAATAATATATGAAATTAAATTTGAACTAAGTAGCAATAATGATGTTGTTATGTTACAAAATCATTATGTCAATTATTTCAAATGATCGAATCGATTTTAATGAACGGCAGATTTTATATTTAAACCGCTTATAAACTGTAATATACTAATCCGCCTTAGTATAAAGTATTTCTATGAAATCGTATGCTGAATTGAAATAATTATTTAAACATACATTGTGTAGTAATATTAAATTATAAAATAGGTAACTGTAAGTATGGTAATATTAATTTAATTTTTGATAACATTTCAACAATACATATAATGTTATAAAGATATAAAGTTTCCTAAAAAAAATAAACAAAATTTAACTTAGAATTATCTTGTACATGAACTTATTGACAACAAAATAAGCAAATTATTATTAATTTGTGTGTATAAACAGTCATAACTTATTAGACCATTTTGGGCACATTCTCGTTCTCAAAAACTAGTATATTTAATGGCACCGTACCTAACAATATATTAGTTATAACTCATTCAAACAATGTTACCATATTTTTTTTTTTCTTTATTTGTAATACACAATCGGCACAATAAGAGTATGAGCTAAGCCAATAAAAAACATGAAATTATGAGCTAAGAAGCCACCCACCGATGACACTTATGTTTTTAAATTATTTGTTTTAACTTAATTATTATATTATTATTATTAAATATTATATGTTACCATATAATAGAAAAATTCGTAACTACAGAAATTCAGCTTTCCGTACAACAAAATAATATATTCGTTTGATCTGCAGCAAAAAAAAATAATTGTTATCAATGCATAATATATCAGAGTCAAGTTCCAATGACCAAACAGCAAGTCACACCAAAAATTATTTCGTATACATGCTCGATAATGTAAAATATATCATAATATAATAGCCAATAAGTACCAGCATATCCATTATCAATATACCTCATATTACTATGGTTATACGTATTGCGATATTTTATAAACTTGACCGGATTTCGTGTATACAAATACGGTTTCGTTTCGGGTATAACGCGTCCGGTTTACATGCGTGGTTCGCGAACAATGAACGGCTTACTTCCGCAATAGTTCCGCGTACATAATGGTAATGATAATAACAATAATAATAACGTACACACCAAACTTGTGTTATAGTAGTAGTAGTAGACAGTAGGTAAGTACAACGTTTAAACGCGTAATAATAATATAATGTACCCAAACGACCGGGTGTATTACTGTATTATATACTAAATACCCGACCGCAGCCGTCTGCTATCCATCGCGCCAGTTTATCCTTACGTGGTTGTGTAATAATAATAATAATAATAATAATAATAATAATAATAGTAATGATGATGATGATGATAATAATAATTGTAATAATTATATAAAATATAAACGTGGCAGCAGTGATGGTCGCGGATTTCATCGATTTTTACAGCGGAGAACTCATTGCGCGCGTTGTCGTATAATTACGCCGCTTCCTTTTATTATAATTAAACTCTTCGCACACGGACGCAAATAAAATGTTTTATTCACGTCGGTGATTTGTATAACTATACCGCACCCGTGGTGTAATTAATCTTAATAGATACGCCGCGATGAGATATGTTTAATGTATAATATTATGTTAGATTATAATATCAACAAAGACGTTAGATCAGACGAAATTTACTTTAAAAATTAATATTCATTTTCTTTTTTGAATGACTCGGCCCTAATACCCTGATACCCGACCCTTAATCACCCTGAAAATTTTTTTACCACTAGATAGGTACTAATTTTCTACTTTGTGATATTACCCGTTTTTTTTTTTTTTTTTTTTATAAAATATAATTCAAATGAACAATTTAAATGTATTTGTTTTATTTTAAACATATACCTATTAATGATAAAAATTGGTTTATTAAAAGATTAAGATATCATACAATATTATGGTTTTGCGGAACATAACTTAACAATCATTTATAAAAAAAACAGTCGTGATAATATATTATATAGTGATATATCGAATGTGCATATATGTGTTGGACGAGTCTTCCATTTTTATAAACATTTTTGCATTTTGTCATAACTCCAATCATTGTTGTTCAGTACAATATAACCCACACAGAGATAATACCAAAAGTTTAAAGATACGGTATATAGCCATGACTCTATCGATAACACTGATATAAGTAAATAAAACTGAAATACCACTAACCCTAGCTTTTTTAGTTGTGATTCAAAATATTCGTATCAAATATATATCACACTCGCGCATACATATAAAGGAGTACCTTTAAAAATTTTTCAAAAAATGAATCACTTAAAAAAAAAACCAACGAAATTAATTACATCGACCGCATTGCAACTACAACTAGATAGCCAAAATACGCCGAAGCATGGCAAATCTTCAAAAACACAACATCTTTTCGTCTTGCTATCAGCGAAGAAAACAATAAACAATTTACAAATTTGTTCACTACATTAATTTACATCACAAATTATAAATATCTGTAAATATTTTATTTCAGTTTACATATTCACAATTGTACGCTAATAACCTAAAGATTACCTTAAATAAAAAATAAAATGATTGCTTATACAATTAAAATATGCGTAGTGATCTCCGAAAAATGTGCATCACATTTGTGTACCTCATCATAAAAATTACTGATAACATCATTCAGGTTGTTCTTTAGAAAATTTAGTTTGCAAAAAACTAAACACTTTTTATCCATCAATTATATTATGTTATATTCATATATAAATGCATGGGTATTATATGGTTTTATTAAAATGCATTTAATAATAACAAAAATTAAATTAAATTACATAGATAAGCTGTAAAATAACATTACCTGGAAGACTACAAGCTTAACTTACATTTTTTTTTTTTTTTTTGAACGAAGTACACCAAAAAGTTTGCATACGTATAACGCAATCTGAATAATATTATAAGTTTTGTGTCTTCACAGCAGCTAGGACTCACGTGTATTAAATTTTTCAAAGAGTAGTAGAATGTAAATGGGCGTTTGAGAGACAACGTTCTGTAATTAAAAAAAAAAAAAAATTAGAAAAATCGTTAATAAAGTAATTTAGTTTTTAACAGTTTCCTTCCGACGAAACAAAAGTCATTAAATATACTGCGAATAATAATAATAATCGTAAACATGCCGTGCCATCGCGACTTGTGACATTGTACAACACCGCCAGCCAATAAGTGCAGTTAATGATTTACAACAGATGTTTGCATTGTTCACATAACACGCCTAATCTGTTTCGGCGACTCCATCAGTATATCATAAGAACACAGCCCAACAATATATACTTAACCAATAAAATGTTTAATCCACAATTTTAAGAATCCTAGTGGGATGAATCAATTTTCTGAGGTATTGGTCAAAAAGTAGTCTCGATATTCTACACTAATATCATAAGAGCTCTTTAAAGAAAGTGCCATTGAAAATGTTAAATTAAAATAAAAAAAAAATGGGAAAGAGAATACCACTTTGCTGTACAGTCGTATGTGTTGAGTATGGGTCACTTAATGATGATTGTATAAAATTTGAATCCAATTATACATTACTGTATTCGACTTCGACAGACAATTCTGAACGGAAATGGCATGTCAGCCTAAGATGTTTTATATTATATATTGATAATAATATATTTGTAACTATAATAAATAATACAAATCAAATAATATATTTTATATTGATATTAGGTATAGTAATTTTTTCATACATATATAAAAAAAATCGTTTAAATTGTATTTAATGTAAGTTGTTTACATTTTTGAGAAAATGTTATCACATTTATTAAATTATTATAATATATAATAGAGTATAATACCTATGTAATATTATTATGTATTTATGTATATCATCTATTTTTGTCATTTATCTTAAAGCGTATACCACTTTACCACGTGATACTTTAAACTGATTCAAAATGTTTTTAAAATATAATAATATAAGTATATGAAATAACGGATAATATTTTATACTATTATCTATAGAAAAAAAATTAGAATATATCGTATATTAAATACGATGTAAGTTAATATGGTATAATTTAATGATAACCAATGTCATGAAACAATTTTTTAATAGCAATATTACAATTTTGCCAAATTTATATTTTTCCTCAATTATTTTAAAAAGTATTTAGAAATTTCATTGTCAACCTTCCAAAATATCCATTACATTATTCGTGTATTCAACAATGTATCAACGATTTTGAATATAGCGTGACTCATGCCCTGTTGATATTGAAGTTGTGCTATACATACCAGGGTAAAATCAACCTATATATTATGTATTATTTTATTTTTTTGTAGGTTTTCTAACATTTCAAAATGCTCTTATGTATTGTTTTGTTCTGACAGAACGGTTTGTTCCAACACGTACCCTGTAATGTATTGAAGATTTTTTTTCTGTCTAGGGAGAAGATGAAACTGCAGCTCATTGCAGTATTCCACGGACTATAAAACTTTTTCCTGTTGCTTTTGATTCGATTTTGATAAATGCTATTGATATCTAAAAGTTTATTAATATATTTTCCCGAAAAATCTTTATGGTAATTTAATAATTATATATAATTCTCTATTAAAAAATATCAAAAATATCAAAAATCACGCACATGTTGTAACACAAGTCCATTAACCACTTCATCAATAATCTAAATAATAGACTAGAGAGTAATAATAACACTTTTTAAAGTATTTTATCAAATATTACTTTTAGCAATCCATTGTTTTTGGAATACATTTAACTAATTATGATAACCGAGAAGAAATTAAAGTTGATTTAAAACTTTAAAATTATTTCTACTTTATTTTATTTTAGTTTGCTTTAATCAAAGTTATTAAATTTAAAACTGCTATAGGTTCAGATTTTTGTCAATAAATATTTAGTTTGTACAACTTACGAATATTTATACATTTGATAATATTGGTTTGAAAGAGGCCTACCTAGAAAGATCTTAGTAAAAATAGTTTAACAACCATAACTTAAGTACCTACTAAACATTTTTAGTTATCACGAAAATACATTTTAATTTCAGAACTAAATGTATTAAATATTATAATCAGAGTATAGTATTTAACATAGTAATATTTTAAATTTTTCTGTATACTCAAGTCCAAATTTAACAATGTAGCTATATTATATACCCTTTATCTTATTGAAAGAAGAAATTAACTAATTTTTAATATTATTATTTATTATTATTATTATTATTATTATTTTTTTTTTTTTGGCTTCGGCCTTTAAGACCATGCCGCTAAATACAAATCTTGCCATCTGTCTCTGTCCTCTGCAGCTTCTCTCCATCTGATTGCTGGATCTAACTTTTTAAGTCCTTTTTTACACAGTCTTCCCACCTCAACCTGGGTCATCCTAAAGGTATTTTACCTATTGGATCTTCATCTATTACCTGTCTAACTAAATAATAATATTCATTGGCTTGTTAAAAATAAAAAATTATATTATATCTTTACTTATAATAATATTGACGGGTACATCGTAAACCCTTGGTGGTATGCTTTAACGATTAACATCTGATGTCTAACACTATACGGGTCAAGTATAATATTATCAATTAATACTTGTTAATTTGCAATATAATTAAAAAAAATAATAAATAATAATAAACTTCAAGAGTTTTCAACTCAATATACATTTTTTTCAAACATGCTAAACAAAAAAAACATAAATAAGTAACTTATTTATATACATTTATATATACATATATATACATATATATACATATATATATTATCATATTATTATATTATAAATTCAAATTCATGATTTATAATTAATTGGCAAACACCAATAGAATACAATTCCGTTAAAACCCTTATTTATACCAAACTTTTCACTATTCAATATAATAATGTAGGTAACTATTAATTATTCTTTGTGTTACAATACAACTTTATACTTTATAATGATATTTTATTGAGTCAAAATTGTTGAACTGCAATACTTTAATTTGGAATGCTAATTAATATTTTATTGTCTTATATATTTGTATTAGGTAGGTAAATAAAATTTTACTCTGAGGAATGTTTTGTTATAGGATAGGGCGTATTTTTTTTATATACATAATATAATTTTGTATATTTATCTATATAATTATATTATATAATTAATAATCGATCCATGTAATCAAATCCACCAAGTCCTAATGAATGATAAACATAAATATCAATCAATACGAAACATAATTTGAAAATAGTGTGTAATATAGAAATATCTACTTAATTGTTTTATATGATATTGTAAAATAAGTCATAAAAATGTTAATAACGTGCATTAACTCACATCTATCGAAACGAACAAATAAAGGTACATCGTCCAGAAATACTCGAGGTAAGTGAATATTCATATTTTATACCAGGAATTATCTTGTCGACCCTATGTTTAATTAATAATATTTAGTAGTGGAATAAGAATTATATAAAACAGATGTTGATAAGGTATTTTATCATACGCGATCGCAGCGACCAATCATAACTGACTCTTTATTAACTCCCGTACGTTCGGACCACCGGTTAGCTCTTTTATCTTTTTTTTATTTTATAATTTTTATTCTACTACGATAGGTTTAACTATATATTAAAATCTGATATTGTAAAAGCAATCGAAAAGAAAACCAAACTTATTATTAAAGATAATTCATAGTATCAGCTAAAAAAATTAGCGATAATTATAACTAACATTTATGTCATATACTAATCTATCCATGCTAATCTCCATATTTAAACACTACAAAAATACAGCTATCTTTTATATCGTCACAACAATCCTTACTACTAAATTACTAAAATTTGCTTGTAAGTGTGTTATATGCAATAACTATACCTGAAAACCTTAACAAATGTATCAAAAGAAAATTGAATGCATCACCATAATAATTTTCTGAAGTCCATAAGTAAAAACAACAAACAAATAATAATGCACGAATCGTTTGATATTTGAATTAAAAAAAAAAAAAAAGTGTGAAATATTGCACATAAAATATATTTCGCTGATAATGAATTAACACACTAATACCATAAGTATTAAAAATAAATAGGTATTCTTATTTTATAAAATTTCACAAAATAATATTCTGTCCATTTACAAACAACCATAGACAATTATTTTTTAGTTTATAGGCTTTTTAGACAACGTTTTATAATTGGGGCGTAGCCCGTTTCACCCAAAAATAACCGTCTCCGTTTCGCTCGGTACCCCTTTCACCCAAATTTTGTTTTTATACGATTGTCGTTTCGTCCAGAGTAGTTTAGACCAATTTAAAATTAAGTTTGCAATAGTTCAGTCAAATATTATATCTTAGGGAACGTTATAAAACCTATAGTAATAAAACTACGGTAATTGAGTTAAGAAAAGAATGCCAAAAGAAATGTCGTTCATAAATGATAATAATAATAAAATCGATAGCAGATAAGAAATCCAGTCGTTATCGAATTTAAATCGATCAAAATCTATAAAACGCACTGAAAAAATTATGCCTACGAATTTATGAATGCGCTACATCATCGCCGTAGCTTATTTTATCTAATATAAAAGGTACATAACCATACAACAAATTACATACTTAAAACTTATAAAAGTAATGAACAAAAAAGATTATCAGATTTGATCGTAGTGCGTATATGTGACATCGACGTGTAAACAAATCACGAATTTTATTAACATTTCTGGATAACGTTAAATGATACTCAAATATTATAATCATTGCCAACTTAATTTTAAATTGGTCTAAACTACTCTGGGTGAAACGGAAATCATATAATAATAAAATTTGGGCGAAACGGGTCCCGCCCTATAATTGAAGTGGTTAAAAAATAACCAATTTTCTGAATATTGACAATGTTTCTAGCTAACGTTTCATTTCCGATTAGTTGGTTTTGTGCAAAGTATTAAGAACAGTTGAAATGTTACAAGCAACTACAGGATATGGAAACTAAAGTTATTTAATATCATTTTTAATTCTTCACTATGCGTCTAATATGCATCTAAATATACCTTACTTATTGATATTATATGTTAATTTATACATTGGGATGAAATTATTTAAGGAGTTCTAATAATAATTATTCATGGCCATGAACATCTATAATAACAATTTATAGTTATTTCAAATCCGATTGTTTACTCATTTGCTAGAGATAAATTCCAAATTATTGATATTCTCCTCACCTTCATATTTCATTAAATTATATAATTTGCATTATAAATTCAATATAATAACTTAATGGAATCTTGCATAATACATCGTAATTCGTAATAGAGTATTCATACACTTAACTTAAATAGAAACATTTATGAAGGAAGTATAATTATTTGAACAGATATACAATTTCACCATTAATATGAGGCTTCTGTCATCTAAAATCTTTCTGTTCTTCAATAGATATGTGGTCACCTACAATATACCAACAATATAGTTGTTATGCATTTTATTATTTATATTTTACCCAACTTACTTATTAAGAAACTTATTTCAATTAAATTGGTATACACGAACTTAATTGAACTTGAAGCAAGAAATACATGTTTATATTTTGTATGTGGAATTGTCAAAAGGGTAATCTTAGCAAAACGTGTAGGTACACTGTTAATTTAATTTAATTTCTTTTTTTTATTTATACTTATTTTATATTATATAGTTAAGAGAATTTTTTTTTGATAAAATAGTTTAATACTTTCAGCTTCGATTATCTTATAATATACTTATTTTCAAATAATTAGTACAAAAAATAACTCAAACAATATGAATGATACTGATTAATGTATTCAAACATTTTTATGGGACTTTGTGGAGTGTAGAGTGTATGAGAAAAAAATTAGTTATTTTTCTAGACCGTTGATTAATGGTAGACTAGTTGGGTTTTATACGTAAGCCAACATCTAGAGAGATTACATATTCAACATAATATTGATCACATAAAATTTACGTTTTAAAAATGTTTTTCATACCGTTAACAACGATTAGTATTAATATAATACCTTGACAATTTTAGGTTCATATCAGATTAACATAAGTTTCCACCAATATTCACTATTATTTCAATATAAATACAAAATTAGGTACATCAATTACTATTTTTTTACACTGAAAATCTGTAAATCAGCATATTACGTATTTCATATACATTACTTTGTATTTTAACCAATGCAGTATCTACACAAACAGACACAAATGAAAAAAAATACCGAATTTGTGTGCTATGAACTTATTATCCTGACAGTCGATCTCTTTAATTAATAACAAAAATAAAACATGTCTGATGTTTGAAGAAAGCAATAAAACATAAGGAACGATTAGTGTAAATGCATTGCGAGCTATGATAAAACTCACATCGACAATAGTACTCGGCAAGAAGTTTGGAGTGAAATAGTATTAAGCCTATTAATATTTTTTTCCACAATTCAGTAAAAACACTTAATGAGCAGAAAACGAACGGTAAAAGCATTTTGACATAAAAGAAAAACGTGTCAACGTGTAAGGAGATATAAAGTTTAAAAAAAAACTCTCAACGAAAGAAATCTCGACCGGAAGCTTTTGAAATAAAACTGTCTAATAACATCTACCAAGAAGGCAATGGATTTTTTGAATCTAATAAAAAAGATTCGTTAAATCTTTCCACTGTAGGTTGTGGATTTCAATTGAGTTTAAGGTGTTAAAAAAATAAAATTCCAAAGCATATTATACAGTGTTAGTATTGGCTATTTCTAATAGGAAAAGAAAAAATCAATTTGGACTATTAGATTAAAAACCTTTCTAATTTTTTTTTTTATGCTTTGTAGATATTTTCGATTTAATCAAGTAAGGTTTTACT
Source organism: Diuraphis noxia (assembly GCF_037042655.1). Lineage (NCBI taxonomy): Eukaryota > Metazoa > Arthropoda > Insecta > Hemiptera > Aphididae > Diuraphis > Diuraphis noxia. The sequence continues at coordinate 56,586,407 of NW_028301712.1, forward strand.
GGTCTGTGCATTTGTAAATTTAAAAAAAAATGTTCACCATACAAATTTTAGTAGATATAATGTGTGATTTCGCAGGCTAATTTTTAAATTTGTTGAATAAAAATTCACAATAAAGAGTATTTTTTATATCATCTTTAGTATCTTAGAATTTTCTGAAATATCCTGTTCAAACCACCACCATTATTTATTTTCGTTATGATGTGTGATTTTTTCGTAAGGTAAATCACGATTATAATTATAAAAAATAATTTCGTGTATAAATATATAGGGTTACCCTTTTCGTTATTCCTACCTGTATTTAATCGAAAACTTACAAAAATTATCTACTTCTTTTATAAGTTCTCACAATGTTTTCGTTCATAATCGTTTCATCCTAAGACTTTATACCACTTAAACAACATATATTCTAGATTATCAGGCTTAAAACAACCGACACATTGTAATTAAAAAATTCAGATCTTATTAAAAGTATTAAAATTTTTTTTTCTTATTAGATTATGTAATCATCACTTATATTATAACCAAAAATGTATTTTTATGATGAATTGAAACCTCTAAAAAAGGCTTATTAAGTACACTAAACACACATGATTTATGAATAAACCAATTCAGTGAATATAAAATAATTTATTGAACAAGCTCCGACCTACTTGAATCATTAGCTGAAATATTAGCTTACCGCATATCTGATAATCAAAGATTCAAGTGATGAGAGACACAGTGATTACATAACGCTTTCGGTAACTCTCTTTTACTATTGCTTGAACGCTATGAAATTTATCATACATAGAAGCATTCCCATAACCTTTTCCACGTAGTGTATTTATACAAGTCCAAACCAAGTTATTTTAATGCATTTTGTAAAACGTTTGCCAAAACAAGACCAATTAGACTGTGAATTGGTACAACAGTAAGAAAATCTTCTCGAATAACTGTCAACTATTCATACATATATACTAGCTGTATACAAATTGAAAATTATTTTCGTAGCTGAGCAATATCTAGTAGATTAAAAATACAGAAATGTGTAGAAGTTCGAATTACGGTGTGTAAGGAATGCGGGAGAAAAATACGTAATATATGGTTTGTATGGGGATGAGATTGATTATCCGTTCGAATATGGTCCTTCTAATGAGAAGATACCATGACCCATGGGGGGCCCCATGCTACTTTTCTGCAACATGTTAAATGGTGTAATAAATTAGTATATATTATTTCAATATTTGTAAATTCAGTTATAATTATATAATATGATGAACTATGGATAAGCATATGTGTTTTTACGCGTCATTCAAGGTCGGATAGTGTTTTTATTTTATTAGTTTAAATGGTAGGCAAGTCATTCGTCTACTTTATTGTATTTTATTACATATTATGATGTGAATATATATTTTTTTTTTTTTTTTTTTTATTCATAAAGTTTTACTGACGAATGTCATCTTAACTGCATATATTTTAATTCACTCACCTTATTCATAGTAGTAAAAATTATATAAATATTCATGGATTGTATCCGCAGAGTCATGTTCAATGCTCTAAGTCACTGCAACGTGCATACATAATAATATGTACGGCGTGATTCGACTTGTATTATTATTTTATTTGTTCACTTATAGTTAAACTAATAAAATCTATCATCTATAGAGATCTATTTGTCTCTTAAATTGTTTATTTATAATATTTTGGTAATTATAACACGTGAGTCAACTTTTATAATTGTTATCCTAATTTATTATGATTCACGCATATGATGTAAGTATCATATTCTAAATGTGACTTAACTTACTTATAAGATAAATTAATTTAAATATGATTTATCTTGACGTTTAGAAGTTATTACATTTCAGCTACCATTTAGAACTTTTTACAGCCACCGATTTCTATTAAACTTAATTTAAGTTACAAAGCACTTAAAACTATAATCATGATATGTGTTATAAATATATTATGATAAAAGTAAACATATTTTGTGTTTTAAAGATGAATTAGGAAAGAGTTTATTGGTATAATGTACGTCAAATGTTTCCACGAATAAAATTTGTAAGTTATATAAAAAAAAAACACTAAAATTGTTATTTTTCGTTAAAATATTCTATTTTTTTGATTCAAAAATTTGATTTTAAATGCGAAAAAAAACTGTGATATAGTTAGGTTGCTTAACTTTAACGAAAATACAAATCTTGTTCAAACACATTATGTAAGTCGTTAAAATTATTAATATTCTCATTTCAAACTACCTTTGATTAGTCTTAGTAAAATAACAAACAATAGATTATAATATTATTGGTTGAAGTTCATTCAGTTTTGTCTAAAAGTCAATAGGTGCTAAACAAAACTTCACTGCGTTAAATTAATACCTACCAGTGAAAAATGTTGGTAGTATTTTGAGCAAATAAAATTCCAAATCATTCCATATTGATCCACTGCATCTCGACCTTTATAGTAGACTTCAAAAATTAAATATAGTGACTCGAAAGTTTACAATAAAATTGCAACGAAACTACTCGTTAAGTATCGAATGTGCTTTTACACAGACTAGCCGTATACCTAATAAATTCAAAAAGCAATAGTACAAATAATCAATTAACTGTCGTAAACATTATTTATTTCCTGTATGTATTTGAAAATAACAGTTATAATAATAATAACAAATAACAATAATAATAATAGTAATAAAAATAATAATAATAATAGCAGTTTGTTGCAACGACTTCACTGTATTTATCGTAAACGTGTAGCCTCGTTGTAGGTACATTGTATTAACACGTGGCGTAATCTCGGGCCATGGCGGCAATGATCGAAGGTATACACGAAAAATGCAATAAATAATAACATTTCGTGCACACCGAGTGTATTTAGTCGTTCTACCGAGCCACGTAATGGGTTTCAAACACAAAATATTGCATACACCTGGCAATAATAGTTATTATTACTATTGTTTCACAGGTTCGGTTGACATGAAATCCCTTTATGTCTGCAAACGAATGCAGGAGGAGGAAGACGATTTGTTGACATTAATGACATAGGAAAAGCACCGAAAACATAACATTATATTATTATACAAATATTATGTATGTATACAGAACGCATAGGATTTTCTTGTCAAAAATAAAAATCCCAAAACCACCACGTCAATGGCGGCAACAACGTCTTGAACCCTCGCGTTTGTTGTCGTGGTGTGACTCGTAATAAGGACTGACTGCAGTGTTATGCCGTACGCGAGGAAAGCACGAGAGATGTCAGACTGACATGTGTCAAGATGAGAAAACACAAAAAATAAAATCTCACCGAAACAAAGAATTTCCCAAACACTGTAGTAGACATCAGAATGGGTATAGGTGCTTAATATATTTTGTGTCGGCGAAAGGTTAAAACCACAGGCTAATTGGACTGGACCCAAATCCACTGAGCAGTACAGTCCATACTTCATAATTTTATTTTCTAACTACGTAATACTATCGCCATCGTTTATTTAGTGTATTATTATTACAGAATTTCATATTTTAATAAAATTGCCCGTAATATATTTATAACGTTCACTGGCTCATAATATATTGTGTCGTAATTATAAACATAATAATAATAAAAATAGGTAATAATATTACTTTACAAAACTCGTTTATGATAAAACTAAAAACAAACTTCTTCGTACACGACATGACTTTGGAATAAATTACTCTGTGAACAATATTTGTTAATCAAATTATGACTTTCAACTTTATAGACTTATCTAGGTTTTATTTTCTGTTGACTTGTCGAATAGTTAATGTCTATTAGATATTATACACTATACGCATAAATACATAAAAAGACTTAGATTCCATAAAATTTCTATTACATTATGTCGATAGAGCATATTATTTCTAACAATATAACAAAACAAAATATATTCTATATATAAATATAATGTTCTTAAAATGAATCAAGTTCAGGTGCACAATTGAAGCTATATTTTCTTTTCAATTCTTTGCTATATATTTTTTGTTCTTTTTTTAAACTATTGTTGGTCCCCTATCCTCCTCCCATATAATATTACCAGGTTTTTTCCACACAGTAAAAAATGTTAAGTTTTTATTTATTTTTATTGCATTTCAAAAACTTCAAATACAAACTATACAATATGATATATTATATTAAACATTTTATTCATCATTGATTTTATTTTTTAGATTCGATTAACTTGTTCCGAGCATTAACACAATTATGCTTTTTCTTTGTTATAATATTCTGTTCTTTGTAAATTATAATTAATCGAGTTGAATTTATTTCCTCAGACAAACTTTTCAGTTACGCCCTGCAATATTTTACTGATATTAATAAATTGAAATCAGAGAATCCAGCTATGAAATGAACAATATTATTGAAATAATTTATATTGACGATAATTACTTCGTTACTTTAAGATAATATTAACATTTATCACTTTTGATTTATTTATATTGACATAACTAAATCGTTTAGTTATGCTGTTAGATTTATAGTTAACTTAATACCATTATTGTTATTATGTTATTAATAAAACTGTAAAATACACATTTGGAAATTTATTATTTTATTCAAATGGTAAACCGACTATATAATTAGCTTGACGATAATGTAACACATAATTTTTTTAAAGATAATTCAAATGATTTTTTTATTTTTCTTATGATGCTGTAAAATCAATATTACAATTATTTATGTAATAATATCCTTAAAACATCGTAGAATAAATTATTTTTCGATAAATTTATAATTTTCATCTTATTATGCGTCACCAAAATATGGTACGTAACATGTGAAAAAATTGTTTTAAATTTGCAACGGTACATTAAACATTTTATGAGAATCAAAAAAAATCATCTTGAACTTAATTAAATTTAAATTACAAAAAATTACCGGAATATTGTGAAGGCTTTATCAGAAGAGATAATTTTTTTTGAAAATTCAAATACAGTGTGATCACGATAAGTAGAAACACTCAATAACTATATATGCAGGCTTCATATATTTCAATATTCTGTTTTTTTGGCTAACTAATAAATATTATTATACACATTTTCAAATAACTCGACTGTTTTTTTTTTTTGACAGTTAATTTTGCGCGTGCACACAATAACTTTTTTTTAAACGGAATGATCCATTTTTACCACAATAAAACTCCGTTTTTTGTGAACTTAACCCAACCAGATCTTACACCACTAGATTACTTGCTATGGCATCACTTGAAGACGGTAGTGTATGTCAATCCACCTTCATGAGCACAGTTTGAACATTTTTTTAGATAGGTAAATAACACTTTTATGAATAAAAAATCAATATTTTATTTTTATTTTTATTATTACGTATTTTATAATCTGTTATACCCGTTCAAATAACATAAAATAAAATTACTATAACTCGGTCATTTTTTAACTTAGAAAAGAAATTTAACCACTAAAATTCATTAAAAATACAATAATTTGGCGTCAAAAATAGATCATGCCATTTAAAAGTTATTGTGCGCATGCCCAAAATTTACTGTCAAAAAAATAGTCTAATTATTTGAAAATGTGTATAATAATTTTTATTAGTTAGCCAAATAAGCAGAATTGAAGTATACGAAACCTGTGCATAGTTTTTTAGTGTTTCTACTTATCTTAATCATATGGATTTCAATTTATATTTTATATTGTAATTATTTTTATAATTACAATAAAAGCAGTTCAAACTCACGTTAAACAAAATCCAAACGTAAATATCACTAAATAAATTCCAGGTATAAATTTATATGTATGTTATAATTAAAATATTTAGTAAACTCTTTTTACTACCTATCTACTATAGGTGCAATATACAATCGCTCAGTTTACATTCCCGTACCGGCCGTACCATAATACATTATAATATGATACTCACTAAAATGTATATAATATGTGGTCGTATGTGTGGTTGTAACCTAACCATGCTACGTAAAGTTTAAGTCTACCCAACATTAATATTTCATCCGAGTCCATGCAGTTTTTTTGTACACCGTATTATTTATAAAAAATAAAAACAAACACCTAAGCTTATTCTGTTGAGAAGTTGTATTGTTTCTTATGCAAATCAATATCATCCAAATTATCTACTTAAAGTTTAAGATTATTCGTATTTATATCCATTATTTTAAAGTATTGATTCGTGCAAATTATTTTTGAGTGCATTATGATTATGAATAAGTAATTAAATTGTATATACTTTCATATTTATGGGATTCTGGTTTAATTATCACCTTTGAAAATAACTATGTTCATTAGACTTCATGGAAATTAATATAACTAAACTATATAATTAATGTCAAATTGGACACATGGTGTCTGGAATTATAGTTGGCAATACCAAACATGGCGAATAGTACATCATTTATATGTGATATCTAAAATCCAAAATATGAAAATATCACGGTGATAATTATTATTGCTAATTGCCAGTAAAGTAATAACCAATAACCAATGCCATTATAAAATTCATAGTTTTTTTTTTTACAATAATCAGTTTTAAGCTCAAACAGAATATTCAAAATATTCACACTAAATAAAAGCTATGATACACGCCAACAACATTTTTGTAGTATTCCTTTATATTGAGTAACATTATGAAACTAATAACGTAATGTATTGCAGTTAGTTTTCCATTAATTAAATATAGCAATCAAATATATTCACTAGGTAGAATAGATCAAATACAACTTACCTAATCTTATTAATTAAATTTCAAAGAAATATTTTTAAACGATTGTTTGTTTAAAGACCTAATTCAATATTATTAAAAATCCATTAAAATATAAAAAAAAAAAAATATAGGTAACATCACTGTGACAGTTTTTTTACCTAATTATATTAAGTATGTCTACCAAATAATATACAATATTTAATTGTATACTAACATAGAACAAATTATATACAATAAATAATACTTTAAAATTATAATATTAAATGTGTAGGTAGAATGATAGGCTAAAAAATAATATATTTATCATAAATTAATTTTAAAAAATCTTCCGATTTTGAATAAACAAAGTTCATCAAGATTATAAGAGTTTAAGGATATAGTATAGGTGCATATACCATTTATTTTATTAGTACCTATTAACGTTTTTTTTATGTGTTGCCTATTTTAACTTTTTGGCTATCACTTTAAACTTACCGATTATCCGTAAAACTTTCAAATGATTTATTTTTCGTAATAACATGAAAACAAAAACAGTTTTTTTTTCTCAGGGACTGCTTAGTTTTTTATTTCATAACATTTAAATCACATCATAAATTATTGATACTTATAAAAAATAGATAAAGTATGTATTTATTAATATTATCGGATATATTTTAAAACCCTAATAACTTTAGCAGTTGAGGCGTATAAACTATAAATAAAAAAATAATAAACTACTATTATTATCAAATTATGTAGCATCATAGATTATCAAGGACCCTTTGATAACAAACTCATATAATGGAATTGTAGTACATTACTAGTGTTATTTTCACGGTTTATAAATGTTATCAATTATATGAATAAAAATTTCAAAAATTAAACTACATAACGTGCAGCATAAAATAAAGTTAGGTAGTAATGATAGTGAAAATTATAAACAGTTTTGTTGATAATAATAGTGTATTAATTGTATTGCCCTTTAACACAACCTTGGAGAGTGGTTTTGTGAAAACATACGTATATAAATATCGTCCATCTGCTCATCATATTAACATTGCATATTATAATATTATAGGTACACCTAATCATTTGATGGACGTTGATGGGGTGGATGAATTGCGTAAAAACTGATTATTTCTTAGGATAACTTTATCTCAATGCAGAATATTTATCGTGCATGGATATTATTTTATATATACGTTTTGTTGCTTGTGTGCATATGTTTGTGTACTTTTAACCTATATATATATATATATATATATATATATATGCATTGTTCGGTCGACTGAAGGTTATGTTTTGCGGTTGGGTTGTATATAATTTTCATCGTAATTCACTAACCTTTCTCCCACCCGTGCACCACACAACTAACACACGTTTTGGGGGTGTATGATATTATGTATTTATGTGTATACTGTGTGCTGAGTACAGTGTGTTACTGCAGTTTTACGGGGTAAACGTGCGGGACAGTGTAGGTATACACATTATAGTACCTATATGAGCGTTGTGTGTGGTATAGTGAACGGATGCGGGAAACAGAAGAGAAAAAGAATTATACGGATGCTGTTACGGCAGTTGAAAAGTCCCTTTTCTTCGATGAAATTTATAAAATATTGACTTTTCTAACAAACCGCAACGAAAACGATGGCAGTGGAGGTGTGTAATATAGGAAAGGGTAAGGCCAAGTCCGAAAAAGGGAACACGAGACAGAGTAAGACAGAGAGAGAAAAGGAGGTGAAGATGAAGAGTTTGAAAGAGAATATTATCTTCCGCCCAAACGATGATAAACGAAAACGCAACTGCACACAATGGCAACTGACTTTTGCTTTTTTCCCCTCTACTACCTGCACTACCACACGTGGTTCTAATACGGTTTGTTTTCCGTGGAGATCTTTATTTTAGTTTATCTTTCTCTTATTCCCCTTTTTTCTTTCCTTCCTACCAAAAACCTTTTATTTACTTATCGCGGATTGAATCGCCGATTTCCGTAAGATACAAACGAAAGTCTCATCTCACCGTGGACTAAGTGTTAAACTCATTTTTACAAACAAAACTTTATTTTTGGCCCACGGCGTATTTGTTTTATATCGCTTTCTTCACGTAAAATACCTTTAGATTTCTGCCATTGGTGTGGTCTGTATGTGCGCTCTCATTGTCCACTCCGATGACTGTCGCTATAGGTCACAAAATGAGCTGGCTAGAGATTTGTTTTCAATTTTTTTATTGGTTTTATTTATTTATTTATTTTTTTTTTTTTTTGTGACACTTTAAAAACAGCTATTTTCAAGAGTACTCTTGACGTGTCTAAAAATACACATGACAACAGCAGAACTACGACGTGCGCTTATTACGAAGCTTGTGTCACATGAAAACATATTAGGTTAAACCCAAATCACAATGGTTAGTACCAAAGCGTATATAGATATGGAGGCCGGTTGACACGCGCGAACGTGGTTAGAGAATAGTTTGTATTTCTGTAGAAGGTTTTTGGAATCTCAATCATGTTTTTCTTCGTGGCAAAAAAAAAACGGATGAGCCAAGTTTCTTATCGTTTCTGTATGCAAAACCTAAACCTAATAATCTAATAGCTTTTAAAACTTTTCATATTAATTTACTTAGAATAGTAACGTTTCCAATCGTATCCCAAACACGTGAGTTATGTCCCATGTGGTTACATGATAATATAAAGGATCGATATACGTATTTTAATTTTATTTTAAATTGTGAAATTCGTTTGATTGACTACTAAAAGTTTTAAAAATTTAATTTAGACATGACCTGGTTTTGATACCATAATATAAGAATTTCAGATGAATAACAAATATTGAATAACACTAGTAGTGTGCGAAACTATAATGAACCTCGCCATGTCATTAGTGTCGGTGATATGTTGTCAGTGTTGTCACACCAAACCAGGTCCATGATATTTAGGAGTAAACTAAAGATTTTAAATTGTTTAAGATTTATGCAATTTATTTAATAATATTTGTTTAATAAACAAAAAAATTAGGTTTATCAGAAATAATATAATTTTATGGTAAGACTTTAATAATTAATATAATATGTTTTAGAAATATAAAAAACAAAATAATTTTTTTAGTGGAACACATTTATAGGTAGGTATTGTGTTACTTTGTATATTCAAAGAAAACACCATTAAACTATCGTACGATTTTGTAAACAAATAAAGTAAAGGTAATGAAATTACCCACACAGATTTTACGCTGTAAATAATACATTTAAAAGCTTTTCTTTAAAAACAAAAACTATGAATGATTTAACTATTTACATAACTGAAAAATATTTATTAACAATTATTATACTAGTTGTTTTAAAGGTCAATGTAAATAAGGTCCTTAGTATTTTAGAAAGATATGATCAGTATAATTTGTACGTATATTTGCATTATATTGAATATTATTCAATATTTTTTGCAATAATAAATTGAAAAATATAATTTTTATTGATACATATAGCAGAAGAAAGACGTATTTGTGGATAATAATAAATTTTTTTTCTTTTATATCGAGAGCAAGAGAAGGAACCGCGTTAGCATTACTTCTCCTCTGACTTCCATTAGATGATAATTGATAATATATTTCAAACTATTTTTGCTTTTTTTGAACTATTTATAAACATTTAAAATGTTCATTTTTTTATCTAGCCTAAATTTCCGCCACTTAAATATATATATATTATGGCTATTATATCACTATAGTAAAATACCACAATGTTTTGTATTACTGTATTTTACTCTCTGAAAATTGATATTTTATGAAAAAAGTGACAAAAAAAGAACTATTCAACACTATTTTTTATACGTCAATAATAGCAGTATTCTAGAATTTATTTTCGGTAAAATCATTGTCATATCCAAGTTATTAAATGTACGCAATAATAAATTAATGTTCAAAAATTTTATAAAATTATGAACGAAAATCACATTTTATTTATAACGGAAATCGAATTATCTATTGGTTTAATATGTCAAAGATATTTTAATTTTTCATAGACCCCATTGTAGAATACGAGTTGGAAAGTTCTGAAGAAGTGTTGAAACCTCTAAAATCACTTATGTACGAAAGAACTGGAGGGAACTACAGTATACTAAGTAAATACTTTTAAAGTATGGAAACCAATACAACGAATGCGCAAAGTTATGAGTGCTCTTTTATAGATTTGGCCTATAAATGACACAAACACTATAAGTTTGTAAGTTTATAAAGCACATAACATAACGATTGTGTCAAAATGTTAATAGTATATAATATATTATATCTATTGCAAGTATTTCTATAGAAACTTACATCATGGACTCACCATATTTGTTTTTGTACATCATGTAGAAATAAGTTCTTATAGGTAATTATCTTGTTGGTTTGGTTATTTAAGTATAAATTAACATTTTAAGTACTAAAAACAAACACAATAAAGTTTATTTAAACGATATTATGAAATCAATAAATTACACCTATTTATTTTATAAAGGAAATAAATACAAGAATATTAACAATAATAAATATTTAAAAAAGCAAGTCACCTAAATATTTTCAATACTTCAAAGTTAAATAATTTACAATTTACTTAGATTGTCCATTATTTTCACGTAGTTTTGTTACCAATCACAAATGTGTGAGTAAACCATTACAGTTTACGATTATTATACAACATATCTTTATTATCGGTCATATTTATATGGCTGATGTATATATATATTATAGACCATATATACTATACGGTATTAAATAGTTAGGCATATAGGGTTCAATGTATAGAATGACCGAAATTAGTTCGCTTGCTTTGCTATCAAAATTAAAAATAAATAATTCATACTGCATTACGGTCAATTTTAAGTACAAAATCGGACTCGAATAAACTACCCGATGTCCGTCTGTATACAATTATTATGACAAAAAATACGCTCCATGAATTACACAAAATATAACCAATTCGTATCTTCACCCTATTTTCTCAAGATCCACAGATCTTTGTTTAATCTGCTAGTAATGAATATGGCTATGATCATAATACTTGACCACGCAAATATGGATATTAGTCCCATGTAGACAGGCTCAGAATCGAAAGACCAGCCCTTAGCGGTTATTGCCAGCAATGCTTTGACCGGTGCAGTCATTGGAAACAGAGGACCAGTGAATTTCAGTAAATAGTGTGCACCTTCTAAAGGCCATATCAATCCTGTTTTACAAAAAAAGACAACATATTAATATTTTTAATTAAAACAAAATTATTTATTAAGTAAGTAAGCCCGAATTTCCTTAGTGTGATAGAGTTTTAAAATTGTCCACCATAAAAATTCAGATATTAATGTGTTAATTAAAATTATTAAAAGAGCTTACCACAAGTGAACGACATCATTAGGTTACTGCCAGTGCCTATGTACGTGGCAAATATGAAATCTTTGCATAAAGCACCGATTAAGAAACCTGTAGAATTCAATAAACATTTTTACAGTCAATAATTGTTATGACTATATGATAAGTTGCTTAAATTAATTACATTTTATTTTTTAACACTATTTAAATATTAAGTGGGTAATTAATAATTATAAAAACATATTTAATTTTAATTATGCATACGTGTTAATACAGTACATTTCAATTGATTGACTATAATAATAAATATAGCTGTTTATAGTTTTCGGTAATTAATTTGTCGACTTACCAAAAATCATTCCTTCCACTCCTAGAAGTATGAGTATGAGAATTGTGGGAAAATGATCTCCTACATAAGGATTGTCAAAGTATATGTACATCACATACATGGATATGGCCGTTTGTATAACGTGTATTATCATTTGCATTATGACTGTAGACACTAACACTTCACTGAATTTAATACCTGCAATAAACACGACCAATTATATTTTAATGGTTTAAAAATCATTATAATACGAAACTAAGGCGTGGTGACAAACGGACAGTAATTATCTAGTTTATTTGATTTTCGTTCCAGGTATTTTTTTATGGTCCATCCCAAATTCACTATTTATTATTTATATTGTTTACCAGCAAAAGAGCATGTTTACAATTTGGGATTATAATTGGATGTTTCCCAATATCGACATGCGTAACCACGCTGGACCCGTTGGGAAATATACGGGCAAAAAATATTATATTCGCATATTGAATATGTAATATAAATATATATACCTATATTATATAAGTATACTCACCAGAAACCATCATCCTTTCCATCATTCCCTCTTTTTTTTCAGTTAAAATCAAACCAGCTGTCAACAGTACCGGCAAATAGTAACAGCACCTGTCAAAACAAATCACAGTTGAAGTTTTATCATTTGTATCACAATGCATATGATACTTTATCTCGTTTCCATGTACAAACAAAGTTATCATTATACCATTTTGGAATAACGATAATGCACTCATATCTCTAAACAGAGGAATCCATTACGCGAATATGGACCGTGAGTGCACGATAAACGATTTTATTATTTTGAAGATATCTAATTCGCATGCACTATAAATAGGTACTCGTAAATTGTATTATAATAGTAATATACCTAAAGTTTAATAAGATGTCTTGTATTTTCTGTCAACACATATTTCCTTTGCTCGTGAATCCACTGCTATTTTATACTTCATTTTACAAACACTCAATCTTACCGACATGCTCCATATCACTATATTTATCTTCAACGCCCTCAAACGACTTTTGATCAATTTGTATAAAAAAAAGATAGTGTACGGTCACTTATTTACTTAAAATTGAAAGGATAAACACAACGATGAATGAACTGATAAGTTAAAAAATACGGTTTATACAAATAAGAGTAACTCAAGACTGAATGTTAACTGTACAAGTAGACAAACGATAAAAAATCAAAGTTGATATTATATTCGAATATAAACTATAATCTATACTAATCTAAATTTAAAAAAAAATGTTGTGTAATATATTATATATTCAACCCGATTACGGTTGTTTACTGTTGGATATGAAACTTTTATAAACATTTACGTATTGAAGATATATCAATAGTAAGAGTATCTTTATCGGACACCTAAAATAATTTTCGTTTTAAAATCTCAAACGTAGAGTATGAAATAAAAAATTATTTTCTAATTGAATATTTTGGAATACTATTGAGTTTCTTCTGTAAATAATATTTTAATACTTCTGGATATTTTTCATATATTTGAAAATAATATTATAGCATCATAATTACATCATCATAAGATATAATATTCATATTTTTAAACATAATATGCACTAAATTGAAAAAATAAAATTATTGTTATATTAAATTCAAATTCAAGGTATACAAAACAAACCAATATAATATATATATATTAAAATTAGATCAGCATTTCGGTGGTGGATCTTTCTTTTTGTTCTCGGACAGGACATTATAATTTTACTGTATTCGATTTGAACGCAATGATTGCATTCGATATAAAACGATCCTGAGCAGACGAGGGAACTTTTTTTATTTAATTTTATTCATTTCTATGGTGATAAACAAAGCGTTATAAGAACAGCTTAAGAACGATTTATATAATTATAATTATAATTTATAATTAGGAAATATCATAAAAATGAAAAAAAAACTCTAAATTCGCTCAAATTTTTTGAAAATTTTACCATGTTTATTTAAGGCTAATATAAGTAAACAACCTAAATTTCAAGTTTTTACGAATGTTTTTAACCGAATTACAAAAAAATAAATAAACATCATTGTAAAACCAATACATTCGTCGCTTCGCACAGAATCTAAAAGTATCAAGAAATATTTTATTATAGTAAAATATATGCCATTTAATGTACCTATCTATGACTAATATTAATTATATTTTTAATGAAGACATTTTGCATTATTTCATGCGAAATTCAAAAAATGTTTTCCTAATAAATAAAATTATCACATTATATGTATTTTACGCTGTAAGATTGTAAACAAAAGAATTCCAACCTTCTTATTATTCTTTTATATATTCCCACAATCTATTTAAGTTGTTCTAAACTTTTGTATTAACAGATTTTAATGCTGGTCTTTTGGGAAATTTTCCTTTTGTTCTAGTGTTTTAAAAACTGAACGATAAAATTTAATTTAATAAAAATTGCATTATCAAAACGAAGACAATTATTAAGTAGGCATGAAAATCATATTATCTTTTCTTTTTTTTCCGCATCATAAAAGAAAACTATAATTTTTTTAGCTTAAAATTTAATATTCTATGCGATTACAGATTTATAACTACCTTATTATATTTTATTTATAATAATATTAATATACTCACAGACACAGTATAGCTGCTGAAGCATAGTGGATGAAAGTTGTATTTACCGAGCCATATATCGGTTCTCTAAACTAAAATAATACAAAAAATATATTAATACTTCAATTTTTAATTTTATCGTGAATTTTTTTTAATAAATATACAAACCGAAATAGGAGTGGTTCCAATTTTAGTGCTAACATTGCATTTAGTCAATGCTATACCCAAGTACTCTTGCATACCAAAAATAACATTTGCTCTTACCATATTCCCAATGTATTGATCTATGTTTAAAAAAAAAACGCATTATAACGTAAAAATATTCCAAATTGAATTGTTTTTAATTTTATAAATTATTCTTGACTGTTTTAAATGGAATAGATATATTATTTATTTAAAGACATTTTAAAGTTTAAATAAAATGCATAATTTAAAATATATATACTTACAGTTGATTATTTATTATTATTGAATGCCATTATGTTAAATATTTTTAATTTTAAGTTTATTTAAATAAAAAAAAAAAAAAAAATAGCTAGGATTCCCAATTTCTACTTAAGGGTTTATGTATTTTAAACTTTATTTCTGGTAATGTGCTTTTAACATGGAAACTTTCAATCACTTACCAGACAAGTCTATCCAAGCCTGCACTGTACTTAGTTCGACATCTAAGTCTGAAGTCCTAGAGGCGTTTATGAAACGTACAGCCATGGATGTGGTATAATTAGTCGGGAAATATAATAAACCCCAAGCGTCATTCTTCTTCACTGCTTTTAGAGCGGAATCGATATCGTCATAATGTAACTGTTAAGGAAAAAAATATGAAATTGAATACAAATTTTTTTTCTAATGATTTTGGTTACATAATATTTTTCAGATAATAATAAATGAATCACAATTATTTATAAAAAATGCAAACAAATATTTATGAATAAATAAAATTGCGTAATATTATGATGATATTATATTTGTAATTTAGACGTTTTATAAATTAATTATTTGGTTATTAATATATTTATCCTGAACATAAAACCAGAAAAATACATGACAACTAACCGAAAATTACAACATAATACAACATATAACATTTACACCGGATTATTTTTGAGCGAATTTTGGGTAGATGTATATAGAATATAGATACTGTATTATTCAACGTATTGATATATTTTTTTATAGGTATTGAATTGTTTTTTATGATATTGAAAATCAAAAATCAGCAATTCAAATGTTATGATGTACCCATATAAGAAAACAAATCTTATATTGTAAGTTTCAAAATAAATTTAAAGACATTGGAAGAATATGGTAGTTCCTTGCGTGAATTCCATTGAGACCACACATGGCTTAACGTTGTTAACCAAATATGATCCAAAAGAAATGAAAAAAAAAATAAACAGAATATTTGTTGCAAATATTTTTATATCATTCCATTGTACTTATTATACACAGCACAAAGTAATGGAATTTAATATATACCTTGTCAACTATGTGCATATATTTCCTTTATCAAAGAATATTATACATTTATTACACACACACACACACACACATCCACCCGGGTGTCCTTCAAATGTTTATACCGAACACAAATGATAAGGGTTATGATATTAAGTACCTACGTAATATTATTATACCCAACTTTTAATCCTCAGCATTTTTGTAATGTACAATTTGAATGACCTATAAATATAATATACGTGTATATAAATTCGTATAAATAGTACTTGAGGACGAATAAAATACTTTGAAACTAAAAAATATTGCAGTATTTAAACATAATTTAATACTTTAATTTGTAACCATAATAATAGAATAATTATTATTGCATTTGTCCATAGGTAGCCGGTAGGTAAATAATCAAAACAATAAAATGAGTACCTTAATCTAATGATTGCAACCAGTTCGCTAAGTTATCATTTTACTAATACGATTTACTTACAATATTCATTGATTTATTTTTTATTTGATCGACATATGCACAACTCATTATTACATCATTAGGATTATCGAGGAAACATCCTTTGTAGTATTCAGGTTTACATTCTCCGGGTTGTCTTTGTTGAATTTCTTTATTCACTACTGCAATATACAGCCCTTTGGGATCATGTCCAATTGCTAGGTTAAAAAAATAAGTTTGCACTAGAGGCAATAGAAATAGAAAAAGTAGAAACCTACAAAAAAAAAATATATATATATTTATTTAAATTTATAAGTAATACACATATTATTAATTAATTTATTGTTATAATAATATGTTTTGAATAAATTATAATATTGTATATGGTAAATATTATTAAGTCAGATATACATATATTATGTAGAACTTAGGTATTAAATACCGAATAAAAACCTAATAATAAATATCTAATCATGATTGTTATAATGTGGCTTTTAATGTTTAGTCTAATAATAACATAAATGCATTTGAAAATATACATTATTTTTATATAATATTTATCGTTCGACAAATTAATTGTTTGTTCGATAAATCGAGTTTTTACTTACATCTTTTGTTGCACAAGCAACGATACGTTTTTGTATAAGAGACAATTCATTCTGTTTAATCGGAAGAACCCATCGTTTAATTTTAATTTTATGTTGGATTTTTTGGAAGCTAACTTTTTGTATGAATCATCAATCTGAAATCCAACAACCGAAAAGTTTATTGGTCATGTTCTTCTTCTTATATAATTGTTTAAGCACATATGTATATGCAGTTAAAGGCACCTGAGCATTGGAAGATGTTTCTTGTTTATAACTTAGTGTCAAAAAGGCTTCTTCTAAAGTAGCTGTATTACATCGTGCCATTAAATTTTCGGGTGAATCTTCAGCCAATACAATACCCCCTCTCATCATTCCGATCTTAGATTAAAAGTGACTTATTAAATTATTATTATAATAAAACAGCTATTAAACTATATTATTTTAAAAACTCACTGTATGAGCTTGTCTCGCTTCTTCAATATAATGTGTCGTGATGATTATTGTTTTTCCTCTTTCAGCAAATGATACTAAATGGTTCCAAATACTGAAAACATCACGATAAGTTTAATTTATAAATCACCTTAAACAACAATATATAATATACCTATGACTTAGCACTGGATCTAGTCCGACAGTAGGTTCATCTAATATTAAAATATTTGGATCATGCAGAAGAGCAACTCCTAATGACACTCGTCTTTGTTGCCCACCACTAAAAAAATAAACAATAATTATAATTTATTGTATTACTATAATTACACATTTGGAATTTTAATGCAAAGCTGTAGCCTTACACAGTGTTCCGTGAAAATGACTATTTTAAAAATGGCGGTCTTGGTATTTTCTGTAATAAATTGTTATAAGTTATAACTAATATTATGGATTAGCAAACTTAAAATAAGTATATCTACATTTCATGGTAAGTTCTTTCGATGTATAAAGTCACGTTCTTTAATAACATAAATTATGACAAAAAATTTTACGAAAAAGTATTAAGAGCTTACAAAAAAAAAAAATTATGTTAGGATCTATATAAAAAAAAAAAATATCACGATTTTCATCGAAATAACAATAACGAAGGTCATTAGGTTTTATAACGTTAAGCTATGCACATGTTCGGACCAAAATCCGTTTAATAATAGTAACTTTAAATACTTATTATAACATAACACAATTCCAGGAAAATAAAACCTAATTAATCACAAATTTAACTTATCATGATTTAAATTATAAAAGTTCATATATTTGAAACTTATATAAATGTCACCTACAGATTTCGTTATAGTTAATAAGTTGAAGGAGTATAAATGGTAAAAATAGAAAAATAAAAAACAAAAATAAGAAAAAAATCGGGTAAGCCGTGAATGTCGCTCTGCAGTATAATAGGTTATAAGTGGGTCACTGTAATGGATGGAATTAAATTTGAATCTAATGATAATATTATATCATTGTATACGAAAAACGATTGTGGAGACAGTTTATATTATAAATAAATAATAATAATAAATATAAAAGATATATTATAGATTATTAAAAATTTTCAAACCTTAGATTTAAAAATAAAAATATTTATAAATTTCAAGCTTAAAATAATTTAAGAATTTTTGTGGTTTTACGTATGTTATCAAAATTCAAACTTTGAATGCTTGTTTAAAAAATTTGAGACTGTTTATTTCTTTTATTTTTCAACTTCTATTGTAAAAATATATTAGAAGCCTTGTATTAAATTTTTAAATCTTAGATTTAAAAAGAAAAACATTTATGAATTTCTATCTAAGATAATATTTGAACATTGCCGTAATTTTTACGTATTTAGTCAAAATTTGAACTTTAAATGCTTATAAAAAAAATCATGCCTATGTATTTTTAATATTTTTTAACTGCTATGGTTGCAATGTGTTAGAAGCCTTGCATTAAATTTTCAAGATTTTCTACCGAACACATACATTTTTATCGATATTTATAGAAAAAAAAACTAAAAAAGTTGAAAAATTAAAATGTCAGTAAACAGCTCAAAACAAATCAAAATATTTTGAAAATGTCATCAAATATAGAAAATGTCTAAATTTCATGTGTTTTAAAGTTACATCAAAAACTAAAATAATTTTTTTCGAAAACTGATTGTGCGTAAAAATTCCCGTTTTTTCCTTAAATTTTAGTTTATTTATCCCGAGAAAAGTATTGAGAATATTTTACTTTTGAACCCCCAAAGTACCAACTAGATTCACTTTGTGATCGAAAAAGGTATTGAAGCAGTGCCGTAAAAATCATAGGTGCAGGTGGTTCACAGCACTGGGGCCCGTAAGGCCCCTAGGGCCCTTGGTGGATAGATGTCAATTTTTTTTTAAATTTGATTCATAATAATTTTATTATTATCTTGTATTTAACTTCATATAACAAAATGTAAAGCCTGGTTCGTTATATTCTGTGGTTTTACTTGGAATCGTTAATCAAAATATTGAGAAAATTTACTAAGCCAAGAGTGACATAAATAGATTTGTTGATTATTATACGCGATACCTATGCACACACAAACTAACAATGTACTCGAGAATCAGAGCGGTCCGTTCTACGTAACTACGTTATTCACTCCTGTCGATATAATATACCGAATGGCGAATACCGATCGTCAGACGACAATACGACATTAATTATATTGTTTTAACTATTGGCTAATCATTTTTTTGTAACTCTTAATAAACAAAAATTAAGATGTTCTAACAGCTTGTATAATTTTTTTGACAATTCCTGTAACTGTGGCATCAGCTGAAAGATCTTTCTCCAAACTTAAATTAATAAAAATTACTTGAGGATTTCTACTTCCCAAGAAAGATTAAGTAATATATTATTAGTATTAAGCATTGAAAGTGGTCGTACTGATGAAATAAATATTGAAAAAATTATTGTTGATTTCACAAATGTTAAGGCTCGAAAGAAAATGTTTTTTTAACACTTAATCATTATAAAAATATAAAATATGTAATAGCTATATTATATAATAATAGAAATTATTATTTTTATTTTTATTTTTGGTGTTACATGAAAACTAAAATTGTTATTTTTATATTTATTATAAATCATGTTTGTAGGAACAATAATCATATTATATATTTTAAATATTAACTTATATTTATACTATGTGCCTATATAGATTATTTTACAAGTTTTTTGTGTTAATAAAATCTACTCAATATAAAATTTTGATCCTGTATACCTATTACCTACTACATTTAAGCTCTACATATAATTGTTTCAACGTGAGAATTATGTATCGGTTCTTTATAACGTAACACATCCACAAATACTAACCTATCTAAGAAGTAAAAATTCCAATAATATGAAGTTAGTCTGACATTTTATGTATCTCAAAAAAGGGGGGCCCATATGCATTTATTTGCACCTGGGTCTTTGACTCTCTAGTTACGGCACTGTACTGAAGTCAAAAATCGAAGCACTTTTACTGCCCCAAAACATGATGACAGACACGAAAAAAAACACACATCATGGTCAAATCAATACATTCATCGCTCCGCTCAGAATCTAAAATTATAAATTGTTAAGATTATACCTTATGAAAAAAGAAGTAATAAGTAGAAGAAACAAAAACGCAAAATTTATATTCAGAATCTATTTCTAATATTTGTCACAATTAATTTTTAATTTGATTTAATCATTTATTTAAAAATTATCCTTTTCTCTTCCATTCGATATGTATTTATCACTATGAACTATGAACAATACATTATCTCCTAAGTCTATTTTTGTTTAATATTTTCTCCATTAATATTATTTCCAACAATAATATTCCATAATATATTAATCATTTCAATCACAGTGTAATATTATAACATTGAATAATTTATCTTCATTAATTGTTGTTGTTTAGCTATCAATTATCATCCTAGTAGCAAATAAAAACAAAAAAGAGGTTATACAGTTAACCTGGAAGTACCGATAATCTTAAATTCCTAGTGGTTTAGTAATTACAATATGTAATATGTATGATATTTATTTTTACAAAAACAATAAATATTATAATTAGAAACTTATATCAAGATAATTATTTTTATTCATTAGGTAGTTTTAAATGTAAAAATAGTAAAATATAGCTCAAATTAGAATGTCGTTTTTTATTTTGAAAGATCAATGACAAAAAACAAGTATAGGAATGTTTTTAGTAACATAGCATAACTCTTAAAATATCCAGAAATTATTTTGAATGAAACGCTTTTTAAATATATATATATATCGTATATTATAATATATTTGATGAACCATAAAAAAATGACCATACTATACATCCAAAGTATTCGTGTTTTTTTTTTAAATTACATATTACATTTTTTGAGGTAAAACGTATACATAGTAAACTAGTAATTTATTCTCATAAAGTATCGACTTATGATAATAGTAAATAATAAATTGAAAAAAAAAATTATTTTAAAAAGAAAATTGATTTAACAGTACTCAAAAGAACAATTTTACTAAAATTGAAACGAATATTTTCTGATAACGATTTTCATTAATATTTACCTAAGAATTTCAACTAATCTATTATCAGATGGAAGTTCCAATAATAATGATAATTCTTTGGTCCTTTTAGCGATTTGTTCTTGATCCATGTTGAGCATACCACCATAGAACTTAAAAGTTTGTGCTATTGTTAAATGTTCATGTAAATTTAAATCCTGAAATAACATAAATATTCACATGATTAATTGGTTTATCGTTTAAAATGTCTTACGCGTTTTCTAGCAAAATACGTAATAATCGTAATTTTTAATTATAACAATAGACATGCAAGTAATTTTATGTCAGTATGTATAGGTAATATTAAAATATAAACATATAGCCTATCTACATTTTGTTTCAGTCATTCGATGTTCATTTATATTAATGTGTTAAAATCGAATATCTAGTTAAATGGCTAGATAAATTATTCAGTTGTGTTCGTCATACTATGTATACTGATAAACTCAGATAGAAGTTCCTAAACAAATATCGTCTTACAAGTATTAATTATCACCTGATCTGATTTCCTACTCAAACTAAATCGAAGATATAACAATATGTAACAGGCATATCCATAACTAATTCAAACATACAATTGTGTTAAACTTTTGTCCTTAAAAAAATTAAATAAAATTAAGGTGAACAAGATCGAGTTGAGAAAATATGTATAATATATAATAAAAATCAGGAAAGTGGGTATCACTCTGCTGTACATTAGGTGGTGAGATGGACCTCAGACTAGGGTAGGTTAGATTTGAATGCAATGATAGGTATCATTGTATACGAAAAACGATTCTGAACGGAGATGATTTGTCAGTCTAGGATATATTATATTTAAATATTGTCATATAATTCTATTTTGAAACAAATATATTATTTTTCAATTAGGACGCATTTTGAATGAGGCATGGTTAATCAATTTTTCCAAAAACATTACATGTGGTTATCATAATTCATAATACCTTATATTATCATTGATATATACATATTATACCGGGTTTGAGGATAAATCGTTATCATTACGCGATTTCATAAATATTTAAAACTCAAAAGTTCAAAACATTTTTCCTATAATGACGCTTCAAATTTTCTCTATAGCTATTTGAAGCAAAACTTATAGAAAACTTAGTGTTGAATTTTATAACCTTAGATATAAATATAAACAATATTATGAATTTTGAACTACAAAATAATTTGCAAATATTCGTGGTTTTGACGAATTTTTGTCAATATTTGAAATTCAAATGCTAATAAAAATTTAATTTGAATTTCCGGTGGACATTTTTTTTTGTGACAAAGATTGACAAATTTGTAAGGAATCTTGTATTAAATTTTCAAATCTTAGGTATAACAGGAAAAGTTTTTATGAACTTCTAGGATAAAATAATTTACGAATTTTCGTGATTTTTACGTATGTTGTCAAAATTAAAATTTGAATACATGTAAAAAAAAAGTTGTGGCTATACATTTATTTTATTTTTCAACTGCTATTGTAAATATATATTATGAGCCTTGTATTGAATTCTCAAATCTTAGAATTAAAAAGATAAACTTTTATGAATTTCGATCTAAGATAATTTGAAAATTGCCGTAATTTTTACGTATTAAGTCAATATTTGAACTTCAAATCCTAATACATAAAATCGTGCCTATGTATTCTTATAATTTTTTAATCACTATAAGAATAACTTATGAGGAACTTTGTATTAAATTTTCAATTATTTTGATAGGGCCAAAAAAATTTTATCGACACTTCAAAAAAAAATTTTCAAACAAATTGAAAATTTCTGTCGTCTATAAATATCTCAAAAAAAGTCAAAATATTTTGAAAATTAAATCATGTAAAGAAAATACCAATCTAAATAACTGATAAAGTTTTTAAGTATCTATGACTTACCTATACTTTTTGAATAATAACAAATGTTTAAAATCGTTTGAGGATAAATCGTTATCGTTACGCTATTTCGTAAAAATTTAAAATTCAAACGCACTTAAAATTTTTCCTATAATTATGCTTCAAGTTTTCTCTATAGCTACTTGAAGGAAAACTTATGGAAAACTTAGTGTTGTATTTTTGATCTTTAGTTATAAACAAACACAAAAAATTTTATAATTTTTCAACTTCAAAATTACTTGCAAATTTTCGCGTTTTCGACAGATTTCGTAAAAACTGAACTATAAACGCTTATAAAAAAAAATTGTGACTATTAATTTTTAATTTTTTTAGCTACAATAATAACAATTTATAAGGAACCTTGTATTAAATTTTCAAGTTTTTTTGGCCATCCAACATTTTTTTACCGACACTTCAAAAAAAAATTCTCAAAAAAATCGAAAATTTCAGTGGTCTATAAATAACTCAAAAAAAGTCAAAATTTTTTGAAAATTAAACTGTACCTATATATATCACTAACATAAACATTTGGTGAAAATTTCAAGTATTTACAGTGATTAGTTTTTGAATTACAACCATATAAAAATATCGATTTGGTCGAAAACTGGTTTTGCGTAAAAATTCCCGTTTTTCTGTCATTTTTTTTTTGTTTTTCTCGATTTTTTTGAAAACTGTTGAAAAATGTTTACTTTTATAATGCACCAAGTATATTCACTTTTACATCGGAAACCACCCTCAAAGTTTGAAATCGAAGCAATATTTCGACTATAATTATGCTGTACACAGACACATACAAAAAAAAACACACACATCATTGTAAAATCAATACATTCATCACTTCGTTGAGAATCTAAAATTTAAAAGATAAAATATGAAAATATTATACTATAGATTAAATAGATAATATACTTGTGTCCATCATTTAGAAAATGTATTCACACCAAATATATCAATCGGGACCAACAATAATTCTACGGGTTTTCGACCCTTATGGTAGCACTTGAATGTGTAATGATAAACATAAAACTGACCCCTTAGACATTTATGGGTATCCACTATCCAATAATATCCGTTTTAACAATAGCCATATTTGGTCCTTATGATAAATGTACTTTATTTTATCGCCCATCGTATATGATTTCAAAAAAATAATGTTTGGAATTCTTACTTGTGGCATATATCCGATATCTTCTCTTTTAAACGCCTTCACCATTATGTCACCGGAGTCCAGTTCACTTCTACCGACTATGCAGCTTAAAAGTGTTGTTTTACCACATCCACTAGGTCCCAAAAGTCCATAACTGAAAAAAAACACATTGAAAATATTTTAAGCATTTTTTTATTTATGGTAGTAATTTTATTATTGTATTATTTTATTAATGACAAAAAATTAAATAAAAATTCTTGTCAGCCATGTATGTGCCAAGTTTCATATTTGGATTGGAATAATCTATAATATTTTATATTCATCGCTGACACACTATTATATTTAGTAGCGCAACAGGAAATTTTGTATGATGTGATTGAGTGTTATTGAAATCATTTTTTTAAATATAATATTATAATATATAAGCTAAATAAACACGGTGAATAGGAGAAGTTACACTTTAAATTAAATTTGAGATACCTAAATTGATCTCTACGAACATTCAATACGATTAAAGCAGTAGCCTATAGCACATATTATTGTCTTTACTTTTAAATAAAATACGAATAGTAAAAAATAATCGAGATTTAATTTTAATTTTAGTTCAATCCTTTGGTGTAATAATTAGTAAGAGTATCAAAGTAAAAACACTTTGGCAATAATACGAAAATCATACACGTTATTTTGATAAAAAAAAAACTTCTGGGAGAATGGTTTATTATATATCTTTGATAATTAACCAATAATCCATTTTATCATAGAACATTTAACTGACATGAATTATAATATTAGTAGGTACCTATACTAAGCAATTTCCTAGTCCAAACTTAGAGTATACTTATACAGTTTTATTTTTAAATTCATTCTTAATTTTTTCTTCTATTATATATTTTTGTCGTTATCGTTTCATTGGAATTAATCGACTCACATTTTTAATAAAATAAAATATAACATGACAGTTGTGCATAAAATATCTCATTTGACCTTAATCATTAACTACAATAACTATTAACTATATCAATTTATTTTTTTTAAATAATTTATCGAATGTAATAAAAACCTTATATATTACATCATATTATTATTAAATATAAAATATATTCTAAATAATGCTGCACATGGTTTTTTATTACAGTCACTTTTAACATAAAATATTCTAATTCATGTTGCTAATAAACATAATATTATTATTATGCAACATTTAAAATTTAAACGTCATACAGATATGTTACCTTATATTAAAAAAAATATGGGACCAGTCTAATGCAATTTTTTATGATACTCGCAGCATAATTATTAACCATAAAGTTTTTATTTATTTAATACATAACTACTTTGGTAATTTCTATTTTTATACACATATATTTTCACGATTATTGTACCAGTGATTTATGGGAATTATAATTTATAATAAACTCGTTACATTTCTCGTTAAAAATCATACATTTTAGTTGCTTAAAATACACCAATTATTATATTTTAAATTAAAAATAATAACATGATTTTTAATAATCATACTGTGTAATAAGTATTGAGTTGTATTATTATGTATTGCTATTATAAAATGTATAAATAGTGATCTATTATATATATGCAGTCCAACCCAAAATCATAAAGATTTGTGTAAAATGTTCTACTTGTTTATTTATTTATTGCATGTCTCTAGAAGTCTAGATAAAATATATAATATCATCTGTATTAAGTAAATTTCTTCATAATGTTGCATAATTTAAACTCGTGTGGAATTCAAAGTTCAATTTCTATAATGGCGTTTAGATAAAGAGGGTTTACTTTATTATATTTCTATTTGAAAATACATTTTTTCTAGAGATTTTGCATATATTCCTTATATAAAAATATATATATATATAGTACTATATAAATGGAGTTTTCAAATCTTCGTGTTCATCGGTGTATAGAATTCTAATCTATTCTAAGTGACAGATTGGTTAGATCGTTTAACTGAAAGAGAGTTCTCTCCTCAGTAGGTATGGTTTATGTGTACTATTATAGCTGGGGATAGTGCATGTTTTATACACATTACAATTATATAACGAGTTATTATTTTTACAGGAAGATTCATTGAATATGTATATTGCCTCATGTTATCCTTTAACAATAGATCGGTGAAAATGATGATTTTTTAGAATTTTTAAGTATGACCATTAGATATTTTCAAATACTAATGTATATTTTTGTAATATTTGAAGGGTGTCTACGGTGACACAGACATTATTTTTTCCAAATAAGAACTAACATTTTAATTGTTGATATTTTCAAACAAATAATCTTTTTTTTTAAATAGTAAATATCTACTAATTTACAGAATTCAGAATATGAAATTATAGATATTATTATCTTATTTATTATGTAATATAATTTGATTAAATTTATTATAAAAATATAAAAGTAGTCATATGCTTAGTGAATTACACTGTGTATAGACTTTTATTAACTTTTTATTATTAAGATATATATTTTTAGCTGAGTTATAATGGACTGAAAATTATAAAAATATTGATTTGAAAAAGTTGCATAATAATGATTTTTTATATGTAGAATATGTATTTACGTACTTTGAGTGCCTATAAGCGTATAATTAAATTAATTTTTTTTTTTTACAATTATTATTTTATTCAAAATCATAAACTAATTTACCCAAACCCAATTAAGCCGAGCTTGTGGCGAGGTAAATGAGTTGTTATAATACTTATTGTATTGCTACCTAAATAATATGTTAAATATAAAATACATTTTTTTTTTTAAGATACTTGTGTCATAAAACGGTATACAATTAAAGATCAAGTGACAACTATATAGTTTACAATAGTTTCTTTTCTTAAATTCATAATTTTATTATTCTTATCATTATCAAAAATACCTTTTTTCAGTTAAAGTGGTATAGCCTTAAAATATATTGGACCTAAATAATCTATGAACTTATTTCCTATATTATTTTTTTTTTTTTTTTTGTGTAATTAACACACATGTCATATTATGCCCTGTTTTCCCATTTATTAACTTGTTTAGTAGTAATATTACCTGTTATAAATGTGATGGAGAACTGCCTGTATAAATACCTGACCGGTAGAACTCTAAGCTCTTTATAAATTTGAGGAAGTTAGCCATAAAACTCAATTTTCCTAGACATGTTTTTACTGCATGATTTTGTTGAATTTAAACTAATTAAAGTGATTTTATAGCATTATCGGAACATCCACCCCATAATAATAGACCATGTTAGAATATCAACTAATAATGACTATTTATATTATTATTTTATTTTTATTGTTGTTAGTTTTTGAAGTAAATTTATACTAAATATGCAGAATATTTTAAATTGTTGACACCAGTTGTTTTATTAACTCAAATAAAACAATTAAATTTAGAAAACGCAATTAAAACATCAATGAATATAAGATAAATTTGTTGAACTTTAGTATCTACAAAAATCTATCTTAAAAAGATTGAAATTTTCAATATTTTCAATATATAGGTATATATTTTTTAATATTATTGAAATTTTGCGATCTCCAAGCATAATTGTATCATATAACAATTATTTAATACACATTTCGAATAATATGAATATATTAAGGTTTCAAAGCCTAAGATGTTTGAAGATACATAATATTATTATATCAATACACGAGAGATATTCCAAAAATGTATAGCTTTATAGCGTGTTTGTATTCAAAATTACACGTGTCGCTATATCAGTTACCAATTTATAACGTATTGCATTAATATAATAATCCATTATTTTATAAAATTAATTGAAATCATACAATTATAAAGGAAAAATGTATACTACACACATTCGTATCCATATGTTAATGTGCTGTTAATACGATAGGAAATTCATAAAACTAGAATCGATTAATATATTTATCCTAGCGGTCACTTGAAAGTGTTTGTCATTCGAAGTATAAATAAATAAAAAAAGTGGGCAAGAGGGTATCGCTTTGCTGTATAGTAGATGGAGATGGAGACTAAGTCACTATAATGGATGTGTTAAATTTGAATATAATGCTGGTTATCATTGTATGCAAAAAACGATACTGAACGGAGATGATTTATTAGTCTAGGATATATTATATTACCTATATTTAAACTACAATATATTTTATACGCGAACAATATTTAAATATACATTTTATACGCTCAAGAAATGTTTTTTTATATTAACTCTGGAGTTTAAAAAAAAAAAAAGTTATTTGAAGAAAAAGTTATGGAGAACTTTGTTTTGGGGTTTTAACCTTAGGTATAAATCACAACAATTTTATAAATTTCCAACTTCATAATTCCATGAAAATTTTTGGGATTTTGAAATATTTCGTAAACATTTGAACTTCAAATGCTTATAAACAAAAATTGTGACAAACGATTTTTGATTTTTTTTTACTACGATATTTAAAACTTAAAATAATACTTGTATTAAATTTTAAAGATGTTTGGATAGCCAAATTTTTTTATGGACATTTCAAAAAAAAAAATATATAGAAAAATCAAAAATTTCAACTGTCTATAAATAGCTTTAAAAAGTCAAAACATTTTGAACATTTAATCGTAAATATATAACGCTAATATAAACATTTAGTAAAAATCTCAAGTGTTTACAATGATTCGTTTTTAAGTTACAACAAAATAAAAAGATCGATTTTGTCGAAAACTGACTATGCGTAAAAACTCGCGTTTTTTCGTTACTTTCTTAGGGGTTTCCCTGACGATTTTGAAAACTACTGAAATTTTTTTACTTTTAATCCCCCCCCCCCATAACCTCATAAAAAAAATACCAACTAGATGAAAAACATACATCATTGTAAAATCAATGAAATTCGTTCAGAATCTAAAATATTAATTATATTTTCTAGTAGTGGCATTAAATTTGATTTATGTAAAATTAATCCAAAAATAATAAAATAAATAATATACATAATAACATTATAAAGTTTGCGTCATAGGTATATTATCATAATATTTACATTTTTAAAATTTCAGTTACTAAAAAAGTCTTTTTATATAAATATTAAATTCTCGCTATAGTGCGAATGTTTTAAAAAGAAAAAAATGAATAAAATTGTTACATTATTTAATGCCTCATCAGCTTTTTTATTTTCCAATACGTTTCCATTTGTTCAGCGTGATATAAATCTATAAATATTATGTAATATTGGAATATACAGTATTTAGAAACATTAGATTTTAGTCAAAAGTACAAAATAAATACTTTCCACGTTTTTGTAAGTTTAAATAACAGAGTGATTTCCATTGCAATTTCATTATAGTAAACTAAATTTCTTGGCTAAATTTGTATTTTTTTAAGATAATTTTTAAATAGTCGTTAAATTCTGCTTTATTTACTTTAAACAATAATGATTTTGTTTTAAATATATATTTATGTTATTTTTAACATACTGAAGATAGAATTTTATTTTTAAATTAATATTTATCTATATTATTAAAATTTGATATTCTCCGTTAACTAAAATAATATAACATATACATAGTATACATTACTCCAGTTCCAGTAGATGTAGTTTATTCTTTGACTCTTCGTTAATTAGAATATTTTTTAGATTTAAGAAAAGACCTATGTAATGACGTCAGTCTTCTTTTAAGTTTTTATTACCTAGTGATAAATTATTTTGATTTAAATCGTTTAAAATAACAGACACAAATTAACAAAAAATCAAATAACACCAAGAATAAAAATAAAGAATAGTAAGTTATTGAATTGATGTACTGGGAAAAATGTAGTATATTTTTTTTTTTTTTTTATTTAAAAATACGCCTCAACTACCAGGGTTATTGGTGTTTAAGATATACATGTTACAGTTTAATTATATTTACATAATGATACTATAGTATAAAGAAGAAAAGTATATAAGATAAATAATATGATATCAATAAATATATAGTTATATTTTTTGTAGAAGGTTCGTTTCTAAAATATAGTATTATGATTAGTTAAAATAGTTAAATAATAAACATTAATGTTATATTTATTTTACGAATCACCACAATATATAGGTTGGTATCAATGTAATCTGGTATAAGTAAAAAGTAAAAAGTAAAAAGTTTTAAGATTTAGTGTGTACTGTTTTTTTTTCATTTATATACCATAAAATATCCATTAACCTGAAGAAAATTGTTTTTTAGAGGATGCGGCGATTAAAAACTAAATGTAATTATTATAATATATAATATTATAATGTAAGAAAATCGAATGACATTTTTACGTCTACGGAAATTCACTTTGCTCCGCCGCGCGTGGGGATGACTTTACGGTGACACGGAAAATTGGTATATATACCCGCTAGCCATCCGGCAATCGAAAAATCCATTTGCTGTTCGTTAACTTTTCCTACTCAATCTACAATATATACACAGTCGTTCTAACCTACATTTATAAACGTTATATAATATACAATTATAGGTATAATAGTGAATGATTTTTATTATTTGCTGTCACTTTTTTTATTGCCACCCGCGTTAAACATTATATTATTTAGTATGGTAATATGATACCAATAAAATTACACGACGTCATTGAACGATCGTAGTGCTGGGTCTACAAACCACATTCATCATACAGGATAGTAAAATATTTAGAATTATTACCATGAACCTCAGAGCGGCACGATCTTAATAATTTACTGGTGACATGGTATTATAGTATTAAATGCGTGATTTTTAGGTCGTAAAGATCGTAAAAATATACAATATTTTGTCATCTTCGTGCACAACGAATATTTTCCGCATATTACATACACGGTACACATATATGTATATGATTACAATAATTATAGACATGCAATACAATTTAGCCAGTTTATTCTCATATCCCTTTTAATTCTTTGATTGTGCCTCTGTTGATTTTGATTTTTGTAATTTTCAAGTATACTCAAACACTTATAGATTTCTTATACCATTTACAGGTCGTATCCCTGGGGCATCTAAACTTTGTCTATTTTATGATGTTATGCATATGATCAAGTTAGGCTATTTTAAAAACTGTGAAAATTTTAATTTATCTAGTTTTTATCTATATAATTGTTGGCTTATCTTTGTACAATACGATTAAACGTCAAACACGTGTTGTCCGTGAGACGATCCATGATCAACTAAACTGACCATCATCGGCATCGCTGGAAATTTTGCTTTCGACAAATACGTATGCACTGACAATAATCAACTGATCAGAGTATATATTATATTGAAATATTAATATTATATAATAATTTTAATATAAATAATTGCGAAAGCATTAAGTTATTAAATTTACTATTTAGTGTTAACGTCACTGACTATACGTGCAATATTATTTTATTTTATCTCAGTTTTATATTTGACATATTATAATTGTTTGTTAAATATTATAAATAAATCATAAATGTATCGAATAATAAATTAATAAAAATAATTGCAATTATGATCTCGTAATATTATTAATCGTGGTGGTATTTTTTTTGTCCGTTTCTATCTGAATGTCTTCAAGAGTTCTTAAAAAAAATGTGGCTTATGTTACAAATTGCCGGATAGAAAAGTAATTGAAAATGCATTGTAAAAATTAATTTACTAACATTAGTTAGGCAGTGACTAACGAATTCCAATAACATAAGTAAATATAGACAAAAATTAATTTTTTAAATTAATCATGTATTATCTGATGTTCCTTTAGGGTATTAATTTGTCACCTCTCGTGTTTGTACATATATCATTAATGATTTACGACCTATTTTGTAATATTTTAAATATCTTTTTCCTACGGACGATCTTAAATTGTGCATTCTAATTGTTTCAAATTATGACTTTTTAGAGTTGAGTTTGATTTAAATTGGCTTTAATTAATAATTGTTAACTTATGCAAAAAATGGTCTTAAATTATTTTCACTTGGAAAAAATAATTAAATCCAATTTAAAAAAATTTAAAAACAACAAAGTATCAGGTATATATTTGATGTGACTTTCTTTCTGAGCTGAGCATAAAATAATCATTAATATCTCTAATAAAGCATCACGTACCCTAGTTCCTAGGTTCCTTGTGTCAAAAAGGTGGACATTGTAATAATATATTTTGCCTTAAAATATTTTATTGCACTTAAGTTAGGCCTATTCTTCTAAAATATTATGCATCTATTACTTCGTGTCTAGTTCATAGTAAAAAATCAATAAAATAAAATCCTTACCTAATAAGTTTTTGAAATAACTCTTATGTTGAGTAAAGCAAACTACTCTAATTATATATTACTTAGTGACCTCGGTATAATAATTCTTTCTTTAAGGAAAAATTATAATTAATTAAAATGGTTTTATAATTTATTGAACAATAAAGTTTATTGTCTAAAAATGTTTAATAATATACATTTTTAAGTTCCATCAATTAATTTAAGAACAATCTCTTTGTTTTATGTACCTACTGAATGGAAAAATTATAGTCATTACTCTCCAGTTAACCATCTGCTACACTCGTGTAACTCTTTACTTAGGTTTGTTTTTCATCAATCATGTTAATGCCTCAAAAGACAAGATATTATATAATTTATATTCAAAATAATAGTTGGTAAAATTATATTTTATTTCCTCTGTGTTTCATATTATGTTAAAATATGTATTCTATATTGTATGACAAATTATTTATATTTTTACTCGACAGTTTGCCCTCAAAGGCATTATCATGATAAAAATAAAAACATATTTTGCTCAGATTAAAAAACAAATGACTTATTAGCTGTAAAATTCAAATTGAAGAAATAATTCGAGTAAAACGTTGTGTACAATTAGAATAATTAAGTTTACGAAGTTCAAAAATTATATATTGTTTATTAGTTTAAATAAATTCACATTCATCACATAAATGTTTTTATTTTTTATGAGGCTTGTATAATACTATCTTGGAATATTTGAACATACACAATTTTAATCGAGAAAAAAACTATAATATATTATAAAAATAAAAATAATATATTATTGTTTAAAATATATTTTCATTGGAGTTGTTATCAGAAGGTTCAAACTAAAATAAATATTGACCTCAGCTAGTCTTATCGAGCTCATCTTACCGATGTCTACGGTGTACATATAGTAATTGGCAATAAAAAATATTGTCAAGTGCAAATTTAATCGAAATGTCAGTGAGAAATGAAAAAAAAAACAAATATTTAATCTGATTGTCTATGGCAAGATGAAAATAATTGGAAAAAGGAAAAATAACCAAAGTGTTCTCTCAGCTCTTATAAACGATTGATGTGGTACCAATCGGAAACAGCCAAAATAAAATAGATAGATACCTACTTGCTTGTCTTCAGTGTGTATAAAACTAGATCCCATTAAATTCGGCTGTAATCATCGGTGTAATATATTATAATGATTGCAACATACAGCGTTATTATACGCTTCATAAGAGTAATTAATTAAAATTATGATATATTATAAATATAATAATATCAAGAACACCGATTTATATTTACAATTACTACCTACTAGCAGTAAAATAATATCATATATTGCAGGTAAGTCCTTCGAGTGGTGTTATGCATTAGTCTTAAACTAGAGGTCCGCTATCCTTTCCAATGAGACCTACATTGAAAATGTAATTCCAAATAGATTATAATTGATAGTTATTTATCCTTCTGGTATCTAATTTTTTTATGTTTTGTAATTATAACTACATCATGCCCATTGAAATGGACAAATCTACAGTAACATCAGCTAACCTTTTAATAATATTTTAAATCATATCTGTTTGATATTCATTCAAACTATTCATACATTGACAAGATAATGATAAAATATTTAAATCATTTAAATTTGTTTCATATATTATATATTTTAAAGCTGTATTATTATATCATATCCAATTGAAAAAATAATATGGCTACACAAGTTGCTTGTAGGGGGGGGGGGGGGGGGTAAAGATAAAAATTCATTTGAATAGATATCAGCTAAGTGATTATAACTGCAAAACTGACAACAAAAATAGGCGCTATAGGAAGTAAAACAAATTTTTTAGTTTTTACATCCATCATAATGTTTTGGTTTAAATATTCAATGTTTCTTATAATATTATCTTTGTTGGATGGGTAAAAAAAGGTGAACAAAACTTTGTCCCACAAACATTAATAATGTTCCATCGATAACGATATGAGTTAATATTGGTATTGAATATGCTTGCAAAAATGTTGCACATATAATATATGGTATTATTATATTTTGAAATTTATTTGTTACACAATATCGGTGGTTAGGAAATAAGTTAAGAAATAAAATCGTAACGCAAATCATGAATTGTCATTTTTTAGCTTCCGTAAGCTCATAATCATATTATAATAGGTACTCTTATTCGCTAAATCTTTGAAATTCAGAATTTTCAGCTGAAGACTGTTTGAAGCGAATTCGAGCAATTCAATATGCATGCAATACAATCTTTATATAGGTTTAATTTTGGTGTTATTGTAGTTAAAAACGGACAACGATAACTCGTGCTCTATCTAGCGGCTTGAATTTGACATAAAAAAAAAAATACTTACATTTTACCCATGGGCACGGTCATGTTTAGACCCCTGAACACGACATTGTGCTTGTCATATATCTTCACGGCGTCTCTAATCTTGATGCACACCTCATCGGCCTGCGGTTGCGATCGGTTCACCGATGGTCCCAACGCAATGTCCTCCATGATGGTGATCGGTATTCCGATGTTCACGACTTCCGTGCAGCCTGCAAAACGCGATCGAGACGATATAATTACAATTGACTATAATAATATTGTTGAGCTATCGAGAGCAATAATTTTTCGACACACGGCGTGCGTGTATAGTGTACACGTACACGCACTCGTTGATTATATAATAATATGATAAATGTACGCTCACGAAAACGCGGTTCGGACTCCAGAGGGTCGTCGAAACCGCGAACAACGATGACGACGGCGATGACGATGAGTCCGAACGTGTTTGTTAGCTATATATGCGGAGGAGAACTGGTCGGATACCTAACGTGTATTTTAGAGGTCAACGAAAAAATAAAATGCACATACTCGTAGTTGTACCTACACCGAGCGCCGCTTCCTATATATAATATTAATATAATGTTATTTAATATAATATATCATGAGAATACGGCGTATAATAATAATGTGATATTCGAACAACGGACACGCGTGATATCAGCTAAATATCGCCTACTCCAAATGTTGACACGTTGTTTTTATAGTTGCATTGTTTTTTCATATATATATATATATATATATATGTACGGTCGACCTCGCCGACGACACGAACAACGAGCTGGAATTATGCGGCACATTACAGATTATTATTACGAGTTGTAAATAGGTACGTGTGTGTATTATTGCGAATAAAAACCACAGAACAATCCACGCTGTTACCCACCCGCAACGAGACCACGCAGGACGTAGATTTTATGTCAGGTAGCTACGAAATCAACCATTTGAAACATTTGTTGGAAGTAAAGCAATATTATTACGCGGTGGAGTCGAGAAGCCAACCGATGCTGTGATTTTCAATTTATCTATGTTCCTACAATGAATTATAATTGTACGTACCACAATATGTCGTAGATGGTGGGTGGTGACTAAAACTTGACTACACAGAACTCGTGTAAATGAGCTACAGATAACCGCGCGTTTCACTTTTCAATACTGCATTTTATATTCAGTGATCGGTGATCAACGGGACATGTATACAATATACACGTGTATTACGATCATATTATTATTTTTCAGGGAAGTAAAATAAAGAAGATGAAGATAAATTAGTAGAAGAAAATGTAGTAGAAGATTATTAAATTAACCATTTTTAAAATTAATTTGAAATCTAATAACAATATATGGATGCGAGTTTCCAACTATTGTGAATAGGTATACGATAAAATCATACCTATACATATTACGTGACAGCTAATTTTCAGTTTACCATAATCATATCATAGAATACTTACCACTATTTAATGTATTGAACTAATTTGATCTAATTAAAATATGTATCATTTTACGTGACTCGTTATTATTTCTTCCAGAAATAAATTACAAATTACAATAAATTGTTTTTTTAAATTATTATTTAAAACGATTT
This sequence comes from Diuraphis noxia, assembly GCF_037042655.1. Lineage (NCBI taxonomy): Eukaryota > Metazoa > Arthropoda > Insecta > Hemiptera > Aphididae > Diuraphis > Diuraphis noxia. The sequence continues at coordinate 56,623,457 of NW_028301712.1, forward strand.
AAACGATTTATTATAATTAAAACTACGTAAACCGTAAACAATGACGTACGGATTTTTACGTGACCTTAACTTATAGTAAAGAACAAATTTTAGGTGCCAGTTTAAAAAAAAAATGTTTAAATGTTTTATATTAAATAAAAAAGTGCAGTTATTTGATAAAATAAACATATTTATAAATTTAGAATCTACTTAATTCAATATGTAACATGAAGAACTGAAGTACCTATTATAATTTTTACCAGTACGTACAATATTTAGAATAATTTTTATTATTAAATAATATATTTATGGATATCATTTATTAAGTCATGTTGTTTACATACAACATACAAATATGTGCTTTTTTGATTCAAATTTGTTTTATTAAATTATTTTTTTCCTAATAAAAAAAAAAAAAAAAAAAAAAAAATTATTTTTGTTTTAAATTATACCAGCATACATTATAATTAGTATGTAACTATGATAGTAATAATAAATAATACGTAACAATACTATTGACTATTTTAGGTATTTATTAATAATATGAACTAAGGTAATATATTATTTTAAAATTTTAATTTATATTTATACAATCGTTTATCAATATCATTTAACAAAATGTGTACCTACTACCTACAACTCCATCCATTACAATGCATAGTTAATAACAATAAATTAAATATTTATGTAAGAATTAAGTTACTATTATTGTTGCATGAATGATAATATTGATAACAAAAGTTACCATTATACATATGTTTCTAGTTTTGAAAATATACATCAATTTTTATTTTATTCCAATATTATCTAATGCCATTAATTGCAATAGTAGTATTATAGTATTTTTCAATGCATCTTAACTTTTTAGAATGAATTATTTGTTTATATACTGGATATTTACATGCAATTTCCCAAATAATTAATTTAATATGACCTTGAGGGTTACGGAAATACTGTTAATAACGTTCATCGGTTTAAATCTAGCCGTAATATTATTAAATATATATATATATATATATATATATTTCATACTTATTAGTTAATATTATTCTCAATGTTGCATTATCATAATATATAATGCCAAATTAAATTATAAATATTATATATATATCACAAGAACTTAATATTAGTAGTTTTAAGAAGTCTACAGTCATGTTAATTTATGTAGGTCTTTATAGTGTGATATTAACGTTTTTAGAATCTAATTAATGAATTCGAATAAGTAAATAGTATTTGAAGGGTTAAATTTGTTGTACACATTTAGAAAGTAACAAGTAAAATATTAATAATATAAGTAATAATTGATTTTTTTTTTTAATAACAATTATTAATTATATTATAATATATCTACTGATAAAATTGAATAATCCAAAAATTAAAATGTCACAGCATTAATTACAACATATTTAGATTAATAAGTTTTAATGTAAATTTAAGTTATGATTACTATAAATCAAATAATTAAAATAATATAACTACATTTCATAATATCTAATTGCAAAATTATAATAACAAAAATGATATTAGTAGAGAAAATTGTCGTTGATTGATAATAATCAGTACTTTTCATTTTTTTTTCATAATTTATTAAAAAATCAGCTTATAACTATTATATTTCAACAGTTACTGATATACACAGAAAATAATACATTTCATATTATTATTTTTTTTTTTTTGTACATTTTAATAGGTATATAAAAAGTTGTAGATAATTATATATATAGATTTTTATAAATAATAAAATGATAAAGATGTTATGAAATTAAATAATAGGCGATGGGAAAATTAATGTTTTTAATAAGAGTATAGTAGAATAGAGGGTAATAGACCTAAGTTCTCGAGGAATTTAGAGATTGTATTTTCTGGTTGAACTGATGCACTAGCTGTGATATTAATGTATGATTATTTCTATATTTTTTTAGAACTGAGTGCGGGGTCACCTATTGTAAAGGTTGGGTTGTAACGGTTTTTGTGTTTGTTGCTTCATGTTTATAATTTTTACAATTTGAGATGATATTTCAAAAATACTTAAAGAAAAACCGTAATAATAATAAACCGACTCAGAATCGGACACACCCACCTCACACATGAACACCTCATGAAGAACCAACCACCGTCAGAATGCACCACATGCGGAGTAAACCTCTCAGTAAAACACATGATGACAGAATGCCGATCAAATGAAGAAGAAAGAGAAAAACTAGATATATCAACCAACTTATACGAATCAATCGGACCCGACTGTCGACCCGAAAAAATCATATCATTCCTCAGGACAACCAAAATAGATAAATACATTTAATTAGAATAAATATAGTTTTAAGAATAGTATAATGTAAATTATGTTTAAAGCTAATGGCCCATGTCGCCGAAGCTATAAAGATCAATAAAAAAAAAAAAAAATACTTAAAACTTAGAAGAGGAAGAATATTATAGGTATATAATATTAATAATTATGAAAATAGGTACAGCAATTATTTGAGTTATTTTTTTAATCGTTATTATTACGTACCTACTATGGTAGGTAGTATAACTATTAAATAAGTTAAAAAGTATCTGGACTATATTTTTTTTAGATTATGAATCGTATTTTTAGACTAAGAGAGGGAAAATTTTAATTTTTAAGGATTTTAATAAAGACGCTTAGTGTTTTTAGGATTTTATAACTAACTTATCATGGGGAATTGGTTATTTTTCTAATGTATATTTATTGAATGTGCCATATTTGTTTTATGTTGGAACTATATATTATATATATCGTCTCGTAATTGTATACCTTATAAGTTATAAATTGTAACATAATATATGTGGAAAAAAGTTAAAATCAATGGAAAGCCAATGAAAAGAGACTTTGTTTAATAACAAATGCATCAAAAATATTAACAAAAATGATCCACAACAGAATAGAAGCAAAAATAAATGACAACCTAAAGGAAGATCAATTTGGTTTTAGGAAGAATAGAGGAACTAAGGAGGTGATACTGTGCTTAAGAATGATCATGGAAAAGATGTATAGAGTAATTAAGTCTATGTATTCATTAATTCATTAATGCATTCATTAACTTAGAAAAAGCATTCAATAACGTTAATTGGGACATATTATTCAATATTATGAAAATCATAAATATCTATATTAAAGACAGAAAAAATATTCATAAGTTATATCCAAATGAAAATACTGTGATAACAGACAAAGGAAGTAAATCATGGGAGGAATCAAATATTGAAAAAGAAGTTAGACAAGGGTATAACTTATCACCAACACTATTCAATCTGCAGATTGAAAATACTCTGAATCAATTAAGGGAAGAAGAAATTGGAGGAATAAAAATTAATGGTATGCTAGTACAAATGTTGCGTTTTGCAGATGACATAGCATTGATAGCAGAAAGTGAAGAAGAATTAGGCAACATGTTAACAAAAATGAACGATAGCTGTAAAAAATACAAAATGAAAATAAATAAGAGCAAAACGAAGATTATATTAATATGCAGCAAACAGAAATTGTTTTCGAACATAACAATTGAAAATGAGAAGCTGGAAACTGTCCAATGTTTTACGTATTTAGGAAGCAAAATAACACACGATAGAAAAAGCGAAATGAACATAAAGAGCAGAATAGCACAAGAAAAACAGGCATTTTACAAGAAGAAGCACCTATTTACGGAAAACACCGTTAGCTTAAATATCAGGAAAACTCTTTTAAAGAGTTTTGTATGGAGTATAGCCCTTAACGGAGCAGAAACATGGACGATATTCAAAACAGAAAGAAAAAAGATCGAAGCATTTGAAACATGGTGTTGGAGAAGAGCACTGAAAATTCCCTGGACAGAGAAAGTTAGCAGAGATGAAGAAAATACCTAAAAATGAACGAACAAAAAACAATATGTAAGATAATCAGAGAAAGGAGGAAAAAATGGATCGGATATATTATGAGAAACAATGAATAGATGACGACGATAATAGATGGAAAGATAGACGGAAAACCACCTGGAAGAGGTAGACCAAGAATACCATTTATGAAACAGATCATAGAAGAGTATGTAATACTATAGTAATATAGTAACTACCTACTTGGTACCTCTTTGGCTCTTTAGTATCTTTTAATTTCAAAATTGAATACAATTTATGCAACCTACTATTATTGAATACAATTTATGCAACTACATAAATAGTAGATATAGATAGTTGAATAATTATAATTTTTAATGTTCAGCAAGGAGAACTTGTTAATATGCAATAAAATGTAGTTCAATTTTCATTAGTTTTCTTTTTACAAGGGCAAGTACAATAATTGTATTTTATTTTACATTAAATCGTGTACTTCAAAATTTCAAAATATATTTACAGCCATAGACCAATTTCCTATTTATTAAGTACAAATTAGTTTGATTAAAAATGTAATTAAAAAATTAAAACAAATTTTATTATTTAACTCGTTTTAAATGTCAACCGATTATCAATTATTATAGCGATCTCTGATAGTTGTACATATTAATATTTGATAGTTTATACTATTAAAACTTGAATGAATGTACAAAGTGCATCATATTATTACTAAGTTGAAGTACTACTATTAATAGGTATATAGATAAAATATAAAAATACACTAGGTATGGTATGATATAAAGCTCGTTTAAATTCAATGCCGCATAGATATTATAATAATATAATATATACGAGTATATTATATTATTTTTTTCATTATTTAGAATATACAATCAGTACCTATGAGGCACAATGAGTACATGCGATGAGAGATACATACATATACAGTTAACATTAATACGAAATACTAACCTAAGCATATATTTACATGAATTATAAATTATAACAATCTTAAATTATATATTTAGCAAAAAATTACCAATTAATTTCCATGCGCCTTTACATATACAATTTACAATTATAGACATTAAATATATAGGTACATAGTAACCCACCAATTATATTATAATTAAACAGCATGAAAAAAAAATATATTTTATAATATTATGTAGACCTACTCTAAGATAATTTGCTTAAGAATGTGATTAAGTTACATTTTTCACATGATTTATTGTCTAGTGATAAATCCGAAATGTAATATATTTTCTTTCCCATTATTTACGCTTAGTAGTTAGGTTAAGTCGTCCAACTAATAACAACTTTTAATTTGTATTGATAATTTATTAAATTACTCTAATACAAAATAGTAATACGAGTAATTGAAACAAAAAATACGATTTATTTTTTATAAATATCCACTGTTTTTATTGCCAATTTAAAGAAATATAAAATAATTTTTTTTAATTTGAAAGAATGTTCTATAAAAAGAAATATGGTATACATTTAACGTTTTCTCTCACATTGTTCAATGAATTATAAATAATTGAATAAAAGTGCGTGATGTCATTTTACTTGGGTTGCCGTAAAAAAAAACTAAACATTTTATTAACATTCTGATACTCCTATAGTATTCATCACGAAAATTCACACATATACATATATTATGTAAATCAAACATCAAATTTAAAATGTTTAAATTGGTAAATTGTGTATATAGTGAGTAATTTTTAAACTTAAAAAGATAAGTTATATCGATCCCGGATCAATGACGGCACGCGGCCATCCTAAATACTAAAATAATTTTATTTTTTACATCGGATTTTGACAAATGGCTTTTCATAGTTCTAACCTTAATAATTTAAAAATAAATAATAATTAAATTAATAAAACTTTTTTTTTGTGCTGTATGCTCTAGCTATAGTAGAGAAAATATTAAAATATAGAAAAATGTCAGATCCAATACTAACCTTACTCAAATTAAATGAACAGCTGTAGAATTTAGAAATAATAACCTATTTTATTTCTAATAATAATTTCACTTCATATATTGTAATTTTATTTTACAACTACCCATTAGTCATAAGTATTTTGAACCAATAAAATAATGTAATGGTTTATTATGCCGTCTTTTCTTAAAGTAATAGAAAAATAATACATTTTTTTTTTACTCGATCTAACTCAACAGTGAGATTAATAAAAAGTTAGGCAAGTAATATGCCAACACATCGTAATAGCTATTATTTGTATAATATTATTCTGTATATAGCGTATACATTCAGCGTAGTTAAATGATGAAACGTCGTATGCTGCATAGGACAGCACATGAAAAGAGAATTTTTAATATTCGGTTAGCTAACGTGACTGTTACAAAATTCAGGGACCAAAATGGAGAAGATTTATGTGTCGACATTTTAAAGGGTTTACACAATGCCTTCAAGTTAGGGAAAGAGTGGAATGGGCAAAAAGACCAACCATAAAAAATTATTCACTTTTTTCGTCAAAAAAAAAATCAGATAAACTGACACGATATTAAAAAAATTGGAGCAACTAACTACTAAGTATGTAAGGTATATGGTGTACATATTTTATCCTCTGATTTTTAGAACGATAGATTTGGTTGTCATAAGGTTTTACTTGACATGTTAAGGTTAATATTTCGTTTCGTAACCTCAATTTATATTATTTTTATTTTTAAATTGAGCATTTTTTTTTTTCGTTTGGAAATTTAATATTATGTAGTACCAAAAAAAAACTATACATTTTATAACTTAACATAATATTTGATTAAGTAATACTAATGACAATTCAATATTTACATCAATTACAACATTTAGTTTGGCGATGATTGATGATCATGAGATATGAACATGAAAAATAATGTAATAAGCATAACAATAATAATAGTATTTAAATTTAAAATTTAAATAATTGAAGTCTAATGACTATGAAATGTGAAATATGTTTATATGTAACACAGGTGATATAAAATGTAATTAATTTCGCACATAATAGGTATACTATTAATACATGATGTCATATTACATTATTATGATAAATAAAAACTAAAATATCAAAATTCACTTAATAATATTAAAACGTACATGTTCTACATATTATTTAAGTTTATACTAGAATATCAACAAGTTGTACACATGACTACACTACGTCTACACTCGCTACACTACTAGAGATTGATGATTCTTCAGATCGGCCCGAGCGTGAACTTCTTAAATAAATAAAAAAAGATTACGAATGGATCTCGGTTAAGTGTTTTACCACATAAATGGTAGATACCTAATTAAAAACTGTTGTTCCTTGAAGTTATAATCAGATAGATTCTTTCGAACAGTATTAAACGAACAGATAACCACACGACATCATTATGAAACCAAAATTTCAACGTTTCCGCTTTATATAAAACATGTTTTTGCCGTTTTATTCATAGTTTATTTTAAGAAATAAAATAATGCTATTAAATATAAAACGTTTTAAATCATATAACACATCAATTCAATAAACCATATACATTATACATGTATTAAACAAACTATATCATAATGTTTTTTTTAATTCACACATTTGAGTTAATACCATAATTATTATATAATCTTTTAACATAATATATTTCTGTATGAATATTTTTCATTTATTTATAAAAAAACGAACAAAGCGCAATATAATTGAAAAAAAATGTAATTATTTTCAACAAATATTACATAACTAATAATACCTTGTGTGGTGACCATGAATGTTTAACGGAGAAAGACAATAATCTAATCAAAATACATCGTTGGAAAAATCTCGGTTGCACGTCGTCACTATTTTTTATTTAAGCCGAACCGAAATAATTGACCGTATAATTATGCACATTGTAATAACTCGGTGTTTACTTGCCTACAGCACTCTACAGAGCCAAAGTTACACGTGGTTTTCATATTACCTATCGGACATCGGCTAAAAGTTTTTACATAAATGCACCATCGCTCTCCGTGTAATTACTATTATTATCATCATCAAACAAAATATTATGTACGTAGGTAACCATTTTCTGTCAAATAATAATTTATATACCTGCTATGAGTAAGTGCCCTAGTATGCACGCTACTACGAATATTTAGTATCATATATGACATAAGAGGAGAGGAACAGTGAATATTTCCAACGAAATATTATCATTAAAACTCGCATAGTGATAATAATAATAATAATAATAATAACAACACCAAACATGATATTGAAAAGGTCAAATACCTTACCTTTCACGGTGCGATGAATCAAAAACCGAAACGACCGCGGTTTCAGGAATTTATCCTTGGAAGAGATATTATGATGTAATATTAATTTTTTGTTATTGCCATCTAGTGATAACGATGTCGATGCGTAGGTATAAAAAAATAAAAATCGAACTGTACATAACACTATCGATGTTAACAATAAGATATCGGCGTCAGTGTTCTGATATAGAGAGCGATTATTATAGCACTAGTGGACCACGCATTTCAAGTGTATTTTATACGTCGGTCACCAGCAGAAGACGACGATAAAGTTCTTCAGTTTGTTTTATAATAATATTATATAATATAGTAACTCGAAATGAACACCTTCATCGTGCAGGTGTTATAAATATTGATTAAATACACTATTATCACGTCTGGTCGCACAATATTATTATTATCTTTGTGATTCGGATACGTGGCGACGCGGTGACGACGACGATGTCATGCAATAGATTTCAACGTATTATAAATTATAATACGATGCGTTCGATTATATATCGATATAATGGTATGAAAATAACAATATAGGTACACGCGGTCGGCTTACGACTGTGCGACGGATTATGACGATGCAAACTATTCCGGCACTAGAGACCATAGACGATGGATTCTGTGCAGTCAGAACGATTTTTCGTGGATTACTGTGGCGGGAGAAGAACTATAAGCTTGGCCGTCGACGGCCGCCGGCGAAGGATTGTCGGCGACCTTTACGCCCGTCGACCCGCGACAAAAATAGTAAAAAATAAATAACATTACACGAAACTGGTTTTGTTTTTTCTACCGGTTTCCGTACCTAATAATAACAGCTCAATAAGCTTGTATCATGATATTGTGCGTGTGTTGCAGCTGCGGAGACCCACAACACTGAGTGCAGTAAGTTCCTCCTTGCAATAACGCACAATCAGTGTGTGTGTACCTATGTAATGATATTGAATCGTCGGTCCGTATAGGATACCGGAAACGGAAAAGACATCTACGTCGAGCCCGCGCGACCGTCAAAGGTGACGAGTGAGTAGTAGTATTAGGCTTTAATTTATTAATATATTTAGCTGTATATAATTACCGGAGATCGATCAAGATATTCCAAGACCGAAAAAATGCGTTCATCATCTCGTACCACCGATGATTGCAGAATTTTGCAAAACGATGCTTATAATAATATTTCCCCGACCGTTATTACACACAATGAAAATAATAATAATAATAATAATAACACTTAAACGCCTACCGACGATAATATTATCTTATCCGATTAAGCAGGGATACCGAACTGTGTGTATATCGGTCGGATTTAGGGCCTTCGCGCAGTGCTATCTCCGTGGGAAATGATAAATTACCGCGATGGCTCAGTCACTGACGAACATTAAAACTATTATTAAACCTAGGCTGTGCACCGGGATTTCGCTTCGGAATAATAATTGATCCCACCACTTTCAATTCAATACCGATTTTCAAACAAAATCCTGTATGATATAAACGAACATCCGATAAATAATTCGCGTATTTTATAATAATACGATGTGGTTCAATTTGAGTAATTGTACTGTATACCTATAAAATATCATACATCTGAAATATTTACAAGTATCTCACCCTCGCAGATAGATTAAATATACCTAGAGTACATCCTATAATGGTTATATATCTGCATTCACATGGCGCTTTCACATCACATTCGTTAATTTGCCTTTGTATATCAACTGTCTTTCGTTATTTTAAAATGTGATAAACATTTAATTTTATTAATATTAAAATTTTTCTCCCATCCCAAACGTATAGTAAAATATTATTATTTCATTCTTAATTTAGTGGTGTAGTTCTAGTACCTATTTACTATTTTTTAGAATCTGATTCGAGCAATGAATGTGTTGATTTTGTAATGACGAGTGTACAATTTTTTTCTTTCGTGTCCGTCATCCACCCTTTTGATCAAAAAAATTTTTAGATTTTCAACTTCTATATATTTGGTGGTAGAAAAGTGAAATTAGTTTATACTTTGGAAGATCTTAAGTAAAAATATGTACCTACTTATCTTGACAATTAGGAAGAAAAATGAGGATTTTCTCACAAAATCATATTGTGATAAAAAATATTTAAATTTATTATGCAGTTAACCAACCACTTTCTTCAGACATCTAAGAAGTCGACGAAAAAGACATTTTTATTTCTATTGACAATATGTAAATATGGTACTCCAAATATAAAACAAAAATAAATACTGAAAAATCTTCTTATATTGCCTTTATTTCTCATACAAGACGTAGTTCCTTAGGTCTATCTGACAACTAATATCATACCATTGGTTATTAGTGTTAAATACATAAGTTTGATCCTTGATAACGTTAAATTACCGTGGATTATATACAACAACTCATTAGCCTACCGTGTTGTAACTCATAGATAAAGAGTTGAGAAAAGAAAGAATAAAATATTCACAGTTTCTTATAATTTTAGTTTAGATGTAGGTGTCAATAAATATGTAGATTGGTTTGGTGTTTTCTTTGTTTACAGTTAATCAGAGATATGTTGCGGGTTCATGAAGATTTTCTATGTTTCAGCGCATTTTTTACATTTGATAATGATGTGGTCGATCGAGAGGTTTTCCTTGCATACATCACATACTGTAGCGAGTTCTTTAGAAATAAGAAAGGAGTGGTATCACCTATATTATTTTATACTATGAATTTATTCTCACCGTTCTATGGTAAGATGGCATCGATTCATGCTTTAATAACAATAATAATAAAAATTATATAAATATAAGCTATTAGATAAAATAATTAAAAATAATAAACGCAATGTCATAAATAAAATATAATAGCTACCCTATAACCAATAGTAAAATAAATAGCAATTTACAGTAGGTAGGTATTTGGTAATATAGGCTGAAGTGTGATTGCTCGTATTTACTCAGAATCGTTTTTTTTTTTTTACAATGATTTTTCCTATTAATTAAAATTGAATACATTACAGTAATTACTAAATGGCGAGGCACTTAATCAAACATACTTAATACATACAGGCTATAACTATCATTTTATTTATTTTTGAAATAAAATAAATTTTTTTAACCAACTCTTGAGTAAATTGCATTAATATCTTTGAGGTTTTTGAAAATCGAAAAATGTTTGATCTCATGAGTCATGACTGACGAATAATTATAATATAACAATATGAAGACGTAAGTACAATACAACTGTTGTTACTTTATAGCAAACTACTATAAAGCCATGTTTTTCTAAGAAATCACTACTACGAGTTATATATTAAACTAAAAGTGTAATTACATAAAATAGTCATTTTAGATTCTGACAGTTAACACTTATACAGTTTTACTTAAAAACCTATTCTCAATTTTTCATTAATTATTAATTATTCATCATAATTTCCTTGTTGAAGTTATTAAAATTAATAAATAAATATTATATTAATAATACATTTGAAAACTTTGTTGTTATATTATTATAATTTATAAACTATAATCAAGGTTATAACTTATAATCAAAAGTAGTTTTAATACTCAATGTCTGTTTATTTTAAACAATGCGTGAAAAGGTATAACGACTAAAAATACATTCGACAGTTATAACTCATGATCCTAAGGCAGTTTGACCTAAAGAATTAAATACATTAAATGTATAAACTATTTTATTTATTTATTGTGTTTTTTAATTGTAGTATTGTACTTAAAGCAATTCTATATAAAGTCGAATGAGAAATGTGAGCATTCTAAACGCGTATATTTTAGTATCTATATCAATTAAAATATATTGCATACTTATTGGCTTTTGTATTATTATTTTTTGGAGGGTTTGCTGGGTGTTTAACATTTTGATCAAATACGTATGAAATCTAATCTTTGAAAAATGGTATTAAATGTCTACCTATTTTGAATATTGGGGGCCACTGACAGTATTTGTATGGCACTGGTCCGAACCAAAGCAAAATGTTCTGACAAAGTCAGCGACAGAATTTAAAAAAATACGACTGTCGAAATGGGTTGACATTTTATTCGATATGTGGTACCTATATTAGAATGACGCCGCGAGCGTTTTTATATTATATTATTTGTCGATTTAATGTAGTCTACAAGTTCAATGCACATATAGAGACAGTAACAAAAATTCGCTTTATAAATACCACAAAAATCATATTTTTTAGAAATTAAAACGATTTAAATATAAATAAGTTTTATTAGTATTGGAGTTATAATATTTATTTTGAGTACTTAATTAAGAGAAATTATCACTCGTGGATACGATTCATATAAATTGTTGAATATACAACATGATTTGGTAGGTACAGTAAAATAGATTAAACAAAAAAATGAATTTTAATTACGAGAATGATTCATTAGGTTATAACTTGAGTATTTGATAAAAGTAAAAAGATTATTTTTACGTTATCGGTACAAACTACAAATTATAAGATTATAAATATATATAAAGAAGTCCTTTATATTAATATATTGGTTGAACATTTTTTTTTTTTTATAATTAAAAAAATCCGAAGACAACCATATTCTTAATTTTACCACAATTTCATCACTGCAAATATACACGTTCACGGACATCTTTAATCTATTTAAGCGATAATAGATAGGTACAAGAAACTATAGGTGTGACATGTAAGTTCAGAGTATGTACCTATTTACTGTTCAATAATAACGCGCACAAATTTACTAACAATAGTTACCCTTGTAATTTTTTTAAATTGTTTGCACACATTTTCATATTCTCTCAATTAAATTAAAAATGATACGTAGTATATTTAACCCGGGAATTAAGGTGATTTCTTCCATTAAAAATATATTTATTGAAAAAAAAAACATAACATTAACAAATAAATCCAAATCAGAAAGTTAAATAAATCACAAATCTACTAAAAATGTATTTAATTTTCATTACCTAATGTTATCTCATATTACATTTCCCTTAATTTTTTCAAAGACACAAGGTTTCTGTTTAATCATATTTTATTATAAACAGCTGGTTCCAACTTTAGATTAATCGACGAATTTATGATAATACTGCTCATAAGTGTGAAAACGGCACTAATTTAAGACAATATATTTTCGTAATGATATGTACCTATATAACACCACTATATAAATGTAAGAAATATTGAACCAACATAGTAGATACTTAGTATATAATAATAATTAACATGTCATACTTTGATGTACAGTGTAATAAATTAATTATATAACATAGCAGGTTCTACTCTACTACATTATTCGACAAGACTTAGTGGTATTTATTAAACCTAACTTATAGTTTAATATAATACTAATCTAATAAATAATATATACATAATAAAGGTCGGTAAGTAGATTACTATTAATGTGATGATTAATCATTAATAAATAATTACCATAATCGGCATAGTTTTTGATAATTTTTAAAATAATATATTATAAAAAAAAAATACTCATAATAGCACTATGTGTGCTAAAACATTTTATAATAATTATAATAAGTCCAATAAAATATATATTTTTATCTTAAGTTCATAGGATAAAACTATATTTAAAAGAATAGAGGAAGTAACCATTACTTGAGTTAAAAAAGACCAATCTCACTTACACGTCATGCTTATTTCATCAGATAGGAACCAGCACCATATTGCGATATACTTGTAATGCAATTTTAACAACAGAGTATATAGCAATCAACTATTCCAAATACACCAAAGCTCATAAGATCTTTAATAACGCGGCTCTCACACTTCTCAAAGCAATCAATGAAGATAACAACGTCACAATCAGTACATTTTTCCAATTATAATCCCAAGCCAAAAACTGTAATTAACATGTCAGTATTTGTATTAAGATATAATGACATGTATTAAAAAGATTTTTTATTAAACTTATCAAGTTAATGAAGGCTAAAAACCTCTGTAGTTAAATCCTTAAAAAAAATACACCGATTTTATAAATGCATCAATTACCTAAATATGTTTAAGATGGCAATGCACAAGAATTGTCACTCAATATAGAGGCAAGTGAATTTTTTAGGCTAGATTTATTTGTATTTATTTTATTTATTTCAATAATAATAAATAATAATAATTATAAGAACTGATACGTATACCAACTGAGCTAAACTCAAATCTGATACACGGAATATTGCCTCTCATATATATATATATATATACCTACGCTAAAAATCAATACCTATATCAATATATTATGTTAACTTATTATCGATTATTATATTTTATTATATTTTATCGTGCTGTAGATTTAATGATTTATTATCATATTTATCGTAACAAGTTGAGAAAATATATTTATTTTCAAATATCCTTCGATCTCTCACTAATAGTTTATAGGTACAGCATAATCTATTGATCTGTTCCTTTATATATTTTTTAAGGTATTATAACACGTGTACAGAGATATATAAATCTAACTCAATTAAAAATAAAAAATCAGCCTATTATTATTATTATAGAATAATAAAGACCAATTAATTAAATACAAGTATCTCGGAGTTTACGTTGATGAAAAATTGGCATGGAAAATGTATATAAATAAAAAATTAAACCAAGCCTATACACGATTGAAAGTCTTATAACCCCTAAAAAATCAGATTTGAAGCTCACTTCTGATACACACATCAATAATAAGACCATTAATTGCATATGCATTCCCATTGCACTGAACGAAAATTCATTAGTAAATTCAATAATGATTATTTATCATTTATTAATAAATACTGCTATGTTAAAATAATAATTATTTTTTTAGTCTGAAAAATATATTATTGAGTTAAGAAAGTTCATAGGTAAAATCAACAAATTTTATCGGTATAATTAATAATATACCCAAACATTAATTTAAGAAAGAAATACATTGAATTAATAAATAGTTTATTAAATTTATAAAAACGCATTTTTAAATCAACATTGGTTTTTGTTAATTTTATACAACGGATTTAATAAATTTAATCATTATTAAATTCATAAAAATCACAAAATGTATTTATCGAAATAACCATACTAATATTTAATATAACAATATTATTGTTAAATTCAACACAATATTATTAAATATAAATCCTATCATATATTTTGATATCCGTACTTTTGTAGCTAATATATTTTTTATTTACTGTTATATTATGATAAACATGAAATTTAGACGTGTGGTACAGCTTATTGTTTTTAATTAATATTTTAATTAATATTCAAAGTGATTGGTGAAATACAGAATCATATATTAAAGTTACTCATTATGAGGGACTATCAAACTTCAAAAGGTAAAGTATAGGTAACTATAGCCTATAGGTAAGTATAATAATTTATCAATATTTTTTTGTATTTTTCGTAACAGGTAAATATATCTTGTGCAAGTTGTAAGCATACAACTTTTGTTGTATTATGTTAATATCTATATATTATTATTACATATTTATTAAATAATTTGATATTTATAACCACCTTTTGCTTCTAGGTACTAAATTTCTTGGTTTGAGCCTTCCACTAAACGAATAAACTAATTAAATGATTATATAAATCATAATGATTTCCTATAAAAGATTATTTTCCATACCTTGCTGGTACCTAATACCTATATTAGGTATATGGATAATATTATCAAGCATTATCGGGAATGATCATAAATTATACTTGGAATCCAAGTGTAACAATCGAGCATTGTGTATTTCATGTGATTATTATACGTATCTATATTATGACTATTTTTCCATATTTTCAATTTTGAACACTTTTCTACTTGATTTTGACGAAGAATCATCTCTCCTCAATTTCTGCAGAGTTTTTACTGTTTCATCGTTTTAAATCGTGGTATTGTGTACTTACTTTTCTATAACATAACTGTTGTCTGTTTATTAACTAAACTTATTTCATTTGTGAATAAATTGTTTTACCTATTGGCTGCTTGTAATTTGTAAGTACCTACTTATGTAATTATATATGTTTCAAAATTTAGCCTTTATCCCAGTGATGTACCCAGCATAGGCGCAATTAGGGGGGCTTGAGCGTGTTTAGACCCCAGTTTTATCCATAGACCCCTGCTAGTTTCTAAATTTTTTTACTATAAGATATTAATTATCAGGGTTTGTAGTGCTGATACAATCTTAGCCCACTCCCACAAAAAAATTGTCCACGTTGCGACTATGCCATTCATGGACGTGGACCCCCCTTCCCTTGATTAATATATTTATTTATTTTTATTTATGATACTTTTAAGGTTTCCTAACATTGTTATCTAAATTTACAATAATATATAGGTAGTAGTGGTAGTACATATTTTTGACATTAGGAATAATTGACATTAATAATATAAATTAAATAATGGTTTTAATGGTTTATATAAGATACAATAACATTCCTAATAAATAATTTAATAATATAATGACTTATATATAGGTAGTAGGTTTCAGTATTCTAGAATTAGGTACCTACCTATTTTGCAGATACAGAATATAACTATCCAACATTATTTTTAGTACCTATCTATATTATTTTTTCAATACAAAAGCTATTTGATCAATTTACTTATTTTGTGTAAATAATTAAAAAAATTTGAATGAATAAATAATTCTTATTTTGATTTCTGTTAGGAGAATGGACTAACACAGTTACATCAAATACAAGTAATCAATATTCTGCCGTACTTATTATGCTTTCAAAACTAAGCTAAATTAATTTTAATCTTAATTATAAATTAATACACTTAAAAAAATTAATTATTAGATAGGTACATTATTAACATTTTTATATTATTAAAGTTATAAAATGATTTGTTTTATTTGTAAGCAAACATTTTCTGAATTACAAGCATTGGTAGTTCATTACAAATGTATACATCTACTGAAATCATCCAGCACATATCAATGTATAGAACAGCAATGCACACAAATATTTCCCAACTTAAGTAGTTTTAAAAAACATCTGGCCAGAAAACATAGTATAGCTTCACATAAACCTTCTAATTCCAATATGTTATATTTAAATAATGCTCATAATGATGATTTTCAAATACATGATGATAATAATATTATAATCAACAATTTAACACAAATTCATGAAACGTGTGATGAAGTTTTCAACAAAAATCAGTCTTTACCTCAAGAAAATCATAATTCTTTTGATCTAATTACAGCTATTAATCGTATTCATACTTCTGCTGTACATTTTACAATATCCTTATTAAGTAACAATAATTTTTCTAGAAAAGACTCATTTAATATCCAAAGAGAAATTGAAAAAATTTTAATACAACCAATAATTGATTTACTAAATAGTTTCACAAAAGACAAAATAAAAGATCCATTAATATTATCATCATTTCATCAAATTACACAAGCATTATCTAATCCATTTGAGTTTTGTAATACAGAATATAATTTAAATAAATGGTTAAGTGATAATAACATGTTTCATCAAATTCAACAGTTTACTATAAATGAAGAAATTAACTTGGTATCTGTTTCTGGTGAAACAGTTTATAATGATAATAATATTAAAGGAATTATTTTACCTTTACAATTTCAATTTCAAACGTTTTTTGAATCCAATAACAATTTAAATAAAACCCTAACACGTTATTCAGATTTAATGAATGACAAAAATGCGTCACTAAGAAATTTTGTCCAAGGTAGCTTATGGAAAGATAAAATTGCCCAGTACCAAAATAAGATAGTAGTGCCATATTTTATGTATATTGATGATTTTGAGTTAAACAACCCTTTAGGATCTCATGCATCGTTCCATTCCCTTTCTGCAATTTATTATAGCTTCCCTTTAAGTGACCAATCACAACTTTCTAATATACATTTAGCAGCATTAATAAAAACAGTAGATATGAAAGATTTTGGTAATGATTTATGCCTTAAAAAATTAATCCAAGAATTAAATATTTTAGAGACAAATGGTATTTATATTAATACACAAGATGGCTTCAAAGAAGTACATTTTATTTTAGGTTTATTTCTTGGAGACAATTTAGCTTTAAATAGTGTTAGTGAATTTAGTAAATCTTTTTCGGCGAATTTCTTTTGTAGATTTTGTAAAGCACATAAATCTAAAACTCACAAATTATGCGAAGAAGATAGTATATTACTTCGTAACCATACAAACTATTTAGAAGACATAGATAAAAATGATTTTAAAGAAACAGGAATTTATAAAAATTCTATATTAAACAATATTTCATCTTTCCATGTTGTAAAAAACTATAGTATAGATATTATGCATGACATTTTTGAGGGGATTTGCCATTACAATATGTGTCATATTATAAACTATTATATAGGAGTGGCAAACTTTTTTACATTAGATGTTCTAAATTTTAGAAAACAACATTTTAATTATGGCTGTATTGAATTTGGTAATATTTCTCCACCTATTCAAATGTCTCATCTTAAGAAGTTTCATTTAAAAATGTCAGCTCGAGAGATGATGACTTTTGTATATTATTTTAGTTTAATGGTTGGAGACTTAGTACCCGAGGATGATGAAGTATGGAAATTTTTTTTAATTTTTTTGGAAATAATAGAAATATTACTCTCTGGCCAGTTTACACAAAGTTTAGTTTTTCATTTAAAAAAATTGATTAAGAAACATCACTCAGACTATATTATATTATTTCAGGACACGTTAAAACCTAAACACCACCTTTTGATTCATTATCCAATGATAATTTTAAACTCTGGACCTCCTAGGAATTTTTGGTGCTTTAGATATGAAGCTAAACATAAAGAAATGAAAATATATGCACATGCAATAACTTCTAGAAAGAATATTTCCCTAACACTGGCCAAAAAATTTCAATATAAATTTATAAACAACATATTATTAAACTCTTTTGGTAACATTGATTATGAAGTTAAATCAAAACATAAAATAAAAAGTAAAAATAATGAATTAATTCAAAGAAATTTAGGTTTGTCATTAGATGAATTTGATTGTTATTCCCAAATAAAATTAAAAGGTACAACTTACAAAGTAGGTTATTTTGTAACCAAGTTTATGGATGAACTTTATTTATTTGAAATTTTAGATATTTTGTTCATTAAAAAAAACTGTAGCATTAAATTTATTGTCAGTCAACTTCAAATACATAACTACAATTCACATTTAAGAGCATATCACATTGATAATAATGATATTAATTTAAAAAATATTTTGATCCCAGATGACTGTAGTGGACCACCAATTAATATAAATATAACGTATAATGGCAATTCAATGATCCGATTAAAAGAATATTATTAATTAATAATATAATTATGTATATTAATAATTTATTTTGTAAATATTAAAAAAAAAAAATGTTTAATTCTTATTGTTATAGTTGCTGTATATAGTGTATGTAACTAATTATTATTATATTTTCTTATTTTAGAAAATAAGTATCTACTGTGTTGTTTTAAGATTCATAATTAACCCTTTAATTACCTTCTGTATAAATATTTAATAATATTAGCTGAATTAAATTTGTAATATAAATTATAGCATTTATTCAAAAATGGATGGCAACAGTTATGAAAATAATTTTTTAAACAATAGTCTATTTAATGTGGATGATGAATCATTAACCAGTCAAAAATCTTTTACTAATTTACAATCAAGTAGCTATCATAATACATTTCATCCCTCGCAACACAACTTGTTTGATGATTACAACAGTAATGTGCCTGCAATTGAAATGCCAAACAACGATGAAAATGCTCAATTAAAACAACTTTTAACAGAATGGAAATTGCAAACTGTGTACCAAACATGTTTAGGTAAGCATAACTAGAATCAAATATTTTGTTAAATTGTATTAAATTTAATTCATTAAAAAAAAAATAACTAATTATACCAACTATATGAGGTATAGGGCTTACTAATTTTATATTAAATATTGAAAAAAAAAAACAATATAATATATTTGAAATATTTCACTTAAATATGAAATCATAAAAATTAACTACAAATTTCATATTTTATTTTTTTATACAGGAATTATTTTAGAGACTAGTTTTTACATTTGTAATTAAGTATTTTTAGTTTCTTTTTTTAATTAATGTTACAATTTTGTTTTCAGATCAACAAATAGATATGGAAGCATTACAATACATAAAAGAGAACCACATAGCTATACTACTAATGAACTTTTCTCTTGGAATTCGTATTAAATTTGAGCATTATGTTGAACAGTACAAAATAAGCTTAAATAAAAATGATAAATCAAAGTTAAATTCTCATCTTAGTACAAATGCAAATCAATCTATGTCAAATTCGATTTTACCTGGGATAGTAGATGCTAAAAAAATTAATGAGCCATTTCAACTCGACAAGATATTATTAAATAATTCACAGGGTTCTTTGATATTAGATTACTACAAGACAAATTTGGTCTTAAATGAAAGTTGTCGTAATCTATTGGTTGAAATGATTATTAACAATTTAATAACTAATCAAACAAATATGACAATAAAACTTGCAAACCATATAGCTGATGTTATTGTTGCAGCTTTTCAATCCGAAATAAAAGTAAGTATTAACCCTAATAACATAATTTGAAATAAATGTTTAAAAATACAAAAACAATTATAAAATGGTTCAATTTTCAGGATGTGTATTTTGTTAAGGATAGTATCAATAAATGTCCTAAAGGAAAATTATATTCTAAGTACTTTAATACAATGCGTTGTATGAAACAAAATGGCTTAATATCAACTACACAAAAAGATTCAAGCAGCATTCCAAACAAAAAGTTGACTCGTACAATGGATAACTTACAAACAACATTAGGTACTGTCATAATTATCTAAAATCTGGTCAATACTATTAAATTAATATAATTATAATTTTTAGTATCTCTTGGTTTTGATATATTAAAAAACAATAATATTTATTATTTAACGTATTGACTATTTATATTTTTTTTAGAAATTGAAACAGAATCCGAAAATTTAATTACATATTTATCAGATCAACAAATGACATGGCCAGAGATTGAAACCATTTGGAAAAATACTGTAAATTGTAGGCTACAGTATATTAAAGAAAATAATACTGCAGCAATATTCAATAAATGGCAACACTACACAAAACCAATGGGTTATAAGCTTGTAAGTTCATGTTTGAAATACAATTATGAATTTAAACTAATTCAAATCAATACAATAAAAACAACCAACACAAAAAAATTAAATACATACAATTTTTTTGATTACAACTCTGAAATATTTTATTGATACAATATCTGAAATTAAACTATAATAATATAAGTATCTATATTGGATTTATTAAATTAATTACAACTAAAATTTACTTAATAGTCATAAAACAGTAGTTGAAATATAAATGCTAAATAGCAGCCTTCTCTTATTATTTTATTATTAATAATAATTAGTAAAATAACTTAAGTAACTTAACACCAAAACAATTTGGGTATTTTAATTTTGTTATAAGGTTTTAGATAATAATATAATATTAGTAGGTTATATATAGGGACCGGATTTATATGCAAATGCATATATGTATTGGAATAAGCTTTTCGAAATTTGATGAAAATTTTCCCCGATTTCGATCACTCTTATTAAAATAACACCAATTTTATTTTGCATATTTTGCATATTTCAACGTTTTTACCTATTAAATACATATTGCATGCATATTTGTAGTTTTAAAGTGCATATTATTATTTATAACACATATATTCGTTTTTCGTCGTATTTTCACGTTTACAGACACATAAAATCGATAAAATTGACATCGGTCGTTATTTCCAAAGATAAGATTACATACTTCATATAGTCATATACTCTTATGCAGCATATATATATATATATATAAATATAGATAAATTCGTTGCTCATATAATAGAATTTAAGTGTTAGACGGTCAGTTTTCGATGTCAGTCCGTGTCTTGCGTTTGATGTTTAAAATTGTGCCCGAGTGCGTCTAGTGAGTTTAGATATAATTTTAATTCGGAACTTTGAAATGCCTAAAGTAAAAATTAAGGAACTTCTGATCATCCAATGCAATAAGGTAATATATGAATTCAATTTTTGTTTCAGTTTTTATTAATGTGAGCTAATACTTTATAGATTGAAGATACAGAATGTTGAATGGCGACGAAGACGAAAAAATACTTTAAAAGCTTTTTTATACTTTTTTAATACCATATTAATTAATAAATATTGTTACATAATTTTACATAATACATTTACATATTTTTACATAGTTTTAAACAAAATTTTAAGTGCATATTTAAATACATATTTAGAAATAAATACATATTTTATAACATATTACAGCATTTTTAGAAGCATATTTTGAGGATTTTTTGTGCATATAAATCCGGTCCCTAGTTATATAGATACAGGCACTAAAGTACCAACTGAATAATAATATTTAACTAAAAATGACTAATAAAAATTGTTGTTTTACATTTTAGATAGATATTGACTTTCGCAAAATGTATAATAAAAGCAGTTGTTTTATATTAAAATTTGAAGAAGTGTCTTCAAAACTTATTAAAATATTGGATGAACGGGTTAAAGATAGTGGAAGCAGAATCATTTTAGAGAAATTGAAAGCTACACCAGATTTAACTAATGGTAAGGTTAAAAAATATTTAGTTTATTTTATTGGTGTACAACTACAAATTTAAATATTCAGTCACGTTCAGGCACTTCACACTTATTGTAACAAACATCATGATATATACTTAATGATATATTGAGATGCTTGTTAAATTATTATGGTCTGTGTAAATGATTGTGCTTATACAAATTCACAATATTATGAAAGGGGATTTTTAAATAGAACTTCTACAATATATAGTAAAAACAAGAGACTTCATAATTTAGTATCTAATCGATACTAAATAAGAGATAAGATTTTAAAATTATATAATAAATATCTAGGTACCTATTAATACTGGGAGCTGCATACTATGGTATTAGTATTATTCACTGAAGTCAGCATTTTGAATACTAAATTACATATACTATTCAGCTCAGTTTTAACCATTTATAAATTACTGTAATTTCAGATTCAAAATACCTCATAATTATGTACTTGTTACACAGTGTACTAATTCCTTCATCAAGGAAAGTAACGAAAGATGAAAACGGAAAAAAATCGATCATAAAATATGGAATCAAAGATTCACAAAACTCAGTACTTAAAATTTGTGAAACAACATTAGAGATGGAAACACTTCTAAAAAACATGGTACAGAAAGAGGGCCCTATACAACCATGTATATTAATTGTTGGTTCATTATTTGAGCCTAAACAAATAATGATATATTTTGATACAATCAAATACATGGCCTTTACAATTTTAAAAGCATTTGATGTGTGCTTCAAAATATTTCACGTTTTTAATGTTGAATATCCACGCGAATCAGAGGATATGTGGTTATTTCTACAAACTTTTTTTTATAATATTAATACCAAGTATGACAAGTCATGTGCCTTGATAAAACAAATTTCTTCAGAAATTAAAGGTTCTAGGGCATAACCCATTCATTATTATTTAACTATTTTCTTTCAACTTATTTTCTATATTATCTTTTATATAGTATAATTTATAATTTTCAAAACTTATTCATTTTTAATGGTATTTACTATTTACATATACTTAATTATTTTTCTAATGAAGTTAGTGTTATAATTTATGAGTTAAAGGTAATTTGCTTTTGTATAATATTATAATATAATACTTTATAATGTTTAATTAAATACTAACAAGTAGCTGTTAGTTTTTCAACATATATTTATTTTGTTATAATTATTTAATGTATTATTAGACATTATACATTTTCTATTTTCAAATAACTACAGATACCTTCGTTTAATTTGTATATAATTATTTAAATTACCTATTTAAAATGCGTCCCCCACATCTATAACAAAGTAATACCTACATCCTAAATAGGTAGATTGATCTAATATTGTATTGTATAACAATTATATTTACCTATCTACAGATTTAAATTTTTTATGTATGCATCTTTAATTGTATTTATACATTTAAAATAAACTGTATATCTATTATGATTATTATTTTTATAAATAAATCTGCGATTATGTAAATTATTAATAAACAAATTCATTAAAATATAATAAACTTGGTTATTTTTTTCACTATAGATCATAATGTGATATAGAAAAATTGTAAGTATATATGGTTAGTGGGTTGTGGGATATATATGATTACCTACATGAATTTTGGTACCTATCTATGAAGTATTGATTTAAATAAATATGCAATCAATCAGGTATTTTTTTTAATCCATTAAAACAATTTAAAAATTAGTTGATTGTTTATTAAATTGATAATATTTACATTTCTTAAATCATAAACATTTTATTGATTCAGTCATTTAATATTATTAAACTAAATATATTTTAATTAAATTTAATAATAACCATTTTGTAAAAATAATTTAGTTTTTGTAAGTCCAACAATATTTATGCATTAAATTAATAATGTATTTTATAAAATTAACAAAATTACAAGTTATTTTAACAAAATTTTGATCAACGTACCATGTAAATATTAGTTATAATAAAAAAAAAAATTATTAAATCAAATAATTTGTGAATTCTTATTTTAACAAATATCTAATCTTAATATCAATAATCATTTTGTTGACCCAATATTAACAATGATATTATTAATTTAATCTATATTTGTGTTAAAATTACCGGTATATTTTGTTCAGTGTGCCTAGTATGGACAGCCGCATCCCTAACAAAAATTAAAAAATTACAAATGAATCAAATAAAATTTCTCAGAATAGCTCTTAAAGCCCCATGGTACATTCGAAATACACAACTCAACAATACTAGAATACCATACCTAACCACATGGATCAATGAGCAATTTGAAAAATTCCATTAGAAATTAAAAACAGTAAAAGGTTCTCTTCACTTCAACATTGGGAAAAGAACTAAAAACCACAAACTAAAGACACGGCTACCATAAGATGTTTTACTAGAAAGAGTTGAAGCTCAATAAGAGGATTATCCAGACTTATAATCAAGCTAAAATGTATCAATAAACTTATTTTTAAACCTTAATTAAGTAACTTTATAATATTGCATAAGCATTGTAAAAATACTCGGCGTTCTGAAACAATTGTATTAATAAATTAAAAAATAAAAATAAATAATACGTGTATTATATTCATTGTGTTGTTTTAAAATTAACATAGTTAGCAAATAAGATACAAATATTTCTGATTCTAAACAAATTTAAATTTTGTTTCTAAAAATATTTTGCATATAAAATATATTTTTTTAGAATTATTGACAAGATAGATCAAAAACAATCAAATTTATATTTTTCTGAACAATTAAATTGTAATTATTTACTCGTAGGTACAATATAAAATATAATATAATAGTATTCATATTATCATGTAAAAAAAAAAAAAAAATGAAATAAATATTTTAACAAATATAATGATATAAACAATAAATAAAATAACTTAAAACTTATTGTTGATAACTCTTATTCATAACAACAATAATAAACATATAAATTGAAATCATTTGAATTCATTGCATTTATTTCACTTGAAAAAATTAGTTTAATTATAATATTTGTAAGGCAACTGGGTAAGTACAGCGATATTTTGAGAATTTATGATGTTTATAACTTATTGTACGTATATGAATTATTATGGCTAAAAAAAATTTAAAACCCATGAATATGGTAGGAATAAAAATTATCAGTGATTCCTATTCCTATTCTTCTTATATTTCAATGCATTATACAACATTACTACATAGTACATAGGTAAGATGGCTATTTGGTATACACTAATCTCTTGTACCTATGTTCATTTTTATTTTGACCTTGAACAACTTGCCAATATTGTAATGTCAATATGATGTGACAAGAATACTGATGATATTATGACGAATTTTGTAAAACGTATGTTCTGTTGAAATATAATTTATTATTATATTTTTACATAACAAATTATAATATATGTGTATCTAATGACTATTAATTATTTGAAAAAAAAAACACAATAATTGTTATGTACACGAGTAACAAAGTATACTCACTTTTAAACTTGAATATTTAAGCCTAAGTTCCTTATTTATCAAATATTTGTATAGGAATGCTATTAAATTAACATATTTATTTATTCATCATTTAAAAAATAAAATATATAATCTGTAGAAAAAAAATACGTACATAAGCATAATATTTAAAAAGAACAAAGTGGCAATGCTACATGTGTTTGGAGATTAACACTCATTGACTGAACTCTAATGACTACCTAGTTTAAGTTATGAGATGTCTATGCCACTCTTTATTTAAGCAACGAGGCTGATTTACAATGAAATTATTGGAAGCCATTAATGTATACAGTTTGCACAGGGTTATAAGACTATGAAGATAATTTATAAATTGTTTACAATAAAGTTTAAATTATTATACTATTGATATATAATTTAATTTAATTAATTAAATCAGTTTTAATTTAATATAAAATAAAAGCATAAAGTATAATATATTAAGGTTGAAAATAATTTATACAAAAATGAAACAATACGTAGATACTTTATGCTTAGGGTTTATTTTGATACAATTTGTAGTAAAAGGTATTAAGACTTGACATTTTAGTATAAAATTATTTTATTTATATATAACATATTATATTAATATTACTACCTAAATTCTATACTCCGTATTGTATCTAAATAGGTACTTATTCAATATATTATGAAAATATTTACCCATAAACCATTTTTATGAGCACTTAACATTTTGAAAACGTTCTATAAACTACAGAGCTCCGTTTTTAATTGTTTTTCCAGTGTAGAGATTTATCGTTAATTTTAAATTGATTGTAATAAACAATAATTTAACACAGACTTATCTTGAGATTAGTTAAGCGATAAAAATACCGATGCCAACATCTATAGACTGTGTAATAAACTTAAATACCTTTTATGGTTTTATGTACATATACATAATATTATGAATAAGTTTTTATTTAAATGTACAATAAATTAACAAAATAACAAATAAGTTGATAATTGTCCTTTTAATAATTCTAATAGAACTATCGTTTATGACAAATTGTACGCATTCGACTTCGCCAAATAAAAATTAATTTTCGGTATATGTCTTCTTTCAAATTAAAATTAAATACATATCAACTTGATGACAATATTGTTAAAATATGTTTTGACATAATCATTTAAAAAATGAATTCATTTTAGAATATAGAATATCTAGGTAGTGTGATTTTTGATATTTGTAATTGAGGCCCTAAAAGCTAAGCCCCTAGTCAATCTTCCTTATTTTAAAATGTACAATTTATATGTATAATTGAATATTTTATCGTTTAGTTATAAGTAATTTTACCATAAAAGCATAATATGTATAGATGTACGATATGTACATGATAAACAAGGAGGCCAAAAAAGTACTATAAGAGATGCTACATTTAAATATTTAATGCGCAATCATAGGTAATATATTTAATATTATATAATGCGAGGAAAGTAATAATTCGAGAATTTAGTAAATTCAATTATTATTATTACTATCAAGATCTAAGTATCATGGAAGGTATGGTATCTACGTATTTTCTTAATCTCGGACCATCCATCACGTAGTATTAAATTCGAATTAATACCAATTGTACCTTCAAGTTCAACAATAATTTTTAAGTGTCTAATTCTTTCACTCAACATTAATAAAATAATGCAAGAGGTCAACTACCAGTTGTTTAAATATTAAAAATAATTTTATGCTATCATTAATCGCTAAAGTTATAAATTTAATTGCAGACAGATTAAATAGATTTTATGACTTCGTAATATTGACATGGATTCATAGACATAAATCTGTTATTCATAAATTCAAATCTAGCCTTCACAGATGGTAGATTTAAATCTGGCATTCATATTTATTTGTGTCTGGTATTTGTAAACGTCTAAATCTTCATTGATTTTATGTGTATTTTCATTCCCAAATAAAATAATGACTAATTTTTAGTGGCTTAAAAATGAAAAAAAACGAGTATATTATACCTTTGAAAATATGTACATAAATTTAAAAATAATAAAATAAATGAGATTTAAAATATTATAATATTACTATCTATTATCTACTAAATCTTAGTAGTAGATTTTATCAACACATTAGTGTAATATTATTAACATTTCCATATTATACATTTCATTGTTTTCCCGTAATATAGTCAAACGAAAAACATTATCAATCACTAGATACCGTATTACAAACCTCAATTTTTAATTTTAAAATTTCAGGCTCAGAAGTGTAAAACAAAATTCCTCAAAAGCGTTTCTTACTGTAATTAAAAATTAACTTTTCATTGATAGCAATCATGTTTTTAAATTTTTTGTAGTTAAAAATATCTTCTTTCATATTTTGGTCTTACATTTTTCTAAAAATATTATAAATACATAATCATTTAATTTAATTACACCTATATTAAAAAAAAAATCAGGAAATAAGGAAATATTAAAAGAAATAGATTTAAGCACAAAAATAATGATTTTTTTCTAAAAAATTTTATTTAAAAATAAATTCAAATTAATCAAATCTACGAAAATTAAATTCATCGTCAAGTTTCAAGTTTTTTTGTTTAATTCTCCAATTTTTATTAGAATCATATTTTTTTAACATAAATACAAAAATAATGTGAATTCACGCTAAATATAAAATAAGTATCCAAAACGAAAATACAATAAATTTTCAACTACCTAATCATCGTCCAATTTTTTTTTTTTAATTTGCCTTTTATTAAAAAATAATGATACCAAATTTAGGCAATTATAATGAGTATTATAAAATGATAAAAATTTTGAAAATCTATTTTAGATATTTTTAAATTATAGCCAAATATAAGAAATTTTATGTTTCATGAATTTTTATTGATTTCCAAACATTATTACCAAGAAACAAATATTTAAAATAAATCAAAAAAGATCCACAATATTTTTAAAAATTGACAATATTCAAAAATTAAAAAGATATTTCGATAAAATATATCTGGTTTAAATTCAAACAAACACTCTGCAGGAAAGTTACTTTGTAGTTGAATAGGCGTTGAGTGTACTTCATCAAGTACCTAGGTCACTGTATAATGGTTATGTTAAATTTAAATTCAATGATAAAGCGTTGTACCTCATGCATTTTCACATTATTGAAAAACCAATGCATTCATCGCATCGCGTCGATTCAGAATTTAAAATGCACAATGTGCTGTATAGGTAATTTCTATGCCCACGCGTGGCACACACTATCACACTACCTATATTTTTAAGTATAAAACTGTCAACTAACTGTAGAGTAACAACTACTTACTATATATACAACAAAAATGATAAATAAAAAAATAAATAATTTGATTAAACAAAAATAATATTTTTCGCTGAAGTATTTAGTCATTTAGATATTTAACTTATTTATTTTCATGAGATAGAAATAAAAATATTCATTATTTTTGACAAGAAACCGAGTGAATATAGATATACAGAGTACCTACCTATGATAGAGTTATATTCTGATTGTGTATATTATTAGCATAATATATTTTTTTCTTCTAATATTCATATTATTTCTCCTTCGGATTGTAGTATAGGTATGTCGATTATGACATTATTGAACTTAAACTTAATACTATGAAGTTACGTGTTACATATAGAACTTTAAGTTTTATCTGAAAACCTATTAAATGTCAATCGTTTTATGATAGGTACCAATACTAATACGAAGGAATAATATATATTATTAATATTCGATATCTATAAAAACAAGTTGGTCAAAAAAGTAAGGTTAATATGTTACTTTTATAACTGCATTTTGAATAACAATGTGCTCATGTTAACTACTGGAATACTTTCACGATATTTAAAAATAGTCAGAGTGTAAGTGCAACTAACATGTCATTGATCGGAAGAGCTGCTCTGCTATCGGGAAGTATTATGTAAGCAACATATTTCAGGTTTTATATGTCAACGAACAGTTTTAATTGAATTTAATAAAAACAAAATGTTTTTTTTTATATATATATCATGCAAAGTTAAAGTTTTTGGGTTTATTTAGTTTTTTTTTTGTTAACGACTATAGCTGGAAGCGTGAGATGTGCAATGTATACTATGTTTCAGAGTTGTTAAAATTTAATAAAAATAAAACGATATTAGAGCTGCCAAAATATATTAGACTAAGACGAAATAAAAATTTTTTATTATTTAATTAGTAACAATACCGGTTAAGTTAATGTTATTGTTAGTTATACAATCGTGACTTACACTTTCCATATTGTACAATCCTATATCACCCTACGATAGAGTTTGAAACATTATTGTTTATATGTGGTGCATTAAAACGCCATAGTTTTTTTTTTTTATTTATTTAAATAAATAAGCCCGGCGTCTATGGCCATTAGCATACAAGAAGTTTAAGGTTAACCATTGTTAAGGATACAGTATTTACATATTATATAAACAAGAACAGATTATAAACTATTTATGAAATTGGTTTTAACTAAAACGGTCATCATCCGATCATGTGACTTATGGTATCTGGATGGAGAACTTCCGACATGATATTTGATGCCCCAGATTCTTGTTGGTCCGTTTCATATCCACAGTTTTGTCATACCATAACGTCCATAACCCTGGTGTAACAAGCTTTTTAAATAGGCTTAAAAGAAATTAATTTCAATTAAATGCTGGATAAATAATTGAACCACAACTAAATGTTTTCACTTTATAAGTTACACAGTTTATTTAAGTAATGGCATCAAATGATTTTAATTTTGTTTTAGGAATAATATTTAATATGTTAGATATGCCTTAAAAGTTATAATATATATATCACCTATTGTTAAATAAATCATTTAGTAATGATCATATAACCGCATAATTTTAACCTAACTACATTAGAATAAAACAAAACTTGGTTAATTCGAAGTGAAACATAATTTATGTCCGGAGACGAGTTATTAAAGTAACGAATCTCAGGTGCAGTCTGCCGGTAAGTAGATAAGTATACCCTCAATAATAATTATACTGAAATGGAGCGGCGTCATAATTCATGACGTACAATAATAACGTCTCGAAAATACTTCAAGTTCTCGGTTCATTATGCTGATATTGACGTGTACCTAATTAGTCAGCAAAATCGAAACGATAGACAGATAATTTCAAGTCACCAAAAACGTATCATATCCTAAGGCCAATCGCCAAACTTACAGCATAATATACTAAATATAGCTGAAGGCTTACGTGAATAAATATAATATATACATATAGGTACGTTATGCGGTCCTGTGAGTGGTTAAATGAGTACAACACAATGCGCCATCCGTATCAGCATATATATATATGTGTGCACTATTTTGAAACTTTATTTTCAAGGATCCACCGAGTGTATATCAACGTATTTTGTCTACCTTGCGTAAATTTTAGTATAAAATAATATGGTGTGTGTATGTATGCAATATACTCGAGGTATACGTTGCCCTAATCAAACGTTATACGTAGTTACTCTTTCTCTCTCTCTCTCTCTCTCTCGTCACCCGTTCGTCTTTCACCATCGACTCTCCGCGTTTCAATATACCATCACTAAACACGAGTAGGTAGGTATTTAATATAATTTAATGACGACGATGATAATAATGTTAATAATAATAATAATAATAGTTGGTAGTGGACAGTATATGGAACGGCTGCTGTAATGGTAGTTGTTGCGTAAAAGTTGTAACCGTCCACGTCTCACAAAACGAACAGACATGAATAAAGGTATAGATGGTGTAGAGAAGGTATATAATATTATTATAACTACAAAATGGGAATTCATTCATCCTGGCATAACGCGCGCGTCCAATCTGACCGTGTAGGTACAAACTACAAAGGTTTTCGAGTATAATTTAATGTAATGTATATATCGATACGAAACAACAATGAGCATGGCCGTTATCGACCAAAAACGTACCCTTTCCTTTTCGTCCGATTCTCTTTTTGATCAAATTTAAAATAGATCGATTCACTTTTTGATCAAAATTGTACCGTTCCCTTTTTGGCCAATTCACTTTTCGACCAAATTTAAAATAGTTCGATTCTCTTTACGACCAAAACAAAAATGTATATAATAAATATATTATTTAAAGTATAAGAATATATTCTATATTATATTAATATTATTTTTTGTGTTAATGTATATTAAAAAAATAAAATAATAATATACAATTTTTTTAATAATATTTATAATTATAATATACATAAAAAAATAAACTAATATAGGTATATTATTGTTGTAAAATAATGGCAAATATTAGTAATAATAATTAATATTATACACTTTATGTTATACTTATAAAAAATTATTTAAAATGTAAAAATATCTATACATTAACATTATTTTATATTAACATTATACTTATTAATTATTTACAAAAATTGTATATTATAATTTTATTATTTATTATATAAATGTTTGTTTTGGTCGAAAAGAGAAGCGTACGGTTTTGGTCAAAAACGGACTCGCCCACAACAATAATACGTACATCTCTCGTGATTAAAATTTATGTATGGCCATAACAGACATCATCCAATTCATCACAACAGCAAACCTTCAATCCAAAATCTAGAATTAAGTTCTCTCGTGTACGTTTCTTACTGTAAATATTTAATTTAAGCTATTCATATTTTGTAAGCCCAATGGCCTATGCTGCCGAGGGCTCTTTCCTAATAAAAAAAAAAAAAAAATTTATGTATGTCAAAGTTTCATGCATTATAATATTATTATATTTATACCTAATCGCTGTGGATCGCTTTGTTATTGTGAACGGATCAGACGAACAATTACCAAAAAAATTGTCCAGAAAATCGTAGGCAGATGAACCTTTTAAAACATTATGTTTTAAATAGTTTTCCATCCGTATATTTAATACGTATATATAAAAATATATACAGTTCAACTTAGTTAACTCGAGGAGAAAGACCAGCGAGGAAATTTGAGTTCCACTAAGTATAATATTATGAGGTATAAAAATGATTTAATTTAAACAAAGCTTAAAATAGTTCAAATTTTAATTAGTAGGTAGTTGTAGTAGGTAAACTAAGTAGGTATGTAATATTATATTTCATAAACTACTATATTATATTAATCGTCATTTAGGTACCGGTATAAAATTCTCGTCCCAAATAGTTTGAACATTTCCATTCGTGTAGTGATTTAGGTAATCTAGAACAAGAATCATATCAATCATATCAATCAACTCAATGCTCATCAGTAAAATATATTTTATATATTTAGGACGCAACTTGAGTGCCATAAAATAGTTGCATATTTTATAATTCCATAATTTAATTTACCTGTAGTGGTTTTAGATGGCACAAGGTAGTATTACTAGTACTAACACTTAATTGTAGTTGCTTCACAATTATAATTAGTTACTAAACAATATTACAATTTACAATTCATTGTT
This sequence comes from Diuraphis noxia, assembly GCF_037042655.1. Lineage (NCBI taxonomy): Eukaryota > Metazoa > Arthropoda > Insecta > Hemiptera > Aphididae > Diuraphis > Diuraphis noxia. Next base: position 56,657,009 of record NW_028301712.1, read on the forward strand.
CTTTTTATTATTACATACATTGTACAGCCAATTGTAAACCACGAAAAGTGCTTAGTTAAATCTGGGTTTGAGTGTCATTAATCATAAGATACATTTCGTAATTTTTATCAACAGAATCCATTATCCGGTTAAAACATTGTGAGAAATGAAGAATCATTCCTCTGTAAGATATGTATGACATTGAGAAAATGGTCACTATAGAAAACAAAATCTTAAATTTCCTATTACCAACAATAGTTTGATAATAACATTTAACAATATTACATTTCAAGTTTAATATCATTTACGGACAGGCCATGAATACACAGTGATAAAACCGGTTTATTATGAAATCAAACTATGATTCTAAAGTCGCGGTGAAATTTATACACAGAAATGCAAGTAATATAATTTTATAACAATCTTAGAGGGCAAGAAAACATGCAATCCTTCCACGGAAAACGTGTTCTTATTTAATAATAATATCTAGATTTAAAAATGTCGTGTTAATCTGTTATTGTAAAATGATTTATTTATCAAAATGTGGAACGAAAAATTTGACTTTGGATGGACTTGTTTTTAGATAAAATATAATATTATTTCTTTAATCAATTCCACATTTTCATAAGCTTCCAGTACAATGTAAAACTTTATAAAAGTATAACTATATATTATTATATATATCTTACATTTATCATGGGAATTTATTTGTGTTTTGGTGCACAACCTAATATATACATAAAAAAAAATATAAAAGAACAATAAAATTGCATAGTTATTGAAACGCTACAATATTTTTATTATAGTAATTAGCATTTAAAAATGTCTCGAAATTTAAATTCATGAAGTATTTTAGTATTTTAATATAATATATATATATATATATTTTTTTTAGTAAGTATATTTTATTATTTTATATAATTATCATAAATATTACCATAATTGTCTTCGGTAATAAGCTATTTCCTGGAAAAAAAAACTAAGTTTTGCTATATACAGTTAAAAAAAAGATATAATATAGTCAACCACCAGTATTTATCACATTAATATTAATGATTAAAAATTTAACCTAGTACTCATTGACTATACATATATTTTATAACTCAGTAATAATCATCATTAATAATTGTATTAAAAAAATGTTGCTGTTTTGCATTTTTGTTTCACTACATGGTGAGATGTTTCAAAAGTAAATATTTTATACTTCAAACACTGATAAAAATTGCTTAAGATCTATGTTTAAATAACAAAATATTTGTCGCTGAACACAATAAATTTGTAAAAAATATTATGTTAGGTAGTTTTTGGACTATTAATACATATTATCTTATTTTAAAAGAATAATATTAAAAAGTTAACAGTTATAATATTGGAATTCCTATTTCCTACGCATAGTTTACAAAAAATAATATTTTTATTTATTTTGTTTAAAACATAAATATATTTCAATGATATTAACGATTTACAAGGTTGTCTAGACAAAATATGTTTGAGTTCGTTGAAACAAGCCTGTCTAGTATAATTATCACTAAACAGATAAGTCACAACTTGTCAAGGATTAATAATTTAATGATGATGCGTTTATTTCACACTCTAACTTCAACTTCATTCAAATATTTCCACTAAAACATTTTTTTTTTATAAGATGGCAACTAGGTAATATTCTATACAGCTATAAATGTCGAATGTACTTTTTTCATATGAGGAATTGTGTAGGACACTATAATGGGTGGGTTCAATTTAAATTAAATAATAAATCATAACATACAAAACATGAAGCTAAACGAAAACAATCTGTTTGTATTACCAAGTATATTTTGTTACCAACTTATATTGGTATTAGGTAGATATATAACTAGTATACTAACAAATAGCTAAAATCGTTGCTCTTTATTCAAATATCAAATTTCGTTAAAATTTTAACTTGAAAGAAGTACAATAAAATATTGTGCTTATATAATTGTATAAAATATAAATTTCAATAAAAACTATTTGTCCTTTTACAAAATATGAGGGTCTTTCTATCAAAATTTCAAGCAATAACTATAAACATTAAACATTATAAAAATAAATGCATTTTAACTTCAAAATAATTCACAAATATGCATGGTTTTGAAGGAGTTTTTCCAAGTATATGGTATATGTCTGTAAACTCTCATAACCAATCTGATTTCTCCGTGCAAAAATTTAATAATTTTTAATTAATATTCGTAATATCTGCTCTAACTGTTTTATCAGGAATGTCGAATTTTCTCGAGTGATGCAGGAGTAATTTTATAACTTAAACAAATAATATACCTAAAATAATCAATATTTAATCAATTTAAGTTAAAGATGTATACTAAAAATGTAACTAATTTAAATAAAAGTGATTTTGCACTAATATACCAATATCTTAATTTGTTTATAAAATATGGCATTTACATATTTTTATAAAAATATAGCAAACATTATAAGAATTTAATTAATTAAACAATGAATTTCATAATTATTATTAACATGATTCATATCGTAGGAACTTTTTAACTAGACTAAAGGGTAATATTGTTTAAATAAATGTAAATAATACATAAATATGTAAAGGTGACTGGGACACTAAGCTAACAGCCTTCCTATTTCAAATTTTTCATTTTTTGATAATCTATTTAAACATTTTTTTTTTTTTTTTAATTAACGAAATAATTAAATTATTGTACGAAATAATTGATGGTAAATATTCAAACAAACTTTTTTTTATCATATCTAATTTATACCTTCAATTATTTTAATATTGACAAGGTTGATAAATTCCTAATTTAATTTCATAAAAAATTAGCGAACTACAGTAGTCTTTCAACTAAGCAACATAAGAAATATTCCAATATTATATAATAAATTGCATTTAACAACTAATACAAAACTCTTGTTGGTTGTCAATAATGTAATCATTGTAATCTCAACCCAATGAATTAAAAATTTTGTAACCCAATGGCCTATGTCGCCGAGGGTATATTTCGTTTAATAAAAAAAAAACTCATGTATTTGCAAGACACAGAAAACGAAAGAACAGCCAAAACATAGAACATTTAAAAAACGGATAAAAGAAAAGGACATAAATATAATGATGTGAAAAAAATGATTATCATAATTACCCAATGATTGCGAATAGCCTAGATTCCTAGAACATAATAAAAATACCAAGTTAATGAAATCAAAAGGACGTCTCTGTATAATAGGCAAAACCCAATTAATTTCCCAAAGAAAGAAAAAAAATCATTAAAACTAAAATTCTTAAAGAAAAGACCGCGATTCATGGCCACATTTTTGTAATTAAAAACCAAATACCATTAAGTGTAAACTATTGTGAAATATATATACTTATATTATTCTATATTATGTGTCTATGGAAAAAATTAACACGATAATAAGTTGCTGTAATAATGAACAATGACATTCCTAACTAACACCTGAAAATAAAACTCGGACCAAAAGTGGATATTTTAAATTTATTATTATAGGTATATTAATTAGGTAAATAAAAATAATAGATTATAATAAATTCAATAAATAAAGACATTTTAAATAATATAAGTCCATCGAAAAATCCTGAACTCAATAGAAAAGATGAAACCATAATAAACCACCTCCGAATTGGTCACACACACTTAACACAGCTACTTGATAAGTAAATACGATCCTCCACACTATATGTGTCATGCAGCGTACTTTTAACCGTCAACCACATCATCACTGAATGTCAAAAATACAACCAGTACGAAATCAATTTCACATCTCCGAACAAATCTGTCAAGCACTTGGACCAAACTCACAGGATATGAAAAACTTAATTTTATTCTTTAAAAAAAAAAAACAAAATTGTACAATTTAATTTAATGTAGAAAATTTAAATACTTAAATACTAAAAATGTAACCCAAAAAAAATTTTCTATTGCTAATGGCCTAGTTTTCGATGTATTTTGATCAAAAAAAAAAAAGACATTAATAATGTGTTCTTATGTGTTGTAATGTATACAAAGTAATTATTGTATGCAAATTTGTCATAATATGCTGATTATCATTTGTTGATTATTATTTATCCAAGAGTTGAAATCGAAACTAAAATTTTCAATTTTGCTATCAAAATTTTTTCATACCTAAAAATTAAGGTAATATATAGATATTATAATTTTTATATCGTCACATCATATCGATTTAATTGTATCCTGATTTTTAACACAATATTTCTTTTTTTAAATTTAAAATACAGTAAATACACCTTTAACTATATTATTTGTACGATTTTTATTTTTATTTCTACCCACGATCTGTGCATAAGAGGATCGTCGTTCCATTCTCGTCGTTACCAATAAGTGTAAAATGGACTTAATTAAATAATATGTTAGTTCTTGCCATATTAATATATTAGATGAATTTACTATTGTAAACAATATGTTAGATATTGTTAAATTTTATCAAATATAATTGATTTATATTTTGTGTATATCAATTATAAGACTATTGTAATTCTGATATAAATAATCGATTTCAATTTTTTTTCAATTTTAATATACATTTTTAATATTAAATTCGTTGAATGTTACATAAATTATGAGTTAGTAATCTGTAAATCATTACAATTTCAAAAATTTTCAATCTTGATGTAACATTGAAATTTTTATAAAATTTATTTAAATTTTGATTGATATTTAAAATTAATTTCAAGACCTGCGATTTATCAATCATCATTAAATTGAAATTTAAGATTTAACACTACCCACTACCTACTGTTACAGTAACTACCTATTTAATGACAACGTACACACAAAATCTACTATGTACTGCAAGAAACTTCCTCGGGCTTGTTAAATTAATTTATTACGTTTTACAATTACCTACTGAACGTTTTAATTAAAGGTCATTAATAATATTATTCAACCAAAAAAATATATTTTTCTTATTTAATAAAAATTAATAAATAAACATACCTACTGCAGTATAATTCAAGTTGGTACAGATTTTTCGAAAAATTGTAACGTTTTTTGAAATATTTTTCTTACATAATCTGAATTCACTACAAAATAAAATTTATGAAAAAAAAAATACTTTTCTTAATATTGACATTTTTAAACGACTTTTTTTCGTTTTTACTTTTTAGTGATAGCAGTTAATTTTTAATCTTATATTTTTTTTTTCAAATAAAATTTACAATATTTACCAAGTGACACAATGAGCAAATGTGTTACAGAAATATATTTTATACATGCAAGGTTGTAAAACAATTAATAATTCAATCATGATATCATATACACAGAGAAAAAATGTGTAATTAGTAATTACACGTACGTAAAACATGAATATTTTGTGGAAAGCAGCCACTCATTAGAAACATTTTCATCAGATGGGGTTTTTTTATAAATGGCAAGCCGGTTCCGATGCCATTTATGCTTTAACCTTCTGGGGGGTTGAGCCTGTTTTAGTTTTAAGTCTGAAAATTTTTGGGAGTAACAAAGTTTTTAGTTGGGGGATTGGGATGATTTAGTACACAATGGTGGAATCGTTTGTAATATGATTTAGCTTCATCATACACTGCAGACATATGAAGTCTGAGTGGATATAGTATGATTAGACGTAAGGAGGGGTATTAAGTAATTTATGTGTTGCTATATTTTGAAAAGTTTGTATTTTGTTTATATTAGTCTTCGTTTGCACTTCCCCAAAGTTTTAGGCTGCATGTCCACATAGGTTTAAGTAAGGATTTATAAACAATAAGTTTAGTATTGATTTGTAAATGTTTGTTATAATTAATAAGCTTTTTAGTAGGCGTAAGTCTTTTGGATTTAATATGTGAACCCTAGGTCAGAATTTTATCTAGGGTTATACCATGATATTCTATAAATACATAAATACGTTTAACTATAATTAACTATCAAATTCAAAATTAAATTCTTTTAAATTGAGATCTTAGGAATATGAAATTAAAAAGGTATGTGCTATCATTCTAAAAATTTAAACGATATAGCATAGATGAAAATATTTATTTATTTTTTTTTTTTTTATATTGTTGTATGTTATGACTTCATAATCTATAAAAAAAAATGTTTGTAAATCATTTAAACTTTTTGAGATAAGAATAATCACTTTCTATAATACAATAGATAATGAAAATTGAGTTTATTAAACCCGTTTTAAGTATTAAGTTTATTATATTACTTTTAACCGTTTTAATCAGTCATCTGAAATCAATGAGATATTATTTTATTAATTAACGCAATCAGAGATACTGCAGTGAAATAATACGATTGTGTTATTAAGAAAACAATAAAGTATTTTCACACATTTTAAACTGCTTTTATAAAACTATATATTATTACACAGCGTTCCCATGACCTACACGGCCACGTGCATCTAGCTTAATATTAAATATTACTTAAAAGTTTATAAATATTCTCTAAATATTTAATTTATGCAATTGTTGCGTCAATTCAATGATTAAATACAAGAACATACCAGAATATCCAATTCTTTTGATCATAAAATTGTATTTTATCATTAGTTAACTTCTTAAAAAAATAGTTTGAAATGTCTTTTTTTTAATTTTATTCAGCTTTATTCCCATTATTTTATTTTTACGAAATAAAAATAAAAATAAAAAATTACGTTTTTATCATAATTATTAAAAGTACTTGAATAATTATTACATGTTTATATTTTTTGTCTATGCCTTACTAATAAGTGCTCTTTAAAATCAATTATTACACTATAGTAAGTCATGTTTTCATCAATAATTATGAAAAAATAACGAATGCAGTATCAGATATCTGTTTATTAATATGATTGAAAATATTATAATTGAATTCATCGTAATATATTATTATTATTTTCATTTACCATGAAACCAATAGAATATAAAATATAATAAAGAAATAAGAAAAACCACTTTTCTGTACAGTAGATGTCAAGAATAATACCTTTTTATTGAGTAATCCACTATAATAGAGTACCTATACCTAAAGTATGTGTTTAATATTAATTCAATAACGAATCATAACATACAGAGATTCAAATCAGTGCGAGTGATTCATCCATATCGATCATGAAGTTGGCCGTCGGTTTCCAATCTTGCATCTCGTTGATCAGTTTTTGAGATTCTCTGCATCGAGGTCGGCGTTCTCTGGCAGTTCCCAATCTTGCATCTCTTTCCTCGATTGTTTCTGAAGTTCGTATTGTCGTTTTTATATCATGCCTAAGAGGTACGACTACCGATTGATATTGTTTTAGAAGGCATAACTACTTAGAAATGGCGTTATTATAACAAAAATATAAAAAATACAATAAGAGGTAGGATTTAGGTAGACTACAAATTGTAAAATTAACAATAATTCAGGGATATATGTTATACTAGCTGAACCCGTGCACTTCATAGTCCGTTAAAAATCTTTCATATATACTTTATGTTTCTCAAACTGTAGAGTGCTAAATTCGTTATCAGCTGTGATAAATGATTATGCTAGCAGTATATTTTTATACATAATTATAGATGAAGTTTAAGATAAAACAAGTAATAATCTTCAATGGTATTCAATTTTGTTTATCAACATGTAATTTTAATCATTTTATCTAGAAAAATTTGACAAATTCTAGTATTCAATTGGTCGCATTTGGTCGCATCGCTAATAGGCAATAGCTACCATTTATAAATAAACAAAATTTTCCATCATAAATCTCAAAATGTCTGTTTGAGCACCTCCCAAGTTTGGGCCTATCACTTTTTAACTTAGCTTATCTTCTGAACATAGGTCTAATATATCTCTGTATCAAATTTCATCGCAATTGGTTCAGCCGTTTCTTAATGAATAAAGGAAAAACAGAAATCCATTTTTCTATATATATATATATATATATAGGTAAATTGAAGAAGATTATTATTATTATTTTTAATGAAAACATTATATTTATTATATAATTGATATTGAATTAGTATAATGAGAAATATTTATATAATTTATTATTGTTCGAAATTTTCATGCCATAAATACCTAAAAAAAAAAATACATAAAATGTTTTAACACGAATAATATTTTAAATAGTTTTAATAATGACTTATGATAAATCTTATATCATATATTCAAAATTTTTGTTTGAACAATGGATATTTTATCAACATTAATAAAAAAAAAAAAAAAATTATGAATAAAATAATTCAAAATATATTTTTTTTAATTGTGCCTTATTTAAGAAATGACAATATAAACATTTCAAGCTAATATCTTGTATATACAATAATTTATTTTTGAATTAAAATAAAATAAAAAAATCGGTTTTTAATAACTGATTTTGTATGAAAATTCGTGTTTTCCCAATTTTTAAAAGTGTTGACCCTTATTTAACTATTACACTCAACACCTCTCCTCCCCCTAATTAAAAAAAACAAACAACTTTATTCAATTTCCCAGGTAACATATTGAAGTTGGACTTTTAATCATTTTTACTGCTCTGAAAAGTAATAACATCCACATAAAACAAAAATGGTCATTGGAAAATCGATACATTCATTGCTCCGCACAGAATTAAAAAAAAACAGTTATGTAGGATGATTTTAAAATGTAAGACTAAAATCAATACAGGGCCCATTTGAATACATATTAATATAGTAAGCAATATTTCAGGATAACCTAAGTTGTAATAAACAAAATATGCTAAAATAATTATAATAGAATATACAATTTTTTTCTCAAAATTGTATATTATGCAATCTGCTTCAATTAGAACAATAAGCTTAAGTGACAAAAATAATAAATGTAATGGTATATATAAAAAAAAAAAAAAAAAAACACAAAGAATATATTATAAATGAATATAAATTACATATCAGCGTATTCATACTTAAAATCTTAAAAAACGCAGACTTGATTTTTAAGGAGTAGCGTATAGGCAACTCATTTTCAGTAGGTATTTTGCTAATATAGTACACATATTTAGATATTTTGTTAAATTTTTAGATTGTTATTAACTACACAACAATTAATTTATTATAATAATTCGTGTCCGGGTATATAATAACTAACCTTCATTTACAAGCTCATGCCAACAACAAATTTGTTTAAAAAAATACTTTTTATGTATTTTCATGAAAAAAACGTGTTAATATATTATATTTAAAATTCAATTTATTATATTGAAATTCAGATAAAAAAACATTTTAAATACTTGTAAGTATGTATATTGTGTATAAGAATGGCATTTAGGATATTTGGTTGAAAACATTTCATCAAAAAATTACATATTAAAATTAAAAACAATCCGTCAAAAACACTTTTTGTCAAGTACTTTTCTTCAATAACAGAAAATATTTTATTCACTTCATTTTGAATAAGTTTTTTAATTGACTACACTATAATTTAACTGTATTAAAATAGATCATCAAAAATAACATTTTAATCAATTAAAATTGTTAACATTAATAATTTATATATAAATGTATACAATTTAGATTAAAATTTTCTTAATTCTGTAAGTTTTCTATAATCATGTGACTGTATGTAAAACCAATTTATTATTTTACAAAAATAAAAATGATTTTAAATTTATATCATTAAGAGTTCGGAACCGATTTGTCCGCAATTATATTATAAATTTATAACAATCAAAAATCGTATTTTATATTTAATTACTAGGTACTCAAATTATAACACTTTTTTACTAATCTACTGCTAGATACCTATTTAGGAGGAGGGGTTGATAGGACGTATTATATTTTATATCAACAAAAATGACTTCATAGGAAAAACCGTTACAACACATTGATATATCGGATTTTATATTTTCTTCTTTTGGATAGATGAGAACTTTTTGCAGATCGCTAAAAGTCCGAGTTTTAATTTTACTTTCTAGAGTTTAACTCATTGTGCCATAATGCATAGATTGTAAATTTCATATAAAATTTAAAAAAAAAAAACTTTCTAGAGTTAAAAAAATAACAAACATTGTGCATTATTTAAATGCGTATTTTAGCTTTTGTAGTTATAATTTTGAAAATCGATGTTTAATCTTAGCTACAAAATGTTCTATTTTTTAAAATAATTTAATGAAATCCGACTAGGTACCTATTTTATAGAGTGTGTGAATATTTCCTGTAAAACACATTTCTTACAGAAAACACGCATACTCTGACACTCTCGACTATGTACTAACTACTAAGCATATTATTATAAGTAATTTAATGTTTACATTTTCAATATACATTGAGAATTTCTGATTGAACTAATATTACCTAATATTTGACTTAATGTTATTAATTGAATTCATAAATTAGTACATTTCATTTCTGGATTTTTGAATTTAATAGTACAGACACTATCGAGTATGACATGTTCATCACCTGAAAATCATCAGTTTACGATTTAATTTAATTTTTAAATTGTAATTTGTAATGGAATGTTCAAGATTATCTTTGGATACAATCAGAGTTGTACAGTATCACTTGTATCAGAGATACAATTGTATCTTATATCTTGTAATATGATATATTTTATATTATAGTAACATGTATTTATTTTTTTGCCAAAAAAGATACAAGATACTATTATTGTAAAAATGTTTTGAAAAATTGACCAGAGTTCAATCAAGCCGAAATTAAAAATAACTAAAAAATGTACCACACAAGTTTGTAAGATTTGAAAAACATAAATTAAATTAAAATTCCCGTATGGAAGATTACACTACATTATATAGTGATGTATTAGTTATAAATGTATAATGTGTACCTATTGACTTATACTTATTATATATTACTTAAAATAATAATGACTTTATAAATATATTTTATATGATTTGTGGAGACGTTTTACGTTTAATAGTTCATAAAATTCGATTGGAAATATAAAAATATCATTTATCTTGTATCATGGTACTTTTTTTTAGTATCTTGCCCAACCCTAGATTAGAAAAGTTAAGCAAAAATAAACATATTACATAACTAATAAGAAAATATTTCATTATGTCGTATAAAATACTAATAAATGGCAATTTATTAAAGTGTTTAAGTGCTTACATTGGCGAACATTTCTAGATTTACGATAGAACTTGATGTTACTTTCATCACTCGCCTGTGAGCTGAATTCGTGTTCATGGCAAACAACAACATCTTTTTAGATTTTAAATCCATTGCAGTCCAATTGCTACTATATAATCCAAAGTTTATTTTACATTTCTGGCAATAAAAATTGTTAACATTTCAATTAGATATTTTTTTTCAAACAAAATGAGTTTGAGTATCTAGTTTAAGTAATTAATTTTTGTTTACCTCAGTTTCTATGTGGTTGAATACATAACAATACATGAAGAATTCAAAAGTAACTGATAAAAAACCGAAAAATACTTTTAAAACTGGTACGGATATAATTGACCAACCCATAAGATACGTCTTGATATAGGTAAAAAAATCAAATTGTTATGAAACATACGTATGGTAAAAAATAAAACACTTACCAATGAAGTGAGAAATATTAATGTTATTACAGAATAAGAACCACCGATTATTTGGAATAATACCGCCGGTCGAATAATTTCAAAAAAATCATCATACTTCCTATATTATTTACGATTGAAAAATAAAAGATATTAATCATAATGTTAATTAAAAACTACTTTTGCGAGCTCTGTGTGTCGTAGTAAAATATGTTTTAAAGCAATATATAAATTAGGTACATATACATTGTAATAGTGTCACACGTATAATATGTGATCCACAATTTTATTTTAAGTGAAACATTTTTAATTACAACATGTTAATTAAATTATAGTTAACTGTACCCATATGATATTTTAATGATACATTATTTTGCACTTACTTCATTATACTTTGATTATCTTTTATGTGGTTGATCAGTTCGTCATAACAGTTCAATATATTTTTATCATTAACTTTTCTAATGTTATGAGTGCCTAGAACAGTTATCAATAATGTATAGAATAATACTACAATAGTTCATGTAAGTGTGGCCTATTGAATTGCTGTTTCTCATATATTTCAGCATCTGACACAGTAAGCTTTTAAACTAGCGATAACTTTTTTTCATAGAACTGTGAATTGTTTCAAAAATATATTAGTATAATAAGTAATAACATTAATTTATAACTATTTTTAACAACTTTTTTATATTCTTAACTCCATTGTTACTGTTGTTTAATCAATTATTAAATCATCTAAAACAACTTTTAATTGTCTGCATAAATTTAGTTATAGTTCTGCACATTATAGTGATGAGACATACAGATTTAAAATAATTTAGCAATAAAAATATATCAGCCATGAAATATCATTACTTTTAAAATATATTAATTTATATAAAAATATGTTAAGCCTGCCCTACATGGCAAAAAGTACCCATTGAGGGACGGAAGACAAAACTTTTTTTATTTATTTTATGCTGGCAACAATTTTGTTTCTGACATAAAATTAATTAATCTTTCAGTTATTTGACAAGATTCCTCACATTTTTTCTATAGGGTTTTAAATAATATTAAAAATAAATTGCCGCCATTTATTTTATAAACATTTATTTTCAGATTTAACAAATTTAATTTAATTTTAAATTATTATTAGTAATAATTATTGTTAAATTAATATGTTACGCTCTAACTAATCGAATCGTTCTATATATTTTAATTGGAATAACATTTTGCTCAATTTTCAAATAACTATACTGTGTTGCATAAAATATGTATTAATTTAATCGTTCAATAAAATTTAATGAACCAATCATAGACCACTAAATAATGTTAAAGAACCGTTAGCTCACTATTGACTCATTGAATGTCACTCATGCAATCCGAAATTAGTATATCTCAAAGTCAGTAATCCATCTCTAAATATTAATAACAATAACGATTGACCAGATACGAACCCGTGGCGGATGATGACGGCGTTCGGTAGCAATCACGATGACCAATGTTCGCACAACTGGCCGATACTGTGCGGAACTGAGCGTTGAATGTGAAACACATTGTCACTACGTAGCTGTCGAACAGTAACCAACTAAACACGTTAACGAAACACGCTATTATCTCGACCGCGTAGATAAGCGTCCAGACGGGCGTCGCATTGTACACGGTTGCCGGCACCGGTAACCACACGTTGTAGATGGTAACCCGGTAACGGGATACGGTACCGTCGACATTCGTCAACTGAAGATATTCGTCCATCGCGAACAGTGGAGTCAACGCCCACATGAAACACGTGAACCAGCTGAGCACGACAAACGTGCGAAGAACCTTGGACAATACGGCCCGGGACCGACGCACCACGTGCTGATCTCGGGCGCCGCACGTCGTGAACTCGTACCGGGCCGTTTCCAGGCTGGCGCGCAACCTGTCCGAGTGCGTCACCATCACGTATCCCTTTGACAGGCACAGAAAGGCGTTAGACACCACCGTGGTACTGAACGCGAACCGCTGCAGGTCGTTGACCGCGAAGTAAAGGCCGACCAACTGAGTGATCTGCACGATGAACGATAACCACATGACCACCAGGAACGTTAACCTGTAGTATCTATTACTACCGTTAGTTGTATCAAGTATTTGATGTAAACATATAGCCTTGAACAGCCGATTGTCCACTATGGTTAGGTCTTCCGATGCCGGTGCAAACGCAGCCACTCCTGTTGCGGTCATTTTTAAAACGATCAGTTTCGCAAACGATATCTGCAAACGAAACATAATACAACGATAAAGATTTTCCCCTGTATTCAGTGGAAACTTAATTTTTCATGCCGTTTAAAGCGTTGAAAATAACCTATTTCCGTCCATCGGACAGTAAATGTATTTTTTTTCGCCCGGCTGACAGTAAATATAGGAATCGCGATACGCAGCTGGTACTCTGCAAATCAGATTAATATACACGAAGTCATGAACGTATATTGATTTGTTTGACCTGTTATATCAAATACTAAATGGTAGGTAAGTTACTCCCATGTTGTTCTATATGAAACAGTTTGGTACATTTAGATCCCTAAAACAACAAAAATAGTTGATTATGAACTACTACAATAAGTGTAATATTCATAATTATTTTCGGTTTTTGAAGGTAAAAGAAACCAAAGGTATAATTAAAAAAAATATAGTTGTGAGAATGCAATATTCTAGTCTTAGTTGAAGTCCAGCAGCCACCCGCGGCTCGTACCCTAAACGTCAACCACTAGCCTAAAATAACTCAATTCCCACACTTAGAACACAATGCAGGATGTCCGGTGAAGATATACTTATTAGCTGTAGAGAGAAACCCGGATAAAAAACAGTGATTTGCCATTTTATCCATAAACTAAACAAATTATTAAAAATCACGTGATTGATGAAAATAAAGTGTTGAAAGGTCAAAAAATGTTCAACAAAATAAACTCTATAAAATAGGTTTCTTTATTTTTTGTCAAAAGTTAAAAAATAAAATATATTTAGCCCTTGTCTTTAATGTGAGTCTAATAAAAAAAAAGATTTATGGCATATTTATTATCTCAGGAGATATCGCAATGGTTAATCTTCACGTGACACTATCGGTATACCTACCATTCCTTCCTGACGATTGGAATAGTAAGAATCCTGCAACGCAAATGTTAATAGAAAATTTATTGTACTAATTGTATTAATATACCTGGATGTATTGATGTATTATTTTTTATAATAACATACTAGCCGTTAGGTGGACTGTGCACAATTGTATCATCATAAACGTTACCTGGGAATGAAATTTAATGAACCAGCAAATTTACCATACAATATTTGGTGAACATGGAAATACAAGATTTGAGATTGAAATATCAATATATACTAATGTAAACTTGTAAACAATTGTATTTTACTGCATTATATATACGATATACCTACGTATTGTCAGAGTTGTATTTACCTACGAATGTTATTTTATTCATTATCAGTTTATTATTTATTGAAACAGTGAAAATATTAATCATTTAGAACTAAAAAAGTCACTCAAAAATCGTTAAGATTTAAGATTATTATTTGATTAATTATACAATAATTACGATAACATATAGATACCTACTTATGACGATTGAACACTAATAAATTAAAAGTCCTTTTAAATCTGAATTTTTACTATTTTTTTTTATTTATAACAAGGTTATACTACTATGTAGTGAGATTATTTATTATATTTTGAATTGAATTGCATATTTATAATTTATAATTTTAAATATAAATATTGCTGTAGTTAAATTAAATATTATTGTCACATAGTATAAACACGTTTTGTTATATAAAATACCTAATCTAAAAATTTTGAACGGTAATCACTGATAATTTAGATATAATTATGTAAACAAGCAATATGATGCAAATTACTTTCAATATTCTATAAATATTACAAGATTGCAAGTGTTTATATTATTATTTAAGACAGTGTTGGCCAAACTTTTTTAGCGCGGGCCATTAAAAAATTTACTTTAAAGTCATCAATATTTTAGGTATAGATATATAATTAAATATTTAACGACTTTTATTGTACTCACTAATTTTAATGGTTTTATTTAATACTTGACTTCTTAATTACTACAAATGAAAAAATTATATGGATTTACACTTCCAAAAATTATTTTTAAACTAATTAATTTAACATCTTTATTTAATATATACTAGTATAATAAATTATAACTACAAATTAAAAAATAAATATAAATAATACAAAATGTTGTTTTATACTTTTAAGGCATGTACTTTTGCGAGCCAGATATTAAATGATGGTGGGCCTTAATTTAGTCACCACTGATGTAAGACATCATGCAACTATGTAAGCAACTTGTAATAGTATTATACTCATAAATATATAACTCATATTACTTTTTTTCTTACGGTTCAATTATCAAATGATAATCTATTTTAAATGACATTAAAATAATAATTGTAATTATAACCAATCAAAATATAAACCTTCATAAGTCCATGATAACGATTTTTTGAACTATGACCAAATAATCGAAATCTATTTTGTTTTCAAAAATTATTAAATTTACACTTCATTTTTCTGGAATTTTTTTTTAAATACCTATTCAAAACTAAAAAATATAACCATAACCCATTAATAACTTTGGTGTGTATAAAATCTCAAATTTGAATTAAAAATATATTCTAATTCAAAATCAAATCTGTTAATTTGGTTTTGTGATGTCTAGAAAATATTCAGCACCTAAATACCAGATATTATCTTCAGCTCGAATTTTGTGTTACCTATCGAAATTTTTAATCTTATAATACTTACTAATATTTCTATTTTCTATGAAATTCAAATTTGATATATTCCTAACAAAAATAATTTAAAATGTTAAAATTTCACTTTGTATTAGATACTTCACCCTTTTTTTACCTTTCTACGTTTATTTTTTATTTGGAATGTGAGTTTAGGTGTGCATTAGTTATACAAAATATAGTCTAAGTATAATATGTAGTCAGATGATTACATTATTCAAAATATAATATAATTATTAGTTAATAAGATAAACTTTAAAATTGTGATGTTGGTGACTTGAGTGTAACATAACTGATATAAATAACTAAACACTAAATACTACTGTTTAAACTTATGTTTATATCTAATAAAGTAATAACTACTCGTATATAATGCAAAGTATTTTATTTAAATAGTAAATATATTTAAATATTTTTGTATCAAAAAAACTTACATTATTTTGTCATGTATTTGTTTCGGTCTAGTATTCAACACTCAACAATCTGCTTTTAAGACTATATGAGAAATGATAATAACTTATGTCGTATATAGTAGTATCTTCCACCTGGGTAACAACAATTTAAGTATATACTGGAGTTCAAATTATTATTTTAAATGCTTAATGGTGGTCAGAAAGTTATTGGTTTTACGATGGTGTGTTTACTTATTTAGTGGTGCTGAAGCCTATAATTAAGCTATATGGTTTATACTATAAACGATGGCTTTTGAATACATAACATGTTATTGTTTGGGAGACTAGTCTTTATTATAGTTATGTGGCTAAAACTATCATCATAATTACTTATTATTAATTAACTTTAGTTAGCCATCAATATTGTCATGTTTAGTTTGTAAATAGTACCAGGTCCGAATGGTTTTCAGGTCAAAGCTCTATCTAACTTCCATTCATATAATTTGGTATTCAGACGCTACAGTTTGTTTACAGTGAAATAATATTAATAGTGAATAGATATTATGCTGCCTAAATAAATATGATACCACACTGCACGTTATTAATTTGGTTCAACACGCGATCGTTCTTTTTTTATTTATCATACCATTATAAAATAACTAAAATACTATATAATAACTATATTTTATTGATTACTAATAAATTAAATGTCTTTTTTTAAATAAAGACGCATTTTATACCATTTTACTATTTTATATACATTATACATTATATATATATATATTATATTATATTATACATTATATATATATATAATGTGGTCTATCAGGAAACTGAAGAAAACAAAATACACTTTTTTAATATTATGCTGTTTTGTATTTTAAATTAATAAATCAATACAATGGCACAATATTTTAACGGTCAGCCGTGAATGTCTCTAAGAAAGGTTGCCTTTGAGTTCGTAAAACAACTAACTTATCTTCCCTTGCAAAATAGAGACATAGGTCGGCGTTACGCTCCTTTTTACAAAACTAAGGCCAGACTAATACATTTTAGTGGATAATAGTATTTATTATTGCTCAGGTTTAATCGAATTTATATAATTTTAAATTTAAATTTAATAATTAATACCTATTATGGTACCATAAGTACTTATTATTGACGTATGATATAAACTCAATTTGTTTTATGAAATACAATATTGAATTTACAAATGTGTAACCGAAATCACATAATAAGTGGCAATAATGGGGGACGAGGTGGCCGAGTGGTCTAACGCGTCGGCTGTGGCTCAGCCGGACCGGGTTCGATCCTCGACCATCGGGCGGCATTTTTCTCCGGGCAAGTCATGGTGTCCGGAAAACAAGTGCCGCCATCCCCCACTCCGGGGCATGGCAGAAACCTACGGGTGCCCCAATAGAAATTCTGCCAAACAAGCGTCCGAAATAGGCCGGAAAAAAATAAGTGGTAATAATTATACAAATGAAAAAAGCGGGAAAGTGGATGTCACTCTGCTGTACAGTAGGTTACAAAGTGGGTTACTTTAATGGATGGATTTAAATTTGAATCCAATGATATTATATCATTGTATACGAAAAACGATTCTGAGTGAAGACGGTTTATCTGTCTAGGATATATTATAGATTATAAAAAAATTTCAAATCTTAGATTTAAAAAGAAAAATGTTTATGAATTTCTAGTTTAAAATAATTTGCGAATTTTCGTGATTTTCGTGATTTTTACATATGTTGTCAAAATTCAAACTTTGAATGCTTGTAAAAAAAAATTGTGCCAATATATTTCTTTTATTTTTCATCTGCTGTTGTAAAAATATGTTAGGAGCCTTATATAAAATTTTAAATTATTAGATGTAAAAGGAAAATTTTTAATGAATTTCTAGCAGAAAATAATTTATACATTTTCTTGATTTTTACGTATGTTGTCAAAATTCAAACTTTGAATCCTTGTAAAAAAAAATTATGCCTATGAATTTATTTTTATTGTTAAACTGCTAATGTTAAAATATGTTAGAAGCCTTATATTAAATTTTCAAGCTTTCGACCGAACAAATAAATTTTTATCGATATTTATAGAAAAAAAAAACTAAAAGAGTTGAATAATTAAAATGTCAGTAAACAGCTCAAAACAAATCTAAATATTTTGAAAATTTTATCAAATATAGAAAATACCTATATAAACATTCAATCAAAATTTCAAGTATCTGCGGTCATTTGTTTTAGACTTTTAGAGTTACACTAAAATAAGAAAATCGCTAAATGTGAAATCCAGTGAAAATCCAATGTTGTAAAAATTTAAATTTCAAATGCTCATAAAAATTTAATTTGAATTTCCGGTGGACTTTTTATTTGTGATTAAGATTGAAAAACTTGTAAGGAATATTGTATTAAATTTTCAAATCTTAGATTTAAAAAGAAAATTTTTTATGAATTTCTAGCTTATAATTTATTTATAATTTATTTATTTATTTATAACTTATAATTTATTATTTGCGAATTTTCGTGATTTTTACATAATATGTAGTCAAAACTCAAATTTTGAATGATTATAAAAATAAAAATTGTGACGATGTATTTCTTTTATTTTGCAACTGCTATTGTAAAAATATGTTAGGAGTCTTGTATTAAATTTTCAAATCTTAGATCTAAAAAGAAAATTTTTTATGAATTTCTAGCTTATAATTTATAATTTATTTATAATTTATTTATTTATTTATAACTTATAATTTATTATTACAAATTTATTACAAATTGAAAATTTCAGTCTTCTATAAATATCTCAAAAAAAGTCAAAATATTTTTAAAATTAAATCATGTAAAGAAAATGCCAATCCTAATAACTGGTAAAATTTTCAAGTATCTAGGACTTATACTTTTTGAATAATAACAAATATTTAAAATCGTTTCAGGATAAATCGTTATCGGTACGCTCTTTCGTAAAAATTTAAAATTCAAACGCACTTAAAATTTTTCTCTATAATGATGCTTCGAGTTTTCTCTATAGCTACTTGAAGGAAAACTTATGGAAAACTTAGTGTTGTATTTTTAATCCTTAGTTATAAACGCAAAAAATTTTATGATTTTTCAACTTCAAAATTACTTGCAAATTTTCGCGTTTTCGACAGATTTCGTACAATTTTAAACTGTAAACGCTTATTAAAAAAAATTGTGACTTACGATTTTTAATTTTTTTTAGCTACAATAAGAACAACTCATAAGAAACCGTGTATTGAATTTTAAAGTTTTTTTGGCCGTTCAGCATTTTTTTACCGACACTTCAAAAAAAATCGAAAATTTCAGTGGTCTATAAATAACTCAAAAATAGTCGAAAATTTTTTAAAATTAAACAGTATATAGAAATCACTACCATTAACATTTGGTGAAAATTTCAAGTATTTACAGTGATTAGTTTTTGAATTACAACTATATAAAAATATCTGTTAAAAATAACTGTTGGAAAATGTTTACTTTTATAATGCACCAATAAGGATCTTCACTTTTACATCGGAAACCACCCCCAAAGTTTGAAATCGAAGCATTATTTCGACTATTTATGCTGTACACAGACACAAAAACAAAAAAAAAAACACACATATCATTGTAAAATCAATACATTCATCACTTCGTCCAGAATCTAAAAAATGTTATGGCAAAACGGACATTGTTATGTAACATTGTGTTTCGAAGAAATCAGTGTTGATTTTTGGTGTAAAAAAAAATGACCATATAGATACGTACAATTTTCATAGAATCCTTATGTTATCATTTTCTATAGACCATGAAATTTTTAAAATATTTTGACTCATGTTGAACTGTTTAAAGGGATATGAAATTTTTGATTTATTAGTTTTAGAATAATTTCGATTAAAAATAATTTCCATTAGATCTTCGTGAAGGTTACGATTGGTACAGTTGGAACGCGTGTTAATATAAGGAGCAAAGATTTGTTGCTAAGAACCTGGATGGTCATAGATTTAAGATTACTGGCCTGTGAGTTGTGACTCGATCGTAATAATAATAATATTAATATCATTGTCATTATGTAATTATTGTAATATTAAAATTCCTGAAATAAATATAAAAATTACTTAGTATACACCAAAGAAATATATTAGGTATACATTTAATTTTTACTCTATTAACAAATTTTTAGTATTTATCATTATAATATATTATACAACAAACATGTAACACAAAGAAAGACTGAAGTAGAAACATATTTAAAATAATATTAACGCCACATCGTTTATGTTATTTTCCATAGAAAAAAAAAAATTTATTATTAAGGAACATATTATAACAACAGCTATCAGAACATTGATTTTTGTCTGTTGTTAAATTATATTTACACTATTAGTGAATAACAAAGAATTAGTAAAATATTAAAAACAAAAAATGTTGTAATATGATTTACATACAATGCTTGTTACAAAAAATCATAATCATAAAATATATGTACCTATATGTAATACTTCATACAAATAATATTTATACTATACATAATAATTTCAGATATAACATGGGTTGATTTTTTTTAACGTAATCGGTACAATTTTTTTATAGACATTTAAAACCTTAACATTCTATGTTTTTAAATTTTACCGATAATTATAATATAACAGTCAGTTTTTATCTGCATTGTATATTTATTATTTATGATAATATTAGAGACCATACTTTAATTTTAATATGCTATAATATAGTATATTTTGTTAATATGTATATTATAACTATGCATTATTTGACAAATATATTATTTAAGAAAATAATATTCTTTTACCTATTAAATGTATGCGAACGAAAATATTTAAAATGTTCTAAAAAATAAAAACATGAATGAATCATAATTTGCGTATGTATTTATTTATGCAATATAAAGGTATTCTAGTTCATAAACATATTATGGGAACTAGAAAGCAAGCTATTGGAAATCTCAACATGCATGGCATAAATTAATGTGCATTACATAATATACCAATAACAAAATTTAAATACCGATTGAATATCTGAAGATTCTGAACAGATAATTACATCATACGAACCAAATAATATTATCATTTCTTCCAACGCAATCTCCTTATGTATTTTTACATTTATTTTATACAAATTTATCTTTAATAATTAATATAATACATAATATACCATATTACTATACATTTTAAAAATAATTAAGCACATATAAAGGAGTAACTGACTTTGGAATAACTTTTGTTCAAATTAATATTATTTATTTATTTATTTATATTTTTTTGGTTAAATTAATTTGGAAAGCAATAACTTTTTTTTAAATATGATTTTTGAGAATTTTCTGACATGAGCATATTTCTTAAATAATATAAATATCATACAATATTAACAATTTTTGTCATACGATAAGCAAGGGCTACGAGGATCTTAATAACAAATACAATAAATATTTGTTTAATTAAGATATTATTTATGTATAACCCACATGTCTTTTTTTACTTTACTTAGAACAATTAAAATTAATAATAGTAAAACGGCATGAGCAAACGTCGCTGTAGTACCCATTATGACAGATGGATGATCCATTGTCCAACCTTTTAATGTTATGTCGTTCATCGTCTTCCCGGCTAACCTCATAGGAAGTAACTCAGATACTGATCTTAATAACTTTGCTTGTCCATCAATTGGCCATACCCCACCTGTACATAGTATAAATAATATTATTTACATTTGTATTTATTACTTCACTTTACATGACAACAAAATTTGATTCTTTACCTGATAATAACATCTGAGATAGGGCCCAACCATTCATAATATGAACCCCACCAGATTTAGTTGGTGTTATTCCAGCAGCAAGTAAACCTATTATCAAAAAAAAAAAAATTATATATATTTATATTAATATTTCTTCTGTAGATTAATCAACAAAATATTATAAAAATATAAATAAGTAGAATTTAAACTAGTTAACAGTTGTATACTGAAAGCTAAATTTAAAAAAAAACTAGGTTTGTATGTGTGATAAACTATTACATAAATTATATTTGAAAAAATATGCACAATGTTTAATTTAGAATAATAGGTGTTGTTTAGCTAAGAAATTTTAACAAAGATTTATTTTTTTAATGATATATAAATTTATGCCTCCCTACTGTAAAAAATTATTCATAGATTTAATGTTATAAATTATATTTGATAAAATAACATTCAATTTTACATGAATGCTAAAAGGTTTTAAAAAATATTTTTTAGTTAGTTATAAATAGTTAAACGTTAATAAATATTCAAAAAGAAAATATAAAATGCTAAAATAGTTTAGAAATTGTGATTAAAATTACGTAGTTTTGCTGTAGCTGTACATTTTGTGTACACAGCTGTACATTAAGTATTGTGTGTAAATACGTACACCCCAATGATGTGAAAAGCAATGAATAGCTTTTAATTATAATTATCAATAACATAATATCATAAATTAATACATATTTATTTTACTATTAATACACACCGAAGAGAAATCCTATCCATGAAATAATTATTATCAATATGACATACACAAATAGACCACTGGATATGATAATGGGGTTTGAAAATAACATGTATGTAATAATAATAGAAATAAATGAATGACACACAATTAAAGCATTCGAAATACAAAACATTGAAATAAGCAATTCCAATATTGTAACACCTGAAACAAAAATAATTTCAAATTTAAATAATTTCAGCCTTCCGGTGTTCAAATATTATAAAATTACCTGCAAACATAGATCGACCTAGGATTCCATCCATTCTTTCTGATAGCATAATGCTTACTGAATAAATACTACTAAAATAAAACGCTCCCCTAAAAAAAAAAAAAAAAAATGATAGCTAGATTTTAAACATTATATTATTAGCTATTAATAATTGAAAATATTTTAACATTAAATTCACATAGTTCACATATTATCTATGACTATTTTTTAAATTTTAAATGGAACTTGTAACAGGTACATAACAGGTATGAAGTAGGTAACAATAATTGCAATTTTGTGTCATTAGAAGCAGAAATTTATGTACAACTAATACTTCAGTACCAACATGGATAATGAAAATCATTTAATTTTAAAAGATATAGATATTATTTAATTAAGTACAATAAATAGTTTATGTAAAATAGGTACCGGAAAAATTAAAAATAGATAAATATTTAGCCCAATCATTTTTAATTACTTATCTAACTAGAATGAAACAATAGTATTGTGTAATATTAACATACATTCAATTTGAATGGCTTGTATACATTACATTGTTAGTAGTGCCATCTCAATGACAAAACTTTGGCTACAAAAGCCTCTTATTTCTTTTATTAAGTCCTCGATTGACATAAGTTATGAGGGTGCTCATTTAAAAACTAAGTAGATAAACAACCCCAAACTCTCTCCCCCCCCCAAATCCTGACTAAGTGCATCCTATAAACCATTTCTAAATCAATCGCAATTTATTTAAATATTGATAAATCATAAGTTTCCATACCATTAATACAAATGGTACAATATATTATAAGTAGTTTAAGCAATAATTAAAACAATCTAATATCATACTTTAATACAACTGACATTTGATGTAAAAATTATAAAACTAATTTAAAATAATAGTAATAATTACATTGCTAGGAAAATTGCTGCTGTACTGTCGCTATGATTTTTCACTTCTTTTCCATATAATATATTTAACTCCTAAAAATAAATATACAGGCATATTTATACATACATTTTAAATAAAAATTATGTAAAAATAGAATACAAGCGATATACACTGTACTTACACAATTCTCATTACAATAGATTATTTGAAATAAAGATAATTATATAATTATGTAATTATATAATAATTTTTTTATGAAATTTATCAATGAAATCTAAAGTTCAATCTTACCATAGGTAAACCGGCTATTTTTGGGTTATTGGAGCAACTATTTAAAGTCTTCTTCATTATATTACGTATTGCATTTGGTACATCTGATAATATTTGATTTTTAAACAACAGATCTAAAATTAAAATTATGAATGTAACTAACAATAAAATAATTTGTACCAAATAAAAAATAAATATGATAAAGTTGTATTTGCATACTATGTTTGGCAAAATGCATGTAAGGTAGCGATCGCATATCATAATCTTTAGAATGGTCAATAAATATAGTCAAGTCTTGGGTATAGCTTTTTGGAAAATGTATAAATGCTAAAAATTTTCTTTTATCCACAAGCATTTCACCATCATAACGATTTTTTACTTCAACCTGTATAATTAGTAAGTAACGGATACAATAAAATATCTGCCCAAATATTTGAGACATATTTATTATGATCAATTACTAATCGTCTAAAAAGCTAAAAAGCATATTTATTCAAACACCTGAACATAATATTGGCTTATCATAAAAGTTTCTAAAAATATTTAGTTCAAAAATCCCTTGATTTTACTTACTAATGTATAATCAAGTGATGTAAGATAGTTTATAGCAACGCAACTCATTGACTGCCTTGTATTATTATCAAAAATACATTCACTGGAGTTAAAATATTTGCAATCATTTAGATTAATTTCATCATTTTGTATTGCTACTTCCATTTGTTTAAAATTTGTTCCAATACTATTACAAAAGTTGCTAGTTTGTATGATGGGAAGAATAACCAAGGTAAACAATAACCTAAAAATTATATTTAATATACAAATTTACTAAAAATGTATATGTACATTTAATTAAATTTAAATTCTGCTTACCAGTAATCACGATATAATACATGAAAATTCTTCTTAAGCAAAGCTTTAATTCTTATGAAATCAACTTTTTTACCAACTTGCATTAATTGTTTTGATTGCGACTTATCCTTTTTTTTAACTGCAGTAGAAATATCCTAAAAATTTTTTTTTATTAATTTGAATAAGCAAAATACGATAAAAAATGAGTAGCATTAGAAAAATAGGAATTCTAATATTTATTTTTTTTTATTCTTCGCAGGAATCAAAAACTATTGACTTTAAAAATTTTATAAGACGCTTGCATTTTTAAGGGGTTTTTAATAGAGGAGTAACGGTTTGTATGAACAACACGTGTGCGGGAAGAGGTTCATCGTTAAAAACCCGAGTGGTCACACATCCGGGAGCTACCGACCCCAGACGATGCTTGACCGTAGCGATGCTTATAAGATATATTATCATTATCATACTATTCAATTTAAGTTTGTTAAGTTTTTACATGTTATGGAAACCAAAAAGTTTAAAACTATAAATATACATACTATGTTTTTGTATATATGTATGATCTCGCATGATAATAATTTGTGGACGTAAGTGAATAATACTGAACATCCTTCAAGCAAATATGTAACCCTATATTAAAATACTGATGATTTTTTTTTCATTTTAGCTATACAGATAAAACAATTTGTGAAATAAATATTATTATACCTACTACTAATAATAAATTATTCTTAAAACATTATCCAGAAAATTTGTTTGAGCTAAGCTGAGATTAATCACAATAAATTTTCTTCGATAATATATAAATAATCAAAATTTTGTCATTTTGTTTGGTTAGGCTGAGTCTTAGATATTTCAAGCATTTTTTTAAAGATACACTCGGTAACGTTGTCCATTTGAGTAATTTACATAATTAATTAGTATTACCATAACATAATAAACCGATAATAAATATACAAATTACATTATATAAACGAATAATGGTAAGTCAAGATATACGATATTTATTATTACAGTGTATTGTGTAAATTAAAATCGACAGCAACAATTTGTATTTATGTGGTAGAATTAGAGTTTAAGTCTTTATAATATAAGAACTGTATATGTATTATGAATTCAGCCAATAATTCTGAAAGCTTTGAAACTTTTGTTTTACATATTAACTAGAATATTGTTATTTTCTGTTTTTTTTTTTTCGCATAATATTTTTGAATGTCTAATAGAATAATATAAAAGTTTTCATGCTAAATATACTTGGAATCAGATACATTATAATATGTTTTTTTTCCAAGAGAACACCATTATCATTAAATTTACTTTTTAGTTTACGTCAAAAGTTCCAATTTGGTATCCACTTTTGCAAGTTGTCCTCACAATTCTATTAAAATTTCAAACACATATTTGAATTTGTGAACAACTTTACATTTCATTAACTTGATCCATTTTTAATTTTTTCTCAACTTTTTGTGTAGTAGCATGATTGAAAATTACAAAATAATAAATATATTGGACGCATTTGGCGCATTTGGCAATGGAATTAAATATTGACGTTTGTTTGTTTAAAATCTTTAGATTATATAAGAAAGTGGTAAATGAAAACATTAAATTACTAACATAAATAATTTCTATTATATCTGTATTCTAGTCAAATTGTTATATTTATTCTGTAATTCTAAAATATTAAAAAATTTATATTTATGATAAGCTTGTATATATAACACTAAATCAACTACGATCGACTTATATTGTGTTAATTTAATTATTTTAATAAATGTACGATATATTTTTAAGAACCTTGTCTCCACAACAAGCCTAGCTTATGGAGACAATCATTTTTGTATAATGCCATATTATAATAAGTATAAATATTTGTATTAATTTACATGTATGTATACATTTCTATTTTTAAATGAAAATAAATAAATAGGTAAATAATATTTTTACTGAATGTTGAGGAATTGAGGTATTAAAGTAAATATTTGAAAATAGCGATGTAACATAAAGTTTTTGACAGATTCAAATCAATAATTAATTACAAATCTTTTCCGAAACATTTATCAACCAGTAGGATATAGTGTTATACACAAAATTACTTAATTTATCGGAAAAAAAAAATTATATTGCGTGTAATTGCCGTGGTTGTGCTTGATTTTGTGACATATACATTGTATAAATGTTCTTATAGAAATTACACTTTCGATAAACGTGTACACACACAACTTTACCATAGCTCATACGTGGGTTTCGTGGGTACACTATATTCCAGCGTTTCTCAAACTATATTGCACTAAGAAAATCTATCTATTTTATATACATAGTAATTGTGAATTAAACGCTCAAACAATTATAAATTTTTAGTTTGTACTGTTCATAAAGAAATAATATTCCATACATGAAAAATAACGTTTAAATTGTTGATAAATAACAAAAAATCTTATTTGGTTAAGTAGTACTTATACGAACATTTTCAAACTATATAGATGGTACACATACACAAAAGGTTGAGAACCATTGCTCTATTCATATTAGCCCACATTAAAATCCTTAAAAACGAACCACTATCACAAAACAGCGATTTCACCATGTGCATCAAGTTTTAATATTACAGTAAATAATTAATATTTATAACAATATAAACGTACTGTTGGTACTTCATTCGTATCTTGATAAGAACATAGGGTTAAAAAAGCTGATTCCAATGAATCTGCTTCATATTTGGAAATAATGTCCTGAGGTGCTCCTTCTTCTACTAGTACTCCATTTCTCATTAAACCAA
This sequence comes from Diuraphis noxia, assembly GCF_037042655.1. NCBI lineage: Eukaryota > Metazoa > Arthropoda > Insecta > Hemiptera > Aphididae > Diuraphis > Diuraphis noxia. Next base: position 56,685,121 of record NW_028301712.1, read on the forward strand.
TCTATAACGGTAAACATTAAAAAATTAAGTAAATGATAAATTAAGTTATTTTTTATAATTATATACGAGTACATTTATATACGTAATAAAACACTGTAATAGAGATTAATCAAACTATTATACATAAGTTATAAAACACAGTTATAGTACCTCTTCTAAATTGTTTGTAAAAAATGTATTTCGTCATTTTAAACATTTCAATGATCACTCTATAAAATGTATTGACTGCTAAATATTAAATGCCTAACACATTCATTATTTGACAGTTGGGCTTAAAGATAAAACAATTCATGATTCTTGGGTTACATTTTATTAATTTATTAATACTAATTTTATTTTAAACTACGTACGATACGTATAATGTTTGATTGTTATCTACTGTAAGTTCTATTTTGGCTGATTAAGTACAGTATACGATATTATGATTCTCTATGATACATCATAACAGGGGTGTACTCAGGAATTATTCAAAGTTTGAGTCCAAAATTTTTAATATGTAAATGTATAAGCTTATGAGAGCAGGAGAGTCCGATAAAGTGAGAATATTGTAGTGGTGACCGGAGTATGTACAGCCATATTCTTTTTGGATCATAGATTTAGTGATTTTCACCTTAAGAATTTTAAATTCTACCAATCTATGGGGGTACAGACCCCGACCCCTTCTCCTCTCCTTGATTACGCCCTTGACTCATAATAGTTGATATTGAGAGATAATACTATACTTAGTTAAGACTTGTTTCATTATTAAATAGATACAACTATAGGTATAAGCTAGTATTGTGTAAGTTAATAATTAATAAGAGGATGCTTCATCTGCACGTGTTGTCATAATTGTATAAGCAAACAACACAGCAATTTTCGACCAGAAAAACTGACCAGAAGTGATACTGTAATCAATTGACCTATAATAAATCTCTCTTAAACAAATTAGATTATCTTGAGTAGTAAAAACTACGTCTCAAAGTATTAGGTTAAATCTAACCATCTTAAAATATTCATATTAGATGACCATGCTAAAACCAATACTAACAGAAAAAATGACTACTTCAACCAAATCATCTATTTTGATATTGAAGCATGATTGTAGGTACTGTTATATAAATAGTGTATTTGGTTTTATTTAATCCGTATTATACATTTATAATTTAATACACGATATAAGACATATTTGCATAAACTCATAAAAATATTAACAACGATATGGAGACTTACACAATTAGCTAAATTTGCTTCTTCGATATAATGAGTAGTTATTATGATTGTTTTCTGTTGTTCAACAACCATCTTTAGAAGCCCATCCCAAATTCTAGAACATATTTTATATAAATTTTAATGAACTTATCTTATTTTCTTTCAATTATTTACTCTTGTCTTAGTAAAGGATCAATTCCAACTGTAGGTTCATCCAGTATAATAAGCTTAGGATTATGCAATAAGCAAACACCAAGAGATACTCTTCTACTTTGGCCACCACTAAAAGGAAAGAATATAAAATTAAAATAAATGATAGTTATAAATTAACATTATAGCTAAATATGATATTAGCATTGTAAAAATACATGGTGTGTTGATATAATTAAGATAATATATTAAAAAATAATGATATTATTTTCTATATTTTATCTGTGCTGAATTGTAATTAATATTTAACATATTATTATTCAACTTTAATACTGGAAACAAATTTCAACAATTTTCGCTATTTTATATGCTATAAAGATATACTATTGAACAATTTATAAAGAGTAGGTAATATTAAATATTAATAGCTTACTATATTTACTAAATATAAAGTAATGTGTACCTTATATCTTTAATCATACTATTCAAATTTGGTAACTGTAAGAATGCAACAAGCTCATCTTTTTTGATCTCAATGTCTTTTTTGCTCATATTATAGAGTGTTCCATAGTATTCAAAGGTTTCTTTTATAGTAAGTGTGGTTTCCAAACATATACTCTTCAAAAGAACTAAGTGTTAAAATCTAAAAAAATCAATCCTTCAAATTTCATATTTACTTGAGGCATATAGCCCACGTCTTTTAAATGTATTGCTTTCAATTCAATACATCCTGAATCCAATTCCATTGATCCCATTATACATTGAAGAAGCGTCGATTTACCACATCCACTAGGCCCCAAAAGGCCATATCTGTCAAAAAATTGATTTAATATCAAAAGGTTTTTATTTTAATAAAATAAAGTTTCCAAACCTGTGGAGAACCTCTAACAGTTAAGAACCTCATTGCGTACTGTCGAACCCACATGTAAACTAGAAAAAACCTAAAAATGCCAGACAACCTCTTATTTAAAGTCCTCAGCCCAATTGAAGACAACATCAATAAAACCATCTCATTTTTCAAACAAAGTGTTAAGTAAAACTTAATATAGAAAAACCATTGTATTTATCCATATGTATCATTAATATCAAATATTATGTAAGCTAATAATTTAAGTTCTTAAAGTTGTGCCAAGAATAAGAAATACGAATCCAAAAGAGATAGGGAATAGCTTACAGGCCAACAAGTCAGGGACAAGTAGAAAGACAAAATCAGGTGATAATAGATATGATAGCACCATACGTTGCAGAAGGTGAAAAATGGATAGATGTTTTACCTATTGTATTGCATGCATATAACACAGCCGTACACCATTCAACGGGATATACTCCTTTTTATTTAGTACATGGCTACAAGCCAGTTTCAATTTTATATATCGAAATTATTCCATCAAATTTAAATCATTCCACAATTATTGTGGAAATACAAATATTAAATTCAATACGTGATAAATCACCCGATATTTTACAGAAAGCGTTTGACAAGCATATTTAACATGGACAGAGGTAAAAGGGAACAGGATTTTTATGTACGAGAAAAAGTTTTAGTAAAAATGAATGTAAGAAAAACAATAATAACCTTATATTAAAGAAAATGAATCCAGTTACATATTTGATTGAAATAGATAAAAATGCATAAAACAAGTCAAGAAAAAACATATTCAACAAATAAAAAAATATAGAGATCAACCGCATATAAAAGCGTGTACTATTATAGTTAAAAATAATAATTTGACAAACATTGGTGATATATATTAGAATAGTTCCTTTTTTTATGTAGATATATATTTGAATATAGAACAGCACAGCAAAAATGTATTAGAGTGATTATTATTCTTAATCAATTTAATTAAACATAAAAAAAATTATATAATAGTATAATAATATTATAGCCGTGAAACCACTATAACATATTTAACAACTTCTTAATTTATTAATATGGTTATGCAATATAAACGAAATTTCCTCGTTCTGAATACGCTAAAAAAAAAAAAAACTATCGATTTTGTTGAAAAACTAGTTTTGCGTAAAACCTCTTGTTTTATTTTAATTTTTTTTTTGTTGTTGTTGTTCATAATTATTTCATGAATGTCTATTAACCATTATATACCTATGGGCTATGGTATTTATTAATATTTTTATATGGTCCATAATCATACAGTTGATATTTGTATATCTATGTATTACGTTTAATACTGCTAAGATATAATTACAATAACAACTCCATCATTGCAAAATCGATTTTTTTAGACTTAAACTCAACTTATCAAACGAGTTTTTAACATGTTTTATTCTAACAAACGTATTCATTTAATTCAAATAAAATATTACTTGTTTTGTTATATTAAATTATGTATTCATTAGAACCGAATAATTACAATAGCTATTTATCTACGTTTACACTTCATTGAAATACCATTCTAGTATATTGATCAAACTAAGAGGCTTTATACAAATCACTGTCTAGAGTTGTTAAGACGTGAATACTCTAATTTTACTGAAATTTATTGTTTAGGTATTTTATTTTGTGGACCAATATGGACAAATAAATATTGAAGCACTGCAAAAATATAGTTATAAACACATAATTTTACTTTGCAACATTTATAAAAATATCAATTTAATTTAGATGATATATAATATTCATTAAAATACAAACATAAAGCTTAATTTTCTGAAAATAATAAATACATTTTTTTTACAAGTCTATACAACTGTACAACTTGTAATATATTGTTAAGAAAATACGCATAATATAATGTATATTTATGTGAGATACGCTAATTCTTTACCCGACTGCCTGAATTCAGAGATAAGGTTAGATGCATCTTAATATACAAAGACCATTAAAATAATTACGTAATCGAAAATTTTGAATCTTCATTGAAAAAATATTAAAGACAAGCGATTTTAGATATTACGGACATAGAATTAATTTGAAAGAAATACAAATTAAGACGTATAAAAATGTTGTAATTTTATAATTAATAATCTTAAAAATCAAAATCACACTGAATATCAAAATAAATATAAAATATTGTAACGGTGTGAATTATTTAATACTTCTTAAAATATATATTGTATTTTTAGCTGAAATACTTATTAAAATCAAATCTATATTTTTTTTTAGTTGGAAAAAATGTTTATTTTTTTCAAGCATATTTTTTTTTTTTTTGTAAGAGAATCCCGTGGCAACATAGAGCATTGGGTGTGGGGTGGTACGGTAGGGGTTATTTTTGTGTGCTTGTTTGAAGGTTTTTAAATGGGTAGGGTTGTAACACGTGTTTGTGTATGTGTGGCAAGAATATGTTGCTAAAAATCCCGGGTGGTCATCCATCCGGGAGCTAGCAACTGCGGCTGGTACGTACGCTCAGTGTGTTTCCGCAGATTGAGCATACGGCCGTGCCTCACCAAGCCAGTTTCAAGCATATTTTAACTGTATAAATAAGGTTTTAAATTTCAATAAAATGTGCTTAATTTTAAACCTAAGAGAAAAGCAACAAGTTAAAATATTGAATATAATATTGCTATCACATATTATGAGAAATAGTTCTGATCAAATATAGCCACAAACGTTAGGTTTTTAAAACCCGCAATGTTTTTTATTATTTTATCGTTAGGTAGGTATTAATTTCTACTTCACTCAATATAGCTTCATGATTTTTTTAATTCTTAACAATTTGCCCTAATTTATCCAATAATTAGAATTTTCAATTTCATGATAAATATAAATTAAGTTAAATTAAATTTAGAAATAAAATGTATAGAAAATATCAATAAATCAAATCTCAATTCAGTAGTCAGTACTAAACTTTTAAATAATCCATGACCACTGAACATACTCGTATTGTCTAATATTGTCCTATGTACCAATTGAACCTTCTATACCATAATATCATATTATTTACTATTTATTTATATTTATACATGTTATGTTAAAACACTTAAAACCATTATAAAATCAAATAATTTCAGAAGCTTACAACTCATCATTGTTCCTTATTTATGAAGGTATTTAAAATAGAGGTATATAAAATCTACAAATTCAGTCTTACATTTTAGTATAGCAACCTATTTTAATTATATATTCTATATTACATATTTCAAAACGATTACTTTATCATTAATAATTAAAAACAATAATACCTAAACATGAATATCATTATGCCTCTAATAAAAATTTAAACGAATTAAAAATAAATAAATAAATAATTATCATTCAAATATAATAACTTACATGGAACCTGACTTCACATTCATGTTCAAACCATTAAATACCTTATTTCTTCTATAACTCTTGAATGCATTTACAACTTTTACACCGTATACTATGTCGTTGTCAGTCATATTCTGTTTTTTTTTTTAAACTTATTGAGATGATATTTTATCATAAAAATGAATGCAATTAACGATAGTTGTTTAAATTACGTAGGTCATATATGTAGATATTCACTTAAAACTAAATAGAGTACAAAATTAAATCACAAAGGCTTGGATATTGATATCTTATACCGGTCACAGACTGTATATAAATAAACGATATTTAAAACATGTACCATACATCAGCGATATGTTAAAACATAAATTGTCTGGGTAGTACATATAAAAAAAATAATGGAATCTTTGCATCTGTAAGATACAATATCTTGGTGTCCTTGTAGAATGATACTAGTTTTATCGAAAACCGGAGATCTTTATTCTGCTGTTGCATTCAACATCTAAAAAGTGTGTAGATAAAAAAAATATAAATTTCGTGCTATATTTTTTAAATGAAACTTATGAGGAACTTAACATTAAGTTTTCAAGCTTTTTGACCAAGCAAAAATATTTTCGATAACATATATAAAAAACAATCACACCAAAAAAATTGAAAAGTTTATAAATAGATCAGACCAATACAATATATGTTGATGGTATTATCATGTACCTATATAAAATCTTAATTTAAACATTTAATTAAAATTGCATGATGTTATTTTGTTATTGAGCTACGCCAATAAAAACAATATCGATTATGCCACAAATTGATTTTAGGTGTTAACAAAATTGAAGTGGAGACTAACTCAAAAAAAGCTAGTAAGTGTGTAACATTCTGCTTATAATAGATTATAGATATTTAGAGAGCCGCTATAATGAATGTATTAAATTTAATGAAATTAAATCATTATATGTATGAAAGATGATTCTGAGCGAAGACGGCCGGACTGCCTATAATATTACTAAGCACGTATATTTTATAATATTGTGATTAAACTCATCAAAGTAATTAATTCGAGTATAAGGCATAAATATTATTACAGTAGGTTAAATTAGTTTTTGTTGAAAAAATTGTATATAAAAATGTCATTGTAAATAATATTTTTAATTATAACAAAATAACTAAAATCGTTATTCTTGGTTTTAATATGTAATTTCGTACAAATTTGTACTTAAAATAACTATTAAAAAACTGTGTTTATATATTTTTTATTTTTTTCGGTTATCTCCAATTAAAACTATACAAATTGAACATTTTATAAATGTTTAAATACGACATAATTTATAAATTTTCAAGCTTTTCAACGAATAAAATACAATTTAATTGACATGATTAAAAATAATCTAAAATACATTAAAAATTTCTGTAAATAGTTTAGAACGAGTTAAAATATTTTGAAAATTATATCAAGTATAGTAAATGATAAAATAAAAATTTGGTATAAATTTAAAGTTTATATTATATCAGGATATTCGTTTTTTGTATTAAAACAAAATAAGAACACTCCACTTGGAGGCACAACATTATAGTAAAACTTAACAAAATAATATGCAAAGGTAATTTTTTAAACTTAATTACCAATTTCCTAGAAAGACGTACATTCAGAGTTAGAGCACACAATCTCCTTTCAAATAAGTTCATTCAAGAAAACGGTGTTCTTTAAGGTTCGGCTCTCTCAGTTTCTCTCTTCCTAGTCGCCATTAATGATATTGCTGAAAACTGTTTGCTCCCTGTTAAATTCAATATATACGCTGATGATTTCAACTTCTGGTGCACAAGCAAATGCAAAAACACAGTCCAAAGACTGCTCCAAACAGCAGCTACTAATTTAGATAACTGGGCTAAAAAAACTGGTTTCCAATTCTCACCTGAAAAATCCAGCTGTACTATATTCACAAAAAAAAGAATGCTTATGATTTAAAAATAACAATTAATAGAACCGAAGTCGCCTACAGTAACTCTGCAAAAATGCTTGGCGTCATCTTCGATAGACGTTTATTGTGGTCTCCATACATAAAGCATTTAAAAACTCTATGAGTAATTCAGTTAAAGTTTTAAAAATACTCTCTCATACCACATTGGGTGGGGAAACAAACTCACTAATTAAAATCCATAAAACATTAATCCGGTCTAAACTTAACTATGGATCATTACTCTATACTATAGAGTCTATAGAACAGCATCCAAATCCCTACTAAAGTGGTTGGACAGCGTTAATAACTGTGGCCTGAGACTGGCTTTGGAGCCTTTCGCAGCAACCCCGTACTCAGTATATATAACATCGCCGGCGAAACCACTCCCGAAATAAAAATACTGGAACTATACCTCAAATATGCAGCTAGATCCGCAAAATCAAACAGCACCTCCACGAAAAAAATAACCACCTCTTCATAAAAGAGACGGGAGACTGCAACTTAGACATTTCGCAAATCATAACCAAAGAAAAAAACTTCCAACCTCCGTGGGCCAACACATACCCAATCAATACTGAACTCAGTTATCTGCCCAAACATCAAAACTCTCCCTATATTTTCAAAAACTTCCTTAAAAGCATTATAGATAACTACAAAGACTTCCAGGAAGTATACACCGATGGCTCAAAAACCAATGAAGGAGTAGGATTTTCGATAATATTTCCTAATAAAAAAATATTGCACAAACTACCTAATATTTGCTCCATATTCACAGCCGAAATTATCGCCATCCTAATAGCTACTGAGATTATTATCCAAGAAGCCCACTCCAAATTCATCATCCTCAGCGATTCACTAAGTTCGATAAAAAGCTTACAAAACCAATTCAACCCCTGCGACATTGCAACTAAAATCCAGAACAATCTCAACAAAGCTTCCATTTTGGGTAAAGAAATCACCATCATGTGGATACCTGTCCACTCGGGAATAAGAGGCAATGAATTAGCCGATGAACAAGCCTCTTTAGCATTAACAACAACGAAACTTTGCTAATTAACCAAATGTCATATGCTGACTCAAAAAAAATCATAAACGAATATACTATGAATAAATGGCAAAGACTCTAGAACTTACAAAACACTAAATTAAACGAAATTAAAAGAGACATCCGCCGGTGGACGAACCCAAAACTCACCCGGAAAGAAGAGACGGTCCTTAACCGACTTCGCATAGGACACACCAGAATCACCCATGGTTTCCTTATGGAAAAAGAGGATCCCCCTATTTGTCTAACCTGTGGTACTGCATTAACAGTAAAACATATAATAACCGACTGTCTAATATACAACCAAGAACGCACCGAACATAAAATATCATTCAACCTCGACTCCACACTCGGACCTATTCATGATAAAACCCTAGATATAATTCATTTTTTAAGAAAAACAAAATTGTTCAATTTTATATAAAAAAAAATGTTTTATCCAAATTAATAACTTTCCATTGTATCAATATAGGTATATTATATTATATAATTACTGTATAAATAAGTGTAACTAATGGCTTTTGTTGTCGATGTAAAAAATATGCTCAATAAAAAAAAATAAAAATAAGAACATTATTCCATAAGAAATTGAATGAATTTCCTTCGTGTTGAAAATTTAAAATTCAAACGCTCAAAAAAAAAATTCATTAGTCTTTCCAATATGCATTTTTTTTTTTTATTAGTGTAAACAAATGTATAAATTATCTTATACCCATTATACATTCAAATCTATGATATAAAAATTAAATTTTATAAGTTTCTAACTCAGAATATTTTACAAATTTTCGTGATTTTAATGAATCATTTTCAAAATCCTAATTGACGCTCATAAAAAAAATTGTGATTTATACTTCACTTTTTTTTTAATTTCCACTTGCAAAACATTAATATGAACCTTATATTATTTTTTCAAGTTTTGAACCAAACGAAAACTTCAATTAATTTTTAAAAAAAAACTAATAAATCGCATGTCTACAAATACCTCAACATGAATTTAAATATTTTGATGATTGTATGTTAATGAAAATTGAATGTTACCTACGGTAATTTTAGTAAATACCACATCAAAAATCAAATAAGTACAATTTTTTCGCAAACCGTTTTTGCGCGAAAATTCCCGTTACTTTTGAAGACTACCTACTGGGAATTTCAAATTTTGATCACTAGAATGCACAACTAGACTTTACCATAGGAATAGAAACTGAAAATGAAAATTGAAGCATTATTTAGACTACTTATCGTGTGCATAAAGACAAAAGTAAAAAAAAGTTTTAAAAACTACATCATTGTAAAATCAATACATTCATTGCTCCGCTCAAAATATAAATCAGCTTATAAATAAGCTATGAGTCATAGTTCTATAATATTATATTATATTAAAACTATTAAAACAACTAAATATTCATCAAACAACATCATTGAAGCATTAACTTCTGATGGAAATATATTTTTAATTCAGCCCAAATGTATAAATTGTACAAGAGTATTTAAGGTAAATACTTAAAAGGAAGTCTTTTACTAACATTTTCTAATATTCATATACCTACAAAACATATACAATTTACAACAGAGATATTTTCATAACATTTAATATTACAATAAAAACACAATTGGTTCATTTAAAATGAATAAATAATTAAAACAAATTTGTACAATTTGTAACAAAACAGTGTATTGCGTTATACGTAATTATATGATTGTAGTGGGTATCCATATATTCTTACTAAAGTAATAGGAAAAAATAATTTTTCAAACAAATTAGATATTTCCAGTTTAAACAGTAATAATGACAATATCATTCAAACCACAAGTTATGGCTACTAATTAACCGACTGTATTATGGGACTCATATAATGTATACTTTACGTTATTACATATTTCAATTATACTATTGATATTAGAAGGTAATGCAAATCACAAAACAATACCCATCAGCTTACTTAATAATAAACAATGTGTAGAAATCGAAAATATATGATACAATTTAATGAACATATTAATTTATTAGAAAACCAATATTTATTATTTAAAAACTAGTTAATTATTATAATTTTCTGTACATTTAGAAATTGATTGGCATTGTAATTTGTAAAATGCTTACAATTCAGCCTTGTAATTTGCAATAGCATTAATATTTGAAAACAAGTATATATTACCTATTCACAATATAAAAACAGAAATGAGCCAAGTTGTATTTAATTTAATTGATTTAATGCGCTTTATAGAAACGATAATAAAAGTGACCTTGTAAACTTTTATGTCAAAATCTATAAATTAAAAAAAAAACTTATAGATTATTTGTAAAAAAGAAAATACTCCTTTAAGGCGACGGATATTTTATACGTGATATAGTGATAAATAGATAAATAATTGCCGTTTCAAAATATTTCTCATTCAAATTATTTTTGAGAATTCCTAATCATTACAAAATAATTAAATTTGGCAATTCTCCGTACTATAAGTTAAATTGCGAGATATACGCCATCTTCATTGCTTATAGATATACATACCTACTTAAGTTCTCCAACAACGGTAGTAATAATCTCAATATCGAAAATGTGTTTAATAAAACTATAATCTTAATATTTTTTTAAATACACACGTTATACATATAAATACAGAAAAAATATTTTTTAAAATAAAAAAGTTAACTTAGAGTAGACATTAAATTAAAAACGTATAGAAATTATCATAAACCAAAACTTAATTGATTACAGCTGATTTTAATTTAGGTATAAAAAATAATTTAATTCAGTTTGAGCTTCAATAAAAACTATAAGTATAGAATTAAAAATTAACTACGTTAACATAACCTGACATTGATTGTATTAATGTAGTTTGTGATTCATCAAAACATTAAGTAAAAATGTTGATGTTAATATCAAACCGATATCAACTGATTTTTGAAGACTTAGAAAAAATTCCGTAATTTCAATTTAAAATTGAAATAAAACTAAAATATATACTTTTTTAAAAGAACATTTTTCAACTTATTACGCAAAATAATAATATATACATTATTTTATTATTTAGCTAACCAGTGGCAACATAGGCCATTGGGTGTAGAGAGGGTACTGTAGGGTTCTAATTTGGGTAGGTTTTTGGTTCACGTGTGTGTTTTTGGCAGAATTTCTAGTGGGCACCCGTAGGTTTCTGCCATGCCCTTGTAGGCGAGGCGGCGGCAGCCTCTCTCACCAGACTGCGTGATCTGCCCGGAAAGTGATGTCGCCCATGACCGAGATTCGAACCTGCGACGGTGCCCGTCAAAGCCGACGACTAAATCCACTCGACCACTAAACCCCCTAACATATACATTTAATTTGGTTTCAAAAGGTAGGTAATAATTTTTGTATATTTTATGCTACCATTTTCATTGTGTAAGTATTTTTAAAAAACATAGCAGAAATACTTTATCGTAAAACCGGTTTTTTATTTATTCATTCAGACAGAAATCGTTTAGATTAGATCAAAACAATATATGAACTTTAAAAACCACTTATTGTTAAATAATTAGAGTAAAACTAATTTTGATTAAAAAATAATAGTATATAAATCTTCGTCATCTAATCAAAACTATTATTGCTCATATTATAGATACAAAATAAATAATACGCAGGCGGCAGGGGTGACCATACGCGAAAGAATCAATATACCTATACCTTTACATAACAATTACCAGTAATATATTTAGTTTAATTTTTTATATAAATTCTATTACTAATTAAGATTAATGCATCCTAAACTATTTCATCACTTTTGCTTATTTATAAAAAAAATTATTTACATAATTATTATTGTATAACAATTAAGTATTATGAAAAATAAACCAAACAAATATTAAAATTCTATTAACAGCCCACTTGTTTAACTTCTTACTACAGTCTAAATTTATTTATTTTCAAATGGTAAGTAACATTATTCATCCTTAAACACCACTAATTATTTATTACTTTATCGGAGGATGATATGTTTTTTATTTTGAAATATATATTATATTATACTTGAAAAATCACTTAAGTTTATGCATTATGATTTCACAATTTGTTAAATGATTTATCGATGTGTTTTATAGGTAAAAGTTGAGTATCAGTTTTTTTCACGAACTATGGCAACATCGGAATGAACGATAAATTATTTCAAAAATATAAATGTTTCAAAATATACAGTTTTGAAGCTATGTTAAATACAACGCAAATCACGATTAAAAACTTATCAATTAATGTTATGTAACTCACGTATAGGTAGCCCATAACTAACACGACATTTATAAGCTAATGGTGACTTATTGATTAGTTATTTACTTATATTTTGAATCTGGTTGAGGTGGAAATAATCACATGTAATATCGCAATTATAAACATTGGGAATTAAAGTAAACTTATTTAAAGGTCAATATTATAGATACCTACATTTAAACATGATATCGCATGTATTAATATTTAGTTATAACCTGCAATAGTGATCAAGGTCATGAATTATTATTTATCATGGTCACTATATGCATCTACATATTTAGATTATAATATAAAATTTACACTACTATAATACAGTATAAACTATAGTATACAAGTGATGTAAGAATGTAACTTCAATTACTTATATTTATGCTGTAGAAAAAATAATTAATTTAAGCACATATTTCTACTGATTTATTGTAGTTTTGAATATACCTAAGTTTATATTGTATGTACAATATTTTATTTTTATGCTTATACAATAAATACTTCCGTTTTCTGCATACCATATGAATAATTTTTATAAAAATTTTACAAATAATATATTTTATATAAGTGAAATATAACAAAAGAATAGTAATATGTAATTTTGATAATCATAATAAACAAACCAAAAACCTAAGAGATAAATTCAAAGTTTCCATTGTGCACAAAAGGTGATATTCTACAGTTTCGGTGTAGAAGCTATAAAATGGTTGAGAAATATTGAAATAACCTCATATAATATTTACATATAGTATTTAGATAAAAATTTTGAAGCAAGAACGACAAAACACGGGATTGGATACAACCCTCGACATCGCATTGGGACCCAATGCTGTGGAGAACAATAAAATGATATTTTTTTTTTAAGTCAACAGGCCTCTATAACTTAATTTAATAATTTGCAATTGCTTTCCTCCTTTTTTTTGTTTTTGTTTCTTTCATTTTTATATTAATACTAAGAAGCTATATTTTTACGCCAAATACCTCTTAAAAACAACCTACCGTATTTTATTGTAACTAATGGCCATGTAGCTGCCGGGTTTTATTTTATCAATAAAAAAAAAAATATATATATATATATTTTGACTTGAATATTTAAAATTATACTCTTTTATTATCTAGTTCTTGTTTATTTATCTACTTATACTTATCAATCCTATTTTTATAATGATTAAAAAAAAAAAACTTTGTGTTGTTACAATGTTACATCTAACATGAACTTATTTTTTTAAATGTGTGAATAGGTTTTTGATGTAAATAGCTTAAAATAAATAGAAATATTTTTTAAATTTCATTGTGTATAGTAAAATGTATAATAAACCTAACTAAAACTTTAAGTCCCCACGGTAAATGTTTTTGAATTACAATAATAAACTAATATCGTTATTATTTGTTTAAATATATAATTAATTTCAAATCTTAACATAAAACATCTTTAAAAAAAAAGTATTTATTGGTTTTTATAACTTTTTGCTTAAGTATTTTTCTATTCATAATTAACTTTGTATTAGGTAAATCTTCAATAAATTTTATAAACATTAATGGAAAAATAACGAAATATAAATAAATTGAAAATGTAAAGTGTTGAATGTTGAATATCTAGACATAGATCAAAAAGAGTCAACACAATTTTAATATACACATAAAATGATAATATAAATATCTAATGAAATTTTCAAGTATTTACGGATATTTATTTTTAAAGTACAACAAAATATTAAAAACATTGAGCATACAAAAGTTCTTTTACAGGAAAATATTCAATGTCATAAAAATTTGAATTTCAACGGATACATAACGCTCAATATTTTTCTTTGATTTTCCAACAACATAATAACAATTTATGAGGAATCATATCTTACATTTTTTACAGACTAAAAATTACTTGGTAGCTAGTGAAAGAAAAAACACACATTATTTTTTACGTATACAAAAAGATAATAATAATACGCATAGTAATAAAAATATTTAATATTCATCTTGCAATTTTTATGTAAAATTTACCAAAAAATTAGATAAAAAAAAATGATTCGAATTATTCAAAATTAAGATTTCAAGATTTGTTTTTGTATGCCTAATCTTAAAATCAGTTGAATTATTTTTATAACAACAGTTACTTCTAATTTATTCAACATTAATATACGATAGAGTAATATACGGAATCACTATATTTTTAAAGGATCCGTGTCACTCAATTATTTAATTTTGAATCAATAACTCGAATAGAACCATTGATATTTATAATATATATTTTAATCAATTTTCTTAATTCATAATAATCACTTTAAAATGTAATCAAATAATGAGTTTTTACCTACCCACTCAAAAGTCCGAAGTATAATATTATTTTTATTTATCTTAATTATAATTGTGAAGACTGTTAGGCAACCAATAACCATACATTAAGAGGACGCCACACCCGCACGTGTTGTCTTCGTCTTTCAAGTGCGCAACATCGCAAATTTTATGCTCAGCAGTTCCAATTTAGCTCCGTTAGTTTACAACTTAGAGTAAATTGACCTCTTATAAGAATTAAAGGTAACATTATTATCTAGGTTTTCACAGAGGTTTTTTTTATTATATTTCAATTTTGAAGCGAGTTATGAGTATTTTAAGATATACAAGCAATTCACAGTTTTAAAAATACTCATAATAGTTGCTTCAAAATTGAAATATAATAAAAAGCCTCTGTGAAAACCTAGATAATAATCTAACCTAACCTAACGAAGCTAAATTGGAACGGCTGAGCATAAAATTTGCCATGTTCCGCACTTGAAAGACGAAGACAACACATGCGTATATTTCGAAACTAATTCGAATAAATAAATTTGAATACTTACACAATTAAAATTTAATGATAAACGATGATTATAAATCTATTTTATTATTTTACGACATAAACTCTTAATGTTCATAGCCTGAGCTCAAATAAATTCTTTGATTTATTAAAAACAAATCTTATGATTTTAAAAGTAACAATGGTTGTAATAAATATTTGATAAAAATCTTGAAATTTTAATATAATATTGTTTAAATTAAAATAATTATGATTTCATTATTGTCAAAAAAAAAAAAATAATAATAATAATAACAAATATAAGGCATTTACTATGGAATACATAATTTAATATATATTTATATTAATTAAATAGTAAAATATAAATAACTAACTTCTTATCTTTCAAATAAAAATTACAGAGCATCAAATAATTTATATTGACAAAAATAAAGAAATCAGTAGATATAAATATATAAACCTGCAAACATGCTCACTTCCTTTTTTATTTTCATAATTTGTATTCTTTAATAAGAATTTATTTTTTCTGGACGCTTTACTTTTTTGTTGTTTTAAAATATACTTTAAGAACTGAATTTTAAAAACTTAGACTTTTAAACCAAAAAAATAGAATTCAACGTAATTGGTTTTTAGAACTACGATTTAATACCGATATAATATATTTTACCAATATGTCAAACATGTGTCACCACACTCACAATTAAACACATTTTTGAAGAATGCAGAGTATGCCAAATATAAAGGGAAGAACTAAACATAATCCACGACATCAAAATAAGTCTAGGTCCAAACCCTGGAACTGAATCCAACACAATAGAATTTTTCAAAACAACAAAAATAATAAACCTACTGTAAGTAACAACTAAAATATTTTAAAATTATTCAAGATATATACCATATTTATTATTATATAATTGTATTTTACTAAAAATGTAACGCTAGTGGCCTGTGTTGTCGAAGCGGAAATTTATTTATGTAAATTTCAAGATCAATAAAAAAATATATATATATATATTTTACAAATTACGAATTAATTTTTATTTTAACATTTTATACAATCATTCAATTTTTAATAATTTACCTACTAATTATAATTTATAGTGAAGATAGTTTATTAAAGTATTTAGGATTTCGATTATCCTAGTTAAATAGTATCTTGGTATGACTGTATATGCATTTTTATAACGATATACTAGTATTGATTTAATTACTTTTATATTACACTTATTACGTTAGACCATAGGATGACAACATTTGATTATTGAAAAATTTATAAAGATTGCACTAATAATAATGTGTTAATTTTAATATTAATATTTTATATTATATCACAAGACATACAATAAAACAAAATAAAATTACATTATGTAGTCAAATAAGTAGTAAAATAATAATAACAATTCTATACAAAGATTTTAGTGTTTATTTAAGTGGGAACTGATTAAAGATAGGGTCGATCCGAGACGGTTCATATTTAATAAACGTATGTAGTTATCATAACGAATAGTATAATATTAATTCAGTTACTATACTTACTACAATAGTATTTGCAAGATTGCCTTTTGCAACGAACAACAAATATTATGATTGTTATTTTTTTTTTAACTCTTCTTTAGATAATTCAAAATCTACAGTTTCAAAAACTATCAAACGGTTTTTGCTATAATCGATGTCATTTCCAACATTTTTTTAATTTTAATACAAATACACCTATTTTTAAAACATCGTTTAAAATAGAAATTTAAATTTATAGATAAAATATAAATACTTAATACATTTTAGTATTTTAATATAGATTAAAAAACATAAAATAATATTTTGATACAGTGCAACTAGAAGGTGTTGATGGAACCTTCCCTAAAATTTCAAGAAAACTCAAAAGATGTTAATAAACTATAGATTGATTTATCAAACAACACTCATTATTTAAAAAAGTATTTACTTTTTTCAAAATATTTTTTTACGTGGTTTCAAGTTGTTAAAAAACCAACGTTTTTACTAAAAAATTATATTTTAAAATATTTTTTATCCTTATCATTTTTGAAGTCTTTTACTTTTTTGAATGACAACATAGTGTTTTAATTTCATATTCCAAAGCAGAATATTTTTCTAAGTATTTGATTCATAAAAATTGAATTTAGGGCTAGTAGTTTATGAGTTATAAGTATTTAAAGTTTAGATTGGCAGAGTGGAGTGGTACGGGGTTACCCCGCAAAATGTTTGTCCACTACTCCGCTTGTCTAAGCTTTAAATACTTATAACTCATAAACTACTCGTCCTAAATTCGATTTTTATGAATCAAAATATTTAGAAAAATATTCTGCTTTGAAATATGAAATTAAAACTCTATGTTGTCATTCAAAAAAGTAAAAAACTTAAAAAATGATAAGGATAAAAAATATTTTAAAATATAATTTTTTAATAAAAACGTTGGGTTTTTAAGAACTTGAAACCATGTAAAAAAAATATTTTGAAAAAAGTTAATACTTTTTTAAATTATGAGTGTTGTTTAATAAAAGAATCACCCTGTATAAACAAATTTCTCAAGAAGACGTACCTAATCACATCTATTAAAATATAATTTGTATGAAGATCGCTGCAAAAGTCTAAAATGTTTATAGTTGTACCCATAACTTCAACATTTTATCTAACTTATGATAAATCCTAATTAAACTTCTTTTATACCATGCCACATTTGGATGCTTCTAGCATATTGTTTTTTTATACGTACAATCTGTGATAGTATTTGTTTACAATAAGCATATTTGCGTAGTATATTATTCAATGATCTAAAAATATGAGGAGAGATCTACCCAATAGTATTATCAGAGTACATATTTAATTGTTATACGAATTCGATTTGATTAAAATTGATTAATATTATATAAAGTGGCCCTGAACTAAATTATGTTGAGGAAAAATGCATTCAAAATGTATCTATCTACATAAGTTATTAACACAGAGGTTCTGGAAAAAACTGAAGATTTTCTTATTTTGTTGTTATTCAAAAACAAATAACCGTAAACACTTGAAATTTTCAATAAATGTTTATTTTTTCATTTCTTATACATCATGATAAATTTTCGAAATATTTTGACTCCTTTACATAGTCCTGAGACATTTTCGATTACTTAAATTTTTTTCAACCATTGTCAGAAAGTGTTTTACGCTTAATCCAAAAACATTAAAAAAATAACTCAACCAACTGTATATTACCAAAACTGGTATCTTTCTTCTGTCCTTACTGAATTTACAATAATTGAACTCAGTAAATGCCATATCACCAAGCCACCAAACATATATAGAACATTGCACATGAATTGTTTTCTTTAACTATTGCATGTACCTAATCCGTTTCGAAATTCGGCTGAATGGCTGACTCGATAATATTTGTATATATTTTCACGATTATACCAGAAATATTTGCAATCAATATACAGTTATAGTATTTATATGATATTATTACGATTAAATACAAAAATTTACAAGCTAACGACTAAGATATGTTACATTATACTCATGGACAGACATAGTCTTTGGTAATTGAGAATGTACCACAACGCTTATAATATACACTATTACGTTGATATCAACTTGACTTATAGTACTTTAGTCTTTAAATAGCTATATCTGGCATTATTATTTACAATTTCAGTACTTATACATCTAATTTATATAGATACTTATAAACAATATTATTCCCAAATCTTAATACTTGGATTCAGGGCCGGATTTAATGTTGTGGGGGCCCCAGGGCCCATACAAGATTGAAATATAAGATTTTTTAGTTGATCTACATGCTTTAAAACTTTAAAATTATATTACCGATGAGTTATTCTCTCATCATGCTATTAATTTCTTATCACGTCAATTTTGCTTATTGAACATAATTAATACAGATTTATATAATGTTAATACAATTAATAAGTAAGTACAAGTAACCTTTAAAGTCATCTCTTTTTATTTTTTTAAATTAGTACATCAAAACCATTAAATAAGTTGTTATTAAAATATATTTGATGCTAATGTAAACTAAAATAAATCCTTCAAATTATTTTCAATAAAAAATTTGATACATTAAATAATATTTAGTACATTAGTTCAAGGTAGTAATAGTTGGCTGATTCAATACGTGACAAATTGAAAATGATAATGTTTACCGAAAACCGCCGCTAGCCACTCCGCAATGTGTACCTACGGTTTTACACAAGTTTTAGGAAAAAATATGTATTATTAAACAAGCGATAAGCTTGATGCCCACCCCGACGGCCCACCGACCGACGGCGCGCTACGACGACCGACGGCTCGCTCCGTCGACCGGCTGCACGTGTCCGACGACGATGCCAAAAGAGAGGGAAATAGGAGCTCGGCGCTCGCTCGACCGTCAATCTCTCTGGACAGAGTATAGTTGCGTAGTTATAATATAATTTACTATTTATAATTAAGTAGAAATGGAAAAAATTACCTCACAATCTAGTGATTCGTTTTATCACACACTAATAGCACCAATTTTCAAACTTAAAAAAAAATAGTATATTGTTTTGCAAATTACTAGAAAAAAAAAAAGGTAATCATTTTGTGGGGGCCTCTTATTAATAGAATCTTGTGGGGGCCCCGGGGCCTGGGCCCCGTGGGCCCCCCCCTAAATCCGGCCCTGCTTGGATTCACTTAACATCCATCCACCCATGTAAAATGGGTCCGATGCCACTGGCTATGTATATTTTGAATTCACAGTCTTAAAACCAAGAGTAAGACTTATCTTCATAATGTACAATTTCAATCAAAAAACTAACTTTTTTATCAGAAAATTCATTATTTATCATTATAGATTAATATAGAAACCCATAAACCTTGTACTAAAATCGATTTCGACGATTTCGTTAAAAACTAATAAACTAACCCTAACCGTTAATTATTCCATCTTTTGTTCTGTACTTCTTCTTCAACAAATACAATAAGAAAATAAAATAAAAAAATCTTTTGAAGTATTAACTGTAAGGTAGTCAATATTTTCTATCCAAGATTGTACAATATATAACCTTCAAAGTACACTAATTTAATCTATTACGTAGGAATAAATAAGTTAACAGACAAATACAACAAAAATACACAGTATAAAATAACAACAAGGGCAAAAATTATAAAATAATATCCTACTTAGGACACTTATTTTGGGTTCTAAAATTGTAAAATCAAACCTTAAATAAAATTATAATAAGGGGGTGGAGTGGCCGAGCGGACTAAGGCGTCGGTTCGAATCTCAGTCACGGGCGTCATCGCTCTTTGGGCATTTCGCGGTATCTGAAGAGAGAGGCCACCCCCCCCCCCCCCAACCGGGCATGGCAGAAACCTACGGGTGCCCATTCAAAATTCTGCCAAAAACCCACGTGTCGAAATCTACAGTACCTTCCCCTACACTTCCCTAGGCTAATGACCTCAGTTTTCGAAGCCCTAACCCTAAAAAAAAAAATTAGAATAAAAGACAAAACTTTTAAAATTGAAAATAACATGATGGTGTACTTAGGTATTTTTGTATGCATTAGAATTATTATGATAAATATTTGTCTATGTGTCTAATCATCAATATGTCTGTGTTTTTAAATTTATAATCAATATATATATATAGCGTATAGAAATTAAATCTATAATATAATAATATCTTCCAAACTATTGTAAAAATATGCAATAGATAAAGAAAATTGTATCTATAAAATTAAAGTTGAAACAATATGTTTAATGAAATGAAATGTTCGGTACCTATCTAAATAATAATGGTATTGTGGCTTGGTGAGACGCGGTCCCACGCTCAATCTGCGGAAACGCACTGAGTGCACATACCGGCCGCAGTTGCTAGCTCCCGGGTGGGTGACCACCCGTGATTTTTAGAAACATATCCTTGCCACACATACACAAACTCGTGGTACAACCCTACAAACTCAATACACAAAAATAACCCCTACCGTACCACCCCACACTGAATGATCTATGTATAGCTAATGGCCTTAGTCGCCGGGCAGTAGATCAATAAAAAAAAAATAAAAAATATTAGTATAATAAAACAGGCGAATGTAAGTTCCCACACGAAATATAGTAGGTAAAAATCACACAAGGGTATGCATACGTAAGTTGCCACATGAAAAAAATTACAGGCGTACGTAAGTTCCCTCACGAAAAAAAATTATACCGAATACAAACTTCCTTCCCACTTTATTCAGACTTAGGACTGACAGCTTAAACGTAGTTGGTATAGCTAAAATGTATTTGTATTTGTGTTGCGTAGAATAAATCCAATTAATTTTTTAATTGAATATAGTCCAAATATAAAACGAAAATTAATAATATAATGTGTAGGTTCACATATTATTTGTATATAGGTATAAAATAATAAAAGTTGTAATAATAACATTGATTCTACAATCAATGATAATAGTAGTAGAAAAAAATTAAATTTTATTTGGCTTATTGCGAAAGCTCAAACACATTACATCGAAGATAGTGCAAGTTCTGATATAAGTCTTACTATAAACACTTGCGAAAGTACAATTAATATCTGGACCATATACCTGCACATTATATTATTAATTTTTAGTATATATTTGGAACTAGATTAAAAAATGTATTGAACTTTACAAAAGACTTCACTTTTACAAAAACAATCAAATTTTAACTACCTACGTTTAAATTGTCAGTCCTAAGTCTAAATAATTGTTCGTGTGGGAACTTACGTAGAGCTGTAATTTTTTCGTTGTGGAACTTACATATTTACCCGCTTACCTATACTATGTTTCATGTGGGAACTTACTAAACCCCAATAAAATGAACACATTATGTAGTAACCCAAGCCAATTAAACACAATACATAAAATAATTTTAATATTAAAAAAGTTTTTTATTTTTCAATTTTATACATTTACAATATTATATACAGTTATGATTTGTTGTTCAAATAAATATTCAATAAAATTACATCATAATTTCTTATATACATTGTACCTACATAAAATGCCTAATCGCATAAGCATAAATATTATACACCTAGTTTTGGTAAATTATCCCTCCGTGTCATTCATATACACAAATATAATATATAAGTTGTAAATTCAGTAATTTGTATTCACACTAAAATAACAAGTTTAAAAAAAAATGACCCACATTTATATACATGGAAAATAGTTTTCATTACCGCAACTTTAAATAATCATTTGCATTATTTATGACAAATTAAACTATTATAATATAATATAGGTTTAGTGCATAAAAACATATTACATTAAATTTGTGAAATAATTGTAATTACAATAATAAGATATAAAATTCATTATTTGTGAATTTTTTACGTTATATGTTTGATAAAATAAATAATGTGTTTATCTAGTCATTATTATATTCGAAAAAATATAATAACTCGCAAGCACCTATCGCTTATACAAAATTGTCTAAAAATCATATATTCCATGAAAAAGTTAAATTTGTAATTTTTCAGAATATATTTAATCTAATAATGCCATTAATCGTATTACTTATTATTTTGACTAAGCTATTTGAAAATAAAATATAGTTAAAGTATAGGTAATACAGTTAATTATATGATAAGTTAACGCACATCATATTGAAAATTAACTTTGTGATTAAAAAAGCAAACATTGTTATCTAAGAAGTATTATTTGTGTTTAATGTCGTAACTATATCTATTTCTGTATAACCCATAAGTCTTTTTTTATTTTTCCTAATACGATTAATACAAGTATTAATAATATAGTGTACAAAATTGTTAATGAAGTTCCTGTTATGATTGATGAATGATCCAATGTCCACCCTTTTATTGCTATGTCGTTCATTATATTTCCTACTAGTCTTATAGGAAGTAGCTTAGATACTTGTCTTAATAATTGGGGCTGTCCTTCCAAAGGCCATATTGCACCTAAGTATAATAACATTGCATAACATACTTTGTTTTGATCATTTTACAAATAATAAGCGTACAGTAACTATAACTTATAAGTAGGTATGTATTACGCGTTATTAATTTACTTAAGAACTTGCTTAGGTACTTTAAATGATAGTAAAACATTATATATTTTGACTATGTGATTTTTTAAATTTTAATCAATTTTTACCTGATAATATGAACTGAGTCATAGATGATCCGGTTATAATGTATACACCGCCTAATTTTGTAGTTGATATTACAGCAGTAAGTAAACCTAAAACCAAAACATTATAATTATCATATTGTTCGTACTAATAGTTAATTAAAACATGGATCAAATTATATTGTGAAAACATAATTATTTATTTCACTAGTTATTTTTAGTATATAACATAAGAACATAAAATGTATTTATAATTAAATACTTACCAAATAAGAAGCCAATCCATCCCAATAATAGTAATAATAACACATAAACAAACATCCCATTAGTAATTTGTATTGGATTCAAAAATAAAACATATGAAATAAAATAGGAGGAACTTGTTTGTAACAAAAGTAACACTGTTGTGATACACAACATAGAAAGAATCAATTCCAAAATTTTGACACCTGAAACAAATATAGCCTTATTGTTTATATTCAAAAATATGTAATATGATTGTTGGTGTAAAATAATTTGCGTTTAGATACCTGCAAACATCGATCTGCTAAGAAGTCCGTCCATTTTTTCTGACATCATTATGCTTACCGCGAATACACTTGGAAAATAAAATGCTACCCTAAAAATAAAAAAATTAATTGATTTAAATAAATCCACATTTCATATAATATTTGTTTTAATTACAAAATATAAAAATAAATGGTAAATTACACATCTATAAATAATAAATAAATACAATTTTTATTCATACATATGACCCAATTAATATGATCATAATTTTAACATAAAATTAAGAGTATGTGTCGTATTATCTGATGATTGAACATGTCGTACAAAGATGTATATTTAACCATAATGATAAGCACCCTATGGTATAGAACATAGGGCCCATAGAATAGGTACCTAGCTGTCATTGATTGAATCGTATCTGAATTTTCAAAACACATCTTTATAATTATAAAATTTATATTTTGTCAAAATTATATTCAAAATAATGTGAATTGCTAGGTAAGAATAAAATAAAATAATTACATTGCTATAAAAAGAGTAATGATACCATTGGCAAATGATTTTACTTCTTTTCCATATAAAGTATTGAACTCCTACAACAACAAAAATAAATTCACTTTATTAAAGACAAAACTAAATAATGTAATAAGTGTACACTTAACAATATAATTTTTCAAATAAAATATATAAGAAACATTGGTATAAAAAAACTTTACTTTGTATTGGATATTAATATTTTAAACATTTAAACAATAGATATAAATTATAACTATATCATGTACTTATGTATGGTTATGTTATTTAAACTCAAACTCTTACTTTAATTAATAATAGGTACTTAAATTATATAATTTTCAACTTAAAAATAAATGGACACAACGAAAACCGTGTAATTAGGTATTAATCTATATAATGAAAACGAAAAGCTGTTCGTTGGTAAGCGCATCAATTGAGAACGGCTGGAAATGACTAATTTGCTTCTTTTTTTAATGTTCGTGAAATCCTGAATGAAGTTTTTACAGAAAGAAAAATAGGAACATTTAGTTGGAAATTAGAAAATTTTGGAAAAACTGAGAAGCTTTTTTTCTATTGGATTTTTATATAAATGGTATTTTTTTGTTTATTTATAGGGTTGCTAATATTTGGTTACATATTATATTACTATTGTAACAGATAGTATGTATATTACATTAGATATATTGAAAAAAAATCTCTTTGGCATGATCAACGCTAGATAGGACATGTAGTTATTAATATAAAAATGATATACCTAATAGCTAAAACCTAATCGATATTCAACACTTTTGGGTTAAGGATATTACCTCTAAATTCTTTCAAATAAATAACATTTACCAACATGTAATGACTATCGTCCATATATATTCTGAAGTATGATAAGAACATGAATGCATAATATTTAGAATTTAATCTAATTTAAATGTACATAATATTTTGTTATGTCATACCAAAGGTAAACTGATTGATATTGGATTGTTAGAGCAACTATTTAATGCTTCCATAATTAGATAATTTAATGATTGCAATACATCTATCGTAATTTGATTTTTAAATAAAATATCTGAAATAATAAATTATTCATGCATTAATGAAACGATAAAATTATATTTATAATCTTACCTGCTGATAACCATTTCAACTATACTTACTTTCATTCGTTAAATGAGCAAATATTCTAGATTCTAAATCAAAATATTGGCGGTCATTAATATATTTTGTCAAAGCACTAGTATAATTTTTAGGAAAATATAGAAATGCAATATACTTTTTATGATTCATACTAGCTTCAGCGACTTCCCGATCTTGTACTTCGACCTGTAATTTAAATCAATAAATCATAAATAAAATCGCTTGAAGTTAAAATCCATACTGGCCAATCTTTTCTTAGTTAATGATTTGTAACTTTCTCATTATTTTTATCAATGAAAAATTAATACATAAAACATATTTTTATATTTTACTCACTAGTTCATAATCATGTGATGAGAGGTAATTCATAATAACACAGCTCATTTTCAGGTTACTATTTTCGTCGAAAATACATTGATTAACATTTGAATATTGACAATCTAAAATATTAATCTCATCGTTTTTAAAAGCTATTGTCATACCTTTGAACGGTACTCCAATCGCAAAACAAAAATTGAATGTTTGCAATATGGGAAGTAAGATCACAGTAAATAACAATCTATATTATATAGTGCTAGTTAGTATCAAATATTAATCCATTAAAATAAAATAATTTCAAATTTATACTTACAAATAATCTCGAGAGCATACCCGATAATTTTTTTTTAATAGTGCTTTAATTCTATATAAATTAACGTTTCCCGATCCCATTATTGTTTTTGGTTGAATTTTTTCTTTTACTTGAACAGTGTTGTTAACTTTCTAAATAGATAAAAGTATTGAAATAACCGGTATAACTACAAGGCAGTCTTATAATATTAATTTTGCAGGTTTGAAACCAATTATAAATCATTGCAACACAGGATCATTGAAAATAAATAATGTTAGAATTTTTATAAATTTTTTAAACTTAATTTTCTCTGATATACATTATAACAATATAGCAGTGACACAATTATCAAGAGCGTTGGGTGTGCAATGCACAGGAGCTCCCGATTTTAGGGCGGCATCGACTCCTTATATCTCTTATATAATATTCAGTAATAGCTGAATTGGATATTTGGATACAAACAAAATAATTAATGACTTTGTTGTCGTATATACAAGAAGAGATAATTTGTGTTAGATTTTATAAAAAAAATTAATTTAACTAATAATTATCAATTTTATTATTATATGTGAGAAAACAATATTTTTAATTTTAATAAGGTATATCGACTGTTTTTCATTTTTAATAACAGATAAAGGCCCCAGTTTAAAAATTTTCACATGGGCCCTCAATTCCCACCACTATAATATAGCGTCGGTCAAACTTCCTATGAACTTATTACGTACGAACATATTAAGTACAGCTATATTGTATGCAGATATCGCTGCATAGAAAGTTTGACCTTCGTCTCAATACTTCGATCATCAGACCATAGAATACTAGTGTAGCATACATTTTGTGGAGCAACAATATAATATGTGACATCATATCCATACCAATATAAACGATTTTGTTATCCTTGTTAACAATGTTTCTATGGTAGTAATTTATCTATATGTTATGAGATACCTTAACTGACTGATCAATACATAACCAAAACTGTGATATTCAGAGACTTGATATTTTCATGATACCGTTGTACCTCAATATAAGGGTCCATTAAGAAAGGACAATTGGACATTCGAATTTTAAATATGGGCTCCACGCACGAATTTTATCACATGAAAATTGAAATTTTTTTTGTTTGTCATTGGTAACAGAAAAAAATAAATAGTTAGTATGATTTGTTTTATTATAATATCAATGAAACTAAATATTTTTAATATAAATATAGGTGGGGGGATATGTTTGGAAAAATATTGCTTTTATCACAACAAATTAATTTCTCATCTGCTCTAAAGTAAGAATGCATATAAATTCATATGCGTTCATTCTACAAACTATATGATTAAAGACATAGTTTACCACAAAGTTTGAATAAATTGACTCTTGTATTATTTACGATAATATTTTTATTATTTTTTTTTTTCATTCACTCATCTTGTTAATAAGAAATTCAAAGTATTTACATTTAAAATTGTAAACGCTATAATAGTTTATTTAAGCGAACTCTATTTAATGTAATATTACATTAAACACGCAAATGTGTATTGGCTGTATGTCATGGAAGAGCTTTGAAACAGATGCACCTATTTTTATGGAATTTTCATAAATATTGTCTACAAGACATAACGGAAAAACGAAATACGATAGGTAGATAAATTGGTTTTAATCCGGCAGAGTTAGATAATACACCTACTTGCAACATAATTATTTAAATAGTGAAAAAGAATATATACTACAGGGCTTAAATTTAAAATAAAATACAGTTATACATATTAAGGTATTTAAACATTAAGCAATTTTAAATTTTAACGTTATTGTACGTTGAAACGTTATTTGACTTTTCCCATTATTGATTTTTTTTTTTTTTAATTATACTTTTATTTGTTTTAGGATTTTTTGACTAGGTCACCTGGATTCATGTTTTCAGTGTAAAAAAAATCATAAACGTTTTTCGAATATCATTATTTTCAATTTCAATTTTCAAATTTTTTTTTCACGATATGTTATGTTCATTTATTGTTTATTGTTAATCTTTAATGACATTTCATAATACTGTACAATATTAAATTGTAGTGAAACATTTTTATTTTTTTATTCCATTATTATAAAATTTTGAAGCACTGGTACGAAGCTTTCAACAGCAAATAATTAAATTATATAATTAAAAAACTGAGGCGCTTAGATAGAGCTAGTGTTTCCTTGTTCCTACTATTTTTATTTTATATCTACATTGCATTAATGGAATAGGGTAATCATTTACCAGTTTATCACAACAATACGTTTGTTTTTATCTTTACGATAAGTGGATATAACTAAATATTATCAATCGTTGATATAAGTTATCAATTTTTACGTAGGTATGTGATGATGATATTATATTAGCTTCCCTCACAAAACACAATTTTGAGGTGCGCGTACATGAATTACCTATCTATCGTCTTGTAACTACGCAATACGCATTCATAAATAATATATTTATATTTAAATATGTCAAGGTACAGTACTTTAATAATTGTTCTTTGATTACAGCAAAGCATTAAAAAAGCTGATTCCAACGTGTCTGTACCATATTTGACAAGGATATCTTGGGGTGGTCCTTCTTCAATTATCAATCCATTTCTCATTAAACCGACCTATAAGAATATATTTTATAAAAAAAATAGATATAAAAATTTTATAATATAACGTGCACAGTAATATTATATCATCATTTCTCCATTGATAGAAGAAATATTTTAGAAGTTAAATGTATTGAATTTTAAGCTACAAAAAGCTATAAATTATACACTTTTTTAAATAAAAATAAATTTATGAAATTGGGTATATGTACTTAATAAGTGTCATATGAGTTATGTTAAATAATATAAATAATTATTTATGTTAATAGATTAATATTAATGACTTATATTTCCAATTCCGACATAAACCACATATCTCATAAACCTAAACCATGGATCTTTTATCCTTAGAACACAAAGTTAAATAACTTAAAAACTACTCATCAAAATTTTGATTTCAATAATCAAAATTCTCAACAAAAAATATTCACTAAATAATTTACAGTAAAAATTTGGGGTTATCGTTTGGAAAACAAGAGTTTGTCGCCACAGGACACTTCTTAAGTGGTATAAAAATCTCAATAACCTGAAAATATGGCCTTTGAGTATATTTAAAGATTCCAAAAATCAGATTTTGAATAACTTCATTATTAAAGAAAAAAAAGGGAGTGAGCTGATGCTGGTGAATCACCTTGTATATCATTTCATATGTATATTTACTTACGCAATCAGATTTATTTGCTTCTTCGATATAATGAGTCGTTATTATGATTGTTTTTTTTTGTTCTTTTGCCATTTTCATAAATTCGGTCCAAATTCTAAATTCATTTTTATGATATTAAAAATTAAATTTAACTTGACTGTAATAATTCATGTTACCCTTCTCTCAGTAAAGGGTCAATTCCAACTGTAGGTTCATCTAAAATCATAACTTTGGGATCATGTAACAAGCTAATGGCGAAAGATACTCTTCTACTCTGACCACCACTAAATAAATAAAAAATAAATAATGATTATTAGTTTATTACGAGTTATCATTTAATAAAATAAATTAATACTAATAAGTTGATATTTTTAATAATACTTCTTTCTACATAACCTAAATATCGATAGATATTAAAAAAGTATTAGTAATTTAATGCAATTTTAGTTATAATTTAATCTATTCAAATACAAGACTTCCTGAAAACCGAGTTTTATCAAACTCTAAATCAATCAAAGATGAGTACTATCCAATGAAATTTGAATAGTTCGATTTATAAGTTATAAAAAGTTATTTTAACTTTTTAATATAATTTTGAAAATTTAATACTGAGGTATTTGAATATCGATTGAATTTATTAATTAATTAAGCACTATCTATATAATTTTGTATTTTAAATAACTTAGTATCGTGTAGCTCTCAACATATATGCTTATTATACACCAATTGTACAGATTGCATAGTATTGTGAAAAACAAAATAATAACTTAATATGAAATATAAAATATCTACATATAAATATGGTTTACACAATACATTTATTTAGGAAAATAAATACTTCAAAAACATTATTTAATATAATCACAAATAAATGTAGAAAAGCTTGATGTAAAATAATTATACTGTATGAAATATTATTGCAGTATTAATTTACGCAGTCCACGTACTGCTTTAATCCATATCATACTATATAATCTGTAGTTTTATCATTTTTTTTTTTTTTTTTTTTACCTTATTTCATTAATAAAACTATTTAAATCTGGTAGTTGTAGGAATTCATTAAGCTCATCTAATTTATTTTTAATATTTATCTTGCTCATTCTATAAAGTGATCCGTAGTATTCGAAGGTTTCCTTTATGGTTAGCGTAACTTCCAGACATAAATCCTTAAAAAAGTAAAAAATTTTAATAAATCAGTTATATGCTAAAATTAGTTTAAATATTTACTTGAGGCATATATCCAACATCTTTTAAACTTTTGACTTGTAAATCAATATAACCAGAATCCAATGGCAATGCTCCCAAAATGCATTGAAGAAGTGTTGATTTACCGCAACCACTTGGACCTAACAGACCATAACTAGAAAAAATTTAACATTTCAATGTAAAATAGTGTAGTTTAGTGGCTAATGACACCATATTTTTGCATAGTGTATAGGCAAATTATAACAATGTCGTTATGAGAACCAACTGTATTTAAGTAAAATATGATTTTTAATAAATAAAATAAATTTAAGAATATTACTATATTAGTCCTTTACAATTAGTACAAAAATACTACGTAATTAGTGTAGAAATAGTATGCATTCGCATCTGCTTAATCATTATTGGATTGTTATTAAAAATAATATACCACTATTATTTTTAGATATTTGTATTATCTATTAATTGTATTTGTAGTATGGGATATTAAAAGCTTAAACATACCAATGTATCAAGGTCACTCATTTCATATTCATCATTATGTTTCATGAATGGAAAAATCTTTAATATTATTAATTATTTTTATGACATTTTTAAATATTATAAACTGTTGCACAAACAGTATAGTAAACTTCAATATCTTGATTTAGTGTTGCCATGTGAAATTATCTGATAGATAAGAAAAAGTGTTTAGAGAAAGTTATACAGAAAAAACATCATTGTAAATTCAACAAAGGTACGTTCATAATTTTGTTCAGTACCTTTATTATAACTACCTTATGATTTATAATGCATAACTAGTATATTATGCATTTATGCTCAAGTGTTAGGAATGCGATACGTGTGAGCCACAGTCCATAGTACGTGAATCATATTCACATTTTTAATTCAGCATTGTATTAGCATATAGCTTAATAATTTTTTAATTTTTATTTATGAAATCGAGGATATATGGTTTTTCATGTTTGTTGATTATTATATTTTATTGAGTTGATATTAAAAACAAATATATTATGATTATTGATTAGCCCTTGAATTATTTAATCTTTTTAAAAAAAATATTTAAATAACTTTTTATTTAAAATCTATTACTAAATTGTATTATAGTAGAATATAGTAAATATAAATATTTTAATTTAAAGTTGGAATAAGAAAAAAATCAATCCAGGACCGGCTCAATAATATTTTGGTTAATAAATTAGTATGGACATTTTTAATTACATACATTTTAATCAACATTTTAATAAAATATAATTCGTTACTAAAGTATATTATCTACACAACTCCATTGTATATATTGGTATATGAAACTAAAAGGCACCCTAACAAGTAAATAAACTCAAATAAAACCTGAACCGACAATGATTATACCCCATAGGATTAATTTTAAAACAATTATTATCATTCTTTAGAGCAATACATATTTACACAATTTCGACAGTATAATGTTCTCAAAAACATATACTTTACATTCATAAATTTAGAACTGATATATTAAATAATATTATAAATTAAAAATCATAAATATATAATTTATTTTTTTATTTTACGATCTCAGCCCTTTAGCAAAAGTAAACATATATAAAAATCTAAGAGTAATATCTTATAATTAGTATATGTACTTGTATACACAAGAAATACACTGGCTAGCTTGATAAACGAGAATACCAAAAAAATCTTTTAAAACACTTTATAATACGTTAACACTAAATTTAAGTCTAATAGGTAATGAGTAAATAAAAATCCTAATTTATATTTCATATATTTATAACACTGATCATGATAATCTTAGAAATAATATATGTAATAGTAAAATATCATTATTTATTTTATATTTTTTTTAAATTGCATAAAAATTATACTTTCAATTATTATAAAAATTAAATTACTTACATTGAACCGGATTTCACAGTCATGTTTAAACCGTTAAATACATTATTTTGCCCATACTTCTTAAAAGCATTTGTCACTGTTATGTCATATTTAATTTTTTCTTCTTTCATATTTTGTTCCATTTTATTTATACAATTACCTTTTAAATTAAATAAAAGTATTGAATTTTTTCTAGATAATATTCTTTAACATTTTCACTATACCACAGTTCTAAAATTAAAAAAGTTTGAATTACGATTTGAGAAACTTATACTGACTAGTAACTACAAACTATTAAAAAAATAAACGATGCGATATTTGAAATACGAATAGTTCAAATATTAACGAACCACTAAGTAAAAGTAAACACATTTTAAAGAATACGTAACACACATTAAAGAAAAAAAATAGAAAGAGTATATTTGTTAAATCGTGATTTGAGTGACGGTGCCTGGAATAGGTTTCTTGATGTCCTTGATGGCTTACCTACAGAGCCATTGTGACGGTTAATAGGTGGGGATCAGGTTAATACCTAATAAAGTTTTTTTATTTTTGTCAGGGCACAAAATGTTTTTATTTTACTATGGTTTATTGACACATTTAACTAATTGAATTTTTACTTAATAGGATAAGAACTTGTCTTATTAATATCTATTATTAATACATTTGGTAATTAAACAATTACAACTGTAAATCAAAACCTTTTAATTTTAATATTAAATTACAGCTTAATTTTTCAACAAATAATTATGTTGATAATTTTGGATTTAAATTAAGTACATAACATAATATATATATATATATATATATATATGTATATGCATGATGAATTGGCCAGAAAAAACGAGGAAATTCAATTTTTAAAAGATTATATCTAATTGTTTAGTGTACTGATGGTATTAATAAAATATATTATAATAAAAAAATCATAAATTTGAGCAAAACGCAATTTATGTACACACATGTTTTAGAATAGTCACTGTAACATGAGGTCTTTTGGCCAAAGTATGTGAACGTGAAAATAAGGATCAATCATAATTTTCTATGTAAAATCCACGTCTTTGACCCTGGATATTTAAAAAAAACATGCAAAATGTATACATATATTATTTTGAAAAGTCAAAAGTCAGAGAACGAAAAGCAGAAGAATTATAGAAAAATATACATAATTTATAACAAGAAAAAATGAAAAGATTGCATCTAAAAGTTATTTGGCCTTTGTTCAAGGATTATCATAGTACATTCCTACAAATGCTTACCACAATAACTAAATTTTAATAAAGCATTTTTTAGTCAAAGACAACAAAAACAACAAGATCAATATTTTCATAGTTATATGTTCAGTCCTCATAGTCTGAAAAATGAAAGGAAAATAATTTTTCAAAAATATTCTTAGTTGTAATTTATAATTCCATTAACTACAATTATTTATATTATTAAAAACCATGTTTAGAATAATTGACTTTAATAAATCAATGATAGTAATATAAGTAATAACCCAACCTAACCTAACCTAACCTTTGTTCTCATGGCTTCATTTAAAATAATATATATATATATAAGTACACCTAGTACCTACTTATGATTTAATATCCATCTGTATAATATATAAAATCCTTAACAATATATAGCTAGTGAACACCATAGTTTTAAATAATTCTTTTCTCCTAATCACTCCATTGATTCTCATCTAATACTATTATAAATAACATATTTACGTATGTTAATTATTGTAAATAATGAAAATAAAAATAAAATTCAAATAATTTAAAATGTATTATAGTATAATAATTGCATTGTAATAAGAATACAAGATAAATTATAAATTCAAACAATATATAAATAAGCAATGCAAAAGCAATTTATTTTTCCGTTTACTAGTAACCAAATTATTTGATTATAATTGTGTTTGTTAAAAATAAATCGTTTAGAGGCTTATAAAGCTTAAACACGCCATCTAAAAATTATGTCGCTAATACATATACAATGAAATTGAGTAATTTTTATATGTCCTTCAATATCTACCGGTATTATAGATTTGTATATTTATTTTGTTATTTTGGTGGTCTCAATTCTTTTCAACATAATTATAGTTATTGTCTTATTAATCAATTATAAATAA
The DNA here is from genome assembly GCF_037042655.1 of Diuraphis noxia. NCBI lineage: Eukaryota > Metazoa > Arthropoda > Insecta > Hemiptera > Aphididae > Diuraphis > Diuraphis noxia. The sequence goes on from NW_028301712.1 coordinate 56,719,995, forward strand.
CAATAATAATCATAATTACAAAAAAAAAACTAAGTTTTGTACAGTTCGATGGTTTACCTAAGTACACCTATACGTCATAAAGCAACAAATTAAATTATAGACTACTGCAGTTTTTCATGAGCGCATTTACTCACATAGTTATTTAAAAATGAATTATTTTATTCTAAATAATTTGTAAAATCAACAATATATAGTTAAGAAATCGTTTAATAAGTATGAAATAACTTAAATGTTAAAATGTAAATATACAGGACTAAAAAAACTAGTTTAAGTGCGATATTCAATTTTTTAGTCTGTCATTTTAGGCAAAAACACGTAGGTGAGAGCTGCTCACAAAATATCAATAGTATTATTTCTATTTATACTTGATACGTGATAAATGTAATTAATTTTAAATATACTCAGCTTATTCAAAATCAAGTTATACAAAAACAATTTGAGAACTTTTAAGTTAACGCAACGTATAGAATGATATAACAAGTTTAAGATGGTATTCAGTCAACGCTAATAGGTTGATTCAAAATGTGTTAAAAAAATAACGCACCAAGTCTGTATATAATTAATTCATAAAGTTGGTTATAATTTATTTACACAAGTTGAATAAAATCAACACTCAAAATTATTTATTTAACAACCAGGCATCTTTTTTGATGCGAGTTAAGTACAATAACATAATTACATGTAAAAAAACATAACCAATGATGATTGCTGTTCCGATTATGACAGTAGGGTGTCCTAAAGTCCATCCTCTTAAAACGATATTATTCAATATTCGACTTATGTAGCACAATGGAAGGTGTTCAGATACGATTTTCATGAATGGCATCTGAGCTTCAATCGGCCACATTATACCTAGAGGAATGAACAAATAATTTAAACTAAAAATCTAACTAGTAGATTGCTAGATAATATGTTACATGCAAATATTTGTAAAGACTTAAATAACATCACATGATAAACGTACCCGATAAATAAATCTGTATCATGTTCCAACCAATAATCATGTTCATGGCTTCGGAACTTGATTTGGATAAGCCAACGATTAACAAACCTACAATAAAATAGCACAAAATAATTTCTCAGGAATTTTACGGTGTTTCAAATAAAATTTTTTTTGACAAAATAAGAATTTAAGTTAAACATTTTATTTTTGTCTGGTTCATATAATATTTCTAACCTTGAATATATGAAAAAATTTAATTCAATAGATGTTCATTTTAAGAGCAAAAATATAATCCTAAAATAATAACTATAGATACATAGCTGAAACTAAATTAAACAACATTAGTGGAGAATATACTTAAGACACTATACAAAATAATCAGTAAAACTAAATAGCAAATAAAAAATAAAAATATACATACCATAGAGTAAACCTAACCATCCAGTTAATAAAATTATAAATGCAAATGCAAATAACCCGTTAGTGATTTCGATAGGATTTAGGAAAACAAAGTATGTGACAAACATAACAGAAATAGTTTGAATTATGTGTATTACAGTTTGAATACACATTATTGAAATTACAACTTCTAGTATTGTAATCCCTATAAGCAAACAATTCATTGACATTTATAATAACAATGTAGGTACCCATTATTAAAATAATATTGTTTCGTTGTTTACCAGCTGTCATAGATCGATCAAGAAAACCTTCCATTTTCTCTGTCAACATAAATCCTGTAGATATTACGCTTGAGAAATAAAATCCTATCCTGGAAATATAATAATATGTTTATATAATTTCAAAAATCATAAATCTTTTCCTCGTGGGTAATTTAAAAATAGTTAAATAGCGAATTAAAACATCAAAAATCTAAATATCTTAAGATGTTTCTTATTCATATTGATAAACAAATTATAAGATATCGCAAAAAACTTTTGTTTATATATCATACAAACGGTGACATTTTGTAAATAATTAAGTTGTATGTAGTTATAGCTGCTCAAAAATTTGTAACAAGTTTAATTATTATAAAATGTTACCTACAATTCGCGGTACATATCTTTAAACCACGTAAGTTTAATAAAGTTGCATCATACCTATGTCTTACATTGGTTAAGATGTATAATATTATTATTGAGACTTTTAAAACTTGTCAAACCAGTTTCAATGTTAAAATAATGAGGTTAAAAGATGAATAATAAATTGACCTACAGACTACAGCATATACAACAACAACAAAACATAAATCACCAACAATCTGTTGTTTCATGAACTAAATTTTGAATAGAGATACATTTTATTGAGATATTTAAAAACAATTAGTTATTAATAACACTTAAAACAACTACAGAACTATGAATAAGAAGGTAAAGAGTTAGAGTAACCGTATTAATCTAAAAACTATGACGATGCGTTGATGTTATACGTATAACCCTTTTAGATAAATTATACATTAAAAAGTCGCAAATAAGTTAGCTTTCCTAAGAAAACCCGACCTATACAAATTATACAATACAATTTAAGCCTTCTACTAACGATAACCATAATATTTAATGCTTGTGAATTTAACACCATATTAATTGTATAATTAAATTCTAGAAATCACTCATTATGTCTTAAACAAAAAACTAATACTAATAACCTTTGCTGTTGATGTTTATAAATTCAATAAAAAAAAATTATATATTACTAAGCAAATTTAGGTAAGAGCTAATATACAGATTATAATTTACGATTTATTTTGTGTGATGTAAATGAAAAAAATGACAATAAGTAGCATCATTCAATATTATATACAATATAAAATTAACAAATAAAACACAAATTTAGTTTAATCTGAGTGGCATGAATTAATCATTCACAATTGTATTAATATATTTACATTTAAAATATACTTACATCGAAACAAACATAGTAGCTATACTATGAATAAATGTTTCAACTTTGTTTCCCACTAGATACGTAGTTCTCTAAAATAAAATATAAAAATGGCATAATTTAATATTAAATATATTTTTATCAATTTCAAATAATATATTTCTTATCATTTATGCGCATTTGAAAAGGTTTTGAAATTGTATTACTATATTAATCAAACGAGAAAGCTACCTAAGCTACCATAATTTTCAATGGGTCTTGACATATTTTTCAAAAGATATTTATTTCCGATGTAAATAATCTCAAGGCTAAAATATTATACTATTTTTTATTTTTATTTTTATTTTTTTTATATAAAATTATAGTGATATTTTGTTTTTATTGATTGGATAAGAATACGTATTATATTTGATACAATTCTTAGAAAGTTTAATTCGTACTGCTCTGCTATTTAAAAAAAACTATAATGTTATACTTACAAAAGGTTGCTTGACGAACTTTTCGTTACACGCTAGAGTACTATTTATAATAACATTTTCGACAACATTTAATAGATTTCGAATGACTTGACTTTTTACCAAAACACCTAAAAATTGAAATAATATCATCTTTTTAAAATATTAAGTCTTAAAACGTGTTTTTAATACGGATTACGTGATTTACAATACTATAATTTATGAAATAGTAAGTTGTTGTAGATCACAACTAAGGAACCATTTAAAAGTGAAATTGTAAAAAAAAAATACCCAAAAGTAAAAAAATCATTTATTTAAATTTTCTATAAATATTTTCAGTATGCTATACTAACTTCCAATATCGATATTTGCATAAGCTACCGTATTTAGCGAATATTCACTGGTAGAAAACCACGAACCAAGAACATATTGTTGAAGTCCTATGCTAAAATTTTGAGGAAATTGAATGAATGCTACTGATTCAGCTTTTTTCACTAAAACGTCTCCTTCTTCCTGATTTTTAACTGGGATCTGAATTGTATAATTATGCATAATATGCCGTACATTATATTAAAACATAATACTATAATTATTGTATTAATTAGTAATTTTACCAAATTGTAGTCTAGAGCTCGTAAACCGTTTATAACAACACAGCTAAGAGTGAAATTGTTAGTAACTTCATAAATGCAATGATTAACCGCAATGTTCTGGCAGTTAGTGACTTCTTTATTTTGAATAGCTATATTAACGTTTTTAATACTACCACCAATAGCTAAATTAAAAATAATAGCTGCCAACATTGGAAATAAGATCATGAAAAATATAAACCTGTAATGAAAAATATTGTTTTTATTTTAAATTATGATTATGGCTCAAATAAAACAATTACGTGAAATCCCTTAAACAAATGGCTATATTTTTCTTTATAAATGCACCGATCCTAATGAATGATATTCCGTTGTCAGCGTGCAAAATGTTTGATGATACATTCGTACTTTTGAAAATATTGTCCCTCTGAGTTATCTATATGAAAAATATATGTTTTAAACAATTATATTTTATAAAGTTATTAAAATTATTTTACTCCATCTAATTGTTGACTAGAACATAAGGATAAAAAGGCTTCTTCTAACGAGTTGGCATTTTGTTTAACCAATAAGTCTTGAGGAGAAGATTCTGATATTAAAACACCATTTCTCATCAAACCTATCTATAAAATATTAATTTTAAATGGAAAATAAAAATACGATTATAATAATAATATAATAAGAGATAACCAACACCAGTTATTATTTATTTTATAATAACGATTTAAAATATTCTAACATTTAATAACGTTTTTTAAATTTTTTTCTTTTTATAATATTCATAAAATATTAATCGCAGGAATAATTGCTTTTAAATTTAAAGCTATTTTTAGATTTATTGAAAGTTTATATTTTCAACTTTTTTAGTTTTTTTTTCTACACATGTTAAAAAAAATGTATGGTCAAAAAGTATTTAGTATTTAAAAAAATATTCGGCTATGTAAAACTTAACTATAGAAATTAACAATTTAGTCAAAAATTGTAGACATTTTAAAATAAAAATTATAAATAGTTTAAAAACATTATATTCATCATACTAAAAAAAACTCAGTTATTTATTTTTATGCTTATATATAATGTTTTTATTTTCTTACAGTTTGTGCTTGGTGTGCTTCTTCGATATAATGCGTTGTAATTAATATAGTTTTGGCTTGCACTTTAACCATTTCCAATAGTTTTTGCCAAATTCTGATTATAATAAATGATTGTTAGACGACTAAATTAATGATGTCACCCTTCATTATAATATTATGTGTTATCAGCTACAGCTTACTCATATCTTAGTAATGAATCAATTCCTACTGTAGGTTCGTCTAGTATTATGATTTTTGGATCATGAAGTAACGCGACAGCCAATGAAACTCTTCTACACTCACCTCCACTATGAAAATCCATAAATAATTCTTGTAAAATGTATGCAAAATTTTCAAAAATATCAAAGGGAAGCATAATTCAATTTTAATTTGAATATTAATGTCCAACCTTAGATCTTTTAAAAGAGCATTATCCTGTGGTAATCTAAGCCAAGAAATAAGTTCTTTACTTTTACTAGAAATATCACTTTCATTCATTCTATACAATGAACCATAATATTTGAATGTTTCACCTATGGTAAGCATCAAATCTAAACTCAAGTCCTGTAATAATAAGATTCATGTAACCTCATTTACCTCAATCAGTAAAAAAATCATTAAATTTCTTACTTGAGGCATATATCCAATATCTGAAAATTTATTAGGATTTATTTTAATAATCCCAGAATCCAAAGGAAGTTTTCCAAGAATAATATTAATTAATGTAGTTTTTCCACAGCCACTTGGTCCTAAAAGACCATATCTAAAAATAAAAAACAATATTCCGGGTATTTTAAATTGTAAAGTATAATTTAAAAAAGAATGATCCAATCAACATACTAAACAAGTGTCTCAATATTTTTTTGTCGTTGAAAATATAATAATTTAAACTCTAAAATAGTTTCTATCTACTTATATTTTGAAACAAAATACCATTAACTATTTATATCAAAACTAATGAAAACTTATATATTTATTACATACCTAATATTATCTGATAAATACTTGAAATATCAATAAAAATATGTATAAATATATTATTAAAAAAAAAAAAGTTAAATTTATTAGGAACCATTGTGTACAACACTCTTATATTTACAATGATTTTTATAATGATTATATTAAAGAACGTTAATACTTACATCGATCCTAAAGGTACACACATATTTAAGTCATTTAGAACACAACTGTCAGTTGAAAAATATTTAAAGGCGTTTGAAATACATATAGCTAACTCAGATTCTACCTGCATCTTTTTAGTTCCTATTTCAGCCATCTTCAATAGTTGTTTCACGTTGAATATTCCATCCTAGCACAATAATCATTTAAACATTCAATCATATTTGCTAGTAAATTTCATAATATTTCAAATATAATTTATGACTTTATGAGCAATAATTATTAAATGTTTATTTAACTTGAATGATAGACGTGTTAAAAGTGTCCTATTAAAATGTATGATGATAAATGAATGATGCTTAACGCTAACCTTGATAGTTATTATAATTCTCGAATACTCTTAGAGTTTATTACATTATATTACAAATTATATTTTCAAAGACAAACAATCACCAAATTTTATCAAAAATAATTAATTTAGTTTTTAAATAAGTATTCTCTTTGTTTACTGTATGAAATTACTTTAACTTGACTCATTTTGTACAAACTATTTCTACTAATTGTATGTTTAAGACGTTTAGGTACTGTATTTTATACATGTATGATTCTTATCACTTCAGTAGTTTATATATCAAATACTGCAATTGCTTCCATAAATCAACTGACCGGCGTATGTCATTTAATTTTATGAATTGATTTTCTTTATAAATATATTATCAGGGAATTAATTGTTAACATTAATGAACCCTAACCACTTTATTAATTTATTAAACTGAGAAATCTTTAGCGGTACAACGAAACTACTAACTGGTTTTCATTTTTAATGAATAGTCACATAGAGTATTAGTGTGAACCATGTCAAAGGACACGTATGTTGTAATATTTAAATACGCCTAATTTTATAATCTATTTGTATATTTGTTAATTCACCGTTATAACTTATGTATATAAATGTATAATACATCATAAAATATCGTACAACAAATAATACATTTGAATTGTTGGCTTTCGAAGGACTGTTTTTGTTATATCACCAACTATTTACCAACTATAACAATTCCTGAGAGCATTGAATTACTATGTATATACATTATACATGTATATATATATAGTATGCATACTATATATATATTAAATAAGTCGTTCAAGAACGAAATCCCAGCATATTGACTAAAATGTAATTTTTACTAACTAACGTCTATCTGGTATTTTTGTAGTACAATTCCACTAACAATTTTTGAAATATATTGTCATATGCAAGTCATACATGAGTGAATATTAGAGGTTCGGATTATATTATAACTTATGATATAAATAACTAAGGATTGAATTGTATAATACGCAAACAAAACGTGTATACTATTTAACTGATCTGTATTCAATACCTACTAAATTTTGTATTTTATAGTGTAGTCTATTTCATTAGGTGAGTCTAATGGAAATTATAGAACTATTGAAAAATTTAGAAATTATTGTAAAAATGCTTTTTAAAATATACGTAATAGTAAGAGTTGGGAAGTAATTCAGGGTAACAGTTATTCAAAATTACAACACTATAATTAAGGGCTGTATTCTCTATTATTTATTTGGGAAACGTCATTTATTATTTTTTATCTGTAAAATGAACTATTTTGCATTTTAATTTATGAGTTTGGTGATTACTGAATTCTTTAATGATCTTCATTATCAAATAAATTCTCATTGCAATTTATATGACTTTTAATTCTCGTTCTTATTGCCTATTGTACGTCCAAGGACATAAAACAGTATATGTATATAACTCACTTGACCACATGTTATGTCAATGTAACTGAAATGATTAATTGTTTGCACATCATATGCCATGAATAGTTAAATTGTTAGCTTTTTTAATGTGCACTATACACAAATACACAACACTGTTAAGATCCCACTACTAACAAGGCTGTATAAATTTATACATACGTCATACAGACATACGGTACCTACTCGTATAATAGTTATTCGAATTGCTTTCTCACGCGTAAAATAGGTACTAGTATATTATATCATGATTACATAATACTATAATAGATACACGAATTTTAATTTAAAAACCTTTTAGGTTATTAAGTATAAACCGTTCGAAAATTTAAATAATATAATACATTGAAATTAAGGAAACATAAATGTTATCTATATTGTATTAAATATAAAATGCATATTAGGAATTAGATAATTCTTCAAAACTATTAAAATATATTTTTAAAACATAAGGAATTCTCATGAGAATTACATCAAAATATCACAAATTATATGTAACAATTAGTTATGAATTATAGTTATTTAATTTTATCTTTAAAGTTTCTATTTTGGTTTGAGCCATGTATCTTTTTTAAATAAACTAAAAAAACACACTGGTGCAGCAAATATTATTAACCATAAAATTGTCAATATTAATCCACGTAGAACTAAAGGATGATGTAAAGGCCAGTCTTTAAGTGTCAAATTTCCAATTGTTTCCGACGCAATAGATAAAGGTAAAAAGCGATTGAAAGCTTTTAAAACAGGATGTGCGCTTTCCATCGGCCAAATAAGTCCTAGAAATTATAATTTAAAATATTAAACCATTTTCAGCTCAGTTCAATTTAAGTAATATCTTAAACGGACTCACGAAATACAGATAACTTACCGCATAAACATGAAAATAAGACATTCGTTCCCATATTAATGTGGGTTGCCATTGTGTAATTTTTCGATACTGTAGCTACTAATATTCCTAAAAACGATTTATTATTAACTACTATAAAAACATTTTAAACTCATACGCTATAGTACTATACTATTAGTTTCCATATATATTAACAATTACCTATGTTTTTAGTTGATAAAAAACATATACATAAATATTATTGATAAAAATTATTTATGTATATAAAATCTGTAAATTGTTTCCTTCAAAATTACCGGTGTATGACAACAATCATGGAGATTAATATGAATCTTACGACATCACCACAATACATTTGGAACATTTGGAAGACCCTGTTTATTTAAATGTACAATAACCCATAAAAAAATGTACCACTGAAATTACAGATTTCAATAATAGTCCAGAAAGCTCATAAGTAGTTCCACTAATCTGACCTTCAAAAAACTATTACAGAATGATCATTTGAAGTAAAATAAAAATATTCAATCCAGAGGTCCCCACTCAACTACTTTATTTCAATTTGTAATTATTATATTTCATGAATATATATATCTAGTATAACCATTTATTAATAGATTAACTTTATTAATAATGTAATATACAAATATGAACTCTTATTCAAACTTACCTGCGAACATTCCTTGATATCCAATAATCATTATAGCCATTGCAAATATCCAAAAGTTATTTGATGAAATTGGGTTATTAAATACAAAATACATAATAAATATTTCAATCGATGATTGTATAATGTGGACCATTGTCTGGAGAAATACTACAGACACAACATATTCAAAGAATTTTACCCCTTTAAAATTCAAAGATATAATATTTTAAATAATTTAGCTAATTCATTAATTATTCTTATAATAATTTTACCTGCAACCATTATTCGACTTATTATTCCCTCATCTTTCTCCGACAACAGTAATCCAGTTGATAAAATCATTGGGAAATAAAAAGCTAATCTAAACATATAAATTATATAGTAAATATAGATAAGGTAAGATAACAATGTATCCAATTGAATACATAGAAACTGCAGAAAATTAAAGGCACGATATAATTCGAAACTTAACTGTCAAAAATTAACATAACAGGTAATTTAGATTATGTTTTATTATATTATAAATTTAAAACAAATAACAATCACTTCATAGAGAATTATTGAATCTCAAGATATTATATTATATCTACTAATTAATTCATTAATAAAGTGAAGATTATTAAATCGTAAGAATAACGTTTTAAAAGAAAATAGACATTTTTTATTCATAAAACTACTAAATAATTTATTTAAAAAAGCGGGTTAGTCATGGATGTCGCACTGCTGCATAGTAAGTTACAAGTGGGTTACTGTAATGGATGGAATTAAATTTGAATCTAATGATAATATATCATATTGTATACGAAAAACGATTCTGAGCGGAGACGGTTTATCTGTCTAGAATATATTATAGATTATTAAAAATTTTCAAATCTTAGATTTAAAAAGAACATTTTTTATGAATTTCTAGCTTAAAATAATATGTGAGTTTTCGTGATTTTTACGTATTTTGTCAAAATTCAAACTTTGAATGCTTATAAAAAAAATCGTGACTATGTATTATTTTTATTTTTCAACTGTTAATGGAATAATATGTTTGGAACATTTTATTAAATTTTCAAGCTTTTCTACCCAACCAAATACATTTTTATCGATATTAATTTAAATAAAAACTAATAGGTAATGATAAAAAAATTCATATGCCTATAAATAAATCAATTTAAGTCGACATTTTTTGAAAATTGCTTGGTGGATAGAAATTCTTATTATATAAACATTCGGTGAAAAATTCATGTATCTATGGTAATTTGTTTAAAGTTACATCAAAAAATTGATTGATTCAAATTGATTGTGCGTAAAAATTTCCAAATTTCCTTAATTTTTAGTTCGTTTATCCCAATTATTTAAGAAAAATATTGGGAATTTTTACCCAACAGTTGGCAAATACCAACTAGATTCACTTTCTGATCGAACGAGGTACTGAAGTCGAAAATCGAAGCACTTTTACTGCCCCAAAACGTGATGACAGACACAAAAAAATATACACATCATGGTAAAATCAATACATTCCTCGCTCCGCTAAAAATCTAAAGTATTATACAAATGGCTGAATTTTAATAACTTTAAAAGGAATGACGAAAATCCGAATAATATATAAAATAGTAAGTGAGTGAAAAATAGAATCTTATGAATTTATGAAAATTTAAAAAAAATTTAAAGTTTCAAGATATCCAAAATTCTGACTTGTCAAGATGCGAGTTACAAGAGTCACGGGACTAAAAGGCAGTCAACCATATTAATAATCTCGATTCATTCAACTTACAAAACTATAAATCCTGGAGAAGCTGAATGAATAAATTCAGTGACTTTAACGTTTCCTATACTTTGAATCTGTAAACAATAACATAGTGAAAATGATATGCTAAAAATAGTTTAAAAATTATAATTGTATATATATTACTGAAATTGGGTAAGAATATGGTTTTTCACTTATATTACAATACTTAGTTGCTTCTTTTAATGTTTTCACAAACGTTGAAGTTATATCGTCCTTTATTTTTAATTTCATGATGTAATCTAAAATAGTTAGTATGTATTCATTATTCTGTATAATTAATTATAATAATATTATTAATTTATTATATATTATATTAATAAATTACTGGTTGAATCTAACGTGATTTGCACTGAGCTAAAGTCTATATCATAACTATTGACAAAGATATTGAGACGATTTTTCAAAGTCAATGTATAGTTTGAAGTGAAGTAAATTAAACCCCATATAAAATTGGAATTTAATGCGTCATTACCAGACTTCAGATTTGGGAAGTAGATCTGAAAAATACAACGTTTAATTTGACATAGGTAATTTTAATAATTTTTACACAATTTACCAAATAATTATTGGATGCTCTTAAATGGTCAATAAACATACAACTCAATTTTGTATTATTTGGGTCATTTAAAAAACATTTTCGCTGATATAAATCAGAGCTACAGTTTTTTATTTCATCATTAACCACTCCCAACTTTACATTTTGAATGTTATGTCCAACACATAAATTATACACAATAGTTTGAACCAGAGGTAAAACAAATGTAAAGAATAAAAATCTGAAAATAACCGTATTCAAAAAATAATAATAATAATTGATATAAAGATATTACGTATGGTCTTTGTATAAAACTGCTGCATTTTTATATGTTAGAGCTCGAAATCTTCTCCAAGAGAAACTGTTTTTTAATCGATTCTTACTAAATGGTAGAACCACTGAATATTCCTGTTTAGATTTTTTATTGGAAATCTGTAAAATAATTTAAATACTATAACTAATTAGTAATTGGTATGCAAGACAATCTATTATTTTTTTTTATAACTAATTATTTAATTTATATCAAAATTTAGTTATTTTTTTGATACAAACACCGTTCCGCACAATAAAATTGTTGAATAGATATTTTTAATAAATTTTAAAATAATTTTTGTAGTTTTTAAATTACTTACTTTCTCACTTTCTTGTATACAACAAAGTGATAAAAATGCTTCTTCCAATGTTAACGAGTTTTGTTTCAATATCAAGGTATAAGGTGAGTCTTCGCCAACTATTACACCATTTCGCATAAATCCCACCTATTAAAAATTTCAAAACAATATTTACATAAAGTAATATAAATTACATTGAAGCTAAGTGGAGATTTCAATACTATACATCCTACTGCCTTCTCTCCAAATCTCCAATAAGGAAATAAGATAACGATAAATTATAAATATTCTGTTATTAAAAATTATTATTTTGTCAACAATATAGGTAGATACAAAAATAATTTGAATTTTTTGAAGATAGAAAAAGATGATATAACACTAGTAGGTATAGACAAAACACTATTTCTAACGAAAGAAAAATAATTTTTAATTAATTTCCAAATGTTTGATTCAATTATACATCTTATTTGTATTTACTAATTAGGTAAAAAGTCCGATAATTATTTTTCTCTAAATTAAAAATATATTATAAATGTTGTGGGTATGTACCTTCTATTTAGTATTTAATAATATGTATACCTATGTACTAAACTAATAACGCTAGTATAGCTGTAATACGCCTCCCCTCCCCACCGGTACAAAAAACAAGGACTTTTTGGGAACTGTTTATCAAGCTGCTTGCAAATAGCATCCTGTACAAAGAGGTATTGTTGGGGCCGAGAAAATTAAAATAAAATTATCGCTACTGGTACGAAAATAAGCAAGAGATAAGACTACGTCTCTCTCTGCGTTATAATTTAGTAGTAGCGTGATAGCATTATAGCAACAGACAGTATACAAACGTTCCAGCGCGTTACATTGCTACTGCTTACTATATTCAAATAAACAAAATTATAATAATTACACCAAAGTATGGATTATGTAATTTATTAAATATTCATTTCAGCCCCATCAGGTGTATAATACTAATTAACAACCGGGTCTTTCTTGAACACGTCTGAATTGCGTTCCCATTATCTGTGATATCTAAGATGCTTAAAGGTGAAAATATTGGTTATTAATTATTATCAATTATTTTAGTATTTTAGTATTTTTGATTTAATAAAAACGATTACGTTAATGTTAAATTTTTGATAAGTTTCTAGTTAGTTTAGTTATCTTCTGTACAGACAAATACAATTATTTTCGCTGGCTCACGCCGCAGTTTTAACTGTTCCTTACTCTACATGTATAAAATAACGTAGCATTCACTTAAACAAACATCCTTTCTCGATAGATAATAAAGAAAATATTTAAAACAAGCAGATTTTCTATCGAAATAATTTAGAAGATTTTAATTCATAAAAAAAAGTTCATCTCCTCCCATCTCTCTTACGAAATTCACACCTATACTCTTCACGATCTAAAATCCGTCATCGACAAGCACATTTTAACTCAATGGCAAATCTCGTGGTCATCACTTCATACCAAGCTAAATAAAATAAAATCTACAGTTTCTCCATGGCCATTCTTCTCATTACCAAGACGCCAGGAAGTAATTTTAAACAGATTACGGATAGGCTACACATGGGTGACCCATAAACACCTTATGAACAGATCAGATCCTGACCAATGTCAAACTTGCGGTGAAACTTCCACGGTTGAACATCTAATATGCCACTGCCGTAAATTCACCGACATCAGAACCAAGCTCAACATAGAAGACAATCTGGAAGAAGCTTTAAGTCCCCAGCCAAGCAACATGGAAAAATTCATCAGTTATCTAAAACAAACTTAACTATACCAAATTATTTAACCTAGATATATCTCAATCCTTTTTCGTTCATACTATTACCTTATTGTTTTGTATATATTATTGTTAATGACTCATCCTTGTGAAAAAAAAATATTAATGTTAAAGGCCAATAACCTTTGTTGTTGAGGCTCATTTAAAATTTTAAAAAAAAAAGTTATCTTTCAAATTTTTACCGGTAACAAAATATTTTTTTAGTATAGTTAATATTACAAAATATTTAGAAAAACAATATATTTTTTACCAACAGGCAATAACGGTAATATTTTTTATACAGTTACAATTACGAATACAAATTCAACAATACAATAGTACTATAAAAAGAAAAAACAATATTTTTAACCTATCTGAAATAGTAATTATAATTGCAGACAAGCCTTAAGTCTGTATAAAAACAAGAAGAGAAATATTGTTTAGTTTTTACAATATATGAGACGCAGTAAGAAAATACCGATTTACTCAAAAAAAAAAAAAATCAGGACGTAACTAGAGTATTATATCCCCAAAAAATACATATGTAATTCATATGTAGCCATTTGTCACAATACTACCACCCTGAGCGATAATACGTTATAGCAGTAGCAATAAATCATTCAATATTTAAAAAAATATATTAATGGTGTCAATATGATGGCAATTATTAAGGGGCATAATAAAACAAGAATAATAGATTAAAAATTTAAAAAGTTATTCTACTTCAATAATATATTCAATACTAAATTAGCTAATATAATATATAATACCACGTTTGCTCTAATGGCCTCCTCAACATAATGCGTAGTTATGATGATTGTTTTTCCTTCCAGAGAGAGCTCAACCAAATGATTCCAAATGCTGATAACATAGTTATTAAAAAACTACCGTTATAATGATGAGCAATTATACATAAAAAAAATAAATGATTACCTTTGCCTTATAACTGGATCCATACCGACGGTGGGCTCATCAAGTATCATAATTTTGGGATCATGGAATAATGCTACCCCAAACGATATTCGACGTTTTTCTCCTCCACTAAAATTATAAACATTATTTGTACATTATCAATGGTATTTACGTGGTTTCCTACGAGTCCCAATAAAGCAAAACGTATTTTCATTTCTTGTTTCATTGTTGCATTTTCGGCTTACAGCATATTGTATATGTATAGCTCATAGATGTATCCTTTAAAGCATACCTACTGTAAATTTGAACTATTACATTATCTCTTAAAATATATTTTTTATCAATTGTTGTAGAGTATGAAAAATAAATCACGTTTCGATAAATATACATACAAATATTGAAGAATTTTCTTAAATTATAATATCTGCACTCTACAGTACTGCAGTACTGTAAGTGTCGAGTGTACCTACTTGAATAAGTCACTGTTAATGTATGTATACAATTTTAATTCAATGATCAAACAATGCATACGAACAATTATATACATTCAATCTATTTATCAAAACCTAATTTTGCGTATAAAATCAGGTTTTTCCCAATTTTTTGAATGATAATGAACAAAGTTATCATTGTTACCAACTAGATTTACTTTCCTACCAGAAAATATATTGTAGCTGAAAATCAAAACATTTTTTTTACTGTATATAGTATACACATGTGAAATTCCTACAGAAAAAAAAGAAGAAAAACACACACATCATTGTAAAATCAATATATTATTCATGGCTCCGTTCAGAATCTTAAATGAATCCAACAGGCAACAACAATGATAAATATTCTTCAAATATATTTATTTTTTTCAAATTAAAAATTTTTAATATTAAATTATGAATCCGTTAAATAAATGGATATAAAAACAAACATTCAAACTAAAATTTTTGTGTAATTTGAAAAAAAAATTGTGTAGAACATCAATATATTTTATTTAAAAAGTACTCAATCAAGAGGTATCTAATGTGAATTAAAATAATTATAATGTAGATTATAAATTATAGATAATAACCTCATCATTCATAAACCTATTTCCTGCTATCGTCTATCTTTATGGATTCAAAAAAATCCTACTACAAATCTACAATACCTAATTATTACTGTGAAACATTTATTTTGTTCAAATATTAATGAAGGAATTTAGGATTGTAGCAATATTAACCTTAAGTTTTTAATTTGCGTGCTTAGTGATGGTAATCTCAGAAGACGGACTAACTCGTTAATCCTCTTTTTTATATGTTCATCATTTATTCCGTATAACTTTCCATAAAATATGAAAGTTTGATGTGCAGTTAAATTATTATGCAACGTTATGTCCTGTAAAATTAACAAATATAATATAATAATTAAACTATGCAAATTTTTAATATAAAAACAGTCCTAAAATATAGTATACTTGTGGCATGTAACTTATTTCCGAGTGACGTTGTGCTTTTAAAAATATTTTACCAGCATCCAAAGTAGTTAGACCAAGTATACAATTCAACAAAGTCGTTTTTCCACATCCACTCGGCCCAAGAAGTCCGTATCTAAAAATGTAATATGTGAATAATAATAATAATATTAAATAAATAACAATTCTGATCGCTGCGATTTAAATCAGGTACTTTTGTCATTTTTCTATTAAATATTTATAGCATATTTAATAGAGCGATAAAAATGTATTTTTGTTGAACCAACAAAGTAGAAAAAAAGTTCACAGACATAAATAATATTGAAAAATTTGAAAAATCCGAAATATGTACAAACGCTAATTGTATTATGCACTCGTCTTATTTTACATGCCACAGCGAAAAATATGGTGCATACTTATAGTAATAATTTAAATTGAGCGGATTTTCAATTGTGACTTGTAAGTTAATAAATTATAACCACGATTGTTATAATTAATTAAATATTAATTTTTCAATTATTTTATAGTTTTCCTATACTCCTGCAAAAAAAAAAATTATATATTTTCTGAGGTTTTGATACGTTTGCTTCAAGTCACAATCGACGGATAAAGAATTTTTAGAAATATTTAACTACTCGAAAGATTTCCACAAACAAAAATCATAATTTTTAATAAATATATTGATGTAAAAATAAGGTTAAAGTAGGGACCGAAATTTCCAAAAATAAAAGATTTTCAAATAAAACTTAAAAACTCCTTAATTTTTTGAAAAAATTGAAAAATCATAAAAACGGTTGTTTAGAAAAAAATTCTTTCTCTCCCAACCCCCAAAAAAGGATTGCCAAATTCATAGAAACATTGGATATTATTCAATGAATATTGCCAATATTATTAATTAATTTTATATACCATTAAGGCATTGAATACTATAAGAGTATGTTCACTTAATTAATAAGGTGTTAAAAATAAAAATTATTTTAGTTTATTAAAAAGGTTTCTTTATCTAATTTTTAAACGTTGATTTTTTTTTATACTTTTTAAAGTAATAAAAACTGAGTTTTTTGGAAGTTTATGATTTTAATATTCTTAAATTTTCCATATTTACAGCGACCTTGGGAAAACGGGTTTATCGACTTTTTACAGGATTTCGATCCCTAGATAAAAGTAACCAATCAATACCTATTAGGTACCTACTAATCAAAATGTCTCAATAATATATTAAATGCATACTAAAATCAATACGTCTAATGAGTGTTCAAGTTTTTCTAAATAGCTACAACTGGAACAATAATTATACTTAAATGGCTACACAATGTCATTAACCCATCATAAGCCGATCACAAAAAAATCTAAAATTAAAGAAAGCAATTTATAATATTTCTTAAATACGTACATTGTTCCCGTGGACACAGACATATTCAAACCTTTCATGCTTATAATGTCTGAGTAACGTTTATAAGCATTTTGTACCATTATTGATTTATCTCCAACCATAATATTTCTAGAGCTATTTATAACTTCAACAGACATTTTTAAATGTAACTTAAAAATTAAATTTTAAATAATAATTTTATTAAATCCATAAAAAAGTTTGTATGAAACTATGAATACAAATGATTTTTTACCGAAATACCGACCATAAAATGCATAAAATAGTAGATTAGTATTTTTTTTGTTTTTCAAGGACCAAATTATTTGAATAGGTATTTTATTATTATATATATATTTTAGAGATGCTAATCACGGAAATACAGAGTAGAAATGATAAGGGTTTTTATTACAGTATTATAATATAATGCAGGTACTTGATTATTATAGGTTTACGCATGATACTATTAAAATACATTTTCTAACAAACTATAATATTCAAAATAATGACATGTAATAAATATTAATATAACCAAGGTTAGATCAATTTATACAAAAAATATCTTCTATTATATTTAATGAATTTCAAAAACTATGTAGAAATGGTACTATTTTCTAATTTGCGTTACTTATTTAAAACAAAAATATCAAATTTAATGTCATACTGCCATACCTATGTTAAGTCACTAATTTGATATTCAATTCAAGGAGACACCTACACCGCAACACGTTACTACAGTACAACTAACATATACGATTATATGACCTACCAGCCTCTTGTTATTATCCGTTATTATGGTTAAATACATAATATAAAAAAATGTATATAATTTATAATCAAATGGTCTAACTATATAAATACGTATTTATGCACCGTACATTTCAATGGTATTCATCCATAAATCATAATTATTCAAATTAGGTATTCAAACATTTTTATAAATATATTAATCACAACTACTAATTATATATGTTTTTATATATAATTTGGCTATTTAGGTATTTATAATTATTATAGTATCATAGAACATAACATTGAGCACTGCTCGAAAAATCGTTAGTAAATATTTATAAAAATTTCTAGATATTATTTAATATGAATATAAAAGTATTGTTTTAAAGAAAATGTTGATTTTAATCTCAAATGCAAAACGATTGCACACTTTACCTTTTTACCTAAACTTTACCTAAATCACAACACATTTGCATACCAATCGAACAATTTTTCTTGCAAAAACCAAATAATTGTTTTTTTTTTTTTTTTTTTTAATGTCTTTTTGCTACTTCTAGTTTTTGTTTTAAATAAACAAATAACAATAAAAAAACATACATCTAGTATAAGCATTTTCTCTATACTACCTGGGTTTTATTTTTTTCGATACAAATAAAACGTTTAAGCTAACACTTATTGTCTATATTTTAAGTTGATTAATAATAATGATTTTCTATTTTTTTTTTTTAATTAATCTTTTACATACATACCTTTCAAAATTATAATATTATACAATTAATAATATTATATAACTAATTGTAATTTAATATAATTATTAATTATAAGTCTTTATAGTTTTCAAAACTTTTTGCCACAAACACATAGGGTACTACTTCCTATAAATAATTCAATAATAATATAATATAATCATTATATCAGAATTATTTCTAAGTATAAATCAGAAAGGTTTTGAATTAACTTTTTACAGTTGAGCCACAATTGTGTTTTATGCAAATAAAAGAGGTAAAAGTGCGTTATCATGATGTACCGTAAATAACCGTTTGATTTAATTTTTACCGAGTCTTTATTTACTTATTCAATATCTGCTATAGGTTGTCATGCGATATTTCTCTTCGTTTGTATTTGTTTGATAATTTTTCAATCTGTATCATAAATCGATTTTTTAGCATTTAATATTAAATTAGTTACATATCAATCTAGGTTCTTCTAAAAAAATCATGAGCAATTATCCAATTCGAATGTATTTTGTCGTTATAATGGAGTTTTTGGAACGATTTTCTTTTTCAAGCCTCCGATGTAAGTATTAGGTACACTGTAGACAATATTAACAGAAAAAAGTATGAACAGGATTTAGTGCTTGGACGTTGCTGTTTTAACCTCACATGTTAATTTAGCACAAAACATTGTATTTGCTTTTTAATCTAAAAATGTAATAACACAATACTATTGTATCTATATGCGACGTGGAATATAGTTATAAGTATACATGTAGTGTTAACACAATCTTTCATAAGCAAATTGCACTAAAATGAATCAAAAATAAATAAATAAATAATAATATTATTATTGTCATGAAATAAAATAATGTCACTATAGAGCTAAAACAGAAACATCCACAATATCATTCACTCAACATTATCACTTCCATTTTTGATTTTAATAATACATTTATTACATTTCTAATCTATTAAAAATTTTAAGTAAGTATACTTAAATACCATATTTTCAAATACTATTAGATATTTTAATATGTGCTTCAATTAAGGCAGGTCTTATACTCCAGTGACTTATCGACTTTTTTTAAAATGACAATTTTTTTTCTGTAGATTGTTAATCAGATGATTTTTTATACATTTCAATGTAGGTACCTATCTAAATAAAAATTCAAACAATTAATTTTAGAGTTATTTAACTTTATGAACCTACTTATGATTAAAGGTCTAAGGTTCATGTTAATAAGTTTGGTGGATAACAGCATTTTGAATAAAAGAAAAATTTCAAAAAAAAAATCATCTGCTCAACGATTTATAGTAAAAAATGTTGGGTTTAACTTGAAAAAAAGTAAGTTATATTACCATGTGTTGCTTGTTAAGTTATTTGCAAATCTAAATAATTGAAAATATGATCCTTAAGTCCAGGAATCTTAAAAATTTTAAAACTCATAATTTGTAAATTCATTATTAACGGAAAAATGAAGTTTAAGATGCTTATTGAATTGCTAGAAATGTAAAAATATACATTACCATAATATTATAATAATAATTAATAATAAAATAAAATATTTTTCAAACCATATTTAATGTTTTATAAATTAACATAAAATTATTAGCACATTTTTTAATAAAAAAACTAAGGAAAATCCAAATCAAATATATTATGTTAAAATTGAAAACAATCAACTCATCTACATACACACTATGAATTCTAAAATTAACATTGGTACACAATATTTTAAGCTTTCTATGAATATATTATTTTTTTTTTATTGTTCAATTAAAAATAACATAATAGGTATATAATCGATCGCAACAAAAAAACTTGTAAAAATACTTACAATAAATTTCTCTGAATCTTTCAATAATATTTGTTTACCATGTTCAGACTTTCAAACAAATATATAAAAAATAGCTCATCATACCACAAAATTTCTAAATTCTTGGTTTTTAAACGATCTAGAAATATTATTGACTATTCTTTCTGAAAAATTACAATAACATAACTACATCCCACGCATCGTTAAAAACCTAAAACGTGCAATTTGTTACAGCAGTACTATCATTTTACATGCGAGACGTTTTGTTGTATGACGAAAGTCAAGCAGTTGACATTTATCATGTATTTATGATGCTTTGTTATGTATCTGCAATAATAGGAGGGATAGTTGGAAACGGTGATTACGGTAAGTATAAGTAAGTAAATTCTAATAATATAACTTAATATACAAAGCTATTTATAATTTTCCATGAGGGCGTCACACTCGCACGTGTTGTCTCTGTCTAGATATCTTTGTCGTATAAGTACCTACCTATCAGGATTGAATGAATAATTTATTAAATCTCAAAAATAAACAATTATGAGGACACAACACTATTTGTAAGTAACGTAGATCATAACAAATTTGCGTTCAGTAAAATCAATTTTGTGTATTTTGTGTAAATTTTAATTTTAACGTAAATTGGCCTATATTATCAACCAAGGTAAAATTACAGTGTTTGTACAATTGTACATCGATTTTCAAACGAGATATGAGTATGGTAAATATCAATAATACTATCTATTTAAAATGCTCGTAATTCATTTAGAAATTAAAATACCATAAAAACCAATAACCGATCAGAGAATATTCTTACGTTTAAATAGATCAACATTTTCTCATATTAAGCTTTAATACACACAACTGGTTCTGCTGAACTTAAATTCTCTGCTGTACTTTTTTTACAAATGATATGTAGGTACCTATTGCTTCCTCATAATTATTTACTTTTGAAATTTAATAAATTATTTGTTTAGTGATACTGAAATATCTTCATTTTAATATATCAACTAAACAACAGATAGGTACAATGCGAAATGTAACCTAACTTACCTAACTATGATGTCATTTAAGAAGAAACTAAAATTTAATAGAAAACGATCACGAAATTTAAATGTTTATTTTTACCTCATCTTATGGATAAAACTCCAACAATTAATCACTATTAAACCATAAAAATGTATTATATACATTTCATATGACTATTTATGACTTTTTTAGTTAAATTTACTTCAACACATTGATATTTCCAATCAACATTTTTAAACTATACCAACTCCCGGTTATTGCATAATTATAATGAATACCTATATGTATAACAATACTATACTATTATGAATTATAATACTATTTATAATAATTATCAAATATTTTTGTATTTTAGAACCATCTTAACATTTTCAATCGTGTATTGGATTGGAATATTGATTTTATTTTGGTCGACTGTTCAAATCCAAAATACAATATTAATTAAGTAA
Organism: Diuraphis noxia; assembly: GCF_037042655.1. Classification (NCBI taxonomy): domain Eukaryota; kingdom Metazoa; phylum Arthropoda; class Insecta; order Hemiptera; family Aphididae; genus Diuraphis; species Diuraphis noxia. The sequence continues at coordinate 56,742,490 of NW_028301712.1, forward strand.
ATATTAAAATTATTGAATCGAAAACAATATTAATACGTATGCTTACAGCATAATCATTATTAGCGATTATATTATTATAAGCGATTAAAAAATAATATACCTAACAAAGTACCTAGCATAGGTGGTTGAATAAAATACATAAAAATAAACGTTTCTCAAATATATGCCCGTTATGCACTTAGAATTTTAACCTGCTCGGTTGATGGCATGGATAGTAATTAATTGTTGTATATATCTATTACACATATTTTTGACATAATTACATATGTATCATTCAATTTCTTCAAAAAAATAAGATGTACAACAAATAAAATAAACACTAGCTGTTACCAATAGCGTTACATTTAAATGTGATTTATATAATACCTATATACTTAATAATTACAGTATTTTTATCCCTTAAAAACTTTAAGAACCAACAAATTCGCTTCAACGTGGTCTATAAAAACTATAATATCTACCTATATGCATATTGTAAAGTCCTGCAGACTATCATTTGATTGTCGAATTAAATAACTTTTTGTACCTACTCAGTTAACCGATCAATTGTATGATTACAAACGCATTTTATTTATTTAGCTTCATGGCGTTATACGCTCTGGTTTTTGTTTCAATTGGCGTGGGTGGTATAAAATGCTGTATTGCAGCATTTGGCGTGGATCAGCTTATCGGAAATGATCAGAACGTAACCTCGACGCAAGTACACGTATTCTTCAGCACGTTTTACTTTTCTATACACTTAGGCGTATTTTTCGGAATGATAACTTCACCAATCATCAACAAAATTTTGTTGTACAATGGTCACAATATCAACGAATATGTTATCAGATTTGGAATGGTGGTTATCACGATGGCAATCTCAATAAGTATAAAAACACATAATCTTTTAAGTTTTAATTTAAATAATAACCTTCTCAAATTAAGTTTATAAAAATAAAAATGAAGTAGGTCAATATAATATACCTATCTACATTCTACATTCTTAATTTAAAATCAATAAAAATATAACGAAAGTCAAAACGTGTATACCGTCCTTTTAAGTGCGACTGGTATGTAAAAATTATCAACTAACAATTATCGGTACTGCATTATTCTGAATCACTTATAATTTAACTTTTTAAAATGGATATATGTATAATATAGTTGTTAGAGTATAATGGAAAGTACTTACATAACAGTCGCATGCAAAAACTACCTATCTTCCTCGATGTTAATTAAAATATTTAAACAAGTTTTTGTGATTTTATTCAATAAAAAATAATGAATTATTAAAATACTTACACTACCTCGGAGGTTCTTATGCCTTTATCAACTTGTGTAGAAACACATTAATATAATATTGTATTATTTATGAGTTTCTGAATAACTGATTTAAAAAATATTTATTTATTATCCAATTACTCACAGTCAAAGATGACTTTCAAAATCTAGAACAAACTGTTTATTATAATTAAATTATTGGTTTATAATTATTAATTACAGAAAGTAGATAGTTAGATATTAAACTAATATACATTTATATTATATATTAATACAATTTTCTCTATCCCTTAAATAAATAGCCATATATGTCACTTTTATGACTAAAACATAACAACTCTTTTTATAATCAACTGTACTTTATGTTTATTAAGCATTTAATTCCTGATTATTGTTATTTTAAGCTTTATTAATGTATCATGGCATACATTTTATAAAGAAACAAATAAATAAATATTTAGTGTAAAACATTTTTAGGTGTATTTATTTGCGGAAACCCATACTACTTATTCAGAAAATCGTTAACTAATATTTTACCAAAAATGATAAAATGTATTTTGGTAAGTATACTTTTTCAAATATTTTTTAATTAATTAAAAAAGTATAAATTTCCAACTTTTATATGCGAAAATAAATTACTACAGTTTAAAATAATATATTGTATGCCATTGTTTAATTGTTCACAGTTTTCATTGTGGAAACAATTAACACGCTGTAAGAAGACAAAAAATGAACATTGGTTAGAGTTAGCAAAAAATTCTTTTCCAAACGATATCATAAATGACACGAAGAAAACGTTACACATACTCTGTCTTTACATACCTTTTTCAATATTTTGGAGTTTATTCGACCAACAAGTTAATATTATAAACATATCGTGTTAGTCTTATCCATATTAATTGTAAGTTATGTATTGATTTAGCACACAACTTGGATTTTTCAAGCATCGCGAACAAGCGACCATTTGTTTGGCATACCATTTTCAGTATACATGCTACAAGTGGTAAATCCCGTACTCGTGCTATTCACTATTCCATTTATGGACCGTATAGTTTACCCTTATTTGAAAAGCCATAAACTATTTAAGTATCCTCTAAAACGAATGTTGCTTGGCGGTACTATAGCTGGTATATCGTTTATTTTTGCAGGATGCCTTGAAATGTGTTTAGAGGTGTGTGAATTACATATACATATTATGTGATAGTATATTATCCTAAAAACTGTTTTGACAATTTGTATTTTTATTTAACTAATAATATGTAATCTGAGTTCTACTGTGTTATAGGAAAATATTAAAGATAGAGATATACATAACACAAATTCATACTATGACGCATACACAAAACCACGTTTAGCAAACATATGGACATCAAATTTAGGCTTTCAAAAGTTTAATGAAACCGGATATTTTATATTAGATAATATTAGAACACGAAAATGTATGAATAAAAGTTCTATTAAAATCCGAATACCGAAAAGAAAATGCAAAACACTTATGAAAAACAGAGATATATTTAAAGTACGCTTGAAAAGATATAATATAATATAAGATATAAGATATAAGATAATGTCAGATATATGATTAAAGTCAATATTACAAATTATTATTAAACAGGGTAGCGTAAGATATTATTTAAAAGGACATATTATTAGATTTTGATTATACAAGTCGATTTGTTTAATAATAGACACTCATAATCTCGAATGTTTTTAAAAATATTAATAATCAGTTTTCAGTTTTTAATTTTTTGACTGTCAGCAGTCAGCACACATTTTATTTTTCAAGTTTCCATGAACGGAGTAGTACCTAAAGGTACCCACTCAGTACTCTGTTACTCATCTCAACTTAAAATACGTAACAATAACTAATTAACTAAATATTTATAAACAACATTTCTCAGAAAAAATATTCTGCTAAGGAATAAGTAATTTTAAAAAATGTTATCATTTGAAAAAATGAAAACTTACAAATTATAGTGATAAAAATAAAAAAATTAGTAAAATTAATTTTTTTTTTCAAAAGTGTTAACCTTTAAAAAAATCCCTTTTTATAATAACATATATATTCATTTTATTATATTGTTTTTATGTGTGGATAATATTTTTAGAAATCAATTATATTATTAGTAATGGAAAATAGTTTATTTAAAGAGAATAACACTTTGTTTAACCGACCTTCAGTTGTCCTTGTGCCGGAAAATGTATGCATGACTTCAGAAAAAAATCATTCATATATAACACAGTAAAGTTTTGAATAATTATTTTTTTTTAAACTAATATTTTTCATTTGGTTAATCTGTATTGTATCAGTATAATTGTTCCATTAAATGAAGATTACAGAATATGGTTACACATCAAAAACCTTACACTTCAGTCCATGTCTAATAATAAGATAACAATTTTCGAAGAAGCACATTCCGTTACTCAATTTCAAAATAATACAGTTTTGAAAATTCCTCCTGGTTTGTAAGTACAAATGGTTTTAGTAATCAATTATATTACTCAATATTATATTTTAAAATATTAACACTCACATACACATATCACGTAGAGTACAACATATTATGAAATTATCATGGCCACTTCGTAAAGTTGATCATTTCATGAAAATAGATTTTTTATTTTGTGAAATTCAAAAATATGTTTCAATGTTGTAACTTTCTTGTTTTGTTAGTAAGTTGCAACTAAGTGGCAATTACTACCTATTACTTTGTAGGTCATAGGTGTTTGCTGTTTAAATTATTAACTACCATACCTAGGTAAATTTAAAAAAAAAAGTATAATAATATTATATTGATTATTAATGTATTATAATAAATTCATGACTACAAATAATTTTCAAATTTATAAAAACATATAATAATTAATGCAATTTTAAGGTATACACTGACGATACATTATACGGATAAAAAACAACAGCCAATATCAAGGAGAGTCTTAAATCTTGAAACTAATCATATTTACACATATAGAAATGAATATGATAGTAAAATAAATTCTGTAAGTATCTACCTATTCTATTACCTATAAGTCCAATTATCACTATAATTAACTATTCCTATTTTGTAATTTGATAAAAATACAATATTTTTAGAAATTACAATCAAATACAGTTGAAAAGACTTATGTTTTAAGTAAAGAGTGGTTATTACCTCAGTTTATTTGTATGACATTCGGCGAAACACTGTTTACCATGACTGGATTATCATTTTCTTTCTCGGAAGTAAATAAAAATAAGTAAAAAAAGTAAAATCAATTTCAATTTAATATGTAACTCAACTATCCTTAACTATCATACACACGACTAACGATTATTAGGCATAAACGTCAACCAACAAACTTAAATAAAGACAAATTTAATACGATATGAACCAATTTAAGGGGGCAAGGAAAAACTTGTTAGTCCCATTTTTATTCATTTTTTCCAATGAATGTTATAATACGTCTCTAGGATAAATTTGTAGAAATATAAAATAAAATATACAATGGAGGTCATAATTATACATTTATCGTTTTTATTTTAATTTATAAAATACTTGATCCTTTAAAAATATTGATCTGGCTTCGTATTGATTAATAGCAAGGCCGTCACGGGGTGGATGGGAAAACGTCCACAAACCTTACTGTTTTGTTTTTTGCATCTACATTGCTTTTTTTACGTTACCTACACAAATAATTGTATTTGCCGAACTTTTTTTTACAGACTCCCGAATCGATGAAAACTGTGTCAATATCTATGTGGTATTTTTGCGTGGCTCTTGGGAATTTAATTGTCATTTTTATCAACAAATTTGTAGCGTTTGAAAAGAAAGTAGGTAATCAGTTTTTGTTTCCTTTAATTTATACCCACAAGACCAAATTAATATGTCTAGTGTGATTTAAAACCAGTCCAACATGTTTTTTATGTTCGCTTCCATTGCACTCTTAACGATATTCGGCACCTGCAAATGGAGTAACACGTACGAAAAATTATATTACAAAAATAAAGCAGATACAGGAAATGAGAACGATAGAGATAATGTTAATTTAGGTAATATCCTACACGATACTACAAAAAACAATCCACCTATTGTCTTTAAATTACTTTTATTTTTGTGTTTTCAGTGATGTTATTAAAAAAGGAGAGTTATCAACTATCGTTTTGAAAACGAAGAGATTATATTTAAGACAATTATCAGCAAATAATATATAGAGTTTAAAATATTATTAATAATTATAATATTGTTATTAAAATCAAATTCATCGAAAACGGCGATAACAATGAAAATATCTTAAATGCACTTAGCCAAGTATTTTATTTAGGTATCTATTGTCTATTGAAATTGTGTGAAAATATGTTTGATTGTTAGATGCTATATAATATTTAAAATATTGTACCTACACCGTTAATATAACGTTAAAGCTTAGTACACCAGAATATCGGATTTTTGTTTGTTGTTCTACATGCTGCCTGGCTCGTAGTGGCTAGTGATTACAACTAGTATTTACCTATCTGGCTATCCAATTATAAGTTTCATTGACATATTTTTTTAAATAAAATGTAAAACTACGCACGCGATTCGTTTTTATGTACAGTATCGTAAATAATAGTATTAGTCAGTAGCATTCATAATCATATCATAAATTATAGGTACCTAATTAGTTACATTACATGTAGTAACATTACAATTATTTAAACAATCAGTTGACTGAATAACCTTTTGAAAGAAAAGAACTGAGACTTAGATGGAAAAAATTGGGTTTGTTTTCCATAATAGAAAGTCATGGGGAACCTACTAGAAGCCGAATTATAGTGTTGGGAAATCAAGCAGCCACGAAGGTCGTGAAATTTTGATTAATTAAATCAAATTTGATACCTATGGAGTATAGACTATACAGTAAAGGATTTAAGATAATATTAATGATGATTAAATACGGATAAATAACAACTTTTTGGTTGAGCTTTTATGTCAATGATGGTGATATAAATAAATAAATTTCGTTTTTCAACAATAAGCAATAGGTATAGTGAATCGGGGCTGTAAGTTTATGCACTAAAAACTATTAAAAACGTAAACATTGAATTAAAACTTAAATTAAAAATCAAAATTACAATTAATGTAACAAAACTATTATAGATAGGTAATTAAAATGTATCTTATCGGAAAGTTAACATGACACAAAAATTAATAATATATTACAATTAGTTTAATGATTAAAATAAATACTTAATAGCCAATAGGTGCATCATAAAATTGTGTACAGAGCACTTGTTATAGTTTCCTATTTCTAGCATTTTAGGGCTGCATTTGATTTAATAACCCTCACCTTAAAATTAAAATTTTTATTGATTCCTGATATTTTTACAACATACACGAGTATTAGTAGCCAATGGAATTTTTCAAATAAATAGTAAATTTTAAAGTTTTAAATTTTAATTTGATAAAAAAAATATTTACCTAATACCTATACATCATTAAAGTTCGGTTGTGAATCATCTTATCTTATAATATTTCCTATAATTTACGAGTAAGTAAATATAAGTACCTATATGTATAAGTTTCAAGTTTGGTTTATGGTTTATGCATGATTGTTATTGCTACAGTTCATATTATCAAGTAATATAAAAGTTACATTAATTATACTAGATACCAAAGATAAACATTAGAAAAATGTTATCAACATCCAGTTTGAAAAAAAAAACATAGCACGCTACTCGATATATTATTTTGTCCTCTACAAGGAAAAACTATGAATCGTAAATATTATGTTTTTGTTAATAATTGCCCATGACGACGAAAAAACCTTACAAAAAAATGTAAATATGAAAAAAATGTATTCAATATCTGCAGGTAAAATAATCATTATTATTTGAGTAGATAATATAATACATTTTATAATAAATTTATTAATTTATTCCACATTAACATTTAATATTATGTGATACTTTAAAAAAATGTTTGCAAATGTGAGTTTCATTTAAATATAACTTTGATCAAGTTTGACGTTAAGGATCTTTAGTTATGTTTTGTAACGATTTCCTAATGACCTAATATATTTAGTATTTATCCGTAACAAACGATATAGTGTAGGCTGTTGAGTTAAAACATTTTTCTTTTTTTAAATGAAACAATGCTAGTGATTTAGATTACTACTACCCTACATTTGTTGATAATTTGAAATTTATATCCTTGTACATTTATTGATGTAATCTTGTCTGTTTATCATGTTATTGTTTATTAATTTTACGTAACACCGTCTTCAGTTATATGACGTGCTTGTTTCACCTTAGGTACCAATAACGGTTTCGGCTTGTCTTTTTGTTGTTATTTATTATATTCATATAAACTCAAATTCATTAAAATTTCAAGGGGTTATCATTTTTAACACCAATGTGAGTGAGGGCTTTGATAACGCACAACTAAAAACAGTAAAAACTGCATATTTTTGGTGAGCTAATGGGATATTTGCACTGGTTTCACCCGCTTAGTCCTCTAGCGATTTGTGCCCATGATAATATTTTAATTTTCGTCTGATTTTTCAGATGTCAACACAAATCCATTATCAATGGCATGGGTTTATTTTGTCATGATAAATGCCACTACCTAATACCTATAACAATATAAAAAAAATGTTAATATAATTTTATCAATGTTAACATATTATTTTATTTTTGTATTTAAAATGGTGGGGGAGGCTAATATAGGGAATTGTTTACACAGTTTCACGCGATATTTTTTCCTGCAATAATATCTATTTTTTATTGTTTTATAATTGTTATAAATTTATCATAATTTAAATTTCAAACACCGTGGTTATTTTTTCGTGGGTATTTACTTACCGTGTAACCTTAACAACAATTCATTTAAACGTAGTTATTACAAATTTTAAAAGCATATAACATAATAATAGAATATTATCTTACCTATAGGTATTGAGCTCAAATTACAAAATGGTTGAAGTTGATTCCGAAGAGGTAAAAAGGCACTTGGAAATCTTGGGGTACACGAACATAGAACCTAATCTGCTAAATGAGTTCATAAAAGGTAAATATTGAAAAATAATTCAGAATTGTAAATTATTGCTCGTTTAAAATATTTCGATTCTTTAAAAAATCGCATTCCACGTCTTAAATGCGCATAAATGTATAAATACCTAAATCGTAAATCTAATAGGTTGATAAAATAATAGATGGTTATTAATAATTTTCAACTTAGGTAATATATATGGGTATACACATGAGTGTAACTAAAATTTGATTGTTACAAGAAGCTTTAGTCCTAGAAAGCCTAAGTTGAAAATAAACCAGAGTGAGCGCCACACCACTTGGCCTTCGTCATTAAAAATAAAATATAAATAATAAAATAAGTTTTTATAATAATAAGATAGATACATGTTTTATAACTGTTAAACTGTACCTATCTATAGAACGCTTATTTTTAAATACAAATGTTTACAAAATATCTATATCGATAGATCACTTTCTGTTTTGGATCATAATAATCGAAATTATATAATACTTAGGTAGGTATGTTTTGATTCTGCTCATAGACACCTTGATAGTTTAGTACTAACTACAAAAACGTTTTAATTGTATAAGACATATACCATGTAATAAATATCCGTTATTATAGTTGCTTGAGGATAAAAAAAGGAATACTTTTCAATAATAAATGTAAGAGTACTATTAATTTTCATTATTTGCGATTAAGAATACAGCGACCATCAATATCACACTTATTTTTTAATCGACCCGTTACTAAAATTAATATGATATAAATGACAAAACAGCTGGGTAAAAAGAAGACATCATTCATTATTCTGTGCACCATTGTGTCACCAACGGTGTACATATAAATCAAATGGTACATCCCCATTGTATTATCATATACAGGGTGATTCACGAGGCGTAAAACACTCATTATTTATAAAAACTATTTACTTTTTTCAAATTTTTTTTTTTTTCAAAATTTTAGATCTATGCTGTTCTAAAACTTTATACATTTTTAATATTTTTCACCCTTATACTTATTTGGTAAACCACTATCAACTTTTGATTTTTAAACGGCAACCTATATTAACAATATCATAAATGAATAAGACTATTTTTAATGCATTTTCACGTTTAAATTTTCATTTTTCGTTAATCCGTTGACGAGATATAGTCTCCCAAAGTTGGATGGTTTTGGGGTGGTGTTTGTGTATAAATGTGTTATACCATGTCAGTACCGGCGTACCGCGGCCGCAGCAATTGGGATTTTTGTACTCTAGCATAAAACATAATACACTTTTCAAATAAATTCAGTAAGTACGATAGTTAATCCTAAGTTGTGCCCCAAAATAAGTAAACATATTTACACAGGACAAACACCACCCCAAAACCATCCAACTTTGGGGGACTAAATATCTCGCCAACGGATTAACTAAAAATGAAAATTTAAACGTAAAAATGTATTTAAAAAATAGCCTTATTCATTTATGGTATTGTTAATATATAGGTTGCCATTTAAAAATCAAAAGTTGATAGTGGTTTACCAAATAAGTATAAGGGTGAAAAATATTGAAAATTTATAAAGTTTTAGAACAGCGTAGATCTAAAATTTTGAAAACAAAAAAATTTGAAAAAAGTAAATAGTTTTTATAAATAATGAGTGTTTTCCGCCTCATAAATCACCCTGTATATTATTATATAGCTAATTATTAATTATTTTACACATTGAACACATGACAGATTTTTTTGAAGATTTTGATATCAACGAGGATGGGCTAATAATTAAAAACGTATAGGAGAACTTGTTACAGCGATGGGTACACCTATACATACAAAAGTATTACACATAGGTATAATAGTAAAATACAACTTTTTTCTTATCTCCGCAAACATTTAGTGTTATACTATAAAACATTTTCTCTGAGGTCATAAATCATAATATTATACAACAAATATATTATAATATGAATGTGTAATATGACGTATCATATATAGGTACTATAAAATGTTAGTACTGATTCGTCTGATTGAGTTTCACCAAAAAAATAACGAAAAAAGTAATTGCAAAAAAAAAAATAACAATCCAAACATGTACTTGCCTATAATAGTAATTTATTATTCTCTATATTATGCACTTCTGAAATTCAACGTAGGTAATGGTATGTAAATATATAACAATATTATCGTAGTTCTCTAACCATCGATATAGATAAGTATTATACTTTTAATTATTATATATAATTTAATATTTATAATACATCTCAGGATAAAATGTCGTAGATTATGTATACAAATATAATAATTAGTAATATAACTTTTGAAGTGCCGGACATTAACTGTGCAGGCTGTAATAGTAATACTACAATATTTAATAGGTACAGATAAAAGTAGGTGCATACCTTTATTGGTTTATATTTTAAATTTTTAACAATATATGATGCACAGTGAACATGATGATATTTTAGATTTGAAAAAGGTCATAGAATACGACAGAAAACACAACAACGTCAGTGTACTGTCTATGTCGCTTTACCAAGACTGGAATCAGACTTACTCTGAGAGGATGAAAAATAGTACCCCGATTAAAAACACAATCGATCGAAATAATGGTACTGCAAACGGAGACGAATACGAAGATGAAGTCGACCTAATAAGTAAAAAAAACACCTAAAACACAATATTAAAATTGGAACTGCGGTGGATCTAGGATTGCTCTTACTGCTGGCGGTGCAGAGGAAGGGGGAATAGGAATAGGAAGTAGTCATAGACTCATAGTACCCATTACAAATAGGTAAACGAATAGGTAGGTTAGGTTAGGTTAGGTTCAAATACTTGAAATACATAATATAACATCTAAGGGAAACCTAACTGGGAAGTAATTGAATCCGTCACTGATTTGTAAAATTTAGTTAAGAACGCGATTGGTCGACGTTGGCAAATAATCATCGGTTTTGTATGATTTTGATAAATAATATTATTTTCATTTTCCGCTATCACGGCTTTATAATTACAACGCGTATGACGTACCATTACTATACTCGTTACTCGTACCAATAAAAATTGGCAAAGATATAGTAAGACTTAAACGAGCACTTGCCCTGAAAAGTATACTTTTAAGGGAAACCTACCTATTATGTCTGTTGATGAGATCCCCTCTGCTCTTTTAATTTTTTTATATTTTAATATTTTATCAAATAATGTTTTTTTAGAAAGAGCTATTAAAGTATAATATTCATTAAACGGCTTCACTGGTTCTACACTTCCGTCCAAAAAAGGAAAATTTTGTAGGCGTATAGTAAATTTTACCAGTTGACAGTAACTTGCGTCATGTTTCAGTTACGTAGATACCCAAATGGCCCAACTAGATACGGCCGCATGTAAAATCCACCGATTGCGACCTTTTTAGACCTTTTTTCATGTAAATTCCACCGGTACGTTTATTTTACCTGAAAAAAAAATGTAAACTACACCGGTACATTTTCTTTTTACCTGAAAAAAAAATGTAAACTCCACCGGTATGTTTTTTCATAGCAGCATCAAGTCAATTTTTCCAATTTTTTTTTCAATAATGTAATAAATATATTTTAATAGGTAATAAATTTCAAATTAAAATAACAAATTGTATAACAAATAAATATAAATGGCATTTTTGAGGGAAAATTCATTTTTTAAGGACATTTTTGGCTATTTTTAGAGCATATTTGTATGGTTTTGAGTACATTTAAATCCGGGCCCTAATTATAATATATCTATTGTATTTAAATACAATAGTTTAAAAAAAAAAATCATATAAAAATCAAATAGAAATAATAGAAAAATTTATAATTATTAACATTACGTAAGTAATGCGTACCTACATTATAATATATGTACAGATTTATTATTTATATATATTATATTCAGATACTTATATCTTTTTTTACACAATATTAAAATAAATAATATAATAATTCTTGAATACCTATCTAATAGAGCTTTTGTAAAGTGATGTATATTTGGATTTTTATATGGAATTTACGTGCTTTCAGGTCAAAAATACGTATCGGTGGAATTTACATGTTATAAATCCAACCCTAAAATCGACTACCTGTAAATCGGTGGAGTTTACAATCCCCACAATATCATTATAAAATTGATGATTTTTATTAAATGCGCCAATTTTATATTATTATTTAGCCATACCTATTAATGAATTGTAAAATCAACAAAAATTATTCACACAATTACAAAATAGGTATCTGACTTGAAATTTTACCGTGGACCAAACCTATTTGATTATTGGTTAAAAGTTGTTCAGCGTTATCTTATGAAATATCTATCTATACTTAGTTAATGAATCAACGAAACAGCGTGGGTTATAGATAAAGTATAAAAATAATATATACAGATATAAGGTAGGTGCTAGGTATTTAACTAGAAATTGAATACATTAATATCGTTCACTACGTTAGTATTAAATCAAATTTACACATTTTTATCTATTATGCTTTACATTACCAGATTACCTGCAGGACATAAATTTAATATTTCGGTCTTAAGATAAGATTGACAAGGTCACTCGTCCACATGGCTACATATCGATCAAAATATGCTGTACATAAATTTAAACTATTATTAATTCTGAAATTTTTTGTTAAATATTTAATTCATACCTGCCTTCTTATTGGGATTCGAGATAAAATTGTACTTATAATAGCTAGATATAGGTAACCTATGCAATATAGGTAACCAGTTAAGGCAAAATAATCAGCATTTTTCTATACCTATAGGTATTTCTTTATTTACCTAAGTAGGTAGGTACCTAGTAAGCAAGATGGAAGGCTACATTGGGTACATTCGCGTCTAGGTACCTAGTAAATTATTTAATATCGATATAGGTCCAAGACGGTTATATAACACTTTGAACGGTCACCTAGAAAAATTTAAATTACAGAAAGTTTGTAGGTACTATTTCAGGTAGTAATAAAAAGTATATGGCGGACAGTTAGTACTATTTCATGTATGGAAAAAAAAATTATGCATGTCACATAATTTGCAACACAGCTAGTTAAGACATAAATAAAAATAATAATTAATAATAATATAGTTCTTATAATAAATTCGTTTTTCGTGAATTTTCTTCAAATCTGGTTCGAACTCTTTTCTGAGTAACCAGACAGAAGTATTTGATTTTTTGATTTTCTATAATTAATAGCTCGGCTTTTCATATTGGTAAGTGCAAGGTTTTTCAGCTTTTATTTTTTATCACTCGATCCGTGGCTATAATCAGATCATTTTGTTAATAATTCATACTATGCGATAAATAAAAATATTTAAAAAAAAAATTATTAATATGAAAATAATATGATTTATATAAGTTATCAATCGTCGGTTCGTAAGAGTTTGTAGTAACTTTACTCGTACAAGGTACAAGTCACTTTTGAACACATTTTTAGATTTAGTTTTGTAGTTTGGTTTACAGATCTACTGTGTCACTAAACGCGATCTTAAGTTTTGAGCAATTTGATTTTATCTTATCTTGTAAAATATATTTCCCGGTGTGTTTACACCGTACCTACAAAGTGTCCGCGGTATGCAACTCAAACAATGAAATAGTACAAAGGGGTATAGCCGTTTTCGACCAAAAACGTACCATTTCCTTTTCGACCAAATTTAAAAAAGGTTGATTCCCTTTTCGACCAAATTTAAAAAAAGACTGATTCCCTTTTCAACCAAAAACAAAATTTTTTGTAAAATTATGGTAATTATATAATTATGTAATTTTGACAAATTATTAAAAGTATAAGTTGGTACTGAATAGTACCAAACAATTTGAATTCGATTTGAAAAACCTTCAAAATTTAAATAAATGAAATAATAGAGATAATTTTTAGTGTGTGTAAAATTATATCGTTTTGTAAATAATTTTGTCGTGAATTGTATTTTTACGAATATTGTTATTTTATGACATTTTATGCAACTTATAAAAACTATATTATATAGCAGCAATTAAGCAATTATTTTTTTTTTTTTTTACATATATTATATAAATTTTTGTTTTGGCCGAAAAGGGAATCAGTCTTTTTTTATTTTGGTCGCAAAGTGAATCAGCCGAAAAGGGAAGGGTACGATTTTGGTAAAAATTAAAAAGGGAATAAACTTTTTTTAAATTTGGTCGAAAAATGAATCGGCCGAAAAGAGAAAGGTACGTTTTTGGTCGAAAACGGTCTCGCCCGTACAAAGCGTCCGTTTACTACCCTACGATACGGAATTAGATTATAAAAAGTTACCTATACTGATTCTACTGGGTCACAACTTCGAAAATGATAGGTACTATGACCAGTTTTTGACTTTTTAATCCGGCGCAACCACCTAATCAAATACCAATAAATAAAAGCTGGGACCAGGGCCGGCTCTAGGTTTTTCATCACCCAGTGCAAGTATTATTTCTGCGCCCTTTACCCTCTTTTAAAACATGTAAACAGACAACCACGCCCCCCCTGATTTTGGCATCCCTGTGCCGTCGCAATCGTCAATCGCATTTAAAGCCGGTCCTGTCAGTCAGGGACACAATATGCACGCGATGCAGGACATTGAACAATTACCTAAGTAATTTCATTACAATACATATTATTGTTTTATATATAATATATGTATAATATAGATACAATTAATTTAATATTATTTATTTTTTTAATGATTATTATTATACAAGATGTTAGATGATACTAAGATGTGATAGTTGCAGTAAATATCACAATAGCTTAAATGGGACTGTCACTCAAGTGTATAAAATACACCACTTGTTTTAATTATATTTGTTAAAAGCAAGTATTATATCATTAAATGTTGTGTTTATTAAAGTGAGGAAAAAGAAATTTTACAAAGATCTGACAAAGAACTTTCTATTAACTGCACCTACGTAATGAAATGTTATTCTATCTAATTTTAAGTGATTCAAATCGATATTATATTATTGTAACATGTAATTGAAGGCAAGCAATAGGCCTAAAACATTTATATTTTATACGTGATCACATAGACTGGCCAGTTTACCCAACCAATGTGGGTGAAATGATGGGCACTTGTTTCTATTTTTATACCGAACATTTGCATAATAAAATCAAGATTCAATATTAATTTAAATTGTATAATTAAGAAGTGAAAAAAATTTATCCACATCGGGGTAGACACTTTATCCATCTTTTCACAATAAATTTTAGTATTGGTATCTTAGCATCACTAAAATAAAAGATTTAATTTATTTTTGTTTTTAGAAAAACATAAAAACCAAAACTGTTTCTCACAAGCATCTTCAAAAATTAAAGACATGTATAATATGACTTCCATGGATAAGAGCTCTAAATATGAATCAGAATTTAAGGTAAACTTTAAAATACATAATATTTTACAATTAAATGATTTATTTTCAAAAATAAATAAAATATAATTCAGAAATTATTATTTGAATATTTGTAAAAATATAATAATAATAGCCATGTTTAAATTCATAATACAATTTAAGTGTAGCAATTCATTATTGGTTTTAAAAATGTTATTATTTTTAGATTATTTAATTATGTATTATACTGTATAATAAGCCCACATCATTGTAAAACCATCAAGTAAATTATTTACTTCACTCAACCTACAAATTGCTTATTGTTTATAAAAAATAAATATATGTATAATTCTATGTTACATTGTATTGTATAAACACATTTTATCTGTACTAAAGCAAAATGATTTGGTAGACTACATAAATTGTTATATTTGATTACTACAAATTTAATTATAGCCACCAAAATGCTATTTTTGTGGATGTAATGAAAATCAACCAAGATTGAAGTTGAAACACAGTTCAAAACCACTGAACACTTTACACCTCAGTGTAACATTTGGTATTGAACTTTAATTACGAAATAAAACAATAATTATAAGATGATACAAAACTTGCATTAAATTACACTAGAAGCATGGAAATAATGTAAGTTCAACATATGTTTTATACCAAAATTTGTATGATATATTTTTAATGTGAATCAATATTTATAAAATATTAATCAGAAAAGATAACACATTTTCATTAGCGTTATGTATTATCTAATTACTAATTAGTACATAGTTAAGATCTTAACTTTTGAATTTTTTTAGTATTTTTTATAGATTTTGTACAATGTAAGGGTATTTTCCTCAAATTTTAGATTTTAAAGAAAATTTGTATAATATTCAAAAAAAAATAATTTTAATATTATTATTACGGGGGTTTGTTGATCAAAATTATTGTGTACCAAAAAATTTAACGAGTGTTATACATTGATAAAACAAGTCGTCTTTCAGATATATCATCGATCATATACACTTATCAAGTATTTTATAATGTGTGGAATATATTCAATAAACAAGATTAAATTAATATGAACATATTGATTGACATGTTTAAAATTGCAGTTAAGGGAATTGTTGTCAGTAGTATTTTGGCACTCACTTTCACCATTTAATCAATGTTATCAAATTTTATATTTCAACAATTTTAAACATGTCAAAAGCAAAACCATCTGTAAGTAACCGCCTTACATATTTATGAAAATTAATACAGAAACAATATTTTTTAAGTGATGGTATCTTAATTTATATTAAACATATTTTAATTATACAGTACAACAGTGCAATATGAATTAAATTAAAAAAATAATTTAAAATTGTGAATATTTTTTTTTATTCATTTAGTTATTTTTAATGATTTTACATAATGCTTAAAATATAAATATTAACTATTGTTTATTAATATTATTAATTTATAACTCTTATTTTAAATTACCTTGACACCCATATTTCTTGTACAAATTATTATTTTTTTTTCACTTATTTAATTAGATTCTTTTAGATCATTTTTGTGTTACTTAAGTCATCAACATACCAACTCTATTCATTACCAATAGTAAACTGTTTAGTAATACAATACCCTACTTAGTGATGTAATACTTTTAAATTATTAGGATAGAAAAAAATAATTAGATGTATAACAGAGCAATAGCACTTTGATGAACACATATATAATATATTATTATTTAATAATAATGAATACACAATTTGTCAAAATGATGTCAGTTTAACTTTATTAAATGCGAATAAATCTAGAACCTAATCGGGAACAAATTACAGTGAACTTAACAGAATAATAGATAACAAAAAAAATCTAATACTAATCTGCTAGATTAAGTTCTCCAACTCACTTCATATAAAAATAGTAAAGAAAAAATTTGTACAATTATTTTTACAATTCAGGGTTTTTTTTAAATATAAAACTTGTTTAATTATATTTTAATTGTATAACTTTAACATACTACAAATTGTTTCCCAACCATACTTTGTAATAATTTAAACAAAAAAAATTGATTCACATGTTTTACTGAACTATTTACAATTACAAATATCAAACCATTAGATTTTTTAAAGATTTTATTTTCCTGTTTATTTAATTTTTAACATAATATGCATACACATAATATATATATATGTATAAATAAATATATGTATATGTATATTATATATTATTTTATTATTGTTTAGGTGTGTACAAAAAAACTTACTAAGTAGTAGTTTCTCTAAATAAATAGAATTGGTGGGCTTAAAAATCCATGGCCACAGCAGCTGTAGATCCAGAGTAAGTCATAACTTAAACATATATTCTTAGCCAGTCAATTTTTCAGTTTTTAATATAAAACCTTCTTAACTTACAAAAACATTTTAGATTTTGTTTTTGAAATATATAAAATAATATTCAGTTATTAGCAAAAAGACCGTTGATAAAGAATTAACGCCCAAGCATGCTATTAAAAAAAAATGTATGTTCAGCTTTAATTGGATGGATTAAGAATAAAATAATAACCCTATGTAACAAAATCAATGGATGTATATGTGATGCGATATTCATGTTATTTTAGTCCTGCATATCATCAGTGATTTCATGTGGATTTAATATACCAGGCACAGTTTTCTGTACTTCGCGCTTTTCTTCTTGAGCCGCCCTTAACGCTTGTTCTCTTTCTTCAAGGTATAAGTCAGATATATCTTCTCCAGTAAATTCCTAATGAACATATTAAAATATTTTGTCAATTAAGTCAATTATAACATCTAGACTACAGATTTAGTTGTTACTTATTAAACACAACTTTAGAAATATTAAACTATTGTACATTATAAAGTTTAATAGTTTTAAACTTTAACAGTTATTTGAATTAATTACATTATTATATCATGCTTGAACAACATTTCTGTTGAATCAATAATATACCACGAGTAAATTTTACTTTATCAATTTCCTGACAACACTTAACAGCAAGTAACTATATGAATATCAACGAGAGTTAATAATTTAATTTTTTAAATAATATCTCAAATTTACTTTTAAAGTATTTTTATTTTTCATTTAAGACTTAAATATAATAATTGAAAAAATATATAGCTTAATAAAAGGCAAATTTCAAAATATGTTGTTAAGATTTGATTATTAAGATCATTAAATTATATAAAAAATATTTAATGCAATAGTTGCATTGTATCAATTATAAAAGTTAACAGATAATTAAATTTAAATAATTATTTCAAAACAAAAGTTATATTAAAAGAAGAAATCTATCCATAGATTTGTTTTATTTTAAAAACTTACGACAGAGCAAATTTTTGTTCACTAGTTTTGATTGTGAGTAGTAAGTAAATTTTGATATAAGCGTTAACCTTAACAAATTTTCAGGTAAGAACATTATCTGTGGTTAAGAGAACAATGCATGTATTGTCTTCGTCTTTACTGAAGCCAATAATACCAAAATTTGTATCCAACAGTCCCAATTTTTTGCTTAAATTAGAAAGAATTTACCTATTTTACTAATATGTATGAACATTATCTGTGTACTCTCATTGGATTTTTACTTATATTGTAGGTGAGTTATGAACATTTTCAAATCATAATTTACATGCTCATTATTCATCTCAAAATAAAAATATTGCAAAATACTAATGACAGAACACGGATAATGTTAAAACATTTAGAGCGCCCAGGTAAAGATTGTAAATTTTGCCCATAAAAATACCCTCCACGGGATAAATGATCCTGTTCTGCAGAATCTACCAAATTTGATAATTTTTATTTAAAACTAATATTGGGTAATATTCTACAGACTGCTTTGAACTCTGTTTTCAATATTTTAATTTCAAACTATATGTAAGCTTGATTATATTATGCCATTTGAAATAAAATAAAAATTGGAGTTTGATGCAGTCTTTAGGAAGTCTTTGTTAGTTCAATATAGTAATCAAAATCCTATAATACTACAAGCATAGGCGTGTCCAGACCTCATTCGCAGGTCATGCACAACAGTGGCATATCTAGGGGATTGGGAAACTGCTAATCCTCCCCCTCAAAAAAAATAAAAATTTCTGTTAGGGTTTGGGGATATGACCTTGAATTATGCACATGGTGAAAAACAAAAAATTTAATATGAAAATAGAAATTGAGAAAAAAGGTTCATATTATGCATCAAAATGTACTATGTAAGCAGTTTGATCAAATTTGCAGGTTATGCCTGTGCATGACGGCATGACCCGTGGACACGCCTATGACTACAAGTCATTAGAATTTTCCTAAGAAGTCATTATTTTTGCTATAAAGCTCCGTTTCAACCCTTTCTAAATAGCTAACAGTATTCATTATAAATACTTAAGATGCTCCCCGCGGTACAAAAAACTTATGGCTACCTATTCAGTTCTGGATAAAAAATATCAAGACTGCTAGTTTCTTCAATGCAGCGTATTATGTACTGCAGATATATAGTGTTTATAATATGATGATATCTTTAAAGTTTTAACAGTTTCATAATTATTAATTATTAAAAAAAATTGCAATTTGCTTAAACTGTAAGTTACTAAAGATTATATAAAAACTTTAATATTTTTGTTATCACTTACTCTGATCTGAACAAGGAAATCACGAAGATGATCTTTAAAAGCTGTTAGGTCATGATTCAAATTAAACATGCCTTGTACAGTAAGAGCAATTTGAGGATCAGCCAAATGAGGGAAAGCTGTCTTTAGCAGTGATGCTACAAAATCACGAACATAGGCAACATTTTTATCTGTAACTTCACCATCAGGAGGTGCACCTGGTGCACTTAACAAAACTTCAATCCTATCGCTCTCCACTAATTTGAACATGTATGATAAGATTTGTGCATGCATTAATAAACCTATTAATCAAATTTAAAAAAATAAATGCATTTATAAATTTAACTCTTCACAAAATAATTATGAATAAATCTTACTTGCGGTATGAGATGTATCTGTAGCAACAGAAAAAACATGTTGCAATATATCAGTAAAGTATGATACATAGAAACTCTGAGCCGCTTGCTTATGCTGTTGAACATTCTGTAATAATTTGTATAATATCTGCAAAAACAACAAAGCTAACATGTTAATTATTTATACATATTATTGTATTATACTTGTTTCTTTTATGTTTGTAGATAAATTATACTTATTAAAAATAATATAGAATACTTATCAATTTTTAGTAATATTGAAATCTTTAATGTTACATAATATACTCATAACTATAATGTGAAATCTTGTTGTCAGTGTTTGTTATTTGTTAAAGCCTTAAAGGGTAATATTTTTAGACAATTTCTAGTTACAGGAAAGCTTTGAATATAAAGTTCTTTCAGACAAGAATAAAATATTGAAATTTGACTATTTACCCTAGGAAAGTTTGTATACTAAAAGTCGGCAAAGACACCTTATATAATTATATGAATTGATTTTACTACTTTGTTCGTAAAGTATCTAAAATACACAAATATGATATATTAATACTACAATTAGTAATGACTTAGTATTTAATAAGTTTTTGTCTATCAAAAATATTTTCATAAATTGTGAAATAAATATTTTAACAATCTGTACATAATATTCTCATAAATTCAGACTCTTGGGTCAAGATAATTCCCAATCTTTAAAAAGTATAATATTTATAAATATTATATCCCAATCCCTTAAAAGTAAATTTCAAACATTTTTAATTAAAACTTTTTTAAATGACTATATTATATATGTCAATTTCTCTTGGATAACATACCAATAATCCAGTATCAGCAACATTACGCATGGTATGTTTAAAAGCCCAAAATATTGAATCCAAAACCAATTTAAACTGAGGGGCTGGTATGGATAGGAATGATACAAAGCAATGATTATTTATTGCCTAAAAAAAAGTACAACAGTCAATATAAAAATAAGTTATTATTGTTTAAGTTTATTACTTACTTGTAAAAGGAGGTAGAAATTTGTTCTGTGTTCAGGAAATTGCTCAAAATCTTTATTTATCATTGTAAGTGTCGCCTCAAACACAGCATCTAAAATTTTAGATACTGCCGGAGTTATGTCAGACTGTAGTTTGTCAATTATTGTTGCCATAGCACTAAGTACTTCTGGTTCTCTAGCGGATGGATGCATAGTCTTACTATAATCTGCCAATACTGTTTCCAAAAGGGGAGGGATGAAATTTTCTAATACCTAGAAACAAAATATTGTAAAATGACTTGCACAATTGAAAGTGCGCTAGATGTATTTTAGAAGTAGTTAATATACCATGGCATTATCATTAGATCTAGAAATCCAATCTGATATCAAACGTAATGTTTCTTTTTTAATAACTCTCATATTTTTAATCAATGGTTGTTTTGTTACACTATCTCCATTAGTAGCTATGGCGTCAGTAATATTTGCACTCATTACGTTGTAAATGTTCAACATATCCAAGTAGATTCTTCCCAACTATAATATATATAATAAAGTAAAGAGATAAAAAAATGCATATAAGACTTAAATGCACTTACTTGTACAACATATTGATGTCCTAGAGATTTACATGCTCTAGCATTAGTTTTTAAAATATTACCCAATTGTTTAACAAACTCGGGCTCTTTTAATATCTCAACATCCTATGAAATATGACAATAAATAAATAAAAATAAAACATAAATTAAAAATATAATTGTTACTTTTGAAGCTTGACTGATACAATCATCCCAAATTAAATTTGGCAACAGCATATATTTATCAATTAGTTGTTCTTGGATTTTAGAATTCACTTGAGCACTAATCATAATACCAACAGCTTCATAAAAGGTATGCACCTTAATATCAAATTATAAAAATTAATAGGAAAAAATCAGGTAAGCAAAAATGTATATTATGTAATTACTTGTTGTGGCTGTAAGTCGCTTATAATTGTTGCCATCGAATTGAGAATTTCCTCAATAAATGGCATAGCTTCTCCAACTTGAACTTGGACAAAGTACCTTCTACATTTCATTGCAATTTTGATAAAAGTATCACATGCCATATCTTGAACACCATCATGAGTTTCTACAAAATAAAAATTATTATTATAAGACTCAATAAGAGAAGATAACTAAATTTATATATTAAATATAATTAAAATATACCATTAACTAATAAATAATAATAGCCAGAATATGATAAGGTAAAAATTGCAACATTTTAAGATTGTCAATGAATTTTTAACTTGGATGCAACATTCACCAACCAATTTTAGTTGATATACAGTATTAATATATTTTTCTTTGCATATTTGAAATAAGTATTAAATACATTAGTGATCTACAAAAAAGTAGGAACTGATTCAATGTTATATAATGTAAATAAATCAATCCAGCCTAACTCATATAGGATTTTACTAATAAATACTTTATTTAACATGTTATTCTTTAACATTCAAGTGTGTCAATAAGCACATATTAAAATTTATATACCACAAAATAAAATGTTGGGTAAACATATTCTCAGAAAGACTAATCAACATCATATTGTATATTCACATTAAGCTGTTTTTCCTCGTTGAATTTTAAAATCTAAGTTTAGTAATGTTCTATTACAATATTTTGTCCATAGGATTAAAGGTAAATGCATCATTGGTTCCTTAGATTTGTATCGTCAAATATTTTATTCAGGTTATCATTCATAATCATATGCATTCATTTAAGTGTGTCGCTAAACACATATTAAAATTCATATACCACAAAATAAAATTTTGAGTAAGGCATATTCTCAGAAAGACTAATCAACATCATATTGTATAATCACATAAAGCTATTTTTCCTCATTGAATTTTAAAATCTAAGTTTATTAATGTTCTATTACAATATTTTGTCCATAGGATTAAAGGTAAATGCATCATTGGTTCCTTAGATTTGTATCGTCAAATATTTTATTCAGGTTATCATTCATAATCATATGCATTCATTTAAGTGTGTCGCTAAACACATATTAAAATTCATATACCACAAAATAAAATTTTGAGTAAGGCATATTCTCAGAAAGACTAATCAACATCATATTGTATAATCACATAAAGCTATTTTTCCTCATTGAATTTTAAAATCTAAGTTTATTAATGTTCTATTACAATATTTTGTCCGTAGGATTAAAGGTAAATGCATCATTGGTTCCTTAGATTTATATCGTCAAATATTTTATTCAGGTTATCATTCATAATCATATGCATTCATTTAAGTGTGTCGCTAAACACATATTAAAATTCATATACCACAAAATAAAATTTTGAGTAAGACATATTCTCAGAAAGACTAATCAACATCATATTGTATAATCACATAAAGCTATTTTTCCTCATTGAATTTTAAAATCTAAGTTTATTAATATTCTATTACAATATTTTGTCCGTAGGATTAAAGGTAAATGCATCATTGGTTCCTTAGATTTATATCGTCAAATATTTTATTCAGGTTATCATTCATAATCATATGCATTCATTTAAGTGTGTCGCTAAACACATATTAAAATTCATATACCACAAAATAAAATTTTGAGTAAGACATATTCTCAGAAAGACTAATCAACATCATATTGTATAATCACATAAAGCTATTTTTCCTCATTGAATTTTAAAATCTAAGTTTATTAATATTCTATTACAATATTTTGTCCATAGGATTAAAGGTAAATGCATCATTGGTTCCTTAGATTTATATCGTCAAATATTTTATTCAGGTTATCATTCATAATCATATGCATTCATTTAAGTGTGTCGCTAAACACATATTAAAATTCATATACCACAAAATAAAATTTTGAGTAAAACATATTCTCAGAAAGACTAATCAACATCATATTGTATAATCACATAAAGCTATTTTTCCTCATTGAATTTTAAAATCTAAGTTTATTAATGTTCTATTACAATATTTTGTCCATAGGATTAAGGGTATATGCATCATTGGTTCCTTAGATTTGTATCTTCACATATTTTTATTTATTTATCAATTTATCATTTATGTTCATCTACACTAAACTATCAATTATGAAAGTGAACAGAAATTAATACATATGTTGTAGCCACTTCGTGATATTGATTTTTTCATGAAAAGATTACCATTTCGTGAAATGGTCACTCATATTTAACATTGTGTAATTTTTTTCATTAAGTGGTCCTTCACTTTGTATACTGAAATACAACATTTAAAAACTTATTCTACCCTTATAGATTTAACTTAAATAATTATGTAAAGTAATAAAGTTTATTTATATCATATTAATTTATAAACCGTATTATGAACATTTTTTATTATTTGGAGGAGGAAAATGAATTGTGACAACAACTGTTACATTTCAGACTACCTTAAAATAAACACATCTTTTGGTTTGACAAGCACTTTTACACAAACAACTTACAAATCCCTGACCTCCCGATACAATTTGGACAGTTTCACGGAAGGTTAATTCTTTATGATCATCATTATGATTATGACTTTTATCAAAACCAATAAATATCATCTACACATTTCAAATAGTCTGATAATGAGAGTATAATAGTCATATAGAATAATTTATATATTATTTAAGTATTTATTGTATTATTTGACATGTGCATGAGGGTTAACATGGATATAATCAAACTTGACATTTCTGTTAAGTTGTTTGTGTAAAAGTGCTTGTCAAACCAAAAGATGTGTTTGTTTTAAAGATAGTCAAAAATGTAACAGTTGTTGTCACAATGCATTTTCCTTCTGTAATAAATAAAAAATGTTCTCAATACGATGAATAAATTAATACGATATTAATACATTTTATTACTATACATAATTATTTAAGTTAAATTTATAAGGGTAAAATAGGTTGTTAAATGTTGTATTTCAGTACACAAAGTGAACGAATACTTTGTGAAAAAAATTACACAATGTTAAAATTGAGTGACCATTTCATGAAAAAGTGACTATTTCGTGAAATATTTTTGAATTTCACAAAGTGTAAAAAACGTGTTTCCATTTCACAAAATGATCATCTTTTCATGAAAAGATCGATTTCATGAAGTGGTTACAACACATACAAACCACACAAAACAATAATTTATAGTAGGATTTGTATCAGAAACAAAACATCAACATTCTATGGTCATAATAAATTATTTTTCTTCCTAATATAACAGTCCAAAGATTTGAGTTAGGAATGAATTAACTATGGACAAATAAATATGTATATTATGACTATGTAATTACATAATTCTGTGATAAACTATATAAACTACCTAATTTAATAGATAAGACAAATATACCATTGATCCTATTTTAGAAAGTTTAAAAATATTCACATAATATTATTTCAGAAAAAAAGTATTTTAATTTCATATTTGTAAATCAAAATTAGCATGGCATATAATCATCACAAATTCAATTATTTTAACGCTTAAAAATATTTATAATATTTGTTATAATAATCCACGAAATGAAAAGTGGCCTCTGATCACACAAATCTAGTAACCATTTCACCTCAGTAGTCCCCAATACGCACAGAACGGCAACACCTATGCTGTGTCTGATAATAAATAGTATAGGTTGTGAACCCACAACTATAGGATGGGGTAACAATGTGAGTTCAGTGCTCATATGCAACTTTTCATGCCGTGGACTATAGAAAGTATTTATTACAATTAACAACACAATATACAAAAAAGCATAAATTTAAAAAAATCTATAACACTATTTTGTTATAATATATAATATTTATATAACTTTTACTACTTATCTAAGTAATATACAGTGTTCCTGCGAGGATTTACCCGTTGCGACATCTCCCAAAATAATTTAAATATTAAAATTTTGGTTTTATAATAAGACTGATAAAAACTACAATTATTTAAATTTTAAATTTATTTTAAAGTTTTGGTAAAAAAAGTTAAAAAGTATATATTTTTATCTAATCATTTCCAAAACAAAATTATATTTTTACAACTTGTTTACCAAAACATTAAAATAAATTAAAATATGAAGTAATATTGTACTAAACTTTCCACTCACCATGTCTAATATTGGTACTCATTCATATATTGGTAGATTAATTCAAAATTATAAATATAGTAGTAAAATGTAGTAAAAAAAACCTGTTTTTAATACAATTCATTGAATGTTTAAATAATTATGATCTCAGACAAAAATAATTTTAATTTCATACTTATAAATCAAAATTAGCATGGCATTGTCATCACTGAATTAATATGTTTATTATAATAAATTTTATAAAACTATAAGGTTAAACACTGTCCCACCAATATTCATATTCAGTACTCTTTTAGTAAGGCATTAGTCAATATTTGTAAGCACAATATCTGTAGGTTAACAACTTTCGGATTATCCACGAAAGTTTTTCAGTCTGGTTACTTCAACATTTTGAATTTTTTTTCCACTCTTAAACTGTATTTATCAGTAAATTTCAGCATCAAGCTTTAAATATAAAAATCCATATAATATCTAATCAATATGATAATAAAAAAGAGCTGAATATTATAAACAGGTCCATTTCCTCAGCACCCCCCACCTTCGAATTTTGAGCTGAAACCCATACCGATCATTTGTACCTCAATGGCTTTCAAATTATTCCAGGTGGGGATGCTACGGAAAAAATAGCAGCACACCACGAAACATTTTAAATGCAAATTTTAAGTTGAAATAAAAATAATCTGATTAAAAATGTGATATAACTTAGAAATTCTGATTTTGTGGTTACAAATACTTACTAATGACTTCCTAAAATTTGGATTGTTTAGATTTATAGATCTTATAATAATAGTAAAGATAACCATTAGAAAGGAAAATTCATAAATCAAAATATTATAATTATAACAAAACAAACCTACCAATGTTATAAAATAAATTATTATAATCAGTAACTGTAGTAATATTATAGTATTATAAATAAATAATCATCTATTAGTTTAATAACAAGTTAATAAATGATTACAGCTTTATTTTTGTACATGTCTAAAGCTGGAAAAACACAGTGGCAATAGTGTATGTGTATGTAACTCCAAATTATAAAAATACTATTAATAATTAAAAAGCAAGTGATGATTAATCACAAGATTTTGATTATTGTAAAAGATACATCTCAGAAATAAATTATTTTAATTTCATGGTTTTAAATCAAAATTAGCATGGCAGATTTGTCATCAATGATATACCATTAACTCAGTAGTAAACTTATTAGCAACATTAATTCTAAAAAATTAAATTTAAACTTTTAAAACAAATAACCCCATAAAATGAATAATTTACATCTCAAATATTTCTGTTGGAATTTAAATTTAAAATTTTTTAGTGTAAACTAAACACTAGGCTTCCCCAACAATATATTTTTGAATATCAAATATTTTGTTTTCTACAATATTGAAATGAGATAACGAAAAAAAAAAATTATTGATTCTTTGATAAATCGATACATATAGTTTATATTGTATGCTATAATCAACGGTTTTACATCCTCTTTTATTACCTTTTAAGCGACATGTTACTTTTTGGGGACTGGACCCATTTCACATGATCACATGTCAGGGTGTCAAAGATGGTTCTTGGTTAACTAGGCAAGCCTAGTTACACAATAGATGGATGAGGGGGTCAGTAATTAATGGCCGGCTTGCTCCAAAGTCCTAATACCACCATATGCAAGATGCCGCATAGCTACCTTGGAATCGAACGTGGGACCGTGGTGAGCCAGAAAATTAATTGAGGCCCACTCGGCCACGGGTGACCCCAAGTATACTATATTAATAAATAAAAAAATATTTGTCCGGCAAATAACATCAAGCAATAAACACTGACAACTGAAGTATGAGACTAATATGTTGCTGAATTTTTTTTTCTGTTATCCTGTACTATTTTAATCCTGAATACCTAATGGTCATGCCTATAATTAAAAATAAACATCTATCATCAATGTATTTACAATTATCGATAACCAAATTTCTGAGAAAAAAATTTCACGATATCAATATCAAATCAAAACATTGATATCAATGGAGAAGCCTAATAGTTAACTTTCTAAAAAGTATTGAATGAATTGCTTACCATGCATAAATTCAAATAGTTTGTTGACAACAGTTTTCAAAAATTTCCAATGAGCTCTTAAAAATCTTGGGTACTGTCCAACCACATACATGATATTTGAAGCAATGATTGCCTTATTATCTTTGCCTTTTTTTTGTTCACATAGACCTAGTAAATCTTTAATAGCAGTGACTAAAAATCGTTTTTCATCTTCTTCATGCATTGCTCCAGAAATACTACCAATCGCCCAACATAGCTAAATAAAGTAATAAAATAAATGTTATGTAAGAATATAAATGTGTAATAAATTTAAATATTTACAGTATTTAAGTTTTTCCAAGACCACTCATTTCCATTGACTTGATTATGCAACTTTTCAGTCATAATTCGTTCTGTGTCTACACAGTCTAAATGAGTTAAATAAACAAGTGTTTCTCTCATACTTTTGTACAAACTTATAGCATCTGTATCTTTCATAAACTCCCTTACTACTTCTCCATTTTCATTTTCTACTACTAACACTTCTTCTGGTTTAGCCATGCGGCTTATCATTATATAACGCATCTATGAACCAATAAAACAAATATATAAGATAAGTTTATTATAATATTTACCAAACAAATTAATTTTTTACCTAAAACAAATACTTAAATAGTTTAGGTTAGCTTAAATAAAATGATTAAAACTAACTTGAGATATAACTGGTGCATAAAATTGACGTCTAGGTGAAATAGTGTTACCATCTGGCCTGCTAGTCGGAGAAAGTGAGAAAAGACCAACTATTTGAAGTTGTCCGAATGGATTTTCTCTGTACAAACTAGCAGCCAAACTATTCCAATATTCTAAACAAATCTTGAATATTTCGATTTCTTCAACTTCCGAAATCATAACCAAATAATGTAGTGCCTGAAATGCATAATTATATAATGTGATTAAAAAGATGAATATATGAATTAAATAAGTTCATTAATTACTTTTAATAAATCTTCATTAGAACCATTTTTTTCAACTAAAAGAGCATGCTCTTTGAGAAATGTACACAAAAATAATGCCAAATTTTGTATAAAATTTTGTTCTTGGTCTTGACCCGAAGCATAAGCTTCTTTAATATTTGTATGAATGGGTAACATCTAGAAATAACAATAGATAATGAAACAGTAACAAACAACATAAATAAATAATATTATACCTGAACAAGTTGTGCCATAGTTTTAGAAAAAAGACCGGCAAATGCAGCATCATAATTTGGTACAGTTACTGCTGCAACCTCAGTTAAACATTGCAATGTGATATTACGAAACATAGGCACATTGAAGAACTAAAAAATTGTACAAGACATTTTAGATAAAAACATAAATTACAGAAAATATCTATTAGTATTTAATATGAAATTACTTTAAAAATCAATGTATCAATCAAATCAGTTTCAAATATATAACCAAGTGGTATCCAATTAAGAAATCTAAGGAGTGTATCTAATGTTGCATTTACTAAAGCCACGTTTTGAGAAGAGCCCTGACAAAAAATAGAATAAATCAATTAGAACATTAAATTTAAAACATTAAAAATCTACTTACTAGAACAAATTGACAAAGTTCAAAAATCTGTGCAAATTCAGAACACATAGTATCTTTTAAGTGTTTAGCTTTCATTTGAGTCATATTTCCAGCAGAAAAATCAAATACTTCTTCGCTAAGCAGTTTTAATATAACCATGTTGTTTTGACATAGACTTTCATTAGTCCTACTAGCTCCTACAATTTCACCAACAAATGATTCCCAATTTTTTGGCCACTCACGTTTCAATACCTAAAATATTTAATTGTAAATAAACATTAACATAAAATAAACTTGAAAACTAACTAACCTGTACAAGAATAATGTTTAGTTTGTTTAAATAAGTTTTTTCTCTATCCATTGTCACAGGATCTGAAGATGTTTTTATGATAAGTGCAACGATATATTTCTTTATGCCTTCACATTGATTTCTAGGTAATACTTTCCATCTGGTTTTGATTAATTGTTCCAATATTTGTAAAGCAAAGTATTTTGTTTGCTGATTGTTTGAAAATTCAAGTATAGTATCTACTCTTGTCCATGCATCAGGATGCTCCTTCAATGTAGTTAATACTTCTTGGGCAGCTCGTTGCTAAAATAATATGTTATAAGTAAATTTAACATAATGGTATCTTATTTAGAATCTAAAACTTTTAAAAACATACGTGTAAACCACCAAAAATGTTATATTAGAAATATTTAATAATTTATGTTTTAGTAAAAGAAAAAATATTACTATCTGTTAGTAACTTATAACATAAGGGAACTTACTTGATCACCAGTACCAGTATACATGCATCCCACAATATTTTCTAAAAGTGTAATATCAAGTTTTTGGGAAAAATCCAAAAGCTTGGAAACTTGTTCCGTCATCGTAGCCATATTATTTTCTTTTTAAAGACTTAAGTATTCAGCTAAAAAAATAAATTACTTAGTTATTAAATGAAAAATAATTGTTTATATCATATACACTTACACAAATTAAATAAAAAAGGTACCTATTATGTGTTTCCTTAAAAATATATAAGTATGTGTAATAATCAATAATATTAATCATTCATCCAATAAAGCCGACACTCAACCATCTACTTTTTAAATACTTCTACTAGATGAAACCATCAATCACTAACATATTTTTATAAATTTGTTTAGAAGAGCAAATAAAAACTAATGAGTGTTGTTTGTGGTCCATTTTGAGGAAATTCAAAAATTAAAGCACCAAATGTTCTCAATTAATTGAACTGAATCTTCCAGGTATTAATCATATTACATAATTGTACTATCAAGATCTATGTAAAATAGTTGAACAAGCAATATGAATATTAAAACGTATTAAAAAATACAGTTTTTTAGAAATAAATGTTATTAGTTAACAAAATAATAATTATCAACAATACATTTTTGTGGTAAACATAATCCAATAGACTATAATATTTATAATTATTAAATAATGTGTATCTAATAATTATTAACATATCTATTAAATACACCATTTCAAAAGGGAATATAACCAGTTCTGCACACT
This sequence comes from Diuraphis noxia, assembly GCF_037042655.1. Classification (NCBI taxonomy): domain Eukaryota; kingdom Metazoa; phylum Arthropoda; class Insecta; order Hemiptera; family Aphididae; genus Diuraphis; species Diuraphis noxia. The sequence continues at coordinate 56,774,194 of NW_028301712.1, forward strand.
TTTTCCACATTCCCCCTATGCTGAGATGTATGCCAAACAGATGCAAAACAATCATTCTTTTTTTGAACAGAATATAGATTAGAAATAGATAAATAGATGGTTGTAGTTTAATTGATTTCAGATTCTATTTTAATTTTATTAGATTTTTAGATTCTGAAGAGCAATTTTTTTCATTTTTTCTAACACATTTCAATAAACAGTTTTAAATTAAATAATTTACAATTTCATTCACAATATTCAATTTGATCACAAAATAATCAAAAAAAAAAAACTGTTTATAAATTATATATTTTAGTTTTTTAATTTTATATTTTCTTTACATAAAAATTTATGGCATTCAGATTCAAAAAACCAAAATGACCCATCCTAAATACAATAACTTTAAATAATAAAATTTATTTCAATCTGAAAGTAGACAATTAAAAAACGAAAAATTGAAAAAATTTATAATTTAGTAGTAAACTGTAGTTTCTATAGACATACATTTAATGTGCTAGTATCATGAATAAATTCACAAGGGACAAATTAAAACTATATTAGTAACAAAAAAATATAATTTAAAACATGCATAATTTAGTTTAATAAACTTACTCAAAAACAGACAGACGACAAGTATACGCAACAGTAACCCTGGACTAAGACCTAGTCACTGTTCCATTCACTCAGAAGACATTCACACACACAAACGAAACAAATCTTGTGTTACAAACCTGAAACAAAACAAAAATCATTAAAATATATAGCAATTATGAAAATCAGATTAATCACTTAAATTGTAATTAACTACGCTCTTTAAAATACCTACTGAAGTATTATAATAGATATTATATATTTCAAACTACAGTAATAGAATATCAGTAAAATAAATAAATAATAACACATTTAAAAAAGTACCAAGTTAATTCTTATACAAAAAGTTACCCACCTAATTTAAACTCAAATAAAATTACTTATCACAAAAAACCTCGCAAAAAACTCTGATATATTTACAGATGGTTAAGTATACACTTGTATACATTTATAATAATATTAGTTATACCTGTGTTAAACTGTATCAATGAAAATTTTAATGCAAAACTTGTTAGGTAAATAAATTAAACTTAAATGTACACATAATTGGATAGGTATATCATATAATATCTAAGGATATCACATATTCAAATATAGTAGCTACTTAAGATACCTATGAAAATAAATATTAAATTAAAAGGAAACCCACATGCTTTGTCCCTGTCTTACAAATTTATAATATACCAAATTATATAATTACTATAAGATAAATCAAATACCTCCAAAAAAATCAATAAAATATAATTTTGTGAATCGTTTGAATATAAAATTATAAACTGTTTTAAACAAAAGTTTAACCTAATATTTATTTTATGGTTTATGATAAGTAATGAGTAAGCAACAATTAAAACACAATATTAATTATCAAGGTATCTGATAGCAAAAATATAATGAATTGTATTGACATAGGCGCCAATATATAAATAACATACAATAAAAAACGTAATATTATTTCTAAACATAATATCATACTAAAACATCTATCTATTCAAGACTCAAGGTGCAAAATCAAAATGATCATTATTTTTCACTACCTCAATATGTCTAACATCACTATTAAACTGATTTTTCTTGATTTTAAATTAGCATTTACAAAATCATGGATTTCAAGGATCATGTAGAAATACAAATCAATATAAATGAACTACTTAACTAAGTTACACCTGAAATTTTTCATGAAAACAATTCAAATCATTGATAAGTTAATAACCTAAGATATTTTCAAAATTATCCACAAAAATCGACTACTAAAATATCAGAAAAACATTAACTTACCTAAATTAGGTAAGTATCACCATGTACATGACTCAAAAATACAAATAAAAGCACAAATACCTATTTAAGTAGACATTAAAAATAATCAATAAGTTAAATGAAACTATTCAAATGATGAAATGACAAATTTAGGTATAATAAACAAATTAAACACAAGAATCGTATAATTATGACAAAACATTCATTATTATTCCTAAGGAATTCAATGAATAACAACTCAGTTACTCAATACACTGAAATAAAAAGATGTAATTCAGAACCCGATGCATTTGCTGACTAAGTGGAACTTTTCAAACAACTCACGGCTTTTTAATATAATCCTGAAGAATAAATATCTTATAAAATAGTTGATTAAAATCACATATTACAGCATTTAATTAGATATCAAAGAATACATTGACCATTATTCGGGAAAAAATGTGATCATAACACACCAACATGCTTAAAATTAATAACAGAACCTGGCAGTTGGACTAAATTATAGGAAAGTAAAATGTCAATGCACTAAGAAGTATAAAATGTGGAGAACCGCGAGGTTTTCAGTAACAGATTTGTTGTTTACGTTCAAAAGGAGAATACACTTTCAGTTACTTTTATCAACTTCCCGCGTCCGACAATAACCAAACCACATTACAGGAAAAATAAACAATTTGCAGACCAGTTCGAAACAGCGCATTGGATTTCGGCAGTACGATTGACGTGATCCAACATCAATACAAAAATTTACATTTAAATCTATGAATTATGAGTTATGACTAAAGCATAAATATTAAATATTAAATAGTAAATATAATACACTTACTACATGTAGGTTTTGGCTTCTTACTGAAAAACTTAAGAAAAATAAAGTACGCAGATGATATATGTATGATTACGGTTAAAGAATATTTTTATTAAGATGGCGTCGCCGAAACCAAAACACATATGCTCACTGGAAAAAGGTATACACCACTACCACGGTCCAAGCGGATCACGATCACCGTGGAAACTTGGTATGGATTCATTGATAACGATTTTTTGTTGTATGAACATAGACATAAATAAACACATGTTTATATAATATTATATCTATGGTATGAAATGAAATGTAATCAAATACTATAAATGATAATACGAGAAAGTCAATGATAATCAGCTGCAGTGACATACGGTCATACGGAGCCCTCCTCAGTTGTACTGTTTTTGCCTATATCACAGGCGTAATTTACATAATAAATGCCGCCAAAATGTAAAATGGCTGTAAACAAAAATAACCATTGGCTTTCGTAAACTGTATAAGCACTTTCAATAAACAGCAATGGTTGCTTTGTACTTAAAACTTATATGAGACTAATTACTATAAGATGTATAGGTACTAATTGCAGTTAATTAGTTTATGTTTATACTTCATAGATACTATTTATTTTGTAAATTGTTTTCATTGGTTTTGTAAAAACTTATGAAAATTTATTCTAAGAAGTCATGTTCAACAAAATATTGTTACAATACAGGGAAATTAAATTCAAACTTGGTTTTTCATAGATTTCTAGCCAATGAAGAATTTTTTTTTTTAATTATCCCGAGGCAACTAAGGCCATTGGGAAGGGGGTAGTATACTGTAGGTTCTTATGGTACCTACTGTAGGTTGGTTTTACACGTGGGTGAGAGTTTTGGCAGAATTTCTATTGGGGCACCCGTAGGCTTCTGCCATGCCCCGGAGTGGGGGATGGCGGCGCTTGTTCTCCGGACACCGTGACTTACCCGGAGAAAAATGCCGCCCGATGGTCGAGGATCGAACCCGGTCCGGCTTAGCCACAACCGACGCCGTAGACCACTCGGCCACCTCGTCCCCCCCAATGAAGAATTGTAAGTTTCTGTACAGAAAAATATGTTTCTAAATAAAAATAAATAACAATTGTAGATTAAATAGTTCGATATTATTTTTGGTAATATAATTTTGAATATATTTATACAACCAGAAATTGCATTTAATGATTGAAGTATAAACTAATATAGGTGTAAAAAATCAACAATTAATTTTTGTAAAAGAATGACTTGTTTATTTAAAGAAAATATTCAAAAAATGCTATTGGAATCAAAAGCCAATATAAGAAGTAAAATTGTTAATTTGATTCAGACTGTATGTATAAGGACAATAAATATATGTAATACATGTAAACTTAAATTCATCAAAAAATTTATAAATGTTTTAATTAATAGTTATATAAAAAGTTGTAATAATAATATGGCCAAATACAAAATTAAAACAGCTAACAAAAAGTTTAAAAAAATTACCCATTCATAAAAATAAATATTTACCTATTTTATATCACTATAGTCTATAACACATATTGGTTAATATGTATTTATTTATTATATTTATAAATAATTTATTTATCATTATTATGTAAATTATAAATATATAAATATATAATAGAGTTTGAAAGTGCATTAAATTATTTTTATATTACCTCAACTAAATAATAAATATTATTACTATCCTCTTTGTTAGTTTGTCTATTGACTATTAATGAAAAAAAATAATAATAATAAGGGGCAAAGGTAGGTCACCAATAGTGAAACTGGGGCCCTGGGGGCATTACTGCATTAGTTTTCGCCACGGCCACATTATCATTGACTTTTTCGTATTATCATTTATAGTATTTGATGTAATGATTGTAATGTAATACAATCATAGATAATATATATTATTTATCTATGAATATGTATTATTTACGATATTGTTATTTTTTACGTTATACCACAGAACAATATACAAACTCAACCACCGGATACACCATTACAAATTATAATAATATAATATTATTTATTATTTTCATTGTTCATGGTTGTACATAATATTATCTATGGAATATTATGGAAATAATTATCGTTAAATAGTAATTGATAAAAAAAATTATGAAAAATAAAACACTATATACGTACCAGGTACGCTCGGTGGCTACGCAACTTTACTATGATAGTCACTGAACAACATTACGGTATTATAAAAAAAATGTTAGAGAGTGAAGTAACATTTAATAATATTTAACAATATGATAATATTAAATATATTATTATATACCTAATATATTTATATGATTTATATAAATACAGTTTTGACATAGGTCGTCGTATATATACATGCCTAAACCTAATACTAACATTGATCAAATACATTCTTAAGATTTTAATCATATAGATTCAACGAGATGTCTGCAAGATACCTATACTTGTTAATAACCTAGCAACTAGGTGTATTATACATTCATTAGGTAAAATACAAAACTTGAATTATATAATATATTACTCAGTATAGGTATTGCCTATACCTACTCATATAGATACAACATTTTTTTTTTAATAATTTACCAGAATATTTAAGTTTCAGAGCAAAGTGATAAATGTATTATATATTATACATTTTTGAATTATATATATAAATGTATTATATTATTATACATTTTTGAATTATATATATGCATCTGTTTTTTAATTATTTTTTGTTGGTTTCTGGATCTAATTTAGAAGTTAAAAGTATACATTTTCCATTATTTTTCAAAATAATCAGAATAATGTTAAATATTCATTTAGTTTTACAATTTTGTAGCTTGGATTTTATTAAAAATATTATTTTATCAGTAGGTATTTATAATTATATGACTATATATAACTCAGTTTCTCTATTAAAATATAAAAGGTTATTACGGCCTCATAATTTTCGAAGCAGAAATTATTATTATTTCAAGATCAAAATAAAAAAAGAAAGAGCTCATCAAAAAAAATTGAGTTGCTGAACACAAAATTTATGTGATGTCGTATATTTGTGAAACGGATACACCACATGAGGATATATATCCGCATGCGTGTTGTCTCCGTTTATATACATTATACTAAAAACACAAATAAAAATAATAATATGCTTAGAATAATTCATTTTACTCAGTTGTTTTTAATGTCAAAGTTATTTGATTATTGCCATTGGCGCAAATAGGTGGGGGCTTGGGGGGACTTAGTCCCCCCAGTTAAAAAGTTAGTAATTAATACTGAGCATATATAATTTTTAGAAAATATTATAGGAGGGGCTTTAGTCCCCCCAAAATAATTTGTCTATTTGCACCTATGATTATTGCTATCAAATTCAAAATTTAGAATTATTTGGGACTCATCGTGGGTATTTTCTATACTTAAATTTTAAAACAAGTTATTGGTATTTTAAAATTTAAAATTTTAAAAATATTCATAACCTGCTTTAAAATTAAAATATTAAATAAAGGTTGAGTGAAGGTGTTGGTTCTGTAACTAATATTCTTACCTTGAACCTTCTATTATTTAATTTGATAGGTAATAACCATTAAAGAATAACAATATAGGGCATAATATACAAAAGATAACATAATTATTATTTTCAATGTCGAAAAATCATTTTTAATGTTTAACAATATTTTTTCAACCAATTATAGTTAAGTCTATATAAAATAATAAAACTTAGTTAATCAATTTTGAATTTATCTAAATGTAAAATAATATTATGAAATTTCGCTATGCGTATACATACAATACGTACACGTGCGGGTAACAATTTGAATACTTTTTAAAACTACTTATTTATTTTATAAAAAAATATATAAGCCCTATGCCCCTATAGTTCAAAAATTTCTATGAAAAATAAGCAAAATAATACAACTTTTAATTGTATGTACGTATAACTGAGTACTGCAAGACGAATGTTTTGATTCTGTTTCTGTCTCATCTTTAAAAATACTATCAGTGAGTACAATTGTGGCACCAGGACTTAAATCCAACCAATCTGTAGTTGATATCGAATTTCTGAAATTAGTTTCAATACAATAATACAAATATCATGATATTATATTATATTAAAATTAAGAGTACGTAATAGACAACAGTGGTATTTGTTGTCTACGTCTTACCAGTGCGTAGGTAATATAGCAAATTTACGCTCAGCAGAACACTTGTAGTTCCTTTAGTTTAAAAATTACATTATCGTAAAAAACCAACGTACAAACACAGTTATATATATAGTTATATAATATCATCAAGTTTCATAATAGGTCGATTCACACTGTTATTTTTTAAACTAAAGGAGCTACAAGTGTTCTGCTGAGCGTAAATTTGCTATATTACGAACTAGTAAGACAGAGACAATACCACTGTTACGTACTCTTAAATAGAGTTTCTGAGTGCGTTCTGGAATTACTCGGAATGCACGGGTATGATTTATTTAATGTCTCAAGAAAAAAAATCATATTTTTTATGTATAGCCTGAATGCAACCCAGTTCATTAAAATTACTCAACAGGGTGGACCACGAAAAAGTGGCTTGCGCATCAAAAATATTTGGTTATTTTTATTTTGTTTTAGGAAGGTGAACATTTTAATATTAGGGGTGTTAACAAATTTTTATTATATATAAATATGTTATATATAATTACACAATTCAGATATATCACATTTTTTGAAAATTTTGAAAATTAAAAACACGTGATGTAACTGCTTGTTTTTTATATACAGATGAATACTGGGTCCCACTAAAATACTTCGTTTGGTTTAGGCGCCCATGTCCAAAATATAATTACATTAAAATAACAGATAGGTACATAAAATATTGTTATTTTAAAATACACGATGATCTAAAATGTTTAAACAAAAATCAGGTTACAATATTTACACTTAATAAATAAAGTGATATAATTATAAAATTATATTAATCTTTTTCTGTCAATAATGGCAATAATTTGTGAATCTGCAGTTTAATAAATACACTTAAAGACTATAGATGCGCAAGGGCTATGCTAAAAGTGAAACTTAAAAACGGGACCTTCTAGAGACATCCCCTTACATATTTTTCCGATACATTTTTTTATAATTGCAAATTGCATTCAATTTTGCAAAATAATTATTTGGTACTAACCCAGGGTTGAAATTTGAGTTTCCTGATCCAACAACGACACCTAAAGAATTATTCAAACTTGATATTTGGTCTGATAAACGTACAACCTGGGTATAATGAGTATCCATATTAATAATTAACGTGTAGTTCTCATGTCCAGCTAAAAATCTGTAATAACGTTTTTAATATATTTCAAACTCATATTTTAACTATGGATAAATCTGTATTTTTATACAGTTTTAGAAAAAAGTAGCATTCCAACAACAATCATTATTGAAAAAAATAAAAGAGCTCAGTTCTTTGTATCATATTATGTAAAAATCTAAGGCATGCCTTAGCATTTTACTGACACTTTTGATCACTTAAAAAATTTAATTCCTATTTAACAACTAAAATGATATCCCCGAAAAAATAACTAATTAATTATTCTTGTTCAAAATTTTGTAACATTTTAAAAGAATATTATTATTTTAAAAAGAACTCAGAAAAATTATAATGATAAAAAATTGTGTAAAGTATATATTTTATATTATTTTTTCAAAACTGTTGTTTAAAGATAATGTTGAATTATCTAATACAAAAAAATCATATTTTTAGTATAATGGTATATAGTGTTAACCTGTTACTTTAGCAACTAGCAGGTTAGGCTTTACCTACTAAAAATCGACTTTATCACTATAATTTAAATTAATTTATTTGATATAACACCGAAAAAGTACATAATCATATCGGTTCATAATTTACCTGTTCAAAACGAACACTGTATCGTTAAAAATATACGTCGCCAACCCTCCTCTTTTAAACGTTTCCGTCTGCCGTAATTTCGATATTGATTTGAAAAAGTTTAAATAACTTTTGGGATTGTAACTTTCAGTCTGCACATTTCTGGTGATATAATCTGGATGTACCGCAACCCATGGTTCGTATGTGCTATTAGTGAACCCTACACAGAATACAATATAACATACTGGCGTACTATTTAATTTTCGACACATACTTTACGGGCCAGGAGCATAGAACAAAATTAAGCACGCCCGGAGGCTGAAATACATCACACACTAACAATAATACCGACCAGGTTGGTTATGTGTGTGTTTGTCATGCACTCGTGTGTGGTGTGTGTATATAAAATATAAATTTAAAAAATAATGACAAAAAAGTAATAATTTTAAAATACGAGTATAATATAGGAATCTAGGAAATATGTTGCTTATAAAAATCACCAGACAAATTTATCGTTGGAACCCTTTTTGATGTCCACATTAATAATGGAACCTCTAGTTTTTTTTAGCTTTTAAGCTTTTTTAGGATTATTTGTAAATAAATTATTATATTAAGTAGAAGTGTAGATTATTGGATATAGAGTTAGCTGATAGATTATTCAATATACAAGTATTTTTTTCCATGATGGATATTTTAAAGAAATTTTCTTGAACAATTTTAAAAGATTACTTAAGCTTCGAGGAACCGTGGGGTTCCGCGGAACAATTTTAAGAAACGCTGCTATATGGTATATGGGCAGAGACATTCCTCATAATAACAAACACAATACACGGTAAGTAGGCATGAAGTACGCACTTCCACATAATATTGGTACCTACCCGCGTTTTTCGTGTCGTCCCATTGCATAAGTCCTCGTGCAAAATTTATTTGATCTGATATGTCTTCCATGCCAATTTCTCCTCCATATAAAACTATGGATACACCGGGTAGAAATAAAGATAAAGCATTCATTCCATCAATCAATTCTGTACCATAAGAAGTAGGAAATCTTATTTTGTCATGATTTTGAAGCTAAATTATATAAGAATTTATGATAAAATAATTAGTAACTTTAAATTATACCTATACAAGATGATTTTTTTTAACAAACCTCATTTTCTCGAAAGGTTTATTTTCAGTTTTTAGAATCATTTTTTACTACATACCTACTAGTTAATAACTATTAAAAATATTTCGAAAATTATAAATCTAGAATATACCTATTAATATTTATTATTTGGTGAAAATGTCCAGTATCTACAGTTGTTAGTGTTTGAAATTTGAATAACATCAGAAGAACAAAATCAAATATCAAAAACTGATAAGTATTTCATAAATTCTCTTGTTTTTCATTTATATTATTTTCATGGTTTCCCTATTTTAATAAAAGTATTGAGAATCGTATATTCTTGGCATGTCCCAACTAAATCAAATTTTCAACCAAAAACAGCATTGGTTAAAACAGCATTGGAGCACTTTTATATCTCCTGAAGATGATGACAGACACACACATATTCTCACACATCGATTTTCATACTTTGAAATTTAGAAAAATATTCTACTTTGGAATATTCAATTAAAAATACATATACGCTAACATTCAAAATTATAAAAATTTCAAAATTATAAATATAAAATTGATATAAAACATAGTTAATTCCAAAAATTAATGATTCCAAATTATGTGAAATAAATATTTCCAAAAATAATTTTTAATGAAAATCAGTTTCTACCACAAATAGAATTAGAATATTTGTATCTCAAAACTACTAATTAATGCATTACCTTTAAATCGATTACAGCGTACGGTAACTATTTATACCTAAGTACTGATTTATTTACAGATTAATCATCCACATGTACAGGGTAAAATGTGTAATATCAATATTGTAATATTGTCAAAACGTTAAGTTTTAAGACGACGCAATAGGTACACAGATATTTGTTATCCCTGCAGTCTTAAGAGTGCGTAACATAGCAAATTTACCTCGGCAGATCACATTTAGCTCCGTTAGTTTCAAAATTAAAATTAATTGACCTATAATAAAACGTGATGGTAAAAACATTATTTTTAATTGTATGTGGGTATTTTTACGATAATTTAGTTTTTAAGTGAGTTATGAGCAATTTTTATTTACGCTTTTATATAAATATTATTGCACAAATCCCAGACAACAAATGGTGATGTAGCATCCTTATGATTTCATTATTTAAAAACTAAAACCAATCATAAACAATTACATAATGATAATTAAAAATATATATGCAAGCCACTTCAGACATATACTATAGTCCCCTAAAAATATTCCATAATACATATCTATGCTAAATTCTAAAATACCTATTAATTATAATTTAAAATTAATGTATACTATTATATTTACTCGTAATATGAGTAATAATATTATAACTAGTATATCTATATGTACCACAGAATTAAATGTTGCTCCAACTGGCATTTTAGTAATCCAATTTTCTATTTCTCTCTCATAATCTCTCGGAGTATAGTGGTAGTCTTGTAATAAATTAAAGTTAGTTGGTATTTCAGCTCCACTAGTGTAATATTTAAATAAAACATTGTTACTACTATATGATTCAGTCATTATTATCCTGAAAGAAGAATTTAATTAAAATTATAATTATAATAACAAATAGTAGATCAATATTAAAATTTCATAATATTAAGATGGCGCTATATAGAACCACATGCGTTGCCTCCGTCTAAAAAACGCATAACCTGGCAAACTGTACTCTGGTGTATGTTTAATATTAAACTTAAATTACATATCAAATTTAAAAGTAAGAATATTATCTAGCTCAAAGGATATTTTTATATTTTAATTTTTAAAGCAAATTACGAACCTTTTAAAATGTATAAGTAATTTACGATTTTAAAATCCTCAAATAATTAGCTTAAAATATTAAATAAAAACTTATGATATTTACTACATGATAATCTTACTTTTAAAACTGATAATAATAGGTCAGTTCATCCTAGGGTTTAACATAATTGAGTTAAATGGATTATTCTGGTCGTATATATGCCATGTTATGCGTTTAATAATTTAGAATTTAAATTGTTTAGACGAAGAAAACGCATACAGGTGTAACGTCCTATTAACTTTAATATAATATGTAAAATGCGTAATTTGTAGCTAATTTATAATTATATAGTTCGGAAATTTTAAAAACAATTGAAAATATTTTTTATGAGTTTGCTTGTACTATTTTGGATTTCTTTAATTTAGGTGGAGGCTATATAATCAAATACACGTGTCCAGTAATATACCCTTTATGTCATCACATATACAATATACAAATTACAATATTTACGAATTTCATAATGAAAGTGGCGTGGTTACCGGTTAATGATGTTTTGATGTGCCCATTATTGTCTCTGCCCAAAAAATATGTATGGAAGAATAAGTAATTTATATACTGGATGAATCTTTGATAAAGTTATTCAATAAAACAATATGTAGCTATAATGTGTATATATATATTATCTAGATAATGTTATTAGCCTCTATTATTTGATTTAAATAAAATAAAAATTCACATAAATACATAACAATAATAAAAAAACCAAGTACCTAACTAGAAATAGCTCTTTCTATAGTCAGTTTAATAACACTAGATATTTTCTATTGTAGCGCGATACGTTGTCAATATTCTCGATAGTGTTCTTAAATATATTTAAAATCGCAATTACATGAAAAATTTTGTCAGTATAGCTTACAATGCTCATCAATGATCATTGATCAACACATTTTACTCGGCCGAAATGAAGTTACTTAATCATGCCTTGCTACAAATAACACAACATTATTCGAGTTAGCACGAATTTTTATAAACAATGAACGTGCGTGAAAACCCTATAACGAAAGTAGAGTGCTGCAATTGAGAGAGCATCTAGTATTCTAGTGTTACAGTGAAACCGAATATAGAAAAAAAACTACATAAATATGAAAACTTTTAAATTATATCTAACAAGTAATTAATTTCTGAAACCTTGTATGGTTGTTTTGTTTGAAGTCATCGAGCAATAGACGCCATTCTTTAATCAAATCATAAATCTCGTCTTGATCTGTTGTATAAATATGATTTAAATTATTATAGTTAATCGCCATATTGCTATCTATTATTGGTTCGTCTTTCATATTTTCACTTTCGTATACATGTTTTAAAGCATCTATTCTAACACCATCAATTCCCAATTCTAACCAATAATTCAAAATATTTTTCATTTCTTTATGAACTTTTTCGTTACGAAAGTTTAAATCAGGTAAATTTGGAACAAACTGAGTGAAATAAAACTGTTTGCGAGTGTCATGCCAAATCCAAGCACTGGCATCATCATAAATCCTTTGCTAAAATGATCATTGAACACTAGTTAATAAGTAATACAAATTACAACATAATATAATACACATATATATTATATAGCTAAAACTACTAGCCTCGTTTTTTTTATTCACATTTATTTTGATGTTCAAATTTTGACGAAATTGGTTATTAAACAAAAATTAACAATTAAAGTTATTTTGTTGTAATTCAAAAAATAATCGTACAGGTAGTGATGCCGTGATGATGATCTTTATAATGTAATTTTATTATAAACATATGCGTGAAAATGCGATTTAAAAGATTTTTAACTGTCAATATTTTACATTTATAATGGAAGAGGTGGTGCCGTGATGGTATAACAAATAAAAAATAGCATCGGAAAATTAGTTATTTATAATATAGGTAATAATTATATTATATACTAGGTTTCATGTATAATTTGATGATTTGCTAAAATATTATACATAAATTAAATTTTAAGTATTACCCAGTTATTTGGTACAATAGGAATTGTATTGTTATCTTTTATCATTTCCTCTTGATTTTTCGCGTCTTTCCAAATATAATAGTCGGCGTAATCAGTTTCATTATTGACAGACTTTTCAAACCAAATGTGTTTATTGCTAGTATGATTAGGAACAAAGTCCATTATAACTTTTAAATCTATAACATTATTATTTATTATTTTTAAATGATCATAAAGCTATAATGTGGTTATATTAATTAAATATAATATAATATATTAATATATATGTAATATTATGTATATAGATACTTTTTGAATGCGCAGCATTTAAAAGATCTTTGAAATCATCTATTGTACCAAAAATTTGTTGTACTTCTAGATAATTAGTTATATCGTAGCCACCAGATTCTAAAGGCGAATCGAAAAATGGCGTTATCCAAATTGCGGTCACTCCTAAATCTACTAGGTAATCCAATTTTTGTGTTATACCTGATAGTGAAAACATAGAAATTTTAAATTTTAAACAAATTTCAAATAAATAAGTACCTATAATAAATATAAAACAAACAGCTTAGCTGCTTAGACAATAAAGTAATATATAGATCTCGGAAGTTGCAACCTTTAAGATTTTCGTATTATTCTATATGGCATATGCTCTTCGTTTAAAGTAAAACAATATAAAAACCTGAACTATACAATATGGCGAGTTTAAAAATCAAAAATTCATATTTCGTTTTCGCATGTTTCGTCAATTTTATGGAAAGGGTGCGTATTTCTCAATGATTTTCATACGCAATCTGCACATTATTATGGATATTTAATATTTTTTTTCAAATTTATTTATTTTTTCTTAAGCTATGTAATTTGATTAATACTATTGAATATAATATATGTACGTATAAACGTAATACATACTGTAGGTATTTATTTTTATCGTTGCATTCGACTATTAATTTAACAATCTGCATATTTTAATCTCTATTGTGCTAATATATTCCGATATATCTACTATATGTATATTCGAATATATTTTTCAGTTCAACAAAATCTGAAAATGAAAAACAGTTTTCTATCGTATTTTAAACATTTTAAATTTATTTTTCCATATTTTATATTTCTTTTAGTGCAAATTAATAACATCAACAAATGATTTTTAATTGAATTTTTAATTTTTATGAATATCTGTTAAACTTTTTTATTTGCCATTTTTTTCATGCATATTTTTCCTTTTTTACTCTTATAATTTCCGATCTCTAAGTCTAATTTATACCTTTAAAATCGCCTGATCCGTCGCCATTTGAATCTTTGAATGACAACGGGAATATTTCATAAATTATAGAATTTTGCCACCAATCTAAAACTTCAGTATGTGTAGATGGAACAATTATAACTTTACAATATGTTAGCTGTATGCAAGTTATTATCAAACAATTCCAATGCATTATTGTTATGATCTATGACCAACTAAAAAACAATAAAATAAAACTCAAATATCTAAACAATAATGGCATCATAAGTCATAATAATTGGTTATGCCTATATAGTATTTTAAGTACAAAATAATTGTATGGATTATTTGTTGTATTTATCTTTAACTAATTACCAAGTTATTTAATAGCTTAACTAAATTAAATATTAAATAGTAATAATTTAAAGTATAGTGGATGTTTAATTTAAGTTTAAAAAGTTTCTAATATATTGTTAGGATAGAACATGAACGTACTTAAATTGCATACCTAAAGTGCCGTTTATATTATAATGTATAATATTTTTGTATTTTGTATTTTTACCTAATTTTTGGTATAACACATAATCATAATAGGTATATGGTTAAAATCATAATTTCACTAAATCAAAAAAAAAATAACTATTTTTGAATGAATTTAAGTGAAACTCAAAGTGCTCAGAACGTATAATATAAATACATATATAACTATAGTTAACTATTAATATTTGATTATTTAAAATGCATATTATATATAATAATTATAATATAATATTATGTATAATTTACATATTAGGTAGGTACCTATACAATTTGAAATTCAAACGCAAAAATCTCAAATAGCGAAAAAACTGTGCCTTTTTGATAATTTTGAATTGCTATAAGAACAGCTTATGAGGAACCTTTTATAATATTTTTAGGGCTTTTGGCCAAAAATATATC
The DNA here is from genome assembly GCF_037042655.1 of Diuraphis noxia. Classification (NCBI taxonomy): domain Eukaryota; kingdom Metazoa; phylum Arthropoda; class Insecta; order Hemiptera; family Aphididae; genus Diuraphis; species Diuraphis noxia. Next base: position 56,789,673 of record NW_028301712.1, read on the forward strand.
TACCCAATTCCTTCAGCTAATTACATAGCTCATAGGTTAGGTAGGATTGGTAGAAGTATTACTAGATTAAATAAGTAATAACTGTAGAGATAACAATAAAATAGTTAATTTGTATGGACAAATTGTCTCCCAATTCCCATTTCCCAATCCCCAAGGTTTCAAAGTACAAACCTGTTTTTAAAATATAAACTTTATAGTTTATTCATTTGTTCAGTGATACATCAATACAAAAGCTTAATAAATATTTCAGAAATATTATTATTGGGGGGGAGCAAGCTAGTGATGGTATCTGCTTTAAAGCTAAAGAATATGAGTAGAGACGTATTGACGTATTGACATTTAAAAAAAAATAAAATTAAAAACATATAAGTTTGAAACCAATATAATATTATTATTCATTGGTCCGTTCAAAGGTATAGGTAACTTGTCTAATGCCTATATCTACTAATCATGAACCATCGTAAAACACGTTCAAAATAATATTTTAATATATTTGGCGGTTGGTGCTGCTGAAAAAAAAATATAAAAACCGTGTACGCTGTACGCGTGTCATTTCTGTTTTTGAAGCATGCGGCGATCTGTCTGATAACGATACACAGTTCGGGAGAACATTGTATACGCGTGATAGCTGCTGACGATACTGTTTACTTATTATAATTTTATTTATATTTATAGATATTATATTATATATACATATATACGTGTGGGAACACTGCACGTCTGCACCCAGCAGTGCCGATCCGGTTAATTGCGGTTTGACCGTGTGTGCGTGCGTGTGTATCGTGTGTACACTATAAAAAAAATAGGTAATAGGTATACACACAAACGCACATACACAACGATAATGATATGCTTGCAGAGCGCGCGTGTGTCAGTCAAACACGACTACAATCGTAGCTGATACATGTATCATTGATCGACCTATCATAATACATAGGTACGTAGTGCGTACAATAATCGAGGCATAAAATTGTGTTAGCGCAGCACAGGATTTGACTATTAAAAAAATATATAAAAGCTTTAGTGTATTATTATGGTAGCCCTAAGTGCGTAGTACGGAGACCTATATAGATTTTCAGGCATTGTAGTATGAAGCAGTATTCACGTAAAACCTGCAATGTTGGGTAAGTTACTTTTAAAAAGTAAAAGAGTTACCTACTTGTCATTCAAATAAAATTGTATAATGAAATTACTTCCTTTATACTTAGCAATATGAAAACGTTACTTTCACGTCACAAAAAAATAACAATTCACAATCGTCATTCGATAAGCAACGTAAGTAGAATTAGTAAATATACATATAGCTTGAAAATAAAGAACAAATATAAATATTTAAAAAAAATAATATGCAGTTGATAAATATTTAAAATTAAAATTATTAATTTTTATCTATTAAAATATATTACTTATTAGTTCGTAAATACGTTTAAACATTTATATAACATAACATGATCATAGGAAACGTTATTCCAAGAAAACTTGTAGTTAAATGTTCTAATAATATACTATGCAAGTAGTAAAAAATATATATCTATATTGTATACACAATATCTGTGTTATACTAGTATATAGACATTATACCCAACCTAACGTGTTACTTTCGTTACATTTCTATACTAATCCTAGACTGTAAAACCTTCCATGTGTATTTATATATTGTATATAAATAATATTAATACGTACCTATAGAATATTTATTAAAACATTTTCTCTAGGGGAGACGCACATACGAACTATGGCTAAAAGTACTTAGGGTATAAGCCGCTACAAAATACACGTGATTCAGCTAGCCCTCCCGATTAGTTTTTAGTTAAGATGACGCTACAGCTGCATTGTATCAGCCTTACAAACGCGTAACATAGTAAATACTACATTTACGCTCAGCAGTCCACGACTTATTCCGTTAGGTACTTTAAAAATTAGAGTGAAGACCTATTATGAAACTTGATGGTAATTGAGTTATGAGCAATTTATTATACACGCATAACTAACTTAAAAACTGAACTGAAAAACTTTCAACAAAACGTAGACGATGTTTTTACCTTTAGTTTCATAATAACAGGTTTATTTACTCTAATTTTTAAGCTAACCGAATAAGAAGTGAACTGTTGATCGTAAATTTGCTATATTACGCGTTTGTAAGACTGAGACAATACAAATGCAGGTGTGGCGTGATCTTAAACGATTTATTTTTTGTCAAATATCTGCGAGTTGTCTTTAAAATTATCGCCATTATCCGAAGACAACCACAGGCCTAAGACGAAATTTGTTCGTTCAAATGTTACTTTTATTATATCAATGTAGAATATATAAGAACTATATTATGTAGGACAAGGATTCCAAACGTCGGTTATAAATGATATTTGTGTCCCAAATACGGAATTGTGCCGGGTAATTTATGAGTAACCTTATACTACCTTATTTACATTAATAGTAACGATAGTTATGTCCGGCCCTTGATTTTTTTAGTTTTTTCTTGAAATTTAGTTTATTTATATTTATTATTAGAAACAATGTATTCGAAGTGTTCAAATTTGAAAAATAATTTCAATTTATTGGTATAAATAAAAAATAAATCTAACCAATAACTTTGTTTTAAATAAGAATAAGCTCAGGTGGTGATCGATGTTTGTTCGATTTCGCCGACCACCACGATTAAATCAGTGTTCATTGACTTTTTCGTTTCTCACGAAAATTAATTAGATTTTCAGAAAAACTAAAAAAGAATCTAATTGGATGAAAGAATAATAAAGTTATGGTGCGTCAAAGCCCGCCACTTAAGGTTACTTGATATATTATACCAATAGAGATATGTAATTAATAAAACGAAAGCAATATATTAAATAATTAAGTGTGTAATATTATTATTTAACTAATATATTTATTTACTTATATATTTTGAACGCTGCACATGAATTGCGTCCCAAATTCCCTTTTCCGCATGAATTGCGTCCCAAAGATATTTAACGACTACACGAATTGCGTCCCAACCATATTTAACAACTACCCGAATTGCGTCCCAACGTAAAAAATTATTTTCCTTCTCATTTCATACAGACTAAGGACTGTCGATATCAAATTACGACTATCGGTAGGTTAAAAATATTGTTTTTTATCATTGTTATGCAATTATATGTAAGTAAAATAAAATGTGTAGGTTAATAATATAATAATAATAATATAATAGTTTAAAAAATATATATATATATATAAAAATTATAATTAAAAAATTAAAAAATTGGTAAAAACTTGAATGTTACTTTCTTAATATAATCAAGGCGGGTTAATTGGCCACTTTCATATTTTGCCATATTTTGTCTTAGTGAATTTTCTTTTTCACATACCATCATTCGTCTGTTTTTAATTACATGAATATTTTGTTGTTTAATATAAGTTTCTTTTTGTACATTTTTTAAAACATCTATAAATTGAAATGTATTCGGGTGTGCTGAGTAAAGCATACTGTTAAACTTGGAGTGGAAGGCTTCACAACTAATTATAGAACATGAGTACATTGCCCATACAGAAGACGGGAAATCACAATCAGGCTTTATGTATGTATTTAATATATAATCGGAAAATTGCTGTACTTTTTCATTTTCGGGTAAAATGGATACAATATCGTCAGTAAAACAATCCTCCACTTCATCTGGTTTTAAAAATGGGAGACCAAAAAAATATTTAATTATAATAATTTATAAGCAATCGTTTAAACAAAACCGGACGCAATTCATGCAGTAGATTAGATAATGCCGGACGCAATTCGTGTACCCGCTTATCAAATTTTTTATTTCGGGACGCAATTCGTGTGTAGCCATTTTGAATGTTTAAACATTTATCTTAATTTAAAAAAAATTGATACAGTATATAATAGTTATACTGGACAAATTACCCCTATTTGTATTTTGTATTAATCGTATGACCTGTTTTTTTTCCGTTGGGACACAATCCGTTGACTGAAAATGAAATTTAATGTAGGTGATAAAAATATATTAAGGAAAAATTAGTTTCAGGAATAAATAATTAAAAGTAAAATTCAAGCAAGTATTATTAATTAATATTTCTAACACTGTCTTTTGTCGAGAATGTGTTAAAACGCTGTTATAATGTTTGAAAATCGCATAGAAACCATTATGACACCCCTGTAATAGCGACGGAAGAACCGGAAACGCATATTAATAGCTTAATCCAAGCATATTATGCAATATGCACGCATCACACATAATATTATGAATATGACCTTCAGATTCAGACTTTATATAGTTATTCGATAATATATATTTAAATAATACATACCTATATATATATGTGTGAAAACTATATGGTCTTTCGATTTCCGGACGTAGAATGTGCAGTTTTTCAAACAGTCCCGCGCAATTATAATACGATGATAATGTGTTGTTTACATTATCCAGTTACATACATAATAATGTCCCTTCATTATGTTACTGATAGACGGATAATGGATAAATAATAATTAATATTAAATAATAATATAATAGTAAGGTATACTATTATAGAGTATAGGATCATATATATATTAGTGTATTACATTCCTTAGATCGCGGCACGCGTCCGATTATAATATTTATACAACTCGTCCGCGCCGCCCTTATCGATTTTCCCGAAAGGGGCCGCCTAACGGGCACAACGGCGCTCGGGTTGCGCTGGGTTCAGTTCCGGCGTCTCGTCCGCTAGCGACGGTCCGCGACGAAAATAGTGTAACAGCGTATCGTCGTCGCGTTAAGTGTTTCACCCGCGAAAGTATTATTATAATTTATATTATTCTCTAGAAATATTCACAGGTATTTCGTAAAACGACGATAGATGTTATTTTTTTTTTTTTTGCCTAAATATTATTAGGTAACTAATTGTTAATGATTGTATACCTATGCATAAATGTTATAAACTTTATAGGTGCTTTCCGACGTGCCAGACTCGAATGGTGTCCCCGCCTAGAATTCTGACGTAGTAGCTCAATTATTTGTATGTATATAATAAATATGATTGTATTATTACTACCATGGCCCTGTGTCCCAATATTTTATCAAATTATCTCAATTATACCATCGTTCCTCCTAGGCAAAATGCTCTTCAGTTGTCGTTAAACAATTCATAAGACATCCATCCATACGTCAGAAATCGTCGAAAATTTACCCTTTACGTAGGTAAATAAATACGTATATATCTATAAGTACCTATATTTCGAACACAAACCATTAGCCAATAGGGATTTACAGGTTTTAAAATATTATAAACTAATGAGTGATAATTAGAAGCGTATATTAGCCATAGCAGTGACAATTTATGAGGTCTTGTATAAATTATTATAATTACATTAATTTTATTATTTTGTAGCTCTTGATAAGTTTAATACTCGGTAGAAGTATCGTAACGCAGCACCTTGATAAAAATTAATAAATAATCTTGCTGATATAAAAAAATAACGGTAGGTTCTACCTGCATTGCAATAATAATTATATTAATTTGTTAGTTATACTTATAAACAATTCATATTTATATGTAGGTAGATTTTTAAATATTAGCTATTAAATTCTGTCAACATAACAAATGCGCATAAAATGTTTTTATCACAAATAATAACTAGTTAGCAATAAAGGTGGCAAGGTAGGTACCTAGTACCTATTAATTATTTTAATTGAACTGTATAATGTACGAGTAAAATCAATATCATCGATTATTGATAATATAAATAATTCATCATAGTAAGTAGGCTAAGTGAAGGTCTATCAACATTTTATGAAAATCCACATTTTGAAAAAAATTATGATTGAATGTTAATTAAATACTTTATACCTTCAGTTCCGTTAAAATATAAGTGATTATATTATTTTTTCTATTTCAGCCTTATTTAAAATCACCAATCCAAAAACAAATTAATATTTATAATAAACAACATAAAATTTAAATACGATTTAAAAATAATAACGTTAATTCAATAACACAGTGTTAAAAAGCAAGTGTAAATTTCAATAAAATAATTAAGAATCATATCATTACATAATATAAAGATTTATATAAAATAAAATCAATACTTAGCCTTTTTTAAAGTTTATAATAATCTGCATGTAAATGTGTTATTATTAAGGCTACAGTGTTTTATTTTAGGTACCTGCAACCTGCAAACCAAAATTAACATAAATAGTTTGCGTGGTTAAAAACAAAAGTTCTACTCGTTTAAATAGTTTATTACAAAGTATAAACATAATATGTGTATTCAAAGTCCAAAAATATAATAAATCTATTTTAAATTTAATCAATTTAAATGTACTTAAAACTATTTAGGTGCCAATTAATCTATGTTATATAATTTACAGGACTATGCTTTTAAATACTACAAAATTTAAAACATTTGTATGTTTTCTATCGTCTGAAATCCTTTGATCGTACCATAAGATATAATTTTTTTGTATTATTGATTCTTGAGCCAATATTTATTTATTAGATTATTGGGTAAAAATTAATAAATGTAGCAATTGTATTTTATATACCCAATTATAACTTATTTAAAAAATATAATTTCCAGTTTTATGCTACTTCATATATATATGTATATGAAAAAAAAAAACATAAAAATATGTTTCCAGTTTTCAATGTACCTAATGATATAAATATGTATTAACATAATAACGTGTTGAAAATATTTTGCTATTAATAAACATTGTCACTGCTTCTGGACCTCACCGATTTTTAGTTCTAGGTAATCTCCGTGTATATTAATCTAACCTTGCATACATAGGTATTATAATAAGTATAACAAATCCACTTTTATACTTAAATTAAATATCTAAATTTTTAAGACATTGTTATAACGTATTTAAAGAACTTACTTCTTTTTAGTGATCATGTGACTGTTTTAATAAGGTTTTATACAGATATTAACTGCACACGCTCATACACATAGATACATATCATGTTCAACTAAAATATATAAATAATGGTCGGAAGACGTTTTGAAGCGAGGGATCCGTGAATAATATACAATATTGAATATACATGAGTACCACATACTCATAAACTATAAAGGTATGTGGTATAACTCCTAAGCCACCCTCAGCTAAACATGCGACGAGAAAGTGATGAGACTTAAATGTATGCGTATATAAGACACTCGTTTAGCCGGAATGTCGTCACACAGCAAAACACTTTACTTATTCGCAAACGGCGACGAGGTAACGGTTTAATCGAGAACTATTGAGATACTGCAGACGATGGCGTGCGGTTGACGTGAATAAAGTGGTTGGTATTCATCGTTTTCTTTTAATACTGATCAATGGAAAATACACCGCAGGTACCTGCTCGTGATTTACATAACCATAATATGGAAGGTGACCGTGATCCACATTATATCTGTTAACGGTGTATTCGATAGCGGGTAACCGCAGTTATTCCCATCGCTGGTCAGTCAGTCCAAGGAAAAAGTTATCATCAGCCTTTTTATCACCACGTCTGTTGTCCATTTGTTTCAGATTAAACTGTTTTCGCGTCATTATGTGCGAGAGCATATACAAATTGCAGATCAACAAAACTTCAATTGAATGAGTCTTGTATACGATGTTAGTTTTCGGTTTGACGAAACGTTCCATTTGTTTCCCAATGATTATGATAGGTAAATTAACTTAATTTATAAATTATTACAAATTATTTTTTTCTAAATGTGTGTGAAACGACATAATTCATATTTTCGTAGTAGGTATTGTAAATTACTGAAATTTTCTAAAGACTATTCTGTAGGTAGTAGGTTATCCACCCTAAATCTAATTTTAGTTTACGATGTTAAAAAACAATACAACATATTGCGATTACAGTCTTCGACATCAATACTATATTATGTAGCACACTGGTATGGGAAATAAACTATGACGGTTTACTTAAGACGTATTTCACTTTAAACATTTATCTCATAACAGTCAAAACTCAGACTATAAACGATGATTGAGTGCAAGTATTGAACAGAAAACGAATATAACTAATCGTAGAAGTAAAAAGACCCACACGTACAAACTCGACGATTTTTTGGTGCTATGTTTGACATAAATGGGCATATGGCTATTTACTATTGGCTATATGATTATATATGCATATACAGATATCTATATTTTACGCCCTAAATGTTTATTGTAAAAAATATACAATATAAAACTATATAGGTAGATACACACCTGTATAAATACAGGCCTCATATATGCTAATACAATATGCTAATCGGTCATCATGATGGGGTATACATAATATATTATATTATAAAAATAGTATTAGGCGAGTAACAAATAAATTCCCATGAGAAAATGTCTACGACAATAATGTACTTATGTCCGATATACAATGTAAAAATAGTTGATGAAGAAACTGCAATACAAATTAAAACAATGTACCTGTATAAACAATGTTTATAGGTTTAGAGTTTAATAAGAAATGGACAAATTGAAGAATTTTTAAAATTTATTACAACAATGTTACAGAAAATATAATCATGAAATATTGCCCACTATAACTTTTAAAAATGTTCTTACTATATATAAGTATAAGATCTTATACTTGTATAGTTGTATGGTACCTATGCATATAAAATATTATTATCGGTACCTATTTAAATTAAAATATCATTTTTCTTTAATCATATTCTTTGACATTCCCATCTCTGATCAAACAATAATATTACCTACAAATAGTACAAATAAACATACGTAACTTTAATTTTAAGTATGGAACGAATATGCAACTTTATATACTGGGTATTTCTGTTTGATAACATTTTCTGGATATTTTTTGACATAGATTCGTTAACATATAATACACAGTGGTCTGTCAAAGCCAAAATAAAGAAATTCAATTTTGTTCGAACGCGATGTCGATGTTACCTGTTGATACAGTATATAGGCACAAATTAAATATTAACATAATGTGTCCAATGAAATAATAGCATATAGGTACCTACATGTGTAAACTATGTTGAAAAAAAACATTTTAGAATTCATGAGCGTAAGTTCACTCTACGCAACGCGTGGGGACAATGTGCATCGTACCATGTGCAGTGTAACAATAATATGTATGTATAATAACGTTAATATTATTTATTATGGATTGTACACAAAAATGTTGCGTGTAGATTTTACGAGGACATGAAAAATGTCGTCTGGCGGGACGTACGTTTCCGGAGAGGATATCCGGTGGCGGTCAGCGGGACTTTGTCATCATCGTTTTCGTCGTCGATCTGGACTATATAGTTATATTAAGCACAAGCCTTTGAACTCATAACTGTATACAGCCAACCACGCTGAACCTGGACGATGGGAAACCTGCAAAGTTCGACGCCATCATCGTCGCGTGGCGGCACGAAAAGTCGGAACAAAAGGCCACCGACCACCGGGACCCGCGATTGGTTGTTGGGGGGCGCGACGAGGGTGCTACGGAAACCAGTTGCACCGGCGCCGGCGGCGGCAGAGGTGGAGGCGGCGGCGGCAACGACGGATCACGTGACCGTGACCAGTCGTGACCTCCGCCGGCAGCGGACTCCCCCGGCCCGCGACGACGATACCGATCATCATGCAGATGAGCAGCAACAACAACACCGGCAGGAGCACCACTGCAGCAACCGCCGCCGCCACCGCAACGACCGCGACGACGAGTCCGTCCGCAGTTCCTCTGAAGAGGAGGACTCCTCAGTATTCGCCGACACGCTGACCAGCCCGCAGAGTGTGTACTCGGACGCCAGAGACGAACCGGACGACATCATGGTGGTGAACGGCGGCGAAACGTTCGGCGGAAGTACCGGGCGCACGGCCGCCGCCGCCCACCAGGCTTTCACGATCGTCAAGCACCGAAAAGTCGAACTGAACCCGGCCAAATTGCAAACAGTCACCAATGGTAAGTGCTAGCTACTTATGATTTCTTATGATATTATATTATATACCAATTCCATCCATTACCACCACCAGCCCCAAACTATACTGTTACCTTATATTACCACCCAATTTAAACTTGAAATTGGCCACTTTATTGTTAACCACTATGTATAAAGCCATTTATAACTATAAAAGATTATACTGGTACAGCTGTGCAGGTCTAATTGAAAAAAAAAATGGTACATAAAGTTTTAAATACATTTTTTAAATTTTTTATCCTAACTGGTTAATTCATTATCTGATGCAATAGTTTCACTGGTTCAATTGACTAAGGAAATAATTTTACTCCAATTTATTTAAAAATGCTCCATTTGTTATAACTAAAGATATTTTTGAATTTGATAACTGTTACATTAAGTAATTATACTATGTACTTACACAATTTTAAATCAGAAAATATCTAATGCTATATAATAATAGGTAGTATATAATAACTAATAATACTATAATCTTTGTTACGTTTATTGGTAAAGTAATATTACATACTATAGATACTTATGTATATAGATCTATCTATGCCTTCCATTTTCTAGGTTGAAATTAGAGTTGTAATTATTATTTGTTAACTATCAATTTTCTAACGTAACAATTTTCTATTTACTTAACTTGAATAAATTGTTTTCATTGACTTGCCCATTTTAGATTCAATGCTATGTTATATAATAGTTAGTCTTAGTCTTAGAAGCATAGTTAACTAAATGTAGTAATACCTATTATATAGGCAGTGATAAATATTTTTTTTTCAAATTAATGATATTTAAGTATAATCTAATACCGCAATATTATTTATTTTGATTAAACGTCTCAATTTCAAACCAGTAAATAGTTATAGTAATAATAGTGTTTTAAATATTGTTTTATTAAACCTAACGAAATTTGTTTGAAAAATATTCAAATCACCATAATGATATGAATAATTACAATAAAATACCTATAATGTCTATAGATAAATAATTTCTAAAATAAACGAATTTCTTTATTCATTTGTTCGCCCACATGATTTATTTGATCACAAATGATTTATATTATAAAAAACCTTTTAATAATATATTTTTTTAATTTATTATACTGATTGGTAAATTTTATAAATTTCGAAGTCCAAAAAAAAAATTAGCTCATCATCTACGGTATACAAATAACAAGTAATTAAAAATAATTACCCTTCATAACTTATAATTACAATATCTGTTAAATTTTCATTGTTATTTTTTGTATTATTCATTTTTAATTTCGAAAAAAAATCACTATTTAGTATAATATATTAAAACCACTTGTCTTCAGAAACCACAAACACTACGATCTAATCAGAATTTATTTTATATAATTTGCATGATTGTATTTAATTTATTATTTAACCACTAAAAATAATTAATCAACTCATTAGGTTCAAGTTATAGCATTTAAATTATAATTATTTCCATAAACTTTTAACAAAACAACAAAATATAAAATCGTATAACGAGAAGTTTCAAATTTTCGTACATCGATTGCGTTATCAGTTTATATTTATAAATTATAAAAAAAAATGTTTCATTAGGTTATAAAAAGTATAAACATGTGAAAGATGAATGTATTAAAAGCCTCAATGGAACTCATAATATTCATATGAACAATAATAAAATTACCAAAAAATAGATATTTAAATTTGTATCGATGAAACGAAAATTTAATACGACAAATATTGGAAAATTAGTCAATTTAAATATTTATAATTTTTTCGAAAATTCAATATGTAAGTGAAATTACAAAGTTGCGTTAGGTAGTTATAGGAACTGTATAAATAAAACTATAACTCTATAAATCATAATTCATAACTCTTAAAGAATAATTCAATAATATAATATTAAAATTAAATAGCATACAGATTAAAAACTATCTATCGACTATCAATATATAGATACCGCAATCTACCTAATTACCTAAATATTCAATACCAAAATTTAACTACCTTGTTATAAATGTAATTCGTGATTCAAAATCAAAATAAAATTGACAAAATTCTGGATGTTATTTTCATTCAAACAACTTTCGTAATTATTTTAGTATCATAAACGACATAAACTATAGTAGACATTTGACAATAATTTACAATACAATACATCCATTCCTATCGATTACGATTGATGATTAGAATATTATATATTATGTATGGAGTCACACATCTTTGAAATAAGTCCAGACGTACGACTTCAGGGATGTTAAAATTGTTGGTCGATTCTTGTTTTTTTTTCTATGTACGTCTATTGAGGAGACCACACAAAGGCACAATATTATAAAACATGGTATCCATTATCCAAAGCTATATTTTACTATATAATAACCGTGGTACGAAAAAATGAATAAGTATCACTTTTATTAAAAACGACTTTCTGGTCGTGTACAATTTACGGTCTACACACAGTCAACAACAGTATTCATACAGTAATAACTAAGCTAATAACATGAAATTACGCGCAGGAGGGTAAAATGATCTCGAGAAATTCTTCATATTAAAAAACAATTATGCAAATCTAAATAACTATTGTGTTTATTATTTTTATAACCAAAGTGTAGGTTTATAGGTTAAGTAAATCACTAATGATCTTAATTCTCATATAAAAATACTTTGATACTAAGAATAATTTTATGAGAAATGTTATAATTTAATGATATCCAATAATATTGTCCTAAACTTCAGATATACATTTAAATTTACCAATCTCACCATAGGAGCTCATGATTTATAATAATCTGTACCCATAATTACACGTCTTCTAATTACTTAAAACAATTCAACATTCAACTGTTTTCATTTGTAAATTAAATAAAACGTTCAAAAACATTACTTTATTTAATGACATTGTTGATGTATATTAATTCGTAATAATGTGACAATTTTATGAATACCTATTTCACTTATGATTAATACACAGTATTTTATGACTTATGAAAGAGTTATCTAAGTTTATTTGAACACTGGATAAACATAATCGATAATATACTAACGAATAGGTATATGTACAATTATTTTATAAATAGGTAGGGGCACTATAGAGACTTCCAACATCGACTTTTAACTCATATTAAAGTTAAATACTTATGTATGTATCATTTTTAGTTATATTTATTTTATTTTTAAGTTATCTTATAGAATTAATCATAAAAAACAAAATTGTTAATACTTTTTATATAAGCAATTAAAAAACTAATAACATAAAATATTTACTTCTGACTTTAATTTTAGAAGATTGCAATATGACATAATATTGAAAAAAATAAATTATTATAATGAACTATCGAGCAATTAATCTTGATTACTTATATTATTTAATGTTAACGTAGATTCTTAAATCTTGAAATTGAAATCTTGAGAAACAAAAATAAAATTAAGTTAATTTTAAGCAAATACTTATTTTCAAATTACGATATAACATATAGAAGTACACTAAACTATTCTATTATTTTAAGCATAAAATGAACATTTTGAGGAGAATATTTTTCTCACTTTTGACGATTTCGAGTTATTAATACGTACCCACAATATGTTATTTATTCTTCTTTTTAATATACACTTATATTCATACATGAAATTGAATAGGTACAAACTATCAATTGTACCGTTTCCTTTATTATGAACATTTAACATTGAATAGAATATAAAATGAACTATTATTTAAGTTACTTATACCTACGATGTATTGTTTATAAATTATAATAGGTACACGTCATGTAAACGTAATAATTAGTTTGTTTGGTTTTCTATTTTTTATGAAATATTATTACATTTTGGTTTTTAAAATATCAAAATATGAAATTGGTTATTAGTTACTTTTCAAACTATAAAATACCTGTAGGTCGTATATACTACATACAATTTCTGATAAATTTCTTTAATTTTTGTTAATAAAATCAATAATAATAGTGATTACAGATACTGCTACTCTACGCAGATATTTTTAAAAACATTTTTTGGATGAAAAAAAGTTATAAATTATTATTTATCAAATTGCGAGAAGTAATACGGTTTTTATATTTTTAACTAACATAAAATCAGTTTATAAATACATATAAAATGTACAGTTTGGGGACAATTGAGAGACAGAAATTATGTATTATACAACTGCAGTCACCTGTACCACAATATGCGTGTCGCCTGAATATACAATGCATAATGCATCGGTATAAATAATCAACTGAAATAAGATACAAATAGGGAAATCGTTTAGGCACCTAGTTGCCTAGTATAGGTAATAAATTATATATTGATTCTTATTATTCTTATTATCGTATTAAATGTTAATGCAAATAACTAAATTGTTATTTACTAAAAAAAATGGAATGATGATGTGGTAATCACCATATCCATAGAACAATTTTTTTTTAACGTAAATGTACAGTTCTATATAATTGTTTATATGTTATCAATATTACTAACATTAGTAGTATAAAAATGTCTAATAGAAATAATATATTTAGTACCAATCTCTGATAGATTTTTTTTTTTAATTTTCTCCCCTACCACTTGAAAAATCTATGGCTCCGCTACAGTATGTAGGTAATAGCCGTGTAGCTTCAAAGTACTACTCGAAATAATGAAAATATATACCTATAATCTATTACAAAATAGTAACTATTAAAAACTACCATGTATTCTAAATATTCTAAATATTCTAAAAATAAATAACTATTAATTCAAAAATGTAAACACAAAAACAATAGTAGTAATAGATAAAACCATAAATGTGATACTTAAATTACTTCAATAAATAAATAAACTAAATATTTATAATAACGTGCAGGTATTTATTTTTACATAATTCTCGATGACGGACAACTTTTAACTGTGGACTTATGTTTTTTATTATTGGAAGGTTTCGATGTAGTAGGTATCAAACAAACAGATTTATTAGGCGACGGCCATAAAAAAAGTGTGTATAAGTTAGATCATTAACATTATAAAATGCATCATAATAATTATTATTCTTTCTCACATATTAGTTCAAAGAAAAGTACCGTTTATTTTGGTTTCTTCGTGTAATAACTACTTTGGGATTGGTCAAATAAGTTTCTAGTTGAAAGTGGTACTAAGACGTACAATAATATATAATATTATACTATGAGAAATCTCATTACTGTTTTTGATACTTTGATCAGCACGTACAATCTGAAATAAGATAAAATATATTTGCACCGTAAAATTAACAAACTAAATTCATGACTCACAACGAAAAACCTCTGAAAAATTATAAACGCACATTTATATATTTTTCAGAAAATTAAACTGATATAATTTAGAAAAAATATTCATACATACCTATTATAAAAATAAATAATTATCTCAGCTCTAGATTATGGTATTTATTTTTTGATACTATCAAATATATATTATCATCATTCACCGTATAATACTATACAACTAATAACCATTAACTAGATACATAATATTACCTTATTATTATTGATTAATAGTTTTATCATAATAGTTTAAATGAATTCCTATAATTGGTGAAGGATATTATACTCTTACACTGATATAGTTAAATTGCTAATTAATAATTGCCTAGTTATTCAGATTATTCAAATTATTCACATAATTTTCATAATAAGTAATTATTACTTTATTATCCCAAGATAGCCGTAAAATTTGATTTAACACAAGAAAGTACAAGAAATAATTTATCCTATTTGAAATTACAAACGATATTCTTTATAATGCGTGAGAAAGTGAGTATAGGTAATAATTATTATAAGTTAAAACATTAAAAGATTAAATGTAAACATATATTATAATCGTGTAAATTAAGGTACCTACTACCTACCTATTATTGTTATGATATTATATTCTACAAAATTATTTCATACTATAGATACTCATTTGAACTATATAAAAATGATTGGTAAATTATAAAAGTATATAATATACTTATTGAAACTAAACGATTTCGAGTATTCATGGAATCAATTAAAATAATTAATTAAGCTTTAAGTAAATAACAAAGTGATAGATAATTCTAACGTGAAATATTAGTATTTCTTTTTCTTTTTTAGGTACCTATTATATTTATTTTATGATTTATAATTAAATAATAACTAATTAAGTTATAATCTATTTGATAATATAACACTAAATAAGGAATAAAATCACGAAAAAATATCCAAAAAAATGATAAAAATAAAAATTGTGATAGTTTGTAGTTGATATTTTCTACAGTTGAGTAGAACAACTTATAAGGACCCCCTATAAAACTAGTAATATTATCGAAAAACTCTGGAAGTTGAACATTTAAAATGTCTAAAAACTGTAAAATGTCTTCAGAAAGAGCCAAAATATTTTGAAAATGTTATGATGCTAAAAAAATAGTGATATCTAATAAATTTAGTGAAAATTTTAAGTCTCGAAAATACCAAGTAAATAAAATTTGCTACTGAAATCACCCTCAATATTGAAAATAAAATAAAATGAAAAAAAAAATTAATACGCTAATATCCACTACGTAACAAGATAAAAAATAGAATTCCTCGCTCTTTTATGTTCCACTCAGAACCTTTTAGGGAAAATTAATAGTTTAAAGTTAAAAGTTACTTTTATTTTCCGTATATTAAAAACGTTTTCAAGAAAATATTTAAACTGAACTTACTTATGAATCAACTATGTATACTATTTCTATTAGCATAACCAAAAACATAATATTAATTTTAAATTTTAAATTATATAGGTATTATTTATTTTGATTTATGTATTAATTATTGATAAATTATTTTTATAAGTTAAAGGTATAGTTCCACAATAAATAGTTAAATAATCCAATAAAAATAATCTATTATTTATTTTTGAATTTGTAACAAAATTATTTTTAATCTATAATCTATATTTTAGTTATTTAGGTATTGTATATGTATTATTAAACTCTAAAGTTAAATATCTTCTGAGGCACGGAAACAGAACAAAGATCTGCAAGCTGGAGGAGCCAAAAAAACTTGTTTTAACACAAATAAAATTTCAATATACCCACACTTTAATCTTAATTACATTTGTTTTCCTAATATTAATGTAACCTTAATGTAATAAATAAATTAAATACAATCTACACGTAATTTCAAAATTGTAGTATTGGAATCACCACAGAAATATTACATTCACGTATATCTGTGATTGAAATATAGTAATACCAGG
Organism: Diuraphis noxia; assembly: GCF_037042655.1. NCBI lineage: Eukaryota > Metazoa > Arthropoda > Insecta > Hemiptera > Aphididae > Diuraphis > Diuraphis noxia. The sequence continues at coordinate 56,806,752 of NW_028301712.1, forward strand.
ATCTATAGAATTATAAAAAAAAAAAAAATGAAAAATAACATGTCTGGGGGACTGGGCCTCTATATAGACCCTCCAAGTAATATTGTATTTATTTTTAGACTACTTCTGCAGTTTATACCTATAAATAAATAAATAATTAATTAATTAATTAAATAATTGAATAATTAACAGCATATTTTAGAATAAAATGTAACTCGTAAGACACGAAGACATATGTAACAAGTACATAACAGATTACTATCAAAAAAGGAAGTAACTCTAAGTGTTTACATGGCTTTTTAAATTGTTAAGTTTTCGAGTTTTTCAAATTGTCTTTAGAACTAATTTGTCGTAAAAAACCGAAAATATACTTATAAGTTAAAAGAATCGTTAAAAAATGATTTGGTTCTCTTAATGTATCCATGAATGACAAATTATGACATTAAAAATTATGAATGACGATTTATGAAGCATGGTATATTATTCTTGTTTATTCAGCTGTCTCGGTCCAGACAAGAGTATTGCCAAGATACATAATACACGCGCTTAATTAGTAGTGTACCTATTTTAAACATAACAACGTTCAAGAATATTTTAAGCTTATTTACACCTCTCATTTAGATTATAAAATATAAACTCGTCCTTTTTTTTTACTACGCACTTACCTATATAGGCAGACAGGCCACTACACGGTACAGGGCACACACACTATACGTAAACACAATGGTTAATGGTATAACTAACACAGTGACACACACGCAACACTTAAACGTCAACGCGCGCAACAAGTGTGATCGAGCCACTGAGCCTGAACTTCACGTATCTAGCTATTATATAATGCATTTCGATGAAGAAAATAATAATATCAATATCTTTAATCTATATCTCTCCACCACACAGCACAATAATATTTATAATATTTTATTATAATAAAAGTTGTTTAGATAGCAGGTACTGTGCAGGACGCGCGGACTGTGCGTCTATGCAGCCGCGCAACAAAGCCTTCTGCGATAAGATACGCGTTATCGGAGACCGACCGAAGAACGACGTTTCTACAATATAGGTAGTATTATTATAGCTTTATTTTTCCCTTCGGCGCGTGGCGATATATAAAATTCATATTTCCTACTCATCGTTATCACTGTACACACACGTCAGTCGTACGTCACACACATACAGACACGCGTGCGCCCATACCAATAATAACACCTATATAATGTTATACTTTGATATTATTATGTACTTGTACCACGCGACATCGTTGGTCAATGCGTATCGAATAGAGTCGTGATAACGCGCAGCTCACACTATCCCGGTCTCGCATGAACACGCGGACGAGCGCGTATGTTGTCGTCGGAATCCGAAAGCACACAGTTGTTGGTCGAACGATCGATAGTGACTGCTGCATAGATAAAAGATGTGAGTCGTGAGTGACTGTTGTTATAATTATTATTATTAAATAAATTATAATTTCCTCATTGTCATTTTATACTAAATTATCGTTGCGTTACGCACATATACGTAACAGTAATAAAATAACGATCCGAGAGATCATAATATTATTGTTGTTATTATTATTATTATTATTATTAATTTTTAAATACGGCAAACGATAGATAAACAGACGGTCAAATCAAATAGTTACATATTTGTTGTCGTTTTTTTTGTAATTTGCGTGTTAACGAAGTTCAACATTTAAAATTGTTTTATTATCCCGGAATCGAGTGTGCTCGTGCCTCGTAATAACTCACGTTGTTGTTTGTTGTCACCAGCGTTGTCCATTGCGCTCGACGGCACCCCACATCCGGGTCTGATAAAACGGTAAAGTAATTTTTTTTATTCCATATAACCTATTTTTAAACATTTTTTTTTTGCTTTAGTCGTTTCATTTTCCCGTTGTACGTGGAATGAGCACCGATAAATTTCCCTTCGCTTAAAATCTAAAATATTTCTGTCAATATAAGTACATATTATACTAAAATATATTATTTACTTTTTTAATAAACAATGTGGAATATCGTTTATTATTTTAAATTATTATTATAAAACGACTTACCTGCTAAATACTAACTACTGGAAGTCAGCATATGCGTGCGCACAATGTGTGTGTGTGTGTGTGTGTGTGTGTGTGTGTGTGTGTGTGTGTGTGTGTATATGTGTGTAGTGGCGGGGGGTGGTATATATATCGTGGCCCTTCTGCGTACTCTGGCTTTTTCTTTAATAAATGCATAGATATCTGATATCTATACTATACTATATCTATATTACTAGATTATTTTCATATTTGCATGTAGAATTAAATAAAGAGGTATACTTATAAAATTTACAATTTAATATTTAGGTAACTATGACGTATTAGTCATTAGTACAAGAATCTTTGGTAATTGGTTTAATGTGCCCCCCCCCCTGTGGAGACATGGTCTGCGCACGCCTATGACTTCCAGTAATATTGGACTTGTGTTAAAAATTAAAAATTAAACAAATATAGGCTTATTATTAGGTATTTAATTATTTACTATAATATTATAATTAAACATATTTAAATTCTAAACACTATGTGATACTGTGATAGAATAGAGCGTAATTCTAAATAAAAAATAAATTGTGTAGTAGTGAGACTTACCATATCATGTTATTCTTCTTTATAAGTAGTAAGTACATTTAATCATTATCTTTGATTAACAAAAAAAAACATTGGTACCTACTACAATTAGGTAAAGCACGTCATTGTTAATAAAAATAATCGTAAAAATATATTATGTGTATAACAATTTTATTACATATCATTATACATATATATATTATCTACCACCATAACATTCATTAGGAAAAGCAAAAATTACCCGGTATTATACGTATACAGTATTAGATGTATTAGGTGCTACTAACTAAAGAATATTTTTCTTCGTCTTATTTACAAAATGGATCGTTAACGTTTTCGGATTTTTGCGGTTTACTGTCGATCGTGTGTTGGAGAAACCGCAACGAAATTATTACATTATAGAGTGTAGACCACTATGGTTAGATCAATCTTTTTTTTTTAAATACACACGCACACACGTGATTATTAAGTATATTACGTATTACGTAGGAAAGTACCTGCTATATGGAGAAAAAAACTATAAACACTGATTTTTCTCATATATACGAATTTCGACTGAAACGGCCTGTCGATCAATCACAATGAATAAATAAAGACCAATAATGTTACATCTTTAAGCCACTGAAATCAACTGTGTGGAACGGATTCGAGGCTTTTATGGGTATTGGCGTTTAGGCAATGAAACAAACACCAAAAACGATGTTCAAACAAGTTTTGTAGTTAATCTTATTATTCGGTGGTTTAAAAACGATTTAATTCTCACTATTACTAACATATGCATAATATTATATTTATATTTATACATTTAAGTATATATAACATTGAACAAAAGCTAGGAATTAAAAAAATTCAATGTTAAATTTGCAAATAAAAGAATATGTTTTCTACACCTGGGATAATATTAAGCTCCATTAGCCGCTTTTTAAAGAAAAATATGAATATTTTATTAAACATGAATGTTATATGTACGGTCAACGGTCGAGAAATAACATCGATGCCATTTTCACAATGCTAGTATTTCAGGTCGTATAAACTGTTACGCAACCTTACGGCTTATAAATTTATGCATACAGCACTTATACCAAACACCATAAACGTGAATATCAAAACTCCGATTTATTACAAACCAAAGGATTTAAACAAATATACTTGACACTTTAAAAAAAAGTGTGGTAACTTGTAAAACTATCAAAGCTTTTCATCTGCAATTACTTTTTTTTTCACATCTATTACTGAAATATTTTATCCAGTGTGGTTTATGATTATTAAATTGTGTAAACTTATATATTTAGAGTTGTCTTCGGCGTTGTGACAGGCATGTGAGAAGCCATATTGTGAAACACAATACTGTTGGTTGTTCTGTGATCCTACTTACGTATCAAATTATAATTAGGTTTCCATACTAATTTATTCACTACTGAATTAACCCCTGAATTAACTTTATCGTATAAAATAAACTATAATATTGTATAGAATATTATTAGTGAATAATATGAACACAATATTTATATTTAATTAAATAGGCACGTTTAGGCACGTTTTTTAAGTACTAGATCATTTTATTATACCTTTGGCCTTTGGGTGAAGTTTAGTTCTATCCTACTTTTAATCATTGGCTACTAACAGTTTTTATCATGAAAGTGAGAGTATTATACAACATGAATGGCTTTACATTTGTACTAAATTATATCTCCAAAAAAAAATAATTATTTTTCATATATTAATAAACTTCATTTTTATACATTTTCCAACTATATATTAATTTATTTTGTTATAGTTAAGTTTGATATAATATTATTCTAAATATTAGAAATACTATAAGTTCTTTAAAAAAGAATATGACCTCCAATAAAAAGAAAAAACACAGACATTCGTAATATGGTAATATACGCTATTAAAAATAATTACGGTTTTTTTTTTTTTTCATAAAATCTGAATTCTTCATAGATACGCTTGCCAGGAAACTAATACTTTACCCGCCGTATAAGGTCATGGTCCATTGAACGATGCTAATGAAGCAATCAACCGGTGCACAGCGAAGAAAACAACTGTTTTACAATATTACTATTAGAACAAAGAGCGACTGTGAATCGATTCGCTTTTTTTGGTGTTTTTTGATACACTTCATGATTTACTGAAATATCATTGCATCACAATATTTCTGATGGTAGCGTTTAATTGTTAGAATCATTAGATTCTAATATTTTACTACTTTACGAAGTTAATTTAAATTTATAGCCTATAATTAGATTAGGAGGTACAACGTAAATTATTTATTATTATAGGTAAATAATTATAATATAAAACGTTAACATTTAAAAATGTATACACACTATAAATAAATAAACAATGAATAATATAGTCTTAAATTAAAAAGTTAACCTTAGATTAGTTAGATTAAATTATTGAAGTGAACCTATAGTAAACAGTAATTGTATTATTCTATTAGACTATTTTATGGTCTATGGCTGTCGATTAGAGTATCTAATTGTGAATTATGATTAAAATAATAAGTATATGTATAGGTTATATATATGGTAATAAGTCTATATTTAATGTATTCGACATTGTATATAGTATCTGAGTATAGGTACGAAAATAACGCGAATAGTGCGTAGGTTCTTGAAACAAGAATATTTAGTTAGATAATATACTAATATGTAAAACATCTTACTTTTGTATGAAGACTCATATAATATAAACTAGAGTTTACTAAGATTTAATTTTGATCAAATAATTTTCCTATTGAAATGATAGTTAATAAGAACATTCAGTGTACAACCACAACTTAAATTAAATTTTTATTTTTCCATGCATGTATAAACGAATTTTAACGTTAAGATTTTTGGTCCTTAAGCTAATTCCAAAATGTATCAATGTTATTTAAAATAAGCACTTAATTAGTAACCTTTCAATTAAAAATTGAAATTAACTTATTATTTTCATATATATGTATGCATGTATGTAGACGAACACACATTTCATGCACAGTTGAAAATAATAGAGATGCATTATATGAATAGGTATACACGAATAAAAACGTCGCGTATTTCAAACTGTTAACTATTGTCTAATAAAATAGGGTTCATTTTCAAATTCTTTATTTGAATTGAAATACATTAAACGATCGTTTATACTATATTTAAGTATGTACCTAATTAAATTTAATTAAAATAAAAACGGTTTATTAATTTAAATCTTTATATTTATTTATCATTTATAATATATACACGAATCTTAATTATTGTTATTTTGAGTCAAGGTGAAAGACAAGAGTAGGCTACTTAGGTTATGAGTTAATGAGGTTACACTAATCTCACACTAATCTAACAAATAGTTTTAATTTAAAATAAAATATGCAATTTTATTATTGTCATTTTGATGAATTTTAATTAATTAATCATAATTATGCAACATGCCACCTCGCTATTAATTTATATTAAAATATAGAGACAAATAAATTGTAGTTATGTGTAATAGTAGTACATTTTCATAAAATAGCAAGGAAATTATTAGATCGTGATCTGAGCCTTGAGTTTTTATTTATTCGATCATATTTCAAACTCTCACGCTCGACCGGTGCAACGCATCTTGGATATTACTACGTGCAAGGACGAGAGATTTGTACCTATACCGTTTTTTAATTTTTTCCAACCCACCCTGATAGTTCTCACTGAAGTTGAACACATTAAATACGAAACAAACATATAAGAGTATACAGGAACTACGCCACCGAACACGAATACTTCTATACAACACACAAATGCACAGTTTTAACAATGGATGGACGAATAGTGAACTAGGTAGGGCACACCAGCTATTATGATCATAACACCTGTTCCAGTCGTTTCCAGTGTATTAATTAGATGGTGTAGCAAAATAATATTTAAACTACGCTAAATAAATTGTAAGTACCTTAGGATCGTGGGAAAATAATTTCAAAACCAGACGTAATCACCTTTACGTATGAATGAAAGGAAAATATTAATCTGTGTTCATTTTAATAACCTCTCCCAACACATTAAATTATGATTATAGACATCAAAGTAATATAAAAATTGTTTGTTTTAATCTGTTTATTCAATGTTGATTTTTGAGAATACCAATTAAAGTAACAATAAACATTCTTTTCAATTAAATATGTCAATGTTAATTAATGTTGTAAATATATATTATATAATATGATATATATTTAATTTTTCGTGTAATTTGTATAGGTACTAGGTAGTATCATAATATATACAGTAGACTATATTATAAGTTTACACTAAGGACATTAAGTTATGACTTGTATTTACTTTTTTTTTTAAAGAAACATGTGTCTAACGTCAATAAAATGATGGATGTAAAATTATGAATTAAATGTCTATTTAGATACCTATCCAAAAATATTTATAAGCAATATGCATCGTCAAATCTTCTAATTTAATAAGAGTGGGATATTATAACAAACCGTTTACAAAGTAAGAACCGATCACCACTTCAATACTTTTTCTTATCGAATATTAAACAATTACCAAGTTTTCATTTAGTTCTTTCCACTTGCTTTTAATTGTTTGATTATAGATATATACTATGATTTGCATCAAATAAATATTACTTTATTTTAACAAACTGTGTTTACTATAATAAAAGCAAACTCAGGCAAAATAACTCTTCAATTTAATTAGATTAGCAATACTTTTTTATGTGTATACTATGAAGTTATCGGAAATGAGGCTGAATTTACCAAAACAGTCTGCTGACGATGTAATTCATAGTAACACTCGTACATTAATACGTTTCAATTTTTTACATAAATTGAATCACATCATCATTATTCAATAGTAGTATGAATCAAATATTCACATGATCTTTAGAAAAACTACTATATTTGTTGACACAGTTTTCCCAAAGTGTACATATCCAAATACAACAGTTCTAATCCCTTCTACAGCCCTTAATTGTACTTTTTTCACTGTAAATATCGAAAATGTTTTATATAACAGGCATAAATATATATTTGAATATAACTAATTAGAATTATATTTATATCCCTTCTTATAATGGAAATTTCTGTATATGCCACTGATGTATAGCAAACAATATAATGCAGTGATAACGTATAGTTAACTTATTAATCTAATGATTAGATTCATATCAGTCTGTCATCACAGTAAATAAAGATTAGATTCTAATCTTTATTTACTGTGATGACGCTGTGTTCCATTATTTTGCGATTCACATCGTGTGACACGAACTATTTTCTTATTACCTAATGTGCTACAATCCACGGTCATATATATTCATATAGCTCTATAGGTATATTACGTACATGATACATCTGTACCTAACTGATGTACAATTGATTTGTGTTCGTAGGTCAGGAGCAGTTGGTGAACCCAGCGGTCAGACGCAGTAACACCTCTCAACTGAGCGACGGTCCCAAGGACGGGAGCGTTCTCAGGAGGGTCGCCAAGGTCACGCTGGACCAGGCTACCAAAGAGCAAAAGCCAGTGAGACCGAAACACATACCAGAAAAGTTGGACTTCAAAAACTGTGAAAAGTTCGAAGGTAAGCGATTATAATATTTTGGTACAGTAGCGCGTTGGTATAATAGAGATACCTAGCTATTGCAAGCGATAGCACCCGCACGTTGCTCCACTGTGAGTCGAATTGCATTTTAGACATAACCGGTTTTCGATTATTTTTTGGCTACGACCAGAGACTTAGAAAAAAAGATACCGGCTAGCCTTGGAAAAAACCGACTAATAGGAAAAGAAAAAAGATCAACAGTAATCACCGCCTCGTGTACTAATAATGAATGACTGTGGGAAAACAATAACCTCTGTAGCTTGGTATGATTGTTGGATATTTCATAAATACATTATTTTCGGTAGAATATCAGTATTGGCTACTTTTTTATCTGCCGATAGTGAAAAATCTGTTCACGTTGTATGCTGTGAATCAGTGTCAAAAAAAAAAGTGGGCGTATATACACGAGTATAATATGCATACTATACAGAATATCTTTTTTAACAACTCACTATCGTATTTAGTATGAATCTTTTTAAATATGTTTATTTTTTTTATAAAAATTCAATAGTAAATTCAAAATAATATTTTTTTCATCAAACCTGTAATATCATACAACTTATTGAAATATTTAAAGTTATGAATATCGGAATAGTGGACCAACATTTTTCGAAGTTTCTACTCTTGTGTCTCCTCAGCTCATCTAAACTTTCAATATCTATAAGTTATAAGCTTATAACTAATTAACTACTCGTTCGAAATTCTATGTTACTTAAAAAAAAAAAAAACTAGTTTCACTTTAAAATAATCACTTTGGAGTATAAATTATTCGTATAGGCAAATATCAATATAATGCGCTTATTAATTTATGAATATAGTCTGATTACTGTTTATGTGTAAAAATGGCAAATGCATAGGTAGCTGTTAACAGACTGCGTCTCATAAGTCCACGTATGATACAAACAATATAATAAAATAATTATCGACTATTTTTTCTGAAGAAATTTAGAATATGTATTATGTTGTAATGATATGTATCTATATCTATATCTATATGTATCTAATGTATCTATATATCTATAATTTATATACATATGAAGAAATATAATATAAAATACTATTTGTCTATATTCTCTTCCAAAGAATTGTCAATTTTTCGTTTATATACGAGAATGGATTTCTAATGTTTATTATTCTATTACTATATTTGTATGAAAGAGGCTAGACGAAGACGTTGCAACAATGCTTAAATAATGGTCGATTTACATAAGCAGGGGCGTCGCTTCTGTTGGGTATATACAATATTAACCATGATTTATCCAACATTTTTATTTTACATTTTACAGTTTATCATTTATCAGTACGGTAGCAGTAGGTACATTGTATGTTTATAACGTTTATAAACTGATATAGTGATGTGGTCTGTGGTTTGAGTGACTAAACAATAAACAATAAACGTATACAACACATATTAGGTATGTATATATATTTTAAAAAGAGTAAACGATGTTAGGCTACATCATTTATAAAAGTAGCTTATTTTGAAATGCAACTTACTAATTTAGTGCAAACTGAAGTACCTACTTGGATACCTAGTTAAAAAAATTAACAGGTCACTATATCAACAAGCAAATATGTAACATAGTAACGACCAACACATATTAACAGCAGCCAAATATGATTTTACGTAACATACGTTATGTGCATTGGATGTTATAGGTAGTATATTTTTGTTATGTATCTGTCTCTGTCTATTCTAAATTTCCATGTATAAAAACTAATAAACCTATGTCTACATAATAGTTATGCAACGCTAAAATTTCATAATGCACGCCAATACAAGAATAGTATAATATATTATAATATTTGTTTGCAATAAATGGATAATGGCCAATAAACATTAAGCAATTTATTTTTTTATTAAACCCATCTTTTTAAAAATAATAATAACTTATCATATTATAGTTTCAATTTTAGTTATGCTTCATACACATTTCCAAGGCACGTGAACATCAGACAAAAATCGAACTACAAAGCAAAAAAAAATGCATAGGTATAATCTATATATTATTAAAAAGACACCTTTACATTATCGAAAATTCTACGTACCAAATAATTTATTTTACTCTGTTATATTAAAAAATAAATTAATTAAAAAAATAGAGTGATTTTACCGATTATAAAATTTGAATCTTGGAAGTGATTTAAAAACTGTACATTTTAAAATTATTATAACTTGCTTCAGAATTCAAATAAGTCTCCAAGATGCCTTACATAATAAGGATAACCTTACATTAAATTTGTGTAATAATTAAATTCACTCTTGTTTTAAAAGAATGACTGAGTAAAATGGATTACTGTGATCGTACAATTTGGCGTGTTGTGTGCTTGTAAGATCTAAGGAGACAACATGTCATGTAGTGGCGTAGTTATGGGGATAGATTTCCACAGAGCTTTCTTTTCAGATGTTTAATACATTGACTTATACTTGATATCAGAATATTTGACTATAAAATTACCCATATTAAGTTATAAATTATAATTACGAATATAAATCACCACGTCCTCATCTAGATTCTCAAATTATATATTCATAATTATAGTGTTTTATAGTGTTTTCATTTTAGATTTTGAGCGGAGCGAAGAATGTAGGTATTGATTTTACAATGATGTTTGTAATCCATAAATTTCAAATGTTGAGAAAATTTATTTAATTGAAAATTGTTTCAATGATAGTTAAAAAATATTTAAAATACATAGTCAAATTGTTTTTTTTAATAAGCATTGAAAGTTCAAATTTTGAGAAAAAAAGTAAAAATCACGAAAATTTGAAATTATGTTTGAGTTAAAAATTCATAAAAATGTATCTTTTTAAATCTATGATTTGAAAATTCAATACAAAATTCTTCACGGGTTTATTTAATTTTATCAAATAAAAAATGTCTACCGGAAAATCAAGTTAAAATTTTATGAGCATTTGAATTACAAAATTGGATATTTACTGAATTTCTCTCGTACCGATATTCTTATTTTATTGTAATTCATAAACGAATAACTGTAGAAACTTGAAAATTACACCATATTTTTATTTTATTAATTCCTATACTTGATAAAATTTTAAAAATATTTCAACTGCTTATAAATTATTTATAGACATTTGAAATTTTCCGTTTTTTTAGTTTTTGATTCTATAATTGTCAATAAAATTTTATCCGTTGGGTCAAAAAATTTAAAAAAATTTAATATAAGGTTCCCTATAAAGTTCAAATGTTGACAAAATTTATTTAATTGAAAATGTACAAATTCTTTATTTGTTACAAATTTATAAAACGTTTTAATGTTATAGCTAAGTATTGTAAATTTTAAACAAGGTTAGTTAACAAGCAGTTAATTTTGTTGCAAAAAAAAACTTAAATCTATACACTCATTTTTTTTTTTTTTTTTTTGATAGTCATTTAAGTTGAAATTTAAATTGAATTACATATTAAGTTATCAAGAGTAAAAAATTTTAGTTATATTGTTGTAATTTAAAAATATTATTCGTGGCCCGTGGATACCTACTTGAATTTCTAGAATTTACTTTGTATTCTAATTTTAATAGTAAATGTCGTTAATGACTTATATTAATACTTTATAATAAATTGTATATACCTACTATGCATGACTGAGTGAGTCGAATACATAATAATGAATTTGATTTGATTAATTTGGAATTTAGTTTAAACATATCTAATTTTTTTTTTTAATAATAATAACTATATACCTAATTAATACAGTATAACATAATATTCTTGACTGACAAACCGTTTCCACTCAGAACCGTTTTCGTGTACAATGATATTATATCATTGAATTCAAATTTAAGACCATCCATTTAAGTAAGTAGATGTCGCTCTGCTGTACAATAGGTTAAAAGTGGGTTACTGTTACACGCTTTTTTAAGTATTATTTTCTTTAATTTATAAGTATTAAGTACAATATTTTTTATTCATTTGTTAAATTTTATTTCGTATTTTATTTTACATATTTTTTTTATCGTGGGGCGATAACAAACAACAAGAGTGGTGGGAAGCTAGTATGCTAGTGCCAGGCATGCATTATAAATGGTGGGATAAACATCGTCCACCAATATCATAGTAATAATTTAAAAATATAACAGTCGCCCACACTTATACTTACTAACCTACTCATCAAAAATGAAAGAAAACATTACCATAAAAATGTCATAGAGTTGTTATCTACTTATTTTGTTTTGGTAACACTGTGAATTGAAAAATAATTCTTCATAAATAAATGCTACCCTTAGATAAGGGTTGAGTTACGAGCTGAAGATTTATATGTAGGTAGTTATATACTCATTCTCTTTGCTTTAGTACTTTGGGCATAAAAAAATGATTGTACCTAATTTGAACTTAATGACAAATGATGTACTATATCGTTGGAGAAGTCCAAGTGTAAAAAACACAATATGCTCGCGATGTGCCGATATCTTAAAAGACGCCACACCCATATATTCTATCTATTGTCTCTGACTTACAATCGCACAACTCAGAAATTTTGCATTCAGCAAAACCAATTTTATATCGATAACTATTTAACTTAATATCAGAGTGAATTTGACCAATTTTTAAAATTAAAGGTATAAGAATATTATATAGGACATCTTGCAAGATTTTATTGGTATTTAAATTTTGAAATGAAATATGAGCATTTTTAAATACTGTGATATTTTCTCAAATTAACCTAACCTATAGAAAAAAGTATTCATTGTCATTTATATTTAACATTGTAAAAACAAGAAAAAAGGTTAATTACCTATGTAATATCGTATTATAGATGAGGTTGAAAGTTTTTAATTATAGTATTATAAATTTTTATAAACTCATCCTATGAATTAATAAAGCATCAACAAAAGCCTTTTGAAATGCCCTAGATAAAATTCTTACCTTAAAATTGAATAATAGTTTAATTAATTTTAATATAAAAGGTAACAACAATAAATCTAACCAAACCGCTGGCCGGTTAGGTAACTCACCTAAAATACTTATATAAGAAAATGTTGTCGTGACCTATACCTATTTCCAAAAGTGTCGCGTTGTTGGGCAGATTCTCCATCCAGCCTTCATGTCTTAACCTAATTACATTATTATTTTAGATTATTATACGATAATTGTATAGATTATTTAATCCAAAATTTGAACCAAAAACAACAAAATTTATTTTACTGTACGATAATTTGGTAGCGTACTCGTACGTTTCTTAGTGGAAATAAGTAACAAAACGTGGTTTAAACGGTTAGATTAGGTATTTTTGATAAACAAAAAATAAGTATTTGGACAGATTCATCCTCACACATAATTCGTTGTATTATGTAATAAGTCACCTATAACACTTAATTTTTATAAACATTTCTTACAATTATAACAACATTATGAGACCAATTTCAATACTATATAAGTTAAACAAAATACTTAGTTATAGGTAGGTGTAGGTACATCGTTTTGTTTTTTGTGTACTTATAAAGTTATAACAGTAATAATTCATATTTAAAACTGAGCTCATAATCTTTCAGTCAATAGACTATAATATGTTATATTTATTTAGAGCCTCACTTTAATAAAATACTAAAGTAGTATACGTACGAATTTTCGTCATGTTGCATGATTAATAAATTTCTCATATAATATTTGATTTTCAGTTTATATAAAAATATGACAATGATCGCGTTTATGTAATCACGTTTGTAATATTATATAATAAAGATGTATCATCAAGATGATAAAAATTTTAAATGAGACTCAAATAAAAATATTATTTTTAAAAACTTATCATAAATACGCTCATACATAATATTATATAATATGTATTATACAATCGGTTTCGGTATACGGTCGAATGTATCAGATACATCTAATATATTAATTTGTTTTTAGAAATATAATTTATTATTTCGGAATATTTAAATTGGGCTTTGATACTGAGTCATTAAAGAAACATATTTTTGTTAGTTTATATTAAACGACATTATAGATTTTAAAAAGTAATTACTTAGTGTTAAAAAGTAAGTACTTAGTGTAGCAAAAATAAAGTTGTCAATATTGTGTATACACATTTTTCCAAATAATCCGAGTGTGTTTCAGTACCCCCCCCCTACCAATTGTTACGCATATGGGCGTGTTGTATATCATCGGTAACCCTAGATATCGGTCCGTACAAATTCTCCCACGGGTTTGTTTTGGGACTGTGGCACAGGCAAGCGGCCCTAGACACAGCTGTTGCTGTTGCAGCTCTCCCGATGGGTAATGACTAATGACTGATGACTATAGTTGCTCTCAGCGGCTGTTTTCGGCGTTTAGAAAATTTACCAGTAGCCCTCACATACACGTTTATAATACCAACTCATAAAATAGGGGGGGAGGGGGAAATATGTGTGTGATTAATAATATGTGAAAATATGCATACAATAAAAGATAGCGGAGGAGATAGTTTTTCGATATCGGATCGCGGTCACCCGTCAGTCCATCAAACTGATTTTTATCTTTTGTAGATTACCGACGCAGACACGTGCGTGATACGTCCGTCATTGCGGCTTATTTTTACTATTATTATTATTGCGCTGCAATCACGATCGAATTTTCCTATCTATCTATTCCTCTCTCTACGACTGTGTAGTGTGTACCGCGCCGCAAAATCGTGTGTTCTTTTTTCTGGTTGTTTATTCGTGCTGTTGGACAGCACTCGTGCCTCCCCAAAAACGGACGACCGTCGTGACTCTGCGCCGTGGAAGTGATGCGCGTGCGCGAAAACTGGCAGGTGGCGGTTTTGTGTTTAGGTCGTATTATTATAGGTATGATGGTAGTATACCTCATACTATAACCGCTGTAGTATGTCGAATAATAATAATAATAATATCATGTAATATAATATACACAATATAACTACACGCGGTACTCACCGACACGCGTATCCCTATATCTATGTGTATTATACATAAGTAGAAGATAAGAGAGAGAAAGATGGAGATTTACAGATGGCTCGTTGGGCCAAAAAGATACATATATTTATATTATGATGATAAAATGTTCGTGTACGTACTGTGGGTATATACCATGTGCAGCCGTTTTCAGTCGGTGGTCGACCTTCTTGGCCGTCGTCATCATGGTCGCCGCCGCCACAATGTCCCACACCACATGGTAATATTATTATCGGTAGGTACTAATCAGTGTGCGTTTGGACGTTCGATCGGTCGCAATAATCTCGCGCGTATTTTCGTTTTAAGTGTTTAAATGCGCCGTGCAGTACTGTCGTTTGAGTGAACGTGGTGACAGACAACAGTGATTACCCATCCATCGTCCGTTAATAAGTAAATTGTTAAACACTGTGATCGAATATCATCTTTACTACGACTTAAATTTATGTGGAAATAAGGCGGCTGTTGCACGACGAAATACTACGAATTCACATCATCTATACAACGTATGTGTATAATGACAATTTTGAATTTTACATTTTATAATATGCATAGTACCACCAACACACGTTCAGCTTGTTATTAAATAGATACATTGTATACCTAATATTATAGTTAAAACATACTTTATGAAAAAAAACAAATGATTGAAAATTAGAATATTTCGTTATTAAATTTACAAATATACGGACGTTTTAAAGGATATATGTTTGTTATGAGTTCATAACTTATTAGTTTGACAAGTAATGGGACTTATGGGAAGATGCAGAATAATTCAATATTTCACTCGTTTTTTTTAGTAGAAGTAGTAGATACTTAAAAACATGTTGCGAGCATATGTTTTAAAAAAACCAAATATATTAAATACATAACCTTCGCGTTTTGACTTCACGGTAAATTCAACATCAAAAATTATGTTATATTTACCCGATGACTTTCATTTTTTTTTATGTTTAGCTGATGATATGAAAAATACCTTGTCACACTTATAAATCATAATATATACAAATTATTAATTATTGTAAAATATCATTCAATGTGGATAATCAATTCCAAAGTATCTGCGTTATTCATATATGAGTAATTAATTTAAATTATTAGATGTACAATATATTGTATATTATGCAGTAGGTATCTAGTTATTTAAGACAGTAAGATTATGTCTTTAAATTATAAATAATTGTAATAAATATAAATATAATACTATAATAATTAATAAGCATATAGTCCAGATATTTTTGGTCCATACTTCTTGCGCCTGAACAAAATAGGTCTAGAAAAGGTCATAGGTAAATTGCGTCCCAGCATGCCTTTTTTAACTTAAAAAATGGTTGGGTCGATGATAATTAATTAGTTTATAATAATAAATTAAAAAAATTCCAAGTTGTTTAAATTTAACAAACAAAACAATAAATCATAATTTATTTCTACTAGCTTCTTATTACAATAATTTCGTAAGAAAAATCATTAAAATAATTTAAAACTATAATTAAATCGTCTTAAAAATATATGTTTAGAAAAATTCATATTTAAATTTTTAGTAGGTAGTAATAGGTATATGTATTTTTAGTTATTATACTTCATGAACATATTAATATACCTATTATAGTAGCTAGTAGCTACCTCTATACACATATACGGATATACGTAATTAGAATATGTTTTTCAAGTTCTGCAATTTATCCTTTAATTATAAAAATTTTTTCTAAACATAAATGTCCAATAACTTATTAGTCTTACATTCTGTTGTCTAACACATGTTCATAAATATGTATATTATCTTTAATTCATCCCAAAGGTGTTGATAATAATTATAAAGCTAAAATGACGGTGGACAAATCATAACCTTCCTCAAGAACTCGTTTTACTATGCTATTGGTATATAATGCCATACTTTAACCATAAATCGACCGGTTGGTTTCTGCCAAGTACTAGAAGTTGTAAAATAAATAAAAGTCATAATCATAATAATACATCGTAATTTTCCGTTATAGTATCAATTATTATTCGTTTGCACGTGAAAAAAAAATTTGTTCGTTTTTAGATTACGTCAATAATTGTAAGTTGGTATTTGTTATAAATTATAAAAAATTACCATTTCAGATTATTATTAATTTATTTACAAAACACATTTCATTATTACTTAAGAGGGCCGAGCGATTGGAAATGGTGATTTTTTGTCCATGTTTATAACACACTTAGAATATAGGAATTTAGACGGATTTTCTTTCCGTTGTACCAATCGGTCTTTTGAAGCAATAAGACCTAAAAATAGATTTAACTTTATATTTTTTAGTCAAGCCTATTTGAGATCGATTCCCCAGATTTTTATTTATTTTTTGTTTTTTAACTTCTCCAAAAATATCATTATTCCCTGTCTTTTTTTAGTACGATAATTTTTTAAGATTTAGGGAGATATAATCAAAAATGTGGGGAAGTCGATATCAAGTGTTCATGATGATAAATTCAAATTGACTTTTAGAATTCTTATTGTTTCACTGGATCAATCGATACGTTGGAATGAGAAGACGTCTAAATTCCTACGTTCCGTGTTTGTTAGACAAAGACAGATAATCACCGCTCAATCTCCTTAATATATAACTATATACTACTATCTTTAACACAAATATATTTAAGTTTAGTCTCTATAAATAATAAATTTAGGCATGGAAATTATTATTTTTAATATTAACCACTTTATAATTAATATTATATTTAAAATATATTTATTAATATGAATACATAACTAATATTATATTATATAACTTTTATATTCTTATGACATTTACAGTGAAAACATACTCTAATTAATTGTATCAATTAAATAATTAGGAACAATTAAGGAGTTAGGAAGCTATGATTTACGTGAGAGCAGATCTATCAAAATATTATATTATATATAATTACCTAATAAACATTTATTATACCTACCTATAACAACATCAAATAATTATTATTAGTAGGTAGTCACTTTTATTTTTACAGACCAATAATTTAAATGATAATACAATATGATATATATTATTTTTTACTTTTGCTGAGTTCCGTCAACAACTTCAAATAATTTTACGATAACAATTAAGGCGAACAACTTTACCTTTCAGTTTTCAATAGAGAGTGAAAAAAATATATATCTTCAAAGTGATTCATGAAACTAAACCTTTACAAAGAATATTACAATATTGCTTGTAATAACAATATTATAAAAATATTATTATAACAACATTTTTATGCATAATAATAAAATGTAATATTTTAATAAAAGTTATGTTCTTCATAAATTTATTAAAAATATGTAATATTATTTAGTTTATAAAAACAAATTAATGTCTCGAGGGTGGGGAGTTATTTTCTATCTCTAATTATTTTGTGTTTGTACTTATGTGTTAAATTGGATAAGTGTGACATGTGACATTAGTATGTTATAAAAATATAAACTAAAAATTTAATGATTTCATTGTTAAAAATAACTTATTAAAATATTAAATGGCACACTTTTTAAATATGTTCCTTATTTTATTAGCTTTACTACTATTAATCAAAATCAATCATTTTATCAGTTTAAAATGAGTTTCCAATAATTACTGTATGAATTAAGTTCTAATATATATATACGTTTGATATTATTAATATTATAAAGCTAACATAATTTTACTGGCTATACTTTACGATCAAACAAAATATTTATAATATCATACGAATCCGGATACTCTCTTTAACGGTTTGAGATGTCTGTCAAACGGTTCGGCTAGATAGCATTTTATATTGATTACCGTTTTATTATTTTGTGTTTCGGTGTACCTACCTATAATTGAAGAACGGACGAACTTGACAGGTGTGAAAAGTGCACAAGCGAGTGCATCAAGGTACTCGTTATACAGCTATTATTTGTTCTTTATTCTCTAGTGGCTATATTTTTTTTACGCGTGTAAATGACGATTGACAGGACATTGATTTAAAAAAATAGGTACCAGCTGCGGTATTTTTTCTTCAAAAATAATACAATACCTGCTTATTGTATTCTTTAAATGAAAGAATACATAAAATATTTAATGCTTTTATCATATCATGTTTGTAAATTCTTAAATTCTTCTTAATATTCGGTGTGCATATAAAAACATAATTGTTTTTGAATATTTTTTTTATTATTTTTTTTTTTTATTTATATTAAGCCTCGGCGTCAAAGGCCATTGGCGTTGGTTTACAATAGGTTACATAATATATATACAATTATTTATAGGTTATATACAATTTATAAGCTTGGACTTAATTATAAATGTTATCAAATTATTAATATTGTTTGGGTGTAGGGCTTCTGATAAAATGTTGGATACGCCTGCTTCCGTTTGTCCGTTTCGTATATGCGGCATTCAGATATGTTTTTGAATATTATATTTACTAGTGCAGTGTAGGAATTACTTATTACTTATGTACCTATTTAGTTATATATTATGATATGATTTCATTTCATTTAAGTATATAAATCAATAAATGTATAGTATGCGTAACTAGTCGTCTATAACATAAAAGCTTGAAACATTTAAATTTAACATATCAAGATGTTCTTTTTATTCTGTAATTTTCTCATGAATATTAGATTCATTTGTAAAGACGTTTAAACTACAATTAATTCGGAATGTAATACTTTCTTATAATATATATTATTAATTCATAGTTAACAATAACAATATGATTAAATTTACAGTGATCTAATTGTTAATATAGGCATCACACATTTTAATATAAATTGTTACAAAACTGATGATTCGAATAATTTACCTTAGAGATATAGCCACACAGGCTAACTTTTACTATTGACGGCCTATATAAAACATATTGTTAGAATAAAAAAAAATTAATTAGAAATTAAACAAAACCAAATGTTGAATAAACTCAGACCACTATACATTGTTATCCGGCCATGCAAAATAATTTATTTAAGATTGCGTGAGAAATTATTAAGTCTTATAAATATACGTATATGTGCTCTGCATGTATGAAGATATACATACATTATATAGGTACAACTAAAATGAAATAGAAACAATTTTTTTTTCAGAACACCATTCAGTGCACCTATCTGCAGTACTATATATATTGACGGATTTAATTACAATGTATAGTGTGAGTGTTGTAATGTTCTAAATCGTACCCTACAGTCATATAATATATTATACATTATACATCGTGTATGGAGTATACAAGGCGTAGTTTGTTGACCGCATTTACAATAGCTATGCATAATAATATTACCTAAAAAACTTATCATAAGTTGCAATCATCACGGATCATCGGTTTTGTCGATCACGAATAGTTTTAACCAAATAACACAATACATAGGTATTCAAATCCAAATACGATGTTTTATGAATAATAAATATTATTAAAAAAAAAATATATATATAAACAATTACTGAGTATACCTACCTGCCAAATACTATTTTCCGAATGACCTAATGGCTAATACCTTTATAAATTAAATAAATGTTCCTTACGATACAAACGATTGTATAAAACGCTTGGTTATTGGGTGAAATTGTTTTCATTAATAAATTTATATCGTGATTCGTGATACTGTAGTGTTGTTGAAAGTCGATCAGGAATTTTGGTGTCTATTATTCCAAATAGAACTTTCCATTTTACATAATATAGTAAATAGTACATACTAATATATCATGCGTTATATAAATAAGTGTAAGGGTAATCGAACACGGTTTGTATATAATTCAATATTAACGATTTAAAAAAAATGTAGGTAGATAAATTTAATATAGGATCTAATAAAAATAATTACAATATTAGTTTTTCAATGATCATATTTAGATCAATAAAAGTAAGATCTTTTATTCGCAGGCATTAAATGAGTCATTAATATTTTACGTCAGTAACCTAACCCTGATTTTATTTTCAAAGTATTTAACATATTATATCTAACTGTATAATTATTCAACTTCCATAATATTTTTAAAGTTTTTTTACACTTATTCATTTAATGTAAAGGTGGTTAATGGCTCTTGGAATAGTTCATTGTGTTCAACTTACATTGAATTCAGTCAAACCTAGAATAAATAATAAAAAAAAAAGCTTAAAATGTACAGTTTATAATTTAAGATCCTATGTTTATATTATTTTTTATTGGGTAATACAAGGTATAAAATAAGTAGTTTAAGTTTATAAATTATATTTTAAAAGTGAAAGATAGCATACGATTTAATTTTTTATAGGAAGGTCGTATAATGTTCGCGTACCTACAATAATTTTAAATTGGATATATTTTGCATAACTGTATACAAGATTTCTAAATTATTTTAAAAGGTTAGGTAAGCCAAAAATTAACCACTCAGTAAGGATATATTAAAAAAAAAAAAGTGTTATTATGAATAAATGAAAAAATATCCACCCAGAAGAACATCGGCGTTTATAACAGCCTTGACAGAGAGATAAAATCCGGCTCGAATTTGAAAATTTCAGTTTGAGACGAAATATTTTATAATTTAAACTGTAAAAGTAGTATGTTTAAGGTTAGTGGAAGAAGGAAGATATTAGTTGATTGTTGATTTGATGATGAAGCTATTAAATTGAATAGTTTTAATAATATACTTTGAAAAATCAGATTTATTTCAAAAAACAAAATATTAGTAGGTATATGATTATCACATCACATTAATGTTCTAAACTTCATTAGCTACTAGATAAAAGGTACTTACCTTTTATAATAGTAAAATCAAAATTCAAATCAACAAAAACTCCTAACACAAAATTAATTGAAATAAGGTTAGATGTCACATAGATATAATGAACATATCCAGGTAGTAATAGCCAAATTACATATATAGGTCATATACTCACTGTCTCACTACCAACTTGAGACAGTTTCCTAATGAATAAAACTAATTTACAATATGCCTAGTTCTGCAGCATTTCATAGTTTCATGCGGATTTCGCCTTATAGTAAACGTAAATCATACTCTTTCAATACTTTATTAAAATTCAAAAATAAAAGGAAAATTTCTGGATCAAATTATTGTTAAATAAGATAAACTCTCTACTCTCTATTCTTAGGATTTCAGAAAAATTCGACTCTACGAGGCGTAAGCCTACAATTCGCGACCTCTGTTAGTACCAAACATTTTTTTTTAATTTCTGTACAATTATAGAAATGTTTATAAAGATAATCTTTTTTTTATGTGTTTATTAAGAGATTGATCTAAACAAATTAATAACTCACCTCCATCTTTTTATCGCTGTATACGTTCTAAGTAAAATGTAGATAGATACCATTACGAACATTTTTTTTGATTTCTCGAAATAAAGATATTTTAAACATTTTTTTTCTAAAATCGATAAAAGTACTTTATAGCATATACTTTATAATAATATATATTTCCGTGTGTGTAATATTCGGAAAAACGGTATCCTCCAGCTAAAGTTATTAGCGGATATCAGTTTTTTCAGCATAAGAATAATAGGTATATTAAATTATTAAATTTAAATTTACGCTCATGTTTGATAAAGACTCGATATTATACCTATTACAATCTTAATCACATTTCGTACAGCAATTATTTTTGACCGAATAATTTCCATTGTAGTATTTGGCTCGTGCAGAAAAAATTATATGGGTACTATATATCATGTATATATTATTTTTACGTTAAAAATGTGACCAACAGACGTCTGCGCCGGGCGTCCTTGAATTTATGAAAATTATGATTGTATAATTACAATTTTTTCTCGGCAATTTACTCGACTAGTTAGGTACTTCAAAACGAAAAGGTATTTAAATAAACGTATTATAATATATTATACACAGCATTATAGTGATACGAATATACGATATAGGCGAGGATGACGGGTCCAGTTATTTGCTCTCCGCCGCGATATGCGCGTCATATAATAATGTATAGTTGAAGGTACCTACTTTACATCATTACCATTATTATATGCCTTATATACCATCATACTAAAAACGTGCCAAAAATGCATCCAACCGCCGCTATCGTAATATTATTATAATCACTCGCAACGCATTATTATAAGTACAAAATATGTTATACCTACAATCTACATATTAAAGCGCGTCGCACGCCATAAAATAATATCATACTTAGAAATAGTCGTTTCTCTCGTCTTCTCTCACGCTCGGTGGCTTGGACATTATACTTTGCGGTATATGCTATATGTATATAATATAACATTAGAATACAGTTTTACAGTATGTATTCTTTTTGTTTTTACTCATATACTTGTGAGCTGTGTCGAACCGAATTTTCCCTCAAATTAAGTCGTTATTGTTAATAATATACAATATGATGATTGTGTAACTCCACGGATATCCTTTTTTTTGTTTGTACACAGGACAAGTGCTGGTCAACTGGCTCGTTTCGTCGTTTAGTACGGAGGAACGCCGAAGGGATGCCCGGTTGCTGTTGCCTCAAATCTGCACGGATCTAATGACTGCAGGTGTCATCAAACAGATACGAGACAAAGATGCTACGGTAGCCGGTGACCTATTTAGAGTGAGTGCAACGTTTTACAATTAACTATCAAATTTTGAAAATTTGTAAAAATGTGTAACATAACTTATTATCGTTCCTAATAATATTGTAAGCAAGCCAATATAGTCGTTGTCTCTAAATCGTCAGAATTAAATCTACATTGTAAAATAATACTTGTTTCCCAATGGCCTATTTCGCCGCAGGTATTTTTTATTTTTTTTTTTAAATAATAATATTTTACATGCATGCATATTATATGTATATTATCAGGGCGTTAGTCGCTACCTACCGATATGTATCTATACATATTTATACCTCAATATACATTATACAATTTATACACACTCATAGACAATGCAGCTGCAACGAGAGGACCTATTCAGTATACTGTAATTGTTGATTGTTGGTTGTCCGTAAGTTATTGTAGTTTAGGAAAGGTTGTTTGATTACCGTATAGGACAATACAGAGAAGTACAGACTGCTGGTACGTGGAAAATTTTAAAAGGATTGAATATTAAATTTCTATTTTTATGACAATTACTTTGCATTATCTATGCTATGACATTGTACAATCTATGTTTGAACATAGAATATTAAAATTAAAATAAATTTTATATTTTATACAGAATGATTCACAAGGCATGCTCCTTTACCCACACTGTTAAATAATTAATTTTTTTAAATTTTTAAGTACCTATATCTATATACTTTATGATCTTATTTTAAAATTCAAAGATATTGGATACCAACGCCATGTGGCGATACACCTTATTTATTTCATAAGAGAATCACTCTAATTTTCTCTAAATTTTTAAGTAGATGATTTTTTTGAAAATGTTGATATGCCTATCCAATACAAAACTTTGTGTGAGTAGTTTTACAAAAGGTTTATCAACATTTTTTGTTTGGAAAATTGTTTGAGTATAAAATAGGTATTACATTAAAATAATTTTTAAAGACTATAGTATCTATACTATACATTTTAATTATTAAGAAACTACTCATTTTAATCTTCTCAAAATGTTTTTAAATTTAAGTGGTTTGCACAAATATTTGAAAATATAGTCTTTAAAATATATACTTAAAAATTCCAAAAATTATAGACTCAAATTCATTATTAAAGCAAAAATTGTGTGAGCATCATGCATTCATGCTTGATGTATAATATTATAATAATATAATGCGTTGTTGCGAGATTTCATTTTCATTTAGTTGACATAACATTCTTAAATATGTCACTACAATAATATTATTATATTATAATGATAATAGTTTATAAACAGATATATTACTGCATCGCGACACACCTATAACTGCATTTATTATTTATACGAGTGTTCACGGCACATTTACATTAAGAATGGGCGGAGGAAAAAACTGCCCGCCCAACACAAAAACGCATATTTGGCGTAGAATTACATTTAAAAAAAAAGCTAGTTGTTGATAATTATTGCTCACACAAAATGTTTAATATTCTAAGAAATATGTAGATGTTAATTGTTAGATTATGTAGCTTATGGTTAGGTTTAAGACGACTTTATACCTACTATAAAAACAATTATTAATAATTGCACTAACCTTAAAAAATTATCACCTAATATTAATTTAAACACCAATTCATGCATTATGCAATAAAAAATATATTTTTTATGTTTTAATTTTAGATCAAATATAGTATTATAACACATTTAAATTTAAATTAACATTTATTTTTATTGATTAATATTTCTTCCAAATATGTAAAGAAAAGTAATTTTTTAATTTATAATTTGTTAAATGTGTCTACAGACAAACATAATGTAATGGTGTCTCAGTGTTTACTTGCCTGTGTGTTATGATTTTTAACAATCAATTTCGATTTTTAATTTTTTTTTAATTTAAGGTTTATGGGAATATGAGGTAGTATCTACAGAACTTAATACTGTTCAAACGCTAGGTATATATTTAGATATTTTTTAATTCCCTCACACCTCGTAATCAATCAACATTATGTCATACTATCTTATGACATGCGTTATAAAGTATGAACTATGTACTTTGTACACATTATAATTCGATGCAAAAACAATTACGTTGAAACCGATATCTATTAATAAGTTTTTAATTATGCAAAAACGTATATTATAAATTTATAACTTTTTATTTTATTTTTTATTTAGATTTTATACAATCTGTACATAAAAAAGTACAATAAGCATAAATGATGTTATTTTTCTAAAATTATATAATATATGTATTAGCTTGAGTGTCTTGAGCGAAGAACCAACCAGCGAAGGCACTTCGGCGTGAATTAAATTTATAACTTAAATGCATAAAATATTTAGAAATTATTTCATGATATAATTTTATGTGACAGGTTTACTTTATTGTATATAAAAAAAAAATATATAACGTGTTGAATGTTATATAACACAAATATGTATGTAGGTACTATGCGTCTATGCATGCAATTTCAATAAAAATATAAACACTATAAAAGATATACGTTAGAAACGTAGGTATATGTTATTATGACTTTGTTCTTATTTTAAAGATAATGTTAATAATGATTTGTCTTCGGGTCTTTCATTTTATTTCATCATATTTATCAAGGACCTTTGAGTAGTGTACATGCTCTATTTATAACAAACACTGAATTATTTTATACGATAACTATATATATATTCGAGACTATAGATCAACTTTCATCTTAGGTATTCTCGATCCTCTTACTTGAGCAATAAAATCAATAGCTACTAAATTATTACTGGTTTAGGTATACCTACACAGGTCTCGTAATAACAACCTTGAAAAATTATCATTTATATACAATACTCTATAAAATTATTTTATGAAATACATAGATCATCTTTACCGCGTTAAAATAGTAGGTATGTATTGTAATTTTAACTGTTACTGAAAATCCATATGTAGTATATGTTGGTCACTATATGGGTGCCTCTAAGATTTGATGATCATTCAAAATGATTATTATTGTTTGATATTTTTAATGACTCGTTACATTCCATGTTACTAATTAAAAAAACAAACATAATAATGATAATAAATAGGTAATCCTTATATTTTCGAAATTGGATACAACTTTTTAAAAAGCAAAAATACAACCTAATCGATGAGTAGATATGGAAGTCTGTAGGTGTTTTCTATAAAAATAGTTTAAGGTCTTTCAAATGACATATACCAAAAAACTATAATATTATATTTATGTATCACTAAAATATTATGCTCTGCCTTCATATATTATAACGATGGTATTTTTTTAATTCTATAATAAAATATTGTGACTGTATGATCCCATTACAAGTGATCGTTATGTATTATACGTAACAAACTCATGAAAAACTAATATTAAAGCTAATTGAATATACTTTTGTGTTTATACTTAGTTGGATCACATGTACTACTGGGCTCGTTCTGAACTGATTAACTCTCCGTCGTCGTCTCCGGGACGTATTGGACAACCGACATGGTTAACGGATAAAAGTTTAGGTATTATTAATTTATGTTGTTGCATATTTGCAAATGTATTGTATGTACTTAAATATTGATTTGTTTCGTATAATAATTTGTCAAAGGTGGTAATGAAAACGGTAAAGATGGGCCAACGTCTCAAGCGCATTCAAATTCAGAAGAACTACAAGAAATTCAAAATAAAACAATTTCAAAACAGGTATTAATATATCATATAATACCTATTTCCCATTTACAAATCCGTATTCATTGTACTCACTTCTTTCATTTTTCCGCTGTCAAAACATAATATTCTTACTAACTATTTATCATGTATAATGTTATTATATAAACAATAACTTCCGTTTGTTAAGCCATCATTAAAGTAAAATTGTTTATATAAATATTTTAGTTACCGTTCAAAAACGGCATAGGAGCAACACACAAGGAGAACATGCAAGATTTGGAAAATATATCTGATTATCCACAAACTATAAGTCCTAAGCCAACTAGTTTGACAATAAGACGCAAGAAGTCATTATCTTCGTTATCTGATAAATTTTCGACCCTATCAATAGACCAGTCAAATATTTCCGTCAAACAAACAAATGGAAATACACCTGATGAAATGTCCATAAAAAAAGTGAATGGTATCCAATCACCAACTAAAAGGACATCAATTTCTTCATCAACGCCTAAACAAAATTCATCAGATACTCAATCTTCACTACTTAGTTCTAATGGAGGGGATTCCACTTTGTTTTATACTCCGGTCGGCGTGAACAATCCAACGTACAGCGGTTTGTCCCCAATAACAACACCAAAAAGTTCCTCTCTTAATAAGATAGTTTTCGGTGGTTTAACACCAATTTTTAATTCAAGTGATAATAATGAGATCGATAGTAGTACAATTATTCAAAGTGCAGACTCTGAGTGCAGAAACGAGTCACTATTAAGTTCACCTGAAGTCGCCATAGAAGCTATTAAATGTGATTTTTCGGAAAATTCGTTGGTTTTTAAAAAAGAAACCGATGTAGAAACAAAGAAACAAATACTACCAGATTCCACCTTATCATTACTCAACGATAATGACGATAAGCTTGCTTTAACAACAGGTACAATAATAACGTTTTTGCCTAAAAATTACATTAATTATTTATATTTTTTTTGCAGAAAGTACCGTTCCCCCTGTAACATTCCATCCTATTCCAGAAATCAGTATTTCGCTACCTATTCCTTCTCCACCACAACTTACTGGAAGTATAAATCAACCACCACCTCCACCGCCACCGCCACCTCCTCCTCCTCTTCCTCCTAACCCTCAAACAACATTTACTGGGATTATAATTCCACCTCCCCCTCCTCTACCACAACTTTCGGGAACTAATATTCCACCAACACCTCCATTACCACAACCTCCTAGAAGTACTATTCCACCACCACCGCCGCCGCCACCACCACCACCACCAGCACCATCAACTCTTCTTCAACCTCCTGCAAATTACACACCTTCTCCGTCTTCGCCTATATTATATAACACACCAAGTGGTATTCCACCACCACCATCGCCAGTGCAATCATTAAACAAATCAGTTTCTGGATTCAATGGTCCTCCTCCGCCTCCGCCACCGATGACTGGGCCAACGCCATTTCCTGCTCCACCTATTGGTGGTTGGAATGCTCAACGCGATTGTGAGTATATCACTGAATACTATCTATTGAGTAAGATAACTATAACTCGTATTTTCATATTAAAATATAGTATTACGTAAAAAGCCAATAACTCCACCGGTACCTATGAGACCTCTATATTGGACAAGAGTTATTTTGAAAGATCCTATTATAGAAACATACACTCCAACTACTCCAGATTCACCAGATTGGTAAATATAAAAAAGTATAGACAGTGTAAAATTTTAAAATAACTGAATTTTAACTTGTATAATGTATAGTTTAAAACCACTATGGAGTGATTTAGAAGAAGCCCCAATACCGAATATAAACGAGTTTTCGCAGCTTTTTTCTCGACAAGCAGTTGAACCAAAATTAGCAAAAAAAAAGGTGCAACTAAAAAAAAAAATAGAGGTAAGTTGTACATTGAGTGAGTCTGTATAAATAATATGAAAAAAATAAATACTTTAACCAAACATTTTCATAATTGTATAGGAATTTAAACAGTTGTTGGACACTAAGAGATCACGAAACGTAGGCATATTAGCCCAGAGTTTACATTTGGATTTTTCTGAAATCGAAAACGGTAAATAATAATTATATAACAACATGTATATTGATTTTAACATTACTCGTATTTGTTTTTCAGCTCTTTATAATTTCGATACGTCTGTAGTAAGCGTTGAAGTACTTCAACAGATTTATGAAGTGGTAAGTATCAAGTACCTATGTAATCATTTTAATCACTAATGAATACGTATAAGTACTGTAATTAGCTTTTTTCAAGTTTAATATATTTTGAGGACCTATATGTCGTTATTTAATAGTCTGCGACGGAAGAAGAATTGGCATTGATTAAAGGTCATGTGGCATCTCATCCAGATCAGCCACTCGACAAACCAGAACAGTTCCTGTTAGAGCTTAGTGAGATACCACATTTTGGTGAACGCGTTGCGTGTTTAATATTCCAATCTGATTTCAATGACGCGTTGAATAACATAGCAAACAAATTGAATAACATGAAAGTTACTTCTAGGGTAAATTTTTTACAAAATAAAACCATTTTGCATAGGTACCTAATATAAACTATACGTAAATATTAAATTGATATATTCTTGTGATTTTTATTATTACGTAGTTCTTAATGACTTCCGAGGGCTTAAAAAAAGTCTTGGCCATCATATTAGCATTGGGGAATTACATGAATGGAGGTAATCGACAACGTGGTCAAGCAGACGGATTCGGTTTGGAAATATTACCCAAACTTCGAGATGTTAAAAGCAAAGGTGAAGAAAATATATTATTACCTACTGTAATAAATATGTTAATTTGAATTCAAAAATAATAATTCTGAACAGAGCAATAGAATGTGTCATCTTTATATTACCGAGCACTTACCTATACGGCTATACTTAAATATTTTACTATGCAATGTTATTTGCTAACTATCATAGTTTTACCTTCGATCGCTCAAAGAATTTTGAGTTAGTTTTTTTTAATTTTGATTAAATATTTTTGATATATATATTTTTTTAAGAACAATTGATGAACTTTCATCGATAAAAAAGTCTAAAATTTCAAATGTCCATGGATAGCTCAAATTTATTTCAATTCAAAATATTTTGACATTATTTTATCATGTCTAGAAATTACTAATATACATATTTGAACATTTCGAGTAGCTTCCTAAGTAGGTACATGATTTATACTTAATAGATACCGTATATTATATTATGTTAGTGATTTACGATTATTTATTTTGGAATTATAACAAAATCTTAATATGACAAAGTACTGTTAAGATGTATTTATAATAAATAAATAATAATAATTAATTATTCTAGTTCAATGAATGTTTATGCATATAATCAACAAAATATTATTTAGATAATTAATTTTTTTTTTTTTAATACCTAGACTTATAGTACTGACTAGTGACTATTTTATAGATAACTCAATGACTCTGTTACATTTTATTGTACAAACATACATTAATGAATGTAAAGAACCAATGAAAGAAACATTACCTGTGCCAGAACCCAGTGATGTAGATCGAGCAGCACACGTAACTTTTGATGACTTACAACAAGGTCTTAAAGAATTAAAAATAAAACTGGCTGGTGAGTATTATAATATATTTATTTACAAAAATAATTTGAAGTGTTCGTTTAATGTGATTTTTGTTTTTTTAGGTTGCAAGAAAAAAGCTGACAAAGTGATATTGTCGTCAGCTTATGATAGCTTGGAACCTTTCAAAACGAAAATGGAATCATTTATTTCTATGGGTTGGTACATCCAAACTCATTATACTAAATATGTGTATTGTATAGCTTGGGGTATTTTTCAAACATAAATT
Source organism: Diuraphis noxia (assembly GCF_037042655.1). Classification (NCBI taxonomy): domain Eukaryota; kingdom Metazoa; phylum Arthropoda; class Insecta; order Hemiptera; family Aphididae; genus Diuraphis; species Diuraphis noxia. Next base: position 56,837,792 of record NW_028301712.1, read on the forward strand.
AATAATTAAATTAGATAAAATAATGATGTAAATTAAAGATTCAAATATTTAGAATGTTATACAAATTTAAAACGTATCGGGAAAAGTCCAAGTTATACAACGAACCCAAGTTTCAGTTAGAAATGTATTAATATAAATTGTATATTTTTAACAGCGCACAGACAGATAGAAAATGAACATGAGAATTTAGAAGAAAGTAAAAAACTGTAAGGAATACAATTTGAGAGGATGACATACCTACCTACAAAGTGTTGCCTCCGTCTTACAAGTGCATAACATAAGTTGCGTTCTGCAGACAACGTTTAGCTCTTTTAGTTTAAAAATTAAATGGAGTAAGTTGACTTCTTATAAAATGTAGAGGTAACATTATCAGTGTTAGTGTTGGGTTTTAACGTGGTTAAAACTTTTAGTTTTGCGTGGATAGCATACAGCGTAGGTAAATTAAAAATGCTCACACTTAAACACTGAACTATCTTACAAACACAATAACATACCAACACAGGTAATGTTCTTACTTTTAAATTTTATAAGATGCCAATACATTTTAATTTTTCAACTAACGGAGCTAAACGCGATCTGCTGCTTGCTATGTTACATAGGTAAGTACTCGTAAGTTGGAGACAACACGTGCGGCAGGTATGGCGTCCTCTGCAAGAAATTATATTTTAATATTGTATCATATATTTCAATTATTGTTTAAAACCCGTAGTTTAACAAACTAAAACAGTTTAGTTTTTTTTATCCAGGTTTATTAAGTTAATGCGATTTTATCAGTTCCAACCAAAAACCAGTAAAAGTCTCTTAGATGTTGCACCTAAAGATTTTTTCCCATTGTGGCTACCCTTCTGTACAGACTTCAAAGACTGTTGGAATATGGAACAACAACGAATAGTAAAAGAAAAGTAATCATTTGCACTCCATCATTTTTAGTTATAGCACATTTATGTATAATGTATTTCATTATGCACACAATTTCAGGCTCTTAGAAAGTAAAAGAAGAACAAAAGAAAGACAACAACTAGTTAGGACAAGCAAAAAATCATTAGAAGGACTGGTAATAATAATTCTCTAATTCTTATTACATTCCAAAATTGGAAAAAACTAAGAAATGTAATACATAGGTAATATTTATTAATATATTGGTTTTTATTTTTTAGAAAAATCAAATTCAATCAAAATTCAAATGATTTTCTAAATGTTAATTTCAAAAACGAAATACAATTTTTTAATCAAATTCAAGACTGAATGAACATATGCTGTTAATTATCTTCTACTCTGCATAGTCCAATGCGTGTTAAGATGAAAATGTTGTGAAAATGTGTACGCACGATCGCTTATGTTTTTCTTTTTTTTCCACATCTTATAATGTTGATTATAAGTATTGTTATAAGTTTAGAGTATAAATGTTATTCATACTAACCACTATAAAAGATTATATTCATATATATATATATATATTTTAATCTTTAAAAACATTATTTTTTTTAACTGTTGGATTTATTGTAAAGACTGACTAGAATGTTAAGTAAAATCTATATACTAGACATTAGTTGGACACATAAAATATATTAATTATTATATTATGCCTTTGAACATTTCATTTTACACTATGTGATTATTGTACTAATGTATGATTGTAACCAGTTATGAAGGTGCCAGAACTTTACGACTGGATAGGCCAAGTCAAGAATAATAATTTATGAGAGCAATTGATGAACAAAAAAAAGATGGTAACTTATAAACGTAATGCGAGAAATATGTTAAACCCCAAAAACCACTTTTCCTGTAGCACCAATACAGTGCCTAAATTAAGATGTGAGATTTCTGCTCCATACTCACTGTCAACATTTATATCTAGGGAAATCCATAGAATATTATTGTTGTCAAGGTACCTAATGAACAATGCATACCAAAGGTTGTAAAAATGGCCATCGGTTTAAATTCCTCTAGAAAAATTAAATCCTGATTCCTGACTATATCACTATCCTCTACTTAATCGTAGATAATATATAAGTTATTAAGATTTATTATTATTTTTCGTTAAGCATATACATTTTCTACTGATAAACATACTAAAAAAAGATAAAGAATATTTGATATTTATATTTCACCATTAATTTGAACATTCAATGGCAATGGCCTGTCCTTGATTATAAGTTATAAGTATAACCAACATGATTTGTATAACATCAATGAAATGTTTATAAAAATCCCGAATAATCTAACAAAAAATGCAGTAATGCAGAACTTGCCACAACAGCACAGTAATTAGTTATAATAAATCACAATTCATTTTTTGAAGGTAATGTTGTTATAAGACTATGGTAATTCATTCAACATGTTATTTTCAGACGAATTCTAAAACAGTATTTTAGCAAAATGCTAAATATACACGTGATATTGAAAGGTAGATTTTCAAAAGCTCCCACTTACTCACCAAAATATTATCTGAGATAATTAACAATAAAATAATTAAAACACAAGATATAAGTTTAAGAATAAAGGCGCTATTACTATACTTTTTCTATATTCAGTGTCTAAAATGTTCTTGTTATTCATTAAATTATTCTACAATTGTCAATTTAGGAGAAAAGTTCTACTAATTATTGACCTAACCTTGGGTGAAATAATTAAATATTTTCAACTATTCAGTTTAAAGAAGCAACATGTTAACATCAAATACAAAGAGTAATGGTGCTTCTAAAACCCAAGAATAGTATCACTATACATAGTCAATAATAGGTATTGCATAACATTTACCATACCAAATAATGTTTCAACCAGTTTTTCAAATATTTTAACACATCTTTTCAACCTTGAAGTAACACTGAATTCAATAGTTAAATTCATTTTTAATATACCCCAAATGCATCAAATCTTGAGTTTATAAAGAGAATTAAATATATTAAATCTAATCTTTGTATCTTAAAAATATTTGTTTACTAATGTATAGTTTTAAAGTTGACAATACTGTTTCAAGCCATAATTATTCTACTTGACTATTGAAAGTGAAATCTTATATAGTTGTTTCTAAAATTAAAATTATTTTTGGACAGCAATGCTCTCAATACAAGTGTATGCAATTTTGCTGTGATCACGATTTAAATAAGTTCAAACAATTTCTCAATTTATAAAAATTACATTAATACTTTTATTAAGTTTTTATTATGACAATCTGTTATCTGATTATTTTTTAGATAAAGTTTGTATCTAACTTATTATCACCTAGTGAACATTCTCCTCAACACAGCCATTGGCTTTTTAGGAGATCCATTTTTTTTTTAACTTAAGAGCTTGGGCTAATATCATATGTTAACTTTTTTAATGGAAAGAAAACTTATTAATATGATATAATTTAATGTTTTAGTAAGTTAAAAAAATTGATACTAGCCATCACATTGTAGTTTATTTTCTAAACATTTTATTTTTATCACACCACACAATTTTTGAAAATTTTTCTAATTTCAAGAAAAATGTATTTTTATAATATTACATAATACCATTAACTGTAATAAATCTTATCCGAAAACGAGACTAGCTAATTTGGACTAAGATATTACATACAGTTATTCTTGAAACTAGAAAAATAAACTAAAATATGGCTATTTTCAACTTTATTACCAAAACATTAATTTAAATTTAAACATTTGTAGTCATTAGGACTATGCATCTTATTAAAAAAAATAAATAAAATAGAATTATAATATCTTATATTTCAGGGAACATCTCAAAAGGCAAATCCTTAACAGGGCACCTTATATGTGTAATTGAATAAAGTTTTAGAAGTAAAATATAAAAAAAGAATGATATATTATCATTAATAACCATAACATATTAACTAGAAAATAAATAAATATTTTACAAATTCTTCAATAGGAGTAAAAAATTTATAAAGTTCAAATCTATTAAACATATTTCGTCTTAAAATTCATTTTAAGACTTAAAAATATTTGTTTTGAATAAAATATAGTTGTATTTAAAAGCACATAATTATTTTTTTAAATTAATAACTTAAAATTAAAATTTATATCATACTTACTTTTAATATTATTATTACGCTTAACTAAATTCAATAAGTTGTATACTCTATAATAATTGGGTTTAGTATTTACTATTCATCTTTTTAAATAATTGAATTCATAATACATATTTTTTTATTATTAATAAGGCAATTGTGTAAAACTATAGCATATTATTTTTATCAACATTTATCAACACTAAGTTCACAATTACAAATTCAGAACATCACATAAAGATTGAAAAATATTTTTAAACAGTATTAAAATAACCCTAATAATATAATTTAAGACATTTAAGTTATACATTTCATATATTGTACTTTAATTATCATCATAACTAACTGTATATTATATTGATGGAAAGAAACTTCAAAAATATAATATAAATTTATAAAAAAGCGTTGAAAGTAGTGTAAGATGAATAGATATGACAATTTATTTCTAAATTTAACGAATGGCAATTAATCCAGACTCAATCAATTTTTGGATCTTACTAGCAATATCTGGATTCTTCAAGTGGCTAAAAAATATAAAAATAAAATATAAATTTAAATTCAAAACTCATCATTATTCACAATTATTTGACTTACTCATTTAAAGCTTTAGGGTCGTTTTGCATTTGTTCAAGTATAAGACGCATTGCAGGGTCCCTTATTATATCTTGAACCTCAGGATCAGCCATTGCACGCTTGCGCATTTCTTCAGGATCTGAATTTGCAGCTATTGAACATGACCGGTAACCTTCTAAGGCTTCCTACAAAAATATTTATATAAATATTACATAATATGTACACAAATTAATAAAATTCATCAACTTACAGTATTAGATGAATCTATTTCCAATGCTTTTTGATATGCTGTTAATGCTTTGGAAGATTGTTGCATACCTTGTAAAATTTTACCTTTTCTTATCCATCCTTTTACTATAATATAAAAATAAAATGTTATCATGATCATAAAATTCAATATTTTTATTATTTATTAAAATAAAATATACTTACAAAATTTAGGATCCAATTCAACACATTTTTCACAGTCTTTTAAACCAAGATCAAAAGCAGCTAATTTGGTATAACAAGCAGCTCGATTACTATAATATTTAGGTTCATCTGGGTTACGCATAATTGCTTCACTATAAAATTTGACAGCATCAGCAAATTGACCTTAAAAAAAAATTGAATTAAGTTTACTTCTTTTACCACAGATGATAATGAGGAAATAAAAGTATTGAAGAATTACAAAACATATTCAATGTCATATTGTTACCTATACTATAGTTTAAGTAATAAATAAGTTAGAAGCCTTTTTTAAAGAATATCCTATAGGCAAATCTAGTAATACATGTGATTGTCTAATGCAGTGGATTATGGAATATAAGAATAAAATAATGTATTTATAAAGAACTTTCATAATATAAATAACTAATCTATCATTCACAAGTTATCGGCATCGCCACAGCATGTCTCAATAACATTTAACAATATGTAACAATAAAAAAACCAGAAAGCTGGTACTGATAAATATTCATGCTAGAACCAATAATTAGCAGTACTGGTACTGGACTATCTATATTTTATTTAGGACAATTTTCAATACTCTAGAAATTAATTATTTTATACCTTATACAAAAATTGTAATATAGAATATGCCCAATAATAATGCTATTATTCTTTCATTAATATTTTAATTGAAAACCATTATATACTTATTAAACATTTCTTTAATTTAAATTAAAAATAAATAACTTATTGGATGAATCAAAACTCATTTTTAAGTCAAAATGTATTTAACCAAAGTATCGTTTTGTCAAGCAATCGGGTATTAACATTATATTTTGGTGTAATAACTACAGAACTTCTAATATATTATACAACCATGAAATAATTACCTTTATTGAAAAATTCATTTCCTTTTTCTTTTGCTTCTTCAGCTTTTACTGGGTCTATGTATGCTTTGCGATCTTCTTCTTTTATTTTTTTTTCGAGTTCAGAAATAATGGTCTTTACTTCTGGAGTTCTGTGTTCTGACATTGATTTTTGAAAATATGTTTTTGCACTCCTGTAGTCCTAAATATATAAGTAATATATAGTGGTATATGGTATTGAAAAATACATATGAAAGTATATTATGAAAGATGAATCAATTCAAACCTCAAGTTTTTTATAAGCGTTTCCAATTCTAGAAAAAGCTTTCGCAATTAATTTGAAATCTGCTCTATTTTCTCTTCCTACTTCAACAGCTTTTTCACACTGCTCAATACATTTCTTATATTCTTTTTGTTCAAAGTAAACAGCTATATAAATTTAAAAATATAAACATTAAAATACAGTCAGGACTAATGGATATTTTGTTTTATAGTATATAATTACAATTAATTATTGGTGTAAATAATGTAGGTAAAAATAAATGAAATAATATCTTTTATAATTCTAAACTACCGCTTAAGAATTTAGATTAAATCAATAAATTATGATGTAAGATTAACACTGTTAATCATCAACATGTTGTGATTTTAAATAAATATATATTTTTAATTGTAGAAACTTACCAGCAACATTGTTGTAAAATGTCATGTTAGTAGGTTCTAACTCAATAGCTTTATTGTAATGTACAAGAGCTGCTTCAAAGTTTTTCTGTTTATATTCTGCATTACCCAAGTCTTTTTCTTTTTTAGCCTATACAAAAAACATACACAACTATAAAAATAAATAAAAATAAAAATGGCAAATGATAGTTATACAATTATTTGACAATGCAAAAAATACAATAAGTTGTTGTATAATAAAGGGTTAAAAAAATATTAAAAAATTAATATACAGTATGGTATTATACAACACGGTAGCATTGATGCATTTTAAGTTATTACTAATAAAATGTAAATTATCTGATACACTACACACTACAATTGTCTTTTGTTATAATAATAGGTACCAAAAATAAAGATAATTTTCAAATTAAATAATTTAAACAAGAGTGGATAACTAACTTATTTGTGAGAATATATTAATAGGTTAGATTTGACTAGTTAAAGGTAAGAAAGGTACCGGACAGCCAACTTAGTGAGAAAAAACATATGATCGTCACCTGACAAAGAACGGTCACCGCACAAAACCTTTCATATTCTAAATATAGTATACACTATAAAATAGTCTTTACCTTTAAAAATACTGCTTAAATGATGTCTTAATTACCTGTTTTTGTTCTTCTGTTAAACTTTCATCTTCAGATTTTTCAGGTGGTGGTGGTGTTGATTCTCTTTTTTGTTTTGATGGAGATGGGGGTGATGGTTCAGTATCCATTTTGTCATTTTCTCCCATTAAATTAATACCCATCATTACACTTAATGCAGCTGATATTCTAGGATCTTGCATATTCATACTATAATTGGAAAATTGTCACATATTCACATCTTAATAATATTACATAATTACTTAAATAATTAACAACAGATAATTTATTTCCCTGGATGATATGATGATTGATACAACTTACAACTAATAGTAATTTCTCAAGTGGTAAAATTGTTTTTAGACAAATAACAAATGAACAATAAATTATATTTATTTAGAATTATTTTATGTTGTAATTATTAGAACAATTATTTTCCGAATTCCCATTCATCATAAGAGAACAACCACAATTTGTCCATCATAATGACAGTCACGAGTGCTACCCAGCCAGATTTTATTCCACCATAGTTCCCAACCCTACTACGGTATACACCGAAAAATACTCCTCAAAAAATATTAGAATTTAAGTGTAACTTTTATAACAACTATCACAAAATCCATACGTATGTAAAAAAAACCTCTCAGTTTAGTGTCCAACCAATTTCTGACTGATTTAATTTTGTGTATTGAGAGAAGACCAATGCAGTTATGCACAACAACGTATAAGTTTTTTACAGTCATTCTTTCTTGGGCTGAAGTATAGTTCATTGTATATTTGGCGTATTCAGTACCTTTTCATGAGATTAATAGTTGAATAAGCATTAAAAGTATACTTCTACCTATATCTATATATAACTAAATATTATGTATTTATATTGATTCCATTGATGACATACTTAAGCAAATGCCTAATTTTAATTTTAAATTCATAAGATGTATATATTGTATGGTTTTTTGTTTGAAAATTATTTTACTAATAGGAAGCCACTATAATTTTGAGTGTCATAGACTATATATATTTTTCAAAATATAAATATAATTTAAAGAAGAAAAATTGTCCATTTATTTGATTTAATCTCTGGAACTACTTACTTAACCAATTATTAAATTATTAAATTTTTTTATAGTATCAGAAAGCTATACATCTAGGCAATTTTATCTTGATAAGTAACCCTTAACTTTTCCATTGAAAATTTGAAATTTTTAATAGAAATAATAGATATAATAATAATAAAAAAAATATAAACATATTTTTGTTTATTCTAGGGTTGCTATTGGTTATACAATTTAGTATGGATGAATAAGAAATTAGCAATTAGTTATTAGTTGCCAATTTTAAAAATTGTTTCACTTTTGTAATACTAAAAATGAGAAAAAATTATTTTAGTCCTATATTTTATATGACTGTTAAAAATCTATAATGAAGATTAAGATAGGGTAAATCCACTGAAATTTGTCACTATGATGTGCACAGAGATCAGCTAAAATTTTCTAAAAATAAAGATGTTTTTCTCTTCTGTTTTAATATTAATTATTTAACTTACTAGATACCTTAACTTTATAGTTGCTATATTGATTATTGGCTATTATTATAACAAAATATATTTATTTTTATTGCACTATCATCTAATATGATCTTTTGTATAAAACTGGTTTATGTTGTGTATGTTATCTACGTTACCATCGTCTAGTACTACATTGTTATAAATTGAAGCTCCTGGAGTTCCAGTTCTGTTGGAGTCCATAATAACATGTTGGGGGATGGCTACTTTCATTATAAAGTTATTTTAAAGAAATATACTGGAGATGTCTGATTAGATCATTAAAAATCCCAAGACTATTATTATCAATAAAATGGTACCACACAATTATAATAAACTCACATTAACTTTTGAGGATCTCTCTGGCATTCCATTAGTAGACTCATAAACTGCTGGTCCTTGATTAAATCTTTAGTTCTAGGATCCTGTGCAAGTTTCAAAAACCCTTCAGCAGGAAACATGTTATTGCCTCCAAAAGCAGGTTTAGATTGTTTCACTTCTCTCAAACCATCAAGCAACTGCTGATTAGAAGGGTCAAACTTTAAACCATCTTCATATGCTTTGGCAGCATCATCTTTACGGCCCAAAAATGATAAGGCTGTTCCTTTTCTTGAATATCCCTACAGAAATAATAATAATAAAAAAAAAAAACAGGTAGAAATTAGGTATTACAAAAAATTAACATTTAGGTAAACATACTTTAGGCCAATCAGGTTTAATGGACACAGTCTTTTCAGCATCTTCCAATGCATTTTGGTATTTGCCTTGCTTTGCATATGCAGCAGATCTATTACTAAAAAGTACATAGTTGTTGGGGTCTAACGCAATAGCTTGAGTGTAATGTTCAATAGCTTGTTCATAATCTCCGATTGCCAAGGCGGAATTACCTTTATCTTTCAAATCCAACGCCTTTAACGATAAAAATGATTTAACCACATGTATGAGCCCAAGTAAATATTATTTTCAATGATGAAGGTATACTCATTGTAATCATAAAATTATTATCAGTTTGTAAAAATAGAAATATTTAAATACGAATTCTCATTTTTGGGCAAGTTAAATATTTTAATTTGTAACGATTATGCTTACCATAATTCAAAAGATTCAGTTGATTCGATTTAAAAACGAAGATAACTATGAATTTTTTAAATGAAACTTTAAATAAGCTTTAAATAATTAAATATTGAATAGCTTGGTAAATACCACTTCGATATAATGCAGTTCTAAATCACAGGACACAGCACACGAGGAACTTCAATCAACTTCAAATGATTAGCATCCAAAACGAATTGGAGTTAAATAAATTTTAAAGAAACGAAGCTAGAGAATATTCTAGAAGTGTCGAGACTCGATACTAAAGAAGAAAAACAATCACCGGGCAGTGTAACCAACTTAATTTCAGCGCAGTAGTGAATATTATAGGGTTTCGATTTAACGCACTTCTAATATATTGCACTCGATGCGCATTGCAAAACGTGTTAATTTTGACCATGCCTGATGCCATAGAATATAATGGAAGCGACAGTCAAACAGCTGATTGATTTATTTTCATTTTGCCGGAGGTTCGGCATGAAGTTGAAAACTTGTAACCGTATTGTAATTTAAAATGTTGCGTTGTTACACATAGTATAAATCATAGAGTATTAGTTTTAAATAATATTGCTCAATGGGTATAAACAATAGCTACGAAATGGCAATACGATTACATCAAACCTAGAGCACTATAATAGCTTATAGCTTATACTATTGTGCCTTAATCATACCGGTACTCCGCTTACCACTGCCAACATCATGAACAATCGCTAGCTCAAGGTCAACAGAAATATTTATCGGTGAACAATAAGATTTTGATAGCTGTCGCTTATATGAACAATTAATGTGCTCGACTTGTTATCCGGCCCATAGAGTAATATTACATCATATTACTCTATGATCCGGCCCCGCTCTGGCAGCGCGCTCTAGTAGTAATTTGTAATTTAATATTTTATTGCTCATTGAAAGATTAACTATAGAGTAATATAATAGAGATGGCGTCTTGAAATAAATTGAAGCGACAAATGCCTCCTGTATACAGTGTGACCTGGTTTCGCGAAAAAAATATGGTGCAATTATAATTTTATTGTTTTTCCATTTGGATGGTTCTTGGTTATACTACAACTTATTGTTCTATGGTTATACTTGATTTTAATAAAATATTCTTTAGGTATGTTTATTGTCCATAATACATTTATAACGCAAATATTAATTAAATGTATTAATAATAATAATATTATTAATTTAATGCAAATAATCACTTATATTATTTCACTTATGAAAAGTAATATCTTCTATTGTTGAATTTGTATTCATTGTTCTGCCACAAACAAAACAACTAGGCATTTTGCTGAAGATAATACAATATGAATAAATTAAAAATCAAAAAACAAAAAACGAAAAAGTTAGAATTAATAATTACCAATTACCATAGAATAGGTTAAAAATAATCTATGATAATTACAATATCATATTATCAATTTACATATCATATAAAAATTGTAATGATTTGCAGCGTGATCTACAAGATAAGACTATTGTAAATGTAAACTGCCTCCTTGTCCGAATATGGTTTCAATTTGATTCAACTGTCGATATACAAAACGCCATCTGTATATTACTCTATGAGATAAACCCAAATACAAATTTTTTTTATCATTTTTTATATTTTTACTGTAGTTATATTATAATTATTTAAAAGTACTAGTACGGAGGGCTAGTTTAAATTTAAAATTATAAAACATTAAAACTACAAATAAAAAATTTTATTAAATAATTAAAATTACAAAATAACAAAATTAGGAAGTATAGGCATGGATCCACATTTTAAACATGTCTAAATATTAATGAGATTATAATTTTTTTTTTTAAGTTTATAACCAATTATAATGAAAAAAAAAACATTTTTGATAAAAGCATAAATATGAATAAATTTAATCTCATTAATTTAAATCTCATCTTTATATATTATGATTTATATTTTAATTTAAACTATAAACTGTAAATTTACATATTGAATATTGAATATTATAACTATCAATATTTACACAGTATATCTATTGTCTATACCACACTGTAGATTTAAATTTTAATTAGAATGGTATTACGTTAAATAAAAATTATTATTATTATTATTATTACTATAAGTTTAAAACACTAAATGTTAGTAAAATTAACTGAAAGTGTAATACAATATCAAGTAAAAAACTTAAAAAAAATATAATTCAAAATTTTGTTAAATTGTTATGTAAAAGTTACATTATTGACGAAATAATTGAAATATTATGACCGAATGATAGCGCCACCAGATCAGAACCACACAATTAGAGCAAGAGCTTCATAACTTACTGGAGTTCATTATGTTGATAGTTGCCATTTTGCCAGTCCTATTAATCTAAGACCGTGATTATGACCATTATTCTGTATTCAGTGTTTTCTATTCGATAATTAGGTAATATTTGCAGGGACGGTGTGAGGGGGGGAGGGCAATCGGGGCAGTTGCCCCGGGCCCCGCGATTTTAAAATTATAATTAAGGCCTCGCAGTTCTTAAATGATATTTTATACGGTTCGGAGATTAGTTAGTTTGGATAATATGTAATGTGACTGTTATTTAGTTTGCCCGGGGCCCCTTAAATCCTAGTGCCGTTCTTGAATATTTGGATTTAACTGCACTGAAAACACTCGTGTGCACACAGATAATTAGATTCAGTGAGCAATGCGCACGCCGCACTTTTTACACCTCCGATTGGCCATTATGTAAGTGCAGTGCAATGAGTGAATTTTATTAAGTGGACGCCACATGGGTAATGGGCATTTATTGTCTACGTGTTACTAACCTACAATATGCCAAATTTTATATATAAAATAATAGATTTCACTCTGTAACTTTTAAAATTATATTGAATTTATTTACCTCTTATACAATTTTAAAGGTAAAAATATTATTTACTGTATCTATTGGAGGATTTTATTGATATTATTATTTTCAAATAAGTTATGATCATTTTAAAATGTACAAAAAAAAAACAGTTTAAAAATGGTCATAAATTCATAACTTTATTAAAAATAATTATATATTATGTAGATTGTAGGTATATATATATTTTATATGATGTAATATGAAATCTGTACAATTTAGGCGTAATAAGCATATGCGAGCAAAGTAACACAAAAAAATGAAGCAAAAAAAAAAAATAATAAAACAGGCGAGAAAGACGTGATTAAAGAAGCCACCCATTAGTGAAACTTTAGCTGTTGTTGATATATATCCGATATCGTTATGCTAATTTAGAGAAGGTCGCGACACCATGATCTTTTCAATCTGCGTTGTGGATTTCCAGGAAGAGCTTTTATGAGTTGATTGTAATGATTCGCGAGTTTGAGGTAAAATCTATTGTAGAAAGTTTTGCTTCTTTTTAAATTTTTTTTGTATAAAGGTCATTATGGAGCGTAAGATTTGTAATTTTGCGATGTAAAATATTTTGAAAAATTTGAATTTTGTTGGTATTAGATTTTTTTAGTGCTCCCCAGAGTTGTAGTCTGTAAGTCCATATAGGTTTTAAAAGAAATGTATGCATTATCATTTTTGTTTTTAAATTTGTGCATTGGTTAGAATAGAGTTATTTGAGTATGCAGGAGCATGAATTTAGTTGGAGTCTTTTTTTTTTTTTAATGCATATGTTTAGCATTTGCCAAGATGAAGACCTGAGCATTTAACCATGTCAGAAGTAGGGATTGGAGTAATATTATTTATGAAAACGTTGGGGCAGTGACCTTGTTTTAGAGTGATGGTAATGTGCACTGATTTTGAGCTATTAATTTTGACCCTCCATTTTTTGTACAGCCATTAGGTCCAGATGGAGTTGAAGTGTAAATTAAGCTATAACTGGGTTTTCATGCATTGATATTATTAATAGCATTGTTATCAGCATAATCCGCTACTAGAGTATCATCAAGCATGGGTTGATCGAAGACGAAAATATTAAATAACTAGCTGAATAACCCGGCTTCGCCAGTGTACAGTTTTTTGTGTTACCTACTATTACTTTTATTTTATCATTTTTATATTTATTGCAGGCTGCTTTTAGATATGTTGATCCTAGGTTGCACATGTATTGTATATAAGTTTCTATAAACTCTTTTAAAACTATTTAAGTTTTACAACGTCGTTGTAACATTATTATATACATTTTGGTGTTATATAAACCAAAAAATAAATAAATAATATTTATATTGCATATTTTATTCATCTCAATATCTTTTTATAAACAGTATTTTTGGTACTGCCTTTTGGCGCTAAAATAACCAAACTACTGGCAGAGCTAACTCTATAAAACATGCGACCTAGAGCTGTCCAAGTGAAAAACATTCTTCTCTCAAGTCAATCCCTGCCATGCTCAATTATTGTCCTTGAGACTTATTAATAGTCATAACAAAGCAAACTTTGAGTGGAAATTGTATTCTTTTAAACTCAAAGGGATAATCAGTTGGAAATGTTGGAATCAACGTTATTCTCTAACTATATCTCCTCTTGCACACCCAGTGATAACTATAGCTTCTATTACATTTTTTTGCAGAGCTTTAACTTGTAATCTAGTTCCATCACACAATTTAGGTGGGTTAAGATTTCTTAATAAAATTATAGGTGCTCCAATTTTAAGAATAAGTTTATCTGATGGAAGACCAGAATAATTCAGAGTATTAAGAAATTCTAAGAGTAATGGACAGCATCATCCGAATATTTTGTTCATATCTATGAACTTGTACCCTATTTATTTTGTTTTTTTTTTTATATATACTTGGCTGCTACTACCTTATGAACTTCTTAATTTTTTAGCTGATAATTAGTAGCAGATTGTATAAGCTGTTTTACTGATATTATTTATAAATCTCTTCCGTCGTTTTTTAGTATGCTTCTGAGAGCTGGGTATCTTATCAAAATCGTCAGATTTATAGTAAATAAGCATCAAAATGCTCATTAGATAGATATTGCATACAACTAAAACGAAATCTCCTTACGGAGTTCCTTTCTGAACCAAATGTTTCATATATTTCACCATTGAGGTACACCTCAATAAATACCAAAAATAATTGTCCGGCTGCCGCCAGCTCATATAAACCTCTATAAGTATTAATATTAAACATATCATTAAAGTAATCGGCAGAACAACGATAATTATTTTCATCATTATTATTTGACATTATTGAATAATTTTCCCCATTGATTTATCACCTAGGTTACTATCTTTTTATGTGCTTCTTGGGCCTTATCTCGAGTGTCATATAACACACATAAGATATTGCCCTAAACAGGCAAGCTCCGTCACCAATAATTTATCTTTAAAATAAGAATTTTGTAAAATCCTTTCTTAGTGCGCCTCTACATTGCTTAAGGAACCTCTGTACAAAATTGCAAGTCTTTAGACTCAGCAATTTGGTTTGGACGTTGATGAATCACCCAGGACAAGTCTCTTTATATATATGGGGTAATATACTACCCTGTGGTACGCCTGCCTTTATTGCTAAAATATTTGAAAAGGGGCTGCGAATTTGAAAGTTACGATTATCTAAATATGATTTTATGAAAAGTAAAAGTGCCGAAGTAAGGCATTTCCGGAGTTTAAATAACAAACCATGATGCCAGATCCTATCTAATGCTTGGGAGATGTCTATAAAAGCACTAGTGCAGTATAGTTTTTTTTCTAGAGAGGAGAAGATAGCATCCACAACTCTGTGAAAACTTGGTGAATTGTGTTATGCTTGCATCGAAAACCAAATTGAGATTGAGTGAGAACATTATTGAAGATAATGTGTGAGGATAAACGTTTAAAGATGAGTTTTTCGAAGATTTTGGAGAAAAAGGGCAAGAGACTAATTGGTCTAAATTTCTAAAAGAGGCTGGGTCATCACCCGGGAATCGGGCCTCACAGGGTTTAGTAAACATAATAATGTGGGAAATGGCTTTTTATGGAATACATATAGCATATTATCCTGTTATTAGGTCGTATATGGGTGATTTTCATTTAGGTATTTTGAGATTGCGAATTTGACCTCGTCTGGAGTGACAAATTTTTCTAGTTGGCTTTCTGGAAGAGGAAAGTTAAGAAATGCGTTAAATGTTAACTCGGTTGCTGTGATGGAGATCTATTATGTCAATGTGTGGCTGGAAAATTTTTGACAGTTTCTGAAACAATTCCGCTTTATCAGAATCTGAGATAGCAAGCGTGTTATCACTTTTTTTAAAGGCAGGGAGTATTTTTTTTTGTTTCTTTCCAGAGACTGCCATCGGCCGTAGAAAGTTTTGATAATTTTTATTCTTGTTCGTTAGATTTTAGTTTGGCTAGGATCTTTTTTAGAGAATTACCTAACTTAATGTATAATGATTTATTGAAATTAAAATTCGATCACAACAAACGCTAGAATCTACATCAATAGTATTGAACGAATTTAAGACTGGACTTTCACAAGCAGCTAAAGTAAATGATATAATATTATTGCGCAAATAGAAAAATAAATATTATTATATTATAATATTTTTTAGGGTACGCTAATGTTCACCTGTGCGTTAAAGAAAAAAATAAGGTGTATACGTCAACAAATTGTAAAAGCAAGCTTTGCACCTAAAGATTTATTTTCTCAAATAATTCCAGAAGCGTACACCATTTATTCACCATCTGAAGGTGTGAATGAGACATTTTTACTTGATGATAGTGGGCCAGGTCTAAATAGAATTTGAATTTTTGGTAGATTAAGCAGTTTAGATATTTTAGAATGGTCAAAAATATGGTTTTGTGACGGAACGTTTAAGATTGCACCTCCTCTTTTCGCGCAAGTTTACGTTATACTGGCTAAAGATATTGGTGGTGTACACCCTCTTATCTATGCACTTTTACCAAATAAACGAGCTAAAACATACCAACAACTTTTTCATAGATTAAAACAATTAAAACGCGATTTATGTCCCGATTTTATATCACGTGATTTTGAAAATGCTGCTATAATATCTATGAAAGAATCTTTTCCTAAAGCTGAAATCAATGGATGTTTGTATCATCTGACGAAAAATTTCCGTTTGGCATTTTTATGTGTAGTTTAGGTTGATTTCAAATTATAATAGTAATGCAGATTTTACTCTCTCCGTTAAAATGATAACTGCATTAGTTTTTGTGAAAATTGAAGACATCGATACAGCCGTAGATGAGCTAGCAGATTATTTACCAGACGAGTTACAAGATCTTTTTGATTGATTTGAGGATAACTACATTGGCCCAAAAATAGATCAAAAAATGGACGTAGACCAGCACTTTTCCCACTGTCTTTATGGAATGTACACGATCGAGTATTAGTTGGTCAAGATCGTACAAATAATTATCCCGATGCTGCCAACCGAAGGTAATTAAAAAAAATTAACAATTAATTACAATCACAAAAATATATTTTTAATCATAATATTCTTCAGATTAAATACCGAAATGGGTGTCAGCCATCCAACATTGTGGTCGTTTATTTCAAGTCTACGTAAAATCCAATCTGATACATACTACCATTGATTATAAATAGTATAGATAGCAGCTCATTGGCCGGTTTTTCGGTGGCGTGCTATTTGCACGGTATCGTTGGGCTGCGTTGCGGGCGCGTGGTTAGTTGTGCACGGTAACGCTGCAATCGCTAGTAGTCACGTCTGGGTCTAGCCGACCGCGAGATGGGGTTAGTTCTCCGACAAACATAAATTTGATTACATGATATAACCTCAAATATTCTCCATTACCAACATAATTTTTATTAAATTAGCGTTAGGGAAATTTTGTACTAAAAAGTAAACAAATTTGTAATCTGAATCGTTGAAACTTAAAAGCTCATTTTTAAGAATACAACCGCTTAAAAAAAAATCTTTGAAATTAAGGCCATCTAAATCCAAAAATATTATAATACTCTATTATTTTTACTTTTGTCATTATTGTAGACTCTACAAACCATAGAGTAATATAGAGAGGCCGTTGCATTTATTCCCCGTGTTCTAGTAGTGAAGCAAAATGTTCGGTCGTTGACCCTTATCGAGAGTCCAACTGCGCTCTCCTTGTCCGCTAGATCGCATAGTACAATAATAATGTTATATTCTTAGACCATATACAGTAGTATATATATCAGTATATGATCTAAGGTTATATTAATATCTATCTATATAAATTAAAGAAAAAATTGTGTATTGTGATCTCTTGACTCTTATTATGTTTATTTGGTTATATTATTATGTAATGCGTTTATTGTATACTACTTATAAATTTATAATTTGTATGTATAATATTCATTGGAATAAATTGATTTTTAAAATATTTGTAATTTATATTACTTCATTTATTTTAATAGAAACACCAAATTAAATAAATCATTTAAGTACCTAATGGGTTAGTAGATTCTAGTAGAGAAAAGAGATTATTGTTCTTAATTAGGTACAATAAATAATAATAAATTAGTACAATATATTTTTCTTCTAAAAGTGGCTGGCCTGCCCAAAGTCTACTTGCGCTTCATGATAAAATGCAACGGCCTCTATATTACTACGAGCGGATCACCGCAGCTAGTTCCATGCTCCGCACCACGGCTTAAGAATGGTTGCACAACGAGTCATTATTTTGTGATCACCAATTGTTCTTATCAGAAATCTGTTAAAAGTTACGTTACACCGCTATCTAGTTGCTTACATATACATCATCAAAATTCTATTCTTATTTTATATTGTGGTATTCAAAAAGTACTAATTAGTAATTTACAAATTTTATGGATAATCCGATAATCTTTTAAAGTTTCAAACTCATCAAATTATAAAATGAAAAATTATTTCATCAATAATAATAAGGTGCTTATAGTGGCTTCACATATGTAATAAAACTTTATATCCCAAAACAAATAAACACTAATTTAAAATTTACTATTTGGTAAATAGCAATGTGTGTAATAGCCTCTATACTATTAGTAAAAGATATAATATCTATCAGCAAATTTTAATTGCTATTTACTCCAATATCCATTGGGTCCACTGCGGGTTCTGAAGTTTCTGGTTCACACAATTTTAATGGAATTGCTCCCTTTCTTAATTTGTGTTTTTTTAAGCATATCTATAAATTAAAATAATACCTAGAGACTACAACATATTTTAACACATAGGTACATAGTGTATTGAATAATATCATATCATTCATAATACAACAAATTCTTATTGTATGTAGCTCAATAAAGAAGTAAACTTATGGTGTACTTATTAAGTCCTTCACCAGACTCCCATGTGCTAATAATATCACATTCTTTAAAATGTGAGGCGCACACTCTAAAACTTTTTTTAAATTTAATACCTAGAGCATCCTCCCAAAGTTTTTTTATTTCGTCCTCTTTAGGAACGCCAAAAAGAGTTTTGGACGCACAATGTGACTCGTGAATTGCACAATAATTAGGTATAATGACCAAAAAGGCAATAAACGTAATTGAATATTCACAAAACCAATTATCAAACACAGACTACAGTGATGAGATTTCGTTTAAAAGATAATACATAAACATAACATTGTCATTTAATTATTATATAGATAGAGTATGAGATCAGTGAATCGTGATTATAATAATTGAGTTACTTATTAACTCAATTATATTATATTTATTATTGAAAATGCAATAATTTAATATTATGGCGGGAAATGGGAATATTTTAATACTGTAGTACCAATTAACAACCACCAAGAGCGTTAGTAGTAGTTCACTTTTTCGTTTGTTAGATAAGAACTCTCGTATACCGCCTTCTAACATTGCGTAGTATAGCCCGATGTGCAACCATTCTATCTTAAGCCGTGCTCCGCACGCACCAAAAACTACTATCAACTTCATATCTTATCAATTATTAATACAAGTGATAAGCACTTGTCCAAAAACGGATTAGAGTGGATACAGCGTTTACCCTGGTGGGGCCGAGAAATATTACAATATTATATTTATTTATTATTATTATTATTATTTTAATAATGTTTACAGGATATAATACAAATAAAACATAATAAATCTGTTACTCTTAACTTAATATTTAATAAGTAAAAAGAATTATTGATGGTCATCTGGATTTATTGTGCCTTTGGCATTAGTTGTTTATTAGAAAAGGTATATAGGTCCAAGATGTGTCAAGATAATTGTCAATCCACATCTTGTTCAGATATATTAATTACAAATATATATGATTATTTATATTACAGAACTGTATAATAATGTGAATATCATTACAAAAAATCCAGTTTGATGTATTATATTCGTATGACATAATTTAAAAAAACTAAACAAAGAATGTACAGAATTCTATTTATAAAATATTAAATTATAACGAAATTTCCAGCTATGATATGTTTTATTTCCAAAAATAGATCTATTTTGTCATGCTATAAATAAGACATAAGTGATTAGTGAATGACAATCGGCCATCGGGTAACCATAATATAAATAGCATAATAGGTAGTATATTAATTCTTTTATTTTAAAGTTTCAAACTAGTGATACCACTAAAAGAAACAATAATTATTTTAACAAATTTTTTTAAAGTTTCGATGTTGGCAATAGATTCGACGCCACCATTTTTCGGTCAGAGCTGTTATCAATTTTCGGACAACTGGTGTTCTCCCTATAAATTATAATAAATTTATACTTTTATAGTTGGTTCCATTGATTATAAATAGTATTTATAAATATTACTAAATTACTATTAACATTGATTATAAATAGAGTTAGGATGTTGATGACTTTGGCATTTTTTTCCTTTTGTTCTGTACAATGCTATCCTAGCTAAAAATTTGTTTCATGCTCTCTTGATGCAGAATATTCTAATTTTATTTTGCATTTTTAGTTATGAATGCATTTTTTTTTTAACGTCATTTTTCAACATTTTTAAGTCATCTTTTCATCTTTTAGGGCATTTTTTGTACTTTTTATACAATGTGGGGCATTTTTCACGAATTAAAGATTTTAGAGCAAATGTTACACCCAAGTTTGGAAACAACTTTAATTTATTTAAAATTTAACTTTGGATTTGGACTATTAGTAAAAAATAACTTTAATATTTATTAAATTTATTAAATTAAAATTTATTTATACCCATATCTCTAATAAAAATTATTATCTATAAATAAGTTTTTTCACTTACTTAATTAGTATTTCAGATAATCTTTAAGGTCACTTTTAAGTTTTTAGGGCATTTTTGCACTTTTTTAGGGCTTTTTTGCATTTTTGTGTATTTTTTAGGTCATCAACATCCTAACTCTAATTATAAATTACACGGTAATGTTAAATGTAGTACGGGCGAAATATAATGTTTACCACATTGTCTTTTTTTGTTATAAATTATATTATATTGTTCAATACACTGCTAAAATGTCGAGAAGAAAATGCTCTTATTTTAATTGTAACAATATTCAAAAAAATACAAACAAAACATTTCATACATTTCCTTCAGATATTAATTTGTTAAAAAAGTGGATAATCAATTTCGGTAAATACTTTTATAATACACTAGCAACCACCCGTTACAATAATTTACCTATAATTATATTTATTTGTTATTTGTTTATTTATTATTTAATATACATTTTTTTTTTTTCAAATATACTATCAGGAATTACCTATTAACCCAGATAGTTTTAAATGTAAATTCATTATTCATATAGTAATTAAACTATGATACTAAAGATAAAAATACCTAAAGAAAAAAAGTAAAATAGGTACTTTTAACTTTTAAGTCACATTTCTATAATAAATACTTTAGGTTCTTAATTAATTATGAATTATTCAACGACTTTACTTAACTTAACTATACAATATAGTTAATAAGTTAAGTTAGAGCAACATCAACAAATAAATATAAGAACTATTTATAGTCAATGATACTACGCACAGTTGGAAGCGGGGAGAAGTCCACCAAAATAAAAAAAATAAAAAAATATTTAGGCGTCGATAAAAGATTAATTAAAATGGGCGGGACCAGTTTCGTCCGGGTACCCGTTTCGCCCAAATTTTATTTTTATATGATTTCCGTTTCGCCCAGAGTTGTAGTTTAGACCAATTTAAAATTAAGTTGGCAATGATTATAATATTTGAGTATCATTTAACGTTATCCAGAAATTTTAATAAAATTCGTGATTTATTTACACGTCGATGTAACATAATATACGCACTACGATCAAATCTGATAATCTTTTTCATTCATTAATTTTATAAGTTTTAAGTATGTAATTTGTTGTATGGTTATGTACCTTTTATATTAGATAAGAATCTTATCTAATATCTTATCATAAGATAAGCTACGGTGATAATGTAACGAGCGAGATTAACTATTGACGACTACCTTATTTACTAATTAATGATAATAATTAATAAATAATATGAGACATATTATTGTAAAACTGTAATAATATTATTTATAAATTGTAAATAATTATTGAAATAATATCGGATTGTGCATTTGACAGTTGTAAAATTTCGAAGTGCTTATCAGTTATTGATAAGATATGTTGATAATAGGAATTGGTGCGCGTGCGCATGCGCGTACGTAACTTGGAACTAGCTGCAGTGATCCGCTCGTATAATGTAGCGCATTCATAAATTCGTAGGCATACCTAATTTTTTCGGTGCGTTTTATAGATTTTGATCGATTTAAATTCGATAACGACTGGATTTCTTATCTACTATCGATTTTATATATTATCATTTATGAACGATATTTCTTTTGGCTTTATTTTCTTAACTAAATTACCGTGGTTTTATTATTATAGGTTTTATAACGTTCCCTAAAATATAATATTTGACTGAAATATTGCCAACTTAGTTTTAAATTGGTCTAAACTACTCTGGGCGAAACGGCAATCGCATAAAAACAAAATTTGGGCGAAACGGGTACCCGGGCGAAACGGGGACGGTCATTTTTGGGCAAAACGGGCTACGCCCTTTAAAATAGCGAGTAACTACAATAACCTTAGTTTAACATCATTTTTGCGAGGAATTTCTCAGAATATATCTTTGAAATTATCTTTTTATTATAATTAAATATTGACGGATGTTATGCAGGTATCTTATAATAATGCTTAAAATTATTTATTTTGTAGGTATTTATTATTATTATTATTATTATTACTATTATAAATTATTGACGAAAATTAAATATTTTTTACTATAATATTGAATATTGAAAAATGTGTATTGTAAACATATTTATAAAATTATTATTATTAATGTTATATGTAAATACTTATAATAATTAAAATATATCAATACAATCAATTATTATTATAAAATATTTAAATTTTAACGAAAAACGTTGGAATTTATGAACTATTAACTAATAATACGTGCTTCATATAATTCACAAATACTGTATACCAAGGGGACAGGTGATCAGTAGCAGGCAATTTTTAAGGAGTTTAATAGGAAATTTTCTAATTACATGCATAAGTGATTTTGTACGTGATGTGTAAACACCGAAGACTGAACCGTAAATTATCATTATAGTGTGTCGGTGTGTGTAAAAGAAATGGCGAAGCGTTGCACAAGTCGCCGCCTTGGCTTTGAGCGCGTGATTGATAAACAATTTTATAATTTGCTAAATTGTATGTATTTTATTTGACTTTTGTTCATCTTCCGGTATAATAATATTATATGGTTTCAGAAAACTGATCCAAATTCGTTATAATGTCTATTTAAGCTGGTCAACCCGCATATTTTAAGAATTCTAATCTCAATTCTGAATAATCATCTTTGAAAATCCTGAAATTTGAAATATTCAAGCTAAATGTATAGTTTGTTGTTCTTGGGAAGGGAGCTATGAAATTGGAAAAAGGTGACTGAACGATCTCAAATAGAAATAATAACGAATTCAAATCAATTTTAAAAAAAGCGGGTAAGTGGGTATCGCTCTGCTGTACATTCGGGGGTGGGGTGGACCTCTGTCTAGGGTATATTATAGATTATTAAAAATTTTCAAATCTTAGATTTAAAAAGAAATTTTTTTATGAATTTCTAGCTTAAAATAATTTGCGAATTTTCGTGATTTTTACGTACGTTGTCAAAATTAAAATTTAAATGCTTGTAATAAAAAATTGTGACTATGTATTTCTTTTATTTTTCAACTACTATTGTAAAAACATTGATAGGAGCCTTGTATTAAATTTTCAAATCTTAGAATTAAAAAGAAAAACTTTTATTAATTTCTATCTAAGATAATTTGAACATTGCCGTAATTTATACGTACGAGTATTTAGTCAAAGTTTGAATTTTAAATGCTTATAAAAAAATTCGTGCCTATGTATTTTTAATATTTTTCAACTGCTATTGTGTTAGGAGCCTTGTATTTAATTTGCAAATCTTTGATCTAAAAAGAAAAATGTTATGAATTTCTATCTAAGGTAATTAGAAAATTGCCGTAATTTTTACGTCGTTATTTGAACTTCAAATGCTAATAAAAAAAATTTTGCCCATGTATTTTTATAATTTTTTAATCACTATAAGAATCACTTATGAGGAACTTCGTATTAAATTTTCAAGTATTTTGATTGGGCCAATAAATTTTTATCGACACTTCAAAAAAAAAATTGAAAATTTCAGTCATCTATAAATATCTCAAAAAAAGTCAAAATATTTTGAAAATTAAATCATGTAAAGAAAATGCCAATCTTATAATAACTGGTAAAATTTTCAAGTATCTACGACTTATACTTTTTGAAAATTAAAGTTAAGATATAAAATAAAATAAACTTAACTCAGTAAAAAATTTTATTAATTTTTTTTTCCTAGTCATAATAAATTGCATCATGAGTATTTTGGTTTGTATAAACATTTACCAAGTTATACTTTACTGTTGTAAACAGAAAACTTAAAATTATTAATATAGTACATACTACATTAATACTATTTTTCTAGAAAGTTATAGGCCACATCTATACATCGTGTTATACGTCTTGTTAAAATAATATATATATTCAGTGCCAGTGGAAGGCGTGTGCGGCCGGCATTGACAATATTACCGCGGACCCAATTCGAGTATTATCAAATATTACCGCGGACCCAATTGAAGTATTATCAAATAATACCGCGGACCAAACTCGTGTTTTTTTTTAAGGGATCAAATATCTCGAGACCCAACTCGCGTTTTCCCGAAAAAAGGTGGACAAGTGGGTACTATATTATAAACTGGATATGCTAAATTTAAATTCAATGATATAATACTTATTAGTATATAATATAATGATATTGCTATATTTAGCTATAATGTTTAATATAAAGTAACTTACTTATACTAATAACAATTTATGAGAAATCTTAAATTAAATTTTTAAGTTTTTTGATCAAACGAAAAATTATTTATAGAAAAGGATATTCACTTTTACATCGGAAACCACCCCCAAAGTTTGAAATTGAAGCATTATTTCAACTAGTTATGCTGTACACAGACACAAAAAAAAACACATCATTGTAAAATCAATACATTCATCACTTCGTTCAGAATCTAAAACCAATGAGTAGTAATTCAGCAAACACGCGTACTGGTATAGACTTACTATATCCCCTCTACGTTATAGCACTCTATAGAGAAACGCCAAACATTATTACTCAGGACAACTTTTGTCGACACAATGTTTTCTCTCGGTCATCGTTACACCACTACACCAATTATTATGTTGTAATCGTAACTTAAATTTAAAATTATATTTATTCATCCCAACTAAAATTCAAAACATTATTTTTGCCCAGAGCATAACGTGACGTACCCTGCAGCGTTACACAAAATTTTCATGTACTCTCCGTAAAGAAATTTCACTTCAAAAATCAAGTGTTCTCCTTTGCTGTATACTATGCAAAGTAAATTTAGATATCTATTAAATATTCATAAAACATAAAATATGAAAGTATAGGGCATAGCAAATAACAGTGGACAAAAAATTCCAATAGGTTTAAATAATTATATTATGGGGATTGGGGATTATTGATAAATATTTTAAGGAGCTTAAAATAGGCAATTTTACTGCAGGTCATGTAAATGTGTGCACAGTAAGTGATCATTATATAGTATGTATGACCGTGTTAATATGTTCATTGGTATTATCGACAAAAGATTGATACATTCTGGTTTAATTTCATATTTAATCCCATATATATAATTATCTACCCGATCTATGGTTATTTTTTTTAGATAAACCAAAAATACGAAAACAATTTGTTAAAAATTCTTGATATTTTTATTTATTTCACCCATCACTTTTAAAAACCACATGGAAGTTTCTATTTTGACACCAGAAAACATATTGATGTTGAAAATTGAATTATTATTTCAACTATACAAAACACAAAAAACAATTGGTTGGAAGATAAATTTAGATTGATTTGCTCAAAATCTAAAATTAAGACATTTTAAGACACACATGGTATGTTTTAAAAAAATTTTAGTAGACTGTAAAAAATAAACTCTAAATATAGTAGACTATGAATTATGATATATCTAGGTATATGGGAGCAATATTAGCTGAATATTTATTATTATTATATATATTTAACATATAAATACATTTATTAAAAAATCACCAGTCACTTACAAAAATATTCCATTCATATAACATTCATTGAACAATTTAAACAATAAAAAAAAAGTTAACGTGCATATCAAATACATTCCAATAATATCATTACATAAAAACGGGTAGTGGGAAATCAATAATAATTTAATAATTACAGTATAAACATATTTAACTATTAATGTACTAATTTAAATAAATCTTAATTTTAAAAATAATGATGAAATTATAATCAGGTGGTTTTAGGCTGTTATACTATAGGAAAAAATAAAACAACATTGGTATAAAAATTCTTTAACACTTGATTGAACTGTTATTAGGTAACTGAAGTGCAGTCATTGATTTCATAAGATCGTCAGACTGAAATTAAAATTTTAAAATTAGCTTCACACATGGAAATAACAAAATGTATTAATATAACATACAATTTCATCATCTTCATCTTCATCATAATCATCTCCAACTTCAAATGCTAGTTTTCCAGCATAACTTTCAATGTTTGGATCAACTTTGTCTAATAAACATTCAATTAAATTAGCTCTATTTAGAGCTACAGCAAAGTGTAATGCCGTGTATCCACTTTTATAATCCTAAAAATTAGTAATTAAATTGTTATTTATTTTTCAATACTATTAAACTATATATGATTATTAATTGCCATTAAATACATTGTGATAAATAAAATTGTCACATTCGATGTAAAATAATTTGTAGTTTTATAATACAGTTAGAACCTCGATTAACCGTCAGTCGTGACCTCGGAACCAGAGCTTTAATCGATAATCAAAAATATGGTTAAGCTAGCAAAAATCATTTTTTAATAATTATGAAATGCATATTGATATAATTAGGTACAACACTTATTGGTACATTATTATTTTTATTAATTTAAAAAGATTTTTTTATTATTTACAATTATATACATTTTCAAAAACAAAATGTGATCACTATTGCAATTGACAGTTTTTATCTCACCCATAAAATATATACTTAAATATATACTGCTTATCTAGTAGATATTGCTGGAATATTCTGGATAAATCTACTCATACACACAAGTAGTCCATGCAAGTGTAGCACCTGACAGTCAACCGAGAAAGACGGTTAATCGGAGGACAGATAATCAAGGTTCTACTGTTAATAATGTATAAAAGAATCTAATGAAGAAGACCAAAAATTTACTATTGCAATTATTGTACAGTCAGGTACAGTTAAAAATTATTGTATTGGTGGCCATTAAATGGAATTATTAACTAATGATAATAATAACGGTCAACATTTCAGTTATTATACCCTGTATTCACTACTCACTGCTTAGAAAATAATAAAATTGTGGACACTTTTTCAAAACAGAATCCAAAATAAAAAATCTTCAAAATTAATTTTTATAATTTAAACATAACATTATTGTTTAAAAACAATTAGAAACTATCATTATTTTTTTTACTACAGATTTAAATGAAAATGTATATTTTCATAAATAATACAAGTTATAAATAGCGTCTTAGGCGGGAAATCGTATTATGCGGGAACAATAAATTATATTTTTTACTTAGCAGAGTGAATTATTACATTTATATTAAATATTATTTTATATTACCTATTTAAAAAAATCATCTATCTTTCTTTGTATCACATTTTTTATGTTTTTTGAAAACAAGAAGTTTTCAATTTTATTAAGATACTGTAACGTTTTGTCAGCATTGTCAAAAGATGCAATGTATTTTTATAATAACATCATTAACAAGACGAGCGTCTTAGCTGGGAACATAGAGCATATTATTCAGGGTTGATTACATGTTAAATTTTGTCAAAATCAAGGGACTCGTAAAAATGAGCGTATTAGCCCGGAAATTGTCTTAAGCGAGAGCTTCTTAAACGGGTTCTACTGTATAGTTAAAATGTTAATGGTGAAAATATTATTAACTAAAAATTACTAATGCATTTAAAACTCAAATAATTTGGAATGTGCAAATTCTACCATAACAATAATCATTAAATTTGTTTTCTAAACTTACTGTAATATTCACATTTTTTGAAGTATTAACAATAAATCTAAGTAAATTTAGATGATTGGCAATTGTTGCAATATGAATACATGCCAAGCCTGGAACAAAAAATACAAATTAAATTTTCATAAAATTTAAAAAAATTCACAAAAATACACAAACTTTATTATTATAAAAAGTGATCCATTTAAGTGGGAACATTAATTATCTTGAAAAGTATATATTTTTTTTAACTTTAGGTTTATGTTTTTCTAAAACCGTATAATATTTAAATTGTTTTCACCCTTATATTTATTGGTAAAACCACCACTACAACTTTTGATTTTCAAATGGCAGCATATAATAAAAATATCATGAATTAATAAAACCATTTTTATCATGAATGTACATGTCAACATTTTTATTTTTTGTTGATTAGTTTGCGAGATACAACTCCTCAAAGTATAGGTAGGTTTTACTTTTTTTCCAATAATAATTGTTAAGACCAGGAACTAGTGATAAATCTGATATTGTTGAATCCAAGGTAACAAAATCGTCAAGTCAACAATAATAATTTAACTATGCAGGCAATAAATACGTAATAATAAAAATAAAATACAAATACATACACAACCAAACATAGAATTAAATTATAAAATCAATGAATCAATTTCTAAATATTGAAATTAATATTCTTAAATTAGGTGTTATATAAAGTTGTCTTACAGTTAGTGATCGCCAACCAGTAATGTTACAAACATATTATGTGATCCACTTTCAAAATAACTATTTTTTCTTCAATTATGTAAAAATATACCTAGTGTTTTAAATGTTGACCTACCAAAAGAACCAACTAGATCCAATTTGCTACCAGAAAATTCCCTCAAAGTTGATAACCACAGCATTTTTTCTACAAGAAAAAGTGTTTTCGGGTTCAAAAATATATTTCATAGTAATTTGAATATTACTAGTTATAAACGATAAATCGTTGTATATATTATATCTTTATACAATAACTAATTTTAATAAAACAATTCACACATTTTATTCTTTTTAATCTAGGTATTTATCATACTAAAATTAATTCTATACATTCATATGAAATCATTATACAAATCACTGTGAATCACGGTCAAATCTATTAACACTCAACAGGTTGGAGCTATCAAGGACAATGTATTATATAAAATCTTGTAAAGTATTTCCTCCTTTCTTGTAAAACTCATAAAATATTTTTTCAACTACTTAACTAAATTTAATAAAACTTATAAAAAATTAATGTAATTAATCTTTTTATAAATTTAATAAAAATATAAAAAGTCAAGCAATTATAAAAAAAATCTATTTCTTTGTTAAATATATTACAACGAAATATCCAAAATTATACATTTATACATAGATATTATCCAAATATATTATTCATATCTATTCAGCATTTAAAGTGAAAAATAAAAACATTATTCAAACATTAATATTATACTGGTATCAAATTCCATCAAAAGTATAAATGTATATACATTGGACACAAGCCAGTAGATTACTATTTTAAACATAAAACAAACATCTATCAGACCATAATAACTTTAAAATAAAATTATACACTGAATAAAAAGTATTTATTTAATTTATAAAATACCAATATAAATGTGTGATTTTCTTTTCAAAAAGTAATTTAATATTATTAAAAAAATAATTGTCACCACACAATATTGTTGATACTATTTATAATATCTAGGTGATGTTACTAGTCGCTATTTCATACACCAAATTTTAGATTTTCAGAGATTACCACAATTTCCAAAGATTAACAAATATTTCTTAAGATCACCGAGGACCTCTTTAAAATTAGTATTCACTGATCATCATTAGTAATTGATCAGATTTGTATGATTCAAAATTTAAAAATTACTAACACTATAAGTCCAAATAAAAATAACAAATATTTAACTATAATTTTAATTCATAATTTTTTTCTTTAAGTATAAATTATCATTCAGATACAATTATCAAATTCAAAATAATATTTATAGATTTGATATAAATTAGATACATACCATCATAATTAATAGTATCAAATATTTTTGGCAGTAACACGTAACTAGCTAATATTCTCAGGCAATCTAGTTTTCCGCCATAACATGCCAAATGAACAACTGTGTTGCCATTACAATCTAAAATTTCTGCATTGGCATTAGCCATCATTAGGTATTTCACAATTTCACATTGATTTGTCATAACAGCCAAATGAAGAGCACTCTAAAGATAAAAATTTAGATAAAGATCAATATGGGTCTAACAAAAAAATATTTATGTTATAAAAGGTATCATACAATGTCAACACAAAAATAAAATAAAAATATTTACTCATTTAGTCACAAATGATAATTACACAAATTAAACCAATATATATTATATTTTTTTTGTCATAAGCAAATTAATTAGTATAGGAAATCTAACATAAAGAATGTGTATTGAGTTAAAACTTAAATGTATTTTCAATTTATCTATTTATTGATTATAGTATACAGATCATAAAAAATTTGTCCAGTAAAATAGTTGTGACTAGTTGAAAGGTGCAATACATAAATATTTCTAATATTAGTCAAATAAAATAACCAAATGCAATGAAGTGCCTATTTTCAATGAAATAAAATATAACTTTTCGAGCAGATAAGTAGAGATGTTAGTGGATAATTATCTTAAAGCTGGTTTAAAATATAATTTTATATTATATTGAAATTTTCAATAATAGGCACCCAGATAGGTTTTATGATTTTTAAATTTAAAGAACATGTGAGCAAAAAATATATAGGTAAATAATATAGTTTAACTATTTATAAATTTCCTTAAATTTGACATTAACATATAATAGTATTAAACACTTACTTGGCCATCATCATTTCGTATGTCTAAAAGTTTGGAATCTGGACAAATATCGATTAAGCGTTTTGATACTTGGATATATCCATGGAGAATAGCAAGATGAAGTTGCCTAAAAATAATTAAACAAAATATGTACAGTTGTATGTGTGATATTAACATAAATAGACCATAGTCTACAATAGTCTATATTTTGTTTAATAAGTCCAAAGACTGTTTGGTGTAGACCAAAGGTCACAAATTATTAGAAAGGTTAGAGGCCACATTTATATTTTTAAGAAAGATTATAAATTGTTATGATGTTCATCAATACCTAGAATCAGACAAATTTTCATAACAGGTGTCACCCAATCCTAAGCGATACCATAAAATGAAAAGAAAAAAAAAGTTACACTTAAGGCTTGTATCATACTAGTACTTAGATTTCTATAGATTGTTTAGGTGACAAAATTAGTATTGGTACAGATATCCTAAAAATGTGGTAGGACAAAGCATAACTAAAAAAAAGGTTCCAATATTCACATAAGGCTTTAATACCTATCTTATTTAAGTCTTTTTTAGATTGGATGTTATCAAATCAAGTGCACACTTATATAACATATTGTATAATATATATCATAAAAGCATTACCTTACATTTTAAACACAATCTAAAATTCAGTGCCAATGCTATATAAATGCTACATACTATTAATCTTAAAAATCTTTAAAATGCTTAAATACCTAATAATCAAATAATAAATAATGTTTAAAATTAATTTCATAAGTTTTGAGATGCTTATAACTATGTCGGTAATTTTACCACATACCTACATCTAAATATCAAATAAACTAAATTCATCAATTAGCTTTTTTTTTAAGTTGGAAATATTAACATTAATTAAGTACCTATTACAAGACTCAGGGATTTGAATTACCTACTGATTATTGTCTATACTTGATAGTAATATATAATCAATTGTATAACCGAAGATACCTATTACTATTGGTTTAGAGATTGTGAATAAACTCAAGTTCAGATTTGATAATATCTAAATGGTTTTAGATAAAATTAGACTGGTATAATTATTATATAAATATAAAATATTGAGGTACATACGTGTCACCATCTTCATTCTGTTGAAAATAAAATTGCCAATCATTTTTGGAACAGGGTTTGCAAATTTTTTTCTGGTCAATATCCAATTCACTCAAACAGCCTGATTCGCAGATATCCAAGCCACTATCCAAGGCAATTTCTGTTGCATCCTTCTGTTGTTTTAAGTTGAGGGGCTCTTTGTTCTTGATGTCGTATTCAATATTTTCTTTGGATAACATATTATCACAAGACAAATTGGCACCAGACAAGAATCCAGAATCCATTTTTATGTTGGCATTGTCTTCGGTAATCTTCTCACTTTTAATGGACTGCTGTTGTTTGTCCCTTTTGCCTGAAAGTTCCATTTTTAGTTTGTCTGCGTTGCTCTTGGACCACATAGTTTATGTCAATAAAAAGTGCGTTTATAAAAGAAAAAATCTATTCACGGCAATGACGAATATTCTTAAAGTAATATTATACTGTAGAAAATAGGTGTATAATGCACAATGGATTGAACATGCAACTTAAACTATCAATTATAATATGGTATCGCGATTAGTGAGTACTGGTTAAACAAAGCTCTGTTGCGGTCGGTAAAAAAAAACACACGGTAACTGCGGATCGAAAAAGAAAAATAAATGCAAAAAAAATTTTTCAACAATAATATAGAACACAAATAAACACAAATGGACTAGAACGGCGATGATAATTTTTGTTTGTAAACGATCGGAAGACTATCATACGATAGTACAGAATTAATTTAAGTGAACAAAATATGGATACAATTTGGGACGGCTTGAAGTCGTAGACTCGATTGTTACAATGCTACAATGCCATACAAAAAAAAATATATGCCAATATGCCAGTTCACCGTCACTCACTCACTCACACAGTCACACTGCGACCGACGACGGACACGAGCGGCGCACAACTGCAGTCGTTACTCGTTATAATAGTCTATAGCACGACTATACACTACAAGTACAACAGTAACTATATTATGGTAAGTACCTACTAAGCTAAAAACCGTGCCAATCATGCCAGCTGCCGAGCTCGTCGCTTGGCGTCGTCGTGGTCGGGTGAAGTCGAGACTGACTACAGATTCTGTAGTACAGACTAGCCGCGGCCTGCGGAACACCGAACACGGCCAACAGAAAACGACGACACGATACCTATTATTTTTATTTTATGGTAATAGTAAATAATAATATTATGTTTATGTGTTTATGTGGGTACGATAATATTATCACAGCTCGAAAATACGGGAATCGACCACGAAAATATTTTAATGCGATCGTGATCGTGTTGATACCAACCACAGAATACTTTTTATGTATTATTATAATGGAAATCTGAAGTACCAACACTGTAACAAGACAGTATCAAACTATCAACCTCCAATGCTGTTAGGCGCGCGATCGTAGACATATTAGGAAAAATCATAGAACAATTAATTTAATACACGCAATGCGTATTTAAAAAGGCAGGTAAGTCGTGGATGTCGCTCTGGCTCTGCTGTACAGTAGGTTACAAGTGGGTTACTGTAATGGATGGAATTAAATTTGAATCCAATGATATTATATCATTGTATACGAAAAACGATTCTGAGCGAAGACGGTTTATCTGTCTAGGATATATTATAGATTATTAAAAATTTTCAAATCTTAGATTTAAAAAGAAAAATTTTTATGAATTTCTAGTTTGAAATAATTTGCGAATTTTCGTGATTTTAACACATGTTGTCAAAATTCAAACTTTGAATGCTCGTAAAAAAAAAATGTGACTACGCATTTCTTTTATTTTTCAATTGCTATTGTAAAAATATGATAGGAGCCATGTATTAAATTTTCAAATCTTAGGTATAAAAGGAAAATTTTTTATGAATTTCTAGCATAAAATAATTTATGAATTTTCGTGATTTTTACGTATGTTGTCAAAATTCAAACTTTGAATCCTTGTAAAAAAAAAATTGTGACTATGAATTTATTTTATTTTTCAACTGCTATTGTTAAAATGTGTTAGAAGCCTTGTATTAAATTTTCAAGCTTTTCTACCAAACAAATAAATTTTTATCGATATTTATAGAAAAAAAAACTAAAAAAGTTAAAAAATTAAAATGTCAGTAAACAGCTCAAAACAAATCTAAATATTTTGAAAATGTTATCAAATATAGAAAATTCCTATATAAACATTCAGTGAAACTTTCAAGTATCTGCGGTCATTTGTTTTAGACTTTTAGAGTTACACCAAAATAAGAAAATCACTAAATGTGAAAACCAGTGAAAATCCAATGTTCTAAAAATTTAAATTTCAAATGGTCATAAAAATTTAATTTGAATTTCAGGTGGACTTTTTATTTGTGATAAAGATTGGAAAACTTGTAAGGAATTTTGTATTAAATTTTCAAATCTTAGATTTAAAAGGAAAATTTTTTATGAATTTCTAGCTTAAAATAATTTGTGAATTTTCGTGATTTTTACGTATTTTGTCAAAATTCAAACTTTAAATGCTTATAAAAAAAAATTGTGACTATGAATTTCTTTTATTTTTCAACTGCTATTGTAACAATATGTTGAGAGCCTTGTATTAAATTTTCAAGCTTTTCTACTTAACAAATACATTTTTATCAATATTAATTTTTAAAAAAACTAATAATGATCGAAAATTTCAAATGCCTATGAACAGTTCAACTTAAGTCGAAAATTTTTGAAAATTGCATGGTGGATATAATATACTTATATAAATATTCGGTGAAAATTGCATGTATCTATGACCATTTGTTTTAAAATTACATTAAAAACCAAAATCGATTTTGTCGAAAAATGAGTGTGCGTAAAATTTTCCGTTTTTCCCTTAATTTTTAGTTGGTTTTTCTCGATTATTTAGAAAAGTATAAGAATTTTTCACTTTTGACCCCCCAAAGTACCAACTAGATTCACTTTCTGATCGAACGAGGTGCTGAAGTCAAAAATCAAAGCACTTTTACTGCCCCAAAACGTGATGACAGACATACACAAAAAAAAAAAAAACACACATCATGGTAATACATTCATCGCTCCGCTCAGAATCTAATATTTATGAATTATGTCGGCACTCGCCACTTGGCCACTTAGCCTCTCATTTCCGCCAGAGGAGTGCACTAGCGATTTAAGGCCAGTGGGCAACAGAAATACGAAAGTGAAGAGAGTTGGCGCGCACTTCAGAGTTTCTTTTTCATACTCATACCAGTCATACGCAGTGTTTCTTTCTAACTATTTTCTCCGGGAAGGCATTTAAAAAAATCGGAAGGATAATTATTTTACATTAAGAAAAAAAATATTTGTAAATAACTTTTAGTATGTATTAGCAGCAATTGTAAATCAACTATAAAGGAATCTATACCTACTAAATATATTTTAGGTACATTAGGTACAAGGTAACATAGATTAAATACTAGTATATTTACCTACTACCATTAAGTTTAATTATGTAGATTATGTTAGGTACATACTAAATTAGGTAGTAAGTACCTGATTAAAAAGTATTAGATGTACTTATACAATTGTTATACCTTTTAAAATAATGTGAAACCCAATGATTACACATTATTATATAAGTAAATAGTAGCCGTTACCCACGTTCTAACACTAAAATATGTATTTTTGTTTTGTATTTAAAACATTAACTACGTAAATGTTAAATGGCACTGTGTCAATGTATCATATACATACATGAACGTCTAAACCAGGGATATCCGGATCGTGGAACGGAGAAAACTACCGTCAACATGTCTTTAAATTGTATATACATATGGTACCCATTGCCCTGCCCAATGTCCGTATAAGCAATTTGTTCTAAACAAAAACAAACAATTACGAACTTTCCAAAATATATTTCCGACAAACACCTTGTTTTTGGTTCATACAAAATAGATAACTTCACGACACGAATTGCAACCTACCTATAAGCATGGGCCATGAATACATTTTTTCTCAGGGAAAAATACAATCTGCAAAATATTTTTAGTAAGGATTTTTGATAGCATAAAGTTGTTTTAGGTTTTGTGCGGTATGATAAATGTATTGATTTTACAATGATGTGTCTTAATTAAATTTTTAATTTTTGGGCCTGTTAAACTTGTTAAAGTGTTGTCACCTAAAGAGTAAAGGGTGATAGGGCATTTGATTTGATTTTCTACTTAATCATATTTTCTGGTAGGAAATCTGAAATTGAGTATACGATTAGGTACTTTGGGAAATCAAGAGTATTAAACAACTTGGAGAAAAAATCGGTGATTTTAACGTAAAACAAGTTTTTGAGAAAACTGATTTAATTTTTTTGTGAAATGAATAACCGTAGATAGGTACTTTAAATTTTCACAAAAACATTAATTTTTAATACCCATGACAAATTATCATACATAATAAAATTTTCAAAATATTTTGACTTTTTCAGCTGTTATTATTACTATGACAAAATTTCGATTTTTCAAAGTTTTTTTCATTTATTTTCTATAAATAATTTTTCGTTTGATCAAAAAACTTAAAAATTTAATTTAAGATTTCTCATAAATTGTTATTATTATAAGTTACTTTATACTAACATTATAGCAATATCGTATTATTTACTAATAACTAATAAGTATTATATCATTGAATTTAAATTTAACATATCCAGTATATAATATAGTAACCCACATATTATGGTACCCACTTGTCCACTTTTTTCATTATTATTTTACTTAAATGAAAGTTACATTCCTATAAAACAATTTACTTATAAGTTATAATTTATCATACCCTTAGATACCTACCTGTATTAATATTTTTATTTTTAAAGCATATTTTTCCAAACTTTTAGTACATTGATATCGCAGACCTGATTAAACCAATTACTATAGTAATATAAAATATAAATACCTAAAAACATTTTGCGGACAACCATCATTGACATCATCTTTTTTGTCGGTACCTCGTCGACAACAACGCGTACATCTGCAGCTATCGGTGCGAATATGACGTGGTCGTGTAAATGCATCCTTTATGCCACGGACGCTCAATGGGACCAACCGATATCCTTCAGTGTAAAATAATAACAAAGTTAAAATGTATTTAATATCTGGATCCCGTGTATAGCTGCTGCTGCTGAAGATCGCCAGAATGGTCGTCAAGTACTCAGGCGCACATCATGATGAGTGTAACAAATAAAAATATACCCGATCATGTATTCACGTCAAAAGAATATAATATTATACACACTGGTACATCGGTCGTAAACGATCGGTTAGGTAGGTAATCACAGACCACAGTATATTTACTCGTCGTGTGCATTGTAAAGATAACAATATTAAATAAACTATTTATTTTTTTTTTATATAATATTATTTTTAATGTTTTGCCTTATTTAGCGGAAGCCGGAAACTGCTTTACTGTAATAATAATTTACGTGTGAGTAAAATGTCAATATGCAAAGGGTGGCATTGTAGAGGACGTTGTCCGTTAACTATCACGCAGCCGTTTTCGACGGTCGCTTCTTGGATTTAATTTTTTTGATAATACGAGACAGTTATATTATATGCCGTCGTCGCGGGCGTAGGTACAATAGCCAATATCCAATAGGTATTGTATAATAATATTATTGAATGAACGAATGACGCGCGCGAAAAGTCAAGATGGTAAAGCTTTTGGCACGGCGAGCTAAAAAAATTTGTTTATAATGCTACATAAAAAAACGTAAAAATATAATATGGTTTTTGTCGTCGTATCGTGGACCGTTGTTATAATATTATGATGGTTTTACACAATAGTTACATCATACAATAAGTCAATATGTTATACACGATTGATGTTCGTCCCGGGCGATGCGTATACAACGTCTATCTCGGTGTAGCGCTCGGGCAGCCACTGTAGCCGATTTAAGCCGCGTTTGAACATTGTCGGCGCAACACAATTTCACTGGCAACTCGTACCTAACATAACATCAAATCTACTTCACGATCGGAACGCGTCGCAACCGAAGAATTTAATGAACGGGGAAAACCGTAGCGTGTGCCAGATAGCCGGGGCAGTGGTGGCAGTGGCGGCAGTGGCGGCGAAGTCGTCGTCTAGCAAAATACAGCAATCGCTATTACATAATACATATTGTATATTATTATCATTATTATTTGCATCGACGCCGCCGATGATGACGGTAGGTCGTATTAAAAAACCAGCCGCGGCGGCGGTCGTTTTGCGTCGGGTATTTCCCGGCGCTGAGGTCACACACCCGCTGCTATACACAATATACGTAATAATTATGTGTTTACAATTGTAGGGACACACGCGGCTAACGGCTAACACTATACTTACGGCGGCCCGCGGATCGTAGCGTGTTCAGTGCGAATACCTACGAACACGACGCACATCATCACGGTCGTTTGGTTTTTTTATTTTCTCGCCCATCTTTTCCCCTGAAATATTATAATAATTTTATAGTTTCCCGTAAAATCATTAATAATGCTCGAATAGGAATTGCAATGCTGCATTAAGGACCCGTTTTACAATCATAGTTGTATAACCTCGGTTATGCTTGGACCACTGATTTTACCGGCCGAATACCGTGATGGTTTAAACGGAGTTCAACTATTGTAATACGGGCCCTTAGTAGTTACTAGTAAGTTGTACTATGGTCTATGAGTGAGTAACTACCAAGTACCAGGCTACCAATACTGCATGTAGACTGCAGTCATATACTCATATCTCTTACTATTCATAAAGCATAATACATCACATTGTAGTTATATCTCGAGTTATTGTGGCATGCGTAAAACATTACACACTTTCGTCGAACACGTGCGTTTGTGTTATGTATTATGTATACCAACCTACATAAATATTATGCCGCAGTTTATCTGCATGGGAAATTAAATTATTTGATTGTTCACCATTCACGCGATATCTTACCGTCTATCATATTTTGATTCCGGGAGGGAATATCAAAAATACCAACTAAACGTGCGTAGGTATACCTTAATCGTAGTGTACTAGTGTATCACCCAAAATCCCCGGAGGTAGTGTTCGAGCCGGTTTGTCCGGAAAAATAAATTGTTGGATTATGTATCCGTTCTATATGTATTCAAATGTTCAATAATACTATAATACGTCTTCCATCTTGTGTTAACATTAATTTAATAAACTGCAGTTTAGACGATTGTAGAAGCCTCTTCGATTATGATCAAGTATACTGATCTAAGAAAGGTTTTTTTGATAACACATCATTATGTCAATGTCAGCACTTGAAATAGTAAATCATCGTGACCCAAAGGATACCGCTGCTTACATATTTTTAATTTTACATGGAATTCGTATAAGCACGAAAGTTACAATGTTCAAAAAATTGTTCTATCCAAACGCTGATTGGTTTTGTTTAAATATCTTGCCACCGCAGTTTTTTACATTTATATAGACTATATAGTCTTCGTGTATAATTGCATGATGATATAGGTGGTCTTATTTCTACCTCGCTATAATATTAATTTGTCATATATTAATGCGTGTGTGTATTCATATATTATTTTTCCTTGAACATAACTCTAAAACGTTTACACGAATGTGTTAATTATTATTAATGAATAATGCATAAAAAATTACATGGACTATACTTTTACATATACAGACATAAAGTAAATTCATAGTAGATTTTGTTTATAATTGTATATTGAACAATGTATTTTATGTTTTATGTATGTACTGTACTCGTATACGAGTATTTATGTATGGATATTATAGGGTAATATGTTTAATTATTGTATAATATATTATAAATTGTAATAGTATATTAGTACGAGTACACAATTTTAGATTCTGAACGAAGTGATGAATGTATTGATTTTACAATGATGTGTGTGTTTTTTTTTTTTGTGTCTGTGTACAGCATAACTAGTCAAAATAATGCTTCAATTTCAAACTTTGTGGTTGGTTTCCGATGTAAAAGTGAATATCCTTGGTGCATTATAGAGGTCAAAAGTTAATATTTTCCAACAGTTTTCAAAAAAAAACCAGAAGAACAAAAAAAAAAAAAGTGACAGAAAAATGGGAATTTTTACGCAAAACTAGTTTTCGACCAAACCGATTTTTTTATATGGTTGTAATTCAAAAACTAATCACTGTAAATACTTGAAATTTTCACAAAATGTTTATGTTAATGTTATCAATATACAGATTAATTATCAAAATTTTTACTATTTTGAGTTATTTATAGACCACTATAATTTTCTATTTTTTTGAGAACTGTATTTTTTGGATGACCAAAAAATTTTGAAAATTTAATACAAGGTTCCTTATGAGTTGTTTTTATTGTAGCTAAAAAAAATTAAAAATCGTTAGTCACAATTTTTTTTTATAAACGTTTATAGTTCAAATTTTTTACGAAATCTGTCGAAAACGCGAAAATGTGCAAGTAATTTTGAAGTTGAAAAATCATAAAATTGTTTGTGTTTATAACTAAGAATTAAAAATGTAACATTAAGTTTTCCATTAGTTTTCCTTCAAGTAGCTATAGAGAAAACTCGAAGCATCATTATAGGAAAAATTTTAAGTGGTTTGAATTTTAAATTTTTTCGAAATATAGCGTAACAATAACGATTTATCCTCAAACGATTTTAAATATTTGTAATTATTTAAAAAGCATAAGTCGTAGATACTTGAAAATTTTACAAGTTATTAAGATTGGCATTTTATTTACATGATTTAATTTTCAAAATATTTTGACTTTTTTGAGATATTTATAGACAACTGAAATTTTCAATTTTTCTGAAAATTTTCTTTTGAAGTGTCGATAAAATTTATTGGCCCAATCAAAATACTTGAAAATTTAATACGAAGTTCCTCATAAGTTATTCTTATACTGATTAAAAAATTATAAAAATACATGGGCAACATTTTTTTTATTAGCATTTGAAGTTCAAATAACGACGTAAAAATTACGGCAATTTTCTAATTACCTTAGAAATTCATAAAATTTTTCTTTTTAGATCAAAGATTTGAAAATTAAATACAAGGCTCCTAACACATTATAACAATAGCAGTTGAAAAATATTAAAAATACATAGGCACGAATTTTTTTATAAGCATTTAAAATTCAAGCTTTGACTAAATACTCGTACGTATAAATTACGGCAATGTTCAAATTATCTTAGATAGAAATTCATAAAAGTTTTTCTTTTTAATTCTAAGATTTGAGAATTTAATATAAGGTTCATAATATATTTTTACAATAGCAGTTGAAAAATAAAAGAAATGCATAGTCACATTTTTTTACAAGCATTTAAATTTTAATTTTGACAACATACGTAAAAATCACGAAAATTCGCAAATTATTTTAAGCTAGAAATTCATAAAAAATTTTCTTTTTAAATCTAAGATTTGAAAATTTTTAATAATCTATAATATATCCTAGACAGATAAACCGTCTCCGTTCAGAATCGTTTTTCGTATACAATAATGATACCTATCATTGCATTCAAATTTAACCTACCCTAGTCTGCAGAGGTCCACCCCACCCCCAAAGTACAACAGAGCGATTCCCACTTACCCGCTTTTTAGTATTAAAACAGGTAAGTGCGTAATAGTAGTAAAATGTTTTTATTACAATAAATTATTGAATATTAAGTGTGGGCGTGTGGCTTTACATTAAACTGATTCTAAGATCAACTAATGAAGAACTTTATATTACTTTCCAAGTCTAAAGTATAAAAATTTAACATTTTAAGTATTTTGATACTGAAAACAGATTTGAACATCTTATAATATATTTCTTTATTAAAAAAATTAATTGTAGTTTATAATATTTTTACATCTTTTCAAGTCAAACTTTTATAAGTTAATATCCAACATTGTTTAAATATTGTTGTATTTTGTATCTAAATAAGACTAGACAATATTATTTGGAATCCAAAATTGTTTTCAAAATCAAAATCACGATATTTGATTGATCAGTATTTCATGCAGTACCTACGTTGCGGAATGAAAATAGGTCTTTTTAATATAAAAACCAGTCCATTATATTTCGAATCCTTTCAAGTGTTCTTTAAAAGTAATGTTGATAGTCGTCTCATGTCTAACAAAACTAAAACTGCCAACCTATCTATGTAATATAATATCTTCATTTATCATAAATCACATGTGTAAAGTAGGACAAGTAGGTACGAATAAATACTGATACCTCTGAAGAACACCCGATAAAAGCAGGAATCCCACAGGGGTCGGTCCTTGGCCCCATCTTATTTAATATTTTTTGTTATGATATCCCAGTTCCACAAAAATGTCAATCAGCAATGTACGCATACGATACTGTTATCTTAACACAACATACAAATCTTAAAAGCTCGATAACAGATCTACAAATTTCAGACTGGTTTACAAAATGGAAACTCGCTCTTAACCCAAGTGAAGCGAAAATATTTACCCTAAACAGATATACAAATCCAACTCAATTATAATCAGAAATCAGCCTATATTATGGAATAATAAAGATCAATCAATTATATATTTCGGAGTTTACTTTGATGAAAAATCAACATGGAAAATGCATATAAATAAAAAATTAAACCTGCAAGCCTATATACACGTTTGAAAATCTTATACAGTATAGGGTCTCGATAATCCGAACACAGGCTAATCCGAAAGACGTGGTAATCCGAACGGGCTTGAGAATTATCTTATCACCATAATATGCACATATGTATGTATTTATAAATAATATTTTCCGGTACTAAAATTTTTCAATTATGTGAGACAAGGCATACCAATTCATAATGGGAATCAATGAACAAAAAAATAAAAAAAATAAATCGATATTTTAAATATTAAAGTTCATTATTATAGGTACTCATAATTATATTAATATTGTTATATATTCATTGTCTTTTAAAATTACGAGCTTTTACAAGATTAATACAAATAAAAATAAAATTTCATATCTTAAATTACAATCCGGACAAATCGCTAATCCGAACGACCCCTTTCCCCTACCTCGTTCGGATTATCGAGACCCTACTGTACTCCCTAATAAATTATACAGCTCAACACTTCTGGTTAAAATTAAAATATGCTCACTTCTAATATACACATCAATAATAAGACCATAAATTACATATGCATGCGGCATGTCCAATATGGGCAGCCGCATCCCGAACAAAAATTACAAAATTACAAACGATACAAAAACAATTTCTCAGAATAGCTCTTAAAACTCCATGGTACCTACACGCGAAACACATAATGAAACTGGAATACCATACCTAACCATATGTCTTAAACTTGAAGCAGTTGAAGCTGAATAAGTGGACTATCCAGACTCATAATCAAGTTAAAATGTATCCGTAAACTTTAATTAATTAACTTTATAATATTGTAAAAGCATTGTACAAATACTCAGTGTATTGAAACAATTATATATTAATAAATTTAAAAAAAAAAATGTTGATATGTACATAATGAAATGTATTTTTCACAAAACA
This sequence comes from Diuraphis noxia, assembly GCF_037042655.1. NCBI lineage: Eukaryota > Metazoa > Arthropoda > Insecta > Hemiptera > Aphididae > Diuraphis > Diuraphis noxia. The sequence goes on from NW_028301712.1 coordinate 56,881,562, forward strand.
AATGATAACGTTAAAAGAAATACCATTAATCATAGATAGATTTCATTGAATTAAAAAAAAATTATATATATATATATAATATAAAGAGATAACATAGGTTAGGCATGTAATATTATATTAACAACTCATACAGTCATACATATTATACGATGTCTATACGACTATACCTGATGTTTCCGTGTAGGCGCTTATAAATTATTCGTATGACGAAACGGTTGTTTTTTATGATCGGATAATGAATAGAGCGTAAATAAATGAACAACAGTCAACAACTTACTAATGTTTATATTATATGCTTAATAAAATAGGTACATTTTAAAACTCATATTAATTATAAGTTATAACAATTACTTATTATTTAGTATTTAATATACAATTAGAATTTATTTTTACTAGGTACCTTTATGGCTTTATTACACTCACCATGTTTGTTGACACTTCAGGTCTTTTATCTAAAATGCATTTTATACTTCAATAATTATTGCTCTTTTTTCTAGCTGCCATGGCAGCTTAATTGTAAGACACTGGAAAACAAAAAAAAAAAATCATAACTATTACTATACGAAAGATTAATTAATGGATCTCCAATGATTTTAACACTTAATTACCAGGGCCAGGTGAACAGGTAGCCCAATTAGAGGTGCAGAATGTACCACCATAATTATGAGGCAATATATTATGTTGAGTTATCTATGATTTATATAGAACATCAAGTAGTAAAATAACTAACATAGTTTTGACTTATAGTTATCCAAAATAATGAAATATATTGACATACCTAAGAAAATGGTGTATTATTTCATCGTTTTTATGGTATATTAGTAATCTAGTATGTATTAATTTAATTATGAACCATGTACAAATCATTACTCATTACTAATTAGTAATTAATTATTGTTGTTCAGTAAAATTTATTTTACGAAGACAGCTAACCATTTGAAAATTATCTGAACTTGTATAAAAATTATAAACGAATTCCGTAACTTATAATTTGTTACGTAACTAATAAATTCGTATTTGATATTTTGAAATATTATAATCTATAAGTTATAACTTAACTGCTTACTGCACTAATTCAAAGTTCAGAACTTATCGTTTAGGTATGATATTTTTTTGTTTTTGAATATTTATATAGTAAGTCTCTTGACCATTTAGATATTATAGGTAGTGTAACTTGTGTGTGGTGTAATTGGATAAGAAAGTGAGTGGAGGTTAGAGATCAATGGATTTGGATTGTTATTTGTTACACTTGACGTCTAGACTCGAAATTTGTTAAGGGGCCTGCTCGTGTGTCTTTACTCTTTTTAAGGATCATCATTTAGACGATTTGCAATTTTGTTACTGCCACCCATTGCATTTGTGTTAGTCGTAAATTATGATTAATGTGAGTGTAATTTTCATGTATGTACCAGACTATCTATGACCACGCTGCATGAGCACACATATTAATATATTATGAAATTTGGTGGTAAAAACATTATCTGTGTTTTGTTGGAAGTTTTTTTTTATTGAAATCACTCTACGTGAGAGTTTTTCCTGTAAATCATATTTTTACGAAAAAAACATGTCACGTGCAGACCCCTTAAAATGACATTCGGGTAATTCATGTGAGTCTAAATATTTTTTTTTAAATATTTATTAGAAAAATAAACAATCTATACAAGAAATGTACAATAAGCTTATGTGTTAATAAGAGAATACATGGCATGAAAAATTGAGTAAGAAGCCACCCACTGGCAACACTTAGCATGATTTATTTATATTTATGTTTTGTTTTTTTTATTTTCTCATGTTGAGATTAAATGAATATATATATGCAATGAACAAAGTAAATTTTAAATTTATAATTGTAGTGGGTCACGGCACCCTAAATATTTAAAATGTTAAATTATTATAAACAAAAAAAGAATTGACTTGTATAAACTAATTATTAATATTAATATTATTACTGCTAATTTTTATAGGGAACTAATTTTTAGGTAACTCAATAATAAATGTTTTTTAATTTACATGTAATTAGTCGTAGGTATCCTACTAATTATTGTGAAAACAATTAAAATGTTATCAGTTAAATGATGATATTTCTAGAAACTCATTGTGATTATGCTTTGATGTTTTGTAGTTATACTTATATTGGTCACAATATATTATGGGTTGTTTACCTATGTCCTATTATATAATATAGACGTATAATTGATCACATTAAAATGTATTGCCAATACAATAATTACTTATTAGTTATTAGTTTATTAATTACCTATGATTCAAAACCAAGTAATACGATTAAGTAAATATCCTGAAGGTATTAATAATATTAAGTATTAAAATCGCATGTTGACGAATTTCGAGTACTTGGTAAACAGAAATAATTATTTATAATTATGTAAAACGTGTCGTTCGTCAAGGATCCTGAAACACGGCGTAACAACTTACACAGATTACAATGAAATGTTTAACTATTGATTATTAGTTGTTACAAACATACGAACGTGAAATCGTAAAACGGACATGTATATTTTATCTCGTAATGTTACAACTTAGATCATATTTGTAATATTTATTATTCCGAACTTACTGCAGATGAGAAACATTATTGTTAACCTCGTTGGGTGCGATTATAGTAATATTGTTAAATCTCTATATTTTTTTATCACATATTTCACGTTACCTCAACGCATAATAACGTCATTGTTCTCTTCTGTCAAGTACAGTCAATGTAAAAACCCTTTAAGACCGACATAAAATTATATATTGACGCATACATAAGACATTATTATAGATACATAACCTTCCTACGAATACAAACAATGAATATAAACAAACGCGTCGTAGGTACGCCTTTAATGCAATGCAACTGTCATATAAGCAATGTTACGAAGAGAGAGAGAGAGAGAGTAGATTTATATTATGCGCATAATGTGTTGTTGGGTATTTCCTATAGATCTCGGAGAAAGCGAAAGAAAGGTGAAATTCATGTTCCACGTTACGCCAACCAACTACGAAACCGTATCGGTAGGTATAGCTGTATACACTGTATGAGTATAATTTTTGTATGATATGATTATAATAATTACGAATGCATAACTAATATCACGCATAAATATCTAATAGGTACCAAGTGCTATTATATATAGTAATACATAAAATCTATTTATCTGTATAATATTGATAAGTACTCAATTAGGTCGTGGTTGCCACGAATACAGTGTTTATATGGAGGTTCAGAGGCGAGTATCCGTGCAGGGTAATTGGTGGATCGTCCACACCCACTTAGACTTTTCGTCACCGCTATACATTATTACGATATGGGCTATAATATTTTTTGATTATAAATATTTATAATGGTGTTATCTGCTAATTGATTTTTCACTTATACAATTATATTTTTTTCTCTGTGAAATTTCGGGACAAGTGCCTGATGAAGCATATATAGAGTATCAGTCTAAGATCTGCTAGCACGATTAAAGGGCGTACTATTTAAAGTCGTGTCTGATAGACGACAGTTAAGATTATTGTTGTTATTATCTTAGTTCTTGCATCTTGTATTTGTGTATTGTGCATTACAGACAGACAGACAGTACCTAATAGTGTTTTTTAAATTTTATATATAGATACTGTAATATTATTTTTATTAACATTTTTAATTGATATATCGTATATGTTATTTATATTTTTATACCGATTACAGTTATATATTTTCAAATAAAAAATGGGAGGGGTTGAACGTCATTATCTCTATGGATTTGAAATTCACTCCCCCCACCCCTTAAAACTAGGATATATCCGCCACTGTGAAGGTTAGCAAAATAGCAACACTTCGGACACTCATAGCTGCATTAGGGCTTTATTTTTCGTTAATTAGATATCTGAAAAAAAAACCAACGTCCGTAGATTACATTAACACAAATTATACATTTTACGGTATTCTGGTATTCAGTATTCTACACTGTGCTCGCATGATGTGGGTAAATGTGGGTTTTACGATAGTCATGGTGGGCGCATTTTGAGATGTGGGCGAAAAAAACTATTAATTTATCGATCTTTCTGAAATACCTGCCAAAATATATTCGTCTGTTCGTTTCATGAAAACTGGTGGCTGATTCACAGGACGGAATTTTTGTGTAATATTAATGTAGTATTATAATCGTTTTTGGAGTATTGATGTCCAAGTGTAGAAATTAAATTGTAGTTTATTGGTTTGAAAATGTATAAAAATAACTGTAATTAAATTGTTTTTTTATATTTGATGAATATTTGTGTGACCTGACGTATTTCTGATAAAAAATATTATAGTATACACTAGTAAAAAAAAAATGTACGTAGATCACTCGTCCTGAATCCGCAGATCACTCTACCGCAGTACCCTTCTTTACGAATTCTAACAATAAAACTTATCAGAGTACAGTGATTATGTAACAAACAAAATATATGGCGATAATTTGATTGTCTTATCTCTTATATCAATTTGTAAATAAGCAATGAAGATATTTATTTATTTAGAAGTTTGTAAAAATATAATTTAGTGTATCAAAACACTACTTAAATAAATACAATTTGTCTAATAATTATTAACTTGAATAGTTATATTATTTATACCATATTAAGGCATATCTACGCTGTGATAACAAATTACGTTGATGTAAACATTGTAAACCTTCAGTCAGTAGTTGAAAACTAGAGTAGTTTACGAATAACGATAGAAATTACAATCATCTAATTAATCGAATTATAAATTTCTTGTTAATTAATAAAATTAAGAAATAGACATAATAATACATTAGAATATAAGTTATTTTAGTGTTTCAGTTTATATATTGGTATATGTAAATAAACTTGTACTTTACATGATTTATATTTAGTTAGGTGAATTAATTTGTAAACGTAAATCTATAACATTTGAAGAGTGTATACTGTATACATGACAGAAAGGGGCTATTGTCTCTCAAAAATTAAGTCTATAAAGTTCTTAAATAGATGAAGTGAGGTAAAAAAATTTCCATAACTCTCACAACTGTTTTAATTTACATGATTCATTATATTATGACGTGACGTGGATCGAAAAAAGCGGAAATCGCGATGCAGCAATTGTAATTATACATCATAAAATATAGGTATTACAGTAGTTACTATACAAACTGTGTAAAATACGTATTTAAATGATTAATTATTGTCCAAATAAATATTTACGTCATGGCGATGCGATGAAACAAATCATTGCAGTCACTCATTAGTAAGGCTAAATTAATCAAAAGAAGTTACTAACCAAAGCCTACATCTATAGGTAGATATTACTGAGAATTACTTACAGATTCAGAATTACCGGATTACATTATGTTCCCGAGAACCACAATAAAACCCAACTAACAACTGAGCTATACCTCATACGCTAATACGCTATTAAAACTAAACTCCGACCAACACTTTATTTTCCTTGACCAACAATCGTTGTACCTAGTAACTAGTAACTACATACAATATTATACCATTATAATCAATTGAAATTATATTAATTTACTTCTTTACATGTATAATTAATAATTATATTAGATAATTTTGATCCCAGCAATAAATAATGGACATAAAATATACAGAATGCTACGGATCTTTTTATTTGTATGTTATAAAAAATATGTCAGCTTACAGAAAAAGAAATCAAGTATGGGATGTGTTTGATTAAAATTCATAAGCTTATCCATAATTATATAATACTATAATAGATATAGCAGTAAATACACATTTCATACCTACTGCCTTTGAATATCATTGTTATATATGTATAACACACTATAGAAGATAGAATGAATCATGACGACTATAAGTACTGACGAGTAAATGTATGGAACCAAAATCTCAAGTTTATATTAAACTATAATTACTGTCACTATACGTGACACGTGTTGCGTATAATACTAGTGTACTATATATACCTATGCATGTACACGCACTATATGTAACAAAACGTCAAAACATATTCAATATAATGCATACTATAAAATTTATTTGAAAAATTGTTATTTGGAAAGTCTTCATTTTTATAACAAAAAAAAATCTTGTAGGGCCGGACGTAGGTTGTAAGTATTAGGATTTTTGATATTATATTGTATTTATAATCGTATGATTTAAATTATTAACTAATAATAATTACTATATAAATTTATTTAATTCTGCGAACTACAGCACAAGTCTCAACTTCGTAAACATTTTTGTAACAAGGTAATAATAATTTATTTATAATAAAAATTCATAATCATTCAGTAAATAGAAGTTGGATGTTGAGTAAGATCCGTGTATTGGGTTTTTTTGTGCAAATTGTTTTCATCTGTATCGACTTTGATCATCATTATAATTTATAATCATCTCAGTCGTGCACGTTGAATATTATACAGAATACGACGGGGGAAAAAATCGTTGCGATTGTTGTAGAAATAAAGACATATTATTTTAATCATTTAAATAATAGTATATTATACCTGGACTGCCCATCAAATTACCTTATATTTAATTTTGTATTTTAGTGGAAACCCACTATGGAGAGACCTTTTTTTTTTTTTGTTAGGCAAGGGTGTTTCGTGACCATTTTCTTTTTAATCTCCTTGGAGGGTTGTCAAGGATGGTTACAGAGAACATACGATAAATAAATGGGTTTGTTTTGAATGGAGTTTTGAGTGGAACTTTCTGTTCTGAATGCGTAATAGGTGTAATATTATGTTATAATAGCGGCTAATATAATATTAACTTGACATGTTCAAAATATTATGTTTAGTTTGAGAAAAAAATAGTTAAATATTTTTTACTACGTGTTTTTACTTAACAGTTAGGTATGACTTAGCGGGTCTACTGATGATTATAATAGTTGGCGTGGTTGGGCGATGACGTGCTTTTACACAAAATGTCGAGGTCACTGAAGTATAGTAGTGCCAGCTATTATTTCTGCGTTGTTTATTATGGATTTAAATACGTCACTGACGACGTACAACGTACCTACTATAATATGATATAGTGTATTACATTATATATAGGTACAGCGATTTCCGATTAGTGACGTCAGACTAGACGTACATTTTTGTTTCTGTAGGACAATACTTCTTTTGTTTCGATGTTTAAGTGCCTAATAATATGTGTTTAGTACTTGGAACTATAATCTTTTTTTTAAAACATAAATCGGCTCATGTTAAAATTTTCCATAATTTAATTATACATGTATTCATTTAGTATATGGTTCAATCTAATACAGTAGTGTTTAATACTCTAATACCACATATAAAGTGTAATTTCCATCGACTTCCATAATAATGTGAATAAACCACTATTACTACTACTAGTACTACTACAATATTGCACATTATACATTTATACATAATATAAATAATTTTTTTAGGATAGAAGAGTTAAAAGTTTAACTTAATGTACTTTTTTTAGATTCTTTAATCTGGTTACCGTAATGATATATACTATATAATATAGGTAGTGTGTAGGCACATGAACCGTCGCGAAAAGGTTGTAAGCAGTTGGCGAGGGATATTATGACTGGGGATCTCTGTAATAATATAGAACTGCAGCCATGTAATACCTACGTTGGACGTAAATTATTTTTCAGTGTTAACTTAGTAACTTACACAGTTCCACTTATATGACGTTGGCTTATAAGCGGCATACAAGACTGTGGAAATACAATTAATTTTTGTATTTCGTTTACTTACTTACATGCATTTAAATGGTACATATTAGCAGTCTTAGAAATCGTATGAATTATAAACTATATAGAATAATATTTTTACAAACTTTTATTAGTAGCTTGTCACGCCTATTCCATTCAATAGGTACTTGATGTTTCCTCCTCCACTCATCTAAGCCGGCTTGTTTTGTTTATTTGTCAAGTCAATAATTAATATTCAATAGACAATAATCATTCACAATTTCCCTATATTATAATTAAATTTATAAAATACATCCTTATGTAAAAAATAAATAAGCCCATGGTAGTATAGTATGTCATAACTCATAAAGTCATAATACAAACGTGACGTGTGGACGAATAACGATAACAGCTCGCGAAGAAGTTATGCAATTTGGTAGACGGGAAGTGATAACAATAATGTATTGATGTTTTTTATTACCAAATTAGAGAAGAATGTCTACGTGTTTGTATTTTCTATTATGGCTATATAATTGTTATAACAAATACTTGTATAGGTACTTATCTTTAATCATAATAATAATTACTATTAAAAATTACTTGTATAATTATTTGTTAATATTTATTAACTGTATATCCTTACATTTATTTTATGTGTATAGCTGCAGGAGTTCATTATTTAAGAAAATAAAATATACAAGTTATACATTTATAGGCGTTTAATGGGGGATGATATTATATGGCGGTTACAGCCTCCAAAATGTTGACAGCACCCTCCCCCCTCGTACATTTATTCTTGTTACATTATAATAAATGTTGTTCACCCAAGACATTATAGGCTACAATCCGCATATAAATATTGGTTAACGAGAATCTCATCATCATTATATTATTCATCATCATCTTATTATATAAAATATTATACATCATAATTTATAAAATTTCACACAGATGTTTATATATTATAACATAGACACCTGACCTATGGCCTAATATTAACACAGATTATATAATATATAATATATTTATATAATCTGTGATATTATCATGTTTATATCTAAAATGTCCCATCGGTTCAGACGAAAACTACCGAACTTCAGCTCGATCTGGACAACCTCTGCACTCCTCTGGTGAAGGCCTACGGAAGTGGTTATGCGACTATGCGTACAACAATGTAATATGTATCTAGTACCTATATTTTGTGTCTTTTAATAATAAATGTATTATTTCTGCAAATATTTCTAATATACTAATATTGTGTTCTTAAATAATATGCAATTATAACTTATAAGTTTATCTATATGAACCTATTTCTTCTTCCTTCGTTCATCGAATATATATGACAAGTCTGCAGTTGTATATATAAACAAGGATATTTATATTCATTATTTATTTCTCATATTTTTATAAAAAGGTATTATAAATTGAAGCGTGTACGTAGTATGTATAAATAATAAATTATATATGAGTAAGAAGAAATATAGATATATTATGTAACTATGTAAGTACCTCATTTTTACATTACTAAAATGTCAAAGCGCATGAAAATTTTCTGTGTCTATAAGTTATAACTTATGCTTGTAGTGAAGATAGAGAGTCAACAGTTCAGGAATATAAATAAAGAAGAATATAAAATAATTGAAGCAAATTTATAATTTTTTTTTTATCAGAAATACACATATACATAAAGTTATACTTAAAATTAGATTTAACTTACAAATATGCAATTACCGTATCACAATATTTTTTTTTAATAATCGTAAATTTACAATAAATATTTTTCGTTACCTATTGAAGAAGACATTAAACTGCAATAATATTATAGTATTATTTTTAATAAACTGTTATACCGTGTTACGGAACAAATCAATACGACATCAAACAAATCTTTCTCAAGACCACCAAATCGAATAGTATGACAAGCAAGTACAACACATTTACAAAAGTGTATTTTAAACAATTATGCTCCAGAGTTATGATGGATGGAAAAAACACCAACTAAAAAGAAACAACCAGGCAACGGTCTGGTTTTTATTCGTCAAACCAATAATAAAACGTCTTATAACCAGCACCGGTATATAGATAGCTCAGAGGGTATATATACCAGTGCATTTTCACTAACAAGTTAGTCCATTTCATTTCTTCTTTAACTCTCCATAGCTTATACTAAATCAAGCTCAGACAGCAAGAAACTCCGGACCAACCTCCACGGCGACCAGAAGGCATGTCAAACAAGAAATCGACTACCTGCGACGATCATAAAAACACCTATCACCAGCCCGAGTCCTGCAATACTACAACTGTACCAACGATTAAAATCGCATAGCCATCGACGCCTGAAAATCAAGACAGTCGAGCCGACAACCAGCGAAAAGAGACCGACGCAGACCTGGACCGATCAAAACGCCCGGCAACAACAATTGAAAACGGCCCTTTTCAGGGCACCACCTAACTTCGGCACGGCACTCATATAAGTTGTCTTATCCGGAATAGGTTTGTTCGCCGTCGGAATACCCCTTAATTGAGTTTGTATACCGACGACGGCCGGTTTCTTCCCCATAATTGAACAATTTGAACAAACTAATTTAGGCCAACTTTAAAACCATAATATTGTAAATAGAGTCCGGTACCCACCCGACTACTCACAAGTCAACTTATAAGTCCGGTAACTATACGACGCTTCACTGTCCTAAATCTTTGTAAATATACATTAACAAATCATAGAAATAGAAATATGCGATACTAAGAAACTACGTGTTATCATTTATTTATGATACGGGTCGTCCATTCAGACGTACCGTATCAACCGTAACTTAGTTCTTTAACACAATAATGCACTTCTATTGCATACACAGTACGCCGTAGAATCAGTCAGTTCTAGATATCCATACCTGTACGCATCATACGTTGTCTACGTCCACTCTGTGTTTTTCAGTCTACACTCAATTATTTCACCATTCATATTTCACTTTACATTATTTTACATTTATCACTACGTGTTTTTCACAGTGTTTAATTTTTAAACATCTTATACATTTATATCATTCATTTTTACCATAAACAATTTAAATATGTACAATTGCAATCAATGTGTGATGTTAGTCTTCACTGCGAAACGTAATTTAATCGCTCAGCAGATCGTTTGATAAGTTTATTATTATTTTTTTTCAACAAGATTTTTATATAAACATAAGTATAAAAACATATGGAAATTAGTTTTTCTTTAGATTTATTTTATATGGGGTTTTTTAAGATTCTTATACAACCACGGGTGTTAACGGGAAACGTGTTTCAATTGCTGATACCAACTCAGCTGTTAGGGCGAAAAACGCTCGTATGGATATGGTACAGTCCTCTGGGTTCGCCGAGATTTCATCGGCCGCGAACCGATAAATCGTATGTCACTACGCCAAAAATATCAACAACGCTCAAATTTATTCTAAGTTTCTCAACTCACTTAAACCAGAAATAGTACAATTATTAAAAACCAGTGTTCTAAAACATGCTATTAAATTTAATCTTAAGCTCGAGGCAACCTATAACCGACATAACGTCGTAAACACTTCAGAGAACCGGGCGTTCAAAACGTCAGCGATTGAAATTTTTCGTGATAGTAATATAACAGAGATTTTAAAGACAGCATGTGAAAAGTTGTTGAACGAGAAAGATGAGTACAGTGGGAGAGGAAGTGAATTTACTTTGGAATCTATAGACGGTATATTGTTGGAGGTATATAAATATATACACCTATGAGTAGTTCATCATAAAGTTACCGAAATGTATTGAGTGGAAGCAGGGCACCATAAAGTCTCAGAATGTAGACCAAGAGTGTTTCAAGTATGTGATTCTAGCGAGACATGTTACAGGGCCAGCGATATGCCGTATCCAGGGGGATAATTACAAGCAGCATGAAAATAATTATAATTTCAAGGTTCTCACATTCCCGACACCTCTATCCGATATATCTAAATTCAAAAGAAATGTAATGATATTCACATTATTACGCCACTCAGCTTAAATAATCTAATATCATCATAATATTGTCAACTATTAAAATACTAATGTTTAACAAACAACTGTATTTATTAACAATAGTTTATCCAAAAAATTTTATTTATAAATCTATACACTCACGACAAATTCCAGACAAATACCCAGATCAAATTATTACTGTAATGATATTCATAATATTACGAATATCATCATTTCAATTATGTTAATCATAAAACACCTATTATTAATATCTAAACGCTGTACTTAATACGATAGGTATCAAAAAAATATTCATAATATCAAAATATATAACTTACCATAACACATCTTTGTACCCCATTATAATAATCAAAATTATACTTATTAACAGTAGTAACATTTATACTTACTTTTAATCAAATATCATTACTATATCTAATACACTAATAATACGACTTTTATAACAACATATCTGTACCCATGAACTTCAATATTATATAAAATTACTATCTATTTTATACCTATACATATATTATATACCATAAGCCATATTACAAAAAATGCGTTAATAAAAAACACGCATCTTTTACCTATGTACCTTGATGATAAACGACAATAACATAACAAAACTGTCAACAAGTACCAAGGGTCAATACTATAAATAGAGCCCCCTTTACATGATACAACCAGTCTGCTAACATCATTCTAGCCTGTCATATACCTTTTACACTGACTTATTGAGTCAATCGATATACTCTCCATTCACGGATCATTGCTGCTTGGTTGACGGAAATTGTTACTGTTATAATTTTCTTACAAATTAAAAAAACATTAAGTGTTATAAATTAATTTTATTCAATACCTCTTGATTTCAAAAGATATTTGTAACCTACCATCAATCAACCAACTTCTATACAGTTAAGGTAAGAAATTATATTAATACATCTGATAAATAATAAAATATCAGGTTGATATAAATAAATATATTCATGACATGCAGACTCAGGCATCCCAATTAATTTAAATAATCTTTATAAATCTATATACTCACGATCCCAATCTATCATAATAATTATATTCTTTAATTTCTCTTCTCCTTGTATTAAACTAAGATTTTAATATAGTACAACAACATGAACATATTCAAATCAATTATCTGGATCACCATCACAACATTATCATATACAAAAGCATTCATAGCATATGATTGCTCAGGCCCAAAACTAAATATCACATCTTTTAACAGTCTACAAATAGACTACTGCGAACAACCACCTCTACCACATTCCAAACAAATACCAAGAATAAAATTATTACAAAGGGCTGAGATAAGAACAATATTTTACAGATCTTGTCTCATATCAGTAGACTATCTTATTACTAGATGCTCAACATTCGACGACTCACAAGTCGTAGAAGGCGGGTTCTTCTCGGAAATACTAATTTTAGGAAGTGCAAGATGCGCAGAGCTACACCAAAAGCAAATATACTTATTCCCAACTGGAGGAATAGTAGCAGGCTTAAAAATAAACCAAACAATAACTGCCACTCACACATTAATCGGAATGTTAGATAAACAAGGAAATTGCGAGGGAGCTTCATATTCATCAGACAGAGGCAGTTGGACAAACGTGGTAGTGCAAAGCAACTACAAGATATACCTTGGCGAAGGAATAGCCAACACCCAAACCAAAGATAATATACTAATAATGCCAACAGGCACTAGACTAAAGCTATCAGAACTATATGGATTAGATACATATAAAGGCGAAGTCATATGGTCAAACGACCAAATACTACAAATTTGTGACAAAACCGACTTTGATGTACTATATGAAGGACCAGCCTCTTTAATTACAACTGACAAAAAAACAAATTATTTATTCAATGAAATACAAACATATAAGGTGGAAACCGAAAATATAGTTTTTGCTCTAAAGAAAATAAAAAAAACATTTGCTTGCGACATACCTGTCATTCAAACCGAACACCCTCAATTGTTCATTCTAATTGATCCACAATTTATGAACCATTTCCAAGCCAAACAAATATTACCTCACAACACGGACCTTATGGCTTATGTTAATACAAAGTTTGTTTACATTGAAAATTTTTTAAAAACAACAATGACAGCACTATACGCTGATCTGCTCATAAAACAATGTGAACTCGAAAGAAAAATGCTAATACAAAAGTTATCTTTGGCAACATATAGCCTATCAGAATTTGCCTATGCGATGGGAGAAGGTCCAGGATACACCGCGATTAAAACAGGTGAAATAATATATCTCCTAAAATGCAAACCCGTCAATGTAGAAATTAACACATTAACAACTTGTTTCGATGAACTGCCAATAAAATATAACAATCAAACATATTATATGGCACCAAAAACTCATACTCTACAAAAATACGGTACCGAAGTAGATTGCAATACCATACTACCACCAGCTTTCCTTCTTGAAGGAGAATGGTTTGGGATTGCTCCTACAATCAGAGAAATAAAAACTCCTATTATCCTAAAACCAGCCACTACATGGACATGGACATATAAAAGCCCTGAAAATCTAATGGTTGCTGGAATATACAGTCATGAAATAATGAATGCCCTACAAAAACATTTATTATTTCCCCAAGAGATTGAAGCGGCACAAAAAAATATCGCTAGACAATCATTGGGATATGACTATACTGATCAAGGCCTAAGATTACAAAGCCTCATCGATGAAAACTCCATAGGACTAATGGTAGAAAATAAATTATACAAAATGTGGGGATGGTTTACCTCACTTGGTAATATTATCTCCGGATTGCTGGGAATATTTTTTATTATCAAAATAATACTCAGCATACTAAATACAGGACTTAACATCTCACTTCTCTACCAAACTTTTGGCTGGAGCCTAAAAATGATGGCTGGCCTCTTCTCCAACCTCACTCAGTTCTTCATGCACAAACAACATGAGAACAATTTCAAAGAAAACAAAAAAAATACCATAGAACAAAAAAATGACTTGCAACCACAACACCAACAGAACCAAGATGTCTGGATAAAAACCAAGGATAACATACCCAAGGAAACAACTGAATGTAAAATTCTATGGTCTCCAGCTTCCAATATTAGGAAAATATCTATATAACTATTTTAAACAAAACTATTTAACCAATTTTATTTATATTATATAACTATTTTAAACAAAACTATTTAACCAATTTTATTTATATTATATAACTATTTTAAACAAAACTATTTAACCAATTTTATTTATATTATATAACTATTCTAAAACAAAACTATCTAACCAATTTTATTATATAACTATTTTAATCAAACTATTTAACTAATTTATTACAATTATATAAGTATTTTAATCAAACTATTTATCCACTCTCAATTTATATAAATATCTTTATAACAATAACAAATTCTTATAATTTTTATATATATATATACTATATTATGAGGACATAATATAAAAAAAAACTAGGGTGGATGTAATGATATTCATAATATTACGAATATCATCATTTCAACTATGTTAATCATAAAACACCTATTATTAATATCTAAACGCTGTACTTAATACAATAGGTATCAAAAAATATTCATAATATCAAAATATATAACTTACCATAACACATCTTTGTACCCCATTATAATAATCAAAATTATACTTATTAACAGTAGTAACATTTATACTTACTTTTAATCAAATGTCATTACTATATCTAATACACTAATATTACGACTTTTATAACAAAATATCTGTACTCATGAACTTCAATATTATATAAAATTACTATCTATTTTATACCTATACATATGTATACCATAAGTCATATTACAAAAATGCGTTAATAAAAACACGCATCTTTTACCATGTACCTTGATAATAAACGACAATAACATAACAAATCTGTCAACAAGTACCAAGGGTCAATACTATAAATAGAGCCCCCTTTACATGATACAATCAGTCTGCTAACATCATTCTAGCCTGTCATATACCTTCTACACTGATTTATTAAGTCAATCGACATACTCTCCATTCACGGACCATTGCTGCTTGGCTGACGGAAATTGTTACTGTTTTCTTACAAATTAAAAACATTAAGTGTTATAAATTAATTTTATTCAATACCTCTTGATTTCAAAAGACATTTGTAACCTACCATCAACCAACCAACTTCTATACAGTTAAGGTGAGAGTTTATATTATACATCTGATAAATAATAAAATATCAGGTTGTTATAAATAAATATATTCATGACATGCAGACTCAGGCATCCCAATTAATTTAAATAATCTTTATAAATCTATATACTCACGATCCCAATCTATCATAATAATTATATGCTTTAATTTGATAATAAAAGATAGGATAAAAGAAGTCGCTATTCCAAATCCCTTTAATTATTATCCATTTTAAATAGCTAACAATACCAACTTAGTTAATAAATTATTATAAGGTAAGGTCTCATCAATAGCGACGCGCAAGCTTATTTTTGATTCATTACATTACAAAGTGCCGAATTAAGGACAATATTCTATAGATCCTACCTCATATCAGTTGATTACCTAATAACAAGATGTTCAGCCTTTGACGACTCACAAGTAGTCGAAGGTGGTTTTTTCTCCGAAATATTAATTGTAGGAGCTACCAGATGTGCTGAACTCTATCAAAAACAAGTGTACCTATTCCCAACTAGAGGAATAGTAGCAGGTCTAAAAATCAACCAAACAATTCTGCAAGTCATACCGTCATTGGAACACTAGATAGAGAAGGCAACTGTCAAGGAGCATCTTATTATTCATACAGAGGAACTTGGAGAAATGTAGTTGTACAAAGCAACTACAAAATATACCTAGGGGAAGGAATCGCTAGCACGCAAACGAAAGACAACATTTTAATAATGCCCACAGGACCCAGATTAAAACTATTAGAACCTTAAGGACTAGACACATACAAGATACAAAAGTGTGACAGAACCGACTTCGATGTGCTCTACGATGGACCAGCATCCATAATCATCGCTGAAAAACTAAACCCATCAAGCCATGAAATACATACATACATGGTAGAATCCGAAAACATAGTTTTCGCATTAAAGAAAATTAAAAAAAACTTTTGCATGCGAAATACCTGTCATACAAACAGAACATCCACAATTATATATTTTAATAGAATGATGGTGAAGCCGTGAAGGTGAAGGTGGAGGTGATTGAACGGAAACAGTTGGACCATCGTTCTCGTCAACTGCAAAACTCGTTGACGAAGGTTGTATATATCTAGGTGTAATAAGCAACGGAGGGTACTGCGCAAAATTCTCTAAATCGTATCCATCGAATATAGGTGGCGGTAGACTGCTACTATAGATCCATTGTTCTCATCGATAGGCTAGACAAAATAATTATTTATATAATTATTTATCATATGAAATGAAGGCGGCGTATTACGTATGTTAATAGATACAATCAGTGGCGTAAATTGGGTGGTGCAAATATGGTACTTGCACCACCACATTTGCAAGTTTATATTTTTGCACCACCAGAAAATCATAAAAATTTGTATAGGTACCTATAGTTTATATTTTCAAAAGCATATATATTAGTTAATGAAACAAGTATATGCAAACATATTTTTATTGGCGTCTAAAGTATTAAAATAAAATCATAAAAATGTCCAAACTATTTTGAGTTAGAACTTCATAAACATTTTTAGGTTCTGAGCGGAGCGATGAATGTTATCATTTTACAGTGATGTGTTTTTTTGTTTTAATTTAATTTTTTGTCTGTGTAGCTTACTTTAAAACAAATGACCGTAATAGCATTTTCTATACACGGTACAATTTTCAAAACATTTTGATAGGTTTTGAACTGTTGACAGACATTTCCAGTTTCCAAATTGTTTAGTTTTTTTTGTATGAATGTCTATAAAATTTTATTTGTAGGGTAAAAAGCTTAAAAATGTAGTAGAAAGCTCTTAATATATTGTTACAAAGGCAGATGAAAAATATTAAAAATACGCAGTCACAATTTTTTTATATAAGCAATTCAAGATCAAATTAAAAAAAAAAAATAACCGTAGATTTGATTGATAAATACAAGCCTGAAACTAATACCGAGTGATTTTTTTTATCATTGAACACTCATTGTTTCAAAAATTATTAATGTTTTTGAAAATATTTTTTTACACTGTTTCAAGTTGTTTCGCTTGTCTAAACTTTAAATGCTTATAAGTTATAACTGATTAACTAAACCTAAATTCGATTTTTATGAATCAAAACACTTAGAAAAATATTCTGCTTTGGAATAGGAAATTAAAACTCTATGTTGTCATTCAAAAAAGTAAAAAACTTAAAAAATGATAAGGATAAAAATATTTAAAGAAATATCTTTCTAATAAAAACGTTGGTTTTTTTAACAACTTGAAAGTATGTAAAAAAATATTTTCAAAAACATTAATAATTTTTGAAATAATGAGAGTTCAATGATAAAAAAAAACACCCGGTATAATAAATCCGTTATAGTTAAATTATAATCTTCGTGTTTCATTTGTTTTTATATTACTATTCACGAATTAAGATGTATCTTAATTCATGGCACTATCTACTTAAGATAGTATCTAGGCATCTAGAATAATTTATTATAATAACAAGAAGTTAACTTGGTATTCAAAATTAAATCAGCACTCACAAACACTATTATTTAAATACCTACACTATCACTTTGCCTACAACTAAAAGATCATAATATTTTCCTTGTTTATAGGTACCTTATTATCTTGTTTAGTGTTAAATAATATAAATATTGAAGATTTTCATACAGTTATAGCAAAGAAGATGTATCTATATTAATTAATTAAACATTACACGAATGAATACAATTTCTAAATTTTTTCTTTTCAAAAACGTTACTTGAAAAATAACAATATCTCCTTATATTTGTTATACTAATTACTAGGTACAATTAGGACACTAGATTACTACATAGATAGGTAAATAATTTCATGGCATGAATTTCCAAAGGAATTTAGAGTACCTATTGGTGGTTAAGTAATAAGTACCAAAAGTAAAATATTTCTTTGCACCACCAGAAATTGAGGTCAATTTACGTCACTGTATTCAATACCTATTGTTTTTATTTGAAGGCAAATATTTTATAAATTACCTTAGCTAGAATAGATATACCGTCAACTTTCTGTGTACTTGTTAATTTGGTATATAAATTGTTGTCTGGGGAACAGTTTGGTGATATAGTTGAATACCGGTACTATGAAAAAAAAGTATGTTTAAATATATATGAGTGTATATAATATTACATTTATGAATTACCTTAACTAAATTATCGTCATCCTCCAACGGATTGGTTTCATCGCATGCATTGCATTCTTCTTCCCATCTACTCATTTCACCCATTACTAGTAAATAGCTAGGTGACAAAGATGACAGACTTTTGCGCTTAACATATGGCTAAAATAAAAATAAATGTTATTTAATATTTTGTATACGTAATAATATATTATTAAATTACCGGTTTAGATTTTCGTACGTTCTGGTGATCCAAACAAAGTTCAGCTAATTGTGTAGTCGCAAACATTTTAATTTAACTGAGGATATAGGTGTAGCTATACTCTGTCTGACTTCTACTACGTTACGAATGAAAATTTCCATTTCCCTCAATTTTTCAGGTGATGGATCCGTTTGAAAACACTTTTCACTCAATTACTCACAATATTCGTTCATTTGCTTGATAATTTTAGGTTTTATGTTTGCTTCTTTTTCATTAATACTCGCAGTAATAGACCATTCCAATTATTGGAGTTTTATTAAATCTGTACGATTTAATAAAATATGCACCCGTCTACAGTTTTTGATTCAAGAACTAGAACGTTTACACCACCCATATACCATACTTGTTATTTTATGAGAATCGGTATCAAGAAATATCGTACGTTTATACGATAGTGGTATATCCAGTATAAAAGATAAAATATTTCCCATAAGTGAAAATATACGTCTGAGAAAATCCGGTGCTATTTTAACGTGACGAGAAGAATTTAACAAAATGAATAACCACTTGACATTTTTCAACCGGATCAATACCGATGTGTACAAATTTGCGGCTCACAAAGTCGAGTGTGTAGCTAGTGGAGTTCAGCCGAAGGTGATAGTGGTACATATGTGAAAGTATTTTTGTATATGCTAGCGTTGTCGGCGATTGAACCAGCCATGTTTTTAGAAAAGTTTTTAAAATTAATAAAATAATGATAATAAAAATAATAAACACTAAACAATATAATAAGACTTGAAAAAATTATAAGCTAAGAACAAATTATAAGACTGATCGAAACGTAGAGGAGAATTACAAGTGTGTAAGACTGAGAACAGACTGAATGAATGTCGGCTCTTGCAGAGCCAAGTTTCTGTCGATGAGTCCATTAATGGTTGGGAGATACAATACTGAGTTATCTAAGAGTCTAACGTCCAAGCGATTAAGACATTTTATATCTATATTTTATATCGATTGGTCGCTAATGTGTTATTCACTAAGGGGGTTTTTAATTGTTGTTGTTCAGTATAGTATCTAAAAGGGACAAGAGTTCATAATGTGTACGCGATTATGACATTTTCACTAATAGATATATATTTTTTTAATTGTTGTTGTCGCGTATAGCTATGAGTCTAACATACAAGCGATTATGATATTTTTCAGTACTAACGACATTTAATTTTATTAGAATATCATCGGCCTATAATAAAATAACATAATATAATAATAAAATAACAAATAGTTTTTAACTAATAGGTATTTTTAATTGTTGTTGTTAAGTATAGTATCTAAGGGTTTATAGTTTACAATGTATACGTGATTAAGATATTTTAGTACTAATAATATTTAATTTTATTAGAATATCATCGGCTTATAATAATATATATAGAATATTATTAATTGTTTATTAAACGGTAGTATTTTTTAGGTATGATAGCATTTCGTGGGAAAGTTCAGATTGCATAGTATAAATTAGTCGCTAATGTGTTTTTCACTAATAGGTATTTTAAATTGTTGTTTGTAAGTATAATAATATATTAATATCTAAGAGGCTATAGGATAAAAAATGTAAGTGAATAAAATATAATATGTTAAACGGTGGTGGGTCTGGTGGAGGTAAATAATATAATAATATATGTATCGGTCACGTGATAATCGGGCGGCGGTGGTAAGATTGTAAGGATCGTAATATATGAATCGGTCACATGATGATCTGGCGGTGGTGGGGTAAAAATACATCGCGTACGTGTGTGATCGGGCGGCAGGTCGGGGAGGTCAGTGAGAGGGAAAATATACATCGCGTGTACTTGTGTGATCGGGCAGCGGTGGATGTGATAAGGTTGTAAGGATCGTAAAGATTGTAAGGATTGGCTCTAGAACTCTTTATTTCATACTATTTTCGTATATATATATATATATTAAATACATATTTTTAGAAAACTATTCTACTAAGGTCATATTTCGGAAAACTGTTTATACTTACAAGGTACAAGTAACAGTTATCATAGTTATTATTATTACAGTTATATAGACATAGATATAGCTCTTATTGTTTTATAATGTAAATTGAATTGACAAATTGAAATAATTAGTTAATTTATATATAATACGTAATAATATGTATATGTATAATGTATATAGTATTATAGTATAAGTCATATGTGGCTAATATGAAATATAATAAGAGTATAATACAGTATGAATAATATGCTATTTATAAATACCTATTTCAAATTTTTCAAACCCCCCCCCAATTTTTTTCCTGCGTTCGCTGTGCTGTTATAAGTTATCAGTTATTAATATTATCGTAACCTATTATATAATGTTGTCGGTGTATCGTCCGGTCTTGTCACTAGTAGGTTAGTAGATAGGTATAGATGATGGTAGATACCTTTATATAGTTAAAATGCGCGATGCACAAACGACCAACTAAATGTCTTACCTGAAGTACTAATGATTTGCAAACGACAAACTCCGCCCGCGGATACATTAGCCCATTATTGGGTGTGGGGTGGTACGGTGGGGGTTATTTTTATATATTTGTTTAAAGATCTTTATACATATTATGCTGCTAAAAATCCCAGATGGTCACCCATCCAGAAACTAGCAACTGTGAACGGTGCATACGCTCAGTGCCTTCCGCGACCGCGCCTCACCAAGCTGGCAAGCTACACAATATTTTTTATTCATGATGGGTTAAACGGAATCAAAATGATTGATTAATACTTTTTGTTAAAAAATATTTATCTAGTCACTTACATGAATATGAGGATCGAATGCAGTTTAGCTTCCAATCGATTTTTTTTCACAATGTGTGTTTTTGCATATTTAATTTGATGGTACTTTCAAAAAAAGTCGGTCGAACTTAATTTATAAGGTATGAACAAAATACTTCAAAATTTTTTATTTTTCCAAAAATCGTATATTTAAGTTTAAAATACCAAAATTTCAAGTTTTTAGAAATTTATTTTCTGGTTTGTTAATATTTTTATGATCTACATACTCGTATATTGGCATAATTGCAGTTTAGCTCCCCCTCGCCATTTTGAATTTTTTTATCGAAACTTATGTAACTCATCGAGTTAAGAACGATGGTGCAATCAGAATTGGTCGCTCTCACTTAGTTTCGAAGTTATGGCCTTCCAAAGTTTTCGATTTTACGTTTATATACGTATATGCGTGCAACACTAGTCTATAATGCCGCGTGGAGGACCACCATTTTTGTTATTTTTTTGTACTACTAGAACTACTAGAATGCCGCGCATGGCTAGCTGGCAATTACCCTGTGACCAACTTGAGGTGGTGTTACACAGCAAGTCGGGGGATATTTTCGATTTGCGGAGCGGAGCGACGGCGCCGAGGAGCGTAGCGACGAGTGCCGCTAGCATGGCATCACTACACGATACTGACCGGTGTCGGTAGGCTGAAGGAGGTCCCTTGAGTTTGGTGACCGTAGCCGATAGACGATGGAAACTATATTATACTTGTGTTACTATAACTAACAAGGTTAAGTTTACTTGTTAGGTCATCCGTCTGCCCGCAGGGCAGGTATGCTCTCCCCCCCACAGGTTTGCTATTTCAGCCCCGGGGGGTTTGAGGACCTCGTGTTTAGCGACCGGAGCCGGTAGGCGAAGGGAGCTACTATATACACTTATTTATGTAATTGCGTAAAATTGAAAACTTTGGAAGGCCATAACTTCGAAACTAAGTGAGAGCGACCAATTCTGATAAAAAAAATTCAAAATGGCGAGGGGGAGGTAAACTGCAATTGTTCCTCTATATTTTATTTGAAATGAGAATCCACCTATCGTACTTACATTAATACGTAAATGTTTAAAATAACTTTATAATTCAGTTTTACGGGTTTATTAACAAAACAATAATGTAAAAAGTAACCAAGTAAGTACAATAGGTGAATACGAACATTCTCCAAAAAACAAAATTTCCACAAACTTGAAATTTTAGTATTTTAAACACAAAAACACGATTTTTGGAAAAATTAAAAATGTTGACTTTTTTTGTTCATAACTTCTAAACTAAGGTTGATCGACTTGTTTTGAAAGTGTCATCTAATTAAGCATGCAAGCACACACATTTTGAAATAAAAATCGCTTTGCAGCAAAACTGCAACTATGCCGAATATAGCTTTTAAGGAAGCAATATTTTAAAATCAATGGAGGTGATTAACAATTTTACTACACATATATACTCTGTAGATCACTGGCTACTTGCTAGCAAACTTTAGTGATTTCTTTATTAGATTACGAAATATTTTTAATAATCACGACACAAATAATGAAAACACCATTTTAATTGGAGAAATGAATATTGATAAAACAATGATTATTTAGACATATTGGCAGAACTAGGTTATAAATAATTTAGTAAAATATTTACTAGAGTACAAGCTATTCACTGAAGCGTTTCCCAACCTTTTTCCCTCGCGGCACCCTAATCCCAACCCATTATTTAGCCGCGGCACACTTGTCACTGACTTATATAATATGTATACATATTTTTTTTTATACCAGACTTTCATCATATTAAATATTGATACCGAAGTAGTTGTATATCAGTATAATATTACTAACAATCAGTTTAAAATGGTAAGATAGGAAGAAATATTATTATAATTATCCTAAATATTTAATTCATTGAAATGTAAAAACAAGATACATTACAATCACACTAATCAGACAACAAACGACTAACTGACTAATATTTTTAATTATTTAATAAGAAATAGTGAACAATATCCCCGATAAGAGAATCGTTAAAACTATCTTAACCAATTACCGAAATTTTACATAAACGTTTATTAATAGTCGTGAAATTTCGCGGCACACCATTGCTATTGGTACTTGTATTCTTGTTAGGATTTAATTTTTAGAAATGCACATTTGGGAAAATTACCAGGAATTTACAGGTACCTCAACTGCTCTACCGCTCCTAATGGCGCTGAATGGCTGAATCGCTGAATGCACAGACCTTATTAATTATTATCTTTATTCTATAATGCAGGCACCCGCGTCATCGCGGTAAATTAATTAAACATACCGCGCGCTCTGGAGATTTCAAACCAAAACAGAAAAGTGTATGAAGTTGGCAACATTTATCTCAAACCTTCGTTGTCGTAACTCGTAGCCAACATCAAACAGTGTGACCCCTCGACCCGTTTCCGCCATCCGAAAACCAACCGCCAAAACCGACGTCTGTTGTTGTTCGTTTGTAATTTCGTATGCTGCATTGCTGCCTATTGTGCATCTGAAACCTGCAGAGCTATTCGTTTCCGTGATAGAGTAATAAACTACCTCGACCGGTGGACGGTGGTACGCTTTACGATAATAATAATACAATATTATATTTTTCGCCGTATGCATTGAGTACGACGTGTTGCATCCGTTTATACGATTTAGTGTTGTAGTTGTGATCCGGCGGTGGATGTGAAGTGAATATTGTTCGTCCGGTGACCGGCGGTGAAGGCGTTTGTGATTTGTGATACAATAATTTATCCCAGTACGATATAGTGCACCTACTCGACAGCGTCTAAGACGTGCTGAACAATAGGTACATCTGTTGCTGGCGCACTGTATAGCGTTGCACGCGTTGTTTCTCGGCAGTCCGTCTGGGTTTCTATATTGTAAGCACAACACTGAGTACATCGAGCCGGTAATAGCCGTACACAGAATCCGCTACAATGTCTGACAAACAGATCTATTATTCGGATAAATATTACGACGACAAATATGAATACAGGTTTGTACAATTTAGACGCTGGTATTGTTTTGTACTATAATGGTAAGTCACTAAATCCGCATGTAGTATAAAAAAATGAACAAACATTTTAATTTCTCTATTGTCTATGAACGATACAATTTATTTTATTTTTAAAAACTCTGTTTTTATTTTCTTGTATTTGTTCCTGGAGCTATAACAATTAATGCATTTTAAGTACAATAGGCTATAAGTAGGTATTGCCATATTTTCTACAAAATGGTCTAGGTACCTCCTACCTATGAGTTAATAATAATTTATTTTCATTCTGATTCTGTGTCAAAAAAAGAATAGGATATAGGTAGGTATGCATTGGTTGACTATAGTTATTTGTGCATGTACTTTTACTGTATAGTTATATTATTTTATTTTTTTATAACTACATAGAGCAGGGATCTTAAACCTCTTAGGAAGTAAGCCATCTATTTTTGAAATATCTCGCCATCCGTAGGTACAGTAAAGTTATATAATAATAATAAAGAAAAAAGTTTAACTTATTATTATAAAAACATGCTATGCTTAAAATCTGTTCATATACTTCATGGGTTTCATTTAAAGACATGGTGGATTTAAGGCGCCTGATTTGGAAGATTCTTATAAACAAAATACTAACCTGTAAACTATAATTCAGTTTCTATTGAATCGTTTTAAAATACTTGGATACAAAATCATTTATCCAGTTGCCCAATTAAAATGCATTTTCCTAATACTTATATTTTATCTGCTGTTAAGTAGGTATTAAATAGGTGTTTTGAAAATATTTTATTTAATTTAATTTACTAGAAATGAGCTATTAGGTTAGGGTGACCATATGTCCTGTTTTGTACAGGATTGTCCTTAATTTCCGCATTGTGTCCTGACAAACTTTTCTCTTGACGCTTTTTGTCCACAAATTTCTGTCCCATATTTACCCAGTCTTTATTTACTGTAAATTTATAGTTTTTGAAATTTATTTTATAAAAAATTATATTTTTTTAACTATATTTTTGTACGACTTAATTGAATAGAATAATATAAGATTCTATACTTTTCAGTTATATATTGTATTTTTACATATTTGTTTTTTCACATTATTGTCGGCGACGTAAACCATATGTATAATAATGTATTAATTACTATATAATAATTATACCCGATTAAAAATCAAAAATAATAATAATAAATACTTATCATATTATTCTATATTAATGTCTTGTATTTTATGTTTTTAAATATGGCCATCCTATATTAAAAATATTATTTAATAGCGGTTCTAGAATATTGATACAAAAAGTAAAAAAGTAGGTATACATTTTTAAAACGTTTATGCGTTTGACTATAATTTTCAAATTTTAATATGTGGAAAACAGTCATGCTATTCATAATATTGTATCCTTCTCTAATAAACAAAATAATATAAGTTACTGACTATTAATTTTAAAAATAATCAACAAAAAATAAATATTTTTTAGTATTTATATCTTTTATGAGAGTTGTATCAAATATTTTTTTACATTGGAGATGAATAAAAAAAGTTTAAGAACCGCTGTAATATATCTGTATATATTTCATCATAAGACATATTGAAATATTCTATGAAATACTTATGGGTATAACACTACTACCAATATTTACCTACTACTTCACTTAAATTTACCATTTAAAATTTTTTAATTATTATTTACCAATTACACATTTATTTGCTTTAAGAGTAGGTGCCATATTAAAAGAAGTAAAATGTATGTCTCAAGCTTTAGCATTTTTTAACTAATTAGAGCATTACATTTTAGTGTAGATAATTTAAAAGAGATATTCCAATTTTAGAAAAAGTCACTAACTAGTATCTTCATAAAAATCATTATAGATAAATAAACCAAATTTTAATGTATGATAGGTACACCTTAACTAAATAGGTACATCTTTTAAAATATTTAATCACAAACAAAAGTTTATTCCTAAAATTAGTAGGTATATTTAAAAGTTATATTTATTTATTTTAACCTGATTAAAATTTAAAATGTTGATAGTATTATAGTATTATTTTAATAACGTAACATATTTTTAGACATGTGGTGTTGCCTAAAGAGATGGCAAAAAGTATACCAAAAACACATTTACTTTCTGAAGATGAATGGAGATCAATTGGAGTACAACAGAGCAAGGGATGGGTACATTATATGATCCATGAACCTGGTGAGTTTTTACATATTATTAATTTTAGGCAGCTGAATGCCCATAACATTATTTCCAAAGTCCATACTACTATTACAGTACTACTGCAAATTTTATATTATTTTAAACAAGAATAAATACTTTTTTTGGCTCTAATAATGCTCTCTTAAGAGGCACTACACTTGCATGTGTTGTCTCCGTCTTACAAGTGTGTAACATAGCAAATTTTACGCTTAGCAGATCACGTTTAGCTTTGTTAGTTTAAAATTTAGAGTGAGTTGATCTCTTATAAAAATTAAAGGTAACATTATAATGGATGGCTTCTTATAAGCTTTTTACTATATTTTAATTTTAAAGCGAGTTATGAGTATTTTAAGATATACAAACAATTTACAATTTAAAAATACTTATAATTCGCCGAGTAATTCGCTTTAAAATTAAAATATAATAAAAACCTTTGAGAAGCCATCCATTATAATGTTACTTTTAATTTTTATAAAAGATCAACTCACTCTAAATTTTAAACTAACGGAGTTAAATGTGATCTGCTGAGTGTAAAATTTGCTATGTTACGCACTTGTAAGATGGAGACAACACATGTAGGTGTAGCGTCCTCATAAGTGAGTTTACATGAGAGCCTGAACATTAACAAATGCAATCAAACTAACCAATGCAAATGGTCTTGCCCAATACGAACAAATTCATTCGTTCGCATTTAGAAGCATTCACTTCAAAGGCAGTCTGATCAAAGCATTCAATATGCGGTCAAATACTTCTAGTAACATTAACTTGAATTTTTTTTGTGTTTGGGCTCTAATTAAAACTCATTTTTACATAACCTAACCTAACCAATTAATATTTTTGAAGGGTTAGGTTAGAAATCTGGACATTTTTCATGTACCATGCGTAATGTTATTGGTTTTTACTTTTTTTTTTATGTCAGTGGACTGGATAAAATTTTTCTACAGATTGCCATTTGGGTACTACTAGCCTAAGGTTTTAACTTTTTAAGTATGTTGAATCCTTTAAACATATACTTTTTTTCGTGGCGGTCTGTTATAATTTATTTAGTAATATTCATCTTACCACATTAACTGCCATGTGACCGTCAGCAATCACACTATATGTATAATCGACCCATTAAGAATATTTTTACACGTCATTCCAAATTTTTATATAGTATAATATACTACTGTATTTGAAAAAAAATCTTTTAATATATTGTTGTAGCATCATGGAAAAGTTAAAAATATAAAACCATATCCACTTATAGTCGCTGACAGTCATGTGGTGTAGTAGTTATGATTAATAGACACTGGTGGTTGCCAAAGTTTAAAATTTTAAATGTAATTTTTGTCTATTATTTTGGCACTTAAAAATGTTGCATAAAATAAAGTATAACTGCATTTGTCAGTATAAAGTATAGGTATGAAGTTTCATTAATTTTTGTTTAACCTTATTTATCTATCTGATATCTAATATGTTCTATCTAGATGGTTAAATTTAAATTTAAATTCTTAAGTTAATAAAATAAAATATTAAACAATCTTTTATTAGTATACGTAAAATGTAATATTTTTTTAAAGTACCAACTTATGTAAAATAATTTTAATATGAAAATATATTTCTCATAATTCCTTAAAAATGTAGAAACAAAATATATCGGTATTTGATAAGTGATTACTGATTACCTTTCTTTTTTTACTGGATTCTTATTGTTGATACTGAATAATTATTGTATTTTTTATTTTTACAGAACCTCACATCCTCTTATTCAAAAGACCACGAACCAACTGAACTTTCAACATACCTAAAAATGTTGAATGTCTTATTGAACAAAGCAAAGAATGTAGGGAATGGCAAATTTAGTTTCTAAGTATTATAATGTTCTGTTGTATATTTAAACCAATGAAAAATGTTGATTAATTTCGACTTTTTTCTGAGTAAATGTAATGTTTATTCACTCTGTTATGTTTCAATAATTGAATTTATTTTTTAAATGTAATCGTAAATATTTACTCTGTAAGTCTTGATTATGAAATATGTTTATTATTAATACATTTTTTTTAATCAACTACTATTCTAGGGTATTGTAAAAACAAAAAAAAAAAAAAAACAAGAATAATACCTAATGTTTTGATTATTTTCATTGTACAATATAAAATATAACCACTTGTACTTTAAGTAATTTTTAAAAACTTAGATTTATTGAAAAATGTATGTATTTTAAAAATAAATCTAAAAATTAATTGATTAAAAATGCATACTTATTCTATCTATATTAGAATTAAAGGAAGTATCATATCTTAAACAATATTAGTACATATTTGTTAGTTGGAAACCCGTCTTGTGTCCAATTGTACTTCTTGTTGTAACTTTGGTGGCAATTCACGATAAATAGCCTCTGGTATATTATCTAAAATATTGTTAAAATTAATATGATAGCTGGTTTATTGAAAAGGTTTCGTGTGTTGCTTACCATTACAGCGATAAACCAGATCTGACCATATGATCATTTCTTGAGAGAAGCAAAACACCCCTAACCTACCACCTTTAAATGTGTAATCAAACACGTTTCCAGAATCTGTTACCATATTTTGACCTTCAAATATTCTCAATCTAATAAGACCAATTTTTGGACGATGCAATAGTATCCATCTGTAGGCCGTTTTACCTTTCCAACCAATGTTTCGTGGATCTTTCCACAATAGTTTCACCTATTTTTATTGTAGAACAACAATGCGAGTAATTTTTATTTATTCTCTATAAATAGTATTTTTATATTCTCGCCTGTTTGTCTGTGCTCTCCGTATTCCACAGGGCGTTTCTCAACATTTGTCCGGGTCCGGTTTCCGAATGTACTGCTTTGATCTGAATCCCAGGTTCAGCTACAGCTCTGAACGGTGTCGCTTGCCAGTATGTTTGCGTGCCTTTTTTCCACATCACTGTATAAAACTTATGATTGTCCTGGTAACTGAACACAAAGCCTACGTAATCGTCATCGATGTCGGTGTCCACGAAGAATGTACCTTCAAAGTCGACGCCACCGAACGAGTCGTAACCTAACAACGACATGGTATACATTATTCATTGTAATCTTTCGACACTGTCGAACAATATTACCTTGGTCGAATCATAAACTATGTACAATTATTTTGTAAGTATTAAATAAATGTGACTACAGCAGAGAAGCGTATTAATACTAACCTACTGCCAAACCGGGGTCGCTGTTCATAGTCTGTACGAATTCCGCCCCTCTGTTGTACACCACCCAGTTGGGATCGATTTGCGAATCGCCTTCCGGGTCCAGCACCACCGTCTGATATGTCCTAAAGTCTGTGGTGAATATCTTGGAGTTATTGGGACAGTTGTCCAAATGGTTTGGCACCTTGTCGTAATCGTTGTCGTCTTGACATATGTCCCCGACGCCGTTGCCTGTACACGGGGATGCGATTAACGCGAACCAAATAGGTTATTTGATTTTAATGATGGAACGTTTACAGGACAATAATGGTTACCGTTTACTGACCGTCGAAGTCGGCCTGGTCTGGGTTGTACACAAGCATGCAATTATCCTGCGCGTTTCCAATGCCATCGCCGTCAATGTCTGGATCGCACTCGTCGCCTTTGCCGTCGCCGTCGGTATCCAGCTGGTTGGAATTCGCTACTTTGGGACAGTTGTCTACGCTGTCTTGAATTCCGTCCCTGTAGTGCGAATCGTATTGATTATTATTGTTGTACACTATAATTATGTTTTCGGACTGTTTATCGATTTAGTTCAAACCATTACCATAACATTAGAAATATTATAATAGAATCACATCGCACAGCGTATATTATTAGGTATGTCTATATAGAACCTGTCAAATGCTAATATACCTATAGGTACCTAAACATTTAGTTTAAAATAACAAATTGATTTTGTCGAAAACTAATTTTGCGTACACATTTCAATTTTACCCGAATTTTTTTTGCCCAGTAATTCAAGTATTGGGAATTTCTTTACGTTTTATCCCATAAAGCACAAACTAGATACACTCATCTAAACTAGAAAAACTATTGAAGTCGAAGATTGAAGCATTTTTACTGCTCAATAAGGTAATGACAGACACAAAAATAAATTTAGGTACCTACCTATTTAAAAATAATCATAGTAAGATCAATACATTCATCGCTCTGTTTCATAAATCTAACATTTTTTTCTCTGGTCTGAGATAAAATTCCAGAGAGCCATGGTCGCATGGGAACTGAATATTGGGGTGCTGCGTAGTGCTGTAGTCGTAAACAAAGCGGAGAGTATACTTTATAAGTTATACCCTATAGGTAACCAATCACCATTAGGTGTTTTGGTATACATAAATAAAATACTTATTATGACCAAATAAAAATAAAAGTAAAACATTTATTTACTTACATTGTTGTACTAGGTATTTCTTTAATTTTTAATTAAATATTTTTTACTAATTACTTATATATAAATATACCAGAGGTGGTGAATATGAATACCAGAATACGTCCATGAGTGACATGAATATATACAATGATATCAAGAGCCAAAATGTCGAAAAATATATTTTATAATTTTTATAATTTTATCGTTAAAAGTAAATTTTGGTTGTTTTTTTTTAATAAGACGCTTAGACGTTAAGTTTTAAAATTTAAGTTTTTTGACTCATAATATTAATATTTTTTTGTATTTTATTTTGTCTTGTATGAACAATTTTTTATAATTTATAACTAATAAAATAAAAAATCCCAAAAGGAAATTTACATGGAATACATTTATTATGTGTGTGTGTGTAAATACAAATAATTCCAGTAGGTGGACATAATTGGTTGAATAGTTGGTGAGGGACGAGGGTGGCTAGCAAGTAGCATTACTCATAGTAAAGTGACCTGCAGAGTCTTGGCCGAAGGCCTTAGCAACCAATAGAACTAATTATTAGTATTTCTTTTTCTGTAAAACAATTTTAATTTGTAGAAGTTTCAAGACTTCCTCCCTTTAAATTTAAACATATGGCTGCACCTGAGATTCATTCCTGGAGCCGCCTATGTTAGTTATTAAAAAGTTTCCCTTCTCCCGTGGTTTGTAAATTAATGGATACAGTAAAATCACCAATAAAATGTATGATAATGCAGTTTCGAAGTGAGTATGACAGTATGTTATAACTTATAACTTATTAATAACTGATCGACATCGAAGGCCGCCAATCCGATGATGTACGTAATGTAGACAGACGACGAGTGTAGTTGCCGTCTACCACTACGTCCTACAACTAACCTACACTAACCTACAAATTGTAATAATCAGTTATTAATTATTATCTATATTATATTATTATGTAATATGTATATTATATATGTATTATGTATTTATGTATCTATATAGTATAAGCGACTAAAATAAATTATAGAAAAGCGTAATACAGTATGAATAATATGATATTTATGAATACCTACTTTAAATTTTTCAACCCCCCCCCTCCCCCCGAATTTTTTTCCTGCGTTCGCCCCTGCTCTCACTACAGCATTGGTGCTGCGGCCCATTAGTCATTACCGTGGAGTGCGAAAATGTAATATTAACGGTAAAATACGATTGAGAACGTTATTTTTGGTAACACGATTGAGAACGCTCGATATTTTTGTTTTTTTTCAACGTTGCCAAATTTAATCGAATTAATTGAGCACGATAATCGGTTATCGATCGATTAAGAACTTTATATCTTTTTGACAGAATGATTAATACAGCAGTTGATTTTTATAATATTTATCAGAAGTTTATCGGATTAACCGTATGTTATTTGTAACTCTGATACCAGATATACGAGAGAATTACTTATGAATAGGCGTTTTAGTCGTCGCACAAACGTCAACGAAGTATTCGTATTATAGTCGGTTAGGTTCATATTATTATAAATTTTATTTCATAATCATAAAAATTGACTGAGAAAATCTATACCAAATTTTATGTGTATGGACCATATGGCGTAACATGTTCATCGGATCACCTATTATATTATTATTTAATACCTATTATAGTATGTTATATTTTATGGCGTGTACCTGTCCCTGTCGATATCGCTGTCGCAAGCATCGCCTATCAGGTCTTTGTCGGAATCTGTTTGCGTTGGGTTGTGCATACTTGGACAGTTGTCACAAACATCGCCAAGACCATCGCCGTCCGTGTCCCTTTGATCGGGATTCGCTTTTTTCGGACAGTTGTCTTCGTGGTTCAGTACGCCTGGAATGTTTGCAATGTTGTGTTAAAGTTTATTATAATTATTGTATTAACTTAAGATACCTATATCGAGGTTGTCATTGATTAATTGCATTTTTTTTTTTTTGAATTTATTAAACTTACTCGTATCAATTACATTAAGTACTTACCGTCGTTGTCAATGTCCGCATCGCAAGCGTCTCCTATTCCGTCGTTGTCCGTGTCGTGCTGATCTAGATTCGGTATGGTCGGGCAATTGTCGCAAGCATCGCCTTTTTTGTCCGCGCCATCTTGATCGGAATCCATTTGGTCCGGGTTGGACACCAACGGACAGTTGTCCTGTGAAACAATCAGTATAGACAATAAATAACGACATCGGTTATACATTATTATAAATAAACCGGCAGCGTTTCTTATTGCAAGACAGAAATCATGCGGTAGTGTATAGCCAAGACGGCTGGATTATGAGGGGGGGGGGGTCTAGCCGGGGCAGAAACCTCGGAACCCTCTAGTGCCAAAGTGAAAGGGGCCCATACAATTTTAGACTGATACACATTTTTCTGTGATTTTAAAGAATAGTTTTTTTGGTATTTTTAAAAACCATTTTTGTTATCAATAAAAACTTAACTAAATGCCTACAAAAACTCTATTATGGTTGAAAAAACACATATTAATGTTATTTTCATTGATATCAAAGATATCGTCAATGTTTAATAATGTTATTTATAAATTAATACTCGGTAATATAGATAAATACTGTGAGTATTGGTTGAATACCTACCTACTGATGCTATACGTGAAATCACTCGCGCTCTAAATTTCTAATATTGTATATCTTATCTCGGCGCATGTAAGTTATTAATCATAACGACTTGCGGTGTTTATGGTACATTAATTTAGTATCATCAATTATTATAAGACTCGTGCAAATAAAATTATATAATCTACGAACAATACGAACTTATATAATAATAATATTAGTTAGATATTTTAGGTTACATATTGTTCAATTCACACTGCTACTGTGTACCTATTGTATTATTTATTATAATTGTTGTGTTAAAATAAAAAAGACGATTGAAAATCTTTGTTTTTTCCAAAATGATGAAACCAAAAATTTTAAATTATTCATCAAAAAGAAAGAAAAAAGAGCAGCAGGAAAGGTTAGGATCTAAGGGCACCAGACCCTTGATTCATTATTTACGATTTTGCATACGCATCATTATAAAAATATTAAATAAAAGTCCACGTTAACTGATAAACGTAGGTGTATTATAAATTATAATATTATCGACAGCTGCATAGTGTGGATACTTCTTCTGTCTTTAACATACCTACTAAGCTTAGTATCAACCCCATTTTACCCTCTGCAATACCAGTTACCCAGTTGAACTCATGTGCCGCGTAAAATCTAGGTCAATTTTTGAAATGTTCATTTGAAAATGGATCTTTTAGAGCCGGTTAAAATCCTAAAACTCGGTGGGCCGATACCTTGACTATCTGGCGCTGGCCATACGCCCATAAATGATACATGCTTACTCGCATTGTCTTACCGGTGTGTTTGGCACTCCATCGTTGTCGGCGTCGTCATCGCACACGTCGCCAATACCGTCATGGTCAGCGTCTTCTTGTCCTGAATTGGGTACCTTCATGCAATTGTCCTGTGCATCGAAACAAACCGAACGCGATGTATAGATTATTCATTGGTCATATTTATTGGCAATTATACTGCTCTAACCTTTTTACACCGAGTGTCGTTGCACGCCAAATCGATATCTGGCCATCTATCCAAATCCAAGTCTGGTCCACATATTTTACCGTTTCCAGCCCAGCCCACGACACACTATAATGTTAAATGACAATGAATACTGTTAAATATTTTAATACTTTACTATCTACTAATATACACTATAGTACTTTATTTATTTACTATACTACCCCTATTACTAATACCTACGCAGCTACAATAAAATATATATTGGTGATGGAATGCCAAGCCCCCCTCCTCTTGATAATATACCTAGTTAATAGTTATACATTATATTAAATACTTTTAAATTTTTGATTGAATTATTATTACGTATATACGTAGTTATTTACAAATATATATGAACTATGAACAATTTTTAAAATGTGTATAAAAATGATTTGGAAATTATCTGTAATTAAGGTTTAATTGAAGCATATTATTTCATAACAAAACAAACTTTAGTGACATCTTGAAATGCCCAAAATACCAAAATAGAGCAAAACATTAATTTCCTAACAACTAGACTTTAGCGGTGCACTTCGTTTTACAGCGAATATTCCTTTATTGATATTAAATTGATTTTGCACACTTAAAACTGATTTCTGGTTTTTAATTGATTTATAGTATAAATTTGGTAGCCAATTTATGAAAATCATAGAAACATATTACGTATAACAACATAAGTTGTTGAGTAAGGTAATACAATTAATTAAAATTATCAACCTGCTAGTACCTATGATTTATTATTATTAGGTAATTAATATTGTACAGTATATTATTTGTATTCTATTATTACGACTTATGTAATATAATTCATCATAGTAAAAAATACATTGCTTGAAACTAGTTGTTGGCAAATGCAATTTGTGTAAATCAGCGACTTGATGAAAGGGTAAATATAGGTAATAGTGTAATTATCATAATCATCAGTTATTAGTTATCTTCAATTTGTGGTGTTAGTACATGCATAATTTATATGTTTTTAGGAAAGATCTAATGTTAAGGTATTGACTTTTTTGATCTTGAATAGGGTTAACTATTCGATATTATTAGGTACCTATCAAATTAATCATAATTTATTTATATACATTTTATATAGGTACTTATATATGATATATATATATATATATATATAAATCACACATTCTACTTACTTCGCAAGAAAATTTTCCAGTAGTTGATCTAACACACTCTCCGTTTTGATGGCACATCGTACCATCTGGACACATCCACGGTGTTTTCTTTAGATTCTCAACCGATAAACATCCCAACGATTGATTGCCGATGTAGCCCGACCGACAGCCACCGCAACGATAAGAACCCTAATCAACGAGTAAATAAGAACGAGATTCGTTGAGTTGCTGTCAAAGTATTAAGCACATACACATACATGTGAAATATGAATACACATAATAAATATTGATAAATAATAATGCATTAACTAAACGTAAACATAACGTACGAAGCAATAGTATGATCAAACGAGATATATCTGGAGAGACCAACACTTTTTTATCAGCTTTGCGATGAATTACGAAATTTTAATGTTATGCAAGCTTTCATAGCACGAAAATAATATCAATAATAACATTGCAGTTTTTACAATATAGTATATCATTATAAGATATAAGATCAATGTTAGGTATCTAGTAATAATTGAAAAGTAATATACAATATTATTGTAATTTGTAAATAGCTTACTTAACTGAGTAGAATTTAGTATCTTAAGTGAGCCAGAAATTGTTCATTATGATTTATGTGACTTACAGCCCGAGTAGGAATAATTTTTAAAGAGAGGTAGTTCTAATCGTCTCAACTCTCAATGTCTCAATATAATATAACAAATAATTAGAAATTACTACCTATTTATACGTATTTCTTCTTTTTCTTTGGTACTTAGTACTCTCTAAGAGTTTTAGCTACCATCACAATATCTCTCCATTTTTCACGGTCCTGAACTACTTCCGTCCATTCCTGTACTCCCAATCTTTCAAGGTCTTAGGTCTTCTTCCACAACATCCAGTCACCTTTTTCTGGGTCTTTCTCGCGTTCTCTTTCCCATTGGTTTCCGATTTAGGATTGTCCTACTTATATCATCCTCGCTTTTCTCTGCATCGCGCCATCGCGTGTCCTAACCATTATTGGATCTTTTGCCCTCTTACAAAGCTGATAACTGCGTCATTCCCAATTGAACGTATATTTACGTGTCAAATATTATGAGAACAATATTGAATTGAAAAAAAAGTATTATAGATTTCACATAGATATTTTTACAGTATTTTTTATAGGTTAATCAATTTTATTGTATTTACCTACAGGTACTTAATCTCCCTAATGAAAAACCCGAATCAATATCGAACAAATAAAATCATCTTCACCTCTTTAACATAACAGTAAATTTAACACAAATTGAATTTTGGTACAAATAACAATAATAAACTAGTTTTCATTGATGGTATAAATTGTGCAAAATAATCTATGATCTCACCTCGGTGTTCAAGCACAGCGAGTTAGGTGCACAGCCTCCGTTTCGGCCGTCAGCGCATTCGTCAATGTCCACGCATCGGTGACGACCCTCGTCCGTCCTCCTTGTGCCTTCAGCACCGATACCCTGGGATGGACCCACCGTCGTATAACCCGGTGGACATTGACCGCATTTGTAACCAGGTCGAAGGTTTGTGCACTGTACTCGGGGATCACAAGGTTCGTCCAGATCACACTGCAATAATCAAAACGATACGTATTATCCAGCGGCCAAGCGCAATACGATAGTGGCGCGCGAAGCTAATTGTACACTCAATTCAATTTAAGTAGGTATACAACTGTCAACTACATTACAATAAGCATTTTAAAATTACGTAGGTATTGACGGACTTAAATATGGATAGACGGATTTTCAAATTCCTTATATTATATAATATTGTATGCATATCAATGGGAATTTAATCTCGCAATTTTCAGATTCATTTTAGTTTTTAATTTGTTTTTGATTAATAGGCAATAACAGTTTATCCAATGTCAGTAGCAATGTATAGTAGGTATAAAATGCTTACTGCATAGGTAAAAATTTACTCTATGAGCCTCCCCAAAAAAAGTATTCAAGTCCGCCAACCATCTCAGTTACTTGTGTATAAAAACACCGATTTATCGTTTTATCATTGAGATATCTCACTTCATCCAGATCAACGCAGTTCGTCCCATTTCCGGTAAACCCTGTCGGACAACTGCCGCACTTGAAGAAAGGCGGTTCTTCACACGGCAGGCACTGCACACCTACAAAGATCGAATTAATTATTTTAATATTTTAATCTTATGCTATTATTAATTTTTCCTATTATACTCAATCAAAATGTATAATACTTCAATAAAAAAAAAAAAATCAGATGTTAATATTTTGTTAGTTACACAAAATGTATAAATATAATAAAAATATACTCTACACAATTGACACAAAACCTGAAAATTGGTTTAGTTGATTTATAAAGTTAAAAAAAAATTGTTTTATAAAAAAATTAAAAGTAACTATTTGAAGGTATCTGTCTAAACTCTAAAATATGGAAAATATAAGAAATGCGTATATAATATAGGCGGGTGTATGTTTATCTGGATGAGTTATATAATATTACCAGCAGACAAAAATACCAACTGTCGAATTTTGTAGCTTGTCTAATTCTAAAAGAATAATGTTTTATAGATATTTAATTATTATTTTTCGGTAACTGAGTAATATACATAAATTCAACATATTATACACACGTCATATTGCTGAAGTATAATGTATTTACCTGGAGAACAAGGGGCCAAGTCACAACCACGTGGACGGCACCTCTGACCATCACCAACGAATCCTTCCGGACAGGGACCGCACCGGAAACCTTCTACCGTGTCTTGACACCTGACGCCTATAAAAATTCATTTGGTAAAATGTGTAGTTTACATTATACAATTGCATCAATAGCGTATAATATAGGTACATGGATAATTAGTTTATTCTAGATATAAGTCTGAAAAAATCAGGGGAAGCATTTTTCGTGCTCAACCGTCGATTACTAATACGTGAATACTAAATTTCAGTACTTATACTTTCCCGTTACTTCAAAGAAAGCCTACGAATTGGTTCCCACTATCTACCTATTGAATCGGTCCCCGAGTGATCTACAAGTTAGGCATACGAATTTTTTTTCTTATAAACTTTTAAATGTAATAGTAAAATTATGTAAAAATAAAATTTTACAATAAAAGTCAAAAAATTATTGTATATTAAATCGACAACAGTTTCAAAGGTTAACAAGGTTGTATATTGTTGCTTTAGTCAATCTGTACACAAATATAAGCAATAAATTATATATCCAATACCTACGTCCGTCCTTTCTATGAGAATACGTCTATGTATTTTTCAATACTAATTATACGAGTATGTATAATAAAATAGGTTATTTAAATAATAGTCCCGCTCAATAATCAATATCAAATAGGTGGAATTTAATTAAAATAAATAATAATGTAGCAAAATGAATGTAGTTGGTAGGTACCTATATATTTTAAACATACAGTTTTCATAATTTTTATTTTTGCTTTTCAGTTGTTTTTCTTGATTTTAAATGTACTTCTTTGTTTTAGATATTTTTTATTTATCACGTTGGATTTTTTCTTTTAACAAAAAATATATTTATTAGAATATTAGATGCAATTACATACTGAATCTAGTTTTTTATCAAATTATTCTCAACAATGTTAATTTATTCTGAATTACATAAATTAGAAATTCAACCCTCATAATTGGTAGAAAATCATATCCAAAAGGAACTGGTTCAAAAAAACATTTTGTTTCAATAATTTCGTTTAATTTTTAGGGACTTAATGGGGATGTAGTTCCTTTTCGTGTGAAAGAACATAAAAAATGTCGTTCATTTTTAGGAGGTACATCAACTTCTTCTTTGATATTATATTAATATATGAAATTTAAAAATTTTGAAGGCAAAATTTTTTAATTTTTTTAAAAAATTGTGTTAATATTATAAACAATCTTTAACAATCTTTACAAAAATATCGAGGGCGGCCGAGCAGTCTTAACGGTCTTAACTTGTATGAAATTAACAAGATACATTTTAAGAACAAAAAACTAACTAATTAAACAATTATAGGTACTACAAATTATATTAATACAATTTTAAAGTTATTGAGGAACTAAAAAAGTTCTTTATTTAGGAACGAGAATATAAACCAATTGCTTTCTTTGAGCTAGGAACGAGAAACAGTTTAGTTGAAATAAAACATATTATTACGTATCACGTATGGGGACTAATTAGAATATTTATTATGAGTCTTACATTTGGACCCAGAAGGCAATTCCAAATTTTTTATCTTGAATACCTCCTGCAATTTCCGCGAGTCATTTAATATAGAAATAATTAAAACTGACATCCAAAATTAAATTGTTTGAATATTATATTTATTATTATTTAGTTATTTGTAATACCTATTTTAATCTATTATAATAGTAGGAATCTTAAGAATTTACCGAATACTGAAAAATAAGTCCCATTGAAAATACAACATAACACTAATTGAATTCATTAAGTTAAGTACAATATTATTGATGGATAAAACCACAATAAGAGATTTGATAGAATTATTTTACAGAGGGGTTAATTTTACTGGATAAAGTTATTTACAGAGAATTTACCCTTGAACCCTCGAATTAATAAAATAGGTGATATATTTTAAGATAAAAATATTCAATAATTCTTTTGATTTAAATTTACGAATCTTTTTCTTTGTAAAATATAAAAAAAATATATAAACATAAAATTTAATAAACCTGTCTCATAACATAATAATTATAACCAGGTCTTTGTTTCATGCATAACTGAAGAGCTGTGTTCACAAGTTACTGAGCTAATCGACAAAGATTTCTTGTAAAAGTTTTAGTAAGTTAGAGAACATAATATTTTTTATAATTGTTTTTTTTTTTTAAACTTAACTATTTATTTAATTTACAGTAGTTCTAGTCTTCTAAAATTCTAGATAGTATATTACCTACCTACCTATACTGTTTGTTTACACTGTTTACACGGTGATCTCTGGCTGAATATTGATTTTAGTTGGATACACAATAAATTAAAAAGTATGAATCATTTATTCGATTTTGTATGAATAATGAATATTTTAATTTATTGGTATCATGTTACAATGAAACCTCTTAATACCGAACACTCTCGGTCGCTTAAACGTCGTCCGCTATTTGGAGGTGCCCGCTATTAAGAGGGGAAATATAGTGAGTACATATTTCATCGTTCCCAAAATTCCGTCTGTTATTTGGATGTGTCCGCTATTGAGAGGTGTCCGTTAAAGGAGGTTTCACTGTATAATGAAA
The DNA here is from genome assembly GCF_037042655.1 of Diuraphis noxia. Lineage (NCBI taxonomy): Eukaryota > Metazoa > Arthropoda > Insecta > Hemiptera > Aphididae > Diuraphis > Diuraphis noxia. The sequence continues at coordinate 56,922,992 of NW_028301712.1, forward strand.
TCACCGTGCGGCGCGCGTAAAGATGTCAATTTTGCCATTCTTAGTGTTTATTAGTGTTTATATTTATCTTGAAAAATATTCACTCGTTGAATGAAAATCGCATAGTATTGTGAATGTTATTTAAAACTTGAAATAAATTATTAAAATTACTAACAATATTTAATTAGGATATTTTAGTTAATATGAAGTAAGTATTTTGCACTATATAGATAGTGGATAACCTAACCTTTTTATGAAAAGCCTATGAATATTTTTGGTTTCCTCCCCCCTCCCAGCACCTTATAATCACTGCCTATGATAAAAACCTATTGTAGATCCACGTAAATCATTATTACTGTAATGTCGTAAAACACTTTAAAAAAATTGTGTGGACAAAAATAAGTTTTTTTTTTTATTTTTACTGTAAAAAAACTTAAAAGAGACTAGTATACATTCTGTGAGGCTTTGTCAGAGAGTTCTCGTCATTGCAGCTCCTAGTCAACCAATAAGTCTTACCTATCGCCTATTGGTTAAAAGTGTATTTTTAATCATATCATTATATTATACTTGTACAATGAGCATATAAATACCTGGAGCACATGGCTTCACTGCGCATGTCCGGCCCGGTTTGCACATCTTGCCGTCGCCCACCAATCCTTGTGGACACCGGCCACACCGCGGTCCATCGGGTGTGTCACGGCACTCCGCTCCCGGATAACACACCGGCGGGCTGCTGTTGCAACTAGGTTTCGGCGGCGGCGGCGGCAGGGTCGGCATGTTGCCACCACCTGTCCAATACCGTTTGTTTAAATATAGTTGTATAAAGTATAGTAGGTATTGAGTGATTTTTACTAATTTAGATAAATATATCGAAATACCTACACCGAAACTGGAAACGGTGTAGACACTTCGATGACGATAAATGATATTATGAAGGCATCGCGTGGATATCACCCGACGACCTATAGTTTGTTTACGAAGATTCGAAGAAGAAATGTGTAACATCGAGTGTCTTACCGTTTTATAAGTTCTTATAAGGCATTTATTATTATTTTTGAAATTAATATATATATTTTAGATTTTATTAACTTTTCCGAAATGTGTGAATAATGGTTCGTCTTAGAATATTACGTATTCAACATTAGAGGTAACAATGTTTACAACAATGATATTAATTATTTGAATTAAAAAAAGTATAATCTGTGCAGATGTCCTAAAATAGTCAGTAAACACTAAACATGTTTAGTGTTTACCGTACAAACCTTAATTTGTTTTTATTAAAAATAAGTCACTTTTTAATAAGTCAATTATAATGAAAATATTTTGTTGTATTCTTTAGCTTAAACACTGTTTTTAGTAAAAATGTTGAACTCTATGACTCGTGAATCGTAATTTTTATCGATTCATGCATATCTAAATTGTATTAGAAATATATTTTCATTAAGAAACAAGTTATGAGTACCTACTTTTAAGGCTAATTTTATAATAATATATTTATATCTACTATAAATTATGATTTTTTATAATTATTTTACAATTGTTCTCTATAAGACAAATTTTCAATTATTGAGCGAATGGGTATTGCTCTTAATAATAATTATTAACTTGGCCATTTATCATTTATATTAAAGTTACAAAACAAATATTTTTGATTTTAATTATATGATAAAAGATAAACATAAAAAATTATTTTGTGTTAACATTTTTTGATGCATAATTTTTAACTAATTTAAGAAAAAAATATAAATTTGTTCTTAATATTAAAAACTCAATGTACAAATTTATAATCCTATATTATATACTTAGACATCTAGCACTTATAACATAATATAAAGTATTTATATTTTATAGGTATTCCCAAAGGCCAGCCTTGGACAAAAGAAATACAAATTAAATAATACATACTACTTCACAGTTGTATAGGTACAGTACGCTGACCAAGGCTGGACTTGGGTGGTATTTGATCAAAAAAAAGAATGCTTTGTAAAAAAATAAATTTAAAAAATTTTATTTGCGTAAAAAACACAACGGTGCAATAGGTTACAAACGGTTAAACTACTAGATCTGATTTTTACGTATATTATTAATGAGAAGTTAGTATAAGTAGTATAAAAAAATAAAGGTCATTTCTCAAGTATGTAGGCTACTAATTATTAAATTATATAAATCAAATAACTAGAGTTGAAGTCCAGCCCTGGATCACTGTGAGCCTACGTTTTCCTCATACCTGGCCTGCAGAAGTCGTCACACTGCTCAAGCAATTGTCGGAGTCTATAAATCTCGAGTCGCTATAAAAAATATTTAGTTCAATTAATTACTAAGTTATTTTAGTTTTAGCCATCAAGAATTTATTGAATTATAGTTACTTGGGCTTCAACGTCTTCTCTAAGTTTTTTAACCATCTGCATCAACTCTTGAATAGTTTTTACGAAAAACAGATCTAAAAATACAATAATACACAATGTATGGCGTATACTGTTTACTACCTATGTATAGTGCTACTGGAAAATAAAACAAAATTTATCTACTTACCATCACAGTCGTGGTTGATTGGAATATCGCCTGAAATCCATAAAGGTATATTAAAAAATATTATAATAAATATTTTATATTGGTATATATTTTGAAAGTTACCCCTTCCAATACTTGGCATTCGAATCCCAATTTCGGTAACTGGAAGTGATTGTATTGCAGGCATCATTTCTACGTCTGAACTATCGTCACTAACTGAACATTTTTGAGCAGTCAAAGTAGTCTTCCAATCTGTTTCTGGGAATACTTTTATTTGAAATCTTTTTTCGTGTGTCTATAAAATTATTAAATCAACATTTATTAAAACAAACTTAAAGTATAACTAATAATTTTTATGATTAAAATACAATCTTAGACTAAAAATTACAACTATCGACCATTATTGACGTTTTTTACTGGAAAATGATGCCAGATCTCTCCGAATAATCTAAATTTGATTTTAATTAATTTTGTCAAAATTTTTGTATAGGTACTCCGGATAAAATACACGAAATGTTTTATTTCAATTACGTGTGGTGGTCTATTACTGTGTACATACTGTTTGTTTATAATAATACCACGTGTGTTTATGCCTGTTTAATGTGACTTATACGATTTATAAAATAATCTATAAAACTATAAAAAAAATTGTTCTTTTTAACTATAAGCACCGATCTGAATCGTTTTTACAATATCTACAATTTGTAATTATCATGTTCAAATGAATTAAATAATAATATACCTATGATTGTACACTACTTTCACTTATATCATCTATCAAGTTGTTGTTTAAATTTTACTTTAGACCAAGACACACAATTTTAAAACCGCTCATAATCGTACAATAACTTTTTTTATTTACCTTTTAGAACATTAATCAAAGTGTATATATTCAATATTGTATTTGTATATATTATGTAAATATAATTGAACGTAACTTGCATAAGATGCACAAGATGATTAGTAATTACTAGTTATCAAATGCACACCTATTAATTGTAATTCGTTTCATGTCCATTTTCATATGAACCTAACACCTATATGTAATACGTACTTGTGTCACAAAAGTATATAAATTATTGTAGAACAGAAGTAAATAAAATGATCATTATATTTTAAAGATAAATAGTCACAAAATACGTGACATCGACATTCAACATATTATTACCATATGTTTGTATAACCTATCTTTTTATGGTAACGACTATAATGTCCTGGTTTTAAGTCTATAGGTATCGTGTCGGGCGTGTGTAATTTGAATGAATACAAGGTAAATTCTAGATTGAAATTGGAAGTATGCATGCATCTTTTAAACTAAATCCTTATATGCATTATAACATGATATTGTAATTATTATGTTATATTTGATACGTAATAACGCAAAAATTTTAATGATATACATTGATACTCCCGAGTGGTTCAAGTGGATCTAATAACACCTACCTGACTACTTATAACGACTTAAGAGTTTAAGAGTTATAATTAATACTTTATGACAGTTAATATAAATAAAAAGCATCGTAACGAAAAATGTGATTTATTTTATGTTGTAATTTATTCGGCTTAAAATACTATACATAAATCCAAATCTGTCATGTAAAATAAAGTTTGAAATAAAGTTTGAAATAATTGAATATTAATTCTTTACTTCCATACATATATATTAAATGTTTAACACGTGCTTAAATAAATGCTTGAAAGTATATTCGATATACCTACGATCTTTTGATTTTTAGACTATTTAATTGTCAATATTTTAAATATGACAATGTTAATGTTTTAGGATTAAAATTATTTTTTTTTAATGTATACGAACACAAATTTAGCTTGTTAATGGATTTTAATGTATACACTAAACACTTAGGTACTAACTCTATATAGTTTTTTTGATTTAATTTTTAATATAATCTTGATAATTTTACTCACCATCTGTAAATGAGGATCCTTCATGTCAAAATACACTTCTCGAAGTGTTCTAATCGTCTGCAGTGTACCAAAGTGCTCGCAGTTGACATACAATGTCATGGTCGCCCCTGGTTTCCTCTGATCCACGGCCAACACAAGAGTCTTTGAGGATAACATATTATTATCACTCAAAGATCTTACATTATAGTGTTCGGTTTGTGTATTACCATTGCTCTTGGTTGATACGATTACTGAAAAAACGTACATAGTATAATTATGTATTTGAATGAGTAAAAATTCACTTATGAGTTATCTATGTATTAAAAATGTCTTATAAATTGTTCAACAACTCACGCTTCAACAATTTTATTAGACTTAACTATTTACTAACAGATAAAACAAAAATGATGAATTTTTAATACACTGCAGCAATAAAACGCGTAGTTTTAGTTTTTCGTTTCTAAAATATTTTATTGTTATCATTATAATAATATAAATCAGTAAATATACCATATTATAGTTAAAATATTTCACCCACTAATAAATTTAGTTAAACTCAAACAATTTCGAAATTCAAAAATAAATAAATAAAACATTTATCGTCCCACTGTTATGTTTTTGAATGCATTAAATATTATACTAACATTTAAATTTTATGTATCACATAATTATATACTGTCAGTACGATGTAATAGTTTATATATGTTATTCAAATTTCACCTGTGTCCAAGTTTATTTACAGTCTAGACAATAGGCTTCTCCGGAAACCATATGTATTGGTATTTTTCCTCACTTCACTCACGTACCTAGAGATATTTTGCTGTCTCTCGTTCGTCAAGAACTTTAATAGGCTAGTATATAATGCACGAGATGTCGTGGGATTATATCGGTGGTATATCCTTTTAAGGACGTATGTCTAACTGGATCTTCGGAGGAATTTGCCGATCACTGTTTCTTTTTTATCCTTTTTCCTTAGTTTTGCTACTCATTTTTTTTTTTTTTTTATTGATGGATTATATTTAAAGAGTAAGAAATGATTTTCTAATGAATGAATGAGTCATTCGTATTTGTACCAATAATCTACACACATATTCTGTAAATTGTAATAGAAATTCAAAAATTTTATTTTTCAGATAAATTGGAATAATTATTTTAAAATAGTAATTTATCAATTTGTTAAATAATATTATTTAATCTATTGAATAATTGTAAGCTTGCAATACTTAACTCAATCTAAGAGCTTAATAATGGCGTATACTTAGTGAAAATAAAACATTTATTTATCTTAAAATTGCCATGAAATCCACGATAAGAAAAACTTTGTTCTTGAAATTATTTTTCACCTATATATTTATAGATATATGTAATATACATTATCTAGATTATTTATGACTTAGAATTATATGATAATATATTGTGAGCATAACAAAGGATATTATATTATAGGTATATAGTTACTATTATAAGTTACTCCACGGTAACTTAACTCCAAAAAAAAAAAAAATGCTGTACCCATCATTGGTCATTACAGACTAAATGTGTACAAACATATGTGCATAAAAAAAATATAACAGCTCCTATTATGGTAAGAATCATTTATTACAAAGTGAGTCACTAAAGAAATGTGGTCCTCGTAAAAAAAATGATATACAATAAAATATAAATAGGCCATCAGATGATGATGTTTTTGGAACTAACGGTTTATTAGTCCATAAAATAAATTTTAACAATTGATTTATATTTTTTTTAAGAGAATTTAACTCATAGCATTTCAATTTTTTTTTCATACATTTTTTCTATGATACAAACAACAAATCAAATCAGTCATTCAAAATTAATTACTTTGATTTAAATGTAAGTAATTAAGATAAGAAATTGAAAGAAGCAAAATATTTAAAATAAAATACCTAAATAAAATATAACCAAAATGTTAACAACATGCGTAATCAGAATCGTTGAACAAGTTAGGTACCTGTATTTCACTATGAAAACGCAAATCATATAGAAAATAAAAGTTTTATAAAATATTTTAAATTCATATGCTAATATCTATATTGATGAATAAGTACTTAATACATTTATATAAAAAGAGTATGATTGTGTGAATGCATTTCTGATTACAATTTACATTATAGACGATTATCTCTTCATCTGTATACAACCGATGAATTATATAATTAAAATAATACGTCTATAAAACTCGAGTAACTCAATACAAGTGAGCACAAAAAGCACATATCAAGTCTACACACGATACTGTACATATAAGAATATAATATACCATATACTTACACCATAATAATAATTTAAAAATTGTTGAAAAAAATTGCGGTAATCCCAATATCCTATGTAAACAAAGTATGCTGCATATACGATGCTATTGGTTTACACGTGAGATAGTATGGATATAAAATATTTTTTGGATCATCGAGCATCGGATCCAATACGACAAGCCTACACACGACGTATGCCCACAAACCTACGCACCAGCAAGTATACTATCAACGGCGGCAGTGGTTTTATTAGGGTAAAGATTTATTACGTCCGTTGTTTTTTTTCAGTTGCCATACATATTAACAATATCGAATATCATAATATACACATACCTTGTCCTTCGGACCTATCGATTTTTAACGTGAACTGATAGTAACCGGGAAATTCGATGGTGGCCACGGTTTCGGGTTTGCGGTGCTTCCGTCCGTTCGGCGGTCCATCGTCTTTGATCACAATTGTAAATCTATCACCGGACACAGCTTCTTCGACGGCCTTCGTTACTTCTGTATGAAAAACATATCATTCATTAATCTTGTAAGATGTAACACTAGCGTTTTTGTTTCTCTAATCGTAAATTTATTACATACATATATAAGTATGCATTGGTATGTTTGACCAGACCTTCGGTTTTGAATATTACTGTTAGGGAAAACTCACTGTCATGGAATAATGAAAAGTAAATTACATTGTGGACAAAATGTTCATTGAAACATAGGGCATTATTTATTTTTAATAAAGGTATATAATTCTTTATGCATTCGCTTGCCCCACACGCGCGCTCGCACTTCACACATGCAGGCGCGTACTGATGTGTATTCAATCAGTCATCAAATCGTCAGTTGATCACTATAGTGTAAATTATTATCATTTACAACAGCTAGTCTGTGTGGTTATTGTGAACACAAATGATTTGCCAAGACCAAGAGTGCTAATTAAAGACCTGTTTCTCCGTCACGACGTTCATATTTCAGTCATGTACTCATGTGTACTAAAAATATAAGTAGGTATATACTTATAGGTGACCCACGTATAATATTTATTTTATTCTAGATTAGTGCAATATTATGTTTAAATGGCTACTGATAACATTTAAATGTCTTAAAAGTGAAAGTGGCTTAGACACAATTAAAATAAGAGTAAGTATTTTTTTGTTTTGCATCTAAAATTTGTTCCCGTCTCACAAGATGTACCTATATGTATATAAGTACTATAAATTACAACAAATTGTAACTTTTTAATGACATACCATTTATTTATAGTATTTGTTAGACAGGTATATGAGTATATGTTCGATATTTTTCATCCTAAAGCGAAAATTTTTATTTTTATTATCGCTCTTCTTTACTGATATTTATTTCAATTTGCCACGTTCAATTTTTTTTTAAATTTTATGCCACCCTAAATCAGTATATGACTTACTTGTGCCCTAGCAACGGGCCTGGTTATTTACGCTATATAACTTATCGTATTATATTACCATAACGATTTGAGTCAAAATTAAATTAAAATCTTAACATTTTAATCGACCTTTGATTTATTAGTACCTACCTAGTTATTAAAATGAATTTTTTGTACGTATACCTATGCGAAATGTGATAATTGATAACTTTAGATACAAATAAATAATTAATATACCTACTTTATTAATAATTTTATAAATATTTATTACAGTAGAAAATGTCATCTGTTGAGAACTATTTAAATGTTCAATAAACGTTATTATAAAAAAAAAAAAAACTATTTATTCACAACTATTTCGCCCTGTGCTCACGTTGTTAACTCTTTACATAAATTATACATGCAAGTTGCATTATGATACTTACATAATTTCTCAATAAAAATTAAAGAAACATATAAACCTCAATAAGGTTTTTAATAAATGTACCTTCTGTACCAATTGGTATTTTATAATTTGGATAGAAATCAAACAAAAAACTCGTTTCTACACCTTTAATGTCACTTAAGATTATGCTATTAATATCTCTACGAATAGAAAACAATTTTATTATCTTCCATATTCAGTACTGGATGTTAAGACCACATTCGAATTTAAAAAGTAGGCACCCACAGATTGTAATATATTATACAATAAACAAGATTTTATTATTATTTTTTATGTTGAAGGCTAGTTTTAATATTATTATTTTTATTATATTTTATAAAAAATAAATAAGTAGGTAATAATATTGAGATAAATTCATCTCTAATCCGAATAGAATCAAAACATTTTTACTTTTTATAGAATCACCAAATTAAAAAAATAAATATAATAAAATGTATACAAGTTATTTATTGTGAAATACCTAGTAAATTAATGCTTTATAGTTAGGTACAGTATTATAGCAAGAATAACTATTTATTATTATATTATTAATCATTTTTCGATTTTGTTAGAGCATATTATTCTAGAATTTACTGACGTTAAATTCAAGTAATATTATGAAATATAAATAATTAAGTACCATGGTAAATCTACAAATCGTAATAGTTTATATAGTTGTTGGAAAAAAGTGGGAACATTTTTTGAATACATAGTTATTATTTCTTAACATATACTTCCATCCATAAATATAATAGAACCATATAAATCAAATATTAATCATTACATACTATAATCTTCTATTCTATAGAAGCCGAAAGTTGTTTTTTTTTTTATTACATTCGTGTTTGTATAATAATTTATTTTTCGAGTATTTTTATCTATAATTAGAAGTTCAGATCTGCTTGTCATTCTTGTCATATTAATTATATGTTACCCCAGGATACAAAATATATCATATATTATTGAATTTGCAGCCTGTTTATGCTTTGCATATTATAGTATGAATAATAGTTAATACTATACAATCTAATTGAAACAAATTATATAAGGAAACTTATGTTTGTTGTAACTATAATGGATATCTATTATACATTCATACAATTTAAATTACAGAACACCAACCAATTATATTTCGATGGTCATAAATTATAAAATATCATAAGGTGTTATTAATTCGCAAAGTAATGTGATCATCCCTAATAACCAATAACCAATAACAATCTAATAGTTTAATTATTTAAGTCTTGGAAGTAGCTGTTAAATATAGGTATAATATACTATTCTATTAGTACTCGTATATATTATTATGGTTTATAGTTAATTTATAATATTTTCATGTATAATCATCATATAATCCGAAATATACATCATAATGTATGTGTATAATAAAACGAATACCTTCGTTGTAAGATTCGTTAGTTTTTTTTTATTACTCAAATTGAACAATACCTAATACCTATACGATTGATATTCGATAATCACTCAAAGTTTGGTAATATAAAACAGATTTTTAATTTATTTTACCATTATATGAATAATAAAAATCTCTTGGCTATATAATATAAATTCTCATAAATTGCATTGAAAAGATACAAGAAAAATTCATTCAATGATTCTATTGAAACTAATTAAGTATGGCTAATGATTTATTAGTTTGTGTATCATATCAAGACTCTATAGAATAATATAAATATATTAAGAAGATTCTTGTGAAAAATTTAGTCGTGAACACTTTTCAATGTATAAATATTAAATTAAATTATATTGTATGAATATAAATTAACAATTCACAACACGAATTATTAATACGGACTTACCCTATTAATTATATTTTAAGTAATATAGTCTTATAGGTGGGTGCTTAAAAAGTTTTTTAACGAAATCATAGCTAATAAATATATCTATGGGCTACGACTTATAACTTATGAGCGAGCCTAATGAGAAGAGCGAAGGGAGAATTCCCACGGGCTTGACATTTTTAAGGGAGCCAATAAATTTGGGACTACTTAAATTTTTTAAATACACTTAAAAAAAGAATTTGATAATCCCCAGACACGGATTTCTGTTTCCGCGGCCCTAGCTGCTTATGAACTGTATTATGCTTGATGAAATAGTTGATTTTTAATATTTGATAATTGAATATAATCATAAATTATAATAACTACAACTAACTAAAAATCCTAAAAATAAAAACTTTCAATAATATAAAACTAATGTAATGTCTCTTATTACATTATCACTTATTGTTAAATGCGTAAAGTAAGTACAACACGTCAGCGAGTACAAAGTTGTGTCAAGAATATATATTATATATATATTAATATTTTTGATAAATTTGATGGACTTTGATTGATTGTTGAGTATAAAAAATACAGTTTATCAGGAAGTAAAAACAATAATTATATAGTTTTTTGGGAAATGAATTTTGATTCAATACCGAAAATTCAAGATCGTATACCCTTTGATTGTTTCTAAAACCTAAGTATGCTTTACAAATATACTGGAAATATGTATATATATATATATATATTTAAATAATAAAAACGCTTAAACTTTGGGTTTCGATACCGATTAATTTCACTGAATCCCGAAATTGATAAAATTCAATGTCAGTAAAATAAGGGTGGGGGTGGAGGATTCCGAGTTATAGGATTTTTACGAATTAAATTGAATTAAACTTATGTGTAGTTGCAGCTGGTATATCCTATTATTATTATATACGTACCATTGTCGACGGAAGCCGCTTCGGTTTGGGCGTTGAACACCAGTAACGCGCCGGCAAGAGCGACGAAAATCGCCGTTGCTCTCATTTCGCGGTGGTCGTGATGTGATCTTTGGTCCTGAAGCCTGCTGACCCGCGTGCGTCGTTGTCACCGCGATCGCCGCCGATATACAGCCGGTGTGCAGCGCGTGTGAAACTGTACAGCGAGCGGCTCGTTTGCGACCTCCTACTCACAAACCGGTCGATGGCGTCCGTCTGCAGCACACACATACGCGAGTGCGAGAGCATTTAATACGATACAACATGATAAAAAAAAATAATAATAACGATACGATTCGATACCTAATGGTATAATGTAACACTCTTGCACGCAGAAGAGGCGCCTACGCGCGAAATGTCATACAGCATATAATATTATGAGCGAGCAGATGGTCACTATTATATTATTATTATTATATTTGGAAACGAGTGATGTCGAGCTATATTATCATTATTTTTTTTTTCTTAGATTCATTTGTCCAAGGACGAGCTTTCCCCCCTTCGGCGCTGTTCTCTTCGTCGTTCCAACAGTTAACTCTGCCTGATGGCACGGCACGCGTACTATTATTGTGGCATATTTTATGCGCATATACTGCACAACTCGTCTGTGTAACGAATAACGAACAACGACGGTGGACACCATCGTTTTTACAACGTAACGAGAGCGTAATGTAAACATCCGACATCGAGTACCGGTTGGGTTCCGATTTCCGGTTGATCGTATTTGTTACATATTATAGGTCTTTGGCACTGAAGTTATACGCGTGTGACGGAGTATAAATTATTAATCTCTATATATAATATTATATATAATATTCGACTGTGATAATAATATAATATATAATATAATGTTCTGATTTTAGGTATTTCTATTGTACCTATATTGAACACACCCACTTTTGTACTATCATTATATTTTGTCTAAGATTAAACTACATAGGATAAAATTAAGTGATTTATTTTTAATATTTTTTTATAAAAAGTAATTTTATTTATTTAATTTTGGCATTTACTGGACATAACATTTTCAAAATGTTTTAGTATGTTGTGCTATTTATAAATTGGTACTAGTATTGTATATTGTTAGAAATTTGACAATTTTAATAGTACAACTAACACGCCATTCTAAAAATACTGGCAATACTGCATTTGTTATTGCACTCATAGTTAGGTATCGGCTTATGCTTCTTCTCATTTTATTTGTACGATACAGGTATTTCATGGTATTTTATTTTTTGTGTAGGTGTAAGCTACAAACATATGGAAGTCGCATTAGGATGAAAATTTAAACAACAAACAATAATCAACTATTATTTTTATTTATTATATGAATTGGTTTTAGGTCACTGATTTTATACTTCCTATTGGCTATTACCTGACTTTGTCTTATAATTTTTTTTAAATATTTTATTTTAGTGGTGTAATTCAATTTTCTTCAATTTTTTTACTATCCTACCTACCTTATAACTTCATTATATGCGCCCAGTTCATGTGCTTCTCTACAATATTTTTCCAATAATGAATCTATTTTTCTTCTACGACGTATAAAGGTTGAGTTATTGTTTTACTTTTATTAGTATAGCACTAAAAAGTACTTGCATATTTAAAAAAATATTTCAATGATATAATATCATTGTATACGAAAAACGATTCTGAGTTGAGACGGTTTGTCAGTCTAGAATATGTTATACTATATTAATTATATTGATATTATTTCAAAAAAATAAAAAAATTAGATACGTCTAAAACAAATTCCAAATTTATCAAATCAAATTCATTATGTACCCAACTCACTCAGTCATTCCTAGTAAGTTTATACAAATAAAATATATTATAAAGTATTAATATAAGTCATTAAAGACATTAACTACCCGTTAATATTAGAATATAATTTATACTTTATAGAAATTGAAGTACCCACGGGCCACTTAATATTTTTAAGTTACAACAATATAACTAAAATTGTTATTCTTGATTATTTAATATTTTGTAATTTCACCAAAAGTTAAGCTTAAAATAACTATTTAAAAAAACTGTGTTTGTATAGTTTTTAGATTTTTTTTTTTGAAACAGAATTAATTACTTACGTGGAACCTTGTTTTAAATTTTCAATCCTTAGCTATACAATTAAAACGTTTTATAAGCTTTTAACAAGTAACAACTAAAGAATTTGTAAATTTTCAATTAAATACATTTTGTCAAAATTTGAAATTTAAATGGTTATAAAAAAAAAATTGCCTATGGAATTTTAATATATTTTCCAACTGCTAATATATAAACTTATGAGGAACCTTGTATTAAATTTTCAAGTTTTATAACCCAATGAATACAATTTAATCAACATTCATAGAATAAAAACTAAAAAAAAAAATGGAAAATTTCTTGTGTTTATGAATAACTTAAAAATTGTTGAAATACATAGAAAATTGTATTAAGTATAGGAATTGATAAAATAAACATGTGGTGTTTTTGAATAACAGCAAAATAAAAATGTTGGTACAAGAGAAATCGAGTGAATATCCAATATTGTAATTCAAATACTCATAAAAATTTAATATGACTGTCCGGTGTCCGGTAGACATTTTTTAATTGATAAAAGTAGACAAACTTATGTAGAATCTTGTATTGAATTTTCAAATCTTATATTTAAAAATAATACATTTTTATGAATTTTAAACTCAAAATAAATTGCAAATTTTCATGATTTTTAAATATTTTGTCGATCTTTCAAAAAAATCTTATTAAAAAAAATTGTGACTATGTATTTTTAATATTTTTTAATTACCATTGTAACAATATATTAGGAGCCTTGTATTAAATGTTGAAGCTTTACGCCAACGAATAAAATTTTATTGTAATTTATAAAAACAAAACTTTAAAGATTTAAAACTTCAAACGTCTATAAATAACTTACAAATATATGAAAAGTTTTGAAAATTTTATCAAGGCTAGAAAATACCAGTATAAACATTCAGTGAAAATTTCACTTCTCTACGGTTAGGTTACACCAATGTTTAAAATCGATTTTCTCAAAAATTGATATTGCGTAAAAATTCCCGTTTTCCCTTAATTTTTTTTTTTGTTTTTCCTGTGTTTTTGAAAACTACTGGGAATTAAAAATTTGACCTCCTCAATCCACCGACTAGATTCACTTTCCAACTGGAAATGCTCCTGAAGTTGAAAATCGAAGTACTATTTCAACAACTTATCGCGTACACAGACACAAAAAAAACACATAATTTTATTGTAAAATGAATATATTCATCGCTCCGCTCGAAATCTAAAATTTTGACCTTTTTTTAGTTTTTTTTTCAAATTGTGTATAATAAAAACAATGCTTTTAATTGCAATGAAAATTTTATAAAATGTAATATATAAATTAAAATATTAAGTTCTTTATAAATTGTTCCTCCACAATATGAAAATATTGAGAATAAATTTGCATGATTTTATTAAATAACAAAATTAAATATGGACTTTCTCGATTCTTAAATATTGTATATTTGTATAGAAATAGAAGTAAAATTCACTATTAAAATAGAGAATTCGTTACATTAGTTCGATATTAGTCTAACTATTAGAAAGTGTTCTGCCAAAATTTCAAAGTTTGTGAAAAAATCATAAAATTGGTATAGTTTAATTTTCGGTTTCATTGTTTTTAATAATTGTACTTAGTACAACACAATACGAGTATGTATGTAATTTTATAAAAAAAAAAAAAAAAAAATGAAAAGTATTGTTTTGTGTTACGTCTTTACGACCTAGTGCTTCGCAAAAATTTTATAAAATTATAAGTGTTCCGTGGTTCTAAAAAGGTTAAGAATTACTGGTCTAGAATGTTTAAATAATCCATTATTTAGATGCATTTAATGACACCTGAACATTTTTCAAATAGGCAACTTATTAGACAACTTGAAATATTAAATTTCGCTTAAAATTTATTTATAAATCATGTTTAAAAAAAATTGACACCAATACAATACATTATAACATGATACTAAATTTAATAAATCATATATTTGTATGAAACAATAAGATTTACATGAATAGTTATGATGAGTAAAATAGCAATTACATTATATAATAGAAAAATTTATAAATATATCATTAGAAGTAAAAAAATCAAAACCATCAATGGAAAAATTATTAATACCGGAATTTTCCCTGTTATACCGGTGCTGCTCAGATGTTGATTATTTTTCGTAATTAAGTAATGTATTACTCTATCGTTCATTTTTATGCTATTTCCG
Organism: Diuraphis noxia; assembly: GCF_037042655.1. Lineage (NCBI taxonomy): Eukaryota > Metazoa > Arthropoda > Insecta > Hemiptera > Aphididae > Diuraphis > Diuraphis noxia. The sequence continues at coordinate 56,938,494 of NW_028301712.1, forward strand.
CTTTTCAACAATTTTAATTTCTGTTTTTTCTAAAAAAAAAAGTATATAGGTAATATAACAAATACGTTTTATAATTTATCTGCTTACTTCCTAGCTGTATATGTAATTTAGTATTATAATATAAATCACATAATATGTATAAAAAATGCAATATGTGTCACCCTTGAAAATTCACTTAAATAAATTAAAATGAAATATACATACTTTATAGATAGATTAATTATTTTTTCCTTGAATTACTTAAATCCTAAATAATATTGAATAGTTGACATATTACCTTTTTTGTATGTGTTATAATATCTTCATCCTCAGAGCGTAAACATTTGTCTTTTATACCGTCGACCTAAAATAATAGTTATAGAATAAAACAATTTATATAAGTACATTTATAAAAAAGCGGGTAAGTCGTGGATGTCGCTATGCTATACAGTGTACAGTAGGTTACCAGTGGGTTACTTTAATGGATGGAATTAAATTTGAATCCAATGATACTATATCATTGTATACGAAAAACGATTCTGAGCGGAGATGGTTTATCTGCCTAGGATATATTATAGATTATTAAAAATTTTCAAATCTTGGATTTAAAAAGAAAATTTTTTATGCATTTTTAGCTCAAAATAATTTACAAATTATCATGATTTTTACGTATGTTGTCAAAATTCAAACTACGAATGCTTATAAAAAAAAAAATTGTGACTATATATTTCTTTTATTTTTCAACCGCTATTGTAAAAACATCTTAGGAGCCTTGCATTAAAATTTCAAGTTTTTCTACCCAACAAATAAATTTTTATCGATATTAATTTAAAAAAAAACTAATGATGATCGAAAATTGCATATAACTATAAATAGTTCAACTTAAGTCAAAAATGCTTTTTGAAAATTGCATAGTGAATAGAATATACTTATATAAATTATAAACATTCGGTGAAAATTTCATGTATCTATGGTCATTTGTTTTAAAGTTACGTCAAAAACCAAAATCGATTTTGTCGAAAACTGATTGTGCGTAAAATTTCCCGTTTTCCCCTTATCTTTTAGTTTGTTTATCCCGATTATTTAAAAAAATATTGAGAAGATTTTAATTTTGATCTATCTCCCAAAGTACCAACTAGATTCACTTTCTGATTGAACGAGGTACTGAAGTCGAAAATCGAAGCACTTTTACTGCCCCAAAACGTGATGACAGACACAAAAATAAAAAACACACACACACACATCATGGTAAAACCAATACATTCCTCGCTCTGTTCAGAATCTAAAATAATATACAGTAAGTAAACCTATCTAACAATCTAATCTATCATAATAATTCTATACATTTTTAAAAAGTAGACACGCAGTAACAGTAGTAACAACACAAATCGTACTAATACTGTATCAGTATTATGTAGTTTGTCGATACCACATGATTAATATATTATAAATATTTACATAGTTTGTGTTGTAAGTTTTTGTAAGATTAGGTAATACAAAATATGAACTCTGAGCAGTTACGTATTTAGAGGGGATGGGTAATCATTGATCATAAACATACATACTTTTGAATTATTATGCTGATTTTATACAAATGTATATTCACATAAATTAATTGAGAACATCAAAAATAAATTTTAACCTAACCTAATCATCACTTATTGTATATTATACGTCAATACGCAGCGTAAAAACAATAGTCTTCTACAGTGGTTCCACGAAATATTATCGACATTTAAAATAAAAATACAAATTAACTAAGTGCTCACGAAAAATTTTAAATAAATTATGTTATTATGATCAGCGATACAAAAACCAACATGGTTAGATTTTGATAATCCATGCATCACTGGTGAGTTACAGCCGTTACAGGTAAATATTTTTTTCCGAAGATTTATCGATTCCGCTGATTATGTTTTTTGTTAAACAGGTATAATATATATTAATATAATGAGTTTTTTAGCTATTTATTCCATGTACAGTTCATAACATCTATGAATCTACTGTGCTGAGTTTTAAATTTATAAAAATGGAAGAAAACAGTTATACCATTAACTACGTTAATATTGTTTTTTTTTTACTTTTTTTCCCACCTATCTCAAAAATCCGTATACCTATTCAACTGGTTCTTGCAGTTTGTAATTTTGACTAATTTTAACACAATTTGTGTACAAAAAAATATATTTATAAATTGTACATGGATTTGGATACTATTAATATGTATTGTGAATCAACATTTTTAATACTATATAATATAGCCATTTACCTGAAACACAATAAACTTATATACAGTTAAATCTGTATATAAAAATATATGACGTGATACTCTCCCACCCTTTTCATGCATCACAATATTTAATAAAATATCAACCAATAGATAATAACTAATAACCATATTACATGAATTATTTATCACCACTGGATATAAAACTTAATTTTTATACTCAGCCAATATCATCCAAAAGATACGCTACTAATTACTTTTAACTATAAAACTTAAAAGTTTTATTTAATATGAAATACGAGCATATCAATTTATTATACGATATTTTTTAGACTGTTAATTTTCAATATGGTATATTTTAATTTATTTTAGCTAATACAAATGTTTCCTGAAATGATTAAAATAAGATGATTTCTCAATAAAGAGCTCATAAAAAAATAAAAAAACATACTCCATAACAGCATTTATAAATGTGTTACTCCATCTTACGAACGCATACATAGAAAATTTGTGTTCAGGTTTAGCAGAACCAATTTTGTATTGTTAGGATTAATATTAAAGTGATTTAAATCATTGTCAACCTTAAAAATCTGTGGTTATCTGTGCTTATAAAGTTATAACTATACGTTGTATTTTACGATAGTTTTATATTCTAATCAAGTTATGACTTATATTTTAGTTGCAATATTTTGTTTACACATAATTATTGACTTTATAACTTATTAAAATAACGCAAAAAGCCAAACGTGTTTTTACAACCTCAGATAATATTCTTAAATTTAAGTAATTTAATTTATAATAGGTTAATTCACTATAGTATTGAAGCTGACAACACAAAATTTGTTCTGCCGAAAGCAATTTATTTATGTTGTACCTTATAAGTTTTTGAAATAGAGATAACATAGCGCGTATGGCGTACTCTTAAAATGAACAGTTAAGTTTAACAATCAATTTCTTGTATAAAAAAATTCAAATAAATGTACATTTGAAATATTAAAATAATTGGTTTAAATATATAATAAAACCATCAAATAAAATTAACACTTTAAAAGTATATTTTTGAATAACAAATAAAAATTGTTTTTCTTTTTTTGTATAAGGTACCTTTAACTATTATTAATGAGTTATGACTTACCATAATTTATTTTTCTGATTTTATTACTTGATTCTTGTACTCACACATATAGACACATTATATAGAAGGCATGTATATTTTTGTTGTCACATTGTCATTATGTATATTGACTTATTTATCCATAAAAGAAAACTTAAGAAAAAAATTTAACATTTTACCAACTTTGCAGTTCAATGAAATAATATGTACTAATGGCAAGATGCAGCATTCAATAATATTTACCTATAAGTACCTATATACAATTATGACTTAAATCTTTTTATAATATTAGAGTCATGAGTGTTATACTATTTTTTGACCTTTGAACAGTTAGATGTAAAACATAAATAATGAGATCATATAACTTTCTTATCTTTAATTCATATTTATAAATATTAAATAGATTTAAATTCGCTTAAATACCTGCCGCTATCGCCTATAAAAATAATTTTGAATTGGTGTTTGGTATATTTGATTAATAATATGGGTTTTAGAAAATAAAATAATAAATAAAAGCCAACAAATCAATGGTTATTAGCAGGTTGGTTGTACTTAATATTATATATATAATAATTACATTATAAATAGGTACTAAATGATATACCTATATTAGTTTTCACGTAGTCATTAACTGTTTACTATTATATAATTTAAGTTTTATAATAAAATATTTAAGTTGTAAATGTTAACAAAATATTTAAATATACAGAATATAGATACATACAAATTGGAAAAATAGGTAATCGCTATGCTGTACAGTTGGTGTACCTCGTCATTGTGCAAAAAGTATCAGTGTAATGTGTGTACTAAATTTGAATTATTGAATGATAAATTAATATTCATTGGATACGAAAAATGATTCTAAGGGAAGACGATTTTGTCATCGTATATTACCAATGCCAGGTTTCATGAACAATCACTAAATATTTAACGAATTATTAGTGAGCCAATGGGCCTTTAAACATATGGTTTCGTGTCCAATGATTGATCCATTATATTTTATTGAGCCGTTAAATTAAATACATTTCTCACAAAAATCTGACATAATAAGTATATTTTATGTTATATTATTTATAATACCTATTGCTTTAAAAATAATTCATTTTACTATATCATTTATAACACTTAATGTAGGTTTACCTATTAGTATATTTACTTTTAGGTAAAAACATTACATTTTAAAATGTCTTTGTGTGAATACAATATAATATTAATTTATTATTAATTTGATTTTCCAATGATTTTTTTTTGTTACTTAAGCTTATCAAGCTTGTGGATAATCTTGTATTAAAATTTAAAATTTGATATATAAAAAGCAAATTTTGAACTCAAAATTATTAGCGAATTCTGGTTATTTTGACTAATTCTAACATCAGATTCTCATAAAAATTATTGCTAATTTACTCCTTATTTTATTTATTTTTTCAATTACACTAATAAGTAATAACATCTTATGAGGGACCTTGTAATAAATATTCAATTTTTTTGACCGAGTGAAAAATATTTAATAGACAATAATAGACTAATAAAAATCGAAATGTTTTATTATTCGTATAAATATCTTCAAAAAGAACCAAAATATTTTAAAAACTTAATGGTGTGTGGAAAATGTAAATATAAACATTCTGTGAAAATTAAATGTATAACTACGGGTAATTTTTTAGTTATACCAAAAAATAAAATTAATTTTTTCAAATACTGTTTTTACATCAAAATCCATATTTTTCGTTTATTTTTAATTTTTTTTTTTGATTTTTCCAATGCTTAAAAAATTTATTTTAGGGAATTTTTTACTTTTTACCCTCAAAGTACCAACAATTCAACAAAGATTCACTTGCTAGAAAAGTTGCTGTATAAATTAGGAATAATAATTATTTCTTCTGCCCAAAAGTGTGATGATATTATGACAGTATGAAATATGAATAAATTATGATAGACACAAAAAACACATCATTATTAAATCATTATTCTGTTTGGAATTGAAAAGGTTTAGTGGAGTTAAGTGGCTATGTGACCTAATTTTTGAGATTTTAGATCCAGACGCAATTTACTTATTAAATAAAATCTGGAATGCATGTAGTTAACACCAAAAATTCAACCAAATGTCCGTTATAATTATTAAGTTATAAGCTCTATAGCTACTAAAAGTATTAATTATTAACAACTAATGAGTAATGACTGATGAGTATCAAACATCAAAATATGTCACGATTAAAGGTTTAAAGAAATGATTTATAATTTCACTTTTAATTAAAATTTAAAAGCCGGGTTCTTAATAAATTACTATATCTTTGTATGTTATATTATACACAAAAAATGTCTTTTATTCGTAATCAAAAATACATTGCAAAAGGAAAAAAAAACCAATTATATCTAATATATTTACTAATAATGGAAAATAGTAAAGAATAGGATGAATCACAAATGTATTATGTATAGATACATTAGGTTTACCTAATAATTTAACCACAAAATCTTAAACTCCATTAACGAGTAGTTATGCATTAATAATATAATGTACGTGATACATGGATATAGATACATAGGTATATATATCACAAATTACACAAAGGACTATTGTTTTAATGTATTCACCTTGTTAAATTATTTACCATATATTATTAATTGTTGTGGTTTTAGATTGTTTTGGTTTTGACATCAATGTTTATAAAAAAACGTAGGTATATTAACATAAGTTGTACATAATGTATCACTGTGTCAGTTATAACGTGAGTGATTTACATCGATAATGATTAAAATTATATTGAAGTTGTATGAAAATGTATATTTTGTTGCCTTGTAGATTTAAATTTCAAGAATGTGTATACCAAACATAAATATAGTCAGTAACATCTATAACTATTACACGATCAAGGGTATGTAAAAAATACGTCGTTATGTAAATGTATACGAATAAATAAACAGAATTTTGCCAGGATATTGAGATTAACGTTGTTATACCCCGTATGTCGTTAAGATCGACGTCATTATAAATGGTAGTGACTGTATTATATGTTAATAATGCTAATATTATATATCACTATATTGTTGTATTATTATTTATTACAGTTATGGTACATGGATAAGGTGGACAGTGGTTATTATAAAAATCTAAAATAATAAATATTTAACATACAACTATTTATTAAAAACTATAAGCTTGCGTGATTGATTTAGAATCAGTTATAAGGTATAGGTAGGCATTTTACGTATTGTGACTTTATGAATTTTAAAATACGTACAACCACATTTTTTTATACGTTTGTATAAAACAATTATCAAATATTACTCCTTTGACCTTTAAAAAAGGACTCAAAGTTAATTTCTAATTGTGATTTTGTCATATCCATGACACCTTTAAGATTAATACGCATTTTGAGGAAAGTACAACACTACGTCCCTTAATTAGATCAATGTTTTTTCATAATTATGTTATTTAATTTAACTAGTTCAGTGGCTTAATTTTAGATCTTCTAGTTAGGTAAATATTTTGATTACCGCGTTTACAAATAATTAATACTTGTTTCTCTAGTGGCTTTTGGTTTTTTACAATATAAGTAATTACCTCGGTCACCATCAAGCATATTACTTAGAACTTGCAAGGTAGTTACTAGTTGTCTGTTGCATAAATAACTATTTATATTGGGAAAGGGATTTATAAAAAAAATACTGATACCTGAAGTTACAGGTTAGGTTAGTTACAAATTAATTGAAATTGTGAAATTACATATTACGTAGGATTTATATTTAAAAAAAATCACATAAGGGAGAATTGTACCACTGCTTGAGACTGGCAGAACAGTTGTTGCGGGTAAGAAACTAAAAAAAAAAATGTATTATAAATAAATATATTTATATTTAAACGTTTTGTTTGGAGACGCAGTTCAGCAGTTGGATTGACTCTAAAGATCCCAACAATTCACCCAATAAGCCTTTGTAAAATAGACCAATGAAACACGTTCTTTGGCCCATACTGTTATAGCCTACTTCAAAGTACATATACATCCTTGAACTATTTGTAGTTTCCTACAAAAAGTACAAGCATTATTTATGTTCAGAATATAATTAACCTTCACTAATAACGGAAACAATCACTAAAGTAAATTCTCATCACTTTTACTTTTGTTTTAAACTAAAAATATTACTTCAACACTCTAAGTAAACCATCAATCGATATGAACTAATATTGATAACAACTAAGAAAATTGAACACTTATTGGTGAAAATGTACGAATAATGAATATTGAATAGTGAAGTAAAAAAAATGTTCCAAATAATTATTAACTAGTTTTCATACAATTTTTAATCAAACTAACTTTTATTGTTTTTTTTCTTTCTAATAATATTCAAAATCCACATTATATTCACTTTAAGATCAAAGTGTGTCACGCGACAAAAGACAATAAGTTTATTTAATTTATAATTTTAACTTAGTGTAATTATCCATTTCTCGTGAACTTTACTTAAATATATAATTTTAATCATAATTATCTTATGATGAATATTCAATACAATAAAATTACAAATTTGAACCATAAAATTCTTTTTACTTGATATTTAATTCTAAAATCTCAGATTATTTGTGTTATTCGCATGATAAAACATTTTTCGTTTTAAATCAATATTGCAGTTTATACATTTGATTAGATAAAGAAAAATTTCACATAAAACATAAATCTTCACAAAAATAAAATATATTTATATTAAATCAGAATCTATATGAACTGCATTATACTAACTAGGTATATCTGGAAAATACAGATACCTACGTACAGAATGCGAAAGGCGTAGTTTATACTTTATCGGTACTAGTATCGGTCGTGTGTGTTTTCAGTTACGTTTTGCGTGTGGTCACAGACTGACGTTTGATGATGAGTAATGATAATTTTTTTAATCTAACGCTTTTACAAGTGATTTATAATGAAATATAAACAAACTTAAAAATAAAATCTTAAATTTATTAAACTGTATTTATTACTGTTGTGTTAAATGTTTTAAAAAAATACGTACAATCCTATGGATAATGCCACTACTACAACAACATCTCTAAAATCAAAAAAATTTCCCACCATGTTCAAGAAAATGATGCTTTCAAGTTAGTTGATTAGTTTCTAAAAGTATTATATATACATATATTTAATAATTTTAATATAATTATGTAAATTATATATTAAAATTGCGATTAGTTTCATTACTTGAAAATATTGTTATGTGGTTGTTGTGTACATAATATAGGATATTCATGTATTTTTTACATATTACATAATTATGTCCCCTACACAGAACAAGTTGAGCAAATGCATAAACAGAATATTTGAACTATAACTTGAACAATTTTTAAGACTAAGAAAATAAAACTTGAGTTAGTTTTAACAAACGGTGATAAAAATTAAAAATTGGATTTATTAGTTTTATTAAATTAATAAATGTCAGTTATATATTTTTTAATTAATAATAATTTATTTCAACATCGTTTTTATTAAGTACCTATACCAACAGATATATTACTGTAATAAAATTTAAAAACTGTATTTTCATTCATAATAAGAAAGGTAAGTATAGGTACGTAACTTTCAATATATAATACTTGAAAAATATGCAATTGTAAAATAAATGTCAGCATTATTAACATAACATATTAGTATTTATTTATTTAATAATATATCTATTATTTGTTTGTATTTTTTACTAATTATGGACAAAAGTTTAGATAGTTGGTTAATACATTGATTTTTTATACAATATCAACAAACTAAAATATTATCCATGGTAACGTATTCTTTGTGCAGTAGAAATTGGATACAAATTTAATTTTTAAAATTCAAATACACACGTAGGTAGAAACCTAATAATTCTACACAACTATAAAAAAAGTATCCACTTTTCCATAATAACATTAAATTCATTGTCCTAAATGTATGACTAAATTGAAATAATAGGTACACAGTTATATATACTATATAGTAAAAAAAAGCAATAAATACCTACAAAAAGTGAACCATTATTAAATATATACTGTAAAATAACAATAATAGGTATTATAATAAAACTTAACATTAAAAATAAATTCAAGTTATTGAACTACGAATAGTGGCATAATGATGAAGGTTATAAAATTTACGTACTAAAAAAAATGACTGTTTATAATGTTGATTTTTCTAATAATTTCGTCTTAGTGAAAGTATATTAAATTCTATGTGTACGTTAAATGTTGAAATATACAATTATATATAAATATAGTAATGCACGTACAAAAATAGTACAATGTATATTTAATTGAATATTGAATATTTATTATGAAAATAAAATGTAAGTATTATGGTGCCCATTTATTTAGGACTGAAGACCATTTCAAAGGATGCAACTTCAGCTGTAAAATCATCCGTCCAAAAGAAGACATCAGCAAAAAAAAAGTCGAAAGAGGCAATAAAATCTGAACAGGAAGTTATGGGTATGTCAAGGCGCCCAAACACAGCCACCACGTTGGATAAACCACTGTTGTTGGACAAGCGAACAGAGAGCGGAACGGAAGTACGGCCATCAACTACAAAACGTCCTGTTTGTCAACAATTTAACACTAGAACATACCGGATCAAAACCAAGGACCGAAAAAGTGTGCTAAGCTTGCCAGAAGTATCCAAACAGACACCGAAGAATCGGAAAAGTCATTTACCGATTAAAGTAAAACCAATTGCCCCAACTCCACCAATACGGCAACGTACACAAAAGATGGCATCTCCGTCAAACGACCAGGAAAACGTTAAACAAAATATTATTAGCGAGAATATAGAAAAAAAAACCGAAGAATATCGACCAGAAAAATGGGTTCCAACAGCCGTTGGATCTGCAAGGAAGAAAAGGCTTGTTTTGTGCTATTTATGTGGTAAAGAATTTGGTACTGCTTCGTTGCCATTTCACGAACCTCAATGTCTTAAGGTACGCTATAATAATTATTCCACAATGCAACGCCCCCAAGTTATCTATGGGTACAAAGAATACGAAAATATTAACCTTTTATTGGAAATAGTTTTATTTTAGGTAATACTATAGATGTCGTGTTTAAAAGTTTGACTATTTAATTCTTAGAAAACACGAATAAATTTACTTCAATTTATCACATGGTATCCAATTAAAATATTATAATCATAGGTATAGCCGTATATAGGTAAAAGGAAAAACAATCTACAAAATTGCATTAAGTTAGGTTAGGTACATGAAAAATTAAAAACAAAAAAGTTGGTAAAAAATTATATTAGATTACCTACAAAAAGAACAAAATAATTTATTCGATTTATCAAACATTTATATTTTTGTTGGATATACCAACACTATATAATTATTTATTGCCCTTGAACTTGAAATATCGCATCCTTTATTATTACGTTTGTTTGATTATTATTTTTTATCTATGTTTTGCATTTTTAAACAAACATTGATGAATTATCCTTCGTGACGATAGTCATATATACATCATGTATATGATAAATAATAATAGGTATAGGACGTATAGGTATAAACCGTTGTTGTATACAATATAATGACATATTATATAATATTATACTTTATAGAATTTATTATAATATGTATAGTGATGTATAGCCGTATAGGTACCTATACTATTATTACACTATTTATTACTTTTATATTAATAAACAATATTAAACTAATTTTTAAAATATTGAATGTATAGGTGTACAAGTGTTATTTATGATTTTTATATAAAAAAAAAATTGATAATTATATTTGGCCATTTTAAAATTGTAACAAGAGTTTTTAACTAGGTATAAGTTTAAATATTAACTCATGGTTTTGATTAAGCATCAAACAAAATATAACATTATAAAACTACCGGATATACCTCGAATGTCGGAATGTATTCTCAGTTGAATATAGGTTAAACGTGGGAAGCGTGTACCCACGATGTTTAATAAAAAACCATTAATTTGTACAGTTTTCTTTCGTTTTCAAAGTATCTATACAGGAAAGTTGAATCTTAGTTCGCAAGTTTTTTCTTTTACAATCTCAACTGTACTTCTATGTTTAGTATAGTTTATATTATACACAGTTTACATCGTCAAAATACAATGTAACCAATGTGAGAGCGAAATAATAATGGGTGCGGTGTTCACCTATATAATATTATAGTTGCTTGCCCAGGAAGTCCGTAATACATCTATAATATGGTTTTTGGAACGCTACTCCCATTGTTTAAAAGAGGATGTTAAACATAACAAGTAGTTTTTGCAATAAGCCACCGGTATCAATAAAATTATAATACCGAACTCAATTAATCGGACTTAATAACACTATTACTTGTCTTACCTATACTTATTATGTAATTCAAGTTGACGAAATCGTCTTTATACTCAATGATGAATCAAATAATCACTCTTTCTAATCATTATTTAACAATTTATATGTTGTACTTAATAACATATTAATATATTTAAGAATTATTCAGGTAGATACATTTCCAAATTATTAAATTAATACAAAAATGCTATAATTAACAAGAAAAAAATGCGATTGGTTAAAATTTAATTGGTTATTAATGAAATAAATATTGTATAAGTTTTAAATTAGAATGGCATTAATTATTTTTTCAAATTACAATCATTCTATTGATAGAGAACGCTATTAAAATATAGAATACCTATAGGCTATAGAGTTCGTTTCGATGGACAGTAATAACACTGCTTGTTTAATTGTACCATCACAACATTTTTTTTTTTTTTTTTATTGATCTTTATAGCTTCGGCGACATGGGCCATTAGCTTTATACATAATTTACATTTTACATTATACTATTACTTAAAATTTACATGTTTTAGGTGACAATTTAATTACAATAATAAGGGCTGTTGACTATATTTATTCTCACAACATTTTTGTACAGAAGGCTTAAGTTGTAAAATCCATGATATATAGTGCGAAACTTCCCTATAACTAAGTCACACGGCGGGGAACAAGAAAAATATTGTAATATAGAGGAATTCGTTAAATATGATTTACTCGTGAATTGCAATGAAAGTGGTCATGGATCTCAAAAATAAATTATTGTACAGAAAATTTTTTTCAAAAGCAAGTTCGCTATATGAGAGTTTCATGGTAGGTACTTACACTTTACAGCCAACGGGAATTTGTATATCACTTTTTAAGCAATTTGAAAAATAGTACTTATTTACAATATTATATACTTAAAATCTAAATAAAAATAATAAATCTTATTATACACCTAATTTTTTTTCATGTTTTTATTGTAAATTAATAAGTTATCAATTATATCGATATAAAATTATAAAATAAAATAAATACAAGTGAAGGATTTACAAGGGAATACATGAATATATTATGTACTGTGCATTTTTATATAATATATCATGTATATGTAATATAACATGATATTAATATATTATACATTATATATATTGACATATTGTGGAGAGTATATAGCAGTAATAAAAGAATCACTTGAGTGATTTTCAAACAAAAACAGTTACCTACTATTAGATAGAGTATGGTCGTACAGACCTTGAATATTGGAAACGTCATAACAATATAACATTCCATACTGACCGCAACAAAACCTATTTACGATATAATCATGATAATATATCTAACCTGCTTTAAATTAATTATCCTAAAATTTAAATATTTGGAGTAGCATAAACTCCCACTGACCTGTTCACCCATGACCCTTATATCCCCTACACTATACCTATACTGACATATTAACCGTTAATACTGTGTAAAAAACTTTTTCATTATTTAAGCTTATAAAGTTGAAGAAAAGTCAAAACGTATGTATATAAATTTGAATGTCAAACATGTTACGTTGACAATGTCTCATACTCTTCTGAGTAATTCCATTGAAAACACGTTTACCAAAATTTTTACGGTTTTTGATAGTATTTCTTGATTTAGAGTTAAGTATTTTAGTGAAACCATTGAACAAAATCGAAAAAAATATCTCTTTAAATAATTATTCACAGACTCGAAATTACGATTTCACGAAAACAAATCTTGAATGGCGATTTTTTTTAATTTTACGTTCTAAAATCTATTCAGCAAAAGATAAGAATAATAAAAAAACATAATAAAACCAATACAATATTTCGTTGTATTATTTTTATACGCTGTGTATATTATTATCATAGTTCATAGGGTATTTTATGTAACTACCCTAGCTATAAATTACTATTTGAGATGTATAAAATATGTATAATACTATTAATTTTTAATTGATATTGAAACTATAAAACATAAATAAACATAATATATATCATACTATCTAAAATCTATTTCATATATATAATCAAATGTGTCTTGGCTGACTGACTGATCAATGTAAAGCTTAAACTGATAAAATGATAGCTGAAGACTAGAAGGTATTTTTATGGTACCTTCGTATCAATGTATCATAAATGTTGGAGTAGGTAGGTAATACACTAAAATGCATTTATGACCTCGATTAATGAATCCCTAAATCCTTAAATCAAATTTATGTTTGTAGCTTAAAATAAATACTAAAAAACTTCTAGAATAATTTTGAATGGAAATCTTATAGAGTATTCTGATTAAAATTAATAATATATACCTAACTAAAACGTTTATAAAGTGTAGTTTAAATCTGCACGTTAAAAATATACCAACTGCTATCTCTAGTCCACGACTTGCTCATCTATAAGTCGAAATATTTCACAAAGCGAAGTAAATCAATTCACTTATGATTTGACTATTCGAGGAACCTATAGTAAAATTGAGATAATATTATGAGATACGCCGTATAGCACTGTATTATATAATTTTTTTTTCTGGTCGATGATGCGCTATAACAGGGGTGGCAAACCAATATTGAACACTACATGCCAAAAATTATCTTTTTTTTTTCGAGTGTGCCATGAAAAATATTTTGTTATATTCAATAGGTAGGTATTGTAAAAAAAAAATTATCGTAATTTGATTGTATAATTATTAGTGTAGGTATTAGTGTAAAAAAAGTTTAGTTTAGGTACAATAGGTGCCTTTATACAATCATAATAATATTACTTTGTTGATTATTTATTTTGTTGTGATTTTTGTAGTTGAATACTAACAGAATACTTGATGCCAATTCGTTGATATTTGATTTATAATTTATAATTAGTTATTTTTAATAAAGTACATGCAGCACTGCATTTATCAGTTAGTCGATTTCTTAAATCAGATTTTATAAGATTCATTTCTGAAAATAGTAACTCGCATGAATAAGATGAAGAAACAACAGATAAAACAGTTACTATACTACTATTTATAAAGTGGAATAAATAGTCTTTTGGAATTTCATTCCACACTTTCAAAATCTTTTTCCCTGCTATGCTTACGATCAATTCGCCTATCGTCCTACCACGCTAAATTTCTTCTAATTCATTTCTCAGTATAACGAATTTTTCTTTCCATATCATAGTAAAAATATTTTAATTTTTCGCGCGCCCCCAAATCTTTGCGTGCTATGGATTCGCCATCCCTGGGCTAAAGGTGCCGCTAGTATAGTACATACATATAGCTGATAAAGGTATCTTTATTTTATAGGAACTATATATAACAATAATATCGTTATATTAATGGACAAACAATTAGTAAATGGAAAAGATAAAAAAATTTAAATGCAATTGTGATGACTATATGTGCATTTTTTTTTAAATAGAAATGGACCCAAGAAAATTCCCGACTACCCGAAGATTTACAAAGAACTATACCAAAGAAACCGGAAAATCAAATTATTTCTGTTGATGACTGGAATCAGTTGGCATGGGAAGCCACGCAGGTATGTCTAATATAATATTACATGCATTTATAATTTCTAGCGAAATCATATTAGCTTAAAAACTCAATACTTGAAGTTGAAGTTCGATGAACTGAAAACCGACTGTGCAATGAAAGCCATGTGGGCAGAAGTCATGACTCATGATGCAGTCAATTCATTTATGGTATAACCAACTATTATAACTGGTTATACTTATACACTTTATTTGTACGCCCAAACATTGGTGTACATATGAAGGTGTGCACTGGTATTCCCTTGTGAATATATAGTCAAACAATGGCAATTTTTAATTCAAATGGTAGGAAAATGATAAAGCTTTTCTTATTTCTACATAGATGAATTTACGAAATTTTATGTTGTATTATATAATATATATATATATATACATATGTACTAGAGTTAATTTATAAGAATGCAATACTCCTACAATAACCGAATAATGCATGTAATAATTGCAGTCAAATTTGGTGCCATGCAATTTTTGTCAACGGAAGTTCCTAGCAAACAGACTTGAAGCCCACACAAGAGTTTGTATTGAATCCAAGAAAAAAACAGTACCAGTAAGTGGATGCTAATTTGACTATATTCATTATAAATGTTACTGAATACTGAGTATACCTTTAGATTTGACAAAATGACAACTATTATAATATTATATATATAGGTATAATATAAGTACCTAATCAAACGAATAGTGACTGATGACTGATGAATATTTTTAATTTAAATTTTACAATAAGTAAACAATTATATTAAACCATACATTGCATCTTGAGTTTTACTGTATTTTTAATATAAATAAATAAGTGGATGTTTCGGCATTAACAAATATAAATTTATTTCTGCTAAAATTAGAAATTGCTCATTCATTTATTATTGTGTAATAAAAATTTGTTTTTTTTCGCCTGACACCAATAATACAATTACCATAAAATATTTGAGGATACCTACCAAATGTTGTAAATAATTTTTTTAATTTTCGTCTAGGTCAATTACGTAATTTCATCAAATGTATGCAGATTTAATGTACACGTATACTGTGCATATTATATAGGAACCTACGTATATTATCTATATAAAAATAAATTTTACACTTATTGCAAGTAAAAAATAAAATGTGTTATACATATTAGGTTTTTTTGCGGATTTTGACAATGTAATACGTCAACCAACTATATAACCGTAAATACATACATAATACATATCTAACCTTAATATATCATTGTGCCAAACGTGAAATATTTCGAGTGATGATAGTGACCATAAAATATAACCTGACCAAAATACTGGTATTATAATTTATAATATATTACATACAGAAAACAATGTAAGTACAATAGGTTTTTAATATTTTCCTCTGCTCAAAATCTAATATAAAAAGTTGCACTAAATTTATAATTCGGTAGGTATATCAAATCACGTAATTGGCAATATACATATATATATATATATATATATATATATATATATATACTTAAATGTAAGGTTTAGTAATAAACTAAATATTTAAATTTACATTTTTGACACATTTTTAAATAGATTTATACATTACACAATCAGAATACACAAAAATATAAAAATTTCACATAATAAACCATGTTCATACTAGGAATTAAATTATAGAAAATGACCGATCGTTAACTCAATAGTCAGTGGTGGTCCTTGACCAATTCCAGGGGGGGGGAAATATTTTTCACATTAAATACAATAAGTATTCAAAAATGGAAGTCATAAAAAAATTTATTTCATGTAATAATTTTATATTTTATACTTAACCAGGGGGGGGGCGATCCACCCATCGCCTCCCCACCCCGTACGACCACCACTGTCAATAGTACCACCCTCGAGAACACTAGCAAAATTATTTCACATGCCAAAATAAAATGTATATTTTCACAGTAAAAGTGTCAAATTATATTAAAAATATAATACCTATAATTAATATAACTTATTATCCGAATTCCGAACAGCTAACGTATTCCAGTCATCATTAATCAACGCTATACGCGTATTTTATTGTAGGTAGGTAGGTACCTATAGGTACATTTAAAGAATCGTGACGTCGTAGTTATAGCTATTAAGTGCATACATATAGATATTTATAAACACAACACGTTATATATGAATATAATACATTAACATAACGAATTCATTCATCGATTATTTATGCCATTAAGGCATAATAATAATAGACCTATAACCTAAGTCTGTTATAAGTCCTCCGAAACCGTCAACGCAGCGAGGTGCACGGAAAGGACGATGATCGTATATAATAATAAATAATAATAATATTTTCATATATATGTATATTATTATATTGTGCAGCCGGTACCGCTTCGTCTGGTCAACTTGGTCAAGTCATAAATTTTTACGCGTAATATAATAATGGCAAACAATAATGCATAACGTTTTCGACAGGCACCAAAGTTACCAGCTGCTAAATCGGCCGTGATCATGGACAGACCAAAAAAGAAACCAGCGCCGTGTTACGTGTGTGGTCGACTGTTTGGGACAGCATCCATAGGGATTCACGAACCTCAGTGTCTGATCAAGTGGACCCGAGAAAACGATAGCTTAGCTCCACATCTCCGACGACCTGTGCCCACTAAACCGGAAGTGATCATCGACGAAGGTATATAATGTCGTCATACCACCGTTGTGTGCGTCGTCTGTCGTGTGACGAAAGTTGTGTACCAACAGTAACACAATAATATGCGATGTATAATAATGTTATAATAAGCCAGTGTAGTAGCAGATGTAGGGTGATACGCACTATCTATAAATTTAGTTTTTCAAAGAAAATATTGTCTCTAGTTGGATTTTTTTGGAGGGGAGAAAGGTCAAAGTAAATACAAAAAAAATGAATATCAAAAACGTGAATTTTGACATAATCCACTTTTTATTTAGCTACTCTATACCACATAAATTATAAGTCTCAGTATTGATTTAAGAAAATAAGATTTAAGCAATCGATATGTTATTAAAACTCAAACTTCAATGTACCTAAATAAGAATATTTTGTGGTCAAATATATCTAAAAAAAAATGTAAATCAATGGGTAATTTAAAGTTTTACATACTAAGATTTTATAATTGGTATTATTTTATTTTATTTTCTGTTACATTACTATACAACATAATATATTAATACTGTGTATATACTATTGTACCTACGTATTATTCGTATTGAAAGAAGTCTTAATTAGTATTAGTATTAGTACCTAATAACTACTTGAATAATTTTCTATAAAATTACAAAACTGAAAATTTATTGTAGTCACTAAGAAATGTTTATTTCCAAAATTAGTGTTTGCACATTCCACACATTCAAAAGTAGGTGTAGCTTACAAATTTAAAAATTGTACCAAGGTATGAAACTTTAGGCTTTACAAAATACCTGAAAAATTGGTACCTATGTTTTTTTTCATCAGTCATGTCATATTATGGCATAATACAGTGCTTCTTAAACTTTTTTGTAATGGGCCCCTTTAAATCTCATTATCACTTATTATTTTATCGATTCAAACATTATTTAAAAATGTCACATAATAATAATACTACGTTGTTGCGGTACGTTTTAGTGACGGGCAAGGTGAACCAACAGGCTACCAGAGAAGAACACTGGAAATCGTACTTATCACAGCTCGTTCCGTGCGATCGGTGCAAACGGACATTCGACCCGGACAGGTTAGAAGTGCATCAGAGAAGTTGTAAAGGAGTGACAAATAAATGAAAACCATATTATTATTAAAACTAATAGCGTCTATAATAATAATTATATGTATAAATAATATTATTCACAGTTTAATTATCTTTGAAAAAAGGTTTTGTATAGTTAAAGTACCTAATACCTATAGTACTTAATTATGTTAGTTATTTGATTATTTAAATATTTGATGTAGTGTAAATTTAAGACGACCCTACACCAGAGACGTATTTAGTAATGTTGCGTCCCAACTCCCAGGTAAGGAAAAAAAAACGCCACCTTCCAAATTTCTTTAGCAATAGCCAATAAGTGTATTAGTAAGAAAAAACATGATAGTTCATTAGTATCTGAGTGTAATTACTTTTTTACCACCCAAATGACCTATGTACCGTATTATATCAAAATGCTCTCCAAAATTTACCACCCGGGGCCCAAGCCTACCCCCTCCCTGACGCCCCTAAATACGTCACTGCGCTACACTCGCATATATGTTATTCTGAATAATCCATTTGTTATGATTAATATTAGAGCAAATTAATCTATTATAAAATTTGTTAGTAACATTAAGAGTAGGTAGGTATTAGGTATCTATAAGTGAGATGTGAACCTCGTATGATTTTTTTTTTTTAATTTTAATTTTAAAGCAAACTATGTTTTAAAACTGGCATAACTATAAAAGTTATAAATAAAATATTTTTTTTTTTAAACCTAAGAACTTCACTAGATATAATACTCTTCTAAATTGTATAAATATATCAATTAACTTTTATATGAAACATATCTGACTATCTGAGTAAAATAATTTATTCAGAATTTCAGACCGTACAATTCACTACATTAAATAGAGGACGTCTAACTCCGAACCCGTGAGACGTCAGAGTAAGATAAAGACAACGTTGTATTATGATGGTATAATGTCCTCTTAACTTAAAATTGTTAAATATGTGTATTTGTTTATAGGTAGTAAGTAGGTACTTAACATTAATCACGGTATCTATATGCAGTAATATATACAATATAGGCATAAGCGTGCGCACGGGGGAGGCAGGAGAGGCGGCTGCCTCCCCTGCGAGATTTTCCTCTACACTAAAATATAATATTATACCTACCAATTGGGGAAATCGGGTGGGGGGATTGGAGTCTGGACCTCCTTAGCTAAGGTATTGCCTCCCCTGCCAAGAATACCTACGCACGCTTATGAATATAGGTACCTAGGTAACACTAACAGGTTGGTTGAATTCATTTTTGTAAAAATATTGTATCTGCATACCAACTTTCGTGAAACGATCAGTAATTTTTTTAACAAAACTATAAAAGTATGAACTACTTGTATAAAAGACATTATATTCAATTCCCAAGCTTAAATACAAATTTGAAATTAATGGTGATTTTAAATAAATTTGAACTTTAAAAGCATATTATAAAAAACAACGAAGGTATCGTTGATATTTTTAAGTAAGTATATAATATAATACAAATGTGTAAGAGGAAGTTTTCTGACCGATTGTATAATTGTATATTGACATTTATAGAAAAAAAAAAACAACAATTTATTAAATATAATCCAAGTGAAGACAGTCTAACCAAGGTTACTAAATAATTTTAAAACATTTTTTTTTATTATTTTTGATTTCCTCGATCATTTTAAAAATAAAGACAATTTTCGATTTTTACCACCCAAAAGTACGAACTAGATGTCTAGATCCAATATCATAAACTGAACTTGAGATGATTTGTGATTTTTTAAAGTTGCAGATAACGAGAATAGCTTACTTATACAGTTATACATGAATATTTAACTATAATAAGTTATTTAATTATTTTGAAATTTTTTGTATATTTATTATAATAAATTGAACAGTAGTATACTATGTATATGATTTATTGTAATGATAAAATTGAATATAGTTTTAAATTAATTCATTTTTTATTTAAGAGGATTAGATCCCATAATTTACTGTTCTAGAATTTGTCGTCAAGACTACCTACTTAAATAAGTAAAGGTAGGGCTTAAGATCGACTTACAAATATTTTTGATATTATCTCCAAAATTCAAAGAAGTTATAATATTTTTTGGAGAAGTTAAATTCAAAAATGAAGGAGTCTACTCGAACGTAGCCTTGACGTCAAATTCAAATGCTTTCAGAACACTTATCCCTTTACCACATCAACCAGGACACTTGGAAAATAATATGACTAAAATCCTGTTACACGTGTTAGATAGACAGAAAATCACCGTACGAATGTCCTTAACTGTAACATCTAACACCTTTTTCCATACTATTATCAATAAGACATCTTAGAAAGTTTTGATTATTGACGCCCTTAACAAATTTCAAATAAAACACTTGCATATTAAAATATTTGATGAATAACTAGATGATCCGCCTGATCCCCACTAAAAACACCAACTCTATACGATTCAAAATTTCTGTTTAATTAGTCATTTAATACACAGCTAGTTATGTTCAAAACTTCCCGTGGATGATCTAACTGAAATTGGTTTAAAGAATTTCAGATGTACCTACACAGTATTACTTGAATCGGGAAAAATTAAGTAGAGGAACTCAATCCAACGATTTAAAAACTGCGTTCCAAGTGCACAATTAATTAAAGCAGACCCGTGGGAAGCTTTGCCCCCCACACCACCCTTACGTACATTTTGAATACCTACCACTTTCAACTACACAATATGATTTAATTATATGAAAAATGCTGATTGTTATAATCTTGTTCCGGTCTGTATGAATGTGTTATTTGTAATGAAAACATATTATAATATTTTTAATGTCTTCAATTATTATAATTTTAACAATTAATTAAACACAACATTACTCGAAAAGTGAAAATACGTCAAATTCGATTGCAATGCAAAATCGAAAAATTCAAAACGTCCATAAATGATAACCATAACAGTAATAACTGAAACTTATAACATTTCGTCCGGAACCATAGAGTAAGATCTTACCCTATGTTCAGAACCCGATTTTTTTAGATAGTACCTACCATTTACACACTTGTATCTGTGCACCATATCTATTCTGTGGACCGCAGAAAAGAACGGCTGTAGATATTAAACCGTGTAGAAAAGATATAATAAATTATTAAACTATTATATCAAAAATAGTAAATTTTTTATATAATAGACATTAATTAAAAATCCAAATTTTAATAAAAATTATTTCTGACATTAGTTTGTACTGTCCCCCAGTGGCCTCACCTTATAAGTAAAAAAAAAATAAAAACAGTAAGGGAGCTCCGTCACCTTGCGCACCCTGAAGTACCACGACCTAGTCAGAATTTTCGATACGCGGTAATAATTTTACGGCTTTTCAAATAGCTGTCTAAAATTCTTTTGCTCCAACTTAACCTGTGGACTTTTTAGAAATGTTATATAGCCTTTTTCGATAAAAAAGATAATCCAACAAAGAACAAATTTTAAATTCGAATTAGTACTTAGTTCCTAAGATTAGCGCGATTAAACTTTTTCAACTCTAGCTACACAATATTAGTATAGATTCAATAACTGATACTGTGGCAAAATATTTTGAATAAAAAAGATTTACTTACTCCATCCACGGCCTAAGAAAACCCAAAATCTATCTTAAGACCGTGATACAATCTGTTAATTTGCTGATATCAGTTACAACTTGTATGACTTGACAATTTAATGATTTTTAATGAGTTGTAGTATGTAGGACTTAATAAACACTTTTCATGTTTATTGGTGTTTCAATTTAACTATTGAAACTTTAAGTTGGACTCTAAGTAAAAAAAATAATATTTCATGTTCTAATGGAAGGGGTAATTTCAATTTATTTGTATCATTATTGTCTGATGATCAAATAAATTGTCAGACATTTATTGAGCCAATAAAGTAAAATAGTCTTCATTCAGTGTATGGATTTTTGGCCGTTAAAACTAACTACCTTTCTTAAGTAATTTTAAAGTATAATTATTATACTTATTAAAAAAATTACTTAATAATACATAAAAAAAAAATATTAAATAAACCAAAATTTATTAGATCAATGAATATTGTCATATTTGGGATAAATATAATATGTTAATGTCATAGTTACAGTTTACGATACAATCGCAAAATACATTATATATATATATATATATAAATATTATAATGTACTATACATTATATATATACATATATAAATATTATAATGTACTATATAAGTTACTAAAATCCATAATATTATCAATTGAAATAATATAATTTATTTAATTATAGGTTTAAGAAGATATGGGAAGTGAAATTGAACAAAAAATTCATTTTCATATTTAATGATTTTTTATTAGGTATTTTAGTGACATGCACAGCGTTACACCAAACGCTTTTTTGATGAAACATAATATTCAGTAAATGTTTTGAAAATGGAAAACAATCATATAAACTCAGACACTGTCATACATTTGGAAAGAGAAAAACTTGACCATAATTCATCAGTTCTTTTAGAATAGTTAAGTCTTATAGAAAATTAAATTTTGTTTTAATAACGTAAAACAATTATTGTTCAAAATCAAGACAAAAATATTATTTATCAAGAAATAACACTTAAGTCTTCCATACTATTGCGTTTAACAATAAAATAATAATTAAAAAAAATGCGGCGATTTTAAAGTTAATATTATGTTTACAATTTATCAAGGTATGAATTGATGTCTGGTAGTCCATCCTTAAGACCTTTACGTTTACGTGTATCCTAAAAATAATACAAAATAGTAAATAAAATATATTAACATTTAAAATTATATAATTTACCATAACAACGGTGAATGGTTTGGATCCAGTTTCACAGGGGTCACCTGGGAATATTTGCCAATGATCAAATACACACTGTGGGAACGCTTGTCCTCCTGTGTTACTACGCAAATCAGCTGTAAATCCTATAAAAATTTTTAATAGCAATTGTTAAATATGAAAATGAATTAATTTTATTATAAAAATTGTTACAGTTCATCATAGCTTAAATCGTCATCAAACATAAGGATAGAGGTTCTACGACAGCGTTTTGATGAATTGGTTCAAAATTATTTTCTTCCATAAGCACTTTCAACACTGTCCTCATTCACGAACGAATAAAAACCCGCCCGTTAACTACAGAGTGATTCATTTATGCTGGAAGATATTTACTATGATAAACGTCAAATTATAGCTGTAGTGATATGAGTGTATTGCATTAGATAAGAATCTGATGAATATAGCGACATATACCTAATTTTAATTTACCACTAAAGGAAAGTCTATTACTTTATCCATTCAAAGTAAAAGAGGCAAATTGTGGTAATCTATTTAGTTAATTCCTTAAAAATAGGTAATGTAGTATAATGATTGTATTACATCAGATAAAAACCTGAAGAACATAGCGACATTTACCTAATTTTAATTTACCACTAAAGGAAAGTCTATTACTTTATCCATTCAAAGTAAAAGAGGCAAATTGTGGTATTCTTAAGACTCATAATACCCATCATGTAGTAATAAATTTTTAACTAAATAAAAACTAGAAGAAAATCATAATATACTTATTTCCTTATCTAAGTCTTGAACTAAATCATAACAAATCGCTACATAATAAAACCCTTAAGATTATATTAAAATATGGATTTCTTACCAAAGGATTCATTGACAGGCAAGTATGCTTTAACAACAAACATGGGTGTACCGACAACTTGACTCTCTTCAAAAACATGTCCTCTACGTCTGTTCAAAACACTGTAGATGCCTCCTACTGCAACTTCTGGGCACTAAATCAATTGAATAGTTAATTTTTAAAGAAAAGTTATTATATAATACTCTATGCTTGGAATACACTTTAAAATAATTGGTGCATACCTGAATTTCACACAAATACACAGGTTCCATGATTCTGGGGTGAGCAGCTAAAATCGAGGCGTACATACAACGACGCGCAGTTGGAATGATTTGACCACCTCCTCTGTGGATAGCATCAGCATGTAATGTAACATCATAAATATTGAATCTAACTGCACGCATGTTTTCTTCTGCCAACACTCCCTATAACCATGATCACACATGTAAGTTAATGCTAAATACTTATAGAATAAAATAAATTTTAAAATATATTAACACTGTTACAGTAAAAATTTATACATTGCAGACTCAACCATCAATATGTATGATGTATCTGGTGGTAAACGCCAAAGATTTAACATAAGTATCATCATCGTAAAATTTAATCGATTAATTGAAAAGTAAGTAACAATAAAATATATTTTTTTTTTAGTCAGACACTTTCAACCATCATTACAAGATAAAAATCTCTCTGGTGGAAACCGCGAAAGATATAACATAGGTATCATCATCGTAGTATTTAACCAATCAATTGTATGGTAATTAACAATAAAATATTTATTTTCATTAGTCAGACACTTTCAACCATCATTTACAAGATAAAAATCTCTCTGGTGGAAACCGCGAAAGATATAACATAGGTATCATCATCGTAGTATTTACCCAATCAATTGTATGGTAATTAACAATAAAATATTTATTTTCATTAGTCAGACACTTTCAACCATCATTACAAGATAAAAATCTCTCTGGTGGAAACCGCGAAAGATATAACATAGGTATCATCATCGTAGTATTTAAGCAATCAATTGTATGGTAATTAACAATAAAATATTTATTTTCATTAGTCAGACACTTTCAACCATCATTTACAAGATAAAAATCTCTCTGGTGGAAACCGCGAAAGATATAACATAGGTATCATCATCGTAATATTTAATCTATCAATTTTGAATAGTAATTAACAATAAAATATATTTTTTTTTTAGTCAGACAACTTTCAACCATCATTACAAGATAAAAATCTCTGGTGGAAACCGCGAAAGATTTAACACAGATGTCATCATAGAAATGCTTGAAATATTATCTTGTTTCTACCCCTAATGACAATAGCAGTACTAAATACCTATCATATCGAATATTATGGCATATATTATAAGATGCTTATCATTGATAAAATTGTATAGAAATACTTAACACTGATTCAGGTTATCATAATTCTAATTTCTAACATTATGCTATGAAAAAAAATATTCACTGGTAGAAGCTGAAAAATAATGAAATTACTTACATTAAGGCCTGAGTAACATTAAGCTCAACATAAAAATTTAAATATGTACAGAAAAGATGCATATAATGGATACCACAAAAGTATTATCATGGAAAATGTTTTTAACATTGTATTATTTAACAATATCACCAGTTTGTTGTTCATTTAAAATTACCAATAATTATCTTTTAAACAACAGTTGTAAGCAAAATTTTCAACAAATAGAAATTGTAAGATATTCTTTTGTACTATAGACAAGACATGTCTTGTAACGTCCCAAAATTAGATTTTATTTTTATAAAAATATTTAAAAAAAATTATAATATACCATATTCCTATTAATTATAAAAGTATCTAAGATGCAGACAAAATCTATTTTAACATAAATAACAAAATTAAAAAATGAAGTTATTTGCTCAGACACTTTCTACCATCATAAGAATTAACCTCTGGTGGAAACCGCGAAAGGAATAATACTAGGATCATCATAGCAAATAACCACATCAAAGATTGATAATGATAAAATATATTACCTCTTTAGTTGCCCATTGGAATCCAGCAACAACGGAATCTTTAATTTCATTAAGATATTGCACTCCCTTAGTACAATCTATTAATAAGTTAGGGCCAGTTCCATCAGGTCCGAATGCCCAGATTTTACGAGCTTCAGTAACATCATATTCATATTTTTCACCCAAGTAACGGGCACGAGCTTTGAATTCATCTCTTGGGTTGACTTGACCCTAAATGTAAATATAAAACTTAATACAAGATATTTTTTAATATTATTTTAAATGAGCCTACCCCTTCAATGTCTTCAGCTAAACCATCAGGGAATGGTTGACATTTCATGAATAGCCTGTTATGTTTGTTGGGAGATTTTGACAAACACATGATTTCAGATTCCTCATTGACAGTTTCTCTGTATGATACTACTGGATCAGACTTCTTGATTGGAATACAAGCATGATCTTCTTCTAAGTCTTTCAAACAAATTTCCAAATGCAATTCACCAGCACCAGCAACAATGTGTTCACCTGATTCTTCAATGATACATTGGACCATAGGATCAGATTTGGCTAAACGTTTAAGACCTTCTACCAATTTAGGTAAATCTGCTGGGTTCTTGGGTTCTACAGCAACACGCACAACAGGGGACACACTGAACTTCATAACTTTCATGTTATGAGCATCTTTGAAGGTAGTAATTGTTCCAGTTTTCACCAAAAATTGATCAACACCAACCAATCCACAAATGTTACCTAAAAAATTAGTCATTGTTATTTTAGAATTTAAACAAAAAAATCCAAAAACCATAAATAAGCAGGTGAATCCAATGATATAATTTCTTTGGACTTGACTCACTAGTGGTGTATGGTGTCAGGAAGAGAGTAGTTACTAATTACCTTTACCCGCCATAATTGAGTCTAATTCAAATTTAAGTAATATACAGCAAAATATGATCGCATATCTAATTTTCTTTCAGCTTAATTAAAACTTAATACCAAATACATACCACAGGGAACATCTTCAATAGCTTCAGTGTAACGTCCCATCATCAAAATTGTTCTTTGGATAGCCTTTTCATACAAATCCTCTTTCTTGCCAGGGGTATAGTTAGGTCCCATAATACGAGCTTTCATGCCAGTAGCAACCTAAAATATAAGAAATTAGAAGTTATACACAATTTGAATTTCTCAAGTATTTTGGTACTTACCCTTCCAGAGAATACTCGCCCAAAAGCATAAAAACGTCCTTTGTCAGATGTCGGCACCATTTTAGAAATGTACATCATAAGTGGTGCATCTGGGTCACAGTTCTAAAACAATTTAATATTAAATATACTATGTAACACATGACATAAGATATTAATTATTCAAACCTTAACACCAAGAGCAGCTTCATCATCGTGAGGTCCTTCATACAACATTTCCATACGATATTTCTGAGCAACAACAGGAGATGGCAAATGGATGGCTATCATTTGAAGTAAAGCTTCTCCAGCAGGCAACCAGGTACGCATCACAACCTTAAGGTTAAAGAATTATATTAGTTTCATTCCTAATTCAAACTTTTGTAAAATCTATATAATTATAATTCATTTCTGCTATCATTGGGAAATGAAAAATTATTAGAATAATTTTTTTTTTACTAAATAGTAGTACATGAACAATATTATATTTCTTGCTAATAACTCAGATGGAGAAGGGTTAAAATGAATATCAACATATGTATTCTTATCAGAATAAATTGTTATCATCATTGTTATAGAATAGCTCAATATAAGATAAATAGAAATAATGCTAAAATAGGCAAGATTAAAAATATAAAATATAGATCAGATAGATAAGGGTTAATATGAATATCAACACTAATTCTATCTGAATAATTTTTAATTATTGCAAAATAATATATTAATTTATTATTTGATAAGTAAGAGGTTTAATATTTACCTTCAACAAGGCTTTTCCATCCTTATCTTGATCTTCATGCTTTAATTCAATTCCAAGCTTTTTCAAAAGATCAGTTGCTTCATCCTTCTTATAATTCATGATGGAGTTGAACACCTTTAAGCATAAATAACTTAATTAATTTATGCTTACAAAACGTATAATAATAATTTTGAATATTATAACATTTGCATGAACCATCAGTTAGTTTAAAATTATTTTTCTCCAAAAATTACTCAGAACAGGTCTGTGAAAATTAATCATCATTGGTTTGTGATAACATTTCAACAATTAAGTTAACATAATATTGTTAGACTAATATATTGTAACTACTTAAGTACAGATTTTTAATACTAATATACACACAAAAGTAATTTATTTTTAATCGGTGGTTAACTACAATTCTTTCATTAATTATTAAATACAAATAATTAAGAAGTAATAGTAATAAACAAACCATCAGTTAGTTTTAAATTTATGTCTTCAATAATAGATCAGAACAGGTCTGTGATAATTAATCATCATAAGTTTGTTCATGCGATTTTTAAATAACAAACTTTAGTTTAAGTTACAAATTATACTAAAATAATAGTTTATTCAAATCAATTGTTTACAATTCAGACGGCCGTTCTTAAAATATCGTCATAATTATCAGGTGCAGTGGTGTGCAAAGAACATCATCATGGGTAAAAATATTTGAATAAACCTTTAAAATAATTAATTAGTGCATACAGACAGTTAAAATTATTAGTGATGCCTATCAGTAGTAATGATAAAATAAAAAGTAAATTTGAAAAAATTTATAATGCCTCAGACGGCCGTTCTTAAGATATCGTCATAATTCAATATCGGGTGCATTAGTGTGCAGAGAACATCATCACAGATAAGAATAATACATAGAAAACTTATTTGTAATAGTACATAGGTTCCTAGCAGAATTAATAATGTCAAGTATCATAGAAAAATAAATTAAAAATGAAACTAGAAAAACTAATAAAGATTTCTCAGACGGCCGTTCTTAAGATATCGTCACAGTGCAATATCAGGAGCATTGTTGTGCAAAGAACATCATCATGGAATTAATTTATTTAAGAATAATTAACTGATAAATATTGATTAATGTTAATAATTTACATTGATTTTATAATAACTTCAGTCGGCCGTTCTTAAAATATCCTCATGTGATAATATCAGGAGCATTGGTGTGCAAAGAACATCATCATAAGTTAAATAAAATAAATACTAAACAATAATTCTCAAATAAACTAGTAGTTAAAATAAATAAGCAGTTATCCAAGTAATAATCTATACATTTAAAACTTCTATCAATTATTCTACAAAATCATAACATACCTTGTAAATAGGATCCAAAATGTACATGCAGAAAGACCGTTGGTTATTGTCATCCTTAAGCTTGGCCCATTTCTTTGTTTTAGGATTGAAGAAATTTTCTCCCCATAATCTATCGGAAAAATAAATTTATAAGTTAATATATTATTATTTTAATTTTAAATTTAATCATCACCTGTTCATAAGCTTGACAACATCAATCTTGAATTTTTCAGCATACATTTCAGCGAACTGTTTCAGAGTGAAAGCCCAACCATGAAGACCTGATCCAAAACCAACACTTCCCTTGCTAGGATCAACCTGAAAAATGGATTTAATACCTTATACTTAAATGTCTAAAAATAAACAACAAATGGAAAATATAATAATTCAATCTTTCAGACGTGGAGAAGAGTAATAATAAGTATCATAGAAAGTTTCAACAACTTTAAATTGTGATCATCACAAAGATTGAGATAAACAAAAAGGAAATTTAAATATTAATATGAAATATGTAAAAGGATTATCTAAATGTTTCATGCTATCCAGGCAGTGTTGATACATTCTTCAAATTATAAACTTACACATTTAAAGTTTAGTAGGACCATTTTTGTGTAATTAGCTTAAAACAATAAGTCAATTGACCTATTATCAAACATTACCTAAGCTAATTGTTGGATTTTCTTTCACTTTTAACTTAAAGAAACACACAAGAGTATGCGATATTCTAAATCAAAAATTCTATACATTTCTTAGTAATTAACAAAATTTAAGATATACTTGTTGGGCATAAAACAAGATTCTCGAAATGTCCTCGACTATTGACTAATAAGAATTATATTACAACGCACTCAATTGTAATTTGCAAAATAAACTGATTACACAAAACCTGATATCTTAAAATTAAGTGATTAACTAATGAGCGCTAGTTGTATATTCTTCTCAACAGTTTGTCAATGGCACTTCGGGAACCACATTTGATGTTCTTATCAAAAGCTCGTTGCACAACTAGTATATATTTCATCATAATTAAATTACCTAAGAAAAACCACACAGAACAGATAAAATTTTTAATTAGATAATAAGCAAATTTACACTTATAACAAAATAAAAAATTGATGATGAGGAAAACATCATTTTAATGAAAGTGAAGAACTTCATAAAAATTCACGAACATCAATATGATTTTCATTATAACTTTTACAATTAAACAATTTAAATCTTTCAGACGTGGAGAAGGTTATAACGTGTTTCATGTAAGTAAAACTTATCAATAGCTTTAGTCATCACAAAGATTATTACAATATAGACATAATGTAATCTAACATAAGTATTATATAATACCTGAACTTCTCCCATGGGACCACTGTCATCAGAGTATGTAGCAATTATGATGTTAACATTTTCAACAATACGTTGGAAAGTTTGGTACAAATCTTCAGATTCCAATTGCAATTCTAATAAAGCGCGGTCCATTTTGTTCATGAACAAAATTGGCTTGATTCTTTCAGCTATGGCTTGACGCAATACAGTTTCAGTCTGTACGCAGACACCTTAAATTGAATTAAAAAAGATAAGTCAAACATAGTACTAAAAGAATAATTTATTAAAAACAAATTAGTTTATACCAGATACACAGTCAACAACAACAAGGGCTCCATCAGTAACACGAAGAGCTGCAGTAACTTCACTGGAGAAATCAACGTGACCAGGAGAATCAATCAAGTTGATCAAGAAACCATTTTCTTCAGGATCACGTTGGTCTACATTCTTAATGAAAACTAAATCTTTATCAGCGAGTTCAAAGTACATAGAAATAGCAGTGGATTTGATAGTAATACAACGATCTTGTTCATCTTTACGAGTGTCAGTGAAACGCATGTCTCCAGCCTTGGCATTAGCTATAATACCAGCTTTGGATACCAAAGAATCAGTTAAAGTTGATTTTCCATGATCCACATGGGCGATGACAGACATGTTCCGAATATTCTTCTTCTTGTCCATCATCTTACGGATCTCGTCTACTGTGAAGTTCACCTGAAATGCATAAAAAAATTTAACCAATGTATACAGCTAAGTTATCAATGATGAAAGAAAAATATTTCATTTTCAGTCAGACTCATTAAATCAGTATTTCCCTCCATAAAATGTCAGGATAGTAAATTTGTCATCATTCTTTAACTACCAAATAAGTTATTTCTAATATTCTAAATATGTCTAGTTCAAATGATTTAGTCAGGCTCATTAAATCAGATTTTCCCTCCACAAAATTCAGGCAAGAAAAAAGATGTCATCATTCATAAATCATTGAAAGCATGCATATCAATTAAATCTGTGTATATTACATTATTTAAGTGTTTGGTCCATTATTTACAACTTATTGTAGCATAATAAAAAATGGCAATATTTTAATTAATATCCACCATTTGTAAATTTAAAAAAATTTGTTTCAAATGGAAAAATGATTAAAAACTATTCACCTCTTCTTGGAAGGTATTATTTAAAAGAATAATTTAGTCTAGTTAATGAGTTTCTGTATCTCATTCTGGTAAGCAAAAATATTGGCAATAATTCTTTACAATGATATGCAGAAATGTCAATACATCATACCCATAGGTCAACAAGGTGTAGAGTTGGTCGCAATTAACAGCATCACATGACCGGATCTAAGAGCTAATACAATGACAAAACATTTGGACATTGATCTCCAAATCAATTATAACAACGTAGACACAATCATATAATATGGGTACGATACGATCGGCTAAACCCGAAGTAGGTTTAGGGCCATAAATCGAAAAGATGATAGCAATTGAACGAATTATAGTTTAAGCGCACATATCGCATTAAATCTTAGATTATGATTAAAAAAATTAAGGCATGGCAGAGGACACACTAGGCAACGGCGACTTACTCAATGCTATAAAAATAAAATTATAAGCGCCACGTCCGACGCGATTTTTGACAAACGAAAAAACATCACGACCGCGGAAAATCGTGGCCATGATAGGGATCGACGGCATTTTCTTAAGCCCCGAAATATTACGCTACGCCGAAAAATCCAACCGGACATGGGGTGTTCCGTGACGAGTCGCCGCCACCACGTCATCCTCGGTGAGCGTTCAGGTGAACGACGCCGAATACTCGGCCCACTGACCAAATTAAAATAACGGAACAGGGCGGACGATGGAGAATCGGACGGGTGTCAAGCTGCATTAAACGGTAGCGTATTAACAAATACAATCAATACTCACCATTTTGAGATGTTTTCGGATGAAATCAGCTTGGAAAAATTAAATTATGTTGCACGAGTGTCGGGCGCCGACGTTGCAACAGAAAGGAAGGTGTGCGGAACGGCTCTACGGACAGTCGGGCTGCAGTACACAACGCTAAACTCCCCACCACAAAACACCAGCGGTCGCCATGACACGTTGCACCACAGTTGCACAGAGCTGCCGTCCACGGGAATAATGACTATGACACCTCCCTCTCTCTCTTACTCACGCAGTCATACGATCCCTTCCAGCCGCGTCCGAACATTGTTGTGTCTTGACGTGTGTACGTGTGGAGCACACTGTTGCCAACTTCAAGTCCCGCAAAATAACGTGGAAAACACAATATTTTTATTATTCCTATCAAAATTGACGTATTTGATAATCAAATACGTTAAGCCCGGCATGGCTAATTAATAGCATGGTATGTTGTCAACCAATTGGTCTGCGCAACTCGACTACGTCACGCTGTCACCTAATTATCAAGTTTTCATTCTGATTGGAGACAGAGTTTAGTCATAATTCATGGAATAAAATCAACTTTGTATGTTATTTTACATGATATCGTTCTGTGATGATATTGTGGTATACAATATCAACGATATGCGTATCAC
This sequence comes from Diuraphis noxia, assembly GCF_037042655.1. Taxonomy (NCBI): domain Eukaryota; kingdom Metazoa; phylum Arthropoda; class Insecta; order Hemiptera; family Aphididae; genus Diuraphis; species Diuraphis noxia. The sequence continues at coordinate 56,972,087 of NW_028301712.1, forward strand.
AGCAGTCAAATAGTAGATTTTAACCACGATTTAAGATATATCTTAAATCGTGATTTTAACAACATACCATGTTATTTAGCCATGGTCCAGCCAGTAATCCACTGATTATAATCACGATTTCAAAAATATAAATCGTGCGCATAATTTATTTACACCGTATAAACGATGTAATTTTATACTTTATAGACTTATAGTATATTTTGTACTGTTAGTAATGTTACTATTCTATAACAAATTGACAATTTGTTCTGTGCTAATACATTTTTTTTTAATCCACGAATTAAGACATATTTTATTATATGTCTTGTGCATTGTGCTTAATCTAGAATATTTAATAATAAAATCGATCTAGATCGAAAAATTGCAATAACAATTATTTTTGACGATTCGTCGCGTTTTCAATCGCAATATTATCATACACACAAATTATATTATTGATAAATTTGTCATTTTTTTTTTTGATTCAATGTGGTCGTTAGGAAATTTCTATGAACTTTAATTTAGAAAATGATCTTTATATAAAGACTCTAAAGTTGTTGTCATTGTAAATGGTAATCTGAGCATAACCTTAATGCCATGTTAAAATTAGGCTGTTAGCATCAACATCGCCTCTGCAGCTTTCTATGCATCATAATATTTTAAAAACATTGCAATATTTATAGGCATACGAAATTCTCATAAAATGATTTTCTTATTTAGAAATTATTTAAGAAATACTATTAACCGTAAGTAATTAAAGTTTTATTTAAATATTTGTTTCATAATTTTCTATTATACATGATAAAATATTTAAAGATCAAGTTTCTTTATATTGAGTACTCGGAAGTTAAGATTTAAATTTTTTGTGTTATATAAATGTCAATCAAATTTTATTTGTAGTCATAAGCTTTAAAATCTAAAACAAAATTCCGTATAAATTTTTATCTTAGCAGTTGATAATATCAAAGATCTATAATATGCCAGATTTTTTTTTGATTATTTAAAGTTCAAATTTTGACAGCATTGTAGATAAAAATTATAAAATGTTCAATTTTTAAATGCACGAATTAATAATTTTAAACAAAGATCGTCGTAAAAATTTCATACTGTACCTAAACAAATAATATAATAACAATCAGTTATATTTTACAGTGATTTAAGTTAAAATTTTGATGAAATGGTATAAAACCACTAATAACGATTTTAAAGTTATTTTCTTTTAATTTAAAAATATTACTTATGGGTCTATGAGACTTTTAAAGTAGATACATTATTATATTGTATACAGTAAACGAATAATAACATTTTCAACCAGGTAGGTACATTTTTTTTTCAAAAATTTATTTAACCTAATGCAATATAGTTACAATATGTAATAACTAATAGCAAAATAAATTACTTTAATCACAATATAATAAAATACGTACACGTACAATACAATTTATTTAATAATATTATAAATTCCTTCCTAAAAAATAGACAATTCTCAGTTAAAATTAACTGGGACCTATCTTGTTGGCAATGTATTATCATATCTGATATACGGTATATCATATTATACCGCGCACAGTCACCACGTACAACAATTATTGACCTATTATTCGCAGATGACAACTATTTACAGTGAATCACGTAACGTTGAAGCAATAACCAACAACCTATAAGATCAGTTGGGGAATTATTGATTCCGCCGAAACTACCTGTTTAGAAAAAAGGTTTGTATCGATTCCGCCGGCTATTAATTCCGCGGGCTACTGTTTAAAATATCTACATATCGATTCCGCCGGCTACTGTTAATATTATTTACATATTGATTCCGCCGGACACTGTTTATCCCCCACCCTTGTATATGTATTTTATATAGTAGAATACAGAGTCGGTAATATATAGGAAATATACGGTTTACAGCAATACGTACGGAATAAATTAAAATTCCTATATTGACTCGTTTTATTTTTATTATTTTATACAAATTAGACTATACATTTTAGTTTTAATTAGTATACAATTATTATTAATTTGTATATAATTTATATATTATAAAGTATATTATGTAGGACTGTAATTTTAAAAATACATTTACTAATTACAAGGGCGGGATAAACAGTAGCCGGCGGGATTAATATGTAAATAATATTAACAGTAGCCGGCGGAATCGATATATGTAGATATTTTAAACAGTAGCCGGCGGAATCGATATACGCCCAGTGGCGTGCGCAGGAATTTGGTATGGGGGGGGGGGGATGTCATAAATAAAAATGTATTATGTTTATGTTGATGAACTAGAGATCCAAAATCCACTCGTTAGAAGACTAAAAAAAAAGCCCATGGGGGGGATATATCCCCCATCATCCCCCCCTCCCTGCGCACGCAACTGTATACGCCCGATCAGTTATATCTACTAGCAAAATGGTGCAAAAGTTAGAAAATACACATAAACGCCTCAAAAAGCACAACATAGTCATATTCAGCTTACCTCGCTATTCCACTACCTATACTTCTAAGATTTGACAACGATTCCATACCTTGGCAGGCTTCTGTCAAGTATCTTGGTCAGTGGCGGACCTAGGATCTTGTTTTTATTTTATTTTATTTTTTTTTTTTTTTGGGGGGGGGGAGGGAGGCAATATTTTTTTACATCACTACAAGATAAGATGTTACATTATAGCAGCTTTCACGGTCAACTTACAAATATAAAGTATATTATAATTAAATATTAAGGATCAAAACAAAATCAGAAACATGCCTTCTTCGTGAATCGTGATTATAATAGTTTTACGTCACAGTTATATTCTTACACATCTTATATGGGTCAATGGGGCCCCAAGCCCCTCTGGCCCCCCTCCAATATTTGGGAGGAAGGATGAGAAGGCGAAGAAGAAAATTATATTATTTATATTATTAAATTATTATTTCAACCGTTATCTGCTATCATCACCACAAAAAGCAAAAAGTTCTAAGAAGTGGTGTGGTTTGTAGAAATTGAATAACAAGTGAATAATAAAGTATATGAAGATTATGGCATCTGGACCATCTGATACCTAAAGGCTATGGCTGTACCTATGTTGTCATTAAAATATTATTTAATATTACCTAACGGCTAACATAGTAACATACAGTATGTTAAGTCAAATTTTGTCAAATAGATGGTATATACAAATATACTATTTTATATAATATTGAATATTATATAAAATAGTATATTATATAATATTAAATATTGTATAGGTACCAATGTACCATAATACGATTATTTTATTATATTAATATATTAATATTATTCACTTGTAACTCTGTATTGACGAAATGACGACTGACGTGTCATATATTTATGATTTATCTCCTGGCAATAAAATAATGTAGGTATATGTATGTCTGTGCACCAAAAGCACTATACCTACTATAAAAGTTAAAACTTAATTTAAATAGTCTGAAAAATGGATTATGTATTGAAAGTTATAATAACCAAATAAATTATGAGGAAACTTACTTTTACACGGTTTTTTACAGAAAACATTTTAATTAGAATTTTATAAACTATAGTTGGCAGTGCCGATACGGTAAATTTGATGTATTCACTGTACTATTATATTATTAATTTTAATATATATTAATTTATTAAATTTATTTTTTATTCAAATTAATATCAAAAGATTACGTTTAGGCCTCAATGAGAAAAACTCATGAGGAGGCCAAGGAACTCGTGTGGAGGTACAGGGAAATACTATACTTTTATACTAACACTAAGTAGAAATCACATCAATTTAATGTAAAAGTTTTATTTAACTATTCATAAAAAAATATGGTTATGCTTCAACAATAACCAAGTTAATAAATCAAGAAAACTAATTATAATAATACTGTATATTGTTATAATTTATGTAAATTATAAACTTTTTAGTTATTATATTATACCTATCAAATTTAATTATTGAAATAAACAATATATTTATAAACATGAACCTCTTTGATATGAAAAGTTTTATTATAATATAATATTTTATATATTATATATATTTGGATTTATCTTATCGAAATAATATAATATAAATATATAATCTATGGCGATTATTGTCAAAGCCATTGCAGAAGACGTAGTTGATTAAAGATTCTAAAATTAGCAAAGCTCGATATGAACTAAACATATTATACTGCATTCTATATGATTTTATTCTCATAAATCGTTATCTTTTCAGACTTACAGGGCCGTGTTAAGGGGGGCATAGCGCATAGGGGGCACTTGCCCTTGGGCGCCATCACAGCTTGATAAAATCAAGGGGCTTTTCCGCTTCTCGAGCCTGAGAAATTGCTCATGGGAATTTTATTCGGAAACTTATATTAGTCCCCCTGGGCGCCAAAAAGCTTAACACCACACTACATTCTTAGTTTCTTACTTTGACGTCGGAGTGTAGGTACCTACACACGTCCCGGATTCTACCAAAATATGAAAAAGTCGATGTTTGACCGTTTGAGGTACCTAAGTTTGTTTTCATATATTATAAATGCATCGCGTCGTTTTTTAGGTTGCCTTGCGTAGAATAATTATAGTTTTATAACCTAGCACCTATGGATTTTAAATAGACATTTTGCCATTTTGGTTTAACTTACCTATATGAATACCCTTACAAAACTGATAACTCCAAAACCTATAAGACACAATTTTAATTTGTATAACTGGTCCAAATTCAACGTTAGAAGTCATAGAAAAATATTAATTTATAATAAAATATTATATTTTATTGTTATATTAGAAATAGTATAGATATTTATAACCTTTATTGTTCACCAAATATTTATATCATAGAGACTATAGTCTATTATAATATATAAAGTTCGTACCTAATTTCTATGTAAAATAATAGTAATGGAAATAATACATTCTTCTCAAGAGCTTTATTTTTGGCCTGTAAGATATCAACCTAATCGATTATTTAAATGTACATTTTCATAACGTATTGAGATTTAAGGCTTTAAAATTAAAACTATCAAGCACGTATCCAGGATCAATTTTCGGGGGAGGGGTTAAAATATTTTAAGTCCGTCTTCCGAAAAGATTGCGATAACACATATTATAAATATAAGCTACTTTAAAAAATTCTCAAAAATATTTTCCATTTTCAATCAATTCATAATATCGTATTAAATATTAATCTCTGCTGTGAGCCTGGCTAGCCTGCTGTGATAGTGTGATCGTTGCCGTGTGTCGAGTAATATTACTCTATGGTGTAGACTGTCGACCATTGCACGATGCATTTATTAAATACACCTTAGGTAGTACCATATTGTTCTGAGGTCGTACGTTGGTTCGTGCCGTTCTGCGTTTGTGAACTAAACCTAATCAAACACTGTATTTATTTTTTTTTATTCCATGCGATTCGTTTAAGTTGATATTATTTTTTTTGTTTCTCTTTAAACTGATAACCCAATCAAAACAGTGTCACAGTGAATATTACAATTAATACAATGAACTATTATAGGTAGTAGGTACTAGGTACAATGTTTTTATTGTTTTTGTTTTTTGGATTGAGCAGGCAGCAATTTGTCGATTTTGAATCTGAAAATCTGACATAGAAAACTGAAAAGGGGTTTATTTGTGCATTAAAGTTTCATCAAAAACATGTAAGTTATGGTCATGCTACATTAAATTATCTAAGTAATGAATTTAGTATTGCATGGTTGATTTACGATGAACAATTTTCCGTATAATAATGAAAGGATGTGAGATGTTTAATTAATAGTAAAGTTGTAGAGTATAAGTAGTACTATAATATTTATTAGATCAAATTTGTTTAAACTAAACACTAGTTCCAAATTAATATACAATTATATAAACATTTAATGTCATAATTATAAATTTTGTCATGAAGTTGTTAAGGACTCTGTTACAATTATATTTTCTAGGTATCTAAAAATAGAGTCTTTAAGAGCTATCTTTTATATAGTATTCTCTTCTTAGTTGTCTTATTTAAATTGTCCCAGCATGATGTCTCATTACCATTTACCATAGCTTGTCATACGTTATTATCAAATATTTATATATTTCCCATTAGGTCAATTAGGAACCAATACCAAAGGTTCCTGACATGCAAATAATTTAATTATTATAATATATTATGTTTAATTAAAATTGTTATTGTTAGTGCTGTATAAGATTATGTCTTGTTGATATGATATAATATACTAGTATTCCCCAGTCCTAGTTTAGTAGGTATATTTTAATGTGACTCATTGTATTCATTTAATTTATGTATTGTTATAACTAATTAACTAGGTATATGAGTTCATAAGACTAACTTGAGTACAATTTTATTTGATTAGGGTTTAATTACATAATATAAACATAATATATCTAAATAGGTATAATTCTTACAATTACCTAAATTGTTAAAAAAATTTTATTTTTATATTTTTTAGGTCGTCATCATCTAGACACTTTGCTAGATCAAATGATTTATTTGATAATAAAAAGAATAGTGATGAAAAAAAAAGACATAAAAAAAAATCTAAATCAAAACATAAGAAAAGAAGAAGGTAAAATTTGCTGATTATTATTATTAAATAATGTATGAAGTAAGATAATGATTAATTTCATAGTAATGGATAATTTTGAAATAACTTAACTCTTACCAATTAAAAGTAGGTGTAATGTTCATTAAATGATATGAATAAAATATTATGGTATTATATTTTAAGTAATAAGCATATTATTATCATACATAATATATTTTATTTACATCACAAAACCAGCAATCTCTCTCAGTGATGCCAGTGTATAAATACATATACTTTAAGAGAACGCTACACCCGTATATGTTGTCTTCGTCTTACAAACGCGTAACGTAGCAAATTTTATACTCAGCAGATCACGTTTAGCTCCTTTAGTTTAAAATTTGCAATGTTACGCACTTGTAAGACTGAGACAACATAGGCGGGTGTAGCGTCCTCTTAACAGATGCACTATAATTTGCGCTTATCATCATATGATTGGTAAAATCTAACAATCATGATGTACACAACATGATTTTATGATTGTAACTAATTACAGCTTTTTTTAAGTGTGTGACGTGGCATAATATATTGCCAAAAGTCATAAAAAGGTTTTATGGTAAATTGATAATATGGGTTGGCACATTTCAATGGTCCATATTTCTTAGATTTGTGAATCAAATCCTGATTAAACAATTATAACATACTATAAACAGCATAAATATCATGCTAATAGTATATTCTGTGCTGTGCAGTATCTTGGGTACATAAATTTGATACAAATTGATAATAAATGATAATAATAACATTAATAATTAATATGTAATACAATTTCTCTAATCACAGTTAATTTTCCGTAGGTTGTTAGAATTTATTTTTGTTATATATGTGAATGTGATATATATATATATCTTTTACACACAGAATGGGAATTTGTTTTATTATTAATGTAAAATAGTCAGTTTTAAAAAACCTGTGACTAATTGTATCAATTGTATTCAAAATTCAAATGTATCAAATATTGAGTATCTAGTATAGCCCAAAACCAAGTATCAAGTTCTATACACCTTTTAGTTCTAACCTACACTTCTGTGTGTGATAATACAATACACCTAATAGCCTTAAATTATTTCTTTAATTAATGAACTTTGCTACTTACACATTTGTGTAGGTAAATCAATATTGCCTTAAAAACCTGAGATACCTATATACCTAGTGTAACCTAACCTAACCCTGAGTATATTTTATATTTTGATGATGTGCAGGTCATCATCAAGTGACTCCTCGTCGAGCAATGATGAAGCGAAATTGTTGCTACGTCTGCAACAAGAAAGACTTAAAGTTGCCGAAGAAAGAAGACAACAAAAGGAATTAATTAAATGCATGGAGACACCAGAGGAAAAAAGGTTTAGGCGTTTAATGAAGAAAACAGCTAAAGAGAGAAAGCGAAAAGAGCTAATGGGTTGGGATAATGATTACCTCCATTATACAAATGCTGACAATCCATTTGGGGATGCAAACTTGCTTTCTACATTTGTATGGGATAAAAAAATGGCCAAAGATGGTTTGGTAGGTGTTAGCCACGAAGAATTAGAGTTAAGGAATAGACAAAAAATGGAAGAAAACAAACGAGAACTCGAAAAAGTAAAAAAACGACGAATGGAAAGAGAAATGGAAAGGCAACAAAGAGAAGATGAGATGGCATTACTACAGAGAAGTAAAGAAGCAGCACAATTCAAAGAATGGGAAAAAAGTGAAGATCAGTTTCATTTACAGCAAGCTCGTCTGCGATCTACTATTCGCATTGAAGATGGCAGAGGTAATATTAATCCAATAAATATACTAAACTTAAAAAAAAAAGTATTTTTAAATGACATTTTGACATTGTTGTTTATTTTTCAGCTAAACCAATTGATCTTCTTGCTAAGTACATAAGTACTGAAGAAGAAGTTGATGCTGTTGAAATGCATGAACCTTATATTTACTTAAATGGTTTAAAACTCAAAGATTTAGAAGATCTTGTCGAAGATATAAAAGTTTACATGGAACTTGAAAAAGGAAAAAACTTTGAGTACTGGAATGATATAACTGTCATTGTAGAAGATGAATTACATAAAATGAGAAGAATACAAAAACAATCAGCTTTCACAGGTAAATGCTATTCCATCTTGTTGAAAAAATACTTTCATATCATATAAAACCCCATGCTCAATAAATTTGATATTTTTATTTTTTATGTTACAAATACTCAATAACTAATTTCTATACATTTCTCTTTATGTTTTAATGGTAAAAACTGTACAGATAATTAATAAGTTATTAAATAGTTATTATTAATATTTGTTTGCCTAATATGCAGTTAAAATTGCGAGAATATGTGTGAATAAAAAACTTTGAATTGTTTAATATGGTAAAAAAAATTCACAATATTATAGATTATAAAATATGTATGACTCAAACATAATTTAAATCAAATTAAACAACTTATAATTATAATTATAGCCTATAGGTATCTACATAATAAACAAAAGAATTTAAAATGGTATCATTTATAATTTAGTATTAAAATGAATAATAATTGACTGCCTGCAAAATGTATTATTAAATTTACTTCTTGACAAAAATACAAAATATTATTTTATACATTTTTAAAAAGGTTCGCTTCAATGTGTGATGTATTTTGAATTTTGTTAAAGTATAGCCAAATATCCAATAACTATTGAATATTCAGTAATATGAAAATAAAATGTTGCCATCAGCTGCATCCTATTACAATCCTTAAAGATTAATGACAAAAATCCCAAAAATATGAGAGAGAAAAAATATGCAATTGTATAAAACCCCGTACTCTACTTACTGTTATATTATACTGCATACCTGGGTATATCATCTTTGACTATTAATCTTGTAAATTGACTGATCAAAAATAAAAAATTATTATTTTTTTCTCAACATTTTCTTGTCTAGGTATTTGAATAATTTGGACAATGATTATATTTTCCTGCCAATGATGACTGTAATGTTACTATAATTAAAAGTTAGTGATACATAAAATGAGTTATATAGCTTGTAGAAAAGGACATATTTTTTCTTCCTCTTTTATAGTTTTGAAGCATTTTTTATTAAAAAAATATTAAATCGCATATCATTATTATTGGACATTAACAAATTTCTTTTTATTTGATTTGGAATTTATTTTTTTGGCTCCAATACCTATAATAACTAATCATAATATTATGTTATATGTTATAAATTCTAGTCTTAATACTTTTCTACCACCAAAAATATTATGTATTATGTAAAGAATAATATTTATATTTCTAAACTAAATGTCATAGCTGTTGGTCGAAGAGAAGGAATTCATCAATCAGTAGCACATGAAGTGGCTCATATTTTTCGAGGTAAAACTGCTGAACAGTTGGACCAATTAAAAATACAAATTGAAAAAAAAATTAATAGTAAAGCTGAAGGTGTTGATATTGGGTACTGGGAAACTTTATTGTCACAACTTAAGGGTATGCATGATTAATAATGATTACTAAATATACAATAACTTTTTTTTTATGAAGAGTTTGTATTTAAGTTAACTAATTATTTTAATGATTTTAATATATATAGCGCATGTTGCAAGAGCTCGACTTAGAGATCGCCACCAAGAAAATTTAAAAAAAAAACTTGAAGTGTTAAAAGCACAACAAAAGATGGATGAATCTCAAATTGATCCAGAAGAAGGAAATAGTAGTCGCAATAGCCATCATCAATTGGCTAAAGTTAGTGAGCCATCAAGTCAAGATCAACCATCAACCTCTACCAAAAAATCTCCCTCAAGAAAAGAAAAAATCCAAAGTTCTGAAGAAGATATAAGGTAAATTTAAAATTTAAATGAACACATATTTTGGCAAATTTTATAGTTTATTTTTAATTAGTGATGCTGAACAAGAAGCCAGAAATATTATAGAAGAATGTGCTGCAGATTATGAAGCTTGTGGGTATAGCCCGGTGTATATTTCTCCCAATAGCTTAGAACTTGGTACTTTAGTTGTATCAGAAATTGATGATGAAAAACGTTTGACGTTTGCTAGACTGCAAGTACAAGGCACGGGGACACGTATTGAAGTAAGCTTATCACATGCAATAAATATTCAAAAGTGTCAATTTCATATGTTGTTTGTATGAACTATGATAATATAAATTCAACACTGAAAAATGTATGACATTAACTGTCATAAATAACTATACATTGACTAACACATTAGACAGTTATATGATTATATGTTTATTATTGACAGCTACCTATTGTAATGTGATGCCAATTAAATAGTAATAAGGTTATTTGTTTAGATATTTATCAAAAATAAATAAAACAAGTAAAAAAAATAATTTGTATTCATAAATAATTTATGGAAAGAGTCAATCCTTAGACACACTATAAGTATATAACATACAATAAATAATATGTGTTAAAATAATCTATCTAGTAAAACTTTTTGACAATAATATTCATTCAAATAAATTTATCTATATCTATGAATAACATATTTTTTATAGAATGTCATGGCTGTAGAAGAAATGGCTTTGCAAAAAGAAGCTAGAAAGGGAATGACAAATGAAGAAGCAGAATTCTCAGTAGAATCTGAATTGGACCATCAAGTTTACTTATGGTCAGATAAGTACAGACCACGGAAGCCTAGATATTTTAATAGGTAAACAATAGGATACATTATGTTTATTTTAATTGTTTAATAAATTATTTAAAATGTTATGCTAAAATAAACTTAATATGAATAGGGTACATACTGGATTTGAGTGGAACAAGTACAATCAAACTCATTATGACATGGATAATCCTCCACCAAAAATTGTACAAGGATATAAATTTAATATATTTTATCCAGACTTAATAAATAAAGGTTCAACTCCTCAATATTTCTTGGTAAATTCAAAACAACAGTGATTGTAGTTAAATTAAGCTATTTTATACCATATTTTTTTTTTTTAAATATTTATAATTTTTTAGACTGCTTGTGGAGATAACCCAGAATTTGCAGTCTTGAGGTTTCATGCAGGTCCTCCATATGAAGATATTGCATTCAAAATTGTCAACAGAGAATGGGAATATTCATACAAAAGAGGATTTAGGTGTCAATTTCATAATAATATTTTTCAGTTATGGTTTCATTTCAAACGGTATCGATATAGAAGATAATTTAAATCATTATTATTTTTTATATATAATTATGTTTGTAAATAATTAATTAAACTATCACTTATATGACATTCATTAATCTTCAATGAAAATATTAGTATTTTAAAAAATGTAAACATTTTATATTGGTGTATTATATTGTAAACAATTGTATTTACAAGTTGAAACTACTAATACCAATTAGTTTATTCTAAAAAATGTGATTAAGTGATTATGTGATTATAATATGTATCACTAAAATAATTCAATTTTCGCAAAAATATAGTTATTGTATATAAATATAGTTTTTCAACCTCTTTGAAATTCACCTATTTAAATACAATTTTACTTTTCTTAATGAATATCAATAAAATATTATAAAATAATGACAAAAAAATGAATTGAAATTTTTTGTAAAACTGGGTAGTGTATTAAAACAAACTATAACTGTATACTTGCAATATCAATTACATGTTCTACTGATTAAAACACTTCCATATGAAACATTATTTAAGTATTTGTCTTCATAACATTTGACCCGATTATCATTTCTTTAATCATTCATGCTAAGAGTCAATGTCTAAACATAATAAATAACTTTTTTTCGACTAGATGTAAAGTTTTATTTTAATCTATATGTGTAGGTACAAAGGTCAGATAGCTCATGATGATGGTCACAAAATAATGTGTCTATTTCAATATACCTAAGAACCTAAGAATATAATTAAAAAATATATTTTAATTAATAGGTGCAAAATAAGAATTTTTACTTTTTATGAACTTTACTAATTAATCAGTTATGTGCTCAGTATTTTATATACCTATTGTATAATTATGTACAAATTAATAAGCAAGTTTATAAAATTATTTAAATCAATCAAATGAAACTTTGGCACTTAAAATGTCTAAACTAAATAAACTAGAGACTAGGTAATAGAGATTTAAATTTAAGTACCTATTAATATTATACTTATATACATATATATATATATATTAAAAAAATGTTTGGTATCAAATTTTTTCAACTTCACATAAAAGCTATACCTATGCATTCAACTAATTTTTTTATGGAGATGATTTGAAACTGGAGCTGGCTGTGAAGGAAATAAATAAGTAAACTATGTACTTACGTGAATGTGTTATTTAGTTGGTTTTTTACTTATATCATCATTGTGTAACAAACAAAAAAGTAATATACAGTAATATAAAGACATGTAGTTAAAATGTTTCTTCCCCCAAGCTACCAACATAAAGTTGGTACATAAAGTACCTAAGCATTCCATTGTTTCAATAATCCTAATGGTAAACTCTGACACTAGGTATAAGCAGAATACTTTGTAGAAACTTTTGATACATACTTACTTATTATAATAAGAAATAAATTATCTAATCATATAATAAATCAATAACTGACAGTTGTTTAAAGTTTACAAAATGTGTCTATAAATGTCATAAAAGAATAGACCTTTTTTTATGTATCACTTTTTTGACGCATTAAAAAGCTTAGCAACAAAGGCACGGACCTATTCATACCTATCCAGGTCATTCTGTTGGTACGTAAGTATAGATTAGACAATTTCCCATCATATCCTCTAAAAAACCGTTTAAAATGATTTGTCAATGAATTCAAACCTAACGCATCGACATAATATATACTGATGAACAGTGCCTTTTCAATGATGAGGAACCTATACAGCTACACTAAAAAAAATTTCTCTATATTTTAGATTCTCAGCGGAGCGATGAATGCGTATTGATTTTATCATGATGTGTTTTTTTTGGCAGTAAACGTGTTTCGATTTTTAACTCCATTGTACCTCGTTCGATCAGAAAAAGAATCTAGTTTGTACTTTGGGGGGTCAAAAGTAAAAAATTCTTTATATTTTTCTAAATAATCGGGATAAACAAACTAATAATTAAGGGGAAAACGGGAAATTATATGCACAATCAGTTTTCGACAAAATCGATTTTGGTTTTTGATGTAACTTTAAAACAAATTACCATATTCATAAAATTCTCACCAAATGATTATAAAAGTATATTCTATCCACCATGCAATTTTCAAAAATGTTCGATTAAAGTTTAGCTATTCGTAGGCATATGTAATTTTCGATCATTATGGGTTTTTTTTTTAAAAATTAATACCTATCGATAAAAATTTATTTTTTGAGTAGAAAATCTTGAAAATTTAATTCAAGGTTTCAAACATATTGTTACAATAGCAGTTGAAAAATAAAATAAATTCATAGACACTTTTTTTTTATTAACATTCAAAGTTTGAATTTTGACAAAATACGTAAAAATCACAAAAATTCGCAAATTATTTTAAGCTAGAAATTCATAAAAGTTTTTCTTTTTAGATCTAGGATTTGAAAATTTAATACAAAACTCCTTAAAAATGTTTACAATAGTAGTTGAAAAAGAAAAGAAATATATAATTACAATTTTTTTTCACAAGCATTTAAATTTTAATTTTGACAAAATACGTAAAAATTACGAAAATTTGTAAATTATTTTAAGCTAGAAATTCATAAAAAAATTTTTAAATCTATGATTTGAAAATTTTTAATCATCTATAATATATCCTGGACAGGTAAACCACCTCCGCTCAGAATCGTTTTTCGTAAACAATGATATAATATCATTGGATTCAAATTTAATTCCATCCATTACAGTAATCCACTTGTAACCTACTGTACAGCAGAGCGACATCCACGACGTTCCCGTTTTTTTTTATAATACCTACGTATTTCAAAAGTTTAAAGTTGGGGTTTAGTTATCCCCCCTCTGCTCATCCTTACGTGACATTTTATCAGATACACTATACTTTAATAATATGTACCTACATAATAATCAAAGCCTTTAACTCACAAACAACCCTGAGTTCCGACAGTTAATATCCTGTCGCTAGCAGGCTCTCTAAAACAGCGACAGTTAATAGCAATCAATAATTTTATCTATGTTATTACGTTAATATTAATATTGTGTTCATTGCGGTGTACCTGTACAGTAATTTAAAACTTTATACCAGGGTGCAAATCTACGTAGTTATAGTCTTACTAGAGTGGAACTTTTTTTAGAAGTATACTTTGTTTAGTAATTCTGCACATATTTAACCTAGTTTTTAATCTAAAAAGCAATAACTTAACCAACAATAGAAATAAATAAAAACTGGTTGTTAATTAATAATTGATTTACTAGAATACTTGTATTTGTTTTTTAAAAAACAAAAGCGGTAAGTGGATGTCGCTCTGCTGTACATTAAAGAGTGGGGTGGTTTGACTAGGGCCTCTGACTAGGGTAGGTTAGATTTGAATGCAATGATATAGGTATCATTGTATACGAAAAACGATTCTGAACGGAGACGGTTTATCTGTCTAGAATATATTACAGATTATTAAAAATTTTCAAATCTTAGATTTAAAAAGAAAATTTTTTATGAATATCTAGCTTAAAATAATATTGCGAATTTTCGTGATTTTTACGTATGTTGTCAAAATTTAAATATATCCTAGATATATTATATTTAAATATTGTCATATATTCTATTTTGAAATAAATATTTTATTTTTCAATTAAGACACATTTTGCATAATGCATGGTTAATCAATGTTTCCAAAAACATTACATGTAGTTATCATGATTTATAATACCTTGTATATCATAGATATACAATATACATATACCTGGTTTGAGAATAAATCGTAATTGTTACGCGATTTCATAAAAATTTAAAACTATAACGCTCAAAACATTTTTCCTTTAATGACGCTTCCAATTTTCTCTATATCTATTTGATGCAAAACTTATGGAAAACTTAGTGTTGAATTTTTGAAACTTAGATATAAATACAAAAAATTTTATGAATTTTGAACTACAAAATAATTTGCAAATATTCATGGTTTTGACGAACTTTTGTCAATATTTGAACTTCAAATGCTAATAAAAAAAAATTGTGCCTATGTATTCTTATAATTTTTTAATCACTATAAGAATAACTTATGAGGAACTTTGTATTAAATTTTCAAATATTTTGATAGGGCCAAAAAAAATTTATCGACACTTCAAATCTATAAATATCTCAAAAAAAGTCAAAATATTTTGAAAATTAAATCATGTAAAGAAAATGTCAATCTAAATAACTGGTAAAATTTTCATGTATCTAGGGATTATAGTTTTCGAATAATAACAAATATTTAAAACCATTTGAGGATAAATTGTTATCGTTACGCTATTTCGTAAAAATTTAAAATTCAAACGCTCTTAAAATTTTTCCTATAATGATGCTTCGAGTTTTCTCTATAGCTACTTAAAGGAAAACTTATGGAAAACTTAGTATTGTATTTTCAATCCTTAGTTATAAACACAAAAAATTGTATGATTTTTCAACTTCAAAATTACTTGATTTTAATTACTTTTTTGGTCCTCCAAAATTTTTTTTACCGACACTTTAAAAAAAATCGAAAATTTCAGTGGTCTATAAATAACTCAAAAAAAGTCAAAAATTTTTGAAAATTAATCTGTATATAGATAACATTAAAATAAACATTTTGTGAAAATTTCAAGTATTTACAGTGATTAGTTTTTAAATTACAACCATATAAAAAAATCGGTTTGGTCGAAAACTATCTATTTGTACTCAAAAAAATAAAAATTTTTTGTTCCTATGTATATTTTTTTAAATTCTTCATGATAACAAATATCTATGCCATATCTTTTGAATAATATATAGATATTGAATTATTATTCATTATAAGTTTTAATTAATAAATGAAGTAAGTATTAATTTTACCCAGTGGCGTATTTACAGGGAGTGATATGGGTGATATATCACCCCCCAGAGCCTTTATTTAGGATTTATTTTACCCCGCATTACCCATTATACAGCTTGTCCGGAACGGTCATTTTAAAGTTTTAAAAGGATTAAATCATATCTACGCAACACAATATCTGAAGTAATATTGAAATAATATATAACCTATGCATTTTGTAATGTTTTATTTGTTCGATTTAGAAGAGGCTAAATGGTTTAGCAATGTTAAACATTCATCGTGATATTGAAATTAATGTAGACGAAGTGTTGAATGAAATGTCTCAAAAACCAAGACGAATGAATATTATTTTGTGATTTTTTTATGAAATAAATGTATAATATTATAAATGTTAGTATAGGTTTAAGTAACATCATGGTGACATGGCCTATATATGGCTATATAGTGTACTTTAGCGAAAGGTAAGATAACATAATGTGATCCTAGATATTTGTCCTCCTCACGGCCGGCTCCTAATGTGCTAAATAATTTTGGTCATATCACCCCCCAGAAAAAAATCCTAGATATGCCACTGAAATTTTTGTCTAATATTATATAGTTCAGACCGTATAATACCTGCATTTATAAGTACAGGAGGTACCTACTTGTACTATTTACTTATTGTAGGCACTATAGTATGTATACATACTGGTCAGATATATGTAGGTAAATAATTTTTCAGGTATATTTTTAGGTACATGATTTTATTGTAGTCAAAAATGAATTTAAGTTTTGAAGTTTGGTTAGATAAAAAAATATTATAAGATTTATTACGACCATTTATGACGGGAAAATTGTTATATTGGTATCAACAATTTTTTTAGTAAAATGTAGAAGTTTCTTTTTGTTTGGGTGGATGCAAATCCAGAGGACCCTCATATAGTCATATTACACGACCTTGACTCCTTAATACGTTAATACTTAGGTATCGGTTATCAGTTATCATGTTTTAATGTTTTGTAATATTAAAATATTAATCTATTATTTCGTTTTAGTTAAACCTTGAATGAAAAAATTACTTGCACCTACTTCAATATTTATTAAACATATAAGTTTGTACAAATGAATTGTATACAATATGTTAGATTTTTATCTACCGCCTGATGATGGCTGGTTGCTGGTATATACATATTATGTATATATACTTATAAGTATATTTACCTATAGGCTATAATAATATAATCTATATATATATACATGTACAATACATGTATAACCTATACATGTGAATATCATATTATATACCTGTTAGTTGTAAAACGCTAGCATGCCATGCAAAGTATGATGTAAGGAATTTAAACAAATATTTCTTTTCCACGACCTATACTTTTTATGCAGATACTCCAATGAAACTCTATTATTTATTTATAGAATAAAATTATAGTTATTAATTTTTAGTTACCTACATTAAACAATATTAAGTTAATAACTAATAACTGAATATGTAGTAGATATAGGTAGGTCATGGGTGTATAATGTCTATATGAATAAAATTGGAAGCATCGACAAATATTATTGTAGCATTCGAAAAACCGTACAATTAAGACAAATAAATGCCTGCGATCCCGGCGATCACAAGACGACAGACGTATTCGATGACACTGATAATAAGTGATAAATTTTACTTCTACTACTAGATAACACTTTGCAATTCATTGTATAGACAATTTATGTTATAGGTATCTATATTTATTTCATACAATATTTAACCTAACCTAACTACTTATCAGTTATCGAATATAATATCATTTCTCAAATTTTATTAGCGTTATGAAAGTATTGTATATTATTATCACCATGTTCCTATTATAATGTCTTCTAATAACATGTCATATGTTGATAAATTTTAAATTAAAAATTAAACAAATTGCTGCCCCTATAAATGTTATCCTGGATTGACCAAAATACATTGTTAATTTTTCTGCACCCTCCTGTATTGAAAATTTACATTTTAGATTGAGAATCCAAGTCGTTATAGGTAATGATCATGTTAAATTACAGAAAAAAAATATTTTTTTAAAGAATTATTCATATTAATTCATACCTACTGTTAATTTTGAAGTATTTTTACTATTTGTATACAGTTACAATATTCATTGATTTTTCAGATAAATATTGTGCATCGCAATTTATCTTTAAATCACCAACGCTGATATGTACGAAAATAAATATATAAATATAATTATTTTAATATTATTAACCCCGAACTCGGTCTTTACTCTGTATTGATAGTTTATCGTTAATAATATTATGCTTAAATGCCTAATTAATTTCACGTGAATTGTTTGTGAGCAGTCCAATAGGATCAATAGGAATTTAGAACATTTAAATATTATACGGATTATGGTATTGCGTAACGTCACTACTGCAGGTAGACTCAGTTCGTGACCGACGGAAGATTATACTAAAAAAAAATTGGTGTTTCTGGTTTTGAATAGGTTTACTAACATTAAATTATTGCTGACAATCTATTATATCTTAATGTTAGTACATTTAACTCGCTTTAATCACGATGTGCATCCAACAAGAGTCTCAAACCAAGTTTAACCAACCGAGAGAAGGATTATCCTATAGAATTATGAAATACAAGTAAGGGAGGGAATCTAAGCAATTAAATAATAATAATAATGAAATTTTAACACGTATGTGTATTAGGCTTAAGCCTCGTCCAGATCAAAGAAAAATTTGTCGAAAACAAGTGTTTCCGACATGTCGTCGACAATGTTTCTGATTTCCCGTCATAAGCGGTAACATAAATATTTGTCGACGACAGTGTCAGCAATATATGTTCCCGACAAATTTTTCTCGGTCTGGACCGAGCTTTAGACGAGTAAAGTCCCATCAAATGGAAGACATTAAACGCTCCCCATTGTTTACTATGATAAACCCTTATATACTAAGACTACGTACGTCGTAGGTTAAAGAGGTCTACATTGACTACATTTATCTTTATAATAGCACAATGTTGCTATTGTGCTATCAATTGCTTTTAAGATAAATTTGTGGTAGATATTTCAGCGTTTTAACGTTCTTTAGTGATTGGTTTTTGTGTATTTTAATGTAGGTATCTATTGTAAACTTATTTTGATTTAAACTTGACATAAATGCCATAATCATTGTGCATTTTATGATTTTATTATTTTCTGTGATAGAAATTGTGATTTGTTCATGTTCTCGTTTTTCAATATATTATTTTTATTACAAAACTCGCAGATGAATATACAATTGAAATTGATAAAAATATTTGTTCATTACCCAAGTTTAATTTACTCCAGTATTTATGGAATAATAAAATTATTCATGTTTTATTCGTATAAACTTGCAATCAGTTGTAGGTATATTGATAATTTTTTTATTGAGTATATATTTCAGTAGTGAAATGATTTCATTCTGTTATTGTTTTTTTCAAGCACAAAAGGAAATCTTATTATGTGTTTCAGGTTCGACGATGTATATTCATGATTTAAAGTTATGATAGATGTTTTCAATGATTATTTTCGGGATATATGATATGGCAGTAACATATCTGTGAAATATATTATTATTGCTTTCATATTATATAGTGTTACAACAAATCACAGTGAAAAAGTTCATTGTTTTTAAGTCTGTGGACTAAAAAGTTCGGCATCCTATCCTTGTAAGATAAGAAATTATTTACATATGTATAGGTATATAAAATTACTATAAATACTAAGCTATATTCTACCAATAATTCAAATTAAATATTCATAAAAAAAAAAGTAAAAATAAAAATAGAAATATGAATTGATGAGTAAAACTCGATAAACTATTAGATAATTTAAATAAAACCAATAATTCAATATTGCGTGTTCCCAAAAATCGAGCAGTATTCAAAGACCAAGGAAAGTAGTTATACTAAAAAGTTGTAATAATGCCGATATTAATAGGAACCTTCAACAAGATTAATTGTCGATATCGTCAGGTAAATCAATTAATTAAAATGTTTATTAACACTTATAGGAATGTTAATATTTCACCACATTGTTTTTCTTTTTACCCAATTATTATATGAATCAGTTTTTTTCTCTGTTGTATTTTTTTGGCTTTGTACTTTTTTATTACATACTTTTTAGTTTCGGTACCTATATATGGTATATTAATTAAAACTTAGGCAGTTTCATTATTATTATTATTGCTAGTATTATGTTAAACATACTTACATGTCTAAATTAAATTAATATTATCTTATACAATTATATATGGGTATGTAGTATTTTTGGTATAAACGAATACATAACGATAACATTACCTATCTGTTTAAAATGATAATTAATTATCATAATATTATTAAGAATCGTTATTGTGATAGCTATTTTATTTGAATCGATTAAATTTGTTCAAATATTTGTATGAATATTATTTGTTAATGGTTACCACTATAGGTATTGTTTATTGTAATTTATGTCTATGTGTTAACTCTTAATTTTGAGCTACATTATAATATTCAAGTTTATCTAACTAGGATTAGGCATCTAAAGAGTCATTGTAAATTGTAATGGATGTGTTAAACTTGTATTCAACAATATGAAAAACGATTCTTTGGGAAGACGGTCTTGTGATGATTAAAGTAATTTATTTTACTTTTAGCCATTAGTACTATAGTAGATTAATTTAGTTTTTTCTAAAAAAATTGCATTTGAAAATTTCATTGTGTGCATAGTGAATACTGAATAGTGTATACGATATAATAATAATGTATTCATCATGTGCTAAAGTCTCAAGTACGCACGAATAATATTTTTAAATTACACCAAATTAACTAAAATTGTTATTTTTAGTTTTAATATATAATTTTGTTCAAATTTGAAATTAAAATGTCTTAAAAAATAACGATGTTAAAATATTTTGATGATAGTATGAACTATTTTTTAAGAATTGTTCTTTTAAATTTTAAATTCTAAGCTATTCGAATTAAAAAATGTTCTTACTACAAAAAAGAAAATTAAATAAATAACTTATAACAAGTCAAAATATTTTTAAAAAATTATAATTTATAGAAAATGATAAGATATAAATTTTAATAAAAATTAAATACCTATACAGATAATAGTTTTTGAATAAAAAAATATTTTTACACTCGTAAAAAATTAATTTGAGTTTCCGATATTTTTATTAAATAATGTTAATTAAAGGTGAAGGTTGTATAACATTTTCTAATCTTAAATATACATTGGAAAGTTTTTTATAGTTACACTAAAAAACCAAATCGATTCTTTTGAAAACTGATTTTGCTTA
Source organism: Diuraphis noxia (assembly GCF_037042655.1). Lineage (NCBI taxonomy): Eukaryota > Metazoa > Arthropoda > Insecta > Hemiptera > Aphididae > Diuraphis > Diuraphis noxia. The sequence goes on from NW_028301712.1 coordinate 56,993,804, forward strand.
AAAATCTCAGTTTTTCTTTAATTTTTTGTCACCTTAACTTTAAGGAAAATTGTTTTATAATAGTGACAGACAAAAAAAATAATATTTTCATTACTCCAATTAGAATTTAAAACTAAGGAAAAACCGTAATTTTTATATACAATGTCGGTTTTCGACAAAATTGATTTAGTTTCTTGGTGTAGTGGTGTGGCTAACCGTAGATTTATGTTTTTTTCATTGATTAGTATTTTTAAGCACCGTACAATATTCAAATATTTTGACTCTTTTTGAGCTATTTATAGACATTTGAAATTTTTAAACTGTTCAGTCTTTTCTATAAATATTGATGAAAAGTTTTTTGCATAGTCATATATAGTTTGAAAATTTAATACAAGGTTTTTCATAAGTTATTTTTACGGCAGTTTTAAAATATTGATACATAGGTAGTACGGGTTTTTTATAAGCATTTTAAGTTCAAATTTTGACAAAATTGGTCAAAACTTATTTCATTATGTTTACTTACATAGTTGTTGATTTTTTAGGATATTCTGCATTTTACTTTATTAGTAGGTACCTATGACAATATAAAGAGTTAGATTTTACGAATGTAGTATCTCCGTTTAACATTATTTTATTGCTTTTGTTTAAGTGTTTCAAAGATATTATAGATGGCAACAGTCAACAAAAATTATATAATTAATTCGTATAAAATTATTATGTTAAGACTTAACATAAAATTTAACAGTTAAGTACCTGCATTTTAATAGAGACAAAGACGGGATTAAAAAAATATGTCATGTAGGTATATATACTGCAAGTCATTTTAGCAATTATCTAAGTAAATACGCGGCATGTGTGAAGAGAAATTATAGCAATAAACTAATAACCGATAACTTTAAAAAAAATACGCAGTATGTCCGTGGCATATGCTACTTTACTATATAGGATAAGTAACACGATGTCATTTTTACTTAGTTTTAGACCATCGTTTCTCAACCTTTTTAGTTTCACGACCCCCAAAATAGGTATAAAATATGGTCAATCACTTCGCGACCCCCCCTCTATCTATTTTATAGGAAAAAATTTGAACAGTAAAAATATCTTATCATTATCAATATCAATTTTAAATCAGCGTTTTATTATTTTTGACCTACGTGACCCCAAGTCAAGGTGATAGCGACCCCCTGGTTGAGAAACGCTGTTTTAGACAATATTTTAAAATTATTATAGATATTTCATTTTTAAGGAATTTAATAATGGTTTTTTACTGTGTATCTCCTTAATAAAAGAGACATACAATTTGCTATTTAAAAGAATATAAAATAATCTAATTTTTCAAAATTTGACTCCTCCTGCCTTTCTATTTTGAAAGTCAGTATATATATATGTACTTATAGTATATCATGTATATGATATGTATTGGTGATCAAATGTATTTTCTGGGGGAGGAGGGGGTGCGTATAGCTGATTTTTTAACATGCACTAATTGATAATAATAATAATAATAATATAATTTATGCTTATCAGATCTTAAACGTCAACAAAAGTCGTGAGGATCTATTCTTCTCACACCCACCCCCTTCCACCGTTTGACAGCCATTGGTGATATGCATATCATAGTGTGTAGGTACTCTACCTAACTTATTAGTTATTATTTATTATCTATTTTGATAATATAAATTATATTAAAATAAGTTATAAGTAACAGACTTGAAATATTGTTGTTGTTTATATTAGGGAGTGTGATGAATTATTGGCTATTGGTTAAACGTGCTATTGTTGAATTTGGACATTCGTGACGTGTATAATATATAGGTAATGCAATTTTCCAACAACGGTTTTATGTAGGCACTTAGCGTGTGTACCTATACAGTGTACAGTCAGCCGTTGGTTTACGTTCCTCCAGTAAATTTATGTACACACGAAGTGGAGTGGTATTAATCACGCTGAGTGGTAAAACATCTCATTTAAGGTAGGTTCATTTAATATGTGCGTATTTTTTTTTTTTTTAAGTAATATTGCTAACAAAACGAGAACACGACAGTTTGTGGAGCGTAGGTATTCTCGGATAGGTAATCGGCATAATATTACCCACTTGTAATAATATTTTCAGAACAACGAACTTTAAAATCGATTGTATCTATTACGTACCTCCTCGCGTGGTGGTTATTTGCCTGCATAATACATTATTATTATTATATTATGATTACGAGCTAAACTACGTATTTAGAATGCAATCTTAATTTTATCCGGTTCACGTGTAGGTGTACCAATTTGTTGAATGACGAGCCCGCACAACAACTTAACATGGGTAATGGTTATATAATATATATATACATATCTAATGTTTTATATTTTTTGGTGTCAGATAATAACTTAGTTACTATACGAGTATAGGTCGTATACTTATGGTCGATACAAGTGTATCTATACCTAAGCAGTAGCGCCGATCACCCAATTTATATATGACATAGGTATGCCATTGTAGATTTTTCAGATGGGGGCCCACTATGAGATGCTGCCGTGTATTGCACACAGAATATACGTTTAAACATAAAAATATACGGTCAAACGTTACATTACTTATTTGTATAGACGCTTTGATTTACATCTGATGGTTAAATTATAAAAATGGGGGAAGGGGTGCTATGTAGGTACAGAGAAAGATAACATTAATTTGTATTTATAATAATAATGGAATAAAATAACTATTAATTCATAACTAATATATGTATTTTTTAATATTATATATTTACCTATTATAATTACTTGTAACAACTTACTATTATTTTATTATACTACTATATTTATTACTTGTATCACCGTCCCTCTTTAATGAGCGTAAACACTGCAAATTTATGAAAATCTTATTCATACGCTGCAGGTATTCAGACATCCAGTCAAAGCTCAACGCGAAATCCATTCACCCGGGATAGTATTGTTGTTGTTATTATTATTATAATCACATATGTAATATGTATATTGTGTTTTTTTATTATTACTTTTTTTGTTGTATAAATTATTATGCGATATCGAATTGACCCGAACCCGGTTCGTCCGCGTGACCTCCAAATCAGTCGGCAGCGGCAGTAGCGGCAGCGATGGCGGCAACAGACCGCGCCGGGAGATTGATATAATAATAATATTATTTTTCGTGTGGTCAGTTTCCTAAACGTCGTTGTGCGTGTACGCAACTACGAACGTACGTACATGCACTACCGTCTACCACTGTCCGTCATCATCTTCAAAAGTTCCTCCGTGGTTCCACTCCTCCTTGGTGACTACCCCTCGTATAGTAATAATAATAATAATAATAATCACAATTAATAATATTTTATCGCCGCGGACAGTGCGTGGTGCGCGTATGTGTTGGTTCTATTGTGGTGCGCGTTTAGTATTTTTCTTTTCACTTTTTTTTTGTAATTTTTTGTCTGACGGACAATTTTACTTGTGAAACAATCAGTTCCTGCTGTCCAGCAAGACGCCACCTTTATTTGTAATCGCAGGTATATTATTAATATTACTATATCGCTCATCGATTTAATTCACCAATAATTTTATAGGTAATTGTTAATAAAATATAATATAATAACCATAGCACTATTCTATTTTCCTCCCGTTATTGTATAGCGTTATACAGCGATCAAATTCTGAAAAAACTAGAATATAGTTTATGTATATAATATGGCCATGGAGGTAACGTATCAAAGGTTAAAATTAGATTTTTAACTCGGTATTTCTTGTTATTGTTTTTGAAAAACATGCCCGATGAATATAAGTCTATACAACTTTATGCCAGCTTAGATTTAATGCATTTTAGTAATGTGTTTCTATTTAACTTGTCTTATAACCAATGACGTATCAAATAATAAAACAACATACTATATATATTTGTAGGTATAGAGTGTATAGTATGTAAATATAAAGTTATTATACAGTTTGTCTATATATCGCAGTATTGTACCTACCTAGTATATATATATATGATTAAATACATCATATGTTACGAATTATTTCAAAGTTGTAAGGTTAAATTTCAGTCTCGTATACATTGTTTTATCAATTATTAGGTACACACGTGTAAATGTCTTCAGTACTTTGTTTTTGTCATAATTAATTTTTAAATAAATAATAACATAATTTAAATAATACTTAGTTTGATAAATTAAAACTCTCGGAGAGATAATTTAATCATAATTTGTATGTATATTTTTTTATAGATTAGTTTCATTTCTTTTGATCAACTTTATAATGTATATATTATTATGATAAGTAAAAAAAAATGAATATTGATGAAAATCACCGATAACCAATTAAATAAGCAAAACAATCAGCAATGGTGGAGAAAAGAACACAACTGCGCTTTTTGCATTTTAAATACTATGGAGAAAAATGAAAATCATCTTTTCATTTGCAACCATATAAGTCAGAAATGCCATATATATAATAGTTGTTGGTATTTTCTGAATATTTGTAATGTACAGTTTGAAGAACCCTAATTACGTAAATTTTTACTTATTTGTTTTAAAAATTTCGTCTGATTACCTAATAACTGTCATAATGATTTTATCATTTGAAAAGGTATATTAAATTATTAAACGTAGATAAAACATACTATTATTATGATATGATGTACACACGTGTTACATGGAATATAGATAGATTTATAGTGGCCGATTTAAAATTGGAATCATCGTCGGTAAACTAGGTATACGATGGGCTTCTCAATAACTTATTCCTGGTTCGTGACGTTACTACCCTTTACAAATTGTTTTTCCTGTAATAATATAAGCGCACTATCACCGTAGGCGTTTGCCACCGAATAACTGTTAAATTCTACACCATATAGGTAGGTTCTTTTATAAGAATCTTCTTTAATGTTATTTTTGAATACTCTTTACAAAATATATGGAATAATAATTTCTGAAAAATAGTTACAAAGATTTCAAGCCATTTCAAATAGCTACCTAGTTAACATGTGACAAATATATGCACTGCTGCATATTAATATAAAGTTGAATTATTGTACTTATACGATCGAATAATAGTATAATACAGAGGCGGAGCCAGCTTTCACGTTCAGGAGGTGCGAATATTTTTGACCCCTTCCAAAAAAAAAAAAAAATTAAATAAAAAATTAATACAATATTTTATTATATTCATAATATTACAACGCAATAATGATGATATACAATGCCAAATCACAATATCATTCCCTACGACGTTTGAACTCCACACTAAATTGTTTGTACGTTTAGGGGGTGTCACCTCATACCCTGCACACCTCCTGGATCCGCCTATAGTATAATACATTAATACTGTATGGACTACTAGTCATTATACGTACCTATTTTATATTTGCAAGCCTCATGATTATATACAGCATAGAACAATACAATTGTGTTGAATCGTATATTATTTAAATTTCAAGCCACATGGATTTGTTACTGTATAGGAATATGCAATGAAATCTAATAGAATTTTTAAATTGTATAATCATATTATTGCATGAAATTAATAAGTTATTATATTTCATAATCGTATTTCGTGTTGACGTTTTAAATGTAATTATATGCATAGAATAGTTTTTTAATAAGCTTGTAAACATTATATCGATCATAGTATTTTAATATATAGCTACCTTGCTATGTTTTTTAATTTAACTATTTGTACAGCTTATTTTAAAAATTCCAATTCGTATTTGACTATTACATTTAAGCAAAACTTTCAATAGGTAACTTTAGGTAATAACAATATGAACAACAACAATACATTAACTTAGTTAGGTACACGTTATCTAATTAAATGTAATTAACTCTAATTTTATGATGCGAATAAGATATTTATGAACTGCCATGTCGAAAAAAAATCATTTAAATGATAATAAACAGTTTTTGTTTTAAGAAATTTTGATTTTATTAATTTTTATAATTTAATAATTTTATCGGGATTAGTATCACTTAAATTTACCATACACATAAACATGATATTTTTTATACAATTGAAACTTTATCTATAAGATTGTATCATAGAAATGCTGAAAAAGTGATTATTATGTATATGATTTTTAGTTATGTAATAGTTATTGTCGTTAAAGAAATATATACATTTTTTAAACAATAAACCACCCATAAAAATTTCTCTACAGCCATTTAAATTATCATTCAGGAAAACAATTTGTTATAACTTATGTAATTAATTGAAATAAGACACTATAATAATGTGTGATTTTTTAGTCTTACATTAAAACCAGTTAAACATCGATAGTTTAAAACTTCGAATTATTACTACCTATATCATCAAAACTAGTTTTGACATAAACTTAGTACAGGAAAAACATAATTGATACTAATTATTCAGATAGAAGATAAAAAGAAACTAACGACTAATAATATTATTTTGCAGGTATATATTTTTTTCCAACAAAATATTTAAAGCTTCAGACTTAGATTTTATTCTATTTAAATCATTATGTACATTTCTATATATTTTTAATTTAAATAGGCCAAACTATAATCTAAGCATAATATTATTATTTGCTTTTAATTATCTTCATCTGAAAATATACGCTATTAGTACAAATGTAATTTTATGTTACCTATATTAAGTATTGTTTATTTACACAACAATATATAATATATACAAAAAACATAAAACTATTTGAACTCAATATAATTATTTATATGTTCATAATTCATACATTCCACAAGGAAAAATGTTATTGAAAAAGATATAAATACAAGGTTTTTAGCTATTACGACAATACTTAATGTATTTACTATCATATACTCGAACGAAATAGTCGTCGATAGGGATTTTTTGTAGTAAGAAAGACATTTTGGAGGAATATTATATCTAACGCATCTGTTACACATTGATTTAGAAAGAAGAATGCTAGGAGCTAGAGATTGAGCCACCATCCTTTTAAATGTGAACTGTTGACAATACACAGTGCGACGTGCGTCCCATAAGTTTTGAGATAATCATGCTAAAATTAGTACTAGTATCTAGATAATTATGAAATTCTCGAAGTTATTATGATAACACCTAAAAACATTTTGGATCGCCTCTGTAAAATGATTGTACGCGTTAGGCCCGCTTTGTGGAAAGATCGGTATTTTTTCTTGCTGCACTATAACGCTCCAACACACACCGCGTTGATTGTCACTCAATTTTTGGCTAAAAAAATGGTTCCAGTACTCCCCCTCCCCCAACTTATTAATCAAATTTGAGTTCTCCGGACTATTTCCTGTTCCCAAAGTTGAAGATGGAGCTCAAGGGGTACCATTTTGCCACCATCAAAATGATTCAAGAAGCGACGACCCAAAAATTCAAGAACATTACTGAAGCTGACTTTTTACGGGCCACTGAAAAATTGAGCGATTGTGCAAGAAGGTGTATAGAATGTAACGGTGACTACTTTTAATAAAAAATTGCTTAAACATTTTTTTAAACTTTTTTGTAACATCAGTAACTTTCTTGTCAAAACTTATTGGACGCACTGTATACAAATTAAGTTCATATACTATAAAATAGGAAAAGTGAATTCAACAAGCAATAATAAACACATTTTGTTATTAAAGAATATGATTATAGCTCTAAGGAATCAGAAAACAGTTATTTTCAGCTCATTGTTACATATATGGTCTATAAAAATATGGTTATAATAAACATAAAAAATAAATATTTTAAGAATACAAAATATAATACTGTACTTATAGCGTATCCACTTTTTTCTTCAAATATTTGCAATCGTAATATTTGCAATCAATTACGCTTATGTTAATTATAATGCTGGACTCAGTGAACTCAGATCATTAAAATATATTTTATTTTAAATTCTAATTCTATTTAAAATAAACTCATTATTATTTGTATCGATAAGCGTATAAAACTGCGTAAATAACATGTGTTTAGTGACCTTTACGTGTCACCAGTCAGTAGTTGTTGGAAGTATGTAAAAATGGTGGGAAAACCGGAAGGAAAGCTTAGTAGGTTATTAGGTAGTGTAATAGGTATATTGTAAAAAATATAGTATGCTAATTTGAAATCCATGAATGATTTTGTTTAATTAAAATGTATTAAATTATTATTGTAATGTGGTTTTCAATCGTTTAAATAAATCAAATATATTTTTAGTGTTTAGAGCTATCCATACTGTAGATATTAAAACTAGTTGAACTGGTTTTTCAGAAACGGCCTTCTAAGATAAAAGATTTGTTTATTGAAAAATCTTTGTAAATGTTTATCTAGTTTGATATGTGTTCCTATATTTTTAAAATTTATTTGATGACAAATTTATCCATAAAGTTTCATTAGAAGATTAAGAAATTATGTCTTTTTAGATAGAATAAACGTTTTATTGGTAAAGCTACCTAAAAATAGTAATTTTTCGATTTTCATAGTAGGTAACATTTTCCTTAAAAAATTAAGCTTTTTTTTAATTATAATTGATTTAAACCTTGCCTCTAGTATAAAATTAATTTTGATATGTAATAGTATGTAAGAATAATGTTAAATAATACCAAACCCTAGATAGACAATAGTTTATAATTCAAAGAAAACAAATAGGTTGTTACTCTATACAATTAAATACCTAATCATCTTAAATTATAAGTTTAGAATTTTAGAATAAACTCTGATGGATCCCTTATTAAATATATCATTATAACATACATATTAGGTAAGTACTGTAGAATTCATCATGTTTTTCATAGGATTAAAATTATCAAAATATATATTTTTTATTATTTATTCATTAGAAAATAATATATTATCTGTTTCAAAAAAAAAAAAATTATATATATATATATATTATACTTGAAAGTGAAATTTATAAACATTATTCAGTTTTTCTGAAGTCTGATTTTTTTCATCAAAAAGATGAATTTTATGTATAAAGGCATTCAATCTTCTTTTATCATTTAAATAATTTATACGTTGGCATACGTTTTTATAACTAAATAATTTACAAGTCTTTTAATGCGTTCTTCAATAGCTTTATTATTGTACTTTGGTCTACCATCCAACACGTTATCAATCATTTTAGTACATATGTATTATGTAGGTACACCCACGGCTTCATTCTTGTACTCTATTATACCTATTATCAGCGTTTTAATTAAAACATAATCTACAAAGATTGTTATTTCTTTGTGGTATTTGCTTTTGTTGCTTATTACATACCTAGTAAATATCATTCAAGACAGGAAACGAATAGTTTTTTAGTATTATGGTGTTTTTGGTATCGATTTATTTCGTTTGAATCAGATTATTGGGTGTCTCCTTGAACTAATGAGAGTAATGACTAATCAGCAATGGCATTTGCTTGATAATTATTAATTATATTAGAATTTGATAGAATGTTACTATTTAATTCTAATGTGTAAGAATATAAATACAAATTTATTTATAGTTGCATTTATTTTTTAAGCATTTAGATTTAAATAAACCTATACCTACTTTAATACGTAACTTAAATTTATACTTCATTAGTATTATTAAAATACATAGATTTTTTTTAGTTAATATTAATAATATTATACAATGAAATAAACTGCTATAGCTATAGTATATTAAACTATATTTTTGATTATATTGATTGTATATAATATACATAAACAGTAAATTACCTACTTTTGTATGATGCAATGTAATATGATACATTACTCATTATAATGGATAATAATACTGTATATGGATCAACAACTATTTATTGAATTAAAATGTTATTAAATATTAGGAAATTTATGTAAGAGTGTAAAATAGCTCTTAGAATACTAAAATAGATTTAGGTAGATATATGAAATGATAAAAAAATATGAACTCATTAGAAAAGCTGTTAGTAATTGTAATTTTGTAGTTTAAGAGATGCAATGGAAGTAAGTATTATTAGTAAGTAATTTATACAATAATTCAATAATCTAAATAATTTTTAACCATGTAATTAAGTTACACACACGCTCAATGTTAGCTTAAAATTAAGATTAGTAACTTTGATACAAAGTGTTCCCCTTAGATTATTTAGATAAAATTATAAAATTGATGCTCAAGTTCGGCACTTAAGTGGGGGTTTAAAAATGTCATTGTAAACAATACCTAGGTACATAAAGCATCGAGTTGGAGAGATAATAATTTACGATTAATGAGTTTTATCATAAAATAATTTGTATATTTAAATTGTAGGTATAGAAAATTTATGATTAGAGTTCTATGTTATAGAAATAAAAATAATATTATAGTAAAAGTCACGTTTGTACCTAATATGGTTATTAATTTAAATTGTTTTAGTTTAACAATAATAATTCAAATGCCTAATGAGTATACCAAAAAAGTTATTAAAATCATACCCTACTTTACATTCATCACTTATGTAGTTCCTGTTTATCCTAAATCAATATTTTGTATTTTGATATAACTGGGAAGACTGTATAAATTTCAGGAAGCATAAATATTTATGGTTGGCTGTAATTTATTAACCCCCATTTTACAAGAAATAATAAATTTCTGAATAAGTAGGTACTTCAGATTTCTAAACTAGAACTTAATTCCTAAATTGTGAATTGTCAATACTAAATATTAATTTTAGTTTGATTCTGCATCATTAGGTATTTATTAATTTTTTTTTTTTTTGATGATAGTATTTTATGTCTTTCAGAACTTAAATTTAAATGCCAGATGAATACAATATATAATTATATATATAATATGTATTTTGTGCCTTTTCTTACCTATTCAAATAACAACTTGTGCATTTTTACCTTATAAAAATGGTAATGTGTACCACCATAAGTAATGGTAGAGTTAATTAAGTAAATTATCTAATTATCTATTTAATTTATCATATCATAGCTATCTACATAAATATTTATCTTATATATGTTTTCTACGGAAGTAAAATATGCTTTAGCAGTTCTTGTTCATACACTACAAGTTGTCAAGTCTACAACAGTATATCAACACTATCGTACTATGCCGCGCCGTTTTAGCTCAATGAATTTTGCTCTGTAAATGTGTTATATTTAATAATATTATTTATTTACCTCTTATGGTTTTGATAATTTGTACTTGTCTATTGTAAAATGTCTAGCTTAAATTCCAGGTATAATGTGTGATTATTATTGTTGTACGATTATAGTTTAGTTGGATTGATTATCCAATTAAAGGAACAGCAAAAAGATTAAACCTAATCCGCATGTCTAATAAACTCACAAATGATATACATTATCTGAAATTGTAGTTTTAAAATAACCAGATATGCTAAACAATATACTTCTCAATTTTAAACACTTGTTACAATGTCACATATTGGATATTTGTAGGTTGAATGAATTTTATTGACATTTATTTAGGGTGTGGTTAACATATTGTAATTGTTTTTGAGAAGGTATAATTTGTAATATTAGTAATTTCCATTTACATACCTACTGTTGATTATTTTATTCAATGGAAAAATACTTTGCAATAAAAATAGATTTTTTATATCAATAATACAGTTAAGAATCATTTTGATTAAAGCATTTTATAATTCAATTCTACGTATTACGTATCAATAGGCAATAATAATAGAATATATTATATCTACTTAAAATTTATTTTTATAATATAAAAATAAATTATATTATATCATAATGTCAAATTTTTATTAATTATTTAAGAATAATGAATAAATCATGAATTAAATTTGAATAATAATTATCATTTACAATCAAATTCATCATCTAACCCCAATTCTGGAATAATGAGAAAATTATTCTTTATTGATAATAATTCTGACCCAAGTGTTTCGATTGTTTCGGATAAGTCATTGACTATTTAGTTATGTATTCTTTTTATAATTTCACGGTTAGTGTTGTTCGGGGATGAATATTTGTTTGATGGAATAGAGGACGCCACAAGTCATACATAATAGCTGAGGTTCATGTATAAAAAAGGTCGGTGGGTACTTACAGAAACTAAATGGTTAACAAATGTACAGTGATTGATTTAACTGGCATAAAATATGAACGAATTATTGAATAATATCATATATAATCTGAAATTGACGGACGCTTATTTTTCAGAAAGACTTTACTTTAAATAACTATTTATGTAAAGAAAACTGTAATATATAATTATATGTAGGTAATATTGCACTTAATTAAAAAATGAACTAACTAGGTAAATAAAAATACTATTAATAATAATATTATGTGTTATTAACAGAAAGAATTGCCAAAGAGGATGAGAAGAGGTTGGAGGTTGTCCAAATATTCGTGTTTATAGTATAGATGTAGGTATCTATTTATGGGATAAAAATATTTAATAACTTTTTAAATATTTATTTTAAATTACCTATTGATATTGAGTTGTATTTAATTATAGGTAATGATTTATCATGTTTATGCTTTATGCAATATATGTATTATTATTATGTTTTTTTATTATTTTTTTTTGGACTAATTTTCCGTGGCCTATTTTACTTAGGCTATTTTTGTATTAGACAATTTTTGCCGTGGACATTATAACCTTATAAAAAATAAATAATAATTATATATTTTGTGTAATTATATTCATTAGATAACAGCTATTCATTTTATGGTTTTAACCACAGACTTATAAAACGAATAGATGGCTTACTAACATTATATATTTATCGATGATATCATAGCCATTTACACAGTATAATATTTTAACAGTGTTATTAACTTTTATCAATCCATAATAAGTATTTATATGGATATTTTTCCAATTTGTGATTGCTTTTTTATAAATAATTTTATTGTAGTAATTTACTGATTTAATTAACACTTGATGAATTCTATGAACATTAAAAATACACATAGGTAGGTTGGTGTTAGTTTACCAAAATAGAATAATATTAAAACAACAAAACTAGATACAATATTTCTTACCTACCAGCTGTATTTGTATATATTTTGTATACCACAAAGCAATTATACTAAATTATGATAACTGTTCCGAGCAGAAAAAATGTTTCAGTCTTAAACATTGAAGTTTGATGGTGGTCTCTGATAACAAATTGGATTTAGTTAGTAGTTTGTACATATCTATACTATTTGGGATTCGTAACATCCGTAATAACATTTTTCTACAAAATCGATTTTGTTATTTTCAATTTTGTATCAATTGAAAAAGAAACATTAGAAACTTTATATTTTCACCTAATATTAAAACTTTCTAAACATGGTAAAATTTTCAGAATATTTTCTCTTTTGAGCTATTTATTGATATTTTAATTTTTTGTTTAATTTTTATTTCTATATCTACATAGATAACAAGATAAAAATGTTTATTGAGTGAAAAAAGTTTTAAAATTTAATGCGAAGTTCATCATAAGTATTTTTCTTATAACAATTATTATATTAATGATTTAAAAAAATATATTAAAAATACACAATTTTTGTCTTACAATCGTTTGAAGTTTAAATGCTGACGAATTTAAATACATAGTTTTATAATAAATAACGAGGACTGGACAAATATATTTAATTATTGAAAAAAAAAACACAACCTTATTACTTTTGTATTATTATTATGTAACACCTTTCGAAAAAAAAATGTATCGTATCCCAATAGCCAAGTTACCGAGAGTTATTTCTTTAATAAAAAAAAAAAATAATAAATAACGACTTTTTGTTGACTTACATTTAATCTCTCTGTTGTATGAAATCCAAAAAGTATTTACCATACAAATTTAAAACATTTTTTCATTACTTAAATTAAATCTACACAATAACATTTTTTAAATATTTAGAACAATTTTAACTTTTAAGTTATTAGGTAATAGGTTCAACGAAAATATTTATACAATTTTATGATACTTCGGTACTGACTTAAAAGTCAAAAATAAATATCAATATTATATAGTATTGGTACTATTAAAATAATTAATAGTATAGTATTCTGATATCTGATTAATGTTTTAAATTAATTCAAATTCAACATACTTTTTATTATTTTTATTATAAAAATCTATTTTTTTTTGTATTATATCCTAGAAATATAATTATATAGATACCGTTTTTTTCATCTCAAAAGTTATAAATATACAATGAGTTATTGTTGAATTCAAATCTATCACATCCATTACAAAGACATACTCAGTGATGTACTGATGTGCGATACTCGAAATCTATGATACAGCAGAGTGAGATCTCTGGTTAACTTGGTACACTGTCTGGTTAGATATACAATTTATTTATTTAATGATTTAATAAAACGTAACAAATCAATCTACCAATCATTAGTAGGTAACTAAAACATGTTTAAGATACCATCAGCTTACTATTAATTTATTATATTTGTAGTGATTGTATATCCAACATACGTATACTCGGCATGACGGGTTTAAATATCTGGTGTTCCTACTTTCTTTCCGAAGTTTATTTTAATTTTATTGAATACCTACCTTTGTATAAAACTTAATTTACATGGTTGAAATAATGAAATGGTGTATGGATATTTTTTGGTCGATCATGAAGCTATAGGTATCGATTCAGAATATATCTCTAGGGTCCTTAATATCGACTCGGAACTCTTCCTCCAGATTCCGGAGTCATCACTATCAAAACTCGGCTGTTCTACATATCCGTGGCACACGTCATAAACTATTAGAGCAGCAGAATTCTAAAGCAGAGTATCTCTACTTTAAAAAGGTAGTCTTTTGTTTTATTTTTAAACATTATTATTTTAATATTAAACGTAAAGACTTAGGTAAATACGAAGATATATGTGAATAATTTATACGATGTATAAATCAATATTATTCATATATTTAATTAATATATTATTTATGTAATATATGTGGTACTACCTATATCTATTGGAATAATGATATTTACACAATATAACAGAAACAGTTGAAAATACAAATTGTCTTCACATTTTTATTTTTAAACAAGACGATTCATTAAGCATTATCTTTCAATGTTTTCCTTTAATAATGATTAATTAATTCAAATTCTGATTTCTGGAATTTTTAAATATACTTACTTAATGACTATATTTTAAAATTTTCGAGATTTTGTGACTATACTTAAGTCTTAAAGACTAGCTGTTGGAAAAATAAATTTCAAATCAGAATCTCTCTCCTTATTGTAAATAATTTAGTAGATAATGATTTTTAAAATGTTGATAATATACTATTAGTTCAAAATTTGAATGAGTGATTTCTCAGTTATTAAAATGTTTTTACTTGGTATTAATGTTTACAAATGGTATTACAAAAATATAAAACAGATAACTATTAAAAACTATACTCATTCAAATTTTGATTTTGATGCATAAAAATATTTAAAATGAATTTCTAATAAATAATTTTAAGTAGAATAGCTTTCATTTGAAAAAAATGTATAACTTTACAGGATATATCTTCAATTAGTAAGTACCTAATAGTAAAGAAAAAAAAATTGAAAGTACAGTTTTAAGTTGAAAATTATGAAAATTAGATTATGGGTAATTGAATTATGTGAGAAGAAAGTGGTTAAGAATGGTTAATAAACCTGTATAATATTATTATCGTAATTTTGTGATTATTTCTCTTTAAATCTTATTTATTAGAATTATTATCATTTTTACATAAAATGATATTTAGTGTTGGTATACTTCGATGTATGTCCTTCAGTAATCTAGGTACCTAATTCAAATAATTAGTCTAGTCATTTTGTTGTTATAATCACAACAATTCTGAGAAGTTTAACTAAATACGACCTTTTATCATTGGTTATCATTTGATTTCAAACACCAAAACATATCGTTTGAATATGTACGAAGTTAGCTAAAGCTTTATAATAATACAACTATTTTGGTAGAACAATTATTATTTAATATTTTTAATAAGTATTTCTACATAATTATTTCATTAAATAGACAATAACCATGTACAATACCTAATATTTTAATATAATCATAAAGTATTTTAATTATACATTATTGTATAATAGTATTTTTTTACATTTTGATTCATCTAAATCTATGATCAAATTTAAATGTGACACATTAAAAGAGTATCTAAACTAATAATCAATAATGACTTAGTTGAATTGATAAGACACGTTTATTGAAAGTGGTAACTGGTAGTCGAATTTATCAACATAAATAGTATTATATGTTTAATAATTGTTAAAGTAATTATTTAAGTAAATTTATTAATCACACAATGGATTAGCCGATTAGGTTGGAGGTATTGTAAAGCTTACCCTAGGTCTTCTTAATGTTTATAATGCAATTATTTTGTTTTCACATTAATCATTATGTATATCTAGGTTTCTAGGTATATGACTATATACGCTATACTAGTATACTCGTAGGTTTAAAAAAAAATATTTATCATTTAATAAAAACAAATTTGATATATTTTTATTTTCAGATTAAACTGTTCAGTTGGGGTTGGAAACTTATATTTTTGAAATTTTTTAATTAATATAAAGTACAGAAATACTGATTTTATAATAATGCGTATCCAAAACTTATTTAAAATTTAAACTACCCTGGTTTTCAAAAAATCGTTAACTTTGGCATATTAGGTACTACTGCAGTCGATAAATAGTTTCCTATACATTTTTATCTAGTTCCACTTTTATTTTATTTTCATTACCAATTATGTATAAAGTAATAATATTATTTTTTACCTAATTTTTGAGGAAACCGTATCACCTATGTAAAATATTTATAAACCTGTATAAAAAACACCAAAAATATATTAAGAATGATCAATCTAATGTCGATAATGGATTGAAACTATATAGAATGTTACCTACGGATATCATTAATCAAAAAATAACATTAAAATTCAACTTGTAACATTGAACAATTTTTATGATAAATATTTTCAACTAACTTATTTATGGTTATAAATATATTATATAATAAAATACTTAAACTGTTTTTCTGTGATAAGAAATACGTAAATGTCGAACGTAAATATTGGTGTCTAAATACAGAAAATTGGTTTTTTCTGTAATCTACAAATATTGTAATTTTGAATATTTTTTTATACATATCGATTCATTGTCATGAGTGTAACATATTTTAAATATTACTACTTGGATGATTTTTAGAGTATATGAGATTATATAATTTTTCGTTTGTGCCAATAAATTGTATATATCTATATTTTGTAATAAATTAGGTTACAGTTTTCACATTCCTCACAAAGTCATAACCTCTCCATATATTTAGTATAATATTCTTTAAAATCATAAATATTTTTAATTATATTATTTATTATTGTAATAATATGCTCAAGTTAAATTGTAAACAACTATATAATATCAGCGTTTTACAGTGTTAAAAAATACATAAACATGATAGTATTTAAAATGGCATTATACATATTACGTAAATAGGCACATTTTTTTTTTATTATAACAAATGCCTCGGCAGCTATGGTCCATTGGCTACAAAAAAAATTACATAGTATTTATGTAAACAATAGATAAGTTACATTAAATATGGTAGGTACATTATATTTATAATATATATCAAATTTTTTTTATGAAGTTCTGTATCCCTTAGGAATTTGAGAACATATCGATGTTGAGGTTTTCAGTAAGATGGTGAGTTAGATAAAAATAGGCACATTTGTTTAATACTTTAATGTATATAGATGGATTTACAAGTATTATTACTCCTGTTTTCTTCATTTAATAATGAACTGATTATAGTTTTGATTTTTTGAATATTGAAATATACTTACTAAAAGGTCATATTTTGTTGTCTCTGTCTTATAAACACGTAATATGATAAATTTTAGGCTCTGAATAATCGATTTAACTTAGCTATGTTTGATATTGGAGCAAATTTACCTATTGTTACAACATTTAGAAGTAAGAACATTATCTAGTGAACCTCATAGAATATTTTCTTTTAATTTGATTTCAAAACAAGTAATAAGTACCTACTTTAAAATTTACGAACAATTTAAATTGATCTATAACATATAAAAGACATTGTTTTTATATGCATTTATTATATTATGAGATTTAAAATAAAATTGAAGAACTTCACTATTTATATTAAAGATAACACGACTACAATATTTTGTATGTACGTTCATTTCAAAGTTTAAAACTTTGAAAGTGTAAAACAGATTATTAAAATTAGGAAATTTCAATTGAGTTTGTTTTTATACTAGCTATTTTGTTGGAACATTTTCATTTGATAGTTGTATACTATATTACTATGTAATATAAAATAATATAATGTTATTTTGATTAATATAAAAATTAAAGTTGCTATGTTTGTTCTTTGTACACTTTTAAAAACAGTTGGCAAATTACATAATTGTTTAAAATGTTGAATAGTTTAAGTTAAAGCATAAACACTTCAATGTATATGTAAAACATTTAAAATGTTAGCAAATAAAATTAGTTTAAACTTTTTTTAAATTAAAGCTTAAACTATTCAAATCCGAATTTTAAAAAGCCGGGTATAATCACTGCTATTTAATTTTACTGAGTTTAGTGTATGGCTATGGATTTAATTACATAAAGAAACACTTATGTTGCTTTAAAAACAGTTGTCAACAAATATATTCAACGTATAAAAAAATAAATAAATGGAAATTAAAAAAATTAAAAATTAGAAACAAATTCGAATAGTTATATACTATTAGTATCTATTCAAAAAGTTAGAATTCATTTTATTTTCCAAGCAATTAGAATATATTTGACTCATCTTATGGAATTTATGCAAAATTATTCAAACTCTTCAACGTTTAAGACAATTATTAAATATCCGATTGTTTTTGAAACGATAATCTTTAAGCGCATACAAAAACCAAAGTTGGCATCTTTTATTTTTTGTTATTGCTGGAACATAATATACGTATACTAACGTACAATAACTGATAAACGTACTAATATGATGTAGATTATAACATATACGCATAAAATACAATAAAAAAAAAAAAAATATTAGGTCGTATAAATTATTCGATATTAACCGTCTAATTTTTTACGGACTTTTATTGTAGTCAAATATACATTTGATTGTAGATTAAAATATACGACGCGTGTAATATGTACACGTGTATTATGTAGTAGGTAGGTAAATGTTTATATCGTGCAGAATATATTACTAATGTGAATACGAAAAGAAAACAGATGATACCGCCTGCGATTAAACACATCGGCTGACAGATAATTTATTATACTGCCGGCGTGGAAGTAAAATAATATTGTAAATATTCGATTGATCTGATAAAGAAGGGGAAAAAAATAATCAACCACCAAATTTATATAAAATATAATATAACGCTGCGGTCTTACGTACGGTGATGCATATGTATTCGTCGATTGCGGTTCGCGACAAACGCATGTGCAAGACAAACGGCCGCCGCCGGGTCCACGATAGTGTGCTTCTCTCTATTGGCAGCTTGATAACAGAACCGTCAGGGTACTTTGATGGGAACGGCGTCTCGACCGAATCATCGTTCCGTTGCTCGCACGAGTCCGTCGTCTACCCGCGCGAATTAATCGCGAGAAATTCTATAAGCCTATCCGACCGTAAAGTATAGGCAGGTACTCGATCATGTCTACGATATAATGGTAATAATATTCTTGTCAAAAATAAAAAATAAAAAATAAAAAACAATTACCGCTGAACTGGCACACGAAGAACAGCTGTTCAGCACTGGACGATGGTCGGAAAATAATTATGCGGTCCTTTTTCCGAAAGGTAGGTGGGACAGAGCTGATAATATTTATACTACTATTTATGATGCTCCTATTTCTTCCATCGGCGAAATTGTATACAAATAAAAATATCTGCTAAAATCATAATATGTTTGTAACAATATCGGAGAACCGTATTCTAGCCACTAAAAAATTGATATTATGTAAACCGAACGCGAAATTTTTTTAAATTATAGGCTTATAAACTCTACGTGGAATCTGGGTACAAACTATTTTAATTTTAAGGACTGTATAACATTATACAATGAGGATAACCCTATGAGAGGTTCGATTATCCTATCACCTCCTAATTGTATGTACTATTCCGTTTATGAAAATACTTCGATAGGAAAATACATGGGCACCGACCTATGAATTTGTTTTTTGTTTCAAAATAACAGTGATATAGTTATAAAATTATCATTGTTTTAGGTTGAAATTATTTATTTTATTTTTCATTTATATTTTATATAATTTCACCTTTTTTGATTTTTAACTGCGTGTTTTCCTGAAATTTATTCAGATTAAAGCAGTCAATGTTAACTACAATTTTTTTTTACTTTTAATAAATGTGTGTATGTGTGTGTGTGTGTGGGGGGGGGGGGGGATAACTACTTCAAAAATAAGAAAAAGTCAAGCAGTATATTATTTATCAATGATTTGTTGTCTCATTACATAATATGTCCTATATACATTTAAAGATTATGCAGCTAGGTAGTAAAACATAAGATTATTTCTTATTTATAAAAAAAAAATATTGTGTTGTTTATTATTATACCTATATTTGTGAAATCTTTGAAATTTTAATATTATTTCATTTTTAATTAGTATTATCATTGATTTAGAAATTAAAAAGCGAGAAAGTGGATGTCGCTCTGCTGTACATTAGGTTACAAGTGTGAAGTGGGTTACTGTAACAGATGGAATTAATTTTGAATCCAATGATATTATATCATTGTATACAAAAAATGATTCTGAGCGAAGACGGTTTATCTGTCTAGGATATATTATAGATGATTAAAAATTTTCAAACCTTAGATTTAAAATAAATTTTTTTTATGAATGTCTAGCTTAAAATAATTTGCAAATTTTCGTGATTTTTACGTATTTTGTCAAAATTTAAACTTTGAATGCTTATAAAAAAAAATTGTGGCAATGAATTTCTTTTATTTTTAAACTGCTATTGTAACAATAAATTAAGAGCCTTGTATTAAATTTTCAAGCTTTTTTGCCTAACAAATACATTTTTAATATTAATTTTAAAATAACTAATAATGATCGAAAATTTTAAATGCCTATGAATAGTTCAACTTAAGTCAAAAATTTTTGAAAATTGCATGGTGGATAGAATATACTTATTATAAACATTCGGTGAAAATTTCATGTATCTATGTTCATTTGTTTTAAAGTTACATCAAAAACCAAAATCGATTTTGTCGAAAACTGATTGTGCGTAAAATTTCCCGTTTTTGCCTTAATTTTTGGTTTGTTTTTCTCGATTATTTAAAAAAGTATTAAGAATTTTTTACTTTTGACCCCCCAAAATACCAAATAGATTTACTTTCTGATCGAACGAGGTACTGAAGTCAAAAATCGAAGCACTTTTACTGCCCTAAAACGTGATGACAGACACACAAAAAAAATAAACCACACATCACGGTAAAATCAATACATTCATCGCTCCGCTCAGAATCTAAAAATGTATAGGTTTCTACTATAGCTTTTTTTTATAGATTTCAGAGTATACCTAATATTTTAATTACAATCGATAATATAATGTAGTAATGATAATTGAAATCAAAAAATGTGTTTAATATCTTAAATTTTGAAACTGGTCTGACAGAGTGTGCTAAAATTAGAATACACCTCTTTTTTAGATTAAATTTTCAAGCGTAGTCATCTTAACATAATTCTAGTTCAAAAGAGAAAATACATTTTTAATATTGTGAAACAATAATTATTTATTTTTACAAAAGAATATAATTTATGTTAATGTATAAAGAATATGATTTTATATTTTGATGAAATATTTCTAAGACAGTAGTAAAATGTAGGTGCAATCTAACAGTTAACTTGACACAAACCATAAAAGTATGTGATTTTATATCTATATTTGGGTACATAATAAAATGTAACATTATTAATCATACATTTTAAAATATAGTTTTCTTTTATTGTAATGTAACGAATACTTAGGTGTACTATTTAATATGTTAGCATTAAGTATTGGGATTTTGTTTTTAAAATTTTACTGATACAAGAACAATTATTATTAACATTGAGACCTAATAACTTTTTTGTACATTCCTGTTCAATTCAAACAATTTATTTTCTATTTTATCTTAAAACAATATAAATACGAGCTTTAGTTCTGTGCAGTGTGACTATAATATTATAAAACCAATAACAGTTTTTACTTCTTTTGGTAAATGATTGTGAATAATACTCAATATTGTCGTCATATAATAATTGGATTATACTTATTTAAAGTTATCTGCAGTATTGCATTTTTAAATTTTAATGGAATGTAAATAACTTCCAAATTATTTTTGAAATTTTTCTTATATTTGAGAAGTATCACTGTAATAATAATTATACGTCACTTAGAATCTTAAAATAAATGTTTGCCATTTGAGTACGTCATAATATACAAATTTTAGGTATTTTATTGTTTTTATTGTATATCATTAATTTCATTTTGCAAAAGTCACGATTTTAAGTTTTGCACATTGATGATTCTTTTGGGAGATTCATCATCTAGGAATCTTAGGCTTAAGATTGCATAAAATGCCAGTGCTATTTAAAGTTATAATATTCGATCGTCCCATCATCTGATTTGTCAATACATAAAACTAATAATTTTTATGCATTTTAAAATCATATTTTATTTTGACATTTAAACTGTTTTTATTCAACTCTTATTATTGCTGCTATATTATAATGTATTAGAATAATTTTTTATATTCATTGTAAAACCAATATAAATTTGTTTTGTGAATTAAATTATTATTGGAAAATGTTTAATTGAATATGGAAATAAAAATTACGAAAATTGAATGACAATATAGTTATTAAGAATAAAACTAAATCATCTAGGTATATATCTATTTAGTAATAGATAATATTTTTTATTTTTTTTTTTTTATTGGTCTTGAAATTTATACAATTTCTGCTTCAACTACTAGGCCATTAGCATATCACTATAAACACAAATTAATTATACATATAATAAGGAACAGAGCAAAGAAATAAGAGAAAAAACAAAAAAATAATATAATATTTTTATATTGATTAAAATACTTAAAACAACATGTTTTGTTGTAAATATTTATTTGTATTTTCTATGAGATTTTAGTATATTACAAGTTGTTAAAGGTACTATAGTTTTGACCAAATTTTGGTATTTGACCAAATTACATAATGTACATACATTACATTAATTGTATCATTATATTCATTGGTGGTTTATATATATATATATAAATATTTATAAGTACTTAGAATGTTGATAAGTTTGAAGTTCAGGTTATGTAGTTTTTATAATTGGTATTTTTAGTAGTTGATAAATAATAAATAATACGATTTTGGATTTAATTAACTAAGCTTTCGATATTTTAGCCGGATAACTAAACCCGTATTTTGGTTCACATACAAAGTAAAAATATTTTTTTATAAATACTTTTCAGACTAACATAAAGTAAATAAAATAAAATGATACGTTCTTAATTTATACGCAGGAACAAAAATGATTTATTCCTATTAACAAAGAAAAAATGCGTTTAACTTTATCTTTGAAAATGTTTAGTCATTGTTAAAAAACTTGCTGTGTATATTATCCATATTTTCATATCTTTGTATTTTGAATGAAAACTTTTTTACTTGTACTAACAATGAATTCATTGTTTACTATATTTTTAATTTTCATTAAGTAATTATTCATTTAAATTTTAAATAATAGTAATAAGTTTGGTAATATACATTTTTTATTTAATTATTGACTGAATATTTAATTCATTTTTAAACATCATAGCCTTAAATATAATATGCATAGGTACAAGAAAAATATTTATTATTGATACAATTACCTGGTACAAGTTATACTTATGAACTTTAAAGGAGTTAAAAATCATAAATACTATACATTTCTTGTCACATATAGTTAAACTTAATATAGGTATTCAATTTCATGATGTAGGTATACTGCTCAAATTTATATTAATTTATCGAAAAACTGTTTTTGTTAAAAATATGACAATAATAATATAATATATTATTTTTTTGTCCACTTACGTATTATGTACAATATTGATTATTAGGTACGTTAGTCATAAATAAATACACATACCAGTGAATAGAATGTTAACATTTATGCTTTCTATTGAAATACGTTAAAATGAATAATTAAAAATGATAGGTATAGTTAGTAGTTAGGTACTAACTAAATATATGCGAATATTATTTATGATTTTTATTTTAATTAAATCGGTGTAAAAATATTTATTTTTTTTTTAAATTTAAATAAATATTTAAGTATAACAAATAAAAAAATATTTGTTTAATGTGTTATATTATTTTTGTAATAAAAATGATATAAATTATAATAATATGTAGTTAAATAAATTATAAATTAAGTTGGAATTAAAATATCAATAATTGCATGTCAAGTTAATATTTCAAAATTTGAAGCCAGTGAATTATTTAATGGATCAGTCTAAAATGGACATGACTGAACCTTTGTAATGAGAATAATGTTCAGCCAGTCGAAAACTCAATGTACGAAAATTTGATTAAACTGATTAACAGACCTGAAAACAAATCGAAGAGTTCGCTACAACAATAAGACATTATTATTATATATTTTAATAAAATAAGGCTATTTTTTTATTTATTTTTTTTTATTGACCTTTATAGCTTCGGCGACATGGGCCATTAGCTTTATACATAATTTACATTACACTATTACTTAAAACTTACATGTTTTAGGTGACAATTTAATTACAATAATAAGGGCTGTTGACTATATTTATTCTACTTAAATGTATTTATCTATTTTTTGGTTGTCCTGAGGAATGACATGATTTTTTCGGGTTGACAGTCGGGTCCGATTAATTCGTATAAGTTTGTTGGTATATTAGGTTTTTCTCTTTCTTCTTCATTATAAGGCTATTTATCGAAAAAAAAACTAAGGAATTTTATGCAATTCATGAATGTAACAAACCGATATTTCAGTTTATTTTTAATTTAACCTTCGTTACAATTGGACTTGTTCAAAACTGAATTCAAGTGAAACAAACATACAATTTTAGTCCTTATTTTGATATAAATATGTATGATATTAAATTAAATGCTTCGAAGTTTTATATGCTTTTACAAAATCTGAATCTGTTTTGATGCCGTTTATTTTATCTTTATTAGTATCATAATATTTATTTTTTCGCATGGATTCTGAATTAATTTCAAGACGGTATCTAAAATTAAATCCGTTCCCCAACAATTTAAGTTCATCGAATAAACGTTTTAATTCACGAAACCTGTAATACAACTTAAAATTGATAAAATTTGATGTATTGAATAATAATATTATGAATAACATTCGCGATATCGAATGTATATATTTTCCACGATATCAATATCATGGTCATTTATTGGTTTCATTCTCTATCATTCAGACCTTAAAGATACCTATAACCAATACATATATTATATGTTTCTATATTTTCTGAATAATATAATATAGTTATACTAATACTGCATAGTATATTATTATATTTATGAACAAAATTGAAAATATGTTTGACAATACTACATGTTTTGTTACTTAAAATAGTTTTGGACACTTACTTATATTCTGAAAATAAATATGTGATAATTTTAGGTATGTATATAATTTTTAGTTAGAGAAACTTGTGTTTAGAATTTATATTAATTTAATTTACTTACCTATATTTTTCAAGGGTTTAATATAACCTAAGGTATAGGGACTATTCAAAAAACTTTTAAATTATAAAATATGACGTTTGTTTACTTCATGGGAAGTACATATTGTTATAATTTAGTTTTTTAGTTAAGATTTCGAAAGACACCATGTAAGTAACTATAAGTAGAGTAAAGAAAATGTTTACTTTTGTATAACCGATGTAATAGTTTGTTACACACAAAATAGCCAATATAATATTTGTAGATGGTGAAGTTTGTTGACTTTTGTTATTATGAAATCTACTACTTGCAGTTATTCAAATTTATTTATCGTAAAAAAAAAAAAAAAATGATTTAATTAAAAGTATTTTGATAATTTATAAAAACAAAATTACGGAAGCCGACGAATGCCGTAAAAAATATGTTTTGTATAATTTGATTTATATTTGACGTTATAAAATAACATTTTCTTTAAAAACTATATAGCAATAGAATAAGAAAATTTTATTTTATTTTTAAATGTTAAAATACTGAAGATTTTTAGAGTTATATGAATGGCTTCATATTTTATAAAAACAATATTTTGTTTATTAATAAAAAAAGACATAAATATATTAATAAAATACGGAATTATGTATTTTTAAATAAAACACATTAATTTACATAAGCAGTTATAATTGATTGTAATATTATATCTACAGCCAAAGTGTATAAACCGAGTACGTGGTTTGGCGTGGCGCGTTGGCTGCTACCAATCGCGAAATACGACTGGGAGTAAGTAACGGCCACAGCTACTAGCTTTTGGATGGGTGACCACCCGGGTTCCTAGTAGTTAAAAACCTTGCCACACATACACGCGTGTTTGTTACCTATCGTAACAATCGTAAAAACAACCTACCGTACTAAAACCTTACCCCTACCACAGTTCATAATCCCAACAGCTAATGTCCTTAGTCGCTGGGCTTAAGATCAATAAAAAAAAAAACCGAGTACCTACAAAAAAAAAAAATATAAATTACTAAATTATACTAAGTTCGTAAAATTGCAGGATATATCGACGTATTTTTGGTTGTATTTTAGATTTAAACACGTCAATAATATTACGTTTGAAAAAAGTTTCCAAGTGGAGTTTGGCTTGTTAAGAATTTCTGAAACTTTCCAGAACTAAGCTGTTACCAATTGTATGTATAATTAATAAAAAGTAATTTCAGAGTACTACACCGACGGCAATGGTGTGGAACATATAATCTATCATGAGACTATATATTATGAAATGCTAGGATCACTATTTTCAAATTAAGAGTAATTATTTCAAAATAAAAACATAATTTATTATATACCTAATATAACAATAAAGTGCTATTATATTTTTTCATTTAATCATAAAACTAAAACAGGAAATTTAATTTTAAGATTTAATATAATAAAATTATAAAAAATATATTATTACATGTATAATTTTAATATTTATGACTTTCAATAATAAATGGAATCTCAAGCAAAGCTAGCACCATTTCAAAATTAAACAATAACTCTGGATTGTTTTTTTTTTTTTTTTTTTTAATTATATTATAAGCTTGGAAGCTTTAAAATCTAATTACTCCTCTATACATCTCTCATTTTAAATTTATAACTGTCATTTATAAAATGTTTAAATATATTTTTTTTTCATTGAATAGAAATAGGTAATTTATTTGCATAAAATAAACAATTTCTGTATTGTTATATATAGTAGAGAGCTATGAATAATGCTTATATGTATTAAAATTATTATTATTAGTCAATATTTTTATATTGAAATTATTTAAAATAACTTTTTATATTCAAGCGGATTTGTTTTCAATAAATAAAATGACGCTACAAAGGCTGGATATGACAAGTGGTTATTAAATTAATGTCAGACTTACAATTTGGCGTGTATTAAGTCAAATCTTCTATTGAATTATGTTATCCTTGATGTAGGATTGAAGGCAATTGGTATGTTTACTTTTATTTGGAAGAAAAAGTTAGAGTATATATTATACAGTTTCATAGATATATGCAAATCGGGTTCATTAATGTCTAATGATAATTTAGTTTTTAATTTTGGACAGACACACACATTGTATATTATACTTTATATTTATAGTAGGTATAGTATATATTTTGTACAATAAATGGAAAATATATCTGATCTATGGCTAAGTATTAATAATTATTTAAACGTAATATGTATAGTATATATATTTAATAGGATAACACTACTAACTTTTAGACAACTTAATTCAAATGTAAATTAACACTTTATAAGTATGATTATTATTAATATTAGTGATAAAGACTTAAAAATAAAAATAATTAATAACGTTAGTCGATCCTTAAAGGAAAAAATATTTTCAGTAGATCATAATCAAAATAAATGTGGTCATATCTGGTCTAGCTATATAATTTTATGTAAATATTGATTTATATACAAGTATAAAAAAAAATAACTGTATTTAGACCTAACCTGACCCAGGGGGTTTTGTAGAAATCTCTGGGGGACAAAGGGCATTATATGTTTTCGATGTGGTAAATGATGATAATTTACACTGTTCTCAATATAATTATAGATTGTATTTGAAGTACTGATATTATTCAAAATTTTCTTGAGAGAAGCTTAGTTAGGTGTTTTAATTATTAAATAATTATTTGATGGGGTAGAAGTAATACCTACAACAGGATTGTTGTATTCAATTGACACAAATACACAATGTCCGTGTTATTCGTGACCACTCATTGAATTTAACGCGGCTCCGTAATAGAAGAAAGACTAAATTCTTCCGGAAAAAAAACTGTTTTCTAGGAGAGAGAAGCATTAATTATAATTTAAAGAAACATACAATTTCATTTCATCCTGACGAGGAAGGTGAAGAATATATGTTGATAAATTTTGTTTTGGTATGTTATTCCGAAACATGATCCGATTCATTGTTTCATTATAGTATGTAATATTATTATACCATTATTATTTCGTCGGAAATATCACATAGCAATATGGCACCGTGACTTATGTGACAATGGTAACGAGCATGATACGTGCATACCAAATAAAGGACTGAGTGTATTACTTATTTTTAATATATGGTACAAAATATAATAATATTGTACATACTGTTAAAACGTACAATCAATATATATATATAGATAATTCACACATCAAAAGATAAGTTGTATTACTCATTTATATATTAACTAGCTGAAACCATGCACTTCGTAGCCATTAAAACCTACCTCTTATATGTCTCAAATTTGTTATTTGTGATTGTGCTAGCAGTATACTTATATATATATATATATATATACTATATAGATAGATAAAGGTTAAAATATACTAAGTAATAATCTTACAAAGATATTCAATTTAGTTTAGTGCCATGAACACAAATCATAAAAATAATAATAACAATTTAAGGGATAGTAATTTCTTTCACACTAATTATTATTATTGAAACTAACAGCAACCATCTATAAGCAAAGATTTCCAACGTAAATCTCAAAATGTCTGAGAACCTCCCGGAGTTGGGCATATCAAATTTTAACTTAGCCTATCTTCTGCTCATAGGTCTAATACATCCCTTAAATCAAATTTCGTTGCAATCAATCCAGCCGTCTAGGAATCCATAACGGCAAAAATATAGACAGAAATCCATTTTTATATAGATACTAGATAGAAAATAGAAGATAACAATTTCTGAATATGTATTTGTCGTCAAAGTTATAGCCTTTATGGTATATATTATATTATAGATGATATTATGCTTATTATGTTGTTGCTAAGATCAATATTAATACAAATTAGTCTGCAGTTTTTTGTTGCTTTTTTTTTATATAGCAGTTAATATTTTTGTGGCATGCATTTTGTATTATTTAAAGATATTTAAATTAATGCTCTGACATTAGTTTAAGTTACTTATTGGAGTATTGGACTGTGAGATTGTTATGGAATTACCATAATAATACCATTACATGGAAATAAATACGAGTAATAATTATTATTGTTATTAAGCTTAGCATAGAGCATTACGTTTTTGATTTATCTAATTATAATTATTACAAAACACATAATATAATGGAACATGCTAGATTATAATAGGAAGGAGGTGGGTATTACAATATTATGCCATTTGTCGTTCATTGATTTTAATAAGACAATAAATTAATTATTTTTTATTTTTAATCATATTGATATTATAAACTATTTGTATATAGGTATGTAGTATGTTTGTAACCACGAATTGTGTAGTATGATTTAAATGATATCACTGATATTTTTTTTTTATTTTGGACATTGTTCATTGAGAGAGATTTACATTTTATTTGTATGTGTAATATAATTTATATTACACAAATTACATAAAAATGGATATATGGTACACGGATGACAATCTATAAACGACTTGATAAACAGCTATTAGATATTAGAGTTAATTGAGTTAATTGGCCGTAACGATGAATTATATTAAGGGGGATAAGAGTTATAATTGGGTGATTTGACCAGTGATTCAGGAAGCTAAGAATTTTCTCTTTCTAATTACTGACATTTAATACGTGATTGACGATTGTAATATTTTGTCTATTTCATACTTTATGTATTGATATCAGATTAACTTAAATATATTGTAACACAAACATTTTCGATGTTATTATCTTAACTCAACATATAATAATTTTGTGGTTGATCACAAAATTGTGAATCTTTTCTGATCTTTACAAACGGTGGCTATAGAACTCTATTAGTTGGAGGCATTTCAGTATTTGATCTTTATAAGTTGTGACGGATCACGGATTGGAGCGAATGTTACAAATACAGACAGACGAATGTGAGATATTAGAAGACTGAAATGCATAAAAAATAAATTGCTGTATTGTAATTTAATGGTGTAAATTATAACAAAGTAGCAATTTTAAAGAAGTAGTAGTTAATACCCGTTTATCAAGCCAACCTATTTTGATCAGAAATGCAATTAAGTATGAATCAAAAACGTGCTTTCGTGATGATTTATCGTATTTCCATTAACTGACGACGGATCATTAATTTTACAAGAAATGTGAAATACGCCGTTGGATTAGCAATAGAATACGAGAGTATATAATATATACATTTGTAATTGAAATTGACGAATTTCGATTTCGATAAAAGTAAAAATATTGCAGACATTTTATTTTTATTTTTATGTTTATATTGACGGAATTCAGTAAGTCATAATCATAGAAATACTGTAGCAAAATAGAGTTTAAAAAGAAAATTAGTTTTTTTTTTTTTTTGATAAATGATTACAATATCTGGATAATGTCTAAACAATAGATTAAAGGCTTATAACTCTGTCTTCAGATGTAGTAAAATGATTTAAACTTTGAATTGTAAAAAAAAGAGGATGGCCGCCGCCTTTTGTACAGTAGGCGTCGAGTATACCTCGTAATGAAGTTATTCTAATGGATATTATGTTAAATTTGAATTTAATGATAAATCATTGCATACAAAAAAATAAAAAAAATTCTTAGCGAAGTCAGAGTAAATAAATATTATATCAATACTAGGTAAATATTATAGTAATTTATTTTACAACAAAACGCCATTGTGTATATAAAAATATATGCAAAAGTTTCGATTCTCCACTAAAATATTTTTTTTAAATCAATAAAAACTAGAATCTTTATTTTTCGTTTATAATTATTGAATTTTTAAAAATGTTAACTTAAAATGACTATACAATTTTTTATGTTTTAGGTTTTTTGAATGTAGTATGAAACGCTTATAATGAACCTTGTATAAAATGTTTAAGTGTTAGCTAAAAAATTAAAAATTAAATCATTTTTTAACATTGAAATAATTTGCGAATTTTCATGGTTTTGAAATTTTTGCCAAAATTTGAATTTGAAATATTTATAAAAAATTTTATTCAAATGTATCATTAATATTTTTAAATAGCTATAATTAAAACATACGAGGAAACTTCTATTATTTTTTCAAATTTTTCAATCGATTACAATTTTTGTTATCACTATTTATAGAGAATAGTTAAATTACAAAATATTTCAAACGTCTTTACATCACTCAAAAAGAGTCAAAGTATTTTTTAAATCATACCACGAGTAGAAAATAATGATAACAACATTTGGTAAAAATGTTAAGTATTTACGGTCATTCGATTTTGAATTACAGCAAAATAGTAAAATCTTGCCATAATAAATCAATATTTTACACGTGTATGTAAATTTTCTTCAAATTGTATACATCATAATATTATGCTCATAAAAAATATTTTGAATTAATTAATTTGTCATTTATTGAAAACTAATTTAAAAAGTCAGATGTTAAACATCAATAAATTATTAAAAATTTAAAAATTGTATCGTGCACAAAAATCCTAATAAAAATATTTGGTAAAAATGTCAAGTACCTATATCTACACATGGTTATTTTTTCTGAGTTACATTTAAAAATTAAAATTGATAAAATTGTTTGCGTTAAAATTTCGGTTTCTTTTATTTTTAATAATTATATTGGAAAATACTAAGAATTTATAAATTTTGTATTAATGAAAGTATCGATTGGATTAACATTTTTATATGAAATCACCTTCAAAGTTGAAGATCAAAACATTTTTCTACTATGTATGGGTATTGGGTATACACTAAAAATAAACACACATTTTAAAATCAATTTATTTACTGCTTCACTAATAATTTAAGAACAATGTTATTTTTACTGGGTTAAAATGATTTAAACGATATCGGATAATATTTGACGAGATAGTATATACTATTAATTTACAAACAATGTATAATATATTAGTGCATTCTTTAACAAATATTTGTATACGTGTATTAAATACATCAATTGTGCATATTATTATATAATTATTGGAATTAAATAAAACGATTACCAATTTGAAATTTTTTTGTTAAATAGATATTATAATTTTTTTCAATTATTTATTTACATTAATATTTTTTAAATCAGAATATTTTGTAATAATCAATATTTTGTAATATAGAAGCGTGAAAAATATTGATATCGATACTATCGAATATTAATTTATGTGTCATTATAACATATTTGATGTTTTATTGATTAAATCATAAACATTGAAATAGGTATCAAAAATGTGTTTTAGTGCATTTTTTGTTTATGTCAACGTGACTGGTGGTCACATATTGAATTTTTTTTTTAAACTAAGCTTAATAAATTGTCATCATTGTTAACAAACGTATTACGTAGGATATTTCGAGATGTATTATTTTATTAGAAAATGTGTTTATATGTTGATATTTAAGTATAATTAACGAGAAACTGTAACCTATATTTTACAGATAATGTTTTTGATGTGCTGAGCTAATTTGTGGAACATTTGATGACGACAGTTGCAGACTGTTAGTGTGTACGCGTGCATGCACGTATGTATGTGTGTGTGTCGTCTGTTTGTGTCACCCGCGTGGAATCAGTAAAGTTTTGACGTGATCCGATTACTTGAAAGCGATATACTACCAATTGTACCTACACCGGTACTGCCACTGCCGCTACCGACAACTCCATCATGGAAGTGATGGATTCCGATGCCAACACTGTGTTGCACTCGGTCACCAATGGCGTGAACGTCGGTCCGCCACCTGTAGTCACCTGGCCCGGGATGGACAATGTTACAAACGCTTCCATGTTCGACGAGTCAAATCTGCCGTATGAAATGAAATTCAACGAGGGCCACGTGGTTGCCATAGTCACTTACAGCATACTCATGGTAGTCTCAGCCATAGGCAACATCACGGTGCTGACGATCATACTGAAACGCAGACGAAAGGCTGGCACGAGGATACACGCTATGCTCATGCACCTGGCCATCGCTGATCTGTTGGTAAGATACATCTTGCAATTCATCAATTATATTCAGTTTTTTATTACCTATATATACCTATAATTATATTTTATGAAAAGTCAAATCTACTCAATCCCGCATCGCTTAGAAGTTTATTTACTTATCAAAATGAACCAAAACTATGTGATAAAAATTGTCATTTATACTACAAGATCAGCTTTAAAATACATATAAATCAGTATGGAAAATTTGGAATACGAGTTTGACTAACAAGAATTTGGTATACTTGGGTATCATTTGACTTCAAAAATATAACCAATTATTTTATTTATTATACAGTTAAATGTGATACTCTAATATCCTCAAGAACAAAATTTTCGTACTGAAAAGGTATAGGTTTTATTTAAATTCTTACATATTACAAAAACACATAACTACGACGCGTTCGCAGCCTAGCGGCTATAGCCAGACCGACACTGATAATATCTACATTAAATTATGTATATAATGCAAACCTAATAAATAATTACAACAGTAATTAAGTAAGGTTAGATTTATTAAAAAATAAAAATAAAATAAAATAGTTTAGTATTTAATTTGCTTTATTAAGATTGTGCATGTGTTAAAGTTATAAATATATTAAAAATGATTGAAATTTATTTTATGTATTTTATAACAAAAAAATGCTATTTAGAATAATATTCTTAAAAATTATTAGTCATCGCAATGTATAATGTGTTTAAAAAATGTAATTGAAATTAATTTGTATGTACATTATTTTTATGTTGTAGGTAACGTTTTTGATGATGCCGTTGGAGATAATGTGGGCATGGACTGTGCAATGGATACTCGGTGACCCATTATGCCGTATCATGTCATTTTTCCGAATATTTGGACTATATCTTTCCAGTTTCATATTGATTTGTATCAGCGTTGATAGGTATGCAACTTCATTTTAGTTTCAAAACTTTTATACTTTGTAGTAGTTAAACATCATATTCGCCGTAAAATATTGCATTATATATTATTATCTATTATTATTCCTCTTTTTCCGCTTAATGTTGTTAGTTTTTGAACAAAAAATTTTATTTAGACTTTGTAAACAGTTGGTAATCATAAAGTTAACAAGTTTATGTAAAAAAAAAAAATAAATACATTTAAGCTTTTAATTTTTTATAATAACATATTGTTTAATTTTTGACAAATAATATTTTATGCATCGGCATCATGTGAACTATGTGGCTAGAAAAATTAAGCCTAGTCTCAGTTTAGCACTTAAAAGCCATTTTTTGATATTTTAGTAAGGTCGTTCTTTATACTTAATAATTATACAGTAAATAAATATCTATAAGTATTTTTTTTAAAAGCCGTCTAACAACATTTTATAAACTAATAATAAATATCTCGTCATGTTTATTTTGTTTGAATTTAGTATAAGTTAATTTGTTTGTATATATTTTAATATAATATTACCTAATACCTATGTATATTTAAATATCTAATGGTATCATAAACAAATCTTTTTTTTATTTTGTCAGATTCTGGTCGAAGTGAGGAATGTATTGATTTTACAGTGATGTATGTTTTTTTTTTGTGTCTATCATCACGTTATGGAGTAAAAATAATGCTTTAATTTTTGACTTCAGTTTCCCTTTGAAAAGGAAAATTCATCATCTCGTTGATACTTTGGAGAAGTCAAAAGTTTAAAATGTACAGTAGTTTTCAAAAGTATCAGAAAAAACCCTAAAAAAGTAACGAAAAAAACAGAAACGCGTAATCAGTTTTCGACAAAATCGATTTTTTTATTTTACTGTAACTCAAAAACCAATCATTGTAAATATTTGAAATTTTCACCAAATGTTTATACTAGTGTTATCTATTTACGATTAAATTTTCCGAATATTTTTGACTTTTTTTAAGGTATTTATAGACAGTTGAAATTTTCGATTTTCTAAGTTTTTTTTGAAATGTATATAAAAAAATTTGACTATCCAAAAATCTTTAGAATTGAATACAAGGTTTATTAAAAGTTGTACTTATCGTAGAAAAAAAAATCAAAAACCGTTACTCTCAATTTTTGGTTATAAGCATTTAAAGTTAAAATTTTTACGAAATATGTCAAAATCATGAACATTTTTATAGAATAATGAAGTTAAAAATTTATTAAATTGTGTGATTTATACCTAAGATTAAAAACCCAACACAAGGTTTTCAATAACTTTTTCTTCGAATAACTATAAAATAAACTCCAGGGTCAATATAGAAAACATTTTGTAAGCGTATAAAGTTTATATTTAAATATTATGCGCGTATAAAATATATTATAATTTAATTATAGTTAATATAATATATCTTAGACTGACAAATCATCTCCGTTCATAATCGTTTTTCGTATACAATGATACTTGTCATTGCATTAAAATGTTTTTTCTTATTTGATATTTTTTAATATAGTTTTCTAATTTTAATTTCCATCACAATGTTAATTTAGATTCACCAGATTCAATTTAAAGAAATCCGGGATAATACATTTCATGTTTACCCAATCATAACCTTGTTTTCCTACCATTTTTTACGGATTGATTTTATTATAAAATATAAAATATTAAAAATTATAAAATGAGAAAACATACTTTTATTTTCAAAAAAACTTATATACTTATTTTAAATATAAATTTTTCTTCTGTTGCCACTATATATTATATTTGAGCGCATTGAACGTTTTTAAAAAATGGGTGATTTTAATTTAATTTTTACTATTTCAGCGTCTGTCGTGTTATTTATATAATTTAAACAGATAATAATATGCGATATTATTCATCTAATCCAAAGACTTGTCTTTAATATTTGTTTCAAATTATCGGGACATGGGTCTACCATTGGTGCATACATAGTATATGATGTAAATCCCTACATTAAAAATAGCTATTATAAATACGTATTTGTGTGTGGTCAATCATTAATACACATTTATCAAAACCAAATAAATATATTTAAAATTTTAAGTCCATATTACTCAAATAATAAATTAAATTCCGGTACATTATCATGTTAATGGTTGAATTCGGTACAACACTTATTCCCAAAGAACTTTTTCGGAACACTGATACATGATAAGTTAACTGGTAAAGGAAAATCACGAACGAATGGCCACCATTAGTTAATTGGATATTTTTATACATAAACATTATTTTTAATATAGTACGGAATAATTTAAAAAAATTAGAAATACTTTTGGCCATATTATTTTGTACATAACTGTTAAAAGACTATTTTATTAATTATGTAGTTCCTTTTGATACAAATACGACAATCAATCAATGATTACAAATTATGACATATTCATTTTTATTAATTACGGCGTTCTTAGTAGGTATAAAATATAAATGATGAGTTTTTTTTTCAAGGTAGTTTCGGATCTTCAATAGAAATATTAATAATAGAGTTTAAGATCTGAGAAATTAGATATGCAGCACATATCTATAACTGAAATTTAAGTGGCATCTAAAATATTACATACTGCTAGTCTTAAGATTATATTTTATAGGTTTATTCTGAACATATAGAAAAAACATTTTTTCATTTATATCCTATTATAATTTAAGGTTTATATCTAGGCTATAAATTTAATACGCTGTAGTTAATAACTTTCAGGGGCATAGGCGCAACTATGGTCAATTTTTTTTTGGGGGGGGGGGAGCTAGAATTGTATAAGTCACACTAACTCACGTTTAACTCTTGTATATTTATTCTATGACAAATAAAAAATTTGTCAGTCATGGCTTTATTGGGGGGGGGGGCTAAGCCCCCCTAGTCCCCACCTAATTTTGCCTATATATCAGGGGTTTAATATAAAAAATATCAATTATATTTTAATAAGCTGCTTAAACTACCAGTATATAGTCATTTTTTTCCACAATAATTATCCAATAAGTAACTAAGATTCAAATTAAAATATTATATTTATTTATTTTTATTTTCAATAGTAGGTAGGTACTGTGATAAAATAATATTATGATACATAACTATTAAATTAACCGTGTATTTATGCTTTAATCGAGAAAAAATATATAGTACATAAAATCTGCGTACCGAGAGGGTTAAAAATTTGAAATTTATCTGAAAATTTGTATTTATATACTACCATCTTGTAAAAAAAATAGATTTATTCCAACATAATTCGACCGAGAAATTCAGTGTTCCTTAAATTGGTGAACACACGGTAGGTATATACATAGTACATTCGAATTTCTTATTTTGTTTGACTGAGATTTTAGATTCAAAAATTAAAAATATTTTCCTATCCAAAATGAGATCGTTTAAACAGTATTGCATTAAAAAGAAAAAATTAAAAGAGCAATTCAAATATTTTGAACGGTTTTAATAATAAATTGATACAAAAATTATATTATTATTGGATACTCTAACCGAGACATGATAATAGAAATAAATAAAGCATTGCAATGTGAAGAAACTCAAGGAACATTAAAATTAGAGGAATTACACATAGGTAGACAAACATGGATGGACCTTCCTGATATTTATCTATCACTATCAGCGATTAGGTGTTCAACATCCAGTGGCGTATTTTGGGGGGGTGTCAAGACATGGAGGACACCCCCCGACATTTAAAAAAAAGTCTTAATATATTGGACATTAGTGTTGTCACTTATTTTATAGTATACTATTTTTATCAAATGTAAAACTTCTTGTCAATTCCTAACATATTAATTTGTTAAAAAATTAATTCAATGTCTTTTTACATTAGTAAATAATAGTAAAAATTTTGTTTTTGAGGTTCAATAAATGTTGACACCCCCCGAGAAATCAACCAAAATACGCCACTGTTAACATCACCAGTTTATGATTTTATAGCTTTAAAAATATTATTATCATCAGAAAATAATGAGATATTAGAGTAATATCGATTGCATAATATATATATTATATTATAACATATTATCATTTATGAATAAGTAGATCTAATAAATAATTTATTTTAAATTTTATAATTTAAATGATAAATTAAATTGTACATGGCGTGTTCAATATAACTATAAATGGCTATAATAACTAAATACAATTAAAAAGTGTGTAATTTGTTTTTTATCGATGAATTTTTATTTGCGGCCCGCATATTCAATATATTTGTCCCGGTTAATATTTTGAGTTCGACATGCCGGATATATTATAGCTTCAGCGATATCGTTATGTACAAATTACAATAAAACTCTGAATTTAAATTTAAATTATTGACCTAAATCTATATAAAAATAATTTAGTGGGTAAACAATATTACTCAAGTAACCTTAAAGTACAGAATAAAATTTTAAATTAATGTAAAAAATAAAATAACTAATGGCCTTTGTTGCCGAAGTTGTAAATGATCAATAAAAAAAAAAAAATTTAATTTTAAACATAGCAAAGAAAAATAATAATAAATGTGTTAAATAATATAGTATTATTTTGTGTCTTTAAAAGTTATTACCTATTTTGTATTTAATTTTCTAATTAGCTTTGTATTTTTATAATTTGTAGATACTTGGCTGTTTTGCAGCCAATGCGTTTATATCAAATGGATAGCAGGGGAAAGTTAATGATTGCAGTGGCTTGGATTGCATCAGTTATTTGTAGCTTACCGCAGGTAACTCTTGTTTTGTTAGGTTATCGTTAGCGCCCACGTTTGTTTATTCAATTATAATTTAATATTTCTACGCATTTGTAAATATGCTATATAATACAGCTATTTGTTTTATTATATAAATAGTTTTAAACAAAATCTTCATTTAAAGATTATAAGTGAAGATTAAAAAATATTTGAAACATAAAATATTCAAAACTATTTAAATTATATTCTTCAATAATGAAACTAAGGATTGAGAATGTTATAGATTTTATTTTATTTATGAGTTTAAATTACATAATAATATCACTGGAAAAATATTTGTCTACATTTATAGGATCACTCAATGAACTATAAACAAAATTTGAACATTTAACTCATTAACAAGATAAAAATTTTTGCTTTATTTACACCGTAGACTTACATATTTCACGTGGAACGACACCCTAATGCCACATGGTACGAACAGTGCGTCACTTATAACGCTTTTTCGTCCAAATTGCACGAGCTGGCTTACTTATATTTCGGCATGTTCATGATGTACTGGTTGCCTCTAATCGTTATACTATTCTGCTACGCTTCAATCATCATTGAAATATATAGAAGGTCCAGGGAATCGATTTGCGGCCAAGGTAAGTTATAGAAATAGTTGTAAGACTCTGGTTTTAAGCAGGGAAGCTACTTATTTTTACAACATAAATGGGTAGAAAAATGGGTCTGACTTAGTTTGTAAAAAACACATCTTTAAGACTATAGGACATTTTAAACTTATGTTACTCACCCCTTTATTATATTTGCTGTATTAAAAATCAAATACATGTGGGATTTATATGGAAGTAATTATTGAAATTATTGAAAACCTTAGTGAATCAAATGTAATTTCCGAAATAATTTAATAAATGCAAGTATTATCGAGATTAAACAAATACTGGTCAATCAAAATGATTGATTTCCTTATTCAAGTAAAAGACAACTGTCCCAGTAATCTATCCAGGCATTCAACCCCAGTAATCTTTTCAAAATTTAAACTATTTATTATTCAATATTTCTCAAAAAATGATTTTTGGTAACAATGTATAAGTTAAACAACAATGTTTAAATACAGTTAAATAATTAAATATCTTATTTGCCATCACAATACGAGCTGGAACCAAAATTAGATGTAAAATTCACAATTTCATAGAAACGGTTTACGAATATATCAACTAATATATTCAATGGTTAGCTTAAATGTATTCTTGTTAGAAATTTACATCATTATCTTGATAGGATGATTGCGTGCATGGTGCATTTTTGATGGTATATCTACCACACATGAAACAAATATATATATCTCAAGTCTCAAGACATATATCAAGACCATGAGAAAAAGAAAGGAGCCTTACACTCTATGTAAGATAGGAGTTCAAAAGAGTCAATATTTCCATTAATTAATTTTTGAAAGAATCGTATGCCAATTTCTGTTTTCTTGTCAGTTAAAGAGCACAAGATAATTGAAATGAATACAAGAGGTTAGCATTTTTAAGAGGCATGTTAAATTTTCAGAGTAAAAATAAAAAAAGTTCAAAATATTCATTATAGATACTTTTAGATTCTGAGTGAAGCGAGGAATGTATTGATTTAAATATGATGTGTGTGTTTTTTATTTTTTTTTTGTGTGTTTG
This sequence comes from Diuraphis noxia, assembly GCF_037042655.1. NCBI lineage: Eukaryota > Metazoa > Arthropoda > Insecta > Hemiptera > Aphididae > Diuraphis > Diuraphis noxia. The sequence continues at coordinate 57,034,497 of NW_028301712.1, forward strand.
TCATCACATTTTGGGACAGTAAAAGTGCTTCGATTTTTAACTTCAGTACCTCGTTCAATCAGAAAGTGAATCTAGTTGGTACTTTTTTTTTTTTTTGGGGTGGGGGGGGGGTTAAAAATAAAAAATTCCCAATATTTTTTTAATAATTGGGATAAACAAATTAAAAATTAAGGAAAAAACGAGAATTTTTACGCAAATTCAATTTTCGACAAAATCGATTTTGGTTTTTGATTTAACATTAAAACAAATGACCATCAATACATGACATTTTCACCAAATGCTTATATAAGTATATTCTATCCACCATAAAATTAAAAAAATTTTTTTACTTAAGTTGAACTATACATATATAATCGTATGCAATTTTCGATTATTATTGGTTTTTATTTAAATTAATAATCGATAAAAATTTATTTGTTGAGTAGAAAAGCTTGAAAATTTAATACAAGGCTCCTAACACATTATTAAAATAGCAGTTGAAAAATATTAAAAATATATAGGTGCGATTTTTTTTTATAAGCATTCAAAGTTTGAATTTCGACAAAATACGTAAAAATCACAAAAATTCACAAATTATTTTAAGCTATAAATTCATAAAAAATTTTTTTTTTCAAATCTAAGATCTGAAAATGTAATACAAGATTTCTTACAAGTTTGTCAATCTTTATCACACACAAAAAAAAAAAAATGTCCAACAGAAATTCAAATTAAATTCTTATGAGCGTTTGAAATTTATATTTTTACAACATTGGTTTTTCACTAGATTTCTCATTTAAAGATTTTCTTATTTTAGTGTAACTCTAAAACAAATGACCGCAGATACTTTAAATTTTCACTGAATGTTTATATAGGTATTTCTTATATTTGATAACATTTTCGAAATATTTTAATTAGTTTTGAGCTATTTAATGATATTTTAATTTTTTAACTTATTTAGTTTTTTTTTTTCATTTATGTCAATAAAATTTTATTGATTGGGTCAAAAAGCTTCAAAATTTACAATAGCGGTTGAAAAATGAAAGAAATACATAGTCACAATTTTTTAAATCTAAAATTTGAAAATTTAATTTAAGATTCCTTATAAGTTGTCTACCTTTATCAAAAAAATGTCCACCGGAAAGTCAAATATTTTAATAAGTAATAATAATCTATAATATATTCTAGACAGATAAACCGTCACCGCTCAGAATCGTGTTTCTTATAGGTACAATGATTCGTATAATTGGATTCAAATTTAATTCCATTCATTATAGTAACCCACTTGTAACCTACTGTACAGCAGAGCGATATCCACTTTCCTGCTTTTTTAACCTGATATTTGCTTAGTTTATTAGAATTAAAAATGTTTATTGAGAATTATTTGTTCCCTGAATATTTTTATATTTTGGTAAGATTTACACATTGCATTTTCTATTCATAATTCTATTTTTTTTTACTGAAGTAAAGTCTTAATAGTCTTATGACGTAAATTTGTTTAAAACAAATATATAATAATATATTAGATACAAGGATTATTTCTCTGAAAACTATAGAATCATCATATCATTAGAAATTCATAAGGGTTGGTTCTAAATTGAACAGTACGTTACGAAAATACGGTAACTTTAATGCAAGTTTAAATTTGTTTCCTTCATAAACAAATAAGTATTTTGTTTAACAATAATATACACAAGGTATATTGTATATTCTTAAGTTCTTCTCTTTAATATTGTTATAATATAACATATTACAATTTAGGTGAATACACACATCGTGGTATGTCTATACATACATCGTATTGGAATTGGTAAACATAATTTATTTGAATATTGAAGTTTACTACTAAACTTTAGGGTTGTAAAACAAAAAAATATGAAATTAAGAAATTAAGAAATGAGATACAAAAGAATTACAAAACAAATAAAATTTCAGCCATTGTACATTTTATTCCGAAAGTATGGGGTCTATGTGAAAATATTCGCCAGATGACGTAGTTAAATTGGGGAAAAAAGAAACGTTATTCAGTTGATTTCGATTAATTAATATATGATTTTTTACACAATTTAATCGCATTAAAATAATGATTCATGTAACCAATGATATGATAACACAAACTTAAGTATTTATATTTTGAATGCTATTATTTTTGTAGGTACAGATAATGTGCGCCGTCTGGGATTTTTAGGACGTGCCAAAAGCAGAACATTAAAAATGACAATCATTATTGTCATAGTGTTTGTTGTGTGTTGGACTCCCTACTACATTATGGCTATTTGGTAAGTATTTATAAAAAAAAAATAACTTGAAAATTATATTATCTGTTTTTATAAAAATAATAACAGTGATATATTTTTAAAAATCAATTCCCATTAAACATTTAATGAGTTTAATCCGTTTGTTAAAAAAACGGATTATAAAACTATTAAGATTCTCGCTTTTTATTTATTTATATTTTTATAAAATGCAACATCCAACGTCATTCATGTTAAACTATCATTTCCCATTAAATAGAAATAAAACTATACTCGTGTAAGATAGTATTTGTAATAACATCGTCCATCACTACGAGATTGATATTAATATATAATATATATATAAATTCAAATTAACTGAATACATTACTGTTATTAGCATTAGTCTATAATTATAATTTACATAGAATCGTCATAACTGTTTTTTGATAAAAGAATATTAATTGATTGTATTATTTAGAATACTGTAATAAACATAATATATACTACATATAACTATAACCTTATAGAATATAAATATATACATTGTGATAAACAAATTTCTTATATTTTGAATGTAATGAATAGTATATTACTTAATAACGTACTGAGATTGAGTTTTAGTCAAAAAAAAAATAAATAGCCTTTAATAATTTTAATACAGCATTTCATTATATTAACTAAATAGATAAAACACGCTTCAAAATAAGACAGTATCCACACTCCATGTAAATACATCGGTACATGTATACCATGCGACTACTGATTTCATTTGACGTATTATGAAGTAGGTATTAATTAATATAATGATTATAAATTATGAATAATTACCGTTAAGCTTAGAATCTAAAAAGTATAATGAGGTTGCTATGGACACATATATAACAAAATTACGTAATGGTAACGCTATCGGTGTCGAAAAAATTTATAAAATGGCCCCAGCCATATAACGCATATACATCTCAAAACCAAAATACGCTACTCGATATTTTTCCTCTTTAACGAAAATCTATCAATTAAATTAATAAATAAAAATCTATGAAATGGATATATTTAATAAATATAGTTTTGTTAATAAGTACCTGACCATGAGAACGAAAATAATTTATTTTAATTTTAATGGTCAGCAACAAAAACCTTGTATCCAGCCCAAAAACATATTTACGTTAATGATATCAGTTGGATATTTACATGGAGAAACTAAGTGTTTTTGTTGATACACACAATGTTTATTGTATAAGAGACCTTATTATGTTAGTTAATACGAACAAACAATCTTAATAAAGTAATTTTTTTTAAAAATATAACATATGTTTAAATACAAAAAATATATATATCTTTAGATTTTTTTTTTTATTATTCAATAAACTGTGGCATCTGAGTCCATTGGACGTAATAATACATTTTAAAATATTCATAATTATTTACATAATATTAAATAGTGAGAAAAAAAAGAAACATATTATAATATCAGTTTTTGACGTACTTAAAAATATAAAAAATCAATATTGTTTCTATAAATACTATTTTGTCAAATCAATAAAATAAGCAATTGCAATCATATTATTCATATGATTAAAAAAAAATAACTATAAACGTTATTAAAAGTCTTATAAGTTTTTTTTTCTAAAAATGATTTACTATTATTTATTCACTGATATTTGTCTGTAGCATATTATTTATCTACGATAAAAAGGTAGCATATTTTATATTCGATTCATGTTGAAAATTAAAAAATTATTTGATCGTTAAAAGTTTTCGATTTTTATAGCTAAGCCTTATAAATGTAATACATTACTTGTATCTTATGAGTTATAACTAAATTTTAGGTAATAAAACCTAAAAATCTAAAAAATTACCATCACAATTTTTTTTTTTTTTTAATAGTAATTTGATGTTAAAATTGTGTGGAATCAGAATATCTATTAATCTTATTTTGATGTAATTCAAAAATATTATTTGAGGGGGTTTGAAGTTCTTACGTATATTATTATATTTTAGATTAGTACATAATCAAATTATCAAAACAATTAGATTAATTTTATTATATATTATATATGATAAACGCAATATATTTACCAAAAATTAATTTAACATACGCTATGATTAATTTTAAAATACATTACTTGTTTGGAAAAATAAATGTACAATATAAAATAAACCTACTTATAGTAATATATATATATATATATATATATAAATATCAAAAGGTTTAAACTTATTTTTTTTTAAATAATTGTTTAAGGCATCAACAACAAGGTTATTAACAGGTGTTATATTTTTAAAGAATTCACATTAAATGAAATTACTTAATCACTACCTACCAAATTATATCTATATTTGTACATTATTATCTTAAGTTCTAAAAATGTTAAATACGGTGACGTAATGTTGTTTTGTTAACAAAGTTGATAAGTTTTTGGACTTCTCGAGAGTGGGTATTAGTATCTCATATAGTGTTTCGGGTAGCTTAAAATGATTTATTGCATATCTTGAATTTAAATTTAACATATCCTAATACAATAACCTACTAATGACGAGATACACTTATGGCAGACTATATGATAGAATGGTTACCAACATTTTTTTTTTCTAACTTATTTAAATTTATTTTTTAACAATTAACTTATTTAAAGCAAGCATATTGTTTTAAAATGTAAAATGTTTTCAAAAGGATTATAATAGTTCCTATTTTGTTCCTTATTGGTATTTATTAGACTTTATAATTAAATAAACAAGATACAAAACCATGACTTTCTGCTCTAACATATAAGCGAAAGGAAATACTCAGTTCATGTAAATCCTGTTTAATTTAATATAAGCTTCTAAGCGAAACATTCAAAATATACAATTTATATAGCAGTAAACTATTACTGTATTGCTTACATTTTAAAGCTTTTTAATTTATAACTATATGAATCTAATAAAATCTATTAAATTATAGTTTCAAAATCTAATTTTCAATTAATTTGATAATAGCAGCAGTAATGGGGAAACACAAAGATATCAGTATTCAAATAATAATTGTTCTCCAGCTTAATTTATTATTGTTTATGTTATCTCTCATGTAGTCATTTTGCATACGCAATGCGCCGTTTTAAAGTATGGCACTACAGAATACTAAAATCAATTTGATATTATGGATTAATAATAGTGTACTTGAATGTATTCTTGCCTCTTGGTGATTGATATATATTCCACTCCTAGACAGGTTAGAACGTATGGAGTTATATTTAGGGTTTACCCTTGCCTGTTTATATTGATTGAATCAAACGTATACAAGCATCTGTATAAACAATACGTTGATTTTACACTGCATATAGGTACTAATTTTATTAAAAAATTAAGAATAATATACAATTCAAACTATGGATGGGTACTATACTTTTATTTAAAAAACTTTTGATAGCGTGATATTTTTCCGTGGCAATCAATAAAATTATTTATGAATCACTGAACTGAACACTTGGTACCTTACATAATATGTGGTACGCCCACTTGTGAACTAACGTCTAACATTTTGTTTCAAAATCAAATAAATAACAATATGTTACTATCGGATTAGTAAAAAATAATATTGTATCCATATTATTTTATTTATTTTATATTGTAACCACGGTGTATAATAAAACGGCACACCATCGTGTATGAATTCTAAATATTCGGTTACATTTTATGTATAATTTGAAAAAAAAAACATGTAAATTAACTATTTAAATATATTATACTCGATATTTAAATACGCATTACGGTGTAAAGTTAAAACTACATTATTTATTATGTGTAAATATTTCTATTTGCCGTCAGGTGACTTGAATAATCATAATTACGTTAAGATACGTCTGCAGCTACATTAATACTTAAATTAATCGATTAAAGGGAGTGAGAGAAACACTTGTTTTTTTTTTAAATTTTATATTTGACAAATAATTCGTTTAACATATCGTTTAATTTTTATTAATATGGTATAAAATAGTTTTTATTATTAGTCATATCGATTTCTTTTAGTGGAATTCTGAATAATTATTGGAATAATTCAAATTCATATAATTTTAAACCATTTATTATTAATGAATGCAATACATGATAAATCAATTTACTTTATGATATGAATTAATTGTTTGAACGTTAAGTATAGATGCTTTATATAAATATTCCATCTTAATCTTTGATTATTTATAACTGAAGCCTGGAAACTTCCCGATAAAGCTATAATACACCCATATCTTCAACACTATCCTCCGAATCTCTTACTTACCAATCCAATGGAAACTCACCACAATTATTCTTTCCTCTAAACCAAACAAACCTATAGATAACCCTTCATCATACAGATCTATTAGCTTGTTACCTTTCTTCGCAAAACTTTTTGAAAAATTAATATTGATCAGAATTTATCCAATCATCAAGGAAAAGAAACTAATTCCTGACACAGAATTCGGATTTAGAAAACATCACTCAACTATCCACCAAATACACCGTCAGGCTGATACTATATCGCCTGCTCCCTAAAAAAGATACTTTACACCTCAGCAGTGTTTCTTGAAATTTCACAAGCTTTCTATAAAGTCTGGCACCCTGGCCTTCTTTTCAAATTAAAATCTTTTCCACCCTCGGAATACTACCTATTCTTTAAATCATATTTAAGCGAGCGAAACTTCTTTGTTAGATGATGAATAGAATTCTCTAGTTTCTCTCCAATCTTAGCTGGCGTTTCTCAAGGCGCATTTGCATCTCCAACAATATTTAACTTGTACTCGGCAGGTCAGCCCACCAATCGGAATACTCAAATTGCCGCATATGCCGACGACAAAGTCATATACTCCTCCACACCAACCTGGGTTTAGTTTCAACCTCCCACCAAAACCACCGGAATTACCTATCACGTCAAAATAAACGAAAGCAAATTTATACACACTACCTTTGCTCTCCTTCACAGTCAACCTCCCCCAGTACATATAAACAACAAACCTATACCAAATTCCAACATAGCCAAATATCTAGGTCTAGTTTTCGACAAACATCTAACGTGGGCTAAACACATTCATACAACAAAAATAAAATTAAACAAACGACTCTACTGTCTCAGACCTATCCTTGGTAAATTCTCAAAACTATCTCTCAAAACCAAAATTCACATCTACATTCTCCTCCTTAAGCCAATATGGTTTTACGGTATACAGGTGTGGGGCACTACCAAAAAATCGAATATTCAAAAAATACAACTGTTCCAATCCAAAATCCTCAGACTCATAACCAATGCTCTTCCTTATATCTCTAATCACACTCTTCAATACTTATCTCCATATTCCTAAAGTCACTGAAACAGCCAAGCTATTTTACTCTAAATTCAGAATTCACCTTTATAATCACACTTACCCTCACGTTAAAAAGTTATTATTAATCACCATCCCTGGAGAACCACTTAGAAAAGTCAAACGACAATGGCTTCTAGATTTTATAAATTTAAAAAAAAAAATCCTAAATAATTTGTAAATTCACGCTGAAGTGTTCGCTGGTTGGTTCTTCCCTCAAGACACTCAAGCTAATACAAAAATATAATTTTTAAAAAAACATAATTTATGCATATTGTACTTTTTTTATGTACAGATTGTATAAAATCTAGATTTAAAAAAAAATATATAATTGAATTAATTGATATTTGTCTAAATTAGGCATTTAGATGTATAATAATCGTAGTTCATGCATATTATTAAATATACTATAATGTTATCGACTGCGTTATAATTTTGTAGACGAAACAAGATTATTTGGTTATTTTCTTCCATAATTTAAGAATATTTTTTTTTTTACTGTATAAAAAAAAATACAATGATTAATTTGATTTTATGTTTAATTAATGTCTGTAAATAGAACCTTTAAAATACAAGCACTAATAATAAGTAATCGATTGATTTCGTTAGAAGTTTGAATAAAGACACGCGTATCCACTAATAATACTTACAATTTTCAAAATATACTATTTATTTATTTCATCTGATATTTTAAAGAAAATATATAACTTATAAACTCTGGGCAAAAAAATTTTGAACTACCAGAGAATTAATAAGTTGTCGATTGCAATTTAGTATTATAATATAATATTTTATTTGAAACATGGCCTCTGAAAGAAGAAAAGTTCATGTCAATAATCTAAATTATTTAGTATAAAATATTATAATGGTATTCCTGATATTTTTATGTACAACAAAATAAAATCTCACTTTTAGATTTAAGGGTGTTATTCACGTTTATTTTCTAATTAAAATAATTAAAGAACTCTAGAACTTTCACGTAATAACCATATGGTTTTAAAATTTTGTTTAAAAAGTAGAAAAGTTTTTTTTAATTTCTCGTAGTTATCAAGGGATAATGTGAAACTCAGAAAAATAACAATGAGCGTGGTTATACATGTACCTATGTAATCTTATAGTTTATATAATAATATATAACATTCATATAATTTTAGTAATAATATTATGTACAATATATATACCTATCTAGATTTATTCAAAGTTTATAATCATGAAAATATTATTTTAATATAACCATAATAATTTTATTTTTTTGGTTAACTGAGTTTTATTCAAATTAATTTATCATATCGATCTTCAATTGCGATTTAAGGTAAAATACCTAATTTATCTAAGTTAGATTTTATAAGGTATACTTTCTAAGAACTTTTAATCTAACAAAATTATAGTTTATCATATTAAATATGCTTGTACTATATGAAATACACATGCCACTGTTTCTCAAACATATTTATAAAGTTTGCTAATTTTTTGCTGCTTTGTTTGTAAACATTTAAAGTATGAATACATTTTACATATTTATGACCTTATTATTGTTTGTTGGAAATTTAGAATTATATCTACCTATTAAAGCATCTGATCTTTTAGCGTAGCGTGTTATTAATTCACTAAAGAATTCCTACATATTTAAATAATACTTAATAATACATGGGTGTAACTAAAAAACATTGTGTCTAGCTCTGGTACTATGTATCAAAAGACTGATAATTATTAAATAATATTTTTTTCTCATGAATTGGTAGCAATAAAAGATCAAGTGATGAAACGTGATGCTTTGACACACACATTAATTTGTATCTGTTATTATTAAAAATTTACTAATTTTGATCTGTTTTAGTAAACACCTATGTACTCGTATCATAATAAAAGATAAATGTGGTATTGGTGTTTCAGCTTATTACACTAATTTACAAGTCATACTTAACTTGAATTAAAATTGTTGTTAACTTAGTCTACCTTGTGAGCTACATATTTCATAAAGCTCATGTTTCATGATGTGTTGAACTGTCACGTAATACAGACAGCGGTAAACATTTATAGTGTATATTATATAGCCTAAAAGTTTGTAGATTGGAGCCATTATATTATTGTCTATAGTCTGTCAGATTTATACAAACAATTATGACACATCAATATGTGAGATTTTTAAGTAATTGTATGGATTATTCCAATACCTACTCGATGTTACATTACTTTTGCGGTCTACTGAAAATACAATTTGAATTTAGTACGGTACAAAACTACAAACATATACGATTTCAAAATAATTATAGTTCAGATTTTCCTTCAGTTGGACTGAATACAAATCATGGGTTCTAGTGAATAATTTAATTTCACTAGTATAGACGGCCGAGCCACGGGGAAATGTCCTTATGTTCCCATGGGTTTTAAGTACTAGGTTACTCCTTCGATTACGAGAAAAAAACTCGTATATATTTTTTTTAACGCGATATAATATAATATTATTATTTTATTGCTATCTTCATATCCTTCCATAGTAAACATGAAGCTTGTTACACACAACCACACATCCCTCGTTGACCACATGGTATATACCTACTATATTTTGTTATAATACAATTTACCCTAAGCGACAGCCATGCGCGATGTGATTTGTATGATATTATATAATTTATTTATTCTAATCTTACTCGCCTGATTTTACACGTTACCAATGAAACTGAAAAACACTGTTATCATCAGCTATATATAAATATATATTATATGAGCGTGATGCCAATATGCGGTGGTTATAGTTGCGATCCGTATTACGCCGTATTATCATCGAGGCATCGGATGGTATAAATTAATTTATGAAATACATAAACATATAATAATATAAAAAAAAAATACAATCTTGTTTGTAAAATCAATATATTCATCGCTTAGCTTGGAATTTAATGTGATGTAGTTATTTAATAAGAATATAAATAAAAATACATTAAATAATTAAGGGATTTCACAAAAATGTTGAAAATATAAAGCATCCATAAATATTTTTGTCGGTTTTTAAAATAAAATAAAACAATTGAATAACAAGTTGTTAAACTTTTTTTTTTTTAGCAATGTATAATAAAGTATGCTAGTAGAATGAAATTTAATTAAATGTTTTAAAATATAACTATATAAAACTAAAGATATTAATGGTGCCCTTAAATCTGAGATGTTTTGTACGTTTGAAAATACCGTGGGCAAAAAATACAATTTTGAGAACCACTGCAATGTATATATACTTTGCACACTTTTTTTATGTAGGTGTACACACACACACACACACACACACACACACGCTCGCACATCTTGATGAGAATCATGATTACTGTGTGAAGAGGCGTATCAAGAGCCGCACGCGTAATAATTGGCTGTTTTTTTCCCGAAATGAAACCGTACGAAAGTCCCCCTCCCCCTGATTGAGGGCAGCAGACAAAGGCGTGCCGTAACGACGGGGGAAACGACACCGTCCCGACGATACCACTGATGAGTGCAATGCACGAATACGACTCGTTGCGACGGTGACGACGGATTGCCGCAGAGCTCTAAAGTGGTCAGGCGATGGATGACTATAATTTATCTAGGGTAGACAGGAACAAGGATGTCAGTATAGCACTGGGCTCGAAGAAAATAAACGTTTCAAAGTTACGGTGGTGCGCGACTCCACGACGGGACCATTGGCCGCGGCAGACTGCACGTTGCCGACGGGTGTAGCCAGTGCGAAAATCACGGAGAGTCTCACTACCGATTTTTTGATTCTTTCCCCTTTTCGTTCAGTGGTCGGACACTGTCGGCCTAGTCACGACGCCTAGGTTAGGTCACCGCCGATTCCGCAGTATCCATCATATTTTATAGTCTTCGTCGCTCGCTCCGGGAGTTCAGGGAACCGGTGTCGCCGGCACAACAGTCATCGTATTAAGCACCTGCAGTATCGTCAAGTGCATAACAATCGCGCACTGGCCGCTTGTCGTCAATCGTCATTCGTCTCGCAACCGTCGTGGTCGGGCTCCGTCCGCTGCCATGGTCGTCTTCTCGAACGCCTCGCAGGACCGACCGAATAACTGTAATACCGAAATACTGTACATACCGTTGTATCGAACGGACGTGTCGCAACGCTTCACACGTGTAATCCATTATCTTATCTCGTTAAACGTTGAGTCGGCATGTGCATAGTTAAATTAAATTATAAGTGTTATCGTTATTGTACTTTTGATTACTAGACCATCGCGAACGGCATCATTTAATCATTTTATATTTTGTTGATTGAGGTAATCATATTTTACACTGTAAAAGCACATAGTATATTATACAATATACTTATATTTATATACATTCATGTTTATGTCTATATAACTCATCAATATGTCCATGAATAAATCGCCAGTTTCTAATAAGCCACCTTTAACTAACATTAAAAAATATGTTTCTCTTGTAGATATTATGAATACCCTCAAGATAATGCGTAATGACATTCAATCGATTAACTCTAAACTGTTGACCCAAGAAAATACGTCAACAGCCATTTTAAATAGAATGGATACTCTCTCAACCGAAATTATTTCATTAAAAAACGAAAAAGCGGAATTAAAAAGAGACATCGAAAAACTGAAAACAAATTCTCTAGACCATACTTGTTCATCTAACACTGCTATAATAACACTCCTGGGTTTGATTTTGTTAAAGAAATACAAGAAAGAGAAAATAAGTCTCGTAACATATTACTATTTAATGTTGTTGAATCTCAAGATGACGAGACGAAGCTTGCTACTGATCTTATAAAATCGTTACATATTGATGTTCCTATCACTTCAGCTGTTCGTCTTGGAAAGCAGTCGAATAAACCGAGACATATTAGAATCAAATTTGAGTGTCCTGAGTCGGTCTTTGCAGTCTTAAAATCTAAGAAAATACTCTCAACTAACCAATTTTGGAAAAACATTTGGATTACAACTGATTTAACTGTTCTACAAAGGTCCAATCTATCAGACCTAAAAAAAGAACTGGATAGAAGAAATAGTTTGAATAATGGGATTTGGTTCATAAAATATGTTCGCGGTTCATTAACGTTGGCTCAAAAAAACTGATCTGTGGCTCAAGCACACCCTTCATTCAATCGTCATGTAATATAAATAATCTATTCTATGTAAATTTTAACCATAAGTTAAGTAATATTTGTAACACGTTATCTGGCTATTATCAAAATGTCCGCGGCCTAAATTCAAAACTATCTACAGTTCATATAAACCTTGCTTCCTCAGACCATTACGATTATTTTATTTTAACTGAAACGTGGTTAACAAATGATATCGATGGTAATGAACTTTGTATGATTGACTATTCTGTGTTAAAAAATGACAGATAAACGGGAATTTATACGCAAAACCAGTTTTCGACCAAATCGATTTTTTTTATGGTTGTAATTCAAAAACTAATCACTGTAAATACTTGAAATTTTCACCAAATGTTTATGTTAATGTTATCTATATACAGTTTAATTTTCACAAATTTTTGACTTTTTTTAAGTTATTTATAGACCACTGAAATTTTCAATTTTTTTTGAAGTTCCGGTAAAAAAATGTTGGACGACCAAAATACTTGAAAATGTAATACAAATTTCCTCATAAGTTATTCTTATAGTGATTAAAAAATTATAAAAATACAAAGGCACAATTGTTTTTAATTAGCATTTGAAGTTTAAATATTGACTTAATACGTAAAAATTACGGCAATTTTCAAATTATCTTAGATGGAAATTCATAAAAGTTTTTATTTTAATTCTAAGATTTGAAAATTTAATACAAGGCTCCAATTATATTTTTACAATAGCAGTTGAAAAATAAAAGAAATATATATGCATAATTTTTTTTTAAAAGCATTCAAAATTTTAATTTTGACAACATACGTTAGATCTAAGATTTAAAAATTAAATACAAAGATCCTAACACATTGTAACAATAGCAGTTGAAAAATATTAAAAATACATAGGCATGATTTTTTTTTATAAGTATTTAAATTCAAATTTTTACTAAATACGTCAAAATTACGGCAATGTTCAAATTATCTTAGATAGAAATTCATAAAAGTTTTTATTTTAATTCTAAGATTTGAAAATTTAATACAAGGCTCCAATCATATTTTTACAATAGCAGTTGAAAAATAAAAGAAATATATATGCATAATTTTTTTTTAAAAGCATTCAAAATTTTAATTTTGACAACATACGTAAAAATCACGAAAATTCGCAAATTATTTTAAACTAGAAATTCATAATTCATAAAGTATTTTCTTTTTATATCTAAGATTTGAAAATTTAATACAAGGCGCCTAACATATTTTTACATTATAGCAGTTGAAAAATAAAAGAAATAAATAGTCATAACATTTTTTTTATAAGCATTTACAGTTCAAATTTTGACTAAATACATAAAAATTACGGCAATGTTCAAATTATCTTAGATAGAAATTCATAAAAGTTTTTCTTTTTAATTCTAAGATTTGAGAATTTAATACAAGGTTCATAATATATTTTTACAATAGCAGTTGAAAAATAAAAGAAATATATAGGTAGCCACAATTTTTTTTTACATGCATTCAAATTTTAATTTTGACAACATACGTAAAAATCATGAAAATTCGTAAATTATTTTATCCTAGAAATTCATAAAAAATTTTCTTTTTAAATCTAAGATTTGAAAATTTTTAATAATCTATAATATATCCTAGACAGATAAACCGTCTCCGTTCAGAATCGTTTTTCGTATACAATGATACCTATCATTGCATTTAAATTTAACCTACTCTAGTCAGAGGTCCACCCCACCCCAAATGTACTGCAGAGCGATACCCACTTACCCGCTTTTTTATTTTTAGCATTAAAAAGTACGATTTTTTAATTCAACAAAATAATGGTTTCACTGTGCAAAATCGTGGTGTCACGTGATTACTAAACATTTGTTTTGTTTTTGTTACGTATCTAATCAAAACCAAATCTCAATAAAATATTAAAATATATTTTAGTGGACTCGTCACACTTAAAAGTATGAGTTTATCGGTGTAGTACAAAACGTGATTACAGAAAAAAGAAAAAATTTTAAAAAAACACGTACACAATATCATAGTAAAATACTAAAATTAATATATTAATTACTCGGCTCAGAATCTAAAATAATAATAACTACTTTTTTGTTATTGTTCTATGAACACTACATTGTCTTTAGTGTTACCTAAAAGTATATACTGCTCCGATCCACAAGAGTCAGTCGATCAAATCCGTGTTGAAATCCACACAAGTTGTCAAGTTGATGATGTCGATAATAATAATGATAAAAAAAAATAATAATGATAATAATAAAATGTCAAAAACTCGAAACAAGTAAAAATATTTTGGAAATGTTATCTAGTATAGAAAATGATAAAATAAACATTTTGTGTAAATTTCAAGTAACTACGATTATTCGTTTTTTAATTATAACAATATAAGAAAATCGTGTATACCTCTATAACCTGAATATTTGTATCACCAAAGATATAGCTAGACTCATAGACCTAATACTCTATAAGGTCTATGGCTAGACTTCATACCAACAACATGTACTTATAACATCAAAAAATAATATAATGTTGTAAAAGTAAAATATTGCTTGCCTTAAATGATCATGATAATGAAAACTGTAATGATGTATATTAAATATAATATAATATGGTGAGGTAACGATTGAACAGCAATCAACTAAAGATCTGTTTAACTTTGATAACTAAGATGGACACACACACACACACACACGATTATTGAAAAACTACAATTTAAAAATAATAATAATAATGGTGTTTGAAACAATGAACGGGCTCAAAATCCAACTGATGCTGGCCAATTATAATAATATAAACGGTTTTTACGATTTCCATGTCTTCCACTCAGTGCAAAAAGTTGATGGATAATCCAGCAAGTTGTTCATTTCCTCAATGTCCTCTTATTTACCTAAAATTGAATTACCTCGAAAATTCATGCCGTCAACCATCATGAAGGACTTTCGTTTTTACAATAATAGTAGATTTGTTTCAACGATAGCGTAAAATCGAGCAAGTACAACTGTAATAGTATAATACATATATTGTACTACTTTCTTTATGATGTAACGTAACGTGTCATTAGGAAGATACACATTTTACGAGTGGATTTTATATATTATTATGATCATTTTTTACTATTTTTTATATGATAAAAATGATTTTTGTGTTGAGTACGAGGTACGTTTGTCACAACATAATAGAAACAACAAAATTAATATAAAATAATATACGTATGTCGTTAAATTTAATGTTTGTATACATTTATTTTCAGAGCTAAGTGATGATTCACCAAAACATTAATATCTATTTATAGGTATCGTGAATTAACTAAATTAGGCCACAGATTGTAAGACATCATGAACTAGACATTTCATAATTTCATCGAACAGCGAACTTGTTACGTTTACAATTTTTTTCAAGTACTTAATAAATACTCTATCTTGTTAATTTAGAGTTTACGATAAACGTTAATAAATAATTTTTGATGAATGCGCAATATGAAAAATCATTAATAAATTAATAATTAGTATGGACATTATGTACAATTCAAAAATAATCGTAGCGGACGACTTTAGTTAATTTATTAAACTTTAATCGAACGCAATAACTTTAGTTACCTAGTCAACACTAAGTATATCTGAGACATTGTTTTATCTCTTATTGTAGATTGTTATAATTTTATTTATAAATAAACAAGCGTTTCAACAATAAAATTTTAATTTTGATAAAATTGGATATTTATATGAAAAATAATTACATATAGTATTATTTTCTATGCACTAGAAATATTTTAAATATTTATTTATACTTATATAAAGAAAAACATTAAAATATATAGATTTTATTAAATACATTACAAATTTAATAAAATAATCAAAAATAGTTAATTGCAGACATTCATTTAATTTATGATTAAATATTAAATAAGCATAATATACTGCAGTACATAGTTTTAGTACCTACGTGTTATACATTACACGGATCTATAATTCGATAGTATATTTGATTCATTTCAAAATGTATGACAATCTATCTATATTTTAGGATCATATATCATATTATTCAATATTTTGTAGAAAATGTTCAATTTAAGTTGCATAAATTGCTGTTTAAAATAAACTATTTCTATACAAAACTATCGTTATAAGTGTTATAACTTTATAAGGATAATTATGAGTTATATAAACAACATGATAGGTATATTATACAACATTGAAAGCATGATAATCTAATAAATTTATTTTGAATAATTTAATTTTTTTCTAGATATCGTAACATGGACAATTATTTTCTTTGGTATTTGATGAATTAATTAATCATGTATATTATTTCATTTACAAAGGTAGTTTAAAAAGTCCAGCAGATATTACGTATGCTTCTGATAAACTTGATTATAATATTATTATTGTCTATATGGTTTGTAAGTTTACAACTTATCAATATTTATTTATATTACTCCGTGTTCGTTTTATAATGAAATAAGATCGTTCCATTAAGGATGGCACCTGTTTCCTGTTGGACATTCGAAATAATACTCAGTTTTCATTCTTAACGATTGATAATAATATAGTAACCATCAGATTTTATACTGTCGTCTTCCGTCATATAAGTGAGCAATTTCGGTAAGGTATACAGATGACAAATTCCGATGTGGCTATTTTGCAGTTGTCTAATGTTGTTGTTTTCGAAGACTTTTTATGGCTACATAAAAATAGGTATCTCTAAAGTAACATTAATAAATATAGATTACACTTTTGACAAGAATCGCGTGATCAATAAATTGCTACCCCGTGGAGAGAGGCGATGTTGATAGATAGGATAATACCCAGTGGGGGCACATTTTTTTGACTCAATCCTCTAATCAATTTGTTTTTGTTTTTATTTTTATTGACACTGGCTTGTTAATAAAGTATTTTTTACGGTTTCAATGTTTACCTCGTTTATAATATAAAAATTTACTTTACAAATATACGTATCAATAGTTCAAGAAAAGACATTAATATGTATAATGTATATATGTTACATTCTATATATAATCAATGAAACAAATAGTCTTAGTACTACACATTTATTTGATTTAAAATAAATTAATGTAAATACAGTGCATAATAAAATTTAAACAATGTCAATTAAAATTATGTCAATACGTGAATATAAACGACCTGCAGATAATTGTGTATTTTAATAATTTATGTTCAGCAAATATAAAACAATGTAGTTTGGTCTTAAAATAATTAGTATTTTTAAAAGCTATAAAACTTTACTCATTGAATATTTAAAATTATACTTTGTCGAAAAGTTTTCTTTTTGCTAATATATTTTATATACATTACATGTAAACTCTCTAATTACTAGTGAATATTTATAACAGTTATATTGAAAATTAAAATTAATAATTAGTAATTTATTATAGTAAAAATAGTAGTAGTAATAAAATTTTAAATTCAATGAATTCTTTAAGTTTTGACCAATTACAAAATAATGAACAAAATCAAAGAATTTTATAACTTTTTTTAAAAATATTATAGCAGTAATAAAGTTGTCTATTGTCTACATAAAAATGAAGATGTTATTTAGTTCATTATCGCAAAAAAATAACATTTCTACATTTAACTAAAGAAATAAATAATCTCAAATGGTATTTATTAAATATTTAAATATATCGATATCCCTCTCCTTAGTTATAAAATAGTTAGATGAATTCTAATTTATTGATTACCAAAGCTGTGAATTTAATTACATATTGATGAATTCTATTCTGAATTGAAATGAAATGAGATAGGTAATATTTAATTCAAGACATAACCATTTTAAATAATGTTTTTTTCTTAAGATTTCATTGTATATAATATCTAACGCACTAGACGTACTCAACACGTACACTCAGTAGCTTGTCATTGAGTAAGTCACACGTATATGTTATATTTTAATTCAATCATTCCATAAGAAAAACTATTCTCAGTGTAGACTGTCTGTCAGGCTATATTAATAAGTATATTTTATTTTACAGGTAAATAAATATAAAATATTGCTAGAATATTAATATTTTATTGTTAAGTAATTCAGTAGGTTGAATTAATTCCATCAAAAACATTGCACTTATTAAATTATTTTAATAATATAAATGTTTAGGTTTCTAATCATATGTTAGAACATCTTTAACTCCATCGTGTCTGTCCGTCCGTTCGTTTAGTTAGCAGTGTATATTTACAATTGTTGATATTAAGGTCTTTATTTATTACCAGTAGTTACGACTCTACATAAATTGTATATACAATCATAATTTATTGCGTTCTACCAAAATAAGTTTAGAAACTGAGAATTTAGCACACTTTCCTAACTATTTTATCAGATTATATTATTTTTATTAACCTCTAAGTTAATGCCGTTGACTAACTGTAGACTAATGTGAATAGGTTTGAGGTTCAAATATGCAAGAATATACAATTTATCGAAATGTTTTTAAAATTTCATCACGTACTTGTATAAAGGTAATATGGGGAAGTAAATGACAATGTACATTGTACCCACGTAAAAGTTTAAAGTCCTAGCGAAAAATATTTTTGAATTGCTACAAAAATCATTATTCTTGGATTAAATATTGAATTCCACCCAAAATTTAACTGATAACTTGTATTAACGAGACATATTCAACTGGAAGTAACCAAGTTGGTTCCCATTTGAAAAAGGCATTTTATTAAGTCAAGCCAAATTGTTTCTAGTTTAAAAAAGGTGTTTTATTAGGCAGAACTGTTTTGGTTCCTTTTTGTGTTTAGGTAAAATAGTTATAATTTTAATTAATTGATACAAAATATAAACTAGATAATATAAAATATAAATGTACACTATATGCAGTGTATACAATTAAATGTAAATAAATTGTTGTATTAGAATTTTAGCAAATTATTGCTGATAGCCCTGTCGATTAAGATAACGATTGAGATATACACTTACATCGTACTTATAAGTTACTATCAAACAAGAAAAAAAATACCAATACCTAGGGAACTGTATGGTTGAGTATATTGGTTAGAAGCTTTCGCGAAATGAATACTTATAGAAGGTTTGTTTTAAATGGGATCACCCGAGTTGCGTCCGGTAAAAAAGGTATACACGAATTGCGTCCTAAAAATTATAGGACGCAATTCGTGTATTGAAATCAGGGGTTCTAAACATATATAATATGTTATAAATATAATATAAGTCAATCAAAACATTATTTATCAAATATAATAAAAAAGTAAATAAATCAAAATTATAAATATAGGCCATAATATAATAAATAAGATCAAAATATTGTTTATCAAATATAATAAAAACGTAAATAAACGTTCAATCAAAATTATAAATATAGGCCATACCTAAATTAATAAATAAGTTAATTAATAAATAATAACAATTATAAATCTAATATATGTCAATCAAAACATTGTTTATCAAATATAATAAAAACGTAAATAAACGTTAAATTAAAATTATAAATATAGGCCATAATATAAATATATAAGTTAATTAATAAATAATAATAATAATGTTGTCGGTAAAAATGGGAGTTAAAAATTAGGTTTATATTTATTAGATAAGCTTTTTACAAAATCTAACCTTGTTATTTTATTTTCATGTAATTTTTTGATCTGATTTTCAACAAATAAAATATTGTTTCGGCGCGGTTTCCTATATATTGACGTACAGAAATTAGCGAGCTTCTTATTATCATAACACTATCGGTTTGCATTATCTTTAAAACATCTAAAAATGTATAAATATTTGGATGGGAACTAATAAAAAAAACTATTAATTTTTTTATGAAAAGACTCGCATCCGTTCGCTGTAAACTTGAACTCTTTTCTGCCCATATTGATGGAGGGAAAAGTGATTCTTCTGAAATATAATTGTTGACTAATAAATAGTCAGCGAAATCTACAACTTTAGAATCAACTGGTTGTATTTCTGATAATTCAAATGAAAAAAAATCACCAACTTCTTCTGGACTCAAAAACGATAATCCAAAAATATATGATAGATAGTAGCCAACTTCTCCATTCAACTCATATTCTCTAGCTAAGCCCAGGTCTTGCATCTTTCGCCACCACGATTGTCCTATAGGTGAAACCTGCATCCTTTTATAAGTGTTTCTGGCCAAATTTTCTGAATTGCCTTGTGAATAGAAACTTCAAAGTTAACATAAATTGTATCGATTTTAAATTCTGGACACACTTTTGAGCATTCTAAATCAATAGCTTTAAATGCTTCGGAGTAAGTAATTGTTTGTTTATCTTTTAACAAAAAATATACTAAAGGAACGTAATAATTTTTAAAAAGGCCGTGAACTGTAAATAATTGGTAAAAAAAATGTGTACAATATTCAAACGTGCCATCAACATACACTGTTTAAATTTTACTTAAAAACTCTAAATTTGATTTACATGTAAACATTACTATACCCTTAATAGAATCATTGAAAAACAAAAAAAGGTTCATTTTCGTTTGTAGTACAGTCAATAGCATTTAATGCTGAGTGCACAGTTAAAATATTTGTTGGCAATTTGGCAACCAACAACTTTAAAATGTAATTATTATATTTTATTATTTTTATTTTGTTCACCTAACCCAAGCGATGACTAGTTGACGTCAACGATTATATACTATACATATATTATATATACTACCTAGCTGAATTACCCGTCGTTGCCGGGTTTATTAATTGTTGTTATCTGATAAGATTACATTTTGTCTGGTCAAATTAAATTTAAATAAGATTGCTTAAAAAGATATGTCATATTAATTGTTTATTAAGCTGATTTTTATCGTTAATAATAAGATGGTAACATTCAACATTCTTTGAGTGGATTGTATTAAATCTACCCAAAGCCGTATCTTTCTTAACTCCTGACCAACCCGCGACATTCTGGTCACATTTACGACTTACAAATTTCTTATTTATCAACACATAATACCAAACAACTTGCGGATAAACCAATGTTCTTGCAAAATCATCAGTTTGAAATATCAGAAAAAAAGCCTGAAGAGTAGTTGTAGGTGGATTTTCTATTTTTACTATGACATTATCTGCTGTAAAGTAAACACATTGTCCATTTTCTAGGTGAACATCAAGATGAGTAATAGCTGAATATCTATCGAGTATATGAAAACCTAAAATTTTCCAAGCTGTTTCGGAACTACTGATATACCTGCCACTTTCATATATTTTTTTTATTTCATCTGTATTGTCAGTTTTTCTTAAACCAAACACTGCGTGATCGCTACATTTTGTGACATATTTTATTGACTTTATTGAACTGATTATCTCAACATTTATTTGAGCAATAAAAATACGGGTTGAAGAAATTGGGTTGCATGTAACAACCCACCTGTTATCAAAGGCAATCGTATAGCCAATGATATTAATAATATTAGATATTGATTGATATAGATGGTTTGATATTGTATACTTACAACCACTTAATTTTTACATTTAGGGGTTGAATGTCCAAAAATCCTTTCTTAAAGCACGACGAAATTATAATATTAATCCATCCTGAAAATTTCAAGCAGATCTGCCCTGTGGTTTGGGCTTTACGGTGATCCCTCCGGAGGACAAATTCCTTTATATATATTATTATAGTTTATACATATAGATTTTTTAACACTCATTTACACACATTTTTTACCAATCTTACTTTGAAGTTGACAGTCCTAAGCCTATAAAATTGAGAAGGAAAATATGTGCATATAAAATGTAAACTATAGTTAAATTATAAACCGTATTTTAAACTGAACAAAAAATTGTGTTAATAACTAATGCCCACCTTTTTTTAGTTATGAGTTTATGACAGTACATTTTTATTAATAATCAAAATTATAAATTGGTCGTACTATAGTGGTTTTTGTTGTGCAGGTACTGGACGGACCACAAGTCGGCGCAGATGGTCGATCAGAAGGTGCAGCACGCACTCTTCATGTTCGCGTGCACCAATTCGTGTATGAACCCGATCGTATACGGAGCATTCAATATACGCACCAGGAGGACGCTGGTGACCCAGGTGAGACCCACTGCTAGTTTGGCGTCCACCGCATGCACCACTGAAATACGGCTGCCTGCGCTTTCCATATCGGTTCGCCGGGTCGAATGACAATAATAATAATGAGTAATAACCAATAATAATCCCCCAGCCGTCCATTCAATCTTCGGTCATCACATATTAAACAGTAATGCATAAAAACGCTAATACAAAATATACTACACACACATTGCAGCTATCCGTATTTTTTCGTCCTTATATACTTGTATAAGTTTTCGCATGCATTGTTGTTAGAAATCAAAATTTTCCTTTTACTATTTGTGCATTCGTAAAATCGTTGGTATGCAATAATAATATTTTATAAGTATAAGTCTAAAAATCAATAATCTCAAATATCGAGTATAGTTGAGTCATAGGAATTCCCAATAAAATGTACACTACAACAAACAGTACAATAGGATTGAACTTCTGTATTTTTATTTTTTAAAAGAGTCGTGGTAAAATATAATAACAATATACTCTTATGACACTTATACATAAAAATTAAATATTTTGATGGACACTCGCACTCGTATCTTCAGTCCCTAAAATTGTGTGTAGTATGACACACTTATATATAGTATAGTATGAAAAGTGCAGTGGGTATAGTACGAAATTTAAAAATGTGTTATACACATTAAACCTTTTAAAAATATTATATACAATTTTAATAGAACAATATTAATACCTAGGATATCAGAAAGTTTTTCGACCAAAAAGAATAAAAAAAAAAATCTATACTCTACATTTCACATATTTAGAATAGGTAATTTAAATGTACTTTTATTTACTTACTGATATTATGTATCATTATTTTCATGTATTTTGTACAATAAAAATGTGTTCAAAAAATTGTTTTCAACAAAATTTAAATTTCATAAAAATTTTTTAAAGCACCTTCAATTTTTTTAAATAGAGGTTTTACTTTATTTAAATAAAAATCATTTATTGTAAATATATATTATTAATTGATAGGTACTATATATAATTTAGATTTAACTGATTTGGACTATGTGTGTAGTACGAAAATTTGGATATTTTAAGGACTCTGTATCTTGTACCTACCACAGCTTAATACTAAATAATATATTTCAAATTTTTTTTGTAACCTTAACAGTTTTACAATGGGAGGGGGGGAATCAAGCAATATTGAAAATTAACAAATATTTCAATGAATTTCTTTGATGAGACTTATCGATTAGGGGTTATCTCTCAAAAAACCAAAAATATACATTCATATACTATAATTATTATTATTGGTCTTTTTAAACTGCTTGCTTTAACTTGCTTTCGGTAAATGAATATGAATGATGCGGTACCTCTCTCTCTCATTCTCTACTATCTGTCTATATCTTCGTAGCTCCACGGTATAAAAATTATTTATTAATACTAATTGGCAATAGGACATTTTTATTTATTTGTTGTGTAAATATAAAGATATTTATAGGTCAACATATTATTGTACGTATTTGTTAAATTTTTTTAAATTTAACGGAAATTAAATGAATTAAATGTATGATTTATTTGCTTTTAAACGTAATTAAAGACATTAATAATGATATGTTGAATCTAAAAATATGTTTAAGTGTATGATAGTTAATAAATTAAGATTTTTTGTATAAATTTGATTATAATTTTTCTAAGCTTTTTCTTAATAGTTTTGTTAAGGCGTTTACGTAAGAACTAAAATAATAAATGTTTAAATAGTTATTGGAAACCTCACCACTATATATTTTTAAGAAACAACTTATTAAATATAGTACCTATTCAAGCTGTGATTTCTTTATTGAAAATAATATTTAACTAATTAATCACATTGATTACACAAATAACTTAACCTTTTTTTAACAGTTTAGCCTTATAAATTAACAAAGTTGTTTCGTTCTGTTAACAATAAAACAATTTTAAAATAAAATACATACTTGAATTAACGATTGATTAACATTTAAATTATGTTGATATAATGCTTTGTCTTATTTTACTTATTTGTTTATTTATTTAATTATTACTTTTAAAAATTAAATTTTGAACATTGAGAAAAAAATCGTTGGTTCAAGTTTTTTTTTATACCATATACTATAATAATATTTTGCTGTTATTATATATTATACTAGGCCACGATTTCTAAAACTTCTACTGAAACCAGATTGTTGGACTTTTGAAGACCGCCAGATGGACGGTGATGATATATATATATATATATACGTTTAAACGTTCAATTTTAATTTTAATTTTAACTATATTTTAATAAAATATCTAGTTGTAAAACTATTTCGGTCATAATTATTATTAATATTAATTAATTTAAATGAAAGAAATGTAATACCAATAATATATACTCTAAAATTGCTGATATTAATTTTGTGATACCTACCCTACGCGTGCAGTAGATAATATGAACAAATAAGTGCACACATGCTCGAGTTTATATTATATAATATCAAACTTGATATTTGTGAATTTTTTCAGTAGTATTTACATAATATATTGTAATAATGTAATATGTAGTTATATGTACAGCTATTTACATTTTAAAACCGAAGCTAGTCATATAGGTAAATATTGTGTATAATGCCAATGTGTATGACATATTTCATACATTAAAATTTATCTACTACGTTCGAAATTATAGTTTAAAAAAGAAATAAGCAGTTCTTCAACATTTTTATTTTGTAAATGACAACTATTGTAACCGCTTTTAAATACTTTCTACTTATAATATGTCTATAATTTGTTATTAAATTCCCCTATATTGCAATTTTACGGTCATGCTTTAGAGAGGCTTAAGAATAAAAAAAGCGATAAAATGAAATTTCGATGTTCAAAATACGCAGGTGGAATTGCTTTAGAGATAATTTAACGACTGGAAAATACATTAACACATGTTTTCTTTCATAGCACATCATATATATTTGTTTCGTTTCATCTTTTTGAACTTATTTTGAAGTACATTCACATATATTTAAAAGTTCTATACAAGTTTATATAAGATACGATACATTTTTTAGCTATAGTACCTAGTCTTTTACTAAGTGATAATAATAAGTAATACGTACTTTTTAATTCTGCCAATACAATTGTGTTTGGCGATGTCCTAATGATTCAATGTTTCTATATAGTTAGTAGAAGCATAATATATTCTATCCCAATTTTTTTCATCTCGCATTCATTATCACTGTTAATTCCCATGGACAGTCATCCCAATACATGTGAATAATTCTTATTAGAGTACGTATTTCTAATGCTATATGGACCATTGATGATGACAAGTAGAACATAAATAAATACTATTGTAGTTTAGTGCTTGCTTAGAAAAAATATTTAATTTGATTGCATTGGCTTGATAGATTAATGCAGTTTTTTTTTATATAAAACTTTTTTAAAGCATTGCATGTTTTTAGCATTAATTGTACAGATTATGTTGATGATATAAGTTAACTTTGAAAATTACGATACATGATTTTTATAAAAAAATTATTTATTCATAATTTGTGTTTACTAGTTCGATATAATGAACATAATTTATATATTGAACATAATTTGCGTTTGTATAAGATTTAAGTTATAAGTTTTATTATTACTATAGTGTTTCTATTGTTAATACACAATACAGATGAATTTATCACCAATTATTAGAATATGATTAATATTTATTATATTTGCAATTATTATAAACATTATTAAATAGCTTATTTTAATTAAATCAATGTCATTGAAATATGAAATATTTGTTATTATAATCCTAAATGCTTAGAATCGAAAAAATTCTAATCAGTGTTAATGTCATGTTCATGTGTTTGAAAGTTTTAAGATTATTTAAAAGCCTAAAAGTGGTTCTTAGAATAAATAGAGGTTCTTGATCTGTGTTTAAATTGAACTTAATATTAATTTAAATGTTAAAACTACCTATTTTAATGGTCTTAGTGGTTTCAAATTTTAAAGTAGGTATAGGATTAAATGATAGCCTGACTTATTATATGAATATGATTGCCTTACCTACTTATTACTATGAGTACACTATGTATATCAAAGAACAATGTTAAAAATTATATACGATATTAGCACCAAAAACAGTGGAATTAAACAAAAGCATCAATTATATTATATTATAATGTAGCATAATATAAAATATATTTCATAAAAAGCTGGTTTTCTTTGTATTATATAATCGATATACCTACTTAAAGTTGTATCATTTTAACACTAGATACCAAAAATATTTATGTTTATATCTTATATTTAAATTTTTGTTTGAAACAACAATAATGATTATTAATTGAAGTTTGAAATGTACGTGGGTAGTAGGTACAAAATGAAAATTGTATTTTAGTAAAGTTTTAAATTATATGAAATATTATATAATTGTTGATATAATATAAATGATCCATCAACACCTATCAGTAAGAATTCAATTTATTTGAACCAAACATTTTTTCAAATTAGATTACTTCCAATAACTTTAAACAACTTAAATTCGATAACTAAATTTAAATTAATGGATGAAAAAACTCTTTTTCTTGTTTTTTTTTTTTTAATATCTTGATGATTTCCTTTTCATTTCCTTTTCATGTTACACCGTAATAATCTTGTCAGCGTATTAAATTCATTCACATCCGATTTCATAGACCATCAATTTAAGTTTGTAATAATCTAAAGAAAAGGTTTTTTTTGACATTATAAGACATCAGTCTAAGATATCTGGTTTTCAAAATTATAATAAAAATGTAATAGAATATACTATAACAATATTTTGCTTTTATTTCAAAAAATAGAGATAGTTGAAGACAATATGACAATATGTGTTGTGGTGCCAAAAGTTTGGCTAGGTTGCAAATTACAGAACAAAAACTATGGAAGTCGCTCTGTGAGTACACTATATAGTAGATTTTTAGTGGACATATTTTATCATTAAATAGGTCGTTGACGCTTACTGCAGCAGTGGGTGTAATTAATTATAATCATAGATAAATCATTTCAAACGTAAAACAATTCAGGAAGTTGAACTTAATATTGCCAAAAATCATTATTATGATAATATTATATTATTTTTGTCATATTGTATCATATATTACTGTTAATAGTTTGAATTTGACATATATATATATATATATAGACACAGTAAAGCTATATTTAAACAGGTTTATACTACAAACATAATGAGGTAATTAATAGACTAAATATCTTGGACATTATATAAAAAATAATAATGTACGTAAAGGTGAAAAATGTATGATTAATATTTTTTAATTACAACCAAAGTATTAAAAATTGTTATTTACGTTTGACTAGCCAATTTTGTAAAATTTTTTACTTCAAACATAATTTAAAAAACCATTTTGTAAATGTGTTTTCGGTATTTTTACACCGTAAGAACATCTTATTAAAAATATCTACTTACTGTGAAACTATTATAAATATTAGTTCTATTACCTAATTGTTTGTTGTTATTTTTCGTATTTCACACAACATACAACATTGCTAATAAAATTAAATGATGTACAATATTATGATAGGAATTATAATTAATTAATTAAGAAAGTAAAATGATATACATATAAATATTGGACATATCTTAAGGTGTACGTTAAAAAAATTAACGCACTCGATGTGATTTCATTTTAGACTCATTGAATTTTTTGTTTAACACATAAGTCAAGCTCAATGTTAAATTTCTGTGATTTAAAATAGCATTATATAGCACTCAGTTCAAAATCATGGAAATCAGTTATCTATCGAATCAATTGATATTTGCTGGCTGCTGCACAAAATTATTTAATGTCTCTCCCTTCTCCATGTAACGGAACGACGGCGTATGTTTTAATAATGTTATAATTATATTATTCAAGCCAGACCTTCTACAAATTGATAAAATTTTAATTTTAAAATTAAAAATCACTAAACATAATTATGTATCAACGTTTTATATTACTATTAATTTAAACATCAAAATACTTGTGCGTGCTTTTTTTTTTTTTGATACCGTACAGTTGCCGCATTATTAATTATTTTTTTTCGTCCAATTATCATTATTTATAGTTTATTATTAATCTTTTAACTCTTTATCTCCAAAACAAGCACAGCTTAAAAGAGATGGATAATCAAAAATATTATATTTGTTTAAAAATAATATGTAATAAATTTCTTTTTCGATTACAAAAAAAAAAAATAATGCTCCGTTGCTGGGACTTACATTAAGTCGAGATTGTGTACGAGGTAATTGCAAGTAATCACGTAGCTTTCGAAGAATAAAAATAAATTAGACCAAAATTGTTATGTCAAGTAGTGTAGGTCATAGATAAAAATAAAATGCCTATGGATGGGTCATCGGCCGATATTATCACGAGATAATTAACTGCGATGATTATGTTGGGTTACGATTTCATTTTATCTATATAGCTAGCTATAGAAAGAAAAATCCTGATCATATTAAAAAAAAACTAGGTAGGTTTGACAATTATCTTGTTGCTATTTAGCCGACAAGATTTTTGTCAAACCAACATATTATGTGAAATTGTAATTATGATGAGATAATAATTAAAAATAATTCTGGTTGTATTGACAATAATTCTTGTTTGTTTGACAATCATCTTGTTGCTATTTAACAAACAAAATTCTTGTCAAATTAACAGTATATTTTACTGAAGTTATGATAATATGCTATTTATAGCTATTGATAAACTAATTATCAATACAACAATGAAATGTATCAATATGCAGCATAGAGAATACTCTTTACTATTACTCTTACTATTACTATACTCTTTACTATTGCTCTAAGTTAGAATACCGACCAACATGCCTCCCAACATTTAGCATGCATATTTAGACATATCTATACCATTATATTATATAAAATTACTATAAAAATATATTATTATGTTATATTACTACTGATTCAAATTTAATTTTTAGTAGGAAGGTATAGGTATCAGTAAAAATACATTTTTTAAATGGTCTATAAACTAATAAACTAAAAACAAATAATGTAAATAATATTTTTGGCCCATTTTATTAATTATATTATAATTTTTTATAAATACAATATAGATACAATATATTAAGTATAAAATGATAAAAAAAAATATTCCATTTATAAATTATAATTATAATTTATGTTTTTTATACAACTTTATTACAATCTAGCCGATACAAGGTCTAACTTATACAAAACTAATTGATTCTGAGGTAAAATCATCTCTAGATGGGTCAAAATTATTACTACTGTGTGCCATTATTTCTGAAAATGAACATACTATTATATTTATATAATTACAATAAATTCTTAAATAAAACATACAAATAAATTACAAAATTATAAATGTTAAATGTTTGATAAAAATATACTTGGTTCTTACTTAAAATAATTTTAATACAATTTTAATAAAATTATTTTAATCTGAGCATCTTTTTACCATTAGCCACATTTGTAATATTAATGGGTGGACCACTAAAATCATAAACACTATAAATAGAAAAATTATTAAGTTCATGTTTATTTTCATTTATTACCAAGGATTCATAATGAGGATCAAATTTTTCAAACAATATCTGTTTCCCTAAAATAAAAACTGTATCATCATTATGTTCAATAACAATTATTTCAGTTATTTTAAACAGCTTTATTTCATTAAAAAATTTGGTTAAATAATAACCTTCTTTAAAAACAATTCCATTAAACTCTAAGTAGTTGCAAGAAGAATACTTGGATGGAGATAAATTCAACGTTTCACTTATCAACTGTATATGTTTAGTTTGTATTTTATGTTTTTCTTTTGATACAATTTTTAACTTGGTGAGTTGTAATAACAGATGGGCAAATTTTAATTGAAATTTATTAGCTAGTGTTAAGGTAATATTTTTTCGGATGTTATTGATCTGAATTCATTTTTTTTTCTTTATGTTTTCCCTCAAATCGAAAACACCAATACAATCGAGGAGGGCCTGAATATTCTATAACAGTTGGGTAATGTACTAAGAAATTATGTTTTGGTTTTAGGGTGTCATTAAAAAGTATATTATACTGATTGTTATGCTTTGATATTAATTGTTTAAGATAACTAATTGAATCTGCATTAAAAGTATACGATAACAAAATATCAACCATTTTGAGTAATATTAAAAAAAATGACCAAACTTCATCATTTTCTGGCACTAAATCTCCTACCATAAGTGGGAAAAAATGTATAAATGTCATTACTTCCCTAGCAGACATTTTCAAATGAAAATTATTCAAATTATTAATTGAAATTGCAGGAGAAATATAATCATTCTCTATTGGGCCATAGTTAAAATTTTATTTTCGAATATTCAATGTATCTAAAGTAAATAATTTAGTTATTATAATTGATTTTTAAAATTGTTACCATGCTCAAAATATTTTTTAAACTGAAGTTTCAATGGTAATAGAGCACCCTTTGTTTGTTTTTCATCATATACAGTCTCACCGATGTGTTGAACAGGACAAATTTCATTATGAATAGTAAATTGTTTTATTTCAGATATAAGATCATTTGCACCTAACCATTTAAATAAAATGTATTCTGAAGTACAAAATTGAAAAGGGTTAGACATAGCTGTTAGAATATTATCAAATTTTGACAAAGATAATGGTTCTTTAACTTCAGTTTTAACAACATTTTTTAGTATAGAGATCATTGGTGTAAGTAAACTTTGTATCATACCAGATTGAATATTGCTCACATCTTTTTTGGTAAAATTATTATTATCATGTAATCCAACAATAAATTCTACAGCCGATTTATAAAAAGAATTAATAGCTGCATCAATATTAAATTGTTCTCCGACCTCTATGATAGTAATTACATCTTGATACTGCAATAATGTGGGTGTGAATCAAAGTGTGAAAGGTTGTTAGGTTCAGTTTCATTAGAAGTATGTTTAATAATCATATGTCTTTTAAAAGACCCTAAACACAAAGGTTTGTGTACAATTTTCTTCGCCACATTTGTAAGTACTATCAGATTTAAGAAAATGAAAAATTTTAAAATGAATAACTAATGCTTTCCAATTATGAATATCCGATTGACACATATAACAAATCATTTTATTTCATACAATTTAAATACTTACGTACTTACATTATGTCCTTATGATTCGAATTTTTAGTTTTAAGTTTACATAAGTTCACTAGCACAACACTATCAACTTGAAAAATAATAAAAACAATAAGTAATAGGAATAACTGATACACGTTAAGATGCAACGGCCAACAACCAAATGATAACAATTATAATTGTGCCCACGTCTCCGCGAGCTGCAAAATATTGTCATGTTAACAATTAATTATCATGATGAAAAGATTTTTGTTGCTTATAAAAAAAACCAGATCATACATAGATTATTAATAGAATCAAAATCAGTTATTATCCATAAACCATACATTTGATTCTTATCAGATTTAAATTGTACTTTTAATAATACATTGTTAATTTAATAATTAATATTAAAATAATAATTTTGATAATATTGTTCTTAATTGAACAATTATTTTTGTTACGGTGACATAATGTTATTGAGGTGACAATTTTTAGGATTGTTAACAGCTAACAATAGAATCTTGTTAATAATACTAATGGTTTTTTTTCAGATAAGAATAATAAATTAACAAATTGTTAAATTTTAAATATGCTGTATACATAAAATAATATAACTGTGGCGGCCGCTATGCAATTTAACGCGTAATCATAATAACGATTCACCTATTCACCTACGAGCTATATTCTATCCTAAACAGTAGAGATATAGGTTCTATAATATAAAATTACGATAATTTTAAACCATATTAATAAAAATATCGGTATAGTAGAATACATAATATTATGCGCATATCCCAAAGAGGGCTACCTTCTAGCTATTCTTCGTCATGATATATTGAAATATACTAATATGTGATATATATGATAGATATGTAGGTATACTTTACAATAACTCGAGACCACAATCTTCTATTCAGTATTCCCTAAAAAATTCTATACGCACATCTGAAAAGGACTAATATTATATCTATAGTTTATTTATTTGTTCTTCCAATTACCATAGAATGTTTAAGTCGTATATTGTTATATTTGTTTTGTTTATTTTTGTATCACTACCGTTGCCCACCGCTAACCATATATTATTGTCATTATATATATTTAATAATAATATATTACTTGTAATTTACAAGGTAATGTTCGGTTATCATGAATTTATCTGTATTGAACAGTATCGAGTTGTATTATTTATCTTCTTCTTATTATTATTTATAGCTTGTAGGACGTTAATTCTGAGTACCTCTGGTGAACTTGATCATCGATTGCTAACATGTAATAAATAATAATAATAATCACCATTCCCTCTACTTATCCAATAAAATATTCAAACTAAAACTCCCTTTAAATCTAACCGATATAACTAAAGCGGGAATAATATTTAATATTGATATCGATTTGCGTAGTAACTTACAGTTTTTACAATTAATTGTAAAATATTATTGATAGTTACTGTAATAGTGTTATGCATATCAATACCTAACTGATGAAACTACCATAAGTCACCGCTTGAACCTAAATACAAATAGTGTATACCGTACAAGTAAAGTACCTATGTATAATACGTAGGTATCATGCTATTTAATTTTAACTTTAAATCCAACATGACGGATAATATGAATAAAATAATATAATTAATTGAACCATAGGTATTATATCGCAACGTAAAGTCATGTGCATGTGGCCTTTATATCGCCTAACATAAAGTGTATACACCTATAAAATAATAAATCAAATATTATGTTAAGTTATTAAAATAATTTTATCTATAAATAAAAATATATTTATTTAAATTTTAAGCATACAAGTGGACATGCTTTCGTGTATAGTTATGTGCTTGGTACGTATTTACAAATAGATAATTTAGGCTAAATTTTTCGCATAAAAACATTTTAACTAGGTACTAATTAAAATATTCTTAAAGTTATTGACCTACTTGAACCTTAAAAGTACGGTTTACCTGCATTGTCAAACAGTGAAACAGCTCAACAGTGCCAGATGCCTATCTATGTCCGGATCGGTAGGGTCACTAGACTGCAGACGATGCAAGGAAATCGTACATTTAGAGCAATAATTAAATTAAATTAAGTTATCCAACAACCTACAGATGAATTTTGCACATTAAATGTAGTTACAAACCTATTTAATAATAATAATAATAATATTAATTTACTTGAAAACTATTTTTTTTTATCAAATTAAAATATTTGGTACACGTTTATAAGAAAATTGTTTTTTTTTTTTTTGGTAAATTACTTGAATGTGCTCAGGTTAAGAAATAATAATTTATTTTACATATTATACTTGAAAATTAACCTGAGCATCATATTGTAAATGTTGTAGTTAGAGATATATAATATATATATATACATGGATAGTGGATACCTACCAGTGATACCAATTTTATACTGGTAAGTGTGATATTTTTAATTTATATCTTTATTATATTGAGTGACACCTCTAAATACCAGAAGTTCTCAGTCGTTAAAATTTGTTTGCTATTCGGAGGTGCCCGTTAAGTAGATAAAAATGATGTATTATATCATATAAAATATACATCATACATATTAATAAGGAATGAGTTGTTATAGGATATTCATATTTTTTCCGTGTCTTCTATTCATAACTGGGCGAACTAAAAATATGTTTTATTAGTTAATTAGTTAATATTTGATATTTTAATTTAGCAAGTTTTGATCATTTTCTTAAAAATTACATATTTATGGTATTTTGTGCATACGTATTATGCAAATGAATATTAACTTTCTAGTAAAATTATAAACTTTTAATGGAATTCGATACTTAAAAGTTAAAATAATAACTGAATACAAAACATCTAGATTCGTCGTTTTAAGTTATTTTTGTTGGAATTTCATTAGTTTATAGTCAATAGTGAATATATTACAAATTCAGATAGTGAATTTTAGATTTAGTTTCTTAATTTTAAATTCATTTAAAATACCAAATGTGAATGTATCTATTAAAGAAACACATTAAATAATTTGGTCAACTTTTTTTTTTTGTACAGATGGCTATATATACCTATTTTCTTTTGTAAAGTTTGATCGATTAAAGTTAATTCTGATAAAAGATTTACCGTTTCACAGCGTTTAATAATTTCCAAACATGGGTGATTGGTGAACCGTAAACCAAGTTTTAAAAAACAACATTTATTTATTCCAAGTAAATCAAGTAATTTTAAAATGTCAGATTTTTCCAAAGATTTATGTGAGAATACGATTTGTGCAAACTACTAAATTGCTAAAATGACTTTATAAAAAAACCTACCAAAATTGAATTTCATTCGTTTTTTAGAAAAAATATATTATTAATAATATTCCCCACAAATTTATCCTATGAAGAACGTATACTATTACAACAAAAACATTCATAGTATTATCAGAAAACATATCGTCGAGAAAAAATTGTAGCCTCTTATAGTGGGAGTGTGGTACAACTAATGGGGAATTTGAATTGTCAATCTTATTGTTGGAACCAGGAAAAATATTTTATAAAATAATATTATGTTATGTTTTTCCATTAATAGAAATAGGCATATTTTATTATAAACTAACTAATAATCTTTTCCAATTTTTATTTTTTTAAATATATTTTATTTGAGCAAATTATGTAACCAATAAATTTGATGATTTTTACATTGTAAAAATGAAAAGGTATTATATACATATATTAAGTGCCTAGACTCATTTGGAAAAATTTTAAGTTTATTGAAAATATTTTTTATATTAGATTTGAGCGGAGCGATGAATGTATTGATTTTACCATGATGTGTGTTTTTATTTTTATTTGTGTCTGTCATCACGTTTTGGGGCAGTAAAAGTGCTTCGATTTTTTACTTCAGAACCTCGTTCGATCAGAAAGTGAATCTAGTTGGTACTTTGAGGGGTCAAAAGTAAAAAATTATTTATAATTTATTATAATATTTTTCTAAATAATCGGGATATACAAACTAAAAATTAAGGGGAAAACGGGAAATTTTACGCACAATCAGTTTTCGACAAAATCGATTTTGATTTTTGATGTAACTTTAACAAACGACCATAACTTAGGTATATTAAATTTCACCGAATGTTAAGTCACCATTTTTTTTATAAGCATTTAAAGTTTGAATTTTGACAACATATATAAAAATCACGAAAATTCGTATATTATTTTATGCTAGAAATTCATAAAAAATGTTCCTTTTATATCTAAGATTTGAAAATTTAATACAATGCTCCTAAAATATTTTTACAAAAGCAGTAGAAAAATAAAAGAAATATATAGTTATAATTTTTTTTTATAAGCATTAAAAATTTTAATTTTGACAGAATACATAAAAATTACGAGAATTCGCAAATTATTTTAAGCTAGAAATTCATAAAAATTTTACTTTTTAAATCTAAGATTTGAAAATTTTTAATAATCTATAACATATCCCAGACAGATAAATCGTCTCCACTCAGAATCAGTTTTCGTATACAATGATAATATAATATCATCGGAATCAAATTTAATTCCATCCATTACAGTAATCCGCTTGTAACCTATACTGTAAAGCAGAGCGACATCCACGATTTACCCTTTTTTTTTATGTATATATTTTGCAATTATTGCACATTACCTACTTTGAAAGTTTGAACACCATGGGCATACCAATAGTGGCCTCTAGATTTATTATTATTTTTGTATTAATTTAAATAGTTGTCATTAGTTACATATTATATTAGTATATTACTAAAATAATTACTAAAATTAACGACTAATATTACATGTATATAAAAACACAAATTTTGGTACTAGCGTCATCGGGCGGGACTGTTAGTCATTAATAACTAACAATATAAAGGTTTATGAATAATACGTTTTTTTTTAAATTTTATATTGCAAATCAGGATTTTTCAGATATTTTCCATTTTTTTTTTTTTTGTAGTAAACAAATATTGGTCGAGTTTTTTCATTAATTATAATATATCTTATAAATACATTTCATATCGATAAAAAATATATCTATATCTTTAAGCCAATGCTAGTGATGGAGTAGAGAGTTATTATATTCATGATTTGTGTAGTTTATTATATAGAAATTAGGACAAAAAAAAATCACCAAATAATATAATAAAGGAATTGCTAAATGTTAAAAGGGAAATTTCAACAATTTTAACATTTTACCGAAGAAAGATAAACCGTACTGCAGAATTTCAATTTTAACAGTATAGGCAAATGAAAAAATCACCGTTATGGCGTTATATTACATAATTGTTATTCACAGCAAAAGTCTCTTTAATCATCAATCGATAATTCTAGGTACCTATTATTTATAAGAATATACAAAAAAAGGTTTTTGAAAAAAAGGTTTTTGAAAAAAATGCATAGACCCCTTTCAACATTTAGAGATTCAATTTTTTAAATTACAATAAATTTAACTTATTTTATAATAAATATTTCGACATTAAAGTTATATGTTCAATATAAATGTATAGATACTACTTTGTGTTTGTGTTTGGTTTTTTTTTTTTATCGATTTGGATAGTTTCAACAATTATGGCAAGTTAAAAGCAAATCAACAGTTTCAAAATATAGTTTCTGTTTGTTTTTCAAATGATAAAAATTAAAGTGATCAC
This sequence comes from Diuraphis noxia, assembly GCF_037042655.1. Taxonomy (NCBI): domain Eukaryota; kingdom Metazoa; phylum Arthropoda; class Insecta; order Hemiptera; family Aphididae; genus Diuraphis; species Diuraphis noxia. Next base: position 57,071,818 of record NW_028301712.1, read on the forward strand.
GAAACAAATAATATGTATTGATTTAAAACTAATTTTCTAGTACAAATAGTACTAAAAACTTCATTGTATTTATTAATTAACAACGTTATATTGAAAATAATATGATATTTATCAACTTTTAAATTGAACGCTTGTTAAGTTTAAATTAGTATATTATAATATATTATGACAATATGAAAAAATATAGATTAAAATTTTTTTAATTCTAAATATACTTTAGCAATAATTATTTTGAATTTTGTTGAGTGGGGCAGCTGCAAGAAGGCGCAGAGATAATAACCCGTAAAATATTGGTTTATTACTCAGCTTACTTAATATTCAGATTAGTAATCTGAATATTAAATTTTATAGGTTAGAACTTATTAACCATTCGTTCATAGGGAATTTATATGATTCAAACTACTCCAGAAAATATCCTACTTAAAAAATCAAATGAAAAATGTATGTTATCATTCAAAGAATCTGAAAAAAAAATGTATAGTGGTAATTATTTTCAAAAATATATAGCTTTCCAATGACATCGAATTATGTAAAAACAAAATTTTCTAAAAATGAATACTTTAAACTTAACAGAAAAAATAGTGTAGAACTTATAGCTTTAATGTAACTTATTGTATACACTTGTTATATTGCATTATTAATTGGTTTATGATTACAAATAAAATGATTTTGAACCTTAAAAATAAATAAATTTACAAATTAAGAGTTGTATTTTTTTTTTTGTTTATTGAAATTATACACTCCAAGTTAGTTGATTGTGTGCTGACAAACATTTGATTTATGTGGGGCATTGTAGTAAAATAAATCAAGTGTACAATTTTGTAACAATAGTTAACAGCGAATGGTCCAAGTTACTTCATAAAATATATTACTATGTATTTGGTATATACGTATACAATTAATTTCTTTAATATCAAATTCGTTAATATACATATTATATAACTAAAAAAATTACAAGCTTGTTGGTAAAAAAAATTCCCGCACCATTTTTGTTGCTTAGTATTTGCAGCACAAATAATAATTGTATTAATAGTTGAATGGTTGACACCTTTTATCTTGCACGTGCGTAAAATACCGGGTTTGCGGTGCAATGAATTTACAGGAGCAACAGTTTTAAATTGCTATATGTCAAAAAATCCTTTTTTTATTCTGATATGAGTTAAATATTTGCTCAAGAAAAAATACAATTTGGTGTCTTTTATTATTTTATGATTTGTACAAGTATGTGTTGTAAATTATAATATGTGTATTATTTAAAAATATTTTATAAAACTATAATTTTTTCTAGCTTATTATGAAAATAAAACCAATTTAATTCCATTCAGTTTCGACATTATCATTAAATCACCTGAAATTTTAAACTTTTAGTTTATTACATTTATTAAATGTAAGAAAAAAATTCCGTCTCAAAATATATTCCTGTACCTACTACCCATTTTCCTTAACATCAGTCATTTTTGATAAACATTTTGTTTTTATTCACATTTGAATTTCATATTTTTCGACGGTGATAATGATAAATAACATCAGTATTCCAACAAAGTATTTTTCGCAATGTACCTATATAAGATTTAATGTTTGATATTTTTTTCTAAGGTATGGTAAAAAATAGAATTTATTCATTTTACGAGTAATGTTCTTTGAACGGGATAAAAATCTAAAGCTTTTAGATGGGTATTCTATTGATAAAAGATTTTGTTTTATTTATTTTCAATGTTCTGAATAGAGTGAACCAATCATTTTTTGTGTTAACATTTTTATTAACATTATTGAACTACTGGATACTAGTGGATATACCAAACGTTACAACTAGGAAATAAAATAATAAAAACTAAGTCTATTTTCTAAAATCTCCACACTATTACGTTATTAACTAGCTAGAAAAATCATTTCACCACAAATGGCTAAAAAACCATGAAAAATTATAAAATTACAACTCATATACAAATATATAATTATGTGTTCAATATATACATATTTACTAGGTATAGTATAATAGATAATGTGAAACCACGTATAAAAAAAAAAAATCGTAAAGGAAGAAAAATTATATTTAAAAATAACATTGATTAATGAAAAATAATAAATGTTAGTCAAAACTTATTTTACACCTATATAGATATTTCCAAGGCAATATAGATAATATCTAAGAAAAAGGATGAGATTAATTAATAGGTACAGAATATAAGATATAATTGCTTTGTAAGATTTTTAGTTATAAAATAATAATACATTAGAAATTATATTTGTATTTTATATTTTATTTATAATTATTTATTCCAAAATATAAAGTTTGAACAATGATTTTTGGAGAACTTATTTTCATGTCAGCAGTATTACGACAGTATTATTATCATTCGCTCAGTGTATAATTGTTTATTTATTTATTTTAAAAAATTATCAATAATATTTTTAACATTTATTTTCATAAGAATGATGATATTTACAAAAAATAATATAGTCCTACACTAATGCTGAGTGAGAAAAAAAATGAGAATTAAATAAAATACTTTATAGTTAATTAAAATTAATAGACCTATAATAAGGGTTGACTTAATGTTTAAAGGTTTTCATTAAATATACTAATATGATTCAATTGGATGTGTGTGCAAACATAAACACAGTTGAATAGTGTGTCGATTGATACGATAAAATTACCATACAATTTATTCACAGAGGTTCTTTGAAGTTGGCAATATGATTTAATTGTTCGTGCACTACTTACTGGATATAACATTTTCAGCGCACTCCGCTGATGAGTGGTAGCTGAAAGATGTCAATTTTAAGTTTATTCGTAAACCCCTATATTGTGAGTTGTTAATGACTAACAGTCTCGCCCGGCGACGCTAGTACCAAAATTTGTGTTTTTATATACATGTAATATTAGCCATTAATTTTAGTAATTATCATAGTAATATACTAATATAATATGTAACTAATGACAACTATAAATTAATACAAAAATAATAATAAATCTAGAGGCCACTATTGGTATGCCCATGGTGTTCAAACTTTCAAAGTAGGTAATGTGCAATAATTGCAAAATATATACATAAAAAAATGGTAAATCGTGGATGTCACTCTGCTGTACAGTAGGTTACAAGTGGGTTACTGTAATGGATGGAATTAAATTTGAATCCAATGGTATATCATTGTATACGAAAAACGATTCTGAGCGAAGACGGTTTATCTGTCTAGAATATATTATAGATTATTAAAAATTTTCAAATCTTAGATTTAAAAGGAAAATTTTTCATGAATTTCTAGCATAAAAAAATTTACCAATTTTTGTGATTTTTACGTATGCTGTCAAAATTCAAACTTTGAATGTTTATAAAAAAAAATTATGACTATATATTTATTTTTATTTTTCAACTGCTATTGTTAAAATTTTAAAAAGTTACATCAAAAACGATAAATCGATTTTTTGTCGAAAACTCATTGTGCGTAAAATTTCCCGTTTTGCCCTTAATTTTTAGTTTGTTTATCCCGATTATTTAGAAAAATATTAAGAATTCGTGGTGCGATCTGCATTGATATCTTTTACTGTGTATATGTGTATTATTATTTATCGTGTGCGACCATCTGACGAGTGTGCACTGTGTTCAGTAGCTTATAGCTGCACACCAAAGTCACACACTCACATATTATTATAATTGCCGATTCTCCTACATGAAAACTAAACATACGTCTAGTATGTATTTCACCATCATGTATTTTACATTTAATTTTAGTATGTACACGGACAGATGGTGTTCAGACTGAGCTGCACACCAGTTGATGTGAATTTGTTACATAACTCGATTATATTTTAGAAGTATAATAATATTGTCGTGCTTAAACAAAACTAACTTTTAAACAATTTATTTAGGGTTTATCATTTTTAAAATTAATATTAATATTAATGCTGATTAATAATTGGATGATAATAATTAAATTTTCATTATATTTTATAAAATTAAAAGGTAGTTAGAATTTTCGTAAAAAAAAAAATACTTGTATTTATACTATATAGAGTTTTAGCCTTTTAGTTAATTTTATATAGGTATCACATTTTAAAACCAAATATACGTTTGCGCATTTTAATATTAAATTTCAAGATAATTGTATTTCCAAATAATTAACAATAATTACTACATAGATCACAGATGTAGATATAGTAAAGTTTACAATGCGACTTAATTTTTAATTTTTTTTATACTAAACTGATTAGTTAAAATATCGTAACATAGATTTTTTTAACTTCTTATACAATACGTCTATTTTTAAATATAAGAATAATTTATTTTATTATTTACTTGATTTGTTTTAATGAAAGAATTGTAATTTTAAGTGTTATAAGTAGTATCTATACTTATTTATTATGAATAGAAGATAATAATTTTCTTAGAAAATTATTATTTTTATAACCTGAATATTTTTTCAAATGGAAGCGAATTGTTAAATCTAAATAAACAAATAACATTGATTTGAACTGCACATTTATTTCTATATAAATCAAGAGGACAGCTATTGAGTTTGAATCTATGTAAACTTAGAAAAAAAATCGATATTAGTATTTACTAATAATTGGATTTATACGAGAATAGAAGTATGACAAAATTTTAACATTGGCTTATTTCTTAAATACCGAAGACGAAATGACCCTGTGGGTATAGTAAGTCATAATCAAGGTATTTTATTAAAAATAAAGGCAATCCTTCGGAAGTTCTTTGATGTTTGTTGTGTTTTTTTTGGCGTGGATTGCTGATATTTTTTTATAATAGACCGCTTGTGCACTCAACTGTTGGTGTAGTGATTTTTGCTTTGCCGCACAACGTGCATTTGTTAATTATACGCAAAGGTAGGACCTTATCACCCATAAATATATCTGCAGTGTACCCACACATTCGGTGCAATTATTATTATAGACACGCAATCGGACAACGAGTGTGAAGATGAGTGGCTAAGTATCATGCGTGTACGATTTTAATGATAATCGTATAGCAACACTATTACTAAATGAATTTGTTTATTGATATTTGAATTTAACACAAAATCATCTAATCAAATGTCGATGTCATGTAATTTATACTAGAAATGCAGAAAGCGTAGGTACCTAATATTTTGAAAAAAAAAATGTTTCAATACAACCATGTTAATAATATTATATTGTGTCATTGCACACTAACATTTGAAGGCAGATATTTTTAATGAACAGATTAAGCTATGCTTGTTATAAGATAAAATGTAATTGATTTATTAATTTTATTAATTGTATATTACAATGTTTAATGTTTTATAATTTTAAATTCTAAGTGGAGTGATTATTTAAAAAATTAATAGATTCAACAATTTGTATTTGATTATATATACACTTTTTATAATATAGAAAACATTTAAATTGTCAAGGGTATCTTTTTTGGTAAGAAAGTGAATCTAGTTAGTACTAAAGTATCAAAGGAGATAAAAAATTAAGACATTTTCAGTATTTTTCTAAACGACTGCAGAAATGGACATCTTTTCGCTTAAGAAACCAGATTTCAACAATATTAATTTTTTTATTTGGTCGTAATTTAAAAACGAATATTCAAAGATACTTTAAATTTCCATGATCCCATTTTCTATAGGGTGTTCCGTGAGGAATTACCAATTGCGATATCTCTTGATATGATAAATTTTAACCTAACATAACCTTATTATAGAGCTTATTTTGCTGGAAATGTTGATCTTTCAACATTTTATTTTCATTAATCACATGATTTTTAATACTTTTTTAGTTTATAGATAAAACGGTAAAATACTGGTTTATATCCGAGTGGCAAGTCCCCCTTAACGGCTAATGGGTATATCCTGACGTGACACTCTGTTCATCTAAATGGTATATTTTTAAAAATATTTTGATTCTTTTTGAGTTATTTATAGAGATTTTAAATTTTTTCTATAAATATTGATACACAATTTTCTCTCGGTCAATAAGCTTAAAAGTGTAGGCTTAAAATTACCGCATGAAATGTTATTATAGGTACCTATTAAAAATATTTAAAATACATAAACATTATTTTTTTTAAGCATTGCAGTTCAAATGTTGATTTAATTCGAAAACATGCAAATAATATTGTAATTAAAAAAGTATAAATTGTTCAAGTTTTATATTAGATAATAGAACATAATAAGAAACATAAGAAGTTCAACACCAAAAAAAATAATAAGTCTTAATTACTAACTATAGATCCATTTTTTCAACTGGAGTTTACTTAAAAAAAGAGCAGACATATATCGTTTTAAAATAAATAAATTTATCAGTCTGCTCAGAATTAAAAAAAAAATATGTAATAAATTATTAGACGAACATTTTTTAATTTTTTTGTTTATTCATTTAATTTTAATTGTTTCAACATAATCTTTGTTTAACAATTTGGACAAAAATTAACACCATTAAAAAAATCAAATTAACATAATTCCCGAATATTCTTGCTGTAAATTAATCGCTTATGTCTATTGTATCTAATTCAGTAATTTATTATACTATTACCTATATCTATTCTTCGTACTTTCATCCTCAGTTAACTGCAAGTATAAGCCTTATTAATTATCTTTGATCTTCCTCAATCACCACTAGCCATCATAAATATAATCTGTTAAAATTAATCTCCATTAAAATAATATGTACCTATGAGTGATTTATTTTTTATTTGACTTGACTAATATTAGAACTATTGCATACTATAAAATAGTTTAATTTATTTAATATAACATCATATTAACAATTAGATAATTCTATGTCTTTTCTTTATTTATAATATCCATTATTATTACTTCCATGGTGTAATATATTAAACGTAAAAAAATTATCGTAATGACACGCGAGACAGTTTAAAATCGATTTTTAGCAGTATTTTATTACTTAGTAGTGTGCAATGTGCATACCAAATTTTTAATGGTAATCTATAGCAGTTAATTTTTAAACTTCTTGTTAATTAAATAGGGACTGAGATATAAAAGAAAAACTTCTTGTTTGGTTAATAGTATTGATTTTTGATTTTTTTGATAATTTCAATCATATAAAATTAAAAGTACGAAACATCAATTTGTTCCTTGATAATATACAGAAGTTTTACTTTTCCCCTATAAGCAATTCTTAAATTAGTTTTAATTATGTAAACGTGTAAGTTTAATTGAGTTAAATTAATTATTGTTATGGTGTGTTCGTGTGTACCTAGGTACCTAATTTAAATGTAGTTCATAATCAAACGTTTCATTTATATTTAAATATTTAACTAATATTAGTTTCGAACTAAAGTCTAAAAACAATAGAAATTACAGGGGATGCGTGAATTGGAATGAGATAAATCAATATTTAAGCATTAATAATTATAATTGATCATTTATTTTATTTTATTTAAATTCAAACTATTTTTTACAGAATTTAATAATACGATTTATTTTTTAATTTGTTTAAATTGAAAATCGAAGAAATTATCTAAAAATCCAATAAATAATGTTTTAATTAAACTGTTTTACTTGAGTAATTTTCAATTTGACGTTATTTATACTATAAATTGTATAATTGAAAAGAAAATTTACCCCTTATTTTTATACAATTATTTCATACTCATTTAATCATCTTTGTATCATAATTTATATAATATTTATTTTATTTTATTTTACTTTTTATTGTCTATTTAAACTAATAAATTGAATAACCTATTGTATGTATTTCAATTTGAAAGTATTTGTGAAAAAAAATTATAATCTTAAGATAAGTTAATGGAAAACAATTGTTAATTAATTTTTAGTTGTGAACTAATGCAATAACACAAATATACTAACTTGTATTACTTGGATTTTATAATATCATACTGATAAAAAAAATACAAACTTGAAAAATAGTTACTTAAGATACGATATAAATCCAATATCAATAAAATAATTAACATTTTACGAGTAGAAGTTAAAATAATATTTGTTTGCTCAAAAAAAAAAAAAAAAAATAACTTCCAAACCAAACGCCCAATCACAGTTTACGCAATTTATGATATACATTATTAAATTTAAAGAGGTGACTCCAATATGTTTTTTTAATTTTAATTTTTAAACGTTATACACAATCTGTATCAGACTAGATACAATAAGCATATTTGCAGAGAGTTTGATTGACATGGAAAATTTGATGAAAGAAGCACCTTCGATGGCACTTTCTATGTTTTTTTTTTTTTAAATTAATTAATTAATGCTTATCTTAAGAGATAACGTCACCACATACGCTTCAGACGTTTTGGAGGATTAGGTACCAGGTATGGTAGGAATAGCTAAGTTTTTTATGAGTTCGTAAGGGTGGTTATTTAGCTTGGAATGGAATCTTTTATAAAATGATTTGGCATCGTCGTTAATTGTTTGAGTTTGGTGTCAGTAAAAAGAGTGTGATTAGACACGTACGGTGGGGCGTTCATTATTTTTCTGAGAGCGATGTTTTTAAATGTTTGTATTTTTTATATGTTAGACTTTTTAGTGTTGCCCCAAAGTTGGAGTCCATATGTCCATATGGTTTGAGAAGTGTTTTGTAAACAGGAGTTTGGTTTTAATGGAGGTTGATTCAGTAAGAAGTATTGGGAGTTAGGAGTATCGATGAATGGTCAAAATTTAGATTAAGTAAGTTTTTAGTAGTGTGGAATAAGTTATTCGGTAAATTGGACACAAAAACATCAAGAATATCTGGAGTTTTACTTGGCCGAAGAAGGCCAGTAGGTTAGATCAGGTGGGGCTAGAACTTTAAATCTCTTTGTGTTTATATAATTGTATAAGATGACTTCTCGAAGGTTATTCACGCGACATCCCCATGACTGATGATTAGCGTTGAAATCTTCGCCTATGATAAAGTTATTATTAAATGAGTTGAATAAGTCGGCGAATTGAGTGTTTTTAATGTTATGTTTTATGGTATTGTTTATCTTTAGGTTAATAGCACAAGATTGGAGAAAGGATTAAGAAAATCTAGGTAAGGGATAAAATTCAATATTGGATTTAATAAGCAGCACCTCCATGCGCGGTATTGTCGGGGTGATTTGTTTTAATTAAAGTTTAACCGGGGATATGTATATGGAAGTATTTAGTAAAGTGGGTTTCAGAAATGAGGGCAACATCAATGCGTTTATTGTTTAATACGGTTTCTAGGTCGAGGGCATGGTTTTTTAGTCCATTGGCGTTAAATTGTAATATTAAAAGCGAATTGTCAATGACAGATTTATTATTGTTATTATTAGTCATTATTTGTCGAGGAGCTTGGAGATCACTTTAGTTAATAGGGATATTAGTGGATTAATGACATTTTTGAATTCGTCTTAGTTAGTCTAATCTAAAAGTTAGTCAATAATTTGATTAAATCAGGAGGCTGAATATTAGTAGTAGTAGTAGGAAGTGGAGCACGGTTGGCTGGTATATTGGACGTGGCCTGAGCGTTAGTTTGCGCTTGAGGAGAGGGTTAATTAGGGAAAGTGCGATCGGGTGAATGGCTACTTTGTACATTCGTGGTTTGGGTGTTGAAATAATTTTGTATTCGATAACTTGTGTGTATATCTTGCGACGTTGGAGTTATTTATAAATTGTTCAGCCCTTGTAGTTGGCTGGGCATGGTTTTGAGAACAATGAGCGCATTTCGATGGAGCATCGCTTGGTTTCGGGCAAGCAGTTGTGTGATAATCTGCTCTACAGCGAACGCATCAGCGAAGGTAACCGCAGAAGGTTCTGGTGAGCCCGTATTGTTGACATTGAAACATTGGCTGATTGTTTTCGGTTTGTATCGCTCTTCGATTTTTATTTGGCAATGAAGTAGTGATGACATTTTAAAAATTCGTTGGATTTCAGTGTTGGTTCAAGATCAACGAAAAATAACGGGAGGAGTTTTTTATTGGCTTTATGTAGTTCACTGGTAACTTGCCTTACCTCAAATAGACGAAATTCTAACTCGTCTTTTATTAGTTTTAGAGGTGTGGTGGGGTGGAGGTTACGTATCCGGAATGGTTTATCCTCCTTGAGCTGATAAGTATGATACTCGGATTTTTCAGATTTTAAGTAATGAACTAATGCTCTGTATGCATTAGGGTCCACAGTTTGTATTTTCAATGAATTTGTTGAAGATTTACATATAAAATTCTCAACACGTATAAGCTCGATTAGGTCGGTACATAGTTCAGGAAAATCTTCGACACCTTTGACCAATATAGGTGGAGGAGGTTTATTGGGTGTATTATCATTTTCTATAACATCGTTTTCGGCATCATTTTGATGAGATTTGGTAATTGTATTTTCAGTAGTAGGTGGGTCAAATGGATCGTCTTGGGCAAGTAGTTCGAACCTGTTACTAGTAACAAAGATTTTTTTTTTTTAATATTTATATCCATGTTCGGAGATGAAGGTTCGGATAGTGTGTTTGAGAAGTTGGAGTAAAGACGTTTATTTGATTGTGTTGAACATCCGGTATTTAAAATGTTAGCATTTAAATTCGTTGTTGTAATTGTTTTTGATGTAGTAAGCGGTGGGACGGTTTTATTTGTTTTGTTTTTAATTATATTATTAGGACTGTTTGGTTGATTATTTTTCATGGTGGTTTCAATAGAGAATTAATGATGTTATTAGAATTGGGACGTAAGATATGTTATATATTACCGTCAGCTTGAGATAACGCAATGAGCGCTGAGCGCGACGGCGAGAATTAACGACTTTGCTATCGGAAGCAGATAGAGCGGTGTGTGAGACAATATACGTGTGGACTGTACGATGTCTGATCACAAACTACTCCAATATGTAAAATGAAAATTCATAATTAAATAAAATATACAATTTGTAGAACTTCAGTAGGTATTTTAAAATTATTCAAACATATTTTTTTTAATGTTTGCAAATCATTAGAGTAGTTGTGTGGTTGATTCGAATTCTTGTTATATTTCTAAGTTGTGACAATACATTTTTTGGAAAGTCTTACATTTGAAACAATTACTTGATATTTCAATTTCAGATGATTGGAACAATTTCCATGTGTCTGTGTGTCTTAAACAAAACGATACAATTACTATAGTAACCGTGGCTATTGGAGTATTTTTTACTTTTCTTTTTATCATATTTTGGTAATCTTAATAATTTGTTAGAAACCAGTAATTTAACAAATACCATGAGGTAAAATTTAATATGAATAATTATGAAACTATAATCGTTAAATTAATATTCATAAAATTTTATGTTAACTTGTGTATTAGGTATTTTTTCTACCTATATATATGGTTTGCTTATTAACATTTAAAATTCGTAAATAAAATATAAATATGATTGTAGATTACAGTTTTCATTTAAAAATTAATTATTTAGCTAGATCCAATTATTGTTATTGACAGTCTTTAGTATTGAAAAAAAATAAAATTAATAATCAGTAATAATTTCACGTGCTAAGAATTTTAGAACTATATGGAAATTTATTTGTTCTTAAACGGTTTTTTAAGTGGTCACTACTAGATAATATTTAATTTTTTTTTCTGTATCTCTATGATTTATTTTTATATATTCATATGACTTACACTTGATTCTACGTACTGTGTCTTAAAGCGTATACTGTATTCATTTATCAAAGGATATTAATGTTTTTAATAAAATAATGCTAAGTTCTGACATAACAAGTGTCTAAAGCTTTTCTATGGAATAATATGAGATACTTAGTCAGAAACCTAACACGCTTAAGAGTTAGAAATGTGTATACATTAGATGATTGAAATAACAAATAAGTAAATTACGCGTATTACGTAATTCTTCCAGTAGTTTTATATTCTTACGATGTAAATGGAATAACCAAACGATACACCCACATTAAAATGTTACCATCCACATCGTTTAGTTTAACGCCAAACTTACAATTAATGTAAGCATTGTTAAGCGTTACAAACCATATTATACTAATTATTTTTTCTCATTTCTGTTTAAGATTAAACAATTGTATTATTTTTCAGAATAATTACACCATAGGTATAATCCACTGTTACATATTTTCTCATAATATGGTCTATTTTGTTTTATTTTTATTTTTTTTTTTGGTAATTACGGGTCATTCATCTTATGTTTTATAAATATTTAGCGGTTTAAATAGAAATTCAATTGTAAAGCAAGGGTTTACACATTACACAAGGATTTACCATTTATAAGTTCTGAAACGAAATTATGAACATAATCATAATTCAGAAGTTGCAAAAAACATGGTGGTGATTGCTTTAATGGTTTGAAAAATAGTACGGTTGAAAAAATGGAATTCATAATGAATTATTCATTGTATTCAATGGATGTATGCATGTATGTCTAGATTATCAGAAATGGTTAAGGTAATATTACTATAATAAACTATCAATAACAATATAATAATATAAGATATTATTATTTATTCACAATAAGCGTGTATAAAAAATATTGACCGATTGCAACACATCGAATGGCGTTAAATCACGCCCTTCCCATCATAGGAGGATGCATGGGATTCACTCAACAAGTTCTGATGATTGACGATGTCTTATTTAATTTCAGGAAGCTTTATTATCAAGCATTCAAGCCTATTATTGATAAATGTAGTGCAACAAAAACGAAACGAAATTTAAACAGCACCAATGTATCACAGGAAATATATACCACTTAAGAAATACTACACTCTTTCAATGTATATTTACCATCAAAAGGTATTATAATGAACCATTTTTAGTCGTCGACGATAGTGAACCAGATGAGAAGATATTCTATTAATCTTTGGAAGAAACTGTGGTTTAGGAGTTACGTAAAATTCAAAAGTTTTGTATCATGAAGGAACGTTTAAAATCGTTTCAGCTACTTTGTCTCAAGTTTTTGTGGTATACTTCACGAAGTTTTGGAAAATGTACACCCACTTATATACGCTCCTTAAACAAGAAAAAACATAATTTATTTAAAAAGTTACACTAACTAAACCTAAATTAAATATGACTTCAATATCCTGAGACTTTAATCAAACAATAATAAAATCTATATGAATTAAAATCTAAAATATATGCTTTCTTTATCATTTAACTAACAAAAAGTGTTTTTGAAAAAATATCTGATTTAAAGATTTTAAAATTATTGAAATACTTCTAGTTTTTCAATTTTAGTGAAAATAACATACGCATTTATTCAAATTAATGATATTGGTTTGGTTATTGAATCGTTATCCGAGTAGCGAATACTTACTATACTATACTTACAATAACCTTCGCCAGATTGGTTTGAATAAAATTACGTGAGACGAATCAATAGAAATCTAAGAGGGAGTCGATCACTATATTTGGAATGTGCGTTATAGAGTTTTAAATTGAAAAAAACAAAACCAATAACCACGAAGAAGCTACCAATATAAATCTGAACATGAAGATAAGCATAATTAATCATGCAATATTTTAGTATTTATAACGTTTATAATTTGATATGTTTTATCATAATAAAATACATTTTGAAACATGTGTTTTGAACACGAAGACTAAAATCTGATTTAAAAACACAAGGTCCTGGAATCTGGGCCCACCGTCGGTAAGTATATGGCCTGGAAATAACAATACTTTTCACTTTCTTCGTTTTTCAAGACATTAATAAATTAAAAAGTTAAGTTACATTTAACTATGTTATACAGGAAATGGCTTTTTTTAAGTGACCTCTAACTTAACTAGTTAAAACGGATTCCATTATGATATGCTATTAATCATTAACTTTATAATCCCGTTAAGTTAACTTTTTCCCAATATAAACCCCATTAATAAGTTAAAATACATGTATGTACAAAAATATAATTTTTTAATTTTTATTAGAAATAAAAATTGTTGTAGGTATAATATATTATGTTGTAGCCACTTCGTAAAATATTAAAATATTTTAAAAAATCTTCAATTTGACGTCGTGTAATTTTTTCAGAGTATGCACGTCGTTCTTATTTTTAAATAAAACATTTAACGCATAGGTACTATTACTATAAATTACTAGCTTCCTGTTCAGCGCCACCGGGACAAAGATTTGTTTTTTGTTTTTAATATAAATATAGTTTTATAAAATATATTCATCGTCTATAAATGTATAATATTCAATATTTTTTCGTAAACTGAAAAAAAGATTTATTTGTAAGCTACCCTTTCGGGATTGAAAAATAAAAGGACTATATTAGTACTATTTTTTATTGATTACGGTCCAATAGTTTTAGTCGTTTTAGAATTAATTGATTTTGGTTAATCCAATATCCAATATTGGCATCTAATCAATTTATCTAGCATCAACAATGAAGAAATGAAAAAAAATGCGATATAATATGGTGTATCATGGTTTTATTATTACACAGTTCATGAGAAAATAAGCTTTGATGTTCCTCGTTTTGAGAACTAATTCAATCGAAGCAGATGATTTTCCTGAGGTAGATTTTATACATTGCACTCGGTTTAAACCGAACGTAGTTCAAACTACTGTTTTAATTGCCCTGATATAAGAACGATTTAATATTTTCACAACCTCACTCAAACTATAACCAATATTTTTTTTTTAATTACCTAAATCGGTTCAGCCGTTCTCAAGTGATGCGATCACCACCATACAGCATTTCATTTTTATTATATAAATTATTTTATGACATATTTAATACGATACAACTATGCAAAGTTTTATACATATTGATTAAAAATCAGTTGAAATTCACTATAAATAATAGTGTTTAATATTTGGCCATACATTTTTATTTCATCTACGAACAAAATGTAAATACATCTTGTTAAAAACAGTTGGAAAAAACTGTATACCTATAAGTATTTGTAATTTGTATTTTTTTTTGGTTAAATTTATTGAATTTATGCAAGACAATGAGCTATCACAAATTAAGCTGTTACATTTCATGCTACTTTAATATCAAAAGATCTGTGAACAAATAAAAGAATCCTGACCTCCTAGTACAACTTGAACGGCTTATATCAAATCAAATATTTATTGACAACTAAGAATCTGGATATCTGGCATTGTGACTGTGTAGTTTTTATTGGTTTTGATAAAATGTATCTTCGTTTATATCTAATTTTTACATAAATCACAGAGCATTCTACATTCAAAAACTTCAATCCTGTCAATTTTTGTTCACTGTTCAATTCTGTAAATATACAGCTTGTCAGTGCAAGTTTTGGTTCATTTCACTAAATCGACAAACAAAAATTAATTAACTTTGCGTATAATTGTTAAGTTTTGTTAGGAGATTCTCACGTTGTTTGTATAAATGTGCATGCTAATCCATACGATTTTTTTCTTTTATATGTAAAGCTAGCATGAAATGTAACAGCCGTTATCATAACGAATTATTGTTTCTGACATACCTAATATAAATACAATTTAAATTCCACAGGTGCATTATCTCCTGGCATAATATTTTATTCTTTTAAAATAACTTCTTATTTATTTTTTAAATGAGTTGTATTAAATGTATATTTAATATTATCTGAGCCCTTGCACACAGTTTTCCTCAAAAAATGCCAACTAAATAATAAATTGTCACGTTCTTTAATATTCGGTGTAAGAGTGTTCAAAGCGAATAAAAAGTATCTGTATAACCCAACTTCGGAAAAAATCTACTCATATTAAACATGGTACGTTGATATATTCAGTGGCGTATTTGAGCCTTCACCTAGGGGGGGGGGGCAATATTAAGAGGAATAAACCACCCCCAATAATTAAAAACCATTTTTTAGACATATAAAAAAACAAAGTTTTTTTATTATTTATTTAGCACTTTTATTAAATAATTTTTATTTAAAAAACAAAATCTATATTTCTTTTTTAAAAACCTGTGAATCGATCAATTACATCATCAATATTTATTTCTATAGATCTATGAATGTTTAATAATGCCAACCCTGTAAGCCGATCCTGGCCCATTTTTGATCTCAGCCAAGTTTTTAACCTATTGACAAAATGATATAAAGTAGCAGATATGGCTAATATAAGAATATAAATAATAAGAAGTGGAAAAGCCAAAAAGTGGATGTGTGAAGTCGAGGAGAGTAGTAAACGAAAATAACAAAGAGAGAATATAACTACTATTACTAAAAACTAAATACAGATTAATTGCAGATGCCACATTCCGAATAATGAAAACATTTGTTTCAAGGTTGTTAGTAAGGCTTTATACAGTCGAGTTGCGATAATTCGAAAAACTTGACAACTTGATTTTTTTTTTTATTCTCCTAGAACTTCGTTTACCCTAAATTCGGGATGTTAAATCAGTTGCAAGTCACTAGTGTACGAATAACCGTCACCCAATCCTCGGGCCAAATGTTCCATCTTTGCGTACCATAGAGCAATCACTAATCAGTAATCCGATTTATTCGATATAATATGTATTATCAGTTGACAGTTATCACAAAAATTTCTCATCCAAAAAAAATTATTTATTTATTAATTAGAATATTTAGAAACACTTATAAGTTCAACAATAAAAAATATAATTTTCAAAGATCTCTCGGGGGAGGGGGGGGCGATCGCCCCTATCGTATAGTATCCATAGTATTCGTGACAAGTATTATTAATGAAAAAAATCTTAAATATTTGAAAAAAGCCAAATTTCTAAAGTTTTGCTTTAAACAATTTAAACAGTGATTTTGTGAAGTTGTTAGTAGAATTTACGAAAAAATGTTTGGTCTACTCAAGAACATGTGTCATATTATATTATTATTTCCATGGATATGTTTAATTGCTATGCTTTATAATTCCAATGAAAATCTAATTTGGTGTTTTATTCCTACATGTAGGTTTTGATACCTTTTTTAACTATTTAAAATCCTTTTGTATATGAATATTCAAACATTATTTATAAAAGGTTTGAATTTTACCATCTGTTAAATCATAATTAATATAAAGTATAATTTATTGTAACTCAACATCGTCACATGATATAGGTATCTTACCTATTTTCTTGAACACAAAATAATTAAATCAGTAGGTAGTATATTTTATGTGTTTTCATTTATTGCTTAATACATTAGCAAATGTGATTACATTTTTACTTTCAGTTCATGGTATGATTTGATACGTATAACAAAGAATTCGTAATTTTTCTTAATGCTTAATTTTGGAACCATTTAATTTTATTTGAAATAGAAATGTTTGCATTGCCCCATAGCTGTAGGCTGTATGTCCGTATGTGAGCCCAGGTAAGATGGCGGTCGAGAATTAGCCCTATATATTCAACATTTTGGGATGGGGGGATCCGACTATCTGAGTACCAAAAAAACATTACTTCTGGGCATGGTGCTAATTTAAGTGTAAATGTAGTATGTACTGATTTGGATTGGTTTATTTTAAAACGCCACTTTTTATAACAGTCTTCCATTAATAAAATATGGTTTTGTAGGTTTTTGGAGGCTATAATGGGATCTAGACTTGATGATATTATGAATTTGTCGTCCTCATAGTCTGCTACTAATGTGTTGGGCGTGGTCGGTTGGTCGGATGTATAAATATTCTACAGAATCAAGAAGAGGATATCACCTTGCGAGACACCTGCCGCAATTCCTGCTATATTAGAGTCTGAAGAACCATTATGATGGACCTGGAAGTGTCGGTCTGCGAGATTTATATGATTTAAGTATAATGTAGTATGTTTGGTGTAGGATTTTTTTAAATTTGTATAGCAGACCTTCATGCCACACTCTATCAAAGGCCTGTGATACATCAAGGAATGCGCAGGTACAGTCACATTTTTTGTTGAGGCCAAAAGAGACAGCGTCAACAACTCTATGGACTTAGTGAATAGAGGAGAGTTAAGCACAAAAACCAAATTGATAGTCTGATAAGATTTTTTTATCAAACATGACAACTATCTACTATCTGTAGATGATTTGCTGACAAAGTTTTCAACACCAATCAACTTTATAAGTACTGTGCATAGTTCCGGAAAATCCTCGACGCCTCTTACGAAAACCGGGTGAGGCGGTTTAATTGGTAGATTATTTGTATGATCAGTCGGTATGTTAGTGGTAGTGTTTCCGGTAGAATCATTGAGTGGGAAGTCGAGTTAATCCTCCTGCTTATTAGAATCATGAATTTTGTTTGGACTTCAAAACGATTTACTGACGTGAATATTTTTTTTCTTGATTTAGGTTGTTGCTCAAGTGGAGAGTTTGGCTCAGAATTTGTAGAATTGGATAGATTTATTTTAGATGTTTCTGCGGTCCATACTGCATCTGATTGATTATTACTTGTATTTAGTGATGAGTGATGAATTGGGGCTTTTATTTGTATTTACAATTAATATCGGTGGTACGGTGTTATTTGTTTTACTGATATCTTTATTATTATTAAACTAATTCATTTTGATAGAATGTAAAAAGTATTGATGAGTTTCTAAATAAAAACAATAGCACGTACAATAGTACGATGATGAAGACGACGTTGGGTTGCGATAGCGTAATTAGATTGTTTTAATATCGAGACCATTGAGGCGGCCGCCGATATGCGCTGCACGCGTTGACAATATTACAAATAGGACAATGACAATATTTCAGAAGACGAACATTTATTTCGTTTGTTAATGTGCGACACTTTAGTTAAAAGAGAAAATTAAATAAAATATTTAATGAACTAAGTCACATCTTTGATTAACCGGCTTAGAGAAGAAAAAAATAACGAAAAACACGTTATAGTGGTAACGACTAATTACTTAGAGCGCACTACGCACGTGCGTATTGAACGACCTCTATCACGGAGCAGTGTTATTGAATTATACTTTATAGATCAAAAATAATGTATTATTAAAATATAACTGATGTATTAGAAATTACACAATCAATAATTTTAATATTGTTATTTTTGTTTAATTTTTTCTAAGGAATAGTTGTTATAAGTGCAAAAGATATAATGTTATGCTCAAAAACCGACAAAGAACTAAAATTTGCATTTAAAAAATAAATATTAATATTTAAATATGCAAAAATATGGGAAATAAAAACAGTACCTATTTTTTATCTTCCAAAAGCGTAACGCATTTTTATCTTAATATACTATTCAAAAAACATACAAAATTCTATATTACAATAATTAGTGAAGAAGACTATTGTATTGATATAATTTATAAGTATAATATACATATAATATATTTATTTTTATATGAAACATATAATGTGATGGCTGACGGGTGAAATCGGCTGTTGGCGTGGTGACCAGTGCCGCAACTATATTAATTCTGAGGCCTGTGTGCAAAATTTGTTTGGAGGCCCCAAATTAATAATTTTTTACTTGATTTTTGTATTATTACAGCAATATTATCAATCAGTATTTTTTTCGTATTTTAACTTAAATGATAATGTTATATGTGCATTATACTAATTAGACAAGAAGTTAATTTTATTATTAAATAAATAATTTAGTTATTATATTATTAATATGAAACTTTATAACAAAATCAATTTTAATTATGTTATCTCTAAATTAAACACAATGCATGATATTTTTGTAGATTTAATTGTATATTATTTATAATTAAACAGAAGAAAATATCTAATAGGTAATATATATACATATATATATATTTAAAAAAAAAAACAGTTTTATAAAATTTCATTTAGGCATTTTAGCAAAATATAATAAAAATGAACAATAAGTTGTTTTTAAAATATAAGTTAGAATTATAAAGTTAAAACATTATAATGAATACATTAATACATTATTATTTCAAAAAATTTTTTTTTCGGGCTTTTGCGTTGGCAAAGTCTGTTATTATCTTATCAATATTAAGTTCGGCGGTACGTTTACTTTCAATATTCAAAATACTTATATTTTTTAGTCGATATTGACCAGATGAATTCCGAAGATAATTTTTTATTAATTTAAGATTTAAAAAGCTACGTTCTGCAGACGCGACTGTTATCGGTAAAGTTAAAAATAAAAAACATGCTGCAGATAATACATCTGGGTAACTTATAGACAAATCCATTTCAATAATATAACACATACATCTTTAATAGATTTTAGATTTTGAGATGAAATGTTTGTTTTTAGACTTATAATTTGTCGCGTGAAATCTGAAGTAATATCATATTTATAAAATTGAATGAAATCATAGGTAGGTTTAATTAGAGAAGACTGTTCATAGTTCAAAAGTGATTTCGGGCTTAAAAATTTGAAACGATCAGAAACATATTTCATTCCATTAAATCGTTCTTTGAGTTTAAATACTATACAATCCACGACTGGTAAAAATACTTTAATCCTAAATTTATCTTCAGAAATATCAAATCTCCGGTCACCGTCAACTTCTCCAAATACTTTTTTATGAAACTTAGGTCTCGAAGAATGGAATGAAATATCAATTCCCCATTCATCATATAAGCGTTTTGATTCTAAATATACATATTGTGCTGTAGTCATTTCGCATGCGTTGCATATTTTGAATAGCTTTATCTAGAAGCATAGAATCATTCTCTAATGCAATATCCGTACTTGGTAAAATTTTAGATACAGTATTTAAATATCTTAAAATATTTTCCCAAATATATAAAATTAATACAAATTCACTCGATTCTATCTTATTTTTAAGTACTTTACTCATATTTCGTTCATCTTTTTTACTACTTGTAAGTGATATTACTGTTAAACATTTGATTACATCAATAAACCGTTCTTTTAATGCAAATACTCCAGTATGTCTAGATTCCCATCGGGTAGAGCAGACATTGTAAAATGCTTAAAAATAGTAACTACTATTATTTTACTATTATTATTTAGCACTGTATTGACGTATTGCATACTATTTATACTATACTTAATAATTATGCCTATAATTAATTTAATTGTTAAGCATAAAATCTAATAATATTCGTAGAACGGTAGAGCAATAAAAAAATATTTAAATAGACGATTTTCATTTTTGGTTTTTGGTTTTAGAGGCCCCTTAGAGTTGGAGGCCCGTGTGCGTTGCAGACTTTGCACACTCAGTAGTTACGGCACTGGACTGGTGACACGTGTAGCACTGTAGTTAGTAGTCTCTTAACTCATTTAACGCGCTTTTAAAATAAAGAATAATCATTTATTTTCTTTAAAAAACCATCCTTTCAATACTCATGCATATTTTCTATACAAAATAATGTCGATGTTTCACATATGTGATATTTCGAGTGACCCGCAAAGGCTCACATTTTGTAACCATCGTATGATTTCGCGTATCCACTTAAAAAAAATCATAATGCAATAGCCATTATAAGTACTTACTTTTTAAAAATGTATATTTTAATCCTTACAATTTATATGAATAATCATAGTTTATTAATTAATTATTTATGTTTCCATTTAAGTTTACGAGGGTAGTCATTTGTTATATAATTATGTCCCATTTTATTTTTAGTACTCAAGTCCCTAAAAATAATCATATTATAGTTAGATAGATATTTAAACAGTATACAACGTATCATTGCAATACGCATACTTAACAATAATATCACATGGTTAATATATAAATAAAATAAATATGGATGTTTCACGTTTGTTCATTTAATATAGGTATTTTCTATTTAATTTAATGACACATTTAACTTGATATCGTTACTATACAGATCCATAAGAATAATAAAATGAATATAAACCCATACGGTCATATACTGAGAATTTAAAAAAAACATGGTATCTAGCTATGACCGAAATTATTAAATGTGTTGGAACGTTTTATTCGATTTTTTTTTCGTTATTATAGGAAACTATGGGAATGCATTACTTTTATATGATGGCTGTTCAGTATTCTGATATTCTGATTTTACTCGACTAGTCAAAATGTTTAAATTGTCCATATACTGTACATATATGATTCATATATTATAATTATTCTATAATAAAAAATAATCCAGTAAATTATAATTTACTAAGCCAAATCACAATGTATTATAAATGGGTACTACATTTACCACATAATAATATGTATATGGACGATACACGAATATTGTTATTTTTAAATTTTTAATTCTCCCAACATAGCTTTTGATAGCATCAATTTATGAACATAATATTATGTAATTACGCATTATGTAAGTACTTAATAATTATTGTTTTGAATTTAATATTGTATAAGTAGTTGTTTGAACGTGGGGACAATTTGATGTCAAAAAAAAAAAATACATATATATATATATATATATATATATAAATTAGTAAATAAAATTAATAAGTTACTTATATTTTAATTTATTATAATATATTATAATACGTCAACAACGAATACAAAATAGTTAAATGTAAATATATTATATTAAACATATCTATAAAAATAGAAAATGTAAAAATTAAAAGTATATCCAAAACAAATTATATTAGTTAGTTATACTAATTATTTTTTTTGTTTATTTAAAATATTAATAATATTTATACGGACAATGTATAATTTACAATATACAATAACAATAAAAGTTAAATAATATTTGACAATTAACGCATTTTAAATAATTCAATATAAGTAGGTAGTATAATTAATACAAGGAATAAAATAAGAATAAAAATTGGTGATTACATAGATATATTGAATTCAGTGGATAAGTGACGTATATAAGACCTACGTATATGTAAGGGCTGTAATAGCCAATAAGTTATATATTATATATATATTTTTTTTTTATTGGTACAGAATCAACATCATGGTTATTAGCTTACAATTGATTAGGTTAAATATATATTATATTGTTATTATAGGTGCCTAATATTTCTGAATATTGTAAAAAAGATATAATTCAATTTATATGTAATGTCTACGTAATATTCAATAATAATCGATAAGGTTCGATATGATATTCGATACCAATAGTCATATTATGAACATATAATATCAATGGTTTTATAATTTATAAACACCTATAAATAAACCAGAACTATTAATTTTTAATCTTTTTGATATATTTTAATAATGGTCTTTTATAATAATAATATGATTTATTTAATTTATATATATATATATATATATATATATATATATATATATATATAATATATATTATATGTATATTATACTTTGGGTTAAGTAGTCATAATTATGCGGATATCTTAGGTCTTAAGTATTAACTAACTTACATTTTACAGCTAAAATATCATGCGCTTTACCATAAATCCATATTCCATTTCCTTAGTAATAAATAATAATGATATTATAATATTTACTATGACGAACTCCAAAAAAATTATTATTTATTACCTATTTTTGATTATGATTTAAAAACACAAATTACATATAATAGCTTTAAAATATAAAACAAACAAAATATTCAAAACAAATATTAAACATTTGTATGAATTTTTTACGTTTACAGGGTGTGGGAGAATCTGTAGCCTCAGTAAGAGTGGTCACGTGGCATAAATTAACCATGCGATCAAAAGCTAATCGAAAATCTACTATTGGAAACAAAGCGGCATTGTTCAAATCTACTCAGAACGGTAACACAAACGATGACATTTTGGTAAACGAAAACGTCACAGTTACCACGACGTTGTGCAACGACAACGATATTAACGATAAGAATACTTAAAGGCGAAATAGTGACAAGATTCACGAGTTATAATTATTCTTTTCAAAAATCCAGTTTTTATTTATACACATGTACACGATAATCCAGTACAATTTGTGAACTAATTACGAATCAATGCATTTTGATCATGGATATCATATTTTTCCATCAAAAAGTCACTAGAAAAATAAACTGTGTGAATATCTGGTCGTATCTATATAATGTTTACAGTTATTATGCATTATATTATACGATATTATTTCTAACTTTAAATTTTGAGTTTATAGAAACACAATACCTATTAATTAAACACATAATTTATACATTTTTCTCATAATATAATTGGTATTAATAAAGGTTATACTACTTTTTAAGTCTCCTATAAATATATATACTTTTTTAAACTAATTATAATACGAGTAATAGGCAGGTTTAATGTTCTTAACAAAATATGGATTTTTGTGTTTGAATATTGTGTTACAAAGCCATTGAAGTTGAAAAAATGATTCTTTTGTTATTATTTTTTCGTGAATGTTTTATAAACAAATATAACACGTTAAATAAGTAATTTATATTTTATCTCCATGAGATGGTTCAAATTTAAATAACATTGTAGTTATTTTTTATGATTAATGATCATAATACAATTAAAACCGTTGTATACACGATGAATGTAAATTTCAATTTATTTTATTGTTAAACACAGTGGAAATTAATATAATATAAGTAAACATTAAAATCTAAAATGAATTACAATATTTAAAACAGTTAGTATTACAATAATGCGTTTAGTACAACGATGATGTACTTCATGTAGACTCCCATCCACATATTGATCAGTAGTTATTATCTAGTAGATACAACTATTATAAAAATATGTAGGTTATATAGTTATGTAGATACTAATAACTAATAAGATATATATATATATTATATAATGTGTGTGTTGTTTGTTTGCTAAATACCATTAAATGTTTTTATCTTAAGTTTATTTGATTGTAAAATTAAAGATTTAGTATTTAGCTTGAAAATTGTGGAAAATAAATTCACAAAAATGATTGGTATGCCATATTTTAGTTGTATTTATTTATTAGCTGAACCCGTGTACTTCGTAGCCCGTTAAAATTTCTATCTCTTATATGTCTCAAACTGTGTATTAAATTCATTACCTGTGATTATGTTAGCAGTATGTTTTTATACATATAGATAGATAATAGTTAGAATATACTAAGTAATAATTTTAGAACGATATTTAATTTAATTTATCATTATGTAATTTTATTCGTTTTATCGAGAAATGTTTGTCAATTCAAGTATTCGATTGAATGGTTTTGAGGCGTACAACTACCAATCGATCTTTTTTGGAGAGTCATAAGAAATTTTTACGGATTATTAAATGCACAGTTAACAATAATTCAGGGATATATGTTATAATAATAATAAGCAACCATCACTAATAGCAATCATTTATAAATTAACAAAAATTTCCATCGTAAATCTCAAAATGTTTGTTTAAGCACCTCCCAGGGTTAGGTTTATCACTTTTTAACTTAGCCTATCTTCTGCCCATAGGTCTAATATATTTCGGTACCAAATTTCGTTGTAATTGGTCCAGCCGTTAGCGAATGCATAAAGGACAAACAAACAGACAGACAGAAATCCATATATAATATATAGATTTACATTTATGTAGTAACTAATAACGTTAATAAAACGTAATAATATCGTTAACAAAAACAATTTGAATCATTTGAGACGAAATTTAATGCTTACATTGTACAAACTCATGTGATTATTAATTTTTTTTGTTTATAGGCGTATAAAATATGGAAAGTAAACATTTCGCAGTTGGTGAAAAAATTTTTCGATAATTGTATACGTTTAAATTAATAATTAACATATAATATTATGTCCTTGAGGCATTGACGCATATAGTGTCATATGTTTATTTGAGTCTTATTATTTACATTAAGTGTAAGAATACAGCTTGAGTTCAGACGCACCAAATATTTGACCCAAACTCTTTTCTACGGAATAATTTACAAGATATTCGCGTGTTACAATACAAATGTTCAAAGACAAACAACTAAGACAAATAATATTCGTGGGTGTATAATATTATAATATCCACGCGAAGAATATTTATTAATGACTATTATATTCACTATAATATTACATTGATTATTTTATATTATTACAAACAGAAAATATGATACATAACTCATATGGTCACGGAATTCAATAAATGTTCAAAAATTACAAGTAAATGGTCGAATAACTAGGTCTGCAATCGTTTCGTCGGCAGTGTGGTTCGTAAAAGGTGGGTATTATCATCATACTTGTAAAGTAAGTATACTCTATTGTGTTTCAAAATAGTAAATAATATAAAATATTTTTATTATTATTTATTGGAATGACTAAGATTCTTCGATTAATTCCATAACATAGTATTTTATAAAAAAAAAAGGAAATAAAAGCAGTGTTGATATATACGTGTTTTTGTAACTACATCTCACTTTTAAATTTTAAAGAATAATATTATACTAAATTAATTTAGGTTTGAAATTCTTAAATTTTTACAGTTTAAGGGACAATCAAAACTAAGTATAAATATTAAACTGATGATCGATTTGAATATACTAGTATATATGTTAAATCTTCTGGGGAATGTCTGTTGATATTTGATACTATGTCTCAACTCAATTAAAAAAATATATTTGAAACCAATAAAAGACTTTTTTCAACATATTCTGCTCTTGGTGAACTGTCACGGACAAAGTAAGTATTGAACATATTTTTAAATTGTAATGTTAACTATTTTAAATATATTGCAAAAGTATTTTTAATATAATATTATATGCAATTATATAATAATATTATAATTATTGTACCGCATTAGTATAAGTTATATGTATATATATCAGAGTTGGGCAAAATTTTATCTAGATAATTATTCGAATTAATATGTATTTGAATAATTTTCAAACATAGTTAATAGTTATACTCTTATACTAGTACTACACATGTATTTAATATATACCTTAATAGTAATTATTTATCAATATTGAAAACGTTATTATTTTATCTAGTTTCAGTACTATAGTCTCAGATTTTTTGGTGTTAGGTAGAATAACTTAATTTGTTTTTCCGAATAAAATAAAATTTACAATTATGTAACTCAAAATAGAATGCCAACTATTGTTTATAATAATAAATGCCTATCTTAAATTAGCTCAAACAATCTATGTTTACCCAAACAAAATGAACGAAAATTATTCGAATAATTTTTACTAAAATATTTATATTTGAAAATTATTCAGATAATTTCTTACTCAAATAAATTTTCATTCGAATAATATTGTTTTCAAATTATTCGAATACATTTTTATTCGAATAATTATGTTTGAAAATTATTGGAATAAAAATTTATTCGAATAATTGTGAAAAAATCATCCGAATAAAATGTTATTTAAATAATCATCTAAATAATATTTTATTCGAATAACGCCCTACTCTGATATATATATATACGATACAGTGAATTCAGCAGAAAACATTTTCAATAATATGTAAATTGTTTATACCATACATTACTATGTATAATATAGTAATATGTATCTGGTACTCGACCATACGGATATTATATACTTATATAGGTTATCATATTATTTATTGTATGTCATCAAGTCAGCCGTTTGTTGGCACAATAGACGTGATGCAAAAGCCTGAAAGTTTCGTTTTGACGCCGTTCCAAAAGTTTTGCATCAGATGGAGCGTGTTTTTCGACTCGTCCTCGGACCGTCTGTCCAGAACCGAAACAGTGCTCAGAACTATTCAGTTTTCAACGATCATGATCACTTCGGGGATGACCATGACTTCGGTGTTGATCGCTGACAACAAAAAAGCGCTCGAATCGTTCACGTACTTCGTTATATGTGTGTTCATGTTGGCGATCATAACGTTCGCCATCAGGACAAAACGTTTCAACCGGACCATGCTGCTGATGGTCATCGACGAGTTCCCCAGCTACAATAGGCCCATGCCTGATGCACTCAAGCGCAAGATAGCGGCAATACGCACATCCTACAGTGACTTTACGATGAAGGTAATCGTTTCTTATCTCACATTGGTCTTGTTCGAGATACCGGCCACTGCGATGGTGCCGCTGGCAGCCGCAGGTCTAACTCAAGTCAAGTTGGGTTCACAGAGCACGCAGATGGTGGTCCTGTGGTTCCCGGCTGACACAAGTCAGGTGAATCTATACAATAAAAAAAATTTATGTTGTTTACATAGGCAGTATTAATAATAAATGTTTACTATTTCGTATAAATCATGACATAGCTCAATTAATTTTATTATGGTATGAACGATACATATTTATTAATATAAAATACCTATGTAACACAAATAAGTTAAATAAGATAAACCAACTATATTGGTATCTATAGATAAAAATAATACATTTGTAGCTATTTGTATCAAGATTCCCAAAGGTAATATACTGACATTTTATTTCATCAACTAATTACTTATGTTTTTCTATGCTCGATACCTAATCAGTTTAAATAGCATCTGAAGTCGAAATTGTATGATCTATGAGTGTATGCCATGTACATATATAGTAATGTTTAAAAATATATTTAGCTACATATTTAATTAGAGGTAGATATATTGTTCCGAAAACATTTCCCTTATTTATTATGTTTATGTATTAAAGTTATCGAATTTTATACAATAATAATTTGTCATTTTAAATACATTTAATAGAATACATATAAATTTAATAATATTATAAATTATAAATTATACATTTATAATACAGCAATTATTAAAAAAAATAGTTTACGGTAACAGTAATTATGAGCATATATGAGAATCAAATTTTGATGTAATTGCCGATTGGATTATTTCTATTTAAATTCATCTTTTAAACTTATATATTATTATTCTTAGAAAAACAATGGTTCAAGACCCTCACAAATGATCTTACAGTTTTTCATAATGTATGACTGTACCTACTTAAAATATGATATAAGTTTATTGCTTTTGAGATGTTAAAAAAATACAAATTATATCATTTAAAGTATATATTTTTAGCATTTATTTAATCGTACATAATATATAACAATATTTCAAAACAAAGAGTCCCTATAATATCATTTTTTTTCCAATAGTTTAATGATTACTCAAAATTAATACCTACCACTCTACCAGTATAATAATTCTCAGACTAAGGTCCCAATAACTAGATTCAGAATCGGCCACACTCAAATTTCTCACAGCTTCCTAATGGCCAAGGAAGAACTTCAAATGTGCCCATCATGTGGTGTCCAAGTCACCACCAGCCATATCCTCACCGAATACTGAAAAACCACAATATTCGAACAAGAAACAACCTTCCCGAAACATTACCAGAAATATTTAGTAATCATAACATCCCATTCATTACAGCCGCCAAAATCTAAACAAAAATATGATCAAAACTTAGATTTAGTAACTACACAATTAATATTTAATCAATGATTTAGCTTTAAGTACAATGGCATATGTTGCAGAGGGTACATGAACAATTTAAAAAAAAAATTCTCAGACTAAAATATTATTATACGACAGAGTTATGTAGGTGCTATAATATTTCCATAATATATACCTGCCATAAAAGTATAATCTATTTTTCTAGCACCTTTCATTTTTATTATGAATTTTTGCAGGTCAAGATGTATGCGTTTTCGTATGTGATACAGTTCTTGATCGTCGTGACCGTAAAGTTCATCATAACCGGCATCATGTGTTCGTTTTCGTTCTTCGTCAATCAAATGATATCCGAGTTCCAGATACTATCCGCCTACGTCGAGCACGCGGTCGAGATCGTCGAGTACGACCAATCTGTCGACAAGACCACCGAGCAGAAGTTGTTGGAGCACGTGAAGAACTGCGTGATGCTTCACAACAGGCTGATTCACTTCAAGGACCAACTGAACGAGAGTTACGGGTACATTATACTGCTGGAGCTCATGTTCAGCACGCTCTACTTCTGTCTGTCAGCATTCAACATGATATTCGTGGGCAACCGGTTCGTCATGGTCAAAGGTCTGCTGACTCTATCCAACTATTTGGCCGAGCTGTTCATATTCTGCATGTATGGCAGCATGGTCGAGGACACGCACATGGGCCTGCTGAGATCTTCGTACTCGGCGGCGTGGTACGCACAGCCTGTCCGATTCCGCCGGGCGCTGATGATGGTCATGTCCAGGACGCAAACACCGTTACAGTTGACTGTCGGCAAGGTGTTCATAGCAAACCTGCCACTGTTCCTGTCCGTACTTAAGGTCTCCTACTCGGGGGTCAATGCTCTCAGGGCGGCAAACGCAAAGTAGAGTCGTTAGTTACACTATAATATATTATGTAAGATTACTAACGCACGACCACACGTGGTTTTCGATGAATATCAGTTTTTTTAATTTTTTCGTCCTTCATATTATATTATACACTAAATTGTACACATTAGGACACTGTTCATAAGATTCAATAATCTTATTTTCGTATTTCCAGCTAGCGTCGAAGACAGCTGCGGTGTTTCAATAAGTAAGGAAAATCACAGTGTTAAAATTATTTACGGTACAAGATCACATAAAAACGGTAAGGGCGTGCCCACATCATAAGCGCGACGCTCCACAAAATTAATAATAAACAATAATATCGCACCGCCATATGACGAAGAACATCAAATATTTAACATTTAACGAATACTATAAATACGGATGGTTCGCAAAAAAATTATATTTAGTAAGGAAGGAGGTATACTTATTAAAATATAATTTTTATATTTTTCGAACCCAGCTAGAGAAAAATCATTTAATTTTTAATAATATTAATTACCTTAATATTATTCAGTGTACGGGTATCATGAGAATCATTTGGTTTCGATGATTTTGTTTTGTTATTTGTATATTTGTCAAGGGTATAAAATATGTTGGTAAATATTGTATTGAATACATCTGTAACTTATGTAGATCGTAGATGACAGGGTGTATATTATTATGTATAATATTGTGTTACTGAACTATTGTGAGTATATTATTGTATTTACGTGTGGGCTGAAGCGAACTAAATTATTGAGAATTACAATTTTATTTGTATTTATTTATTTTTTGGCAATAATATAAATAAATGATTTTACGCATATTGTGCAATATACTTGTAACATGATACTACCATATAGTAATAAATATCTATATATACATACTTATACTTCATACTACGTTTTAAAAATAAAATGGATTCGATGAAATTCAATATAATGATTTAAGTCATAGGTGTATGTAATATTTGAAGTATTGGTAATCAGCGATGGACATCAGAGCAAGATAATTGTATACATATACATGTTATAAGTTTTTTGGAGTTAACATAAAATGTAAACAAAATATTATAGAACAATAAAAAAATAATATTCTAATCCCACACCAAAAAAAATAGTAATTACTAACTACACAACATCTGTGTAACTTTTTTCCGTGATACCGGTCTAAATTCAGTGCTACGTTCTCTTAACATTGAATGAAAGATTATGAATCATTATTTCTGGTATGTAATTATTAATAAAAGTTAAATGGATTTAACTATAATGAACAGGATAATATTATTATTATTGATTTTAGATTCTGAACGGAGCGAGGAATGTCCGAATGTATGATTTTACCATGATGTGTGTTTTTTTTTATTTTTTTTGTGTCTGTCATCACGTTTTGGGGCAGTAAAAGTGTTTCGATTTTCGACTTCAGTACTTCGTTCGATCAGAATGTGAATTTAGTTGATACTTTGGGGGGTCAAAAATAAAAATTCTCAATATTTTTCTAAATAATCGGGATAAACAAATTAAAAATTAAGGAAAAAACGGGAAATTTTACGCACAATCAGTTTTCGACAAAATCGATTTTGGTTTTTGATGTAACTTTAAAACAAATGACTATAGATAAATGAAATTTTCACCGAATTTCTATAAAAGTATATTCTATCCACCATCCACCATCTTCCACTTCTTATGACATTTTGAGCTGATATTTCTACACAATTGCTAATATTTATGATTTAACAATTGAAACATTATTGAATGTTAAAAATAAATACACATTGTATATCTTCGGTCATAACGAGCGGATGACATGAAGACATTAATATACATTATTTAATCTTCTTAAAAGTAAAAACCCTTTTGTAAAATAAAAGTTTTATATTAGTTATTAATTTTACCACCACGAACTTTTAAAAAAAGTACTTAGGGCAATACTTTTTGACCATACAATGGCACTAAATTCACAATTTGTATAGTCGTAATAATAAATTAAGATAAGTTTTTTACTCGGTTATATTTTTCGTAAAAGCGGATCCGAAAATAGGACTCAGAGCTACCGAATAGTACTTTTTAACAATATAGTAACAGTAATAGGTATTAGCCAATATGTAGGTAGGTATATTATTTAAAAATAACAAATTGGTAGAAACTTCGCCATAAGTACTATTTATTTCAATAAATCTTTTTTTGTATTCTATAAAATATCTATTCTTTTACATTGTTCTTTTAGTTTTAAGTATAAACTCTACATAATATTATATGATTTCATTTACCTACATAGGTTCATAATATTTAATAAAAATATAATTATGCTTTTACATAAATTGTATAAATTCATGTTAACATTTTATATATGTCTCTATTTCTCCATGTAAGTCTTGACTTTCGTAGTATTTAGATACAAAAATTAAACGTTTTTCTGATAGGTGAAGCAATATCATAATTTTTTTATATCATGAATGCAATAAAA
Source organism: Diuraphis noxia (assembly GCF_037042655.1). NCBI lineage: Eukaryota > Metazoa > Arthropoda > Insecta > Hemiptera > Aphididae > Diuraphis > Diuraphis noxia. The sequence goes on from NW_028301712.1 coordinate 57,104,153, forward strand.
AGTTAACAATAATAGCTATTGTTAACAAATATTCAACTTTTATGCTGATGGAAATTTTAAACAAATTTCCTATGCAGTTTATTTCAGTTCAGTGACTTGGATTAATTCTGTATGTAACAAACTATAAAAGAAACTATAAAGTTATCGGCTTCAGTTGTTCATAATAGATTTTTTCACTTTTTTTTTTAGTTTAATATCTCAACTATAAAAAAAATTAGGGATTACAACTATTAACAGTTCGGTTTCGACTGTAGATAATAAAATAGTGTGTGCCATTGCTGTTTATTATTTTTTGACTAAGTTTCGTATTTTATATTTTTTTTTCAAACAAAAACAAACCATTTCCAAAAAGTACCAAATTTCCACTCAGCCAAACAATTCATCTTGAACACTGAAAGGAGCTTCGCTTTCTTCCATTTAGAAGTAGAAACTTAGATTAGTTATCTAATCAAACTAATTGTCATTCAGTATGTACCACCCACGGTCGCGGCAATCCGACGGCCAGTCGGTATAATAACGTTATCTGAGGATAACAAATCTCAATGACAATATGCTGACAAATAATTCTAAAACCATGTCACAAATAATAATTCCAAAATCTCGTATAATACAGAGTGTGTCAAATTACTCCCTTTCTTCGCCAACACAATCCGCTGAAAATAACGGACTTTTCACTCCTACAGGTTCTAAACTTTTTTTTCATCATCAAAAACAAATAAAATATATTTCAAACAATCGTTTTTTACCGCTTTTAAATCAAACCGAAGATTCCAAAAATGTAGTCAACGATCCAGAAGACATGGATCTAGACTCCGATCAAAACAAACTTTCTACCACTTTTACAAAACCATTTTCTTCACCAATATTTATTTGATATTCAACGAATCAATTATTTTTGTAAGAGTATCAAATTTAACGAGAAATAGTTACATTCAAATTTTTCCGAGAACATATCCATGAATATATTAGGCGTTACATGCATGAATAATTTTATTGAGTGCGTATCAACTATAGACTTGTCGGCATACACTCAACTGGAACAAAAAAAGTACACTGCAAGGCAATCATATTTCAACATGCCAGTTGCCGCATCAAAATATATGACAAAATCATATATTTTATATGACAAAATCATACAAAAGAAAAGTTTGTAAATTTAATAAATAAATATTATTTATAAAATAAAAGTACTGAATAACGGCCAAAGAAAATACTGCGTTGTCATTTCATTACAAAGTGACAAAGGGCGAACTCTCTTGTAAAATGTACAATTACAACATAATAATTATGAAGTATAAAATCTTTGGACCCCTGTTCCATTATACCCTCTAGTCCTGTATATTTGTACTCTCATCCAATATTGCCTATTTAATAGGCTATCTTATACATTTTTATTACATATAAATTGTATATAATATGTTCTTAGTTGTTCTAATAATAAAAAATAATAATTAATTGCTGTATTTTTTTTTTATTATTATTTTTATTAAATTATATTAATTTATATCCAATACCAAGTGCCTAATACAATAATACAATTTTATCGAAGAAGATAAAAATTACAAGAGGCTCGTGTTGTATAGAAGTAGTAAAGGTACATTACAATTAATATAGATAATATCATAATTGAAGTAGTATTGATTTATTTTTAATGAAATTGAGTATAAATAATAATTATGTTAACAGATGTTTCTACGCTATTTCATTTTTAATCGACGGGTTGTGTCAGCTAGATCTAGAGCGGATAAATTTGATATAAAATAATATGAATAATTATGGTATTGTTAGTTGAATTAATTTACTTGATTAAGAGTGATAAAGGGTGGTAAAGAGAGGTTATGAGTGGAAGGTTCCTTTATAGTTAGCTGCGAAGGGCAAAAGAAAAGCCGGGATTATTAAATTTTCTTGTCAAGTTTTAAGCAATTTAAATTTTACTAAAATTGTACTGAACTTAAGATGTATAAATACCTATATATATATATATTTTTTTTTAACAAGAGTGCAAAATGAATGTGTATTTCATCATTTAAAAGCCCAGTACATTTGAATAATATAATATATTTACTTTAATTAGGAATTTTTAATTAAATGTATTTTTTAATGAATTTGAATTGTTTTTATAGTAATAAGTCATACATTTTGTGTATAATATTGTATTGTTTAAATAAATAATAAAACGTACAAAATGAAACAGTAGTTAAATATGTGGTAATCGATATAGTTTTATAATACTTCTTTTCTTTCTTGATTAAAACAAAATCTTTTTAGGACATATATAAAATTATTATGATTATTAGTGTTTACCACAAACTAAGATTTAATTAAGTAAGTATATTTTAATTCATGGTGCTTACTTGATAATAAGTTGGAAAATAATATTAAACCCACAAAAATTACAGTGGTACAATTTAGCAACTATCGTTTCAAAACTCCTGGTAATTTCAAATTGTACGGTAAAAGTGTTCCTTGGTCACCTAATATCAAATACCTTGGTATAATTTTGGACAGAAAACTAACATTGAATCCACATATCACCTCCTAACTTCAACAAGGCTACCAAAGACTAAAAGTTCTTAAAAAAAACTTTTGAACAAAAAAATGCAACCTAGGTACTGTATAACTAATGGCTAATAATAAAATAAAAAACTTTAGTAGTGATAATATCATAAAACATATTAAGTAATGTAGACTGACGGAGTTTTATTACTCAGAATTGTATTTTGTATACAATGGTTTTATATTATTGAGTTCAAATGTAATACATCCATATTGCAGTCTCATTCTAAACATACTGTACACTAGAGCGGTAATCACTTATTGTCTATATTTTTTATGATGAAACTTAAACGTGAGATGAATAATCAATATTTACTCTATTAGATTGTGATTTATGCAAATAATATTCAACCAGGGACCTATACCATAATAAAATATTAAAAAGAAAGAAAAATAGTAAAATATTTAGTATTTGAGTTTTCTACTATTATATCGTTAATTATTATTGATTATTTTATTTCTGTTCAAAATTTTTGTTTGTTTACTAATATTTTGGTGTATGATTTGTCTTCATTATTCTATCATATAAAACTAATAGTCTTTATTACGCAAATTATTTTAAGGAAAATATTGTAAATTAACATAACAAGATTGCAATTATGATACGAATTTAGTTTGTCGATGTTGGTACTTGTAAATTGCAATATAACAAAAAGTTCATTAAAATCGTAAACTACGAGAAAGTTTACAATTTACATTTTAAATTTATCTTACGTCACTAAAACTTTAGGTTAGTAAAAAATAAGTAATAAATGTTTAGTTTCATATCCTGAAAAAAATTACATATATTATAGATAATTACTGATCTACTTTTGTTTTAGAATCTATGCATGTCCTAATATCGGAATATTGAGAAAATAAATTATTTTTAAATCTTCAATTTAATTTCAGTTAAGCATAGGTGCAAATTGGTTCAATTCGGTGGGGGGGGGGGGTTAAGTCCTGACTATTTATATTTTATACATTGAGTTTTTAATAGTTTGTGGGACACTTATAAATGGGGGGTGGGGGGATAATTATGACTTTGTGGACACTAAGCTGCCTTAACCTCCTGAAATTTGCACCTATGCTGTTAAGTCTTCGAAAAAATCTTAAACTATCAAAATTGATCTTTTGAATTCAAATTGATTGATATACATTTACATTATGAATAGTTTTATATATTTATATTTGAATTATTTGATATTTAATCAACTATAAATATAAAATAATATAATATGTTGTACATAGGTTCAATATTATTATCTCTTTACTTATAGTAGCATCTACAGTGTATTTTTAAATCATTGTATCAAATTGTACATAGATATTAAATCATAAATTATGATGAGTTTATACAAAAAAATACTCATAATATATTATAAAAATGTATAGGTATTTGTATATTTGTATCTATATGCAATATTTACAACATTCATTAATTAATTACTTAAATAATGTTTTGATGCGAAAATCGCCCACTTAATTCAATTCGATATTGCACGTCTGATTATTTTATTTGAAATCTAGCACAAAATATATGAAAAAAACATCATTGAAATGGTCATTAAAAAAATCTCTTTGATGTATTTTTTATGGCAATCCTGTCAAAAATAACTGTATAATATCACTCAAATTATAGTACATAGTCATGTTATATAGTGTATAATACATATTATAAAATGTGTATAGTGTATACCGTATATAAAAAAATAATATATTTCACCAACATTTTTCAGAGCAGATGCTTGGCAAATTGTGTTGAACCATGGGTTACATTAATATTGTATTACCGTTTTTGGCAACATCCGTAATATCTGTGAGTCTATCTGATAAAAATTATGATGCACAACATAAATTGATTGAACAATTTTTAACGGTTAGAAATATAGACACTGCAATTTTGTACATGTGCTGGTCATTGTCAGGTAATGCATAAATATTATTTAATTAATATATATTGTTAAAATTGTCACAGTTGAATTTGTATCATATATTAGATCGAGTCAGATATATGAAAAAATTCAATGAAAAAAAAATAGCGGTCACACACCGCAATAAAGACGATTTTTATAGGGATTTTAGTTTGAATGATTTGTTTACAATAACACAGTATTCTCCTTCACTGGGAGTAATTATCGATTGGTCTTGTAATGATGATCCACTGTTCAAGGTAACGTAATGTATATTATTTTCATTTTTATGAACTGTATTATTTTTGTTTAATGAAAAGGTATATTCATTCAAATTTATAATGGAAAGAAAAGTAAATCTCAACATTTAAACATTATTTCAATAAATTGAAAATTGTTTCTACATGAATAACATTATACTAATGTTCAATGGATTAAAATTTAATTTAATTAAAATTAAAACTCTGACATATTAATAAAAACGTGTAATAATGATCATTTTAATAATATACTATAGCTGTTTTGGACATTCGCTATTTTGACATACGCTTTTTTGGATTTGTGGTATTGGCGTAATACCCTATGAATCCTCTTTCATAAGCAAAGATTTATAATTTAATTCAAATTTAACACATTTATTCATTATTATTCGGTGGCCTACATCTACTCAACAACGAAGTATACTCGATTCTTACTGTATGGTATAATGGTTACCTACATTTCTCCCCCAATTTTATAACAATGATAAGAACATAACTAAATAAATTTGAAATCTATGGTGACCATATTGGGGAAAAAACAGCTTATCATGTATAGAAAATAAAATATTATATAATTATTGATTTCGGTAAATCATGAAACAAATTTAATTCAAATTACTTCAAATTACTTAAAAATCAATAATTTATTTATTCAGTTAAAAGTAATTTAACTTAAACTTTTATCTTGTTAATGCCCTGCAGACTTGAAAAATAAATTTATATTTTATACCTAAAACAAAAATTGGGTGGTAGCTGGTAGGTATTTTTCAAATGTAACAAATTAATTGTTTCTCAAAAATGTATTTTATAACACATTTGTAAGACACAAAAATTACTTAAAGTTAAGCATTTATTTATTAATTTTAATTACCTTTGTTATATTTTGATAATGATCAAGATTTAAGATTTTATTGCATATTTTCAACCGTATGGACTTGCATAAAACTATATTTTAATATGTTTTGAATTGACATAATTAATTATTGTTTAATATCATACAATCATTCTTTTAATTATATTTTGAATATTTTAAAAAATATAAACATGCTAAATATGAGTATAAAATTATACAAAATTAAGTCACCGTATAAAAATTGTTCATTTTTTACTATGAAATTTTGATTATTTATGTAAAGTTTTCAGAAAGTTGGTTATGGAACGCTAGTTATCATTGGCTTATGATGATGAGCAAAAAATCAAATAATAATATTCAAAGTTTCGTTTCTTCAAAAAAAATTAATCTTACAGTCAGCAGTGAAATTTTATTAGCATATCATAATGAAATGTATGACACTAATTGGCATATTTTTGACATTTATCGTACCGCTTACGAACCAAGAGGAAAATTAATAATAGATGCTGTCAATACAACTTTCGGAAAATGGGGAACTCGATTATGGAAATTTGATAAAAGATCAAATTTAGGAAATTTAACATTAAATGTTGTTACTGTAGTAAGTATAGTTTTAAATTTAAAAAACAATTATTCTTTATTCAATGAAATTATGTAATATAATAATCTTACACATTGAATCAGGTGCATGTAAACTCCACCGATTGTAACCTTTTCAACATTTTTTTTTTGTAAATACCACCGGCACGTTTTTTTACCTGAAAAAAAAATATGAATTCCACCCGTGCGTTTTTTTTTCGCCTGAAAAAAATTAATCTTATAAACTCCAAAATTCTAGATCAAAAATATTTAAACGCAATAATTTTATCATACAAGAAAAAAATATTTCTATGATGAAATTCGTCAAAAATGCATCTAATCATTATAAAACTCAATTTTAAATTGTATTCAAGTAATTTTATTTTATTTTATTTTTTTTAAAACTACCTAAAATCACCATTCAAAATAATTATATATATATATATTATTTTGGCCAACTCTATAGTGATCATTTTTAATTATTAAAAATATTACTAAATAAATGTAAAAAGGTGTAAGAACCTACCTAAATATAATATAGGTATGTGTTAAATCTGTATATAAATAAATCTATTATTATTGATCATTATAAATATTTTTATGTATTATTGTATATTATTATAATATATATTTTATTTATTTGTTAATATCAATACTGCTAATTACATTAAATTAATAATAATATTTTTTTAAATCATAATTTCACTATAAAACATACCAGTGGAATTGGGTTATGAAAACGAGAAAATAAATTACTAAAAAAAAAAATAATATCTTAAGTACAAATAACAATTGAACAATAATAATATAAAGGTGGTGGTGTTATAGTGTAGCCTATAAAAATAAATTATTTTTACAGCTTTGAGTACTTTCTATGATATTGAGTATGATTTTTAGCCCATAACTCAAAGTGTTATACGTTTCATAGAATTGAGATTGTCTTCTAAAATAATGAGAAGGGGTTCTACAATTGTCTGCAAAGAGTTAGGTATGTTGAGCGAACCATTTAGTACTGAGTTTAAGAAATATAAATCTACTTTTTCGCAATGAAAACTATGTTTTAAAATATTTAGGATCTGTATACTATTGGAATAATCGCGAGGTACATGATGAATATTCATTTTAATTTTTGGATACGTTCAAGAAATATCTGATCTATGACTAAATAATGTTCCCGGACTAAGGATTCGTATTCAAGTAAAAACGAACAATAGCATGATATAAGGTACAGAAGCATCTAACAAACTTAAATAGTTTAGTATTACCTATGACAAATCCAAAAATTTTAAGTGCTCTATTTACCCCACCGACGTGATGACTAAAATAGAAATTAGATAAGTGGTTAAATCCAAGATCTTTAAATATAGGCAAAACATTCTCGGTCTAGGCCATCAAGATAAGATAGGAAGTTAAGATAGGAGGATAGATACTATTAGTAAATAAAATAAAATTACACTTACAAAGGTATAAATAATATGAACCCAAATAATAAACACATACAGTGAAAATGAATAACTCACTTATTTTAATATGTCATTATTTTAATTTAAATCAAATGTATACCTGAATGTGCAGGTGCATTTTACTTAATATACACTTTTTATTCATAATGGGTTGAAAGGAAATAAACTTGTCAAATAATATGGCTATGATAATATTTTAGGGCAACCCTTACGGTGCTTTAGCTAAGAAAAATGACACAGATATTCAACCATCTAGTGAAGAACTGGTTAAATATTTAAAAACTTTTAATTTGGATCGCTTGAACTCTGTGCAAAAATTTAGCTATGCTATAATGTATCCGTTGACAAGAATTTTACTAAACATCACGTAAAGTATTGCTAGAGATATTATTATGTATTATATGTACTAGAACTTACAATATTGCGTTCAAAAATTGTTTTCTATAAATAATTACCTATGTATACATATAATAAAATATAAGATGTATCATACTAGATTAAATATTCAAACGACAAATTCATGGGGTTACATAACTAATAACAAATGGGACGGAATAGTTGGAATGTTGATGTCTGGAGAGGTCGATTTTTCTATAAGTCTAAATGCCCTGAGGTCTGAAAGATATGATGTCGTAGATTACTCTGCTATTTCTACTTGGAAACATTTGTATGTAATGTAACTAAATATATTTAGTGTTATAGTGTTAGTAATTTAACTTTCAACACGTTCTGTATTTATAAATTTTAAGGTGAATACAATGTTGTTGAATTTTACGTTTTTACGTTGTTAAAAATAACTTTTTAGTTTTTTCTTAGACCTTGTTTCATTTTTCGGCATCCTCGATCATCTACGGCGTCAACAAACATATTCCTGCGTCCATTTGAATCGGCCGTTTGGTTCTCAATAATATGTGTAATGATATTGTCTGGATTTGTTTATTGTACAATTATGCATTATGAATCGAATCAAATGTTCTCGTTGAGAGTGTTAAGTGATATTGTCCTACTAAAAATTGGCACGTTATGTCAACAAGGTAATATTCAAATTTCATAGTATCATAACACAGGTGTTTTATTCATTCTATTCAATTCTACTATTTATAATTATATACTATTACTTTATGATAATTAACTGCCTACTGGCGAAGCGATGAATGTATTAATTTTGCAATGCGATGTGTTTTCATGGATTTACGATTTGTAGTAGAAATAATGCTTCGATTTTCAAATTTAGGGGTAGTTTCTGATAACGAATTGAATTTAGCTGTTACTTTTCTTAGATCATATACTATGGATGGAGCTACAGTATATTATACGGTATAGCCTACAATAGAATGAAGCCGATATTAGAGACGAGTCACTGAATTAGGTGTTCGATATGCGCATGCGCGATGTAATTCGTCGCTTATTTATCCACATGTTATATTGTTATATTTTGAACTTGGATACGGCCTATGGATAATTATTATACGACAAAATAAATCGCGCATGATCATATCGAACACCTAATTCAGAGACTCATCGCCAATATCGTGGCTTCAAAATAATACTCTGTAGCTCCATCCATTATAATACATGATCTAAAAGTTACTTTTTACAAACTGGTTTTTGATAACATTTATTTATTTATTTATTCTTGGTGTAACCCAGAAACGAATAACCGTAACTATATGTACAGCGCTGCATATAAATATAAACAGACTTTTTCTAGAATGTCAGTGTTTAATAAATATATTAAATATATTTTGCCAGGGTCTATCCTTGAAAGCAAAGTTTCAATTTTTACATTTCCTTGTACCTACATCTGTAGTTTCATCTATAGAAAATAATATTTTATTTCCAATTACGTCTTTTCTAATTTGATCCATAGCTTCTAAATAGCAATCATTTTTATATAATTTTCTCAACGAAGTTACACTAGGAATGTCAATAAGAGTATATCTTCAAATAAACAATCGAAATTCGGAATTGAACGTTAGAAATTTTATGTGAAAGAATGTTTGCACACATTATATCCTTGCATAATAATCATGCTAAAGAATAGATTTTTTGTTTGAGAACTGTGATATAAATTGTTGTTTATTTTCTGTAGGTATATTTTGACGAACTAGTAATCGTTCGTATTTATTTGATCTAATATGTTGAATTACTGTGAATTTTTTTCAGCGCTTACCTTGAGTTCACAAGACTTACAGTAAAATATATCACCATTGGTAAAATAGTTGGATAGTATTATGTTTAAATAAATTTTCATTTATTTTTTACATTATGTGAACAGTTAAGAAAAAAATATAATCACGCATTTGCGTATAAACTAAACACAATACTAACACGTACGTTTCTCCAGCCCCCCACCCATCTCAAATTTCGAAAATGGTTTTGAAATTTGCTTGATACCAGGTAAAGCTTAAAATTGAAAACATGGTGAGGGAGCTGTAGAAACGTTTCTACAGACCCCCCTCATCTGAATTTTGAATATTCATACTAACGACATTAACGACGAGCACGCCATAACAATGTTGATATAAAATTTAATACAGATACCTAATTGTCCTAGTAATTACTTAAAATATTGAAAAATTGTTTATATTAGCATTATTTTTACAAGAAAAATGTTTAAAACAAATCTGACGCTTTTTAAAATATTCATATACTTACCTACCTTTGGCATTTACGGCTTGATTAGTATTTTCAATTCTTTAAATTTCAATAAAAAATGCTCAATTGGTGCAAAGTCTCATACTTCTCAATTGTTTATTTACCGAAAAAAAATAATCACAATTACATGTATATGAGCGTTTAAACTTTAAAATTAGAATTTTGAAAAAATTCCTCAAATTCATAAAAATTTAAAAAATAATTTCGTCATAAAAATATTTCTTTTTATATCCTATATTTAAAAATGTAATACAAGATTCCTCATAAGTTGTTCCATCTATAAAAAAACACACCATTGCAGTGACACGCAACATCTTACAACTCTACATCGCGATGCATCGTGGGGCTGCGTACGAGTTGATTCCTGGGCACCTGTTAACCTACACCGATATCGTTGAGTTGATTCCCGGGTCATTAAATATTTTTTTTCAATATTTAGTCAAATATCCAGCCTATTAGCGCAAGTCAAGAAACACCACTAGGAGGTTGGCTGACAAGTTTTCAAAATGATTGTTCTTTTTATTTTTTTTATAAAAAATTATTATTAAAACAAATTAGTAATTTGGTAAAAATGTATAGCAGATTATTTTTAAAAATTGGTCATTTGAATTTGAATTACCAGTATACTATGACAACACTTCTCTCACAAAAGTGACGTTCGAACTCATTACCGTCGTGCAATTTATTGATGTACAACAATAGAGAATTAACTCGAACATACCTCTTAATGATGACCCAGGAATCAACTAATACATAAAGGAGGTCTCGGAAATCAACTCACTATGCATCGTGGCACTCACCTTCCCACCTAATTTGTTATTGAAATGTATTTTTTAAGAGTTTTGTTTAATATATTTTGTTTTTAGGCACAGTCATGGAACCTAAAAAACTCAGCAATAGACTAATTGTCATTTTAATGTTCGTGTTCAGCTTGGTAATGTATCAGTTTTATTCATCCAGCATTGTCTCTGGATTATTGCGCCCGACCGTAATGAAAATCGATTCGATTCAAAAACTTGAAGAAAGTGGATTAGACGTTGGCGTTGAAGATTTCAATATTATTATCAAAGCTATTGAAGTATGTTCAATTATATTATAGATACATTAACTGATTGATATTTAAATTAAGTATTATTTATATTGAGGACCTATATCATATTAAAATGTTTGAAACTGTAAACGTATGTGCATAAAGGTGAATGGGGAAGTCAATCCTTACTTGAAAAAAATTATCGACAGCAAAATTAAATCAAAATCAGAGTATCTGTTGGCTAAAGATGGAGTGAAAAAAATTAAAAAAGGAAACTATGCATTTTTCACCGATCCAGCAACCAGTTATTGGCTAATAAACGATATTTTCACTGAGAAGGAAAAATGTGATTTAACGGAATTGCCACTCCTCAGATCGGAAACTACTGGCTACTTGGTTCAGAAAAAATCTCCGTATAAAAAATTGATCAATTACGCGTAATATTTGCAAAAAATGTTTTGACAGGAGATGATAAAATAATTAACAAATATCAATGTATATATATCATTTTTCAGAAATTGTATTTTACGGGAAACTGGTCTTATGGATAGAGAACTCCGTATATGGCATGCCGAAAAACCGAAATGCACTGCTGGGAAAACTACAACCGAAGAATCTCTAGTTAGCGTTGAAATTAAAGACATAGCATCACTCTTAACTTTACTGATCATCGGTTTTATCAGTTCTTTCACAATTTTGGTATTAGAAATAATTGTACACCGTTATAAAACAAACACGCCTATTATAGTTAAAAAATAGCTGATTCAATGACGCAGAGATGTATTAATCAAACACATTTTCAGTATCGTCTTTAGTGTCATTATTTTACATAATAAGGAGACATGGATATTTTAATTTATAATAATTATTATGCAACCCTATTATTATTACAATTTAATCATTAGAAATCATTCCATCATCACTTTTTAAATTACGTATTGTAATTTTTCATAAAATTAAGTAAACAACACTTTATTATATTTTCTTGAATATGTTTTTTTATATTCAATAACATGATAGCTATCTATACAATTATTTATATAGTTACTTTTAAGATGTTTTATGTTAATGTGGTTAAGATCAGCACATTGGCCTGGTCACTTTTTATTGACACGTTAATACGTATTTAGCCACCCTATTTATATAGCAATTATTGTGTTATGCCACTATGTTAAAGTCATGTATCGTGAAATTATCGTAAAATCTGAGCAACCATAAAGCACCTAAAATGCATTGCAAATATATAAATGTGTATCTCAGCCTGATCTGACTTTGTTATCTTTGGATACCTAATATAAAATTAAATTAACAGATGATAATATTGAGAATCGATGTTAAGAATAAGATGTCAACACATCGTCGAGACAAATATAGAAACATAGTTTATTTGGACGGCAGGTGTACAGGTTATTATTCGATCTTATTGATCCCATTCCTGATGAAATCGTTTACGTTGTCGTCATCTTCGATTTTATCGATTTTATGTGGTAGTGATGATGGTGAAACACGATGCCTGTTGTGAAACAACTCATGTGGTTTCAGGGTTGCAAAGTGTTTTAAACAAAAATGACAAAAAATTTTATTTTATGTAACTTATAACTTGTATTTCGGTAGAGATTATTCGTATGAACTATGCAGAATTGATAAGAATATTAAATGTTTCTTTATTATTGCTTTTTGTTTAAGTATGGGAAATAACTTATAAGTAATAACAATAGACCTTAATACCTTACATAGTTAGTATACAATGTTTAGTGTTTACTGTTTACACATAGTAAAGTAACTTAGTTAATTTCCATGTAAATGTAGCCATGTAGGTAACTGGTAACTATAATTCTTTATTTTTATTTTTACTTATTGTTGATATTGAATGTTATTTAAAAGTGTTAAAACAATTTTTTATTTAAATTTTAAACTTATGAGTATTGACTAATGAATAGAGTTAGGAAGTTGATGACTTGAATTTTTTTCCTTTGATTCTATACAATGCTATCCTAGCTAAAAATCTGTTTCGTGCTCCCTTGATGCAGAATATTCTAATTTTTATTTAGCATTTTTTTTCAATTTTATCTATAAATGCATTTTTTTAATTTCTAACGTCATTTTTCAACATTTATAAGTAATTTTTTCATCTCTTAGGTAATTTATTTTGTAGTTTTTATACAATGAGAGCATTTTTCTCAAATTTTAAATTAAAACCAGTGTTAAACCCAAGTTTGGAAACAAATTTTATTTATTTAAAATTTTAAAATCTAACTTTGGATTTGGATATATTGTTTGAGACTTTGGGTGTTATATGTTGTCAATATAATATTGATAAAAAGTGCTCTTTCAAACATACTCCGATCATACACTCTTATCAAACGTAACGCTATCGAGTATTATATTTATAAATAGTATGGAAAAAATCCGATAAACAAGTTTTTAGGTAATTTTTGCACTGTTTTTAGGGAATTTTTGCATTTTTGTTTTTTAGGTCATCTACATCCTAATTCTACTAATGACTATAGAGTATATGGTTAATTACTATCGTTTATACAAAATGTAAATTTAAAATACATACAGTTTTTGGTCATGTTTTAAACTTTGTTATTTTTTTTAGTGTTAGTATACTGTACGTCTGTACTTCTGTAGGTACAACAATTATTTACAGTTAAATCCAACAAAGATTTTTGAAATTTATTGTTACTGCCTTGCAGTAAAAAAAAGATTGTTAAAAAAAGTTGTTTATAGTTTAGATGAAATGTATGTTCAATGTAAACAAAAAAAAAACATTTTTCACAAAAAATGCGTTTAAAGCAATGTTAAAAAAGCGTTGTTTAGAACGTTTTAATGTTTTAAACACATTAATAAAAAAATTTAAAAAAAGCGTTTTAAACAAAAAAAACATAGTTTAAAACTTTTTTTTCAAACTGTTTTTTTTTTTTGCAACCTTGTCCGGTTTAGAGTTCATATAATAATCAACAGCTAATGCCGGGTGCTTGAACCGTCACAAAACTTGTATGTCGACGTGATGGTCTCCAAGAGTGGCAAGAGTTATCGCGGTAAGCTTTCAGGAACCGAACTTCGTCGATAGAGTGGCTTGTATAGGCTGCTGGGCACCTAAGACTGCGACGTCGCTGTTTGTGAGGCCCGGATATCTGAGCACTAGCTAATGTAACGTACATTAAATTATATACAATATACATACATAAAGTAACGAACGCAGGATTGCATTTCTGTCCTTGACCCTTTTAAATATGCCACCCTTCAGAAAAAATGTAACTTCTCATTACTCAAATAAATTTGCAGGAGTTCTAACAAATTAAATTAATTAAAATAAACGATAAGAAATTACACGCGAAGAACATATTATTTAAGAATTTATAAACACAATTTTGAATCAACTTAAGTATTTATATAAATAATTATAGCAATTATATATATATTAATACTATAGTTAAATGTATAAGAAATAACAATTTAGTGAAGAATTTTTTGATGCAAAATCATCAATCTTAATAATTAGTAATTACTCATGTAAACTGTCGACTTTAGGTATATACTAAGAAACATCTCAGATTCTATAGTCTATATTTATATCAATAAAGTCTCGTTTAATTTAGGTAGATCTATCACTCGATTTTGATAATGTGGCATTACTCTTTTCAATGATGAAAATCAGCGGTCTACTAAACAATTTCTTACAAAATTGCATACAATTATATTGATTCTCTAGTTTTTCCGGAAATAGTTAACTCATTAAATACGAAGAAAACTCAAATACACATAAATCTCTATGTGGTCTTCGACGTCTACAAATTCGGCAATCAATTTATAAAATATAACGTAAAGTACAGTTATCTTTCTTGCCTGTTATTGTACCTATATAATTACCTCATTACTAATTGTTTCGTCAAATTGACATTTCATTTTAACAGTTATATAATAATTATTAAATAATTATATTATTATTATATAATAAATATTGTATAGTAATACCTATCTTGTCTTTTTAAGCTATAACCGGGAAAAATTTAACCATGATTAATTAATATACAATTTGATAGATTTTTTGTCAAAATTTGAAGTATACTTTGTTATTCATTTTTGAATTAAAATAAAATCGTTTTTGTCAAATACTGATATTGCTGATTTCCGTAAAAATATTTGAAAACCAATTGCGCTCTAACCCTATACGAGATCATAATCATTATTTTCCCAAATACATTATTATTATTATTATTATATATATAATATATGTACCAATAATCACATCACAACGAAACGTGTTCATCGGAATGATAAGTACGTATATTCGGCTACGTGTTCTAGTTATAACATTATCATTAATTCTTTAACGATCGCAAACGAGGTGTAATTATTATCGGGATGACAAGTACGTATATTAAGCTACATGTTCCAGCTATAATAATGCCATTATTATTATTATTATTATACAGAAATGGGTACCTATGTAAACTGTAAAGATCTCATTGCGTCATGCCGATAGCCATCATACTTGTGCTGATTTACAGCTGAGTGATGAATACATTATAATATTATATACAAAGAAGAGAAAAACACACCCACTTAATCTTCGACAACACGATACACACGAATCCTATTGATGTGGCAAATCACCTCGGAATTTCTTTCCAAACAAACTGCTCTGATGACAATTACGACAAGACCTTTCTGACTAACAACATCCAAAACAGAAACAGTCAGTATATTTCCGAAATTGATCCTGCTTCACAAGACCAGGCACACCTAAACCTTCCGTTCTCTCTTAAGGAACTGAATTGGGCACTGGGAAAATGTTCCAGTCTCTCCCCGGGTCCCGACGACATCCCTTACATATTCTTACACAATTTGCCTCTTTCAGCACTCATCTACATTCTTCACATCTATAACAAAATCTGGAACTGTGGCAGGCTTCCCAAAACCTGGAAACATTCATTAGTGGTCCCTATTCTCAAACCCGGCAACGACAAATTCAAATTAAACAGTTACAGACCTATCTCATTATTAAATACCATGTGCAAACTGCTTGAAAAAATCATCGATATTAGATTGCGTTGGTTTCTAGAAAAAATAAATTATCTTATCCCTCAACAAAATGGCTTTCGAAAACACAGAAGCACATACAATTCTCTGCAGGACATCCAGGATAACATTCAAAAACAAACAAGTTCTAGGACTAGTTGCACTAGATATAGCCAAAGCCTATGATACTACCTGGAGACCCGGCATACTGGAAAAACTTCGTAACATCCTATGTAATGGCAGAATGTTTAATTTCATAAAGGACTTCTTATCGGATAGATCATTCCAAGTGAAAATCCACAATTATCTATCCCCTTACTTTAGTCAACAAAACGGTGTCCCCCAAGGGTCTACTATATCAGTCACCCTATTCCTTATCGCTATAAACGATATATGTGAGAACATTAAATTTCCAGTGCAATCTACACTTTTCGCAGACGATCTAAACATCCTTTGCAGAGGAAAAAACCCAAATTCTATCCAACCAGCTCTACAGGATACAATTGACTCATTATTAGAATGGTCTTCCAAAACCGGTTTTACGTTCTCTGCCACAAAATCTCGCTGCTCCCTCTTTACCAGGTTCAGAAAATACAACAATTTAGAAGTACATTTAAACAACACTCCAATACCATACACCAAAACCATTAAGATTCTCGGAATTACCTTTGACAACAAGAACACATGGCAGGCCCACTTGAAAGAAATTAGAAAAGCAACTTTAATAAAATTGAACATCATCAAATTATTAGCTCACACTACGTGGGGAGCAAACGGAACTACTCTCAAACAAATATATAAATCTCTCATTCTGTCCAAATTGGAATATGGTGCTTTCCTCTACACCGACGCCAAACAATCTGCACTCAAAATGATAGAGACTATTCACAACTCGGGTCTAAGACTTGCCATAGGTGCATTCCGTTCTAGTCCGATTTCAAGCATTCTCAATATAGCAAACACACTTCCTCTTGACCTAAGGAGAACGCAAAACTTTGCACTTCAAGAAGCTAGAAGAATACAAAACAACATTACCTCAAACTTAGAAAACACAATAAAACTCAACAACTTCGAGTTCAATTGTTCAGGAATATTCAAACATGAGCACGCTACCACTCCTCCTTGGTTAATGGAACTACACATCAATACTGATCTTTCTCAACACATCAAAAGTGAGACCATGGACTATACTTTTAGAAATCTGACACTTTCTTTACTCGAAGACTACCAGGATTACACCAAGTTTTACACTGACGGATCCAAAACCGAAATAGGGGTAGGGGCATCGGTATACTTCAACAACACATCCAAAATGATCAAATTCCCCGATTTCTGCTCAATCTACACAGCAGAAGCATATGCGATCTACCACGCACTTGAAACAATTCAACAACTCAATATAGATAAAGTGATCATATTAAGCGATTCTCTTAGTACTATAAACAGCATCTGCAACATAAACCAACCCAACGCCATATCCAGTATGATTCAAAATCTAATTGCTCTTCTAAATCACAACAACCAAGACGTAATGCTGCTATGGATCCCTAGCCATACCGGAATCCATGGCAACGAAACAGCAGACACCTACGCTAAAAGAGCTATAACCTCCCCTGAAGCTTCCTTAGTGCAAATTTGTTCTCTGGGAGATATCAGGGGAGCAATACAGTCCTTGACGTTGCAACAGTGGCAACATCGTTGGACATCATCACATACAAAGTTAAATGAAATCAAACCTTCCATCAACCCTTAGCCAACACACACTTCCAAGAGACGCCACGAAGTCATAATTAATAGACTCAGAATCGGGCATACGTGGTTTACACACAGCTTTCTCATGAGACACGACGATCCTGCCCAATGTACAACCTGCGGAGAAGCTCTAACTATCAAACACGTCCTTCTACACTGCCGAAATTTTACAGATACCAGAACCTCCTTAAACATTCCAGAACACCTCTACGAAGCACTCGGACCGGACTATGAAAATTCTATTAATATTCTAACTTTCCTAAAAATAACCAAACTTTATAACCTCATATAATTTCATATGTTTTCCTAGATATTCCCCTACTTTAATTACACATACCTACCAAGAATAATTTTATTGTAATATTGTAAAATGTATTGTAAATTGTACCTGTATATATAAGTAATATTTTAAAATATGTAAGCTAATAACCTTAGTTGTTGAGGCTTTAAAGTAATTAAAAAAAAAAAAAAAATTATAATATTATAATCATTTATAATGAAATTTTCCTAACATTCGATCACTCTCTATTCATTATTACAGTATTATTATTTATTTTCATTTTACTTTGCTCTCACCCTCCTTTTAAATTCCCCAGATATCCTATAATAAAAAATATTTAAAAAATGTCCTTAGTACTCCGTCGCAATTCCTTTTCAGCCTAGTGTGACAATTGACGACCTTGTATATTGAATTCCAAATCGTGTAAGGGTAACGTCACGAGGTTATATTTATCTGATTGTTACATACTAAACCTTTGACCGTTTAAAATAAGAACTCTTTTTAAATATCTAATGTAGATTTATTGAATTTTTTTAAGTTTATGCAGTTAATTAATTATCCAGTTGAAATTCTCAATTCACTCAATCCTCCTGGATTTCCACTACATTTATTAATATTAAAAATTGGTTGTCCTATAATGCTTCTCAGAAATCTTAGTCCACCAAAATTGTGCAATGAGACACGTCTACGAATTATTGGTCTACAAAAGAATTTGATTGAAGTTATTATTATGACTGGATATGAAAAAGATGAATCAGTTTTTATTCCTCGCATACGAATGATACCATCAGATTACCCTTTCCGATTCAAGAGAATACAGTTTCCTGTAAAAGTATGTTTTACCATGACAATAAACAAATCATAAGGGCAAACATTGAAATTTGGTGGGATCGATATAAGAGAAGATTGTTTTTCACATGGCCAATTGTATGTGGCATGCTCCAGAGTCAGTACGCCCACGAGTTTAGTTATTTCGGAACCAACAGAAATTACAGCTAATGTAGTTTATCGAGAAATATTATATTAATGATAAAAATCAGCTTAATAAACAATTAATATAATATGACATATTTTTTGAAAAAATCTTATTTAAATGTAATTTAACTGGACAAAGTCTATTTTTTAATCTTACCATACATTAATAAACCCGGCAACGACGGGTAATTCAGCTAGTCAATAATAAAGTAATATTAAATTATTAAATAGATAATAATCATTTTAATATATACACTGACTCAAAAATGTTTATATAAAATACATAGTTATATACTTTTAAGTTATAATAGTATATTATGATGTGTAACAGCAGTAGCGTCATTTCGGGTTTTAATAGAGGGGCAAAGTTTTGACCAGGATCCAGGACAAATGGGTAGCTCAAAAGAAACGACAAGTTAGTAGCTACATTCGCAAGGATATGTTCGTTAATTTATTTTATGTTTTATAATATGTTTCTACTTCTTTTACCTTCATAAAATATTAATAATATAATCAGATTTCATAAAAATCCACGCATGCGTCTAGATATAAATAAATTCCAACTATTAATTAGTTATTTAACAATTAATCGTTATAACAATAATATTAATAGGTAGATGTAAATCACGAGTGCAGCGAGCGACTTTGTAGAACATAGTTTGTTGAAGTTTCAACACAGTGGCTTTTTGTACAAGTAAGACGGACACATAGTACTAAGATCCTAGGTACGCCACTGCGTAGGTATGCCTTTAAAATAAGTTATTACATACCTCAACTATTTCATCGAGTTTAACCCGGATTTTACTCGTAAATATTATACAATACTACATCAGTGAAGTATGCAATGAAATAAACCAAATTTAAGAGACCATCTGGGATAGGTCTATTCAATTTCTCGATGTTATTATTAAGTACAGGTTAGGTATACTACTAAACTGCATACTACACCGTGCAAAAAAATAATAATAAATGAGTCGCGGACTTCAAAATATAAACCTAGATACGAAGTTTTTGAGTTCCCGAAGTGTGAGTTTATAATTCGTATATATAGCGCAGTAGTGCCGTACGTAATTAGGAAGAAAAGCTTTTGTAGCTTTTTAATACTTTAAAAAGCATTCCAGATGAGCTCCATTTCTTGATATTAGCATAAGGTATACAGGATGGTTCATTTAAATGGGTACACTAATTATTTCTTAAAGTATTAACTTTTTTCGATTTTTTTTTTTTAACTTTTAGGCTTATGTTTTTTCTAAAACCGTATAATATTGATGAAACCACTATCAACTTTTGATTTCCAGATGGTGACATGTAATTAAAATATCATGAATTAATAAAAAAAAAAATTGTCATGAATTTAAGTGTTAATAGTTTTATTTTTCGTTGATTAGTCTGTGAGATACAGCTCCTCATAGCATTGGTGATTTTTACTATTTTTCCGATAATCGTAAAGACTAGTAGCTAGTAATAAATTCGATATCACTGAATCCATAAAGTAACAAAAGAAATCCAATCAGTCCAATTAGTCGATAATAAGTTAATAAACGATTAGAGTTCAAAGTACAATAGTAATTTTTAATTAATTGTTATAACTAATTTATTCTCAACATAGTAAAGAACACAACGAAATAAAATAAATCATTATTAGGTATAATATAATTGTATGCGTATAATAATTACATTTCATTTAAATATAGATTTTAGATTTTGAGAGTATCAATGACGATGTTCGTTTTATAATAATGAAGTGTACCTATATAGATATGAAAAAAAAGCTTCGAATTTGTTACAGATATATTTTGTATATATGATAATTATATGGCTCTTTATGACTATAAATAAAGATTAATCATATTACTTCATAATATATAGTCACTTAGCGGTCTTCTTAATTGGAAACTTTTAGGATTTTAGTATTTTTAGGATAGATCATTTTCTGGAATTTAATTCATGAGAATTTTGGTTGTTGTTGAATTATATTGTTGGTTAAATTTAATGAACAAAAAATTTGATTACCTAAGAATGCATTTTTTTTATTTCATTAACTTTAAAGTACAAGTACTTAATGTTGATGTCCAAAACTACAGTTTAGATTTATTTTCTATATTTTTCTCTTTGGCCGCTGTTCGGCCAATTTGAATAGAAACTATGTACATATATGTACATATTTAATTATATTATATTATTATAATATTATCTGATTTTTACGGTCGAATTTCCGCTGCCATCACCACGATCTCTGTTGAGGTGGTGCTTGCGTTTTCTTTTTTGTTATCCGTAATCTGTTTATGCCCGTCTATATAATACTATATATTATACTAATAATATAATGTAACTGCCTGCCTATTTATAATAATAGTATAAATATTGTGGTTACGGTCACACACATCGTTACGCACGATCTCTGCATCAACAAGTACTTCTTATACGCGAATCTAACCACAATAGTCGTCTAAACTCTAATGTCTATATTTAGTAACTGAAAGTCGATTGATAAGTCATGATTTTGTTTGGCTATAACTTTATAAGTATATTCACTTCATACGACCTTTTTTTGTTTCTTTTGGTACTGGGGTGCATGTGAGGTATATTTGCAGTTTTCGATCAAAGGACTTACATCTTAAAATAATTGTACAGCTCTATATTCTTCATTGTGATTTGTGACTTTTACACGTAACAAACAAATTATTAAATATTAGTTGATAATTATTGGTGTTTCCGAATCATGTACGAATACTTATTATAAAGAAATGATGAAGGTAAAATTTCGTGAGTAGTTTTCTCACGACAGAATCGAGTTGAGTGCGCAGTAACAAAGAACTGATTAGCATTAAATGCAATAGCAACATAATATTTAATATTCAGTATAAATTATTAGCTATATGTATATAGCAATATAAAAAAATAAAATGTAATGAAAATTCTTTATTCTTTTTCCCAACGTTCGTTTACATATATACTTATCAAGTAATAAACATATCTATTCACCATACTCTAATGTAATCTCAATGAGGAATACAATATCATAATAGATCAAATTTGGTTGTTATATACCTAAAAATATATGAAAATATTTTGAGTACTTATAACAATTTGAGTAATATGTTGAGTTAAGTCAAGTAATCGGTAGAAGTCAATTAAAATCAAGTAATTGCTATGAGTCAATCATTAAGTCAAAAATCGACTTTGCAAATACAAAACATTAAATATTAGGTACATATTAATACATAAATAAATCTTTTTAAGTCAATTACTCCCCAATGATTACTAATTTACAATGTTACTTAATAAATAATAGAACACATTATTATACTTACATTTAGTTTCAGCATAGCATGGCCAGGGCACCGTGGTCACGAGCGCTTGAGCTTTTCTTTTTAATTTATAAGCAGTGCCTCCACCAAGTGGGGCCTTAGGAGTGTCACATACACGAACACAACATTTTTATTTAAATCGTGTTTTTATTTTTATTTATTACAAACATATTTATTTAACTTTGAATTCTGACATTACACCAATTAGTTGGCTTACAAAATACAATTCTTTAACATTTTAGCTGGTGGTGAGTGGAAGGAAGAGGACCAACCTAACCTTAGAGATCTAGGCAATTTACATGCCAGGTTGGTATTGTGTACACTCGAGTTTAACTGACTTTAAGTGTATAATGTCTTGTAACTATTGAACATTTTATGTTCAGCAAACAGCTTGCATAAACAATACTTTGTTATATATTATGCGTGTATTGTATATAGTATTTATTATTGATCCACTTACTAACATTCTGATTACTTAATATAATAATATAATATGTAAGCTTTCATAGTATAATATAGAATATAAATCATGATTTGATACGACATTGGTAACAGATCGGGAAGTGGGTGACTCGGTAATGGTTATGTTCAATATTATCTTACCTATTTTTCGTACATAAATACGTGATTTATAATACGAAACGCAAAAGTACAAAATTACATTGATTATTATTACACAGCTACTATAATATTATCATTAGTAATAATAAAGTATACTAACTTACATAATTTATTACTT
This sequence comes from Diuraphis noxia, assembly GCF_037042655.1. Lineage (NCBI taxonomy): Eukaryota > Metazoa > Arthropoda > Insecta > Hemiptera > Aphididae > Diuraphis > Diuraphis noxia. The sequence goes on from NW_028301712.1 coordinate 57,127,529, forward strand.
TTCGCTATAAATGTTTTAACCGCTATAACTTTTCGCGATTTTTATTTTCGTGATTTTCACACACATATATTTTTGTAATCGCAATATCGAAATTTGAACTGTTAATTTTCTGTAGTTATAAACATTTAAAATAATAAGTCTAATAAGTTACTTAAGTATCTAATTACCTAAGTAAAATATAATTTATTTATCTAAGTTAGTTATTATATAGCGTGTATTCACATAAAATTTTTAATTATTATTACTAATTATTTTTAATTCACATTAAAACAATAATTATTATTTACTAACCTTGAAATTTTAAATATCTTTTTGATGACTGAACTTTATGATTTTATCGAATTTATTTTTAAAAGAACCTAAACTTTTGTCTCGCTACGAAAAAAATTAAGTTAGCATTTTTTTAAATTAATATAAACGTATATTAACTTGATTTGTAGTTTGTATACAAATAAAAGCACTTAAATATTTCTAACAAACTTACAAGTAAACGTATAGCCACGTAGATTTTATAACTTAAATGGAATGCATATAACTACATTCAAATCATTTATTAGAAAGTTTCCTCATCTGTCGTATTAAAAATAATGTTTAAAAGTTACGCGTATTATATGTACCGCTTTGATACTCTTCAGTCTTCATCAATAATTCTAATGTTATTCAAATTATATTTTTAATTTCATTTTAGTGTTATATTTGAAGCTCGTTTGATTTTTAAAACAAATGTGCTACTAACTTAACTGACAAACGTGAGTCGTTAATATGCTGAATAGATAATAAGTGTTTAAAAAAAACCTTTATAATACATTATACATTTATATATTTTACAATAATAAGCCTACTGCGTATTTATACAACCAGTCAACCAAGCATTGGACCATTTGCCTCAATTATTATGAGCTAGGGCATTTGTCATCTGTGTTACTCGGATATAGATTTTTGTACCACTGGCTTACGCTGTAGGTATGTATCTATATGGTATGTAATAACAGACCGTACCTTATATACCCGTATAATAGCCGTATAGTTATGATATATTGATTCAAGAATTAATTTATACGCATAGGCTGCTTTTTTATTTTTTTGAAACATTTTATTCCTAAAAAAAAAACAAATGGATTCTTATATCTTTTAATAGAAATACTTAATTTTTTGTTACTAACATGTATTCGATTTATGTTCCGTACACCAATGGCGCCAAATCCCATTTCCGAGTCTTGTGGACACAATAGGTGCTCATATAGTTAATATGGGTGGATCATGTGAACAAAATAGGATTATGTGAATAGGTTTATTATATAGGTAATATAATATAATATAATATATTTATGTTTGGGCCTGTGTATTGGGGTTAACGATAGATAGAGAACGAAAAACATTTCACAAGACCAGTTTTAATTACCTACCTTTCATGGTGCACATTACTACAATAAGTATGCTTTATAATTACAACTGTACGCCTGTATACCTATAACTATTCAAGTTTTAACCAATTTAGTTTGTAAAGTTTTTATTTATATTTTAAGCAGATACTTATAAATTTCATTTTTCTGGAAATAATTTAAAAAAACAGACTACCATTGACATGTGCCGTGTCAGACCTCAGTATTTAGGTACAATAAGCCTCTTATAGAAGTGCAGCCTTGTAACTGACGATAATCTAATAAACAGGCGACGCTTTACAACAGTCTGAATGTTTTTTTCTAAACAAAACTTGTTCAGTATGAACTTTGCAAAGTTAACCTTTTATAATGAAATTTCACCTTGAAATAATACCTACATTATGGTTTTTTATTTTGTATATAGAATCTATATTCTATAGTAATCTAGTTGATTTATTTGGATAGAGGCACAAAGGACGTCGGCAATGCAGGTACCAAATATTATTATTATAATGAACTCCGACAATAATAGTGCAGTTATTGTGTAATTTTAAATGTTTTTGTCATCAGTATCCTGCAGTTTATTGTGTATAGTTTTATCATCAGCTTTAAAAAAATACGTAGTTATATTTAAATATTTTATTTTATTTATAAAATGCATTGTTCTTGTGTGTATGATTAATTAATTCAAGCGACCATCGTTTATACCAGTACTATTTAACTTTCTAGGTAATTGTAAACAAATAATGCAATTATTCTGATGAACTCAGATTATTACTTACTTCTGCAAAATCAATGAATATCCTGCAGTGTCATGTCATACGTCGACGTACTTCAGAGTTGTGAGTATACAGTATTTTAAAACACATTTAAATCATTAATTGTGTACATTAAAAATATATATATATTATTCAGTGTTTAAGTGGGTACACTAATTATCTCGAAAGTATTAGCTTTATTTTATTTTATTTTTTTAAACTTTTAGGTTTATGTTTTTCTAAAATCGTGAGGTGTTATAGTAACGGCATTGTTTATAGTATTTCTTCATTTGTAAAATCTATGAGCAATAACTGATAAATTCGATACCGTCAGACAAGGTAACAATATTAATGACTTTTGTACTGTGTACCTGATTAATTTAATGTCCTATTAACCTAGTGTCTTAGTCGATAAGTTAATAAATGATTAAGGTTCAAAATACAACATTAATCTTTAATTAATTGTTCCTTATTTTGTTACTTTGGATTCAACGATATCGAATTTATCACTAGCTCCTGGTTTTTACAACTATTGGAAAAATAATAAAAATCACCAATACCTTTAGGAGCTGTATTTCGCAAACCAATCAACGAAAAATAAAAATGTTGACACGTAAATTCATAAAAAAAAAAATGGTTTTATTAATTCATGATATTTTTATTATATGTTACCATTTGAAAATCAAAAGTTGAAAGGGTTTCAACAGTAAATATAAGGGTGAAAAAATTTTCTAAAATAAAAGGGTTTTAGAAAAAAACACCTAACCTAAAAGTTAAAAAAAAAAATTAATACTTTTAATTTTTCATTTTTCAAGATAACTAGTGTACCCATTTAAATGGATCACCATGTGCCCTGCATACTATTTATTTTTGCTATATCTATTTACGGTGTAATTATAAAATATAAAATCTTTACAATAAATAATTTTTCTATTTGAATTATGGATCACGTGATTTCAATGTTTGAAATATTATTAATTAAATATACAATTTATTTAAAACTCTTAAACTCTTTACAAAATTATAAATAAAGCGAAATACATAATTGAGTTCGTAGGACTGACTATGAAACACGATATACAATATGATAATATTCTAATAAATTGAGTTCTTTAAATTATAATCAAATATTATAATATGTGAAACTGTAAAGTAATAAATTACATCTAGACTCATCGAATATTGTTCACATATAATACATAAACATATTATTAATACCACAAGTAGATTTTATACAACGATACAACTATACAATCCTATTTTTATAACTTAGAACAAATTAAAAAGTTGATCAAATTATAAGTTTTTAATGTTTTTATTAATATAAAAGTTATTTGTAATTACTAACTATAACTGAAAGACATTAAAAACATATATTCGAATAATTTCTTTAATATTTTATAGATATATATTATATACCTATGCACTGTATATAATAATTCTGACGTGGACATGACGTGGTTAAATACCATAATATTTATAAATTTAAATTTGAGTTTAGACACAACACATTTCAAAACAACTGCGAATTGAATTTTTAAGTAAATAATTACCTGCCTTACGTTTCGTTCTTTTTGTTCATTATGTTTAAATCATTTAAGATCTTAGACATTTAAATTACTTCTATTATAGCAGTACTAAAAGTATTAAAACTTAAAAGACACCCTTTCGAGTAATGACTCACTACTAGTAGGAATAATATTTCATATTTATTCAACTTTAAAACGTTTCAAGGTTTCAACTGTTTCAAGTGGTTTGCAAGTTAGTGATATAACTGATATAGTGATATAAGTTGTATACTCGTATCTTTTTCTCAATAATAGCATTATACGCCAGATGGCTGATATAGATACCTACTTATATATAGGTATATAAACTATATAAACATATAAAATTATGTTGTTTACAAATATTTATTTTTAATATAGGTAGACATAGAATTTTTAATGAACCCCTACCAATCATCGTTGAAAATATATGTGTACGCCATCGCTACTATACTATTATATACATTGTACATATTACCCTGGTTTGACAACATAATTTGATGTATTCTGCATAGGTACGTCTATATGTATATAATATCAGAAATCAGCTGTTACTAAAAATTAGAATTTAGAACACAAAAAAAATGATCGCCATCCAGTCATTAAATTTAAATAATTAAGGTTCATCAAAACGAAACCATGCCATGAGAATTTTGGTAGTTTGCATAAATAAAACAACGCTGCCTAGTGTCGTAAGATGAATGGCGATAGTTACTTACATTTTCTATTGTAATTTAATATTTGTATGAATATTATAATTATGTATAAAGCTAATTTGAATTTTGAACGTAAACATATTCATGGGACTACATTATCAGGAGATGCGTTTTTTTTTTTAATAATAATTTTAAAACACTTGTGTGCCGAAATTGACTTTTAATGTTTTATTCATAACTATTATACGTTCCCACTTCCACTTATATTTTGATATAAGAAGTGCAGCAGCTTTCAATTTTCTTATATGTATAATATGTATGTTAGAAACCTGTACGTATAGAGTACGTATTGATATATATATATATTTTAGTTTTAAATTTTATATTCAAGAAGAGAATGTTTTTCTCGTACTCTCAATAATGTACAAAGTATAGATTAAGCTTCATAAGTTAATTATTATGGACTCTATAATGATACATAAGGACATAGATATTTATTATTTTATTAACACCGTTTTAAATTTTAATATTTGAAACTAGGTAATGAAGTTGAGAGTAGTACTTATACCCACATCGAACATAGTTATACTGGGGGGGGGGGTTCTTGGCCAGATCCCCGTAATACATTTCACCGTCACCGTTTCCCCGTTAAAAGAAGGATATAAGATATAACAAATAACGAAAATATAACACAATTTATTTTAATTTCTTGCTGTATAATATGCTTATATATCTTATAATTGCACCCTAGCACCCTGTACACGGACAAATCAACTTATATATATATATATGTTTAATTAAACATATACGTTTAAAGATATACGTTATCGATGTACAATACCTATACATTATCCTAAAATGGATCGGGTAATAAAACTAACAAATTGAAATTGAAATAGTTTAACGATCCCTCGATAATAACTGTCGCGTCGTTATATTTTTGTTATTCGCCGTTACGCCGTCATCACATTCATAATAGTTGCATAAGATTTTTTCAGTTAACCTATTATTTTTTTACTCACTATTTTAAAATGACTTACGAAAAAAGTATGTGCGGAATATATTTTTGAAAATGACTATTTACGAAAAATGAAAAAACTACATATTGGAAATGCATCAAATTCAAATATAATATGTACAAGTGTCGTGGACGGGCACTTACGGTAAATGATGAAGTTGTTCTGCATAAAAACACTCACAACCAAACACCCTGCAACATAACAGAAATTAGTACTAAAACTATTATTAACGAGTTGAAAAGGATAGCATCCAGTCAAGTAACTTCAACTCCTCATCAAATAGTTGCTAATATTATATCTACTATATTATCATCTCAAGCAATGTCTGGCGCTTTACCTTCCAAAGACTAAGGCGTTGTAAAAATGCACCTCCGTAAATCCGTTAATGTTATCAGAAATATCTATTATTAAGCCGTATACACTTACATTAAACAATAAAACCTTCCTCCTCTATGATAGTGGTTCTGATAATGTTAATCGAATATTATTGTTTTCAACTGAACAAAATTTTAAAATATTAATTTCCGACCAGTGTCATTGGTTTATTTATGGTATATTTAACTAATCTAAGTAGTATTTTCGAATTATTTTATGTGCCTCTAATACGAATACCAGTAGCATTAATTTTTATTATTATAATTATTACTCATAATTTACAAATATAAGGTATTGATTTTTGTTTTTGTTATCAAATATTTTATCATGTGAAATTGTACTATTGTTCTATATGATTGTACTGTAGTGTATTTGATGGGGAAGTGACCCGATACCTTACTTGGGTGACACTTCTCTATATCCTCCAGAGCCCTGGTGCCTTATTGTTTAAATATTATTCTATGTAGATTACAGACTGTAGTTAAGTTAATCATTTACTTTATTATAATATTTTTAAACACATTTTTCATAAAATGTTATTATCGTCAACATAAAATTGAGTCGTTTGAAAGTCGGGAATCAACACTGCATTATACTAGGGACTATGTGAGATAAGAAATGTAGAATATTAAAATTATCTAAGTATATTTGTAGTACGGCAGGGGCGTAATTAAGGGGGGATGAGGGGGATATATCCCCCCAGAGCCTATATAATGTGTATATTTATATATTAATTTTAAGCTTATGGAATTATATGTTTTATCGTGCTGACATCACGACGAAATATATTAAATATAATTAATATCAAGAAATCTATAAATTATTATTTAATTTAAAAGTAAATTTTAATTCTAATATATTCAAAATCTACATTTTGAAGAAATTATTATAATATTGTATAGGTACTAAATTGTGTAGAATTTTAAAGCACATTTATTAATACATTTTGTGTACATATATATTAGTTTAAGAATTTTTGATGAAATAGTTTTCCCAGATATTGCACTTGAAAATCTAAGTATTTTGTGTGGAAAAAAATGTTTATCCCCCCCTAAGACAAATTCCTAATTACGCCACTGTAGTACGGAGACAATATTAATATAATATGATATTGACCGATTCCTGTAAAAAAATCACCCTGTTAAGACCTATAGGCTATAGTGATGAATACGCACGTACAGTCTGCTAGTATTGTTATAAACTAACAATTCAAACATATTATACTATATTATAATATGGCTATCACGGACTAAGATAGTACTTAGTCCGTGATGGCTATGTAGCTGGTACGTGCGATTCGCGGTGAAAAACAAAACAAAATCAAATCGCGTACAATGCACTTCCGGCGCTCGCGGCGGCGCAATGGCATCACTGTAATGCGTTCCGCGCCAACAATTTTTGTGATGTGCATCGCGGGTGGTGGGTGGTGGGGGTGTGCGAGGTCGTACATCACTCGTTGTAGTTAATAGAGAAATACGCACACGGCGGCGCGCGCACACACGCACAGTCAGACCAGCCGCGGTGGCCAGGTGATTTTTGTTTACAATGTCCTCTTTAAACCTCCTGTTGATACAATAATATTAAACATGCGGGACCGTCACAGTCGTCACACACACATACGCGCTAACAGTTTCATTTATAGTAATAATAATAATAATAATATCGTGGGTAATCACTTATCTGTGTTCGTCTGATGATAATATAATATTTGAAATTAAATATTTTATAATATTCTAGTAAATCGTAATATTCGTAATACCATAAGTGTTTTCGTTGTTTGTGAGTTGTGACACTTGTGATAACTGATACGTCTCCGCTTCTTTGGCCCCCAGCTATAGATTACTAATAACAACAGACACCAGTATCTGAGTACTTGTTAAAATATTTATATTATATATTTTAATGTATCGTTAATGTCTTTACTGTCAATGGTCATCGTCGTTTGTAGTCGTCATTGTATTCCGCTGGTCCTCGTAGCATACGCTGTTCCGTCGTACTAAATGATTATCGTTTCTTACAGCGGATACTCTAATGGACTATTACAGGATGTGTCAACGGTTTGGCTTGAGCTCAGTGCCCAGTCCTGACGGCCGATTCACTATTGATGAGCTTATCGGCGAAGGCACCTACGGCGAAGTGTTCCGAGCTAAAGACACAACTACTGGTAATTATTGACCTAAGCCAATAAATAGTTGAGGAAAGCGTTAACCTGAATTTTAGGCAATATTCATAGTGTTAAATTCATATTTATACTAATAGACCTCACCCCAGAGCTCACACATTTGTATGACATTTTAGGCCTTGCTCCACCTAGAGACATATTAATTATTAAATTACTAAATCTAAATCAAGATTAAAAGTTACTGTTTTATAAATATAATAAATTGTTACAAACAGTTTTTGCTCATTGTATTTCCTCTTTTTTGTACCTACGATAGATTTTAGATGCATAATGATATGCAAAGTATTCTGTTTAAGTCTCATCATATAATATAATAGGTATCTAGACTCAATACTAAGTGGGTAACACAGAACAATTATTCTAATGTTAATTTTTTTATAACATGCCTACCTATCTGCTATCTATTTAAAAAAAAAATTGCATTCTATTTAATAACAATAGATAAAATAATGGTCTTCAATATTTCTAAGTTCTGGAGTTGGTCAAACATCCCCATCAACCATATCTGCCAAGTATGCACACTGCACACCTATAGGGTATAGTATTTATACAATACCATAGAGTGTATGTAATTTAATCTTATTTTACGCTTTTGCTTAGATACAATGTCATATTTAGAAATGATTATGTAGATACTAAATTGATTTTTTTATTGTTATAGGAGAATTCGTTGCCATTAAAATATTAGAAGATATTACGGGCAACGAAGAAGAAATTGAAGATGAATACTTAGCATTGAGAGACCTCAGTCTGCATCCAAACATTCCTTCATTTCATGGAATCTACTTTGTGAAAGGTTCTAAACAACTCAATGACCAACTATGGTTTGTTATGGAAGTAAGTCTTATTTTGAGTATATACTTGTTTTTAGTTACATTTTACCATAAAAATTTACCTATAAGATACTTTAGTTTGAAAAGTGTAGATAAGCTTTTACATAGATAAAATAAATATAAAATTATGAAAGTACCAACTTCATTATTAATTTAAAATAGGTATACCTACATTTTTATTTTTTACCTACCTAACTAACAAATGTAGTTTTTATAAACCGAAGTACAAATCTATAATTAGTAAAACAATTATATTATGTTTGGCAGTTTGACTGATTACTAAAATAATGTGTTGATATGTGAAATAATAATAAGGATTTAATTTGGAATATAAAATAACCTTCTACTATATGCCTATGGTATAATCGAGGGTACGATTGATATGTATATTAGGAAAATTCTAGTTTTTGTTTGATTAGCACATCCCCATTATTTTTGATACCATCTCTCTACTCATAATTCTCCACATAAGATTGATTGTAATTATCATTATAATATGGAAATGAAGAACTAAGATAGATACAGTATATGGGCATATGGGCAGTGTATCACAAAGTTGTTAACATATTGGCATAATAGCATGTATATGCCTATAATTAATATAATTTTAAATATATAATGAATAAACTATTATATTATTAGGTTTTATTGAATTTATGAATAAATTAGGTTAATGTACCTAATTAAATCATAATTTGTTTAGTCCTTAATTACATACATATTCTATACTAATAAATATAAATAGCAAATTTTAATATTTTAAAATATTTCAGTTAATATTAAAATTAATTTAAATTTCATCAAATTAAAATATAAGAATATTCCAGGAATGTTATTTACTAGATAAGTTCAGTAATACAAAGAGATGTTTCAAATAATATGTGTTCTTTTTTGACTTTATATACAAAGATTATAATATAAACTTAATGTTACATTAAAAATAGCATTCTCTTATTTCAGTTTAGTGATTAATAAGTAAATTGACAGTTAATTTTAATGATCTTATATGTAAATGTAATGATCCAAAGATTGTCACTGGTTTTTGAATTGAATTAATTTATCATTTTAAAAACAACACATTAGATATTTAGATGTATCTATTTCAACATATACTGTAGGTAAATATAATCTAAGACTTATGGGCCTCCATTTGGTGATCCCCGTACTAAACATTTTTGATTTAAAAATATGGTAATATGTGCTTAAATGTAACAAATTTAATTAATTAAGTTTCTTTTATATTATTTCCAAAATCGATTATATTAGTTTTAAACTTGATTTTAGCTATGTCAAGGAGGATCGGTGACCGATTTGGTACATGGACTAAAAGCCCAAGGAAAACAATTAACCGAAGATCAAATTGCATATATTTTACATGAAACATTACAGGTAAATTTGTTTGATGCAAAATAATTTTCATAGTTAATCTACTAGTTAGATATTATCTAATTTTTATTATATATCATAAAGTTATTGATTATATTTATTTTGTTTCATAAGGCTTTAGCATTCTTACATCGTAATCACTGTATGCATCGTGATGTAAAAGGACATAATATTCTTTTAACTGAAGATGGACAAGTGAAATTAGTCGACTTTGGAGTTTCTTCACATTTAGGAGCTACAATGGGACGGCGTGATACATCAGTAGGAACACCTTATTGGATGGCACCAGAGGTTAGTAATATCCAAATAAAAATTGTTAGTTGTGTCTTAAAATTATAAATGTTTGCACTACTTTGCAGCTCTATGTTATAAGTTTGGAACTCGTGTTGTATGTTATCTACATAAAAATGTATCAACCACCCACTTCTCTTAAGTTTGATTTGGTTTGACAGCAAAATATTTTAACGTTATGTCATACTATAAATGTTACTATATTCCATTCAAAATAGGAATGGTGTCGACAGTCAACTTTTGGCCAGAGACGTAGCTCATTCCAAAGTGCTGACCTTGTGTGTCAACTCGTCTGAGACGCGTTTGACAACTCATCTGTACCTTTGCGGATGAAAACTAGTTGCTGCCAACTACCATTATTATTTTGAATAGAGTATACAATTGATGGCATTATTTTATCTCACATTTTCTATTAGATAAAAAAACAGTAAAACTATTATATTTTTAATTTAAAAAAAATAAAAATGGTATGTTATGACTTTATGAGAATTTATTTTGGTAATGTCAACTGATAAGTTTTGATACTAAAAATAAAATAACTTGATGTGAACTGTTGAATATAAATTTATTATAAAAGACATTTTTCAATATTTTTACTATAAAACAAGTTTAACTTTTGTAAAATCTATTTATTACTTTTAGAGGTCAAATGTGAAAAAATGTTCAGTGTACTTCAAAATACCCTGGAAAAACCAAACTGAAATTTTTGAAAAACCAGTTTTGTACAAAAAAGATTTTGGTGTAGATCAATTAACTAAAAATTTGCAATTTTCATGAAATTTTTATATTAATATTTCTTATATATTATAAATTAAGAGTATTAACTTTTTTTGAGCCATTTATTGATGTACACATTCACAATATCTTAAAGTTACAAAATACATGAAGCGCTCTTAGCATTTCTATTCTTATCCCCCCCCCCACACAAAAAAAAAACCAGTCCAATACACATAAAAGATAAAAGTATTTGCTTTTTACTCATTCAAATTTTTAATCTACAAAAATAAATAAAAAAATTATTTACATATTGATATGTGTTAACAAGATATAAAGTAACAAAATGTATCAGAGAGATTAGATGTGTTCAAATTTAATTTTAGTATAGAATTTTAAAATATGATACTTTCCTCTTATCCTGTTTATGGATGATTCTTTTAAGGGTGAACACTAATTTTCTCGAAAAGTAAGAATTAATATTTATGGTAATTTTTTATAAAATTCAATGTAATTTATTAAAAAATATATTTTTTTAACTTTTTATATTATCATTTTAAAATTTTTTTTTGACCGATACATTGCAAATTTTTTATTTCATATTTTGCAACAGAATAATTGTCCAATAATTTTAAAATATAAAAATTAAATTTCGAACAATCAGTTAATTAATTATAACTTATATTATAAAATAATTAAAATATATTTGTTTCATATTATATATAAACAATAAATTTTAATTTGAAAATTATTGAAGTAGAGTTGCTCAAATAGTTTTTTTAAAAGGATTATGACGCTGATAAGTAATTATTTAATATAGTAGGCCTTTTAGTTTTCTGTGTGTTTCACCGTTTAAAATACTGAACATACAATATGTTAAACATAATTTTATTTTTATTTAATTATTTAATTTAAAAATGTTTCAGCATATTACATGCTATCACAAGTTTGATTAACTTTTCTAATTACAAATAACAATGTGTTTGTGATATTGTTATAATTATATCTTCTTCTTCTTTTCTTTTACCTTCTCTCCCAACTATTTGACACCAGTCCATTCTCATATCACACTATATAATTTCAAACCATCTCTTTTTTGGTCTTCATCTTTTTCCATTCGCACTCTTGTTCTTTGTCACCGTCACAGTTTTATCTCTTCTTAAAACATGTCCTAGCCTCAACCTATTCTCATGAAATTTGTCAATTATTGGAGCCACTCCTATACTACCTCTAATAAAATAATTTCTTATTCTGTCCTCTATTGTCACTCCACTCATCCACCTTAAAATTCTTATCTCTGCAACACTCATTTTCCTCTCCATTGTTTTTTGTATATTCTAAAATTCTGATCTTGCATCATGTCCGGCCTTAAAACTGTTTTATAAAATTTATCTTTTATCTATTGAGATTCTTCTATCGCATAAAACACCTAATACTTCTCTCCACTTCTATCCACTTGTTAGGATAAGTGTCTGTCAATACAACTGACTGCTGCTTAAGAACAGTCTCGTCTTGAACATATTATAGGTTCATCTATATCTTATATACATACTATAAAAACTAACGATAAACTAAAATTAATCAATGTGGAATATTTTTACTTCAAGACAAGTATTTTACAAGGTTTATGTGTATGTCATGCAGATCCCATCAAAACTAGGGTCTACTAGAAAACAAGGTATATTAAGGTATATTAGACATTTTTAGTTATACCTTATAGTAACTAAATAATGACTGACCATGATGGTTAATAATAATTTTATTTCTAAAATGTGGGAAAAATATTTCTTAATCAAATAAGTTATTTCAAACATCTCATTACTTCATAAATATGCTGTGTATTTGAAATATGTAAGGTTGAACATTTTAAGTTTACAAATTTAATATGTATTAGTTATATTTAATGGTTATTAAAGTATGAGAGCTTAACGCTGGTGATTTTTAAAGATACATTTGAGATTATACTAACTCTAAGAAAAGTGTTCTTTTGAATGTTTCTCAAGGAAGGCACTTATTACCTTTATTATCTACTTAGTTTAAGTCTGATACTCCTGAGCCCTGACAGTAGATTCCTTATGAATTATGATGAAGATAATTTAAAATGTTTTCATAAATTCAATATTATAACTGACTTTGACTACTGGAGAAGATGGATACTCTTGTTCTTTAGTTTACAGTTGATAATTATAAGCCCATGTTTTTCACAATAGGCGCTTTTATCTTATTAAGTATATATTATATATATATTATATATATATATTTATATTTAGTCATTAAAAACGCCTAGGTTTTAATTTCTGTCGGGATCTTATCTTCTCATATCAGAAATAATATACCGTAGAATGTTTTGTAATTTTAAAATATTCAAGCTGTCTGCTTCACTTCATACTGTGTGCTGTACTCTGGTTCGGCTTTTACTGAAACACATGTCAGTTAATTGTGGTCCTTTTACGGCAACTTATTCCAAGTGGGTTCAGAGGCATTTTTTAATCATCTTTAGTTTGTACATATTTAAAAAATTAAATGCAAAGAGTGTTTATGCAAGAGTTGGTAGATACTTCTTTTCATTCAAAGTTTGATCATTCCTCTTAATCAGGTTTTTTTTTTTTTTTAGTTAAAGGAAAAGGCTTCAACAACATAGGTTATTAGCCTGGATTTATTTTTGTTGTTCATTTTTATGATACTAATTATTATTCATTATGATAAGAATAATCCAATTGATCGTTTGGTGTGTTTGGAATATAAGTCCCTTACATTCAGTGCTGTAGTGGAGGGTATACGACGGTATACGCCGTATACTTTCTGGTTATTTCTTATAAACTCCGTATACCTGCTGATTATGGTCATATACTCTCTGTTGTAATGAAATTACCAAATAATATAAATATAAAAGTCATTAGATTATTATTAATATTGAAAAGAAACAATTTAACAAAATCGGAATCCAGACAACATTTATGGAATATTTTTCAATAAATTTATTTAGAAAAAAATGTTTAGTTTTAATTTTAATTTTCACAATTAATGTATGTGTGTTGTGTTATTTACCCTCTACCAAAGTATTCAATCAGATTAAAATTAAAATAAAAAATTTTATTTTTAATTTTAATTTGTACAATTAATTTAATATGTGTATTGTGTTATTTACCTTCTACTAAAGTAATACCTAATGATAGTATGAATGTTTAATATTATAACTCATAGTATACCCTCTGCTTGTTTTAGGACTACAGCACTGCTTACATTATTCAGTTTGTAATTTATAATTATTAAAATTTGTCTTTAATGTACAATACATTTTGTTTGTTTGTTGATTGTGTATAATTATTGTATTACTTTCATGTGTATAGTGTATACTATTCAGTTAAATTGTTCCATAAATCATAAATGTATATGTATTTTGTGATAAATTGTACTATTGGGTATAATATCCATTTAAATAATAAAAGCTAAGTAAAAAATTAATATTATAAAGCTGTTTTAATACATTTGTAAACATTTTGACTAAGGATGAAATGTTACTAATTTGTTTTCTGATAAATTTCGGATGATTATTATAATGATCACAAATAAACTTATATTCAAGATAAAATATACATTTTCGACTACTTAAATGCCAATCAGGCACAGTGCTAGAATTTTGTTCCCCAGAGTATGGACTGGAGTAGATACGTTTTGTATTTGAACTAAGGATTTTTCAAAACTATCTATGATTACTAATAAATTACTCAAATATATAATATAATTAAATTGAACATAACATTACTATTATAGTAGTGCACATTTAGATCTGGACTAGTGACACAACTAGGGCTAAAATGTTGGGGTGGGGGTGCTATAGCTCCCATCTGATATTATATGAAAAGTAATCCTCCACAAGATCACAACCACTTATTTATTCACTTAAAAAAAGCGGGTAAGTCGTGGATGTAGCTCTGCTGTACAATAGGTTACAAGTGGGTTACTGTAATGGTTGGAATTAAATTTGAATCCAATGATATATCATTGTATACGATATATCATATATGTCTAGAATATATTATAGATTATTAAAAATTTTCAAATCTTAGATTTAAAAAGAAATTTTTTTATGAATTTCTAGTTTAAAATAATTTGCTTATTTTCGTGATTTTTACACATGTTGTCAAAATTCAAACTTTGAATGCTTGTAAAAAAAAATTGTGCCAATATATTTCTTTTATTTTTCACCTGATATTGTAAAAATATGTTAGGAGCCTTATACAAAATTTTAAAATTTTTGAAAATTGCATGGTGGATAGAATATACTTATATAAAACATTTGGAAACTGTTGGAAAATGTTTTCTTTTGACCTCTATTATGCACCAAGGATATTCACTTTTACATCGGAAACCACCCCCAAAGTTTGAAATTGAAGCATTATTTCAACTAGTTATGCTGTACACAGACACACATCATTGTAAAATCAATACATTCATCACTTCGTTCAGAATCTAAAATATATAATTTTTCAGACTAATCATATAGTGTATATATATTAATGTTCAATGCGTATTCTGTAAAATTGCGCATGATAATCGTACCAACATATACTAACATTAATCGTTTCCACACTCGCATGTGTTGTTTCCGTCTTACAAGTGCATATAACATTGTAAATTTTACGCTCAGTTGTTATAATTTAGCTCCGTTAGTTTAAAATTAAGTGTGAATTGACGAATTGACCTCTAATAAAAATTAAGGATAACAATATTATCTAAGTTATCCCAGAAGCTTTTAATTATATTTTAATTTTAAAGTGAGTTATGAGTATTTTAAGATATAATAAAAAGCCTCTATGATAACCTAGATAATAATGTAACCCCTTTAATTTTTATAAGAGGTTAATTCACTATAAATGAATAATTTTTTATCGCAGAACTAGCTGGACAATTTTGGAGAAAGTTAGAATCCTTGCTGATCCTCCCTCCTTATAGTGCTGTGCGTGATGCCAAGTATAATTAAATATAAACCCTGGAAATCAAATTATGATTACTTTATATACCTACTTAAGTATAAAATTTAAATTCGATGTAAAAATAAGATTATAACGTTTTATTTTCTTTGTTTTCATCTAAATCCAATTGCCAGTGATAGTAATACGTGGATACGCCTATGTATAAAGTACCTATTCTAAAAATTACATATTAATCAACAATTAAATTTTGGATACTGCTGATGATACTTTGAATACGTTTAAATTACTAAATTTCCAATAGCTATTTAAAAAATAAACTAATCCATAACAGTGATATAATTATTGCTGTGTGCGTAATATTATTTGGTTTTTAGTTTGCGCATGTTTATTTTATGCTGTCTAAATGATTAACTAAAGCTTATGTGTAATAAATGCATGTATATATATATATACATATATATTTTCTATAAATTAACAGCTGACCTGTATTTTATTTTAGTACACATAGGTACGCTAAGTTATTGTAAAATGACTATTAACGGAAGTGTTCTGCACGTCTGCTCTTTATTATTTACCTACATTACTGTAAATTCGTATTGTAGTTGTATTTTTTTACTCAATTAATAGGCCACTATTTTATCAACATGTTAAAACTTAATTAATTTGCCAGTTGCTACTTACAAAAATCATGTTATTTATTCCTCCTGTTAAAAATATAGCGTTTAAAATACCTTAATTTCTATATTTTTCATATTGACTCACCGGAAACGATAAATATTAATGACTTACGTTTAGATTTTATGAAGTCATGGTTTTGTTATACTATAGAACTGACTTAAAGTTTATATTTAAGTATTTCTATTCTTAATTTACGTTTATTAATTAAAATACCAACACTATATTTTGCATAACGCCAAATAATTTATTTTTATTATTTTTATAATATTTTAATATATATATATATATAGGTGCTTTGATTGTATATGATGTTTCCAAGTAATTGTTAAGTATTTTTCAATTATACATAATAATATAACAGTTAGGTATCTATTTTAATGTTACACATGATACCATTTACTATGCCCTACATGATAATGTCATATCAAAATAAAAGTCAAGTTGTAGGTAAATTCATAAATAAGGGTTAACGGTTGAATTTAAAAAAATCGTTATCCTGTACGTACGTATTTCATCAAATAATTATGTGCAAACTATTGCTGCTATTTTAAAGAATCCTACTCATTCTAAAAAGAATTAATTTTAATTATACTTGAGGATTGTATTGTACAAGTTATGCAGCTTGGTGGACATTTCTACTGGACAACAAACTAAATTTCTCTAATAGATATTCTAGGATTTTAAAGAAGGCTAAGTAATGTAAGCTTCCATAGCCCCACCCCTTATTCCATTATATATAAATGATACTATGATAAACTATATCTGTTAAATTTCACTCCTGTCGTTAGAATTGTAGAGATTCTTCTTACTGTATGTATAGTATATACGCAACACGCTTAATAGGATAACACGAGTGAAATTGAACAAAAAATTATATTTTTTATTGACTTCTATCAAGAAAGTCTCTGTGTATAATATAGCACCAAGTTATTATTAATTATTTTTATTATACGCGTCGTCCAGACCGTTAAGTCGATAAAGACTGAGGATGGTTTAAAACACTTATCATACACGAATAGACTTATGGCCGTATTCGTAAATTACGGTAGTTCTAATTTTCGCTCTACTAACAATACGCACACACGTTTATATTATATATAATAAGTAATGAGTATAATAATAGTGGTTAATGATTAATCATCTATTTTTCTATCGTTTTCCGTTTTTCTTCAGTTGAATATACATATAATATAAACTCAATATTGCTATGATTAATTTTATGAATTTCCACTTCTTAATTCTGGAAATATGTTTTATGTAAACATAAAAAAAAACTGATTCAACAAATCCTTTAAGATGACGTTAATCTAATATCATTAAAATTGGTATTTATCTTTTTTGTGTTAAATAAAAAAATATTTACAGAATTAAGAAAGCAAATCATGATTGTATAAGTTAAGTAAAGTATTTAGTAATCATTCTACTTGCATGTGTTCATATACATAAATATTTAATTTTAATATTTTTTTTAAATGTTTATGATGCCCCTTATTTCTACTGATAATAATTATAATAGTTACGCATGGCCGTATCCAGGATTCATTTTTTTTTTTTTTTTTTGGGGGGGGGGGGGGTTCATTATAATATAAAACACCATCATTTTTATGAATTTTAATTTAATATAACCATGTCATTGTTCAAGGTACCAATAATACAAGAATAAATTAACCTCATTATTTTTATTTATACTGTATTTAACAACATTTTTTTAATTAAATTTACAACAAACCAGCATTTTTCAAAGTAACATCATTCTCCTCGACTGTTTTGCAAATCGATTAAGCACCTTTTCTGGATCAACATTTATTTCCCTGTGTATTGACATTAATGCTAATCCGTTGAGACGAGTTTCACCAGTCGAGTTCCTAAGATACGTTTTTAATCTTTTTAAAGAAAAAAATGTTCTTTCTGGTGTCGCTGTTAACATAGGTATAGTGGCTAAGACTTGTAATAGTTTCCATATGTTTGGAAACAAAACTCACAAAAGTATGTTATTACAATTGCCAAGCCCTTCAATTGCTGTATTAGGGCGTGACTCTTCTTTAATCCACTTTGATTTCCATATTGAAAATTCAGCTTTGAAAACAGTAGGTTCTGTCAATATCCGGGAATAAAACTGTACACAGTCATTCATTTCTTCAATAGTGGAATGTATACATTTACTTGGAATAATTTGTTCCAATGATTTGTTGCGGAATCAATTGTTGTACCCCCCCCCCCCCCCCCCCACCTGAATATAGCCATGTTTGTAACCAATGACAACTGTTTAGTTAAATTAAAAAAATATTCGATATTTGTATGTCAAAACTTAATTCCTATGTGAGCCACTCTATATATCAGGGATTGAAAAAAAAGAGCTATATTTTATTGAAAATAGTCCTGCAGTTTTTGAAACCATAGCGGCAAACATTATATTTACATAATCAATGACGAAAAAGATAGTTAAACTAAATGGAGGGTATAGCAGTAGGTAATAACACCAACTACCAGTTACCAATTACGAAAATTTCAAGTAGTGGTAAACGGAAATGCCGCGCAAGCGGCGGTAATAGTGTTTAGCGATCGAAACAGGTCATCGAGTCTCCTCCTGTCTGTTTAGATGGCGGAAAATAATAAGAGGAAATAAAATAATATTCGCGTGCGTACATTATTCCGTTTTGCTAAGAAATCGGTATAGAACATCATCGCCATCGGACGACTGGTTTTCGCTACCGCCACGCGTTTCTTTTTCTTCGATGCAGACCGCAGTCGATGTGAATAATGTAATATTATCGCACAGTCGTCCACCGCGTACAGTTGTCTTCGCGACTGAAGTCTTTTACCTCGTCTGTCGGCACATCTTTGTAACTTATTAGATTTTCTTCCACATAGAATAACTTTATTTTTTATTATATTTTACTCGTCGTATTATATTCTCACTGTTGTGTTTGTGTGAATGTGATTTTTCCCGTGCTGGTTATCTCTGTGGATTATATTAGGTACATATACCTACCAATATCATCATCTTCTGTCTGTTTCCGCCAGATCTTCAAGATTCCTAGGGGTAAAATTCACATTATCCGTAAAATATATTATTATTATATTTTTGTTTTATCATCTGTAGTCAGTAGTCCGTAATTTGTATTTATTATTTTATTTTTTATAAATTTTTAAAAAAGCATCTAAAAAAATAATAATATGTTACCCACTAATTATTGAATACTTTGGTAGATTTCAACAAAACTTATACATTATTTCTAATAATATACATAATTACGAACTGCTAATTAGCCACGTTCTATAAATATATATTATATTGTAATTACACATGCCAAAAAATGTGCGTTTGAAAATTTTACCATATTGTTTCTAAGTAATAAGAAAATATTTTGATATATGTTTAATATTGTTATATAATATACTTATATAGGTATGCCATAATAATAAGCGAATTTGATTGTATTGTTAACATAATTTAATTAAAAATTTAAATTGCAAGTATAGTTAACAACAATTTTATGAAAACTGAACATTAATATATAAAATATGAACATAAAATATTATAATTGATAAATAATAAAAGATTAACTACCGTAATTTATGTTACATTTAAATTCAAAAGATTTTTACTTTTTGTACAACTTAATATTAAATCTATGATTTTAACAAACCTCCAATATCTAATCGGTCTGTTAAATTGTCACCCTCCCCCCATGTGGCCGTGTACACCGTGCAATATACAGTATACATATAGCCATATAGGGCATAACTCGCCTAATGCATACTATAATATAATATACAATAGTATATGTGTGTGCGTGTGACACATACTATTGTATATTGCCATGTGTTATGTATCGTATATTGTGTAAAGTATAACGTAATGATCGAACTCAAGGTACTGAACTACTGGAGTAAAGAGTTATCAGAAGGGTAACCATTAAAATTGTTATCGATACCTAATTCAGCTCCTTATCAGTTATCTCTAATCGATATCATCCATTTGAAAAAACCCTCAATTGTATCACTTTAACTCCATTGCCCTATACCATTTCTACTTATCTCAGGATCGTGACACATTTCCACCAAAATTTCACTTCTAAGATACATAATGTATAGGTACCTACCCTTTTTACTCGCCAATGCCCGTTCTTACAAAAACAATTTCTATACTATTAAAAGCTGTTTTACGGCTGTGACATTGTTATTCAATACCTATGTTATAAAAAATTTAAAAACAGTATATTATACATTGTGTATTAAATACACATTATTCGAATACGTACATATTATATGCATATATATATATATATATATATATATATTAATACAGGTATATACATGCAGTGTTTGCCTGGTTATAATACCGTATTATTACATAATCAATGGTATTTTATGGTTTATTAACTATATTTGATGTTGCATAATTATTATAATGTTACAATAACAACTAAAACTAACCCATCACTCTCGGCTTTGGTACAGATACGGAGTTATTATTATCGATTAATTATATTAATCATTCTTAGGTTATAATTATTTAAAAATTATTTAATTACAATTTATAATAGATTAATTTTTTTCTATAAACTTTCTGTAGGTATTTAGATTTTTATTATAGGGTACTTAGCTATTGTCTTGGTTTAAAATATAATCACCCTAAACAAATAGTATACGTATATGGTAAAAAAAAAATGTGACTACCTATGAATTTATTTTATTTTTCAACTGATATTGTAACAATATGTAAGGAGCCTTGTATTAAACTTTCAAGCTTTTCTACCCAACAAATACATTTTTATCGATATTAATTTTTAAAAATACTATAAATAATCGAAAATTGCAAATGTCTATAAATAGTTCAAATTACGTCGAAATCAGAATTTTTTTGAAAATTTCATGGAGGACAGAATATACTTTTATAAACATTCTATGAAAATTTCATTTATCTATGGTCATTTGTTTTAAAGTTACATCAAAAACCAAAATCAATTTTGTCGAAAACTGATTGTGCGTAAAATTTCCAGTTTTTCTCTTAATTTGTAGTTTGTTTACCCTGATTATTTAGAAAAATATTGAACATTTTTTGACTTTTAACCCCCCAAAATACCAACTAGATTCACTTTTTAATCGAACGAGGTATTGAAGTCGAAAATCGAAGCACATTTACTGCCCCAAAACGTGATGACAGACACAGAAAAAAAACACATCAATGTGTAAAATCAATAGATTCTTCGCTCCGCTCAGAATCTAAAATCAAAACTCAAATTGAAAATTTAGAATTATAATTGTTAAACTGCCATTAAAAAAAAAAAAAAAAAAAATGAATTTTGAAACAGTTATATCGTATCGAAAATATTTTTAGTACGGATTATTAACTATTCTTAACTATTCATTTTTATTAATTAGAATCGTAACATAACAAAGAAATATTTATATTGCATATAATTTTTGTTTAACACTGATATTCACCGTTATTTTTTTTAAATGTTTTTAGCATGGTGTTAAAAATTACTAGTTTAGATACTAATATACTATATACCTACTGAATTAGCCCTATTTTAGTCTAAGGCTAGATCATTAAGATAAGGTTCACTGAATATTTTAATAATTCAACAGATAAGATTATAGCTTGGATAATGTACAGACAGTTTTTACGCTTTATGGTTTAATTATTTTTGTGTAATTGTATATATTTGACCTGCATAATCTAAAAATTGTACTTTCTTATAATTCATGCAAACTAAAGAAAGTTAATAAAAAAACAATACTCTTCTATAATAATTAAACATAAAACACTAATTATTTATTAAGTATTTATGAATTGATGAAAATATTATTCCATAATTGTTTTAGAATACCTAACATTAATTGATTTACCTGATTAATAATTTTACTAAATTAAACATAAATGTTTTATGATAAATCAGTCAGTATTTAAATCAACATTGCAAATTCTCACTAATTCTCTACCATTTTATTTACGAGTAAAAAAAAAATATATATATTTATTATTTATATATAGTGTATCAATGTGTTCTGTGTATTTAATTTTATATTTAAAATTATATGAATATAGGTTCGTATTATGTAAATTGTATATTAGGTATATATTACACAAACATATTATTCTAGTAAATTTTATTTTTAGAAACCTTACTATTAACTAATGATGCTCATTTCTTTTTTTACGTCCTCTATGACTTTAAAATAAGTCTTTAATTTTAGTTGGATAGGTAGCGTACTTAATCGAATTATTTATTATATTATATCTCGTGGTTTATAACACAATATACATATTGTAACTATATATTATAGTGTATTATATTTAGATTTAAACTATTGACGAATAAACTTTATTTATTCTTGATTATAGTTAAGTACTATTTTTAATTTTTGTTTTGTAGATATATACATTTTTAAAACAAAATTTAGGTTACTAGAATAGTAAAATTATGTTCGTGCGGTGACGGACTATTTAATCTCAAAGTATGCTCAAACACACCGGAAAATATCAACTATGCATTAAAACTTTCTCTGCAGGTTAAACTGTGTTTGAAGCCAGACTAAGTTAATATTTTCATAATATACAAATTTATTTATCAACATAAACATTATAATATATTTGTTGTTATTGTAGAGGGGCTGTTAAAAATTATTACTATTGTTATTAATATCAACCATAAAATATATAAAATATGATTTACTCCTTTTCAGACGTTCTAACTATTAGTAAATTTTGTATCAAAAAAATAGAAAATAAATTGATAAGACTGATGTAGAAACATTGTTGTTACTAATTAATTACTCATGAAGTATAATTCTAAAAAGTTATTTCGTTGAGTCATGGGTGTGTAGAAATGTGTTTTACCAACTAGTTATTATAATATTACATCAAGAATTATAACTAAATTTGATTGAAGCCCCAACTTATTTTTTTCTGGTCATCTTAATATTAAAAGTTTAATTTTTTTTATTTAATAAAATCATTTATTAATATCATACAAATAATATTACATCAGGTATTATATTAAGGTCAAGTGAAGCTTGAATGGGAGGTAGCATTGAATTATATAATAAATATTTTTTCATTATAATTACAATGGATAAAACATATAATAAAAATAGATTACCTATAAGTACAAAATAACAAATACGACAGTTTACATAAAACATTTTAAATAATAGATAATAGCTCACATAATAACCAATGAGCATATATTTATTAATATTAAATGTGGTACAATGAAACCTATCTTTATAAAGATCATTCATTAGACCAACAAAAGTGTCTGTTATAGACAGATGTACGTTATAGAAAGTTTTCTGTCTGTGCAAATCTTTTTACAGGGACCTTATTATTTTATCCGTTATATACAGCCATGCAGGTGTCCGTTAAGACAGGCTTCTCTGTATTCGCTCTTAAAATTTGTTCGCATTAATATTTAGTGAATACTTATAGATGAATATTTGGGCTATGCTCTTTTTAAAATAATTAATTTTAAATCATATAGCGTATTTTATCAATTTTTTTGAATAAATCCTCAGAAGAAAATTTTTTAGAATAAACTCAATGACAAATTAGTAGTTTTCATAATTTTCATTCTGGGAACTAACTTTATTTTTAAATTTTTATTAAAAAATAAGTTCATGGATTATAATATATAATTAAATGTCATATTATTGGGTTTATTTGATCCAATTATATTTCCTATTTATGAGTTAAGAAATAGTTTATATTTTATAAGGATCAGTCTGCCTACTTAAAATATTGTTATTTATCTACCTATTTAAATCCAATAAGCAAAGATCAATAAATCCATCATAACTTTATAAAATATGGTATTAATTATTTACATATATTATTAGGATTATTTTATTTAAAAAAAAAAGTTATTTACAATAAAAATATTATAATTAATTGAAGTTTGAAAAATCAAATTATTTTTAATCAACATATTATTCTTATTAAATATGTTTATCGTCCTTTTTCTGAATATAGCAATTTAAAAAAAATTGTTATTAAAAACTTAAGTAATCGTTTTCTTTAAGAGTAATTATATTTGTGAAAATCATTTAAATCCTCCTGTAATTTTATAAATACTGTTCACCATTATATAATAACTTTCATATTGCACTGTGCTAATAAATTAATTATAAAGAAGTATATGTAGGTACTTAAAGTTTATACCATCCTTTTTTCCTATTATTTTCAGAACTTTTAGTACATACTAATATAATCTATGATCGTTCAACAGTTAACAGTTTAAATAATAATGCACATCCTTATAATATCGGTACAAAATTTAAAAATAATAATTCATCAACCATAATTACTTAATTACTTAATTGTACAGCTATAATGACATGATGTGTGATATTATATACCTACTACATTCATTATCGATTTTTTAATTTTTTATTGGTTTAGCATCAGTTATACATAGGTTATTAGCTTTAATAAAAGTATTACATTTTTACAACGTTGCGTGTTATTGTACAATTCGATTTTTTTAAGGTATACAATTATATTTTGGGAGTTTGAAAATGGGCCAATTGCTTCGTACAAGTTGTCAGGGATGTTGAAGTCTTTCCCAGTTTCATTGAAGTTGTTTATCGATTTTATCTCATCGCAAGTTACGTGATCCCAAAAAAAGAAATGTCTTATTTCTAAATAAGTTAGATGTACAATCATGAAGATATTCTCACAATATACATAAATTAAATAATGTATGCATATTATTAAAAACAAACTACAGCCAATTCCTTCCCAAAAGTAACTGATTTTCTGGTCACTTAGATATTTATTTTTTTTAAATACAACAATAAACAATTTTGAAGTGTATTATCGAATTATATTCTCAGTATCTATGGCGATGTTGAAGAGCAAAAACAATTTATTTTAACAATCGTCCTTATTTCGATAAATATTGAAATACATAATTAAATCGTCATTTCTTGGTTACTGGCGAGGCTAATTTTTAATGATTTCTCTATTTACAAATAAAATTCAGAATAAATAATCATCCCTTATTCTTATATGCTTGTATTAATAAATTACAATGTTTTAAATGCGTACTCTGCTAACTTATAAGTTAAGTGCAATATTGTCTAATTTCAATAAATAACTGGTATGGAACCAACGATTTTTGGAATTTACTTAAATAGTGAAAGTTGAATGACTCTTCAGAAAACAAAAACAGAAATCGTCAATTTTTCATTCGGGATTCAAACAACTTACTGTGAATTGGCGTCTTTCTTTGTACATTCCTCGAGTGTTTGATGTATTTCATTTTCATACCATATAAATATAATATATTCATATAAACTGTTAGAAAAATGAATGCAAATTGTCTTGGAAATGGTGCCATTAATAATTTTCTTTTGATTTAAAATGATTTATGACTCGTGATTAAAAAAACCAGTACCTATATTAGAATTAATATAGTTTAATTGCATATACTTAACTATACAGTTTACACTATAGATAAACAAATACAATAACATGTTTTTCTAAGTTTATTTTTTATTAAAACTTAAAAAAATCATATTTATTCTTTTTTTTTTTAGTGCTATTCAGACAACCTTTTGCACGTTTCTACCAAACTTTTGCATCCATTCCGATCTATAGCATTATGCCATGACTCGTCGGTGTCTCAGATTTATTTTTTCACTCTATCTAACCAACGCTGGAAAAGTTTTCCCTTTTATTATCTTTTTTTTTTTTGAGTTTCTGATCAAAACATTTAGATATTTAGGTACGAGAGTCTTACCAGGTCGCCAGACATGACCAGCCCAACATTCGATTTGCTTTTACAAACAAATAGTTATTTGGCGTTTTAAAAATTCCTTCTATATTATCATTTTTCCGTTTCTTATTGTTTTCTCTCGAAGATAAATAACTTCTCTTCGTCCCTTCAATGGCGTAGCCAGGATTTTTTGAGGGAAGGGAGATGCTGATAATGTGTTAACACAGAGTTGGTTTAACTATAGTATCCTATAGGATCTCCAATTATAGTTTAGCAAACTGATGCCAATGTTTATGTTTTAGGATTTCGATTCTTGTACGGCTCTACCAAATGTATATTTGCCGTTAATTTCATAGATATAGAAATAATTTTTTTATTTCGGGTGAAGGGGGCTAAAAAAAAAATCAAAAACGATGTACTGTACCAAGAGTTAAACGTTTTTAAAGACAAATAAATAGATATATTACATAATGTAAAGTTTTTAACAACATTTTTATTTACAATGTTATACAATTAGGTATATAAGGTATAAGGTAAATTTAATGAGTCTGAATGAGAATGGGAATAGTCGCTCATTAGTGGCATCCCGTAGCGGCCTCATTTTAGGGAGAGACTAGATCCCTACACGGCTACACCAGTTTCTTTTAAGGTGTCTGGGTGGGTTATCTGGAATTTGTGTGAGTATTGAAAGTGTTGTAAATAGATTATTTAAAGGTAGAATACAAATGATTTTATGTAATGATTCATTAATGATGTACCAGGGAGCGCCTGTTTGTAAACATAAACAAATAGATTGAAAAGCCTGTAGCTATTATTCTAGTATTGGATAGTTTGACTGAGCCCCGAAATTAGATACAATAGTGTCAGATAGGTCTTAGAAGAACCATGTCGATTGTTCGTTTGATTTTGAGGGAGAGCTTAGAGCGGAGTAAAGATGTAAGAAGGTGAAGTCTCGAATGAGAGCTTTGCGTTTGGTTTTTAAGTACCTATGTGGATCCCAAGTGAGGCGTGTTTTAGGTTTGCGTATAAAAGGGTAAAGTTTTGATTCTATGACCAATTGTGGTACGACGATCTACAGCAGGGATCGGCAACTGGCGGACCGCGGTCCGGATCCGGACCGCGGAAGGCAAAACTATGGACCCTGTCAACACATTGTACTTCATTATGTTATTTTCTGTAATAGTATTATTATTAATACAGACATTTATTTTATTTAATTTATCAAACTCAGATTATAGTTATATCATAATTTATTGAAAAATATTTTATCGGGCAGGTAATAATCGGTTAAATAATTTACTGTAATAAATATATATTTTTTCATACTTTTAGTATTGTAATTTTTAATATAAATTAATTGTAATAACTGAATAATTATTTTTATTTTTATACTGCTATTTTTAATATATAAAGATTTGAAAAAGATTTTTTTCACTGGACCTCATTGATTTATTATTTTAATCTTTAGGACTCCAATAGAAATTACTTGCCGACTCCTGATCTACAGTCTACATGTGTTTTGTTTAACTAATAACTTGTAATCAAGTCCACGGGCGGAAAAAACTGTTATTGTTTTGTGCTTGGCCGTTTCGTTTTTCATTCAATCTGGTCGCTGCGTTTTTCCAGTGTCGTAAACGTCGTTTTTAGTGTATCCTGTAACTCTCTCGTACTTTGGATAATAGTAATCATAATACAGTACGTATATATTATAGTATAATATAATATTCGTAACGTAAATACTTAGGTTATCGCCGTTGAATTATTTATTTACTCACGACCCGACGACCTACACTCCACAGTAATATAAACAGTGGGCTGAGGTGGTAGCTGTTTAAGAATCGTTACGTGAATCGTTATAGCGTTCGAAGTAGAGAAAAGATAGAAATAAGTCAAAATAAAAAAAAACTTTTCTTGAGACGCAACGGATAAAAAAGAAATCCGCTGGTACGTCCTAAACACGACGCGCGACGTAGGTTAATTTACTATAATTGGTTTCCTAATATTTTTCGGGTTTCACTGCTAATATTATATTATTAATACGCGGCCGCCGTCGTCGGTGAGAGGATCAATTGGCAGCTAAACCACATTTATATTCGCAGTAAATGATTATTGTTATATATACGATAGTCGAGAGTTCTGACTGCAACAGAAATGTTGCGTGAGCGCAATAACAGCTGCAGTGCATATAGCATATTATAATATAATATTATTATTAATGAAATATAATATTTCGATATTCGCATCATCGTAGCTTATCATTCGTCATGTAGAGTAATATTATGATAGGTATTACGACCAGTTTGGCTGACGATTAATATACCTACAGGGGACGAGACCGGTGCAGTGGCAGACTAGCAGCAGCTATGTACCAGTTCACACAACGCGGCCGCGACTGTCTGATATTCATCTGCATAATTTTCAAAATCACAATTTTTTTTTACGGTTTCCGTTCGCGCCTACTTTCGACAACGGTCGTTTACTCGTTTCACGGCGATATATTATGTTATTATGTATACTGACAAAATAAATATTACTTGCAGGCGAACTATAAATTGCTATTGCAGCGACGAGAGACGTGGTAGTATTTTGTTTTTTTTACCGCCACCGCTGTAAAAAATTTAAAATACGTCTTTCATGATTCATATCGCGTGCGTGCCGTTCAATTTAAATATCGGCTACAATGCAGTTCTCTCGAACCTGTCTGATTGGATAATTGAGTGAAAATTGCTCATCGCTTTCGCTGCCTTACTGATGCGCGTCTGTATGATAGCCGATAGGAACAGCTATATTTTATAAAATATAATTTGCCGCATACCTAGTGTATATTTTACACAATAAAATATAATAATATTAACAATACATCATGTCCTCCGCATATAATCGACCGTGGATAACTATACTGTCAGCACACAAGATTCCCTCGAAGATAGAATGAAAAGATTCGTGGCCGTTTACCGCATATACCTACCCACCTATATAAGTAGGTAGGTCGTGTGCGCGATATTACGATTTGCTTGTATCTATACATGTTACTCTGTTGTCGAAAATACTTCAGTGTATATGTCCAAGTATATAAGTGTATAACGGTAACAACCGTATACCTATGTCCTATACTTAAAATAAACTGATGTTTGGTAAAAAAATCACTGAATTAATGTGCCAAAATATAAACTTGACCTAATCGTACATATTTATTAGTAAAATGTTATGGAGAACAATCAAATTAACAAAATAATTACATTCATTGGTACCTTCATCAATTTTCAACTTTTAATGCGCATAATGCCTGTTTTTCGTACTGGACATACAAGTACTTGGACACTTATATTTCCATACAGTTTCTGTTATTACTCTTAACAAAGTATTAAATTATCATCACGTAGTCTTCGCGATTTTTTCTTGTCTTTTAAATTCATGTACCACTTATAGTCATAGGTATGATGTTTTCGATAAAATATCATACGAGTACCAGTTGTACCCAATAGTAATCTACAGAATCGCCGATGTCTTTTAAAACGCCCATGACATAATTATTTTTAAAGCTCAAATACCCACCCACATGCTAATTATGCCCTTCTGTAACAGATATAGTACCCATATAGATTTAATTATAAGAAGTATAGGTATATAATATTATAATATATTATAATTTGTTAATTTGTCGGTTGACGGAGTTTATATTATATTTTCATAATACATTTTAAACGAAATTATGTTATAAGATACATACTGTTATTTTGTCATCGATAAAATATCAATGGTTTATAAAAAGATTCATCTTGTCACGATTTACTAACTGCTCACATACTCACGTATTCTTGTTGATATCTCATTATTTTCAAATGTGGGCATCAATAGTTCATCATTAGTGCGCGCAATACCTCAATGGCTTAGAGAAACTCACGTGCGCTTATAAATGCCGCGTAAAATGATGCACGGACCGGTTTTGGAATATGTAACAGGTCTAAGATAGATTTTTTTTTAATTAAAAATTAATTAATACCATACGTTGCTGATCATTAAAACGGCGACTTAAATGTAGGTGAACAACCTCTACGTTATTATTATACTACAGTACCTACATACATTGATTTCAACTTACCATTGAAAAGATAAATGTATTCATAGATCTATGTAGTAGTACCTACTCGAAAAATTATTTACATTTTCATAACTAACTTAACAACTCAATTTTGCATGAACACCTCCAACACAAATTATTTAGTATGTTGTAAATGTATACATTTTTATAATATAATAATATTTGATTTGTGCTACTTACGTCATTTTATTAAATCATTAAAATGTTTGGCAATTTACAATAAAAAAAAAATAAAAAAATCAGTTATCAATATTAAGTCAAACACAATGTACATTGTTATTTTATTTTATTTATTAGTATACAAATTTTTTGGATGGCATTTGGAGTTACAAAGTACTTTTTCTTAAACATATATATATCATTTTTGGTGCACTTTTATTGGCATGTGCATTTTAAAAACACTTGACCAATAGTTAGTGATAATGATTCAGATACCTTCGAAGACAAATATCTTCATCTGAGACGTCACTGTAATAAATTTTTCTATTATTATAATATGCTAAACTGTGACTTCAAGTAATGTTATTTTAATATACTATATTTAGTTTTTAAAAAAAATTCTTTGTATTAGTATAACAAACCAGTAATAAATAAATAAAAAAAAAAAATCCTTAGTGATAGAATCCGTATTATCCATTTTTCTTAATATAAAGAGAACGGCTACAAATATCGTATGTTATTTACTCCAGTGGTGGTTATCAACTTAACAAAGAATACTGAATAACTTACATATTAAGTATTAATGAAAACCCTAATGGTATTCTATATATTAACTTGTAAAACAATGAAATTCATATATTATCGCTAACATATATATATAATAAAAATCGCAAGTATGTTCTAACTTCTAACTCTCTCCAAGCCGGAAATATTAAAACTTTGTTCCTGCACTATCAGTAACAAAAAACTTTTGGAAAAAAAATATTAGGGTTAATTTATTGATCACGACTACCCTATCTAATGTTTCGAATAAACTTTTTCGTAAACATCTGCCTCTCCTATTTAATACATTTTTAACTCAGGTAGGGTCGATCCATGACTATCAAATAAGACTTCATCCACTTTTTAAAATGTCTTAAATTCATTATTAATGAGCATCTGGGACATTGTTGACCTTCGATCCACTGCAGCGTTGAATCGCTAACCCATGTTATATATTACTTCGTTTTCGCCTAGCATTCATTCTGACATTTTTTTACTAAAAATTAGTTTAAAATCCTTTCTCAAGAATTGGGCTATCAAATGCAAAAATAATTTTTCAAATCCGACCGGCATACTTCTAGAGATTAGCGCTTTCAACCAAAACTAAAACAAACATCAGTTTTATTATATTATAATATACCTATATATAGTAAATAAATTGTAATAATATAGTATATAATATATAGTAATCTATAAATAATGTATATTGTTTAATTAAGTTAGGTTACAGCGTTCAATCAATACGAAATATTATTGTATGGGATATTAATTGCGTATAGGCTGTCGGTAATTTTTTTCCATAATTTTTATAAATTATAGAAATGCAATGCATCTTCTGTATTTGATTAATTTTATAGTTTTCAGTTCAAATTTAGTGAACTCATTATACGTGGTAGGTGAGTTAATGACGAAAAAGTGAATAAAAAAACACTGTATTTTTGCATACATTATGTACGTTATCGATAAAGTCATATAACACTATATATACTTCCTATAATTTAATTTTAATACACGTTTAGTGGTAATTTTTAAAATGATAATCAGCATCTTAATAAACAGTTTTTTCACGGTGTCATGCAAATATTAGAAAATTCAATCACGGAGATTATATAAATATTTAATATAAAATAATTTGAAGAGGTCGTGTCAAACTATTTATTTTTAATCGAATTTCACTTTTATGTACACCATCTCCTTATACAGTATAGAGTATATACATTTTTACCATTAATTATTAATGTTGTATTCAACAATTTTTAATTAATTAGATGAATATCGGTGCATAATAGATATTAGATAACTTCATAGTTCATTGTATAGAATGTGATCATATGGTATATGTATACTGCAGTGTTTATACTTTAAAATTTTATATAAGTTATATGCTATATGATGATATAACTAACACCATTGGCTTTTAACCTTCTTTTTTAACAACAATTCTTCAAAATATCATAAGTAAATTTCAAATATTCTGTTGGATTTAATATATTTGGTTAGAACTGTAATAATAAATTACACTTAACAATGTTTCGTTGGAAACGCGTGTTTAGACTCTTATTTTTGTGGAAAATGTACCTATATTATTGGGTTACGATATAGATATATATGTGGTTACAATTACTACATTTCTAAATCAACAAGTACCTAGGTCTGCAGTTATATAGATAAATATGATTAATAGATAACATTTTCCGAAATCTTGCGTTTCAAACAATTATTTTCCAATAAAATATAGTTCTCTTGTTGGTCATATATCTATTTTGACGTATTATTAATAATAAAATTTTGGAGTGTTGGTATAAAAATAATTATAAATCGTTTGATTTATTTTCCAGGTGATTGCTTGTGAACAACAACGGGATTCGTCATACGATAGTAGATGTGATGTATGGTCGTTGGGCATAACGGCCATAGAATTAGCTACTGGAGATCCTCCGCTCAGTGGATTGCATCCGATGAGGGCTTTATTTCAAATACCGCGGGAACCGCCACCCGTCTTGCCGTTGTCGGCTCGACCGGATGCGCCCAAACTGACGCACTTCGTGGCGAGATGTCTGATCAAAGATTTCGAACAGCGACCGACCACCGCCATACTGCTACACGACCCTTTCGTCGTTCACGGGGCAAAGTGCATCCACAGGGTACGTGCTGTGTGGTACATTTCATAACCTTTTTTTTTTTTTTTTATTAAAGTAGAAAAAATTAAAAATATACAATAAGTAATTTAGATAGTTTTATAACCTATATCATATATTATACAGAATATAATAATTAATTGAAAAAGTCATACTTAAATTTCTTTTATGTAACTCGAATTTTCATTGTAATTATTTTAATGCATTAATAAAGTATATATGTAATTCGTATATCCAACTAACAGAAAAACATTTTGACCTAACTCCAAAGTATAACAGCTAGCTAGACCAGAGGTATTCAAACATTTTCAGCACGCGGCTCCTTTGGGTGTTCACAATATTTTTACGGCTCCCAAATTATTATGAAAAAATTGAAACAACAACGGATATACAATATGGGAAATATGTTATATGGGTGATAATAACAGCGACTTTAGCACTAGAAATAAAACTCAAATGGTCGGATAGTAAGGTGTGTCGTTTTCATTTCCATAATGATTGCAAATAATATTTATAATAATTATACAAGACCTAGGGTATGATGATGGTTTTCGGTGCTTTGACGCGGCTCCTTTTGCAAACTCTCGCGACGCACAGTTTGAATACCTCTGAGCTAGACAATAAAACAAAATTCATAATTCTTGACTCTGCGCAAAATATTGTATGTTTTCAGTCATGGGGATGTCGTTTAGACACTTATTGTAAAACTCATACTTTTATTTCATATAATGATTAAAAATTGCACTATAGCCTTAACTAGGGTTCCTGACTTTCCAATTAATTAACACATCACGGTATACCTAATTTATATTAGATATATGCAGGCGCGTAGCCAGGGGGGTATTACAGGTGTAATAACACCCCCCCCCCTCAGCCGTGGTATACTTAATATTTTTTTATCAAGATAAAGATGCATCATAAGCACGAATTATCTTAAATCGTGATTTACACTTATTTATCAAAATTAAGTATATTAATTTATATTACGATAACAATAATGTAAAGCACTAAAGCCGGGATCCGGCATTAATTACTATTTTAGACTGTTCTGTGACGTTTTATCGATTACTCGTTTCATGCACGATTTAATATATCTTTTTATGCAGCGTGTAAGAAAACGTTTACAACTTTTTAATTATTGATTATTTGATTATCATGATGAAGTATTGTATACCTACGTAAAGTTATTAATTTTGTGTTTATAATTTTTTCAATTAATTTTGAGTAACATCCCCCTTATAAATTTCTAGCTACGTGCCTGGGTATATGTATATGTATATTACTAGTTGATCCTGTATGCATTGCTTGTGACAAATTAAATAATGCCAGTGAATTTACTCTATCTTAAGTTTGTAAGTTACTCGTGTTTTTAACGAAGTCATTTAGATGTTTCAAAAAAAAAATGGTTCTTATTTGAAAAACTAAAGTTTTTATCGCCATAAGAAATTCTTTAAATAAGCACCTAATAGAAGAACACCTCAACGATTTTAACATAATATACGTCATGTTTGACGTAGTCTTTAAGTACCCAACGGAAAATCATGAAATCTAAATCCAAATTAATTTATTATTAACGATAAAAATGGGGGTGAATCACTCTTTATATGAATATCATTTAAATAAATAAATTTAATTTTTAGCTATACATTTTTTTTTGTTCTTGATTAAAAAATGTTTTTCTACTGATCTATTTATCTACAGGTGCGTGAAGAACTCAAAGCTGAAATACGATATCAAAGAGAAGTCAGCGGTAGAGTGCAAAAGCATCCTGACGTGACCACTAAACATGGTAAACTAAAAAGTAAACGCAAAAATCCTCCAACTACCATTTATGTCGATGACTTAGCCGCGCTAGACAGTCTGTCAGAGGTATAGTATATTACATCATGTATAGCTGTACTTCTCAACCTTTTTTGTTATAGGGCCCCCTAAATTTAATGTAAAACTGTCAAGGCTCCCTTCCATGGATGTAAAAGCAAAAAATAAATAAAAAAAGGTCATCAGTATTATTTTTTTCAATGATATACTAATATACTATACTTACATGCACTAATTTCACAATTTCACACAAATAAATTATTAAAATGTATAGATGTATAAAACTTAAAAACATATATTATAAACAAAAAAAGAATTGGTAAAAAGTTAAAGTAAGTAAAATTAAAGTAATCTAATAATTCTAATGTGAGATAAACTTTCCCGATGTAATAACAATTTTATTATTATTTAATAACAGTAATCTAACATTAGACTTTATCGACAATGATTAATCATATGGTCGGTTATAATGGTTATATAATAACTGAATAACCAAAAATATTTTAAATAAAAAAAATATTTCAAGGCCCCTCAATCATATAGCCACGGCCCCCAGGTTGAGAAGCACTGATGTATAGCATAGTACCTATTCACTATGTATTATTAATTTGCTACACTTATACTTATCTCAATAAATACTAAATATGTTTTATCTTTTACAATATCATGTTCATATAGGAGAGAATAGTCAATCAACTGAAAAAAAGATATCAGATGAATTTAATCTATACTTATATTGGAGATATTCTGTTGGCCATAAATCCGTTCACTCCGCTTCCATTATACACGTCAGCGGTGAGTTATCGAAACAAATGTACACATATGTATTTAATTAATCAATATGGAAAAAGTGTATAATATGAGTTCTATGCAGGAGCAAATGAAATACTGTAACCAAATGAGAGCAGCGTATCCACCTCACATATTTGCGATAGCTGATTCAGCATATCAATTTATGCTCCATGAAAAGGCCAACCAATCCATAGTTATCAGTGGAGAAAGTGGTGCCGGAAAAACTGAATCTGGTAACCTGTTGCTCAAACAACTCGTGTACCTTGGCAAGGTGAGTCTAAATGTCCTATAACCATTGAATCATATATTATGTAATGTTGAAGGAGTTTATTTCTTACTAAATTGTTAGAGAGATTTAAATAATAGTACATATTTAATAACCTGGGAGTCTACATTATAGTTCCAGGTATAAGAGGGTTAGTGAGGTAGAACTAATGCTTTCAAATGTGTGATGTAAAAAAGATTAAGTGTAATGTAGGAAAATTATAATGTTTATAAAGTTCTCTGATTGACATCATTATTCATTAGTATTTTATTTTTAAATATTTTACCACTTCAATATAATATGATATATCCATGTAGGTACAAAATGCTTGCTTTGTCGGTACTTTTTCTTACATTATTCTACTAAAACATAATTGATTTTTTAAAAGTTTTCTAAGCATGTTTAGGTTTTGAAATAAATTTTACAGTCTCCAAAAAACATAAACTAATCAGTATTAAATAAATATTAATCACAGGCACCAAACAGAAATCTAGAACAAAGAATACTCCAGATGAACCCAATTATGGAAGCATTCGGAAATGCTAGAACTGGAATCAATAATAATTCTTCAAGATTCGGTAAATTTTTGGAGCTGAGCATGACCAAAAGCGGCCAATTGACAGGAGCTAGAGTGTCAGTTTACCTACTAGAACAGTCAAGAGTCATTCAACAAGCGAAGTAAATTTTCCATTTTGTTTTTATAACTATAATACATTTTAACATTTTGTTATTTTTCTTGCAGTAGAGAGAGTAATTTCCATGCTTTTTACTATATTTACGACGGATTAGAACACGATAAAAGGCTCAAAGAGTTTCATTTGGATCGTGAGCTACGGCAAATGCATAGTTATCTTCCATCTGACCGTCAAGACAACAAAACAAAACAAGTAAGGATTTTTTTTTTCTGGTTATTAGTTTACCTAATTTAGTCTTTTATATAAGTAGATATTTAAATATTTTATTATGTTTATTTTGTTTTAGAATAATGTGGATAAGTTTGCTCAACTGAAAAATGCTTTTGAACAAGTTGGTTTCAAAGACGAAGAAGTAAATTCTATATACTGCATTTTAGCAGCGATCTTGCACTTGGGTGATATAGAATTTGGAGAAATCATCACTGATAACAATACAGACAACAAAAGTACTGTTATTGATTTAACACCAATCCATAGAAGTAATTGAATTTTATCATCAATTTTTTAAATAAAATCTATAAGTTCAAATTATATACTTAAGTATCTTTTTTTTAGCTTCGTGTTTGTTAGACATTGAAAGTTCAGATCTATTAGAATGTTTGAGTGTTAACAGTGTAGTAACAAGAGGTGAGATTATTCAAAGGAATAATTCTGTATCAGAAGCTGTAGCTACAAGAGATGCAATTGCCCGGGCTTTGTACAGTCGATTATTTGATTGGTTGGTTAACTCAATCAATAGCTTATTGTCTTTTTATAATACCAGGTAATGGAACTTATCAGGAAATATTAAATAATAAGTAAGTAGGTAAATATATAATTTTTTTTTTCAGAGGAGAATACAATGTGATAGGAATACTTGATATTTTCGGTTTTGAAAATTTTACGTACAATTCTTTTGAACAACTTTGTATAAATATTGCTAATGAGCAACTTCAATATTTTTTTAACCAACATGTTTTTGCTTTGGAACAAGCTGTGAGTATACTAAATTAAATTCCTTTATGGTTATGATAACCAGTACTATAACTATGTAAATTTATATATATTTAGGAATACGAATCAGAGGGTGTCCCTGTTCAACATGTTGGGTTTTGTGACAACAGACCTGTATTAGATATGCTTGTAAGTAGACCAATGGGCTTACTGGCATTACTTGACGAGGAAAGTCGTTTTCCTAGAGCAACAGATCGATCACTAGTTGGTAAGTATTAATCTGCCAAATTTATGATTTATGTAAATTCCTATAATGTCTTATATTGTTTTTAATGTTTAGAAAAATTCCATTGCAACATCAAATGTAATTATTATGTACGGCCAAAATCAAATGCTTTACAATTTGAAGTGAAACATTTTGCTGGCAATGTTACTTACCAAGCTTCGGGGATGCTAGAAAAGAATAGGCACCTGTTAGCTATAGAAGCTATTCAGGTATTAAGAAAATCCAGCAATAAAACTGTTCGAGCATTATTCCAAAGTCCAGTTACCAAAACTGGCAATCTTTATTCTCAAGTAATAATACTTATATTTTAATTTCATAATTTGTAACAATATGAAGTATATAAATAATATTCATCTAATTTCAGGATTCATCTACAGGGTTAGTTGGACTTGCTTCACAATCTCGAGGCCAGCAAACTGCAGCAACATATTTTAGACATTCATTAGCTGAACTGTTACATCGTATGGGCTGTAACAATTCTGGTATAAGCTTGCCTAGGTTTGTTCGTTGTATCAAACCAAATGATCAACGACAACCAAAACAATTTGATCCTCTTAAAGTCGTTACACAATTACGCTGTAGTGGAGTCATGGAAACGATTAGAATAAGACGAAATGGATATTCACATAGGCTACTATTTAAAGATTTTATAAACAGGTAAATTATACTCTTTAAAATAATTTTAATAATTACATTGTAATAATTATGAATAGTAATAATGATGTATATCCGTTATTAATTTTCAATTTTTAGGTATTCAATTTTAGGGTTTCGATTGTATGAGAAAGTTCCACCAACTAGAGATAATTGTAGACATTTGTTGGTCAAGTTAAAATTAGATGGTTGGGCAATTGGAAAAACAAAAGTATTCTTAAAGTATTATCATATTGAGCACTTAACTAAATTACATGAAAAACAAGTAAGAAATAATATATTTTTGGTATATTTGTATTCTTGATATACTAATATATCTTATTGTTTGTTGTCCTTAGCTACGTCACATAATATTTGTACAAAGTTGTGTTCGGCGGTGGCTAGCAATGAAACATTATAAGGAAACTGTGTTAGCTAGACAAATGTCATGGGGAGCATTAACATTACAGAAACACACCAGAGGATGGCTTGCCAGACAAAAGAAGAAAAAGTCGAAAGGAGAAATACCTGTTGGTGAAGTGGCCCCAATATACAGGCAGGAACCTAAAGAAAACGATCATCCTATTAAAAATCAAAATAAAGTTAGCCCAGTTATTGTAGCAGAAAATAAAAAAACCTATATCCAAGTGAGTAGTATGAATATTGTAAATTAAGCTAGTTGTTATGCTATTCATAATGTGTTTTCAGCAAAATGGTGTTAAGGTGTTGCCATGTAAAGTACAACAAAAAGTGGAAAGAGAAAAGCATTTGATTGATTTTTCAAAAAATGTAAGTATTTTTTATTAAACCTATCATGGTTATAATTTATTATTTTTAATACATATATGTCGTGAATAATAAAAGGTTCACGCTCGCAACAAAGAATTCTTCAAGTTGATTAAGAAAACAAACATTTCTGTTTGTTTGAACAATTTGAAAGATCTTAATACAACTGGTCAGGTATGCACGCACTTGTACAATTATGGTAAATAATTCAATTAGATGCATTTGATGCATGTAATATGTGCGCAATTAGAAAAGTAGACTCAAGCCATTCATAACAAATAATAATAATTATATTGGCTATTTGTGTAGGACTTTGAATAATATCAAATGTAATAATATTATGGTAATAACTCACAATATTAAGGATTTTTAAAAATTTATATTTGGAATGGAGATTTAAATGTTAAAATTTGAAAACCTAACAGACTTTTAAGTCTAAATAATATGCATTGATATTATGTTGAACTTATAAATACAGCATTATTTGAAATATATTCACTAACCCAATTGATATTGTTAACCCCAACAATGCTATAATTTTACTCTTGTTTAAAATTTGAGTTCTTTATCGCTCAGTCTTATGTTCGAGTGAGAACTATTGTTTATTTACTAATTAACTTGGTCTAAAAATATATGTTAAGTGTTTAGTGAAGATAGAAATTTTATATCTGGTTGTTAAAAATAAATGAATACTAATGAACCAAAAAAATTGTTGGTTTATTTATCTTGGAAATTAGTGTTTCTCTACAGGACGATTCAACAAGTATGCTCACCAAATTTTTTCTTTAATAAAACTGTTAGGTATTCCAATATTTTTGAATTTTTAATGCGTTCAGTGGTTAAATAAACTTCTTTTTTCTAATGAAGCCCCCCCCTCTTTTTTACTGTAAATTCTAGCAGATAACTCTTCTAATAGTTATAAGTTTTGACGTATTAAAATCAAATGAGTAGGTTTTGAGTTTTTTAATTTTGTGTGCCGAATATAATAGGTTTATGATAATGGATTTGCAAAATATAGCCGGTATGGTGATTTGAACATTTTAATTATTAACATTTATTATTTGTCAAAATGATCCAAGAATTTTAAATATTAGTTTCAAATTAACAATAGATCTATTTTGTAAAACCAATTTTAATCAACTAGTATCATAGTATACACATTTCAATAACCAAGAAACTATACTCATTCTAATTTTTAATTTGGTGCATAAGAATTTCAGAAAAATAAATAGTAATTTCCACTAAATAATTTACAGTAGAAAATGGTATTAATAAAATAATAACCTACGTTTGTTTCTCAACAAGAAATTCTTAAAACTTAAGCCCTAAGTTGTACAAAAAATCTAAAAAATCTAAAAATGAGGTATTTACGTAAAAACTAAAAATTCCAAAAATCAAAATTAATAATTGGTGAATTACTGAGTATATTATTATGTTTAATTTTCTTAAATATAAGTAAACTTCTGGTTTCAAAAATTATATTTCAACTATTATGTATACATTCGAATTGGAAACAAAATACGAATTAATGTTGTAATACAATCAACAATGCTGGTTACACCTGATTTTAGATACTAACAAATGTTACTTATTATTTAACTTTTTTCCACATTTAAATAGAAACTTAGAGTCCTTCAAAAAGTTTTATGCAGTGGTTTTTAAATTTAAACATAAATATATACAGAAATTTATATTATTCCATATTTCAGTATTCCTTTTTAAGCATAATATGGATTTGTATTCTCAATATTCAATTGCTCATAATGTCATAATATAATTACTAAAACATTTTTAATTTTTATATTGAATAGCGGCTTTCTAATTTCCTTGTAATTTGATTTATTTTATATTATATTTCTTAATTTGTATACTTATAAGCTAGTCCAGTAGTACCTATAAATATTTTGAAATCATTATAATTAGAAATTATTATTACCTTGTAGATGTACTACAAGAACATCTAGAACACCTGACTGTATTTTTGTTTCATGAGATATTTATTTTTCGTCCAATTTCCTGAATGTAATTTTATCTACAATATATTACTGTATATATAGCTATTGCCACAGCAAATGTTATTGATTTTTAACTAAACAATTGTTTTTCTTATTTTACAGAAGGGTTTGGTACACAATGCCATTAAAAAGCTTGTGAGCGAAAATTATTGTAAATTTGACTCAGATGACAGGTAAAATTATCATCAAAAAAACTAAATTTGTTAACTTATATCTTTACTTTAATTACATTACATTTTAGGTTGAACTCAATAAACTCAAAAACAAATAATGTCCAACCAGTAAATAAACCAAAATGGGTTTCTCCATTAAGGTAAGTTACCCGTGTGAGATAACAAGAAAACATTATGTTTATAATATTTATTAAACAATAATAATAATTAATCTTATTTCCCCTTATTTGTACCTCAAAGGTTAACTCCTCCTGACATTAATAAACTGCCAGAAGGGTTTGACTTCCGACAACTATTGAGGCCTACCCAGCATGCGCCCACCGAATCCTTACGTAAAAGACTGGTTCAAAGATCTAGACCTGTAGCAGCCAACGCCAAAGGATAAGATAACAACATTAAAGTTTGCTATTTATTGTAAACAGTATTTACTATTTTTATAATAGTTAAATTTATTTATTATTTATGTATTTATTACCTAAAAACAAAAATCTTTTAAACTCTACTGTTGAAATTAATGTTTTTATTCTATTTTTATCTTTTTATCTTATAGACAAAAAGAAAATATATTTTTATAGTTCCTGTTAAGTCCAATAAATTGAACCAAAATTATGTATTTTTATTTATCATATTAACGGATTTTGTCTATTATTAAGGTGTACTTATAAGATTTTTTTTATTAGTATTTAAACAATGTTCCTTAAGAAACTTTTTGGTGTTTCTAAAATTCTTAAAAGGGCCCAATATAGTTATAATTGTGAATCACTTATTAACTTTGCATAACATATTATTTTATATTTTTGTCTATATATTATTTTTCCACACCATCTATTATTAATCAGTTAAGATGTTCTGTGTTATAATGGAATATAAAACATCTTATTTAAAATTCTCATTATTTTAAAATATTGGTGTGTTGTTGTTATTATAGCTATTTTATATTTTTAATGAATTTATTATTTATATTTGATGATATCAAAATAAAAAATTGTTTTTATTATTATAATATAACACTATAAATTTATTTATTTTTATGTATAGCGTACATTTAAATATGCAATTAAAGTGATATTGTTAAATTTAATTTTATTGAGTATCTTCTTGATAGCTAAATGTATAATATTTCATTTCATTTCAACAGGTATCAAAAAGCTATTTCTAATCTTCACTTGCAAAACTTATGAACTGAAAAAAAATTTTATTACTTGAAGGAATAGAAGGTTTAATTAATGATATGTTTTGGCTTTATAATATGCTTACCTCTCAAACTACATATATGGTATGTCTGAATTACCAAGTCCAATGAGACTTAAGACTTTTGAATATCCCTCATGTTAAGAACTATACCAAATAGTTGATTTTGATAAAGTTCTTAAAATATTATACAAATTAAAATAATTAATAAATGTTACATACCATTCAATATTTTGAAAATAAAGTTTTATATATCTAAAAAATATCATGACAAAAAAAATCAAATTTTTTATAAGGAAAAAATATAGTATTTAAACTCCCTATAAAAAATAGGAGATGTTAATAGATATGATGAATATGATAGATATCATTATAAGATATCAGGTGAAGATTTATCCCGTAAAGGCGTGGAAGATTGAAAAGGATTCAATTCATACGTTTTATTTTAAGAATTCGTATTCGGAAGAATTTCAAACTGTTAAATTAAACAGAAGTAA
This sequence comes from Diuraphis noxia, assembly GCF_037042655.1. Classification (NCBI taxonomy): domain Eukaryota; kingdom Metazoa; phylum Arthropoda; class Insecta; order Hemiptera; family Aphididae; genus Diuraphis; species Diuraphis noxia. The sequence goes on from NW_028301712.1 coordinate 57,171,041, forward strand.
AGGGAACTCGACAATACAACCCCTAGCAGATTTAAAGCATGCATACAGGGTGCCATTAAAAATTAAAGATAATAAAAAGACTGATTTGCTGACATTAGTAAAAAACAACCACATTCCGCAGTTTTATGCAGTAATTTATGCATATATACATCTATACTGAATCCAAATGTCATTTGTTAGCACTTGGCCAATTTAATGGATGAACCTTTTTTATTGGGCTATAGACAATATGTGTTACATAATCTAAACTGACTAACCAAATGCAGTAGTGCAGTGTATAATTGATAGCATAGGTTCTTCTTAAAAGTTAAAAGTATACTTCATAAATAACAAATACACAATCTTCCATTTTGATAGTATTTATCTGAATATAGGCTAAAATGTTTTTTAGTTGAAAACTTAACAAATTGTTCAAGCAATCTCAACTTTAAGCGGGTTTCTCAGCACAACTGTTCATGCTTTGAAGCTAGGATTACCAGACGTCCTCTTTTTAAGCTTAAATAAAAATGTTGGGGAGTTTTTTTTCAATATTGGAAAATGTCAGGGTTTTTCATGAAATGTGAATTTTCTTAATAATCACCTCGATATCAGTAAATAGGTATTATAATAGGTTATATAATTGTCTTATTCTGTGTTAGTACTTATTTATTTCTAAATCACGAAGAAATTCTATAGTATTTAATTTATTTTCTTAAGTCTAAATATCAACTAATAAATGTGTACAATTAAATATAATTTATACCTAATGATATATTATGTATATCATATTATTATTACAGTAGGTGTATAGGTACATTACCTATAAATAAAATAAAATGTACTTATTAATAATCTTCATGATCTTGAAAAAAATGTCCTCTTTTATTGTCAACCATAAATGGTAACCTTATTTGAAGCAATATTGGCAATACGAAGAAAAAGAGTCAAAAACACATTCATCGTCATTCTACTTAATCTAGTAACCCTAGAATTACAATCTCCATTTTTTATTTTATTTGGTGGCTATAAATTTCAGTCCTAAAAATTAATTAAATAAAGAAAATACTAGTATATTTAACATGTCTTACAATAAGTTACAATACCCATTATTTAGCAAGCGCTGTCAGTTGAGGCTCTATTACTTCACATCACTTTAAGAATTTATTATATCTTACAGTATAATGTAATCTTAAATCGTAATAGGCACATATATAGTATGTGATATTATTATGATCTGATCTATTGATCTATAAGATTGGATTGAGTAATTCAAAATATTTCAAATAATTGCCTCTAATCGCTAACTTTAGTATCTTTAGCTTTAAATAAACCATATCCTTAATAATACTAGTATATTAAGATGTTCTATGGTATAAGGTCTATGAAATAAACAAAGTTAGGACCAACATTACCTTTAAGATATACCTTGTACCCACGATTTAAGACATACCTTATATAATATAAATATAATATATATAATATATCTTAAATCGTGCTTGTACCACAGAAAAATACAAACCGTGGGACATAATATTATACAATTATACAGTGTTATTCACCATGCACAATATAGAAATGTGTGTATACAGTATACTGTATAATACTATAATTTATAAATTAAATCATTACAAAATAATAATCTGATTTAGTGATTTCTTTCTATAATAGTATTATGATATAATATAATATAATTCGAGGGTTCCACGTAACATCTGTGAATTAAATTGTGGGCGCGTTCAGTTGCCGCCACTCTTATCACCAGCGGGCAGTGACCAACAATATTACTATACTAACCTGTGATTCGTGAACGTGACGTGTCTATGCCAACAGAGATAAAGAACCAAAAGAAGTAATACAATTAATACATTGAATCTATACAGTATATTCTATAGTCTACGCACACACGTCACGCACACACATGCGAAAGAATAGATAGCGCAAAACGGAATCCTAATCGACCATTGCAGGTTGCAAAAGCAAAAATAATTTGTTATTGTAAGTTGCGACGGATGGAGACGACGATTTATTAACGTTACAACTTTCAATAGATACATGGTATTTATTTACTATTAAAATGTCGTCGTTGCATAAAATGTCATAACCGTTATTGTATTAATTATCACGGTATTACAACACTGAAGTCGTCGTCGATTGCTACTTGTTCGTCGCGCAGAGATCAGCTGTCCATCGTCGTCTTGTCTTACGTGACCACCGTTCGCACCGCGTACGGCCCAGTACAGAAGCGACACCCGCAGACTTGTTTTCGTAAAATACTACTAATAAGAAATTGGCATTAGGCACATACTTCTTTTATCATTATCAGTGTGACGAAACGGAGATTCGGAGATAGTAAGGTTTAGGCAGCGCAAGCGGTACGTGTGGATTTTGAGTAGAGGCATGTTGTGAATTTGTGATATTGTGATCACCAGTGGTTGGTGGACGGATACTGCGTTTTGCTTACGTGATTAGATTTTTCTACTCTCTGTGTTCTCTCCCTTCTGGCGACTGGAAAACCTTGAGCTACAAACAGTACTGTCAAACCGTGTCAAGTTCGCGTGTCCTGGACGTTTTTCAGGTTTCCGACTAGTACCACGGACGCATCATGGAACACAGATATAACTATTTCCAGCAAAACCGTAAGTGTACCTACCTACTGATGCAAAACTTATAATAGTAGTACTCTAGTACCATAATGTCACTGTTGTTTAGAGTTGAGTTTGTTTAGATTAAAACATTTTCTTTTTTATTCACTCAGCTAATTCCTTTGTTAATGGACAGTCAGCGTTCAATCAATCATCTGCTGATGGGATTCAGTCGACCAATAATAACGCTGGTAATACTTGTCACTAATTAATACATAGGTACCCAAACCTTACCTACCTTTAATTTTATATTTAATTGTACCTATTAGATACAATCAATACACAAATATATTATAATAATTGAATAATATGCTAGGTAAATGTTCTTTTTGTACTTTTATGATGAGATCATGTTCATCATACAATATAGATCTCACTGGTTTGAACATCAGAAATATTTATTCAATTAATTCTAATCCTATATCAAAGGTATGGGAAAATGTTGTTAAATTATTTTGATCATGGTAGATACTTGACATTGTTTTTACTTAGGTACTTTTTAACTTTCCTATTGAAAATAATCAAGAATGACATCAGTACAATACAATAATTTTTAAAAGGTTCTAGAGTAGATTCTACTAGATAGAAAATTCTAGATATTTATTAGTTAAAAAATGTATAATTAAAAAATTAATATATAGGTTCTCCTGCCTGTTTTTTTTTTTTTTTTATTGACAACATTTTAATTAGTGATCTTCATTAAATATATCTATGTCTAACTACGTATTTTAATTTTAATATATTTTAAGTCAGTCGAGTTAGTAGTTATGCAGAGCTCATGTAGCCATATTTCATTAACCATTTATCTCCATGAAATAGAATTTCATTCGATTTTGAATGGATTACCTAATTAATGTTTACAAGTTTTAAATAAAAATATTTTCTAGGTATATATGTATTTTATTTAAAAAACTTATCAACATTGTATAACTAATACCCAATACAATTTTCAACTTAAATAATAAGTACCTATTGAGTTTTTATTTTTTAATAACCTACATTAAATGTTATCATTCTAGCAAGCATGCCATCCACGTCTCCCTCAGATCAATCACTGTTTCATGAGAAAATACATTCAAATCCTAATGCTGTTCCATTAATTAATAATTATTCATATCAAATGGATTCAGCTGATCAACCACCGCACTCGTCTGGACCACCTAGGACTAATGCTAAAGGAATTTATGAAAATTCTCAATCTTCAATTCCAGTAAGTTCTTAATTTGAATTGAAAACAATGAAGCCTATTAATTTGATCCCAGATTTTCAAATTTTCTGTAATCCTATAAAATGTTGCCGCTTAATCAGGACTTAATATAAAACTGATTTAATGTAGACAAATAATACATAGACACTGACTATGGATGCCCATTCACTAATGTTAATGGCACATAAACACTAGACTTCATGTGTTTAATACTTTAATAGGTACCCAAATAGGTAAAATGTATTTTGCCAATTTTTTTTTTTAATAACTAAAAAATTTAGTTAATTTTGACAATTAAGTTATACTATTTATCAAGTATTTTAAATCATAAACTATCTAAAGTGTTTTTATTATTAGGTGAGTTTTGAAACTATTTCCTGATCTGAAATGGTTTTACATACTAGGTAATCTTAATTAATGGTGAAACAGAGTTTTTTACCTTGCATCTGAGTTTCATAGCTCTGGCTAATTCTATATATTTTACACAACATATATTTTATGTTAAATAAACACCATTCATTAGCCATATTATTAAAGAATTCCTAAGTATTTTTATTTTAGTTCTAATTAATAAAAAGAAACTTATTAACTTATTTATAATTACAATTAGGTACAATTTATTTGTTCATAAAATATTAAATTGTGTTGACAATTTTTCAATTACCCATCTATAATATTTTATTTTTATACATTTTTTTTTTCAGAATGTTCTAAATCTAGCTCAATCTAATAATGCTGAAAATTATTCAATAAATCCAGATTTTCAGCTACAACCTCATCTTACTGCTTTATTACCACAACAATCTAAAAGAGTTCCAGAACTTTATCCAGTAACTAAATACAATACTAGTAAAGGATCCATAGCAGAAAATATGAATACAAACTATTTTTCTTCAAATAAGCCTTATCCTGAACCCAACATTATTGAGTATGATATGGAAGAAACATCTACTGAAAGTTCACCACAACATACTTCTTCATTATACTCTGAAAGTACAGATCAGGATTCAGAAAGTACACATCCAAGTAATGTATTTCCACAGCTTACGTTAAATAAAGGTACGGAGTGTCATGTAACAAAGGAATCAAAAACAATTACAACTTTAAATCATGAGTTTCCTGTACCTAGCCAATTTGCTGATTTGAGTCTTAAAAAAAATGATAATGTTGATGATCACCAACATTCTATTTTACATAGTGCTTATAATCAAGATGATGATGATATTATTGAAGACATTCCTTTATTTGACAATATTAACCAGAATGATAGAGAACCAAGCATAGAAAATCTTGAATCTCGCTGTAATGAAGAAAGTTTAAACATGCCGAGAACTCAAACATTTGATTCTTACCCTACTAAAAACGATTTTGAACAGACACAATTTAATTATGAGGATAAACAAAGTTCATCTTCTTCTATTTATAATAGTATTACTAATTATTTGTCTTATAATACTGATAAATCTTCAAACATTCAGAATGATTCTCAGTTTAGTAAAAATTCATATTTTAGTCAAACTAACACTTCGAATCAAACTAGTTCATCAAATAGTTCAGTTTTACAACACTCACAAAGCAAACCATTATTCCTTAATGGCAATACTGAACTATTTAATCATCAACAAGCATCATTAAGTGTTCAAAATTATAATAATGACCCTAAGTCAGAACATTTTAACCAACAAAATAAACATATTCAACCTGATATTCAAAATTTAATTGCTCCCCAAATTAATTCTCAATCACAATCCAATTTTACTAATAATTCACAAGACAAAATAGTTTTTGAACAGATAACATCATCAGCTCAAGCATTAAATTATCAGACTAGTAGTCAATCTATGAATTCTTATGGTACCAATTTGTATAATCACCAAAATGAACAAGGTATTGAATCTACTAGCCAGCAATCTATATATAATTCTTCAAAACCACCTGTATCTGAATTGTTGAACGATAATCAACCTATAGCTAGCCAAGAGTTTAAAACTCAAAGTTCATCATTACTATATACTCAGTCTCTTGGTTCAATGACTTCAGCTACCATTGCAGATCCTTCAAAAAAATCATTTCCTGTATCTGAAATAGTACTTCAAGATAATCAGCATATACTGTATCAAAAATCAGAAAATGAACCGGCAAGTAATTTATTAAATGTATCTAATGCTACTAAAAATAGTCCAATTGATGTATTAAATCAAAACTCTACAAAAGTTGTACAATCTGAGTTTGATATTAAACTTTCACAATCTCCAAGTAATATCATACCTGGAAATCCGCAAGAAACGACAGTTGATCAATCTAAACCCAAAAATACACAATTTAAAGAAGACTTACATAATGAAGAAAAATTGATGTCTCCGCCATCTTTTAAAAATGTTACTCAGTCTAATGATTTCTTTAGTTCTAATAGTATGACTTCTCAGCTAGATTTAAATAATCAGCCACTATCAAGAAATAAATTTTCTCCAGAACAATCTATGATTGATGATAATTCAAATGATAAATTTTCTAATAAACCCATACATTTTGTATCCCCATCAATTAGTAACCAAAATGTGACTGTACAACAATCTATACCTACTACAGGTCACAGTGTTAGTCATTATTTTAATTCATCAAATGAAAATAATAAATTTGTATTTAATCAACAGTCATGTGATTTACAATCAAGTAATCAACTACAAAACGTGCAAATACAGGATAAACCTACTGTTTCAGTTAATCCTACTTCAGACAAATTGAACAATTGTATGACATTTTCCAATGCACAAAATACCTCATTAAAATTGTTGTCTTCAAACCAGCAACCATTGTCAGTAAAAACTGAATTCAAAACAGATGAAAGTTTAAAATTAGATTCTGATGTAATATCAAAGGAAACTGTAGATTCTTCAGAACATGTTTTTAATGAATCAGATAATTTGAATTTTAAACAATTAGAAAATGTGGAAATATTGACACCTAATAATCAATTTTCCAAAATGTTCATTGATAAGCAACACAATATTTCTGATAATAAAATACATGTTCAAGAGCAATCAACACCTTCTTATTTTTCAAAAGACATATCTCTTGTTAAAGAAGAAAATTCTATTGCATTTCAAAACCTCACTTCTACAATGCATGATAATGATAATTCAGCACCTAAACTATCAGACATTAACAAATCTCAAGCAATATCAAGTGAACAAACAAATTTGCCATCTTTAAATTCAGGTCTACTAACAAATAAGGTTTCTCCTCTGTCAATAAGTAATCAAATTGTACCAGATAATAAACTAGTTGGTCAATTAGAAGCTAATCAATTTCCTCAGCAACATTTAAATAATCAAGTAACATCCAATGAAATGTCATCAACATCTAATCAGTTGCCACCTCAAATGTTTGATAGCCAACCAAAGTCAAATACTATACAGCCTCTTCAGTCCGCATCAAATCCATATACAACACAATCATTTGATAAACAAATATTTCCAACTACGATTTCATCAGCATCACATCAATTGCCGCCACAAATGTTCAGTAATCAACCAACATCTAATACTGTATCACCTCCTCAGTTTGCATCAAGTTCTTGTTCAACGCCAATTGTTTCTACGGTCACTAATCAATTTCCATCACCAATGTTAAGTAATCAATCAACATCAGATAATATACCACCTCTTCAAACTGTATCAAATTTGTATCCAATACAAATGTTTAACAATCATTCAAAACCAGACACAGTTTCACCTGTTCAACCATCAGGAATTAACCAGTTTCCTCCTCAAACTGCAGCAAAATCGTTTATTAATCAATCCACACCAAGTTCAACAAGGCCTGTTTCAGCTACCAATCAATTTCAACCACAGACATTTAATAGTCAAGTTAAATCATATGTCTATCCTCTTCAAACATCGTCTGATCAGTATACATCACAACCATTCAATAGCAAGACAAATTCTAATATGAGTCCACATGTTCCTTCAGCAGCAAGTCGTTTACCTTCGCAAATAATAAATAATCAACCTAAATCAAATGCTGCTTTTATTCGATCACCAACTGGCCAGTATCCATTCCAACCATTTAATAGTCAACATACACCAACTACTGTTTCATCAGCTGTTAACCAATTACCACCACAGCCATTCAGTAATCAACATAAATCAAATATTGTACCTCTTCAAACAATATCAAATCAGTATAACTTACAAGCACCCAATAATCAACAAACACCAAATTTTATTCCACCAGTTTCGTCTGCCGCAAATCAGTTTTCTTCTCAAATATTCACTAATCAACCTAGATTAGACCCCAGTTCATCAAATAAACTGACGGCCAACCAATATCAGCTACAACCATCAATTAACCAATCTGTATCAGGTGTTCCACCAATTCAACAAGCAACTAATCAGTATCCATCTCAACCATTTAATCAACAAACCAAACCAAGCAATTTTCCACCTTCTCAAACAGTCAAAAATCAATATCCTTCACAGCCATTTAGTAAACAACCTGGTCAACAAGTATTATCAAAACAAAATCTTCAACAGGCTTCCAGTAATCAGTTTAGTAATCAATCAAATTCAACCCAATCAGTTCAAAATCAGTGGCCACCAGCTAATTTTCCAAGCCAGCCTAGCCTAATCTCTTCGCAGCCAATAACTATGAACTCAGCTTCTAATTTGTCTATTGTGCCTCCCAGTGTTAATCAACAAAATCAAAGGCTTGGCACTCATATGTTGCCACCAAATCCATTGCCTTCTAATAATTATTACAATCAAGTTGAAGGAAATGGAAATGTCCAACAGCCTCAGTCTTCAAGTCAGCATGCACAGTTAGCATCAAAAGGGTATCCACCACAAAGTAACATGGGCTTTTCTAGTCAAATGAATTACAAGCAACCAAACGTTCTTCATGGACATCAAGGATATTATAATCAACAGCAAGACCAGTATAGACCTGAACAGAATCCTTCAGTTTTACAACAAGGTTTTTCCAAGGCATGGGTAAGTTTTTTTAGGTTTGTAACATTTTCACTGCATCTGTTTCTTGAATCATCATACAGATAATTAGATTAAATATGTTATAAAAAAATTAACACTTTTGAAAAACTACATTTTTACATTAAGTGTTATAATTTTTTTATTGTAAATTTAAAGACATTTAAAGATTTAGTTTATAACTTTTGCCTATTATTTACTTATATATTTGTGTATGCAATGAATGTAAATTATGGTATATTTTAAATTAAACAACCTAACCACAGTAATTATATGTATTTAAAAAAGGGGTATGACAATCTGGACTTATTAAAATCAAGAGATGTGCTGCCAGGTGACGGAGTTCATCCACCAGAGATAAAACTTCCTCAAGGATATGCTAATTGTGATAACTGTTCTCCAGAGTATGTTTTTAGATTTAAATTAGTATTAAATATAAATTATTAACTATTTGTATTTATTTAATCTAGTATATTCCGATGTACACTAAATAAGTTTCCGTCTTCTAAAAATTTGCTTGATAAAAGTCGATTGCCACTAGGGATTTTAATACATCCTTATAAAGATCTTTCCGTAAGTATAATTTATTTTTTGTTTATTTTAAACTAATTGTCTTCTAATTGAATTGAATTATTTTAGCGTTTAACTGTGATACAATGTGAAACTATTACAAGATGTCGGAATTGTCGTTCATATATTAATCCATTTGTTCAATTTATTGATAATGCCCATTGGAAATGTAACTTATGTTATAGAGTTAATGAATGTATGTATACTGTAAAATATGATATAATAAACCTTTTTAAATTATACAATATTTTATGTATTATTTATAGTACCTGGAGAGTTTCAAATTGATCCGTATACTAAAACACTTGGTGATCCATCTAGAAGACCAGAAATACAAAACGCTACTATTGAATACATAGCTTCCCAAGATTATATGGTTAGTGAGTGTACTTAATATAACAGCGTTATACAATATATTAATTTTTTGTTTTACTTATTAATTTTAGGTTAGACCTCCACAACCAGCATTATATCTATTTCTTTTGGATGTATCTCGTACTGCAACTTTGACTGGATATTTAGAAATTGTATGTGATCGAATTTTAAATAAAATTATAGCAGATGATATACCTGGAGATTCCAGAACTAACATAGGTTTCATCACATATGATTCATCTGTTCATTTTTACCAAATAGCAAATAGTGATGGAGGACAGCCTAAACAGCTTATCGTTAGTGATGTATCTGGTAAGCATTAAAATATATATTTTTGTAAAATTTAGATTTTTAACTATTTATATTTCTAATTTTTAGAAATATTTTTACCATTGCCTGATGGTCTTATGGTGAATTTGGAAGAAAATAAAGCAGCTATAAAAGATTTGTTGACTAGCTTACCAAATAATTATAGAGAGTCATACAATACTGGTTGTGCCTTAGGAGCTGCACTTCAGGCAGCTTTTAAAATATTGGCTCCTCGTGGAGGCCGTGTTACAGTATTCCAAGCTAGTTTACCAAATTGTGGGCCAGGAAGCTTAGAATCAAGAGATGATGGAAATCCTCACACCGGTGATCGTGTTCAGCATATGGCTCCATCTACTGACTTCTATAAAAAACTAGCTCTTGAATGTAGTGGTGAACAGATTGCTGTTGACTTGTTTTTTGTGTCTTCGCAATATTTAGATGTTGCTACTATCTGTAAGTAAATACAAAATTCTTATTTGAACATTCTAACATTTGAATGGTGTTATTTTTAGCTGGAATATCTAAATACTCATCTGGATGTATACATAATTTCCCTCAATTTGATGTAAAATCTCCAACTATAGTTACACGTTTCATAAATTGTTTTGATCGATACCTGTCTCGTAAAATTGGTTTTGAAGCTCTGTTGAGACTACGATGTACACGCGGTGTGGCAATACACTCCTTCCATGGAAATTTCTTTGTACGCTCTTCTGATTTGCTTATGTTGCCCAATGTTAATCCTGACAATGCATATGGTATGCAATTATCTATTGAAGACAGTTTGGATGGTGTTTCTGTTGTTTGTTTCCAGGCAGCATTACTTTATACTTCTAGTAATGGTAAAAATTTCTATTCCTAAGTTAATTACACTTAAATTTTATAAAAATATTTATGTTACAGCGGAACGTCGAATTCGAGTTCATACACTTTGCATACCAGTAACCGAAAATTTAGATGATGTTTTTCACAATGCTGATCAACAAGCAATAACATGTTTGATAGCTAAAATGGGTAAGGAATATCAAAAAGTGTAAAGAAAAAATAAATTCTATCAATTTAAAAATTATAATAATTATAAACTGTTTATTGTTAAGCTGTTGACCGGAGTACAGAAAAATCACTGTCTGATGCACGTGAAGCCTTTTTCAATGCTATCTCAGATTCTCTCTCTGCGTTCAAAAATGGTTGCTCATCTTACAATGGTCCTGGAACAATGTTGTCTCCTTTGTCATTAAAAGTGTTTCCATTATATATTCTAGCTACATTAAAACACGTGAGTATTTTATTTTATGGTTTAAAAAATGGTTCATTCATTATATGGACCTTTCCTTTAATTCACTACCTTTTTTTTTTCTGGTTTCTTTGTTTTTTTTTTTTTAGATAATAATATATATATTATATTATTTTGATTTTGGGGCATGAAGTGTACAATATGTTGTAGTATTGTTTCAAATAAATTATTAGGACCATAACGCTTACACCACATGTACTCGACCAACTAGCTGTTCAGCATTGGTCAATAGTACTGTTTTTATTTCGAAATTTATTTTGCTCCAAGAACTCCCAATAGTATTAATGTGAGCCAAAGTATTAGGATCTACAAAATTAATAAGCCAAAGAAACTTTTCTAGTTCCTGTTCCCGACAGATCAGCAAGTACATTGTTGCCAATTATTATTGAACATGTTGCTTCAGGCACAACAATAATTGCTGATGAGTGGCGCTCCTACCAAAGGCTTGATCTAACTTATCAACATATTTCCGTGAATCATTCCATTAATATATATAATCATCTAAAAAAAAAAAAACGGAAAAACTAAAAATATATAATAAAATAGTGGTAGTGAATTAACGGAAGGTCCCATTATATATTAGTACAGTCTAGCGTGAATAATTCAAATCTCAAGGTGGAAACAAATTCATTTTACAATGCTTTTTTCAAATTAAATTCTTCATAAAATAAATTTTACTAACTGATATTTTAGTTGGCAAAAAAAATATTTAAAATATAAAGGTTTTTTGAGTCATGAGGTCCAAGTTTTCTAGGTTCGACTGTATATCTTTTTAGTACCAAATACTATAATATATTATATTGTTATATACTATAATTCATATTTATTATTTAAATACAGGCGGCATTTAGAACTAATCAACCAACACGACTTGATGAAAGAATGTTTAGTATGTGTCAAATGAAAAGTTTACCTCTAAACAATCTTATTCAGTACATATATCCAGATTTATATCCTATATATGCTTTAGAAGAACAGGTAAAAATTAATTTAAAGCTTAATATTTTTTTATTATTTATTTTAATAGAAGTAAAAATGTATAACTAAGTATTATTTATTTATGTTAAGTAATATTATATTTTGTTGTAGCCAAAAATAGATTATGAAAAGTTGACTGAAATTCCCCTTCCACCAGTCATACAACTATCTGCAGAACGTGTTGAATCTAATGGTGTCTATTTAATGGATGACAGTGAAACTTTAACTATATTTATTGGGCATAGGTGTTCAGATAAACTTATACAACAATTATTTGGTTATGTAAATGTTAATTCAATGCCAGAACTAATTGTAAGTAATACACAACACTTAACAAATTTTATTTTATCTTAGTATCTTAGAGTATACAATAGTTACAAGAATAAATAAATAATTGATATTCTTTAGTATCATCTTATCACGTTTAAATACTATTATTGAATATACAATTTAATAGTGTTTTCCACCACACCAGCACTAGTCAATTTACTAATAATCATCCTAGTGCAGGCTGGTGCAAGTGTAGATGAAACATTAAATCTATACTTATAAATGATATTTAAAGATAATAAAATTTTTAATGGTTATTGTGGTACTTATCATGATAACGAAAAGGCTGATAATTCAGCTGCTCCTGGAGCTCGTGCAATTATCAATGCACTGAGTGCAAAAAACTGGCATAGTGCATTGAGGTGAAACATAAAAAGTCCACTCAGTGCACATTAATTTTGCCAATGGAACATAAAAATATGTACTGCTGCAACTCAGTGCAGGATGTTAGAAAACACTATAAGTAGCATTAATCAAATATTGATGTACAAACTAATACTATATTTAATCAATAAAACATTTGCGTTTTACAAGTGACTAATTAAAAATTGCCTGTCCTCCACATGATGATTATACTTAGGTAGCAATGTACTTGTTCTATTTTCACTAGCTAACCTAAGACATCTATGGGAATTAGATTCATTAAAAGATTATTGAATGTCAAAGTCGATTCTTCTGCACAGAATTCATCGATTGCGTCTCAGACGCAGGTAAATAATTTTTTTCCTTCCTTTTCTGTGTTCTGATTAAGTAATTGTATAGTAGGTAAACGTAAATTTACATAATAAATCTAATTTATTTGTCACTTATGTTGTGCAGATATATTTAAACATGAATTGGGTTTTACTTGATGAGCTTACATTAATTTTATCCTAAGGCTGGTTATCGATTTATGATTCAGTATGTCAAGTTCCTTAGTCAAAAGATATTTTGAATTTTATAGTGCTATAGTATTGAAAATCAATAATGAATACCATTTTTAATTAAAAAATAATGAAATTTGAATCATTGATTAGTTTAAATTTTGTCTTCCCAATATGTTAGCCAATGATGTCGAGCATTTATAACACTGACGACTGATGACTTATTTAATAATAACGAATTATGATTATTTATTTATCAATCCTAGAACTAAAAATGTATTCAATAGTCATAACTAAAATCATATTAAAATAGTGTAATTGAATGCTTATAAATTATACAATAGGTCGCAATCGAAAAATAAAAAGGTAAAAAAAATAATTTACCTATTTGACATTTGTGGGTGCCTAACCTAACCTAATCAAGAAAAGGTATAAAAGGTTGAAATGACGCAATTGAATGACGCCTTTTTTCAATCTTATCTTTAATTTGTTTAAAGGCATCTCAGTGTTCAACCTGATTCATTGATCCTTTTTATGTCCAACATGTTACCATCAATTATTTTACATTGAGGCGAGTAATGTGTAACACATTGCAAACTTAAATTTCGTACTCTTTTAATATTTAATTTTGATGTTCATTTTTATTTTTTGTTTAGTTTTATTTTACTTTTGTTCTATTTCTGAACTATTTATTGTTTAAGGATATTATGTTATAAATGTAAATACAAACTGTATATTTCTATCTTTGTATAAAAGGCCCCCCCCCCCAAAAAAAAAAAAAAATATAAATTAATATATGAATAATAAATACTAAATAAATATAACTGATTATTGACAAATAATGTATATTTGTGTCTAGTTTTATATGGTATTTGTATTTAATTAATTTTTTTTTTTTTTACAGACTACATTGGCAGAAGTGGACTCCAAACCATCATATTTGTTACGTAGTTTTATTTCTTATCTCCAACATTTTAAGCCATATCCATTACCAATAGAAATTATCAAGTAAGTAGTTTTTTTTGTAAATATTTTTTAATAATTCTCAAAGGTTTTGAACATGTTAAGTAAAACGTGTTAAGATATTATGAAGTTGTATTCAATGTTAAATTCCAATTAAATAAAACACATTAAGAATTTGTTTTATTTTGGTTTCAGAACCATATTCAGTTAAACTTCTTTAGATAAAAATCTTACAACAAATGTCAACAGTCTCATATAACTTATATTCTGAATATTTAAGTCTTTCTAATAGAAAAATAAGTTGATACTGAGCGATTCTGTTAAACCTAGGTTTTAGAGTAGTAACAAAGATTATATAATCTGTGGTAGTAACGTCTTAAACTAATATTTTATATAAAAATGAATCATGAAAGTACAAAATGAATTAATCATCTAAGCGGATTCTAATAGTTAACAGATACAATGATATTTATATTTATCTTTAAAATAGAATGTGAAATGTTTTAATATCATCTCAGTTGATTCATAGATATATCCTTGTTAAACATTTTCCTGCTCAATAGACTTAATTATCAGTTTTCAATTTTTCATTCTAATGGTAAAATGTTGGATATAATATCATTATATCAATTTGTACATAAATGTATTTGGAAAACTAATGATAATATTAAAGAATTTTGGAGTGAAAAACATTTTTCAGGAAAAAAATAGGAATTTCACGATTACTGAGATAAGTATTTTTGGGCCATCATTAAAGTTTTATTTTATTTTTATTTTAGGGACAATGGACCACATAAACTACGTTTTTACAGTCGATTAATAGAAGATAAATTTGAATCATCATTATCTTATTATGAATTTTTACAACGGATCAGTCAACAAGTTCGGTAATGGAGTATTATTAAAAATAATTGAAATAAATTATCGATGCTTAATATACACCTTAATGTTTTTTTTATTCCTTTATAAATATTTATTTGAAGATAATGATATAAATTAAATTTGTATTTTGTATAATCCATCAATTATTTGTTATTTTATTTTATTGAGTTTTACAAATAGATAATATGAAATTATTTGATTTATAATTAGTTGTTTTCTTTTTTTGTACATAAATTAAAGAAAATTATTTAATATATTGTACAATGATTTTTAATGTTAAGTAGTATATACACAGTTAAAATATTGTTTTATGTGGTTATTGGCCAGATATTTGTCTGGTATTATTTATTTGTAAAATTGTTTTATTAAAAATATGTTTATTCTATTTTATTATGTATATTTTTGTAATGCTATACTAGCAACAATCATATTCTTATATATTACACATGTTCCCAGTTATATACATATACATTAGCTAATATAAAATATAATATAATATATTATATATCTTCTATTAATTTTCAAAATACTTCTAATAGTAAAAAAAAATTTTATACTGTGCTTTTATATTATGCATTTCCTAAAGTTTATAACATAATATATAAATATGCAATACTGTCTACTGCCTAATTCCCAACAGTTAAGTCAATTTTTTTTATAATTTAAATAAAGCTACCGTTTTCATCTTTGTAAATTGAATGTGGCAAATTTCAAAATATTTATCATTACTAAAATAAATAGAATATATTCGGTATTACAGAATAGATAAACAGTATGATAATTTTGTTGATGTATTACATCCGTAAGATTTTGATTTGCTAAGTATTTAAATTACTATGTTTTTTCAGTTGAACATACGTTTAGTATATTTTGCTATATAAACTAGATTCATTAAATTTATTATAAATTCAAATAGTACAACAAAAACAATATTTCAATCAGTTCAAAAATAATTGAGTAGTTAAATTAAAGACTTGATAATATTCAAAAATGTGGTTACCTATACTATTTATTCTTCCTTACTTATTGTTGCCATAAAAATTTAAATGCCCCTACATTTAAGGATAATATATGAAAAAAGTAGTTCATGTGCGATGTGCATCCAAAACACAAACGAAATTACATAATGCATTCATTCATTCACATTTCACATGAAAAATGAACTATGTTCCTAAAAATTTAAATAAAATGTTCGGACAAGTTCCATGTTGGTATAATATTTTAAATGAAAAAAAAATGGAAAAATTGGCGTCGTTTGGTTATTTGTATCGCAATTTTTTTATTAAACATTTTCAAAAAATACGCAAAATAATTAACGCCCCCGGGGGGGTGGCTCTTGAACCACCAACCTTGCGGTTAACAGCCGAATGTGCTAGCCATTGCGTCACAGAGGCCACTCGTAACATTGAGTAGTAAAAAATTCATTAGATGTTATAATTAAAAGCACAAAATCGTGCTGGGTTCTTTACTTATAAATATAAATACCTACATTACTTTGCTAGTAAAAATACGCAATCAATTATTTCTTTTATTGTATTGCAGTGAAAACTCTATAAGGAAACCCGTTACTACGAAAAACTATACAAGGTGATTCTTTTATCAAAGAACACTCATTGTTTAAAAAAGTATTGGCTTTTTAAAAATATTTTTTAAATAGTTTCAAGTTGTTAAAAAACCAACCTTTTTTATTAAAAAATTATTTTTTTAAATATTTTTTATCCATATAATTTTTTGTGTTTTTTACTTTTTTAAATGACAATATAGAGTTTTAATTTCATATTCGAAAGCAGAATATTTTTCTAAGTATTTTTATTCATAAAAATCGAATTTATAGGGCTAGTAGTTTATGAGTTATAAGTATTTAAAATTTAGATTGGCAGAGTGGAGTGGTACGGGGTTATAGGTACCCTGCAAAATGTTTGTCCACTACTCCGCTTGTCTAAACTTAAAATACTTATAACTCATAAACTACTAGCCCTAAATTCGATTTTTATGAATCAAAATACTTAGAAAAATATTCTGCTTTCGAATATGAAATTAAAACTCTATATTGTCATTCAAAAAAGTAAAAAACTCAAAAAATTATAAGGATAAAAAATATAATTTTTTAATAAAAACTTTGGATTTAACAACTTGAAACTATGTAAAAAAAGTCAATACTTTTTAAAATAATGAGTGTTCTTTGATAAAAGAATCACCCTGTATATTACGTAAATAACATTAAGTTAACTTCATATTATAATGGTTGGTTTGATTTAAAACCTATTAATTACTCTCTATTACGAAAACTCTCAATAGGTAGCGAAAGATATCACATGGTCCCTTCAGATTTGTTATAGAGAGTTTCACTGTATTTTAAATATCACCATAAACGGCATAAACTCAAAAATCGTAAATAATATAATAAATTATAACAGATATACTAGGTACCTACTTAGTACATAATATAAACTAATATGTTTTGCCCTCAGCAAAAAAATATCGGTAAGTATTTCTTGAAATGTGATACCTAGCTTTAACTATTTTGACTCTTATACCTTCACAATGTCAGTCCGCTGATAATTGAATCAATTTAAGCATATGGGTATACTAGTACTCTCACCAGTCACAACTAAAATATCGGCGAATTATACATATAGTATGTATCATATATATATATATATATATATTATATACCTATTATCAGTATATTAGATACCTAAAGTTGATGATGTTAAATGTAACTTCGTAGATCCGTAAATGCATTGCCAATATCATGAACTCCTAACATTAGTAGACATTTATTTATGGTAATATGGTTATTTACTGACAGCTGACAACATAGGCAATGTTGTAAAAATCAAATATGATTAGGAAATTCCTGTAAGCGCAAATCACAGGATGCTAATGGGGCTTAGCCTCTCAATCTATTATAGTGTCCCACAACTTATTAAAAACTCAATGTATTAATAGCCCGGGCTTAAGCCCCCCTCCCCCAACCAAATTGAATCAACTTGCTCCTATAAAAGTTACCTAAAAATGTCTAATATTATTCATTTTGTACATTGAAGTGTTTAAATTTAGTCAGAAATGACAAATGAATTAATATGAGATGAATCATTTATAACATTGCATTAAAAAAATAAATTGAATAATTTATTAGTTATATTCAGAAGTTAAAGGTAGGTAAATACAGGCAGTTACTACTTATTGTCTTATTGATGCTAAAACTTAATTATAAAAGCAAAATATAAGTACTTACTTTTAACTAGCTCACAGTTTATATACAAGAAACTGGTATTCGTTATAAAGTTACAGGTATCGTACGTTTTACAAAGCACGTATTTTAAATCGTTTTTTAACAAATAAGAATTACAACAATAATTCCTATAATTATTAATTATATTAATATTATTTTACCTATGCTTACGGAAGGCTGAGAAACCTCGTTAGGTAACCTATTTTATTGCAAGATATATCTATAGGCTGGTTACTGGTTAATAGTTTCTGACTTCTGTCAAGCCGTTGCAGTTCTAGAACATTTCGCGGTGTATAGGCAATATTTATATAATAATGTTTTGATGTAGGTAGGTAGTTAAATAATTATTTATAGTCCCATCAGGTTGTTTTTTCTTTGAATTCTTTCTCGGCAATGTGCTTTCATTATTAATTATCATATATAATGTAATTTACAATAATAATTAACATATTATGCTGACAACGCTGTATCAATATTTATAGGCACCTCTGTGTTTTTTCGGATCGTATTCCTACGTATTGTAATGTCATTACCTCCACTGGTCCACCAGCTAGGGTTCACATAATAATGAACTATATTAGACTATTACTATACATAAATATATATATGTATTTTAGTATATTGTTTATTATAAAATATTACAGTTTACACGAAACTGTTCTGTAATATTTATTCATAGAGGCTGGATTTCAAAGAGAATTTTAATTTTTAGGACACTTTTTACTTTTCAAGAGCTGTTCAGTAATTCGATTCATGTAACAGCAAACAGGTACCTACTACCTACCTACTCAAAACGCGAAACTTTTATAATTGAATTATTAATTGTATGCATTTTTGATTATTGTATTGTATGCGAGTTTTTAGAATCGCGGAAAAAAAGCCCATGGAAAAAAAAACCATAGAAAAAAAGCCCTCCGAAAAAATTAAAATTAAAAATAAATGTTAATACATCTATATATTTAATAAAATTATTATAAAATATTTTTTTAATTTTTTATCTAGTTTATATAAGTTTATATTAATTGAACTTTGCTTAAACCAGTCAAAATATTAGTTGGGTAATAAAATTGAAATTTATTGACAAATGACAGGTATTTGTATCCATCCAAATAGGTACTAACAAAATAATATGTAGTATTTAGCATTTTAGCATTCCATTAGTATACACTTGGTTGTTGTCTGTAATTGTCGTACCTACACAATTACTATTACAATTATTATTTTTGCGACTATTGCGATTATTATTATGATCATGTTATATTATCTGTAATATTGTGATAACATTTGTTAATATTATTATATTTATAGTTTGAATATTATGTACCTACTGTTTATCACAAAGTAAAATAACTTTATGATTGCATTATGATAGGTATTTGAGTTAATCAACAAAATAATATAAAACACACTTTTATTTTCGTGGGTTTTTTTTTGTTGGATTTTTTTGGGGTTTTTTTTCCGTGGTCATTTTTTCCGCTTACCGAGTTTTTAGTATACAATTAAATAGATAATCACTTATAATGATCCAAAATACCAATATAGATGATGATGGGTACCGTTCTGAATGCTTATTAACAAGAAATTTCCGATGCATTTATCAATCTTTCTTTTTATATTATAATTATTTTAACAACTTCCATGAGTATACCTACTAAAATATGCATTTCGATGATTTTTTGTAATAAAATAAAAAAAAATAGAAAAAACTACTATTGAGTAATTTTTTTAATGGCACTATTGGAGTAATCAGTAATTTTTTTAATGCGTTTTACGTTTATAGTTTTTAAAACGTTTAAACCTGAACCTGCTATACTAAATTATATTATATTTTAATAATATGAACGTATTTTACTGTTTAGGGAAAGCACGAGTTTTATGATAAATTATTATGCAACCGTCATCTGTTGCCGACTCAGACCACCTGTTATGGATTATTAATTATATTTCTAAAAAATTATGTGAGCGCGCGTGGACCTATGCATTATAATATTTATATATACATAGTATACACGACATTATATTTTATTACCTTCGATGCTCCGTAGTCCATGTATCACATTATAGCATCATGGCCGTACCTGCGAAATATGCACGATATTTATATAAACATATATTGATGGACGATAAACTATAAATGATAATAATATCACCATAAATATAATATATCTAGTTGTGCATAATATTTGAAAATTGGAAACGTTGTATAACGCTCTACGATTTAATATCGCGTACTGTCTTGCAGTCCTGTACATTATAATATTCACCCGTCAAACTTTCTCGAATCAGACGCTCTTGTGTAGTTAAATGTCAGTAATATCTTTGTATTTATGCTTATTATAAATGAGCGTCCACTATAGTTGACCGGTGCGTCCACACTTCACGCTCGGTATAGGTTCTTCATCATTTATGTAATATTATGTAGGTATATTGTGCAGGCGTGTGAGTGTATAACTGCTATTGAAGTTACTTTTCGTTAGAAAATAACGTGAAACGCATTGTAGAAATTTCGCATACACGTACCTACCTAATATGATAAATACCTATATAGCAGGTAGTGATAAATATCAAAATGGGTACAAATTGTGAGTATATACGTGATATAATACAATTACGGAACTAGTCTTATATTATACGACATTACTAGTGTTATTATATTATATGTTTTAATATGGTATATTTACTTGATAACTTTTATTATGATGATAATATACCTACCTATGATACATATTTTATATCTTGTATCAGTCATTATGCCAATATTACACACCTAACTATATATAGATACGATTAAAAATAAAATGTCTGTTCAGGAATACATATTATAGTCTACAGGCTACAAGATAATTATTGGCATTAGACACTCATCTATATAGTGACCGTATAGTTGTCTCACTTAGTTCCTTGAGGCTCATAACACTATACATTTTATGCAGGCGTGGCGGTGTTGTGTTACCGTTAAATAACTTCTGAAAGCAGTACAAATTGTATTGTACCTACTAGGAAAATGATTCTAAGCTCTGAAATGTATTGTTTTGGCGTTATGAAAATGTATGTGCTTGTATATTATATTATATTTGAAAAAATTGTAACGTACATCATATTATTTTAATATTTAGTAGGTATGATTTATTCTATGTATATTATCATCACTCTTTGTAAATTATTGTTAATAATCGTAGGTACCTATAATATCATCAGTGGCAGGGCCGTAGCTGGAACAAATTTTCGTGGGGGGTTTTAAATCAAATAATATTTTCATTTTAAGTAATTAAAAAAACATTTATTTAAAAAAAAAAATCACATTTTACTATGTTATTAATGCATTATAATTATTTTAAAGTAAATTTATATTATATACAATTATTAATTTTAAAAATATTTTATAGCACAAAATCTATTTGTCGGTTTTTTTCTTTGGCGAAACGATCAATAACTTCAGCCGGATCGATATGAATTTGCCTATGAACACTCAAAAGAGCTAAACCTGTAAGTCGTTCTTGGCCTGATGAGTTGCGTAAATAGTTTTTTAATCTTTTCATAGTTAAAAATGTACGTTCTGGCGTAGAAGTCGAAACTGGCAATGTAGCTAAAAGCTTCAAAAGAAAAGATAGGTATGTTTGGAAAATATTCATAATAATTACAATTAATATATGCTTCAATAGCTGAATTTGGTTGGTCTTTTTCTGGTTTGTTAGACCATTTTCTTTTCCAAAGTTGAATTTCTGTTGGCAAAACTTCCATATCCAAAAATTCAGAATATATTTCGAAGTCGTTTGCATCTATTTCATATTTGTTACATATCTTTGGTAACAACTTGTGCAGTGAAGAAATTTGTTTTTTATGATTATTAAATCTTGCTTGAAGTTGTTCAATGAAATCGTCGAAAAAAGGAATAGCTATTGTTATGCGGTAATATTCTTCAGGTGAATTTGTAATGACGTTAGTTCGATGTTTTTGACGTGCAACGATTCTTGGTATTTTTATGTCTTCTTCACTGTCAATCGATTTTATGAGATCCTTTGCTTTTTCCAAAATCTTGGAAAATGTAGTATCCATATTATTCCGCATATCATGTATTTCGTGTAACACAGTACCAACGTATTCCATTGCTTCGGTCAAATCACAATTTACAGACTGTAAGTTCTTACACAGTGGTAATGTCTGTAATCGTTCTCGGTTGTTTTTATTTTTTACAAAAATAATTTGTAAGGGAATTATTACGTTTACGATTTGACATTTTATTAAAATAATCAAATAAAAAAGTATACAGAAATATTTGATTGTTACACAGCGTGCACAAAACTGATACTAATTTGTACTAAAATATTTGTAGTGGTGTACTTATTTAATGTTCACGATAAAATTATTAATAATGCTTTAACTGTGTAGTACTGACACTATGGACAATGTCATGGAGTTTTTTGAGATAAAATGACAATTGACAATACGATCGATAATTTATTGTTTGATAATATATTAAGTATTTATAGACGTTTCGTCTATCGACAAAACGTCTCTAATCTTGTATGACTTATCTATGTATAATATAATAATATTATATTACCTATAGGTATTATAGAAATCGCCATCAAACTTAGTTACTATATTATTACTTTATTAGGTATCCAAATGGCCAAATGGCTACATAGCAAATTATTATAATTAAGTTACTTATACAATTAAATTTATTAGTTGTAAAATATTACGGGGGGGGGGGGGTTGAACCCCTAAACCCCCCTCCCACCATATACGGCTTTGATCAGTGGCGTCATTTGCGGGATGCAATAAGGGTGTGCAAATGCATCCTATGAATTTTTTTTTTAGCACACTTTTTGTATAGATCATTTCATAGAATCATAGTTTAAAACAAATAACAATAATTTTGGTATTTATTTTTTATTTTTTCATTTATCACAATATTTTGTGGAGCACCACTACGTATAAAAAATATAATATTGTTCACATGAATAATTCAACCAGATTATTATAATTTATAACATTAGGTATATAATCTGTGATACAAATAATAAAATGGTACACAATCATTCGAGCGAAGTGAGCAACTTTGATATTACTTTATAGATTTTCAATATTGGTTTTACATCCTATGAAATAATGTGAAGTGACGCCCCTGAATATTATCAATTGTTAAAAATTTCAAAAAAAAATACTGTACTATATAGCACTAAAATCAGATGAATTTTTGTCACAACTTTATAATAGTAAAAAATAAAATATGTATGATTGTTAGACCAATATACATATTTTGTTAATCTGCAGCTCAGAGTCTTAAACTCGAGTCCGATCTTATTTATAAAAATAAGGGAATCTGAACATGATACAGGGATATTAACCAATAGGACTATGGTGCAGTGCAGCCCTAATGAGATTTTTGATTAAAAAAAAAATAAAAACAATAAAAAGTGATTCAAGTGGAGCTCATCGATAATTTTACATTTGCTGCAGACACAATTTGTGTGACAATTTTGATTTCTCGATCGTCTGTATTATTTTCCTCGGGTTTCTGTATAGGTACACTCGTACACTACATATTATATATGAGTCACAGACTCGATTACTCGAATATATGAAAAGATTATCAACACTGGCTAGTGGCTAGTGCCCTACAAGCGGCAGACGTGCATTTGTTATGCAATATTATGAAATACAAATAAATATTCGTATATAATATGGCGGAGGCGAAAACGAAACGAAAGAGAGCCACAAACCGGTAACCGTAACGGACAAAAATGTATAAAATATGTATAATACTACCTACCTACCTACCTATATATTATAATGGTAGGCGCTAGACGACGAAGTAGACACGAGGATGTGATGTATTCTTTTATTCACATTAATAATAATAATAATCTGCAGTCGAATACTCGGATGTTTGTATGTTATAGCTGTATCAGTTGTAACTACGTTTCTAAATCATGTGTACCACGCGCGACATTTAAAGATTTTAATATTATTATGTCCACGCGCGCCAGTTAAGTGCCCGCCAGGTATATTTTGTTGATAGTTTATGTAATAATTATGTCTGATCAAATGTTAACGAGTTACGGTCCGTCCGCATCCAATATCATAACAATATTATATATTGTACAATTTTATTGATTTAACGATTTCTCTAGGAAAAGAAGAAAAAAATACTTGTGCAGAATCCGACGAAGATGTTCAGACATCCACCGTTTTTTCGTTCATCAATGACACAACCAAATAAAAATATTATATCTATATTATATACTTTCTGTTCAGTTTTATACGCAACTGATCGCATTCGTTGAAAATCACCTATTTAATATATAATATATAATATTATTTGAAAAAACTATTATAATAATATATAGCAGTGGCATAACTCATAGATTGGAAATTTAAGTATTGTGTTTAGTATACAGTATGTTTAGAATTCTTATGGATAATATTATTTTTTGGAATATGTTTGATTTTTATAAATTATATAGGTAACAACATTGACTGGAATATACTTAACAAAATAGTTCCCCAACATTTACAACTTACTGTGAATGTATATCATACATCCTTTTATTCCTTTTATATTTATAATATATATTAATAGTATATAATATATGTTTAGTATCTAACTTTATTTATTATTAACTATCTAGAATCTAGATTTGTATCAAGTATTGTGAATTAAAAAATAAAATATTAAAAATCAAAATAAAAAAAGGCGGGTAAGTCGTGGATGTCGCTCTGCTGTACAGTAGGTTATAAGTGGGTTACTGTAATGGATGGAATTAAATTTGAATCTAATGATATTATATTATTGTATACGAAAAACGATTCTGAGCGAATATATAGAATATATTATAGATTATTAAAAATTTTTAAATCTTAGATTTAAATAGAAAAATGATAATGGATTTCTAGTTTAAAATAATTTGCGAATTTCCGTGGTTTTCGTGATTTTTACACATGTTGTCAAAATTTAAACTTTGAATGCTTGTAAAAAAAAATTGTGCTAATATATTTCTTTTATTTTTCATCTGCTATTGTAAAAATATGTTAGGAGCCTTATATAAAATTTTAAATTCTAAGATATAAAAGGAAATTTTTTAATGAATTTCTAGCATAAAATAATTTTTTGAATTTTCGTGATTTTTACGTATGTTGTCAAAACTCAAACTTTGAATGCTTATAAAAAAAAATCGTGCCCATGTATTTTTAATGTTTTTTAACTGCTATTGTTACAATGTGTTAGAAGCCTTGTATTAAATTTTGAAGCTTTTTACACCAACCACTAAAATGTTATTGACATTAATAGAAAAAAAAACTAAAAAAGTTGAAAAATTAAAATGTCAGTAAACAGCTCAAAACAAATCTAAATATTTTGAAAATTTTATCAAATGCTCATAAAAATTTAATTTGAATTTCCGGTGGACTTTTTATTTGTGATAAAGATTGAACACTTTTAAGGAATCTTGTATTAAATTTTCAAATCTTAGATTTAAAAAGAAAATTGTTTATGAATTTCTAGCTTAAAATATTTTGTGATTTTTACGTATTTTGTTCAAAATTCAAACTTTGAATGCTTATAAAAAAAAATTGTGATTATGAATTTATTTTATTTTTCAACTGCTATTGTAACAATATGTTAAGAGCCTTGTATTAAATTTTCAAGTTTTTCTGCACAACAAATAAATTTTTATCGATATTAATTTCAAAAAACTAATAATGATCGAAAATTGCATATGCCTATAAATAGTTCAACTTAAGTCGAAATTTTGAAAATTGTATGGTGGATAGAATATACTTATATAAACATTCGGTGAAAATTTCATGTATCTATGGTCATTTGTTTTAAAGTTACATCAAAAACCAAAAAAGATTTTGTCGAAAACTGATTGTGCGTAAAATTTCCCGTTTTTCCCTTAATTTTTTGTTTGTTTATCTCGTTTATTTAGAAAAGTATTAAGAATTTTTTGCTTTTAACCCCCCCCCCCCCACCCACAAAAAAAAAGTACCAACTAGATTCACTTTCTGATCGAACGAGGTACTGAAGTCAAAAATCGATGCACTTTTACTACCCCAAAACGTGATGACAGACACGAAAAAAAAAAAAATAAAAACACACATCATGGTAAAATCAATACATTCATCGCTCCGCTCAGAATTTAAAAACAAGAAATAAAAAATATTTAAATTATGAAAATTTTTAAATTATTTCGAAATAAAAATTTTTTTTAACACCTAAGACTTGAAAATTTAATAAGTACCTAAAATAATAGAAAAACAAGTTAAGAATAAGTAGATGCCGTTCTGGTGTGGGTGGTCATGGTTTGGGCACAAAACTACCTTGTTTGGGAACAGTTGAGTTTTCCTTACCCTTTATCAGACTTAGTAGTTAGTACTGTCTATTAATGTATTCATAGATGTGGTTAAAAATGTATGTAAGCACTTGCTTATTAATAATTGTTAATATATAATATTTAATACTTGTTCAAGTTAAAAATACATGTTAATTTTAATTTTAATATAACAAGATTGGTAAATATAGGTACGTGTCTATTATTTTCCATAATAACAGATTCCCGCATTATTTGTATATATTTAATTTGGTCTACATTTCCGTACTCTTTATCGATAATAATTATCAATGCGCGTCTGTCGCCGAGATAAAATAATATAATTATTCTCGTGTGAGCAAATCAGTTGTACGTTTAAATATTTAATATAACCATGTGCGAAAACTAGTTCCGATTTTTTAGGTAAAAATTATAGATTGTGCACAAACAAGTTGCAGCCTCTGGTGTCAAGTGCATATGTCATTGTAATGGATATGTGATATTTGAATACTTTAATAAATCGCACTGTATAAGAAAAATGATTCTAAGAGAACCCTCGTGTATCATCCTAATTCCTAGCACCTAATATCATGCTAGCATTAATAATTTCGCTAGTATCACAAAAGTTTGCAAATTATTTAGTTATTAAAAACTATGCAATTATTGTTATTGGCAAAATAAGTTCACTCTATCACTTCGTTCACAATGATTTTTCGTATTAAAATTAACTTAAAATATCCATTACACAGGCAACTATATATTATACAGCAGAAATAGAGCTCAGTTTTTGTTTTTGTGGATCACTAACTTCAAAAAAAGTTCGGAAATATTTTGTTTATTAAAGGTACCTACGTGTAAGCATGCCCGTGAATCCGTGATCAATATTATCTACCATTTATAAACATAATAAATAAACCACAAAACGGGGATTTGAGACTATATTATAATATTGCATTTTATATGATCATGTCTATAATAATATATTATAAAACAAGTTTAAACTATTGAAGAGCTACTTACTTTATTTATTCGCATTTATATGTATTAATAATATAAGTACTCCAGTGACATTTAGATTCTTTAAAATACTTTCATTTTTTTAAGATAAGACTACGTTTCTACGTTTTAATATTCATATCAATTTTCCTTAATATATTATAATGTAGTGTAACCAGTATAAATGTATACTGTATAGTGCATTCAATTACGTAAGCATTATTCAAATTTGGTTAATATTCAAATTTAATTTAGATTTTTTAATTTTCACTATGTATCATGGTTTAAACTTAATATAATTTTATTTTAATCATTTTACTGAAACAGTCATAGCGTACATCGTGCATTTAATAAAAATAAAAATAAATATTATACCTATACAATACCTATAAAATGATTTAACAAAAAGTAAAACTTTTTTTTATTCGTGATACAGCATCAACTACAAAGTTATTAGCTTTCAACAAAATAAATATAAGTTTCATATAAATAGAATAGGTTTTTTAAGGTTAAGTTGTATATTCCAATATTTAAGTAGGTAATAAGATGATTTTGTTGATGTTGTCTTTGATTGGACTATAAAGGCTCCGAAGAGATTAACAAGCATTTCTAAGCTTTTTCTTGTTTCTATGTAATCTTAAATTTTTAACAGTATTAAAGGCACATTCTTGATTATGAGAAGTTCTCAAATATTTATAATATTTTTTTTTTATTGATCAAAGTACATCGAAAACTAGGCCATTAGTAAAATAATTTTTTTTGTTACATTTTTAGTATTTTAAGCATACATTTTCTACATTAAATTAAATTGTACAATTCTGTTTTTTTTTTTAAGAATAAAATTAAGTTTTTTACATCCTGTGGGTTGGTTTATAACTTTTACATACTTATATTATAATATATTGCTTATATAGGTAGGTACCTAATAATGGCTAATAATTTGTCGGTGTATTAAAGGATAACAACAAAAGATAGCCAACAAGGTTGACCATAAAAAACTCTTCAATGTTTTCATTAGCAATTTTGAACTATATTATACCGAAAATATTTAGGTTACAGTTAATATAGTATAATTTAATTATAATAATTCAAAATATACAAAATATAGTAAGAGTCGAAAGTCTCCGGTAAAATTATTGTTGTATTATTTGATAAATGACCTTTTCCCTTAATTTTTATGTCAAATATTGAAATATGCCATAGATATAAATACTTTGTATTATAATACTTGTATTAAATTATTAAACATAACTTATTATTTTTTTTTTTTAATTTAATACCAAATTGTATTATTTCTAATAACAATGGTCAAAAATATACATCTATATTTTGTTAATCAGTAAGTAGTAACATTACAGTTTATAAAGCTGAGCTCTGCTCATTGCTCGAGGCTCGATTAAGTTTAGTATCATAATAATTTATGTACTAATAATAATATATGAAAATAATAAATTACAACATTTCGGCATTGTGAATAAGACAACGTCGCATAAAATATCCTATATGCTCAATCGTGCTTTACCGCTAGTTACTGCGATATATTCAAATAAATATTACCTAAGTAGTATAATAGACAATATTACTATACCATATAGTTTATTGTTGGAATATAAATGAATCAGTTCATCATAATTAATTGTGTGATTGTGGTATAAGTGAAATACATTTTTCAAATAAGGTTCAAAAAATGCTGCAATTTTTTTTTTTTTTGATTAATAAGTTCAAATTAAAAGTATTTAATTTATAAGTATAATATTCTGTGATTTCATAAAAAAAAATAATATTTTGTTGCATATTATAATAAATTCGTAAAAACTGAACTCGTTACTCAATTTAAATTGTTCAATGTTCCAAAATATACACATATCATGGATATTTTTTTTAATTTCTTAACAATCATAGTCCGATAGGTATTAATAAGTAAACGCAGCCTACAGCACTACAGTCGTAAAAATAGTATATAGGTTTGGAAAATATTTCCTAAAAATTTTTCAAAAGAAGTAAAATGAAATAATGAAATATGTATTAAACCAATTTTAGACTCTGAGCGGAGCGATGAATGCATTGATTTTACCATGATGTGTGTTTTTATTTTTGGTCTGTCATCACGTTTTGGGGCAGTAAAAATGCTTCTTAACATATTAATTGTTACAATAGCAGTTGAAAAATAAAAGGAATACATAGTCACAATTTTTATTTTTTAAGCATTCAAAGTTTGAATTTTGACAAAATACGTAAAAATCACAAAAATTCACAAAATATTTTAAGCTAGAAATTCATAAACAATTTTCTTTTTAAATCTAAGATTTGAAAATTTTTAATAATCTATAATATATTCTAGACAGATAATAAACCGTCTTCGCTCAGAATCGTTTTTCGTATACAATGATATAATATCATTGGATT
This sequence comes from Diuraphis noxia, assembly GCF_037042655.1. Taxonomy (NCBI): domain Eukaryota; kingdom Metazoa; phylum Arthropoda; class Insecta; order Hemiptera; family Aphididae; genus Diuraphis; species Diuraphis noxia. The sequence continues at coordinate 57,201,376 of NW_028301712.1, forward strand.
CAAATTTAATTCCATCCATTACAGTAACCCACTTGTAACCTACTGAACAGCAGAGCGACATCCACGACTTACCCGCTTTTTTTTTAAGTTGTAAAAAATTAAAAAAATTGTCCTGTACAATAGCTATTAAAAATGATAATGAATGCAAATATTTGTCACAATACTTAAATCTGACAATACTGGTACAGGATGTTCTTAAAAAATATTTTCTCATTTAGCAGTTTCCATTGCTAAATAACTAATAAGTAGATTTATCTAAATGGCAATTTTAAGAAGCATTTCAATTTTTTTTAAGATTTTACAAGTATATAGAACGTATATATAAATTCCGTGTACCAATAATAATGATATATTAATATTCCATTTGTATACTCCAAGGTGCCATATCATAGATATTTTTTAAGTATGTGTTAGAATAATTAGGGTCATTGATAATATGGTACTAATGTCGGTTAAGCGACGAGATTGCAATCCATCACATATATCATGTATCTGATTGAAATGGTTCAGGTTAAAATAAACGATTAATAAAGCGTATACAATCGTTAAATATTGAATTCGTGTGTTTTGGATCACAATTAGAAAAAAAGTTAAAAGTATATTCTTAAAAAATATATTAGTTTTAAATATTAATAATATTTATTAAAAATATAGAAAGAAAAACGATGAATTTTAATATATGTATATTATACAGAAGTCAAAGTCCAAAGACCAGTTTTTAGAAATTTGTTGTCTTTCTCATTTGCAGCTTCGCTCAATCCGCATCCGCATAATATTGTATATCATATTGACACAAGATTAATGTGAGTCACTGAGCCATGAATTTCCATTTTTGGGAAGAATTAATTAATAATAATAAATAAAATATCATTAATAATTAATAATAAAATTGTATGTTTATCTAAATTATATTTTCAATTTATGTTAGATTCATAAATTTTATTTTATTTTGTATCGTACGCGTGCAGTTCTGTGTTTGGAAGTTTGGATATGCATATAATATAATATATATATTTTTTTCATATTTTTAACAATCCAAAAAACAAATATATTTATTAACACATTAAAAAAAAAAAATGTTTCAGATATAGTGTAGTCTGTAATATTAACAATTTAACTTCAAATGTCATATTATATACTCAATACTCATTATACCTATAATTAGATATTTAGTCAAATAAATTTATTTAGTATAATATTCAAACTATGTATTTTTTAATTGAATCACAGAGACAAACTGTCAAATTACTAGGTATTGTTTATATTACATGAAATAATTTTAAAAAATTTCACTCTCGTCTACTAAATCATCGAAATTATCTGGGAACTTCTAATCCGTATAAATTACAGTTGTTGTCGTGATATTTTAGTTAAATACTGCAAATTTAAATTCTCAGTTCCTTCCACTGAATGGATTTCCACCGGTGGTCAAATGTCTAAATGTCTTCGCCAATAATAATAATAATAATAATATATTTTCTAATATTTTCTTAATCGTTACCACTTACCTAAATCGTTATTACCAATTATATTTAAACTATTATAAATCAATTGACATTTGATCAATTTTATTTGATTTAACGACATGTAACAAAAGTATAAAGTTAATATGACTGTGAATTATTTACAATAACTTAGATGTATTTGTGCTGGATACAAATTTTCCGTAGGTACCTACCTAATCTTGATGGATCTTTCGCTAAAACTTTGTAATTTCACGTTACCACTATGTAGGTTTATTCTAACAATCAATGCATGATATTATTATTACGTTAATACTATTGGTTATAATTGAAAAACCAAAAAACAAAAAAACAGACCTGCAGATAAATATATATAACTAATATATCTGATTGATTGATTTTTCTCATAAATCGATATAAATACCAAGCTATAGTTCCACTTTTTTTATCACATATTATTATCATTATACATATATAGCGCAGAAAAACTATGCACAACCTACAGTCTACAACTGTCAAAATCGTGATACAATCTACAAAAACCAAAATAATATATTTGCTACTATTTATTAATAATAATTTATAAATCGTTGAGTAAGTCACATATGTTGTGTTTTGTAATTATGTAACGCGTTTATATCTATATAAATACTTTAAGAACAAGTTAGCGTTTAAAAATACATCTAATATTGTATTGCATATTATGTTACGTGATTGCCAAGATGATTCACTTAGCGAGAGTACCTATACAATATAAATGTCATACCCAATATTACCTATATGATTATATTATTATAGTTCCACATTTATTTTTTGTCGTCTGTGACCAAGACGACGATGACACAACACATCGGTGGTACCTATTTATGTAGAGGAAGTAGTTTTGCAGTTGAGTATTACGACTATTGACACTTCAAAACTGGTTATTTTCGCGATATTTTTTTTTTCATATAGTCGCAACACAACGTACCCACTACCTATACTTTGTAACAGCCACATGCTTGGTTTAGCGTCCTGAACGTCTGCACGAGTGCCATCGGTGACTTTACCTATATATAGCCAATTTGGTTTTCAAAACATCATCATTCAACCGAGCAACACAGAACAGTCAACATGAAATTCGTAAGTATTTGGATAACAAAACACAAACAGTGTCATTTATTTGTAACCATGCATTTGTATTGTATACCAATATTTGCTGCCGTATATTACAATATACGAATAGCTCAGCTCATTAGTACACAATATATACACCGCACAGCCGTTTTTCGTTGGAGATGACAACATCTGACTAAATTTTTTTTTTTTTGTAGACATCAGCTTTAGTCGTTGTTTTGGTGGCCGTAGCCCTCGTTAGGGCCGAAAAAGAAGACGGCAAGACGCACAAACCCGAAAAACGCGGTATCGTCGCTGAACACGATTTCGATGCCGGGTTGGGTCATAGTTCCAGTCTAAGCTACGGTTCTGGTCTGGGATTGGGCTCCAGCATTGGCTTATCATCCGGATTGGCCTCTGGTTACTCAGCTTACGGTGGATCAGCTTATGGATCCTCATACGCTCCGGCTTACAGTGGTGTTGCAATAGCCGCCTCACCTGTATACAGCAGAGTCGCTGTCGCTGCTGCACCTGCATACAGCGGAGTCGCAGTCGCTGCTGCACCTGCATTCAGCGGAGTCGCAGTCGCTGCTGCACCTGCATACAGTGGAGTCGCAGTCGCTGCCGCTCCTTCCGCATACTCAGCTGCCCCAGCACCGACTGTCGGCCCATTGATCCCAATCTCCAAGGATATACACATCATCAACCGTCATGCCCAACACATTTCTGCCCCGTTCCCAGTTCCAGTGCAGAGGACCGTCGCCATCCCAGTGCCACACCCAGTCCCTTACCCAGTAGAACGTCCATATCCAGTCCGAGTTTCCGCCCCGTACCCAGTGCCAGTTGAGAGGCCTGTTCCATACCCAGTAGACAGACCGGTACCACAAGCAGTTCCCGCTCCCTACCCAGTCCCAGTCGTCCAGAATGTACCTGTACCAGTTTCCCGTCCAGTACCGGTTCCGGTTGTAAGACGCGTTCCTGTGCCGGTTGCCACACCAGTTGTTGTCCAAGCACCTCAGCCAATCGCTGTTGCTGCTTCAGCTCCTGCATACGGAGGATACGGTCTAGGAGCTTCCGCTAACGACGCCAGTTATGGATCCGCTTCTCTAGGATCTCTATCTTCGTACGGATCCGGTGTCTCTTCATACGGATCAGGTTTATCGTCATATGAATCTTACGGACCAGCACTTTCCGCTTCTTCATACGGATCTTACGGACCAGCACTCTCAGCTTCATCACATGGTTCATATGGACCAGCACTGTCGTCTGCTTCCTCATATGGGTCTTACGCATCAGCTTTGCCTTCTTCTTCATACGGATCTTATGGACCAGCTCATTCTTCTTCTTCATATGGATCTTACGGATCAGATATATCCTCCTCTTCGTATGGACACGGAAGCCATTCAAAATACGAAAGCGGTGGTTGGACTCCAATCGTAAAACGTAACTCTAATTAATTAAGAGACTAGTCTTCTGACATTGCTCAACTATCAAGTCAGAACCTGTTAAATTACTATTTTAAAATTGAATATTATTATGTTTTTATACTTAGATTACACTTTTTATATTTGAATAAAATGTTAATTGTACAATACAATTTGAATAAAATTTTATTAAAAAATAAACTCTATGTGTTTGTCTGAAATTAATGCAAGTTATAAAAATAATACGTAATTGTATACAGTCCTTGCGGGACATCCGCCCGGGTCAGCGTTCATGCTCAAATGACGTTAAATAACGAGGCCTATCTTAATATTACGTACTAGTGGATTCTAATTGGTCAGAATCCAGGGAAAAATTGGGACAGCATGTTAACATTTTGTCTATTGCAACACATAGCTTTGAGTAATACATTTTTGATTTTGCCTAGATATTCAATACAAAAAAAACCTTGGCGTAAAAGTGAATTAAAATAGTATAGTGTACATATTACTAAGCCAATACCGCACTACATACATTATGTACAATATATAATCGAATGCACAGAAAAACATTATTACTTTTTGTATATAAAATATGTATACTTACATAACTTACTCATAAGTAGGCGAATTATAACTTGTATTACGGTATCTACCTATATTGTAGGATGAAAGTTGAATGTAAATAAGTACAGTACCTATATTTAAGAAAATAAAGTATGGATATTGCAATTAGTTAATCTTTGAGGCGTACAGGGAATAAAGTTGAGTAACTTGCATAGAATTCCATAACTTTTTTTATCATCGAATAACTATGAACAAAGTAGGTACTCTTAAAAATGTTAATCACTCACAGGCATTTTCATAAATTCATTTCATTAACATAATAATAATTTCTGTAACTCTAGTACTCTACACCCTCAGTTATGCCTACTTAAACACAAATATGGTTTGCGATGAAACAAGTCATCAAAATGTTAATTCATTAAAAACTTATATATTAGTATGATTAGTAGTTAGTATAGTACACTTTAATTAAAGAGAACCAGTGATAATTAAAATAATTTACGGTGAAATAATCGTTATAAGAGTTAACGCATACTGCATAACTATACTAATTCTGAATCATGACTATTCATTTTTATGGTTTTATAAATAATGTAATAAATAATTATATTAAATAAACGAATAAGAAAAATAGCTAAATATGTTACACGCTACACGCATCTTTGATGAAATCAAATAAAACTGTTATGAATATGATTTAAAAAAAAATCAATTCATAATCATAATAATATTTATTAAATTATTAAAACATTAGCCATTAATCATTATACAACATTAAGTATTACTGTCAACTATTCAATTCAATCATAGAGTTAATATCATTATAAGATATTAGGTCTTTTGATTGTAAATATCTGTACCTATTGGTTTAAATAATATTTCATATAATTACTATTATCACAACTAAGAAACCCAATTTTAGGCACATTAAACCCAAAAAAAAGTGTTTCCGATATTTCCAATTGCATTTTGTTATGTATAATATACTAGGTACTAGGTAACTCATAGTTAATAGTTAATATTATAGATATAGTGCATACAGTTGTCTGTTATATCTTATATAATATGTTGTATTGTTATTATATATTATTGTTCCTATCTACTCATATATTTTTGCCCATAATATTATTTTAACTTTTGTAAAAATTGAATATTATTTACCAATTACCTATATCTAGTCAAAAATTGTATATAAATATAAATAGCTCGAAAAGAATCAAAGTTATAATATGTAAAAAAATACTGATACAAACATGGTGTTATGTTTAGATATTAAAGAAATTGAAATTGAAAATCGAAACATGTTTTTTACTAAAAAGTGACTTCAACGTTCAGACACAATTAAAACATAAAAAATATTGTAAAATAATTAGGTGTTCTAAAGATCCATTCATGATGTAATAAAAAATTTAAATATTGTACCAATATAACAGTTGTATATTATATTGTTACTAAGCTTATACAAAAAAGGTAAAATGCATGAATATTTAAAAAATATATAGTGTCATTACTGGGAACTGTCACTACTGGGTGGTTTCTTCCAACAACTCATTCATGTCATTGTAAATTAACACATATTCTTATTGTGCCTCAGGGTACAGATTGAATATTTCATATAAAAAAAACAAAAATATATATAGTTTCTATAAAATTACAGTCTATTTTTTCATTGTCTTAAGCTAATTAATTAAAGACTTTATAATTAAGTATGAAATTAATTTGACATTGAACAATTAGGTTGAGGATTTTTTGATAGTCATAAAAAATAATAAAAACTAAAAAAATAATTTATATATATTATTTATACGGAATTTCAAATTTTAGTATTAATTGTTTTTATTGTTAATCTATTTTTAAATAATGAATCATTTCAAAATAATATATAATATTGATTTGTATACTTGCGGAACTATACGACTGTTTTTATTTATTTTTTATTTATTATTATTTTTATTTTGAAAGTTTACAATCTATACAAACTAAGCACAATACTATACTGTTAAACACTTATTTATACGTATCCTGCCCTCTAAGCTCTAAGGTTTTAGATAATATGTTAATCATGAATTAATAAATAATATATTCTTGTATACAATTAAAACAGCAATATTTTAGAATATAACTTCCCATTTTCGTTCGGTTTAATAGTGATATAGGTAATATATAATTATTTTTATATTTAATCGCATTTGAAAAGTTATTCATACCACGATTCTTCAAAATATCTTTTTATAGATTCACGAGTTTTTCTTATACTTAGGAAATAACCGAAACTTACGTGCGAGTTTTAATACCTAAAATTGAAAAACAAAATATTTTTTTAAAAATATTTTAAGATATTTATGTATAATTTCTCAGAAAACTTAAAGCAATATAAATACATAGAAAAATATACTTAAAATTGTTGGCCAACTCTTCGCTCAAAATTGCTTTTCGTATAGGTACAACGATTTATCGTTGAATTCAAATTTAATACATTCATTAAATTTACAAAACATGACATTAGTGATTAGTTAATCATATATACCGACCTAACCCTTGGGCCGCGGACCACTTGTGGGCCCCAATCAGCATGGCACTGGGCCGTGAGCCATAGGTATAATATTATATATTATATATATAATATAATTAAGTTTTTTTCTAATAAAATTTTTTTTAAATTTTCTTAATTTTTTTATTCCTCATAACTATATATACATCATACATGTATATACATATGTATATAATATATATTATAGTTTTATGAAAACGTATATATGTATGCTATGGGTGGGCCTCAAATATTTTTTTACAAAATTAGTGGTCCGCGAAACTAAAAAGGTTGGGAACCGCTGAGTTAATGTAATTGAGGATAGGACAGCGTAAGCATTACTTACATCAGTTACATCTACAATATATGACCTACTCAAAACAAAGTACCCTTGAACTCTATTATACTATAAAATGACTAGGTAGTCTAGTTAATTTCTTAATATTTATTTATGTTTTGGACAAAATTCATTAATAACTAACATAACTAACATGGTATATTGGTGTATTGTATAAAATATATTTTATCGTTTTATATTTTATTCAATATACTCGTACATTCAATACAATATAGGTATTATATAATAGCGTATAGATTTGCAACTTTATTTCAATGAATAGTTTTTATTTATAAACTATAGTTTATAAGATACTGTGGCTCAGACACTCAGTTCCTACTTCCTACACAAAAGACAGTGAGATTCAATTCGTAAAAGTAGTTCAAAACTTGAATCTTATAATAGTGACTTATAAGGCTTACAAACCAGAACATACTGAATCTATTAAACGTCAATTTATAAATATGAAATTGAAATGTCACATAACTCATATTATTACTATTATATTATTTTTTTTCCGTATTAAATCACCACATGGGAGCCGAACTGTTTTAACATTGCTTAGGTCCAAAAACATTGCTTAGCTCCTTTACATTGCTTAGCTCCCTATTATATTATTTATACATAGAAAGTTCAACGATATTTCTGGATTATTTTCAAAATTAAAATTAAGACACTAGATAGGTTGATATATTTATTTAATTATAAGTAATAAATAATAATCGATTATGCAGATGTATATGTATACCATCATTTTTAGGACAAGTCTTTTTAATCTATAAAGTACCAAAAGCTAAAATAAAAACAAAACAAAGTCGTTGAATATATTATTTTTCAACTATATTAATCCTTATATATATATACAAAAGAACAGGTCTTTTTTATGTACCAATTTTATGACGGCGCTGTTTAACTTTTTACCAATTTTTTTTTCACAGAGTTGTTCCAAATCCCTTTTTGAGTGTCACCATGTCGCCCGATTTTCAAAATTTTGAATTTAAAGGATCGAATCAGCAAAAATAAATTTTTATGTGTAATTTGTTGATCTATATTCATTTAATAATAACAATAGCAGTCGACCGATAACGAGAAATAGAGTACGACACGCCCGACACGGTGGCCCGAGGGTTTCCATCTACCTATACTCTGACCTTTTTTTTGTGTGTGTATAATTTATCAACGATTTGATATGAATTTTTCCGAAGCTATATATTTTATGAGTTGTATAGAAAACACCGACTAGCTCAATTATTAAAGAAAATGCGTTATCTAAAAAAAAATAAATACATTTACTATCGAAATACGAAATAGAATCATTTGAAAATGATATTATTTTAGATTCTGAGCGGAGCGATGAATGTATTGATTTTACCATGATGTGTGTTTTTATTTTTATTTTTTTTTTTTGTGTCTGTCATCACGTTTTGGGGCAGTAAAAGTGCATCGATTTCAAAAATCGAAAATCAGTATCTCGTTCGATCAGAAAGTGAATCTAGTTGGTACTTTTTTTTTTTTTTTTTTTGGGGGGGGGGGGTTAAAAGCAAAAAATTCTTAATACTTTTCTAAATAAACGAGATAAACAAACAAAAAATTAAGGGAAAAACGGGAAATTTTACGCACAATCAGTTTTCGACAAAATCTTTTTTGGTTTTTGATGTAACTTTAAAACAAATGACCATAGATGCATGAAATTTTTAACGAATGTTTATATAAGTATATTCTATCCATCAAGCAATTTTCAAAATTGTTCGACTTAAGTTGAATTATTCATAGGTATTTGTAATTTTCAATCATTATTAGTTTTTTTTAAATTAATATCGATAAAAATTTATTTGTTGAGTAGAAAAGCTTGAAAATTTAATACAAAGCGCCTAACATATTGTTACAATAGCAATTGAAAATTAAAAAGAAATTGTTACATTTTTGTTTCTAAACATTTAAAGTTTGAATTTTGACAAAATACGTAAAAATCTTGAAAATTCACAAATTATTTTAAGCTAGAAATTCATAAAAAATTTTATTTTTAAATCTAAGATTTGAGAATTTAATACAAGATTTCTTACAAGTTTGTCAATCTTTATCATAAAAAAATGTCCACCGGAAATTCAAATTAAATGTTTATGAGCATTTGAAATTTAAATTTTTACAATATTGGATTTTCACTGGATTTTAAATTTAGCAATTTTCTTATTTTGGCGTAACTCTAAAACAAATGACCACAGATACTTGAAATTTTCACTGAATTTATATATAGGTATTTTCTATATTTGATACAATTTTAAAAATATTTAGATTTGTTTTGAGCTGTTTACTGACATTTAAATTTTTCAACTTTTTAATTTTTTTTTTTATAATTAATATCGATAAAAATTTATATGTTGAGTAGATAAGCTTGAAAATTTAATACAAGCCAGCTTCTTACACATTGTAACAATAGCAGTTGAAAATATGAATTTTTTTATAAGCATTTAAAGTTCAAATTTTAACTAAATACGTAAAAATTACGGCAATGTTTAAATTATCTTAAATAGAAATTAATAAAAGTTTTTCTTTTTAGATCTAAGATTTGAAAATTAAATATAAGGCTCATATTTTTACAATAGCAGTTGAAAAATAAAAGAAGTACATAGTCACAATTTTTTTTTTACAAGCATTCAAATTTTAATTTTGACAACATACGTAAAAATCACGAAAATTCGCAAATTATTTTCAGCTAGAAATTCATAAAAATTGTTTTTTTTTTTAAATCTAAGATTTGAAAATGTTTAATAATCTATAATATATCCTAGGCAGATAAACCGTCTCCGCCCAGACTTGTTTTTCGTATACAATGATATAATATCATTGGATTTAAATTTAATTTCATCCATTGCAGTAACCCACTTGTAAACTACTGTTCAGCAGAGCGATATCCACGACTTACCCGCTTTTTTTTTGTTTTATTTATAATTCAGCTACTTCTACTATTTAGCACTTGATAGCATTAATAAGTAAAATAATTTTTTTTTTTAAAACACAGCAATGCGCCATGCGTATTGATTTAACAATTTCATTTTGAGAAAGCAAAAACTACACACGTGTGAAGCTGGGTAATATTCAGATAGTATTATATAAAACATACATTTTAATTAAATTAATAACAATAATAGTTATACAATTATACAGTTATACTCATCTTTTTATAACACTCAGTATTTGAATGTTTACTCGAGTAGTCAAGTCGATTAAATTAACAGATGTTCATCGATCTATTATACGACAAATCAAACTAGGTATATCTTTTATGTTTACTAGCACAATGTTATAAGACTAAAAATATTATATGGATATATTAGATCATCAGTAACGAATCAAGCGGGATACTTTTGTGGGATTATAAGAAGGTACCCATGGTGACATTTAAAACTAAATGGTAATAGCAAACGTTGTATTTGCATTAGGACACAATTCGTTTACCCTTCAGGTGTAATCCGATAAGAACAAAAAAGGACCTCGTGGTGACATAACCGCCGGGAAATTGAAATTTTCACGGTTTCATAAAGCTTTATTCCGTGGTTGTTTATAATGTCCACAGTAAAAATAGCAATACCGTAGTTTTCCTATAGACATCATCGGGAAAGGTACATTATGAGGTTACAAGTAAGTAGACAATTTTTTTTCAGTTTATATTTCGTAAATAACAATGCATTTTGCTGTAGTAAAATCAATTTTGTACTGAAATTTCACTAAACAGTATAATGTTCGTTATTATTGTTTTGATTAATTTAATGGAAATACTACGAGTACAGTTATAATTTATCCAACAAATATTATTTTAGTTTTTGAAACTTTGGTAATTAGGTAATTCTAGTTTTTCTTTTATGGTTTTTTTTATATAATTTGTATGTAAAACTGGACGTTTCAAGAGCAATCTACACCAATTGATTCATTTAATACTAAAATGCTATTTTAGAATACCATATCAACATTTTAAAATGTTTTAATCATTTTACATTTGAATAAAAACATATGTTATAAATTTCATATTTCTAAGTTCTAAGCAAAATATTATTTGAAATATTTCAATAAAGAAAAAAATTGAATTTTGGATGATTAGTTAAGTAGTTATAACATAATTATTTAGAGTTTTAATGAGCAAAGTAACTAACCTGGTGATTAAATAATTTTCAAGAGACCTATTTACCAGTTGCCTCTACATTAAGATTATCTATTTAATTTTTAATTTTTGTAAGAAATGTACAATCTATTCTTATCAAGAACAATAAGAAAATGTGTACAGAGTAATTTACATGAATATTGAATATTTAGAGGGAAGAAGCAACTCATTAGTGACTATAACTATTTTAAGTATCTATTGTTTTTTTTTAATTTTAAATTTTTTTGGTTAGTCAAGTTAAGCTATTTTAAATTTGTGATAGAATGTTCTGACACCCCGATAATTTATGAACATTTTTTTATTTAAATTAATAAAGGAATATTGACAATCTCATATCTTTTTAATACATAACACAGGGTAATACCATAATCACATTGGACCTATTATCTTTATATTAGTACACAAAATTCAATAACTCCTGAGGAAGTACTCATTCATCCTTGGATTCTGATACGTAATCAATTTTCGAAAATAATAATCCACTAAATATTTAGCAGTAGAAGTAAGAGGATCATATTTTAAAACAGAAGTTTGTAGCTTTAGAGAATATTTCTTTAGTAAAATAAACTTTTCCTAAAATTTTAAAATATGGTCTTAACTTTTAAGTATAATATAGTAATAAGTATATTTAAAAATTAAAAATTAGGATTTTTAATAACTGCATTATTAAAGAAAAATGGTTCATGCTCAGTGAATCATTTTATAAAATAAATATTAGATACTTTGTTTGGATAATAATATTTTAAATTACGTATTAGTGTATTAGCTACGTTATGTTTACAATTTAAAAAAAATGTACATGCGTACAAGTCGTAAGTAAAATATATGCTGTCATTTAAAAAAGTAATTACTTATTCTAATATGATAAATTGATGACGATAGATAATGTGAATAGTGTAATCTTTTTCCAAATAAGTTGTTTTGTATGGTAAATAAATGCGTATATGTTTTTTTTTTAATGTTTAGAGTTTTTGAAATAATGAGCGTTATTCGAAAAAAGAATCAGTCAGTATTATGAGATTGTGTGATAACTTTTAGGATTAATAGGTATTTATATTAATTTTAATATTTAATGTTAATATAAAATTTGTATTTGATGTTGGTGCGGTCATTATGTTTGGATTTTCAAAAACAAAAACATGAAATAAGTAATACTACTAATAAGTAAGATGTTTTGAAAATATCCTCTGATAGTTTTTATTCTCGTTTGAATGATTAGCTTTGCTGTGCGTGGTCAATTAATCCGTTAAGTATAATATGATTAGGTATAATAAAATTGTCAGTGAATTAGTGAAGTGTTAAAAGTTACTCGAGTCACCCAGATTAGAGATTGACCTTCAATTCTTATTTACTTTTATTAATTTTTCTTCCTCGTTTTTAATACCGTACCGGTCGTTATGTAAGCAGCTACAATTCGTTTTGAGCGTACGAAAACGTAAAACGACCCGTAAACAATATTGTTTAAAGTGAATTCTTTCAACTATAATAGATTGCCGATGGCATTGAATACAATTGAAATTACGTTGGACGCATCTCGATAAAAATAAAAATGAAAATCATTATTATTGTTTTAATGTATTTACAACTGAAACATAAACCAAAACATTGCAGTCGTGTATACCTATACCTGAAACCAAACCGTCGGACCGATATTGCTTTTAATTCTGATGGATTTATGATATTTGTGTGCTTTAAATTGCACTCGATTCATGTTTGAATTCAGTTGAAAGTTTACAAGTATTATATGAAAGCACACGATAAAAAAATCATTATATATTCGATTAATGCTGTAGTAACTTACCTATATCGAGCCAATAATAAATGTATAATGTACATAATAATATAATATTATACGTATCTAGCTAATAATTTAATAGGAATAATAAATAAATATATTGTACAAGACTTAAACCTGCACATAATTCTTAAAACATATAAAACATAATTTTGTCCACAGGTATTGTATATATGCCTGTTGACATTTGTCAACAACGTTTGGTGCCACGATGAAGTTCATGTTAAGAATGGTAACCACACCACCATAACTAAAGAATCAAATACAAGAAAACGAGGTATCGGTCATTACAATCCGATGGGGTGGGGTGCCCATGGAGTTGGTTCGTATGGAGTGCCCACCACGCCGGTACAAGGATACGGAGTATCTACGATGCCGGTGCAAGGATATGGAGTGTCTGCTGTGCCGGTGCAGGGATACGCGGTGGTACAGCAAACTGAACGACCAGTACCATATCCGGTGCCGTATCCGGTGACATACGACCGACCGGTTCCGTATCCGGTGTCATACGATCGGCCGGTACCGTACCCTGTGCAGGTGGACAGACCGTTCCCATATCCAGTGCACGTGGACCGCCCGCTGCCGTATCCGGTGCAGGTGGAGAAACCACTGCCGTACCCTGTGCATGTGGACCGGCCGGTGCCGTATCCGGTGCAAGTAGAGAAGCCGTTGCCGTATCCGGTGGACCGACCCGTTCCGTATCCAGTGCAAGTTGACAAACCTCTACCGTACCCGGTGCACGTGGACCGGCCGGTGCCGTATCCGGTGCACGTTCCCTACAAAGTGTCTGTACCGGTGGACCGGCCATATCCGGTGAAAGTGCCTGTCCCTACACCATACCCGGTCGACAGGCCGGTTCCTTATCCCGTTCAGGTGGCTGTCAAGGTTCCAGTGGTACAGCAGGTACCAGTCGAGGTGTCCCGGCCTTATCCCGTACTGGTGCAGCAACCAGCGGCGGTGATGGTGCAACAGCAACCTGTTCTTTGGCAGAAGGTTTCGGCGCCACAACCATATCCGGTATACGTGACGGCACAGCCACCGACGCAGTGGCAGAAGCAGCCTACATATTACTCAACCGTGGACAACAGCAAAAACTATATCGGCATGCCCGTGTACAATGGAGGTAACCAGCCCGGTTACCAACGTGGTCAATACCCATCCGGTTATAGCATCGGTGTGAACCACGCTCTTATCGGGCTTGGCGTTGGTGGCCGCGGCCAGGGTGGGACAGGTAGGACAGGTGGAACAGATGGGACCGGTGGGACCGGCTTCATCGGAGGAGCGGCAGGCAGCCTGTTAGGAGCGGCGTACAACGTGATGCAAGCGTTGATATCTCCTGGTGGCAGCGTCAATGGTTACGCGACCGGACACAACGACTATCTGGGGCCCAAGACTACAGGATTCACAACTGTCATCAACAAATGAACAATGCCCATCGTATATATAGAAAACGAGTGGCACGAGGTGGTGCATACTAACTATAGCTCACCCCATTGCTATATATTTCAATATACCAATTAAACAATTATAAAATAAATAACAATACACAACAATTTTTATTATTTTGTATTTCATCTTCATTCCCAAGTAGGTACGATATTGGTACAGAATGTTATGTTATGTTGAAAATCAATTTACCGATCGAGGATCACTCGCATATTGTAATGTACAAAAATCGTACGTCCTTCACCACGTGGCCAGCGCATTAGAAATATGTGTGGTCGGAGACCTCAGAATATCGATACGATTCGTGGCATTCGTCGATCGATCTGCTTGCGCTTACAGGGGTCATAGTCCATAGGTATTATAATATCATTATAGTATTATTATACTCGTTACATAATAATTATTGCTGTATCACGGTGCATTTTAAAAATTCATTCTCGAATTCGGCGGTCATGAGTGCCTTCACGGCTTTACTGTATTATAGAGTATCACGATTTTTGTATACTTAATATTTTTTAATCACATTAATGCACATTCCTTGGTACCACGCGAAGTTAAAACGAGAGATGAGGACCTGTTTAGGCCTACGCGATCAATCATCACTGCACGTGCAGTAAGCGAAGCACTCGAAATATACATTGTTTGTCCAAGTTGATCGAAAAGAAATAAAGAATCCACCTATTTGGCGCATTATTATATGTGATGACCGACACTATTTCGAGTTAGAGTGTGTATATTATATATTATATATATATATATATATATATTTGTAGCGTTTAAAAATACAAATATTTTAACTATAAAATTGTATTATAAATTATAATATCGAATAGTGTATACACATAAAATGAATTTTTCCTAGACAAGTGTCGTGTATATATACTCGAATATAGTAGAAAATAGAAGTAGTAAAATAAGTAAGTCCTGAACCATACTGATCATACATTATGAATGGCAAAATTTAATATTTATTAGACTAGGCATATTTTGATATACTTACTAGTAAAAAAAATGTATCTGTAATAATTTACTTATTATGTTTCTAACGGCAGTAAAACATCTTAATTTCGTATATTTTAATACTGTAGTATACATATTAAATAGGAATAGGGTTTTGGAGGTTTCAACAGTTTCTTCACACTTTTGTCAAACTCGAAGTCTATTATTATTGAATAAAAATTATGGTACATCACCTTCATACCTACCTATCGCATACGATCGTTCCGAAAAAATTATTATACACGCACACACATATATACCTACCTATACTGGATTACTCAACTATACATGACCTATAATATACATTGTCGGTTACTTTTTACGTACTTGCGTACAATCACAATTGCAATATTTTTCCCATCGCGTGTTGTGGGAAATTGGTCCACGATAATTCACACAAACACACATTGATTTAGCAACACAGTACCTAATCATTTGCCTAGAAAATTCTATTAGGTTTCCATGTGAACAGCAATCATAACTTTGCTGTCGTGTGGATAGTGAAGGTTAAACGAAGTGTGTGCGACGGCTTAATGAATTTTAATATTCGACGGTGGTTAATAAAAGCAGCAATACAATTTTTTTGAATAAACATTTTATTGCATATTATATAAATATAAATATAGTTTAAATAACTTTTTATCATTTGATTTCATATTATATAAATAAATATTTTAGGAATTATGTAGGTTAAATCTATAGTAATTAGTAAAAGAACCTATCTAAAGTATGTATTTTTTCTTTTTACATTATTTCATTCTAGAAACTAGACTTTTTTTTGGACATTTATTTTGAGTGAACTGATGTCGAAGGAATCACGACATATTATTATATTACCACGTAAAACACAATGCTATCATCATCTTTAACTAGCGTATAGCAATAATTATACAATAATTATTTTAGTTAGTAATTTGAAATGTTACAATACACATATAACAACTCATTTTGTCATGTTTATAATTTTATAAATATGGCGCATGATCGCACCATATTTGAGTTTTGAATCCAAAAAAGAATAATAAAATTAGTATAGAGCTATTTAGTAATATTTTAATTTAATTTTTTATATAATCGGAAAAAAATTAAAAATTAAGGAAAACAGCAATTTCACGCAAAACCAGTTTTTTTTGTAAAAAACAAAGTTGATTTTGTTTTTTTTTGGCGTTAGTGTGTAACTCTGCAGTAAAAAATAACCGTAGTTACTTAAAATTGTCATCAAATTTTGATGTTAGAATTTAATTTACAAGGTATATATTATAATATTTTAATGGTATTTATAGACATATTGATTTTTTTTTTCTATTAATGTGGATAAACATTTTTTTACTTGGTTAGAAAGTTTGAAAACTGAATACAAAATTCCTGATAGTATTTTCATGCATAAATAAAAAAATATTGAAAAAATATTGTCAATATTTTTTATAAGCGTTTAAAGACAGAATTTTAAAACATTTGTTAAAATCATGAAAACTTGGAAATTATTTTGTACCTAATTGAAAATTTATAAAATGTTCAATTTTATAGTTAAGAATTAAAAATTTAAAACAAAGTTGTTACATCAAAAGTAGTCCATACTGTAAAAAAAAATAATTAATACAGTTTTTTTAAATAAATATTTTTGCTTTAAATTTGCTCAAAATTACTATCAATTAAATTAAGACTAAAATTTTTATTTATTTTATAGTCATTTTTCTAACAACAACTGATATTTTTGTAAATTGTTCAACATTAAGTCTATCAATCGCGTCAAAACGACCTTTTCATATACTTATAGCACTCAATATATATATACGGTTGATTTCAATTGGTCATTTTTAGGGTTGATAGTTTTTTCTTGCACATTTTTTGATTTTTTGTCGATTTGTTCAGCAATGGGTCCTTGGTTTGTGCTAAGTTCAAATTTTGTGTTTTCAGCGATTTCCAAACTCTTGTTGAATAAAAATGAGGCATTTTCTAATTTTAATAAAGATTGAGTGATAAAGCCAAAGTTAAATTTTATATAAATTAACCATGTCATTTTATATATATTTATATTTTTAAATAAAGCTATAACATTCTTTATCGATTTGTCAGAACTTTCGTCTAAAGAAAAAACCGCCGATTTTATGAGGTTGAATTTATTACTCGTAGCATATGCATTATATGGCTTCTAACCATGTTTCGGGTAAGTATATGGGTAGAGGCAAAGTTAATCCTGGAAATAGTTCTCGAAATTTGAACACACGACTAGGAGCTTTTAAAAATACTTTTTTCATACAACTTACTATATTAAACTAATAAAGCCTGATTGTTTCACACAATCTGTGAAAACCGTGTGCTACATATTTTACCAGTGGTATGCGCAGGGGGTATGATGATGGGGGATATATCCCCCATGGGCTTTTTTTTAGTCTTCAAATATGACTGAATTTTGGATCTCTAATTTTTTTTTTTTGTATAATTATAAAGATTGAAAATAATACATTTTTATACACGACATCCCCCCCTCACACATACCAAATTCCTGGGCACACCACTGCATGTTACATGTACCTATAATAATTGTGTACCTATCATTATATTTGGATACAATACAGTTAAAGAATCGGCAGTTTTCACCATGCATATGGCGCAGCATCAGTTAAAAATAAAAAACTTTATTATATTAAATTTGATCTCGTTTGGCCAAAGCATGTATATTTTTTAAAGCTAATACTTTTAGTATTTTTGTATGGCGATGAAACGAGTTGTAACGAAGTTTACCATAAAACGTGAATTTTTTGCGTTTTCTTAGTTAAAACATGTAGATAATATGCAATTATATTCATTTTTTTCAAAATATGCAAAAATATGCAAAAAAAAAATACCAGCATTTACCTCATAATTAAATTGATTCATGGACATTATTATCAAAATTAGTAATAAGATGTTGCATAAAATATGCCAATAATGTGCATATAAATGATAAATCCTAGCTCTAGTAACGTTTCATAAAAGTACTAATACTGTCATAAAAAGTTGGCCACAGCCTACCTTATAATTCATTTAAAATGTAGATTAAAATCAAAATTTTAAATTCAAGACTTTTTTTTAAATAAAACAACAATATTTGGTTAAATGACTATAACTATCACTTATCAGTAATTTTAATTTTTATAAATGTTGACGAAATTCAATTGGATAAAAACATATTTCAATAGCTGAAGGTAAAAAATTATATGCCATTTGTTTCATTAGTGGCCATAAAATTAACACAATTATTGGTACACTGATCCTAAAATACAAAATATTTTATTTTAAGTTCAACTAAATTTAGGCTATTCAATATGTGATTGATGAACATGTGCGTAACACGGTAATACTTGTAATGCATAAATATAATACGTGTTATTAATCACCGTTGTTATCGGCGCGCGGCGGTCATTATTAATCGAGAGTCACGATAATGTCGCCCACGGTTCATAAGGTCCATCAACAGTATACGGTACCTATAGCGTTTATGCATTTATACTTTGTATAATAATATCGAATATCGATCCATAAAAGGGAAACTGTGCTATTGTAGTATACGAGTATTTAGTATAGGTGGTACCAATGGCTACTGAAAGATATTTTTCTTAAGGATAAACAAACATCAACAGTCAAATATTGTTACATATACCATACATTATTTATAAAGTGTATACGAATGAAAATTATTGCCACAACAAGGGGTTACACCTTGCACAATATGGGAATTGTGTACCTCACAAAAATAAAAGCTTTTTTCTACTATATTTTGAAGAAATATTATAATTAATTTCAAAAATGTTGTACTATAAATGTACTGTGTATTTAAGAATATAATAGGTATACTTTATGCTGTTATGATCTCAGCTATAACATAATAATATTATGAAATAATCTTTAGCTTATTGTATATGGTATCTATAGAATAGCCAACAGGTCACAGATACGTAGTTATTTATGGCACAATAATCATAATACTATTTTATTATATATTGACGAAATAACTTCGAACACAGGGTTACGACGTTTTTCTGGGTAGAATATACGTACATATAAGCACTCACATATATGAAGATGCGTTACTTACTAATATCTGCAGTAATAATGTAATTTATCAACATGGAACCAGTAAACGAAGTACGTGTTATTTTGTCTGAAAGAAAAAAACTTTACTCGTGGTAATAGAATTCAAATATTGTTTAATTAATAAACGAAAAGATAATTTGATGAAATGAAGATGTTCCAGAAAAATGTGTTCAGCAACTATATCCTAACAAAATCGAATTACACAGTTCTATGAACAAATGGAGATCACAAACATGAAAAAGAAGACAAAATTGAGCTATAGGTATTTAATAACTGTGCAGAGCAGAGCACACACGAAGTAGCTATATCAATATATTAATTATTAATAACACTTAGTTTGAGCAAAATTAAATCACATTGAATTTTTTTTTTATTACAATCACTAAATTAAATTACACCTAATTTGGTAACTTTGCATGAATTTTTACGACTTTACGAACAATCGTGCATATATCTAACACAAAATGTATATTCTATTGTCCCATTAAAACGTACACAATCGTATTATGAAAAAGGTAAAATGTGCGCAATCGTGTTTTACTGGGTTTTTTTTAGCTAATGGCAGCATGCAATGTGGTCTATGAATGCGAGCGTATTAACGTGCACCGTACACAAATCGTGGTCAAGATGTCTATGGACATAATTGTATAATTGTGAGGATCTGACTGAATACAATGTAATATAACGATTGGTACTAATGCATTATCATTCAATATTTATTGTACCTACTACATACGAGTTGTGTATAATATGATAATACTCAATAATAATAGGTAATAGTCGTATAGGTTTCGAAAACACCATAACCTGAAGCCAAGAAGACATGATTGTCTGTAAAATCACTGTAATTTTTTGTTTCATTCAATATTTTTTTTGTCAATGGTTACCACATTTTCTGACCGGACCAAAGCTGAATGGTCAAAAGGCCGTGTTATAGCTAGTGATAATAACGCGCCGTGACTGTAAGAAAAATGATATTAATAAGTAGGTATGTGCACACTACAATGTCTGATCGCCATATCAGGCTAGATATTATACTTTAATAATGTATACATGCAGCGTGGACTCTATATACTCGAAGGCGTGTGCATATAAACATTGTATTTTTTCATAGAAACGCGTTGCAGCTTGCAGTACCTATACCTCTAACGTATAATAGGACGATGGTAATGACAATAATAGCACGGGCATGATATCGTGTATACGTCTGAGGGCGATGATGCAATCTGGACGAGAGAGAACGAACCGTGAAGTAACAATGCCGGGGCCACGCGCTGGAAGAGACCGAAGCGCTGCGGCAGAGGTCAACCGGGAGCGAGCGGTGAACGGCCCCGCGCGCGTGTTGGGAAATGTCCCTTGGACTGCAGTAAAGTACACCGACACAGTGGAAGTATATACAACAATATATTGTATACACTACACAGTATGCGTTGCACTGAACATCATCCCCACCCAGCCACGTCGTTTACCGTTTTCGAGGCCTCGGCAAGTCCGTATAAAATGGATATTGCTCGATCGATCTGGACCACACAAGTCCAACCGACCAGTACGAGGCATACCTGAAACACACGACATTACAATAGCCGTACCCCCGTAGCTACGGTGGTTTATATATATATATATACATAGACACATCACAAGACGCGAACATGCAGCAGTTTTGGGTAAGTACGCGTCTCCAGTTTTACTGATTACTCAAGTTATGATAGTATCAAAACTCTAGGCTCGAGATCTTACAGGTAAATTACCAATTCACAAATAGTATACAACAAATAAATATTTAAAAATATATTTAACACACAGAAGTATAAACAAATATTTTTAACTGAATTATTGAAATTTTTATTTTATACTTATACAAAATATTTATAATATATATTCTTGACTCTTGTAAAATCATATCGTTTCAATAAAAATATGTCAATGGCAACTGAGTTTTGATAAAAACAAAAAAAATAAATCAATAATTTAATATGACCTGTTGAGTGGTGTTCGACATGGGAATGATAAGATTTTCGCTAGTAAATGCACACAATATTTAAAGAAAATATTTTGCAATGTTGTAAAATATAGTTTTTTCAATTTTAAGATAATATTTGTTTCTTCATTCCATAGAATAGTTAGAGAAAAAGAACTACAAATTATAGAAAACTAGAAAATAGGTTAATGTTATGTTATTTTAAGTCTTTAGAATTTAGATATTCGAGTTACAATTTTAGATTTGTATTCCTTGATCCCTATACCCGATAGGAGAGTTATTTGACTATTAATTAATAAACTGTCAAAAAAAAACATCCAAATTATAGCACCTAGAAGTATATAGATATTATTGTTACTTCTAATTATCGATAAAATCGTTATACCTTAAATCTATTTTTATATACTAATGCTAATTACATATTAAATGTAGGTTAGTTTAAGTTTTAAATTCATAGAAGAGATACTGATTTTACAAAAATGTTTGTTTGATTTCTGTCTGTAGGCATTTGGGTGATTCGACAGATCAACATTTTTTTAAAATTTATAATCTGTTTTCGACAAAATCGATTTTATTTTTTGGTGTAACTCAAAAACAAATAACCGTAAATACTTGACATTTTCTACGAAAGTATATTTTATTATTTTTAAACATTTAAAATTTTCAAAATTTTCAATTATTCTTGAGCTACCTTTTTATAGGCATGAAAAAATTAAGAATTTTATGAGTTTTTTTAAATTACTATATCGATAAAAATGTTTTCGATCGGTTTTTAGTGTAAAGCTTAAGAAAAAAGTTGAGCGTAAATTCACAATAATTTGTAACACTTAACTATGACGAAGTTAGTGTTTTACCAAAATTCGTCGAAATCACAAAAACGTTAGTTATTTTATAATTAAAAACTTAAAATGTTAATACAAAGTTTCTCAAAGTTTTTATAATAGCAGTTGAAAAATATCAAAACTACATAATAAAATAGTACAATATTATGTATGATTTTTTTTTATAAATGTTTTAATTTCAAATTTATACGAACTTAGATATTTAACGAAAAATAAAGAATTAAGTTATTTTGTTGTAATTCAAAAAAGCTACTCGTTGATACTTGAAATTTTTAAGGTAAATAATTATATTGTATGCACGCAATGACATTTTCACATGTGATTTTTTTGTTTTGGAAAAACTTAAATAAATCTTCTGTATTATTAATGTGTAATAGGAAAATAAATTATTTGAACGTAACAATATCTAAAAGTATACTCAGTATAGTATAGTACCTACATAATATTTCGTTTTTCGTGTATAGTAATTTCATATCATTGAATTCAAATTTAATACATGCATTAAATAGACCCTCTCCAGACTCTTATGTTGTACCACAACATGTGGTACCCACTTCCTCGTCTTTTTTTTGATCGAATTTCATCGCATCCTTCACTTTTAACTTAAAAAATTTAATTTTATCATGTAGTTTGAATATTGGTAAGGTGGAGGGGGAGGATATGAACCTTTATATGCAGTGATGTTAAGTGTTAGTATTTTATACTGGAAAGCCGCGTAATAATATATAACCATGCATTATATTAATATTTGATAATCTTGTTTAAATCCGTGAAAAATGTTGTGATGGATTGTTTGTGTTGATTACTATCACAGATGTCGATGTTGTTGTTGGTGAGCGTTGGCACGGCCTTAGTGTGTGCCGACACCGTGAAGGCCACCGCCCCCGCCGCCGATGAGAAGCCCGCGGAAAAGAAGCAGGGCAAACGAGGTCTCTGGGGCTTGGGCTATGGGTATGGTGGACACAGTGAGTGGGACGGTCTTTCCAACTACGGTCTGCTAGGCGCCGACCACAGCTATGGGCACATAAGTTCTGTGCACGTCACCAAAGAGGTGCCGGTCATCGTTGACCGACCGGTCATCGTTCCGGTCGAGAAACATGTGCCGTACCCAGTGGCCGTTGAGAAACCAGTGCCGTATCCCGTGCACATCGAGAAGCACGTCCCTGTGCACGTTGACCGCCCAGTTCCGTACCCGGTCAAGGTGCCTGTTAAGGTGCCTGTCGCTCACCATGTGCCCTACCCAGTGTACGTGCAACAACACGTGCCCGTCTACGTCAAAGAACATCACGGGCATGGATACGGTACCTACGACTTCGGCCACGACCATGGTTTCGGTTACAGCAGCAGCTACGCTATCCACCATTGATTGCGTTTTCATACGCTGCACAATATTATTATTATTATTATTTATATTTTATATTATAAGTTTTCCAGCTTACGACGCCCAGTCGTCGTGTATCAATAATCGTTTGTAATTAAATACTTTTTATACCAATTTTACGTAATATGTATGTTATAGGTTATATAATAGATACATTATAAGCTATAATTTTAATATTATGTTATTTTATAATATCAAGCGTGGCTTCAGAAAGATTGATTTTTATTTGTAAAGTTCTAATAAAGTTCTCGGCTGAAAGTAAATGTTTGTAGATTCAAATATTTTCTATAAACCATCGCTGCAAATCTTCAGTGTATGTCAGGTTGTGTATGTAATAATTACCAAATTCTTGTGCCATAGAATATAATTTTAACTTAAAATGCTTATCTAAAAAAAAAATCATGCGTATATGTGGCTATACTTTAATATTTTCGAACTACTATTATAAAAATGTATAAAGCATCTATACTAAATTTTCAAATCTTAAATCTAATAACAATTTTTTTAATGATATTTATAGAAAAAAAACTACGAAAAATTGAAAATAAAAAATGTTTATAAACAGCTCAAAATCTTTTGAAAATTATAGTGCGTATAAATAATGCTATAGTATAAGCATTTGTTGAAAATTGCAAGTACCTATGCAGGTTATTCATTTTTGAATTATAAGCAAATCTTTCATTGAAAAATCGAATGTCGTAAACATTTGAACTTAAAACGCTCGAAAAAATTTAATTTTACTTAATTTTCCGTAAAATATTTATTTTTGTTATGTGTAGGAAAACTTATGATGAATCATCTATGACATTTTTTTATATATCTTAGATCTTAGAAAATTTTCTATGAATTTCCAACTCAAAATAATTTCTAAATGTTGGTTATTTTAAGGTTTTCGACAAAATTCTAACTTCAGACGTTCATCAAAAATAATTGTCTAGCCAATATACATCTCGATCCCCCATACGTTTAACCCAAATGGTGTCTATACGAGCTTGAGCCTATAACATATAATTAACGTTGGGATGAATATTTATTTATTGGCCACGAAGATCAACTAACGTGTGATGATTAACAGACGTGACATCCGCAGTGGATTTTGCGTTTCCGACGATTATGGTCATCTACAATCAGAAAACGGGTAACAGAATTTTAACAAGTCACTCGTTTTATCCACATAATATACAAAAGAACTTTTGAAGCAGGGCTGGCGCTACATATTACGGGGCCCCATGCAAAATAGTTTAAATAAAATAATATTTTGTTGAATAACATATTAAGCATACATAGATTATGAAACATATTTATTATGAAAAGATATAAAACTAACATTGTACTGTGGATATATTAAGTTTAATGTTTTAAATGCTGCACTTGAATATTTGTCAAAGGGATAATTTTTAAGTTTCTAATCTTTATAAAGTGACTGAATGCGACTTAGAAGAAGTTTAGGTGCTATCAGAAAAAGTGTCTACAGACAACAAATTAAAAAAATCAAAAAAAAAAATAACTTTGTAAAACTAATAGATCTAATCCTTTGATTTTTCCCTTACTTCAATGTATGTCCTTATATATAAAGAATGAAGATGTAAGCAAGTATAAAAATACAAATAAAAGTGCGTTTAGATATCTTGTTTCTCTTATGGTGCGTCTTCTAATTCCGTTTCATCTCCGATCAACAGCGGTAACGGAATGAGTACCTACTACCTAGTACCTATATTAAAGAAGCTGACGACCGTAATTCAAGGACTAGTGTTAAATTTATTTTATTTTCGACATCTATTGACTGTATATTTTTACGATAGTATTAATATTATCCATAATTATAATGTTTAGCATGACGCGATGAAAGTATGTGTAATTATAAATTATGTATTATAATCTTATAACAGGTCGTGAAAATTATACTTTCGGATGACACACTTGACATTCGAACATACAAAATTCGAAATGATGGAAATCAATTTCATTGGTATTCACCATTGCTTGTATAAATAGGTCCTGTTCTATAACAAAATATAACTACATAATACTTTGTATACCTACTACCTAGTATCTACCTATATATGCGGGATTCAAATGTACCACCCCTTATTTTAATATCTATAAATTATAACTAATATAAATAATTATTTACTCAAAATCATGTAAATATGCAACCATGTAAATATACATTTTTAGTTATTTCTATATCGATTGATGAGAATGTATTTACTTAATTGTAGATTAATATTAAAAAGAATTACTGTTCACTTTTCAGATTTAAATTTTGATAAAACATTTATTTTGTAGTTTTTATTTGTAAAATATAAGTTCCAGACATTCTCCATATAGGCACCCTACACTGAATAGTTAGATATTAAAAAGTGCAATATTTTCTTTGAGTTTTATACAAGGTATAGGTATAATACTTTAAAATAGAAAATTTGTTTAAATAAATTATTCTTATATTAGATAGCAAATCAAATTCAGTTCTGTTAGTATACGTATAATCAAATTAGATTATCATAAGTAAACAAAAATCATTCTTTTTATATAAATTAGAAAGTGATATTTAAATTTACTTAGAAGTTAATGTTAGTATAATACTACGATATATTACCTGAGTAGATATGTAGGTAGGTACCTAATTATTAACTTAAAAGTCAAGAAGAATATAAATTTTAATACAATTTAAACAATACAATGTATTACTTTTTTTTACTGATCATAAGCACGGTAAATATGGTCGTTAGACATCAGCTTCAATATTAATTTATAATATTAAAATGAAATAAATTGTGAAGGTCATCACTATTTTTTGTTTTAATTCAGCGAATTTTTTCAATAAATCTTGTTAACAGTTACGCTTTCACTAAAAACTAAACACGCATACTTCAAAACGATAATGATGCCATTGTGTCTATGTTTAAAAAGTCGTCTGAATTATCACATTCATTAATTAGATAATGACTATTTTATAGCTTAAAATATTAATAAATTATGGATATCGAGGTATAATAATGTGAAACAATTATAAAAAGTTTAATTTATGATTGGTTGATGTACAAAATAAAATTGTCAAAATATCGAATAAACTAAATTATTATTATTAAAAAATATATAAAAAAAAGGGATAAAAGTCTAAATTATTTAATAATTGATAATTTAATAAACTTAAAACAATTTCAAAAATAAAAGTATATCTTAGGTTGAAAGTTTAATACTTAAGGGAAAAAAATCTGTATGAGCCTGTTGGGTGAAATCAGGCTAAATAATATAATGTACGAAATACTTGTAAAAATGTTAATGTTCTGAAATTTAGATTTTTATCTATCGATATACGGAAACAGAAAAATATTAAGTAATAATTATATAGCTCACATTTTAATTTCATACATATATAATATGTATAAGTTCTAAATTAGATGAATTAAATTACAATAAAAATAGTAACGAAATTAAATAAGACGATAAAATATTTTTTTAGCATAGTGGGGGCATTGCACTTATCTAAAAATTCCTTGAAAATACGTTTTTGACGGATGTTATTTAAAATTTATAAATTTCAAAATGTATTTCAATGGTTTTAATGGTTTAAAATAATTTAACTATGGACAGTTATTTTTACTTAACTTTAATTTTTACTATTTTGTAAACTTTTTTTTTAAACATTTTAACAAGAAATATACAATCTGTACCCTTGGGCACAAAAAGAATATGCGATATAAATATATAATATATATTTTTTTTTTTTATTGATCTGAAATATACATCGACAACTAGGCCATTAGTTCACGAATTTTGATTAAATTGTTAGTATTTTAGTATTTACATGATTACATTAAATTAATTTGTACAATTCTGTTTTTTTTTTAAGAATAAGATTAAGCTTTTAAGTCCTGTGGGTTTGGTTCTTATAGTGCTTGACAAATTTGTTCTGAGATGTGGTATTGATTTCGATACTGGTTATATTTTTGACATTCTGTAATGATATGGTTGACCGTTAAAAGTACATTGCACAAGTCGCATAGTGGAGGATCGTCTAGAAGTCATTTTGTAAAACTATAAAATCAATATATTCTGGGAAATTAATGAGAAATATGAGTTCAACTTTCAAAATTGAACTACGATTATATACGGATCTTTATCTAGGTATATAAGATAAAGAATATAGTGTGTCCCAGTGACCCAGTATACCTAATCATCACAATATGTTTAGAGATCAAATCGAATAAAGATATAATGGATTTTAAATCACTACAAATACAAAACGAATCGATATCATATTACATAATTTATTATACTTATAATACAATGCTAAAAAAAATAAAATCTAGTATAACATATTCTTAGCAATCCTTGAGATTACATTATGGGGATACAATTTCTCTGAAATCCGTACTAGCTAGTGATGGGAATAATTATTCGAATATTCGAATTCGGATAGGTATATCGTAAATAATTCGAATATTCGAACATTCGAATATCAGTATTCGATGCTACAATACAATACTACGTAACGAAAATTATTTGTTTAAGTTTTCGAGCAACATAAAACGTTTAATAATAATATAATATGGCGCATAAAGGCCTGCGAGAAGTGGATTTGAAGCCAGTGATATTTACTATTTGACAGGGCAATTTATTAAAATACAAAAATAAAAATTGTGCAAAATACTGGAATATCATAATTAAATTATTAATAATAATGTATAAGTTACAAAAAATAATAATAAATAAATGGTAACTACGAATGGCACCTGCAAGATAGTAAGAACTATTTTCGTATTTATGTCGATTAATCATTGACATACATTACCTTTAGTTGTGTAGATATGAATTAGTTATTAATAATAAATAGTATAAAAAGCTTGCCATGGAAAAACGGATAAAAAAATTAGGTATTGTAGCATCGAATACTGATATTCGAATGTTTGAATATTCAAATATTCGAATTATTTACGATAGAACTATTCGAATTCGATTATTCGAATATACATTACATTACTAATCCGTACCAAGCAGGAGCACATAATAAGACGACCTGCACCGCAAACTATGGTATGATGTAAAATACTAAAATATAATACGAGTCCTAACCTTTAAAATATAGGTAAATATAAGTAATAATATAATGTGGGCTATTGATAGCTTTTAGTTAAAATAGGTATGCGAATTGTGTATAACATCGTCCACTAAAAAATTGCTTGCACGAATGAATACCGTATTTATCATGTTCATAAAACTCACCACTCACCATTATTTGGACAACCTGACTGAGGTATTTTATATATTAACTACTTTATCACATAATGTGAAATCGAAACACTATTATATGTACCATTCCCTATGCTGTCGGTGAAAATGAAACAACTATATAAAGTGATTTAAGACTAAATTCTTCCTTAGATCATAAACATCATATTCGTATACATGTATTTGTTTTGTCTTTCAAAAAGAGATACAACAAGTCGCTCGTTACAAGCGAATGCCAAATAAGTTATAAATAATGAACGGGATTAAAAAAATAAAAGTTGAATATCTAATAACAGTAAATATGAGAAAATATTAATAAATTATGCTAAAAATACTATATAATTTATAAATACGTTTGAGTACCTAGATTTTTTTTAAGATATATGGGATATAGCATTTTGGTATTCATATATATATATATATATATATTATATATAAACGATAGTGAGTTATACCTATTAATTTTTATTGAAGCAATTTATTGATAACATTGATAAAAAAATATTTTTTTATTGCAAAAAGTAGTATAAGATAACCCATCTGGCCTGGCCACCTGTAACATATTTTTCAGATTATGAGAAACCTTGTTTTAAATTTTCAATCATTAGGTATGGAAATTAAACGTTTTATTCAATTTTAACTACAAACTTATATGCACATTTTTGTGATTCTGGCGAGTAATTTGATATCAACATTAAAAAAAAAGAATTAAAAAATTTGAATATTTGAAATGCCTATGGATAGCTCTAAAATAGGTAGTCAAAATATTTAGAACATTTTATCATGTATTGTGTATTGTATATGATAATAATATAAACTCTTGATGAAACTTTCAAGTATTTAAAATTTTTGTTTTTATAATTATAATAAAAAAAACAATATAAATTTCATCCCAATATGGTTTTGCATAAAAATGGCCATATTAGATAGGTATACCTATTAAATATATAATATATATAATTTTGTAATTAATATATATTGATTAATTAATATACATTAATCATTAATGTAGTTACATAGGTATAGTTTGTCTTTATAGGTACTTATATGTATACTATAGGTATCTGAGTAGATAAAAGTGTGAAATTTGTAAAAAATATACGACTGATAAAATATTCGATAAATATATTATTATATTTACTGAACATTATATTCTATTTTGTTTTATTTAGTTTTAAATATGAAACAAAAAAGATATAGGACATAGGTAACTGGGAAAGTCAAAATGTTAAAGAATAAAATACGACATTTTAAGTCTTTCTCGGTGTTGCTTGTAATACCAATATTCAATTGATAATTTATCATAAAATATAATTTCATATTTTTTAGTAATGAATTTCACCAATATTTAATTAAGTCACTGGTTCTAGATGAATAATACATTGTTAAATTGCACTCTACTGAAATAATATATTATCATAACGATTAACAAGTGATAAAATATGACAAAGACTGTGTAAAATTAATATCATTAATAATTAATTACAGCTGTTGAATTTGTGTTAATTTTGCTTATAATATATATTTAGTAAATAGATGTGCATGTATATCATCATGTTGACACATAACGTCGTATGTCAGTTTATACGAATCTACTCTCTAGTTTTTATATAATATTATTTTATGTCTAAGTCAACAGACCGGAAACCCACATTACAAAACATATTACTTTTTTCTATTTGTACCTAAACTTGTATTTTTCCGACCGGAATCACTAGAACTTGATTGTTTCTACTATAGTGGTACAATGCTAGAAATCGTCGACTTTTAATATATATTTGTGTAGTAAAATTATAAAATAATATAGGTACTAGTAGCAATAATGTCGATTTAAATAAATAATAATTGAATCAGAAAATATGATAATATCATATTTTTTTATGTAGGTTAAAAATTTCAACTTGAAATATATAAATACAAATGTTTATATTTTAAAACCGTATAGGTAATAATAATTTATCCGTCAATATATTTTGTGTAAGTACCTATCTATAGTTCATATTAAATATTAAGTATGATTTGCGTAGACATGCACTATTGTATTAAAACCCTATGCATGATTACAAACAATTAGTAAAAAATATTTTACAAATCACACATTAGAATACATTTGAATTTGTATTTCATCTCTTACAAGTTGTATAAATACGTCTTGTGTTACAAAATTTTTAATTTTTTTTTACACCTAGATATATAATATAATATAATAAAACCTAAATATTTGTGTGAGGGGTATTACCAGTGGGTGTTTTCCCCTATCATGTGAATCATATTATGTTTATTTCTAATTGTTATCATAATGACTTATTGCACAGATTATGTGTATAGATTGTCTTTTTCTTAATAAATTTTTTTTATAAATTTAAAAAAATTAAATTAAAATTTTTCAGCATATAAATGTGCATGCTATTACAAGTTTTAGATTACAACTTATTTTTAATTTTTAATTTTTAATTATTTTTACATATGCAGTTTATGTAAAATGTACTGATGTACTTATATTCAATTATAATATCAAATTTCTAACTAATTAAAATTACTTGTTCGGAATAGAATTTTCATATTCTTAGAAAAATATTCCTTGGAATAAATAATAAATAATTTATGTTGTCATTTAAAATATATACCTTTTTTTTAATATGTTGTTTTGAACTAAAATAATAATAAATTAAAATGGAGAAAAAATATTTACAAAAATGCTAATACTTCCTAAAGAAAACGATAATTTAACTTTAAATTTTATAGAATCAATTATATAATAGAATTCGGTATTGTTAAACATAAAACAAAATTTTTGTATAAGGTATAATATTAGGCGAATCGTTTGAATTTAACTATCTCCACATAGTCATAAATTAATGATTAATTCGCATGGTATTTTATCAATAATAACATAATTTTTACTCAGCTTATAACATTAAAACATCCGCGCATAATAATTTCATATTCACGTTAAGATATAAGCATAATGGGAATACCGATTTACTAGGTTTAAAAAAACAAAATGTGAAATTGTTGCCAAACTCGTCGGACAGATATGAAGGTGGGTACTGAACACTGTATGTCTGTATATACGTATTAATCTCTATTGAAATAAATCGGTTACACAATTTCGGATACAGCCGGGTGACATCTTCGAAATGCGATGCCGCGATGGCTATAATCGCAAAAACTGGTCCTGTTCTAAACTGACCACCCCACCATGACGTAACTATAATGTGTACATATAGGTTTATTCTTGTCGCGGAGAAAGTGTCATTTGGCGATTACGGCCGATTAACTAAGTCAGAGGGGAGTGTGAAGCAAAAGAAAAAAACAATACCGGTATTTTGGCAGGATTATAAAAACCCCAGCGAGCAAGTGTTTGGCATCAGTTGTATCAGTGGAAATCATACAGATACCATCATAACCACCATCATGAAATTCTTTAAGGTAAGTTGTGCACTGCGCAAAATTACTTAGTAAAACAGAATAGTATTGAATACATTTTCAAATCCAAACATTTTTCGGTTGATTTTTTAATATAATTTGTGTTTGATAAATCGATTCGAATACTACGTTTGGTTTTTGTGAATCATAGCTATCATTAATTGTTGTATAACATTTTTTTTCTCAGGCTTGCATTGTCGGTTTGGCTTTAATAGCTCACTGTGTCGCTGCTGAGGATGCAAAGACCGATAACAAACAGACCAACAAGAGAAGCTTAGGCCTTTCAGGATTATCCGGTCTGTCCGGATACTCCGGGTCGTCATCATACGGATACGGCTCTGGTCTGCCTTCATACTCACCAGGCATCGGCCTCGCCGCCCCCATCAGTCACGGATACGCCGCTCCATCTAGTCTCGGATACTCTTCCTTCGCTGGTCAAGGTTACTCCGCCCCGATCGGTCTCGGTTACGCTTCCTCCGCTGGACTCGGATACTCTTCCTTGGCTAATCTTGGTAACGCCGCCTCTTCCGGTTATGGAATAGCTGCTCCGTCTTACGGTTACGGAATCTCCGCTGCTTCTGCCGTGCCAACTAGAGTCACCACTTCCAATCATGTCGTGTCCGTATCCGTACCACAGCCATACGCCGTTCCAGTGACCCGCAACGTACCCGTACCGGTCGCCCAACCCGTGCCAGTGTCCGTACCCAGAGCCGTCCCGGTCAGCGTACCTCATCCAGTACCAGTCACTGTGAACAAGCCATACCCAGTCGATGTTCCCAGGGCTGTCCCAGTCAGCGTACCCCACCCAGTTCCAGTCTCCGTTAGCAGACCAGTGCCATACCCAGTGCCACAGCCATACCCAGTAGAAGTCCAACAAGCTGTCCCATACTCTGTCCCGACCCCAGTCATCGCTCCAGCTCCGGTTTCCTACGCCGTCGCTGCTCCAGCCCCAGCCATCAGCTACGCCGCCGCACCAGCCCCAGCCATCAGCTACGCCGCCGCACCAGCCCCAGCCATCAGCTACGCCGCCGCACCAGCCCCAGCCATCAGCTATGCCGCCGCACCAGCCCCAGCCATCAGCTACGCCGCCGCACCAGCCCCAGCCATCAGCTACGCTTCCGCACCAGCAGCTAGCATCGCCTTGAGCGCACCATCTTATGCTTCTGAGTCGTACAGCGCCGCCGCACCGTCTTACTCTTCAGCATCGTACAGCGCCGCCGCACCGTCTTACTCTTCAGCGTCGTACAGCGCCGCCGCACCGTCTTACTCTTCAGCATCATACAGTGCCGCCTCACCGTCTTACTCCTCAGGATCTTACAGTGCCGCCGCACCGTCTTACTCCTCAGGATCTTACAGTGCCGCCGCACCGTCTTACTCTTCCACATCTTACAGCGCACCCGCTTCATCATACTCGTCGTCTTCAGCTTCATCTGATTACAGTGTCCAGTCTGGTAACGGATACAGCTCGTCATCCGGCATCAGTTCCTCATATGGACCACCGTCGACAAGCTATTCAGGCAGCAGCGAATACAAGAAGTATTGAAGCGATCACTAACCTCGATTTGCGTCATGGCACACGGAACTGTTTTAGTTAGATGTTCGTAATAATTTGATACTTTGTTTCATATAGGTATATTATATACCTATAATACTAGTTAATGTTTTGTACTGTCACGAATTTTCATATTTGTTATATTAGTTTGAATTCATCATGTCGTTTTTTAAATAAAAAATAAATATTATGACTGAAAATTATTTCAATATCATGAATTTACAATATCTATCTACCCATTTGCATGCTGCGTTAGTAAAATATAAATGCAAATAACATTAAATATATATGATATATTATATATTATCTTAAACATATATAGATATCAATAATATATTATCTATTACATAATAATAATGGTTATGAACAAAATATAAAATTATCATGTTGCACCAGGGTCATAAATAATATTTTAAATTGCAAAATGCAAAATTGGTGTTCAAGTTGATGAGAATAAAATTTTTTGTAACATAATCGATGGTTCTTTGAAAGAACTTCCTTATATGAAATCACATCACATGATACATTTGGTTAGGCTTATTAGAACAAAAATGAAATTAACGTCAATACATAGGTAATGTTATTGATAAATAATTTTGTAAACCGAAATATATTACTATGAATTATACATTATGGTATTATATTGATATTTTAATATATTTTGTTCTCGTCAGACGTTTTATATATACCTTTAATACATTACAGAACTTCCGGTAAGTTTTTATGGTAAAAAAATGTTGAATAAGATGCAATTTATTAACAAAAATATATAATTTAAGTAGGTATTAAGTCAACAATAATATATTAATATGTTGGTCTGTCGACCAAACGAAATACACGACATTGTTGATTGCATTTTTTCATGCATTCATCGACCATCGTAGCATAATTTTATTATTTAAGAATTTGTAAACAATTAGTAAAACAAAATAAATTTAATACAATTTCAAGTACCTAATAACAAATAAATAAATAAAAATATAAAAAATATTGCTTAACGTGGTTCCTCAATATTATTTATAACTAACTTTTAACTTTTTAATTAGGTAGATTGGTAGATATTATTGGTTTATAATATTAACAACTTTTCATACCGGCTATTACAAAAAATTACTATTAGTTTCACATCATCAACAATAGTGCAGTGAAGTATAGCGATGATTAAGTGTGTGGAATCTTTAGTCATATATTTGTATCGAAAGTTAGAAGTTAAACGTACGTAACGTGGGAACTAGGAATGAACTCACAACCAGTATCATATTTACCATTAGACAGCATAGGCAACTGTCTATTGTAGTGTTTCCCAACCTTTTTCCTTCACGGAACACTATTCCTATCCAATATTTTGCCGTAGCACACTTGACACTGACTTATATATGTTTAATACATACCTATATTTTTTTTAAATATCATTATTAATAGGCTTTTTTGTATTAATACAAAAAATAGATTATCAGCAAATTACTAGCAAATAATAATTTAAAAAAGTGTGTTTATTTAGTATTTAGGTTTTGAAAAACTCATTTGAAATTATATTTTAATTTAATTAAAAATATGAAATTTATTTATAATGAAAAACAGAGACATTACATTACATGTTATAGACAAACAAGTTTAGTTATAATGAGAAATTAGGGACTGGTTTCCCTTCATTATAAGTTTCCAACGTACGATAGTCGAATAGTTAAGAAGAACACCTTCATATCAGAGTATTAATAGAATCATTAAAAATATTTTAACTTATTAATCGAAATTATAAGTAAGCGTATTGATCATCAGAGTATTTCACGGCAGTGGAGCACAGAGGTATTTTAAGAGCACATGCAGTTAAAAAAAGTTAGCTGCCCACCCACCCACCCACCCAATTTTTTATTTATAACAAATATTTTCACTTATTATTCACTATAATTCAAAGAAATCAATTAGTATAGACTATAGTTTATGTTACAAATTTTTTAATTTCCCTGTGAAACCTGCAATAGTAAACACCCACCCCCCTCGAGAACACATGCAGTTCCATTCCTTGCTAACCTGTCTGGGCGCCACTGTTTCACGGCACACTGATTAGGAAACGCTGGTCTATTGCCTCCATCATAGGCGTGCGCAGACTTCAATTTCCGGTTGAGCCTAGCAACAATTAATGCCTCAATACTTGGACAGTGCCCCTATATATATATATATTTTTTTTTAAAACACATTATTAATTTATACTATAATTGTAAATTAAAAACTGAGTAAATAAAATCAAGTTGTACGACGTACAATGTACGTGCACTCAACATTAATAAGCTAATTTCTAGACATATTTTTTTTTAAATAAAATATTATGAAGAAAACACAATACCTAAAAATTAAAAAAAAAAACTTGGCTTAATGAACAAAAAATTGTACATTCATAACATTATATTACATATATTGTATATATTACATATATTACAATGTGTTATTAGTTATTACTTAATACATTCAATATTTTAAGAATTATAAATTAATTCTCCTATTTCCAATAATTTTGAATTCATCAATGACCATGTCAATATTAATACTACAGATGTTAGTTTTTGTTCAGTAAACATTAATAATAAACTATTAAGTCGGTCTTGATGCATAGTACTCCTTAACTTATTTTTTACTGTTGTTAATAATTTAGAAAATACCCGTTCACTGGAACAACTTGTAACTGGTATTACACTGAATAATTTCAGTAGAGTAAAAAATCCATTAAATGATTTTATGTAATTATTTGCTTTCATATATTCTAGCCATTCATGAATTGATTCATTATTAGTGTTACTATTCGGTTTACCATCGGTAGCGGGTAAATATTTTAAAAGCTTTATCTCAGATACTAACATCTCTTCGGGGATATTAGCAAATGTTGATAGAATTGAAATAATTTTAGGTGTAAACTCTAGACAAATCATTCCTGCTACAGATTGAACTAATTGTACAGTTAACGAGTTAACTAAGCTAACCAACCAGCTAACTCGCTATTCATAGACCATAGTACATATTACTTTGCACAGTGTTTTTGTTAAATGAATAAATCAATAAAATCGATTTAATGGTACACAAATATTTGTAATTTTATTTTACTATTACGACAAATAAAATCGTCAAGTTGTAATGATCTCCTCGAACATTTTGTTATAATTAAATATTTATATATACCTACATACATTTGAAATTATGTTATTATATGCCCCTTAAAAGATTCCGGTCGAGCCGGGGCTCACCCGGCTCGCCCCGTGCGCACGCCTATGGCCTCCATCATTAGGGAGTCTCAATTTTTTTAATACGACTTTAACTAATTTAAGAAAATGTAATATTTCCAAAAAAAATTATTAATTTTTATCAGGGTAATATTTAATAAATGCCTGATACATTCCAATCAAAATCTATAACATCCAAATTAAAAGTTTGTTTTTATACATAATGGGAACATCATACAGGATACCCCCCCTCTCCATCAGTTAAATTTTATTACACAATATACCTAAATTGTAAATAAATAATACTTAATATCACTTATAAGTTATAAGTTATAAGTTATAACTTATAACTAATAAGTTTAATAGAATTATGAATTGAAAAATAGAATTTGTAGTTTCTAGTTTTGGAATTTGATTATCTTCAAGTTACAGATAAAATAATAGCAACAATTAAATACAAATCAATTATGAAAAATAAATAAAAGATTTAAAATAATTCATATTAGAGCGAGGATTTAAAAAAAAACTAACACACAATTTGTGATAATTTAATGATCGAAACACAGATCAAATAAAATTTCATTAATTTAAAATTGTTTTATTTAATCTGTAATGATACCATATCAAACTGATGATACTATTAAACCTGAAAAACCAGGCACAAACACATACCACTAATGATACACAAAGGGATACCCATTGAACTTCATGCAATCTTTAATTGACTTTTATTTTTCCACATGATATGATTGGACGAATAAGGTAATTTTATACCAAAAATTGACATAAAATGTAAAATTAAAAATGTCTATAGCGTTGAATATTAGGTTATTAATTGAGACAAACAGGAAAGAAACGTATAAATGTAAATAAACGTTTTTTTTTTTTTATTATTATTCAAAATTATAGAATATTGACATTACTGCTTGTACATTGTATTATTTATAGTTTATTTGAATCAATATATAGTATAGTTTGATTCATTTTAGATTTTAATTTAATTTTATGGTGTAAATAAAATAAAATAAATACGTAATATGCGTAATGAAACCTAAAAAAAAATATTAATAATAATAATAATGATGATTTGAAATTAATGTGATCTTATAAACCTGCTGTTAATAGAATAAAATATGAATTTGAAAATGTAAGTTGATTGATTTTTGTAGTTATTGAACCCTGCCGAGTCAATATTTTATTGAAGATAGGTCTATTTGGACTATGATAGAAAAAGTCATACCCATTAATTGGTAATGGTTTGTTGACTAAACGGACTCATAACAATAATAGTTCCTACTTAGCGAGTAACGAGTAAGAAAAATTTAATCAGTTATGACACACAATAATCACATTAATTTAGTTACAAAACTAAATGAATTTAAAAAATAAACAAAATATTTACCAAATAATATTATACCTTAAAGTTTATAATCTTAGAATTATAGGGATAACCTAATTATTGCCTTTCTACAAAACATCATTACGATGAATTTCACAATGATCTACCAAAGATAGAAATTAATAGTGTAACTCCATTAATAAAATATATATAGGTGGTTTTATGACCGCCCGGTTTTTTAAAGACGATTCCTTACCCCATATATACCTAAACCACCAAAACACAAACCAATTAATGTTAATGGTTATGGACTTATGGTTGTCAGTTACAATTGTTTAATCGCTAAAGACCAATAAAAAAAGTATAGTACATGTATATTGGCGCTAAGTAAAAATTTGACGGGTGCCGTGTTTTTAGAACTACCTCCACTATAATTATTTAGTCAACAATTAACAGTTATTTTAATCCTCTAGAATCTAGATGGTGGCACTACCGATCAACTGATGTGAGGATAGGTGCTACTTGTAGAATAATGAAAGGTACTGTTATTTTCCTATGATTGCTTAAGGATATAAGGGAGCCCATCCTGCAGCAGCATAAATATTGAAACCAATGTTTCCAAATGTCTGTTACGTCTCAACTGTAACCAATATGGAAATAAATATATCAATGTGAGAATGAATACCTGATGTATTTATAAAAACCATTCGTTTATTTCACTATTACTAAATACAAAAATACAATATTAAAAGTGTTACAGAATAGTGAGCGGTGTTCGCGACTTAACTTTATAATTTGGAAGGTTATATAATGAGATAAGACAAAATTGCAGAATCAAAATCAAAAATAGTAGTATAATTTATACTAATAATATCTTAAATAATTTATGATTAATGATGTTCCATGTTATTTTAATTACAGTAAATATAATTTTTATTAATTATGATATTAAAGAACATATTGCATTATTATACAACCAATGATATATAACAAATATAAAATAAAATATAACTAAATATAACTCATTTAAACACAATTATTTTAAACTAAATTTACTAAGATATTTAGAACCATAAATAATTAACAATATTACCTACTTAAACAATGTCTCTTTACAGTTTCACTTTTCTATTTCTAACAATTTATGCAGCATTTGCTTTGTCGGATGTTTGCTGATTCATCAGATTCCAATAAAAACCTTTCTTATTCAATAAGCTATTATGGTTCCCAATCTAAGAATAAAAAAATTATTGTTAATTAATTTAACAAAACATAATTATTTATCAAGGAAATGTAATTATAAAATAAAAGTAATAGAAAAAATTAAGGTTTTAGATTTTTTTGAAAATATAATAATACAGGTATTCTATCTGGATGAAAAATATATGATAAAAAATTAAAAATAAAATAAAGAGAATTAATTGGCGGGTATTAACTAAATATGAGTTGTAAGGGAATATATTCTATGTAGGTGTCAATTAAACAATTACCCATTTCTTATTTACAGTAATTTTATTTTTAAATATAAGTTTTTATCAAATAGGTACTCAACCTTCAATATGTATAATCAGTAAAATCTTTAAAAAAAGAAACAACATTAAAGTAAATTATGAATAAAATTAATAGAAATCTATGCTTATATTCATTAGATTAGTAACTACATTTGTTTTGGAAAACATTAAAAATTAAATTTATGTATAAACTTTGAGGATTATCATTAAATTCATTTATGCATTTATGAATTTTAAGTATTATTTTAATTACTTACTTCAACAATTTCCCCTTTATTCAAAACTACAATCACATCTGCATTCTTCACAGTGCTCAATCGATGAGCAATAACTAAAACTGTTTTTCCATTCGATACAGATTCTAATGCTGATTGCACATGCATTTCAGACTCTGTATCAAGTGCACTATAAGTAAAAATATAAACATTTTTCATAACTATAATGTATTTGTTTTGTTGTATAATAATTTACAACTCTAATAATATAAAATAAAAAATAGAATTTTTAATTCATAACATATTCAACCAGATCATTAATAAACTAGCATACAGTTTATTAGGAAACTCTCACTATCACTAGAACATATGGTGTATCATCAATTTTTATTATATTAATATTGATTTTATTAATAATACTTATATTAATTGTTGCTTTTGAAACCGGTAGTTAGTTTCGTGCTGAAATCAGTAATTACCTTATA
Source organism: Diuraphis noxia (assembly GCF_037042655.1). Classification (NCBI taxonomy): domain Eukaryota; kingdom Metazoa; phylum Arthropoda; class Insecta; order Hemiptera; family Aphididae; genus Diuraphis; species Diuraphis noxia. The sequence continues at coordinate 57,242,441 of NW_028301712.1, forward strand.
TAATTAAAAATGCATAACATTGCAAGTTTAAGCTCAGCAGATCACATTTGGCTTAGTTAATTTAAAATTAAAGTGAATTGACCTTTGATAAGGTAAGAACATTATCTGTGTTTGTATGTTAGGTTTTTACGATAGTTCAGTTATTAAGTGCGTTATGAGAATTTATAATTTACATAATATTATATACGCAAAACTTGCTAAATATTAATCTATTGTAAAAACCCAACATTCAGATCATGTTCTTGTCTTAAAATTTATGAATATCTGATATATCCGAATATCCAAATCTGGATTTAGATCAAAATTCTTATCCAGATTTATGAATTTGCTTTTTTTGTGACTTCAGACTTACAATTAATTTTAATATACCTATGGTAAAATAAATTATTTTATTACAATGAAAATGTATCAATAAATTAATAATCAAGTTCTATATTATCCGGTACTTAAAATGTGTTTGAAATTTGATATACCTACTTATGTCCAAAAATTATGTTATAGTATTAAAATATTATTGGTATATAAAGATGAGTCATTGAACAGCAAAATCAAGTTGAATAATCCGGATAATTATGTAATTTTGAAATCTGAATATGCCCATCACTAATCAATTAATTTTAATTTTTAAACTAAAGGAGCTAAACATGATCTGCTGAGCAAAAATTTGGTATGTTACACAGTTGTAAGACAGAGAAAATATATGTGGGTATGGCGTCTTCTTAAGTCAGTTCAAAATCAGGTCAATCATTGATAACATATAATATGAAATGGCTGATGAGCATGACCATACAAAAACACATTGTATTTGAAGCTACCAACGGATGCATCTAATTATAAATTTAATTTCACAACAATTTAAGAAAACAACGTACAGTATTGCCAGCAGTAGTGCACTCTTAAATGGTGCAACCTGACCACTAAAAAACAATTAGCAAAGAAGATTGATCTCATTTTTACCAGACTATAAATTTGTGAATTTTACATTTCATATTTAACCTACATATGAAAATACATAACTGGCATTTTAACAGACCTTGTTGCTTCATCTAATATAAGTATAGCTGGATTTTTCAAAATAGCTCTAGCAATGGCAATTCTTTGTTTTTGTCCTCCCGAAACTGTTACACCTCGTTCTCCAACAATTGTATTATAGCCATTGGGAAAAGAAGTGATAAAAGAATCAGCATTTGCTATTTTTGCAGCTTCAATAACCTATGATTTTTCAAATTACAATTAAGACTTTAATTGTCAACTTAATCAATATTTATTTTTTTTACCTCAATGTCTGTTGCTTCAGGCTTTCCATAGCGTATGTTTTCTAGGATAGACATAGCAAACAATATTGGTTCTTGATTAATTAATCCAATTACTCTTTTGCGCAACCAAGTCTGATCAAGCTTTTTAATGTCTATGCCATCTATTATTATACTTCCCGAGTTAACATCATAAAATCTTTGAACAATTTAAAAAAAAAAAATGTATTTTATTAAAATAAAACAATTAAAAACAACAAAAATACATACCTCATGAGAAGTGCAGCAATAGTAGATTTACCATTGCCAGAAGATCCAACAACAGCAACCACTTTTCCAGGAGGGAGAGTAAGATTGAAATTTTTTAATATAACCTATCAAATCATATTTAAGCATGAAAAGGTATCTTCTGAATTGAAAAATGCGCTGAGATAGGAATGTATTGAAGTTCAGATACTAAAAATTTGGATAGGGCTGGAGTGGATTTGGTCCTCTAATTAAAAATTTAATTCTTTGTATTAAATAATCATGTTTAAAAAATATTATTTAGACACTTAGTTCCCACAAAAAATATGTAATAATTGTGTTTATGGTAACTTAATTATTACATAATAGTGTTTGAGTGTTTGTCATGAAATTGAATTCCATAAATCTGTCTTTTTACTATCTCACTTTCAATACATTATTATGACTCAAAATATTGTACCCTAATCATGTAAAAGTATTAATATTCATTATTCTGTTTATAACAATGTCAACATTACTTGTTCAGGCCTGGTTGGATATGAAAATGTAATATCTTTAAACACAATTTCTGGTTTAAAAGAATGATGTGGAATCTTAATACCCTCATTAATCAGTGTTTTAGGACTCTTGTTAATATACTGAAAAACATAAATACATGCAATTAATTTAAAGAAGAAAAAATAAAAAATAAACAGTTTTAAAAATTCTGACTATACAGTAACTATAGACTATTCAGTTTGATAACGCCTAAACCTGCATATGTATACTGAACAAGAATATTCATTGCTTTACAAGATTAAATAGCTATGGTTGTTGGTAGTTTACTTATGGTACACAACAGTGTTTACCTTGGCAACAGGTATGAGCGAACACTTTAGGGTTTTGCCAGTCAAGTGGGATTTTATCTTAAATAAAATATAGGTTACGAAGCTCAATAGCAAAAACCTGAAAAATGTTTATAGCTTACTTCAAATATTCTGGACCCTGCAGCAACACCTTTTACATAATGACCGAATAATAATGAAAATTGCCCTAAGGAATGTTGAAGCATTTGGGTAACCATAAGAAAAGACATAAGCTGTCCAGGATCAAGACTACTTGTTGTCATAAGTTGTCCACCAAGGAATATTGTTCCCAAAACAATGCCATTGAGAAACACATTACTACTAGCCTAAAAGAAAAAATAAATTTGAACAACGATTTAAATTTTTTAAGAATTTATTGATGTACATACTTGGAAAAGCCCAATACCATAACCCAACTTTTTATGTAATAATCCGTTATTTTCAATTTCTGTCAAAAATCTTTCACATTCTGTAGATTCAGAAGCAAAGGCACGAACAGTTCTCATATTTCCAATTACTTCTTCAGCTATAATTGTGGATTTAGTACTCTGTTTACATAATAAATAAACATAATATACATATACCATTTTATTTTATTTAAATGTAAATACTTGTTCTTGAGCCAGTTTGCTAAGTTTTCTCAAAATAGAACCAAAAAATGTGCCTATAACAATAATAGTTGGTAAAATAATAGCTACAGCTCCAGTCATTTCTGGTGATGTGTTATATAGAGCATATACTCCGCCAATTAACTAAATTATAAACAATAAATAATATCTCAAAATATATCGACTATGTAACAAAATCATAAAAAAAAAACTTTGAAAGAAACTCATTTCTAACCTACGTACTTGGGTAGCATTTTTAAGACCTTGTATTATTACAAGTTTAAATGAACTTTTAAAATCTTGTACATCGGTTGTTAACCTATGAAAAAATATTTAAAACATATGTAATAATACTAGTCTAGAATTAATAATAATTTGTTTTCTATACACTTTAAGATTGAGTTCAAAATATCTTAAAAATACAAAAAGTATGAAAATAACACATTACTATCATAAATTATATTACTAATTTAATGCAGTAACCCACTTGTTATGAAAAAAAACTTTTTTTTCATAAACAAAAAATGTTTATATTCAACATAATCTGTAGTTATTTTTTAATTGAGTTGTGTATTTACCTTTGTAAAATATCTCCAGTACGAGTTTTATCAAAAAATTCTAGCTCTTGTTGAAGTATAGATAAAAAAAGATTATATTTCATACGTATAGCAACATTTTCTCCAACTTTTGACAGCATGCTTATACATATAAATGTTGATAGGCCCTAAGAAAAAGATTGTTAAAAAATTACTTGTGCTTTGAACTAAAATATTTAGCTACAATTTTACCTGCATTATGTAAAGTGCTAACAGTTTGGATAATGGATCACTAAGTTTTTTAAAATCAAATGGTACTTCATCTCTAGCAAACTGAAGTATAGTATTTATAACATGTTGTAAATTTATTGGAATACTTAAATTGCAGAGAGCAACAATGAACGCAGTCTAAAAATGAATAAAATAATAAATCATTAAAAAATCCAGTGGTCCTTAAGTATATGAATATTATAACACTTCATACAATAAATATATTTAAGTATACAAATGTAGTAACAGTATCTTTTATCAAATAGCCATGAAAATTACTAATATACCTACAGCAATAGCAGCTATTAAGCTAAGTAAATCTGGTGACAAATAAGACAACAACTTATTCCAATCAAAATGGTTGTCAGATGTTGATTCTGGCTCTATATGTTGACAATAAACTATGTTACTTCCGTTAAGTAAATATCTATATCCAATATATCCAACAGATCCCATAAGCATCCACCTTGGATTAAATTTGCTTAAATTAATTGATGATACTGGAATTGGTTTTTTACTTGTTACATTTTTTATGAAGGATGAATAATCCCTAGTTGGTTGTCTATAAAATAACAAAAAATAAAATATTTTAATAGTTTAAGTAATTAAATACTTAGAATAGGTAGGTGTCTCTAAATTATTAGAATGCTGAGTCAAATAAAATAAAATTCAAGAATTTACAAAATAAAAAAAATTCCGAGCAATAGGTTGGGTCTGAAGTGATGGATTTGTATTTTGTAATTTGTCCAGTAATAGGGTAAGTGACAATATTTCAGATATCCATGTCTTATTTTACCAGAACCAAAACATAAAATGTACAAATAGGACTATTTAAACAATTCATAATTATTTATTAATATTTTATAGATATAACCCCAGCTATTTTTGAAATTTTCAAAATGTAACTTACTTACCTAGTAATAAAAGACTGTAGTTTTGACAAATTTATTTGTTTAATACAACATAAACGTAACATGGCAGTATGTTTGAAAGATACCAAAAATTAATAATCTAAACAACACCTCGATTTTTAATAATTAAAATAATATTACTTATAAGCTATAAGTAACTATTAAGGTCAATTTGTTCTGTCTTCTGTGGTAAGGTTGAAGTTTGAACTTCAGCTTTATGCTTTCATTGTAATCTTAATTCTTTGACCATAATGCATAACATTCACTTTTCAAATATCTGATAATACTATCAATTTTTCACAAATGTGATACCATAATAACAACACGTGTTCAGCTGTTATTATCAGTTCCGGCAGTGCGTTTCATTTTTTATTATTCATTTTGCCGCCAAAATGTTTATTATGCTTTATACGTCTTATCCATGGTGGTATGGTATATTTCAACCATGATCTTACTTAAAAGTTAAATGTATTGTTGTGATATATTTTTTGGTGCTATAATTTGGTGTTAATAATTTAATATAAGCTGTAAGCATCTACTGGTTTATTTTACTGGAGCTACCATAATTCATTATATAAAATATATTCTAATATTTTAACGCTTCTGTGACTTAATCATATTTCAATAACTGTCAGCCAATATGTCTAGAGGAGACATACAATATTCAACAAAATATGAAGACAATATGTACATTTACAGGTATGTGTATTTAATGTAACATAATTTAAGACTATTCATGTATCAATTTGTGTTTGGATAACCTTCAACAACTTATATGGCAGGCATGTAATCTTACCAGAAGACATGGCCAAACTCTTACCTAAGACTCATTTGATGACTGAAACTGAATGGCGAAATCTTGGTATTCAAATGACATCTGGCTGGATGCATTACATGAGATATGATCCAGGTATGCATAAATAGTAATTTTAGTGTTGATTTTATTGGTTTATAATAAATAAGATATTTATGTACTATAATTTAATTTTAAATAATAGACATGATAATATAATATAATATTTTAATTTCACCTTAAAAAAAAAAAAAAATTATGAAATATGAACTCATTTAACACAAATGATATTATGCTTACTTAAATAATATACTAGATATATTATTCTTTATAATCTATACTCTAAAATTTTTTTTTAGAACGCTATAAAATTATTAAAATCAAATTTCAGAAAATTACTATCACAAATAATGATATATGAATTAGTGGCGTATTTATAAGGGTGATATGGGAGATAGACCCTCCCTTCCTTGTCCCTTACTTGTTTCTCGTTCATGAGATTGTGATGTCAATCATGAATGAATTACCCCTCCCCTTAAAGAAATTAAATGTTTGCCAACATATTTCCCCCCTTGACAAAACCCTAAATGGTATTTTGTATAAAAAAAACTTTGAAGTACAATTGCATCTAATATATGTTATAAAAGATATTAAGTAATAATAATATGCAAAATATTGCATACTGTTTATTTTATTGAAAAAACATAAAAGCATTGAATTTGCTTAAAATTTATAGTGATAAATTAAATAAATTGTTGATAATAGAATAAATTCTACAATAATTCAAATGTAGGTACAGTAGAGAACGGGCTTGAAAATTATCTTATCGCCATAATATGTACACATGTATGTATTTATAAATAATATTTTCCAGTCTGTAATAAAATTTTTGATAATTCGGGACAAGGCATACCAATCCATAATAGGAACTAGTGTCCAAAAAAAAAAAATCAACATTTTAAATACTGAAGTTCATTATTATACTCATAATTATTATATTAATATTTTTATACTTCATTGTATTTTGAAATTACGAGTTTTACACGATTAATAGAAATAAAAATTAAATTTTATAGTTTAAATTACAGTAAAATTGATGTTTTTTTTTAAGCCCTAGGTAATCTGAACAAATCACTAATCAGAATGACCCCTTTCCCCAATCTCGTTCGGATTATCAAGACTACTGTAATAATTACAAAAACATACATTTATATAGGTTAAAATAAATTTTGTTTAATATAGTTCAGTTTATTTAGACTAATTAAAATAAATATATTGTGTATTGTACCCAATTTCTTGGTGAATTGATGTTATCAGTTGGTTATTGATTTTTTTTATTAATATTCATAAAGTACTTATATTTGTGTTAAAATAAGTTTTTCATTTTGAAATATTTAAAAATAAGTTTCCAGTGAAATAAAATAATCATAAGTGATTTACAAAAAATAACTTTTTTATCACATTTTTATGAAATAGATATATTTCAACATGCCAAACTCTTTCAATACGACTTGACCATTAAAATGATATCATGTAGGCAGTCATATGCTATTTAAACTTTCTTCTTTGTATTTTCAGTTTGTTTAAATTGTGGACATTTCTCGTTTCATTACTCCCATAAACTACTCTTAAACAATAAAATATGGAAAATTTAATATCAAATATTGAACTAAAATACTTTAAATGTTTGTTTATTTTATTATTTACATAAAAATATTTTATAGAATTTTGATCAAGATTATTAATGTTGATTACGTATTATAAATATTGAATATTGTATCACTATATATTATATTATGCTATCTCATTATTTTGTTACAGAACCTCACATAGTGCCATTCAGAAGACTTAAAAAAACAAATGATTCACAACCAACATAATAATATGATAATTAAAATTAAATATAATTTGCTGTAATTTTAAAAATTATATACTAAAATAAATAAATCAATTTCACAAATAAGTTTATTTATTTGCATACAATTTTAATATTTTGTTCAAATATTTAATGTTTATTTTTTGAATATAAATTTATTAAATACATTTTTTTAAATCATATCATATTTATTTGTGTTTATAACTAAGGATTAAAAATACAACACTAAGTTTTCTATTAGTTTTCCTTCGAAATAGAGAAAACTCGAAACATCATCATAGGAAAAATTTTAATTGCGTTTGAATTTTAAATTTTTACGAAATAGCGTAACAATAACGATTTATCCTCAAACGATTTTAAATATTTGTAATTATTCAAAAAGTATAAGTCGTAGATACTTGAAAATTTCACAAGTTATTTAGATTGGCATTTTCTTTACATGATTTAATTTTCAAAATATTTTGAATTTTTTTGAGATATTTATAGACAACTGAAATTTTCAATTTTTCTTAAAATTTTTTTTTTAAATGTCGATAAAACTTTTTTGGCCCTATTAAAATACTTGAAAATTTAATACAAAGTTCTTCATAAGTTATTCTTATAATGATTAAAAAATTATAAAAATACATAGGCACAATTTTTTTTAATTAGCATTTGAAGTTGAAATATTGACTTAATACGTAAAAATTACGGCAATTTTCAAATTATCTTAGATAGAAATTCATAAAAGTTTTTCTTTTTAAATCTAAGATTTGAAAATTTAATACAAGGCTCCTATCATATTTTACAATAGCAGTTGAAAAATAAAAGAAATGCATAGTCATATTTTTTTTTACAAGCATTTTAATTTTAATTTTGACAACATACGTAAAAATCACGAAAATTCGCAAATTATTTTAAGCTAGAAATTCATAAAAAAATTATTTTTAAATCTAAGATTTGAAAATTTTTAATAATCTATAATGTATCCTAGATAGATAAACCGTCTCCGTTCAGAATCGTTTTTCGTATACAATGATACCTATCATTGCATTCAAATTTAACCTACCCTAGTCAGAGGTTCACCCAACCCCCAATGTACAGCAGAGCAATACCCACTTATCCCCTTTTTTTTTATTTGTTATTTTTATTAAAAATAAACATTGCAGTATTTATATTACAGGAGAGGTTTTCAAACTATGTTTTCTGGTTATTATTTTTTATTTTGTTAGTTTTTAATTTCTGTGGAGTATGATGTTCATATCATTATTAATATAGCTTTAATAGCTAGTTCTTAATTTAATTATTTTTTTTTTATTTACAACCTTTTAGACCACACATTAAAACTTAACTAACTATTCTTTACGATTTTGCGCCAACATATGTTAATCTTCACCCTGGTAAAAGTGTGCTACATCCTTTTTGACACAATTTTCCTATTGCATTTGGGGTCTTCCAAGGGGCTTTTATATCCGGCCTGATGTTCAGGTCACATAACTCTTCATTGTGTCTTTTACGCCATTCCCCTGTTTGCGGATCAATACAGGGTCCATATATCCTTAATATTTCTCATTCAAAAACCCTCAGTTTTGACTCGTCACTTTTCCTCATAGTCTTACATAGTACCTACTTATATTAGTACTATATATCTGATTAGCGTGATGTATAGCTGGACTTTTTGTTTCTTTGGGTGTGTTCTTGATTTAAATTTCCCGTTACTTAATAACACTTGTTACACATTTGAAACCTATAAGTATCTCATATTCTATATTGTTTGACTGGGTGATCATTGTACCCAGATATTTAAACACATGAGATAATAGTTATGTAAATTGTTTTTTAATTCAGCAGAGAACACAAAATAAACAATTCTCATGACGAAAACAAAAACAATATCGTGGTTGATCAAGGTACGATCATATAGTTCTATTATAATAACAAGAAAAAAATACAATCGAAAATTCACATTTCCTTTGATAAATTGAATTATATTCACTCGCGGACTCGCCAAAAATATTGATAGTCGGAGTAATGGTATGGTCCATAGAATTTATAACAAAAGAAATAAAAAACGCGGAATATTGGTACTCTTTAAAATTTAATTTTAAGAGGTCCTAAAAATTTATGGGTACACGCCTTAATCATTGTAAAAAATAACTTGAGGGGGGGCTACATACAGTATTGTATATATTTTATTCAAAACTGGTTAAAATAGTGGTTATTTTCACTTGCAGTCACCCGTGGTTTCCCATCGGTTAGACTAGGTTCATATTAGTTCATATTTTATTATTTTATTTCTTCATAACATTTTGGGAAACACCGGTTATTTTGGATCGTACCAGTTTTTCGATCACCAAAAATACTATCGTCAATCTTTTCAAACAACGTTTATAATTTGGCCGTTCTCGCAAATCGACGTTCAAAGAATAGGCTCTCGCCATAGATTTAAATTATTAAATTTCGTATTTCAAGATACCAAAAATGATGAGTAGGTACCCCATTTGAATATTATTAATCTATTTTTATTTTTTTTTTATTTTTTTTTTTTTGTATAGTAAAAATAATATAACAAACAATTTGCCAAATTTGTAAATTAGAACTTATTTAATATAACTATAAAATATAATTCTTATTATTGAGGAAATATGAAGATACAAATTTCAGTAAAACTCCATTTCTTGATGTATTTAATTCGAGGATACAGTCATCTAGAACAAGATATAAGGATATCGGAACTCAGTAAAATCACATTGAATCGTAGTAGATCATGATAAGAGATTAATAAATAATAATAAATAATAATAATGAACAAAAACAAAAACAAAACTGCATGTCATCCTTATTTGAAATTGAACTATCAAAGTCAAGTCTTTTGCTAAATTTATTGTAATACCATAATATGAGATAAGTAATTTTACATTTTGTTTTCGTAAGGTTTAAATATTGAAATCAATAATATAAACTTTTATGTTGTATTAATAAATTTGTCGGACTCCATAATATTACTTGATATGCGCGTAGGATCCTATCGATTCTATGCTATTTGAATGACGCATACGATTAGTTATAATATTTAATTATTAATTTTACAAGCAACTGGTTGGGCAAAACCAACTATCTACTAACATTTCATATTTTATTAAAGTATTTTAATTTTAAATTTTAAAGATTTTAAATTGGATATAAATTATAGAACATGCTGAAGTCTAATAAAGTCTAATTAATATAACTTTGTGGTGACCACAAACTCAGTGGCGTATTTTGGGTGATTTCTCGGGGGGTGTCAACATTTATTGAACCTCACAAACAAAATTTTTAGTATTATTTACTAATGTAAAAAGACATTGAATTAATTTTTTAACAAATTAATATGTTAGGAATTGACAAGAAGTTTTACATTTGATAAAAATAGTATACTATAAAATAAATGACAACACTAATGTCCAATATATTAGGACTTTTTTTTAAATGTCGGGGGGGTCAAGACACGGAGGACAACCCCCCAAAATACGCCACTGCACAAACTCATCCATTAGGGTGAAGACACTGGTATTTTATTGCAGTATTGTCGTATTGGTGTACTCACTTAATTTTGGTATCCATGTCGAATGCAAACATCATTGACGGGTTGAAGATGTCGGCTACTCCGTCCTCGAGCAGGTTCACATACCAATATCCAGTGCCTACATCACACCGCCATTGTCCAAGTGTAAGTACTCTGGCCACGTTGATCAAGGTTCAGTCTGCACCAGTACTAGAGTCGGGCCGTGTGCAGTTCCGGTAGGTGGACGCGGACAGGTTACAGCTTCACGGATGGATTGGTGGTGCTAATGCACATGCACGTTACGGCCAAGTAGAGGACGCTGTCATGTCTCATTGTCATCCAGGTGGTCACCTGAACGTTATGGGCCTCGTATTCTACGTTCTCGTCTGACTCGCAGGGTCTTGTCCCGCTTGTAATGAACGTCAACCGAGACACCATGGCACTAGCAACCGAAGTGATATCGTCATAGGCGCCCGCAGGGGGGGGGAGCTGGGGCATTTGCCCCCTGGCTTTTTCAAAATATTTTTTTTTAATTGAATGTTTTAAGATAAATTACTATATATGTACTAAACAACAAATTTAAAATATAAAATAAGTTGTAATATAATAAAATATAATATATTGTATACGAGTATAATAAAAATTTAAAAAGGTTATTATTTTAAAATAATAAGTAAAATTATAATTAGGGCTCGGATTTCAATGCATTTGCATCTTTTTTTTGGGATATCTTACGCGATGCTTTCCAAGCTACAAATGTGTTTCAAGTACTTCGCAATCTAACCACAATAATTTTTTGGGTATTTTTTTTTTGCATTTTTAGCGGATTTCATCATTTTTAGACGGTTTCAATGCATTTATTAATTTTTTAATACATTTATGACCTATTTGTCGTATTATGACTAAAAAAATTGACCTCATTGAAATATAAGTACTACATAGTAATATAGTACTACGTAATAAAAATTATTTTCATTTTGAACTATTTGAACTAATTTAACATCAGGATTTCCGGTTTTTACAACCTTTATGTCACACCATCCAATTAGCCGATATTATTGCACACAACTAAACTTTATCGGATTATTTTTTAATAATAGTTAAATTTGAATTTATTTAATAAATAATGCATTTTTTGAAACGACATTTTTTGATATTTTTAGGTCATAAATGCATTTTTTGAAAGGGCGTTTTTTTGATATTTTTAGGGCATTTAAATCGGAGCCCTAATTATAATATTTATCCTCAAATCCTAACATTGCCCACCCCTAGAAAAATTTTTGAGGGCGCCTGTGGATATCGTCATTACCGTTGCTGCGGTTATCATCACCAGTAGTATCTATACGACTATACATAATATTATACGCCAGATAATAATGTAGAAATAATGTTAAAAATTACGATGGTGACTTTCATCAATATAATTTAATATATGTATGCGGTATGCGAGTCGATCTACTGTAGCAAAAAGTCTATTGTATAGTCATAGTGTAGAGATAATCAATAATTTTTAATGAAAAAATAATAATAATTAAATAATTGTCATTAAATATATTAGTATTTGTTGAATTAACAGGATATACTATAACGTTTTAACCAATGAGTAGTGGAATAAAATATTAATTTAAATAATATGGATATTATTATTATTATTACTTAATTTGAGTCATACTAAATTATTATGCTAGTCATAATAAATTAATATACTACCTAGTACACTACACAGGTATATTGAAACTTACAACATCCTTGAATACAACTTGAAAAGAAAATAACTGATAGGCGTCATTTTCTAAAAATTTTGGTACAGTTTTAAATGTGCCATCGCATCCTGCTACTCAGACCTAAAAATCCATAATAATAATTCATTAATTAACACTCATACAGTGGCGTAGCAAGGGTATGGCGAACTGTGCCTACGCCAGGGGCGCAAATTATGAAGGGGCGCAAATAGATCAACTATTGGACAAGAGAGACTCACAAGCATGGAACTTTTATCCATAGAACATGGATTTTCTAGATAAATTTCATATGACGAAATCATCGATGAATTCTCTAGCCTTAAAGCAAGAAAAGAAAATTTTTAAAGTTCAAAATTACATTGTAATAATAACTTATAATTATATAATGTTGTATTGCCTAATTATATAATATATAAAAAATAAAAAAATATATCATTTCGTATTTTCGTCAATTTTTTAATCGCTTAAAAGGCGCATTTTCCTAGGTTGGCCAGGGGCGCTAACAAGTCTTTCTACGCCACTGCACTCATATACATTATTGATTTACTGTGACCAACATTTCTCAAATCTGGTGCAATTGCATTTATATTGGCTACATTACATAAAATCACTCCACTCACGGTTCCCTCTATCAGCAATGGACCTTGATAAAACCTATTAAAATGGTTTGTTTTAATTCTTTTCTTATGTTTTTTGTTTAATAAATGAAAATAATTAATATTTTTTAACCTGTTAGGAGGATTCTGTAGTGTCATGGCAAAACATTCATTATCTACAGCCGTCAACAAATCGTGCAAGTTTGCCATGTTTCGTGGTGTCTGAGGGAAAAACGTACGTCTTAAACGCCGCATCCTCTCTACACTCTGTACAAATGTATAGTTCTCTGCAGCCTCTGGAAAGCTAATTCATACATCATATCAAAAACAAGTAAATAAGGATATCAAAACTAACCATCACCTATGCATAGTTGCATACCTTTTGTAAAAACTGTACAAAAAAAAACTTACAAAATCAGCAAAAAATTAGTTTATAGGTAGGTACTAACTTTGCAATTGCTTGCATATAAATTCCACGTGGAGTATATAAGTTTGTTTTTTTTTCTAAAACTCTCTCAGTTATCTCCTGTCGAAGCAGTGGAACATTGAGGTTGAACTCATGACAATGGCGCTTTGACAGTGTCAACCTATCATTGTTGCGGTCCGGAGATATATGAGCAGTTGCATGGCACTGTCCTTCCAATTTTTTTTTGTAACATGACAAGTAACTAGAATGTATGTTTAATTTAATATACTTTTGTTTAATAATAAATTTTATAGTTAATACTCACATTTTAGTATCTGTTACTTTATTCTTATAGTACATGTACCCAAGATCATCTCTTATAATTTCTGTGCCTCTTTGAATGCCTAGAACTACAGTGTAGGACTGTGGTCTTACTACAGCAACCGGAAGCAGAGGTTCTAATATTAACAATTAAAAATAACATGTTATCTTAGAAGCATACTAAATGGCCATCCGGAATCCGTATCATAAATAGGTTATAAAACTTCTGTACTAGTGGTTTAATGGTTTAATCAAAGAAAAATACTTACAATCAGGGACTGTATTTAAGATGTTGTCGCTGTTGGCAACAATATTTTTGCGCTACTGGCTTTGGAAATATTTTCTTATCTCAGCATTTTTACTCAATTATTATTACTCACACAAAATCAAAAATAAGTGTCTTATAATTAATTAAATATAATTGTAAATTATAATATATAACAAACTTTTATAGAAGATTAAACTGTATATGCCACATTTCAATTAATTATAATAGTAATATATTATGTAACCAATGTCAACCATATGAATAAACTAACTATTACATAACTGTACTAAAATCTGCCGAGTAACCTTTTCAGAGTTAAATATTTAGATACCTACCTATTGTATTATAAAATAATATTTCTATAGCATACTCCTATGTGGTATAAGCCACAAACTAATTATATGGATTTGTGGTATCCAATTTAGTACTTAGACAAACAAGAGATCATTTAAAAAAAAAAACAATTTTTCACTTCGCCAAAAAAAATTTTGCAGTTCTTGATTGGGAACCAGTATTACACAATTTATTTATAATAATATACTCACTATTAATTATAATTTTCCATTGCTTATTCGTAAACATAATTTTACTTTTTTATAATCGCCGTAAAAATGTTGCCGCCCCTAACATAAGCCAGGGTGGACTATTACCCTCCCAGACCACCTCTTAAATATGACCCTGCTTACTATAGTTGGTTAATAATAGAAATAATTAATAGTTTAATACTTGCAATAAGTTCAGGAGATGAAGGATTTACATTTAAAATATTTTATTTACAATTAAAAATGTGTATATTGTATATACATACCATTATGATAAACAACGGGTTCTTGTACACCAAAATAATTATGATCATGATTGATGATGATGTTTAAACAGTAACAGAAACAATTCTTATAACAACCTTTTGAATTATTGTGAATACATTTAGAAGTAAACCTACTTATCATTTAGTACCAATTAATTAATAAATGTCATTTGTCAACAAATTGATCTAAATCTAATTGTATTTGACAATTGACAAGGGGATTTAGAAAAATCATCAAGTAAATATTGGTAAAATATTGTTTGGTTATTGTTAATTGATTATTGATTACTATTGAAGTAGTATTATTTTATTTTAAACCATTAAACTATATAATATGCAGAATAACCTGAAATGTTGACAATATTTTACAATGTTTTACAAAGGTCAAATAAATTACCTGCAAGATCCATTTTTAGAAGTTGTATACTAACTAACTTATACTAACTGTAACTAACAGAGAAAACAGTGAAAACAGTACAAAACTGAGTGAAAACAGTGAAAAACTGAAAAAGTGAAATACGCGGGAATTGTATAACTTTTATCATAGTATAATTTTTATCATAGTATAACTTTTATCAATAGAAATTTAATAATAATAATAATAATTTATATTACAACATTTTGATTGCAATTGTTGGTAGCCCTTCGATTCTCGGGTCCTTATCATTTTTCGGACAACTGCCATCGACCGTAGTGTGCTCAATCGTACGCCTAATAACTAATAAGGTACGCCGATTACGACTGCGCGTAATCGTATCGACAATCGTGCCCACAATAATTGTTTACGAGTAAAGACTTAACTATAGTAGGATGAATGAAAAGTGGCCGTTGATGCCTACACACCTAACTGTGAATTTTCATCATTGTACCGCAAAATTATGGAAAAAAGCGTGCGCGTTTTGAATTATTAATCATAATGCATATAACATGTTATTCCAATACTTTGAGAACCCATGGCTTATCAAAAAAAGGTTCCTATCATATTGCCAGCGGCCACTTTTCATTCACCCTACTATATCTAAACTAACCCTACTAACGACGCTGGTCGGTATTATCATTTAGATTTAAATTAATTCCATAACGACAACGCCATCTACTGCTGCCAAACTATTTTAAACTAATGCGTAAGTTTAACACTGACACTCTCAGCTTCCCAATTTCTTAATTAGATAGAGCTGTTATCCTAACCTAACCATATAGGTACGATTTATAATGACTAGCAGAATGCAGAGGTAAAGTTCCATCGGACTACATTAAGGACAATTTATTGATTGGCTTCAGCTATACACCTCACACATATTTTGACTAGGTAGTTGAATTACTAAATGTGATAAATGCTTTGAGCAAAATGTTTTGAATTGCCAATAAAGGGAATTGCAAACGCCAAACGAACATTTTTTAAGGGGTATATGCAATATTATAGGTGTTAACATTTGATACGAGCAAGTGTGTGCGTAGTTAACACTAAATGATCATTAGTGTGTGTATACTTTCCACCAATCATCAGTATCATACATATTATAAGCGCACCCACTTATACATGCCCTTTAGTTTTAAGATCAAAATATAATACAAAGCCAATTCAAAGGATGCTATACGTCTAACAAGTGCTTCCAGTCGTTTGATTTTAAAAATCTCAATATTTTTTAATGTATAAACAAATTTATTTGCATCACTTGGAGCACTTATTCAAGATAACAAAATATTGAACAGAATAATAAGTTTTAATCTTATAAATTTGTTAATTTTTGTTATTAAATAATATATGATAAAATTTTTCAATATTTTAATAATATACTTCGACCTATTCAATGGAAACTCGTACATCAATCCAAACATCTTTAAATTTTTAAAATCTAATCATTTTAAGTACCTTAATTTTTGACAATCGATTATAAAGTTTCGATGACGTCCAATCCTCTCTTAAGTTCAATTTAAAAATGTATAATGAATATAGTAAAAATATACAATACAAATTATACTTAAACACTAGAAAATTAATAAATAAAAGTTTTCAATTACCTTAAGTACGAAATGGATTTGTATTTAAAAAGCATTGCTGGGAACTTATTAAAAAAAAATGCATTTTTAATTAAAAAATTATTTAGTATTTAGCCCTAGTATTTTAATTTTAGTTCAATATAGTGGACCATGTTGGTCACTAAGGTGTTATACAGAAATCTAAAAAATTGCCAAAAATAATAATATTATACCAGGTGGATTATTTTGAATCAACCTAGGGACATAATACGGAATCGACCCACTGTCGAATTACACAGTAGCGCTTTGGGGGGATTTATTGATTCCACCGAAATTACCTGCTTAGGAAAAAGATTTATATTGATTCCGTCAGCTACCTACTGTTTATAATATCTACACATTGATTCCGCCGGACACTGTTCATCCCCCCATCACCAATTGTATATGTCTATTTTAAAATGTATAAATGTATAATTTTATCATATTTTCATAAAATTTGGTCACACGTCTAAATTGAATAAAACTATAATAATTATATAATTCAAAATGAAAATGCATAATATAATTAATGTGAATATATAATAAAATGTATAATCTAAATTTTATAAAATGATAATAATTATATCGTTCAAAATAAAAACATATAAATGTTACTACTTTTGATCAAATTTGGTCACATGTCTAAATTGAATAAACTGATAGTAATAATTGTATGTAGGTATAAAATTAAAATGTATATAAGTAACTACTTTTGATAATATTTGGCCACGTATTTTAAATAAGTGAACTTAGTAACTTTCTAAATAGACTATACGTTTTAAATTATATATAGGTAGTAGGTACAATGGGGAAGGGTTGGATAAACAGTGTCCGGCGGAGTCGATATGTAGATATTTTAAACAGTAGCCGTCGGAATCAATAGCCGGCGGAGTCGATATAAAATCAGCGGAATCGATATACGCCCGCACCCCCGCACATTGGTATAGTCCATCCCTGTATGTATATGACTCATGTTTTTGGTGTTACTTGCTTGTATGTAGTCCATTTACGATAGTATAGTATATTTTATTGTCGAATGTAGGACGACAGATGTTTAACAAAAAAATGTTTCTCGAACTACGCCACGGATTATGATAATGGTTATATTATGTGAATATTGGATGCCCATTGTCAAGAGTTATTTTGTTCAAAACAAAAACCATACATTTACCCTTTTAATAACGAAAAACCAACCGGTGTCATTCGACTACGTCTTGTTTCAATTTTTTCAATCTTTTCAGCGTATTGATTCCGTATACAAGTCGGATAGGTAAAACTTTTTTTCTTACCTTTTATACTTTGATTGCGTCCTATTGTATAATGTATAAGCATTCAATTACACTATTTTATATGATTTTAATAATTAATATTGAATATAGTAGTTGTTCTAAGATAGATAAATTGGAAAATAAATAGTCATAATAATAATTATTAAATAATTTAAGTAATACATTTCTAGCCAGTCCAACAGTTCATATGTCATTCAAAAAATGGTTTGTACGTGAAATAGTTTTAAAATATTGTAAAGGGGCTATTGTTTTATCTTTATATTTTTTTAAATAAAAATGTTATTCGTTTGAATTTTCAATATAAACTATAATTTTTAATTATCTCTCGACTCTAAAGCATTTTATATATTAAATCACTACGTGATCGTAAATCGATGAGAGCACCAGCCTTAAGATAAAATGTTCGTAAACTTATCAATTAAAAACCAATTCGTGTTTAAATATTAAAATATGGATGAAATAAATAAGATTTAATATGTCAATTTATGTGTAACATTAATGCTAACCCACTATAATACAATAAGATGCATTTGGAACATAGATGATAGAATAGGTAGGAAAAACCCGTTTACCTGAATCCGGTATACGCAATCGATTAACTCCGAATCAATACCTTGTCACGCTCTAGGCACTAACCGGTTTATTGATGGAAAATGATTAAGATTATGTTGAAAACATTTTAAATGCTCTTAATCTCTTATTATGTTCTAATTTCTTTTTTTTTAAAGATTTTTAATAGAAAATTGTCAATTATCTAATATTAAATATTGAAACGAAATGAGCATTATATTTAATTTTGTTTTCCAGAATTTAGGTGCGATATTGGTAACTAATCTAACCCGCCTACTGTAATATATTAATAACTTTTATAGTTCAGTAATAAAATAATATATGATTATTTGTTGGTACTAGTTATATACAGCAAACTATCTATACAGTATAGACTATACACCTTAAACATAGCAATACATTTTTGATAAGTGTATTGTGTTATTTATTCAGGAAATAAATATATATCAGATTTATTAAATTATTTTAATTTCACTTGAAATCATTTATAAATTGCAAGCAAATGTTATGTATTCAAAAGTAGTAGGAAAAAATTAACACGGGAAAAAACTAAGAAATAAATGCTGAGCTGCTAAATTGAATATTTCAGTCGAATAATTTATTAAAACATAATAAATGTAGGTAGGTACTTTTTAATTATGATAGGTAAATTATGTATATTTTTTCGACTGATGTGACACCCAAATGATATATTATATCGATCTGAAATTCTGAACTCAGGTTCTAAAATAATTGTCTACGTTTTTTTTTTTTAATTTTTAGAGTGTGGGTATTTATTTATTACTAACATGATTGTAAAATAATACTATAATTATAATTATATATATAAATGTTAAATAATGTTAATTAGGAGAAATCGTTATAGAAGTTTTATATTTTATATTTAAACGTTTTTAATTTTTTCTTTTATTGGTATGTGGTAAGCACATTGGTACTTTCTTCAAATCTAAAAAATAGTGTACAATGGCCACAGTTCAACACAAATTATTATAATTTATAATACTGTGTAGTCACATAGCTATATAGGTACATGTTTAATACCATAATACACATTGACCGATTGTTAAAAAAAATACCTTTATTTCTCGTATTTACCACGAGGGAAGTCTGGTGTCTGGTCAAATAAATTTTACCATACATGAAACTCTTTACCTACCTATCTATATATAATATCTTTATAAGAAAAAAACCTTCGGTTATAATGTAAATAATTGTATTCTCCATCACAATTCGTTTCGGTGTTTTTCGAGGGACCAATAATAGACGGGATACGAAGATATTATTATTTATAATGGTTTTACGCATTATGGTGTGTAGTTGTATTGTGTGAGAGGGTCGGGGTCGCAAAAACTGAATGCCAGATTATATTAATTTATGATATATAGGTACTTATTATTATTTTATTGTACTGGAATATGGCGATGTGCATACAAAGAAGTAAAAACTGACTCAGGGTTTGGATCGATCTTTACCCAGTATCTATCCCTTTATCTTGGCCTCCTGCGGCTACTTTATAGTTATAGTATGTAAGAAGTGGTATATAACAAGCTGTGGAGTCGTGCAGACGGGCGTAATAATTGCGCTGTTATATAATTTTCACTCCAGTGGCTTATTATAGTTATTATGATGTACCCATTTTATATACTCTCTAATACCCAAAAACCCTAATCACTTCTCTTATACATTTTACATGTACATTGATTGCGTTGCCTTGAAGATCCGGGATCAAGTTATGTATAGCTACCTAGGTATATTACCTAAAATATACCACGACGTTGGTGGTTAGTGATCAGTTACGGCTGTCCCATAGGACTCGTTTATAATCATCTGGTTTATTCAGGATAGGTAGTCTGTGCAGTGTGCGTTTTCCCAAAAAAATTATTATCCATAGTACTGGGTTATGAAAATGTATTATAAATTTATAATTTATAAAATAGTATGCCACGATAACTTGAACTTTTTTTTTATAAAAAAACATAAAATGATTTTTTTCAATTTATTAAAATATATAATGCAAGTAAAAATAATTAATACAAAAATTAACTTTAAAATTACAAAAAAAAAAATATATAATTATAAATTTTAGTGTGGAACGTGTGCCTAATGTTGTTTGCATAATAGTTTAATTCTAGGACAAACTGACGATAAACAAATCAGCATTTCTTGTTCAACTGATATATAATATATATACAGGGTGATTCATGAGGTGTAAAATACTCATTATTTATAAAAACTATTTACTTTTTTCAATATTTTAGATCTATGCTGTTCTAAAACTATATAAATTTTTAATATTTTTCACCCTTATATTTATTAGGTAAACCACTATCAACTTTTGATTTTTAAATGGCAACCTATATTAACAATATCATAAATTAATAAGGCTATTTTTTAATGAATTTTCACGCTTAAATTTTCATTTTTCGTTAATCCGTTGATGAGATATAGTCTCCCAAAGTTGGATGGTTTTAGGGTGGTGTTTGTGTATAAATGTGTTATACCATGTCACTATGTCAGTACCGCAGCCGCAGCAATTGGGATTTTTGTACTCTATCGTAAAACATAATACACTTTTCAAATAAATTCAGTAAGTACGATAGTTAAGCCTAATTTGTGCCCCAAAACAGGTAAACATATTTACATTGGACAAACACCACCCCAATACCATCCAACTTTGGGAGACTATATCTCGTCAATGGATTAACGAAATATGAAAATTTAAACCTGAACATTTTTTTTTTTAAAATAGCCTTATTAATTTATGATATTTTTAATATAGGTTGCCATTTAAAAATCAAAAGTTGATGGTGGTTTACCTAATAAATATAATGGTGAAAAATATTAAAAATGTATATAGTTTTAGAACAGCATGTATCTAAATTTTTTAAAAAAGTAAATAGTTTTTATAAATAATGATTGTTTTATGCCTCATGAATCATCCTGTATATATATATATATATATATATATATATATATATAATATATATATATACAAGTACAGCTATCGAGAGATAATACTATTATTATCTAATAATGACAATAATACCCGGCATATCATTACATACGTATTATTCAATAAATAGATAATATTTATTAAAAGTGTGCCGTGACTTATAATAATTAATAATAATGTAACGCAATGGGTAATAGTTTGGGAACCGCTGATTTAAAGTTTAAAATTTTAGATGAGTGGTCAAAGTGGAGTAGTACCCAGTTATACTGCAATTTGTAAAACCATATATCAAGACTTAAATACTCATTACTTTTAAGCTATTAATAGTAAATTTGATTGTGAATTCAATAATATATGCATTAAAATATTTAGAAAAATATTTTATTTTGGAATATGAAATTAAAACTCTCTGGTATCAAACAAAAAACTAAAAAGGATACAAAATATTAATAAATCAATTCATTTTTTAAAAAAAACATTGGTTAGCGTTTATTTAGTTTGGGTTGAGTTGGGTATTGATGTATGATGGAAGCAAGATTTAAATTACACAAATTAAATTAAAATATGGAAAAAAATTTAAAATTAAACAGATTACTTTTATGTGTTATTTAAACTATTTACTCTGTACTTAATGTGTATAATATAATTATTGTTTTAGGAAATGTCATCATTTCCCAGAAATTTATTTTAATTGACTAAATGTCAATATTTCCAGTAACATATTAAATAGGTACATTTAATTATTCTATTGTTGAAATTATCTAAACGACATGGGATTTATGCATTAAGCGAATTCGTAATTCTACGAATTATATATACCCTTTTTAACATTTTATTATGTGTTTATTCTCGGGTCCTTCTCAACATGTGGTTGTTAGGTATCCCTTGTTGGACCAGAGAATTTTAATTATTTAAGGAGTGGCATAGTGATATATTTATATATTTATCTGATATTTTTGTATAACATCATGTATTGTACAATTGTACTCATATACCTATTTATAACAGGTAGGTAGGTAGTTTTTGAGAGAGCCCACCTTTTTACCTGGAAAATGAGTATTCTAATAATTATAAATCACTTTGACATTAAAATAGTAGGTAGGTATATATTCAATTTATATTGTATTATATTCTCGTTTATACAGTTAACACAGTCATGCAGATGTTTCTCTTTCAAAAGATACCTATTTTGCTAAAAATATATTTTTATGTATGTTCGTTGTATATAATTTTATGTTTGATTCTACTTTTAGATATAACTAACACATTTCTTAATATCTAAGTGTCCATCTTTGAACAAATGTTGTGTATTTGAACGTGTTAGGGTTTGCTTCAAAAATTCCACTACTGTTCTTTAACTCAGTGGTTCCCAAAATGGGTACCACGAGCACTTTTGAAGGGAATGATTTAAAATTTATAGAATTTTTTTTCAATAATATTAAATATCAAGTAGTAAAAATTTGAGTATTTATTTGTCCTGTCTCCCATGTGGTTCATAGCAGGACACCATGGCTGTATTTGGTCCATAAAAGAGCATCTTGGAACAAAAATTTGGGAACCGCTGCTTTGAATAATTATGAAACATCAAACCTACTACATGCCGATAATTTGAAACGTCCGTTCTTCAAAACATATGTTTTTAGTACCTAAATTATTCAAGGCATTACAGTATAATTTATTATAGTTAGTTATTATTCGATAAATAGATAGCAAAAAATAAGCATTAATTAGTACATTTTACTAATATACTATAATGAAACTTAATCTTTCATGTTATTGAAATCTGAGTAGAAAAAACCAAAAATAATTATTATTTTAGTATTATTTATTATAGTTGGTTATTATTCGATAAACAAACCAGGAAAAATACTAGTAAAAAAAATTATTAAATAGTCTACCTATTCTACAATTAATGTTGATACGTATTATTGTTTCTTTGTAACCTTCATCACCTCGCAAAAATTGAGACCAGCTCGTCTCTTTTTTACAAACCTACAACATTTCAAAAACTGTTTTGCGCAGGCCAACTTAACAACTTAACTCCCTCTGTATTTATAATAGAATTACCAAAATTAAACAACGCACGAGGAAGAACTTTATATTTGTTATAGATTTTATTTTATTGATATTACTAACTTAACTCATGAATCAGCATTACTAATTGCATAAAAAAATCTTATGTTCTCAAAACGATAACTTCAATTGTATTTATGTTATCCAACTAATAAAATAGAGAAAGCATATTATTACGGATACAATTTAACGCTCTGTCTTAGAACTATTGGCCCAAAGTTATTTTATTTTATTTTATTTTATTAATCGAAATATACGCCCTTCTACATAAAAAGATACAATTGAAGAATAATTATGGATATTAATAATAAGCGTATAAACAAGGTGATTCACAAATTATGTTCGCCCCATTTTTTTCTTGAATAATGAATTTATATTTTATACAAATTTAGATTTTCGGAATTTTTTCAAATTCATGAATATTTTTGCACTAATTATGGTGCGCATACTCAAAATATTATTTACTGAATAATTGAATAATGTACATTTGAAAAGATAGTGGATGAAGGAGAGTTTTCAGTTGAAAAAAAGAAGATTTATCTCCATAAGACTCTCTTTAAATAGTACATAAACTTACAAGAATTTCAAAATATGATATTTAAGTATATTTAAAAATTTCAAAAATGAGTTTTCAAATTGAACCAAAAAACACCATTGAAGAAAAAAAAAGTAAGAACAGCCAGAACAGGCTTGGTGAATTATCCTGTGTGCACAAAAACCTTCCGATTAATTTTTTGAAAAGGAAAAAATATACAAATTTAATATGTAAGTTTAAAAAGTATTTACAGTTATTCAAATCTCTAATCGAATCAATAAATTATTGTTAATAATAATATTTCAATAAATCATATTCTTAAAATATTAAAAAATTAATATTTTAACAGTAATTTTAGGATTTTTATGAATTATGTATAATATTATTATGAATTGCACAAAATGTAGATATTATATTATAATATATAAATCATGGACAATTATTTTCTGACTATTTTAGGTGTAGAAGGGCATTTTACACAGAGGTATTTTCTAACTCAGACATTTTCCTTCCCTCTCATATTTTTTAAACATTTATATGAATATGAATACATTTTTTTTTTATGTGTCTATAATGTTTAATTTTAAAAATATGGAGGAGGAATGTTCTATTGCAATGAAAACTTCTATGATGGGCTGACCATATATTGGTCATAGTTTTTTTTTTTTTAATTGCGCGTTGTTTATTCATCAATATTATTTGAACAAATATAATTTACCGTAACTAATAATTTAACAAACTTAATAATAAAAAAACACTTTTTAAACTTTAAAATTGTTTTACTAATTTTAAACTCTTAAATCAATCAAAACAAATAATTTTTCATCCATAAAATATAATTAATTGAAATTTCTAATAGTATGAAACATAAATAGTTCACAAACTCACAGAAATACCAGTAAATAAGAAATTATAAAAATGTATGGATAAAAGTACAACGATTATCCAGAGTAGTATTAAGTGTTATATAATTTCGGAGAATTTCATACATTATAAAAAATGACAGTACTTATTGGATAAGAATTAATGAAAACTTTATGTTCATGCAAAGTATTGAGCTGGTAGTATAATGTAATATCACGGTTTACAAATTTAAAATTCATAAAATAATATATCAATATAAGGATATCACGGCCTACTTATTGTATAACAGTAGGCGTATAATACAAATATATGGATGATGTTTAACAATCATAACTAGTAACCAAAATTGGTTATTTTTAAATGATATTTTCTGCAATGGGGTTGTTGTAGTTCTGCACGAATCTTGAAAAAGATGAAATGAATAACTTATTGATATCTGTCGTAGTGTCATGGTATTAACATTAGTAAGGACATTAAAACAATTTGACTACGAGATTGGCATTATAATAGGTTTAATTTATGTTTATTGGTTAACATATTTTCCGACTAATTTTCAGGGATTCTGCCTCCCTGTGGCCCATCTGGAAGTGTCCGGTTAGGAACTGTGGCCTTCGGAAGTGTCTGCAAGTTGGATGGACTTACTGCTGCTATCACTTCTGCCGCATTCCTTCGTGGCTGTTGCAGTTGGAGATAGTAGTTGTTCCTCCAATCATAATTATAAATGTGTTTTGGAAAGACTGACCACACAGTCATATTATCAGTCTGAGATTAACACTGTTAAAATTGAAAAACACGATGTTATTATAATATACGTAATATAGTATTTTAGGGCCCTTAAGAGGACGCCACGCCCGCATCTGTTGTCTCAGTCTTACAAACACGTAACATAGCAAATTTAAGCTCAGTAGGTAAGCTACTATGTCTTACTTTTGCTATAGTTGACTGAGACAACAAATGCGGGTGCAACTTCCTCTTAATATAATATGCATAATATATTATTGTCCAGGGTCATTGTACAACCAAGAAAACGCATAATATAATATTTCGTCTTTCTATAAAGTACTTTACATTTTTAAAAGTTTTACTGTGTAAAATCAATTAATTTATATTGAGTACATATCAGGGTTACATGTGAATTAACTGTTAAACAAAGTTTCACCCCGGAGTAAACATTTTTAGTTTGTTTAGGCACTCTCATATAATATGAGAGTGGTTTTAATTTAATATCATATTTCCAGCATATCAAGTTGCTAAGGTGCATCAAACGTTTTAGGAAAATACATTCCATATATTGTTAATAAATGCAATCATGCAAAAACATTTTTTTTTTTTTGAAAAAACGTTAGGTTATAATATTATTAACCTTAGAGTAAAATTACCCATCGCAAAAATTATAAAGAATGATGTTATTGAGAGATAAAATATCGATTTGTTTCAAAGTAATTTAAGACCTAATGGAATTTAAAAAAAACGTTATTTTATTTTAAAGCTGAATAAAAAGACAACTAAAATAAATCAATATATCAAACTTTTAAAATTATTATCCTTTTATAAGGTAATTTTGCTCAAATACTACTCAAAAATCAAATAAAAATATTTTACATAAATGTATTTTATTTTATCTATCGTGGGTCTTGGAGAAAGCAATAATTACGCTGACATTCTCTTAAGTATTTCTAGATATTACGAGTATATGTAACATATACCTACAAATTATATTATGGACGGTGTATATTAGACAAATAAGTGTGTATTGTAAATTATAATTATACGAGTTATTCTCGTTCGTCTAACTTACCATTTGGTGAAGGATATTTATTTAATGAGTTTAAACAATCGATTATCTAACGGTCTTCATTCAAAATAATATTGTAATGATTGAAGATATATAATGTGTGTGGAGGAAATAGTGGCGTATTTACGGGGGGGATCAAGGGGATCAACCCCCCCTCCCATAGACTGTATACACACAATTAATTATAGTCGTTATTCGTTATAATTTGAGATTATTATTTAAAATATTATGATTATTTTTTTTTTTTTATCAATAATTAATTAAATTTGCAAGAATAAAACCGCCGAGCGCTGCTAGTCAGACGGGCTAGACTTTTATTATTCCCAATAGAAAATAACGTTTTATGCTTGCATACTGCAGTTCAGTCTTGTAAAATTGTTAATTATTCGAATAAATGTAATAATATGAATAGGTAATCAAATACTTTTTTTAGATTCTGAGCGGAGCGATGAATGTATTGATTTTACAATGATGTGAGTTTTTTTTATTTTTTTGTGTCTGTCATCACGTTTTAGGATAGTAAAAATGCTTAGATTTTCTTCAAAAGTATCTTTTCTGATAGGAAGATGAACCTATATGGTACTTTGGGGGGGTCAAAAGTAAAAAATTCTTAATATGGAGAATACTTTGGAGGTTAGGTTAGTAGGTTTTTTTTTTT
Source organism: Diuraphis noxia (assembly GCF_037042655.1). Taxonomy (NCBI): domain Eukaryota; kingdom Metazoa; phylum Arthropoda; class Insecta; order Hemiptera; family Aphididae; genus Diuraphis; species Diuraphis noxia. Next base: position 57,270,199 of record NW_028301712.1, read on the forward strand.
GAATGTCAATAATACTTTATTTGTTGGATAAAAGAGCTTGAAAATTGAATACGATGCTTCTTATTATTATATTGTTACCTACAATAGTGGTTGAAAAATATTAAAAATCCTTAGTTACAGTTTTTTTTTATAACCATTTAAAGTTCAAATCTTGACAAAATACGGAAAAACACGAAAATTAGCAAATTATTTTGAGTTAGAAATTCATAAAAATTTTTCTTTTTGAATCTAAAATTTAAAAATTTAATATAAGTTTCTTCATAAGTATGCCAAATTTTATCGAAAAAAATCTCTACTGGAAGTCAAATTAAATTTTTATGAGCATTTGAAGTTCATATTTTGTATCTTGTATTGTAATAACACGATTAACATGATTTTGGTTTAATAAAATAATTAATCTCAAGTAATGTGTTGTATATTATAATTTTGGCAAACGTAGAAAGTATATTTAATAAGCTTTTATAATTCCTGGAAACTTATGGGGGGGGGGACGTAGCCCCCCTCAAGTTAGAAATTATCATAAAAAGTCATATCCCCCCCCCCCATGACAAAAACCTAAATACGCCACTGTGAGGAATCATATAAAATATGTAATTTATACTTACCTACGCCTAACAAATGATATAAGTTAAGTATTATTTAATAAATTATTACATTGTATATCTGTGAAACTATATTATTTTAACATACAAAAATATCATTTGTACATTTTCCGAAAGCTTTCTTAAATAAAAGTATCTTTTTCCATAATTAGCGTAATTTTTTTAGGTAAAATAGCTGCCTCAAAACGTAATCAACATTTGAGTGCTGGAATAAAGTATAAGCACAATATTATGGATTTAACAATATGAATCAGACATTCCCCGAAATTGTTTATAAAACTTATATTATATTATACTTTAAATTAACTTAAACATTTTTTTCTACCATGTTTGGTAACATACATTTTAAATATATCCAATTCATTATTTCCTTCTAGACTATTTAGTTATATTTTATTCATTTAAATACAACATAAATCTAATGAAAATAATTTAAACCAGAGTTTCAGTCTTTTCAAATGGATAAGTCAATCAGATTCTGCTTATATACATTTAATTATAACTTTTAAGTAGTATGTTTAAATGCTTGATGTATAGTTTAAAGAAAAACATATCCTTTTGAAATAAATCGTTTAGTTACTAATATTACACTTCCTCACTGAATTTTATGGCTAATTCAATTTAGTAGATATTCGTATAAAAATTAACCATACAACTATATGGAGCTATTTTTATACCAATAAACAATTCGTTTATATACGAATATACATTATGCAAAGTACAGACAGTAAACGATTTATTGTAAATAATGTATCAATATATCTCAGTTCTTTATAGATTTAAGCTGTACATGTCAGTTTCTGGATACTAAGGGTAGATCACAGGTGTATCATTATTGGTCCTGAATTATTTTAGATAATTACTTCACTAGTTGGACGATTGTAAATATTAATAATATTCTCTCCATTTTAAATATCTGAAACTCTTTGGCGTCTACTTCGATTTTAGTCACCTATTGAGTACATGGAAACTTTCCCGGGTTTATTTCAGTACTTACTTCTTGTCGGGTAAATTCTACTAATTCTAAGTCTATAATAACTTATTTTGTACATTATAATTTTTATTTTATTTTTTAATGTTAATTTGAAGTTAATATGAACATATATATTTTTAAATTTAATATTTATATAAAAAAATATAATATAAATAATATTATAGTTGGTAATAATAATAATAATATACATATATTTAAAATTGAATAAATATTTAAATTTCATTTTATAACTATACGAACATATAAAATTTAGTGGCAATAACATTTAAAACAACTCCAAATGATTTACATGTTTCTTTTAGGTTTATCAAACGGTGACCCGGTAGAGCGTAAGCGGCAGGGCCGGCCCAAGGTATTTTGACGCCCCGGGCAATTTTTTAAAAGACGCCCTTAATCAAATGCTCCATAATACATTTAATACTTTTTATACTTACCTACATATTTTGTTTAAAATTCTTATATTTATGAATAGGTAAAGGACGGCAAAACTTATTTGGATACAATTTATAGAACTATCGGCTGTAGGTAACAAATAATTTTTTGGTTTTCCCGAGATAATGATTATATTATATCATTGTATATTATTTTTTAATCATTTGTAATATAATGATAAAAACTGGAAAGTGGAGTAAAATCTATAAAAAAAAATATATATAACAGAATATTCCGTCATAGATAATTTAGCTATATTATTGTCAATTTGAATAAATATTACGCTAAAATTTGTAAAATATTCGTATATTAAGAGCGCCCCTAAAAAAGAAGCGACCCGGGCAACTGCCTAGTTCGCCCGTATCTTGGGCCGGCGCTGGTAAGCGGTAACATTGAGAGAATAAATTAGATTTAGAAATCGGGGGAGTTTATCATACAATCGAGAGGATCAACCATCACCCCACTTGTCGGGTCCTGTCTTATTGAGGATCTTCGATAAAAAATATTGGTGATTACTATAACAATATACAAACATTTTCCTTTCATTTTTAACATAGGTAGATAGGAGTTAGGACTAATGATATGTTTTTTTGAAAACAAGTATAAATAAAAAAATGTTTAATTATTAGAATTTAAAAAAATAATGGAGCCGGACAATTTGGATGAAAGCAGATTAATAATAATAAAAACTAATCAATTACTAACGAAAAGTTGGTCTTTTATATTTAAGAAAAAGTCAAATGATATTTAAGGTTATAGTATTAATTGTGTCTACGAGTACTTACCTAATGATTATTATTTTAATATTTTGATAAATTAATAAATGATAACCTATTGGTTAAGTAATAGAATATTTAATCCATTATCAAAGGTTAAATTAATTGGAAATAAGTTAGCTCTATAGTAGAAATGAACTGTTGAACTATTTGGAGAAGATTATAAATCGTATATTTACAAAAAAAAAAATAAATACTTTTAATCATTCAAACTAACCTTTATACATTAGAATTAACTGATAAAAACAAATCGTAACTTATTTCAAAAATTGTTTTTAGAATTGAAATTTCAGACTAGTATTATAATATTATATGTACATTGAATATGTTTTTGAATTATTTAGTAGATTATATTCTATTCTATAAATTATACTCCATACATGGGGGGGGGGGCAACTTGCGTCTCTCGTCATAGTTGTATGTGACTCGCGTCTTATTAAAAAAAAAAAACCAATATTTATTTATTGACAATAAAATATGATAAAATTATAAAATATATTTAAAAACATTTTGGCTCTTGATATCATTGTATTTTTATGCGTGGTTCGTGGACGTATTCATGTTGGCCACCCTTGCTTTATACCTTACATTTAACTTTAATTCTATAGGTGTTTCCGATTAATTATAGTTTCTATAAGAATAAAATCAACTAAATTATTTTAACCCGTATCTAATCTATATATAGTTCCATTGTAAACCATCACTAGACTGCTGTTGTTTCTAAGCCATAAACATTTTATAAAACGAAACGGACATCGAAATACTTATGAAAGGTTTAACATAAAGATCAAATAGGTACTATTTTTATATTAATTCAAAAAACAAAAATGTAACAAGAAAAATAATCAAAAGCGTTTGAGGGTTCACAACTTACATCATATTAGCTTCTGAACATTTAAGTAAAATCAGTTAGTTGGTTATAGATGGCCGAAAACATTAATGTTTAATTTTTAAACATTTTTTGTTATAAAAATTACCCCTGAAGTTTCATAAAAGACATATTATCGTAAAAGTAAAATTATTTTTAGCTAAACATGTATTATACTCAAATAAATTTTAATTTATTTCAACATATTAATCTTATAATACATGATGTTTAACTTTAATTATACGCTAAGCTATAATTTCATGAAATTATAATCTCTTCCTGAAACTACATCAAAAATAATGATTTAAATTTGAGCATGATATGACATTAATAAATAAGTAGTTAATTTAATGTGCTCATTAAAAAAATATAATTACCTACATTTTAATGGATTGAAACAATTACTATCAATTTAAATTTGTTTAGGTATACAAATACTTGGGTTGTTATAATTTTAAATTCAAACATTGGTTTATCTTCTCTTTAAAGTCTTATTTAAACACTTTAGCATTTATACTTATAGTGTAATGTAGTTGTAAATGCACAAAGTAATCTTAAATATTAATCAATGTTTTAAATTCACTTAATATATTATCGATATAATTGATTAAAATTTGTTTTTAGAATCAAAATACTTAAAATCTTATTTAGAGTTTATTGATAACCTTTTAAAAACGTTTATGTATTTACATTAATCACCCTAGGACAAAAAGAACAAATTATTAATTAAGCAAAAATCAGTCGAATAAAAATGTTTTAATTTAATATCCAAATACAATTTTATAATCCACATATATAGATAGGTAGGTATTAAAAATAAAATATATTTGCAGATATATCTTTTTTTATGGATTTACAATAAAAAATAAAAAATAAATAACTTAAAAAACATATAGGTACCTATTATATATACCAGTGAAAAAATACAGTATTACCATTTTTAATGTAATCATAATCCAATTGTATATCTTATGAATGAGGATGTAGCTCATATTTATTCACTGTTTAATTTATAGTTATAACTTGAAAAATATAAGCCACAGGTAATACGTCTGTCTTAATTAAATAATAAAAAAAACATGAAGCTATGACTAGCATGATAAACAAATGTTTAAAAACAGCGAATAAAATTATAACTACCAATTAAATCAATTTAGTGTTTCTTACAAAACATGATTATTTGTTAGTTTAAATACCTACCTACACTAACATATTACATTACAAATTATAATCGTCACGCTAAATGGGCCAAATTATTGAAAATAACTTTTTACCAAAAAAAAATGAAGCAGTATAATTTTTAATATAATAGAGACTTACAGTGTCGACGACAATATACGAGCAACAGGTGTAGATCGAACAAGAGCGTGCGCGGTGTTCAATATTATATTTGTAATGATTGAAAACAGCAACCAAAGGACGTCGATAGTGTTGGGAGAATGTATGTGTGTCTATAAAGATACTGAAAGAAAAAGAGACATAAACAAATCAAGTGAAATATAGAACGAAAGAAAATTAAAATCATTCAAATGGTAGTATAGATACTTACCCTAATATTTTGGTGTTTGTACGTGACACGAAGCGTTTGTCAACGGTGTGTCGGAAATCCGTATTAAATTATGAACGCGTAAAAGGTATTGTGTGTAACACTGATCGTCGTGAGATGATCGTCACCAATGACATCCATTCTATACGTCAGTGGAGGTGTGGCGCTGATAAATGAACGATAATGTTGTCACAGGGGTCGCTTTTGGCAGCGGCGCCGTTGACGGCGGCCGTCCACACTTCACAACCGCACAGTCGTGATACCTCAATCGCTCTGGTGGACTACCGCGATCTGTTAAGACGACCGAAATTTCGGGAAACGTCGAAATAGACTGTTATGCATTTAGTTTTAGACTCGAATGCCCGATCCTTCAGCTTGAAATTTTTACTAAATAAAGACGTCTTGGGTGGTGTTCGTACCGTTAACTCCTTTGTGGTGGACGAACTAAACTCAGTCTTAAATGACACGAATTCGGGCTGAAAGCATCACACAGCGATGAGTACTGTCGAAATAAATGTTATAATAGTTATTAAGCGCCCGACAAAAATGCGTTAGTCCCAGATAGCCGAAATAACGTCGGTTAGACGATCGGAATCTAAGCTATTTATTAATATAATATTCTTGTTATAATAAAATATATTACGATCAAATTTTGCAAGTAATATATTTTGTTATTGACATAATCATTAATTGATTATTATAAATTTATATTCAAAATTGTTTTCCTATTACCTATATATACTATTCGAAGCTTTATTAATTCGTTAACTGAATAACTATTCATAATACATTTTTATTTAATTACTTATCAATTTCAAATAACAAATACGCTTTTATTTTTTTTCTTAATGTAATGCGTCATGTGACATTGGTAATGTAAACATTTGTGTTTTTTTTAACTAAATTATCCAGGATTAATATTACTGGGAAAATAAATTGTTATCTGTACATAATTTTAATTTTATTTTAGTTTTGGAATAATAAATATAATGTAGAGTAGTTAAGGGATTTTGACTGATTTCTGAATGGTTTCTCTGTGTGTGTTTCATGTATATTATGACTCATTCATAGAATAAATTTTTTAGAGGGATTATACTTAGGATTTGAGTTTGGTTCAAAGATATTTTTCGGTGACAGTTTTACATAGGATGAAGTGACTCCTAGACAACTAGAATCCAACTACGTAGACATGTTAAAATCCTCGTTATAACATTATAGTGGGATAAAATTTAAACGTCATTATCCTGGATAGATAATTATTTTTAAGATGAAACCTCATGTTATCATATTAACAAAAGAATTGTTATATATTTGATTATTAATTATTACAAACATGATAAATCCATTACAATATTAAATAGGTAACTTAAATATTTTATATGTGTGATTTTCAACTTTGTTCAATCTAAAATACATCACATCACCATGTTGATCATTCGCCATGAACTATTTATACAATGCAATATTCATTATTTTATATAGTTTTATGTATGTATAGGCGTAGTATTTAAAAATCAATGTTTGTATATGTAGTTGTATCACTTGTATCGGTATTAATGTATCATGTATAACAAACATAAGCATAATAAGCATATAAATATAATAGAGTATTATTTTTTTTTATAGACATAGAACTCAGCTACCCAGAACTAATATTAACCTCGGGTTCGACGATAAACGTGTTTTACGAATATTAGTAATTATAAGTTTTCTATAAGATGATTATTTTAACTTAATCACCTCAAAAGCTTTTAACATTTTTAAATAGTTTGAGGCCATAACTAAAATAATTTTTTTTTATGGTTATCATATTTTTATTTTTCTGATAGTATATTATACGCTTTAGATTTTATACCCTGAAGGCTTGAAACAAAATATATGTCTGAGTATTACATAATTTGATCAATTAATCCTTTATGAATATTTAAATTTAAGATAAGCGAAGAAGAGGATCATCATTTTTGGGTTATATATTAAAAATATATGTATATATTTAATTTTGTGTTTTCTAATTGCATTGTAGTAGAAAAATGGGTGAGCAATGAGCAATGAGCATGCTTGTTGAATCCTCCTGTATATTATGTTTAGGAATCATATCGAGTGATGGATGTTAGCTGTAAAAGGCATTAGTGTGTTTTATTTTATCAATAATTCTATTAAATATTTTTATTTAGCAATAATTTATTAGGGTTCTGAGTAATTGATACATTTTTTGTTCATTATATTAAATGGATACGCCTTTTACAAATATGATATTTTAATTTAATTATAGTGATGACAATTCCTTATTTGTTCTTTATATATTTTATATTTTACTTTATTGTAAAAAGATACGCATTTTTATATCTATATTATAAGCTAACTATATTATAGTTTTTATTTAATAATTAAATTATCTGAATATTTATAATTTTACACTAGCTATTACAATTTAAAATTGAAACATAAATTAAAAATATTTAAAAGTAGCTACCATGTACAATTATGGTATTTAACTTATGAAATACATTTTAAAATTATAATTCATTTTTATTTATTTATGTTATAAGTCAGACGCGTAATCAGAGGGGAGGTTCTAGAGTGGATGTAGCTCATTGGCCATACTAAGGTCTAACCTGATCTAACCAAACCAGGTTAGCATAAATAATAATATTAAATTAAAAAAAATGATTTCACAAATATCCTTTAGTCCTTCTCCCTTTATAGGCAGCTCCAAACAAAATTCATGCTTGGTCTTAGCCCTATGCTTATACCATAATTTATGTGATTTAAAAATTGAATTAAAAAATAATTTAACTTTTAAAAGAATCACTAATGTTGAGTGTGAAAAGTACGCATTCTTTGGCTTATAATATTAATATACGTATAATATATAAAGTAAAAAAAACTAGGCAACTCGTTCTATTTTAATTATCTCGTCAGTTCATTATTGAGTAGATCGCTGTAATGAAATCTATGTAATGTATAAGAGAAAAACGTATTATAGTATCAGTGTTATTAAAATTTAAAATGTTATTTATTGTTATCTACATTAATTTTTAATCTTGAACATAATAAATAAACCCAAAATATCAACTTCATAAGCTTATAAAAATAAACTGTTGCATAGACATATTTTAAAGTGTTTCTACAAAAGAACATACATTTTATGAACATAAATTGAAATAGAATATACAATTCGAGAACTTCAAAAGATCCAAAATATTTTAAAAAAAATATGTTTTATACCTGGAAATTGACTATATAAATTATCAGTAGAATTCTAAGATTACCTACGTTTATTAATTATTGAATTGAAACAATAAAAAACAAAATCAATTTTGTTAAAAAATGATGTTGCGTAAATATTTCATTTTCTTGGCTTTTTCCTGATTATTAAAAAGAATTACTAATATTTTCCTTTTTTTGATCATAAATAATAGATATACATTAGATTATATACTGAGACACCGGCGAGTAATCTGATGAACACATTTCAAAATATAAAGACCATAATCCACGTTAGGGTTTGTCTAAAATCAATAATATAACATGTCTTAATCCAATCTTATATAATATACACAATACATACCAGAATGCGTTCGCTATGTCAAGTAATCTTAGGATGACTGATAATACTAATAGGTATTGTAAACCTCGTACCTATATTATTATAATGTAATAATTGATTTTAATAATCAATGGTGGCGCTGTAAACGAAATGCGCAAAAAACCCAGCAGTATAATCGTTGAAACCTATCAAAAAAAAGGTTAGGTTTGGCTGTTATAGGGTATTTTACTAAAATACTGTATTTTTGATTTTATAAATTCCAACAAGGCTTTTTGTCCATTGTTCTGAAATGAATAACAAACATTGTAATCACGATTTATATTATTTTATTTTATTTGGAACGCGTTTGTTATACGCTCATTCTGACGTTAAGCCAACGGTTAGGTAGTGACCACAAGTCTACTTCGGTGACTATAGTCAAAGGTCACTATCACCTACCATAATGGCTGCTCCTTTCGAATTCTTTCCCTTATAAAAAGGTGTACTAATAATTGCGTACTGGGGGATTTTTTTTAGCATATTAGAATTGCGACCGATTACCTGCGATATCTAAAATGTTTAAAGGAAAAATTATTGATTATTTCTATAAAATATTTAAAATATTTTGGAATTTTAGTATTTTTTATTTAATAAAAATTAAAAATTATCACGTTAAATCTGGGATAATTTTCTTGTAAGTTGTGTTTTGTAAATAATTTATTATTGTCGTAGTGCAGTTTAAACTGTTCCCTACACTCTACACGTATAAAATAATTTAGCGTTTACTTAAACAAACGCTAAACCTCAATAATTAATAAAGAAAAAATGTTTGTAACAAATATATAATATCAGATTTTCTATGAAGACAAATTAGTAGATTCATAAAAAAGTTCTTTGAAATTTTTACCAATACCATATTATTTTTAACTTGAATTAAAATTAAAAACTACTTACAAAAACAATATATTTCTACCGATATGCAATAACAGTTATATTTTTTATACAGTTATAATTACAAATGCAATAAAACAATAATAATATAAAATTAAATAACAGTTTTTAACCTACCTGTATTAGTAACTATTATTACTTTCAGAAAAGCCTTATAAAAACGGCAAGGAAAATATTGTTTAGTTTTTATTGTAATTGAATTAACTAAAAAAAAAATTGGTATGCAACTTAAATCATCAAAAAAAAAAAAAATAACCGGGGCGCACCTTGCATTAACCCCAAACATACCTGGGTACGTAATTTGGAAGGAATTGTTGCCGCGGGACTCGTATGCAGTCATAATGTTAGTCTATACTATATAGGGGTCGGCAACCTTTTCACCTACACGTGCCATAATAATTTGTTTCAATTTTTTACGGGTGGCTACTAGTTGCGTCCCGCGGTAAAAATTTCTTCCGAATTGTGGCCCGAGTTTTTTTGAGTGACATATGAATTGCGTCCCGGAATTTAAAATTAAATTAATTATATGTATGTAATTATATTTTACTATGTTATAATATGCATACATTTATGCATTGATTTTCATTCAAATATTCAAAAATATGCAAACAAAAATGCATGTTAATTAAATTTATTTAGTTTAAAAATGACAAATATAATATATAATTCATTAAATGAGTAATATGGACAAAAAATTGTATTAAATATCTATTTGAAATAATTGATGTATACCTAATGTAATTATTTAGCTATGTATTTTGGATAAAGTAGGATGTTGCATTTTGAACCTTCACTAATCTAAATAAAAAGTCATGAACAAAAATAAATTAAAATAAATTTAGTATATTTTTATAATATTTTAAAGTTACTTGAAGAGTTACAGTTGACTACTAAAGACTTGGATACATTTTCAGTAAGTCATAATTTTTCTCTAAATATATTCTTAAATCGAGAAAAACTTCGTTCTACATCCGTTGAAGATATCAGGACGTACTTATAAAGTATATTAAGTCACTGCATGAAAGGCCTTTCGGTTAAGATTAAATTATTTAGAATTAAAAAAAAACCCGGGCCGCAACTCGTCTGTACCCAAAATAAACTCTGGCCGCAATTCTGATTAGACCTGTTTTCGTAAATATTTTCGGGGCGCCAACTAGTATGCAGCCTTTTTTACCGCACATAAAATTAAAATATTAAAAAATATAATTTTAACATATTATAATACTAATATATTTATAGATAGCAACAATCATATTATATGTTTAAAATTTGCGGTTGTCCTTATTGCCTAATTTTTAATTAAAAACATTAGTAGAGAAAATTTAAAAGCTTAAAAATAATTATAAATTAATTTTTGAGTGCATTTTAATATATAAATATTAAATTACTAGTGTGAACTTTTAAAATCATTTATTTTAATCTAAATAGTGTAATGTTTTTACGGTGACTTTTATACACATTTAATTAGTACTTCTATATAAGTAATATTGATTGAATTTGACTTTTAAATACATTTCGAGGGAGAGGGGTCATTTATTTTCTAAATAAATAAATTACAAATATATTTCTTCATGCCGCTAAGGTCAGGATTTCTGTCACCATATCATGTTTTATAAGTTTATAACACTTTTTGTGTGTGTGTGTGTGTGTGTGTGTGTGTGTGTGTGTGTGTGTGTGTGTGTGTGTGTGTGTGTGTGTGTGTGTGTGTGTGTGTGTGTGTGTGTGTGTGTGTGTGTGTGTGTGTGTGTGTGTGTGTGTGTGTGTGTGTGTGTGTGTGTGTGTGTGTGTGTGTGTGTGTGTGTGTGTGTTTGTGGTTCGTATTCATGTGCATAATATACATTGTCGTGTGTTATTATAACTATCTTTTTCTTATATATTTTCATTGTAAATTATCTATTCTCGCCATTACGGCAGAATATAATTGTGTATTTTAAATTAACTGTTCTGGCCATTGCGGTAAAATTAGGTTGATAATTAATTAATCGTCGACAGTTGATGTGAGATGACATTAAAGTCAAACGATTCAAACCTTGCTATCTAGGTACCCCTGCGGACAATAAATTACAGTAAGTACCACGTACGGGTTTCGATTTTCACCTCTATTACTTTGTTGCATAGGTCGGTTACTGAATAGCGTGGAATCTTTCTATTGCCCAAGATCGGGGCGGGTGCCAGATAATTCAGTGTAAGTCCACCAGCAACCCAGTGTGTGTTGTGTGTGTGGCCGCCCAGGTTGTCAAGTTGTGTTGCTCACTGGATTGGATCGTCATCTGCTATAACTTTAAGTAGGTAGCATGTAAGAATAGCCCGATATCTGTAAGCCTCGATGGTCATTACACCATACTGGACTGACTTCGAGGACCCCTCCATAAATAACTAGCCTGACTTTCCAATATTCCCTTTGTATAATCTGTTTCTGTTCTTTTGTGACATATGCGTATATTCCTGTGTGGTCGCCTTCATCGCCACCACGGACTACTACACTGGACTGGAAACGAGACGTTTACCGCCGGGCTTTTAGTGTTTGCGAGAGTGGTGTACGAGGGGGAATCGTCCATGAGCGAATCTGGTGCTATCTATACTTTAATGATAAACCATTCCCGTCTAATAAACCTACATAATATATAAATATATTATAATAAGCACTAACTATAACATAATATTGTCATATATTATGTTCCACCTGAACATTCCTAACTCTCAAGAGTAAAGACTAAGATAATTGATCAGGTAGCACTATAAACAATATTAACGAAGTACGTCTTATTTTTTAAAACAATTTTACCTTAATTTATTTATGAAATGCGTAAATGTTCAGTTGCTGGGTGTAACAGTCAAGATCGTGATATTAAAGTGACACTTTTCAGTGTCAAAAATGCTAATAAATCATCTTGGGACACTGCAACACGTATAGTTCAATAAGTAATCAGGTAAAAAGGCCTGAAGTATGTTTGTTAAGAACATTTTTTACTTGAAGATATTTGTATAAAACTATAATTTTATATTATTTAAAAAATTAATAATAATATACTGATTAATTATAAAAAAAAATAGTTGGTTTTTTTAAATAATACGTTAGTACGTTACGCTTACGTTTACCGTTTGAAGAAATGTAGTCAGCCAAGCTGTACCAGATTAGCTCACGTACTTTCCCCCTTTTACACCTCTCTCGCTGACACTAAATGGGCCGGCCCCCGTCACCCGCTGCCCATAATGTTTCCAGTCCAATGTAGTAGTCCGTGATCGCCCTACAGTGCCCACCACGGACACGTGATCAGACGTGTGGATGTTAAATTGCCTACTCAGTCAGGTCCAAGAGATATCAGATCCAACGTATCTTGAATTGCCTATTTCTCATAATGTCGGGCGCTACGATCAAACCGGTCACCGTGCGCAGTTCTTCGGTTCAAAATTATTAACTTCATGGTCTCCCAAATCAAACAATATTAAAATCATATGAATTATACAAACATATGTATAAATCAGCTTAATAAAAAACAAAAACCAATTTTTAAATGTAAAGATTTTTTAAATGAATTATAAATAATATAATTATATTATCATGAAATTCTACACAAACGTTTTTCCTGGAAATTGCTGTTTGTTTTATACACGATAAATAGCCATAATTTTATGATTTTGAATTATAATTCAAATTCTGGTGATATGTCATACACATTGCACTATATATTGTACTTATGTAAATCATACCTATTTTGAATTATTAATATATTTAAATTTTAAATAAAGAATTAAGAAGTAAAAAAAAAACACAATAATAATTTACATACATTATGTAATAGTTGATACTATGTAGATTTTTTAATGTTTATGTGTGTTTTTTATCATATTCTCCGTGTTTTTGAGGTGATAAAAATTTTCAATAAAATTTAATACAAAATAACTCATAAAAATGATGTAGTAGAAAAGGAGGGTCGAAACCCTATCACTGATCTTTCTTTGAAATTTATTAAGTCAAACCTTCTACAGTTCTATACATTTTTAATTTAATAGAGTTGAGAAACATCAATGATTACAGACAGCGGCTGACGGTAATTATGTCATGTTTTCCAAATTATACCGAGTTTTTCTTTTTTTAGTGACAGATTTCCATTTCTAGCAAAACATAATATGCTTTAATTTTTTACTTCAAAACAATTTGTTGAACATTTCAAAACAATTATAGTTATATAGGGTATCTATAAAGTGAAATATGAAACTTTTTACTAGTCTAGATGCAATAATAGTATAACCATTAGAGTTTAAATAACCAAAAAGTGATTTGAATAACAACATAATCAGGTTTTTTATTATATTAATGACTCATTAATTTTGATCATTACTTATGAAATATTTTTTCAATTCTTTGAAGTTAGATTTTAGGTAAGTTGATAAATGTAGTAAATTCTATACACGTTATAGTAATAATTTACTATTTGCTTGTTAATAATGATAAAAAAAAAAATGGGACTTTAGAAATTTTTACCCAAGATTGATGATTATTATTTATCCATATTTCATTAATCCTAAATTTTCCAGTCCCCATAGTGGATAACAAATTATTTCCATAGTGTTAAGATATAGAATTACTATTTACTAGAGAACCAAATATAATGAGTTATTGACACACAAAACACAAATTACTTCTGGTTTTGGGGTTCATGGTTCATCTATTAAAAATTATGAAAAAAAATAATATTTATACAATTTTCCTAATTATTTTTATTATTACTAAAGTTATTTAATTAATATTTTAAATTCGTTGTTCAATGTAGGGTACCTAATTTATCTGATAAATCATGACTTAGGCATTTTTAAGCTCATTAAGTTATTTGCTTAATAATATTATATATTAATAAACTTAATATAATAACTTTTGTTATAAATGTATTACCTATATTGATAAGCAACTTAATCTTGTACCTATACAACTAACAAATCATGGCTGGTTGAAATATTGTATAAATTAAGGCTCTGTAAAATTGTTAGATACCTAGATAAATAGACAATACGAATAGTGATCATTAGAAAAAAAAAATATAAGTTGATAGTTATTATAACCACTTTTACAACCAGCATATGTCTTATCCTTTAATGTTATATGGCATTTACGCTTTTAAGTATATTTTACGAAGTTTATTTTGATTTATAAGCAAATTTATCTAATGCAATGTTATATTACTTTTTAAGATAATTTAACAGTAAATATTCAACAGCTGAGGATCCAAGAAAAATGAAAATACTTATGTAATTTAGCTCTTACAAAATATAATTGTAGGTTTCTATCTATTATTAATGTATTCATCACTGACATAATTGTTATTAAAATAAAATTGTGTATTAATAAAATATAGTTTAATTTGTATTTTATATGGTTATGAATAAAGTATTAAACTATTACGATAAAATATAATATACGTTTTACAAGATACCAACTCTATAGCGTTTAACAATATTACCAGTTAGTTAAAAAAATTGCATTTATATGCATGTAACATAGTGTAGTGCAGTAGGTATATACAACGTTTTAAATTTAGGGGTGCTTTAAGCGACCTGAAAAATAATAAAATGCTTTCAAAATAATTTTAATCGATCACTTTTTACAGAATTCTGCTTATTTATTGAATAAACTGTGTTGAAAGTTGAAAATGTATAGTCTATAGTATAGTCTATAGATATTGTAATTATTGTGGCCTTGAACCGATTCAACCAAATTTTGGATCAATTTGAATATTGTTTTGCTATATACTTTTAATCACAAAATAGATAAATAATTAAATAAAAATAAAATAAAATAACTTTATGAAACTGTACGAAAAAAATGCAATGGACTTACCTAATGATGATATTGAATTAGTTTAAGATTGGTTTGTTTTTAAAACAGAATTTATCAGCCATTCCTTCTAAATACATGGGTCGAATAAATAATTATACTTCTAGGTTGCGATTGTTACGAGTTCAATAATATTTAACATCACTAAAGATGTATCTTAATAAATATATAAGTTAAAACCTAATGTAGAATTACATGTATAATATATTGTTATAAGTGTGTTCAAAACTGATGAATTATTATTTTATTTTTGTAAATGAAATATTCAGACAATAGATTACACAATAAGGTACACACACTCGTTTTCCTTTTATTATTTATTCAGTATGTGTCATTCATATATGTAGTTTAGAGTCAATAGGGCAGTAATGTACATCTCAACAGCTGCACGATACATTTTTTTTAACCCAATAACAAGTATCATTTCCGACACTCCATTAGTCGACAGACTGTTATATTGTATAGGTATTTCAGTATTTGTGTACAGAATATTGTACATAGTATAAAAATCAAAGTCATTTAATCGTATACTTACACCAACAAATGTATTGAATAGAAAAGCCAAGAATTTGGACCACATAATGAAATACTAATTTTTTTTATTGCACGGTGGTGTGATACCAGCTTGGTGTATCTTAATTTTCTCGAAACACATAAAAGAGGTATAAAAATGGTTTGATAAGAATTGTATTAGCTTAGCATTATTACAAATAATTGATTCCAAAATATGTAACTTTTGTTTAATTCGATTGTTTGGACGCCATTATACATAATGTTTTCTACATAATAAAAAGCAATAAATTATTCAAATCACAATGAGTATGTAAATATAAGTGATATTGAAAGGAGTTTGAATTCTTTTAAATTTAATCGATGATTTAATATATAAATATTATATTCGGTTAAATTAATTCAAATATTATGATTAAAATCAAGATAATACAATTGAACTATTATTTGTATTTTATAATATTTTAAAAATGTAATCTAGCAAGTTCAAAATAAGATCAAATATTTTAGTCCATACGAAAGGTTATCGATGTTTTTATCGTAGTCCAAATATGCAGGGAATACACAGGTCATAATTTTTTAAAGAAGAATAGAGAAGGTATAAAATTATATATATATAAAATATATGATAATTAAAATAAAATAAAATAAAATAAATTTATCTAGATATTTCCCAACACTGGTGCTCACCATAAAATATTAGGGACTCTGTAAAAAAAAAAAATAATCCTAAAATAAACCTATAAATAGTATAGTACCTGTATTTATTAGCCAAGTTGCAACTCAAATGTACCGATAAATATAATAAAATACAACATTCGCCAGTTCTTTAGTATTCATGTTCCTTTCATACATAGAAATTTATAGAAGAGATGCTATCAACGTTAAAAATTGTAATTTGTCTAAGACTTTTAAAGAAAAGATTTCAAATTGATTACAGAAATAATGAAAATAAAACACTTTAAACCATTGTATGTAAAAAAGAAGTATTTGAATATATTATTACTAATGTTTTAGTTTTATTTTTGTTAGCATTTCAAAAAAAGAATAGATACAAAATGGATGGGGCTAGGAGAGTCGGTTAAACAGCTATAAAAGTTATGTGAAATTAAATGTAAACGGCCACGACGGTACGGAAACTTGCGTCTCCCGAAGCAGTGCGAAATTGGGTGGCCAGGTTACTCCATTTCGCCGCATACAGTGAGTAACAATTGTTTTTAGATTCTAAACGGAGCAAAAAATTATTGATTTTACAAAGGTGTTCTTATAAATTTTTATTTTTGTCTGTCAACATTTAATACAAGGCTCCTCAGTTCCTCAGACATTGTCATAATAACTTTAAAAATATTTAAAATACATGCCAAATATTTTTTATACGTATTTTAACTTTAAAGTTATTTTTAAATTTTTTTATAAAGAACTGGTATCCGTTCATAATCGACTATAATATATTGATTAAAAAAATTAATATTTCATAATCCAATGAAGTATATTACATCGATAAAATTATACATCACCAAGGACGTAACAAGATTGGTAAAAAAAAAAAAAATGTCCCTCGGGAAACCTGACTTTTTTTATTCAGATGTGACTTACCCAGACATTGAATATTATTTCAGACCAAACTATTGTATATGTACTGACTTTAAATAATGTCAACGAGAGGGAGGATGGCGAGGCGTACATTTTAAATTTAAATACCGTGGACGACACTTATTTAACTCACTTTAGAATCAGAACAATCTTACAACCGTATGGATATGAGGTGGAAAAAAAACACAAAACACTTATGCATTTTTTTTCATTAATCTATCTATATAACTAAACTAATTTAAAAGGAATCTACACGGGCATTTGTTTTCTCCGTCTTACAAAGTACATGACAAATTTTACGTTTATAATAATACGTTATACTTTGTAATTTCTAAAATAAGAGTGAATTCATCTCTTATAAATTTTAAAATCATAACTTACTTAAAAATAATAAAATCAAAAAAAATACTTAAAGATTCCCTACATCATATTTTTGATTTTAAAATTTATAAGAGGTGAATTCACCCAAATTTTAGAAATCACAAAGTAAAACGTATTATTGTGAACGTAAAATTTGCCATGTTGTACGTTTATAAGATGGAGAAAACAAATGCCTGTGTGGCATCCTCTTAATACATACTTACACATTACTTTTTAGTGTATAAATGAAAAATTATGATTAAAAATTGTACATTCACATATTATTATAAAGGAGGAATCGAAATCAGTAATAATCAACAAAAATATGTTATTTTTGAAAACAAATTTATTTCTAAATTTTAACTAAAAATGTTTATTTTGTATCATATTTTTTAACGAAATTTGAGTCCTATAATAACATTTTTAATTTTTTTGGATACGTTTGGACTGTTCCAGACGATTTTGAGTCTATTATGAGACTAAACCTTATATTTGTGAGTTTTACGAGTGGCATCCACTGTATTAGCGTTACGTGTCGACGTGCGATTCAATGGTTAACCAGATCTGATGGAGGTCCGCTAGACCGCACTAGTTGTGGTGCGTCATATTGTCGCCTTCGCGTGATGGTCTATCCATTCGAATAATAGCGATGGTCGACGACAGTCGGCGCCAGTTATTCCAGCCAGACGACAACCACGACAATCGCTGAAATTTAATACAAAAAAATATAATGATATAATAATATTATTTAACATGAATCGTATAATATTATTGTACGTACGTAGCAATTCAAATCGACGATAAATAATTGTTTTTTGTTCTTAAACAATCAATAATGAACGTTAGGTTACAATACGTACAGACTAAAATAATTATAATATCGTTGAAATCTGTCCTTTTTTAAATATTTCATTCGTGTGTGACTCATGACGTCACCGTAAATGTATTATTGTCGCGCTCATGTGTGACGATCGAGAGATACCAGGATCACAAATCGGGCGTCATCTTGTCTAATATTTTCTCGAACGTTGTACGTGAGTGCCATACGCGTATATAACATGAAACATGATTATTGCTATCATAGCTATTAAATAAGATAAATACCTTGGATAAGTACAGTTAAGTGATGCCGAAATGTACAATAACACCTACATTTATAACATGTATAACCTAGGTACTGTTGAATGACAATAATTGGTAAATATGCTACTTAATATAATAATATATTCTATACTTGATGGTTATATGCATTAATACAATTTTACATAATCTAGTACTGAAAGCTGTATAAATAATAATGTTATATTACATGCCAATTCAGATGTGGTGCTGGATGTGGCTAATGTGACTTGATGCGTTAATATAATATTATGTTTTTAGAAGTGCTACTCCATTCTTTTTGTGCCATCAGCAAACATCGCCAGCTGCGAGTTTGAAGGAATTGGTATGTCATCATAGCAATAGATGTTGAACAAGGTAGGACCTAGAATTGATCCTTGAGGGACTCCAGCTTGTATATCGTGAGGTTGAGAAAAGTTGGTTCCAATTCTGACTAGGATGTTCGATCCGATATGTAAGAAATTGTGGTTTTTAGTAAATATTTGTGAAGAACGTTCAATTTTTGTTCAAGACCATGATGCCATACCTTGTCGATGGCTTGCGTTACGTCGAGGGAAACAGCCGATAGCTATTGTATATTGTTTCTTTTCAAAGCCAATTACAATTAATTCGGAGATTTGTTGGATTTGATGACATGTAGAATAATGTGTTTTGATCAAATTGATTTTTCAGTATGATGCGTGTGAATGATTTTAGTCTATTGAACAGTATCCTTTCATAGAGTTTTTATAATGGTGGAAGAAGACTAATTGACCTGTAGCTTGATGAGGATTGGACCAATTTTCCTGGTTTATGTATTGGAATTATTATATCATGTTTCCAAGGTGATGGAAAGGTGCAAGTTACATTGCCGAGTTGTATAGACTAGCTAGGTAGAATAGTACTTTGGGTGTTAAGTTTTTTAGGCTTTTGTTTAAGTCATGGCCTGGGCCTTTTTATTTGCTAGTTTGACAATTATTTGTTGTATTTCAATAGGAGATGTAGGGCAGATTCTGCCATTTGTTTCGATATTGATATCATTTGGTATTAAATCAGGGTGCATGACGTTTGATAGTTGTAAACAGAATCTTTATCCACAGAGGTGAAGCAGGATGCGAAGTGGTTTGCGAGGGCTTCCGTCTTTTCGGCATTTGTTTCGAATTTGGCTGGTCCGTTTTTCATAGGAGGTTATGTTGTTTAAGTAAGCCAGAGACTCGAGTGTTTAGGGTTTATTTTTGTTTAAGTTGGCGCAATATGAGTTAAAAATGTTTAGAATTTATGTTATTTAATACATAGCATAAACTTGCTCTTATTTTTTTACTTCTTACTAATATATAATAAGTGTCCAAATGAAACGTATTAAGTACTTATATAATGTATAATTTACCGTAAATACTTACACAATACCTATAATGTATCACATAATAATTGTACACTATAACAAATTTAAATTATAGTCATTTTTTAAAATTAAAATTAACATAATACATATTGTATAAGGTTTATTTTTAATAAAATTCTTTATATTATTTATAAGCACTTATGTTGTGTTTTATCCCATGAAATTTTTTTATATTAAGTCTGAAAAATAAAAAAAAACTTTAAATTATAAGGGTCTTACCTATTCATTTTTATAATTAACAATTAACATCCTAATGAAACAATTATAAACACGTTTCTAAAAACACTCGCAGAACGTTAAACATACAAAATAAGCTTTTAGTCTTACATGTAAATGTATTCTTCTGTATGTTGTATAATGCAGTCATTTTAATTAATAATTTATAGTTCTGAGAAGAACAAAGATGATATTGGTTTAAGTTTAATGTTTAATAATTATGCGTACCTATATTTTAAGTTGAAGTTTAAAATTTAAATTATGGCAAAGTACTTATATTAGTTTCATGATGTACGAAGATATAATAAACTATGAAAAATGTTATATAATACAAACATTTTTTGGAATATTGAAAAATTGTGTAGTATTGGGTTTTAAGACTTGAAAATAAAATAATAGAATCATTTATTATTCAAAAACTATATATATATATATTATATATAAACCTAAATTAAAATATTTGAAAAATATTGGTTAAAAATGTTGAAATCATACTTTAAGATGAAATTATTGGTTAAATTATTGGGTATACCGTACTTGAACATAATTAAAACGAACGATGAATTGAACGATTAATTAATTTAACATATATCTGCCTAAATTTATTATATACGTAGGTATAACGATACATAAACAGTATTAGGTACATGGCAAATAATTATACATGTATAACTATATGGATGACTTGTTTTTTTTATTATTCAATTTAAATTGTAGCAAAACGTGTTTTTATTTTCATATATTATTATACTATACGTTCGAACTCTTATATACAACTTACTGTATAGTGTAACCAGTATAGGTAATGCCAATTTGACGTGCGTGAAGTTGGCCCCCCCACCTTTGCAAATTTCTGTGAAAATTATGTAATCATTTTGCAAATAATTTGCAAATATTTGCAAATTGGTTTTCAGAATTTGCAAATAAATTCCCCACCCACAATAAAAAAAATAAGATAGGGGGGCCAACTTCACGCAGCCCCCCCTATATGTAGATAGTGGATCCAAGATACTACCAACATTTTGCAAATCATTTGCAAATATTTGCAAATTGGTTTTCAGAATTTGCAAATAAATTCCCCGCCCGGTATAAAAAAAATAAGATGGGGGGGCCAACTTCACGCAGCCCCCCCTTTTGAGCAACGAACTTCAAAATGCTACCAACATTTTGCAAATCATTTGCAAATATTTGCAAATTGGTTTTCAGAATTTGCAAATAAATTCCCCGCCCGGTATAAAAAAAATAAGATGGGGGGGCCAACTTCACGCAGCCCCCCCTTTTGAGCAACAAACTTCAAAATGCTACCAACATTTTGCAAATCATTTGCAAATATTTGCAAATTGGTTTTCAGAATTTGCAAATAAATTCCCCGCCCGGTATAAAAAAAATAAGATGGGGGGGCCAACTTCACGCAGCCCCCCCTTTTGAGCAACGAACTTCAAAATGCTACCAACATTTTGCAAATCATTTGCAAATATTTGCAAATTGGTTTTCAGAATTTGCAAATAAATTCCCCGCCCGGTATAAAAAAAATAAGATGGCAGCTACGAATTGTGCTGACATTTTGTAAACAGCCCGCTAACTTTTTTATAATTTCGAGTTCAAACTCATACCAATCGTTGGTGTTTATACGTATGTATAGTTTATAGTATAGTATAAAATTATATTATATAATACACAATTGAAATAATATACTAGGTACTTATAGAAGTATTTTACATAATAATATATCGGGCTACTATTTAATATAAGTTTAATAAATTGAGCATAAACATAAAAGTAATTGTTTCTTACATACCCTTATAGTCTTAATACATGATACTATTATAACATTAAATATATATATTAATTAATTATGACATTTTTCAGATCTACATCCTATCTACCTACCTATAAAATAACAAAACGAATCAACCACAAATTTTAAAGAGTATTAATAATTTAATATTTTTAAATCAATAAATTATGCTTATCAGATCTTCAAATTTTATTCATTTTAAATTTAGGTTGTTAATTTTTAATTATTGAAGTTAGAAAACGTTGTTCCTAGTTTTTGCCATTTATTATAAAACGTCAGGTCCATACATCAAAACAAATTAACACCACCGGCAATTTTCTCATTTTGATGCAGGATCCTGGAGTCATGTCACTATCATAGAATTGGTAAAAGGAAAATTAAAAAAAGACAATTGTTTTAATAGTTTGTTGATTCGTATTACTTTTATTTATCTTGTAACAAACTCATAATATAAATTTAAAATTATTAAAATATAACCATTTTGTCTTTTTGTTTTATAAAAAAAAAAAAAAATAAGCTTCTCTTATTACTATAGTTGACTTTTGTACCTATAAACATAACTTTTTTTTACTCTTTCACATATAAAATTATATGTGGTTTTATTTTTGTTGAAAATGGGGTACTTTTTATTTTTTTTGCCAAATCATTGTGTATCTCCCATCTATTTACGCGGCGTACATACGCTACATAATGATCATGTCCATAAGATACTGCTCCGGATAATATATATCTAAAAATTATTCAAAACAATTAATTAAATAATATATTATTTTAAAATAATTATATTCAACACCTGTTACTGTCAATTATCAGACTATACTGCAAGTCAGCCAGTGAGTACTCATGGTGTTCAGCAATTAAATCTGTTTCAATAAATAAATGATTTCCTAGAACTCTGGTTACATTTAAAAATCCCAAACAGTTTAGTTCTGTGCATTTAGTTTTTTTTTCTTCACTGTACTCTTTCAAACTAGCCTCCAAATCATTGAAATCGTTAAATGTTGAGTTTAAAATTATTGTTGGACTTGGTATAGATTTCGACGTAGCACAGTGGAAACACTGTCGGTTTTCAACGGCGGATGGCACACTTTTCAAAAAACTAGTGATCATATAAGTCACGTTACATCTCGCGTCTATAAGTTTGACATCTGTTATTCCGGTGTCTTCTGGGAAAACATTTTGTAGAAGTGTTAATCGCTCTTTGTATATATTTGTAGAGCACGGTTTGGTAGCTAACTTTTGACAAAATTGAAGATAAATATTTGAATTTATATCCACGAAACTTTTGTATGCAGGTATATCTATATATGCCATTGCAATTAACACTGAAATCGAGTCAAATGGACATGTGTTGTGTACCAGGTAACGTTTTTTTTTCATTATTATAGGTGTAGACATATTTCCGTTGACTAAAAAATTATTTTTGGATGAGCGTGTTGATCTATTTGATATTATTTTCTCAATCTCAGGTGTCGATTCCATATACTTTGTTTGTCTTAGCTTTTTTTTAGCCTTCGTATGTTTGAATGGAATTAATATTTCTTCAGATCCCTTACCACGCCAATTTTCAATTTCGTCTAGAGAATTTTTAGATACATTAGATTCTTCACTTGAACTTTTTCCATCGTTATCTGATAATACATAATCTGGTTTTTGAATATCAACTACATTTTTATCGCTCAAAGTACAATCTTCTGTATTTTGAATATTTTGAGTGATCTCTGGTGAATTTACTGAAGAAATATTTGCAGAAGTCATATTGTGGTTATCTAAATGTGGTGATATCACATCATTGTTTGAGCAAGCATTTCGCAGTTGCTTACTGCGAAAAAGTTTTGTATTACTATCTATGCTCTTTAGGTGAGTAACTACAAACTTATCAAGAGCCATTGGACGCACATCAAACCGTAAAATGTGAGTTTTCAATTGTTTAAAATCACCCTCAACTGATGCCGATGAAGCAATTTTATATGGAGACCCAAAACTTGATCTCATTACGTTAGTCCAGAGCGGAAAATCTTTACACACCCGAAATACATCTTTTGCTAACTCTGGTAAGAAATAAGCAGATATTCGATTACCTGCAAATACAAAACATGTCATTAACTACGTCCATATAATAATATAAATTATATTGATAGTCCTTCAATTAAAAATACCCAATGATACTGAACATTTTTGAATTCTGATAATTTAATAATTAATAATATTATTTAGACTAATTTTTTTGTATAATCATAAATATTTAGATAAAAAATCAAGATAACAAATATTTTTGTTTAATGTGAAGATTTCAAGAAGAAAAATAATAATCACAGTTTAAAGACCATACAGCCCACTGGCAACCACGTTTTATGAAAATCATAGCTTTTAAATAATTTTTTATACATAAACAGGATATTTACATAAATATTTTATTAATATGTATTATTAATTAGAGCTCGAATATGATGTATCCACATTGCATTTATAGTTATTATATGTTATATTTAAAGAGGGCTGTGTCTCCTACTCTTTCCGATCGCCAACACCCTAAAGGTTTTTCTCAGAAAAAAATTAATTTAAAAAAAATTACCCATCCCATCCACCATTTTTGAAGCGATAATGGTTTTTTTAATTGTTTATTATATTTAAATATGTAATTAATAAAAATGTATGTATATTTATTGTTTGGTATGCTCGGTAATTAGGTATTATCTATAAATATTAATATTATAAAAAAGATTTTTATAAAAATGTATATAATTTTATATACCTAAACGTACCTTTAATTTTAGAATTTTGGTAGCTTGTCTCTTTTATCTTGTTTAAGAACTTTTCAATTTCACTGGTATCTACATAGCTCTCTTGGTCAGATTCTTCTTGATCATATAAATATGAATCTGGTGGCATATCGGTACCTATTGGCTCAGTATAGTCATGTTCATTATCAAAAGAAATATTTTCATTTGATTTTATTAATGATAAAATTAATTCTCTACATTTTTCTGATGGAGATTTTTCAACTTGATCACAGTCAGTCACCCATCCATCTGTTTCACATAACATAACCGTCAATAATGATTCTAATATGTTTTTGAATTCTCTCAATTCTTCAGTGGTTAGGAGCAATCGTAATCCTCGAACATAAAATTCTTTTAAATATTTTTTATTTTTTTCAGTAAAACATTTGAATCTACAAAAAATTTTTATAATATGTGCTACATCTAGACGAATATAGCATTTAGGTAACTGCGTGTCTTTAATCCCAATCAATATTAAAAAACAAGTTTCGGTATATATTTTAAGACTCATTCCATCACAAAAAGATCTTGTTGAACATTTGTTGGAATTTGTTGGAGCCTGTCCTCCTCCCACCATATAGTTATTCAATTTCATAAAAAATATATAAAAAAAAAATATTTATAAAAATCGATTTTTTAATAAATAATGCAAATTATAAAAAAATATATTTAATAAAAAATTTATAATTTATAATTTTTTTTAAATTCTTTATTTAGTTTCATTTTTTATTATAACAGTGTTTTTTACAACATTTTTGATTTCTTATCAAATATTGATTTTTTATTGAATTAATATAATAAATACATTTTTTATCAAGTATAAATGTTTTTATTTAATATATATTTTTTAGCAATTTTATAAAAATGGAATATTTTTTATTCATCTTTAACCTTCAATATATACCTTGTAAAAAATTAACTGAATAAAAAATCAAGATTTGATAAGAAATCAAAAATGTTGTAAAAAACACTGTTATAATAAAAAATGAAACTAAATAAAGAATTTAAAAAAAATTATAAATTATAAATTTTTTATTAAATATATTTTTTTATAATTTGCATTATTTATTAAAAAATCGATTTTTATAAATATTTTTTTTTATATATTTTTTATGAAATTGAATAACTATATGGTGGGAGGAGGACAGGCTCCAACAAATTCCAACAAATGTTCAACAAGTCCGTTTGAACATTGTTGGAAGGTTTTTGAACGATTTCAATAAAAATGTAATGCTAGGGGTGAAGTTGGCAGTACAAAATACATGGTGGGATAGCTGAAAAGTGGGGGTCCAACAAATTCCAACAAGTTTCCAACAATGTCCAACAAGTCCATTTGAACATTGTTGAAAGGTTAGTTCTGCTAACATTGTAATGCTAACTTCACATAGGTAAAGGATCATGCCACGCGGACTAATGAATAGTGATTAATTAAATTAAATAAATTTAAAACAATTAAATTACTAATACCTTTTAAAATTTGTGATAGGTTCATATTTTTATCTAGGGACACCTATCGTGTAATAACAAAACCTATTAATAATTAAGTAAAAAAATTGTCTTTTTAATTTTCCTTTTACCAATTCTATGATAGTGACATGACTCCAGGATCCTGCATCAAAATGAGAAAATTGCCGGTGGTGTTAATTTGTTTTGATGTATGGACCTGACGTTTTATAATAAATGGCAAAAACTAGGAACAACGTTTTCTAACTTCAATAATTAAAAATTAACAACCTAAATTTAAAATGAATAAAATTTGAAGATCTGATAAGCATAATTTATTGATTTAAAAATATTAAATTATTAATACTCTTTAAAATTTGTGGTTGATTCGTTTTGTTATTTTATAGGTAGGTAGATAGGATGTAGATCTGAAAAATGTCATAATTAATTAATATATATATTTAATGTTATAATAGTATCATGTATTAAGACTATAAGGGTATGTAAGAAACAATTACTTTTATGTTTATGCTCAATTTATTAAACTTATATTAAATAGTAGCCCGATATATTATTATGTAAAATACTTCTATAAGTACCTAGTATATTATTTCAATTGTGTATTATATAATATAATTTTATACTATACTATAAACTATACATACGTATAAACACCAACGATTGGTATGAGTTCGAACTCGAAATTATAAAAAAGTTAGCGGGCTGTTTACAAAATGTCAGCACAATTCGTAGCTGCCATCTTATTTTTTTTATACCGGGCGGGGAATTTATTTGCAAATTCTGAAAACCAATTTGCAAATATTTGCAAATGATTTGCAAAATGTTGGTAGCATTTTGAAGTTCGTTGCTCAAAAGGGGGGGCTGCGTGAAGTTGGCCCCCCCATCTTATTTTTTTTATACCGGGCGGGGAATTTATTTGCAAATTCTGAAAACCAATTTGCAAATATTTGCAAATGATTTGCAAAATGTTGGTAGTATCTTGGATCCACTATCTACATATAGGGGGGGCTGCGTGAAGTTGGCCCCCCCTATCTTATTTTTTTTATTGTGGGTGGGGAATTTATTTGCAAATTCTGAAAACCAATTTGCAAATATTTGCAAATTATTTGCAAAATGATTACATAATTTTCACAGAAATTTGCAAAGGTGGGGGGGCCAACTTCACGCACATGCCAATTTGTATTGGTTTTACATTGAAATTTATGAGTTTATATTCAATGTGATGTAGGTAGACATGTAGTTATTTTATCTACAATATTTTATATCAAAATAAAATGAACTAACTCTGAATTTATAAATTTTTACAAGTGTACAGTGTGTACAAAAAGTAATAAAAATATCGACCAAATGTGCTTAATTAATTATGTACGTAATACATTTTATACTTATTATTTAAAAAAAAAAATAAAATAATTTTACTGTATATTATAAAGAAATTGATTAAGAGACTAAGAGTCATTACACAGTTATTTTATATAATTTTACCTGTTCGTTACATGTCACCTGTATAAATAAATAATTGAATAAATATAATTTTATTTAGTGACCAGTGACTAAAGACTAAAGTTAGTATGGAACTGAAAGAGGTATAGCTTTAAGAAAGATGTTTTCATTTTTTAAATAAAATACAAATAATATGCAAGTGTAATTTGTATACATGTATAATAATATAATGAATATAATGTATTAGTAATCTCAGATTTATGTTGATAAACAATGGCCGCTACTCACTATTGAAAATTTTATTTTTAACTTAAATGGTATGACAAAAAAAAGGTAGGTTTTATTATTTTTTTATTTCATGTTTTACTATGTTTTTTCCTTAGATAAAACAAGTCACCTAATCTGTAGTGTAAACATATCGAAATAATAATAGGTAATCAAGTCTTTACTATATAGAATCGATCTCCTATTAAACGCCAGACTAATTAATCATCTTATTCATCTAAGTCTTTAAAAAAAGAACGAGGTACGAATCTATGTAGTCATGTTTCTTTGTAATATCTTCTATATACATGACAAAAAAGCTAGTGGTATGTGCGTCTCAGTTTCTCAGTAAATACTATTGTGAAAAAAAAAATACAATAAACATGCGTCCTAAAGGAAATACCTAAAATAAGAGTGTAAATCGTAATCCCGAACACTGCGAACTACACAACACACACGAACAGCTGTTTGGAGTTTTCGTTAAAACGTTTTTTTCTTGTGTCTATACAGACTGTATCCTGTACAACCAAAACCATCCGTAGGCATTTTTAGTAGGTAGTAGGTACTAACGAAGACGACGTAAACATATTACCAAAGGGTGACTCGTCTATGGAATATCAAGTGTCACTACTCAATAAACCAGGGAGCGACAGTTTTAATTAGATAAATTAATATGATAAATTATATTATTTATAATAATAATTATACCATTAATTTCCCGATTTAATTATTGAAAAATATTACTATATGCTTATATATATTTTATATATCAGTTATGATGTAACGATTGTAACGTGGATTTATGTTTCGTATGGGGTTAATTTAATACCTAAGTGTAACTCTGTATAAGACGTAAGTCGAATGTCGATATGTATATGTATATATATTTTTGTCTATGCGTGCGTTATAACTTATAAATATTTATTGTTTATATCGGAAACCTTAGACGCAACTGAACTGAAAACAGGCGTTAATATGATAAAAAACTGACAAATGTTTCTGATGATGTACATAAAAATAAATACAGTGTTTAATAATTTGAAACAGTTTTGATTAATTACTAGGTTAATTCAGCGTATTTTTGGAAATAAGACTATCATTATAGTTTTATAACTATTTACGTAATAAGCTATTTATATAGTTATATTGTAATATATTATTATAGTGCATAATATCATCCACATAAATTTAAATGATTATTAGGTTATTGTTTTTTTTATTATGTGTATAAAACTATAAACTATTAAGTATATAGGACATAGATAATTATGCACTTGAGTCATAATATTATGTAATTAATAATAACCTAAAAAAAAAAATAATAATAATAATAAAACGAATAAAAATGTCTAGAATTTTACCACAAAAAAATGTGTATATTTATTTATCTATATTCATCTATTTTAATTAATTAATTTATTTATTTGTATTACCAACGTAATTAACAATTACTATAATCACAGCTGTGTATTTTTTTAAATTCCAATGGCCTGTATGACGATGTGGATTAAAAATATTAAAAAAATAAAACTGTAATTAAATTAATCATACCGCGTGCTAAAAATTTAAATCTACCTCAAAACAGACAAAACGAAGAAACATAAGTAGGTACATAAAATACATAATATCACCATGGTACAATATTAGGTACGTGTAGAGTATTAATAAATATTGATTCACTAAAACATTTTTTTCCGTGAACACATGTCATTATGATGTATATGTGACAACGTGACTAAAGTCGAGAGTAACAACTTACCTACATGATTCTGACAAACAAATTAGTCAGCATTGATGGTTTTCTATAACTGAATTATTATTCATTATACTATACTATTTATTCTTAATATTTTGTTAAATTAACTTTTTTATATAACTTACATTCTATAGTATATACTATAATATAATTATATAATCATACAATATTAATAATATTATGTACCTAAATATTATTGTCTGTGTATACAAAATTACCATTTAAACGATAAGTTACAAACCCCACCTTTAATATTTCAGTTACAAAGATTTTAATAATAATGAAATTTAAGTAGGTATTCGGTTAATTAATCGTACATTTGAAAGAAAAAGTTCAACCTTATAATTCATCGGTGATTGATATAACTTTATAATGATATGTATTACTTATACCTATTCTATCCATTTATACGACGAAAAATATTTTTTATAACTTAACTATATTCATATGGATTATATATATATATTTAAAGAGAGACTTTTATATTATATAATATATAAACGTGCTCCACGCAAATCGTTTCTGTAAGAATTTATTTTTTACCCAATTCAGTCGGTATCGTTCAATATAGCCGTAAAGTGGATCTGGGCTCGGCGTACGCCCCGGACTTGTATCATTAAAAACGACTACGCCCTCGGACCGACCCGACTACTGTCAACTTAAGTTCTGCACTCGGTAAATTTAAAATAATTGGATCCCTCGAAAAAGGAAAAAAAATAAACACATCATGTCGGCAGTATATTTTTGGAAAATTAGTCCTGTACTCACCAGAACGTCTGCTGCTGCCTGTTATGCGTGTGCGTGATTTTATTCAATTAAATATTCCTGAAACGCCCAATTTATATAAGGAAAAAATACTTGATGTGTATTAGGCCGAGTGACTAAAAAAAAAAATCAATTTATAGAAATGTTTTTTTTTTAAATTCCAAGAAAAACAGCGTTACTTATATACTTTAAATATTTTCTTACTTAGATAGTTATATTATTAATTGCTTAAAGGTTATTATTTTGTTACAGCTTGTTGAATTTCCTAGTTAGTATAAATTAAACGCATGTAAATGATTTTTGTCCGTTTATTCGGGTTCACCACTAATGGACATGGGTATTTGTAAGAAAGAAAAATAAACTTCAAAAACTTTTTATTCGTCTATAGATTTTATTGTATGGACTTACAGCTATTGAATAAATTAGACCACTTGTATCAACCCGTCTACTATAGGTACCCTTTAGAACGTGAGGGTCGTATAGTATTTAATTCATACACATTTTTACACTATATGGAATTGCCTACAGCTGTATACTTCTCCTGTATTTATAATTTACATAGATGCTTTTTACGGTCGGGTATTATTTATTATTTTCTAACTAAAAAAATACAAAATTTTTTTAACAGATATGCCAATCTAATAATGAACAAACTA
The DNA here is from genome assembly GCF_037042655.1 of Diuraphis noxia. Taxonomy (NCBI): domain Eukaryota; kingdom Metazoa; phylum Arthropoda; class Insecta; order Hemiptera; family Aphididae; genus Diuraphis; species Diuraphis noxia. The sequence goes on from NW_028301712.1 coordinate 57,301,838, forward strand.
ATAACAAATACCAGCCTGTCTGCAATGGAAACACACATAATATTCGAATACTATTGGCAGGTATGAATATACCAGCAAAGAAATGTAGGTAAGCAAAATGTGTAAAAAGTTTAGAGATGTTTGTTACACACATATATAAGACAAATTACCTAATAAGTGTTCTTATATTGTGATAAATTTATCTCGAGTGAAAACCAAAAAATTTTCAACGTATCGCACGAAGTAATGTTTTTAAGAAAAGTAATTAAAACTTAAAAATGTGTCGTATTATAGTGTGTAAAATTGTTTATATATAAACGTGTTAGATTTTAAACTATTATGCAATGAATAACGATTGCTTTTGAAGCAATAAAGTAAAAAAAAAAAGAATTGAACCAGTGTAGGATCCAATGAGAGTTCCTGATTTAAGTTCAATTTAGAATTTAGATACTAGTTAAGCTGCTTGTTTTTGAAATATTAATTATTGGCATTGAAACATTCAAACAATTAAAATCTGAAATTAAATATAGTTCTTATATAATAATATTATTATTCATTAAAACACTTATCTTTTTTAAATGTTATATATTTTGAGTTTGTTTTTGTTATATAAGTATGTTACAACAATATATTAATTTTAGTTTAGTATGTATTTAAGTTATAATTCTTTTTCATTTATTCATGATTAAACTCATTAATATTAATATTTTACAATGTTAGCCTTAAGGTAATTATAATAAATTAATTGATTTATAATACAAGTATAACATACATTGTTAATACATAGGTATTACATTACATATATATAAATATGATTATTTAATTCAATACTTAAAATAATACCTTCTAGAAAATGTTTTTCAATGGTCAAACCATTTCTTTTTTTTATATTAAAAATAAATCCTAAATAATCAACTTTTGTATAAGGAAATTAACTATTAGGTTAAAAACATTTAATAAAGTTCGAATATATGTAGGCAATATTATTATTATCATTGATTATAGAATTCTATAATCAATGTTATTATATTGGTATTATATATTTTTTTCAAGCACTGGTAGGTATTTATAGATATTGTCACACTGGTGTTATGAGTTTATGACTTGTTATAGGTGTAAATATAAAAGTATCAATTAATCTAAATTACTTATATATGTTCTACACATTTACTTAATGTTTTATTCACTGTTATTTTCTTCAGCGTGTAGTTGTTGAAATAAAAAAAAAACTGGTGGACAACTCACCATTTTTTTTTTCATATTGCTATAAATAAAAAGTATTTGTCGGAAAGGTCGAATAATCTTGGACGCCTTTATTGAAAAAATTGGATGTAAAAACTGCTTACGGTACGATTAATTTATAATTTATTAATTGGACTGTATGAAATTAATTTTTGATTGAAAAATAAAAGTATGCGAATTAAATATTAAATAGTCTTACAGAGATCGATATATTATTTTATTATAGTTAAAATTTTCTATAAGCCACCAATTTTACGTGACTATCAATATCTTTTAAATATGTTTACATAATACATCCAAATAATACAAGCCTAACCTATACTATACAATATGTATAATGTATTAAAATACAAGTATAAGAACTTCCATATAGTATTATGTTAATATCATCTTCCGCATCTTCGTATTAGATACATTATATTAAGCAGGTTTCTAAAATATATTAAAATCAATCTACTATATGAATTTGATGTTATAATATAATATGCTATATTATGTCCATACCATTATTAATTATTATTACTTATTATTGATTAGTATACATGAAAAAGTGTAATATTAGGGGTATTATACCTATAATATTGTTGTAAGTTAGTTGAAAGTGGAATGAATGGCGTAACTTATAAGTAAGTAATAATTTTACTACATTCTAGAATCTAGATTTACAGTTGTTATTGTAAGTATAATAATGTATAATATTATAAAAAATATGTACTTGTAGTGTGCAAGTGTGCTACTTACTGTAATGTGTGGTCAAGTGGATTATTAGGTAACTCGTTTAAAAAGTTCGTATGATCATAGGTGTTTTTCTGCTATAATATTATAACAAATGATTTTAAAAATTTACTGAATCTTTCCTATTAATTTATCGAACGATTTTTACAGTAAATACTAAATAAAATATCTCTAAATAGGTAATACCATAAATTAATACCCATTCTTACAAATCATCAAAGATATCTAGGTAAATAGGCATTATTAATATTACCGAATGCAAAAAAATCAGTTATATTATTATAGTCGCTAGTTGGGCCACATTTTATCTAAGTACCTGCTTCGTATAAAATATTTGTTTACATTTTACTACCTGGAGACTGGGCCACAAATTAAATACATATTTTTAAAGTATACACAGAGATTAAGCCATAAATGTACAGCATAAAAATAAACGAATAATGAATATAATATAACGGTTATTATTAATTTTTTTTTCTCATACATATAAAAAAAAATTGTTTTTAAATAATAATGCCAAACGCAGATTTCACAAATTGAATATAATATATGAGATCAATAAAATTAGTAAAATAATAATTATTATAAATATTTTTTTCTCGTAAGTATAAATAAATACGATCTGTATAATCTGTGTAATTTTTTTTACATAAAACTACAATTATTTTACAATAATATTTTATTATTTTTCACAATAATTGAATTTGGTGCAGAGATTTTACTAACGATTAATGAAAAAAAAAAATTAATAATAATAATAACTAATTAAATAAAAAAAATATATCATATTATATTTAAGCGTTCACTGTATAGTTTCTTCCCTTACTCTATTCATGTTTTTCTAAATTATATTGTAGCTCATATTCTTAGTATTCCTTTGTATATTCTCCTATGAAAATAAATAAAAATAAAAAATAAAATTATTTAATACCATTTTACAAACTGAAATCTATTCTTTTTCCCTTCTTTAAATTTTTTATTTCATTAAAATTTAAAAGGATAATTTTTTTGAATTAAAGTTAAATTTCTTCTTTTCATGTTCTTTGTCATATTATATTATATTAATTTAATCGTGTCCCAATTACCTGATACAATAATAAAACATTGTTGAAAACAGTGTCCCAATCACCGGGTCTACCTTTTATAAATGTAAACCAATTGTGGCCCAATAACCGTATACCTACCATTTTGAAAAAAAGTTAATTGTGGCCTAATTCCCGGACGCCCAAAAAATGTATTACACGTTGTATTGGGGATAAAAGTATGTGTTTACTAATATTTTAATACCACACTATTGTATGTAATTCAATATAAGAAAAGCTTTTATTTGTTGTATACTCCATATATAAAACAGGTGCTCGGCAGGAGGCTGGAAATTCAACACTTATGATAAGGGTTGAGATTATTGTTGTCGACCAAAATATTCTATACCGGTACCCTCATCCAAGTCTTTTATTACTGCAATATGTTTTATCAGACCAATCTCACCGACGCGATGGTGTATTATGTAAATTCGTTTTGTTTTGTGCTCTATTCCAACTAGTGTTCCTACGTGACGTAATCCATTTTACTGTATACTTTCTGCTCATTTTTAGTCTTTAAGTGCAAAAAAAGTTTCATTGAGATGTGTAAATTGACCCTTAGCCTGTAAAATTTATCACATAATACATAATAACTAAATGTGTACTGCTATTTGTCAGTTTCTTCAACGTTTATAAAATCTAATTTACTATACTCTTGTACGTATCGTGTGTAATATTCTGAACTTTGAGTTATTTTGTACTAATAAAATATTTCTGCAAAAATAGAATATTTAAATTTTATGGAATAATACATTTTAATGTTATTTTTATTTAAAAAAAATAACAATTATAATAACTTTCTTTAATTGATAAGTTTAATAAACCTTGTTATATGAATAAAGCACAACATAATAAAAAATATAAAACTTTAATTGAATCAACGTATGTAGGTAGCTTTAAAAAAAGGAGTAGTATTATGGGTGTTATGTTTATGTAAATTATTCAGTTAATAAAGGTGTTACGATTATCACGAAAAATAAAATAAATATGATTTGTTATGAGGGACAAAACGTTGATAAAATTATTACTGTTTGGCACATCCAATAAATTGTATCTATATGAATAAAAAATTATATAATACATTTTAAGTGTATTTATTGTTTATAAATAACATTATTGTAATAATAGATGGTTATTAGCCATTTTGAGTATGAAATATGTTTAATTATTTTAAAAACTAACCGGGAACTGGTACAATATATATACAATATATAGACAGGTATATTGATTTAACTAACTACTTGTTCACAGAACACAACCAGTTTCACTTCTTAATTTTTTTTATACTGAGTCCATCCAGTTTTGAATTTCACAAATATCCATTTAAAAGCTGTATAAATTTTATTAATTTAAACTTTAAAGACTAAGAATTAAAAAAAAATATATTTTATAAATTATACATTAAGATAAATATTTTATTCAAAACTATAGTTTTGTAATAGTAATTATGTTAATTTTATGCTAAAAAATTTGGGAAATGTATTCTATCTCAGATATTGATTGAGCCTGGTTCTTTTTTAATAATGATTCAGACTTTCATCATAAATGATTTTTATTTTTTATTTTTTTATTGGTTTTAAGCCTGGTGACTTAGGCCATTAGCTGTAGGGGTAAAGTTTTGGCTTGGTGTGGTTTTTACGATAGGTAGCAAACACGTATATGTGTGGCAAAGTTTTTAACTACTATGAACCCGGGTGGTCACCCATCTGGAAGCTAGTAGCTGTGGCCGTTACTGCCACTTATAAATTATTATAATTATTATTTACGAGTATATGCATATCTATTATCTATTTTTTTTTTTATTTTTTTTTTATTAAAGCCGCAACAACTAAGGTTATTGGCATATTGTACAATGTAAACATTAAATTAGGTGCTAGATAACATTATGAATATTAAGTACAATGTAGATTATTTATAAAGGTATAACGTTAAAATATAGAAGTACAGCATTGGAAGTGAGAGAAAGATGAAGATAAAAAAAATAAAAAATAAAAAAAATAATACAAAGTACAAAATAGATACAAATACAAATACAAATTTCTGATAAGGTTATACAATTCTATTATCTATTATATTAAGCTATATTCATGTATCCTAAATCCAATTTATAAGTATATATTATAAAAAATAATAACATATTTATAGGTACCTACTATCTAATGGCTAATTCGTATGTTATATTGAAATACTGATATAACTTTAAACGGTCGGTGCCAACCCTCAACAGTATAATATAAAAATTATAACATCATCTATTATTTAAGGTTTTATCAACTTTAGGCGATATAGAATTCGTAAAGTATTCATTTCCATTTCAGACTTTCCACATTATATTCGAAAAAAAACTAAACAATTAGTTTAAAAGTTTTGAAAGATGTTTATTAATCATCACACTGTTATAAAAATAAAACTATTTTAATTTAAAATATAATATAAGTAGGTATGTTTAATGCTTACACATTATAATGTAACATGATATCATATAATGTTTTAAGGTAAAGATGTTGATTAATATTACAATTGATCATTAGAATTTCCACTGTCTGTAAACTTTGTATATACCTAGCTATGTTATAATATAATTTTTTTTACCAAAGTACTAATAAAAAAATGTGTATACTTGCAAATATTGCAGAATCATTGATGATTTAATAGGTATTTAAATTTATCAAAATATAGGAATTTACGACGTTTAAATTAATTAACTAAGTATTGACACTGGATTTTAATGTTTGTGTTAACTTTTTGTAAGAAAATAATTTTTGGTGTTCATTGTGATTGAAATATCATATTAATATGGAATAGTACAACTATTATTCTACATAGTAGTACATATCATAATAGTATACATATAATAAGTATAGTACACTAGTACAGTATTACTGAACATTATGGGTATAATATGTTTAAAAATAATGTATCTATACACAATACACTTTATAATGTCTATTATATATATATAGTATATGTCTATATTATAATATTTTAACTAAATTTTGGATAAAACAAAGACGAATATGCGTCCATCCGTCAACGTCAAGGTTGTTGTGCGAGCACATCATTTTACATTGATGCTCAATGGAGTAAAGCTTATGGATCTTTTATATTTTTAATGAGATTTTAATACAATTTTGAGACTACATTAAAATATGTATTATCGTTTATCTGTAGCTTTCGTTTAAATAATTGTGTAAAAAAAAAATACGAAACAAATTATTGTGCACACGCAAATACATACCTACACATTATGATTTTTCGTCACGACGCATCGACCTGTATAGCAAACAGCAGTAGCAATCGGTTGTAAGTTATAACTTATAAGTTATAAGCAATCTGTTTTTATACTTAATGTGATTTATATTTTACCCGCGGCTGCGAGAGTTTGTATAAGGTTATTTCGAAAAGTCATCATCGTTAGCTTTCTGTCAGCTTCATGGTGACGATATAGGTGTCGTACAGTCGATTTCGCTCTCCGCACATAATGAATTATTTATACGGTTTATATCACTGATGTCTTTCACGCCTCCTCACCAGTTTCCAAAATTGTTATTTATTTTTAATAAAAAAAAAATTATTACTATTATTATTACTGTCGCCACGCGTAGTCGTAGAATATTTTGGAATTTCAATAGTCTAAAGTATATCCATCATATATCGTCATCGAATTATTTAATATAATAATACTACTATAATGCATGTGGTGGATACGGGTTCATTATTAAACGTAATATTATTTTTTTTTGGCGGTCGCACACACAAAAATGGAAAAATGCAAAAAAAAACATTTAAGTATTCAGAACACGTATTTCTATTTTCTTTGGCCCGTAGACGGAAATATTATAATATATATTATATCGTCGTAAAATTAGGAATGGGCTCGTAACATTATAAATAATACGACATTCACGCCGACGTGCAACGTAGTTTACGCGCCCGTATAATATACATGTGCATCGCATTTAAGAGTTGTACATGATATTATTATTATTATTAGTAGTAGTAGTAGTACACACTCTTCCTTACACGCACACGCATATATATATATATATATATATATATTATATATGTATAATACTTTATATACTTATATATTTTAGTGTCTATAGTGCAGAGTAATCACAAAATTACGCTATTGTTTTCACAATTTCGGGAAGCAATAATTAACCATAAGGCCATAACATTGTTTATCGACACAATTGTTTTGTAGAAGAAGTTATTATTATAATTTAATACATTTTATTCAATATAATATTATCATATAACCTAAGCCTACATCTATCTGTTTCCGTCGATTTCGATTACAATGAAGCTATTCAGTTCAAATTTATGAAACTCATAATAACAATATAATAATATATAGAACTTATTAGGTATATAATATATAAAAATACGCACACTGATGCAAATGTCTATACATTTGAATATAATAAGACATAATATATATATATATATATTATACGCTATGAATTTATGAACCAAAACGGGCCAAGCCCGTTCGGAACGAGGTAATTTGTAATTAATAAATAACACGGATAACAAAAATCGTTGATTGTGTCTATCGTGAGCCAATGAATACCATTATGACCGCTGCTTATTGGATTCCACACGTAGACAACCTTTACGTCATGTTTATTTTAATTCTAACACGACTGGGTCGACAAAAAAAAAATCGCTCATTGATTTCGTATACCTTCAGGCTTGTGATTATTATATTATATTTGAAACATTTTTGTTAAAATTCGTAAAACGTCGATACAACTAATAACAACAAGGAAAAGTTAAATTTTATATTTAAAAATTGATTTATTCATTCTTAGTACATGCATTTATCGTCATGGTTAAAGGTTACTTCCGAAATAATGGAAGTTGCAGATAAGATAGATAAGATATAAGCTATGAAATCGAACATTCAGATCGTCAAAAATCTCGGTATAATATTATACCAAAAATTATTGTCTTGATTTTTGTAAACAGGTGAAAAATAGCGCGCATTATCCTATAGATTTCATTTCGTAATTAAATGTATGTACATTTATGCAAAGGCCTACTGATAATTATAGATCTATACATATTGTCATTAAAAAAACCCACACGTTAGAATGGAGGTTGATTAAATCATGTGACTTGTGTTTTTACTAACTGCATATAACTAGATATATTATTTTAACGAAGCTAACAACTTAATTTGTTTTAAATTAGTCTATATTCTGTCAATTATAATGTATATTATTTTAAACTGTTTTAATTGTTTTACTTATTCCTAAACAAAAAACTGCATTTAAATATATTGTTTTGCCAATAAGGAAATACTAAAGGAGAGTTTACAGTTTATGGTCATGACCCGGGGGGAATAGGCGTATTAAAATGGCGATTTTTCATCCCTGACAATGTGCAGGTCTTGCTACAGTGTTGCCTACAGTATTGTATCGTATAGATTAAATTATCACATCAAATCAATGTTTATAACAGTTTAAATGCATATGATATTCATTGAACCACCGCAAGCTGTTCAGCGGTTAAACGATAGATATAATATAATATATTCATAATAATATGTTATGCATTTATAAGTAAGAGATATAGGTATTTTATTATATGATAATATGTATTTGGGTAGGTATATTGTACCTATATCATAATATATTGGTAGCATAATAATATTATTCTACACGTTTTCGTCATGCCCTTTTTGATATGCGCGAGTCGTGATTGCGATAAGACGCCATCGTGATCACCAGATCTAACTTTCAACGTTAGGTATACGATGTATTTGCCTCTATTTAATTTACCGACATAAAGAAAAAATACAGTTTAAAGCTACTTACTTTATTGTGGCCGGAGACGGCGATTATTTATGTAACAAGGGTACTAGAGCAAAATATAAATAAATAAATAATATTGTGTACAGCAGCGTAGTGTCAATCCATGGTGTGTGCGGTAGTGCGTGTGTCTGTACACGAGCTGTTTGTTTGAATCGATTTCAACTTCAATTGGGATACATGTCCTCATAATAATTTACAAGGTCGACATGCGCATGCGTAGTGCTTATAGAGAATATTATATATTATATACTGTTCAGACGTGAACAATTGCCGCTGATGAGGGGACCTCAAAGAGGCCTTCATGCTGTATATACTATATTATAATAATATACTGTTATATTACTATTCATTACTATTTAGAATTTACCATAAGTTACAGGCAGACACACATACACAGCAATATATATAGTGGTGTGTTCAGAGACAATACTAGTATATACGCAATTAGGGGCTTGGGTAATGGGAGGGCTTAACATCCCCAGTTTTTAATCAGATTTTATTTTAAAATATCAATTATTAGGATTTATGCTGCTGATATAATTCTAGCCCCACCTTAATTTCCCACTAAAGAATACAAGGGTGAAACGTTTATATAAAGTATTTGATGTAAGTGCGTGTGCCATGTGCGTCAACTTTTCGAGGATGCAACATCATCCCTATAATATTATAGTGTCTTTATTTCTATACACGGAAGTTCAATTTATATAATAAATTATTACATAATATATTGAAAAAAGGTCAAGGAGGATCTATTCACCTCATCACCACCCTTTTAATCACCTCTGGAATGGAATCGATAAGATCGTGGAATAAATTACTTAAAATATTAAGCCCATATTTTTTAAAAATTCGTTACGTACAGAAAATAATAATATACTTCGATAAGTATAACGTCGAAAAAATGTATGCCCTTGTGATTAATATTTTTTGTATTACAAAATAATAACTTAAATAACCATACAACACAAAAAGTGCATAATTTTAACTTTTAAGACCATTAAATTCATCGCGGTTAACTACGCTCTGAGTCTAAAAAGGGTAGGTAATGTGCAGGGAATCTGATCCCCATGCATTACTATTGTAGTATACGCTCATATGTCTTTACATCAGACAATATATTACACGGATATAATAATATATAGGAACTGAACAGTGAACATGTTTATTTTATTTAATAAAAAAGCAAGGTTAGTGTTTTATTTATTTATTGAACTTAAACTTTTGCAACTGTATATGGTCATTAACATTTTGTTAGGGGATTACTGCTGATTAAGAAACACTTAAGTATGTGGTCGAGAATTATCGTCTCTATAAGCACCCGAGTGGTGGTCACCTATATCCGAAGTTAGTGATATACGACATGCATTATTAGTGACTGCGGCTATCCACCGCACCACTCCAAGTCCTATATTACAATAATATTATTGCACGATTAATATCGATTTAACAGATAAAATATAGATATGATCATTATTATAAAAAAAATTTTTACAATATACAGTTAAGATAAATATTGTATTACATATTTCAATTAAACATGAATTGCCCTAATGGTACTGTAGGTACCTACATTGTCAATTAAACGAAATCAGATAAACAAACTATTCTAGAAAAATATATTTGTTTTTGTCATTTTTTACATCACTATATTCGAATCGGCAAAATCTACTGTTATTATTTAATTTTCACATCCATAAATCATTTTAATGATTCGTCTTTGAACATAATATTATGTTGGTATAATGCAGATTGTTTATGAATTTAACTTGTAGTGACAAGTTATAGTACCTATATTAGTTATACGAATAGTACATAAATTAAGTACCTAACAGATGTTCAGACAAATTATTGTTCTATAAACTATAAATACTATAGATTATATTACATAAATAACAATAAATACGTACAATATTATAAACAGTGTGAAATGTGTAGCCTAAATATTGTACCGTCATAAAATTAAATCAAAATTATAATTGGATTTAGTAAGTGGGTCGTCACATAACACTAATGCAATATTTAATGCAGAGATTTAAAAAAAAAACTTTATTTAGATATACCGTAATAATATATATACAATATATTAGGTACCTACTGATGTTATACTGCTATGTGTTACACTGCTATTATTAGCTATGACGTATAGATTTTTTTTAATTTGAACTACCTAATAGGTAAAAAAGGTAAAAAAGGTAGTACCTATATAGGTATGAATCCTAGGGCTATATTAAATAATTGCATTAGACAAAATCCGTCTTATCAAGTTACCTTTTCAATAAAAATATAAGCAAAATTAAACAAATTTTGGTATGTAATGACATGTCATGTCAATGGTACTGCTGACCGAAAATTAAAAGCATGATTTTTCACTCGAAATACGTTTTATAGGAAAAACTCTCATGCCTCATTGAGTGTTCGTCTGATTTCATTATTTTTTTTCTTTTTTAAGAAACAGGCTGATATTTGCACAACAAATTTTACTTTGATCTTGTTATTTATAGCAAAAATAATTATAAAGAAAAGATTGTTTAAAAAGGTCATATTCTATAGTTTAAACATAGAATTTTCAAAATCCAAGTCCATTATCACTCTGTAAGAAGCGATTCTCTTAAAAAAAATATATCATTGAAATTGTATCACTGTAGATGGAGTGAGAGTTTTTCCTGTAAAGCATGTTTTTGAGCTAAAAAAAGGTCACGAGCAGGCCCCTTAAATAGAGTGAGAATAATAATGAATTGATTTATGTAATCGTACTTATGTATTTTCAATATTTTTCAACTGCTATTCTATCAATATATCAGGAACTTTGTTTTAATTTTTTAGACTTTTTGGCCTGCAAAATATAATTTTATTGACAATAAAAAAAAAAAAAACTAAACAGCTCAAAACAAACCAAAATATTTTGAAAATATTATGGTGTATAGGAGATGAGAATATAAACATTAAATTAAATTTTCATGCATATACAATTATTCGTTTTTGAATTACAACCAAATGTAAAATGTAATATAATGTTGTAAAATTCTGAACTTCAAACGCTCATAAAAAATTATTTTGACTTGCTTTTAGATATTTTATTTTTGATAAAAGTAGTAAAACTTAAGTTAAATTTTGTATTACATTTTAAAATCTTAAATTTAAAATGAAAAATTTTTATGAATTTCCAACTTAAAATAATTTGCAAATTTTTGTCATTTTTCGTATATATTGTCAAAATTTAAAATTTAAATGGTTAGAAAAAAATTGTGATTACGGATTTTTAATATTTTTAAACTACCTATGAAATAATATATTAGGAGCCTTTTATACAATTTTCAAGAATTTCTATCCAACAAATAACATTTTAATGATATTTATAGAAGAAAAAAACTAAAAAAATTGGAAACTGGAAATATCCGTAAACAGCTCAAAATAAACATATTTTGAAAACGATATGGTGTGTAGAAACTGCTTATATAAACATTCAGTCAAAATTTTATGTATCTACCGTAATTTCTTTTAGAGTTACATCGATTTTGTTGGAAATTGATATTGTGTAAAGATTCCCTTTTCCCCTTTATTTTTCATTTGTTTTTCGCGGCGCTTATGAAAACTACTGGGAAATTTTTACTTTTGACTTCCCAAACTCTCAAAAAGATTCAATTTTCTATCATAAAAGGTACTATAGTTTGAACAGCGTGATATTATCAAAATTAATGAAATTACGAATAGTCAACGCTTATGAAAATGTATAGATCAGTCATAGTATTAATAGAGGAAGGGTTGTGGGCGTTGTGGCCGGATACGTACGTGATAGATATGGATGGGGTGTAGATGGGGGGCAGGTCCACTACGTACGCGATAGTATAGACCTATAGGTTGGGTGGGGTAGTCGGATTCACCGGATTTGCGGTGGTCACAGAACATACTAAAATATACTGCTTACTTTTATTTTATTTTCATGAAGTTGTTATAACTGTAGTACCTAAGTATTATCTTACCATCGTATACATATTTTATCATTTGTATTAAAATCTAATTTAAGAACTTAATGCTTTCAATACAAGTAGTTGCAAAAAATGCAAAGAACTTTAGTACATAGGACGTTCCACAAATAAGCAATGGTAAAATTCTTTAGACATAGGTATAAAACCATAGGCATGAATAGTGTTTGAGATTTGGAGATGCTGAAGCTTAAATTTATACAAGTCACTTTATTGACACTTATAATTTGTTTGGTGTATGTATGACATTAGTTTTGTTTTTTTTTTTCTGGGAGGGGGCTACATACAAAGTGAAGGGGTGCTTAGCCACTATTTCCGCCTTATTTGCACCTACGGGTTCAAAAAAATGACAACCATTTACCATAATGAAATTATTGAAATTATCATAATTATGACTTATGTACGATATTGATCGAATATATTATTTTTATATTGATTTATTGATATGAAATATTATTTTTATTTTTATCTATCGAATGATTGCGAACGAGTTAGCTATTTGATGTTTTGAATTTTTAAATTATTCCCAAGGGTGTCGTTTACCCGGTAAATGTCCAATGCCAAACTTTACGACGACTTATTATTACATGTATTAGTTTATGGACTTTTCAAACCTATTGCGTACAGGATGACGCAGAAGGTCAAATAGTGTGTCGTTACAGCACCATATATTATATTATTGGATGGTATCTGAAATGTTGTGCAGATTGTATTATTCCAGTTCAGTCCCTATGGGCACCGGCAGAACGACTTGGCGAATGGAAGTCTTAAAAATGTTAAAAGGACCATTTTGAAAATTTTCAGAATATTTTATCATACACACGAAAGTTATGGCTTATACATCAAAAGTTGTATAACGGTCTAAACGCGTTTTGTATATATATAAGTATCATTTCCTTATCGTTAAGTTTTATAAAAATCATATTGTACATTATACCTAATCAATAATAAAAAAAATAGTTGAATATTATGTTACTATCATAACAGCATAATACTGCAATATCATCAATCATAGGTATGCAATATTTTTTGTAGTTCAATTTTTTTTTAGTAAAAAATAGAGAATTTAAATTAAATACCTAGGTAAAATAAATAATTAGGTACCATCGATGAGATATATTTTCTCAAAACTCAATTTTTCATACCATTTTAATAGTTTCAAATACTAAGTAGATTTAAAAAATAATGTGTTATACGTTTTATGAATATATTATAATTGTTATTAGAATATCGGATATTAGATTGTTTTGGTAAATACGAATACATGATCTATCTACATATCATGTATATTATAAATAATAGTGGATAACAACAAGTACGTTTTGTATTACGTCGACGATCATGTATAGCCATAAAAGTATATTTGTTTTTTTTTTCCAAAAGAAGAATAAAAAAAATATGTTAATTATAAAAATCAACGTAAACATTCGTGTGGAGGAAGCAATAACACTTGTAAAACACTCATACTTCAGTATATCTGAAAAGGGAACATCGTCGATCAGCAAACATTTTCGAACTTGACGAATTGTATGGTGGAGGGGACGTTTGAAAAAAAATAGAAAGAAAGGAAAAGGGGATAATATACAATACTGTGAGGCTTATATGTATATATATTACGATTTTGATTATGCTGTAGTACCTACAACGGTGAATTCGTTTAGAGTGCTCCATTCGATCATTGGAGTTTTTTTTATTCATTAATAAAATATATCCCTCGAGTTTCTGTGGGAACTAGAGGAGAAAATAAATCTGCATTTATATATGCTCCGATCTGATTGCGTGAATCGTATTATAATATATTTTATAATAACGTTTAGTACCTATGCACTTATTTAATCGGTTTCGTACTTTAGTACGGCTGTCAAGTGTCAAGTAAATATTAAATAATAAGTAGACCATGGACGTTAAAGATCGAAATCCATATTATACCATTCCAAAGACACAATAATGTATGTAATACACTAATATCTATGGACACATGAGTTTACTTTTATTATTGTGTCCATACGAGCCAATCATGTATTATTGTATTATAATGATTTATTTTATTGCCATAACGTTTATAACCTTTAACGATTTGAAAATTAGATATTATTTAATACTATACGCTGAGCGTATGCCATTGTTGCACCAATCGTTAATTTGCTTAATGACGTGCATTTGAGTATAACGAACTTGTACTTTCACCATCAAGCTAAAAACACGTTGTAGAGAACCGCTTACTATTTTTGTTATTTATCTAACAACAACCGATGGAACATTTTTGAATATTCATTATATTTTAGAATTCATTTCATATTTGTAGTTTACAGTACAGTTATTGCTGTAGTAGGTGCTGGTTTAATAATATTGGAGTCAAAACTGATTAGATAAATATTAGGTAAATTAAATACAATTTTATAAACAAAGTCTTACGACTAATAATGAGTAATAAGTATAGAGTATTATGTCTATGTATAAGTAGGTACGTGAGATTTGATCTGCTGAAAATGGTACGTCGAATTTTGAATAATAATTTTTAGATCGAAGAGCATAAGGTAGGTACTACAAAATTATTGTTTTATATTATTTATCGATTAATATAAAGAAAAATGCTATGGTAGTTATTCGTACAAACTCTTGAAAAATTCCGCGAATGCCAAACGTGCCATATCGTGGAAATATACGATTACATCGTCGAAAAACTTTCATTCAAAAGAATTTTATATTAAAAGTAAATGGGGGAGGAGTTTATCTGAACTCTGGATTTATAATATTTTACGTCCCACGACAACAACGAGCGACTAAAAAGCAAACGAACTGTGTACAAAAAAATCCGTTTTTACAGTTGACCGATTCTTTTAAAATACATTGAAGGTATAATAGTGAAAATAAATCGAAGTTTATTTTTAATTTTTTCTACTTTAGAATTAGTTTGTTGTAATAAAAAGATAAATAATACACTTTGTTTATGGTATCATATTTTTTTCCATTTAGAACAAAAATGTTGGTAGTAATTATTATACGAATTGATTAATAAAGTAGTAGTTTGTGAATATACATTTTTTAAAACTTCTTAGTTTAAATACAATGGACTATAAATTGAATGCATTACAATACAACAATGATTAATAATGCTTTCAAAAGTTCCCCAATACTTACTTTTTTTTTAAACTTATTTAAACTACTTACTGTTCAAAGTTCATTTTAAATAACTGATTTTAAACTTTAAAAGTGCAATTTCTCGTATTAACAAAAGTGACTTTGGTTTTATATGAAATACTGGTATTTAATAGTCCAATTTAAAAGTTACACCAACTTATATTCCACTTTTTACCTAACTTAAAATATTTAAAAAATGAAAATGACTGATATTTTATAAAATTTATGGTAAAGTGTTTTAATGACAACTGATAATACATAACAATATAATGTGTTGACTTAAAGGTAAAAAAAATGTTATAATTAGTTATGTGGTTTGAATAGTAAGTCACTTTCTATTATTTTGTTAAAATTTCTTGTAAATTAATTTAAAAAATAAAAATAAAAATAAATAGTAGGTAATTGTTTCACTTAATATTAAAAATAATCCATTATTACATGTTTCATAATTGAAAATTATCGATGAATCTGCGTAAACCAAATAAAGTTTAAAAGACGCATGTATGTGTTATAAATTATTGAACTAAATGTAGTAATAAACATTTTACTATAGGTAATATGGTAATAGTTTATGACACTGCTGTTTTAAATCAGAGTAAGTTATAACATTGAAAAAATATAAACGAGATGAACTGGCGTATTCGAAATAAAAAACAAATACAATTGCACGTTATTACTGTTATTAGCCTTTGCTAAGGTCCTAAATATCCACTTCGAAGAATCTCATTGGCTCTGCGAATTTGATGTAAGCTTATAGCTACTGTACAAAGTAACAAAATGGCGTTGGATGCTTTGGAAGTTGTTTTAACATCATACGCTCCACTGCTCTCATTTAAACCATTTTTTCACTAACAAAATTAAAACGCACCCTCTTATTTACTATAAACACATCCACATAGGGTTGTCCTCTGCAAAGTTTTTAGTAATATCCCCTACGTTATCCCTCATTTTTCACACAGCCTCTGTTTTTTTCCTCTCTAATTTAGATGCTCTTTTTGGAGATATTCTTATTTTTACGAGTATCCACGCGTATTTTAATTTTTGATTAAAACGATAAGCTATACTCCCAGAAACAGAAGCCCTATTTCAAATTATACGATTTCACACATCTTTAAATTTTATGTCATTTGTTATTTATGACTAAAGAATTTTATACGTTTTTACATATTTGTTATGATTTGTTCTATATACATTCAAATGAGCGGGTGTAAGATATCATTTTAACAATATGTACATTATATTATTACATTGAATTGAAGAGACAAATTATTGTTTTTTTAGAGAAAAAATATATTTTGTAAATATTATACGTTAATATCATAATAATATATAAATATATAATGTAATATGCAATGATGAGCATAATATTAATTACACTAGATTTAAATTAAATCAGTGCCCAAAAAAATTATAATTAAAAACAAATATTATTTTAGAAAAAATAAACCATTTCAATTTATCCTCAGACCCTGGGAGCAACTTTATATTCCCACTATGTCAAAGAGAAAATTAACCATCAACAAAAAATACTGCCTATTTTATATGACATTATAATACTTTACACCTAATCAAGACCTTACGAAAATATTATTCCGACCTATATTTATGTCGTTTGGTACCGTTTACTTTATAATTAATGATTATGAAATATTGTACCAGTGCACGCGTATTTAATAATATGTGTATAATACGTTATATACAATACATATTAGTATATTACATATATATATATATGCGTAGACACCTAGACATATTATAGTCTCTATGGTCCAGTTCATATCATATATACCATTATCATGCTTGACTGCTCGAGCTTAACATCATTTCTAACGCTTGGTACTTGGCAGGATATTCTATTTTCAATAATAATGTAGGTATAGAGAATATCCTCTGTATTGCTGTATAGCTATAAAGTGTTTGTCAATTTCAGTCTGAAATACTCAGAATTTAATAGACATTTATATGAGTAGATGGGTTTATGTTCAAAATAGGAGGACTCTTCGCGTTCAATGTTTATATATAATATATATAGTATGCACACTGTTAGCTACACAATCTTTGAACATACACTTAATGTCTTGGAAGATATATGTATTGAAATGATTTCAATGGAAATGAAAAGCTAATTAAACTTCTATCATACTCAACATAAGATACATTTACAAGTTTTTAATCAGTAATAAATCCATTTTAGAATATAATTTTTTCACATACCTAATTTTCATAATATATTCATGCATTATTTACAATATTGTCTTAACACTCTTAACTATGACATTTTTAATGATTTTATCAACTAATACAGCCAAAACAATATAATTATAATTTATAAGAATTAATATTACTATACAATTTTATGTAATGTTTAAATTATACTATTATATATAGGATATCCATCATACAAATTAATTATATTTGGTATACAAATAACATTCCCGAATATTGTTTATATTTTTAATTATAAATCAATAAAGTGCTTAAAAAAACTAGGTCTTAAATTGAAAATAATAAGTTATTTCTAGCATCTTACAATTTTTGAAAAATATTTTACAATATATGTATATGACCAAAATAGGTATTTTTTTTTAATTAATACTAATTTATCGTATTTTTATCAAAAAATACGTTACATAATACATATGCGCAAACACTTGTAATACTAACATGCCAGTGTTACGTCTCTAAATAAATCATCCTTAAAATTTTAAAAGAATTTTTTACATCGAAAAATTTCAATGTTTCACATCTGCCATGCATTCCGCGATGGATCACCTTTTTTTCTGAGGAGAAAGTACGTTAATGCACAGATAAATTGAACTTAAGTTATTAAGTTAACAGTTCTTTTTTAAAATTAATCTTATTAATTTTTGGTACAAATGTATACTTTTATCAAACAATCGAACATTTTTTTTTTTTTAATTGCCTCTTGACAATACGAATTCTACTAAAATTTGATATTTTAATATTTTAATATTTAACTGTAAGAATAGTAAGTTTATAATTCACTCATAAAAGTTTTGGCCTTGAAAAACCGATTTTTGAGGTAAAATTCTTCAATGACTAAGACAGGTAGATCGTAGATGATATTCGTCCGGATCGTTGATAACTTATGGTGGGCAGTGTTTTACGAAGTCGTTAGTATAATTGAGCTACAGGTCGGTGCGTACTCACAAGAGGGAAGAATAATATATTATTATTATCCTATACTCTAAAAAAAAAATACTAAAAAATAAAATAATATAATACCATCATCATCGCATTTTATACTTCTCATGTATAGGTATATTATACGTGTCCGGCGGATGTTCCGAGTTTTTGACTATTCATGCGTGTAAATGTATAATAGACGTGAACGGAATTCATTCGGGTAATGTCCAACAACGACTACAATATATACACACTAACATATAGACACACATGTGCACATGCATCTGATACGTATCTGTATAGAGAGTCCTGTGAGAGTTTAGTGTGTACAGCAGGGTAATGTTTATTTTCTTTTTCATTTTATGACTACGTGCCTTGGACGTCCGCTATAAGAAGACCATGCAAGTTCATTATTTTAATTTATATTAGGTATTGAGGTATATACCTATGCATTGTGTAATTTTTGTATAGTGATATCAAGATTTTTAAACTTTTCGGTATTTCTCTTTTTAACTATGCATACATGGTGTATCATACTATTCTCAGAAGAAAATACTTCTTTGCGTCTCTGTAGTAAAAAATTGTTGGCCTATTGGTTCTTTAGAGTTTTAAATAGTCAGTAGTTTTATTATTATTGTAATTCAGTTTTGATAGTGGGCACGTGATTTAAAAACCTTATGAAGTAAAGTTCTGTTTTCATCATTAAATTGAAACTAATTAAATAACCGAAAAAGTAAATGAAAAACAAGTAAGAACCTTAATATTTGGGAGGATACATCAAAGCCAACTGACGGTATATGATCCATTTATATGTAAATGATAACAATCCTTTGGTCACGTATACATTTTAAGTAAATTCATGTAGTTGAATAAAATCGTCCAATCTTCCATTTATAGAGGAATTATATAAAATTTTTTTTAACAATTCTAAAAATATTTCGTTTTTAATTGACCAATAAATTAGTTGAAGGATGTAGATACGTAGTAGGTACACACATATTCTACGTATATGTATACATTTTAGAACAACGAACAACTGTTATAAATGTTTTGTATATTTAAAAAATGAACATTATCAATTTGGCGATAGTTTGCAGTGTAATAGTATGTGTAATTACATTTTATTAATTTATTACAATCATATAAAGGCATTTAAAACGTTTGTTATTGCGTGTCGGTTAATTTTGTTCGAATATCACTGATATAAATATTTTCTTTTGCAGTGATAGTGTATATTCTGTATATTATATTATTATTATTGTTATATTTAATAATATATTATAATTTATAAATAAATCCAATAATACAATAATATACCTATATTATTTTCGATGTCGTCCACTTCAACTTGAATTTTTCAATCACGAGTGTATGTATAATTAATAATGTGGACATTCAATGTTTGTATAGTCTACACTCTACATTATAGGCGTAATGCTAATTATTATTTATTATTATGCTATTGTTAATGGCAAACGCATATTATTAATATTAAAATATACGCAGCATTGTCGTGGTTGAGAGGAAATCGAAGTCATTGCCAATATAATAGTAATTATCATATATTTTATAATTTTTTATATTAAATAAGACTTGTTTTAATACAAATTTTGTGTCAGGCCAAACAACTTACCCAAACAAACTGCGATGTAATTATAATACACAATACACTTATATTTGTATTTATAATTTTACATGTTACCTATAAATATAAATATGCCAATTTTTGCGCGACGTGAGTAGGTATACGTGACGCACGCTGAATGTATTAATGCGTCATAATATTATTATTTATTAAATTATAATGTGATACATTATCAGATCGATCGCATATGTTGACTTGAGAGAACGTTGTACCCGCGTGTGCTGTCTCCATCTAACGAGCGCGAAACATACTAAATTTTACGCTTAACTGATTTCGTTTAATTCTGTTAGTTTAAAAATTAAGGTGAATTGATCTTTTATTTTAATTTAAAGGTAAGAGTATTATTTAAACGACCTAGAGGGATTTTTATTATATTTTAATTTTGAAACTAGTTATAAGTATTTTGAGATATAATTATACAGGGACAATTATATAGGAAATAATATGTTTTATGTTATAAATAATAATGTTATAATATTATTACGTCTCATTTTGTTTCAACATAGAGTCGATTTCCGTTTTTAAAAGTCTTTGAACCGTACGAGTAATCAAACTTAATTTTGGTCCGAGATTGAATCGTACGACTTATTCATCACGTAAACCCTCCGATGTATCATTATTTCGTTATATTTCCCATAACGCGCGTTACTTTGATTCGTTGTTTTATTATTTCGATGAATACACGATGACGTGTTCAAGCTGTGTTGTTTGTAATTCTGTATAGCCTAGGAACCAAATAGAAGTATTATTATTTTTTTTTTTTTTATGAATTGTTTGAGGCATCAACAGCATGGTTATTAGCCGGCGTTACATATTAAATTTACATTAATTTCTTACATACTTGCTTAATTTCTACTTATTACCTATATTTACAAATTTACATTTTAATCTAAGTTAGAATATTCAAATCAATTGACGCAGTTCTGTTGAGTTGGGAAGTATTAATTATTGTAATATGGTATTATATTCTTGAATTTTAAACTTACAGTCACTGTACCGTTATGGTATTGTTCTAACAAAATTCCGTGTGGAAAACACGTTTTCCAGGGTAAATAAAATACTATATATAACTTTTAAATAGAATTTGTTTCATTCAATTGAAATTTTTATGCAAATCGTGTACTTTAGATGTATTATACAATATTAAAAAGCTCATTCGAATTACTTACTAAAAATAAAATAAGCAAGTATACAATATTCTTCGTTTTCAATCAAAATTATCCTTTTAAAGTCTAAACTTTCACAAACTTTTAAGTGATCAAGTTAGTGAAGAAACACAATATAATAGATACAAATACAACGTACTTTTTTTATTCCACTGTGAAGTTTAACTAGTTGGAGAAAATAAACATGTCACGTGTAGTTTTATTAAAATTGGTAAAGATTTAATAAATTACTATTAGGAAATTTAATTTTAAATGGTTTTTAAGGTGGAAATATGGTGTGAGACAATTTATAAAACACAAGACCCGTACAAGAATGCTTTTCTAGCTATAGAATTGTCGTTGAGTCTTTAAAGTCGTTATAGTTCCCGTCTCACTAATGCCTAATTATTACTGCTGTAATCTTAATTACTTGATTCTTGTATTGAATTTATGACGAATAAAAACAAAATTATTGTAACGCAAAATTACATTTTTACAATAATTAGGACAAAACAAAACCTCTCCATATAGTTTGATCAATATTATAGCTCATAAATTATGCTTTGTCTTTTAGTATTTTATACTTATGATTTGAAGAATACATTAACATAAACATTTTTTATCAATATTGAAAATATTTATTTGCATGGTCAATGTTTATTATCAATATTCACTATGGGTAGAATTAAAAATTAAAAATTATAAATTAATAGTGACATTTTATGACAATTTTATATATCATAAAATATTTCATTAATAAACTCAATCAAAGAAATGGAAGGAAGATGATTTTAAGCATTTTACCAGATTTGTAAAAATAAGCAGTCAACTTAATAGTTGTATCTTGTGTCTAATGACAGTTTTAATTTTGTAAAGCTAAGACTTAGCAAACAAAAATAATTAATTTTATAATTTACTTTTATAGGTATAAAATAAATATATTAAAATATAAAATATATAAAATAAATTAAGTAGAACCATTCGAAATATTTTAAACAATTTAGTAGAAAGATGAATAACTATATTTGTTTTAGAATATGTGTGTAGTTTTTAAATATTATATATTATATATTTTGGGTCCAGAAAAAAAGCTTCATAATGTGTTTATTTTGAGGGTAGTTTTGGTAGTAAATTGAATTTAGTTGGCACTTTTGAGAGAGGTGGTCAACATTTTTTGAGTATTTTTTAAATAATACGAGTGTTTAAATTAATTTGTCGTTTATCGGTAGAATAATTAAAAAACAGTCATCAAGCGTCAACGCAAGTTGACATTTTATGATAATGTTAGGTAACTAAATAAATCACATTTCGAAAAGTTTTACTCGATTTCTACATGTAATTTCATCATATTAAATTATAAATCAATGAATTTTGGTGTTCGTCCAAGGATTTCTCAAGTATTTCTACTCAATAAGAAATATAATATGTGTATGTGACTGTTCTTATAGGTATATACATTTATATTGATCGATACCACTTCACGATATAAATGAAAAAATCATATACATAAAATAATAACTTTAGTGTACGTATGTAATTCGCATGCAACGTGTAAAATATTAGTAATCGAATAAAAAATATTCTTCCATTAACTACTTACCTATCTAAGCATATCAAAACGTTACATTCGGCTTACGGTTAAGCTGTGATAAATAACAGGTTTTGATGTGCTTACTAAGTGTTTCCAGTTTTATCAAAGTACCTACCTACCTATGTATAATAATTATATATATAATTTTATATAGATGAATTATAATTTTGCGTGTCCTGCACTTATAATCGATGGTAGGTAAACGACGAAAACAAAAACATTGCTATTTTTAAAAGCTCCTTGGTATTTTTCAATAATGCAATGCATGTGTGATAAATTCTCCGTCACGAACGCGATTGTATTTTTCGATTTGAAATTTCACATAACGTTTGTGAAGGCCACCCTGCCACTGTGATATTATTATTCCATATTGTGAGAAAAATTGACATCTACAGCGACTGACATTCTATGGGGTTACCACGTTGTGTAGAGGCAAATTATATACCTAAGACTATTTTATAATAATAAACGATTGTACTATTTTTTACTTTTTTTTATTAGTGGAAGTAAAATGTTTACAAACATTGATTTTTAAATTACTCCATCTATCAAATAATACTCGCAATCTACTAATACAATAGAAATAGATCAAGTTCTACGGGGGGGGGGGGGGGGGAGGTTTACTAATAGTTTTCGATATTACAATCCTGCAAAAAATAAATTGTTTATTTATTAAATAATTAATATATTTCATGTTTACATTATCGAAAGCGCTTTATTCATAAACAAAGTCTTCGAATAAAACATAATCGGACACCCTTAATAGCCGATAATATTATTATTTTCTATATTGTCTTTTGTAAACTTTACACTTCTGTAGAATACATATTATTATTATATAAGAGTATAGTGATAACTGATAACTCACCATGATTTATTCTTACTACATGTGTCATGCAGTCATACAGGATACAACTAATATAGATGTATTGCAACTACCTATTCAATATCATCATAATAATTTTTTATTTCCAAATACTGACTAGTGGCTAGAATTTATTTATTACTAATATTCTATCGAATACCACCTCTTCATTAAATACATATCATCATAATGATTCATGATAATATATTAATGATGTATTAACTATTTAGTGGCATAATGTACGTGTGGGTTTGGACGCCGAACAGTTAAATCGATCTCGTAATATTATTGACAAGTTACTATAATATTTTCTTCACTGAAGACCCTTCAATATTGTACTCGTACATCGTATCCGTTAATGTAATATTCACTATTTTTGTACCTATGATAAAAATGTATATTATTATTTATTAACGTAAAATTATCACATAGGTATTTTCCGATGGGTATAAAAACGATGCCTGTCGATATAATCTAACCTATATACAGGTGTAGTAAGTACATGTAGTAACTAGTAAGTACGTTCAGTATAAATATAATAAATGACACAAAAACAGTATTATTGTTATTGCTTATACCTACAGCGGCTACACGAAGGCGTGACGTTAGCCCTGAACTCGATGAACTCGGCCACCCGATACCACTATATAGCTATTATAATAATATTATAATATAGGTATCTACGTGCGCAGGCGATAATAATGCAATATTCGTAATGCGGGTGTGGATAAGATAATAATAATATTTAGCTGCTGAGCGTTAAGGGGTCGGGAGATACTGCAAGCGTCTGCGACTGTAATAAACTTATAATATTAAATATATATATAGGACACGATTATACGAGTATATAATATAGTAATTGAATATATTATATAGTGTGTAACTTTCGATTTTTTTATGCAAATTGCCGCAAGTTTTCTCTGCACTTTCGTCGCAAACATCGTAAAGTAAAACGTGTCACGCTTAATTATTGCAATAATATTACGGATAAAATAAAATAGCTATTATAACTAAAATACGACACGACGTCACGACGTGTCCACTGTCCAATACGTTTGGTATAAATATTATTATTAAGTTCAATCTAACATAGCAATAATGCGAGTGGGTAGGTTATCTATACCTGGTGGCCAATGTAATATACCAGATTTAAAAGACGTATTGAATCGTTATTGTGTATATTTAGATTGTTCAATAATTGTAGGTACCTATTTTTTTTTTTTTATAAAGTAACAAGTACCTTAACTAATTTTGGTTATTTTTGAAAGTTGTACATAATTCAATTTTAGCCTTTTAGAAATGTAACTTGGAACAATTATAATCTTACAAAAATATTACGTCGGTAAATATTTTAATTTATAATGCTAATTATTAGTAATCACTTTATTTTTCTTAAATTTATCTATAATTGATACGCTATGCCATAGTTAAATTAACAATGGAAAAATTATAGAATATTTTTTATTGAGTATGGGTACTGCACTACTGGGTGTATGTAGATAATAAACTATAATAACATAATATTTAACACGTCTCCGTTTGCGTGTGATGTTGAGTTCGTAAGCTACCTAACGTCTATCGTCGTTATAGAAAACAACGTGTTTTCCACATATATATATCTTAAAAATTGTTTAATATAGACTCAACTGATAATAAGAAATAATATAAAACATACAACCGAACACGACGTCTTAAAAGTAAATGGGAAATCGTTGGGGGCAAGAAATTATTTATCGACCGTCTGTGTGTCCAAACGACGCTACAGTACAATTAGTTTAATGGCAAACACACGCGATGTCCTGAAGTGTTGTATTTACATTAATCGTATCACGAATCCGTGATATGCGTATATAATAACAATATTGAATGGGTTACTGTAATAGTTAAATAATACAATCTTATAATGATGGATCGTGTATGATTTTGAGACAATTGTTTCGGCTCACTTGAATATAACTGCATAATATATTACATTTAACATTTATAACATAAACATATATAATGATAGCATATAAATAGCTATAGGCTATAGCCAATATAAGCTACTCGATAGACGTATAACAATCTGGAAAAAGCGATCATAAATCAACTACGATGCGGCGATATTCTGTTCATATTATTTCCATCCGTAAGAACAAAACGAAAAAAAATTACATAATTTGATAATCATTATATTATTAAGTTATGGAGAAGACAGTTTTATAAAAAATTAAATAATAAAAACGGATTATGACAGTATTGTAATTTATTATTATTATTATTATTATTATGCTATTCGTGCCTCGGTGGCTGTCCACCAATATCACCATACACGCTGGACGTTTTACAAAAGCAAATTTGTATAATAAAAACAAATTAACAAAATCTATTAAAAGACAATAATTATAATTTAGCACAGATAAACATGACGCAATCTTCAAATTTCTTGAATATTGGCTAGTGGCCAATTTTATTTATGTAGAATATAAGTACTAGCTTTTACTAAAATTGAATAAGATTATTATTCAATCCATGTTACAGTTGTTAATTGTTATGAAATTTTATTCATAAAATGCAATGTAATGCTAAGCCAGCCAACAATAAAACTATAGTTCATCTAAAAATGGCATTGCACATTTTACATTACTTATATCATCGTTTCTCGACCTTTTTAGTGTTGCGACCCCCAAAATAGGTATAAAGTATGGTCGATCACTTAGCGACCTCCCCTCCATCTATATAAGGTAAAAATTTGAACAGTAAAAATATCCTATCATTATCGATATCAATTTTAAATCAGCGTTTTATTATTTTTGACCTACCTGACCCCTGGTTGAGAAACGCTGACATATATTAATATTTAATGTTTAATTTACGCCTTAATAATATATTTATTATAAAATAAAAACATCGTTTCAATTGTTATGAATATTATAAAAAAATTGTAATTAAAAAAATAAACTTAATTTAAACAGTGAGTAAAATTATTGTACTTTTTACAACTACGGTTACAAGGAAATTATGATAAAAAAAGGCGGGTAAGTCGTGGATGTCGCTCTGCTGTACAGTAGGTTACAAGTGGGTTACTGTGATGGATGGAATTAAATTTGAATCAAATGATATTATATCATTGTATACGAAAAACGATTCTGAGCGAAGACGGTTTATCTGTCTAGGATATATTATAGATTATTAAAAATGTTCAAACCTTAGATAATTCAAACTTTGAATGCTTGTAAAAAAAAATTGTGACTATGTATTTCTTTTATTTTGCAACTGCAATTGTAAAAATATGTTAGGAGCCTTGTATTAAATTTTCAAATCTTAGAATTAAAAAGAAAAACTTAGATGAATTTCGATTCTAACATGCCAGAATAATGTTGAGAAAAATTATTCACTGTTTATAATTTACAGGAATTGAAAAAGAGTGTTTTAATTTGAAAAGTAGAAATTTGTATCTCCACAGTACATTCCTTAAGCAGTACTAAAATATAAAAATTTTGAAAATATGGTCTTGAAGTAAATCATTGGAAAGTTCCAAAAATTAGATTTTTAATAACTGTATTATTGGAAAAATAGAGGGCGAGCATGCTTAGTGAATCACCTCGTATATGACATCAGCTAGTTTTTTTAACATATTATATACAAATTGTGTAAATATTATATACTGCCAGTGCCACAAAAATGTATCGCCATATTTTACAACAAAAATATTATCATATATTATAATAATTTTTTATATAGACGTAAATATTATACTATTATGCGCAAGTATAAGTAGATACATACATATTATATAAGGCACGTGGCGAATGATTTTATATAGACCTGTCTGTGAGTTATGCACGCGCCAGTATATATAGGTGCGTCATGTCAAACCGACAGATGTCAATAAATCGTACAGCACAACTCCTAGAATAATAAATAATAATATAATACGCATAATGTACGTAAGGTACCAATATATTTTATAGGTATGACTATTGTTATCAATAGGCCTATATAGGATATGTTTGGGCTGTATACGTGTCACAAATCCTGAACATGTGTAAGTTCGATCTATTACTATATGTCGTCACATTGCAGGTTAAGGTGCGTGCAATTTAATAACGTCGTCGTTTGTCGTGCGGAATTGCCAACGACCGTCGTGTCACGTCTTCCATCCACCAATGATTCTTTATATTTCTGTACGGTTGTATAGGCAATAATATAATATTATTATACCTAGTTACGTGCGCGTCGCTGTCCGCGATCGTGTTATTATTATTATTATTATAGTTATAGATATATAATGTTTATATTATATTAATTCGATCGGTTTGCGAGATGTCTTTTTTTCAGAAAATCATTGTCAATCGAATCGCCATTATTGTTACTGTTATTGTTATTATTATTGTTATTATTTATTAGTCATTACTTACACTACCTACTGTTATAGTTACTACTATACACTGTAGGCACCGTGATGCTTGTAGTGCAATTTCCGTTATGCAATTATGTGCGTTGCTTATTTTTATTTTATTTTACTCACCCATGGTTGTCAAACAGTAAGAAAAACTTGGTACGTGCTCGTGACGAGCGCCACTATATTATAGCCAGATCACGTACTTATTTTGCTTCCAGAGTTTGTCTCATTTGAATATTAATATATTATTACAATTTATATTACAGGTCTATGCATCTTAAACCAACGGACAACAACTTTTTTTTTAAAGTTTGTAAAACTCAAAATCGGAGATATTTCTACTGACTTCTTTAAACAATTACACTCGATGCGTGTCAATGTGTTATATATGGTTACCTATTAACGTATAATACTAACTAGAAGCTTAGCATAATGTTTTCGCACTCGTTTTAAAAAGAACACTAGCATTGCTCACACTTAAAACAATTACAATCAAATGATCGGCATATCTTATGGGTGTACAAACGGTTTTAAAATAATCGTAGCACCGTTGATTTTCTTAAAATATTTAAAACTTTGCAAAATATATTATAAATCATAAGTTTGAAAGTTTTAATAAGATACTATATTCCTTTGAGATTGATTGTTTTCAAGTTTGTTGGAACGATTTAAAGTATTAACCATACAAAATCTTTTTTCGGCCCGTTTTCAATAACGTCTTTATAACATATATAATACCAAGTGTAATAAATAAACTACGGAGATTTTAAAACATGGTGAATTGAATTCTTCTCAACGATAATTTAAAAAAAGCGAGAAAGCAGAAAGTACAGCATCCATTTGTGATGATTAGAGCGAAACACATGTTATATATTCGATTGTATAAGCACTATAAACAGTTTTGTAAGTTATCTTTATAAGAGCGATAAAAAATTGTAATCGTTTGAATTTAGTTGCATAGGTATTTTATAATCATACAATAATATAACAATATATTTTACAATACTAAATAACTGTTAGGCGAGCACAGGTTATCTCGATAAAATTCATAATTGAATGATGATATTATTATTATAATTGTCGGATCGCATGTCAGAGACATTAAAAAAAAAAAATAATAATAACAATTATACATAAACTGCAATTATTATCGTACTTAACAATATTTTATATCGGCGGTGAGTCTTTGAATGATTAACGACTGCACACACACACATGAGTAAACTGAGTACTGACCAGGAAATGTTGGCACATATTGTGTGTGTGTGTGTGTGTAACTGTGTTTGTTCACGCCCCAAGGTTGCGGATAACGCCGCACTGCCGTAGAGCTTTATCAACGCCCGTGTACATCCAAAATAATAATTTTATAATATATTATTATTATTATCATTATCATTATAACTATTTTGGAGTTCGATAGTCGTCGCGCGAGCTACCCGCGAACCTTGGGCGCAAGCGAACGCAAACATGCGTACGTAATAATAATGATAATATATGTATATTATATATTGTGTAAATTATGTATTATAATAGCCTTGTGCACGTCCGATACGACTGAGACTCCAGACCTCTGTACATAGGTACTTGGTCTATTTAACCCACGCCAAATGGTAGGAGAAAAACTCTATCATTAAACTCGATTTGTTATAAACCTATGTCCTATATATATATATTTTTTTTAGTATTTTCTAAGTGGCAACCTATAGAATTAAATTTAATATTCGGTGGAAGAATATCAATATTTTTTTTTAGAATATCATATTATGCAATATACTAATAGACATCAAAAGTTATACACTCGTAATATTACTATATTATAGTGACTATATAAAAATATTATGGCAAAATATTACAATACTACTGTATTTAGAAAAAAATGTTCTAATGATATGTATTATTAAACGATATAATTGTATTTTTATTTTATTTATTATTCATTTAAATTAGGAAAACACTGTTACCATATATTATTATAATATATTAAACCACGCATATGACGTAAATTATAATATAAATAATTATTGTATTTACCTATACCTCTTATATTTTTAAATATACAGATTAGCTGTATACACTGACTTCGGCGAGGAAAAAATGAAAAAAACGACATAAAATATGACGCAGTACAGGCAAATCGACATCGTGGGCTTATTCGACCGAGACAGGCTTGTGGCGGATTGGTTAAGTACTTGGTATATTTTCAAACGTTGCTCAAAACTACTCTTTAATAGCTTCTCTGATATATCTAAAAACAATTTCTGAAATTATTGCCAACGTTGATCGATTAGTTTTTATATCCATCCATATATAATATAAGCTACAGATATACAGACATTGAGGCCTTTTGAAGTACATTTTAATAACAACAATGATTAAATATATATTTTTTCTTATGTATTTTTTGATGTCCGAATTTTTTTTTTTGCCGATTTAATTATAACATTTTTAAATAATCTAGAATCATTTGATGTTGGTAGAAGACTCCTTAGTGCTCTCTATATGTTAATGGATGCTAAGAATTTATTACGTGTATAACTGTATACATATATGTATATTAAAGTCATAATTCAAAATAAGAATATTTTAAATAAGAGATAATTGAAATGGGAATGATTTTGAGTAAGGGATAATATTTTTGATGGGAATATTTGAAACGAACGATATTTGGTGGGTGCACCACTTCGGGAAAGAATTCACGGAAACAAGAGGAATAGAGCTGAACATACCTTTTACACGGAATTTTAGAATTATTGAAAACAATACGAATTTATAGTATTAAATATATCTGCAACAAATTTATCATTAAGTTTTTTTTTCAATGTAGTTATCGGTACAGACATAAAATAATATAGTATATTGTATATTATTTTAATATAATATGTACTTCCATCTCACTGCACCTGTAGGCTGTAATAAATATCTGAATTGCTATTATCTGATTGCTTCCATATATTTATCTAAAATAAAAATAAAACACAATAAATTAGTCGTGGGTTTATGTATACGTCTTATTTTTAAAATGAACATATTTTTTAATCTCTAACAATATGGTTATTAGCTTTTATTAAATTTGGATAAGATTTATTTTTACGTACATTTTGACTTCATGTAAATAAGAAATTTACACTTGAAAGAGTACAATTATTGTTTCTTACTTTCATACAGATTTTTGAAAATGAAGAATTCCTTTAACTGTCGACTGTACGTAACGATCTTAAAAATTTTAATTTTATTATTTAAATAATAAAATCCATTTCATCGATGTGTTTTTTGAAAATTGCAGGTATATCCTATCGCCGGATAAAATTGTTATCAAAATTCAAAAATAAACATGAAAGAAAAAGTGTTCTACAATGTAATTTTTTTATTAATAAAATCAAAAATATAATTTTTATTTATCTTCAGACTTATATTATAAGTTATAACTTATTTAGATAGGTATGTATTATTTCCGCGGAAGTAACGCGAAAAGTGTTCCCGCGGCATCATATCTGTTAAAAACAGAAAAAAAAGGTATGTCTTATTTATTTAAATCTTATGAGAAAATTATATTAATTGACTAATCAATCGATGAAATTAACCGTAGCCATAATTCTAAATCTGTATACCTAATTAATAGGTATATTTGCGCATTGGAGTTAATTAATGACACAATCATAATAATTATTGAATTATGCAAATGTATCCAACACATTACTCTACTAAACTTGAACTGTTGTAATAAACGTCACGTCCTTAAACGCAATTTATGTTAAACAAATTCTGTTCAAATTCTGTTTATGTTAAGATACTTAAGAATATTTAAATATAATATAACTAACATTATGAATTATAGCATACAGAAATGATTAAGTTACATATTTGTATGCATTCTTTTATAGTTATTATATATATATATATACATAAAACATAATACATATATACAATGTATAATGGTAAGACGAAACAAGTTTAATATTTTGCGAGTGTATGTCACATGTAGGTATTAACGTCAGTAATAATAATTTATAACAATATATTTTATGATAATTTTTAATATGAGGTAATAGAATTCCAACCATTACATTATACAAGTGGCTTTAAGCCATACAATATCATATAGCGTCTTAATTAATGAAAAATAATATACCTATTATTATGTTTATGCAGCAAGATAATTGAATTATTTAAACAAGTATTTGCGGAAGGTGATTTTGAAATAATCCAATAAATTAAACCTACCGGTATTATGTGTCTATCAAAAATAATTGATTAATAATTTGTCCATCACCAAACTTGTTAAAATTTCCCGATTAAATAATTTTTTTATTTATTAGTGGGAATAAAATCTATTTCTCAATTCATATAAGATTTCAACATAACACACAATATATATGTTTTTGGGCTAAAAATGCTACAGTTTTATTTCTGACTGAATTTTTTCTGTTATGATAACATTGATAACCAAATAATAACAAAGATGCAATTAATATTATAACGTTATAATTTTGTGTAATAGGTGGTGCCTATATATAGGTTGTACTTAAAGCAACCGATGTTCAATATAATTCCGTTACTCGACCGATATTGCGCTCTAGAACCTATATACATTTCTCTTAGAAACTCATCACGGAAAAAAATATTTACTAAAATATTTTAGTTGAAAAATATTTGGTTAATTGCCCTAAATTATATTAAGAAATACTAACTTTAGAGAGTAGGTCTGACTATAAAATTATAGGTGAATATTTTTAGTTTTTTTAAACTATATTTTGGTAATTCCAACTAAAAATTTATAGTATTTTATTATTGTCTCTAACTGAATTCATGATAAAAGATCTGATTCCTCAAATAGGATATTTAACATAATAATTATGTATTATTAATATATTATTTATATTTAATAAACAAATAGATTTTACAAGTATTTATTTTATTTATCACAACAAAATGTTAAACAGCTCAAGCACCTCCCTATGGAAGAAATTCTATGTAATGTGATGAAAATGCAAATTGTAAAAAGGAAGTTTAAAAAAGTCAAAGTCAAATGTCAACAGAGGAAAATTGTCAATATTGCTATAAATTTGTCCTAAATTAATCATTGGCATATTTAGGATTTTTTTTTAAGGGCGGGGGTATATGTTGGCAAGGCAAACATTTAATTTCTAAGGGGAGGGGGTAGTTCACTTACCATTGACATTACAATATTATAAATATGTAACAAATAAGAGACCAGGGGGGGTCTACCCCCCATATCCCCCCGTAAATATGCCACTGAAATGAATAGTTGAAACAACTAAAAATTGGTTGAACCAACCTAAATTTTCTTTCAATATTACTATAAATTTAACCACAATAAATAGCCGTGATAACTAAAAATTGGTTGATCTAACCTAATTCTTGTTCAATATCACAATAAATTCAACCAAAAATAATAGTTGTACCAACTAAAAATTGGTTAATCTAACCAAATAATTATTTTTAAAATTACAATAAATTCAACTAAAATTATTTGGTGACATCAACTAATAATCTGGTTGTCACATATATAACTAGAATTTAAAGTAGAACCAACTTTAAAATTGGTCAATCCAACCAAATATTTTTTTCCGTGAATAAATAATATAATTATATTACCATAACAACAACAAAAGAAAGCTGATTATCTTATCAATATAATGTCAGTACCTACCTATATAATTAAATTCTAATACAAAGATCTTGCCAAACGTAACCCCGTAACAATAATAATATGAAACCTCTTTTTATGGACACTCAGTCCCAGTACAACCTTATTGGAATTAATGAATAATTGCGCTCCTTTAAATAGCAAACACTTTTTAATAACGGACGCATACAAGTTTATGTAGTCTGATGAGCTTAAATACCTCTAAACAACGGACAGCTTACCGAGAAATAAAAGCCTACTTGTATTGTCCATAATATGATGTACCGATTATATTCTGTTTTTATTTTTCAAACAAAGAAATTTATCTTTTTGATTTAATGGATACGATTATATTGTACATTGATAACTATATGTATAATCAATAAACCTAAATGAACTATGGTGGTCTACCGTCACAATACTCTCTCTTGTTGGTCTCCATGCTAGCTACGATTGGTGACACCTACCCTGAAGGCCACGGTATATCTATACGCTGACGTCGCGACGTGCCGGGCCCGGTGATTTTTCCCATTTCAACTCCCCTCGAGACAAGTCGCTCGTTCTCCCATTGCACACAACACGTGCTTGACCCAAATTTGCAACTCATTTGGACACGACAACCGCTGCCATCGTAGTCTAATCGAACACCCGTGCCCAATAGGGATCACAAAGTGATCAACACTGTTCGTTCACCGTTTCACCGACAATGTTCGACAATGTTCGACACCCGGACACGAAATCCCCATCGTCCAATACCTATACAATGTCAACCTTTATTTTGTCGCAATCAAAATTATTATTAACTCATTAGATACAATAAACTAAAAACTTCTTCAAACGAATTGTGTTATCTCTTCTTTTTACTTATACTTACTGCATGAAAACGCATGATATACCTAATATCGTTATTTATTATATATTTTACTTTATGGTGTTGTACGTGCCTACATAAAATTTACATATAAATATAAACACAATCTATATTTTATGTATTATAAGTATTATTAATATGCGTGTAATGTATGTACTCTCGATATACCAAATGTATACACAAATGCAACATATTGTAACATATATTATTATAAATAAATACAAGCTAATATTATAAAATTATATTCATATAGGTACATTTTCCACACTCAATGCGTGTTGCGTTTCTTGAAATTAAAAACGTATAAGTATAAACGCGCAAAATTTCGTTATGGTATTCAGTCTATAGTGTAGAACTACGGAGGTATCTACTGTTTTTAAAATTTTCAGAGATAAGTATCGTGGTTAAATAAATAAATAATATTGAATAAACCTTGCAGCCGATAGGTATGTTACGCGCAATTATTGAGAGCTATCACTGGCTTAAAGATAGGTTATTGAGCGCAAATCGAAATCATATGTGATCTATAATCTCAATAAAATCGAAGAATATACACGCAAAACAATATGACCCACGAAAAGGGATTCAGATATTCTAGACAACTTAAATCATGCCATGATATCACTATTATTCATGCAAGTTTGAGATTAAAATAAATTTACCCAGACAAATATTATGTAATCTGTCTGGAATGAAGTGTAAAGCGAGTACAATTAATAATTATCTAAAACAAAACCTAAAAAAAATCAATACAAAATTAATGAACGTTTTTACATATTTTTGTGTAGACATATATTGGTTATAGGTACATTTTATTTCTACATTGGTATCGAACATTTTATCAATATTAGAATGATGTGTATTTTTATGTGTGTGTTTATTATTAATAATTATTGTATAATACATAAATATTATAATATAGAGTGTAGGCAGCATGCATATAGGTTGTAGCCAACGCCTATATCATGATATTAGTCATTCGAGTTGTAAATATACAGTTTAATTTAAATTTAAATTAATTTAAAATTGTATGATACTATCATCTGTTTACTGGTAGGTATAAGACAATACGAAAATGCATGAAATTATAGACTGATGAAAAAATGAATAAAAAAAAAATTATTTTGTAAGCAGGTAATACTTATAGACAAAAAATGAAAAGAAACGATTTCATTAGAAACGGTATTGAATGACAAACGGAAGTTTAAATGCATTGCTAGATACCATTATTGTAAAGGTAACCGTAACCACAGCGACGGTCGTAAATTCGTAAATCACGGTTTATAATAATATACATGTCTACTGTGTATTGTCTATAATGAAGCACAAAAACAAAGATACCACGAATCGAAAATAGTTTATAAAGTATTTCTGTAATTCTGTTGCACATCCGAAAGTATTAGTAAAGTAAAGTAATGTAACCATGCAGAGTACTTCATAAAATATTGTAATAATTTAATATAATATTATCAAAGATAAGTTAATAAATTGTTGAAATACTGTTATTGTTGTTTTGATTTATTTAAAACATTAAAATATCCATTAAAATATTAAATTATATATCATGCACGATAGTTTTCGAATTTATATTGATAATTAAATTAAACGGAGAGTTCTTAAGGGTATATTGTTTTTTGTCAGCACTTAGGCTTATGGGCTGCTACATGTGCGACTGTATAATGTATACATATTTACTTAAAAAATGAATATACACACGAGAATAGCTAATGCATAAACATAAGTACATTACACAGAGCCGGTGATTTATCAATCATTCTCATTTCAATTTTTATCTTTAATAATGGATTTACACAAATTTTGATTTTTGGAAATTTAAGTATATTTAAAGTAAACGATGAATAAAATCTCAAAAAGCTAATGTAACATAAAATTTCTGGTTGTTTGCTACTTGTGTTAGTTTTCTAGTCATCTTAAAAAAGTGCTATTAAAAACCAACTCGTTCAAATTTTGATATTGCTCGTAAACAATGTCAGAAAAATTATCCGCTAAATAATTTAGAGTAGCAAGGTGGGCTCTCAAATGAAAAAAAAAGTTTGCAATATTTTTATCTCCACAGTAAACCCCCTTAATTAGTACAAAAAATCTTTGGAACGTGATAAGAAAGACTTACAGTTTATTAAATTTAAAGATTCCAAAAATCAGATTTTTATAACTGCTTTACTGAGGTAAAAAATGATGTAAGCAAAATATACCATGTTGTATTAGCCTGTAAAATATGATCTTTTAGCTTTTTTGTTACAATATAATATAATATGATCAATGATACATACAGTACATTTTATACATCCTACCTTTATTGATATGTCAATACAACTAGATAGCGCTACAAATACCTACTATGGTCATTTTGATGTCGAAAAAAATATTTACACACGCCTTTATACATTTTAATAATAATTTAAATATGTTTGTATTAATATAATAATTAATTGTTTTTATTCCAAAATTATTAATAATCACAACTGTCAATCGGTAAAGTCAATCTGTCATCTTGTTAACATTCAAATATCGAATGCAGTCTTTACCTAATTGTATAGTTATATTGCTTGAAGTATAGAAACTATTGGAAATAATACGATTTTATTATAATTATTTTTTTAATGGTTCCTTAAATCTAAATAATTTAATAAATGTAAACGGTTTTTTTTTACAAAACTTTTTTTTGAAAATTTTTACATGGGTATTTTAATAACAAATTGTTATAAATGTATCCTTCACTTGATTATATAGCAGATCAGTG
The DNA here is from genome assembly GCF_037042655.1 of Diuraphis noxia. Taxonomy (NCBI): domain Eukaryota; kingdom Metazoa; phylum Arthropoda; class Insecta; order Hemiptera; family Aphididae; genus Diuraphis; species Diuraphis noxia. The sequence continues at coordinate 57,339,878 of NW_028301712.1, forward strand.
ATTCATAAACTGTGGTCCACGGATACCTGAGATCCGTGTTAGTAGTGTGTGGTTCAAGCCATATACAGGCTATGCATTATGATAATTTATATTTCTTATAAAAATTGTATTAAATTAGTTTAGGTATTTTACTATTTCTTATTAGTCTCGTCATAAACGATTTGATAGTGCACTCCACCACTTGATAAAATGTATCCACACTTACAATTGAACACAATTATTTAAAAAATAATATTATATTACCATAAATATTTCCAATAATATTTTTGACTTGCATATTTTGGACGTGTTTTATAGTGAGTGTTGAATAATAATTACCAAAGAATATTGCTCTCTACCCGGGTGAATAATATTAATTTTACCACTACTTTTTTGTATTATAATTTCAAGTAAAATAATTGATACGATATTATGGATATAAATGATATAAGTACCTTTAATATTTTATAATTCTATGCTTATTCAATAGAATAAAATTGAATTTCATTATTATTAATTGATGTCCGAAGAATGAGGATCATTTTTAGTTGGAATTGAATAATAATAATAATAAATTAAATAATATGAGCTATAATAGGTACCACCTATTTAAAAAATATATTACATGGTGTGTCAATACTGATTTGAATTAATTATGATATTAAATAATTTTTGCTGATTTAAAATAAAGACATGAGAGAACAATCTCCAATTGATACAGATACAACTTTTTAGAAGGAATATAAAAATGTTTTAAAAGTTAACAAAAAATATTTTTAGAAATTAGATCTGACTTAAATTTATATAATAATTTGTAGCCAGTGAAAAATGTTTTTTGTGTGTGTGTGTGTGTGTCAAAAGTAAGAATTTCTCTAGTTTTAAAACAATAAGAGGGGGGATATGAAGAATTATTAACATTTTAATAGTTTTAGTTAAATAACTTTTTATTATTCATTGTGTCAAATGTCCATAAATTTTAGAATCTCCTCTACTGCAGGCGATTAAACGGGGAAAAAAAGTTTAAAATTGTTTTCCTTTGGAATATAATATACATAAGATTTCAATCAATTACCATATCCATGGTTACAAATTACAATGAGCTACTCAATGATAAGGTTCATTCACAACTTACTTTACACTAGACCAGTACTTGACGGCTTTTTAATACTTTGTAAAACATTATTAACAGCTCTTGTTCTCTGATCAAAATGTAGATGAATACGTCATACATAAAATAAATGTAACACATTTTGCTTGTATCTTTTATTTTTCTGGTCTGTTGAATGTATGACCTGTACATTATATTTTATTCAATGGCTTTATCTCCTAAAATCATATTACATCTTTAAACTGAAAAAAAACCTTTTTTAAAACATACATATTTTTTTGGCCCAGTCATGCGAATGCACTCATTGGGACCGAACGCGAAGGCTCTGACATTGACAATACAATTGTATGTAATACAATAGTAAAAATATATTTTTAACATCGTGTATATGGATAGGCTTAATGTACTATGTGTATAAACCCTTTTTTTTAGATTAATAATCCGTGTTGTGAGGGTAAAATAAATCGAAAATAGCTTACATTAAATTTAAAACACTTTTTTTTACTCCTGTCACTTAACGATTTACATAAATATTTTTTAATGTAAGTAAATGTTTGTTGTTTTTTCGTAAATATGTGATGTGCTTATTCGCTTATTCAAAGATCACAATATTATTGAATACACATTTAACAACTTTATATCTACTATAAAAACTAAAAAGGTATATGATGTATTTAGTTATAGTTCATATATTATTCTGATCGTCTACAAAATATAATGTAAAAAATAAATTGTGTTATAAAACTGAAAACAATAATTCCAATATAGGTAGGTATATCTAATTTAATATAATTTGGAAAGAAATTGATAAAATACTAGAATCACTATTTTTTTTATTTTTTTTTTTTTTGTTATCGTTATATACTAATACAATGGTTAAACCAAATGATCTATTTTAATACTGATTTCAACCATTATTGGTAAGATTTTTAATAAATTCTTCACATTGCTATAATTATTAATTTTAATTCGTAAAATACACTGTTGTTATCGGTAGATGATAATAATTTATCATTGGTGATAAGTTTATGAGCATTTATTTTCTAGAGATCGTATAACTTGGGTTTGGAGTGACGTCTGGTCTATATAGTGATTAGAAACAGTCCAACTCAGTCAAAGTTCATTTTACGGAAACTTGGATGCTCATTAAAACCTGGGAATGATTAATGGTCTGCAGTTTAGAATTAAAATTAATATATATTTAGACTCGAACTGACCCGTTCACCTTTGATGTGGATATATATTATATATATTATAATGTATTAGTGTTCTAAAGTGATGACCACCTATTATATTGCCATGTCCACAATCGCCACCATTCATTGTTGTAAATAAACATAAATAAACTCAATATTATATTATAATTAATTAATAAAAGGTAGGTTGGTACTTTGGTAGATACTGATATAAAAATAATAACTAATATTAATATGGGTACAATCGGTACATCCACCGCCAGTTGAATCTCCCGTTCTTTTCACATTATGTTACCGCCAAGAAAATGTCACGAAAAACATTGATAATATATAATATATATATAACCATAACATTAAAAGTTGATAGGTAGTTACTAGCTTATTAATCTGCAAAGAGCATTCAAAGTTTAATTAAAATGAAAATTACAGAGGATGAGTTGGTTTACCTCCACACAATATATCTACTACGTAGTCATTGTGGCTTAAACTTTGAACACTTATATAGCTAACTAGTTCTATAATATTATGCATGTGTTTATACACAGATATATCTGATTATAAAAAAATATAAATTTAATTATTTATTATTTTTATTAAAGGCAAATTAAGCATTATGTTTACATTTTCAGACAATCATAACTTCTAAATTATTTTTATTTATTTATTTATTTTTTATTGAACTTAAAAACATCAACAGCAAAGGTTATTACCAGACATTCCAGTGCTCGAATTGGGAAAAATTAAGTAGAGGAGCTCAATCCATCGATTTAAAAACTGCGTTACCAAGTTATCGTTAGCAGAAGGTTTAAATTGTATTGTAAAGGTAGGTTTTTCTTAGGAAAGCTAACATATTTGATATATTTTCGATGCCTAGTCCTAATGCTTCATTCATGTTGGTTAGAATGTTGAATTTTATGAGTTCATCAGAATATTGATAACATTTTGTTATTATATATTGCGGTAACCCCACAGACAGTGCATTGAGGGGGCTCCTATTTGTCCATAAGGAACTGGTTAGTCAGCCTTGTGTGGCCTACTTAGAGACGATTGATTATAATTTTTTCTCTACTCCTGAGATTTCCTAAAATATTATAGAATAATATATTTTCATATGTTTTTGTCTAAAGTAAACTGCCTGTTAGAATAATTAATAATTGGTCATGTATAATATGTTTTTCCATATATGTATACATACATATACATATATACTAATATATCTGTATAACTTAATTCTATAGTTTTAAGTATTTATATGGGTGAATAGTATTCTAAAATGTTTGAATTTATTGTCATAACTTAGATATAACAACATAACTATGGTGCAAATTTAAATAAAAATAACTTTTATTTCTAAAGGTCCTAAAACACAAATTTTCATGGAAAATTTAGAAACTTAAATATTATTTTATTTTTATTTATGCGTTTTATATATTTGATATAAATTTGTTTGTTAACCGATACGATTCTAAGGTTTAAGATTCCAAACAACCTAATATTCAAGGATTAAGGAGTTGTATTGATTATTGTAGAGCTTCTTGAATACTTAGGGAATACGTTTTAATATCAAATTTCATAGTAAGTAACACTTAGATTATACTTAGTCGCATGAATTAATATATTATGTAGAGCAGTACCTTCTCTAACACTATAAAATAAATTGACACGTTACATAATATTTATTTTTATTTTCTATTCATTTATACCAATAATGTAGTTCACATATTTTCTTTTGTTTGTTATTGTTATTTTATATTTAAAAAAAAGTATATTTGCATGAACCTCGTACCTCACATACTCATGAGTTTTCTGATTTATGACTTTCAGACCTGAATGTTATGTCTGACACATTCCAACAGACAACCTTTCGTTTGTAGAGCCCCAGAGAAATTCAAACTTGTACTCAAGAAACCATTTTTTAGTGCAAAAGTATTTTATCTTCGTACACGTCGTTATTGCAAACATTCTGCTAACTCCAAGCCAGACATATTATATTTCGTCAAAAAATAATTTCATCGTTTTAACCCAAAAGTTTTGTGCATATATAAATAATATTTTTTTTATATTACATCATAGTATTCAAATATTCAAAATAAATAATTAATACAATTATTATTCAGACAATTTACTTTATCATACCTATACATATACGTAACATATATTATAATGAATTTAATATCGAAAAACTGCAGTTAAATTTCAATCATTGTTGTTGTCCATCGAATTTGTTTAAATTATTATATATTTTGCACGATTATTGTAGGTACTTAGCTAAAACCTTTTTTCTTTTTATTATTTGTGAAAACCCTTATTTTTGTTTGAATTTTAGTTTTTTATTTTAGTTATTTTTTAGTCAGAGTGAATTTATCATCAACAACATTACCCCTCACGAGGAATTTACCATAGAATCACCGATATCTATAGTTCAAAGAATGTTGCTTAATTGAATTTCAATTTAAATTGAGAACAAAAAGTTTCTGTTTCTTTCAAGTCTAAGTGATTCAATAAAATATTTCCTTGATAAGCTTTTCTAGTCATGTGGCAAAAATTATTAAGGTCCCGATTAATGTCTTAGATGATAATAATTTTATCATTGAGAATTTTATAAAGACTGTAGATATTGTGAAATTTAACTTGAAAAGGAAAGAAAGAAACTTAAATGCTAACGTTGCACAAATTGTAAATGTCTATAATCAACGAAAGACGGCAAAGACAAAAGCTGAAATGATGAAATAAAATAAAATTTGGAAACGAACTGAAAGTAGTTTGTCCAAAGATATGTATGTACTACATAATATAGTTGACTGCATTTTGTATTGCACATAATCTTAGCGTAGATAGATATTATATAGTACTATTTTCAACATTCAAGAATAATTTATTTTGTCTACTCATTACACAACCATGTTTTTAAAAGTGACTAACTACTATTGTTAGTACTACTATATGACTACTACTAATCGCTTGACAACCTGAACATCACATAATGCTGTTGACTTATTATGTTAAATTTAGTATGTAATGGTAAGTAGTAACACAAGCAATGGTGGATTTAAGGATACAGAGTTCACTGCTCCTCCTATTCATAGGCGCAAATAGACAAATTATTTTGGGGGGGACTAAAGCCCCTCCTATAATATTTTCTAAAAACTATATATGCTTAGTACTAATTACTGACTTTTTAACTGGGGGGACTGAGTCCCCCCAAGCCCCCACCTATTTGCGCCAATGCTACTATTACTACTAAACATATCGTTTGTACACATACTATCACTCCTTATTGTTTCACACCAGTTGTAGAGGACAGTGGTTTAAGAAATTATATCTTAGTATCGAATAAATGATTAAATCAAGGAATATTACATTTTAAGCTAAGCCTTGGTTTTGAAATGATTTTTTTGCCGTTATCGTCTTTTGGATATTTTTTAGAGTTTTAGATGATATTTATAATAAATATAATTATACTTTATATTTATAAGCATGTATAATAGCCACTGACTAATTATATTTGTTATTTCTTACCAACATTAATAATATAATATTAGTGGTGCGTATACAGTATACATATATTATTATATATATGGACGAATTCGAAAAATGTAAGACCATGATGATGGTTATGGTCTAACGGGAGGGGCAGTCCTTATTGGATTACACGCAGGCCACTTTGATGGATTTGGATTTGTCTCATTTTTAGCATGATAAGTCTGTTTGTTTTGTCAGTTGTATTTGTTCTATAAAAGCGACGGAAATTAATTTTTCCATTAATATTCCAATAAAACTGGCGTATAAATATTTAAATGTAGTAACCTGTGACAACGTATCTATTATATTATATATTTATAATATATACTAACCATTATAATATAGAAATATCATTGTTTTATATTGTATAGTATAATATACACACAATCCTCCGAGGTTTGACCAACAAGAGACGGCAAAATATTTCGTTGCTATTTTTTTTTTTTTTTTATATATATATATATATATTTAAGTAATTTACAATCTATACAACTATGTACAATGGACAAATTTGATTATTAATATAATATGAAATAGCAGAATTTAGCATTTAGGGGCAGGACTCAGCAGCACCACCCGATCGTTGCTATTTGAAGAAGAAGAAAAGATTTCTTGACTTCCATTACCCTTATTGTTGTACACCTAAATATTAAAATTTAATCATGATTTATTGGCTGTTTTACTCTTATTTAATCAAATCATACGATTTAGGTTATTCAGTGTTTTTTTTATATTTTAATTATATTATATTAGAATGGATTTTATTCAACATTATATAATATAGAATTATGTTTTACAAATATTTACACTAATAATAATAAAACACTAAAACCGAACATTGTCAAACGAAAATAATTCCGTTGCAGACGAGCATAGATATAAAATAAAAAAATATATTAATAACAAAAGTATCTCCTATGAATTAGGCATTTATAATTGGTAGGGATTAGAATAGTAAGATTAAAATGAGTATTTGGTGAAAACATAATAAATAAGTATTCCAATAATTGACCAAATTCATTAAATAGACGGGCTTAAAATTTAAATTAATTTTATTGAGCAACTTTGATCCAATTTTGAAACAAATAAAATTTTTATTTTTGAAAAACATATCTACCTGTAATGGCTATATAATTCATAAGTCAGTATTATCAATATTTATAATTTTATATTTAATTCACGCCCATAAATACAGACTAACACTTTCAATAAAATTAAAATAAACACACATTAAAATAAATAGGTATATAATATATTATGTTCATAAAATTGTTAATTATTGATGACGGGTTTAATTATTTATCTTGTACCTACAGTATTAATTATTTTGATTTTCACGCGTACCTACATTAATAACCCTTTTTGACGATACAAGAGTTTGGTTAGGGGTAAAAATCATTATTATGTATGCATGGCGAGTATATTATTATATCTATAATGCCTATATTATAGGATATTATGTTCATGTGCTGTTATTTGTAACGATACTATAGTTCTCTCACGCGTGATTATTTTGTGAAGTAATTCAATGCAATTTTTACGGTTAATTTTGATACTTTAATTAAAAAAACATCCTGTCTTATATTAATCGTCTTTACATATATTTCAATTTTTACTACCTATTATGTATCTGTTCTATTAAAAATCTATTAGCGTGCTCCATTGTAAGACTCGCCAGTTGGTTGTTTTGCGTTTGTAAATTAATATATTTAATATGAGGCGGTTGATAATGAATACCAACATTATATCATAAACATATTACACATAGTACATAGTACGCTTCTATTTTTCACAGATCAAATTGTTTCTTTTGCGTTTTCCGAACGTACCTATATAATATATTTTATATCAAATGTGTGCCCTGTACCTACGGACGGCGTTGTCCCATTGTGCGATAAGGCCGACAGAATAATATCATTCAATGTTGAAAAGGAGGCAAGGGGAAACGACGTATGTGCTATATTATTATACATTTATAATACATAACATTATATATTGTGCATTTAGCGAAGGCAGTCGTCTTTAAGCAAAATTCATCGGGAACGAACGTATACAGTAAATTCCTGGAAATAGACCTAACCAGCTTGCAGGCATACACAATACTATATAAATGTGTACCTTACCTGACCTACACAGCGACGTCCATACGCGCCACTGTTAAGACGATATTGTTATAACCAGGGCTTGAAACCGGTATTTGATACCGTTTTTGAATACCGTTTAAAACCGTTAAAAAACGAAATCGATATCAAAACCGAAATCAAAAACAAAAAAAATCAATAACGGTATTCAAAACCGAAATCGAAATCCTAATAACTAAATACCGATATTCAAAACCGAAAACGAAATTGAAAAAAAAAATATCGATATTCGAGAGCAAAAACGAAATCGGAAAAAATAAATACCGATATTTGAAAGCAAAAACGAAATCGGAAAAAATAAATACCGATATTTGAATCCAAAAACGAAAACGGAAAAAATAAATACCGTTATCCAAAACGGAAAACAATTTAAAATGAAAATATCACATTTAAACTTAAATAGCTAAGCTGTTATAATTACGGTCAACTGAGGAGTGTTGGGTCGTCCGAAGGAAATAAAGTATAAATATAGGAGTCGTGAGATGCGGGTAATTAGATTGCAAATTCACTCTAAAGTCTAGACTATAATAATATTTATATATAATACTCTATAAACAGTATTATATTCTATTCATTATAAGGAATAAGTAATAACCACGAATTAAGATATATATCTTAATTCGTGGTAATAACTAATAACTTATATGACGTAATAGTATGTAAATGTAAAATGTTGTAACGTATGCCTAATTAAATTGTATATATAACTATAACTGTTTAGGTATAACTTTGATGTAAGTACTTTGGTAATTTATTTTATAAATAAACAGGATGTAAAATAGGTTAGATCATATTTTATGGTGACAGGTGTATAATTTATAAATTTTTAATAATATTATCTCGGAATTAAAAATAAATTGATTTGTAATTTTTCACGAATATTTTAGTCTGTAAGTTTTATCATAAATTCTATATCAATATAACTTGTACACATTTGTATAACATACTGCCCAATATTACTGAGCACAGTTGTTATTCTTACAACTTGTATTTCTTACAATAATAAATCTATTATAAAATCAATGGTAATATTATTAGTATATTACTATATTTGGTCTGGTCCAAACTCCAAGTTGTTAAGGTCCCCATGACACCACACACTGCAGCGGTGGCGGTGGCGGTTCTATTGTTTTCTTTACCGCCGGTGCCCGGTGGAATATAATGACGCCAATACGCCATGACATAATAATAATTTTCTATGTAAGAATTTCTAAGTATTCACCAAATGTGAAAAAAAAATTGTTTAGGTATAACAATATCAATGTAGTCACTAGTCAGTAAGCACCCGATAAACAGTGCAGCAACTAGGAATTTGGCCAAAGTGCAGGTAAAATTTTGGGGCCCTGGTAGACAATTAGATAGCGTAAAAAGAAAAAAAAAATGGCAAATATTGAATTCTTAACTTCGGCAAGTTGTTTTTCCCTAGTTCTACTTCATTTTGGCTTCACTTTCATATATTTTTTGTACCACGTTTTATAGCTGATAATAAATAAATTAATTTGAGTAACATAAAACTTATCAGCTATCACCAAGTGAATAATACTTAGATGGCTATACATCAGTGGTTTTCGAGAATAGTATTTACTCGTATCATAGTCTTATCACACCAGCACCTATTTTTCTTAAAAATTGTACTACACTGTAAATTGAGTCCAATCCCATGTACCAATGGAGTACCATTTATGGAAATTTGACCATTGTAATGAGAATATATACATTATATTCCCTGTATAATTTTTCAGTAGTTACTAGTAAAATATTTTATTTTACTTTTCAAATTGCTGTGTTTTTATGTAAGATGTAACTTATATTTTACTAGTAGTTAGTACACATCTCAGATTCATGTGCACACTTCAAATTTAGGACTGCACGCTTTGTGTCGCCATTATTTAAGGATGTTATTTGTGTCCAAATGGACACATAGTAAAGTCCAATGGACGCCCATTAGAGTAAGATTTTTCTGACTGTCCACTATAGAATTATAGTATTAACTATTAATATAATTTAATGTTGAAGTTTTAGTGGCCACCTCATTAAATGAAGAAGTCTCTTTGGGTGTGTGTTGCTCCCCCGCTAACCGCATTACCGCAAGGTGAAATAGTTTAATATTTTCAACCAGTGGGGACCACGGGAATCGAAAATGAACCCAAAATCGAAAAAAAAAATACCGGTATTCGAAAACAAAAACGAAATCGGAAAAAATAAATACCGTTATCCAAAACCGAAAACGAAATCGCAAAAAATAAATACCGGTATTCGAAAACAAAAACGAAATCGGAAAAAATAAATACCGTTATCCAAAACCGAAATCAAAATCGGAAAAAATATATACCGTTATCCGAAACCGAAATCGAAATCGGAAAAAATATATACCGTTATCCGAAACCGAAATCGAAATCGGAAAATTTTTTTTCGGTTTCAAGCCCTGGTTATAACAATATTACCTATCAATATATAATATTATTATCATTATGTCAGAACGTTTATACGGACGAATAGATTCATTTAACGATTGCTATTAGCCGTTTCAGTATATGAACTGTTATATAGGCAGTATAATGATATTTTATGTACCCATATATATACATAATATATGATATATGGGATATAACTTTGTACCATACTAGTTGTAGTCACGTTTTTGATTTTCGAACCGTTTTGCGGTCAGTTTAGGTACGTAGTTATCTGCCCAGAACCGTTGTTTTCATCGTTGAAACATTAAACTGTAAGTGTAATATTGTGTATTGTATAGTGCCATAACACATTATATCTTTAAATATCATATACGCTGTACCCGTCATGATGCGATATAATAAAAAGCTGCCGTAATCAGTCAACGTGTTTTTTAATTGCGACTCGATCGTCGTCGGTATATATACCATTATGACGTTCACAATTTATTATATTATTATAATGCATGTAGCGTGTACCGATCGATGTGTTATACCGCATACCTAGTACCTACACGGCCACGATGTTTAACCGGAGAATAATATATAGTGGTGCAGCAGTCACTATGGATTTAAAAAAAAAAAAGCTGTTTAAAAACCACATTTGTTACAGCTACGGTTACATCGCCGCCGATACTGTGTTATAATAATCATTACCTTTTAAAAAACCCCTATAAAACGGTGTCGATTACGACGTTGTACCTATCTATACCTATATTGTATAATGTATACAGTACACTCCATATAACAATATGTAAGACGATAATATCCGTACGGATAAATTGCGTTTTCAATGTAAACGGTATCCGTCGCGGCCCTGGATCACGATATTCACGAAGACGACCTCGAACGGTTATGGAATCGACGACCTAATCGGAGAAGAGAATCCGGAAGGTTTTGACGCCGATTTCAAATAGCATTACTGAAATCGACATTTTATGCTACGCAATGTCATAAAAGTTTGTTGTAGGAAAATGTAACGCTCCGCCGTCGTCAAGATCTACACACAAAATATTATATAATGAATTGGTTCCAAACACACAACAGTCTACATAACTTTTGTATACGTTTTTTGACGTTTTTGACGGGTGTTCAGCATATATTTTATATACTCACTGCCTCAATACTGCGAAATCGGGTAAATTTGCAAATGATTTTATTGTCATACCTGAGGTTATAAAATTGAATACAACGCCCTTTGTGAGTATTTAATATTGTAATACAAAACTCTAAAAAGCATATATATAAATGTCTTTTATATAAAAAATTTAAGTAAAAATGTGTAAAATAATAGATTAAAGATCTAATTTTGTTGTGATTTAAAAATATTACTCGGTTACTTGAAATTCTAAAATATATATTATTTGTGTAAAATACTATATATATTATATTATGTCAGAACTCTGAAATGCCTATAATATAACTGATAACTATAAGTCTAAGTCACTTTTGCCACCATCGCCAACATTGCTCCTTATTTTATTGGGGTGTCAGCTGTACCTCTTCATGCATGCCCCTGGTGTGAGGGATAAATGGTTATTGTCAGCCGCTGCTTCACTCTTATACAATAATATATAATATGGAGATGCTCGGAGTTATATTAATATGTAAATTATGAGATTTATGTTATTTTTCCAAAGTTAAAATAATAACTGCGTATTTGTTACACCCTCGCGAGCAAACCACTTCAACCCTCGAGTGTCCACCCCAGCGATTTACAAAAATAATTGCGGTTGTACGGAGCAGCGCTCGCCCTTTATCACCACGCATATTATACGCGACCAACATTCGCATGACTTGTTTTTAAAATCCTCGAGCTTTACTCTTTTATTATAATTATTATATTTTACGCAAATTTAACGTATACCGCTATAATGCTGTTACACTATTTATTACTATGTGATACACAGCACTGTGGATACCGGATACCTTATCCTATTTGTCATGACATAATCTGTTTGCTTCTATATGCTAAATTCAAAATTAGTTTTGTCTTCTCAATTTTAGACAAAACTAATAATGAATTAATAATTATTCATGTTAAAACTGTTAGCTCCGTTTTAATTTTTCAAGATAATTATTAAACTGAGTGATATTCTTGTAACGATACTTTTAAACAGATTCTCAGAACAATTGTCTTGCAAAATTATGTTAAATCGTAATTATATAGATTTATGTGTTAAGATGAAGAGAAAATTGACATTTCTATTCGAAAATAATTATACCATGTTTTTTACAATAATTGTGGGAAATATTATTTTGTTAATTATTATGTTGTATGATTTTTTTTTTTATCGATCTAATATGAATATAGTATTATGTTAGCTTTTATGTTTGATTCATATTTCATAATATAGATTTTATATTCGGATTGTACAATTTACCATATTTTATTTTATTAATTTTTTAGCTGTTCTTTTCTTTATGCATTGTTTGGGTTATTTTTAACGTTCAAGATGCTGTTTTGGCTTATTTTTGTTTTTAATATATTGTTTACAAAATATATTCAACGCATATTAAAATATTGAAATATAAATATAAATCAAGCATCCAACCACAACCCAAACAAGCTGAAGAAGTGTCATTGGTCTCACCCTCCCATCATGTCATTCAGTGTTTTTGTTATAACTCTCATCAACTTCTGACATTTTTTTTAATTTTACAGATTGTGCGATGTTATCTTTATTTATTTTTAATAGTTAAAAAGTATTTAAATATATATTTAATTTTGGTTCTTGAGTGCTGATGCTTGATATATTATGTTGAGCACTGGCTCTTCCATACCTTAATTAGTATTCATTAATTAAAACTTCATCGATATAATATTTTTTAAGTCAACATTTTTAGAAAATTAGTTTGATCAAATTTATAAAAATAGATATGTAGGTAAGCTTTAATTTAAAAACAAAGAATTATTGATGAACCAACTAAGTAAAAATAAACGAATAAAAAAAAGATATCAAAATAAAAATATCTCATTCGATCCGTCAGATATTACAATTATTTTGTAACTTACATGGCATATGGCTACATATATGATATGTTCTCTAGCTATTTGGTTCCTCACATTTGTGCTACATCACGCTGTTTTCTTATTATATTGTCGACCGCGAAACACAGACAGGCTTGTGCCATAATCAAACAAAGTACGTAATAACAAAAACATGTCAGTGCCAATAATTGTACGATATTACATCTAAATTTACCAGTACATACTAGTGTAATTAGCAATTGGTTACCACCACGGATGGAAGAGTGTTCACAAAAATATACTGTTAGAACAGAAACTACATTAATCGATGAAGTCTTTAATCACTACCTCAACGCATTCACTAAAATTTTTGAACCAAACGTATATGGACATTATATTATGCTCGATGTTATTTTAAATATTTAGTAGAACATAATATATGATGTGTGTTTTTTAATTTTTCGTATCTGTCATCACCTTTTAGGACAGTAAAAATATTTCGATTTACTACTTCAGAATTTTTTCTGGCTGGAACCTGCATCTAGTTGGTACTTCGTCGAATCAAAAATATTCAGAAGTTTTCAAAAGCGTCAGGAAAAACAAACGAAAACTGAGATATTTACGTAAAATGAGTTTTGAAAAAAATAAAACACAATTTTCAAAATATTATTATCAAGTTCGATCACAATATAAACAATATAAATATCGAATACAATGTACATGATAATAATTGTTGACTTGAATACTGTAGTTTCTGCTGCAGGTCGTATAAACCTACGTCTACCCACCACCAGATGATATTCGTTAGGGTCTTAGAAATAAAAACTACGTACACAAAGAGACTTGCCGTGAAAACCCTAATTTGATTCTGTCACTCGAGAAAAAAACACAAGCTTTACGCGGAGATCATGAAAATAGTACCTATGTCTTACCTACATCTATATTCGTAGTACATAGTTCATACAGTCATATAGAATATATCATACATGCATAATAAATATTATATACCTATAAGTTTCCCACCCACCTGTCATCAATAACCGGAACAAAATTCTGAAAAAATAATAATTGTTATTATAAAGTAAGTATTATAGAAAATTAAATAATAACAAAAAGCACGCCGACTGCATAAATTAAAAACAATACACTTAGGGTCATTGAGCATACTCTTTTACAGAGTGATTCTTTTATTATCATATATATAAAAAAAAAATCTTTTTCCAATTCATTATTTTATATAATTAAAGGAATTACAAAATAATAAAAATACATATATTTTTCAATTTTTTGGTCGTTATAATTTTTTTTGTATTTTACATTTTTAAAAACCATTGATATTTTTAGTTCCATATTATTTCGAAACAGAATATTTTCGTGAGAATTATAGTATCTTGGTCAAATCGAATTTTACATGACTGCTATTTAATTGGTAATAACTTAAACTTAGTTGTATTTATGGTTAGAATTAAGCATTAACTGATCCCACAACTAACTATACCATAACAGCGACCAGCTGCTTCAAAAATTGTTTTGAGAAATTTCACAGGGAGATTACATCATATCTAATCCACTCTGCTCAGATATTCATTATCAGCACTTATTTGAGTTAGGATTCATATCTGTGAATATTAATTATATTTATAACCTATCTATATGGCATATTATATATTTAAAAGTTTTGTAAATATCTTCAGTAAAATAATTAAATACTTATGAGCTAAATATTGTATAGTAACCACTTAATTTTTTTTTTAATAATATTATATTACCATTATAATTTAATTTAAGATAATAACCTAATCAATACAAAAATGAAATAATGGAAGCTTAAAGGAACAAACATACAGAGAGGATAATCCGCATAATATTAATCCAGCACTACACATCATTACACAACATTGAAAGACTAATTAAGAAGAACTAATCAACTAAGCACTCGTTGAAAATGTATTTTTATGTATAATTTTGTCGTTATTGCTGGAAAATATTTTCTTCGGAGTAAAAATAAAATATATGGTGTTATTTTTTTCTCAAAAAGTAAATAGGTATTTTAAAAAATAGTAAAAATGTATTTTTGTTCAAAAATGTTGACGTGTAAAATAAAATGTATAAATTACCTATGTGAATAAAAATCACTCTGTATACAATATATTATACTTTTTCCGTATATTCATTTTCGTGCGAATGGGCGTGCGTGCGCGCGTGCGATGCGTACGTCTTATACGCGTATATTTTACGATCTTTAAGTAATTCCATCCGTTTGCGTGTGTTCGTGGAACGGCCGCACGAAGTACAATAGGTCGTGCGTGAAATGAGGATAGTGTATTTTTTTCGTCTTCCTATATATTAAGATACTCGGGCGCCCGCAAAGAAGCCCCGGCGAAATCTAGAACATCTGAACTGTACGGGTGAAATGTTATTCAGTATATAATAATAATATAATATACACAATATTTTACACACACACATTATATGGGAGCGTTGGGCCACGGAAGACCCACAACGGCCGGAGATCGTGATCTGCGTCGCGGTTTCATTACTTCCTATAGGCGAGATTTTCAACTGAGGTCGACACCGCTCTCGCCGCGGCGGCACAATATATAAAATATATATAAGAGTTACCTTATAGGTATGGAATACGTGTACCGTGTACCTATCTATACCATGCACCTATATAGACTCCTACCTAAAAAAACTAAACGTTCGGCGCGTTTGAGAAGCCGCTTTCGGGGTATCGAGTTAATATGTTATGCCTAATTATTATATATTATATCATATTATAAGTAGTATAAAAAGACCGAAACTATGTGCAGTATTATAATATTAGGTATTTACATTGGCTTATAGATAGCTATTCTAGCTAGGAATCCCTTAATTAATAATAATAATAAAAAAAAAGGTATTTACTAACACAATAGCATCGATCGTATATTATTTAAATATTTTATATTTCTGTGTAAAACGTATTATAATATTATCGTACAAAAATTAAACTACGATTACGCGATACAGGTATCTGATACACATATTATATTGTATGTTACTGGATCGCATAGATCACGTTTGATTCATGGCCCGATCGATATAACTATATAGTTCATGTAAGTACGTTGGGTTTTGTTGATACTTCCAGTGTGCTGCAGTCATGTCCTCCGAGATCGATGATAAAGGTGTTGGACTATAATATAGACGGGACATTATCTGCGACCAACAGAAAGTTTATTGCCTATTATACTATACCTACATAATATTATATCAACGATGCATCATGCGAATATTATTATACAATACAGAATAGTATAAAAAAAATCGAACAATTATTGTCGTATGAAAAATATTTCATTGAACCTTAAAGGATCGTAAAGATTTGAAACTGACATATAAGAAAATATGATATTCGAAAGTCAAAGGATATTTTGTAAAAACGATGTTTCAAAAGGTTTTACGAATTACCTACTAACGGGGCATTCATGTATGTAAGTACGTTAGCACAATGCCGGTTTTTAGATGGGGTCTTATATGGAATTCCCGAGGAATGTGAAGGTACTTAGATTTCAGATATCTATAATATATTTGAATCCCCATATATCATATTATGATGATGCATGTGTCTCCTTCGGAGTACAATTACTGAGAAAATTCAAAAAGCATATACATATATATACGAATTTGTCAATACTATACTATTAAGTATTCTTCTTAACCATTTATATATTATGCTTTGAGATAAGTGATTCATAGGTAGATAAAAATTATATTGTGTGTATAATATACCTATATTTTCCATTTTGTGTGCAAAGGGTTTCTATTTTTAACGAGAAACTGTTATTTTGATCGAATGTATTATAGGTGTATTAGTTATTAATGTTATTATATATTATATTCAAAACCCCTATAAGGGGGAGAGAGCTGGTGGAACTAGAGTTCAGGGACACGACTATTTTAAGCCAGTTGAGCCTGTTAAAATGAATTCGTATTTTTTTAAAATTTTTATGGGAATACTACTTTTATATTAAATTATATTTTATAGAGCCCGTAAAAACATTTAGTACAGAGACCCAAAATTTTATGTGGAGTAGGCCTGTGTATATATTGTATGAAATACCTATTTAACTAAATAGAATGACCGTATAGGTATAAAAAAAAGGTAGAGCATACAATCTCTGTAATCTAGACGTTCAAATTAATACATAATAATAACCATATTATATCGAGTAATCCACAGGTGTCTATAGCATGAGAAATACTTACAACGATCAGTTAAGCATTCGATGCCATTTGGTGCATTTGGACATTAGTGCTAGAAAATAAACTTATATCTATATAGTCTAGGTCATGGATTTGGAATCCAAAACCGGGGTGTGGTTGTGAATTGAGAAACCAATTAGGTTTAATGTAGCGTAAGAGTTTCATCGAATGCACGCATGCGCCTATAAATAGTGTGCACGTATTTATAATACAATGCGCAGCTGTTGGCCCCACACGTATCTGACCAAAGTGTCCGTTTCACCGGACATCGAAGCGAAATAAAAGTGATAAAATTACTTAGTCCAACCTCGAACGTAGTCGCTATATAGTGAGATTGTGTGTGTGGGTAGAGAATGCGTTAAATCTAAAGGGCGGTCACCGATTAGTGACAGAGCGGTGCGAGGGGGTGCGATGGGGACGTCGCGGTCGTTACGAATGGAAAGGTGTTTTTTTTTGTTCATGGTATGAGGGAAACAAATATAAATGCATTTAGAGTCGGTCACACGATAACACTGCAGTAAACCACGGCGGCCGCGGCACATCAAAAGGCGTATCGATTACAAAAATGACCATGAACGGACAATGCGCCGAAAAACGCATTTCTGTGGCGACGAGTGACGACTATAATGTATGATAAGGGTGTACAAAAATACACCCGTGTGTGCTGGCCTTTACGTATGCACGAGAATGATGTATATAAATGTGTAAAAAAATTCTATAGAAGTCTGACAATCCAAATTTTAGGCTAAAGTTTTGACGATTAAATCAAACAATTTAATCCTCACCTCCGCGCCCCTTTCACTCGTGCCATTTCATTCGCTGTCGACTGCATGTCTCTCGATTTTTCTTCCCCGTCAGCAGTTTTACAGTCCAATTTGTGGTCCTAACTTTTGACAGTCACCGTCATCCTACACACTTCGACCCTCGTGTCTGCGCGGGGTGCGAATTCTTCTACTTAATGATAGTTTGTCCGCGGGCGGGTGTAATCGGAGTAGAGGCGGATACGTACAAAACCCTTAAACCGTGCGTTATCCGTACGCATATTGCACACACACACACACACACACACATCCACCCCTGCAACATTAACCACTGTGGTGTTGTGCATATAGTTTTTCCCTAGGGCCCTTACTGTGGTGGCGTTTTCGAACGTCATACGTAACGCATGGCGTATAGACTTCCGGCTGCAATAAATAATTATTCATTAAAAATTTAAAACCGTCACAATTTATATAAGGTGATTGATTTAAGAGCCTACACTCATTATTTCGAAAAGTTTCAACTTTTAGAATATATTATTATACACACAAAATATTATTTGTGGTCGTCACAAAACAATAACAAATAATTTTGCGAGTAAAGTCAGATTTTCTTAATCGATCGAGCTTCTGCAATGTATGTTGTATGTAGGTACGTGCAATTATTTATTTTTATACATTTGGTTAGTGTATGTATTATTTTCCAAAGTTCCGAGTCTACGATTATCGTAGAGATTATATTATTCATCCATTCTTTCAGTTACCTAGTTTTTTTAAATTGTATACGAGTAGGTAATGAGCAACGCCGTTATTCGATAGTTAATGTATAACGTTTTAATCAGATTTGAATAGCAGTTGTACTCGATACTTGAATTCTAAATAATATCTTACGCGGTTTATGTTAGTTGTTTTATATAATATATAAAACATATATAATATATGTATATATATATATATATATATATATATATATATATACAATAGCTATAAATAGAATGTTGTTGATGTTCGTTTCAACAGTATTAAAAAATAATTAAACTAAGATTTACAAATACTCATAGCTCATTAATAATTTATTCGAGACATATATCAACATTTATAATTAACAATAATCCAAACAGTATGTATAAATAACTGTAACTAATGGCCTTTGTCACCGATGTTTACAAGAACAATAAAAAAATAAATAAAATAATCCAATGGAAACGATTGATATTAACTTAAAAACTATTCGAGATGCATCAAGTGATTTAAACATAGGACTCGTCATTCGTGTTGGTTTCGAAATCGATTTTCTTTACATGATGTGTTCCGGAAGTAATTTGGGAACTTTTGCATTTACGAACGAGTCTATTATAGGATAACAAATTTTTCTTCACTAATTTCCGCATGGAAATACGTTTTTATGAGTTCGAATAACTAGACTTGTTTTTTTTATTTGGCCGCTGCGGCGGAAATTCGATGGAAATTTGTTTTCAACAATTTCATTCGCTACGTTTTGCACATTGCTGACGTTTTAAAAACAGTTTCAGACTTTTACGAGTTAAGCAGTTTTACGAGTGTATTCCCGTTCCTCTGGAAAACTTTTTAATTACATTTAACATGAAGAAGTATGGTCGCATATATTATGTATATATTTTAACACACACACACACTTATAAATGTGATATGGTCGAAAAACAATGGCGCCACTAGCAGCAGGGATAAGGTTGTGGCGGATGTCATTTTTTGTTTATAGTATTGTTCTATTTACCGATGCACATAACATTAAAATACTAAATATTATAAGGTGTTTTTGTTTGAATGAAAAATGCATACCAAAGGTATTCGTTTGAAAGTGCATTTCATAGAACGAACCACGTACATATATAGAACTGTAGAAGCTTTATTCTCTATAAAATTAATTTAATGAAATATTAGGGGCCGGAGTGGCGCAGTGGTCACGCAGTTGACTACGACTCACACAGTCATCGGTCCGATTCATAGCAAAGTGCAAAAAAAATTTGTGTGGTTCTACGTGATCACCATAAAAAAATAAAATACCAAATCCCCACGCTGTTGTCCGATCGCGTCATCCGGTTTCCAACTAGGTTCCACTCCACTGGGAGTGAAGACCGCACATGTCTCCTCTTGGATAAGGGGAGTAGTATCATGTATTATGTATAATATAGTGATATATTCATAGATAAATAGATTACATGAGCTCCCTACTATCCACTTGTGATAAGCATTGACGAAGACATAGAGGTCGTTTCAATGAACAAATAAAAAAATTAAATATGATGGATCAGAAATTGTGTCTTGTCTATATAACTACCTCTTAACAGCTAGTAATCTTTAATAATAAATCCACTGCAAACAACCAATTTTGGCTTTTATTTCTATTTTCTATGTAATTGTATAGATATGTATTACATGCTTAGTTAAATTTATATAGATCTCCGCATTATATTTTAACAATTTTTAAGTGTATTACATGAATTATAACATTTGCCTAATTACGTATTTATTAATTAAAGTCACTTCCACGATTTTTGCATTCGGAATTTTACAATTTCGTGCGATAATTTACCTCTGAGGATACGAAAAAAATGCACCAATAAATAATTACGTTAAGGTTAGGCTTGTGGGGTACAATCTACTTAGTATTTAAACACTCAGATTCATAAACATTAAGCGTATTATTATTATTTTATATGGCTATATCGAATTTATGTAATGTAGGCCTACATAATATAATATGTATATCCAGCATACACGACACCTAAAAAGTAACTAATATATTATTCATCGATTTGATTAGGTATTAACTGTAATCCGTAATAGCGTTATTACGTTTATCCACATCATGAACGTAAATAATTTAACGCATTGATTGTTTAGTAATATTATTATAACATGCCTATACAAACTAAAAAGTGCATTGTAACGATATTATATTACATTAAAAATATATGTGCCTTTTGTTCTCTCGGTCGGATGCGAAAGTGATTTTTGACACTTTCGTTGTTATTACGTTATTTATGTGGTATTTTTCACCATTGTTGTAAAAGATTCAAACATAGGTACAACAAGCTCTTTGAAAAGACCTCTCTTATTGCAAATAAATTAAATCGTAAATCCAGCATACACTCATTAGCAAGTAGCAGTGCACGACGGTTGGAAGCAGCAGGGCAGGGAGTGTGTCTAAGATGTGTGTGGACTACAACAGGTGAGTATATAACCTCCCCCAAAAGTATCATATAACTATAATTATTTACTCGAGTATCGGCCGTAATCACGTTTACCAACACCCCCTTTGATTTTATCCAAAAACGTTTGTGGCCCACGCGATCGTCATTAGTGCCAAAAACATATCGTACCTATACATACTTTTTTGTGGCGAAATCGCATATTAATATTATACGGTATACACCACGTGGTCCTCAGACATGAGGCGGTGGCGTTTGTGTATATTATGCGTACCTACGCGACGACCGACTGAAAACGGCGCGGACGGCTGACATTTCCGGTGGGCGTTGAACCCGAAAAAAATGCATTGTGTTCGTTTGTAATTTCGTCGTGCTATTTAGTTTGCGATGTTCAGTGTTTACTTACGAAAATAATTCACTGAACAGACACAGACACAGACACAGACACAGACACAGACACAGACACAGACACAGACACAGACACACACACACACACACACACACACACACACACACACACACACACACACACACACACACACACACACACACACACACACACACACACACACACACACACACACACACACACACACACACACACACACACACACACACACACACACACACACACACACACACACACACACACACACACACACACACACACACACACACACACACACACACACACACACACACACACACACACACACACACACACTCATGCTAACTAAAAAGTTGTCGACTGCAGGGCTTCCCTTCATATATAGTATATCATTCACATCGATGCATTTTGTTGATTTTGTCTTGATTACGTCCCTCTATAAATTCGTCGTCCTGTTTATAATCTGACACGCAGTAGCACCTGAATATTGTTGTCAAGATAATGAAACAGAGTATTATCTGTAGCAACGCTAAAAATATATACATGTCACAGCAATGATCGGTAAAATTGGTTTCGTGTTGATATAATATATGCATATATTCTTTTTGACCTTATTATAGGTAATTAGTCTACAGGAAATTTACACTATTCAAAAATTGTAAAATTGTTATGTGTGAACATCGAAACATAGTCACCGTAGCACTCGCTACGCGACAATATGTAATTTATTTGACTCTTTTATTTTTTTGAGATAACTAAGATAATAAGTATAAAATCATATAAATAATTACTATCCTTGAATTTAAACGCTTTTTTGTCCATTTTTAAAAAATGGTTTCGTTTTAATCCCGTTATTTCTATAACTCCATTTAATAATATGTACGTAAAATAAAAAAAAAACTGTACACGAATGATTATATGAAGGGTGGCAATGATATAGTGGCCATTGCCTTCTCTCTTTGAATTTTTTCTAAATATATCCTAAGCTGAATGAGGGAGTCATTTTGAATTTTATACTTTATTTAGTTTTAAATTAACACTTTTTTTTCTAAATGGTAAAACAATTTTAAAATTTATGCAGCACCTCTACTTGAATGTGTTACGGATCGAAGAAATACAATAAAATAACAACATAATGCATGGAATAAAGATTACATAAGAAATAATAATATATTAATATGTATAATTTAGACAAATATTAAAATTTCTTTTAACAATAGTGTGTATCATTATATTTCATGGTAGTAACACCGTGGTCGGTGTGTAAATACAACTGAGTTTCGTTGCTACTTTTCTTTTTAATTTGTATAAATTCTGAAACGCACAAATTATACACACACACACGTAATTAATATGGTTAATGACATTGTTAATTTATTCAAACTTTTATCTATATAATATATACACATCACGTCTTGACTCCCAACAGTTGCTATCGAATACTGTATAATTTCTCAAACAATTATATTTTATTAATTCTTTATAGTAGATAATAATATTAATTGCTAGCTCGGAAACCGAAAATGAGTAGGTACTTCATTATTAATGCAAACAACTGTATTTCAATTGTACCGATTTGTAAGAGTATAAGACTGTATAGATAAAATTATGGTATCCCCGACGATTCTCGACTTTCGTTTGACAGTTCATATAAGGTTTAAATTTATTTTAGTAAATATACGCACATCGCTTTTATCACACCCAAATCAATAATATAAATGCATCTCTAAACCATAATGTTTGTTATATTTTCTACTTCTTTCTTTGGGACCCAAAGTGTTGTTTAATATGTACTAAATATTTTGCTTCACTGTACTGTCAATCCCGATTCGTTTAGTCCTTTTATCCGAAAACGTTTGAACTATGTTCCATTCATATCTGCAAATTATGAACATCTTCAAAAGAGTAAACCTTTTTAATAAAATCCTGTTCCATTGTTGCATTATCTATCAATACATCAAACATTTAACCGACTTTCATATCGTCTAACAAATCATAACCATTACACATTCACACATGTACGAATATATAATAATACACTGTATTCAATGTACATATAACAATGGTTTCAGTATTTTATATTGCGATGTTTAACTCTTTTGAATTTAAAATATAGTTCGAAAAGATTGAAAAAGTACGGACCTCTTTATGAGCACACTCGCTTGTATAATATTTCATACAACTTAGACTCTTTATTTCCCTAAAATATGCTTTGGAAACAATAGTATACAAATAAACTAGAGTAGATTTGTTAACACACTTTATTTCATTTTTCAAGTTGTGTAATAAAAATAAATCATTCATGTAATTTAAGCTAAAAAATAAATATAAATAACAAAATAAATAATTGCATACTTAATGGTTTAGGTTAGGTTTATAACTGCTTAGTGTTAGAAAATAAATGTGATTTTTAAGATACTATTTAATAGAAAGTCATAAAAAGTCGATACAAAAATTATAGCAGACATATACGTACCCAAAATTATTAAATCGATAAAATAATACGATTCACAATAGTTTCCTATAATGTTATGTATTATAATTTTAAGTGTATTATTTTGTAAAAAAGATCTAGGTGGTACTCATATTAATAAAAAAAAATATGATAAAGACAATAATTTTGGGATTATTTTAAGTGTGTTTGACGCCTAATGGTATGCCCAGGGTGTTTGTTCGGTTTCCAAGATATCTAAATATCCATTATTGTCACACATTCAATAAATTTTACTATCTTTTGCTAATCCTCTGGTAACTGTTGAGTTATATAATGATAACTGTTTTATTAATTATAATTATTTGTATGCCTATGGCAATTATATATCAGCTGACTTAATCGCATTCAAAAACCTGTATCTCGTTTAAATACATGTGGCAAGAACTTCGAATGTTCATAGAATGTTCTGTCCTATAGGTATACTTGTTTGTTTATTGTTTTGAATCGCCAAAAATTGTTCACGTGAATATTTAACGGTTCACAATAGTATTGGTCGGGTATCTCGGGGTCATCATTTTACCATACTTTCTATTGTCGACATTTTTAGAGTATTCCGGCTCTTTATTATAATAAATTATTGGTGCTCTCAGTTTTCATCAATACAAGTATGGTTGAATTACGACCGACAAACCCATTGTTTTATTGAATGCATGCAACATAAATGTGCAGCGTGCCTGAAAACGAATTGACTTGAAAAAACAATAAACGAAAGGCTACGGAAAACTGCGGACAGCGAAAGGGTGTAAATATATTTTAAAAGTTTTGAATAATAATGGACGTCCTCACAATGCATTTTTTACATTTTGTGAGATCAGGAAAAAAGTTATGACGATTTTCTTCTGAAGCACATGTATATTATATAAATATATTATGTATTTATAATAATAGCGCATATTCACGTAAATATATATATATATATTACGCACGATGCACGTGAATATGACTAATATGATCTGACATAACAATAATAAATTGCACTAACTGAACAAGTACCGACATAGGGCGACCTTATTTTAAAAAGTAAATGACAGCATTAGGTGCAAAATGTTCACCCTTTTGCTTCAAAAACAATGGCACACAATACTTTGATGTTTTTCGCTAGTAGATATACATATAAATTATTATTTTACAATGATTAAATGGTTTTCAGCATAAAACAATGTTTTTGATACTGAATAATATTATTAAATGCCAACTCTCGGTATAGATTATTCAAATAAATAATAAATATATTATTCTGTAAATGCGTTTAAACAAAATCAAATGTTAAGCAATCACTAACTTTTGTACTTGAACGCTGAACTATACAGACTAATATACTTATTATAATTATTTAACGACGTAAACGCCACGAAAATGACTAAATTATGTGAATGCCATCAACCAATGTTCCAACTTCTATAATCTATCAGTTTTTTATATTGAGAATGGTATAATTTCTAAAAGTTAGAAATTACAGTGTAAAAATTTTGAAATGTTTGTACAAAATCATGTACAACAGCTCATATTTGTCATTTAATACATTTCAGGTTAGGTTAATTGCTCATTGCGATATTGTGTTTTTGTAGTACGTGTAAAAAAAAAATTAATCATATAGCGGTATATATACTACTATTTACTGTGAAGGGATGAAACTTTATTATTCATCAATAAATATAATAACAAATTGTGGGTTAGTAGGTAGAAATGTCAGCAGATTTTAACAATTTGTATCAAGAAGAATAAACATGATCGAATATAGGTAAATAAAAAATAAAAAATACACTCATATAAACGTAAACCTATATGAGTACATAAGTTCATGTTGTAACCATCGGTAGGGTGTTCATAATCAAGCAATAAATAAGTATTAAAACTTTTAGTAGGTATTCAATTCTATCCTAATACCTAATCAGGAGGAGAAAACACCTAATTTTAACCATTAACCGCTAAATTACCATCTAAACCACTGCATATTAACCATAAAAAATCTTTACTGCAGAAATATAATATATTAGACAAAATAATATTTAATAGATATTATGTACGAACTTTGAATATTATAATTAGTCTGTATACTGGTGTAGGTACTACAACTTACAAGTAAATACCAAATACTATTCACCATAGTTACACTCGTATATTCCCAGCCAAAAATATGATAAGATATTATATATATTATTTTCCTAATCGTTATTATATGATTAGTATTTAGTAATATGGCAATAGTTAATTCATCTGTTATGTAAATTTTATTTTAATTACTAAAAACCAAATGTACAGGTATCATACGTATAATATTATGTGCTCAAAAAAAAAAAAAAAATGATCACAGAATGCCTATGCCGACTACGCTGTGTGCCCGGTTATACACCTTTACTCAGAAATCTACTACGTACAAGTTATTGTTGTATATTTGACGTAGTTACATAGTTATATGCGTATACTGTGTCATCGTATTGATGTTGTGTGCAAATGTAATAATATAACGTATTGACGTATTGTTATTACATTATTTATTATGTACGCACAGAGGGAGAATAAAGAACACATCCACCCTTAAAAAATACCTCACCCCGCCGACTACACCGTCGTAGAGCTAACGGTCACACGTGTGTTATCACACAAGCATATCATTATTATTATTATTATTATTATTACTATCACAATCATTGTCGTCGTCGTTATTAGGCTCATGTATACCGTACACGTCGTTGCCATACTTATTACAAACCTTGCACCAACCAGCCAGAGAACCCACACTATTAATATATACCTATTATCGTGGCGGCGGCGGGAACAACGGCTGGCAGCATCCGTCGCCCGTTTAATTTACGATATTATATTATATACACTTCGCTATTCACTCACTCGTTTTTACAATATTATATATTATTTACTTTGCTATTCACTCACTCGCTCACATCACCTGGAACACCACATGTACAGCTGTATACGGCCACAGTACGTATATATGTATGTGCATGTGTGTATTTGTGTTTGTGTGTGATAGATGGAACGAGTGGAGCCGGGAGGGTTAAAGCATATTATTATTATTTTCGGGCGTATGTGTGCGCGTTGATAATGCCAGTACCCTACCGATGACTGCCACCCCACTGACGATGAATAGAAAACAACCGGGGAAAAAAACCGAACCCCTTTAGCTATCTCGATAGGATTTGCACGACAGTCCCGACGAACCACGCGTGCGCCGTTCTACTGCGACTCAAAGCCGTCGTCAAATCGAAATACATGTATTTGCACATACACATAACTAATATTATTACTATTAATATTAATTCCGTAAAAAGGACACATATCAATACGTTCAACTTACCAGCTATTAATATTGTTATTGTTACCACACACAGTCCGCAGGTGTATAATACTATAGTGACCATAGCTTCTAAATATAGGTGTCTATATACGTTGGCGAATACCGAAATATTCAAACTGCGATCCACGACCATGCGAGTAGTCTATCACATTTCACGAAGTTTTCATACCTACAGTAAAATAACTGTTTTGTGAAATTGCCGATATTCATTTTCAAAAATAACCTAACTGAAATAACAAACTATACGAGATTTAAAACCAATAATGTTATCATTCCCAGAATATATATAACTATCTCCCAATTATCACAAACATTTTGATGAATCATTTGCATAAAATAAACTTTTTTATGCGCTAACTAGTGAAAAACTCAATATTTTTAATTTATAATTACAAAATTTGCTTCCCCTATGTATTTTTTTAGATATTTTTTTTTGTATAATTTTTTCTTTATATATTTTTTTAATATGATTTTTTTTAATGTTCTTGAATATATGTACACTTAGGCATTATGCCTGTAATTAACTTATTAGAAAAAAAAAATGTAAAAAGTTGAGAAAAAGAAATATCTTCATGGGCCGACACACGAGCATGCTCAGTGGAGAACAGCATTAGTATTTGAAAAAAACTCTAATAATAATAATACCTAGTATGATTTTTGATTAAATTCCAATTTAATACTTTCATTGCATTAAATGCACAAATTAAAATTTCTATAAAATAGAATTAAATAAAAATTTGCTAGGTATGTAAATTAAATAATTTATACTAGGTATTGAATTGTTAAATTATGTACTCAGTTTAGATGATAAATTCATATCTAAATAAAATTTTACCTACACATAACGTAATAAAAAATTCTATATGTAGAAAAATATAATATATATTTTTTATTTTATTGGTTAAGCATCAACTACATAGTTTATATTGACTTTAACAAAAATATTGCATTTTTATATTAATATATATAGTATAGTATATTCCACTTGGTTTCCTGATACTTAATTAAAAATAATCGCTTTCATATGTTTTCTTTTGTATTTTACTAAATCTGAATTATTGCATGTAAGAATAAGTCTGACTATTTTAGTAGATAGTTTTAATTTTTTCAAGCAGAATATTGCTGTATGGTGTAAGCCACGAAATAACTACGTCATCGTGTTTTATAACAGATAAATATATATATATATATATATATATATATATATATAATTTTAATTTCCAAACTATGTATTCATAAAAAATAATCAAAATGTTACTTATAAGTAGTTAACATCAAAGCTTAGATGACTAATGTTCATTTTTTAATAAAATATACTATATGCTGATAAATTATGATAGTTGTAGATAAAGTACCTACTGTAAATAAAAAGAAAGTAGATTTATGTTTGATTTAGTCTTTTATGTGCGAGTTCAAAGCGTATAGGTACGTGATAATGTCATTATTATTTCAAGGTCCAGACTAATCATGTGGTGATTGTTGAATATGATAATAATATTATGTTTGATTTGGCCGGAATAGCGTGGGCAAATGCAGTCAGGTTTTTTAGCCGTGTAAATTCACTCGAGCTCGAGAGTTTCCTGAGGGAGAGATTTTAATTTGTTTTTACACAAACCCTAATGGGAAGTTCCAGGGTGGCGTACGGTGTTCGGGGACTTCGAATGGGAATTCAGTTATAGAAGAGGGTCCTCAACGCAAACAACAATACATATTTCGCTCTCTAAACTCTCTATGGTAATAATACGATTAATTAAAAACGAGAAAAGCTGAACTCGTATTTTTATTTTATTTCCTCCGTTGTTGGCAATAAAAATTTTTTTTCACTGTCGCATCAGTTGAACGCAGGTATTTGTATCGAAATTTACGTATTGTTCACAAAACGGCACTGCAGATGATATCATGGCGATACTATGATAGTTTATATTATATACAACGAAGTATTTTTATTGTGAATATTCTACATACATTCATTTCAAATTTGTTTTATTTTTAATCGGTGGTGATACATATTATAGTTGATGCATGTCAACGTGTCTGCGAATCGATAAGCTGAAAAAAAGTTATATCAAAATAAAAATACAAAAATAATATAGAATTAACAGTTCTCTTTATATATTCTGACCATTGGTAATATTGCGACATGCAGTCCAAGTATCCGACAGTACTCATTACGATACACGCAAATAGTTTTACACTTGATCGGTGTCCGTTTGATGAATTGGTACGTATATTATCGATTAAACGTCCTCCTTTCTAACTCACCGCGACAGATGGTTTCTATTAATTTATCCACTTCACAAACCCTGCATACTTGTATAAAAATACCATTCCATTGCTAATTGTCATTATTATTATTATTATCATCATCATTATTATAACTATTGCCTACCTATTGTATTTTATACAGGCCATCGTGCGACACAGCCGTAATATTGTCAGTAGGTATTGCAAAATACCATGTTGCAAAGGTATTATAACCGTCATCGCACCTGTTCCTATTTTCTTACATATTGCTTATACTTATATTGTATACAACAAGATGTGATATCGATCTGAACGCTAAAAAACCGTTACCGCGGCTATGACAGATGAAGCAGTATGCTCGTGCAATATTTGGGCCGTTTCACGTATCGATTAATTAATGAAACGAATAATCTTTATGTGGGATTTATATTGATTAGTACATGAAAAAACAATTTCTCGCTTCATTCTGAATCTAAAATCAAAATTTATTTACTTTATGTGTAAACGAGTTATTTATCAGTGATGATTACAAACGTATAAATTATCTTGATCAAAATAGATATATGTAGGTACCTATGCATGAAGTTTCACGTAATACCTTAATCTATATGTATAGGTAATTATAACAAGAATTATCAACTATTATACAATTGTGAAAAAATCACCATCACCAATGAATCTATATAACCCTATATATATGATTATAGTTCAGAAAATGAAAGTTTTTTTTTAGAAATGTAATCTAAACATTATAAATATTTTTTTTAAATGTGCATTATTTTAGTATAGTACCTATGTACAATATGGATTGCCTATTTTTGAGAAGAGATGTGCAATATTATATTATGTGGTTAGGTGACTGCAGCGTAATTAGTTACTGCAGTAAAGTAAAGGATTGTATGTAAATAAATGGTTATAAAAAAGATCAATGAAAATATATATAGTCCAGAAATAATGTTTTGGTACCTTGTACCTATAATTCGAATAAGCAAAAAAAATACCATCCTGTGTGTGTACCTATTCATTATATATATAATTGTATACACAAATACGCATATTATAATATACTTAAGCGTTTTCGATGGTTTTGATAATAATAATCATTAATAATGTTAATAACACGGTCGAACAAGAAATTTAATACATGTTTCGTCCTTCAAGCCGAAATCCGCATCGGCGTTAAATTATAAATGTCCTAAGGTTAAACAACGAGATACCATCAACATTTTTTTCCAGCCATACATTATAATATTATTATTATCTTATGCCACGCACAGTGCGTGCGTATACATGTATATATAGGTAAGTATATATTAATATATAATATTGTTTATTATGTTGTGTACACTTGAGTTTAAGCTATGTGTTTTTACTTGGCAGTGAGAATACTTAAACATCAATATCTGATTTCAATCAATTAATGTTGGTACAAATCAACAATATTGTCCTCGTTACAGTCCCACATTGGTTCTTCTGACATGGTCACTTCCTCCATGATAACCCTTCCTTTATGTTTCCACTGTAGTACTCGTAGTTGGACTATCTATAAAGGGTGATCAAACATTTCCTAATTTACTTATAATTTAACATTTTTAATGTAATTTTATAAACACAGTCGACCTACGGTACGTGTTTTAAATATATAGGCATATAATTACGATATAAAATATATTATAAAATGGTATTAATATGATGCTGTTTTAAAATATATTTTATACTCTCGACACCTCATTAACGTTGTCTCTACAGTATTGTTTTCCTCCGAAAATGACTTGGTCGTGTATATAAATAAATAAATATATATATATTATATACGAGTATATATAGAGGTTTAGTGATAAACATAGTGAGGGAGAGAAAGAGAGTGGCCCGCTTTAAAGTTGGTGAGTGCGATAAATCTACTCTTGTTAAAACCAACTTCTTGGCTCGGCAGTTTTTATTTTATAGCCCACCCGACACAAAAGCGTCCCCAATCGAGAACAAAAATAAACTTTACAATCTTTTTCCCTTATAGCACTCAAGGCCGAAAAATGAAAACTCAAATGTGTCAAACTCAAAGTTTTCACTTATTGTTTTTCCGAATTTCACCAAAGCCATAATATCCGACATAACCCATTTGACATAGAGCATTACAATTTTGCAGTGGTTTGAATTTCAATTATTAAGAAAACTGATGTAACACTTCAACTATACCCTATACCGAGTACTTTTATTTATAATAACTTTTAATTATACTTACATTGGCATTTTCTTAATATACCGAACATTAATAGGTACCGATGAGAATTGAAAATAAATCTATATTAAAAAGTATAAAATCAATAACTTATCACAATATTTGGTGTAATAAAATTCTACGACTTAACACTAAGTTAGTTTTGTAATCAGATCCGATTTAAATATGCCATCGGGTAAACTGTCCTTGTGGAATTTACTAATTATACTATAACTACCTCGCTGAAATATTGGTAATCATCTATTTGAATATTAAAACATAAAATTGGACTGGTTTCCGTACACATAGAATATTATAAGATTAATTTTGATTCTTAGTAAGTTCGATCTGATGTTATAATATTTGGACAGCTTAGTGTAATATGGTCTATAATAATATGTACAGCAAGCAGGAAATTTATCACGGTAAGAAATATGTGTTTGTGATTTGCCTAGTCATTGTGATCATTTATTTTAGTGTGCCAATGGTTAGGTTGATTTTTCATTTGTAGTTAATAAATCAATTATGTCAAATTGACATTTATATTCACTTGTGATAACTAGGTCGCAGGTTGTGTAGAATAGTTGTATAAATTTAGATTCTGGTGAAATATCATGTCTTAACCTCTTAATGTGCTTAATACTCGTTTCATATTAATTTGGTAACAAGCGATGACTTCTTGTGTTAATAATTTGACTGGTTTATATATTATTTTGTTCAATATTGAAGTCGGCTATTCCGATGAAGCATAACAGGTCGAGTTAAATAATAATTAATGACGACTGCAGATCGATTACAAGTGTCTACCAAGAGGGAAATATCAAGATGCGCAAGATATCGGTAGGGAATTAATTTAAACTGACGGAGCAGCTGATAGTTCGTTGATACGTTGATGTGGGAAAATGGTCCTTATACGATTTCGTTTATTAAAAATATATGTAATGCTACTCTTTTGATTTCGTCAGGGTAGTAAATGTTCCTCCGATAATTTCCTTCAAATAATAAACTTAGAGAATATAATGCTATATAAGTTTATTGACGTATTCACTTAAAAATTAAATAAATCATCTATATTTATAAATTAATTGTTACTAACCGACTAGTGGTTTACACGACCTTGCAATGTGTTTCAGTGTTTGTAAATGCCAAAATTGTTATTATTTTTGTTATTTCTGAAGTATTTCAATTGCACATACAACGGTGAATAACAAAACCATAATAAAATAAATAAGAAATTTTAGTAGTATAAATTTGAATTAAAAAATTATATTATTAGATGTTTGCAATGTAATTACGAGTTATATTTAAGTATATTACTCAAGAGCCTACACATGAAATCATACAATGTTTAAAATGGTTCTTATTGTATTCAAAAACATATTCTGCAGTTTACTTTTTATTCGATTTTAATTTAATTAACAAGAATAGTACAGTTTTAATTATATGCGTACGTGCAATAAACCAACAGTAGGTAATTTTAGCCAATAGCAATGGCAATAGGTTATGTGCTTTAAAACAACGTTAATATATTTTAATAATACAGACGTATAATATAGCTCCTACAGTCCTACACTACAACCAGGAAGTATGAAATTTTACCCACTCGGTTCTGACACTTATTTAGAAATCCGCCAATAAACTAATACCTCATTAAAATCTATGTTGCAAACGTTTCCGACTATTTTCCACTAAAATTCAATTATTGCTTTAGTTTATTTTAAAACGTTGCAAATATTTGTTTGTCATAAATATATATTAAAAGAAAATGTATATATATATATATTTCCCTGGAGTTTATATAACACGTATTTCTGAATGATAATTTGTACAATACACAAGTATACAACATAGTATTATTATTATATGGATGAATTCCTATTTATTTATTTTTTGCACTCTCGCCTAAGAATATTGAGACCGAAAAACTTTACAATGGATTCCGATTATAACCTGCAGTGGTGCTAACTACCGAAAAGGTTTCTCAGCACAGACACAAAAGTCATAAGTGCACTTCGTTGTAATTCTATGAGTGTGTGTATAATATTATATATAGAACCACATACAATCGGGTCTTCGTATATTACCGAAGCCAAAATGTGCCTATACCCGAAAATCAAACCTATTATATGTATAATATATATTATATCTTACGAGTTATGACGTACACAGCGTATGCGCTGTTCAGCGTACGTATAAATATATATAATTTTCTTTTTAATTCATGACGTGTCGCACGCAATACTTGAGTTCAAACTGTTATATCTCTTTCGATTCAAACGAATTTAATTGGGCGATCTATTATAATATCATATATTTATACATTTTGGATATATAAACCAATATGGTCATTTTTGATAATATTATGCTTAATATTGAGTTATGATCGTTTTAATTTTATAAAACTTTAAATTTAATATTGTTTTTAATAAAGTTGTTGACTATTTCCATGACCCTCAATTGTATAAATTACATAAACTTTTGGTTTACATACAATGGTGCGTAACCACAATATTATTATTTTTATTTAGGTAATGCAATACCAAAAATGGAAAACAATTTCCTGAAAAACACTGCATACAAAAATTACAGAGAAATAATTTTAGATAACATAACATTAGACTAATGAAATAGTCAATTGAAAAAAGTATTCTTTATGATTTTGAATTTTGAATTCAAACATTAGATAAATGTATATTTTGTCTTTTATAGGCACTACCGAGAATCTTCTTAGTTAGTTGGTTAGTAATCTAACCATAGACGTAATTAATCTAATTACCCAACTATCATAAAACTAGATTATTATAATGTATGATATTTAACAAAATATAAATCCTAATATTATATTAAAACACAGATATTTTGGAAGGCAAAGAATCAAGTAAAACTTTTTTTTTTAAATATATAAATTTTGTAGATGTTCATACGACATCCCTAAAAGTTGAATGACAATGTTAAACTTAAATAAAAAGACCTATAACACCGTTTGTTGCGATTTCATTTAAGAATTATCAATTTTCATACATTTATTATTTTAAGTTGTTTCTGTTACAGTGTTAAACGGATGTTCAATGTTGAATGTATACGACCATCACAAAGATATTCATTAATACAATGAAACATTATTTAAAACTATACTTCAATTGTTCAATGTATATTCGGGATATGGGCATATAACTTGGGCACTTCATAATCACAGACTTACAAAAAACAATTAATTCATTACAATTGTATATTAAGTTATAACTATTAACTAGGTAGAACACAAAACCTGGGTTGAGTGTTGGCACCCTTATATTTTACAGTATGGGTATTAATTTGAATCAAAATGAATATTTTTTCATTATTTCATATCCGTTGGTATAATTTTGTATTGTGAAAATTATTTTATACTTAATCGACAAGCACCCTTATTTTAGAGTTCTTAATAGCTCCTTCAGCACCATGCGTAAAACCTTATAATAGGTTACAATACAAAATGTTTCCGTTCACATATTATGTTTTTGTTTTTATTGTTTCTAATAAATAGTGAATATCGCACCCAGTCAAGGTAACAATAATTTATGATTATTGAACTATTTGAATTAATAAAATGTTACGATGGTGGTGAACAATATATTTCAATATATTGGTAATAATAAATTTGTAATCAAATTTTGCAAAATTGAACACTAATTTTATTTCTTGTTTATTTATCTAAGATGTGTAATATTAAAAATGTATGTAATAATATTACTATTTATATTTATATTATGTTTATGATATTGAAATATTGTAAGATGAATTTAATTAAAGAGTTACACACATTTCAAATTTAGGTACAGAAATCTAAGTACAATCGTTCAGTATAACAACAACACATTCTTATATATTATATACCAATATAGATAATAATATAGATATCAAACATATTATCTTTTCAATCATAATTTAAATTATTGTAGGTAATAATTACAAAGAGGTAACAATACGATTCGGCGATAAGACACATTGACCGCATATACGTATTTCATGCAAAGCATATTATATAGTATAAACTTAAAGGTATAATATACAGAACATAAGTATATGATCGTGCTTAATATAACAGTTACTTAGCATAAAAGAATTAATAAAAATATTCTTGATAAAAAATAAAAATACAATTATTATTATAACACTTATTTTTAATCTCAAATAAATATTTTAGTTATTATCTTTGCTACCTTATAAGCTACCTTAAAAGCCACATAATATCCAACTTATTTTATCAGTGACTTTACTTTGTAGTGTTGTGGAGATAATAATCCACTGTGAGTAGGTTCTAGGTAGGTACATATATTTTCGGGGCACAGCAGCATACCGCGGAAATATTAATCAGTGAGCACAACCTTCTTTTATTCCATTTGATCATTTATATAATATTAGTATATTAGTATAATACTTATATTTGTAGGTATACGACCAGGTTATGATGGTGTGATATCGTTATGATAGTAGTGGTAACGGTTGCGGTAGTGATTTCATCTGTCATATCGTCATAATCACTAACTAAGGTGAGTGAATATTATCTACTCTACTATACTTAATATCGTATGTTGTATTAAATGCATTGATTACTTTATACTTATAATCTGACACGTGTGTGTGAAGTTATAATAATATTGCTGATTGCAAAATTTGAAAAGACGAATAAAATGCATTGGGGAAATTTAAAACTATGCTTATAATAATATACGGATAATGTCTACAACATGACAATATCATAACTATTACCGATTATATACCATGTATTCGTATAATTACGTATATATTTTATAGATAAATCGCGTTGGAAAATTTAGAATAATGAAACGAGAGAAGAAGAGAACGTTAGTCCGCGTGAGCGAGTAACAGGTACAAATACCGTAGTCATACAGGTAATAGGTTTATGTATATATAATATTATAGTATAATACACAATATATTATAATATTATTTTAATACACTTATGCGGGAATAACGCAGTGACGGTTCAGTCAAGGCCTCCGTAACAAGTGGACCGTCCAGTGGCGATGGTGTCGCCGCTCGTACACACTCGGATGACTCAATAGAAGACCGCCGAACCGTATATCCCATTTTCTATGAACATTATATCATTACATTGTAATAATAGTAAACTGTACTTGTAGGTAAACCCTTCCTACCCAGCGGTCTCCCGCTTTCGGTCTGTCCCTGCGGCGAGCAGCGGTCACCGGAAACGGCAACGTCGAGTTGGGTGTTCCGCCCGCGAAGAGGAAACCGCCAGAGACCGCTCATGGTCTCATGACGTAGTACAGGTATTACACCTAAACATAATAATGATATATATGTTACAGGTCGAGGTAGGTATATAGTCACTCAGTAACACGACTGTATATATTATATTATAATATATAGGTATAGATAGGTAGTATACGTATACCCGTGTAATACTTCTATAACGTTACGTTATTTCGACGGAAAAAAACGGAAGACGAGACGACGCCCGGCGTTTGCAACCGTAACTCCGTGAGACCGGAAACGATCGATGTGATATTATAATTGTCTACGTATATTATGTTATTGTTATTATTATATATAGGTACCTACGTCGTAATATATAATAATATTATAATGTGTGCGCATAAGAATATTTTTACTCGTGTATGACTACAACGCGTAGCTGTGGTTTCCTGCGGCCGGTCAATTGAAAGTATACCTATATCTCAACGCCGCCGGAGAAATCGAGAGGAAGTCACGATACGACGATATACTAACCGATATATACAACATATAATATACGACGATATTACGCTTGTGCGTGAATTCATTGTATACCTCGCCGTGCCTCACAGTGGGTCGCTGGATGGGTCCAGCGTCTTTTCCACGTGATGTATCGTACCGCAGGTTGTTATAATAATAGTATATATATATGGTAAGGTTAGGTATATATTTCGTTTCCACTGCGCCGATGACAAATGTTGGGGTCAGTTCCAATTTCACCGCCGTCCTATTTCGCCACCGGGTGTTTATTTCCCAAATTATTTTTGTTTCAAAACATTCAGGAATCGATGGGTTCGGCGATGTATACAACGAACGATTTATCATGTGAAACATGCACTAGTACAATTCCATCTGAAGTTAAAGGTTGATAAATCACCAATCGAAATATATATGAATAAAATAAAATGAATAGTGTAGTAGAGATGGTAAACGACATCCGTATGGATATTATATCATTTTTTTTTTTAAGTTACTTATCTATATAGTAGATAACATTTCAAATAACTAATATTTTTTTGAACAAAAACAAAAATATCAGTACGAACATCTAGTGTGATCAATATTTTAACTTAAAAATCGTTTAAAAAAATTGATACTTTAAACTGTTGATTTATTTTCGTTGATTTAAGAACAACTTAAGAGGGACTTGGTCCTAAATTGTAATGATTTTAGTTTCAGAAAATCAAGTTTCACCAAATTAAAAAAATAAACTAAAAATATTGACGATCTTAAATACCTACGAATAGATAAAAAAAGACCAATATATTTTGAAAATTGGATAATATATTCTCGAGAATTAACATAAATAATTATTTATAAAACATGTCAAATATTTAGTTTCTCTAGATAAATGTTAGCTTTAACGCATGTAACGTAAAAGTTATATTTATAAAATAGTAGAAAATAAAATAAGATATTTAAAATTAGAGATAATTGTAATTTCTATGTAGTTACACTTTTTATGCTATGTACTATAGTTTACCCAACTCAATAAAGCAAAACTATAATTTTTATATTTAATTTATTATTTAACCTCCAGTCAAGTGCCATTAGTGGGTGGCTTCTTACTCATGTACTCATGTATTATATGTAACCCTTATCAAATATGCTAATCGTTCATAATTGTACAGATTGTACATATTATTGTGTAAATAAAAAAAAAAATTTATTATTTTATCGAATATAGCGTTTATGTTACATATTGTCTACCCGTCTATTCGTACTATGTTTTAAATAAATATAAACAATTTCAATATCTGATACATTTTGCTTTACTTATTATTAGCAAATTAAAAAAAAAAAATTCAGCGAAATGAAATACGAGCAATCCCAGAGGTATGATTTATATTATAGTCTTCGGTCACGATCTATAACAGGGATGGCAAACCTTTTGAACACTGCGTGCCCAAAATTACCTTTTTTTTTTTATAGAGCGTGCCATGAACGACGCACTTACAAATTGACAGACGTATTTTTACTGATTAGTGTTTACTGAGGTAGGTTTATTACTCTCAATAATAATATAGGTATTATTATTTTATCTACAGATAAGAATAATCGTTAATGACCGATAAAAGCCGTATGCTCAAAATATTTTTGCCTATTAGTTATTACCTATATATATTATATAATAGTAAAAATTTTCGAGTGCCCACAAAATCTTTTCGCGTGCCATCTCGGGCACGCGTGCCATGGATTCTCCATCCCTGATCTATAACATTTTCAAGTTATTAACATGTATGGGGAGATTATACTGTTATGTACTCATCTATTATTTAAAGTTCCAAAACAATTTAAACGATTCGTGAAATTAAAACATTTTGATTTAATCTTCACACGTGATTTCATTAATTATTATGTTATATACATTAATATTAGGTATGTGTATAAAATTGTATCAACTTTATTGAAACTTAATGATCGTGAGGGTTGAAATTACTTAAATGTATTATATTAATTAAAGTATAAAAATCTTTAAAAATTAAGTCACAGATTTAGGTACAATAGTCTGTGTCAATATAATAACAAAGCACGATTTTTGGTATACAAATTACGAAAAACACAGACTAAATAAAACATATGATATTAGATGTATTTTTAATTTTAAAACAGCTATTTATCAATCGATCTACCACAACTGGTGTTTCGTTATTTAAGTTCACGCCAAGTTGTGTTACTAAATCTTAAATCAAACTACAGTTAAATCATTTTATAATAATTTATTATTCCAGAAAAATAATACAATCATAATTATAATTTAATAATATAATGAATATTCATTAAAATAACATCGAGAACAATATTACGAATTCTTGAATTACATGCAGTAAGCACAGTCAGTATAGTGATGCACTGAATACCTACTATCAAATTTTGTTTTAAATTTGGTTAAAAAATGATTGAGTTATTATATAACATTATCCACCTACATAATATGTACCAATATTTTATTTTGTTGTAGAGCTATAATAATGGTTTAATACTGAAAGCTATATAAATAAAATACGAGATAAAATTAATAATTATAATATTATATAAAATATAATATACAAATAATATCTAGGTTGGTATCTACGAACTACTTATTCTAAGTGTTGAATATTGATATTTTAAAAGCACCCGATGTACATTTTATATGCATTCAAAATTGAAATTCAAATACGTTTTTTCGTAGGATTTTATTTCCTGACACATATATTAGAAGAGATCGTTTTTCGTTTTTAAATATATTCATGTTGGTACAGTACAATATAAATTATAATATCGTTTGATGAGTCGTTCTAGGCTGTGTTCGGAATACAATTAAATATAAATATGTAATATTTATACATGTGTGTATATGGATATCAACGCGTAATCTACTTATTCAATTAAATAACGATGTAGCGAATTTGCGTTTGATATTATGTAGTATTATTAGGATTATTTCATTGTTACCCCCATTAAAATTTAGTTCATTTTAATTTTAAATTACACGTACTGGACGAACGCGTTCCGTCTGGCTTCACTTTGTTCTATAAAATTTATAATTATAGTAGGTACCGTTTCGAACAATACAAAATTGAATGTTATTTTTTTTTTAATTTTATAAAACTGGAATGCTAAAATTATAAGGGCGAAAACTGGCATGCGATTTTAAATTCGAGTGTATGCAACATGTATAGTACAAGTACATAGATAACATGACTTGACGTGCAGACGGTGTTCGAAATTACAAGCTTCGGCCAACCGTCACACCTCTTACTATAATAATATTATCTTTTGAATGGTTACATAATAATTGAATAACGTTTGTTTTAAAATTTAAAATTGTAATGCACATATTAGGTATGATACCTATCTTTTGTATTCATGGTATATCCATGAAAAAAAAATTATATGCATATACCTCTGAATAAAATAGGTGTCTATTAGGTTTGTATATATGATAACGCAAAAGAAAAGTATTGTTGTAAGTAGCGATATTTTGGTAAAAGTTTATTTTTTAAATATCACAACGTATTCGTATAATACTTATATTATAAGATATAATATTATATTATGACATTGTAATGACAGTACTTTGTTTATCCAACAGATAGCATTGACTTGGCTGAAAGTTACAATAGTGATATAGACGATATAGGACTATGTCTAAAGTATAAAAAGTCACGTGTAACAAATAACAATAAACTCTAGAGAGAAAGTTTTTATTACTGCAGGTGGTAAAGTGTAAAAATCGTATTTTTGTGCTATAATCTACAGATAGATACCAAAAATCCACAAATCTTATATAAGTACTTCTTGTTTAAAATAGCAAATAATTAAGAAATATAAATTATAAATGGTATTTATTTTAACAATGATCACTCATTGTTTCCAAAGAACTTAACATATTTTTTTGTAAGTTATTTTTGAAAAATTAAGGTATATGTAAATATTATATGTTCTTACCTTTAATACTTAGATTTATAGGAAATTTATGCTTATAGAAAAAGTAAAATTATTATACCAAGTATATAATCATAATAGTAGTTATTAACCATATAATGTAATAAATTAATATTTATTATTTTTTTAGGATGCATAAAAGTATTGCTTGGAACAATATTTCAACGATCATATCCCCGAAAAAGAGATATAAGTGAAAAAATAAATAAGCGATAACAGATTAAATTTTAAAAAAATTAAGAAAATTTAGGTTTATTAAAAATTAAATATAAACAATTGTATAGTTTATTAGTTAAATTAGTAATAAATATATTTAAATGCCACCCATATATTTTATTTATACGATTCAATTTTAAATATTAAATTAATTAATAAAAAACATTGAAAAAATAAATACATACAACGTAATATATTTATATATAATATGGAACTATATGTAGCTTTGATGACTCCTATATTACTCCACTAAAACTAAACTTAAAATAATATTCAATTAACTGCCATTCGTTTGAAATTCAATTTTTTTGTAACAAAATAGTCATGGAAAGTATTTACTTCTGTGCATACCATTAAAAATGAATGCTGTAATTAAAGAAAGTAAAAAGTTTAGAAATTATTAAGTATAAAAACATATTTTAAAAAATGTAAATAATATAGTTTTTGCGATATGTGGTTTTCTCGTAAAAGCATCACTCGGTTTATATACGATAATGTACTACAGCCAACAGGTATAATATAACATACAACGTGGCTATAAACTTAAACTTTAAAATAGGACTCGCAGCTAACGATCATTGTTGTGATCTCTCGCTCTACGGGTTCCAATAATTAGCAATAACGTCTAGCGCGTAACACAATAATAATAATAATAATAATATTATATGTTACGAAAAAGGAGAAATAAAATTATATTTGCGTATAGTGAAGAAAAGCTCTCTCTGTCGATTTCCTATGGTTAATTTATTACACGCGTCGGATATTAGCATACAATGAGATGCGCTGGTGGATCGGACGAGATTAAATGAACGAGCTACGGTAGTGGTTTAGATGAAATGTGATCGTCGTGCATCATCGTTCGTGTACACAAGACGAGTTCGTTTATACGGATCGTCGTCGTTGTCACATACATATTACATGAGTCGACTTTCAGTATCACAGTAAAATACTATTGCATACAAAACA
Source organism: Diuraphis noxia (assembly GCF_037042655.1). Classification (NCBI taxonomy): domain Eukaryota; kingdom Metazoa; phylum Arthropoda; class Insecta; order Hemiptera; family Aphididae; genus Diuraphis; species Diuraphis noxia. The sequence goes on from NW_028301712.1 coordinate 57,382,971, forward strand.
CTGCAAATGTGAAGTTTTCAGTCTCTGAAAAAAAAAGAAAAAACCAGGATACAAAGAATAATAAATCGTAATTTTTTTTCTAGTTGGATATTTTATATTGATTTGCATCTACCACCTCCTCTCACTATTTAGGAATAAATGCACTCACTCAAACACCAAGATATAAATGTATAAAGCTCTAACTAAACAGATCACGACAAATATACTTTTACTATAGAGCGCTGCAAAAAAAAAAACACTGATATTATTCAATCACTCCAAAATATATTACTACAACGAGTATCCATAACTTTACCATACATCTCTAATGTAACTCTTATTAATGACCTCCGTATGCAAACAATCGAATAGGAAGTGTATATCTTCTACACACGCTTCCATAAATGACTCCAAATTCGTCCTAACTCTCTCATAAATGATCTTTCTATTCTTATGCTTCCAGTAAATACTAAACGCAGACTAAAAAGAAAGTGCCATGGTCTTTTGCGAAACTTAAATATCTAACGGTTCTATAAAAATATTATAATAATTGAAAGTTAATCACTAATAGCCAATAGGTGGCTAATTTAACTATATCTTCCATGTTATTCATTACTCTTAAAATATAAACTTGCTGTGCTAATTTTTATAGATCTTTTATGTCAAATAAAAATTTAAAAAAAACAACTTAAACTTGTCATGAAATGATATTTTAAGCGTAAATACCTAATCTATACTCCGTTCACTGTAGAATTATTATTAATTTATTAACAATCAATACTTGGTTATATGCAAGTGTTTATGTCGTGGTGTCGTCGACGTTGTTCTTCTGTGGTGTGCGTCACAGCATATATTACTATCATGTGTTGTTTAATGTTTTACATTTTATCGCTCATTCAATCCATATAATATATTTTTATTGAATAATCTGTAACAATAAAATGTTTTAATATTTATAAATATCAATCACATGTATTAGGTGCTTATTTTTTAATTTAAATTCGGCTATGCATTATTTCATTATATAATTACCTACTTATTATTAGTTAATATATATGATTAGGTACCTGATTAGTTATTATTATACTTAATATTTTATTTGAACCAATGGAAAAATTCAAATAGGTTTAATTTTATTAGAATAATATAAATTATGTGAAATTATTTAATACTTATTTCGTATGAACCCACGTGCATATGACGATAATAATTTATAATATGATTGACGGGTAACGCCTGAGTCCCACGGGAATGCGCATCCAGTGTTTACGGTGAAATTTCAGCTGGAAGTTATAGGTATGCATCACGTGGGACACTGTTCCAGGCTTAAATACTTTGAAATAGTTTTCTCGCATATAATAATCCATTGCGATTTACTTTAATGTTCGTTTATATTTTTTTGTCTAAATGTACTTTAAAACTTAAATAATATTCAAATTATTAAAACGCAAATATGTTGCAGCGTTAAGTATACTGCTTAAAAGGATTTTTAGTTGATATAAGTTATACAGATATTAGATAACGACTATGATAGATACACATCGAATAAATATTGAACTTTTAATATTTTAACGTACGTGATATTTAAGTATAGATATGGTTATATGGCAATCGCGAAAACATCAATACATATCTAATACCTATACTTATGGCTCATATATTTTTTTTATATCAAAACAATAATACAGTAGACGCCGCTTATAAGACTCACGGATATAAGGTTCAGTCGCTTATTAGACTCAAAATCGTCTGGAACGGTCCGGACGTATCCAAATACATTAAAAAAAAATCGGTTATAAGACTCAACACTTCGGTTATAAGACTCAAATTTCGTAAAATAAATAGTAGAAAACAAACTTTTTTGGTTATAATTTAGAAATAAATTGGTATTGAAAAATTAAATAATATTCGTGTTGATTATTTCTAGTTTCTGTTGGTACCTAATAACGTATAATAATTTTTATCGCAGATCTGGTGGCTGCACAGTTATCGTAATTACGGGTACATAAATACACATACGTACACGTGCACATGTACATACTCAGTTATCATTGTGATAAGGAGAGCTGTCCATCACCGTGGTAATAATTTTAATATACAATACGAATACGAACAGTATATTTTCGGAATATTAGAAGAAAATAAAAAACAAACTAAAATTACAAATTTTTTTCAAAAATAATTTTTATATGTAATATAAATTTACGTTTAATTATTTAAATTTAATTTTTTTCAAAAATAATTTTTATATGTAATATGTATTAACGTTTAATTATTTTAATGTATGTATTAATAAAATCAAAGCAAAATATGTAATAAAATACAATTTATAAATACGTAATTAATTTTTTTTTTCCACTTCGCCTATAAGGTTCATTCGGTTATAAGACTCACTTTGTGCTGGTCCCAAAGTGAGTCTTATAAGCGGCGTCTACTGTATATCTAATAGGTTTATACTGCGGCATATCCGTACAAATAATAGTCACTAATATATAACTTAACGGAACTCGCGTCGTATGCTATCTATTTGTTCTTTGATCGCGTTATAATATATTAACTACCTTTCGGGTAAGATATTGCAGGTATAACCGTATAATTATAAATATCTATAATACACTCTACAGTCTACAAATTACACATATCATACCTAGTATATAAATGACTTTCGGTTTGGCACTTAAAAGTGTCGTGTGTTTAAATTATTTTTTGTTAAATCAAAATGGAACATTTTATTGACTTTTATAGACATGTTATTTCAATAATGAAACTTGCAAAATTTTTTTAAAACAACGTGGTGTTTTTCCCACTGCTAGAGTATGCCAAAAAATAAATTCAAATAATGAAGTATGTGGAGGGGTCCTTGGAATATATGAAGAACACTCGCTAACGTGACGGAGAAGGTAAAGTTATTATAGAAAAGTGTTTACGTTGTCAGAAGGAAGGATGCCAAATATTTCAGTCCATCAGAAAATAAAATGATTTCTTTACTTATGTTGACGTAAACGGAAAAAATGTCAAAGTAAAATATGGCATAAAAACAAGTGGTAAGGCAACAACTTATTGGAACGGCAGTTGATGGAAGAGTGGTGGTGTTCACTTAATGTATCCAAGAACCTTTTCGACCAGTTTTTTGAAGATATGAAAAAAAGTCCTTTAATGTAATAATGCCCAGATGCCCAGGCGACACCTTCAATCTATGGATTGCGGGGTGGGAAATTGGAGATAACATACAACGTCAACAAACAATTGTGGTAGATACATTTTTAATATAGATAGCATACGACGATAGTTCCAAATTGACAGATTATCTAATTATTAGATGGCAATTGCTTGGAAATTAATATATTTTTTAATCGCCATAGAATCTGGAGTTGTAATTTAAATGTTTCATTTCAGCGCCGTAGTCAGTACGAGTTACGATATTATACCTACTCTCTATCGACTCTGTTGCAGAGAGAAACCAACCATACCAGACTCCATTGTTTCAATGTCGAGGCTATTAATTTTAGCGGTTCATTAAACTTTGTTGTCGCACAGAAACGGTCAACTTGCGTACTGCATACAATTTAATATAATAGTATAATATATACGCATTAGTGATACCTCTTATTTCATACCAGCTATGACGTATACAAGTATATAATATACATATAATATATATAGGTATATGAATATTATATTATATATTTATATAAACAACAACGAACTGTGCGCTATTCGTGTATATTTTGGATAAATAATCGTCTCTGGAATTTAAAAATAATTTTGAACAAGACATTATGTAAATATGGCGCAGATGGTGTAAATGATTTTAAAAAACATCATTATTTATTCATATTATTAATATTATTGTTATTGTGAAAACGGAAGATGAAAGTATAGTAGTTATATATAATATGCTATTATAGCTATTGTATATCATTTTTCATTATCGATAAAAAGCATTTGTAGTAATATTGCCTGGAATTAGAGGACACAGAGGTTGACCAAGCATAGTAAGTTTCTATCGGTATATATTGCATACTCTGGTGGAGTTTATTTTATTTTCTGATATTCAAACCAAATGGCGTGGTGCAATTGGTTATGGAGCACACCCATCCTCCTAATTGAAATTTAGGAATCAAAAGTACATCTAAGAAAATTATTAGATTCCATAATGGTTCACTAAGGAGACATAATTGTGACGTATATCACGGAATATAGCACTATAGCATACGCGATCATATAAAAAAAAATGTTCACTTAATAACGTCGTGAAAAAGTGTGATCTAAAATTGTCAATAAAATGATAACATTGTTTATACATTTCTTAATAATCCTCCATGGAAGTTATATAATTAGTAAATTCTATAACCAGTGTTAGTGTGTTCAGTTCACAATTTTCATACACTCTCTCAGAGCTCTCTCTAAGGATGATGATCTACTATCTGTAACATTTAGTTATAAGACGATTTCTATCAATAATAAGCTAATAGAACAATATGATGATGTCTACATTAGATTTTTAGATTTTCACTCAATTTTTGACTTTATATATATGACTCTGGAATTTATTACAAAATAAAGTTATTCGAAAAATCATCACTGCACGAGAATAATAAAGCGAATTACGAAAACGTCAAAAACACTCTTTCCGGCATAACTTCACAAATACGTAGTCATTAGTGTTTTAAAAGTATTGAGTCTTTTCTACGTCAAAATCTTTTGATGTACGCGCAAACATGAATTTTCTTTAATAGTATTAAATAGTTTGGCTGAAGATTAAAAGTTAATTTAGTTAAAACTTTTTCATTAGTTAATGGAATTAAATAACAATTATTATTATGATAATATACTTGAATAAAGTGAAATTCTTAAATTATTTTAAAAATTCTTTGGATGACATAATATTATGCAGGTTATAATACAAAACAATGATATAAATTATAACAACAATAGAATTTAATATTCTTCACTCGATACGTAGTTTTTGTTGATTAAATTTAAAAATTGGAAGCAAATAATATAATAATCTTAAATATTTTATAGGCTTATATTAGGCGTAAAAAAATCAATGTTATAAATCATTAATATGGCCCGAAAATGATCAAAAACGTCAAAATTATAAAAATAATAACTTATTACAGCTCCATAATATAATTTACATTATTCTATTAAATAATGCAATGCAGTAGTAAAATTCGTTTAGGTTTTTAATCAAATAAAAAAACTATTGCTTCTAAAATATAACATAAGTAAAAATTAAATGATCGAACAAAATAAATTTAAAAAACAATAAATTTGTAATAATTTAAACACGTAATATCTATCTAATTCTTTATACCTAGGTGGTATATTTTAACCACCGACTTTGGTAAGTTTTAATATTAAACGAGCTTTCGTCACACGAGTTTAACATTTAACTTTTTCATTGAAGTTGTGGTACATAAAACTTATTTCAACGGTTGTTTTTGAAATAAATTAGTTTTAAGCACAAATAAAAAATAAAAATATTAACTAATAACTTATATAATAATATTATTATGAACATTTTACATTGACCCTAACGTGCTCTCCACTCTTCGTCCTTGTATATTATACAATGCCTGTCAATGCGCAAAAACTTAAATTTTAATTCATTATGATTATGTTAGTATGAATTGTTTTTATTTACGTTATAATATATTCGTATGCTAGAGTACAATTTACTTCTGATCTGTCAAGGACTCAAATGTGAACAATGTCAAGAAAATAATGAGACGCCAAATTGCAACTATACATATACAAGTACATAAAATCGGCTTTTGCAATAAGTTGATTATAAATTGCGTTTGAATTAATGTTTATATTAAGTTTAGTGTAATGATACGACATAGAAAAATACTTTGAAAAATGACAAATACAATGTATTCAAATATACATGTAAATTGAAATACAGTGAAAACTTTTTATAACGAAACTCGTTACGACGAAAAACTCTATATTAAATAAATAACATTAAGTTAACTTAATAATGGTTGGTTTGATTTAAAACCTATTAATTACTCTCTATTAGGAAATCTCTCAATAACGAAAGAAATCACATGGTCTCTTCAGATTCGTCATAGAGAGTTTTAATTTTTAATTTTAATTATCGTTTTATTATTGCCAATCATATTATATTGCAGTGGGTAATAATAATTTATTTATGTACTTTTTTATAATTTGTATATTTTAAACATACTTTCGTGCAAGAAAAATTTGATGAGTTATTTATTTTCAATTTGATGATGCTCTTGAAATTTAAAAAATATCAAATTCTAGGTTTAAACATATCAAAATTGTGTAAACAAGTATCGATTGGAAAAATATAAAATGTTGACATATAATATTTATACTTTATAGGGGTGTTTTTGTTAAAAAAATCTAATTGAACTACAAAATGATTAAGGTTATAAGTAATTAGAAAAAAGGTTGAAAGAGAATCGGTATTGTAATTAAAAATACTTGAGTAGATTTGCATAACAAAAATTCAAAACAAATTAGGACACGAGATATATACAGGAAAGTATAGTAATTAAACCAATAAAATTACTTTATAATGCTATGCACCCGTATTGATCAAAAATAAACTGTATCCTCATTAATACACCAACATAAATATTAATAATGTGGAATTCAAATGATTTTTTTTTGTTCAGTATACGTACTAAGTGAACATTAATGTTTATGTAAGTATTGATGTTTTACTTTTATTTTACGCTAGTATACACATTTAGCCAAACAAATACATACATACAGCTCGTTACAATTATACCTATATAATATTACATCCTTTTAAGACATGGTTGGTGACATAAAGGTTTTAAGCATGTGAATAGTATCTGAACAGGTGATATAACTTAAATAATTCAATTCGTATATTTGTAGCGAGGAAAAAGTACACCTATATATTCTATGCATACATTGTACACCACCTATCTGATGCAGAAAACCGCTCAGCAGCTCGTATAGCAATAGTAATAATAATGATGTGTAAAAACGCTTATTTCCCAGTTGTGTGCTGGATTCCGCACAGTGCGCTATCTTATAATATATTACCAAATAGGTAATTACCTATCATATTAGTGTATGATATACGTATATAGATTGGTACGCTGTTAAAAGGAAACGGAAACCGAAGAAAAATCAGCTGTGACGTATAAGTACAATGAATAAACGTTTTTAAAATGTTTATCGAGTATAACAATATCAACAATGAGGTTTTAATATTCAAGAGTATTAAGAATATTAATATTCCACTTTCCGACCTGCAACCGAATGGAAATGAAGATAAAAAATTATCCCTCGTCGAACAGGCAAACAATACCTAACCGAAAAACATATCGTAAATTATTGGCATGATCGTTTCCCAAAGTAATTAACTTAATAATAATTATTATTATTTGCTGTTCTAGACCACAATAATACTAATTATAATAAAATTATACGGGTACATTAATATAACAATATTATTCATAATAAATTATGATACATTCTATAATAGTAGACATGACCACAGCATTATAGCCTCATAATTTTATAATATTATAATATACTCGTATAGGTACGGACCAGCGTAACACATAGGTACTTTCATCCGAATATAATCTATTCTTTTCACCCACGTTACCAAAGTTAACGTCTCGGGAGGCACTTATAATTAAGGCGTTGCGTGTAGGCAGTTTAAACAATATACTTTGAAACATCTATATTTTTTAAATTAAAATACAACAAAACATCTAATACACACAATTAATGACTAGTGCAGAAAGTATTTACAAACACTGAACATCATGAATAATAACAATATGAGGCGCTTTTTACGCTGGGTGTTATTTATATATATTTGACTTTATAAAAATATACAATATTGTATATATAGATATATTTGTAACTATTTTGAAACGCATTATGGTAATGAACCTACTAGTGAAATATCGGCGATTTGAGAATGTTTCACAAAACTTTAATATTATATAAAGGAAATTATAGGCACTGAAAATCTACTCTACTACTAGTACTACTAGCGTATACACTTTTTAATAATTTATGGTAATAATAGACATTTTATAATATTATAAAATATGTACCTATACCTAGCCTGTGGTTATTGAGGTTATAAACTGAAAAACACAATTATATTAATTTTTTAAGATGTTTTAAAACTAAAGTAACTATAGAAATATTTGTTTCAAGATTTGTTATTTTATTTATTTTATGATGAATGTTCTAGAGCAGTGGTTCTTAACCTTTTTTAGATCAGCACCTCCTTTATCGTAATAACTAACTGCTAACGCTCCCCTCATGCAAAATCAAATTTTCTTCTTATAAATATATATATATTTATTTATTCATCAGTATATTATAACATTATTAATTAAAGTAAAAACTCTTATTTTAGATTCTGAGCGGAGCGATGAATGTATTGATTTTATCATGATGTGTGTGTGTTTTTTTTTTCGTGTCTGTCATCACGTTTTGGGGCAGTAAAAATGTTTCAATTTTGACTTCAGTACCTTATTCGATCAGAAAGTGAATCTAATTGGTACTTTGGGGGGTCAAAAGTAAAAAATTCTTAATACTTTTCTAAATAATCGAGAAAAACAGGTTAAAAATTAAGGGAAAAACGGGAAATTTTACGCACACTCATTTTTCGACAAAATCGATATTGGTTTTTGATGTAACTTTAAAACAAATGACCATAGATACATGAAATTTTTACCGAATGTTTATATAAGTATATTCTATCCACCATGCAATTTTCAAAAATGTTCGAACTTAAGTTGAACTATTCATAGGCATTTGAAATTTTCGATCATTATTAGTTTTTTTTAAAATTAATATCGATAAAAATTTATTTGTTAGGCATAAAAGCTTGAAAATTTAATACAAGCCTCTCAACATATTGTTACAATAGCAGTTGAAAAATAAAATAAATTCATAGTCCCAATTTTTTTTTTATAAGCATTCAAATTTTGAATTTTGACAAAATACGTAAAAATCACAAAATATTTTAAGCTAGAAATTCATAAAAAAATTTCTTTTAAATCTAAGATTTGAAAATTTAATACAAGATTCCTTAAAAGTTATCCAATCTTTATCACAAATAAAAAGTCCACCGGAAATTCAAATTAAATTTTTATGAGCATTTGAAATTTGAATTTTTACAACATTGGATTTTAACTTTTAGCGATTTCTTTATTTTGGTGTAACTCTAAAACAAATGACCACAGATACTTGAAATTTTCACTGAATGTTTATATAGGCATTTTATATATTTGATAAAATTCTCAAAATATTTAGATTTGTTTTGAGCTGTTTACTGACATTTTAATTTTTCAACTTTTTTAGTTTTTTTTCTATAAATATCGATAAAAATTTATGTGTTCGGTAGAAAAGCTTTAAAATGTAATACAAGGCTTCTAACACATTGTAACAATAGCAGTTAAAAAATATTAAAAATACATAGGCACGATTTTTTTTATAAGCATTTAAAGTTCAAATTTTGACTAAAGACATAAAAATTACGGCAATATTCAAATTATCTTAGATAGAAATTCATAAAAGTTTTCCTTTTTAATTCTAAGATTTGAAAATTTAATACAAGGCTCCTAACATATTTTTACAATAGCAGTTGCAAAATAAAAGGAATACATAGTGACAATTTTTTTTTTAAGCATTTAAAGTTCAAATTTTGACTAAATACGTAAAAATTACGGAAAATTTCAAATTATCTTAGATAGAAATTCATAAATGTTTTTCTTTTTAATTCTAAGATTTGAAAATTTAATACAAGGCTCCTAACATATTTTTACAATAGCAGTTGCAAAATAAAAGAAATACATAGTCACAATTTTTTTTTTTATAAGCATTTGTAATGATATGCTCACATATCATAATTGTATATTGCTTAGTTATCAAATAAAATAAATAACGGTCAAGATGTCGCCCGCAAATAACCATTAAACCTCAATAAATTTATTTAATCACTGATGGAAGGAACGATCTGCATTTTTGGTCACGTAGGAACCCAGACGTAGTTGTGACAATGTGTCACCGCACGTTTAATCTATTTTGTGTGCCTGCGTGCCGCCAGAGACAAGGGATGGCCCAATGAGGACCTCTGCGACCAAGGATAACGGTAAATCTTTAGAAACGCAGAGGCCTTTGATGGAGCCGCCTGCGACCCTGGCTGGCTTGACCAAGTCGTCTCCTCTCATCAGTGCATGAGCACCATTCTCAAGTGCATGAGCACCACTCTTAAGTGCATGAGCACCACTCTTAAGTGCATGAGCACCACTCTTAAGTGCATGAGCACCACTCTTAAGTGCATGAGCACCATCCAAAACTAAAACAACTTCAAGAGTGCAGGAGCACCTAAAAACTTTTCAACCACAGACATTGCGAGCGACAGCTGGACCGTTTATTTTTTTAAATCGAAATTTAACAGTGTTGTTTTTCTTTAATCTGAGTGTTTAATAAAAAACCTTTATTTATTTTATTACGTCAACCGCATATCAAAGACAGCTGCGAATAAGGTGAGGTGCATGCGCATCAATATTCATATATTTATATAATTTTATATATTATATTTTGTTTCTTAAATTTTTTATAATTTAATAATTAATATTTTATTACTGCGGTGTACTTAATCGTTCTCGAATCACGACCTCGAGAACCCTCCGACGATCAGGAGGAAGGTAATCACGCAAATTTAAAACAACAAGACATAAGTTAAGATAACTAAAAATAATTAATAACTTATAAATATATTTAAGACATTCATTCAAGGCTTGTGTCCCTTGTGTTTGCCTCACAATTTATTCAGACCAATTTATCTCCCATAAATAAATTATAAAAAATTACATTACTATATTAAATAATATTATATTATATTAATATTATTATCATTAATTTTATTTTCATCATCTCTCTTAACCTTTCTTTTTCTTTTCTTTTATTTTTGCGTTATTACACATTCAAAGTTTGAGTTTTGACAACATATTATGTAAAAATCACGAAAATTCACAAATTATTTTAAGCTAGAAATTCATAAAAAATGTTCCTTTTATATCTAAGATTTGAAAATTTAATACATGGCTCCTAACATATTTTTACAATAGCAGGTGAAAAATAAAAGAAATATATTTGTACAATTTTTTTTTTACAAGCATTTAAAGGTTGAATTTTGACAACATATGTAAAAATCACGAAAATCATGAAAATTCGCAATTATTTTAAAATAGAAATTCATAAAAAATTTTCTTTTTAAATCTAAGATTTGAAAATTTTTAATAATCTATAATATATCCTAGACAGATAAACCGTCTCCGCTCAGAATCGTTTTTCGTATAATGTACAATGATTTAATATCATTGGATTCAAATTTAATTCCATCCATTTTAGTAACCCACTGTACCCGCCCACTTTTCCGCTTTTTTATTTTCAATTTAAATTTAAACAATGTCAAAATAAAATATTTTTTTACTTGCTACTCATTTTAATTGTATGAATAAAAAAAAATAATAATAATAAAAATGAAATAATTCGGTTTTAGTCCACTAAGTAATAGTATAATTATCATAAATTGCCATGCACATAAATTTATATACATGCGATAAATGATAATCCGTCAAGTTTTTAATTTATCACGACGTGAGTGACAACAATACCAATTATTGTTACAAATTTACAATATAGCAGGTTTATATTAAATAAATTTATGTATTACTATAGTTTTATAATCGTATAATGATAAATCATCATAAATCAAGGTATACGTGTTATATATGCCTGCAGTTGTAGACCACAGAGATTACAGTGCACGTCAATAGTGTTAATCAAAAGGAACCTACGCACAAAAAAACTTCTTAACAACCGATAATGAGTAATGATTCAACAGATGTAACGTGTGACTATTATATTATATAGCGTTAGAAAATACATAAATATATGAATATTTATAGGTACCTATGTATTAAGTTATAATGTTTATATACTATGATATATGAATAATGTCTATGTGTCAACGATGCGGATTTAAATTTATACGACAACATTGATAACGATGTTTAAAATAAAATCACCAAACCTAATGACGTTATCTTTATTCTGCAACAATTGAAATTTAAGCTTGTTTAACATGTACAATAATAATAATATAATAATTGTTTTAATAGCAAACAATCATTTTTTGAAAGATTTTAACGATTTTTTTCTTGATTATTGTTTGAAATACCTAATTTGTAATTGATGTTACACCAAAATTAGGTATGTAAATTATAACAAATATGCAATTCGCCAATCCCTGTACAGTACAGTTGTAATCAGGCCCCAAAATAAAACTTGTGGCCCCTAACAAAATATTACTTAATATTAGATTAATATTTCTATCAACATTTAAAAATTAAAATAAATACAAATTCAACGGGTACTTTAAATACCAGGCTTCTGAACTCCAGGTCTAAGAGCACATCCCCTTGTCGGGGCCTTGGTTGTAATGATTTTCAATAATATTAACAAGAGGAGGACAAACATATTTTGATATTAAATCGATTTTATTGACCAATAGTTACCTCCACATAAAGAATGTGATTTTCTATGCGTATAAGACAGAATTGAGTGTAAATATTAAAATAAAATTTAGTTTTCAAACAGATTTCAAATACAAATTTGCTGTGCTAAAATTAACTCAATAAAGGTAGGCAATTTAGGTATTAAGTCGTATTTTGATACATATTATACAAATATATATAGTTATATCGATACGCGTAACAATAGACAATAGACATTAATACCTATATAGGTACAATATCGTTTTATAAAAAGATATACATTATCTAAATTAAACGTTATTCAAATTAAAATATTCTAGAAATATTCAATAACAATTACCGAAACTAAATTTAAAATAAATTTGCAGTATGAGTGTTATAGTCGACCAATACACTCGTTTTACAGTAGCTTATCGCATTTTTAGCTTCCGATATGAGTAACCCGAACTTCACCGCAATCAAAGAGGTATGGAGTATATTTTTTTTGATTACGCCCTTCCACAATCAAGGTAGGCAAAGCAATCACGCGATCATCCAGCATGACAGACGATTCTGATACCAACTCCCATTTCTCCACGTCAAACCCCATACAACTAAACACGTGAAAAACCTTTGCAGAAACCACTGCAAATATTTCTTTCCCCGAAAAAGACCAAGAAATAATTTTCTACACGATCCAAGGACCAAGATGTTTCACAAATTGAATACAATGAAGCATTCAGCTTACTTACATCACTAAATAATATGAAATTCGCATCACGAAAGCCTTTTTCTCCAGTTTGGGGCCTAAGACCTACTCATCTCTGATTTGACGCAAAGTTCAGTCACTCCACGGCCACTCCAAGAACCATCACCTACACGTCATGAAAGACACCGAATTATGTTTCCACTACAACAGCTCAGATTAAAATTACAACAAAACCTTTTTCGAAAATAACGTACATATGAGAAATAAACTATATATATCTAACATAAGCCCCTACTCAGACGAACAAACAAAACTCAACTCTCCAATTCAGTTAGCTGATATGAGCAGGGTTTTATCAAAATGCACCAGTTTCGCCCCATGACCAAATGGAATACTGTTTAAATGCATACACAACCTCCCTATGTCTGCCTTAAATTCAATCATTAGAGTATTCACAAAATATAGTTGTCTGGACTCATACCCTAAAATTGAAAACACTCCATAATCATTCCAACACAAAAAAAACCAATTTGATATTAAATCATACAGATTAATATCGCTCCTGAATACCATGGCAAAGATGTTGGAACAAATTATAGGTTCCAAACTCAGATGGTTCCTTGAAAAAAAAAAAACATTTTGGACTCTCGACAGAATGGTTTCCGGAGACACAGAAGTAATTCGAATACACTACATTATATCCAAGAGGAAATACATTCAACTCTTGAAGCAAAACATATGATGTGCCTCATAGCCCTTGACATATCAAAAGTGTATGATACCACATGGAGTCCTCGTATTCTTTAAATATTGTCAAACATCATCTGTAATGGCAATTCATTTAACTTTATAAAAAACTTCCTTACAGACAAAACCTTCCTAGTGAAATACAATGTCAAACTGTCAAACATATATGTACAATCTTACGGAGTACCACAAGGATCTACACTATCGGTCTCGTTATTTCTACTAGTGATTAACAATATACCACAAGTTTACTAAATAAAAGTTGCGGTACACGGTTGTAACCCCCCCCCCCCCCAAAAAAAAAAAAAAAAATTATTCAATGTTTATTAATGTTCAATTAATTCATTTAATGATCGATCGACACATCACAAATAAAATTCAACACAATTTAATGTTATATTTTTTTAATCCCCCCCCCCCCCCCGAAAGAAAATGCTGGATACGCCACTGTACACACCTATCAATCAAATATATTATATCCGAATGCCGTTTCTATGAAACAGACAAGCGAGAACTGGGGTACCTATCAAATATCATGTCTGAAGCTCTCCAACCATCAAGTCACATGATGACCTTTTTAATTAAAACCAATCTTATAAAAAGTTTATAATCTGTTCTTTTTTATGTAATGTGTAAATACTGTATCCTTAAAAATTGTTAACCTTAAACTCCTGTATGCCAATGGCCATAGACGCCGAGTCTTATTTATTTAAATTTAGAAAAATAATACATTTAATAATTTCTTCCAAATTTCAAATAAATCAGGAACGCTGCAGTAGCCTTATCCCCTTATGTTTATATTTTTCTATTATCAACAGTAGAATTTATTAAATATATATATTATTACTCTTAAATTAATGAAATTTTTAGTTACATAATGCTTTTAAAAATTTATTTTAATTTTAACACAAATGTTAGTTACACTGTTTTCGTAATATATAAAATAGTAGGTAAATACTTTAATAAAATACGGTATAATATTATAAATTATAATTTAACGTCCATTCTTAGTATGTATAAACTATATAGAACTTTTAATTGATATATACTTTTTTTATTTTTATAAAACATCTGTCAGTTGTTTACGGTGATAAATTATTTAGTAGACTAAACAGATTGCGGTTGAACTGCGCCGAACGTTTTTAGTGTATCGAGTGTTCATTGAGACATTATCAACGTTGAAGTGAACAATTTATTTCAATATACCAGGAGAACGATTTTTCACCTCGGCGTAGAAACTTTTAGACATTTAAATAATACAAAAGTTAAAAATAAAAATAAAATGCATTTTAGTGTACCTTATTCTTCTCTTCTGTACCTCTGGATAGGTTCTATAGAAACACAACACTCGAGTAACCTATACTTATTATATTTAATATTATAATATACATGTATATAATTGTAAACGTTAAAAGTTACCTTATAAATTGATTACACTACGCTGCAAACCCTAAAATGATTATTATACCTACAATAAGTATAAATTGCACGCACATTACATTATTTTGCTGCCGCTCTTTTAATTTCTTAACGTAAAACTTCTGGATATCGATTTAACTAATTGATATATACAGAGAGCTTTATATTATTCCATATAATATTTTTGTGTCACTATTATTTCTGTATCATAATAATAGGTATATTATAATAGTTTGTGATAAAGACCTACTCCGGAATATTTGGTTTACGAGACATTAACATTTTTTTTGTCTTTAAATAGAATAATATTGTTGTAGATAGAGAATAGGCATGATATACCAATTACAAAAAAATTATCTGTGGCACCGCTGAACAGGAAAACCTAACCAAACTTTTGCGTTAAGCGTGTGTACTGTGTAACGGTTATAATCTCGAAGACTGAAGAGTCGAAAACTATTATTCTCCGCTGTGCGAACTAATACGTCCAATGATTGGTTTTCGGGGGCGTGTGGATACCCGTGAACTAGAGGTGATATCTGAAAACAATCAAAAATGAACAGCTCCAGTCATATAATTGGTATTTCGATAAGTGTTGTGGAAATGATGATATTACGCTACACACCTACACGTGCGCGCGCGTGTACACGTACATACACGCACACGCACAAATTGGTATATTCCAGGGCGGGCAGTCATTAACTTTATCATTATTATTATTATTATTATTATTATTATTATTATTACTATATACGGACCAGTGGATTTAATACACGTCTTGTTCATCGAAAACGGCTTACCAATATAGACCGCGATACGAGTATAAATAATGTCTATTATTTATATTTGATTATTTCCATAAGCCAATTACACCACATGAGATGATCTCCGACTATACTCTGACCCAATATACCCATTTCAATATTACACGATGGATAGTAATATAGTTTATCGTGCTCTGTTCTTCGCCGCGATGCTAGTGATAAAACAAGATAAAAAAAATAAATAAATGCGCGTTGAGCTTAACCCTTAAGGCCTTAACTTTTTTTTTTTTTTAATTGAAAGTTTAAGAATGCCGTGCTTCGCGGTCTAGTAGGTTTAGACGATAGAAAAATAAACGAAATCGTGTACGTTGCACATAATATAAGGTTCCTACATGAAGATGCGTAAATACTTCTACGACCATCAACAATATTATGTTACCTATAAGTAAATACATTTTTATATCTTTTTATCGACCAGACTATACAATAAATCTGTAAATTGTTATCAATAATCACTATCTGATCACATTTACAAGTAATTAAGTAGGTAGCTAAGGTATTTAAGAAAAAATTATAAAACTAAAAACTAACAGAAAAATGTGATACTCAAAGTTAAATATTGCCATACTTCGTAACAAAAAAATATGTACAAACTTGTATATTTTTAGGTCTCATCCACCAACCTACTAATTAGTAATTGCACACTATTTTTCTATTCATTATTATTATTATACTTCTATGGGTACTTTCTAGTGTAATAAATATTACTTGTTAAATTTCATAGATAATATTATAATTAGGATGTCGTCTCACGGAAACTTTTAGACATACAACGTTCAATAGAATAAATAGCGTTGTTACTTGTTAGCCATATGCTCACTATTTAGCCACCGTCACGGCCGGCCGTAATTTTCTATGGTTTTCTTATAAAACATACTTTACGTGTTCAAATAATATATATATAAAAATACCTATGAACAAAATTGTAAAGGAGATTTATTTCTGATTTTGTAAGAAGCCCGATTTTTGCTATCTGTAAAACTTGGTAAAATATTTCATATTTCTGTTAAATATTCATACAGTTTTTTATGTTTTTCGAAACTTATTTTTAGGACTTCAAATTTAAAAAATCATAAATCCGCCTTATACGGAACCAGATATGAATCTCTTCTACAATTTTGTTCCTAGGTATTTTTACAATAAAACCACTCAGTAACAAATACTCTTTAAACTCGCAAATGTGTTTTTAAAGGAAATATTTGGCATATATATTCTGATGAGACGTCCTCTTATAGTCTTATACATATACATAACATGCCAAATGACATGAAAAATCAATTAATTTAACTGCTTATAATTAAACGTATTTACTGGCCAATAAATCTTGTTTAAGGTACAATTTTAGTTAAATATTGATTCAATAAATGTTTAGTGATTGGCCATGCAAATCGGCAATATTATATAATTAATTCAAAATTTAAAGATTTGTTACAAATAGTTTTTTTTTAGTTTTGATGCACATGAAAATAATTTTACCATTCCAGTATACGATAGGTTAGGATGAAATTCATGCAAGCAACACTCTAAAATAGCCTTTCTTAACCTGTGGTACGCGTACGCGTACTAGTATAGTGCAGAGTAGTAATACGCGGAATGTTCTCTAGTGGTATCCTAAGAAAATCTCCCTTCATAAAAAAAAAATAAAATGATACATAATTACCAGTTATTCGCATAAAATATTATTTGTTTTTACTCGATGTTAATAATAATGTACCTATAATTGTCCATAATATCCCATTTTCTTTTTATGCATCAAATGCTTATAATATTACCATCTTTTTGTAGTTCCTAATTAATTACAATCCTGCACGCCATGTAAAATAACTTATACATTTTTTAAATAAGTGAAAAAAAAACTTTATATATAGTCATGTGGTACATGACAATTTTCAGACTGAGAAGTAATATACGTGGATATTAAAAGATCGAGAACCACTGCTTTAGAAGAGTAAAGTTCATTCCCCGATACGATATTTGAAACTGTACCGGAATTATATCACAGTATAGATGAGTGCATATGCAAATTAATATATTATTGTAAATGTTGATCTCACAGGCATAGTTTAAGATATTTTACCAACCACTCTGCAATAACAATATCGACGCACGTATATCGTCCACAGGTCCGGTAACAATGTACTCGACGTGATCGATCTCATATAAAATCATTGGAGCAATTTTATCGGTACCATGATCGAATACCAATAACTAATAAGGCAATAACATACTACTACAGTATAATATGTGGACCTTTACAAAATAAATTAAAACACTAATTATATTATGTTAATAAATTAATATCTAAATACATATACGTATTAATTAATAATTAATATAATAATACTGATAACAGTTCTGGTGATTTTAATTTTTTTTTTTGCCAAGAGCAATCAACGTTTAGTTATGCGATATAATGACGTAATATAATATGGTTATCAGAATGAAATTTTTCGTAATGAATGACTGGACGTATAAAATTCGTTTAAAATAACTATTCGAATATGAATTAAACATTTCCGAGTCCTATACAACACACAACGATATATTGACTTATTATAGAATAAAATATGTAAACATGCATCGAAACTGACGTTATTATACATATAGGTTACACCTATATAGTAAGTATAAATACATCATTATAAAATTATATGGAACAAAACTGTTCAAATAGTTTTACTGGGAACGATAATAATTTTACTAAGGTTTCGCCTTAGATGAAAGTATAAAAACTATTCCACTCATATACAATAGCAGTATATATATATGGTGGCCCGTTATTATATAGGTGGATTCATTCTTGGGCCATAAATATTTCGGGTATACTATAAACGCGCGTGACAACAGCAATAGGGTCTACTTTTTTATTATTATTATTATTAAATCCAAGGCCGTCTCGGTAACGTCCGAGCATTAAGAATACCACACGGTGGCGTCGTTAGTATATAATGTAATAGGAATACGATATCATGTTATATATTTATATCGAATACCTATAGCTGTAAGTTTTAACTATTTCGGCAGGTTTTAATAATATACGTAACTTCTTATTATTGTATCATAAATACAATGGTATTTATTTTATTCATATAATATAGCACGTTCTAATCCTTTCAGCTTTTATTATTTAGGTAACAATTAATTTTTTCGAATTCAAATTTGTATACTCATTTGAATTATTAAAAGTAAAAAAACAAAAATGTATTGAAAAAAAAATAGTGTTGTATCACCGCTGCAGGATACTACATATAAAGTTGAAAAACCCAACTATTTTAATATAATATATGGTCATAAGTAATGGGCACTTAAAAAACTAAAAAAATCCAAATTTGACCAAATACATTGTATTATTTTTTTTTAAATGTGGATATTATATAATTATAGTAATTCTGTATCGTGTTGAACAAATCGCTTCGCATTCATTAAAAATATAACGATAAACGATAGTAATAGTTATAGTAATATAATATGTAGTTTCATGATCGATGTCTTTTTTTCACCTTCGTACGGTATAAGTAAGACGTCAAAAATTTGTTTTCCGTGGCTATATTGGCCGTTGCGTGGCAATAGTTTTGATCAGCCTAGTAAGGTGGTATAAATTAAAGGAAAGCTACGGGGATTGTGCTATATGCGCACATATCTGCTTATTTATTTTCAGAAAAATCATGCGATATGTCGTTGGAAATGTAGTCGCCATCAGACCCGATTTAATACTTATATCAGCACCGAAATTATCAAATATCATAGGTACCTGGAAAATTAAAATAAAAACGTAGAAAAAAAATGTTATTCCAACGGTATTAAACTCCATATCAACGTGAACATATACGCCCATTTTACATTCTAACCTAACCGATACCAATCATCGCTACCTAACGTTTCAAATTTTCAAAAAAAATTCTTTTGGAACACTGCAGCTATTATTAAATGAAACGATTTTATTACTAAAGCATAATGTTAAGAGGAACGTTTATCGTATATCTAATCAAATTCAATTATTTTTGCAATCCGTGTCCTCTCCAAGTATGGATTGCATACATTCCGATACACTCCGATACTATATTTTTAAGACATATCGTAAATATTAATTGTAAGTTTAGGAACTGAAGATTATCGTTTCAGATGTGTAAAGCTGTGACTGCAGTTTTCTATTCCTCGATAGTCTGATGGATAATTTATTGTATGACATTGGAAACAAGATTTACGTTGTCAATCGTTGTTTAAACAATAACGTGCTCTATATACATCCTAATACAGCGTATATGATGATATTATTGTTGTTTTTATATGTTAATGCGCAACCATAGCGATAGTATTAATAACATTACCATTTTTAATTTTTGATATTTCGATTTTTAAAAACAAATTAATAATATTATGACATCACGATGACCGTGACTGTCATAGTGCCATGTTATATTATATAGTTGTCACTGTTGTCAGGCCGTTTTATTCCTCACACGATAATTGATTGCGACTCTAGCTGACCGCCACAGCGATACTCCATTTATTACTATTGTTATTATTCTAAATTATTGATATTACTAAATATTTTTAATTATTATAAATATAAATATCTCCGATCTGGGAACGCTAAATATCATAGCTTAGAAGTTCGGGTACAAAATTAAAATATTCAAAAATAACGTATGACACTATAGATAATATTCTTACCTTAAAATTTGATATTGAGTTAATTATTATTCACTCTTGTATTGCTGTGCTATACTTTAGTAAGACGAAAACAGAATGTATTCGGGTATGACGGACAACCCGCCAGCTTTATATTAACATATTATGTAAGTTCTAGAGTTACGCCACTGTTTATATGCGCGTAAGTGTGTTGCTGCTGGACCGTGGCATTACTGGTATTAGCGTCGCAATTAATTGTTCACTCCGACGTCAATGGACGTTTCTACATGTACGATTAGTTCACGTATACCTACCAATCACAACAATATATAATATATTATGATGTTATTAAGTAGGTAGATATCTACTTAGCCACAATATTATATTAGGTATATTAAACGATTTAACTCTGGCGATATTACGCACAGCATATATAATAATAATGCACTCTTATACAAATATTATACATCAACACGTGTATGCATAATATTAATAATATTGCATATCACGTTGTTTACCCGACGGCAGTGGTTCGAAACGGTTTTGATCGTTAATTAGAGAGAGGGTATGTGTGTGTGTGTGTGTGTGTGTGTGTGCAAACGGGTTGCCCGACCATGTGAGTGGCAGATGTCGCGTAAATACTGCACCGATGTCTCCCGTCTCCTCCGCGGTGCGCGCGCGATCGAGAGTGAAAAAAATGTTTATTTTTTTTTATTATTCACGTATTAATGAATAGCCCTTTTTCGGGGGGACACGGCCACTTGCACGACGGTTGGCGACATCGGCGGCGCTGCATCTGCAGGAATACAATAATTGTATAATATGTATATCCAAACTGGTTTCCCTCGGTCGAAATCAGCTGAAGAGTGTGCCACCTATGTATGAATATATATATATATATATATATATATATATATATATTGTATGCTCATAATAATAATATATTTTATTATACCAACGCTTACGTTATAATTTATAACACACACGACACGTATTGGTGCCTACACGCAACACAATAATAGACAGGCGGTGGTGGTGACGGGTGTGGGGGGGGGGTGACACAGTAATAATATATTTATACTGTAATAAGGTAAGGTATATATAGGTGCATGAACTATATATGTACATCACCTATTATAATAATAGTGTACGTTATTATACGCACTTATTACCCGCACAAAACGCTCGCTACGGCAGTCGTATACGTGTCACGAAGTCTCTTTTTTTCGTCACCGCGTTTTTGTCGTTTGCCGATTTTATTTCTGAATATTTTATTTATCGAAATACCTTATTATTATTATCGTGCGGTATTTCACATTCATATTATATAGACCACTACTATCATCAGACGGTCATATATGTCCGTGTGCTGGTCAATATGCGTATATGCCTACACGGCCGCCACACACGTCGATAACGAACCCTCTGCCTTGCCGTAGGTAGGTATTATAGGTATATATGCTTGGAAGTCTCAGTCTGACGACAGTATATTTTTCGATTTTATATTATCATCATTGTGTTCTATGCTCTCGCGGGCAAAGTATAGATATGTGAATTTAACGACGCGAAAACCAGAATCATCTGCGTACCTATACGGGATGCTGGAGCGACTAAACATCAATAATAATAATAATAATAATAATAATAATATAATAACGATACATCCGGCCCGACCGGCCCTTTAAATACGTTTCGCGGAGTTTGAAAACATTAATACATATTATTATAATATACGATACGATAATTTAACAATGGTGGCATCCGAGACCGATGCTAAACAAATTGCCGGGTAGCGTGATCCAACATTTCCAACTGCAGAAAATACCAATTTTATATTTAATACCATATTTTATTTTTTAACGTTCGTAGAGGTACGCCATTCATATGGTTAGGTAAGGTTTTATTTGAAAATATAATTAAGTTATCAAATAGAACAAAGAAGTATAAACTATTTATCATTATATATTATTATGTTGGGCATTTTATTTTGTCATCGAATTTAATCCTATAATGATTGATTACCTAAACTAGCTAAACTTTTTATGCATAACTAAATTATGTGGCATACTAATTTACATAAGTAAATTTACCTAAAGATATTATTGGTAGTATATTAACATGAAATTCAGTTATGATACCTATATCGTTGTTAAAAAAATGGAACTTGTGAAAAAAAAAATTGTTTCAGTCACTAAACAATTTCTATTAAAGTTATGCTTTATTTTTTGAACAAATTTACCCATGATTCGAACGATTACTGCAGCTACCCCGTGCATCATATATATATATCATCTTAACCCCACGAGAATAATAATATGAATTATTCCCAGCCATAAACATCCGGCGACGACGGCGGGCCGATCTATATGTGTAGGTTCTCGATGCACATATAAACGCTTCAACGATAACGCACGAAATCCAGACTCCATTACAATTATATATATATATATATATATATATACGTCTCTTGGAAACGCCGCAGCCGATCGGAAGTGAATCCGTGTATTATTACGTAGGTCAGCTAGCCAGTGGTGTATACACACACTGGGGAGGAAGTCGGATGTTCAAACCCTCCCTTTGGTATTTTTTTTTTTACCATATTACGTACAGATGTATAACAATCAATACAATTAAAAAATTTAAAAAAAAAACGTTTTTTACGTATAAACAATATATTTTTTTATATAAATACTCCCATTGAAAATATCAGTGTACGTCACTGAAGTTCGTACACTGCTGCAGTGTCCGACAGGATACAAAAACGCGTTTGTATGTATACATGAATAGCCATTGACGCATCTGTTGTGCATTGGGGGAGACCCTCGGATAAATTTTGATTGGAATGACTAGGGGAACAAATACCTGTATAGACATATTATATTTAGCAACTGATATTCTTATAGAATATAGATGAATATCACTTCAATGTCCAGTGAGTTGTGAAGGGTCTTTATAAGCTCTTATCATTAAGTAGAGTTATAAGGGCTTAGTAGTAGAATAAAATCAGAGTGTAATAGAAATAGAACAATATTAACAAGAATTGATGAGTACCCAACCGGCGGCGAAGTCTTCTTTATGCTCCTCCCTGAACCAAGTAATTTTAAGAACCTTATAGGTAACCTAATCTTATCGCATTCTATACATAGTATATTGTATATACATATATATATATATATATATATATATATATATCAGTTATATAGAATAATCACTATAACTATTAGTTAATAACTAATCAAGCTCGACTACACGATTTATGGACACGAAAATTTCGCGCGTAGATCTTGATCTGTTTGACCGAATAAACATAATTTTAATGCGTTTGATAGGTACGTACCTATGACTAAATTACAGGTATACGATTAGAGATTTTTATTGGCCAGTCACGATCGTTTACAATCTCTATCACTACATTATAGTTAAGTGTGCACACACGTTATATATATTATATAGGTACGTGTAAGGTATTTAATATAATAAGTATATGGTAATAAATATAATGCTATTATTGTAATTACTTTTTACGTATATTTGTCGTCGCCGGCGAGGCGTAGGTGTGTACAATTATATTATATACTATAATATATACACATTGCACATAGTATAGGTACCTATATAGCATTTTATATGAGATTTTCGTCGGATTGGTATATTATTAATTGGTCGACCGTATAAAAAAGCGCTAATGTGTAGAACTCGTTGTTTTTATTAGATCAAATATGACGATGAGTGAATAAAAACACTGTATTTTATGGCCAGGAAATATTAGAATATTTTAAACGCGAGTCTATAAATATTACAACCATCTACGCATTCTACGCTCACTTATACCGTATTGTAGGTAGGTGTACATATACTATTATTATAATAAAAATAATATATTCAATTTAAGAATAATAAGTATCCATTATTCGTTAACAGATATGAAAATATAATGCTAATTATATATATATGCCTATTACTACAGCAAAGAACATTTTTGATATTTATTTTAATTGCTGCAAATGGAGTTCTTTCGCCGATATGCTTACGCATCGTATACCATAAATGCCTACTCAGCTTAATACTAATTCATAAAAGTTCATCGCATAACTGAATCCGTTTGCTATTATTTAAACAAATATAAAATTGTTTTTAATACCCATTAAACTTATTGTATCACCTACTAAATATATTTTTATTTTAATATAACGACAACTCTTTTAGATTAAAATTTATCTGATTATAATTTAATATTATTTTGGAACATTCGAAGTTGGTGAGTAATAAACACCGCATACTCACTTTGATTCTGTGTTGAATAAAAAGGATATACAGCGCATGCCAGGTGTTAATTTTGTTACACAACAATGTTGTTATTATTCACATGATTTTTCCCTGCTCATACTTCACTCAGTTTTCAAGTATTTTCCACCGTTGTTATATATTATAATAAATTCAATTGACCTACTTATTATTATGTACTCATTTATTTATTTATATTCACAATATACTATAGTATTATGGCATTAAGAAATATTTGTATAACCTCTAAACGAGAGAAACACGAAAAAATAAATAAATAAAAATATGATCTACAGATTATTTTTTTTTCAAAATGACAAATACTTAACTACAATTATGACAAAAAATAGATTTCGTCCGAATTTTATTTTAATCACTTATGTCTGGAAGGTACTAGAATAAAAATAAATTTACTTGAAGCAAAATATTATTAAATAATTAAAATAATCAAATACATTAGGTTTAAATCAAAAATCGAACTTCGATCGGTCAAATTAGGTAGTTAACTAACTAGCTGTTGTAATCTAAATTTTCAGCAAACAAAAATGACAAACTCAAAGTGACCACTAGGCACTAGCCATGATACTATAAACCCCGTAGTACCTATAGGATAAACATTTCTTTTACGATCATATATGTATATAGTCATACGCAATTTCGATCTATTCACCACTCGTTGCCATTCGTCCCTCGTGTGTCGCATATAATAATAAATAATAATAATATTTTTCTAGTTCCATACAATTGCCTCTCCACGGGTTTTCACAAAATTGTGTACATGCTGTGATTTACATCGGGGTTTTGTCGTTGACACTTTGAATAATTGTTACTAGGCGTGTCTGGTTTCGGTGTATAAGACCCCCCTCCCTCAAATCCATCTAGCAAACACAACAACGCTCAATGACCGCCAATTTTTGGAAGGATTGTATGGTTCTACTCGTACTATATGAAGTGGAGGTTTCGGAGTAAAATCACAATTTAGTTTGAATTTAGAACAGCGCGTTCATTATATTATAATAATACATAGTTCGATATGGAAACGATAGAAATTTATCGTGCACGGTCATTATGTACGAATGGCCCCGTTGCTCTTCGTATAATATATAATATACATATTAAAATAATAGTAAATATTGCAATTCATAAGCCATACTTAAAAGGCACGATGACAAAGCGTAAATGTGTGAAAAATAAGCAGAAAATATTAGTGTAGAATACAATTAAATCGTACGGTATAATATAAGATACATATATATATATATATTATTATTATTATTATTATAATGCTAGGGTGTCTTGAAAATCAAGACCTTAACCTTGGCCTTCGTCTGCCTCCTACGTCTCACTGCCAACGACTTCCATAGTACTATAGGTATGATAATTCGGTCGTGATATTATAAATTATATAAAAAAAAAAAAAAAAAAAAAAATAGGAATAGACTGGAAATACTAAACGAGATATTAACATGATAATTTGGATTTTATGTGAGAACCACAAAAATCTGGTATAACGATCTATAGGAGACATAGGTATAATGTATATTCGTACAATCGTACATATGAATACTATACGGAAATGGAATTCATAAGTCTAGTATAAAAACTACAGAAAAAAATATACACGCACCGTTAAAAAAATATGTATTTTATAACTATATAATATTATACTTTATAGGTACTTGTAGTATGTAATACGTATGTCCAGCATTGGGACAAATAAGAATAAATGTACTTGACATATTTCGAATGTTTATTTTATTTATAATATATTTTATGATGGTATGTAATAATATGTGTGCAAGACGTATGTATATACATTTTTTAAATCAAGAAAACATCAACTCTAGTGAGACAAAATAAAATTTTCTGACCAAAAACTAGACTAAATAGTATTTTTTATATAGAAAAATATGATATTTTAAGATTATAAAATTCTGCATTTTTATCAGCAGTAAAGTGTTGTAATACACTTGCTGATACTTCGTCTGGGAAAAAATGAACATTTATCTCGTAATGATCGGCATTCAGTGTATTTCAGCTTTAGTGTACCTCAGTTAACAGGCTCGTTGCAGGTGTACACTGGTACTGTGTACCCATACCTTTGTGGACAAATAACTGCATCGAAATTAGAAATTAGCCTGTGGAGGACTGGATACAACGCTTGGTGTATTTCAGTTAAAGTCAAAACTTCAGGGGGTAATTAGCTTAGGTGTTTCTCTACCCATGAAAATAAATCGAAAATAGTCGTTCGTTTTTGTCTACTATAAGTGACAAACACTGATACCCACATGTCAGCAAACTTATTAAACTCCAAAACAAAAATATATTATAGATCTATGTTAGAATAATTGTTCATTCTTTCCAAGGAAAAATCAGGTCATATACCTACAGATATATAGTAAACTACAATATTGATTAAAAAAAAAAAATTAAAAATCTTAAAATATGGCACTTTTTATTGTTCTTTTAATGGCCTTTAATTTACAAATGTATAATAACAAAAAGGTTGTTCAGCTTTACTTTCAGTCGTAATTCAAACTACTTTCTAAATATTTTTCTGATATGTTTAAGAATAATCTCTGAAATTTTCATGAATATCGGTCGAGTAGATTTTGAGTCTATATAAATCATAACCTAACCTTTTATTTAAATGGATTAAAACTAAAATATATAAACGATCATAGTATTAGACATACGTACATGCACGTTTAAGTTTTAATGCCTATTATAATATTGTTTTTAATCTTTTTAAATATCCAAAGTGATTTTGAGTCTTAACTGAATTTTACGTTTAATGGACATTTTGTATTAAACACTTATAAATTATAATATCATTAATAGGCAATTGAAAATAAACCGGGAATTATATTATTGAACAAGATTCTGTAATATTTTACAATGTAAAATTTTTAAAATTTAAATATTATTTTCATTTTCATTTTCCTAGCTAAAAATGAAAGGTAGTTTTTTTTAAACTTTAATTATAAATATTTTTTAATTAATGAGTTAAAAATTGATCGATACATTGTAATTTACAAGTCATTAATAACTTTATTTTCAAATATAAATATTTTTTTTTACTTTTTGATGAATTTACATTTTCTATAAAATAAAAATATAAAAGCAATAATGTATAGGTAAATTATACTTCTATACCTTATCCTATATAACATAGCCTAACTAATAGCTATAATCTGAAACATTTTATCTTATAAAAAAAATACTTATTGAAAATTCTATTTAATGTAGTTTATTGATAAATGACTCAGATTTTAGATAAAAGTAAGTCGAAAGAAGAGATTTGTTATTATTCCATTTGTGGTTTGAAATTTTATTGCTATTATGAATTAAATGTGTATTTCATTTTATAATATCTCGAATGCCGTGATCGTTTGTCGATTTGATATTCTTTAAAGCGCGTATTAGAACAATAGTAAAGGATAATAGTTTCTTATTTTCTTTGATATCCTATAATTATAAAGTATATGACGTAGTATTGAATATATTAAAGGATTACAACTCTGTAAGAAATCTACCTACATAGGCTACATATAGTAATATTTAATTACTTACTTATATTTGATGGTAAAATAACTTAATTGAATACATGAATCTGATAATATTCTAAACAAGGTTAACGTGTTTATGCAATAATTTAATACATATATTATTAAATCATTTATTAATTTCGTTCATATTTATATTTCAATATTGTATAACACAATATTTCTATGCATATAAAGCATTCATAGTTTAGTAATACCAGTTCACAAATGAATTATTTATGAACAATTATATGGTTCACCAATCACCATGCTTATATTTTTTACGATTAGATTTAATATTATTTGAAAAAATAAATAAATATCTGTTAGTTAATGGTATATCATAATAATGTGAAGAATTTTGTACGCATGTGTGCATCTAAAACGTATGTTTGATATGACATAATTTTTTTTTACTAAGGGACTAGTGAGAATGAGATTTTTTAATAAGATTTTTTTGTATAATTTTAAAAGTAATTGGAAAAAAATTAGAATTTAAATTATTTGGTTATTTGATGAAAATTCACATAAATATACGACTGTAAAATATGTATAGGTAAGTGTGATATAATACGCGATATTATTTAATATGCTCACGTCAAATAAAAAAATAGAAGCTTAACGTTTTTCTCAAAATGTATTTAATTTAGACGTTTTCTTACTCTCGGCATGAATATTGATTTGGCATGCATAAGAAAAGTAATAAATACGTTAATACGTACATAGTTTTAATAGTAGGTATACGTATACGGTTTATTTGATTTATATGTACGTTGTAGCTTATACATGCGTAACGTAATAATAGATTATGTTGTATTATTTAGTTATATAGACACATAATATCATACCGTAAGTACGACGCGTAGTTTTTAGATGCATACGGTTAATATTGATAACAATAATAATTTCAATGTTTATAACCGTGAGTTTATCAACTGCGTCCGATGAATAATGTATATGGACAGACGGAAGTGTAATAACTAATAAGTATTACGTGTTGTAAACTGTAAACTACCTATGGTGTACATATCGGGTATATGCGTCCGAGTGCGGCGAGAGACGTGCTCTGAAAACTATGAATTTTGCTATTTCGATAAGGGCCCCAGTCACATATTATTGTGTTTTAATATCCGATTAAATAGATTAAAATTATAATATAGTCGAACAGTTGACATGTACGCGTGTAGATTGGGTGGTCGCCGGTCGGTGAGCGAGGAAAACATTTACATATTATTATACTCTTATAGGTACCTCTTGACACGCACATTTTCACAATAATCAACTGTTTAACGTGAATACGTAACACAGTGGACACATCATCTATATATTATACCTAATAATAATGAATGTGTAGGTATAGTTATTTAAATGTATATATGTATACCTATACACACGCGTGTTCGATATTTTTATAAATGATTGTCATTGCTAATTGGACTGTGTCCTCCAGCGTTGTATTTGTTGTTGTTGTTTATTCCTCCCCCCCTATTATCTCGCCATCCATTTATTACACGTGTTTTTTTTTTTAGCACGGCTGACCATCACACGAACTGCACATTATAATATTCTGTACCCGCGGCCACTGCAGTTGTATGTTATATGCGTACCTATAATGCTTTTACTATGCGACAGTTTATAACACGCCTATCCCGGCCTATCAATCATACACGTAGTTGATGCAGTATGATAATTATTGTTGTTTCTTAGGTTATTGCAACACGCCATTTACGATTTCGTAGCTAGGTATATATTATTATAGATACGATATGCGTGGTCTACTCGGGCACGTCGTCATTGTCGGGTTGATCGATCGGACGCTTTCCAATATTTGATATTATATTATATTTGTCTAACATTTTTTGATATGAATAGATTTTATTTAAACATTTATTAAAATGTTTAATGAAATTTAATATGTTTATTTGTATTGATCCACCACAAGGACATAATAGCTATAAGTATCATTACTTATATTTATTATTATAATATATTATAAAATCAAACAACACATGATTGCATATACGTATCACTATATTATGATATATAGATATTATATAAAGTACCTACACTACAAAATATATTAAGTATTAAGTTGAAGTATATGCCATTTATTAAAACTAATTCATTTTGAAATTATGTATTATATTGCAGTTTAATTACGGTATAGGAAGGTATTAATGAACAAAGAAATAAATAATCATTATTATTCGTATCTACTGAAAAACCTATAAACTATAACAGAAGCATGAAGCATCTGATTTTTAACTTTTTAGTTGCTATAATACGATAATATATCCATTTTAAATCATTTTAATCATCCCAAACATAATTTATTATGAGGTACCTCAATGATTAAAAAGGGAAAACTTTTTACATTACTTTCAGTACCTACTACCTTAACACCTTTTAAAGCAGTAGTTCCCAACTGGTGGTCTGCGGACCATCAGTGGTCCATGAACTCATCTCAAGTGGTCCGCGAATGAAAAAATTTATGTTTAAAAGAATGATCGAAATTATACTTTATATTTTTTATTATTTACGGCTTAATGCCTAATAGCCAAATAATTCACTTTCGCGACCGATGACAATTTATATACGGATATAATATACATTATATAACATTCGGTCATGCGGGTATAGCTTAATTATGATAACGTTCAAGAATAAATGCAAGAAGAATTAATAGAACTTCAGAATACCAGCAACTTGAAGAATTCGTTTGAATATAATATAAACATAGAAGAGTTTTGGTGTAAAAAGAGTAAAGACCATGGGATATCCAAACATTCAACAAACAGCATTACGTTTCCTCATGGTATTTTTAACCACATACCTATTTATGCGAGCAAATATTTTCTTCACTATTATATATAAAATATAAAAAATAAACAACGAAATCGTCTGAATCAAAATGATAATATGCAACTGGCAATAAGCAACACCATCGCTCCAAAAATTTTACAACTGGTAAAAGAAGCGCGCCCTAATAAATCACATTAGTTAAGTACTAAATAAATGTAACATTTGAATTGTTATCACCTTTTTTTATTAAATTGAATTTTTAAATAAATAAGTTAAAATATTTTTCCACGTCATAAACTGTATTTCTGATTTTTTTTGTACTTAGAAATTATAAATTATGAAAGTATGTAAAAATAAGTGATATAAAGAGGGGGGATTTAAATCAGGTCGTGGTCCGTGACGGTGAAAAATTTTACAGAGTACGAACATTGTTGTAACCATTGATTTTTCTGCTTATTTTTAAAATATTTTGATTTCTATACTCTATACTAAATATTTATAATCCTCTAGTTCTCTTATTTAACTCATAAAACTGGAAATATCTCAGAACTGTTTTGAAACACTACATTAAACAAATTTCAAATTGATTGTAATCAAAGTACCTATATACAATTTGAAACTCCCATACATATAACTATTCAGAACGTCAAACTAAAATTCAGCAAAATTCCACCAACTTCAAAACGGTATACAGCTAACACTTATTTCAACTGCTAAATGCTGATTAATTTTATAAAAGAAACACCAAATACCTATTATGCTATGTATATGATTGGTAAACATATAAAAAGTTAAACCAAAAAAAAAAATATCATATTGAATGTGATGATGAAAAATACAAGATGTAAAAATGGTATAAAGACTATAAATACTTAATACTTTATTATAGTAGTTATTATTATTATTGTTACCTATTGACTATAATTGTTGTATAAGAGGTGAAAATAGTATTAATGATGTGTGCTTTATGATGCTATCACCATTAAATGTTGATCTAAAGCACTCGATCCTCAATTATTTAATATTAATTATTGAGGCAGTCAAGGAAGAATTTTTATCTATAAATTATTGAATCCGAGACTTTATTATTAAATACTAATGCTTAATTACTACAAAAATAAAAAATTAATAAAACTTGATTTCAATTACACAGCACGTGTCGTATTAATTTATATTAAGCCGGTATTTTAGGTATAGACAGTGTTTATTTGGAAGTGGAATCAATATTTTACGAAAAATGTGTTTGATCTAAGATGAGGATAAATTGAAGTGGATTAAGATACAAATATCCATTAGGTAAACTTCTAATTAGAATACAAACAAAGTATATACATAACGAACTTGTAGTCTCCACTATATAAGGATAAACGTCTTCGCATTTCATTAGTCTGTCGTCCATAATTTACAACATTCTCGTTGTCGTTGTTCATCAGCTTAACGGTCCATTAAGGATCAGCACTGCAACCTTATCTGTAGGTACTAACACTATCCCCGAATTTTCATATCGTATAGTCTATAAATTATACTATAAAAAAGCACGGATCTTGTCTGGTGTTTTGTCTTTTAATAACGTTCATGCTCTTCCATAATAAAATATTGTAACACCTCACGTTTGGTTAAATTAGTCAATTATTATGATCCCGTTTCTTGTATTAATAAATAACTATTTATTGATTATATAATAAATGCTGATCGTTTTAATTTTTCCAGATTATCTGTAGGTATTGGGTATGCTATGGAAATTTATAAAACTTATACAAAACCATGGATTTTCTATTGTTTATAATTTAAAAAAAGTAAAAATGTCAAATAGGTTTCTTATGAACAACGGATATACCTAACCAACATTTTGGTTATATAAGCTTAATACTCTACAAACAAATGATCTTACGCAGCTTTCTTTTTAACTAATTACATTTACATCTAAACAAAAATGCTGTGTAGTGCACTCCAATTAGTTAAAATCACTGTAGACTTTTAGTAACAACTAATAAAGAAGTACTTATATTGAGTAGATAAAAGTATTATAATTATGTGACTGTTGGCGAAAAAGCGAAATTGAGATCTTTGACAAATAATCAAAAATAAAATCCCTTTTGAATTAATGTCAAATTTTCTTGAAATATTTAAGTCGTGGTTTAAATTATCAATACACAGTCTAGGATAAACTTTTAATACCAAAATTAAATTTGTAATTATATAATTAAAAAGCCATACAAGTCCGAAGTTGAAAACTGCAGCAAGAGATAGCATATATAACAGTAAATAGCGATATAACATTATTTTTAAATGGTGTCTTATTTATTATTATTAACAACTATATAGTGTCCAGTATGGTCTCCTTGGTCTTAAAATAAACAAGCCTAACTTTTCAATATTTCTATGCAACGTCGTTCTCATGGGGTCCATTATTATTGATATTATTTTGGATTACTCTATCAAATTCCACTCGAATAGTTTACTAATATTCAGCTTATCTTCTTACAAACCAAACACGATGCTAGTTTCCAGTTTAATATCTGTTCAAAATACTTTCTATAGTTAAAACTATACTATCTGTTCATCTTCTGTGACCTAACCTTCCTGGTTGGTTTGATATGATTCTCTTTTGTAAATTAAACCGGTTTTTAATTATTCCACTACTATTCGAGTTATGTTAGGCTACAAATCTTTTATATTCGATTGGTTAGGTATCGATAGGTTTGTTAGGTACTGTTTCATAATTTATTAAATGATTCACTAAACACGTTGAAATTTTTCTTCACTGTACTTTCCTGAATTTTAATCGAACCTAATTTGGTGATTAATTTACTTCATCTTTATATTTGTATGACATTCTTATATGGAAATTATTAATGTACTCCACTGCTTCTTTTCAAATTTTTTCAAAATAATCTTAGCGATTCCACTGTAAAAGAATTTCATGCATTATAAGATAGGCTTTGTGGAAAGATCGGTGTTTTCCTTGCTGCACAATAACGTTCCACCACACACCGCGTCGATTGTCACTCAATTTTTAGCCAAAAAAATGGTACCAGTACTCGCCCATCCCTGTATTCACTAGATTTTAGTTCTCCGGACTATTATCTGTTCTCAAATTTGAAGGTGGAGATTAAAGGGCACCATTTTACCATTATTGAAACGATTTAAGAAGTGATAACCCAAAAGTTCAAGAACATTCCTGAAGCTGACTTTTCACGGGCCATGGAAAAATTAGTCGATTGTGCAAGAAGGTGTATAGAATATAATGGTGAATATTTTGAGTAAAAAGTTGCTTAAAACATTTTTTTTTTTTTTGTAACATCAATAACGACAGTAACCTTAGTACCAAAACTTATGGGACGCACTGTGTATTTGTACGGTTACTATTATATAGAAGTTTATGAAGTAATTTTACCAGATCAGTTATGTAGTCAGACTATTAACCATGTCCATAACTATTTTTTTTTTTTTTTTTTTTTGTAAGGAGAACCCGCGGCAACATAGGCCATTGGGTGTGGGGTGGTACGGTAGGGGTTATTTTTGTATGTTTGTTTGTAGGTTTTTAAGTGGGTAGGGCTGTAACACGTGTTTGTGTATGTGTGGCGAGGATATGTTGCTAAAAATCCCGGGTGGTCACCCATCCGGGAGCTAGCAACTGCGGCCGGTACGTACGCTCAGTGCGTTTCCGCAGATTGAGCGTACGACCACGCCTCACCAAGCCACAATATAACTATTTTATTTGGATCAGAAATTTAAAAATTCGTATAGAACTATTTACGTTATTACGCTTGACAGTGTAATATGATAGCAACGGAAAATCCATACTCCCGTTCCTCTTCTCGATGCGTTTAATTAAAACTACATTGACAAAGGGACATCGATTTCAGACCACCGCGTAGTGGACGGACTGTGATGGCAATTTTATGTCATTACTGTTGTCTGTTATTATTATTATTATTACTCGTTGGACCTAAGATAACGCGTTTTTGCGGCATAACGCGAGACGGATTCGTTTGATCGATCGACAGCCGCTCGCACATAATGTAATATAGTATAAGGTCCCGTATATAATATTATATAGTATTATACCCCCAGCCCGACATTTTGGCGGATCAGTATATATATAATATGTACATACTTGCCCTCGACGTCCTGCAGTGTTCTCCGGGGACGGATAAAAGACAATTCGTTAGTCAGTCGCGTCTTTCAGATTAAAATCAGAAACAGTAATCCATTGGCCAGGATCATATTATTATTATAATGGACAACCTATCTGGATTACTGTAATATATTAATGTGTGTTTCTGTGTGTGTTATAATGTGCAGTGGTCGCCAAACCGTTTATGTCCAGACCTAAAAATTCCCGAGACCCATATTGTTTTCCGTAATCGTTATATTCATATATCATTATAATATGTTTTGCACCAAAGTCTTTTGCAACATTTATGTAATGAATTTACAAATGGGTCCACCAATCTGCATATATATTATATATGATACATCATAATATTTTAATTAAAAAATCTGAATTGAAAAAAAAGATGATCGTAGGTATATTGATCTAAATATCAACTTGAACAATGTAATGTGGATGTTATATCACCTATTCAATAAAATTATAATAATATTAATAAAAAATACATTGTCACCTTCTATTTTTACCATTTATAAAACCAGACATAGAAAATTGAATAATCCGTTATCAGTTGCATGAAAGGTAGGTACCTATACAAAAATAAGAGATTCTCTTGGCAAATTATCATCATCGAATGGAATAAAAAATATATAACTGTTGTATTCTGATTGACCATACTAGATATAGACTTATAGTATATTAATGTGTTAATATCAACTGAACTGTAGTTTAAATTTATTTTGTTTATACTTTATTCAATAACTTACTGATAATACATTTTGAGTTAAACATTTTACGTTATATTTTTGGGGTCCCAAAAATTTGTATTAACTTTCATAAAATTACGATATGAATATCACTAACTATAATATATATTCTGAAGTTCTTAGAATTTATTATACATTACATTAATTACTGTTTTTTGTCTAAGCTGGCAGTTTAATGTCATTTCCTTAACATGCAAGTTGATTCTACCAGTTTTATAATAATAAATATTATATTATAATTACTGTGAATAATAAAATAATTTAAGCAACAACATTTCATTGGAAAGAAAACCTGTATTTTTTTTTTAATTACTTAATTTATTAAAAATAATTTTTTTATATACATAAAAAGTTTATGTTAAGAACTTCGTAGTACCTATTACTTGTAATTTCAATTACATTTTATTTAATTATTATTCATAACTATAACTAATGTAATTATTTAGGTATTGTAAAAGTGTTATTCATTTCACTGTATCTATTTATTTTTTATCTTTTTTATTTTTTCCATGGCCATTACTTTATTTCCTGTACTTTTTATAAAGAAGGTGTTATTTGTTTAAAGTTTAATTACATATTTTATATTATATATATGTATACATATAATATATATTATGTGCATCAATTCATTATATTATATAATGTATAGTATACTATATATTTATACGTTGTATGCTATGCATAATAGACATTATAATATTGGTGGTCTGATTGGATAGGTAATAAATTTGTTATTACTCATTATCGAGTTGCCTACATAAAGTATTGTCAAATGATGAATAAATAGTATTCATTGAGCATTGAGTAAAATATTTTTCTTGTTATTTTTTTTCTTTTTAAGTACAAACCAGTATAAAATTATAAAATACTTGTTGGATTTTCAGCATACATTACGTTTGCTTAAATATATTATATTTAGTTGTTTTTTATCAATATATTTATATTTCACACAGAATATTTTGTGTTTTTATTTATCATGCTAAGTTCGTTGCGATTACCTTATTAAAGTTAAAATATTAATTCATAGTATTTATTTATCTATACTTCTATACCTGCGACTACTTGCAATACATAAAAAGCGTCACTCGTTATAAAATATCATGTATGTATTATTAATTCTTACGTAATTTGGCAAGTATTTTAAGTTTTGAATGCAAAATTGATGTAGTTATATTTTGATCGAAATACTTTATGTTGATATTTCTAAACTTTGTTTCCCAAAAAAATCATCATTGTGTTCTAAAAAGCTCTAATTATATTGATAAAAAGCTGGTAAGTCGTGTATGTCGCTCTGCTGTACAGTAGGTTACAAGTGGGTTACTGTAATGGATGGAATTCAATTTGAATCCAATGATATTATATCATTGTTTACGAAAAACGATTCTGAGCGAAGACGATTTATCTGTCTAGGATATATTATAGATTATTAAAAATTTTCAAATCTTAGATTTAGAAAGAAAAATTTTTATGAATTTCTAGTTTGAAATGATTTGCGAATTTTCTTTACATATGTTGTCGAAATTCAAACTTTGAATGCTTGTAAAAAAAAAATTGTGACTACGCATTTATTTTATTTTTTAATTTATATTGTAAAAATATATTATGAGCCTTGTATTAAATTTTTAAATCTTAGATATAAAAGGAAAATTTTTTATGAATTTCTAGCTTAAAATAATTTCTGAATTTTCGTGATTTTTACATAATATGTTGTCAAAACTCAAACTTTGAATGCTTAAAAAAAAAATTGTGACTATGTATTCCTTTTATTTTGCAATTGCTATTGTAAAAATATATTAGGAGCCTTGTATTAAATTTTCAAATCTTAGAATTAAAAAGGAAAACTTTTATGAATTTCTATCTAAGATAATTTGAACATTGCCGTAATTTTTACA
The DNA here is from genome assembly GCF_037042655.1 of Diuraphis noxia. Lineage (NCBI taxonomy): Eukaryota > Metazoa > Arthropoda > Insecta > Hemiptera > Aphididae > Diuraphis > Diuraphis noxia. The sequence goes on from NW_028301712.1 coordinate 57,421,218, forward strand.
TACTTAGTCAAAATTTGAACTTTAAATGCTTATAAAAAAAAATCGTGCCTCCGAATTTTTAATATTTTTTAACTGCAATTGTTAAAATGTGTTAGAAGCCTTGTATTAAATTTTCAAGCTTTTCTATCGAACAAATAAATTTTTATCGATATTTTTAGAAAAAAAAACTAAAAGAGTTGAAAAATTAAAATTTCAAATGCCTATGAATAGTTCAACTTAAGTCGAAATGTTTTGAAAATTGCATGGTGTATAGAATATACTTATATAAACATTCGGTGAAAATTTCATGTATCTATGGTCATTTGTTTTAAAGTTACAAAAAAAATCAAAATCGTTTTTGTCGAAAACTGATTGTACGTAAAATTTCCTGTTTTTCCGTTAATTTTTAGTTTGTTTATCCCGATTATTTAAAAAAATATTAAGAATTATTTACTTTTGATGTTAAAAGACGAAGCACTTTTACTGCCCCAAAAGTTTTAGAGTTACACCAAAATAAAGAAATCGCTAAAAGCAAAAATCCAATGTCGTAAAAATTTAAATTTCAAATGCTCATAAAAATTTAATTTGAATTTCCGGTGTACTTTTTATTTGTGATAAAGATTGAAAAACTTTTAAGGAATCTTGTATTAAATTTTCAAATCTTAGATTTAAAAAGAAAATTTTTTATGAATTTCTAGCTTAAAATATTTTGTGAATTTTTGTGATTTTTACGTATTTTGTCAAAATTCAAAAATTTGAATGCTTATATAAAAATTGTGAAAATGATTTTATTTTATTTTTCAACTGCTTTTGTAACAATATGTTAAGAGCCTTGTATTAAATTTTCAAGCTTTTCTGCCTAATAAATAAATTTTTATCAATATTAATTTAAAAAAACTAATAATGATCGAAAATTTCAAATACCTATGAATAGTTCAACTTAAGTCGAACCTTTTTGAAAATTGCATGGTAGATAGAATATACTTATATAAACATTCGGTAAAAATTTCATGTATCTATGGTCATTTGTTTTAAAGTTACATCAAAAACCAATATCGATTTTGTCGAAAAATGAGTATGCGTAAAATTTCCCGTTTTTCCCTTAATTTTTTGCTTGTTTTTCTCGATTATTTAGAAAAGTATTAAGAATTTTTTACTCTTGACCCCCCAAAGTACCAATTAGAATTAGATTCACTTTCTGATCGAATAAGGTATTGAAGTCAAAATCGAAGCATTTTTACTGCCCCAAAACGTGATGACAGACACGAAAAAAAACACACACACACACACCATGGTAAAATAAATACATTCATCGCTCCGCTCAGAATCTAAAATAAAATATTAAAAAAATAGATGTAAGTACTTTTTTAAGCTTACTATATTATTAATATACTGCCTAGATATTATTATTTATGATTTACGTTGTTATGAAATGCGAGTATTTACATCGCACGGAACGAATTAAAGTCAGTATTAAATTGTTTATTTAAAACTCAGAAATAATTTCCAAAATTTGTGAACCTAAAATAAATTTAAAGCGTACTACCATTTCTTTTATTGTAATTTTTTGAGTGTTTGTGTATTATACATAGTTATTAATATATAAAGTAAAAAATTACTTTATAGTTGATATCTTGTATATTATTAGCTTATAGTGATTCTCATTAGTTTAGCGCTATATATACTCGTATAATATAACAACGAAATTCAGAGGTAAATAATAAGATTTGAAAAACCAACGAATGATTTATTCCGATATTATTTTAATTGTTACATTATTGCTGGCAATTAGTAGAGTATTATACCCGGCAGAGTTCGAATCGATTCTGGGTTTTTAAATTTCCCACCTACTTTGGGAAACCCTTTGGCTTACGACAACTACGGTACCTATATTATATGAAACACACACACACACAACTGTATACATACAACCGACAACCCCTCGGATATATAGTTTCATTCGGCTGAGCAGCATTTGCCGGCGGGTGAGAAGTAGTCAGTTTGGTGTGCGATGGTGAAGTAGTGGTGTATATATATATATATATATATATATATATATATATATGGGTAGGAGAGGTGCACGCGTAGAATTAGATAGCACCCCCTCAGCTGTGCACGATTTAATCGAAGAGAAATGATCCCTGAGTGCCGCTGATACGGTTCCAGCAATTACTGCCAACTGGCAGGAGGGCGGGGAACGCTCGGCAGCAGCAGTCGTTGTACATAATATAAAGGTATACGATACACACACACACACATATATATATATACACACACACAGATGAGGCTGAGAAATCACTCGACGGGTTGGTAATAGTGTTAACGTCCCTTCGGTGACCAACATCGGTATAAACCTGCACGCATATAAGAAGAAAAAACGTCGATTTCGTTGTATGAAAGCATTTTGTTTTTATTTTCAAACCACACGTATAATATATACCGGTAAACCTTAATAATATGGTATAATATTATTTTATCTCGACCGAGTACCGCGCGTTTGATATAGTAATGTAAATCAGCGGTGTACCATCAAAGAAACGCGAGCGCGCCAGAAGAAATTACTCTCTGTAAAATACGTTTCCGTAATAATAATATATCATAATAATAATAATTATTATTATATTTTTCATAATATATTATTGATGAAAAATCTGGTCTTTACATAATATGGAGCTGAATTATTGAAATACGAAGCGTGGGAAATAATTTACTCAATCCAATCGCTGTACGATAATGGAAACTATCACAAAACTATTTAAATCGTTAATTTCCAACGAAATCTGCAACGACGTAATTGTACGTGCTTTTAGTCTGTTTAACTTTTATTGTATACTTTACAGTTAACCGTATTAATGCATTGCATTACCGTTTTATGTTGACTATCAGACACTCAGATTACATTATAATACATAATAAATACGTCGAGAAAAATAATTAAAATAACGAAGCCAGCTCGTCGTTTTGACTTCGACAAGTAATATAAAGTCGTTATTTAATATTTTCCATCTACTCCATCTCGTATTCATCGCTAACGGTTCTTTAAAGTTCAATTGTATATGTCTCCTATTGAAAAATGTTCATTTTAGTTCTATATTATATCATCATAAAGCTTAATGGACAATTTTTGGAATTATATTTTTAAGGTCTCTACTCACCCTTTAGAATAGCGAGGCATTCCAAAAATTGAAGTCATCCAATTGCGTTTTCAAAGGGTAACTTATTATACTATTCAAGGGAATCCATACTTTTGATAACAACATGACTTATTTAAATTATGAATGGAAAACGTCATATTTTCAAACAAATGCGTTGCCCTGTTGTTATATTATTACAAAAAGTAAGTAGGTAGGTATATTTAAAGAAAAACTAACACGTAAATAAAACGAAAAATACATTTTTTTATCTTCATACTTCAACTTTTTATACAATATATTTCTATTGTATGTTTTATAATTTTTCAGTTTTAATAATTCAAAATTTTACCAAAAAAAAATTCAAAACATCGTATATGACGTATACCATTAGTATTTAATTTAGAATGCAAGTATTACGTATATAGTAAATATTATGCATAATATATTTTGAGTTATACATATAGGTATATATAATATATTCAGACATTTTTTCCTCAAAAAAATCAATTATCGCTTCTTACTGATTCATTCAAAGTCAAAAATTAAATTAACATTATATAGATAACTAAATAAATATTGATAAAAATGACTTAATTGTAGTAGGAAAATAGGTAGGTGCATGTTACTTATATATTAGGTATTTATAAGAAGTGTACAGTTAAAATATTTTAAATTTAACTTGAAAAACTAATTTGTACTTGACAGAATATTATTTGAGTATTACACAAAGTAGTTTATTATAATATTATTTCAAATATAATAAATAATATTAAAAAAATTGGCTATTTTACATTTTTATCGTTTTATTTTATTTGGATGGATAAGGAATTTACTATTTCAACATCTGTATATGAAGTTCATATCCAACTTAAAAACGTATTATTAAGAGGGCGCAACACTCGTTTTGTTGTTTTAGTCTTACAAACGCGTAACATAGCAAATATACGCTCAGCAATAAATTCACATTTTACTCCGTTAGCCTAAAAATATTCAATTGAAATTTCATATTTCATATTTGAATATTTCACAGTTACTTTTATTAAAAACTAATACGCCAATTTAGTATTTAATTAAAAATGAAACTAAATTTATAACATTTACAAAAATAACCAAACAAATACTGGTTTTGTATATGTTGCGGATAAGGTAGGAAGTCGGGCATTGTGCACAATGATCGGGCACTGTGCATAATGCCCGATTTTCAAGGGCAAAGTTAGAATAAGTTAACATTACCTGTACGTAGTATAGAATGCCCAATTAGATTTAGGTGCTGTAGATTAAATATATTAAAAATTAAATAAAACATCTTACAGAGTACTTAAAAAAGTTATTTTTCACTGATTTAATCGCACTTACATCACTTTTTTCGTCTTTTTTGTTTATGTTTTCGATGACATTTCCATAGTCTAGAGCTTTTCTTAAGTTTTCCTCTGATTATAAAGTAGAAATACAAAATATTAACACAGATATACCTTTAAATTTAAAAGTTGACCTCTTTTAAATTTTCACTTTAATTTTTAAGCTATCGGAGCAAAACGTGATCTGCTGAGGATTAATTTTCCATGTTACGCACTAGTAAGACGAAAACAACACATGCGGATTATATGATGGCGTATTGGCATCCTTTTAAAGTCTTAACTAATAACAGACTACGCGACGTTGCCGTCGTGATAATAATCATTAGAAAATATCGAATAAGAATTTTTCGATTCCATTTTGAAGTATTATCTATATAGCCATAATGTTCGTGTAATATACTATGTGATCAATTTATCGTTAAGATTATGGATAGGTTGGTTTTATCGCAGAATATTATTCTGTGGTTTTATTGGCAGCAGTCACGTTGTCGCGTACGAATAACATACATATATAAGTATAGTTTTGTAGTGATGTTGTTACGTATAAATGCAATTTGATATAAATTTATGCTGAGCGCTGTATTTAATTAAATTTTCTCCCTTGAATCTGGACAGGGTACACTCTGTCCGGGCAACATAGAACAATACCCGGTCCATGTATGAACAATTTGAGTATTAAAATGATGATTCTTACATTTTATTAAATATATAAAATATGTGCCCGGCTATTGTTATACAATGCCCGGATTTCCTATTTTTCCCGTAACATATATATATAGGTTCAGGATAATTGAATTTTGGTATGGATGTTCTAAAATATATAATTTAAATGTTAAAGTATATCAAAATATTATTAAAATAGTTACTGTACATTAATTACGAATACATTATACGATTTACAGCTCTAACATAAGTGTATCTATAGACAGGATATTATATCGGGACCAGTATTATACTGGTTAACAAAATTCTAGAAATATTCTATAGTTTATTATTTCCCTAAATTTTAATACCTGTACGGTTGTGCATGAAATATTATATACTAAAATAATATAAATTTTATATCTAATGCTCTATACGTAGGTACTCCATTAAAATATATTATACCCACATCATTAGATGTCTCCGAGATGTTCACTACACACTACGAGTTGCGGACTACTCGTTTTTAGTTGAACCGTATATGCATATAACAAGTAAACTGGAATAAATAAACATGAAACAGCTATAGAATTTACATTTTTTACGATAAAAACAAATAATTGGGTAACACGGGAAGCGACTAGAATAATAAATTTAGGTCTTACTATTTTATTTTAGGCATCGTGATTAATGACTTAAGTCGTATAAAAAATAGTAAATATCTTTATGTTTATACCCATAAACCGTATAATATATGTTTTGAGTTTTGACGCATTAATGTCCAGAACAGAATAAAAGCAAAAAAGTATTATAGATTTTTATACTTTTCAATACCTACAATAATAATATTATGTTTTAATGTTTTAATATTTTAAAGAAAATATAAAACAACATTGTTATTGAATCATCTAATATTCATTCGATGTCAATCATCATAATTTTAGTACTTGACATTAATTTGACTTTGTTACACTGTTTCATTTTTTTAATTTCCTGCTTACAAAATTATGGTAAACATAAATTAATAGATAAATACCAAATTCAATAACTATTATATAGTCTCTAACAACTCCCAAAACTTCGGAATTTAAATGTACCAAATTCTGTAATTCATATAAAAAATATATTTGATACTACTGGAAGTCTGGACATATTCATAAAGTTCCATTTTTATCTAAACAAACATTGAAACATCTATAATATGTTATCGAATTTCGTATTTTAATACTAAAGTTACAATAGAATTTTAAGGTAATTTAAATAAATTAAATTGTATTCATATGATAGAATTCAAAAAAAAAAAAAAAAACAAGGCAAACGATCCAATATTTCATTTCATTTATTTTTATAGCTATTCAATGCATGGATGGTATAAATAGTGATAATTTCTTTTTATTCTTTATATTCTGTTTTTTTTAAATTTTACATAATGTTTATTTTGTGATGAGTGAATTTTAAAATAATATTACCTTGGATACTTTAATAAAGTAAGGAAATGTAATAATCGTTGTCACATTATTATAAAACTCAAGTTTTGTATTATTAATCACCGTTATTTTTAAATCGTTCAATTAACCGTGCAAAAAACTATAACTTTTTAAAAACTTTTTTACCAATAATTTTTTCTTGAATTATTTGTTCTTGCTTTCTTATTATTTATTATTGTAATCAGAGATCTTGTTTATTTTTATAACTCAACGCATAATTGTTTTTTTTTTATATATATAATAATCAATTCACGACTATGCTAATTATCTATCTGGCTGTATAATATATTTGTAGGTTTAGGTATTTATCGTACTGCAACATATATGTTAACATAATATTTAGTCTCGATGTGTAAAATTGGTCAGTGTTATACATAATATTATAAAGTTATGGGATATTTATTTATGTTATTCACAACAGAAAACGGAAGTATAACATATTTATGTCACAAATAAATAGGTAATGTTTATTTATAAACATTTAATACACATCATCGATGGCATAATACTGTGTCTGGAAGAATGTTTATTTTTATGATTGTCGAAGTGACTATAAAATCTGAAACTCAATGTTCAATTTGCATGTGAAAAACCAAAATTACACAATAAATCTTAGTGGAATGCCGTGCACTGCAGTACATGTAATGTTTTTTGTCTTTGAATTATTCGAATGCAATATTCTTTGGTATACAATAAAATTATATTTAAAAAAAAAAACCATCGTACGTTATTTTATATACACACGCATCCAAGTATAATGTATTTGGTGAAGCATCGGAAAACAAAAATCTATTGATTTAGACTTAAATATTTTGTTTTTCAATATTTCACTTGTATCAACAATAACGTATACCTATAAATATTTAATATTTGTTAAAAATTATTTTGGTTTATTTCAAATTTAAAACTAATCAAATAAGTGTTCAGTTTTTAGGTAAAAATCATGATTTTTGTTCGCAGTTATTATATATAAGAAACACGAATATTATTTTATTTTAAAAATTAATTAAATTTATTTGAGTTTATAATTTCATAGGCCCATTAAATCTGCGGCATTTCAAGGTCAAAATATAAATTCATAAATTATTTCTAGAAATATAACTATTTTTGTATGTATATGTGTGTAATATGTAATACATAATAATATTATACATATAATATTATGCATATAATATTATATTCTCGTAAAGTCATAACCAGAAATTGAGAAATCTACCTATAAAGTTTATAATATTATTATTATTGAGTAAACTAAGTGTTTTATTAACTGCACATATCACGGTTCGTTCAAAGACATTTGGTTTACCGTGTCGGATATTATGCTTTGACAAAAAAAAAAATATAGCAATAAATCGATCGTTAAAAATACAAAATAAAAGTAAGTAATAAGTAATAACACGTAAGATAATGAAAATATTATATATGTTATGATCAATATAGTAATAACAACACGAGAATATACTGTCGAAAAATATCGATAAGTCAGGAAGATAAAATGATGGTATATTGTTGTATTGTTTTTTTTTAATTTTTTTCTCACACATTTCAAAATCTACGATGTCGTTATTATATTATTATTATAGTTGTGGGACACAGTGGTTTGGTGGCAGCGGCGAAGAATTTCTTTCGGTGTAAAATTTTTGTCGTAAAAGCGTTCACCATCAATTGTATAATACACTTATACACACAAACACACACGCATACAGAAGTCTGTGTGTGTGTGTGTGTGTCTGAATTTATGTATATATATGTTATATTTTATGCACGTGAGAACCGGTTGTTGACCTACGCACTGCGTAGGGGGCGGTCGACCATCGTGGTCGTTGTATATATTATATATTGGTACATAGTGTTTACACATATATATGTATATGCGAACTGAACGATAATATTATTATTTTACCGATCATAAAAATATAATATATCACAATCGTAGAAAAGTGTAAAAACGGTTGGCGGAACGGAACCTATATATTTATTTATTTATATAATATTTTTTCGCTACAATAGTATAACAATAATAATAATAAAACTTATAAAACACAAACTATTATGATAGTCATAATAATAATAATGTAATAGGTAATATAATAATATTATTGTTATGTTTTATATTACGATTACGGTCCACCTAAACGTGAAACGCGTCCATGACCTCACGTCGGACGTCGTAACATGACCGGCCGACATTGGGAAATAAACGCCGAATATATAGGTAGTATTATCGATAAGTTGAGTCGTCGTGGATATAATGCGTATCGGTATAGTGTCGTTTTAACGTCTTATCGTTATAACTTATAATAAACATATTCATAATTCATGGATGTGGTGAAGGTGGGCACCGTCATGGGACTAAAAATTCCATATAGCAAAAAAAAAAAAATAGTAAGAAGTAATTGCATATTATAATGACGAAGACGTTTCATTTTAGATTCTGAAGAGAGCGATGAAATTTTATGTATTTTTGTTTTAATGGCTACCTATTATGGTATTATCTATACCTTATTATCGAAGTATGTTAATATTTCTGGTAAAATTAACATTTTATATATTTATTTTTGTATCTTAAGAAATATAAGTATATTAAAGGCGAATTGTTAAAAATCATTTATTAGTCTAAGGACTGACATACCTATTTATTATAGTATTAAGTTCTGCTACTTACGAATGTTTCTTTTATACCTTTTTCACGTCCGTACAATCTACAAAAAAACAAAATATGCTATACACGAGTATGGTACAAAATTCTTTTTTTGAATTTAATAAGTCATAACTAATAAGTAATCCGTTGTATAAGAAGAAACGTATTATTATTATATTAAACTGTTTTTAAAATAAACATTAATATAGGTATTTATTTTTTTGCCTTTTTCTATTAAACATGCTTGATTGACAGGGATGATAGGATAATAATATATATATAATAATTTATATGATTTAAATAATTATAGGTGAGGCTTATATTATATGGGCCATGTTTATATTATGCACCACATGATGCATTGGCATCTTTCACTTTATCTGGTGGGAAGTAATTAATAATTATGCAAACAACATAGAATACAGGTTATGTGATACCTAACCGATGAGTTTGGTCAGGGACCGACAATATTTTATAATATGCATTTTAATTTTCTTACATAATCATCATTATTAAAAACAAATAAAGCAAGACATCCTGCTCTCATCCACAAATAATGCTATACCACTGACCGAGTGCCTCATTATAATATTAATATAGGTATATACCTACTTATAACTGTGCTATCGTATTTTTCGAACATTTTCGGATTTCCATTAGGTACTTACATCAAAACGACAGGAGTAGTGGTCGAGTACAACGCCAGCACACCGCGCACCGGTTTGAATAGCATATACCTTACCTATATTCAATAGTATAATATTATAATAATCGTCGTGACTTCGCGACAGGACCGATATCAAACGGGTCGCAATTGGCTTGATATCATATACGTATATTATATTATGACATACATGGTGAGAGTTATTGACCTTTTTAATTGGTTCGAGACGTTTACGGTGACATTTCGCGATCTCAATATCGATACGACGCACGTATATGTGTATATACATATTATACTGCACAGGCGCGCCGCCCGAACACGTGCAACAAACGATTAACAGTGATTGTAGTGATAAGCAATAAATTTAATAAGGGTGTAGGTTAGGTTACCTTAATACCGACTTGCAACTCAACGTACACTTTTTTTAATCTTAAACTTTTTTTTTATTGAACAAAATACCGTGTCTGCTCTGGGCATTGGTCTGACAGTAACTTTAAGATTATCATAATAATAAGACTATTAATTTAACAAAATATCATTGTAATAATAATTATTACCGTGTACCTTATAAGAAATCGTATACAATTTGAACTCGTATTGTAATGTCCTTCATAGTTTATACACGTTGTACAACATATCAGATAACATATCAGATTATATTTTATAAATATTTTTATTTTTTAACTTTTTAATATCATACTTATTCATACCTAATACCTATATACTTGATATTATTTCGATGCTCTTACCTACATATTATTACCTCGGTATCTGAACATATTATTGTTTCAACATTATTTTATACAGTTTGAACGATGTATTAAGTCTCGGCAGATTTTAAACGCGTTATTGAAAACGTTCAGCTCATCGCTTATTCAAACGAGTTTCTTTTCGCACCCTCTATGATGGGTTTATGGCCAACAGTGCATGTGTGTGCGTCAAATATATATATTATATTATATATTATTGTATATATATTATACATAGGTATATAATATAATCTTATAATATTCACGTCCCGTTGCAGATATTGAGAATACGGTCGCAGTGTGATTTAACTTATACCATAAAAATAGATCTCTATCTCCGTTAAACGATTACGCGTTTCCCCTCTTTCTTTTTTCAGTCCGTTTTCTGGCTCCAGCAAAGGTTTAGCCTGAATACGCGACTTAAAGTCTCGCACTATTTACGATTTGGAATGACTTTTATTTCAAACGTTTTTTTCTCTATCTGTTCGCATGTATTACCCTTCCGAAATTGAAAATATTAGGTTAGGTACTACGAATATGCGGGATTTTCACATATCATTTTCATTTTGCCAGAACTACTGACTTGAACCAAACGCTGACGTAATCTCGAATTGGTTTTGGTGACAGACATATTGCACGCAATGCAGTTTAAATTTAAGACCACATAAAATATGATTTTTCGCAAAAACGATACATTATCCTCATCGCAACGATAGATCCCGAATAATGCACATATTGTTATGAGTTATAATATTTGTGATTTTTAGTAAAAACATCGAAGTTTGCCATTATAATAATGTATTATCATTAAGTTTAAAAATTTTCAGTCACTGAAGTCGTTAAAAGGTCTCTTATTGTATGGTCGTAAGTTCAGCCTTGAGACCAGATATTTATTGGCATGATTCTTGTTAAACAATTTTGTCGACCGGTTTATTTTTTCTTCATAATTTATTTTTATATACCTACTTACTATTTATATACGACTTATCGTGTAGATGTTTATAACTTAAATAAATATATATATATATATATATATTTTTAATTATTGCGTTCGACTAATTTTGTCGAATATATCTACCGATTATGCATATGAGACAGGACACCTACGCCGAACTAAATTATAAATGTACACCAAGCAAACCCATCGAATATAATACAATTATCTTCTTGTTCACATTTAAATCACTATTTTTACCAACAACCATCGTACAAATTATAGAAAAAGCATATTATTTAGCCAATCGGGCTTCTAATTTCTGGTTTAAATCTAGTCTTATCGTATGTTTAAATTAATGTAAAATAAGAGCTTTTTGTTCAACATTTTGGTTCATCATAATTAAAAGGGCTATTAAAAAGTAAGTTTACTATATCACGGAAATCATAAAATATACAAAAATTGAAAAATAAACAGGTGTATATTTAATTATTGCAGAGTAAAAAATTATTGTTTTACGTAATAGATAGCCGTTATTCCGTATATATTTCTGGTAACGTGACACAAGTTTTTCAAAAACTATACATTTCAGTAATAAGGTGTGCAATTTTTAAGGAACCAGTCGATAACTTCATGGTGACTTCAGTTTCACTCCAAAAGAATTTTTCTCCCAGAAAAGTTTTTATAATGGAAAATGGCTAACTATTAAAGTTTTTTTTCCTAAAATAGCTGGAAGTTGGTTTCACTTTGTATGATGCAACCTGCACGCAGGAAACTTATAGTATATCGAGATTATTTTCGTCATTGACTTTATAGACACATATGTACATAATTAAGTATCTATATGTAGGTATTGATTAAAATACACATATACTATTTATATGTATATACCATCTGCAGAGATAATAAAACTATACAATATGACAATTTTGCCAAATTTAAACAGTACGTAAAAATAATTTTATTCCATTGTTAAATCTTGCATTTCATGAAAAACCTATAAAAAATAGTGAAAACATTATTTATTATTTCTAAATAATAAAATTATCAACTATAAAATGGTAAACATTTCTAATTTACATTCAGACAATTCTGAGCATTGAAATAAGTTGCTCATTTCATGATATGCACACTAAATATTTTATTATTAAATTAAATAATATTATTATTACTTCCCATTATTCACAATTATATTTTCACACTCTTAGATAAAGCTAATGTTGCTTGTGTTTCATAAAAACTAATAAAAAACACACAAGATTTAAATAAATGAACTAACATTACTAAACCTAATATTTTTTTATTATACTTATTATACTAAATGTTGACAATCGACCCAAAAAAGGTTTGACACTCCTGTTATACAAGTCGTATAATACCTACATCATTTGTATTATAAAAATTATCAAAACAAATCTCTCTATATAATATATTATTGTATCGATAGCTGATATTGATAAATACCTTAAATGTTATTATAATTATTTTCAATTACAGTATTATAAGAGAAAAAATAAAAAATAAAATATAGAGATAATAATTTCCCAAGTCCGCATAACTGCAGTACATTTCTGTAGTAAATACATACATGTATCATAACAACCCCCAAATTTCCAAAAATATATTTCTATGATAAAAATTCCGATATCCGATTTTTCTTTTTAGCAATACTATAGAATTTTATTAGAGAAATTAAAAAAATAAACTATTCAATAAATTGTTCGAAAGTCCCTCCGTTGTGTAGTCGTGTAGAATTGTAAGTAATGAAATCGACACTATCGACATTTGAACAATAAAATGGAATAATAATTTATAAATAATAAATAATTTATAATTTCATAATAATAATTTTGATTACATCACAGTGTTTAATTAAAGGGAAGTAATACAAACAATTAAAATAAAATAAATAAATAAATATTAAAATTTATTAAAATTTTTAAAATATATACCTATACTCTAATTTAGTGAATTTTGAGTTTACAACAAAAGTTGATTCAGCAAAATATCTTGAAAAAGTCGATCAATCCAAAAATTGCATTTAAAAAAGGGGTTGCCGTTTAATGAGCATGCGCAAAATACACGATTTAATGATATTTTAAGTCATAATAATTTATGATCGATTAATATATTTTAATATCACACAAACAGAATTGAAAGATATTTACAGGGTAATGACTCACTACTTATGAATGATAAAGTATACCCAGTTTTGGGGACACATACTATATATATTATATGATATATAACAATATTTAAAATAATTTATTTAAAAAAAAATTAATAATTATAATTTCTGTCATTGCCTTTAAAAAAATCATAATTATTCATACAAAAACAATATACTTAATATATATTATATATATATCACATTAGAATGTTTATTATGCATCATTTCTTTCTTTTTCTTTACCTAATTATATGCCCAAGTCTTTTTGCTAGTCTATAACCTACCAAACCTTCATACGGAAGTATCTAAAATGGGCAAAAAAAATCTGTTAAACACAAACATAGTACAAAACAGCTTTTTGAAAGCCATTGATATTATGTTATATTTTATTATTAAAAATGAAAAAAAATTATTTAAAAATATTTATTGTTGTAGTATTCAGGATAAAGCCTTAACGGCGTTCCTGTACCAATGAATTATTTATCAAACAATATTATTTATATTGGATTTGAAGTTGAGTGTTTTTGCTACAGCAACCAAAAACAGGGTACCTACTACCTGCTATAATACTAAACAACTATTGCGTTTTACTTTCCGATGCACAGTAATTCCTTATAACTGCATTGAACTTGGAGTCAAAATACTAGTTATCGTATAAACTTGTTTTACTCTCTTATTAGATACTTTTTATTTTTGTTTCTCCCATCGATCTATATCCTTCTCTTTCTCTCGGTCTTTTATTATCTCTATACACATATTATATACATGTGATATAACCATACGTGACACGTTATTGAGAAGGATAGAAATAAAACTAAGAATTAAACGTAATTCGGTGAAACAAAGTATAAAGTATAAACCGTATATGTATAAACTGAAACGCAGCCATGTAGAAACTTCTATTAGGCATAAAGACGCGTGCATGTGTGTTTGTAGTGTAGTGTTTACACGTCATTTTCTTATTCAGGTTTATCATTTCAGATAATATTTACACGACAGGTAACGTATCAAAACTTACATTGCAGGTATCTTCATCATTGTTAACGATAATAATGTATATCAATAATACGATCCTCGACATTTCTTCCTTAAGTTGTCGTCAGTAATGTTCAAAGAAAATAAATTTTTCTTTTCTTTATTTATATTTATAAAATCTTAAAGAGGTCAGTATAAGAGTTAAACTGAATGTGGAAGTTCTTATAAAAGTTTTTCACTTCTTTTTGAACTTTGTTTAGATTCAAAATTGCATAAAAGTTGTGATTGTAACTTGAATTAGTTATTTTTCTTAAGGTAAGTACTTAATATTTTAAAGTTTAATTTTTTCATATTGGAGATTTTGTCACCACCACACAATGGTGTTCATTAATACCATAATGGTTTTATAAGGGATTTGTATTACCTACTTGGTTCATATTTTATTATAGTATTTTAAAGCTAATAATAAGATAAATTTAAAATAATAATTTTATTCACATTGCGTTTAAATATATATTGTATATTTTGTCACTCTAAAAGTATGAATGCAAATAAAATTAATTTTCTGAACTAGAACTAATAGTTGCATGTAAAACAATATTATATATGAATATAAAATAATTGGATGCCAGCGGCCAAAAACTATGTTAATTTTAAGTAATTTTTGTATACCTAACTATTATTATCAGCTAATTAGCTGACACACAGCATTTAAGAGATAAGATGCGTAAAAATTATAATTATATATTATTAAAACAAACTAGGTACTGACGGTTATTTAAATTTTTATACAAAATAAAAATGAATTTAAAAACAGAATTATTATTTATTTGTTCATAATAATTAGTAAAATTGGTGGTTGGTTAGAAATAATAATTAACATTTTTATTATTTAGTCATCTAGACTAATCGAATACCCTTTTTTCTTCTTTCTATATCTACTTATGTCATTCCTATTTATCTTTCTCCTTCTAATATCTCCTAACATTGTTGTTTAACATTTTTTCCCATTTTTTTTTTTTTTTTTAACTGTAAAATTGCCTTCACTGGAAGGTATCTTTAATCCGTCTTTCACGCCATAATTATCAAATTCATCAATTTAACTTATTATTCAAAATTTATAAAACAGATTGCAGAAATAAAAATTAAGTAATAAAAAATGTTTTTATTTATTTACACGTCATGTTGTACTATTATGGCATTTTAAATGCATTTTTATTTAGTATAAAAATTTAAATAACTTTCAGTAGTTTGTTTTAATAATATATAATTATGATTTTTACGCAGCTTATCACTTACATGTTGTCTGTCATGTATTGATCAGCTTTTACTAAGTCAATTTGTATATCCTAGGATGTAGGTACATAACGTGTTTAGTAAAAGCCCGAAGAAAATTAAAAATTTCAACATTTACTGAGTACAAACAGTAAAACCTAGGCTTACCTAGTGATCGGACATTTACGGTAACATATATATTATGTATATATATATATATTATATATATATACATACATATATAGCATAATACACACATAATATGCAAATTTGACGTTATGTTATACTAAGTAACTGGAAGTTGACACGTCATACTTAAAAAAATGTTGGTAGTGCAATGAACTTTAAGAAAAAAATAATTCAATTTTAATTGCCTATCTGCCATTTGTGTAATGTATATTTAATGATTGAATATTTTGTGAAAAACAAAAACATATATATATATATATATATATATATATATATATATATATATATATATTTATATATATATATATATATGTATATATAAGTAGGCAGGTACCAAAAAAGAAATTATGTCAATTTGGGTTTCACTTACATTTTCCATGCAATTGTGTTATACTTTTTGACTAGTGATTCATCAAATGTTGTGAATACATTCAGTTTTCTAGATAAGTGAATATGACTGTACACCAAAACAACCGCGACGAATGTGACGATTCCCAAGTTGAGTCATATACCTACTCATATCATTGATTTATAATATTATAATATTATAATATTATACAATTACTATAGTATATTATAAATCCAATAGCCATTCTCATGTCTCATAGTAATGACAGGTATTTTCTACAAACACACACACACACACTATATATATAAATGATATAATATGTATAATATGTATTGAGGTATATTGTTCAATGCTATTCGCGTAATGAACAATTTTAACTGAAATTTCTGAAAAACAAAGAAAACGTTATTATTAGGGCTCAGATTTTAAAGTATAATAAACAACAAAAAAGCACAAAATTATTTTAAAAAAGCAAAAATTAAGCATTTTTATTTAAGAAAAAATAAAATATAAAACACGACCAAAATTAACTTGAATTAATTGTCAAACTGAAAAAATAAATTAATTTAAATAAAAAAAAGAATTCACTACCATTTATTTGGAAAAATTTTAAGTAGTGAAACTGACTCCATTGCCTGTCATAATGTTTTTATACGTCATATAGAAAACCATGCAATACAACCATTTAGTCCGTACTGCGTATTCCCGATTTCCTTGTTAATTAAATTAATTTTTTTATTATTATTATGGCATAATAAACATAATATACAAATTCCACAGCTAGAATAACTGATATAAAAGTGCCTTCACTGGAAGGTATCTTTAATCCGTCCTTCACGCCATAGTTATCTATTTCATCAATTTCACTTATTGTTCAAAATGTATGTAACAGATTGTGGAAATATAAATAAAGTAATGAAAAAAAAAAATAACTGAAAAAAAGCATTTACACAAAAAATAAAAAAAATAAAAGCAAAAATTAATTGGTTTATTTGGAATTAAAATTACGTGAAACTAATTTATGTATAAAAATTTAATTTCTATCTCATTTATAAAAAAGAAAGCATTTTCTTTAAAATCCGAGCTCTAGTTCTTATGCTGTTTTATTTATTAAAATTCGATCATTGAGTATTATAGTAATGTAAAAAATTATATACTGTGAGTTTGAATAATATTATGCGCTTGCATATATACCTAGGTTTTTATTGTAATACTGGAAGCGAAAATATAATTTAGTAAGTAAACGGGAATGAAAAAATGTTTGGTAATTTTTCGATTATTACCTAAACTAAGTTTTAGAAAAAAAAAATGATTTACAATATGATATATGCATAGTTTTACTACCAACATAACTAAGAAATTGTACCTACCATTTTTTTTATGGTATATTAACTCTAAAATATAAAACACCTGCCGGCTGCAATTGTAATTTATAGGTGATATTTGATTTTTATTTATCTTTTACTTATATGTTATTAGATATTAATTTGGTATCTATATTGATATTAGGTAGATTAAACTTAAATCGATCGATAATAATATTTTCTCATGTTATTATGTGGCTATGTCAATATTTTAAATTTGGAACTCAAATTATGTAAAATATTTTTGAGTAAACACCTAATTCTGAGAGGATATAATAGTCAACATTCAACAGTAATTAAAGTTAAACAGTGGTAATTATTGTACGTATTTAAAATAATAATAAAAAACTATTTATTATTCCATCTCATGAAATAAGTAGGTACTATATTTATTACTATATACTTAGTACTTACCTTAAGTATAAACATGCGTTTTCGCACCGAGTTCATCTAATGTTGTCTATATGTAAGTATATTCGAACACTCGGTTATAATGATTGCGAAAAAAATATTACATAACTACCATATTTTGTTGATTCATACCTTACTAATTACTTCTTGTTAACAATTAACTATAATAGTTTATAAATTGTATAAGAATTTATAATTCATCTATTATTATAAATTTAAAATTAATGATGTTAAATGAAGTACATGGTGCACATCGTACGCACATAGTTTTGCTATAATTCTAACCAACAATTTAATTTATTTTAACATTAAAATAACAATGATGTACCCATGATAAGCTATGTATGTATATATTTTTTTAAATAAAAAATGTTACAATAGTTACATTAGTAAAATTATATCAAGCAAGTTATATAGCAGTATGCCAGTATGGTTATGGTATGCCGATTAAGTACACCTATCTATCTATTATGTTCATATCACAAATTATATATATTTTAGTATTTTTATGTTGGCTTAAACATATTTTTATTAGATTCAAAATACATATAAGTTACATTAGTGGTTATCTCTATCAAAACTTTTATGGAAAATGTACCTATATGTTTTTAGGAAGTTGTATCACACATTTTTTCATACCAAAAACTATAGAATGGCCTAGGATTATTATACAGGGAAAAATAGTGAACATTTATATAAGTATAATGTTTTATTCCTAAAGAATATTATTTAAATGTAATATTACACAACACTTGCTGGCACAATGTATTTTACCGATTTGGATTGTCTATAAAAAATTTATTTTTTACAAACAATATTTGGTATTATTTTGTTTCAAGAATTTAAAATTTAGACTTTAGAGTAAGTCAATATAAGTAACCTCTAAAGAATCAAAATAATACAAAGGGGGTAAAATTATTTGGGATTTTAATTTTAAATGTTACCTAGCAACGTAAAAGCGTGATAAAAATTAAAAGGTTTCTTAAGAGCTTGAAAACCAAAAACTCAAAGGGGAAAAATGAAATATTACGCCCTCGTGGTTCGAAAGAATTTTTATCGGTCGCAGAGTTTTATGCGAATATTTATTTTTAAATAAATTACTACCTATGTACAATATAAAACCACTATATTTTTATTCTCGTTTCTATATTTTTTAATAAACCTGAATAAATTCAAATAGCCCAGAAACCACTTGTACGTACATATTTTTTCCTCGAACATTTTTGACGTAGTTAAAAAAAGAAACTAAATTTGAAAAAGCTATAACTATTAACAAATGTTAAAACGTAAATGATTTTTTTTTTTTTTTTTTAATTTCATTTAAGATACTGTTCATAATTATAGTGTATTACTGTGTAATAATTAATATTATAATTTATAAGTATCTATAAAAAATAAGCAAATAATAGTAAAACAGTTAATTAAAATATTTTATTATAGTATAACCTTAAAATTTAATTTGAGGAATCATACATACTTTAATTTATAAATTAGGAACTGGATTAAGATTCACGACCTGAATAAAACGCAAATAACAAATACTCTATACTTATGTTTTGTAATAGTCTTGAGAAGTATTGATTTTTAGTCAGAAGTTATTTAATGTGAAAAAAAAATAAAACCATAAGAACTGACTATTGTTTTTAAAAACAAAAAAACTTCTCTAAAATATTCCAATAAATAGGTAAGATAAGTGTGGTAACTAAATTATAATGATATGTAGAATAAATTAAGTACATATTATTATATAATATTATAATAATATATATATTATTGATTATAGCCGGGAATTATATATTTACATTTGCCAAAAAAAAAAAAAATCGAAGACTACGAACAAATTTAAATTTGAATGTAAAAACTTAATCATAAATAAAATAATCAAAAATATAATATGTAATAATAATAATAATGCTAACGATAAAATGTAAGTCTATTGTATGGTATTGTAATTCCAACAAGGCGCATACAACTGTAAACCTGACTCTTCATCAGATGTATGTATCCACTAATTACTAATATATATTGTACTCGTATTATAATGATCTTCAAGCCCGGTAACAGTCTCATTGGAATAATATATATTGTTTATACTCTTTATTTTGTCATTCTGCGCACTGAAAAAAAAAAATATATATTTATATATATATATATATAAAAGACCTTCCAAATCGTATGTGATAATATAGATACCACTCTTTGGGTTAAAGGAATAAAGCGTTTTTATTAATACCTAGTTAAGTTATTACTATTATCCACCGCAGGTAGACTATACCCATCTCAGAGGTTGATTTATCCCCTAGTAACACTGGATTATAGAGCTGGTACATAATTATAATACAGCTATTAATATAGGACAGAGAAACTTGTGCATAGACAGGTCCGGACTGAGTCCTACTCATTAAATTGACTAATGTATATTACCTATATTTTCGCAGGGACATAATATCTGTTCGAGAAAGGTGTTCGTTATGTTAATTATATATCTACAGCCTACAGATCAAATTAGCGGTTTCATTGTACACACATGAGTGACAAAAAATAAAATAATAACAATCACTCTATCGTTATCGCTTATTTTATTTATGACTTATTCAATGACGGCTGCCTAAGCCAGTGACTTTAAAAAGAAAGAATAGAAAATGTCGACGCCAACAGTAGCACACAGCATTCGTTTGTTTCCAAAAACTTTTTCGACGAAGTCGCCCGCGGGTCACGTAGTAGTTATTAAAATTACAATGAATAATATTCAAATTTATATTATATCAATGTTTATATGTATTATTTATTATTGCGAAGTGTCTACGTGTGTACCTATTTATACTGCAGAATCAGCTGCACCGCCCACATGTTCGCTGCGGGTAGTGTGTCTCTACAGGCACCAACATTCAGGTACTCACGATCTAAGTTATGTTGTTGGGTAACACGAGGAGCGGGATAAGGATCGATAGACATGTATGCGAAAAAAAAGATCGCATACTTGCAGCTTGTAAGACCACTGACCATTATTATTATTAATTGTATTACACGTGCTAAACGTCACGTTTTTGCAGGTCGACTATTATTATCCATAAGTCAGTCAAAAATATATAGAATCACATTTGTGTGTGTTATATAGTTATATTATTACTATAGACATGATCAGACCAAACCAATAACATAAATTCAATATGACAACCATGAATATTAAAACAGTATAGGTAATTGGAAAAAAAAATAAATTGTACTTTATAGTTTATTCAGCGGGCTTTGGCGTATATTTCTAAATAATATTATTATAGACGCACTCCCGCATTCGGCCATCCACATTAATAACCTGTTATCGGTTTGGTTATATTTGTCCAGGAGAGGTTTAAAAGTGATTTAGATGGGAGTACGGGACTACTGTTTTATAGATATATATAGTATTATCGTATATATTATATTCCACAGGATAAAACGGTTTGTTTGCTCTTTATTGTCCAAAAATGGTTAATCCCAGTTTTTGCCGAACGTGCTATTACTTGGGATTTCGAAATAAGCCTTTTAATATTTAACGGTACTGCAGCATTACTGTACATGCCTGACCGATATTTATAATATTACCCACAGCGTGAATGAAAAAATAAATTACTTATTAGTTTATGACGGAGTTCTTGTATGGACGCATAATTTGATGAAAACTTATGTATATTATATTATGTAGTGAATACCATGACGGCCGCAGAGGGGTGCTGGGAGATTATTTTGGTCATAATTGTTCTATCACTTGTAAAAACAAACACTGTATGAAGTGTGTTATCAAACATTTTTTACTTCGACCCCTCCCCCCCCCCGATTTATATTTCTGTGGTACCCATTGTATGAATACCTGCGTAATAAACGTTATGATTCAATCACAATTAGTATACTAGGTAATTGTAATACTCAAATGTGCATCGATATGCATGTATTTTATGCAGTTATGACTATGCTTAAACTATTGGTTACGATACATTTTTAATTTATTGGTCTAAATATTTATACTGAAAGTTTATAGCTGTATGGAAAAGTTTAAAGCTTTTTTATATCATATTTATACTATATATAAATTTAAGTAAATTCAAGTTAAAGCCATTAATTAAGGTAAACGAAAATAAAATAAAATACAGCCAATAACCAGTTGTGAAGCCAGGATTTTTAAAGTGGGGGTCATCAAAATATATTAATAAATACAATTTCTATCACTATATTATATTAATTTCATATCATCGTAATTCGTAGGTACTAATGTATTCATTTATTACATACTTGTCTATGAAGTATTGGTAAGTGTACTGATATAACATAAAAAAAAAAATAATAATAGGTGGTAATAATATGTCCCCAAGCGCCACTGCCAATAATCATCATATTCCCGCACCTATATACCTAGGCGTTCAGTTATCTATACCCAGGTACTCGTAGTTCGTATGTGCACCGAAATAACATAATATAACATAACTTTGTTTTTGGTAAACCATCGGATTGAACGAACCCAACCTGTGGCCAAGACTTCACTCGCTTTTTACATAAATATTTCCACTTACCTAGCGTATTGCGTACTTGCGCAATGAACTATGTAAATATTTTGGGTGCTATATTCAAATATAGTACTTTTTCGATGAATATTTCGTGGAATCTCAAGGGAATTGATTCTATGTGATGACTGATTAGTTTTGAAAATCGTATACTAACTCAGAGACATAAGACAATACATTTCGGCATGTATACTGTATAGTTATAGGATTGAGCATATTATATTTTATACAATATGATATTATACTCAATTTTTTATATTTACCGTACCATATGTATTTATAATTTTAAGTTACTGTAAGTATACTTAACTCGTACGATATACAATTATATTGTTTTATTTTTTTCAAAACTAAATTTATATTGTACATAATTATGGTGACCCTCGAAAAATATTGCGTGAATTAAAAATTCCTATAGTCTTTAATAACTTACCAACAATATTAATTGGATAGTAGATACATATATAATTCCTCTTATTCCAAGTGGTATTAAAACACGTACCTATTACCATTAAATGTATACCTATGATAACAAACACATTGTAATTATTGTTATTATTATTTTTTTTTTCATACTAGGTAATGCAATTGTTTTAACACGTAAATATAGTGTTAATAACGATAAACATGAAATAACGCCTGTGAGGAGAACCATAGAGCATAAAATTTAAACACATTTATAATGCTATTAAAAGTAAATCAAATATCTCTGGGGCGCAGTAGTTTTAAAACACAATAACAAGACGCATGTACTAAATGAACTTTTATCTGACCATTTAATCGTCCATCGTGTTAAAACAGAACGGTGTTTTTCGTGTTTAAAGCAATTCGAATAGTACACTCCTATTATCGGCTAAAATAATAATTTTCAAACATCTGCAGCAAGAACAGTGTAGAATATTGCTCGATGTGTAAATGTGTAATTCTAAAAAAAAATCAAGATTGAACAATAACGTTGTAATTAAGTTCTACTTATGCCAAAATATTTATGTGAACGCATGTTTTAAATATGACGTGATCAATGATAACATGATATGACTTTAAATGTATTTTTATTATCTCATTAAACGTTTTTTGTTTATTTTCAAGACCTGCAATATAAAAATTAACACTATTGAACAAGTTGATATCTAAAACTTTTACAAATATAGGTACTGCGCCTATATTATGTACAATTGTAATACAGAAACATAAATTATAATTATTATAGGTACATTAAAATGTGTCATGTTATTCAAATACTTATAGGTAATACATAATAAACATATTGTATATATATATATATATTACAAATAAAATTAATTTTCTCAAATATTAATAATTTTATTTTCACAAACTAAAAGAAATGTCTTATTTCATAACAATCAAGTGTCAACAATGCAAGTTATTTTCAGAAAATTATCAAATCTTTTGTATGAACATTTAACCTTACTGATGAATTATGTTAAAGTTATTATAAACATTTAACGTTATCTCAACAAATAATCTTTATTTAAAAACTGTTTAATATGTTTTTGTACAAATTACGCGGATGTATTAAATATCTGCATTGCAGTTATGTATTATTTATTACGACTCATTGAAATCTAGCCAAATTACACTTGTAGAGTTGTCAATACGTAACTGCAAGTTTAATTATAATTACATAATATTAAATTGTATATTTTAATTATAAATTTAGTATCGTAGCCCGTAGGGTGTATAAAAAATGTCAAAAAGTAATCCTGGTATGTAAATATAATTGGCTGAGCTATTATCTATATTTGTTCATCGTAGACTGTAGTGCATATGACAATATTTTATTTTATTTTATTATCAAACACTTAAGAGCCGAGATAAATTAATGAAATTAAAAACTATTTTGAGTGGGTTCTAGTTATTTTTAATAAACAATTTAAAATTTTAAGTGGACATAAAGGGCAAAAAAAATACCAAGTTTTTATTTATTCAAGTTAAAAACGCTCTTTTGTATATTAATAGGTAGTATAAATACAATATACATTATACATACTATTTAGAGCTCTTGTCTGCAGACATTTATAATTTTATAACTTTCAATATTGAAAATTAAAATATTATCAAAAGTAAAAACTTGAAAGTACAAATATAGAAAGGTACAGTATGAAGTATATAAAATATGTATAATATATATATATAGTAGAGTAGATATTATATATAATTAAATTTTAATTTTAAATTTTTTAAACATTTTAATATTAATGTGTTAATATTTAAAATGCTTTATAATGTTTAAATGCATATACCATCTTTAACTTAGTTAAGGTTGTAATGGGTATAGTTTAAATTAAAATATAAAACTAAACTGGAGAAGTCCAAAGAGGACCCCCCCCCCCATCTGCACAACCCGTGGAACAAATCTCACTGTCAAGCACATCATATCGGACTGCATAAAGTATAATCAAGAAAGGATCAAACACGGGATATCACACAACCTCGATGCAGCCCTTGTAGCCAATCACCAACTCACGCAGATTTAATTAACTTCCTCAAGCAACCCAATATTTATAACCAAATCTAAACATGTAAGCAAACGTAATGTAAAAAATAAAATAACTAATAGCCTTTGTTGCCGAAGTTGTAAATAAAAAAAATAAACTGGAGAAGTTGTTTAGCTGTAAAGTAGGTTTCGAGTGTTTTTATCGTTATTTAGTAGGTCAATGGAAGTGTTAAATTTGAATACAATGATAAATCAATGAATACGAAAATTGATTCTGAACTTTGACGGTCCATTGGCTTATATTCCTAATATATAATCCTATACGGTATACTACAATAGATTAAACTATTTTTTTCATAAACAAATTGTATTTAATTAGTCATATAACATAATATTATGTATTATCGATTTACACTATCGTATCATACAAGATACAACATTAGGTACGTGCTGTTATTAACTTATAAGTCACTCTGACACTCTCGACTTATACTATGAAACATAGTGAAAAGGTTTGTTATATATACACTTAAATTAGTATATTTAATAATAAGTAGGTGATAACTTATATTTAAAAAATTTTATTTCCTTGTTAACAATAGATTATATTACATTATAAATACGTCATATTATTGTTTTTACAATTTTTGAGAAAAAAAGTAAGAGGAACCTTACTCCCATATGATCTCCCATTGTTTTAATTAGATTCTTTAAATATTCATCAATTATATGTTGATTAATAATCACTTATTTATCAGAATAATAATATAATTAATTATAAGACAAAAAATGTCCAAAAATTTACATATTTATTTTGTTTATTAAAATTAACAAATTTTGTTTTCTCTTTCTTTCTAATTATATAAATTAATCCAACGCTAATGGCCCATAGTTGTCGAAGCGGAAATTCTTTGTAAATTTCAAGACCAATAAAAAAAAAAAAAAAAAATAATATAATTGTATCTACTTAATTTAAAACTATTGAAATCAGAAATAAAAACAGCTAAAGAAAAGTTACTGAAAAAGTCTATAAAATATTTATTCAAACTCAACGATGAACAAAAAAAATTGTCAAATGCTATTATTATACCATCTAATATTTTGTTTCAGAAAATATATAGGATGATGGTCGTACCTACCGTGTAGGTGTAAGAAAATAAAAGTGGGAAAGCGGATATCGCTCTGCTGTACAGTAGGTTACAAATGGGGATGGAATTAAATTTGAATCCAATTCCAATAATATTATATTATATCATTGTATACGAAAAACAATTCTGAACAGAGACGGTTTATCAGTCTAAGATACATTATAGACTATTACTTATTACAATATTTGACTTTCCGGTAGACGTTTAAACATTTTTATGAATTTCTATCTAAGACAATTTGAACATTCCCGTAATGTTCACGTATTTAGTAAAAATTTGAGCTTTAAATGCTTATAAAAAAAAAAACGTGCCTATGCATTTTTAATATTTTTCAACTGATATTGAAACAATATATTGGAAGCCTTATATTACATTTTGAAGCTT
This sequence comes from Diuraphis noxia, assembly GCF_037042655.1. Lineage (NCBI taxonomy): Eukaryota > Metazoa > Arthropoda > Insecta > Hemiptera > Aphididae > Diuraphis > Diuraphis noxia. The sequence continues at coordinate 57,448,067 of NW_028301712.1, forward strand.
TTTACACCAACCACTAAAATGTTATTGACATTAATAGAAAAAAAACTTGAAAAGTTGAAAAATTAAAATATCAGTAAACAGCTCAAAACTAATCGAAATATTTTGAAAAATTTTGAAAATATATAAAATGCCTATATAAACATCCAGTCAAAATTTAAAGTATCTGCGGTCATTAGTTTTAGACTTACACCAAAATAAGAAAATCGCTAAATTAGAAATCTAGTGAAAATCCAATGTTGTAAAAATTTAAATTTCAAACGCTCATAAGAACTTAATTTGATTTTCTGGTGGGTATTTATTTTATGATAAAGGTTGACAAACTTGTAAGAAATCTTGTATTAAGTTTTCAGATCTTAGATTTGAATTTTTTGCTTAAAATAATTTATGAATTTTCGTGATTTTTACGTATTTTGCCAAAATTCAAACTTTGAATGCTGGTTGATAGAATATATTTATATAAACATTCGTTGAAAATGTTCATGCATCGATGGTCTTTTGTTTTAAAGTTACATCAAAACCCAAAATCAATTTTATCGAAAATTGATTATACCAAAGTACCAACTAGATTCATTTTCTGCTCGAACGAGGTACTGAAGTCGAAAATCGAAGCACTTTTACTGCCCCAAAACGTGATGACAGACACAAAAAAAAAACACACACACACATCATTGTAAAATCAATACTTTATTGCTGCGCTCAGAATCTAAAATGTTATGCAAATTTGTTTATAACTAAAGTTTAGTTTAGTTTACTGTATAACTACAAGGTTTATATGTAACTTACACACACTATGCTTACATTTTTAATACTGTATCACACATATTGCACAATTATACATGATGAAATAGGTATTTTAAGATATAAAACATCGAGTTGAATAATTATTCTGTTTATCATAAATTGTATCTATATTTTCCGATGAGTGTATTATGATATGTAAGATGTAACACTAATCGATGTTTGAGCGTCATTATACATACTTATATCTTTAACAATTCATGGTGTATACATTGTGTGTTACTCCTAACCAGAAGAATATAGATTATAAATATACCTTATACCACTTATTATAAACCTGTAATTTATTTAATAAATATTAATAACTATATGCCTATATTATATTTAATACCTTATTTTCTTATTGCCATTCGTAATTCTGTAGTATATTCTGTATATTATATAGGTATAATTTAAAAAAATAAATTACTATAATAAAGAATTTCTACTTTTCTTTTTTTTTTTCATTTGGCTGTCGTTATTATTGCTTATCGATGTCCCCTCGATGCTCCTGTGTCATACCGGTCATTGCGTCGGCGGTATCCGATGGTTATCGTCACCGGTGGTCCCGGGACGTTATAATATAAGGGTAGTCATATACATTTGGGCTATGTCAGAGGGTCTTTGCCGAGCTGCAACATGATATAGAGAACTATATTCCATCCCCGGTTGGATAATAAAATTTAAGCAACCAAAGATATACGGTGAAAAATAGCTGCAGCCCCACGCGTGATATACAATATATATGTTATGGACAATATACAGTACCTATATACAGGGTGTTTTTTTTTATCGTATATATAACACAATATAATTTTTAATGCTGCATAAGATGGTATTTATGGCAATATTATATTATATACGTAGTATATTATTTTATATCATACTTCACATTAATTTACCTAATTTAAACGAGAAGATACTCCATATCTCGTTTGTAAAAGCTCTAACAACAATGATAATTCGAAGTTTCCCACATAATTTTAATCAATCAATCGTAAGAGTCAGAAATCTGAACATTCAACGAGGGTAGTTGGTGAAAACCACTCGGTACAGATCGGTTAACACCGCTGATATACATACGAGTATGATGATATACAGTAAAAACATATACATTCAAACAGATGCACCTATAGTATAGTTGGGTATGTTTAAGAGAGAAAATTAAATAATACAACATATTACTTATTCATACGATATTATACAATAGTAAGTGTCCATTGAGCAGGATTAAACAGCTGGCGTTCAATAGTTTGAAAAAGAAGTACCTTTGACGTTATCATACAGCTTTTTATTAAGAAAGACAATTTACAATCTGTATACACAGTAATTACAATAAGCAAATAAGATAAAAACAGAATAAAGTAGCATGATTAATGACGTGATGAGGAAGAAACCCAATGGTAACACCTCCTTTACTAATTTAATAGGTTTCTACACCATCTTCGCTTTAGCCTGCGTGGTGGGTTTTTTTGGGAGGGTGAGGGAGGACATGTGTGATATTATAGTATTGTGATGAGTACAGCTAGAGCATATTATTTGAAAATGATAAAAAATTTCGGTTAATCGAAAATGAATTACCTATGTATCACTAAATATTCCCTGTCAATTGAAAATGTAAATTATTTTGGCTATCAGTTTCGGGACAAAGCGGGTTACGCACCATTAATATATACACAATATATCATAAATTAGTATAGCACGCATAAGTGCGAAAAAAAATCAATCGCTGAAAAATCACTATACAATGTATTAAAGTAATTATGAAAAAGTCATTATATGAAATTAAAATTTTGATATGATATAGGACATTTAATGTTTATAAGAAGGTATAGGTAATCAAGTATGGGTAATGGGTCTCTTGGTACCTATTGTACCTACTGCAAGTGTGGTAAAGCGATTTTAATTGGGTATTTTTTGATAAATTATATGCTTTTGAGACGATCGATATATCATTGCATATATAAATCACGCTCAATAATTAGTTAATCTATTGTAATATAGACACTATACATATAAAAATAACAAAATGTAAAATGTTGAAACCTATACGGCAATATCTATATAGTATACTTTTTAGAGTACTTGTAACGGTTCACGTATTTATGTTACACACTTGCAATAGCATTGGTACTAGTAAGTAAGTACTAAGTAGTAAGTAACCTACAGAATATAGATTACTACCACCATAATATAAAATATTATCGGAATTTTATAGTACCTAAAATGTTGCGGTATACGCTAGAGAAGAGCAACAATAAGCACATCATCTAAGTTCCTAGGTGAAAGTATTTTTACTTGAAAATTATTTCATATTATTTAACGTTAACTGTTACGCATAATAAAATATAACTACAGTACTACACTGTAGAAATATATACGTGTTAGTATTTGCGTTGTGAAGAAAGACAGATGGTATATCGAGGACCAAATTATTCGATGTATATACTTAACGATGTAAATAATAATATATACTCACTAATCCCTACGGTATAGAGTTTAATTATATTCATTTAATATGCAAAAGTACACATTACTTCCTACACACAGAAAACTAAAACCAAAACGATACCTATCATAGTAAATACCTATGGAGATTCGTGACAAACATTTTAGGACCCATTTATTGTATTATAAAATTTATTATGTATAGGCGGGTCAAATTTATACAAATGGAGAATATTATACGAGTATTATAGATACTTACTAATAACAAACTGACCTTACGAACTCCAATAACAATAATATATCAAACTAATGGCATTGTTCGCGCATACATAGGTACCTGTATAAATATCAATTACCAGTCTATTTTCTATACATATTATATATACCAATGTATCACTATGTTTAATATTATACATTGTACTTGTATTATTCGTCGTATTGAAACGCAAATCGATAATTATAGGTATTTATTAATATCTTTATTGCGTACGATGAAAATGTCAATACACTTAACTGTACAACTACAGCAGTACATACACACACTAAACCATTACAATATATTATAATTTATTATGTTTAGCAATGATAATAATGACGATGAATATATTCGTGTTTTTAATATTCGTATATTCGTTAGCTCAAAAATCGAATCCCGAACATAATATTACATTTTTACATACCTACAGCCACCATAAAATGTGACATTGTTCGGCTTTGCCGGTGTAAAGAGAGATATGACAGCTATTGGTGAACTGTAGCTAATCTACGATTATCCCAATACAGGTTTTTTTTAATTATGAATTCATATGATTAGGCAGATGCCTATTATATCAATTAATATTATAATATTGTTATTGGCTCTTCTACAGACCATATATGGGCTTAGCGACTTTCGTAATAAACGATGGTTAAAATACATTTTTATTAGTTATTTTATATTTATAAGGATTATTATATTACTGTTAATTTTAAATTCATACATTTTGATATTTTTTTTTTAAATACATTTGTTGCACTTGCCAATACTCATTATATCATGATATGGGTCGTTATTTTATGTTATCCTAATATAATTATGTCATAAAAATTAATAAAAATAAAACTAAACACAATTACTCACGCATAATAACATTTTTAATCATGAAGTATGATACAATCTATAGTTTTCCCATTATAAAATTGACAATTGTATTTATTTCAATATCAATAAAACTAGTAAAAGGCATTTAAAGTATATTTATATATTATGCGTAAATGAATAAATTACAGACGGACCTGTATTTTTATAACCTTTAACCGGATAGCACGGATAGCATTTTTTAAACTCAATACTGAGTATAGGTACAAGTGTACTACTGAACTCGCGTCTCATGCAACTATTGCTATTATTTGTATTATACTATTATATACCTAGCCTATAATGGCTTATATTTTGAGGTGGATGTACAGAATTTATTTCTCTGCGCAGTACTGCATACGCCGAATTTCTAGTCGATGGATTTATAAGACAGCTACCTACATGTATATTATGTATACATATATTCGGTGAATGTAATACTGTACTAGCGCAAGGTCATCTATTATTGGGACACAGATACCATGACAATGTGTGTGTGTATATATATATGTATATAATTTAAATTATATCGCATATACATCATGTTTTACGCGTATATTAATAGAGTTCTGTGTAAAATTATGCTATTTCTTCAACGTATTTAATATTATATACTATTATTTATATTGTTGCGGTGCACACACATGTTACATGGTGTACCTATATAGCAGCTGGCGCGATGTGATTACTTTTTATTATTATTATAATTATTATCAACAATATTTTTATTTTCATTACCTATCATTATCATCATCTACCCTATCATTGTCACTCGTTTCACTAAAACCAGCGTGGTTGACGTTCATCGTGTAAAGTGTATATTTACGTATAGGTGTAAAATATGCACATTTTGGTGTTGGTATTGGTACTGACAAGGCTGAGATATTTTTTAACAAAGTTGAGTTAAGAGGTATAGAGATGAATTTGAATTAAGTTTTTTAATTTTGTAATAGTTCAAAACAAATATCATATCCGTTCATAGCATAGAAAACAAACTATTTCTTTTAAAACAATCCTGAGACAGTGACAACTATAGTTGTACATAATTTGATAATTACATTTTGACTTAGATTCGATATATTTTTTGAAAGTAAATATTTATTTATTCAGCTAATGAAATAAATTAATAATTGAATGAAAAATTTCAACTTAAAAAAATAAACTGTCGTCTAGCTTAGGTCCCAACATTGAGTTTAAGTGAGTATGTAATATTAAACACGTATTTTCGACGTTTCGGGTTATAAGCGCTGTGACCAACCAGTGCGAATAGTAAGTTTATTCGTCGCGTGCCAGCTGCCAAAAATAACAGGTTTGAGAGTTAGCACTGTTATCCTGAGCGATGTTTTCACGTGGATACCCCCATACCTTTGCATGTAACAAAATTAGTAAGCACCTAATTTAACCCTCTGTCAGTTGTGATTAAAAATAATTTTACTGTGGATTGAGTCGATTGGAAATTTGGGACTAATTATAATAATATGTTAATTCTCTCAAACTGTGTTGATAATCATTTGCTAAAAAAAACGGACTTTAATTAATCATGACTAAGTACGCTTTGCAGTATTGTGTGTTGATACTTATTACACACCCAACGTGCATGTAACAGTTTTCCGCCCTTGTCGCGTTTAAAACGACATTATATTTTATAAATCATTAGTTATAGGTATATACCCACTGCACTAACTTCTTAGGTATATAACATATATGCTATATTCCACATCATAAGATCTCATAAAATATTGTTTAGATGCTACAATACTATATTATCATCACGTTCGCTTTTGTATTATAGTGCACTCAATTATACCGCATAGGTAAATCGCGGTTTACAAAATTTGAAGTAAAACATCCTTAGGAAAAAAAAGTCCACAGTAGATAAACTCTAAGCCAAAAATGCTCGGTATAACAATATACATAATATAGTATAATGATGTTTTGGTTTGATTAAGTATACTATTAACAGCTATCGTCATTCGTCATATAAAAATATATTTAAAAAAAATTATATATAAATACTGACAAAAATTACAATTTCGGTTACACACTCGGTATGTACACGTTGGACATACCCACCAACGTGATCCTATGTAAATTCTATACGAGTAAAACTCGACAAACCAGATAGTTATGATGAAAGCAATGGCTGGTATTTAATTATTGCATGCTGCCAAAAGTTTTGATATTGACGATGTGTGTATGTATACCTACAAGACTATTTACTAATTTCGTCATACTAATCAATTGGTTACAATTTGTATATTAATACCATAGTCATATAATATACATTAAACTAACACTAATTGGAAAGTTTGATTGTGCATCACATCGTATTTTTCCTTTTTCGTCGCGGAATTCTCACCGTAGTCTTTTTATGTCTCGGGCTTTTTGATAACTGCATAGTTTCAACCATCATAACTGCTGCTATATTTACCTATTATAAAACTTTTGCTATGCGACTTGCTGGTACCACTTACCATGCGCAACTATATTTCGTACGCACGATGGTAATAATAATAATTATTATTATATGATTATCATTAAAATAATAATATATCATTATTTCGTTCAACGTATATGCATTATAATAATAATATTATTACAACACTGTCGTCAGTCGTCACTCGTCGTCATGACGCGCGCCCGTTTGCGCCGAGTGTAGCGCGTGGGCTCGACTATGCGACGCGCGCGGACGTGCTGTTCGGAGGAGAATGAGACCGCGGGCCGAGGCCTCGTCGGCTATACAAATACAAAACACACACGCAGTTACTCACTGCTCGCGTATACAATATACGTGTAGGCGAACCAGTGCGGTCTTTATTATTATTATTAACGTCGTTTATTACACACGACGATGATACGCGCACGCACACGAGCCAGAGATAACGTCTTCAGATAAACGCACGTCGGCCCACAGGGGTCTCGGAGCGGATTTACGTCGTATCGATTACCACCATGCAAAATGCGCGAGTACCCCGTCGCGCGTCGCATTTAAAAACTTCCTCTCGTCTTTACAACACATTACAGTATTATAATACACAATATTATCATTATTATACAGATGCGATCCTCGCCCCTCAGCAACGACATTACCTATATGGCTATATAAAAATAATAATATGATGTATCTAATACCTATAGCGCATAATAACATCGAACGCAACGGCAACAGCAGCGCCAGCAGACTATCTTATACCACAATCACATGACTATCATTGTCATATTTACCTATTTCTTTCTCCACCGTCGTCCATATAAACGCAGTCACGACGACGGAAGTTTATTATATTATATCATTATATTTGCTGAAAAACAAACGAATTACACAGTGTCGGAAACGACCTTTATCTATATTATTATGCATAGTAGCGGGTACCGCTATAGTCGCCGCGTTCTTGCTGCTTATTACGATTTTTTTTTTCATTTTATTACTTTAAATTTTTATTGTGATCGCACTTGTTTAATATGCACCTACTTCGAAATTTCCAAGAAAAAAATTATATCAAAATACTTACCTTTTAAAATATAGGTAATTTTTTATTGTATTTATCCTAAAGCTTAAATTTATGCAATGGGAATATATTTCCTAGATACAAATGTACTAAATGTAGGTTAGATTAGGTTAGAACTCTCGTCAAACTTATCGTTTTGTGTAACTTATTAATAGGGTTCGGATTTGAAGGCAATATAATCAATAAAAAAAGCATTTAAAATGTAAAAAAAGGCATTTAATTTATATAAAAAGGCAATTCATAAATATACTACAAAATAAAATAGTGAACATTTTTTAAACACTTTCAAATGCACACATTTTGAGAAAAATACAAATTAAAAATGAGCATGAATGCTAAACTACATTAAGTTTATGCTATTTTGTATAAATAGATTTTGGTACCTTTTTCTTTAACCAGGTTTGTCCTAAAAATTAGTTAAAAACAATTTTAAATATTAACTTACTTGAGTTATACCAGTTAATTTAAAACAAAATAGGCATTTATAAGTACAAAAGGTAAAAAAAAAGGCAAAAAGGCATTTATAAGTAAAAAGGCAAAAAAAGGCAAAAAAAAAAAAGATCTATCGTCTAAGAAATTAAATGAAACACATTTTTGTATAAAAATAATTTTTCTATTATGATTGATAAAAGAAAGGCATTTGCCTTCAAATCCGAACCCTACTTATTAATAATAATTATTTTTATCGATATAGTTATTTTATTAATTTTTAATGACAAATGCAAATATTTATTAGATAAAACATAATATTTAAATGTTATGGGTTCTACCACGAGTCTTTCTTTGCAACTCAGTAATTAGTAATTACCCACACAATAATAATACGTAGTATGAAATGCAAGTAATATATATGTTTATAGATCACCGTTGACGTACATATTAGATGAATCTAGGACAAAATATCCAAATCAAAAGCTAATAAGTTTAAGTGGAATATGAATATTGTCTTTTTGTTTCTGTTAAATCTGTCCCACCACAAAAGACTTAAGTAATTCATTTCTGTCAAGCTGTCTATGTACCACACTTTGGACGTTAAAATCTTCTCCTAATCTCGCATTAAATATGAAGACCTCCTGTTTTCCACTTACCATTGGATACATCGGTTACTGGCTTACTGAATAATTTATCCTGAAATGTTCTTCCCAATCAATCTCTCCCGTATAATCTATATATTTAACTCGGTAAACACTAAATGAAGATTCACTCGGTTATATTCTCGTCATAATTTAGTCACTCTCCGTGGTTCTTACGGATGTTAACAAAGTTCACTAAAACTTTAAAGACTCAAACACCTTTCATTAATAGCTATTGGTTGCACATAACTTCATCGGTTACACCCTATAACTCAACCGAAGTACGTTCTCCGCCTCCATGTACAACAAACAATATTTATCGACAGTTATGGATAATTTCAATTTTTAAATCATATATAAGCATAAGATTATATAAAGATATATTGTTTCACTTTTGAGCTTTGGCACACATGATTATATATTATATTTTTATTTGTCTATTTAAAATGTATGATGGGTACATAATGGGACGAAACAAAATACATTAATTCACGTATTAAATTATCACCTACTTATCATCTTATAATATGTTATTTATAATTCGAGTGATATTTTCTATGTTATTTTGTATCGTATGTTTTTCCGTAAGAATAATGGCAAACGCATCATGCAGTAAGTGAAAATTGTATACAACCAAAAAATTAAAAATTAGAACAATAATCATAATTTTACGTTGCTAAGTAGCTGTTTAAGCCAATAATTCTCATATCATATTCTCTATGATGAATAATAATTATAATAATACTAATTACAATGATATTTTTTGAGCCACAATGATAGAACTGCACAAATTTGTAGCATTACTAGAAATATAAGTATTAAACCAAGAGTTAAAATTAGATTTATTAATTATAATTATTTAATAAACATTAAAATTTGTTTAAATCGGACATGTATGATTAGATAATAATTGTATTTACATAATTGTAAACGGGTCACGTTGATTGTTTGCAACTACATAATAGGCACGCGTTGTGTTTATACTGATTGTTGTACCTAGTACACAAATGGTTGATTTTTTTTAAATATAACAACTCATGCTATGACTCACATTTAAGTAGCCGTCACTTTTTAATGATAAAATTATGCATTTATGTTAAACTATTTGTAATTGTTCAAAAGTTGGAAGAATGAATTAATTTTAATTGTTTTAAATTGTATTGTATATTTCCATTAAAGCTTTGCAATAAAATTAGCAATAAGCATGAGTAAACATAATTATTACTTTTACAAAATAATATATGTAAATTGCTAAATATGATGAATGTATTATGTGTGTAGAAATTCTTAATAATATTCAAATTAAATAATTTAATACTCTGACGAATATCTATAATAATGTCTATAATATGATATTTAAATTTTAAATATTTAACGAGAAAATAGTTTTTGGGAAAATCTATGTACTACCCATTTATTGCAATTTACATTATGAATCATAGTACAAAATAAAAAATCATATTTTTCAGTTTTAAATTATTTTGTAAGTAGTAATTAGTTATTCTATTGATACTATTGGTAGGTATGAATGGTATGATAATAATAATATGTGGGTACATGATACATCCATTAAACCTACATAATATTGCCATTTGAATTAGCCATTAAAAATTGTATATACGACCTTTATAGCTTATATTATGATTACACGATCTCGTACACATATTTTATTGTGTTCCATAAACATACAGTGATTAGTTTTTACTATTAATTATTAAATGTTAAAAATAATAATATTTAATAAATACGCATTTTCAATGTTACTTATGTAAATAAACCGTTTTCATTATAATAATATATTGTACAATATGTCAATTTTTATAACTTTTTATTAATAACTACTACATAATATACCGTTCTGGTGCAGAATTAGTTTTGGTTTAACGTTTTCAATTTTTTCATCTCAAAAACTACTGACCCAAATACATGCAATTTTTTCTGAGGTCTTAAATTTCACACACAATCTAACCAATGTATTAAGAATTGGTGAATATGCAATAATAAGTCCCAAGGTAATAATAGTACTTTTTATATATGTTTCTATAATTTGAGTGAAGTGCAACTTAGTTATAAATACTGCATTATAAATTACATACGAATCACGAAATCGATCGAATTTATTATGTTCATTAATCAACACATTTATAAACCTAAAAATAAAAGCAAATACAACCGATTAGGTATCATAAAAAAACTAGTATTCGACGTGACTATTGTAGGTTATTTTAAACAATGTTTTACTAACAAATAACAGTAAATATTAATTTTTTATGTTACAGGAGGAGAAAATGATGGATAATATACCGGGGTATCAAAGAAATTAGTATATTATGAGGATGATATGTCAAGAAGATGAAGCAGGAAATGGTTAACTGTGGTCTATTATAATATAAGCTGTACATTTATATTAAAACTTATATATTTATGTATAATTTTAATTACTGTGAATATAAGGCCATTATCGTTCATAGATAAAAAAAAACCTAGGACAAAAGATTAACATAAGATGATCGAACAAATCCAATACTTATATGTATTATAAACATTTATTAAAAAATGATCAAGTTTCTCCACTCAAAACTTAACTATCAAAGGTAATGGCCGTGTATTTTCTGAATAAAGATGGTGGAGATGAAAGTACCTATTGTGTTATTGTAGGCTTACCTCTACGTCTTTACGACCTTAACGTTAATTATTTGAGTACAAATAAGACAAATTGTGTACGATACCATCACACATAAAAATAATTCTCATTAAAATTATATATTATTACATAATATTATATATAATAAACAGAATAGATAATATGTCTAATATTTTTATCGAATAATCTCGCATAATAATATTAAATAAATTACACTATATTGTGTCATAATGTAATACATAATTATGGATTATTCACTCTCATTAACAAAACAAAGTGTCTTATGTATCTAACTTAAATTGTCTCAATTATCATGTTTGTTTTATTTACAAATAATTTAATTTGTTTAAAAATTAAGTAACCAAAATAGTAATATATAGAACATAACAATGGAAAAGTTGTGCAAACAAATTAAAAAAAATATGTTGTCGATTTAGTATTCGAGAACAATGTACAAGATTAAAAAGTAATTAAAAAGTAATTAAAGTTTATTAATATTTTACTATACAAATAACAAACATATTTCAATGGTGTATCTTATAATTAATAAAAATGTTTTATTTTGATGTTCATTAAAAAAGTGTTAAAATTATAAATTGTTGAGTGTTGTACAAAACTTAAACAAGGACTTCAGTCAGTATATGAATATAATATATATCGTAACCACTTCGTGAAATCAATCTTTTCATGAAAAGATGATCATTTCGTGAAATGAGAACACGTTTTTTACACTTTGTGAAATTCAAAAATGTTTCACGAAATGGTAAATATTTCATGAAATGGTCACTCAAATTTAACATCATGTAATTTTATTCACAGAGTGAATGACCTTATTTAACAACTTATTCTATCCTTATAAATTTAACTTAAATAATTATTTATTACAATTTTAATTAATTTATTAAAATTAATTTGATATAAATAAACTTTATTACTATACACAATTATTTAAGTTAAATTTGTAAGGGTAGAATAAGTTGTTAAATGTTGTATTTCAGTACACAAAGTGGTCGTTCACTTTGTGAAAAAAATTACACAATGTTAAATTTAAGTGACCATTTCATGAAAAAATAATCATTTCGTGAAATATTTTTGAATTTCACAAAGTGTAAAAAACGTGTTTCCATTTCACGAAATGGTCATATTTTCATGATAAAATCGATTTCACGAAGCGGCTACGACATACATATATATAAATATAACGGACATCGAACAGTTGGTGTGACACAAGTTTACGATTATGATACTGGCAACTCTGATAAAGACTGTCAAATTGTATAAGCGATGGTTTAGAGGGAACCTAAAATAAGTTACACAACAGGAGTCCAAAGGATATACTATAAAAAAAAATATATATACATATGTATATCCATATGATATTATACCTTTGTTCTGCACCCTTGGCTAAGCCACTAACATTAAATGGTAGCTATAATATATTCGTCATGATATTTTATAGTTTTAATCGGTATTATACCGTTGGAAACTATCTGTTATACGTGATACGCGTCATATCATATAATATAAAATTCACAATTCGTATTGACAATGTAGAACACTACTTGTATATCATAATATATTATTTCATACTCAACAGTCGTATTAAAGTATTGGAAACAAGCACCTGTTGTTTTTCAGAAGAAGTACCCATATATGGCCATATAGTACAGACATATACTTCTATAATCATAACTAGTAATTTCTCAAATTAAGGAGGATATTTAAAAAAAAAATATGCTACAGGATCGATAAATAATAATGGGTTAATAGAACAAAAAAAAAAATAATAGCGTATTGTAGAACATTTTGACAACAGTACAGGTAAAATTGTAATAATATACAGAATAATACTATACACAGTGACCAATGATTCTTTTGAAATATCCCAGTTTGATTCACAGCGATGCGATTTAAAGATATTGAAAATACTTTAGGTTGTGTGGTTTTCTTGAAAAATATCTGAAATCTGACTTTTATACAAAAAGGTCATAGGGGAATTCTACAGTATATTATAATTATATGTATATTTATATTATAAAAATGTATGTTTTATATATCATTTACTGAATATATTATATGTAATACTACTCTTAAATATACCAGTGACCCATCACTTTCCATTTTATGGGACTTAATATTTTGACCTTAGTGAATAAAAAAGTCATTTTATCACAATATTACACAAATAATCACGAAAAAGTGAAAATAAGTATGTATTTACGTATACGGATAACTTAAACAGAATGATATTATACAAAAGCATACCAACATTATAATATTATAAATGTTAAGATATATTCATACAGATAAATATTTTATGAGATATGCCTGTGTGAATTGTATTATTATTGTTATTTTATTTTTAATTACCGGGCAATCCTGACCATGAACTGAGATTTTTTGATTAAAACCTGGTAGAATATTATATATATTTATTTTTATGGTGTAATATTTAGCATAATATTTCGTAATCGACAAGTAATATTGTAGTCGCGACAGCTGTATGGAATAAAAAAAAATGCATAATATTGAGTAGCCGATCGACTATCGTGTTACATGCATAGAGTAAGTATATAATTTTAAATTTCACAATTTTATCAAAATGATTGTTTTTTTAGCCACCTAAATAAAGTTATTAGATCGAACGACACGATACACGTTTTCGTTTATTTCTATGTTATTCGGTGTGTCGTTTTCGTCCGGAACTACACTAATACATCGTGACATTAAAATATCAATAAATCGTGGTGGCATTTTTTGACCGTATAAAATGTATAATATGATCGAATCGAATGTGGTAATAGTTATAACAACAATGACAATACCAAATAATAATAATATCCCCAAAATTAAAGAGACGCTCTAATGCTTCTAAACTCACTTAGTGGGCATAATATATTATTATAATATAATTCCCATTATATGGGCACTCGGGCACATGGCTCACTCACAAATTATCGTCTAATGTTATTATTATTAGTTATTCGGCCGATGACACACGATACCACCGTGTGAAAGAGAACGGTGCACATGTGTTCCCCTCGGAATATGTATATTATTATATAGAGCTCTTCGTGCTGATTTTTTTCGCGGCTTATATTATTATCAAAATCTAATGTAAATAAATCTAATATATTATTTTAAGTTTTGAAAAGGCTGTCCTCGGGCTTTAAGTGCGACACTGCGGTCAAGGCTCGTTAAAAACATTTTGGCTTGTTAAACTTGAATAGACGCACACACGCACGACCGTTTACTCGACGTGATTTATTTTTATTATTATTATTATTTATTCACTTTGTTATCACCATCGCGGTTTAACTATTATTATTGTCATCGTCATCACATTGTCGTAGTTACGAGTATTTTGCATGTTATTGTAAGAGTATATCTACCTATATGAATGCGAACGGGCCAAGTGGAAATCAAAAACGTCTTACGCGCCGTAGGGTGTATTACAAATAATAATAATAATAATATATCATGCGTAGTATTACAAACAATGTACGCATAATAGGTATACGGCGAGTAATATTATATCATATTATGATCATAATAATATGTGAGCTCGTCGGGATCGGACCGGAAAAAGCGTCGCAATCTCACCGTTTTCGGCCCGTTTGATAAAAACAATACGAAAGCTTTGTACAATATGCATATAAAATGTACTTGTATGTGTGAGTGTCCATGTTTCACTTCAAGAGACTGCCTCAATGCCGGGTTGGCATGATCGTTTATTTTAATAACGCTGCAGTATCCACGCAGAAATACTGCTATATTTTTCCGAAAAATTAAAATTCAAACTATGTATGTACTTTACAGCATATCCACGATACTGATTGGGGTAAGTCGGGAATAGCTTTGAAAATTATTGAATTTTTAATAGGTGATCAAAACTACGGTCCTGCGAATATGACATTATGCTGACCAAAATAATGTTAATATTGGATGACGTATCACGTGGTTGATGCCTAATTTCAAGCGTCAACTTCTCATGCTATGATTGCAAATTTGATTTTCAGCCCAACTGAATTTGCGTCGCACCAAGCGGCAACACGTAATTTAAAACAAAATGTAGCATCGCAAAAAAAAAAATTGAAACAATATTGGTAGGTACTTACGAGTACAACATATACATATACTAGTATATCTACATATACTCGTACAACATACAGATTTCAGATTTCGTCTGGATATTATTTTTTACTTTTTTAAATCGGCCGCAATTTTTAATAATAATAATAATAATGCTCGATTGTGCATATAACAGAGTGCACTGCACTGCAGGTAGACGTTGGTTCAAATCGATATACGAATATAATATTATAGGGTAATTCAACGTCTACCTTTGAACGGTGGTTATAGTTTCACTCACTGTTTCAGCGTGTCGCGAAAAAAATTCTAACAAAATAATATTTCATACTTATGTTATAATGTTATGCAGTAGTAGTAGCCGCAAGCGTATTTCGAACGCATACAGATAAAGAGCAATAGCGTGCAGTGTCGAAGTGCAGTATACTGCAGCTGCAATTATACGCGTAATACCGGCAGTTACCATGGATAAGACAAAAGAATTAAATAGCGACGGCGTTGAACCAATTTTCTACTTGCTCGGCTCTGTGATACTCGCCGTCGTCGTCGTCGTGTATTATAATCAGATAGTAATATTATTATGTGATGTGAGATATTGTACGTGTATATGTTTATGTGCTTTTATTTTTTTTTCTATAGTCTTATGAATAGGGTTAAAAAAACATTATCGTATAGACGTCCGTCGATACCTACTTAATGATATTGCGTTATTGACCTTTGGCCCAGTTATTAAATAGGATCAGTGAGTGCGTGTGTGCTTGTGTCTACATATTTTTATATTACTGACTATATATTTTATGTAGGTACGTGGCGTATATATAGTGGCATTGTAATATTATTATTATTTCGTATAATGCGTGTGTGTGTATGTATGCGTGTATGCACAGTGGTGGTGGCTGTGTGCCGCAGTGATTTGTGTTGGTTTTAATTGCGGCTGTCACGACCGCGCTTAAACACCTATGCCTATTATTATTACTTACTCACTCACACACACACCCTCTCGCGCGCGCGCCCATTTACGAACGCCAACGTACCTATATACCCACCGTTATCGTGCGTTTCAAATCTCTGTATTTTATTTTTTACCTCTACGGCTCGTTCAACGTGTACATAAAATTATCTTATGTTATCCATCTCTTTCCATCGTATACGGACCTTCCCCTACCTCATCACTACATCGTCAGTTGCTCCTCATCCACGAACGAGCGTTTTCAATAGGTTTCGTATTACCTCCGTACACCGCCACCGATGATTTGTTAGATATATAGGTATATGACGCATACCAGTATACCACTTCACCGTTTTAACGGTAAATCGGTCCAAAAGGGATTTTTAATAATAATCGAAAGAGATATAAATATATAATTATATTACGAAGACCATATAGGTATTATATTATTATATGTACGTCCCCGTTCCTCACGACACAAGCCATTCAACTAAACATATTATAATATTATAATATGATATATAGCACGATTTACGCATATTCTTTATTATGCAGTTGAACCACACATCAGGTTCTAGGTATAATATCATATAATATAAAATATTTTCTGTATTATAATAGCTATACTGTGAACTGTGATTTCACTCGAAATCACAACATTACGTATTGTGATATATTATGCGTTTATATAATATATATTATTGTTTTTAGTATACACACAATGTACCTATAACTAATATCATATATGTTAGATTTTTCGAGAAGACTAAGACGTAGGTACCTAGTTTATAATTTGTATTCCATCACAGGATAATACTTGTTTTTTTTTTCTTATAAATGTATGATATTAATATGTATAATATTAATGATTTATTCCTTCAACCAACATGATTATAATTTATATTACTTACTTATATTACTATGAATTCTAAATTATATGTACATGCATTAGGCGTGCAGTCGTAATAACTAATGGCCAATGCGATAAACCGCAATTATTCTCCCCATCAAAGATTTGTTGACAGTAATTTATAGAACGTCTTATAAGTATTATTTATCTCGCAGAGTAACACATAACATCATTTTATACCAATATTTGAAACAATAATGTTGTAATAATATAAATTAATTCAAATGTAAAATAACTTAATACCTATATACGTAGGTATAGTCACACTTGAAATAACTAATTTATACATTTTAAGACTTGTAATCAATGCCATAGACTCATATTGTAATAACTGTGTCCGGTAGGACAATAATACTCGTATATACGTACATATTATGTTATTATAATATAATGTTTATAATTAAAATCTATATTCATAATTTAATGTTGAAAAATATTTTTGGAGTGTCGTTTGTGAACCGAGACCAACAGACTTTTCCTTGGTGATATAACTTTGAGGACACAACAATGACATACATACTCACCAGTCACCACACACCTACACGTGTGTGTTAGTAATGTTTATTTTTATGGGGTGCTTAATTAATTTTTAACGAAAAAAATTACGATGTTGTTGGAAGAATCATATAATATATTTATTATAATAGGTAAAATAAAGTATATTATACAATTATTGTTGTACAGCGTTCTAGTTGCGTGCAGTTTTTATCTATCTCTTTTTTTTCAAGTTATTATGGTTCACAAGTGTACATGAAAGTACACTTCATAACGGTATTAACAAAATCGACTTCCATATGTTTTCAGTTTGACAATAAATATTATGATATAAACAATAATTTATAATATCGTGTATACAATCTGAATTGGACCATATTGTAATCGATTTCAGCTTTTTCAAATGTACCTGTTTATCTATAGATACCGTTGATTTTTGATTTGCATGAATTCTATTATGTCAATATTGTATATATATATATATATATATATATTATCATATCATATTTGGATGTTATATTGTTGAAATCCACTCAATCTTATAATTTGTAAAAACTAATAAGACTCAATATATATAATTAACTATTCTTAGGAACTATATGTAATTGTATCGTCATCGACTTTGGAACTTAAAATAAAATGTTTAAAATAGGCATAATATTTAAATTCATCAGTTTTTAAGTATAACATGTCACATGTGTGTTGAACATTGAAAGTTACTGACTGAAGTTCTATGATATTATTATAGCTATTGATCAATATACGTATATACAAATCACGAACTATGAAATTATATATAGCCTATAGTATCGGATGAAAAGTATTTCAATTAATGATTAATTATTACGATTCAAATTTAAAACCGTTAATCTCAATAAAAATGAATGTGATCGATAATCAGAATAATAAATAATTTTGGATGATTTAAATGGTAATAATTTAATCATAGTCTTGACTACAATCATAAAATATATTAATTTTCAATTA
The DNA here is from genome assembly GCF_037042655.1 of Diuraphis noxia. Taxonomy (NCBI): domain Eukaryota; kingdom Metazoa; phylum Arthropoda; class Insecta; order Hemiptera; family Aphididae; genus Diuraphis; species Diuraphis noxia. The sequence continues at coordinate 57,467,065 of NW_028301712.1, forward strand.
TGATTAATATTTATTATTACAATATTAACGAATTTTAAATTTCGCATATTTCGATTTCACTAACGTCACTACGAGTTACATAATTAGAGAAATATTAATATTTATATATAAGTAATATAAGTATAACGCTTTCGAGGTATCCGAATTTTTGGCAATAAAAATCTAGTTGTTCATTATTATTATTATTTTTGTTGTGTTTTTTTCGGAAATAATTTTCTGAAATACCGTTAAGTTTATGTTTACAAAATATACTATATACTTGTAATATTAACATAATTGTGTATACATTCGACTTAAATGCATAAATAATAAAGAAATGTGTTACACGCTGTTGAACAAATTATAATTATGCATTTATTATATGTTGTAATATATAAAAAGTCAAACAGCTCGCGTGTCATGATTACAATTTACAATGACGATAATATACCTATGCATGCATTTCGGGGTTATACCGGCGCGGTGTATACAATTTAATATAAAATATTATAAAATACAAAATAGTGTGTACAGCAAATGAATATAATTTGAATATATACGCAACGATCAACAGTTTGTGGATCGGTGAGTACGTGCAGGCTATATTAAATCGAATATTATTATAATTTAGTGCGGGTGGTCTTAATTTATTTTTGGCTCAAACATAAAAACAAGCGTGTAGTTTTCAGTGGGTAATCGCATACGAATGTTATTATATTATTATTGTTAGTGCAATGCGTAATAATTTATCTTTAACGAAGATGTCTCTAAAACTGCTATTTTAAATAAACAGGCGGATATACGGGGTCTGTTGTGGTGTGGTGGTTGGCCGCAGTCATTAATTTGTGCTGAGGTCAAGAATAGTCCGGCATCACTAGCTCCCGGATGGGTGATCACCCGGATTTTTGGTGACGAATCCTCGCACCACATATACATATGTGTTTCTAAGACTAATCGTAACTCTAATATAAACTGCTAATGGCCATAGTTGCCGATGATTTAGTTAAATTAATAAAAAAAAAAAAACAAATGGATAGTAGGTATTATATATAGGTAATTACATCGGTTGCCGATCGGTACAATGTTATCGGATGAAAAGCAGCAAGTCTGTGAGTGTATTCTTAAACAGGTGATGGTTTACAACGGATTAGTAATGAATAATGATATCGTTGTATTTAGTCATACGGGTCAATTGATAAATAAAAAATGTAAAATGAATATAAAAAACACGCTGGATCCGGCAGAGCCTAACAACAATGAGCACCGATACGACGACGACAACGAATGGTAGAAGGGACGCATCACGAGAGGTTATGATATCAAATGCATCACGACCTAGTCGAGACAATTGCGTGCGTGTATGATAAAAAAAAAAAAAAACACAGACAAAAACAATAGCCCGAGACCGACAACGTCCGATATATTGTTATTATAATATTATATTATATACTAATGGGGTTAATACACTCGCCCGGTGGTGGCAATCGTGTCGAGTGTTTTATACCTAATATATATACAAAGTACACAACCTATATGCCATACGGTAAGTTCAGAAGCCTCTGCTCTCGACACGAAAAATCGTTAAGTTGTCATTTTCAGTAATATTATTGCAGACGGCTCCAAACGTTTTATTTAATTGTTGTAGGTATTTGACGTATAATATAAAAATACGTATACAATATTCATGTTATACGCGTTTTAATGTATATAGTGTGTAGCAACTAGCAGTTCATCGGCGAACTGACTGACGATCCTCAGACAAGTAAACAAAGAGTACCAATATAATATATAATATATAAAAATATATTGCTAGTCATATTTTTGTCAATACAATATTTTGCCCAAGTTTTAAAATTCACGCTTTTAATTTGGTTTTTATGTTTAATACAAAAATTATGTTTCTCGTTCACTCGATAGTGTGATAGTTCATCCCAAATATTTAAGTCTATAATTTAATGATAGGTATCGTGCGTACAGTCAATATAATATAATAAATTTAACTATTCATTCTTTGACGATCATTCTCCCGAAAAGAAAGTTGAAGCGTATTCATACACGATACACCACGTAGTCCAAGTCTACGCTTTAAACTCAATTTTTATAGAATTTTCCTTACATCGTTTATTTTATATTAAAACCGTACGAACGGTTTATTATCGGCATCGCGGTAAAAAAATGTCATTAGTTTTTTTGAAATATTTCTTCGGTGACAAAACTGTATTGATTATACACTATAGCTGTATATGGAGGAAAAAACACTCAAAAGTTTTTATCACGACGTGAAAATACATTAAACGATTAAACGTTTTTTTTAATGGTATATAATGAATTATGATACTTTTATAGTTATAATATATATAGTATTATATACATAATATACATTCATATGATAATCAAAACACGTCATTTCTATAAACTACACATTATATATGAGTATATACATATGATATGATATATTGTATATAAATATATAGATACACGTGTATCAAATAACCATGTGACGCGAATGCGGTATATTCAGTGCTGAAGATGACACTTAGAAGTTAAAAGTAGAGAGCGTAGAATTCACTTACAAAACATAAATATTATTTTATATATCATTACCTATGCTTTGCTTTTTATAATATAAAATGTATAGAAATTATTATTTCTGTTATTACTTGAAAAAGCGATAGTACGTTGTTTTTTGTTCACTAAGTAGCGTGTGACTGCATAATTTATTATTACATTATTGTGTTATAATTTATTATGGAATGATTAATATATTACAGTTTAATGATTGGCATTTGATTCAAATGTAAAAATATAGTATTGAATAAAAAAGTTAATTCTAGAGTGTAACTTCCCATTTAGTACGTAAACATATAATGAAATATAAAAATAATTTGTTGTGTATTAATTAATATTCTCATTAGTTTTTATAGGATTTCTCTTACTAGAAACTAATTTCCTTTGCATAAAACATTTAAATTGAAAAAAAACTTTTATTTTTAAATTTTAAAAAGCAAATAAAAAAGTTATTTCTTACCATACCAATTTATTAATAAATCTTATGAACTGTATACGTCATTTCTCTACAGCTATATTTTCTTGGATGGAAAAACTTGATCACTAAAACGGTATACTGCAATTTCACGATATTAAATAAATAGTTATAGTATATTTTCAGAGTTATGGTTGAAAGTGGGCGGTTGATTAGTAACAAAATGTTCTAAACTGTACTTCAACTAATAATTCGAAACTCAAACCTATCTATGTTTAATATTATTATTTACATTAAAAAGTAGATTAGTAAAATAAGGATATTTGAAAACGTTTGATTACACGTGGTAATTGGCAGGATATATACCAAAATATTTTCGTTCATTGGTTTTACTCATTATTTATTTACATAAGATATTCATTGGACCATACTTTCCAAACCACATAATAAATGTACTTAATTTACGTCGCAGTACACATTTATGCGTTTTACGAGTATTGGTTTTAAGCATATACCTAGCCAATGTAACATATATATATATATATATACACAACATATTAAATCGTTTGTACTGATTCGATCGCTTTAATCAAGGGTTGAAAAATAAAAACGAAAACCACTTAAGACTGTATCAATAGACAATTATGACATCATAATATAGTCAAAGAACGGCGATAAACCAGCTTAAAAATTAATTTAAACAGCATTGTCATCCTGGCGTCGATTTTATACAACGGGGAGTGACGACGTATATTATCAAACATTTTTAATTTACACGTACGTTTTGAATATAATTTCCGGTCGTAAAATGAATATCATTTCGTATACACGTGAAACATATACTATACGTAGTAATAATATACATTATTACATAGGACACGCGTAGTGGAACTTGGATTGCGGTCAAACCAACGACGCGTCCTCATCCACTCATCAATATTGTTCACTCGTATGCAAGCGCGACGTCCCCACCACCCCTCACGTTGTGTAGAAAAAAAAATAATGATATTAGGTAGATACAAAGTCAAAATATTGTGGTACCTATTGTACGTTATGATCAGGGTTTGTTATACAGTTATTTGGACATCATAGTGTACTTTCATACATGTGTAAGGAGAAGACCCCGCTAAAATGAAAAGTATACTCATCATCGCTATATTCTAACTAAAAAAAAAAAAAATAACAGTTCAAATGAAACCAACAATATTTATTTTATTTATTTTTTAATGTTTTATCATTTATACATTTTGATTATTAATTCTATACATGCTATACTTTCACGGTTCATTCTTATAGTCGTATGATCTCGTGATTAGTTATTTCATTTTCAACTGCGTCAAGTAACGTGATATCATCCAATTTTGTCCTGACTCAGAAAATATTTAAGTGATGGGGTGGGTAGGGGGCAGGCAACTAGGTATTTGCTTAAGTCAGGCCCTGCATGGCTGCATATAATATATAACATTGCGGTACGTTTAGCTCATGGTTTTCGGAGCGTGTTTAATAATTAACGCGTTCAACTGTGCATAGGTACAACCTACCTACAGTTGCACGAGGCGAATAAAAAAATAAGTAAAACATGAATGCAGTATGTATACAGCAGGCAATAGGCCTATAATATGCGTATTATGCTAAACGGCTTCCGTTAATTTCCGACAACTATTATTAAACAACATCACACGATATTTACAAAATTACCACCGACTGTAGTCCGGCGGATGTTAGAGACACACACATTATCTATATCTATAGGTACGATCACTCACAGTGGTATACATATTTATAATATAATAATATAGGTACTCGATACGTGTGTGATGTGCGTTTGCCCACGAATGTACATCACACACAATATACAATTATACGTAGATGACTGACGATTTATAATATCCATGTCCCAAATACGTGCAGCAATCGGCCTCGTGAAACCAAATCCGTTTCATGACTCCTCGAGTGTGCAAACCGATTTGATTTAGCATATTTTTACATAATTGGAAAACGGTGCGCATAATTAATATAAATACCTGCCTATAAATATATTAATGTTTTTTGTCAATTTCCGCATTCGTGTTTATTATTGTTATTATTATATTTTGTTTATATATTTTTTTTTTTTTTTGTATTCCATACATTGCGTGGGATTTGCCATCAGTTAAAAAAGAGGGTTTAGATTGTCACGGATGAGTACGAAATCGACAACAAAACTGTGTATACAATTAAAAATTTTTTTTTCACCGTGGTAGATGTAATATTATTACACGGGACAAATTTAAAATGATTGAAAATTATAATAAATGTAGGTACATTTAATCACAATAATTAAATCAAAATTCTGAGTATTTCGTATATGCGTTTATTTGTTGATGTATTTTTCAGTATAAATAAAGAACACTAAATAATTAATATTTTTAGAATAAGTCGAAATTAATAACTAAAAATACAGAAAAAAATATATTTATGCAGAATTTGTATTCCGATAGCGTTTCAAATGGTATTCTATATTCTAGTAATTATTACTAATATCAATTATTATATTATGTATTATGATATTGTGATTGTTGTTAATATAAATTGTTCTGGTGTTGATTTTTGAGTAGAATTCATTCCAGCTCTTGGTTTTTAAGTACCCAGTAAGGACAATTTCGCCATAAATGGTCCGCTACCACGGGCTACAATATAACTTACCTACCTAGCTATTGCATTGTTTATTTTAGTGTATTATTATTTTTTGTTTGTATTATGCTAAATTTTAATAGGTAATTATATATGTCTTTGAAGGATGAAAACCTGTTTGTATGCAAAACACCCACTTAAGGAAAATATTATCTCTAGAGAAGTTTTTTTCTAAAAACTAGTTCATCACGGTTTTCAGCAAATAAACCAATTAACTAGGCAGAAACTATAAACAAAAAGTAAAAATTGTTTTAATAAGTAGGCATATATACATATACTCGTATATAATAATTTAAAATATTATCATTAGTATTTATTTCGTAACTACACCTCACCTTATTTAATTATATTATATTATTATCATAGTATTTAAAGAATTTAAATTTTTACAACTATGGGGTTATTTTTTTCTCAAACTTTTTTTTAGTAATTATGAAATATAATCATTAACTATTTTATATTCTAACTACTTTCTAAAATGTTGATATTTTTATTTTATTTTTTTATTAGAAAAATTTCAATATATGATTATAACTGGTTGATGAGGTTTATTCTTGATATGAATTTGAGTAGCTTGAAGATGTTACTTGGAGTGTTAATAATGTTTTGAATAACAATTATTAACTTTCTTATAAAGGCTTCACATGAGAAAATAGTGAATAAATATTTATTAGATTAGATATGGTAATCACAAGGGATAAGATCATCTACACTTACATTAAGTTTATTATATATTATTATATTGTAATAATAAGAATCATTGCTGCTATTAATTATCTAAGAAGTAGGTCAATAGCAATAACAATATTATTTTACTTTCTTACAAAACAAACTTTAATTATTACCATAACACAAATTTTGTGAAATATTTTCCAATTATATGATTTTTATTTAAATAAGTGGTTTAACTATGTATAAATAGGTCACCTTCATGGAGTTATTAATAATTCGTTAATTTAATATTTTATGTACTTTTAAAATTAAAATTAATTTATAAAATAAGCAGTTATTAAAAATTTATACATAAATAACATTCGTTTCATTTGTATTCTCTAAAGATTTCATAAATTAATATTATACAACAAAGTTAATTTGACATTGTAATTCGGATAAAAGACAATCTTTCATTTCTAATTGAAATTTAATTTGAGTTATAGTCGTTTATTACAACAATATACATAGTATACGTATAAATTAGCTTATTTAAGTTCGTTAGTTCGTAATAATCGGCAATCACAACAATTTTGGAAGATCCAATTAAAAATAATTCGATTTTTTGTACCTACTTATCATGCATATTTTTTACGTGAATATTATTATTTTATATCATTACTGTAATACAATCTATGAATATATAATATATTGCAGTTGCATCGATATATTCGATACAGCAAAAAAGTATTTTTTGTTTTTCAAACATTTTATTTCGTTCAATTATTTACTTTTGTATCATAACACATTCATAAGCATATATACTTTTACGATTTAAAAAAATATTAGTTTTCTTCTTTTTGTATCTATAGATTCCATAAAGATTTTCATAAAGCATGTATTTTACTTTTATTTGTAATATTTTTTTACCGTCTCTTGTAGTAATTTTTGTTGAATACTAATTTAAAAGTCGGAAAACTTTAATCTTATTAACTACGTGATGTTGATCAGAGATGTTGATAAAAAAAAAATACATTATATAATGTACTTATATTCATCAAACATTCAAACAGCACGCTAATCGAACTATTTAAAAAATAAATATATATATATGAAGTAAGTATTACATAAAAATGGGGATTGATTTTATATCACCTATTCAAGTTTTATAATGTATTATAATTTATTATTGCTTGAATTTTTAAATTATGTTTCTGATATCTTCATTTATATGTATATATATTTTTAACTACCTATTTAATTATAAATAATCATATTATACAAAACCTGTTTGATTTATTATTCTATTAATTGACAAGTCACATCGTAATAAATTATTCATGTTTCTAAAACTATCTCGCCGTACCATTATTTGTATTAAATTTTAAATTATTACATATCTCACTTTAGGCTACGACTCGGTGAAAATGAATTATTTTTTGTTTTCTAGATGTATCAATTAACTCGCAAAGTTCGACATAGTGTCTAGCGACATAGCTGTGAACTACAGCTTGCAGTGCATAATAGAAGAAACCTGTACTTATATAGAGTAATCGGCAAGGAATAATGTATTACATTTTAAGCATTTTACTTATAATCAAAATTTTATAAAACACAAAACAAAAAGTTCTAAAAAAAAATCAAAAATTTCAAATATTTATTTGACAAAAAGAGCCAATTTATTTTGAAAATTATTTATTATATGTCAATGAAATTATAATCTAAATATTTATTTTTTGTCAAGTCCCTGCAACGGTAATTAATAATTTTTACAACAAAAAAATACAATCGATAAGTCAATAGTGCTTAGCTTTAATTGAAAAAAAAAATAATAATGCAAATATCACATAAAACGTTAAAAATGTTATGAATTGGTATTTAAGACGTTATTATACTATTTGAACGGAATGGCCATAGTTCTTATAATATTATACATGTTGATTATCATATTTGAAAGAGTTGACAATACATTTTCTCATTTGAACCTGTTTTAATATTTTTCGAATCGTCCGGATACATCCTGTATAACATAACAATATTTTTCGTCACAATAATAATATACTGCCACTCGTGCATTAATGACGACAGCGACGTCGATGGTGGTGACGATAGAACGACGTTTCGCAGGCGTGTGGGCTTTGTGCAATTATTCGAATTCGCGATCTCGTCCTTGTCGCACCTCTCGTTCGCATCAACAGCCGTGTCACACACGTGGACCGCGCGTAACGCAAACCATGATAATGTTATTATGTTATTAAATTATTGTTTATCATACGACCAGGTCGAATTTTATGGGCTCTGTTTACGCCGTTTACGCCACGAAGAGGTATATTATATTATTATACGATCAAATGCATCTTCATCGAGCTGTACCAAGTTCGCACGTACTTATACGTGACGTGTTAATTACGACAATATTATGGTGACGATGATTAAATATTGCTATTCGGTAAACACTCAGCAACACGACATTGCCTTTTTCGGCCTACGTGGACTCGGCCTATATGCCAGCTCGTCGCCGCAAAGACTCTTCCCGTCGGATGCTCTAAACGATAATAATATATAATATTATGTAGATAGTTAAAATACGATTATTTCGCAACGGTTTTATGTTACGACATAATTATTATGGAGACCACCAGGTCTATTGTGTATCTTAGATATGCCTATAATATTATACGAACATAGTTATTACTATTGTACGATCGTACGTACAGCTGCTGTCGATTGCGTTCAGTATTGATTATAATTTATAATTATTTTTTGGCTTGCGTTATTGTTGTTCCTCTCTTACGCGTGACGAACGGCATCGCTTCGTAGACTCTACGACCTCGCACATTATTCGCATGTTTTTTTTTACTTTGTGCGGCTCTTCAGTACCTTTTATTTTCGTAGAATTATAATTAATTTACCTACATGAGGCGAATGTGAAATTTACCCACCCCCAAAACAAAATGTATTTATCAACTGCACTCGCTATATACCTACCTACCTATCGGTCTTCAAAAAAAATTTTTTTTAACTTTATTCATATGCTATTAAAATTAAAATTATTCGTTTTACCACGCAACGCAGTAATAAGTAACAACGTTATACATACCGCTATATTGCTATTTATATTTTATATTTGGGGCATTCTCACGTGAATCTTTATTTAACTGTCTGACAGGCACGTAGTGAACTTTTGTCTAATTTTAGTGTTTACTAATATCATTAAAAATGGTGCGAAATATGGTTGTGAATTCATTGTTCTGTATCTGTACCTAATTATTAAAATAATTCATCTGTATATAATTAGTTACTAATATTCTGCGATTACTGTGAATGCATAACGGACACCCGAATTCTCTTGAAAAATGAAAATACATCAATTACAAACAAGTTTGTGTATTTTGGAAGAATGTAATAATACATATAGGTACTATCAGTATTCTTCTAATATGATATTTCTTAATGCATATGTAAATTACGAGGTTTTTTTTCTATTGAGATAAGAATCCTAAATATCCAGGAAGAAATCAAAATGTTAACCAAACAACATGTGAAAATACTAGAGCTGCATAAAAAACTTCTTGATAACCCTCAAGATATTGAACACATCGAGCGCTTGCAGTAGTTGTAACAATTAGTTTAAGTTACTCTGAACGTTAATAAAAGGGTTTACCTCATTTGAGTTTACAAAAAAAAAAAATGTATTAAATCAATTTTGCAGAGGTCCTTTTCGTGGCAACGAGAATACTAATAATTACGTAGTTTATTGTAGGTTTTGTGAAAGAAAAATTTGTCTCAGTGGCGGATAGGCTTATATTTTTTTACCGGAAGTAATTTGAACTAGGGACCCCCAAAAAAAAGATACGAGCGACATTTTATTTTTATATAACAATACAATAAGTAATATAGATACTCTTAGTACAGATTTGTTTATTTTTTATTGTTTTAAATTAGGTATGAGATAATACTATAAAATGTTTTATATCTACATTTTTTTAAGTTGATACATTAATAACTTTTTGAAGACTCACTATTTAATGAAACCTTATCAATTACACTATACCTATGTACTAATAGAAGTTTTTTTTTTATTTTAAATGTCGTTTATTTGTGAAAATTTACAATCTATACAATATGGTACAATAAGTAAATGTGATAATAATTGGTGGCAATGAGGGAATTACAATGAGTAGAAGTTTCACATTAAAAATTCCTACGTGGAGGGTAATTTAGGGAGAAATAGTAATATACATGGTTATACATGGTTGAGTTTAATGTGCGTTGAGAAGATCTCTGGGCCATTCACGTTTGAGGCGTCTGGCTGGGTTGTCTGGAAGATCATTGGTATGAAGTTGAGCGATGAGGGGATTTGAGTGATGTTCCATATTGGAGTGCAGGCGAAGATAATATTTGATAGCTGTGCGTTTAATGGTGGGGATTTGGAGGTCATTATGAAGGGCAACATTTGTGATGTACCAATGGGCTTTAGCAATCATGCGGAGGCAGATGGCTTGGAATGCTTGTATGGTTCTGGTGTTCGATGGTTTGGTGATACCCCAGAGAGTGATTCCGTATGACCAGATAGGTTGCAGAAGGGATTTGTAGAGAGTAGTAGACGGTTGGAGAAGTGCATATTAGATTTTATGAGAGGCCTAAGGATGTATAGGCGGCTATTCAGTTGTTTACGTTTGGTTTTGAGGTGGGGGCCACAGGTGGGCCTTCTGTCAAACAGTAAGCCGAGATATTTGACTTCAGTTGTGTGAGGAATAATTACATAATTCTCATATGTTATATGAGGATAGTCACCGGGGCGGATGGAGAAAACTAATAGAAGTTAAAATATCTTTTTCTACATTCATGAGTATAAAACTTTCTAAAGGATTTTGAGCAATTGAGTTTCTCAAGTAATTTTTAATATATTTTAATTTGGAATAAACTCCGTTACCAACCCACTTGTGTGACTGAAAATGATAAAAGTAATTATATTTATTACCTGAACAAAAAAAAATTAATTCTTATCATTTGCACATTGTAGTAATGCCTCTGTATTTTTTTTTTTTTTTTTTTTTTACTCTGTTTCAAAGCTCCTGACTCATATTTTCGTTTATTCAGTTTTTTGTCATCGGTATTCATAGTTTATTTATTATTAAATAATAATCTGTAATTCTGTGTCGTCGTCAAACATATAAGCTATTGTAAAATAAAATAACATTCCACTGTGAAAATAGTTAGGTAAAATTGTAATCATATTATTGAAGTTTGGAGTTTTAATAACAAAAATATCATCCATAATCGAGATATCCATTTAGTGACCAATAGCATTATCAAATTATTACTTGTAAACAAATAAAGTAAATACATAATTTATCTGGCACTTATTTTATTATTTCCAGTGGTTATATAAATGAAAATTTCATTAAACACGAATTATGCATAAATCAAAATGTTGACTTATTCTATCTTAGTCATTATTCTGTAAATTGAAAAAACTATTCAAACAAAAAATGTTTAAAAATTAATAATCTATCCATATGTAGAAAAAAATAGCGTTTCCATTCAAAAAAATTTAAGTTGTAATGCGCATGATCACACCAATATAGTGTTAAAAATTTTAAATCTATTTAAAAATATGTATTTAGGTACTCCCTATCACTTCCCTAAAACCCTATTTCAACACAAGTCATCCACCTGATATATTTAGTGTTACCTTAAATCATGATCACACTGCATAGTGAGTATAGGTGTCACCGGTTTCCACCAAAAATGACCTTTCTGTTTTTCACCAATTATAAATTATGAATTTTAAAGTTGTTCAATAACACATTTAAGAACTACCAAACGAGGGATTAATAATGTCCTATACTTTAAGTCGAACAAAAGCTTCCACATTAAGCATATTATAATCTTATTAAAATCGGTTGAGTATAGTTTCATTAGTCTTTGGTATATTTTTATTATATCATGTTATCTGGCTTATCAACATTCATTGTAACTATGTGGCATAAGTCAAAAATAATTTAGAATTTACTTCATAGATTAATGTATTATTTTACTATGAAAATATTTAAATTTTAAATTTAAACCCTTCAATTTTAGTCTCATTGCCGGAAAGCAGCCAATAAATCCATTAGCGCTGATCAATCAGTTAGCACCAGGAATTAAATATGTACATAAAATTATACGTAATCACCCTTCAACCATTAAGGTGAAAGCTACAATTCATAAAAAACCTTTTGTTGCACGCGGTAATTTTTTATATTGTAACATACTTCTAATAACAACTAACATTTTTAATAAATGTTTTTCATTACTTTAAATATTTCATATAATGTAAACTCAGATAAAATGTTTATACAATAATCAGTTATTATTGGTATTAATTTATATTTTACAGTACCAACAAAAAAAGAGGCAAAGGTAAAAATCAGCATTATGGCCCTAAATTATTTTTATTGGTATGATTATTTACGATGTTCATTACATTTCTACCTTTTTCATTAATAAATACATAAATATATTTTATTTTAGCTATGACCATTTCCTTGGGGTACAAAAAGGATAGACATCTCCAAAATTATTAAAGAAAGTTCGTTGAAGAACACAAACAATATTAAATTAACCAATCGTATAATTTATTTGTACACACATTATCCGTCATACCCAAAACAGTGTATTAGGCAATCAATGTCTATATTTTCAAATTATATACGCTATACATCATTTTTATATTGGAAATATAATATATATGACAAAAATTAGACTATAATATGCAAATAATAAAGGTATTGAGTGATTACTAAATTACTTAGACATTAAGTGCTTAAGTGACCGATGTCTTGGGTATGACGGATAATTTGTGTAAAAATAAATTACACAATTGGTGAATTCTCATATCATTACAATGATGTGTTGTGACGGTAATCTGTGTAAAAAGGAATGATCGAATTGGTAATTAAATGTTTTTATACTTAAATACGTTACTTAAATGTTTATTGTTACTGTTTGAAAGAATATCAATAAAATATAATATGTATTACATAAAAGTTGTATATTATTTAACTGCTTTTAGAAGTAGATATTGTATTGTTGGTAATTGGTAGACGGTCAGAGCTTTTATTGCACTTTGTACGATATAATACTATATCATCGTATATTCAAAAATGTGTGTGTGTGTGTGTGTGTGTGTGTGTGTGTGTGTGTGTGTGTGTGTGTGTTTGTATATATTATCCAGTAATTTTACTAATATGTATATTAGATTCATTGTACAGTAATTAACAATTTTAATATTATCGCCGAACAGATACGCCGTGGGTAACTAAATAAAATGACAGTCAGCGCGGTGAAATGGTACATTCTATATTTTTTATACGTTTTTTATTATGTTTTTTTGACCAAAAATTCAGAAAGAACAAAATACATTTATTTAACGAAGTTTGACTAATTTGCCTATCATATTTCCTAAATCATTATAACTCAAAAACGGCAAGGAGTTGACTATGAAGTATATGTATAACTAGGCTATCCGCATGTACAATATATCATACATCATCTGCGAAGTGTTATCTAATGGTTAATACTCGTACTTGTTAGTCAACCTTCTTATACCAAATTTATCAATTGAAACAAAACCGTGAAGTTATCAAAATCTATTATAATAATATCATTATTACTTTTTTATATACATATTTCACCCAATTGTCGTGGGTGGGCAGGGGTCATCTTCATGCTCGTTGCTCGATGTTTTAATCGGACCACGACATTATGTGATCGTTGATCAGCGTGCGCATGACACATATATCAACACACGCGCGAGTCAGTTTCACACGAAAACTGAACGATTATAGAATAACCGTAATAGTAGATCATTGTAATTATTGACACGTCGGTTTATATAATATATACCTATATATCACAATAAATAATAACGATTAGATTTTATTAACAGGCACGTGAAATTTGGTTCTCACGATCGTCGTATTTATAATATGATAATATTATTATTATTAATAACACACAATATTATTATTAAACCATCGCGCACAACAACCGGTAGCTACCGCCGCGTGTCAGACACGACGCGTAATATTATTATTATTATTATTGTTATTATTATTATTATTATTATTACTACTATACTTTTATTATTATTCACTAGCCCCCGACGACGACGACGAAGTCCCGCCGCCGAATTGTTTCGCTTGCCAACGGGCGTGCACGTTTCGGTTCGCGTTTCCGCGACGCATTTCCGTCCAAAAATTAGAAGTGAAAAAAGAAATAAAATTCAAATCGCATATTATAAAAATATTATCGTATGACCTTCGGCGATTCAACAAAAACAACAGTCCACATTACCACGTGTACTGCGGGTATATTATAAATTATAATAATATAATAATATATTTCATATTATATTATTATTATAGTAATTATTAACTGATCGTTATTCGTTTTCATTCTCACGCGCGACTAAAATGTACACTGTAGTAGCATTGTAGTTCACCTATATAGCTATACCATACCATATTATTATAGTTTAATACTGTAGTATAAGTAAACCTATCTCTCGGCTAAGTCGGCTGCTTATATAAAATCTAAACTTGCCAGCCTACAATAATGATATTCTATTGTTATGTTACGGTTTGATCAAATTTTTAACAATAATTGTTTTCACCACATATTATTTCCACACGCAAAAAAAAATATTTTAATGAATCGACCTACCTATTAAACATATTTACACCTCTATAGCTATAGGTACACGTATAAAATATGATACATTAATATCGGAGGGCAAGATCGTATAGTTCGTCGATCGCGAGTTTCAAAATCAAATTATAATGTAGGTATAGGCTGTTATATAGTAGTTTTTGGCCATAAAGAATGTTTTTTATTTCGTGATTTTTTATGTCTTATCCACGGCTTGTATTATGCTTTTGATGTCGTTAGGACAATAGCTGCAGAATGACATTAACGGATTTATGTACAAATAATTCGCACATTACTCGTGGGAAATGGACAACGTTTAACGGGTACAGTTACCGAATTATAGCTGAGAAGTTAGGAAACGTAACGAAACTTTTGTTAAACATCGAAAAAGTATACGCTAATTATTTTTACGCTTATAGAATGAAATCATGAACCGTAGTAGAATTCCGTTTAAAACGAATTTCGTATGAAACTTATTACAAGTTAATATTATTCTAAATAATTGTTCAAATTCAATCGCTTCATCACAAATGTATAACGTTATACCTGCATCGGTATAGTATAACTCACTATTTGTTTGCATATTTAATTTTTTTTTTTCACTTTGATCGACAAACATATAAATCAGTAAATATTTCTACGATATACAACAACAATAATTATTGATAAGTATAAACTTCATGTCATTTTGTTTTACGTGACATTGTGAAATACTAACTATTTATTACTGAGTTGTCATCAATTCAAAACTATTATTAAGACATTAGTGAACATTTAACGACCATTACGTCTAATAAGTTATCAATATTAGATATACCTATGACCTACCTAATTCAAACCCAATTCAATAACCAACAGAAGAAAAAAAATCACAGTTAGGAATTGTCAATCCTCAAATTGCCATTGTGAAAACTTCATATATTATTATCAATTTTTAATTTTGTATTATTTCCCCTCCTCCCTGTAGAAAAAAAACTTAGTCCCTCGAGTAGACCAAATTGCAATGCCACTATACAATTGTGTTTTCCAATATCTCCCAAGTAATTTGGTACACGAGTTTCTTTAGGAGCATAATAATCAATAATATAAAATATAAAATCTTATATTTTATTTTATTTTTTAATGTCTTCTACTTTGAATACTTTTTAGTTGTATAATGGTTATATATTTTTCAAAACATGATGAAGACAAAAATATTTAAATGTGTACTATAGGAGGCTGCGTACGAGTTGATTCCCGGGTTGATTTATCCTATTAGCATAACCCAAGAAACACCACAAAGAGGTTGGCTGACAAATTTCTCAAAAATGTTGTTTTTTTTTTTTGTTTTTTCATATTTTGAAAATCATTCAATTTTTATTTATTACTTATTTTTTGTATTATATTATGTTATATTTAATATTTATTAAAAAATTATTAAAAACATTTAGTAATTAGGTAAAAAAAACTTTTTTTTAATTTGGTAAAAATTTGTTACACATTGTTTTTATAAATTGGTATCTGGTAATGAGATTATACAACAATAGGGAATCAATTTATACCTACCTCTTAATGACCGGGGAATCAACTATTATATATAAAATAGCTAGGTCTCGGGAATTAACACACCTATATCGCGCTATAGGACATGCCGTTGAACTTTAAATTAAATACCCAACAGCTATTAAATTAGTTGTAGTCGTTATGTATTATAAAAAATAAGTAAAATTATTCTTATTTAATTGAATCCAAATTTAAACTTAAGAAATCTTTATAAAATATAATGCTTATTTATATGATTCTTCAATTTTTTTTTAATTCTAATATTATAACTACCTATAAATTATGAGGAATTTTATTTCACTTTAAAATTTTAGGTATTAATATTAAAAATTGTATAGGTATATTATTGGGCACAATTAATTTGCAAATTTTTAAGATTTTGAATAAACTCGTAAAAATATTTAACTTAATTCTCAAATATGTTTCTTTAATATATTTAAAAATCTATAGTAACAACTTATGAAAAACCTTGAATTCCATATTCGAGCTTTTTAACCAAAGAATGAAAAGCAAACAGATTATTATTCATTTTTTTTCATCTACATTTATCGAAAAAAATAAAATTGAAAATGTTAGTAATATAATACAATTATCATAATACCATGTACATAAAATTTTAATATAAACTTTTGGTGAACATTTCAAGTATCGAAGATATAAAATCAAAATTAGTTTTTGAGTTACACAAAAAATACAATTACAATATCGTTTTCTAAAATACTATTTTTTTTTTTTAGAAAATTTGTGTTATTCCTGAATTATTTTATTGTCTTTTTTAATTGTTTTTAAAAATAATGTATATTTTTTACTTTTAACCTTTAAATTAATTTTTACTTTATTACTTTTTTATTTCTATATTTTGTACGTATCATACTAAAATAAATTTGACACTGAATATTTTTATGCCTGAAGTTTTGATTAACTTACCGTGAAACGTATTATAGTAGCCGATTGGAACTTTTATTTTAACTAATTTGTGATTTTATTTTTTAATTCACAATAATTATTGTAACCTATAAGTATTATACATTATATAACGGATTATAGGTACAATTGTATAAACATTAAAATAAAAAAATAGTTATTATAATAATAATATACAGATATATCATCAGTCATCATATTATATATGCACTACATAATTTATTAATATATTTTTGAAGCTTTATAGTATTATTCTAGATTTAAATTTAATAACGTGTAATCATTAGATTGTTAATAGTAGCTAATATAATTTTAATAAAAATGTTTTGCCATAATTAAACACATCTAATTTGTATTAAAATGATGGTAAATATGTCTTGAAAATTTTTTATATTCTACACTCAGATTTTTTTCTTTAATGTATAGATATAACAGTGCTATAATACTAGTATAGCTCTACTAGTAGCTAATATACTATAATAATACATTAAGTATCAAGTGTATAATATCGTCTTTAAATAGTTGACTATAATAGATGTGTGAAATTTGAATTCAACGATTAACAATTTCTACGAAAAACAATTAATCCTAGGTAAAAACAAACTAGAAAGAATTCTATAACACTGTTTTTATATATCATATCAAATTCATAATATATGTCCACCGTTGGTTGACTTAAAGTATTCAACACCTTGTCAATTCCATATCGATCCTACGCATTTTCCTTCATAACTACGAATTGAGTAGGTAGGTATAATATTAGTCGTATTATGATTTTTATAATATATTTTAGGCAGGTATATCATATTTTATACGAAGTATTATTTTCAAAATACATAAAATACTTGTATAATTATTATTTTGAGTTGTATTAATGTTTCTTGTTTTGGTCGTCTACTCAATTGAGCATTCTATAATTTGTTTTCTTGAAATAATAATAATATAAATCCTAAAAATATACATACGAAGTTATAAAGTGAAAACGTAAACGCATTATATTAAACGTCATATGATTAAAACAAGTTTATCATTTTATACATGGGTCATCGATGAAGGTCTTTACAAAATCTCTTTTTAATATTAGTGTATTTTATATATAAAAAAAAGAATTAAATTACGCATGAAGTACAAAATATGAAGTTTTATATAATATATCCGGCAAGTTTCTTCTTAATATACCTACATACAGTTTAATCGAAATATCCCTAAAGCGGTACCAGTTTCGTTTGACCCTATATACAATATTAATATCATAAGTAAGTATGCTGATCAAATTGTGCGTAAATTGTGGGAATTTTTTTGTTGAAGATTGTTGTTTTCTAAATTTACAAGTTTAATTCCAAATTTTGAAGGTGATTTTACAATATTATTACAAGTAAATAATATAAATAATGATATAATATATAATTATAAAATCATTTTTAAAATTTGGAATGAATCTTGTAAATTTAAAAAAATATTTAATAAAAATATGTTTTTTAATATTTTTATTAATATAGTATTTAAAAATACATAGCTGCATTAATCAAACATTATTAAAAAACTAGAGCCTAAAACTTATCTTTGAAATACTTCTGGGCCTGGAATTATAAATAATGGATGGTAAAAAATCAGGTTTATATGTTTTTAAATTGTTCAGTGTTTTATAATAATATATGCCTTAGGGATAAGGGCTTGTCCACCAACTATTTATAAGTATTATTAAACGCTGAGCTAAACCGGTGTTTAAAAAAAATATATATTTAAATTTAAGCTTTACAGAAAAAGTTAACTCGGCACAATATACAATACGCATATCATTTGATATCCAATTTAAATACTTTGCCTCGGGAAGTGTTATTGAAAGGTAAAACAATTTTTTCTAAATAAAAATATATAAATACTTAATACTTACCACATACAATAGACATATTTAAGTTAAATCTATTAAATTCGTTAATGTTTCAAAACGTTTGTATAAATTTTAAATTATGTTTTATGGTTTTGTTTTTACTATCTGTCTGTGTTGAATGCATACAATTACAGTTGTATATTAATTCAGCAGGCACTATAATATATTTTATTGTTAATAAGGAAATTACTCTACATTCGTATTCATGTAAAAAATAATTATGTTTCAACTGTTTCAAGTTTTTCATTACAACGCAATATTGTTATTATTATTTGTAGCTCTTCATTTTTACGAATTAAGGACTATTCAAATTAACGGAAGCCATTAAATGTTTTTGTATAAATTTATAATTCGATTTTCCTACGCCTAGATGAATGTTCTAATAAAAATTAATAGACTATTTCAAAATGAATTTAACAAACGTAATATAAATATAAAATTATAAAAAATAATGTTGTAAAATGTTTGATGGTTTTCGAATATGGTTCAAAGTACCTAATAAATAATAATAATAATAATAATAATAATAATAATAGAAAATATAGAAAACTCTTTAATAAATATATTCAATTATAGTATTTAAAATAGTTTCTTTTGTCTCTAATTTATTTTGAATGCACGTGGGATTTAGCAATGATAATAGTATCATTGCTAAATCCCACGTGCACTATACACAAAGTTTTGAAACTGCCATGATAACTTAAACATGACTTTCAATTATCAAGAACGAGACTTTATTTTATTTGGAATATATTTTTTCAAACCAACAAAACTTTTGACATCAATAAAATTAAAACTCTGGTGGATCAATTTTGAATTTCTCTGGCAATGCATTTCAACAGACATTCAGCAGATCGTATACACTATACAATAATAAAGGAAATGGACGAATTCTTTTATATTTTAAAGATTGTATCAGCATTTCAATAAGGCATTAAATTTGATTGAAAAATTCGAATTGTGGCAACACAAAAGCTGGTTAATACGACTAAGAAAATCAAACTCTACACATATATATTTATAATATATTATACGATATACACGAATATTTGCAAATGTTTTGAATAAGTTAACAACATTGCCCGAATCTTTATATTTATAATGTATAGTTGAAGTAATATGGTAGAACAAAAGCAATGATATTCTCTATGCTCATAATAATATATAAGTACTAAAAAAATAATAAATACGAAATATTAATATAGTTATAGGTATTCTTATTGAGATACAATTACAATTATATTATTACAATATTAACTATACAGTACATTATATACGATTAAAATGTTTTACATTTTTTTATATGAAATTCATACAATATTTGCTTTATACAAACGTTAATATTACTCATTTTAAACTAATTACATGTTTTTCAATTTTATGCAAAGGTGCGCTTAATTATTCAGGTTTGAAAAACTTCGTTTATTTTTACCTGAATCTTGTCACAAACATTCGTTTATAATAACGGAAATCCATCAAATAGTTAGATTAAATTAATCATCAGTAAGTAGGTACATAATAATTAAATAATTATGTATATCATAATTTGTATTATTTATTCAACAATAATATCTTATTTTATTTTGTCAGGCTTTAAATGGTGAAAGTGCAATTTTTTGATTCAATAGACCTTGTCTGTGAATAATAACGATTATTGTTTATATGATATATAATATTATATTATAATAAATAAATAATAAAGTGACACACGCGAGGAGAGATGGATTTCATAATATGGCGATCGTTTAATTATATACCTTAATTATTAATTCAATGTTTTGGTGATAGAAGCACGAATTTGCTTAAAAAATATGGATATAAGACAGACACGTTATCTTATTAGTTATTACACTTATACTCACACACTAATACAACATATATAATATACTATACATGGCATATATAAATAAAATATACTCAATGTTTATGTACGTATTGATTAAAATCATTATAGGTATAAAATATGCATTATAAACCGGCTTTTGCCAAACATTACGAGTTTAGGTGACCATTTGCTATTTTCTGCATAACATAATAATATATCGGCATTGTTTTTACACTTTATATTTTCTTAAGCTTTATATAAATTACCTTAATTTATTATTTCTCAATATGTTATAATATGTCTAACCAAAAATGTATAACTAAATGGTTTTCCTGCGTTAAATTATGTATTATTCTGTTGAAATAACTGATAATTAAGTTCTTCAATATAGTTTTATTAATTTGAATAAACTGTGACATTAAAAAGCCAATTTTTCTAGCATAAAATAGTATTGGAGTAAAATTAGAATTTACATTTTTTATTTATGTAAATTAATTTAGTATAATAAACTATATTTTTGTTTACCTTATAATATGTACAAATTATTCTTTTGATAATAGTTCAATTTACTTTAATAATTGTGTTAGAAAAACAAAATCGAACCTCTTAACGTAAATTTTTGTATGCGTTAGTATGGAGAAAAACACAAAGTGGGTACGATGTTATCTTAATAAGGTAAATAAATATGTTTTTACTTTTAGATTCAAAGTGTGGTGGCTGGAAGCTATAACAATTTTATCTTGATATAAATTTCATATTTTCTAAATACTCCAAAACTTTTAAAAACTTCCGCAAGTATTATTTTCAGTAGTTCAGCAAATGTAAATAAAAAAATATATTACATCGAAATGTTCATTGAATAAATGTATAAATAAATGTACTAATGTGCAAACTCCTTTTTTAATTTAAGTGTCAGATTTAATTTAAAACTATGTCAAAAATTAAGTTTTGATTGTAGCTCAAGATTCTAGAAAATACCAAAATCTTAAGCTTAGGTAATAAATATCGTTAATGCAATAAAACGAAATAATAACATATTATATAAAATCCATTTTCCATCATAATATAATGCAATAAATTGTATTCATTTTTATAGGTAATCACTTGTTTTTGTGTATTGATTCTTCGTAACATCGTTAATTTTTTTATCACATTATTTTTAAAATTATACAATGATTATTTTATATTTATTTACATACTTCATAAATTTATATAACATAATACATTCCACACATAATTCTTGGATCAAGAGTGATGGAATTCGTTCAAACATATTCAATAACATTTTTCATGAAATAAAATACTTGTTTTCGAAAAAAAGTCACTTAAACCTTAAGACCACAATTCGTTTTATAAAAAAACAAATTACATATTTCAAAAAAAAAAATATACAATTTTTCTGTGTGTGATCAATATTTATGCCAATCAAATGTTAGTAGATAATATGAGTAAAATACTGATATGTGTTATGTATATTATTTTTTAAATATATACATTAAGTAAGTACTCATAAAAATATTGAGTACAAAATAATCAAAAAGGTAGATATATCGCTATTGTATCTATAAGTATAATAGGTATGAATAAGTATTAAAAAAAAGATTAAAAAAAGTGCCTAATGTGTATATATTATTTAATGATTTAAACACATCATTATAATATGTACTTGAATAATTATTTTTAGCTTATTTATTATTCACAGCAAATATAATAAACCATTTTTTCTTGTTTGTCAAGTTCGATTGATGTACCAAACGTTTTGAAAAGTCTACGTTATGATACTAGCTATTTTTAAATTAAAACTTTAGGCTACTAGAAATAGACAAAAACTAAACATAAGGTTTCAACAAAATAAAAAATGTATATTCAAGTATAAAGTATGTGATGTAGTGTATAATGTTTTTTGGTGAAATGAAGACCATTTTTCATAGACTATGTATCAAATCTATAACTATTAATTATAATTCTTCATCGTTACATTTTTATTTTAAATCTCATGGTGGTTAAATGATTGATGTTTCTCTCCATCTATCTCTGTCACATATCTGTCTTACCATGTGTTAAATCCGATATTTTCCTTCAATTGATCACATAAGATGTTCTTAGTCTTTTCTTCCTATATATCCTTCGATTATTATTCCTTAAATGTCCAATCCACTTTTTTATCCTTTCCCTAAACGTTTTCCATATTGACTTCAACGTGTTCATCTTAGGAAGGACCTCTTCATATTCATATAAATACGATTTTCAGAGGTTTTCTCCAGTTTCACATTCCAAAGGCTTCGATTTTAACTTTCTCATACTGTCATCGTTTCAGCACCATACTGTGATTGAGTATTTGTATGAGCTGCTCATTGAGCTCCAAAACAAAGCTATGACAATAGTTTAATTTATTTTTTATAATTCATCAAATATATAATATTTAGGCAGTTTTACACTTTTAGATAGTTATATATAGAATGATATTATTCTACTTCAATTCAATTTTTTTAATAAAACGCATTATTATGTTAGCAATGTTTTGTTAAGTGTATTTTACACATAATGCTATAAATTAAAGTGACAATAACAATGTTGAATATTCTATACCGTTATTTGAATACGACCACGCGCAACCATTATTTGCAGCCTTGCAGGTCTGTATATGCACTGATATACAGATTGATTATATTCGAAACGTGGAACACTGCAGATAATTGTGTGATATGGCTAATAATTTTATTATTATAATAAACACTTACGATATATTGTGTCAAATATATGATCCAATTTCAAAAAAAAAAAGAAAATTTCGAAGACGTAGTGTTGGAGTGGATGGTTTGTTTTAGTACACGCACTATACGCATTAATAACAATATATAGCGTTACCACGTCCATTTAACTGTGCTATACGAACATAATAATATACATTATATTTATATCGTTTATGGCACACTCCAATTCTGCACTGTTATACGCGAACTTTGTATAAAACAGAGTGAAATAAATTAGACAGTTACGTTGTTATAATGATTTTAAGTTTTATTTTTTTAATTTCTATTTTTATTTTCACATCTAAGGTTACGCCGGCACGGTTTAAACAATTCGGCTGTAGTTACTAAACATTATATTGTATTATGGTATCGTGTTCTTTTTACACACACATGCATATACATAATAATAATATATATACGATAACATAATAAATTTTGTTTTCCTTTTACGCACATTAAGTAAATATTATATTATACATTTATACTACACGGACGCGTGTGTAACTTCACACTCTAGAACAAGATATTTCTGGAAATCTCATATAATAACGCGTACTAACTACTAATGACGACAGTAATTATCACGTGAATATGATTATGATAAATCATACGGGACCGAAGATAAAGAAATATATAATATTAAATTACATACTTACATGTAAACATCCGTGAAAGGATCAATCTGGTATTACTATATAGAACCATAAAGGTATCCATACAAAAACTCAACGATACGTCTTGTGATAATATTAACGGTATAGAGGTTAATTGCCTTTTTATGCTTATAACATAATATGGTTGATAACTTTTCTTTATAAGTCACGGTAAAAACAGAAGGAAAACGGGAGTGGTTACAACTCACAAGGCACTGGATTTCGATAAAAATATATATTTAATGTTTTGTTTTATTGAACTACTAGCTGAGTAGTAACTACTCGTATATTATTAAAAAAAAAAAATAAGATACATTCATCGGGGACTGAACATTTTTGCAAAATGTTTGTATTAGAATTTTCTTATGCATAGTCAAATGTTCGAAATATATCGATTGAGCTATTTATAAAGACATATTAAATTTTCGGCTGCCTTTTTTTGTTGTTGTTTTTTTTTCGATTTATGTTGATACAGATTTCAAAAAGATAGAAAATGTAATATAAGTTTTTTATAAGTACTTTCAGTACGCCAGTAAAAAAATATTGAAAAAACTATTATCATTATTTGTTTATAAGCGTAGAAGTTCAAATTTATATGAAATTGGATATTAAATAAACGTAAAATACCGATTTTTTCACAAATGGTTTTAGTTATTTGTAGTAATTCAAAACATTTTAATCGTAAACATGAAAATTTTACCACGACCTTTTTTCTCTTCATGATGTCATGCTACTATGCCACAATAAATTTTTATGATAGTTATGTATCATTATATTTACTTTAAGCGACTTGTATATTCAATGTTTTTGGTAAAAATATTACCCCTTCTGGATAAATTAAATTCTAATAATAATGTAACAAGAGAAAATAAATGGTGTTATACATCATATTGTCTCCTTTTGCCAAATCATCTTTCACATACAATGATATTTTTATCATTGATATAATATATTTAATACATCCATTATATTATAGTCATTACAGTATAACAATATGTTTTTAATACATTACTCAATAATAATAAAGAAACCTTCTATATAGCAAATCGAGTTACTAGTTTTTTAGAAGATTGAATCTGCTTTTTATTCGAATATAATATTAAAACGATAAAAATTTTAATAAATTGTAAAATAACGATAAAAACGTTTTCTCATTAGCCATTATCAATATTATTTTCATGTTTAAAGTTGTAATTTAATTTTAACCTTATTAAATTTGTTATTAGTATGTGATATAATTATTTCGAATACGATAATGCGCACAAAATGATTAAAGTGAACAGTCTATACCTACCACCACAGCCCTGCACCGACCACCACATAATGAATTAATATTCATACTTGGAGTTCTTAATTGTAACGTTATTTAGCTCTAGAGATATATATGCTCAATATTTTTAACTTTCTCTATTTCCATGGTTTTGTGCAGGATACAAAATTTTTTTTAAAAATATTCTGACCGTTAAAGTTGTCAAAACAAAATAAAAACAACAAAATTCCTTATAAAAAATTAATAATATTTTTTCCGTATAGTTGAGAATGCATAGTTTTTGTTATATGAATTTTGTGTGCCATAACAATATAAACATAATATAGTTTTCGTGATTTTATTGTTTTCTGTGTCGATTGCATTCTTAGTGTTATTAAAACCATGTATACCTATTTGTCAATGTTACAAACCAACCAGTTTTTGTTTACTGTTTAACATTAACCTTTTCTATATAATACTTTGGAGATATACCTTTTGTCAACGGACTGGCCTATTTTTTTTTAAATATTTATTTTCACAACGCCGTGGCTATTTCTTACTATGGTAATGACGTAGGTTCATTAGGTTGTGCCTATGCGGGTACTTAAAATAACATAATAATGTTTATGGTCACCGATCAATGTATATATATGCGTATAAGGTACAAGTATTTTATGATCCCATTGAAAATGTTAATTTCGTTCATCATTTAATGTTAATCCTATTGATTTGGCTTCCCCAGATGTCCATGGAACGGATTAAAAAAAAAACATCATTAAATATAATATGTACATGCACAGTTTTATAACAGCATCATAATATAAAGGCCGATTTTAATCATGTACACCTATTATAATGATACGAAATTATGTAAAGCGACCCATTTCTATTTCTATCGTTTTGGTCCGAACGAATTCACTGAAAGTCCTATTCTCAATGCGCGTTTACATACATTATATGTATACATAATACATAATACTCTCTCTCATTCTCTCTCTCTCACACACACACACACACGCACAAATACTTATAACATTAACGTACCTATAATATTTTCATGACGTCTAAATCAAATAAGCACAGTTAAATCCAAAAACATCGCATAATAAAAATAATATCACACACACACACACAAACCTATACTACGTATATTGTATGTATTATTATGTACATACATTCAACCAGACGCGAACCGTGATGCTTATAGAACGCGTTTATACGCCTACCTATCTACGTGCAAGTTTATTTACTTAACTCAAACTAGCATTTATACGATATAATATTATTGCGAGACCCGTTTGTGCAGCGATAAAATCGTCGATGAAGAACTTGATAATATTATGTATAGGTAGGTACGTATTATAGGAACACGAACAACATCGATAATAATTCCAAATTGTCATCGGTGAAAACATTGTACGTCTCAGTCGGAATATACACTATCGTTGGCGCCTGAACGTCATATATTTAATTTGTTTTATGAATATTTATACGTAGTAATAAACATGATAAAACATAGTATTTCAGATGGATGAAATCGGGAATAGAGTCCCTACCTACCAATTTATTACGCATCAGATTCAAACATATTATACTGCATATATTATAATATAAGTTTATAAACGTCTATACTAGAAGTCTGAAAGTGCTGACATGGCCAAGCTAATTTTAATTTACACCACCGTCCCAGTTCAATCACAGATATTCTTTAAAATTAAAGATTTTCAGAATTATCAATAAAACACATAATGACTGAATGTCGTTCATGCTTCAAATCAAGACTGGCCTCAAACCTTTAAGAACATTTATCGGAATCACTCGGCCAAAACAGTTCATCACTTTTAGCTACCATCAAGTTCATCACAGAGGCAGAACTACAAAATAAAATATGAACACTGTAAAGTAATATAGTTGTCAATGTAAATACAACCCAATGTAACTTAAATTTGGCCTATGTCGCCGAGGATATATTTCGTATTAAAAAACTTTTTGGCATCGTAAAAAAGAAGTTTTTAATAGATGACCATTCGAGTCCCTTTTACGATTATTTTTTTTTGAAATTGTTTCAACGTACCTCCACAAATAACACCATCTTTTAATTCGGAATAAGTACCAAGTTTTGACAATATATTTCTCTATTGAAGAAATTTAACACATGCTTTATCATTAGATTTTAAATGTCCAAACAAATAGCGCATTGATTTATTCATTACATTTTTTTTTTAAATAAAAAAATACAAAGTAAAACTCGCATAGCCGCAACAAAGTACAAATACGCGAATACAACACAGACACAACATAGACTAAAATCATACATTATCTCTAAAATTGGGTTATTAATTATTTATCAGTTACCATAATATGGTTATTTAGCTAAAAAGTTGTTCAACATCATGTTGTAATATTTTATCTATCGTAACGTCGATTCAAATGTAGGTACTTTTCCGCAATAAAATGAAATAAAAATAACTACGTTATGTATAATAGCATACTACACGCGTACAATGTTTTTGGAAGGTAGCATACTGCACGAGTACCATATAATAATATTACAATAAATGCGTGTCCAATGTATGCGCGATTGACTTGGTTTTGCCGCCGCCCATGACCCGTGTCGGCCGGAACTCATCCCGCGATTGTGGCGTGAATCGCGTGACACAAACCGTAAAAACTTCGTGACTCATACCGGCGACGAACGCGAACGCCGACCATAATTGACCGTAAACCTGACTCACAATGACCCGCGATCGTGTACATTGCAGTGGACACGACATCGAGGCCTCTTGTCACAATATATGTGTCGCGTACCTATAAACCCATACAAATACTTTACGTGTGTGTGTATGTGTCTAATGTATCGTATAATATATGACTATATAGATATGCATTTTATATGATATAGGTATAAAAAGTATCCAGTTTAAGGTGTCCGTGAAAATAACCAAAACGTTCCTTATCCGTACCTATATATTCAGGAAAAAAAGCAAAAGTAACAAACAAAACCAAAATAAATATATAAAGTTAAGTTAATATAAAGTTTATATGTCATATTATATAGGTACCTAAGAGCAATATTGAACAATCTATCTACTTATACACAACCTAAACTGTACTTAGGTATATGATTGTATGCCGTGATGTTTGTGAAATCATTTAGTCATCGCACTCATCTACTAAATATACTCATGTACCTACCTCTAAATGTCGGTCACTGCAGCAGATTTGGTGTAGCTTAAAACAATGTACATATACAATTTTGACATTTTGTAGGGTTGTTATAATATATATGTTCTTATAAATCAGAATTTAAAGGACCTAGTTAAATGCACTTAAAACCATACAAATATACTCTAAAAATAGACAACAATGTACTTAAAAAATGCAATTTATATGTTTTTTTATAAAATTTGGTATTTTAATTTAGAATTTATTGCTAAAATATATTTATTATTTTCTTAAAAAATAATAATAATAATTGAATAATTAGAAAAATTGATTTGATGCTGCTATAATGTTGACACGTATATATTTTGGGGCATATAATTGATTCTAAACATAGATAGGTACTAAAATATATATTGATAAATATACGCTGAATTTGTGTAGTATATTGAACAAATATGCATTAAAAACCATAAAAAGAACCCAATAATGGTAAAAATAAAAAACACCGAAATATGCAAAAAATGCAAAATAAAATTTTTAGCTTTGAAATACTCGTTACATAAAACGAATTATGTATTTGGAAAGCATTGTCTATGGACAACCAAAAACAGGTGCACTTTGCATTGAAATCCGGGCCTTAATCATATGCATTATGCATAAATATGAATGTAACATTCTACTCTATTTATAGTACAGGTAGCAGACACGCACTATTAAGTAATCGAAATATAATTTTTCCATCGACATTGCGATTCTCAGTCAGGTTTATCATACTGTGAATCAGAAGAAAACGTTTATTTTACAAATACAGTTGATGGAAATCGTAAGTAGCGTCGCTGGTATTCCTACGTCTAACCTCAGTAGTCAGTGGTGATTATAATTTAGTTTTTTAGTCATACGTTTTAGCAGGTCTACGTAAAAAAAAGCATATTATTATAATAAGGTGCGAAACTGCGATGGAACAGGATTCATTCGTCTAATAATAATGACGCATTTAAAGAAGTCTGAACGAATCGAGAAGACTTGGGCCGTGAATGTGATAATGGACGGCATAGACATTCGTTATTATCATTATTTTCATCATCGTCGTCATTATAATCATTAGTTTTTATTATTTTAACTGCCTTGGCGTCTTCCTAGGTGACCGTTCGTGCATTGTGAGAGTCGAGCAGAGCGGAGAATGATAACGCGTTTAAGTACCGTTCGGCAAAATAGATGAGTTAAATTTAATATATATATATATATATGTATAATATATCGAACACGACTCTCTGTCGCACGACTGATTGTGCATGTGTTATCAGTCGTTCGTCGGGCGACCGTCAAGGTTTTTCGGCGGTTAGTGACCTCCCTCTTCGACTTAAAAAAACAATCCAACAATATTAATATATTATTATGTGTATCGTCAGACGCATTTATACAATAATATAGGTATATATATATATATATATATATATATATATATATATATATGTATACACTAAATACTTATATTTATAAACGACACTAGCATATACACACACACACACACATTATATTATGATAATATACACTCTGGCGACGATGACGACAACGACGACGGTAGAACCGGTTAACGGGTCTTCGGTCCAAGACCGGCAATGTACAATAATATACGAGTGTGTTTGCGCGCTAAGACAAACTTGAGCGAATGGACGAGGGGAAACAATAATAAAAATAATAAAAAAAAAAACACTGCGTACCTACCTATAATATATCCGCACCGTCGCGACGAGCGGGCGACAGCGAGCGGCAGCTCTCGCGTGTAACGCGATAACAGGTTGCGAGAGTTGATTTTTTTTTTTATTTCATGTATTTCACACACCCGTGATGTTAGAATGAATTTAACGGGCCACCGCGCACGGATTTTCTCGTGGTCGTTAATCGTTATTATTTTTTAATTTCGTTTTATTTGGATAACAGTATATAACACATATCATATATGGTTGAAGGTATAGGGTTTTGTAGCAAACCAGTGACGATTACACCATCTATTTACCTACATAATATGCGATTTTGGATTACACAAACATCCACGTCGTTGTCATCAAATTTTTTTGTGACCGTGACGTATGACATCCGTATTTTTTTTTATTAACATAAAAGCTTCAATTACAAGGATTATTAGCCTACAATTACAAAATAACACAGGTTTACAATATAGAAGATGACATTATCGTTATAATTATAGAAATACAATGAAAAATATAGTAATATTTACAGTGTTTTTTCATCTAAATCTATTTGTTTGAAAGATTTAAAAATGTTGCCGGAATTTGTTGATTGAGGGCTTCTCAAAGTGGCCTTGGTTTATTGGGAAGGATACACGCAGTTGAGAATTTGGGACAGTTCAGTGTGTCATCGTAAGAGGAGTTTTGCATAATATGCCACATGAGTGCGGAGGTTCCATGGTTATTAGGTAAGAGTGGTGATATGGGAGTGACTTATCCTGGATCTGTTTAAAATTATCTGTTCTCTCTTGACATCCGTATTTTGTGAGGACATGTAGGGTACGAGTAGACCACCACGGATTACCTCTAAAATAAGCTTTCGTCACCGTCGCACGTCAACGCGTTATTCAAAATAGGTACTTGCGGTGTATTAGACGTGTATGGCTGGTATATAATGGGTTCACACATGTGTAATGTGTAATGTTACTATCATACAACATTGTACTATAAGTGTTATAAACTGTTATTATTATCGTCGTCCGTTCACGATAATTAAGTGCCCATGTAATATTATATATATACCATATGAAATAAAATTATTATAATAAATGCATAGGTGTATGTTTTGTGAAATACCGTCTATGCAATTGGATTATATTATTATCTCATAAAATATTCGTTTAATAGTATACTCGTGCGTCCAATAATTATACATGATAAATGATAATATTATCGTATTACATTCTGCAATGAAGTTTTAAAATATCACAGCCGGTCGCGCCTAGGGTAGGTCACCCTAAAACTACTAGTGTATATTTTTTACAATACCCGTTTTTTGTGTAATATATTGTGTGTATTCAACATTATAATATCGTATCGCAATAATGTGCGTTATTTTGTTCGTGTGGCGACTCGTTAGAAAATGTTTAAAAAACTCCACCCTCTCAGACAGATTTTACACGACGGTTATTTTTTTTTTTTTACGGTATTATATAAATCATAATACGAATCGTTTTGGCGATAACCACTGATATAGCTCGCGTGAGGTGATCCGATTTCCGTTGCACCAGTGTGTATGTTAATTATTGTACGTATTAATATTTAATACTAATAATATTATTTTTGTACAATATAAAATATCTCACACAGCCCATCATTTCATCACCACACACACATCCATGACCCATAATTTTGATAAAATATAATTTTATATGCGACTTGTATTATTATTTTTTATTTCTCATGACTGTATGTTCGTTAAAATCTTCACACTACACACAACCACATAACTGTTGATCTTTCCAAAACTAATTTAAAAGAACTACCATTGTAAGTTATAACTTAAGTTTTATAATAATTTTAGATTTCATTTTAAACGTTTCAAATAAATTATAACTATCATTACTGAGATTCCAATTTAATTTTTACAATCTAATCTCATTTTTTCAGTTTAATAATAATAATTAAATGTCTGTAATACATATAATATTAAGTGTTGTTTTTGTTTTATGATTCATCGGAAAATTGTAGACGCAGATTCAAAATGTAGACCTATTTAATTTATGTAGGTACCATATCAATACATAAACATATAACAAATTGTAGCTATAATAATATTACATATTAGAGTCTAATACGTGTCTAAAATCTAATATCTATATAATCTAATAATTTGTCACTCTAAATTTTTCAAACACCTACGTCATACATATGTATATTGTATATAACATAAAATGAATACCGAAAATACAATTCTAACAAAAAATTGTATTTCAGATTTTAATTTGGCCATCAAATAATCTACAGTAAATTCATATATATACTAATTATATAGGTATACGGTAAAGTGTGGATAACATCCGTTGACATTCATTTGAACCTAGAGAGACTTAAAAGAATGAAAAACTAAATTTTATTCGAGATTTTGAATAAAATTAAAAATTAAAATACCTAATATTTTGTGTACACTATTTTATATATAAATATATCATATTATATAATATAAATCAAAGAATATTACATATCACATCTGAGGTGTAGGCAAATTTTTTTAAATTGAACAATAATATAATTCATCGCTTGTTGTTGTAATACCGATAATATTGTAATTTAGATATATTGGTAGGTTTGAATCCTATAAATAATCGTTTCACTGTATCTTAAAGATAGGTCGTACCTACATTGACTTCGTTTTATTCGTATTTGAAAAAAATAACGTTTTAATGTTTTTTTTTTCGTGATTTATACTTCTGAAACATTTTTCAATGTTAAAGCCATCTACCGCATTTTTTTGTTGTGGAGGTAAAAAAAGAACTGACTCAATAATGTTGTCTAACCAAGTGAAGAACATGTATAATAAATTGCGTATCCGCGGCTGTTATATTATGTTTCGATTTTTTTTTTGCTTGTTACGAACTCGTTTTGTCTATTTACGAAACATGAAACATTACATAGAGTTATACACAGCGTGTATTGTACATATATTGGTTTTTTCACAAACATTATTTCCGGAGCTATTTCAGATCGAGAGCTCTCCATATACCTATCATACGACGTTTAATCCAGCTATTGGTGCACTATATATATTTATGTGGCCAACATTAATACCATTTACTGTGTAATGTTAGTTGGCTGACAAGACAATCTTCTACAGATATCGAGTATTAAGGATGATATATTTGTGTATGCCGAAGCTGTACTGTTGCTGATTAATAACAATAATAAAAAAATAATCATAATAATAATTAATTTTTAATATACGAAATAAAAATTAGAATAAAAATTAACGTCTTCATTAATAAAAATGGACACGTTTAATTTCAACATGTATTCGTAGATAAACACACAACTTATAAATAATATGTGCTGAATAAACATATCCATTCGTTTTCCTGTATGCAAGATGGCTATTTTCCAAATCGTTTTATAACTTCACAAAATGGTATAATACAATAGACTGTGTTTGGTGTTTACGGTTTATTGTCCGTCTGTATTGTTATTAGTTTACTATAATAATTATTATACTTAATATTATTATGTTTATAATAGCTGCGAAGTTCATACTTGCGCTAGAAATATTAACAACGACCTTAAAATACAATAGTATAGGAAATAGGAATAAATAGGTAACAATCGTTTTATCCTAATATAATAATATACCTTCTAGGTATTTATGTCAAATACGTAAATTTAAAAGGTATTATTAAATAAGTTACACGACGATTTTATTTTAAACTAATTTTGAGACGGTAAAGTGATAACAGCACTTCATATAACTTCCTAATAAATTTAAATTTATTTCAATTGAGCTTTACCTACATATTGTGTAATACTTACAAAATTCGCAATTGTTTTTTTTTTTTTTACATTTGTGAGTTAGTTACGTTTTCAGTAAATGTTATAGAACAAGATTTAACATTTTATAATTTGCTTGAAAGAACACCTTATACTGCTTAGGTATAAATATTACGTCACGAACACTAAGTGTGTTCATTTCAGGTGACCAGGTGTTTCCAAAACAACCTAAAACTCTGATCCACCCAACACACGAAGGATGTCCACTTTAAATTTAATCATAATAACTATTCATATTATTGCAGCTGATATTCTATAATAGTGTCAACATGGCCGTATAGTTTGCTATACATAATTTACAGCCGAGTTTGCGTTTAAAACTTTATTAACGCGTATAAATGGCAAACAACCCCGCGAATCTGGTGCCCTCCGATTCCATTTAGAGTAGCAGAGAGCAATTAATTCAGTGACTATTGGTTGATTGTGATTGAAGAGTGTATTATAATTTATAATGTATATATAGAGAGTAACCAATTTGCACAACTTTGTATCTAAGCTTACACATGAACGCATTGGTTTGTAAATATGCATTTAAATGACAACGCGTCCAAATTATAGACTGAAATATTGTCGTATGGCATATCAAAGGTTTAGCTTATATGTCCTATATATGCTGAAGTCGTGAGGGTTAAATTACACAGTCGTCTCGGTAAATAGTTCATTTAGCGTATACATAATTTATGCGTTATATCATATTAATTGAAATTCGTGAATTTTGTGGAGAACATTCTTGATATGTCCACTTGATTGATTATGATCTCTGCACAGACAGGTTTAATATGCATTCTATAGTATATTATTATTATATCATTTATAATAGTAGGTTACGTTTAATATTATACAGTTTATATAGTATACACATTATAATATCGCATACGTGAGCGTGCCATATTATTGAAACGTCTGGATTTCGTACTCAAATTATCGTAAAAATAATATGGTCCTGAATCTCCCACGAGGATTTAATAGTTTAATGTGATGGGACGTTACAAAGGTTGCATCATATTAATCATCCCCACACCACTTAAAAAAAGTAAATCTTTGGGCATACCTGTTTATGGGAAATTAATCTATATTACGGTGCACATGATATTACGTTTAGCAGTAATGGATACAAATAACAAGTAGAGGCTCTCTCGAAACCTCCTAAGATACCGTTTCAATGATTTATTTATCGTAGGTATTGGTTAATTAATACAAATATGCAATATATCTACTATATGGTGGAACCAATAATACCAACTCGATAATTTTATGGTTTATCATTATTATCACTTTATAAAGCTTCAAATAATTCATTTATATTTAGGTATAATGTGTAATAGTTATTCCACATATACATTATACATTATTTTCAGCCTGGTCAATGTTTACCAATTGATTTATTTTTACCAACAAACTAGGGAACCAAACATTTTTACGATGCTAAAATGTATAACATAGGTAACAATAATATCATATGGTTGATATAAAACTTAGGGTCTTAAATAAAAATAATAAAAATATTTATGATTATGTATTTAGATTTTAGAGTCTAAAACTTTATCTTCAAAACATAATAATACGATATATTATATCGTATATTGTAATTTCTGATATTGATATTATCATCAAATGTACTTAACGATAAGTAAATTATTAATAGGCTTATTAAATATAAATTATTAGCTGTTCGCCAAACTACAAATAATCATTACACTGCCACATAATAAAGCCTTGCATATAAATTTTACTTACGTTTTTATTTTTTATTTTCAACTATAATATCTAAAAACAAGTTGCAAATTAACCTATATGGTATTAAAATAATTTTAAAATATTGATGGTCTGATGTATTATGGTTTGTTTTTTTTTAAAATTATAACTGTGCCATGGCTTATCGAAATATATTAAAATCGTATATAGTTATTCATTATTGCATTAATAAAAATGGTAAAAAGATTAATCCTCGTGGCTTTAAAACTTCACGTTTACAATAAATTTACATACATTTTACAATTCTTGTTATTTAGGATAATATTTTGTGTCTAGTTTACCCCTATTATAATTTGTAGATCCACTCGTGACGCATAGAGTGCATGCGATGTTTCAGTGTATTGTAAGCCATAAAGAACTTTTTAAGCAATGTCAAAATACTTTTAATTAATATAAGTCATACCGTTGTACATAACTGTTTGATATTGCAGAGTGTATATGCACAGTAGGTATATAAATATGGCGTTTCATGAAAATTCTTACAAAGTTTTCGACGTTTGCGTTGGAGAGTGGTGGAAGCCAGCACATCGTTATCACCAAGGGAGCCTTTGATCAAAGCGTCATCGTTTCCCCTCCACGATGGAAAAAAAAGCTTAAATAAATAAATTATGTTACGATATAAAAAGATCATTTCAACTTTATATTTATTCGACGAAAATATAATAACATATCTTTAGTGCCATTACACGTGCCGCATTTGATTCCGGGCGGAATTATTATGATTATTATTATTATTTGCATGTGGATCGTGGATGGTATGTAATATTATAATATACACATTATACGCATACGCGTGAGCCGTTGAATAACATTCGCAAACATTACTTCTCCGAACTGCGATTCGGTGACAGTTGGAGGGATGGGTAACCGAAAACATTAGGGACGGCGTTGACACGGACGAGAATAATAGCAACAATAATAATAATACGAGTAATATAAGCCCGTCAATCAAAGACATTTATGTTTATTATTTATTTTCATGGCGATTCCCTTGTATATGCCTTTTGTTCGTCACATTCAAAAAGGGCCGCCTATACTACGAAACTGCAGGTAGGTGAAGCGTAAGCTGTGTACCAACTGCCAATTACTATGGTAAATATTTTTTTCGAAAATATTTACCAATGAATACACAATATTCTTTAAATATTATTTTTACAATAAGAGTAAAGGAAAGATTTATGCATGAAAAAAACTTGAAATACTTAAGTCATAGAAGCCACCCAGTGGTGAAACTCTATAAGATAACAAATAGGTACATTAGAAAAACTAAAGACGATTACATTTTTATATGAATATAAATACTGTCAATAAAAAACAACACACTTGGAAAACGCAATTCCATCCACATCTACTGGACATTTTCAAAATATAAATATTGTACAAAAAACAAAAACTATCGTCTATACATTCGGGGATGGATCTAGGAATAAAACTGGACAGAACATGCATATATACATATTAATTTAATAATCATATTAATATCAATTAAATACTCGTAAGTACCTTTAAAAAGCCATAAATCAGTGTTGGAGATATTATACTGTTAGAACTTGGAGGCAACATAAAACACATATTATCATACACATACTACCTACCTGTCCTACCTACTATATTTAATATTAATGTATTGATTTTTTATAAATTAACTATAATATGTATATAGTGAAATAACCTCAAAATAAAATCAAGAGAGTTAACCATCAGAGTCCCAAAGCATCAACGCTTATATTTATATATAACTCACCCCTGTCTATAAAACTAATTATACATTTTCAATGACTATAACATAATATAGGTAGTAATATACCAATTGAATCCCATCCGCATACGATAAATCTGTTATTATGTTTTTTGATAAGTATAACGATCAAAATTGAACAGATACCGCATATGTCCACGGTATGATAGTTGGTATTTCCTGAGTGAAAATGTTTACCCAATAGAACTATATTAACCCACAAAACTCTAATAATATGCAACGTAATATTACAGAAATGTGTGACATATCGGTTTAACAACGTTTCTTTTCGGATCTACTAAATATCAAACAATGCATATTGTATGTGGTAATATATATTTATTGCATATTATTCTTACGTGGGGCGCAGACAAAAACTTTTTTTAAGTTAAAAAAATCAGATTATTACTTTCGCAGTTGTTTGATTTTACGTTTCTCATTTTAACCAGAACCTACAGTATACTTTTTGATCAGAATTAAAAACGCAAACTTTCTTTCCAATAAATTGAAAAAATACTGTAAGCACAGTCATTTTTTTCTTTCACGAATATCAAGTCATTCAAATCTCGTTATATCCGTTCTTAGCTTTGACACTATTCCGAGTAGTCCTAGAGATAGTAGTGTGGGAATATAAATCGCTATTCGAGAAAAAATAAAATTATAATGTGTCATCATAATATGGATGGCTGCTTCTTTTCATAAATCTCAGGTCATGTCAGAATCTCAGATACTATAGGTATAATTTCACAGAAAATGCTTTTTGTATAAATATTTGATTTACAGGTCGAATAAATACAAGATATTATTAGGAAGATATATCCATACATAATATACGTTAATAGGTACATTATTATACATTTATACGATTGCGTGACATGGTGAGTGTATATTATTATGTCCGTCACCACTGCCACAGGACTAGGGAGGGCGCAGGAGGAGGGAGCGAATCTCATGAATTAGAATTCGTTCAACATTATTACCAACTGAATTCTATGATAAGGGTCGCTCTTTGACAAAATATATACAATAATAATATTATGTATTTCTATCGTCAAGTTTACCGAACGTATGTGATAATGACAGATAATGATATGGTTACCGTCGATCGTAGCACGTTTTTTTGGACTTTTGAAAAGACCACCTGGACTCGACGACGTCGACAAGGGGTTGACGTAACTCTGGCCACTCTCCTATATTGTATATTACTATTATTATTATTATTCTATACGTATATTATACGTGTACAAGAAAGTGTGTGTATAATAACAGCAGTGCCGCGTGTACATGCGTATTTATCGTCTTCTCTGCAAAGGCTCTCGCGCGCTGGTTTTGCAACCGACTTTTACATCCCTTCTTGCAGACCGGTGGTGGAGAATCCCACCCCTTTCGTTGTCGCTCCCCTTTACCGGATACTATTTTCCCGTGTGCGCATTATTGTACACGTATATATTCACAGTATATATTATATATATATATAATATTCGTAATGATATTGTAGGTATAAACGCTGCACTTATATATATAATATATGCTGTGCCGGGCTGTATAGTCGTCGGTCGCAGTTGTCGCTCTCGTTATATAATATAATATAATATTATTACTGTTATGAAACCCGGCTGCCGCGCCCTCTCCAACGCTCCCTCACCCCACATATACCAACGGGTACCTAAGTCTTTTTTTTTAAGTCCCCACGCGCACACGTGCGACGTGCCCCGATGCAATTCAACACGCGGTCACAAGCCAAATGTACGTGTGCGCCTTCAATTTTCACCAACCGAGTGGGTGCCGCCCAGTTGCAGATGAGGGTTTTGCGCGTGGAAAACCATTGCAAGAGTCGAAGCGAACATCCCCAGTGTGTGTGTTTGTGTGTATCGCAAATCGCTAATCGCTATAGAAATATTTAATATGGTATCTTTTTTTCAGTCACGTGTTTAAGTCCACTCTGCACGTCTTATCGTTTAATAAGAGTACGAAGAGTACAATACTTTTTGTTGATTTAAATTAGATTCATCCGCAGCTTCAACAGAATGTTATTATAAAAAAAATCAATGTTGCATATCATAATTGGCAAGTTTCTATGGGAAAAAAAAATGTACCACTAAGGTTTTTAGAACGTTTATATAGATATAGGTGTTGCTGCAGTATTATTGCAGTATGTCATATATATATAATTGGCAACAGAAGTAAACAAAACCGTATTTTTTATGTTTTCAGACTTACGATATGAACCAAAACATGTATAAAAGCTATTATTATTTATTTATAACCAAAAGTGTGCGTCTGGTTAATTTAAAGGTTCATACAATTTATATTTCATATTTTATATCCTCGGTTCTATCTAATAATTATTAACTACCTAATAATTTTTAAGCGATTTTATTTTATTTTAATCGTCCAATACTAAATTAGCATAGAATAATATCATGTTCATTTGTAAATTATTTTGTATTTTATACTTGTAATACTTAAACAATTTAGTTATTAAGTCAGTGATAAAATGAACTTTTTTGACAACCTTAAATTCATTTAAATTTCATAGTAAGTTGTAGTATATTTTTTATTTTATTGTACTAGAATATTTCATTAATAGGTACGCTTGACAAATGTTGAGTATTTAGAACATTGTTATAAATATAATTACCATATAAGAAATAATTAAGAAAGTGTCAAACTTCATGAAACGTGTTTTGTGTTATTGACACATCTATCGTGAAAAAAAAATTAAAACTATTGTTCCGGAAATATGTCAAAGACTGTAAGAAGACTTTGACTTTTTTTGATTAAATATAACACACCACTTTTTTTTTGAATCTTTGCTCAATATAAGCAACAAAAAACATCTTTGATGTGATGCATTCAAGAATACTTTTTAAATTGCAAAGAACTTAAAGTGACGAGGATGGTAAGGCTTGAAGAGGGTTGGAATTCAAACGGACATAAAGTGAACAAAATATTATGAATGTATTTTATATTTTTGAAAAAAAATCAATTTTCTCCGACGAATTCTGGTACAAGTACAGACATGAAATATTCAACTAATTGGTAAAA
The DNA here is from genome assembly GCF_037042655.1 of Diuraphis noxia. Taxonomy (NCBI): domain Eukaryota; kingdom Metazoa; phylum Arthropoda; class Insecta; order Hemiptera; family Aphididae; genus Diuraphis; species Diuraphis noxia. Next base: position 57,508,134 of record NW_028301712.1, read on the forward strand.
TGCAAAAATAATAAAATTTAATTTGATTTAAAATAAAATAAAATATAATTATTTTTTTTTTTCTGAGAAAATGATTAATATTTGTGTATATTCATCAAAGATAATATTTTAATATTTTAAACTATTCAGATGATTAATTATTCGTTTAGACTATAGATTTTTATTAATTTTCGGTATTCGAAGCACTGAATATTATTTTATTTTATAATATTAATTAAGTATAGATGATGTATAATATATTACTTTATACAGCTCACATGATAATAGGTTATATATGTATATATACTTATACAATCAACGTAGGTGCATACCACTTTATATGATCGTATTTTAAATTATTAACTATGATCAATTATTGTCATATTACTGTTTTCGACCGGTTTAGCGATTCGTTGTAATACAGAAACACCATCTATCAGGAAGAGTGAAGGCGCACATAATATTGTTATAAGTAGGTACTACAATAATATTGTACAGTATACAGCAGTACAATACTCGTGCGAAATGACGAAAATAAATGGTAGGTTGTTCCTAAAACCGACAAAATATTATTATTATTATTATTACCATTCTTATTATTATCATTATAGTGCAGAGGATATTATTATGTTTTGCCAATAAAACCCGTTCAAGTGTACGAGTGTGTTCGAGAGTGTTTTTCAAAAGAGCCAAAAAAAAACCCGACAGAGACATTGTTTGTTCGTGTGGCGAGAAATTCCGACGAGGAGGACTATATGCACACAATAATAATAATAATAATAATAATAATAATAATAATATTGTAATAATAATAACGCTGTGTAGTAATACACAATATTATACGGGCCCGGGGGAAGCGGAGGGTCGTTGTGGTATTATATTATTATATTGTATTATGTTGTAGTACGCCTGCTGTTTTGGCCACGTCACTAAAAGAACTCTGTGGCGACGGTTTTAAGTCCCAAAAAACACCTGTCTATTGAGCATGCTGTCCTCTGCCGCTGCAGCGGATGCGGTGAAAGGCGACGTTGGCAACTCGTCCTCTGAGTCACGGGGCACCCGGCAACACTATAATATCGTATATAGTTTCTCGTGCCTTATATCGGTTTTACTAACAAATTTACAATATTAATAACTTAATGATAACAATAACATAATTTATTACCATTCGCCGTTGTACAGTGTGTTAACCTATGGGCACAACCTTCGGGTACGGTGATGTGGATTTTCGTCGTTTTTGAAGGACAGGTGAAACCGCTGAAACAATTTTTTTGCTGCTTGCGTTTAAGTGCGCTGCCACAGGATAGATACGGATGACTTACTAACGGATAAATCGAATTAGGTATATCCAAAGGAAGATAAAAAAAAATTCGTCTTATAAGATTCTAGCTCTCGCAGAGCACGTGAAATAATAATAATAATAATAATAAAAAAAACACCAAATTATTTTTAATTTATGTACATTTAAGAGTATTATACTAGTATATACTATTTATGTCATTTCAGGCTTACGGCTTATTATATTACTTTAAGAATAGCATTTTTACAAGCTAATTCATTTAGCTTAAGACTTTTATAAGTGTCATCCCGTATATTTTGTTCGTCGGTGTAGTCATAGTAAAATATTAAAATCAAAATCAAATTGTAATTGTAAGACAGTCACTGTTTAGGGTGATTGGGTTTATTTTTCGCATTTTTGAAATTTTATAATAATTAAATCAGCAACTAGCCAACTAGCCTATAACTAATAATATTATTTTATAGACTGCATAAATTATTTCCATTAGGCGTATTTTTCTATGGTTAATATTCAATAATTTTCGGTCATCGTGTATTTTTTGGAAATTCTAGACTTATGTAACATGTGAAGCTACACGACGTCTTTTGGATAGCTTAAGAAAACTTTCAAGTGCACTATTCATAGTAATATTATGTAGGTGCCATAGAATTGGGAAATTTATTAAATAAACTTATTCTCGAAACCTAATTACAGTAGCAGCAATATCTAACGATTTTGTTAAGTCACTCTTTCACTATTCCACTTAGTACAGTTTTAATATTCCTCGAAATACGCGCACAATATGATTGTGGTATTGAATCGTCGTCCGTCGAGTCTGTAATAGTATTCTTAATAGTCTACTTACACGGCCATAAATGGACAAACGTTTGATTTTAATCAACGTATTTCGATACATTTCAGTGCATAATGTACCTATACGGTTTATTGTTACAGTTTGGAATAACAAACTAAAACAATAAATTATCTATTGCTCCAACCCATAAAGTTGTTCTCTCGTTCATATTTTTTATTTTATTTTTTTATTGGTATAGCATCAACCACTGATGAGGTTATTAGCTTACAACAATAATATTACTACATAATAACGAGTACATTAAATTGTCTGGAATCCCTACTCCCTAGGCTATTTCTGGTTTAATGTGGATTCGAAAGTGTATGAGGAGGTGTTTGATCACGAGAGGTTCTCATCAAGTTAGGAATTATTCATATTATCACTGTATTAAGATAAAGTAAAATAACACTTATTTTCGGTCAGATAACACTCGAATTCAAAAAAATTTATAAAAAATATAATGTCAGAACTGCAATCAGTTTAACACACATTTATTACCAAATATAGTCTACGGTTAGATGAATATTTGTATTTTTAATGTCTAAAGTTTATAAATATTTACTTAAACTTACCTATATAATTTAAAAATAATAACATACGATTTGTGCCTAATGTGCCTATCTAAAATTGAATTTATACTAATAATTAGTTAGATCGTGTAACGCCCATGTAATATTATATCTATCGTCACATTGCACAATGTAAATGCAATAAATTTTCTCAACTTATGAATATTATGAGAATATTTATAATTTCAGGGAAACTATTCAAACATATCCTGTTTTTAGCCCACATTTTGGTTTAGGTAAAGAATGCAGACCAAAAATCTTCTTGTATTAATTTAAAATCAATGTATTTTAAAAATTAAATACATACAAATAAAACGTTTAGTATTTGCGTTCAGAGCTAGATACCTACGTATTACTCCAGCCAAATTAAAAACACAAAAACATTTTGAAAAAAAGCTCAAGAATAACGGCGTTCCTCAATACCAAAGAGCTTTGAAACTAAAAGGGGATTATCAAGCGGAATAATTGCTTTTTAGGAAAAGGGTCACGGAAAAAAGGGGGATTTTGAAGGTAGATTTGTCGTTCGTCACGAGCCACTAGACAAATAGTTAAACGTCCCCCTAAAGTAATTGAGGAGAGAAACTGCCCTAAATGAGGATTAAAAACACACTGCACAAGTTTTTTTTTCAATTTCCACAAATTCTTCTTATTACCTACGTATATGAACATACGAACATACACGTCGTTAATCAAGATTAATAATAGTATTAATACAATGACACCTTTTGATACTTACGAACCTATATATACGTTTTATTCCGTAATCAGTATTAGTTCGATATTGATAATTTATAGAATTATGATATGATTATAATGCAATTTAATTTATTTCTAGTGTAACTTCATAAGTGAAAAATGTATTTTTGGGGAATTCTGACCATGTTAATAATATTTTTAATTAACTTTTTTTTTTACAGTCAGTCAGATTTTTGAGATATTTATTTTTAAGGTGTTTTAAATTTTTTTTACAATTTTTGAGGGAGTTGAAATCCCAAATACTAATAACTAATAAGACTTCATATTAGCTCATAAAGTATGTTTTATTTTTATTGCCGATATTCGATCCAAACAAATTAAATATTAGGTATATACCTACAAATATAGCTGTCACGAAACATTGAGATTCTAATACCTGTATATAATATATTATTAATAATATCTTCAGTTATATATGTGCGCCCAAAAAAAAAAATTATAATGTTATGGAATGTATTATTACAGTTTGACATCGTATGATTGAATTTTTAAACGATTTATTATTGTAAAAAGAAGGTGAAAGATCGGCGATATTAGTTTTAAATATTATACTAAACGCACACTCCCCAATTAAAGTAATACGCGTATAATAATAATTATACTCTGAATATATACCTAATCGTTTTTTTTCTTTTCTATACAATACAATAAAAAATACAAAAAGCGAGTGCTCCGAAGAGACGTGACGTAAAAGTGTTTAGAAAAAAAAATACTAAACTCTTTCCACTACCTACACACACAACACACACATAATATATATTATATTATACACCGCATCTGATACATTATATTATACCTACTACGTTTGTAGTACACGGCGGGAAACGGTCGAATAAACGGGTATGCACTATAATTAAAACAAGTCGTGATCCTCTTGTCAAGTGCATATATATATATATATATATATGTGTGTGTGTGTGTGTGTAGGGATATATGTTATTATATAGCTCGTACCTATATCGCTGATGGTTTATTTTATACCTATACGCACTTGTTTAATAAACACTAACAATACCATATATATATATGCACACACTATGTATGTGTATTATTCAATATGCCTGGCTATATATATATATATACGCGTAGGTATATAATATTATAATAGTATGCTACGTACGATTTTTAATTGGAGTGATTATAATTGCATACACAGTAACTATATAGATTTAAAAAATATAAAATAAAGTATATTCCCTTGTATTATTATAAGTAGGTCTTGTAAAATTGGTTCTTGTAATTTTTTTTTCATTTACCTACTATTTATCTATACACACGTGCGCTTTGCTCGTCTACGCATCTAACCACATTGAGAACACGCAGTTCAAATAAAACAATGATTTAATTGAATCGTAGATAGTACTAGATACAAATTAACTAATTGTGCTTTATATACATTATAATATTATAATATACATATAGGTACTTACATATATCAATATATTTATATATGCAGATATATATATATAAAAGTTGCGTCTAACCATATTTAATAATGTTCTATAATTATGACAATAATTAAGATTCTACACGTGGTGGTAATTTTCATATTATATAAAAATTGCACGTTTCCTACACATTTCTTAAACGAAAAATAATCACTTTCGACTAAAAGTAAAATATTCTCAAAATCTTGTACATAGTTAACAGTTTCAAAATCTTCTATTCTATATTATCTATATATTGGAATAATGTATTATGCGTAATTAAATAATCTAGAATAATATAGAACACAGTTAGATGATTTTAACATATTTTGTTTTTTCAACATAATTAATTTATGTATAGATGTACAATATGTACATGATTAAAATAATTGATCACGTAATTGTGTTTAGAGGTATAATTTTGCAACGAAGACAAATTAAAATTGTACAGTTATTATTTATAAAACTTATAACCTATGAAGCTTTTGGTGTATATTTTTTTAATGATCTCTCATAATGTTTTTTTCTTGTTGCCGATAAATTGATTTAATTAATTGTAAAAATCGATTGATTTCCCAGTCGATTGAAATTCGGTTACTGACGGCATTACAAAGATGCAGCGTTGTCCGAGAAGATTTTATATTAAATATATTATTATGGAATTTATCAAAGGAATCGATCAATAGCATTATAGGTAGAACGTAGAACACAGAGTTTATTTTCAAAAGCAACCAAACATAATACCTATTGAACTTTGAGAAATATAAATGGAATACAGTTACAGACCCTTGGAAATAGCTCGTTTCCTAAATGTCACCAACAAACCTTGAACTAAGAATATAAACTATTATCGAAAGGTTCGTAGAAAAGCAATTCCTATCAGCCGGAACGTTGGGAGAAAAAGAGTATGATATTTTGTTAATATTGATCTCATAGTCGTGTAAATATATATTGTATAGTATATTAATTTCTATTATTGAAACTAATATTCAATTGATGAAATGGCATTTTTGATTTATTATTGTGATATTTAAAAAAACCATTGATGTTACATGGCTTATTGAACAAGAATTAAAGTTGACAATCAGAATGGTTGTATCTTCTTAAAATAGTAGGTATTGTGTTGATTTAAATTTCGAACGAGTACCGCGTTGTAATAATAACGTTTCATATCATTGATCAAATAAAGTTTAATTTTACCATTTATAATATCTGTAATATTATTATTTAAATTCATGACTTTTTAGTTCATTGGCGAATTATATTAAACCATGTATTTTGTTTTTTTTTTTCGTAGTATGAGTGTTATTCAAGTCAAAAAGTATAAAATCCATAAAATATATTGCATCATATAAAATAAAATAAGTGTAGACAACTAAAGGTGTATTATACAGTGTATATTATGATATGAGTACCTATAAACGTATATATAATATTCATATTCATTCGATTTAGTAAATTAAATTATGGTTGAACAATCGTATTTCATCTCCATAAAACGCCATCGTAATAAATCGAAACACGTCAGTTGTCCATTAGATTACAATAATATAACAGTCAATATAAAACGTATACAGAGTGGTGGTAATGAAAGTATATATATTATTATTACGCTATAGCGTATTCGTTGACAAAAACAAAATATTTATACATAAAGCAAATATTATCACAATGTATATATTATAATGGGCTTCATTTTTAATTAAAATAAAAGACTGCAGTCATGAGGGTTTACCTATACGCATGTTGTGCAATTTAAATGCAAATACAAATGAATGAAGACGAGACCGTGAACGATGTAATTTATAACTGAAAACAGTGCACTATGCTGACATACGAAATACAATACGAAAAGAAAAATGACGATATATATTATAATATTATTTTTTGTATTAAAAACATGTTTGTTGAAAAATTACGTTTATGAAAAATATTATATCTATAGGTACTATTTAATGTTTTCGTGATCGCTGTTGCACGCTACATCAATAATTCAGTGTTTTCTATGTCCTTCCAAGTTCACGGAAAATTGTTAAATACATTTTATTATTGTAATTATTTAGAGAAAGTTGACTCGTCTGTTTCAGTTCTATAGATATTGGTTACACAATGTGATTTTTTTATTTCACCAGGAAAAAAAAACGATTAAAATATCAAATAATTATAACATATCGGTATATATAATAATAGTGATTTGAAAAACAATTAGCATCGTGGATTGCTATAATAAGCATCTCAAAAATTAAATTTAATCACAATAATTAATTTGTAAGCAAAACCTCTTTATATAACAAATATAAAAAATAATTTAATGATTTTTTTTAATTTCAAATTAATAAGTAACAAAAAACCCAACACTGATACAGTATGACATTATAATGTATATATTTAATAATGTTTATGGATTTAGCTATTAATTAAAATTGTACTCAAATATTTTTAAAGTTATACACATTAGGTAATAGGCACTTTTAAAGTATGCGATCTAATGTCTATGGTGATGAATGGATATTTGATGACAATTGAACTTGCACATGCACATTTTATTATACTGTGCCCTACATAAATGAATGCATTATATTAAAATTGAGTAAGCCTAATAATTTTGTAGTTATGTATAGCACACTTACCTCGTTATATAAATATATACATATTTTAAAGACCAGCTATAACGCTTAAACTTTATCTTAAGTGCCTACTAAAGTACCAAACGGAGCATATTATTATGGTTTTTAAAAATATAAGTATCGCATAAATCGTTTTTTGGCGACTGATATTATCTTTCCAGTCGATATTGCAAACGATTAAAAACGCACAGATTACACTTTATATAAATTTATGTACGTATTGATTGGATATCATACAGTGGACACTGAATAGCTATTTTACAATATATACCATAAAGCTGTCCGGTGGACAATATACAAAAGTAAAAAAGAGATAAGCTTATCATTTCGTCTTTATAGTAGACATTCTCTGAATTTCAATGTATTTATCTTACAAGTATTGTTAGTATATTATTTAAAATGTCCATCGATATTTATAAAAAATGTTTTGTTCCAGTAAAAATATTAAAGGAATACGTAGGTAGGTATTTATTTCATGATTCAAACTTGTAATGGATATTTATTGAGGGGGGTTATGTTAAAAATATTATAATTATTGTTGTAATAGGTTTTTTTTAACAAATTACTTTACAAGCATTCACATTGACACATTGAAGTATCAACTAAGATTGTTATGTATAGAAATATAGAATTATGAAATTTCTTTAATGCGGTTTTCGAGAACAATTAGTCAAATCATCCAAACGGTTCTTTAATTTTAATTTTATTATCTCAAATTTATAAAACCATGTTATTCACAAAAAAAATTCATGTTTGTTTTAATTCGAAAAGAAAGGTCATGAAAATAATCTATAGGCTAATTGATTTTGATAAACATTTGCAATTATTTATTTGAACATCTAGTTAGTTTAATTATGTTATCGATACTATCGGAAGTATATATCGTAATACAGAAACTTAACTTCATAAACATTAAATGGAACAATACTTTTGTTTATACTATCAGTAAATTATTTAAAACTATTTCGTCTAATACCCAAAAGTTTTATTTCTGTATTTTTTTAGTATCCCTCTGTTTGCAGGTACAATCTATTCGACCATAATACAGACCCCCTAAAATACCTACAACTATTGTCTAATAAATATTATATTATTGTTATGACACTACAATAATTATTGATTGACATTCGATATCAAGTAACTTCATCGAATTGTGATAATTTTCAGGTGATGTAAATAAATTAATATAACAATATATATTGCACACCCCTGAGGGTGATTTCTTAACTTTCTCTAAAAAATTATGTTTTATTTTTTAATTTTTTTTTATAAATTTTTTGTATTACCTATATCTGAGAATTGAGAATGTTAGAAAACAAGTTCTACAAAATATTCTGTAAAATCACGGTTCTATCTTTTTATTTATTATCTATGTTGGTAACATCATAGTATTCTATGGTAACACAATATTCTGATAAGGTGATTCGCGCCAAAATGTAACGCAACAGATACGATTTGGATTTTGAATTATTATCAATTAAATTTACGTTTTAATTAAGAAACTTTAAATTTGTTAACATGTATAATACTTGTAACTTATAAGTGTCTCGAGAGTATCTACTGCACAAACATATGGATATAACACACCCGGTTGCAGTATGATTATGAAAATATGTACGTCATATCGGTTCGATTCACTCGAGCAACCCAATTAATCGTCATAACCGAGTCCGTTTGTACGCATATATGTTATAATATTATATGCATTTGAAAACCGGTCGAGTCGAGTCGGACTTTGTCGGCTAAATCTAGCTATATTACAGACTCTAGCACACAAATGCGGGACGATACTAATAATTATTCGTTGAGTTTTAATTGCAAATATGTGTTTCCAATATACCAGATATCTTATATATATATTATATACCTGCCGTCATACGCCGCAAAGTTGTCGGTCGGTCACGTATCTTGTATATAGTATAATATATACACATATAATGTTATTATATGTGCCGTGGTCGTGATGTGTATGATAATTTATGGTTATTATTTATTGTTATTATATTATGTTGCATTGGTCGTCGATGGGCGCGAACGAACCTTCGGAAAACTGTCGACGGGGCGCTTTGCCGCGCAAACCGTGCTAAGTGCTTCGTGAATCGTGTCTGACATCGTTCGGGAGCACGACGACGAATCGACGCCGAAACCTGCATCACAAACAACGACTGTGAAATAATAATAATAATAATAATAATAATAATTATGATGAAGACGAATAACGATATTATTGGGCACCACGACGACGTGCACGTAATCATAAATACGTAATGATATATAATATGATATACGCGGTGTACAGAAATCTCATGGGACGGACGGAGAGAAAACTATATGGATGAAACGAGAAACAGCAACCATCGCTGGCGCTGTTGCGAAAACGTTCGGCAGACGGACTTTAAAATTTCGCGGGCAGATGTAACCGTGGCGGAAACGCGTGTGCTTGAAAAATATAATAACAAAAAATGTTACACGAGTCACGATCCCGCACGTGCGCAGGTGCTCGAGTCGTTCGTCATCACCTGCGCTTGCAGTCCGCCAAATTAAAATATTATGTATTATATTATGATTAAAATATTATACCGAGGTAAAGGTATGTCGACGGCGATAACGCCTAATATAATATTATTATTATTATTTTACCGTATATACATGGCTTGTACGCGAAACTTATAGCAGAGTAACGACTAACGGCAACGCATCGCACGCGGCCAAATAATAGTAATAATATTATATGCTAATAATCGTATAATACTAATGCTCAGAACGCCTCCGGCGACGCGCCCGCCGCACCTGTGCTGGCAGATGATCCGCGACGACCGGTGCGAAGAGTTTCACTCCGGACGAAATCATCGACGGACAAGTTGGTTATCGCCGGCGGTTGACCAATACTTTAGCTGGTGGGCAGCCGTGGATAACGAGGGAAACGACCTCCGTACAGATAAAAGAACCGAAACGAAGGTATTTAGTCTTCATTCCATGGGAAAGAACTATATACTCAACTTTCTCGCTCAGAATAAATGATTTTTCAGAATATTTGGTTCACGAGAAACACACACTTTTATACATCACAAAAATGTTTGATTTATTTCAATATCCATGATATAATACATGGTTAAGATCAATGTTCTAAATGAATAAACAAATGAAGATTTCAAGAAAAATTGAAAATAAATGTTTTAAATATCGGACAATCGGAAATGTATCCAAATCGCATTGCAAAATAAAAAAAAATGGTAGCACCAAATTCACGACGCCTTCTTGTCCGTTCTGTTTACGATTTTTCACCGAATACACACGTGTCACTCTAGGCACGATCGTGTTTGGACAGTCGTCGCACGTAACAGTGCTCTTGTGCACATTAATACATTATATCGTATTATATATATATATATCGACATCGATATAAGCAAACACACCCCATATACGTATAATATGTGAGTATTTGTGTGCGTGTGTGGTGTGTATATATATATTATAATATCAGTAGGTATGCACGAAAGGCCGGTTCTTCCGGTCCCGAGGGACTGATTTCGCTAAGGACCGACGGAGAGCTTCAAGTATAATAAATGTTACCACCGAGAGTAGGGAAATGATTTTTTTACATTTTTATTTTTACCACAAACGTTATTAAAAATATGTACCTACATATATATGTACGATTTTAATCCTTTTCTGCAGCCACATTGTTTTCCTTTTCTCTTTTTAGTCTTGTGTTTAAAGAAAAGCGCTCCGTGTTTCAATTAAAAATTGCATTCCGTGTGTTTTTTTTCCACGTAAAATTAAAATATATACATATATTGTATAAAAATACACAACCTTAGGCGAGGACAACGTTCTCTTTCTTTCTCTCTCTCTCTTTATCTTACTCTCTATTTCTCTCTCTCTCTACCTCTCTAGCCTCGGTAAATTCTTAAAACTTAAAAGCCACATCTACGTATTTTTTTTTCCTTTCCAAGCGACTAGGTACTTAATATTTAATATCCACAACGTTCACCCTCTTACGACGAGCGTACACGTAACTCGTTACAGATACGCGAACCGGCTAATTAATTAAAACGGCCATGATGTATAGCCTTTAGTCAGTCACGTGGCATGCCCCGATCACCCACCATGTCAGCTGTGACAATCACCCTGACTGCGAATCACCACCGGTAAAATTTTAGTATTTGAGTATATAGATTAGTGTTGTTGCCATATAAATGTAATATTAAACAGACATTTGCCCAATTCTCTATACAGTGCGAAACTATAATGATACCAATTTCTACTCGTCACCGCCAGATAGCCATAGTGGGACGATTGAAAGTGAAAGTGTGACGTTGGTGTTAATAATTTATCCTACTTCATCTCACAAACATGAAAGATTATACAACATTTCAATGGCTAACAATTAATAGTTAGTTGTCACGATGGTTATGTAGATTATATTTCAGTAGAGCCTAATTAATAATGTTCGATATTTTGCTAATTATGACAAATTAGTTGAGATCGGCCGAAATTTGTTAAAATAAATTATATTTTTAATGCAATGTCAGGGACAAACATCACGTTGTTATTTTTTTTTTTGTAATGATTTTATAGCATATAGTTTACATTTTTACAGATTAGACATTTACAAACCTTATACGCGTCACCCTATAGTCAATATTAAGTAGATGCGTATAATTATGATAGGTATAGTGCAGGTACATTGTAACGGTATGAACATTTATTTCAACGAAACAAATATTTAAAATGAGTACCTACCAATGGCTCACTTGTTAATCTGAAGGTCTAACCCACCCCACACCCTTTCCACACAATCCGAGTTAATAAAAGTACATCAATTATTCATAAGCTGTAAATGAATCCGCAATATTATGAAAATGACTTCTACTTTTATATGAATAAGCGGTCGTTTCATAAAAATATATTCTCGACGGCACTGAATTGTGTATAGGTATCTATTATTCTCTTTGAACACTTTATCGGCCCCCATAAAACGTATTTGACGCCAACTAATACCACTACAATGTATATTAATTACATAGTGCTTACGATTCTTCAATACGACAATACACCAGCTATCTGGTCAGCTGGACAACGCGTATATAACCATTACCTACCCACAGATATGATATATATGCGCATTATGAAATCAGTGCCGGATTGACCCAGTGAGTTACCGAGTAAAACTCAGTGGATCGTGACAATTTTGGACCGTTTAAGTCATAAAGCGCTGACAGGAAACGTTGTAAGAACTTAAAGTTGACAAAATGGAGTTAAAATGTTGAACTTGCACAGACCATAGTATACGTATGGTTTATAGGTTTTGTTGTTATTAAGCTTGTAAGTGGGCCGATGAAGCACAAAAAACTCGGTGTGCCGAATTTGTCCAATCCGGCCCTGAATGAAATACACACGTACCAACTACTTTTTGATAAACACAATATATAGTATTATTACGAAACACATAAACTTAAGTCCTTCCAAATTTATCTATCGTGATGGCCTAAATATATTTTCCAATGCAATTAACACAGAATTACTTATTTTGGTTTTCGTGAAAAGAATCGCGTGTTCGCGTCGGACGGACGATATAATATATTATATCATAGATATTCGTAGCCACTCATTTCTCGCACAGTCACAGTGCACACACGCATAGAAATGATATTATACGTATTGCATTATTATTGTTGTTATAGTCGTTATTTGTTGTTATATATACACACGGCGGAATACCTCCAGGCAAACGCGGAGAGGTTACGTGCACACGTCTACTCCGACCGAGTATAATATTGTTATTTGCCCTTTGGTGGCGGCGCTAACAATTTACACGACATGCGATGCTAAGATTACGATTAATAATAATAACTACACACATCGTTACGAATATCGGCCACTAATCATCGGTCTGTTGGATTTAAAACAAATATTGATCGACCAACCGTGTTTTGTCCTTCAATTTTTCTATTTATGAAATTCTCATGATAAAATTATTATTATTATAATAATATTGATATACATCGTCAACCAACCATCTTTATTAAATATTTTATCGATCGACGTATCTTCTTCCTGAGCATCGTATCTTAAGCATGTTATGGAATCACAGATTTCAAACGCTTTTTATAAGTCGAAAACGTGTCTAAAGTTTTATATAGTTTATAGCTATTAGTAAGTGTGATAAGTCGTTAACAAGAGAAGTATTTAAAACGTTAGTGTCTCCCTATGCAAAGACAAAAATGCACCAGACTTGGAAAAAAATGTACTAATGTAGAATGTAGATACAGCAGATTGTAAAATTGTTTTCCGTATAATAGCCTTTATTTTTCATAAGTTTTTGGTACAAGGCACAAGTTTTTTCTCACGCTCTCGGTATAGATGTGAGTGTCATTTCTGCGACACTAGTCTGCAGTTACCATTATGATGGTGATAATGTGACATTCATATCTGAACGACTACCAAAACAAGTTGCAATGAATATGGCAGTTTCATGATCATAGACCATGATGAAAACATTAACATTAACATCAGTAATAAGTATCTTGGCGATTCTTGTCCCACATCATACAGCCTCATAATATATTAAATTATGTTAATTTTTAAATGGCTTATAAGTGAATTATAAAAATAGTATTGAATATAATTTAAAGAAAAAATTATTTGTTTAATTTGGAAATATCACAACCATATCGATACAAACCATCTATGTTGCCTATTTAACATTTTTCCAATAAAATTATGTATTCACAAAATATACAGTGGCCCCAATCCTAACCGAGCAGTCGTTATTTATTTATTTTATTTTTTGCAAGTGTACGCGAGTGGTTATATTGTTAGGTATAAATTATATCATCTCGTATGGAGAATATTATATTATGTACTGCAGTTGACGCGTAAAAAATAATTCGTGTTTGAATTAATATATCATAATATAGTGTGTAGTGTGCTGCACGCAGTTTGCAATGTGTAATACACGAGGTCCTGTATACAAATAATTTATTATATAATACCTACTTTTGTTATTTATTATAATTAATTTGCGATCGGCGCGCAATGCCGACGATAGACGCGACTGCGATGACTCTGCAAACACCACGTACAGTAAATCAGTACAACATCGAAATAATCAAAAGGACGAAGTGTATTTTATAATATTTAGTTTTTATAATTATTAATGTCCGTATTACATGCTTTGCGGTATAATATTACTTTCGTATTTTGTATAGTAGTTATATGGTCCACGAGTATCGGTCAAGACATACAATTACATGGTGTTATTTTAATTTTCAATTTTGCTAAAATAATATCCGTTCTCACGATCTTGTTCGAGAGTTTTGTGATCACGCGATTCAGAACGCAAGTAGGTATACATAATATTATAACATGTACGTGTCTATATAATATTAGCATGACCACACACGTGCGTAGAGGGCGACCATGCCGAGATACGCCTTTATTAGAATTGTTTTTGAAAATATTGTCCACGGAATCGCTACAACAGCACTACGCGGTTGATTATCACGAGAGCCGGTGCTTGGGGAGGAAGGGGGGAGGGGTTGTGTTATTTCAAAAATTATGGTTTATCCCGAGAAACACAAATTCTCGACATTTCCGTGCGCAGATCATTACATCCGCGATCTGTCTGTATGTACATCTTGAATACGCCGCGCGCCGTCGTGTTCTACATACCTACACTACAACTGGTCTACAGTTAGGCTGTTCAGTGTGAGAACTTGACAGTTGTTATATGTGTGTGTCCTGGAAAATTATATGTTTGATATATTTAAAAAAAAAAATACGTTACCGACCGCAGTCGATTGTTTATTACCTAAATGGATAGAAATATAAAATATAATATTTTGTAGGTGTATAATTATGTATAAATTTTTACTGATTGTTTTCATTTTAAATATATATACGGTTTTTAGTGGGAAAACGTTAATTTATTCAAGAGAATACTGTCTGCAAAGTTATACCGACTAAAATATCGTAAATATTTCATTATTTTGTTGTTAAATATTTCGAATTCAAACGATATAATTTAAACATTTACATTACGATGAATACAATAGTTTATTTGCAATAACCATTTAAATTTTCTATTATGCATAATATATACAGCTTGGCTGAAGTGAAAGGGACTTCGAGCCATAAATAAATTAACTAACAACAATATTAACTGTACGGACTAATGATTTTTAAAATGTGTTTATGTGTTTCACGGAACTTAAGGGTTTCGTGGGACAACTTCAATGATTCCGCGAGAGTATGTATGTGGATATGGATACAATTACGTAATATTATACTTTAAAAAAAAGTTCATCTAAATAACAGTTACTAATATATTTTGTTATAAAATATTTGTTTAACATTAAATTTGAACAATTAAAATTTTAAAACCATAGAACAGTTTCATTCTGTACATTTAAAATATTATGTACATTATAAAATGTAATTTATTATATAATTATAATTTAATCAGTAAAATGTTGATTGAAAATTATTTTTTTAACAGATTGAAATAAATATTTATCATGAACAATATGATTAAAATATTTTTTGGAGTATTGGTTTTCAATAAATAATTGAAAAATTAAGATTTAAGACATCGGGGTTTCACGAAACTCGAAATTACGTTATCAAGGAACTGTGGTCGTAAAAGTTTAAGTACCGCTGGTATAATATGGTACATATGGTACTTTCTTTGAGTATTATTCAAACCATCATTCGTCTTCAGCTAACTATTTTATTGCTGACTATTTTATGTTATCGTTCATTGACCATTGGCCATATTTGCTTATATATTAAATCTATTCCACCACTTACAATATTTGTACTTTATCTGTATAGGTCATTCCGACAACATTACTTAACATTATTTTATTTATTATATTTTGTGCCTTTTAAGGCTGTACAAAATGTAGTTCAAATACTTCAAAATTATATTTTATAGGTTAGTTGTTGTTTTTTTAGGTAAATCAGAAATTTTTTTACTTACAACTCAAGTATGTATTATTTGAGTTGTAGACGCCTGAAATATTATTTTCTATACTATATTAAACCACACATAAAAACAGCTGTAGTTTTCGTACAAGCACACAAACACGTCGTTCTTCTGTCATGTCACTCCAATAATGTCATTTTTTGTTCCACACCTATATTAAGCTGCATAGTTTCTAATATATATTATAGTAATTGTCGGCGGTGGTAATCAAACTGTATAATATCAAATATATTTATAACTTTATAAGGTATCATTGGCGTGCGTTATCTTTTGCGCGAATTACAGTTCGCTTAAAAATAGGGAGAGAAAACGTTCTGCACGGCTACGTAGGTACATTTCAAGTCGAGATCGAGATCGGTTGATTAACTATCAGCATTATACTATATTATATATATTATTCACACGGAGAACTTCACAAATCATTCAATCATAAAACAAACCGATATCGAAACATTTATTGGTCTACCCTATTTTATCTCTCAGTCGTTTCATACGATATCATTCGTTATCTGCGGCTGTATCGCGAATAAAATATATAACTCACGCACATTCTTATATTATGGTAATAATATATTATTCTTATATGACTTATGATCGTCTACGCTCAGTGACCAACGTATCTGGTTAGGCGTTTTCATTTATATAGCGCTGATGTTTCCTCGTCTGCAATGTATTACTCATATCCGTGCAATCACTGCAATCTAATAGTAAGTACCTAAAGCGTATCGTCAAAAACTTCAATAATCATCAAGTACAAACATTGTTCATATAAATTAAATTATTTTCATTATAAATTCGTTTAATATAATACGTACCTATCTGTCAAGTCACCGAAAAGTTAATAAATTCAGATAACAACTTCAAAATGTGTTAATTTTATTTTAATTAGATACCTACTACTTATTGTTATACTATAATCATAACATTAAAAAAAAAAAAAATTCAGTGTATAAAATATCGATGACATAGTATCTGTTTCAAAAGTATATCTATGATTAGACCATTAATATTTCAAAATAGTAAAGAATTATATAACAACGAGTATATATTATACTTTATACTGTATTTTCGATCAGTTATTACTATCAAGAAGATTATAAGATTACAAATTGAATCTAATGTAGAATGATCATATAAATTTTGTGATTTAAAATGCGATATTATTATATTGTATTTTATTCGATGCTAATATATTACAGAACATATAGTATACATAATATATATCATTATATATTCGTGAGTGAAGTCGATTATCATAATAAATAATTACTTCTGGTAGAGTATTAGAAAGGGTAAGTGGAAATTTGATGGATCATTATAACAGAAGGCAACATATTTAATACCTACTAAATTAGATAATATTATATTTTAATTTTTATAATTTAATATATTCATTATACAATAACGTTTATTTTATCAGTTAAAAATTTGAATTCGTAATTATTAGTATGATATAATTTGTATATCTTTATATACATTTATTATTGAAGGAGAAGAATATTAATATTAAAAAAGAAATTTGTGCAACATTAGTTATATATTAGATACGTAGGAACAGTGTATACTTATGTACCTAGGACAACGCAATCCTTATAAACACGGCTGCGATTATAATTCTATTTTTTTTAAACTTATAGTACCTATTAATTAAACTTTTATGCTCGCATAGTCGCATTACAAATTACTATATCAGATAGATACATTTATATTTATGCTCTGTTTTTATTGATTTATCTGGAAAAACTATTTTGTATTATATATATATATATATATATATTTATATACACACATTAAATGAATAAATATAAAAACTATTCGTGTTATAATAATATGAAAGGAACGCTTAAATAGAATATTGATAATATTATAAAATCTACTGTATGTTGTAACACAAAAGTAATTGAGGTTTAATTAAATCAAAATTATACACTGGAATAGTTTAATCGGATTTCAAACATTCAGCTAACACGTCATTTTGATGTTAAAAAAGTAAGGATTAACTATCATTTGTATGCTCGAAACCATTAATATTCGGATAGTCTAACTTAATATTTCAATGCATACAACATTAATATTAAAAAAAAAAACAAATATGATTTTGAATTTAGATTACTTTTAAAGATTCAAACAACTCGACTAATATATTATATCTATATCGTGCTCGTTTATGAGAAATGTGTATTATAATATAACATTCATCGACAAGCCGCACCGCCTCCGAAGTTTTAAAGCAGCGTTGCTTGTATAATTTATCGGTCACACATATTTCAACAGTTGATGTGGATCGTGTTAATTTCCAGCAAAATTACTGGACAAGAACGTTTGTTGCACTTCATAATGATATTATTACCATAAAAAAAAAAATTCATAATACCGATAGGTAGTAATCGATGGTGCGACGAAGAACTTTCAAACGCACTGCAGCAGTCAATCTCAAAGTAAACTAAGATATTATGCATTATCATATGAGTTTTTTATGAGTACTTCGAATATTTTCTTTTTTCATTGATACAATATTTATATCATTAAACGACCTACAAACCCGCACGCACATATATTTTACTGACGGTTTATTCTACCGATCAATCCTCAAACACAGTCACCATTGGGCCTTTAAATTACAGGTTTACATGAGAATATATTTACAAAAAATATATACAACTACACTGACAATAACACGTGCATGGCAGTACTTTTTAAAATGTTTGGCCCACGGAGAATGGGTAATTAATTTTCAATACACACGTATCAAAAAACATTTGTCGGGTTATTAAAACACGATAATATAACCGATGTATACTGTTACCTAACCCGGCTGTGAATAATAATATACGAATTCTTGTTGAAACTTAAAAAAATCTCAAAGGAGGTACTTATACAGTAGTTGTATCATTGTATGCTTTGCCTATATATAAAATATTATTTTACCTACTGGACACGCTGAATATTAAAATTATTCCAATGACTCGTTATACATCATATTGAATCATGTTTTAATATTTCTAATTTCAATGAAGTAGGTTTTCGCATTTCTAATATTATTTCCTCGCTCACACCAGCCTACTCTCTCATTACACACGCGCACACATTCACACACACACACACATGCCATCCATAATCTGAAACAGTAAAACCACTCGACGAGCATAACGAATTATTTAAAACAGATGTGTAACCAAATAATTATTATATACTCGCTTATGCATTGCATTACACATTTACACGTATATGTATACTATAGCATATAATATATTTGTATCATGTATATAATAATATATATTATATGTAATTAACACATTCGTTATTATGTGAATAATAACTTCGTTACACATATGGTTTTTAAATACTTATTATTTTATGGCTTCGGGTGAAACGATTCAATTTAAATGCCCTGTGTAGCAGCAGTCAACCAGGTGGGTTGGTAGGTAGATGATGGGAGGGGGCGGCTCAACACGCATCGAGTTGGGAAACTGTTTTCGTTCACGCTCAGCTCTTTGACCCTTATCGCCGGCCTATATAAATTGTAGGTGTACAAGGTAATTAATCTTACCACCAGTCAGTCAATAACATGGCATTATGTGCTTTTATACTTTTATGAAAATGCAATTGAATATTTTTTTATTCATTATCAGATAATTTACTTTTGCTCAAAAGCCTAATTAAAAACAATGATTGAACCATATAATAATGGATAAGAAAGTTAGTGCTTACTAAGCGGTTAAAAAAAAATCACCCTATATATTTACGTGTCGTGAACATTTATAACGTTCAGCCGCTCGCTGAACCGGTTTACAATCCCTGCGGGGTAGACCGTGCAAAAGGAGGAGGGGCAGCCGCGAACGGTTTCTTGCCGTAATCATAAATATAATATAATATTTTAATATTATTATGATAACGGCTATCTAGAAACATATACCAGACGATGATAATTATATTTTGATACCTAGTCTATTTTGAACAAGAAAAGTAGTTATAGGTACTCACAACTCTCAATATTAGTAATGGGCACAGCAAACCGTGTTTAGGAATAAATAAAAAAATAATTCAATCACAACGCTGTCGTTAAAATCTCCAGTCACGTAATAAGCATGGGCTTAAAACGCAAATTCATCTCCAGTAAAAATGTTCTGCGTCTCGGTTGCTGTAATTCTTTTTATATTCAACTCGAATAAAACAATATTGACTTTAACTTAGACTCTTTTGTTTTGAGAATTGCATAGGCAGTATGGATAAATATACTCTATAGTGATATAGAATTGTTGAAATATGGGTAAAAAATATACCATAATATACCATATCATATCAATATTTCTACCTTTCGTCTCTCGATCCCATACTAAGACTTCACTGAAAATATCACACCCTTAGGTTTTTTTCATTATTCCTACCTTGGTACCAATGATACCTACACTTTAATTCAGTGTTATTTCGAATAAAATTATTTATCGGTTAAATATTTGTCTACAGGAATACATGAAATACAAAAAGTATTGTAATATTTATAAATTCTTAGTTTAAATGTTATAAAAAAATAATAACAAAATAAAATTAATTCTCCTTTTTTTATTGATCCTTGAAAGTGGTTAGTTATAAACGTAATGAAAAGATAATAAACATTGTAAGAATGTGCATAATATATTATAGGTTAAGTGGTCCCAACATGATATACAATATTAACTTTAATAAAAAACGAATTCAACTGGGACGTATAAATACATCGTAAAAACAATGTCTATAATGATGTGTTCAGGCAGCCATTCATTGTAAATAAAAACGAATTCGTCCCCGCAGTAACTAGTAAGTATAGCTTTTATCTTTTTTTTTTTTTGTCATAAATCTACTTTAACGTTAAATCGACATATTATTATATCATGACAACATTATCGTCGTCGAAATAAATGAACAACGATTAAGAACTTGGGATATTATATTATTAACTTACAAATAGAAATATTATAAAAAATGTTAAGATTAGAAACCAAATAGAAAACCTCTTTAAATGATAGTAATTATTATTGAAATATAATACGTCTCGTCCGCTATAAACCTCTGTGAAAAACATACACTCGGTCATAACACGAAATAAACGACTTAGCGTGGTGTTTAACGTCGTGCAACAATAAGAGACAATATTAATAATACGTGCAACGTGCTGCAAAATTATTAAACCGTGTTTTTGCAAAACCTCAGACTGCTTACAATGCTGTATTTAGTAATATTACTGTGTAGTACGCCTATTATCGTCGTAACACGCGTACTATATTACATTATATATTATTATTTTATACGTGCCATTAAAAACGTAACAGTTTTGATATGATCGCGATGTCGGGTGAAAAATCATCTAAAACACGTTTTCGGGCGATGTTCTAAAAAGTGTTTTTTAATACGTATTATACCCACCGATTATATCTGCATCATCGATTGGAAATTTACTGGACTACCGCTGTTTTTGAATATTTTAATAAACAAAAATAATATTCAGAAAACACGAAATAAATCAAAACATTGTTTTAACTGTTTTTTTTTTTCAGTTAATCCATCCATTTGGTTCTCATAATTTTCATGTGAAAAATGCACAGATAATATAATAGGACATAAAAGCATTCTAAACAGAACATCATATGAATATCTGTAAATATAATATAGATAGATACAATTAATATTATTACTATTATTGTTATTGCTACTTTACATAATACTTGATTATTAATGTTTATTTTATTATTTGTTAAAAATTCGTATGACAGAGAGGTTTACTTGTAATTCATACTATAGTAACTACGATAAACGAATTTTTTATTACTAAAGTAAAATTAATTATTGTGATAATTTTCAATAAAAAAATTTTTCCAACTTGTAAACATTTAACAGGAGACTTGTTTTTGTTTTTTATAAGTTAACAGTGATAAAATCATAATGTTTTGTTTTTGTATTGTCTTGGCGGTGTGGACCCAATATTAAATAACACACAACATAAACAATTGTCTTATAAATGTCTCCATTTTGCTTTCTTGGTAGAAACGAAAATTTTATAATTTATTACAGTGTCATATTTATTGCCAAAATTAAAAATGTATGAAGATACTGTTTTGTCTTTGTTTTTAGTTTCTTGTTTAATCAACATTCAGCCTATTTCAGTCCGCATTATGTCTGTCAAAATCTAACTACCTTAGTTTTTTTACAATAAAAAGGATTTTGACGTCATGCAAATTTAAAGTAACACACGGTACCATATCCTCATAATTATGATATTATATAAACTGTTATCTATAATAGAAATGTATTGTGATAGTTGAATATACTACATATTTTATTTATTTTTAAAAAACATAAAATTAGTGGTATCACACACTAACAGGGGTAGGTAATTTCGGTAAAATTTCTTAGATTATTTATTTAGTATAGCATACTTACTATAATTATTTATAATAATGAAGAGTTATTAAGGGCAACTAATTGGATGACGTGCAAAGATAAACATTTTTTTTCATAAGTCTTAACTTAACGTTTTTCGAAAAATCCACATCACGTGTTCGGCGTCATAACTTAATCAGATCATGCAAAGCGTTCACTGCAAGAGTTTATTATAATACAAAATTATAAGCAAACTCAGCCATTATAGATACTTTGCATTATTATATCATTATTACCGTGCGATATTCAAATGTGTTTTATACCTCAGATCTTGGGAACCGACGGACCTACCTAACCTGCCCCCCCCCTTTCCGAAAGTCTTGATGGGCACAATATGTTGTATTTATAGTTGTATACAATCCGTGTAAATAATAAATATGAACGATGAGTAGTGCGACCGTGTGAAATGATTTCCTAAGGAATTATGGTTATTTTTATTCATTTGATATTATTTGTTGTGCACACTACACAATAATATTATTATTATTATATTATACCTATGATAACAGACTGTGTACGAACGCTTCGGCCCACAACTACCCCGATACGCTCGATAACCATAATATTATTATCAAAATTGCTGGGGGAATGGATGAGTAACGAAAAATACAATTAATAAACTCTGTTTGAGATTCGTCCGCTAGACGCCCGCCGAACCGGTCATTATTATTAATAGCTCCGGGCCACAGTATACGATCGTTGCTATTTGTTGGTCCGTCATTAAAACGTTTCACCCGAGGGCGGCGATCCCCAACGGGCGAACGAGTGAATTTATGATGTGCGTGCGCCGCGGTATATATTATAATATGATATATTATATATAGTGTGTTATTATTATAATATTTTGTGTACAGTTTGTGCGGTGGAACTGCGAGGCCGCCTCTGCGTAATATCGTAGTTGTGTATAATATATGCTTATAAAAATATATACATTTTTTTTTTTTTACTGCCGAACGTCAACGCCGATCTGGCGCAGTAAGCCATTTTCAGAACAATATATCATAATGTGAGTGCAGCACTTATACGAATAGGTGTATATTATTTTATGTACAATATTATAATATAGTGTTGAAATTTTCGTGCGGAATTAATAATAATGTAGTGACAGTTTCAGGGTACCTACTTTGACGCTTTCTGGGGCCATAGTACGAATGCTGCGCGATGAGGTCACGAGAAATCGGGAGATAAGTTTTATTTACTTATAGACGGTCGTATTAGTTATTGTGATACACCAACTACTTTAAATTTAAAAACACGCATCGCTGAGGTAGCATGCTAATAATGCTTCAACATAAGTTTCTTTTAATGTAATAACTTTTGGCATTTATTTTGTGTATAGTATTCGACGCGTAAACAGTTACGGTTGTGCGATGCTATACGTAAACTTGACACGTATATAACGACTGAGGGGAAAACAGTAATTTTTCAAAAAAAAAAACTCATTTGAAAATAACGAAGACATTTTCCAGTCACCGACGCGATAACGCATTTCAGATCTCTATAAGATATGGTCTAAAACCTGAAGTGTTGAACAACTATAAACCCGAATCTACTATAATATAGTGCAAATACTATGTTTTCCGGTAGCCATATCTACAGAAAACATCGTTTATACGTTATGTTTGTAGTAGGTACCTATGTACATGTATACAGTATATTGGACCCAAAGGTAGTCAAAATCCGTTTGGCCTTGGCGACGTCATGCAAGTCGGCGCTAATGGTCTCCGGTCGAAACGTTGTCGAAGGGTCCGGACGGATTTCAGAACCACGCGGAGCGAGGAGTGGAGAGGAAAGGATCGACTGGACACAAACTGATTGTGACTGCGACGACGATTTAGTTGCGGGGGTTCTACGCAGTTGAGGAAAAGGACGAATTTACGGATCGGTAGTCAGTGATAGAGACGGAGAGGTGAGCTGCTGGAGAGAAACCCTTGGTAGAGGGGGAGGGGAGGTGGTAAGGATCGGATCCTTCGGAGATTGCCTCACCCAGCTGACACAAAATGCGATACGGTCTACGCCTCACTATACATATAGATGTATATACACACACACAGGCGCGCGAGCAACAATAATAATAACAACAACACAACGACGGTACGTCATTATCGTCGTCTTTGATCTCTCTCCCTCTTTTACAGACTCTGTTCTTTCGATCCGTCTTTTCCATCCACCACATACCATCATTGCTCGGTATACACCACAAATATGGTATATACCTATATATTAATACTATACAGATATATATATATATATATATATACATAGTCACGGACCCCGAAAAACGATAAAACCTAATGCATTATATTATACAGACGCCTTTACGTCGCGCACCATTCACATATTAGGTATTATATTATTATTATTTTTATAGTACTGCAGGTTTTGTACATTTTATTATCCACTTTTTTTTTCTTCTTTTTTTCATGAGATATTCTTGCACAAGGTCCTTAGGGAAAAAATCAAATTTGGTCGATGCGTTTAACACACAAAAGGAAACGCGCTCTGTGATTTTCTACAAATTTCTTACGGGCCTCGTTTTCCGGACACGCGTGATTTGGCTCGGATCCCATGGGGTTTTTATTATCACTCCCTTAGAATTTAATGGTTTTTTTTCACAACATATCTACTGCAGGTATACCTACACGTAACGCTTATGCACACTCGCTTTAATACCGATACGCGTATTTCATCATATCATTGTAAAGGTATTTCAGCAATCACACGGATTTTATTTCGATTTTACAAATCGAATGCCATTTCAGAATTGTACGACTTTTAATAAGATCCCCTCTGAATTCATGGCATCAGTCACTCGTAAAAAATATGATTCGTAAAAGACCGACGAAAATATTGTCAAACCATTTACTATATGAAAGCCGTCATGTAGGTATACTTACATATGTTATATAATTTATAGACATAGGTGATCTATCAAGTATGCTCAACCACCTTGATCCTTTAATAATGCATCTATTCAAATTCTGATTTTGTAATTTTTAAGCACACCAAAAGGTAACATTATCATATATTTTATTTTTTCCATGGAACTTGAGGAGTTTTCTGTGGTTATTAAACTTTTTTTTTTTGACCAGAACCACCCATTTTTATAGTAAATTGCTTAAGAAATTATTAATTGAACATTTTTTATGCATGTAAATTTAATTTTGAACGACAAGGTTATGAGACCTTATAATTATCATACTTTATGTACTATAAAAATAGTCCTTATTAATGGTGTTATACATGATATATATTATTATAATTTTTAAATCATTGTGTCTTCATATGATTCTAATCGTAGGTATTTAATAATGAACAATGCCTAGTTATTTTTAGTATAATCTGAATTTTGTTTTACATACATGAACAACTTCGAAAAAAATCATTTGCTTAAAAATTTACAACAAAAAGTATAGTCCTCATTTGAAAAAAATAAGTTTGTTACAAGTTAGTCGTCTTTAAGTCACATTTAAAATGTAAGTATTTTAAAATATGATCATTGAGTTTATACTTAAAAGTTTTAAGAATCATGTTTGAATAGATGTATTATTAAATTAAATATGGAGTCGAGCATGCTTCATTAACTATGTTACATAATAAACGTTTGGTTTTTATCTTGCGGTGTGTCGCCGAGCCCACCCGTTACACTGCAGTAGATGACGAACGGCATATGTTGATTTTTCGGAAAACGGTCGAGTTACTTAATTTTTATGCGTACAATATTATTATGTCAATATTAAATTCAGCGGATACGGTGATACTGCAGCAGTATAATATTTTATCTATATATTCTATTATGCTCACGAATGTAAATCATGGTAGCGGTGCGAGGGTTTTCGGTGGTGAAGGTCGGTATGGCGGGTGGGTGCGTTAATGCACCATAAATTTCGATAAACGTTCATAAATTATTAACCTAACCGTCGCGGGATCCGAGCTTAGCGTCAAGATATTTGTTCAAAACTGAAAATGTCGCGCGATTTCTAATAAATGCCGACTATATCATTATTGCTGCTCCTGCAACACAACGCACAATATTATTATATTATTTTACTAAAATAACGGAACTGTAATATAATTATTATTGTTCGGGCGATGTAAAACACATATCGCGTGTTTGAAATAAAATCGTTTTCTATTATTCTGCTGTGTCGCGCGTGGCCCGTATCCCGTAAGCCCACGTTACCCACCGACACCCGCCGCCGCCACCCATCAACACCACCGACCCTGAAACGTTTATTCCCGTCGTTTTATCGCCATCGCGCCGGGTACATGTGCAATGTGCATATTATTATTATAATAAATACGATAAAATATTATACTTCGACTCGGTGGCGTTTCGTTGGCTTGTAAAATCGAAATACGCGCATAGTAAAAACTCGCTATCATCCACCACCGCGTATGTTTATGACCTTTAATGCAATTTTAGAACGCGTATATTTTTACATAAATATTATATATATATAAAGCTCGATGCGCATTTGTCCAGTATATGTTGCGAATGTTGTGATATACGTGTAAATATGTATAAAGTGAATTCGTGACGCACACAGGTCTTTTATGGCAAATTACGTTTTACGACACTTGTCTGATGTATCTCGTGTGTGCGCGGATTACAAATTTTACTGTCCGTCTCGAAATTAGGTCAGCGTTCTCTGCGTGTGGGGTAGTTTATAAAATAAAAATAAAATTTTACCAGTTAAGCACGAGCATTCCTGTTTTAAATCCTCCGCTGGATATTCGTTGCGTGCATATCGTTACAGCTGCACTCGCCGCTTGTTAAAACTTATAGAAATATAATGCTGATATATATATATGTATATATAAAGTATTCCCATCACCCTCTTCCTGTCGAGTCAAAACCGATCAATTTTCATCAATGGTCACAGGGGAAGGGGGTAGAATCCTCATTTATCTTTGTTCCGAACGTTCAAGTCTTGTACATACATATACGTATATGCTATTATATATTACTTTTTCGACAATCAGCTGCAACCATATAAAATCTTACAATATTTTCTCGATTATTTGAGTTTTAAAAATTTATTTTATTTTAACTCTTACATTTTAGCCTCTATACAATTTTATTCAATAAATACTGTATCATATAAGGCTGTATAGACGCCGAGGCTTATTTATTTAAAAAATAAAAACAAAATTACTCAATTTAGTACACTGGAATCGCCATGACACAGAACTTAATATATTATACATTAATCATCATTATTATATCTTATATACATCCTACATACATTTTGTACCTATTCAAATGTATATTATTGAACTCAAATTCCTAGGACATTGACACGGAGCTTATTTAACGTAGGATCAAGTTTGATTAATCGAAATAGAAAATAGTAAAAAAATAGTATTTTCCTATATATATATATATAAAATCCTATATAAACAATATTATTGACATCAATGGTCAACGGTTTTGAGATAGTTATGACAATAATGTTCCAGTCAGAGTTTTTTTTTAGCTTTTTTGTATTTTTACTGTCACTAAATAATTTTTAGTATTGTTTCCAATAAATTTTTTTATTGGTTGAATGCGTTGTTTTTATTTATCTTACAGAAATATATGCTTTATGCATTAAGTTTTTCTCGTCAATTTTATCTCCCAAAACGAAGTTTCAGCTTTATGCGCAACTGTAAACGCTGTCGGGATAGTTGTGCGGTGACTTGCGAAAATAACGATTTCGAAACAATGTCATGTTTTTCCGATTTTTTCATTTAAATCCCCGTACACGGCACAAAAAAATAAATGAAACTCAAGAGCGTAAAACCATAAGACGGTGATGGTGGTGGTTTCTTGTGTAGACAATAAATATTAATAAAATAATATATTTAAGCGTGTATCGTGTGGTTGCGTGTGCACATGCGATCAACGATCGACGTTCTCGAACCCCGTTTGGTTAAAAAACCGTCAACACACGCACTCGACGAGTTTAATGTATTATTATGCATATACATATACTTGAACACACCGCAGACGTCTCGATGACGGGAGAAGACGTTTTTCACATGCTTTATTTTATTTGACTTCATGTGAGGGGAGGAACCACGGATGAGAGGGCCCGAGCACATCAGCATGAACACAATATATTTAGGTCTTAGAACGGCGTAGTTATACATACTATACTTATATGTAATATATTGCATCAGTTAGTCGTCGTCGTCGTCGATGCAGATGAGTTACGCGGTGTGCTACACGCGTCGTGTGCACACTATATCATTATGATGTGTATGTTTCGGGAGAAATTAAAAAAAAAAAAAAATACTAATAACTCGTCGCACGTCCGAAACGAACGATTTGTTATAATTCGCACATCGCGTTACGTTATATATATTATTAATTCGTATACACGTACACTCGTCGGATATCCGTGCATTAACCGCATACTGATGGTTTATATACAGTTTATCCTCCGCGCCACGAACTGCGCACAATTAGCGAACGTATAGCATATAATATATTTATATGGTACGATCTGGTGGTATATTGTAAATTTTTTTTTTCCTAATAATTGGCACGTGCCGCCGGACACGCGCTCAACCGACCCAAAACTAGAAAGCCAAAAAACGCTTTCGATAGAGACCATCACCGCAAATTACACGACGCGCGATATGTAATCCAATATAATATATAATAATAGCGACGGGCGCGCGCATTCACCATGTGAACTTTTTTCGGCACGTCGCACGTCACCGCGGGGTGCATAATATCTGCATGTACGCGTATCATAGGGTGTTTAATTTGTTTCGTTCCACCGGGATAACCACGCATTTAGTTTTGACGACGCGTATTTTCCCACCCTCGCACTCTCACCCCATCGATGACAACCACCCCAAACTATATACGTGCTATATTATGTTTCGTCAAACTATGCAGCTATGTATACTCGAGAAAATCGAACGTATATATATATATATATATACTGCCGTGTTCGTATTGTTTTCGTGCAAACAAACCGCGACCTATACGATTTTCGTAAACTAAATTCGGCGAAATGGTTCTTGCACGCGTCGACAACTCGTCGTTAAACATTCGACGGATAGACTAAAATATTATATTATGATCGCCTGCAGCAGTGCGCACTCTGTTATGTTTTAATATGTCGTGTTATATCATATACTTTTATGCGGTAAATACGCCTGATATTACTCATTATATACATATATTACATGTATATATGTACATATAATATATTATATTGATCAATTTATAACATTGGTGTGTGTGTACAATTTCAAAAGAGTGACCTAAAACGTGCGCATGACGTCTCGATGAATAAAAAAAAGAAATAATTAACACACTTTACTGCGTTTTTGAACATATCATAGTAATATAGTGTTATGTTTTCGATCGATAGTCGCCAGCGTTGCGTAAGGTCTGTTGGTGGTCATTCCACGCAACGACTCCTGTTGCAAATCAACGAGATGATGATAATAATAGTTTGTAATCACTATTAGTAACATAAGTGAACGTTATTCTATTTAATGCCAAAAAATAATTATACACTCGAAATAGAAGGAGTTTGACGAAAAGTTTAAGGTGACGCGAAAGATTCGTTGCTGCATTGGCAGGAATAGCGACAATTTACAATATCGTGCTATCAACGTATTATACATACCTAACGTGCAAATATTATAAACTAATGCACCTATATCACCGTACAAACAAACGTTTAATCTAATTTACCTAATCGTTTATGCTTGTTATAATATAGAATATCAACCGTTTTCATGCGGTATTATAAACGTATATATATATACATAGATGTTTTAATCTGACACTGGAGTCTTTAACATAATGATCGTATCTTTTGAATACATATAATTGTGAATCATTATCACTCACCACACGCACTCAATTCACACGTTTACTCGTGTATTATGGTGAAAAAAAACTCACACACGCATTATTTTACTAGATTTAATACATAATATATTAACGCAGGAATGTGCGTGCTAATGAAATGTGCAGTACGTATACATACAAGTATAGACGACCTTACACCAACAAATTTTCCTGTTGAAACCGAAAGATGTACCTATATTGGATCGAACGCAACGTACATCGATGATGGATTTTTAGGTGACTCTGACACAGAACCATGCCAAATTACACCTCTTACAAGTAGCGCAAGTGCTCTAGGGCGGTTAAAGTTGTATCATTTTAGGTAAGTTGCTCACTTTTTTATATTTTCAACATTAATATCGAAAAGTTTTGCTTAAGCCTAAAGCGAAATACAAGTTACGTATAACATGCTTAGTATAATAAAAAAAAATGTTTGCTTAAGTTTCTTCATTAAGATTTTGCTGTAGTGAAGTTTATGTTGTAGATTGTCAGTGTATTCAGACTAGTATTGATCACTATTTGTTTTTTGCATACATCAAAGATATATATGTCAAAATAAATTATATAAACTGACGTTGGTTTGTTTCTGATAAGGAAGGGCTACAACGAGAATGATGAATGTATTTATGTGTCTTATTTTCGGTCGATTACAAAATACAAATTCCTCCCTAATTTGTCTGCAAGAAAAT
Source organism: Diuraphis noxia (assembly GCF_037042655.1). Taxonomy (NCBI): domain Eukaryota; kingdom Metazoa; phylum Arthropoda; class Insecta; order Hemiptera; family Aphididae; genus Diuraphis; species Diuraphis noxia. Next base: position 57,539,583 of record NW_028301712.1, read on the forward strand.
ATTTTGATTTTAAACAGTAGTATTTGGTTGTAGCCTCGTTTTAGAGAATTTCGTTATTCCAAGGGTCTATCGTGTTTCAATCAACTGGCTTTTTATAATACATAAATATTTGAAATTCTAGTTGAGTTTATTTTTGTGGAAGGCTGACATGAGGTGGTATTTTTTTTATTACCAGATACACTGACCTGAATATATAATGATATTGTTCTGTCCGCTAATGTTTTATTATTTTCTTACGTATTTACGCCTATACATAGGTACAGCTGACGCGAAGCAATAATACATACTGTTAAAATATATACGTATATACTATATACTTATATTAAGCGCTTGTACGGGATCCTTCGAGCGACTGCATAATAATAATATATAAGTATAATATTATTATTATACTGCATTACCTACTCGCTTCGATGCAATATATGTATAAACCATACGAGAATAATTCTGTGAGCTGGTTGTTTAGAATCACCGAAAACGGCCATGATAACAATAATAATATAATTTATATCTTGGGTTATTTTTTTTACGTTCATTTTCAAAAATATTATACATAATGATATGCACCTACCTACCTCCGGAACGTTTTTCTGTTGTGCTCACACCGTCACCGACCCCCGTTGAATTCGAACAAAAAATATAATTCTTAACCACCCCTCACCACAACGGTATAGAAACGTGTTCTCGGCCAGTTTTTCTGCGTGTCAAAATTATTATATCGGGTCACACTGCACGCGTTTGTACGCGATGAAATCACGGCTCATTAAGCACATTATATAATATATTAACTACCTTCGCGAGCCAGCGCTCTAGTAGAATTCCCTATATTACTTTATCTATCGACAATAACGACACGGACGGATTACTACTGTGGCTGCAATGAAGCTCTAACGGACGACTCAACTGTTTTGGAGAAGAAAAAAAAGAGATACACAAAATATAAAAATTATAAATTAGGAACTCGCGTTGTATGCTATCTACCTCTCAGTTGATATCTACTTTGTACTATTGTACTAAGACTGATATTGCAGGTATAACTGAGAAATTATAATAAATTTATAAACATCTATAATACACTCTACAGCCTACACTGTACACATATTATAGTTAGTAGATATATGACTTATGGTTTGGCTCGTAAAAGTCGTGTATGCTTAAATATTTTCAAATTAAATTATTTTTTGTCGAATCGAAACGAACAATTTTATTGACTTTTATAGACATGTTATTTACAATGACAAAACAGGCAACAACTTTTTAAAACAACATTGCGTTTTGTCCACTGCTAAAATATGACAAAAAATAAATTCAAATAATGAAGTATGTGGAGGGACTATTTAGGAATGTATGAAGAATACTCAACAAAGTGATGGAGAAGGTAAAGTTATAATAGAAAAGTGTTTAAGTTGTTAGAAGAAAGGATGCAAAATATTTTAGTCCATCAGAAAACAAAATTAATTGTTTGCTTATGCTGATGTAAATGGAAAAAGTGTCAAAGTAAAATATGGCATAAAAACACGTAGGTAGTGCCACCAGCTTATTGGAATGGCAGTTGATGAAAGATTGGTGATATTCACTCAATGCATCTAAGAACCTTTTTGACCAGTTTTTGAAGATATGAAAAAAAGTTTTTTAATGTAATGCCCAGATGTCCAGATGACATCACCTAAAATTTACATATTACAGGGTAGAAAATTGTAGATAACATACAACGACAGCAAAAAATTGTGTTCCGTAAATTATAAATCATTACGCAGCTACGTGAGATATTATAATATTATTATTGAATAAGTATGCTAAATGCTTGGTTTCGAGGTGTTTCACAGCCAACACATATAGGTCGCAGCGTTTTTCAATAAGTGCATAACCGGTTTAAAAAAAAACTTAAAAATCCATTGATAGATAACAAAAATAGAAAAACCTAATATTCACTAAAATATTGCCGTCTGTCTAAACGCTGTCGGTACTGAAGGACTTATGATTTATCGTTTCAATAAACAGCAACACAAGCCATACGGCCCGTCAGAAAATATAAAACTTTTTTAATCACAATATGTAGGTAGTCAACGTTCACTGTGACAATGTTTTAATTGAATGTATTCGATTAGTGACTGTTGTTATTGTTTAAATAATACATGTCATTGTTTGTACATATTGAGAATATTTTCGGTTAACTCCACGTGCCAACGTCATCGGCAGTGTACGACGTGCGTTATATAATTAACAATCAAAATAATCGCTCTACATAATACCTGTGCTTGCGGTATGAAACGAATTTATTACAATATTATAATAATAAAATGACTTCCTAAATTGCGTATTTACATGTGGCCTACTTTTTTATATATATAAACCCAACACAATAGCCTTATGTACAACCAATGAGGTGAATCATGTGTGCAATTACCAATGGTGAATTATATTTCTACAATAACTACGTTTAAAACATTATATCAACAGGGCATATTATTTATTATATAGTAGTAATTGACCACAGTAAACATACTGGTGATACCGCAGTTCGTAGATAACCATGAGGTTGACCCATCCGGATATAATGTGTGAACATAATATATTATATAAATATTTTATCACGTCGCGTCGTCGAAATACGTACTTTTACGAATGTAATCAAATCGAAGGTCTAGTGTAATACTGTATTATTTAGGTAATCTATTTGCATTTCCGAACGATGTATCTCTATAATCTATGTACACGATATTGGTGTCATACAAAATGTTTAACCATTCCAAACGACAGCCGAAGAGGATAGTTCATGATGTTTTTTTTTTATTATTATTTATTTAAAGCCTCAACTATTACAAAGGTTATTTAAGCTAACGAAATGCCGACGATATTCGTTTACTGGCAGCTATATATTTCCAGTTATAACATAAATATTATTATTATTATCATCAACATCATCATCATCATCATCATCATCATCACACGCACTGCAACTCTGCAGATGCGATCGAAATAGACTGAAGTGTCTGATGTACTGTTATTTTCTCCTTGCGTTCCAAAATAAAATTCACCGTCGACTGTTATAATATTATACGCTTGAATATTTATTTATTTGTCTGTTATAATATGTTTGTACAGACTTCAGATATCAACTGGTTCGTATTCGTTTTAAGTTCAAAGTGTATGAACATAAATTATTTTGTTTGAATTCCTTTGAAGGTTATTCATATTTTCATATTTGTTATGAACTTAAACCTTATTTGTCTTTTAAATTCACATGTATATACAATATACATTATATATATATATTTACATGAATAAGACTATGTATATGAGTTGTTTATAGGCGTGCGAAAAAAACTAGATAAAAAAACTTTACAAGTAAAGAATCAGTTCAGCTAGTTGATGAAAGTTTAAAGTTCAATTTTATATTTTAAATAAACTTTCCAAGAACTGTTTAATATATTGGTACATCATATCACACGAAAAGTGTACAGTGTGCGATTTTCGTATATCGTTTGTATTTATAATAATAATAATAATTAATAATACTATTAAGTATAAATTAATCGTTCGTCAAACGTTGTCGAAATCTTTTCAAGTTCAAATATTATTTTTAGTTTACAACCTTTATAAACATCCATCGATTACTGTTCGAAGGTTTGAAAAGCCAAACCACCAGCGATCTGTAGATAAATATTGAGGTGACACGTCAAGTGTAGTAATGGGGCGATTGATGGTACGACATACATTTTGATGAACCCAGTTTCAATACCTTTTTTATTTTTCAGTTATTTTTTCACCCCAGCCCCTATGTCAAACTCAAACCGAGCAATAACATTACATGTGACGGTTGAAAGTCCTGATTGACAGTTTCGATGAACGTCGACCGTCATAATACAATAAAGTATTACGTTTTATGTATACTTATAATCTCACAGCAATACATTTTATACTAAATTATGTACAATATAGTGATAAAAAAACACAATAATATGCTATACTTATTAATTCTAAAAAATCATAAACATAAATTATTATTTACTACAGTAGTTCACACAAAGTGTTGTTGTTTTTTTATGGGGCTGAATTGCGTGTTGATCCCCCTGTCGTGTTAAGCAAATCAACTGAATTTAGCTGAATTGATTTGTATAATAATTGTTAGTCGTAAACGTCTGTTTTGCCTTCAAGCCAATAGTAGTAGGTAATACAAACAAGAATAAAAATTATATTAATATTTTGACCATGGACATATTTATGGTTTACCTGTAATGATAATTTGTATTCCAAAATTTAAATCGAAACCTATATATAAATATATTATTTGATTCAACTGAAGTGTCACTATCCAGGTGCAATAATATGATGCAACGTTATATTCAATCAAAATTAATATTTAACTGTTAATAAAAATATATTATACAACACATAAAAAAATGTTTGAGCAAAAAAATTTAAAAAAAAACTAAGTCAAACGAAATAATTTTTTACAAACAAAATTATATGAAATTATAAAACCATTCTGAAGTTGAAAATTATTATTACAAATGTAATTTCACAGATGTAAATGGCATACAATTTGAAATAATTTTCTAAAAAACATTTGATTGTTAGATATTATTCTGATTCATGTACCATGTATGTATATGTTTATAATTTATATGTTAAGTGATTTTTATTTAATTTTTTAACTCAGCGTTTCGTTCATTTGATAAGCTATGAATCAATTACGATATTATGATATTAATCGATGCGTCATATTATTAATTCAATAAAAGTTTTAAATGTTTTAATTATAATTTTTATATAGTATTGCTTTTGAAATTCTTTTTTTGATTCAAATCGTTTTTGAATTAATTAAAAAGAATCAAAGAAATTTTGGGATTAAAAAAGCACATGTTTAAACGTAAAACTATAACAAATAATAATATAATTATGAATGAATAAGATTCATTATAACTATAATGTTGTAAACTTGTAAACAAAACATGAAATATGTTTAATAGTAATAATAATAATTATTATTATTGTTTTATATAAATATATAATTATTTTTGTTATCGTTTTACGGTTGGGGTATACAACGAAAGCATTGTGATGTGAATTTAAAAACTCGTGAAATGGCCATGGTGAGACACATTAAACGACAGTCGATGATTAATAATAATATTACGAAAGAGTCATTTTGGCATTTTACACCCAACGCTGATTGGTTATTGTTTTCATGTAGTCTTGGGCATAATAATTTATAATGTGTGCTTAAATTATGAAACTTCAATCTTCGATATTGCTTGCGAACTTTTACTGAATTTATATGCCCAGCAAAATATATATTGAATTATTCACTAAGCACGTTCACCCTCATTTTTCCTTTTAAAATGAATTTATTTAAATTTTGATTTTTGGAATTAAATAAACTTAGACAGTTTTTCCAATTTTTTCTAATTATTTATTTATTTATTTATTTGAAATAATTAATCTATACCTTGGGAGCACGATTATGATTAGAGCAGAAACATAATTATTAATTTTATTAATCACACACTAAATTAATAATAAAATGAAAATATAAATAATAGATACTTTGATGTGAGTAATTTTTAATTAATGACACTCACCATTGAATAAATTTTTTTTTATTTTAGTCGATACTGCAAGATTTCGTATTAATGGGTTACGGTTACTGTTAAAGATAAAACAGTTGTAGAAGCATTGATGATGAATTTTAGCATATTCATATACCAATTGTATGGTCTAACATTGGTTAAATGTACCAATTTCTTGAAACTTTTAGGGTACCTACCTACCTATGTGTTATATCAACCACTAAAATTTTTCTAAGACTACTTATTATCATTAACCGTGTTATCTCGTCTGTCAAAATATTTTCAAGACTACTTGTTAGAATCCTGTTTAAATACCTGTTTTATTATTATAACATATTATTCTTTAATTTGAAGTTGTATACACATTGTTTTTACCAGATTTTTTTAAGTAAACATTATTTTGAAATAATATTTTACATTTATCCATATTATTTTAACCAGATTACTTCCCTACACAAAAAAATTATTAACTATATGTTTTATTATTATAGCATATTATTCTTTAATTTGAAATCGTATACATATTATTTTTACCAGACTTTATTATTTTTAATTTTGCTTAACATTTTAATTAAATGTAATTAAATATAACTTTATCATAACTTGATAATTAAATTGTGATAGTCGAAATAATATGATTGATGTTAATAGGTAATCTTGGAAATACTTTGTTAGTCGAGATAACACGGTTGTGCACACAAGATAGTCGAGTAACACATAAATACCATTTTTTGTATTATTTAAAGAGGGAGGCCGTAAATACATGGAAAATAATCAAACGGACCATAAAATTACGGAAATCTTCAGTTAAGTTACGGACTGTCAGATTGCAAAACTATGGAAGAATAACAACTACGAACTAACATCTAGGTACGATTTAATAGTAAGTGATTTTAAAAATTATTTTTGTACTACTATGTTTAGTACTTACCTAAAGTCGTTGAGGAAACATTTTGTGTAGTATAATGATATGTTTATACCATATAAATAAAATCTGTATGCGCAAAATTTGATGAATTATTTAATGAATAACAAAAATATTTGAGGTCTTAGTTTTTGTTTATGTGCATTTTGACCGATTGTATGATTTGACCTACAGCTTGCTCAAGTCGAACGCAGCAAACGTACCTTATATCTACACCACATTACGCCGTTACGTAACTATATAAATAATGTAAAATGGTTTTTGACGATTATTATAATATTTAAAAAGGTCAATATTACACCGCCTAAATACGCCCTAATCTAGAGTATACTAAAAAACTTAATGTGGACAATAGATTTGATGTATTTGTCGTATTGTGTTATTAGTATTGCTTATCGACAATTTACGTTCAAGCAAACAAGACAGACAAACTACGACCATTAGGTCATTGTACTGTGCATAACGTGATGGTATAAAATAAATATTAATACATGTTAATAATTTATAATATTATAGATATTCACTACAGAATAGATAGGTAATGTGATATTCCGATGATGTGGTAGTGATAAAACACATAATATCCACAATAATCCTGATCGAATTGTGTTGGTTATTAATAGGGTTCGGGACTTCTTGAACATAAAATTATCGAAACATGCATGCAAATATGTAGTAAAAAATATCAAAATATGCTTTTAAAATATGCAGCTATTTTTTTATTTTGTTTTTAAAAAATACATAAAGTATATTATTAATTACTATTATAAAAATAAAAATCTAAAAATTAGGTAGGTAGTTATCGCAATAATTTTTACACGGGTTACTCATCTGTATCGTCTTCATATTCACGTCATCAGAAATAATGTAAGCGTGATGATATGATTAACGAACGAACACGTAGGTACTGCTTTTTATTTCATCGTACAATTCATACCCGGCTGGCTAATAATTGATTACCTGGGAGCGTTTGAATTTATATTTGTTTTATGATAAATCTGTAGTATAGGATTCATTAGGTTTTACCACAACAATAATTGTCGATATTGTCGATAAAAATGTTGATTATTAAGCGATTAAGAGACGTTAATCATCGTAAACAGACGTACGTGTTAGATATGATAGACTATGAACATCCAATTGTGATTTTTCCGGACAATTTTACGTTTATAAAAATATAAAAATGTGAAGCATGCCCAAATATACCAAAAATTGCTCAAATATGCGCTTTTCTTAAAATACGACGAGATATGCAAAAATATGCAAATTCAAACTTAGTATTTAATTTTGTCATTTCATAAAATAAATTTATAACTCACTTAGACTACGACCACTACAAAAAAACATGCAAATGCAAGAAGTCCCGAACCCTAGTTACTAACAATACGATGACAACAATATTCGATTAACCGGATAAACTACCATGTATCGTATAAAACATTGAAATAAGAATTGGTATGAAGATATAATGAGCTCCGTTACCCCAGCACTGCCATGTTTGAAATTGAAATTTAAACTTATTCAGTATTATGTACTTTATTTTGTACAATTTTGTACAACCAAAATTAAATTTTGTACACCTCCCGAACCCTAGAAAACGCGATTTTACCATGTCCGTGCTGCGGTAACGTTACCCCAGCACTGCTTCTAACGAATTTTGAACAAATTCAATTTTCAATGATACAGTATTATGTACAATTTTGTACAACCAAAATTAAATTTTGTACAACTCCCCGAACCCGAGAAAACGCGATTTTACCATGGTATATGTATATCTATGATAATATAAGGTATTATGAATTATAATAACTACATGCAATGCTTTATGTTTTTGGAAAAATTGACTAACGATGCCTTATGCAAAATGCGTCCTAATTGAAAAATAAAATATTTGTTTCAAAATAGAATATATGACAATATTTAAATAGATCATTCATAGAATATGTCATCAATAGAACAAATCATCTCCGTTCAGAATCAAACGACAATTATTATTACTATAAAGTATAGATACCTACAAGGAACATTAATTACCATTGTACACATTGGCGTAGCCAGGAATTGTGTATGGGTGGGGGGGAGGGCTGTTTCACTAAAAAATATAAAAATTCAAATACAATATTTTTTTTTATTTACACTATTAATTATTTACAATATTATTTGTACCTATAGGTATTAGGTATACATTTTTTTATTTATTTATTGTTGTATTCAATTATTGTTATGGCAAAAATTAATATTTAATCTTGATCAAATTCTAAGGTCGACACAGTCAATGGGGAGGGCTATAGCCCTCTTAGCCCCCCCCCCTGGCTAGGCCACTGATTGTACACATTTTGTAACCTAAATGTGAATATTGGTTATTGCAGTGAATAAATATATTACCTACAGCAATACCTACTTACTTTACCGCAGCACGGACATGGTAAAATCGCGTTTTCTCGGGTTCGAAGAGTTGTACAAAATTTAATTTTGGTTGTACAAAATTGTACAAAATAAAGTACATAATACTGTATCATTGAAAATTGAATTTGTTCAAAATTCGTTAGATCAGTGCTGGGGTAACGTTACCGCAGCACGGACATGGTAAAATCGCGTTTTCTAGGGTTCGGGGAGGTGTACAAAATTTAATTTTGGTTGTACAAAATTGTACAAAATAAAGTACATAATACTGAATAAGTTTAAATTTCAATTTCAAACATGGCAGTGCTGGGGTAACGGAGCTGATATAATGATGTATATAATTTTCAAATCTTATTGCATTATAAAATACGATCAGGTAATTGTTAATTGCGGGTTTTCAGAAGTATTCAATTTGAAATTCTAATTTATATTCAAGGAATTACGTAAAATATATATTATAATTGACAATTGTATTAATAATAATAAACATTAATCAGATATTTATCTTAAAGAATCTTTTATAATATGAGAACTTAAAAGACTTTTGTTGTATATATGTATTGCAGTTGTGTGACAGCAGCATGGGAACATAATGCTTCCGCAGTCTCGACGGTCGGATACCACGCACTTAAGTACTTTTAAGACGACTCAGACTTTATGATGACAGCATTTTATTGGCCTTTGTGATATCTGCTAGGCGAGTAAACGTTTTAAGTAATTGTGATTTACATGAAACGACGACGATGGACCGAGATTGTTCGCACAGGACACGATCGACGAGAACAATAATGTATTTTCAAAACACAAAATATGCGAATCTAACCCAACTGCTTGTGCTACAGGTGTAACGATATTATTATGCCTACGTGCACGACGTGAAAATAAATTGTAGATACACGTCATCTGACGACGTGACTTTTCGCGTGGCTATTAATCCGTTTAAACATCAACTACATCAATGTCACCGATCGTTTATCGTCTTGCCGAGTCATATAATATTATTATGTAATATATAATATAGATACAATATAACAAATCATTTATCTAAATCACTTTTCAAGTACATTAAAGACACTCGATAGTTAATTTACAAATAGTACGACGATTATAATTTATTTATTTGTACGCGCGTTCTAGCAAAATATATTATCATCTTTAGATAACTCGAAAGCGTTTAGTGACAATGAATCAATTTTGGTTCGTAATTGATTTCAATTGTTTTCAATAATAAAAAATAAATATAGGTATAGGTATCATGTTACAATTGTTACATTTTCATTTTTGACTATTCAGGAAAATAATTGTCGATAATTATTACGTATATATGATAAGTTTAATATCATGTTTCGAGAGTTTACAAAATTTTAACCATTTAGAAAATGATTCATGTTTAAACTAAACAAATTCAGTAATTATTAATAGTGTACTGTAGTTTTTATATGTTTATGTAAAAGTTTATTGTTTTAACAAATTATTACGTTTGTATATCACTATTTCAGTGAATTGTTGTTTTCCAAAAAAAAAAAAAAAATGTATAATATTATACACTTTAATACACTTATTTTTTTTTTTAATTCTGATTTATGGCCTGACATTTAAAACCATGTAGAAAAATATAGTAATATATGTGAACTAGTTATGAATTCTTTGAGTTTTCAAAAACGCAATAATCGACTTTACAATAGGCGGTGGAAGCGTGTTATTAAAAATTCTACCTTTGTATATATTATAATTACATAGTTCTATGTGGAAAATTAAAAAAATGTGGTTGTTTGTCTTTCAGTAAATAATTCAGACTCTACAATTCAAACAGCACCCTATATTTTTGCGCAAAAAATACTTTAAAGTGCACAGTAAATCAATGACGTGAGAAACGTTTAAAGCATTCCCTTAAATTGTGTATACAGCGTGCGCTGAACTGCTTGACATTTTGAAATCCTTCGAAAAAGTGTTACTATTATTATCTATTTTAAACACTGATGGGAACGTGCTATTGTGTCAACGATGTTTTTAAATATTTTTTTTATAAGGGTCCAAAATCAATTACAGAAATTTCATTGTTTATCCGAAAATTAAATACGATATATGTGTACATTATAATATATATATATATATATATATATATATATATATATTATATTATTATTATGTAAATTACATAAATCGGATTCCACGAACATTCGATTTGGATACTCGATGACATCCACTTGTTTACCATAGTCTCCCGACAATATAACTAATATACTGTCGGTAATTTCGTTCTGTGAACCCAAAATCTGTGTGTATCTATTCCGTTGTAACGTACAGGTACGTTACGTCGTAAGACGGGTTTCAAAAATTTGAATATTAATATAAGACATGGAACTTTTTTTTAACCACTATAATAATATGTCGTCGTAATAAAATCGTCTACAAAAAAAATAAATAAATAAAAAAATTCTGATTATAATCACGCATATTGTACGGATAAACCAATGGTATAATAGTCGATAAAAAAATAGCACATATTCCAAATGAAAGGAATAATATTTACCCCGAGAACGATCACAGAAGGGCGTTGAACTGTATTTTATTTTTTTTCTTGTTTTGTTTTAATAAGAAGTCAATAATTTTGCGTTACAGACGTCAACTTGTTGCGCAATGCGGAATGTAGTCATGATTGTTACATATATATTATATATACATAGGTAATTCCGCAAATCGGTTACAGTACATAGTACATATTTTGATATTTGTATTAACAAAAAAATAATGTTGCATTATTATTATAGTTATTATTATTTATTGTACTTTTTGGACTGACGTTATTTCACTGGCAATATCGAAGTATATTTACTGCCATAATTCTGTAGTAGAGTTCATAACAATTATTTAATCGTATGACAACAATAATAATCAAATATTAAAAAAATAAAACTAAAAAAATAATTATGGATCTATAGAAAATCCACGATCCGACCTAACTATATTCTAATTATTATCGAAATCCACAATTCGTGAAAACGTACACCCAATACATAATTATTATGTTATAGATAGGTACCTACAGAAAATGTGTGTGTAGGCTACTTGGATACTGAATAAAAAAAATGATATCGACGGCTGAAGCTGAGTAACTGTCGCTGTCTATAGGTAAATTATAAATTATTATTAAACTTTATCTTTAAGATTATATTAAATTATTATACAAATTACAGAATAATTCTAAAACAATTATTCCATAATGTAAATGTGGGGCAAGAGCCAGTCTTGTAAAATATACATCAGTGATATAGGTGAGATGAGGTACTCCTATAGGTATACTGTATATTACCAACGTTATAATTTGCGCGGATCGTAGCAAACGTTTTTTTCAACGGTGTTGGAGGTGAAAAAATTATTTAATAAATTCTGTCGTAATCTATACACTATACTATGCGTAATCCTCGTAAAGTGTTCACAACCTCGTATAACCTCGCGTTTCCTCGTGTCTGCATGTCGTTCCGTCTGAGGATTACTTCGTTTTTTTTTCCACTACAAAACATGTTTTGTATAATAAACACACATATTATATGTATATATTCATCATTCACTACATAATCGCGTCTAACGTGCTATGACTTATTAGCAGACTCAACTGTGCAGATGTTCAATTGTACCCTATACAAGATTCCCATGTCAACGCAATGATGATATTATTATTATGTATTAGCTAAGTACATTATAATATTATCTATGTTTGTATGAAATTATCATGTACCATATACTAATCCAAATATACGCGTATGCGTATAGTGCTTGGTAATGGTAGAATATTGTTGAAGTAACTAGGTATATACTAACTTGACTAGGCATAATCAGTGTCCAGTGGTGAGTTCTCAATTTGTTGTGTGGGGGAAGTCTATATAATTTACAGTCCAGAGTACCTAAACATTTTTTGGATGAGAAGACTTGATTAAAAATTAAAAATACATATATTTTTTGGCTCTGGGTAAAAGATCAATACCTCTGGAAAACTGAATACCCGTAAGTACATCATTGAATACAAAAAAATATTATTCAATTTTGTGATTACAATTAACTTTTTTTATCAGTTTTTATTTTTCGATCATTTTCAGTCGCAAACGATAAAACTTCGATGGCACGTACCTACTTATAATATGGGTATTTTAGTAAATTAGTTTTACTCGCAGTAATCCTATAGGTATATTATGGACTATAGAAGTTTAATTTAAATTTAAGTAGAAATTGATTTCCAAAAAAATGTCAGTTTCCTGAAGGCCATACGCTTTGGAAACTGTGACGAAACGTTAACGAATAAAAACAAGATGCCGACGTAAGAGAGATAATATATTTGTATTATGTTTTTTTTTTTTTTTAAGTACAATGATAAATAGTAATAATAAATATTAGATATTATATATATATATATATATATATTATATTATATACATTTGGCAACTGAATAACATGAATCATCGTAGAGAAAACTTTTTACTGACAATAGAGATTTATGGTAAAATGTTTATTTATAGGAGTACATAGTTTTAAGATAACAGTTTATCTTTTGATCCTAAACAAGTAAAAAAATAAAAAAATTTATTCACGTCCGGAAAAATGCGTTATATTTTTAGCACGATTGCTGGAGTGGTACCTAAAATGGACAATGTGTGATATCATACATGTATGTCTAACATTGCCGAATAAAAGCTTATCGGCTGAATATATGCTATAAAATAATAAACTTTAATACTTTACTATAGTATTCGTTTAAAAAAAAATCATCACGGACTGCTTACGTCATGGGTTCTGATTGTATGTATGTAGTACTGCAGTGTGACTTCATTTCTAATGAATAAAATTACCAACATTTTTACCTTGGTATAATAATATTATAACCATGCTTTATCTATCGAATATTTTAAATTGTCAATAACTGTGGGCATACTGAATTGATATATTTAAATACATTTGTAATAAACAACACAAACACATACAGAACATTTTAGAAGTATTATACCTACGCGTAATTTTTATAATATAATACAGTAGTTGTATAGAAATCATAGCCGTATTAACGACATATTTAACACAGTAAAAAAATTAAGTGTGCAATTTAAGTACCAACAATTTTTGACTTGATACTATTCAAATTTTTTATTTTCCGAAAACCTCAAATACTTTCGAACAAACCGTAGCAACGCTACTCTATGAATCAGTGTTTTAGATCTATCTATACTTAAAATTAACTGTTATCTGTAAATACAGAATTTAATAATATAATATAAAACTTAGGTAGCTAGGTATTTTTTTTTTTATTGATTCGAAATGAATTTGTCGTCTGTTAAATATTTCATGTTAAAAAATTACTTAATATCTCTGTACATAACTATATTATAAAATAAGTATTTATCGACAAATGTACCTAATCATTAATCACTTTACCTAACTTTATAATACATAAAATACAATTGCATTTAACAAGAAGTTTATATTGCTATACTTTTATGTATTTTATATTATAATTTTATAGCCTTATGTTCGTCCAAATGTTCAAAACACCTGGGTATAATGTTATATAGCTTACATTCTCCACGGTAAGTATGCGGAGATATACACCGCGTGTTATCCCATCGTGAAAACAAATCTAAACACTGTGGGACACCTGTAACGACGTATGACCATGTAACGCACCAATCGTTCTCATCACAAGCGACTTATTCGTGAGTTGACTTTGGTTCGCGTTTTAGATAAATATATTTCGTAACAGACCTCACGCACGGTAAAATTACAAAACATTTAATATATATATTTTTTTTTATTGGTCTTGAAATTATAAATTTCTGCTTTGACAACTAAACCCATTAGCATTACATTTGTTCCTATATTATACATTTACATTTAAATAATAACTTATTCAGTTTAAAATTAAGTGAAGAATACATATAAAAGAAAAAAATATTTAATTTGTTTAGGACCTGTAAACGACGCATGCATAGTGCACACGCCTAAAACTCCAACTCCAAAACCCAAACATACATAACTAGTTTTTGAACGAAATAGACTGTAATCTTTCACTTACGGTTTAGTTGTAGACTTGTAAACTAGTAACGCATACTAAACAGTGAAACAAAACTAATACGATTCAACACGAGAGACGAATCTGAAGAGCTACCTATACATCGACAATGCATATTAATTTTATAAGATAGTTATAATAATATCAAATGTACCTATAACTATTTAATAATTAATACCACACGAAAATCAATTATAATATGAATAGAATTGTGAGAGTGCACGCCTTATTTTGTGTTTTGGATAACATATTAAAGCTTCGAAATAATACACGGGCATACAGCAGCGTATATTGTTACAGACGTATATACATAATATATATCATTACAAATAGTACCTATATAATATTATTAATTATATTACATATATTATTATTATTAGGTATCATAGTATACGCATTACCTATACGTCGTGCGCGAAACATGCGCGCGTATAGATCGTGATGTCGAAAAGAGACTAGATCGAAGCTTTCTATATTACAATGCAGAGACAGCAGTATATATAGGTTTATACAATTATTATAATATCTAACCCCATACAACACACGTAATGCAATAATAGTATACCGGCTCGGCTCGCGGGATTTAAAGCGATTTACTAGCGCACAAACGCACAACACGCTGCATCGGTAGCAGTTGAAGTAGGTACTCGATTTTTACTCAGGCGACAATGCATCGCAATTATTATTATTATTATGGCACAATAACGAGGAGTGTCCCTATGCCAAATCGAATGGAAATACGACGCGCGCGTTTCCATTATGTCCGATCGAAAGGCGAGACCGCGTCTCTGATATTGCCCGCGGGTCGCCGTTCGCCGAACGGGGAAATGTCAAACGATATGCAATGAAAAAAAAATAATAATAATAATGAAAAAAAAACCAGTAGAACACGTTTTGCGTTTCGCGCGGGGGAGTGCATGCACGTTTGGTAGGTAGGTAGGTACATTTAATCCGCTCGACAGTCGTCTCGCGATTACAAAACATCATAAACGTGTGTGTGTGTATACACGCATTATGTGTGCACGTACATTATAATAATATAATATATATTTTTAATATTTATATGTATAATATGCACGAATAGAGTCGGTTGTATTCATCACGCGCATAAGATCCAAAGAAAATTATCGGTTTATGTAGGATTATGTTACTGTACAAAGCGTCCGGGTCGCTGTGCAAAATTATTATAATCAACTTGAAATATTAATAAAGCCGACTGCAACGCGACGGCGCGCACTACCTATAAAGTTACGTTTATATTTAGCATCGCAGCCGCAGGAATACAATATAATGATAATGATGATAATAATGTTCCGCAGCCGTACGTTATAAACGCATAACATTATAGTTCATATTAAATGTAAATATTTATTATAATTTAAGGTTAGGTAATCACCGACTGACACATAAGTTTTTTACTGGCACTGTCCCGAAAAAAAAATTTTAAACAAGTGTGGTACTTCCTTACAACCACCGCGCAATTTAAAAATGCATATTACTAGTATATTATTATAAATTGTCATCGAACGGTGAAGGCAGAGGTGAAGGCGTTTTATGAAATTGGCCAATTTGGAAGCGTGACTGATGTGGGTCGAGGGACTTGGGCGGAGATATTATATTTTCTACTTTCCCGTGCCACCGAACGGCTGCAGCTGTCAAAATTAAGACTGCGAATTTACGGCAGCAGTAGTAGATTATATTAATACTGTACGATATATTATACATTATATAGTCATCGAGCCAATGGCGGTATGCGAGCATAATAAGGAGAGATAAGTTACACGCAAGAAAAAATGAGACGTTTTAACGGTTGTAAAAAGATCCTTTGCTCGCTAGGACGACGCTAAGTAGGTACAGCGAACGAAGAGACTATACGCCGTAATGAAACCCACAACAAAACAGTGTTTATAGACAATATATTGTATACTGCAGGATAGTTCACTAAGCTTGTTTACCCAGATGATTTTTTTTCTTTTACTATATACATTTATTAAAATTCTGACTTCAGAGTTATTAAATTTAAGTATACTTAAAAACTCCAAGTAAACTTAGACCCTATTTTTTTCAGTAATTCAATACCAAATTTAATTCCTTAGATTTATTGTGTCATTTTAAAAGGGTTTTACGGTTTTACAGTGACAAAACAAACCCTTTTTTTACTGTAAACTTTTAATTATTAAGTATATATTTTTTTCTTTGAATTTTAGTGTATCTAAATCAAAATTTGAACGACTGGTATTTGATTTATTAAACTGTATGTACCTACTATTATTTATTTGGAGCAGTACTACACATTATAATTATAGGATTGATTATAATTTATTATTAAAACAATATCCCATGAAAGTTATGGTTTGAAATATATGAAGGCTACCCATATAATTTTCAAAATTATATCAATAAATATTTTATAGTTTGAAGTAATAGTCAGAATAATATCACATATAATAAAAATATAGATAAAATATCATATCTGTTTTATCTTTTATCAAATATTTCACTAAGGACTATTAACCAATGTATAATATACTTATTTTAATTATTCAAATCTACTCGCTTGTATTTCAATTTTAAATTTAAATACATCAATATTTTCAACAAAAACAACAAATCATCTGCTGTAAATTTAAATTCAAAAATACAGCTTCTCGTTTGAAAACACAGATATATAAAACTTTGGTTATAACTTATAGCCATAGTTTTATGTTATAACTTATAATTTATAAGTACCTATAAATAAAAAAATTCCAAAAATCAAACCTTGAATAAATGCACTATTATAAAGGTCAAAAACGGAATGAACATGTTTAATACATCACACTGTGAATAAAACAATCTATCCATAGCAAAAGTTATAGGTTTACAATTAAAAGCTTCATTATAACCATAATAGATAATAATATATATCATACTGTGTAAACTTGTATGTAATAATATTTTATTTGTATTTTACGAATGATGGTGAACAAACTCCTCGATTTTACTACAAATAATTGGAATATATATTATAATATTATATTAAATTATATGAAAACGACTATATAAGTTGGGAAAATCTTTGGAGCGCTAATGTAAATATTATTTTAAATGCCATTGTCTGAAAACCCGTTGCGGTTAACAAATTATATGTGAACTGAAATATTATTATATATAACGATTGACCGAGTGTTATAAAATGTTATCAACAATATTTAAAGAGCGCATAAAAGATATCATTTCAAAAACAAAATATTTCATTTTCATATAAAAACAATGTTTTCTTTTAACATCCCTCCCCCCCCCCCCCCCAAAAAAAAAAAAAAAACTCTAACTAAGTATTTCACTAAAGGCATGTTTTCTGTCGACGGAGTTTCCTGTTTTTTTGTACTACATTCGATTTATAAAATTGTATACCACCGGTCCCAATAAAGTCGTGAATGGATTACAGATGAGTAATTTGTAATTAGTAATTACAATCACAATGACCGTCGAAAATAGTTTTGTTTATTCGTTCAAAGCAAATTAAAAAAAAAAAAAAATTGAATTACAAACAGCGGTGGCATGTCGAATTGAACCGCCTATCCTCCTAGGCAAAAAATTTGAAAATGAAAAATGATTTATCTATAGTTATAAATTTGTAATTTAGCTACAGTGTATCGAATTTGTTTATAAAAACCTAACAGTGGGTGCGGAACACTGAATTGGACTTACATAAAAAAAAATGTTAACAACGGATTTTCCTCACTTTTTGAACTGACATTACCTATGTGATAATATTTTACTCTACATAAGTATCGTAATCACGTTTTATTACGTTCTGTACGGCTTCTCTGCATACACTTTTATTGGCCCAAGCTAAACACACACTCACACGTTAAAAAAACAATTTCGTGCACATATACATAGTACCTACATACAATATTGGTATGTACTCAATATTTACAGTAGGTATACATTTAAATAATTTAATAATTTATTTATTTTAAATTTATATGCAGATGCGTTGCTGCATTATATTATGTGTACGACACACGAAGGCGGCTGACAGACCTACCAAATCGATTTCAAAACAAGATTATAAGCGCACTGGACTAGACTGCAGGTAATACGCCGTGCGCGTGTGCATAGAAGACATGGCTGGTAAAACACATCTATCAAACACAGATTTAGACCTTTTATATTTATAATTTTTTTATTTTACTAATCGTGATGGCTGCGGGCATCTCGATTCTCGCGGTGTAACGTTGTTTTTTTTTCTGTTATACTCCTCTACCACTCGACAAAATATAATATGATTCGTATATTATTTATATAGTAAATCAAAATCCAGTCGCCCGACGAGAAAGACGAATAAGTATACGCTGGTTCGTGCAATGTGATATAGGTATAATAATAGTATACACTCCGGCATACATATTATATATAGTATATATATTAATATTATACATGTGTGGTGTGTAATTCAGTCGAAATATACGATCGCGCGACAACAGGTGTTTTGGTATATTATTATTATACCACATTACTTATATATATATATAATAAATTATTTAAAGGTACCTACCTATATTAGAGTGCAAAAGACGATGACGGAGACCGAAGAGCACCGGAAAAATGAGAGAGACTACGTTATTATCGTCATTATTTTTTATTGCCAACGAATTAAAATAAAAAAAAAAAATGAAAAGAGAAAAAAGAAATAAACGCCTAAACAGCTGGTCCGTGTGTGACCGGTGCAAATTCTTTACACGCGCGCGATCGTCCGCCTGCCCGCCCGCCCGCTCAAGATCACCGCGCGACGTATGTTTGCGAACGCACACACGCACACTCTGTATATATATATACGTACGTTTACGTATTCATCTGCTCGTTCGAACGGGGACCTATTGAAACATGAATATCGTCCCACATTTTATCATAAACCAAACACACACGCGCGCACACTGCACGATTGCGGCAGCCGATACACTGTTATGTTAATTTTTTTAAGCAGCTTAAGCTATAAAAAAATTGTTTTGAAAAGAAAAAACGCCAGGCCGAGTCGAATATTCGAGGCGCGTGTGCAATATATTATATATTATATATTATAATGTTATTGTTGCATACAGCGAATTTCGAAAGAAAAAACTCGGCGAGTATAACGTTTGGCGGTTCGATCTCGCGGCCCGACTCCGTCGTGTAGGGGTCTGCGTAGTTCTGAGAGAATATACAAAAAAAATAATAAATAAAAATAACCGAACTCTCCAGTCTGACCATGAACGTGGTCATCGTAAAAACGTCAAGTATGACAATATACAGGAACACACACACACACAAACGCACGCACATATGTATTAATAGTAAGTATATATTAAATATATGGTATAAGGTATTATAATAGGTAGTTAAAATATAGCCGGACGAAAACAGTTTTGAGGCTACACGATGCTCGGTCGTAAAATTTGAGCGAACTACGGTAGTTCAACTACCGTTTTCGATTCCAACTGCAGAATTGATCGGATAGTGTACACTATTAAAATATGTGATTCTCCGATAATCGTATACCACGCCAACCATGTCGGGTTTAGTTGCTCTTGTGTTACAATATCGCATTTTGACGCGAGTAATCGGATTTCGTTTACGACGTTTCATATAATGATTACTATTATTGTTATTATTCTAAATCCGTGATTTAGAATAATATAAATAAATATAAAATATAATTAAATCTAGAGTAAACAATCGATACTCACGCATTTTATCATTAATACAGTTTATATATTTTTTTTAGTGCTCGTAGATCTACAGATTAATTTGTATCATATTACTTACTCCTCGGACGGCATGCAGCACATGTCTCATATAGTCTCTAAATGAATCATTTGAAATCCTGTTCAGAAACACACCCCCGTTGAATAATAAATCATGTTATGACTGTCAGGACACTTTTATTGTTTTCGAATCTCAGTAAATTATTTTATTTCAAAACATGATTTTTCCCTCCTATACGCACTGTGTGTGCCTTAACGTGAAAACCCTTATTTTCGACGACGCATTGATTTACGATGTACCTATTCTTTTCACACAGTCGTGAGCACAAAAATTCCAAGACCGGCGTACGAAATATAACCCAATTAGTGTATTAAATATATATACAATATATACTTTATCATAATATGCTATTAAAAATAACGTATAATTAATAATTTTATACGTTTTTGGTATTTTATATCTTAGACGTAATTTATGTTTCAGCACTGCAAAGTAAGTGCAATCTTTTAACGCAATCACATTATGCTTATGCCTTAAGCTAAAAGGACCGACCGTATTATTTTTACCCATCATCCTATTTATCCTATTATATCAGTCTATATATCAGTCTCAACTTATTATTTACAGCATTTTACAAACTATATTATGAGAATATTATAAAGACCCACTAAAATATTTAAAAATAAATAATTATTTTGAAAATTATGGTTTACAATATACAAATTGATTAATGCAGAACGAGTTACATATTTTGTTATCTTTTTATTCGATAGATAAAATAAGAAATCCTAGAATTGGTTCGCCATTTTCTTTTGTATTTTTTTCTTAATTAAATAAAAAGATTAACAGAAATATATTGAATTCGATTTTAATTTTTAACACCCTACGCTGGATGCAGATAATGTAGGTAACTTATTTATATGGTGAAATTCTATTAAGCAATTAAAATTTAACCAGATTCAACGTTTATTGTCTGGATATACTTATGATTTTTTTTTTTTTTTTTTTAATCCTTTTTCGAAATTTGAATACCTAGTACATTTATGCGCTTACGTTTAATGCGTTATGTTTTATTGTGCACGTATAATTCGTATATATTTATGGATTTACTTACTGCATTATGTCTATAGTAATTAAATTCGATTGTCGAGTCGTCGGTCTTACAGTGATATTATAAACCAGGATGATAAAAAAAATTGCGTTTATGACAGTACATAAAAACGGATAACACTTTTTCACCGTGTAAGCGGTCGTATTTTTATTGTCATTATATTATACGCTCTTTTCGGGCATCAAATTCGGTGGTTACACTGCGTCCTTGGGCCCGCGGACAAGACGCGCGCATACAAATAGAATAGGTAACCGTGGTACTAACCGAGTATTACCGACCTTCACCAATCGTAACAAACTTAACCGACATGAGTTGGGGATTTCGAAATAAATAATAAGATCGCGGACGATTTTTGAGACGATTCAAAATCGATTTTTGTAGGAGAAAAAAATCGTCTGCCCAGACTGCTTTAGATATATAATATTATTATTGTAATATAAATAATAATATGTAGCGTATTATATTATACGGAGTGCATCGCTTTCGTACTAACAACAATAATGATAATGCTATATACAGGTACACAGACGGTTCGTGTTCCGAATAGGTATCGCGCGCATTGTATATCGTGAGCGTGTGTAAAAATATCAAAGGGTCAGTCGAAATCGGATTTATCGTCTTCACATATATATACGATATATATTGTACGCGCGTATTATAATAATATACATGTACAATAATAAATAATATATTATATATTACTGTGTTCGGTCGGAGACGTCCGATCCGATGTTGTAACGTGCATTATAATAATAATATTATACGAACCGTGGGCGTACTGTATACAAGCAGGCCAGCCGTGCGTGTGTTAATGGCCTCCGAAAAAAAAATTGATCCGACACACGCGGACCAACCTTAGGGGATCGTGGAGCTGCGTATTATATGTATACCTTCAACGTACCTATATTATATATTAAAACGTTATAAACATTTAGAGTGGACAAAACTAGAAAAACTACTCGCGGGCGTGTGAGATAACTTAACAGCTACATGTATTATACGTACCTATATAATATAAAAATCTATGTAATTTACCTCTCCAATCGAAATTGTTGCTAATGACTGAATAAAATTGGAACACCATACTCTCGCCCGAGCTCTGCAGACGCATATTATATATTTATAACCAATTCGAATCGATCGATTACAACATATAATAATAATATTATAATAATAGATGTAGTGTGTTTGCCTATTTTATATAATATTAATATATTATAATATAGATACCGACGTTCATTTGATTGTGCGGCAAGACGACGTTTGGAAATCGTTGACGACGGTCGTCCGCAACAGACACGACGAAAAAGGTCTCTTTCACTTTTGGCCGTCCCACGCGCGTGTCGAGCCTACCTGGCTACCTATAATATATCCATAATATTAGATGCCTATATATACAAACGGCGCGAGCGTTTAGAAGTACACGACACACGCTGTTAATGCAACTGTCTAGTATATTTAATGGGTATTTATTACAATATTATTATATCGTTATAATATTATGTGTTCGTTGATATTATTATTCATACATGATTATCGTGACGACCAGTTTTATCGTATAAGATTTTACCCATACGTTTTATTATTATTCGCTCTATCGCCCGATTAACCGTTTTTACGGTTTCCTATATTATTTTTTTCTGCTCATTTGAGGTGCGCCAATATTTTATAAACTACGTTATTATTACTTCTACCACTATTATTATTATTATTATTATTATTATTACTATTAAAATAATAATGTATAAATTATAATATTATGCATGCACGTTATCCTGCAATGACACTGCGCAACAGCGACCGCATAAGTTTTTAATTAAATCGTATTTTATTTTTTATTTTTACGAATTCTCGTTCTAATGGTCCATCACGGTAAATTATAAGATATTAGACTTACGCCTTGACCTTAATAACGGCGTCCACTGAGAAGCAACAACACATTGACAGACCAAATCAATTGTGCGTGTCCGAAACATAAATGCATTTGTGCAACGTCTACACTGGCCGGTGCACCACACGTTTCGAAGATATACGTTATCCATAGTGTGATACTGTTACCATTGTACCGAATATCTCAGTTAACTCGAATTGTATCAAAATTATATCTGAACGCGTGTAATGAACAATCGTTACGATGTATGTTGTTTATATATGCATAATAAATTATAATAGAAGGAAAACGTTACCAAATTTCAGGTATTTTGCGCTCGTCTCACCATTCGTTTATATTTTATAAAAGTGGTTTTTGTGCGTGTTTCATTGCAGCCAATGCACTTGCTGTTGCATATTTCGCTCGTATGCATATTATTTTATATTTAGATGAAAACTAATAATACTCGTCGAAAACTCCTCTTGATGCAGATAATAATAAAAATGCGTTTATTACCGTTAACATATTACAATTTATATATTAAACTATAATGTTACACAAATTAGGCGTAACGCGAGATAGTTGCAGTCGGTAAGTACTTATAGTTGATAAAATTCAATGCTGATAAGAGTATTATGTTTCATCTCCGCAGCAGCCGACACGCCGTTGCTATATCGTGAGACGTTCTGAACTCTACGGCAATATAATATATAGGCATATCATACACCGCGTGCACGAATTTATATGTATAAGGTTTTCCGTTCATTAGAGCGGGCGGCGAAACGAATCAAATATTATACGGGCAATATATATTTTTGGTTTCTTTTTTTTTTTTTAATTCAAGGCCTCGAGTATCCGATTGCAGCGCTCCGCCGTGCTGACGCCGCCGTGATACGTCCTTCGCTGTATACGTAGGTATAATATAAGTATAGTAAGTATATATAGGTACCAACCAATAAAATTATGTTTGATCCGACGACTAACGAGAATGAAAAATATGGTCCCCCGAAGTCCGAACTATAGAGAATTTGACCGGAAATAAATAGCATCACCACACATCGACAAAAACGGATATCTAAACTTTACGGTGAAACCACGACGTATAGTCCGATCACTGGAGCGGGGGCGGTAAGAGCGTGTACTTACGCGCGTATATAACTTATTGCACTTGGATTCGGACCAAATTGGATTTACAGATAGTCGCACACTGTCTCTCTGACATCGCTGGCGTATTACTATTATTATGCGTATGTAATATATATCTTTATTATTGTATCGATTCGTCTGAACTCAACGACCTGTACGCGGTGATAATAAACCGTATACTATCCGTATGTCTTGCAAAAAAAAAAACGAATAAATAAAAATCGCCATCTATAGCCGATGCAGAGGTACCTATATGTGTAGGTATAGTCTATAATAATAATGCTACAAATCGCTTACAAATAGGTCAAACGAGTCTACATCACGGTGGAACTGTTGGAGGCACTTCGTTGTGTGAATAGGTATACGCACAGTATATGTTAAATGTTTATTATATATTATGTGCATTATAATAAATTGTTACAATTATTATACATTATTATATTTAATACGTGTAATATAATATACTATTAAGTAGTTACTCACACATCTTGTGTGGAGCATCTGCTCACCATACACGTCGCATAAAATCACGTTATATCGCCTTATCGACACTAACAGACACTATCTCAGCGCGTGGCCTGTTTAGACGAGAGCGTTTATAACGGCAGTTCAGTTAAAATAATAATAATAATTATTATTATTATATGTACATTATATGATATAGAAGGTAGTGTAATATTAATGCCGAGTTTTATAAATACATATAATATAATGTGCGGCGCAGACGAGAACGCGGGACTGTGAGTTTGAAGGGAACAGTGATGTAATATATTATATCGGGAGAGAAAATAGGAAGGAAAAAAGTTTTATTTTTGGACCCGTGCCCGACTATACGTATACTATGGATTTATCGTGAGTTGTCATATTCGAGTGCCAGGAAGGACTCGCGGACAGCGTCTGCATACGTTTTCGAAACTGACACATTTCTAGTACTGTAGAAACCATTTCCCATCGAATATCCACAGGAGTGCACTTTGATACGAGTAAGTATAAGAGTTGTAGGTAGGGTGAAAACGGGTTATTCCTTGTCAACCTTTAAGGACCAAAATATAAAGTTGTACATATTTTATGTATCAAAGAGTAGCGTTTTCACCAAAAATCTACCTTTTGTTTTCGATCAAACAATAAAATAAGTGGGGTTTGGGTTCCATCCATAAAAATTATATTTATTATAGATTTTTTCATACGTTACCACCGCTTATATTTCTTATACTATATTCATTTATTTGTGAGCTTGGAATTTTTTTTTTTTACTTGAACTGTGTGGACACAGCTTTATGTCCGATTACACCGATATATTCAATTTTAAATACGTAGTTGCCTTAATACTTTCTGAACGAATTTACAGACTAATGGAAGAAATAAGTATGTTTTCTTATATTATATATTTATGTATCTATCTATATAATACATTAATGTGACATTATATGTATAGCCCTCCCAAGCTATACAACTGCAGAGGCATAAGTCTAAATGTATACTGGTATAACTGGTCAAAACTATAGTGAGAAAAAAATGATATTTTCACTGTCTTGCATGATGGACGGTTTGAAACATAAACGACTAGTCATTATTGATACACGGTTCTATCAATTTTTCACGACGATGGGCAAAACGATAATATAACGTAAAATTTTTAAACGCGAAATAATATCACTTAATGGGTGTTGTAGACTTGTAGTTCTTTATGGTATACATCACGACGACGACGACGACCAAGACGAGCGCAAACGTATTAAATATCATAGTCCGTCTCCAATTTTTTATGTTTTTTTCCTCTTCTCGAGATCAAACACGTTTACAGAAGTATATTATATTATACGACTGTTGCACATGTGCAGTGTGTATGCATGTGTGGTGTTCTAACAGTTAAAACCTAAATCTCGTAGTACATGGTATTATGCATAATATCATGTGTATAAAATATATAAAACACACATGACGTTCACTCGTTCACAGGAAAGATATACGATCACGACGGCTCCAAATTAATGACATTATCGTTCTTAAATGAATTTTAATTGTTGTATGTATAATACAGCTAAATAGCTAAATAAATAATTGACAATCGTCATATTTTTGTCGAAAAATTATTATCACGTTTTATGCTGGCAAGTATCACATCATGATTTAGGATTGTGGACGTGCCGATAAATGTAGTTACAATCCCATATATACCAGTTATATTATCTACTGTGTAGTATATACCTACCACTCAAGGTCATTTTAATGTTTATTACGTGATCATAATAATTTAATGGGTTTCTTTAAGGCAAGTATATGAATATTTTCAATATTAAATTCTGTTTTACGAAACGGATGTTTTCATAGGTTTATTTTACTTACAGTTTTATTGCGTTTATATATTTTTTTATTATATTACTTATATTTTCACCCTAATACCTATGAGTATATTATCAGTACAACTGTCCAGAATACTCTGCATTGAAATATTTTCGAAATTTCTAATTATTTAAGCAATACAAATTCAATGATAACATTTGTTTTAACCTCCTAGGCGCCTTTGTGTAAAAACAATTTTATTATTATAATTTTTAAAGTAGTAGGTTTAAAGAAATAAAAACCGGCTGGCTAAATAATTTTAGCCAATAAAATAAACATAGTTTTCATGTTATGAAGATAAATTTTATTTATTATATTTCATTTTTGATATGAATCAAAACCAACTATACCACATGAAGGCTTTGCGTTTTACAGTACCTATATTTAATAATACTGATGATATTAAATTACCAAATTCAGCATTATTTCAGCTGAAAACTTAAAATATTAAAAAACATATTAACTATATAATTTACAAAATAAGCTTTGAGCTCTTATTCATAGGGTTACGTTAACCTTCTACGTTGACTAACAACTTACTACTTTGATGAACGAAATAGCGGAAATCAGTGCTCGAATAATTGTTCTGCTATCTTAACTTCTCGCACTTACCGGTTCCGCATACAAACGATCGGTTTCGCATATAACCAAAATACTAATCATTATTAATACTAACATATTATTATATAATACATATAGACGGTTTAGTAAAATGGCGTCCGTTACTTGCGTGGGACCATATCGTTTCATAAATCATGAATGCAAATTATACAGCAACAGTGTTTAAAATACACAATAATATATCTATTAATAATTTTGTTAGACCGACCGCGTACGTTACAGACATTCGTATTTAATATTATTATTATTTATCGTAACCTACGCGTACACGGCTGCTGGATGCTACGCAATCGGCCGATTAATAAATATCTGTCTCGCGGGAGCCGACCGTACACATTATAATATACGTAAGTATATACGGTGACCTGACCTCCAGCTCGCACTCTATGCCCGCGCCGTATCTTATTATTATTTTCCAGTAGCCCTTCGCACGCCGCCGTCGCTGCAGTGTCTATCTATACGTCTTTTTCTAGCCTCTCTCCTTCTCTCTCTCTTTTGGGACGACCAACTTCTCCTTTCGTATATTATATTATTATAATATTATACGAACCGGTTACGCCGGCCGCCGACCACAACTGCGACCGACTATGGTCCTTATGGACGTATTATTATATTATTATGGTATTATAATGGGCGATTTATATACATATTGTGGCGGCATATATGGAGCTCTACGGCGACATGTTTTATTTTGCGTATGACAACAATATTATTAGCATCTATCGTTTCCAATGTACGCGATAATATTATGTTGTCGTTCATCATTTAACATTTTATCAATATGCCATCCGCATTTTCCACCACCCCATCTCACAAGAAATTTCGATCAGCAAAAAGTCTCTGGAGAATATAATATGATGCCGCATTGCCGTATGTGAACCCTCCTTCTACATTAACTCACCCTATTCCCAATCACCCCACACCCACCACTGCGCCAACGCACACTCACCGAAAACATAATATTAATATTTCACATCGGATCGTACGAACAACATCGGATAAACAGTGTATATAGGTAATTACGCCCGGTTGCAGTGGTCGCGTCGTGGTACATATCGTGTATGTATATAAAAACCAACGAAACTAAACCAAGTGCACTGCACTGCTGTGTCGATACAACGATATGACGTCTCTTGTAATATATTCGATTTACATAATGTCTCAAACGACTACAATATATAATAATATAATGACACATAAACCAATCGTCGTTGTTGCAGCAGACGCGCAGCTGAGGTGGATACCCGCGTTTCGTGAACCTAACGGGATCGAATGATAATATAATAATGTATATTGTAAAAAAAAAAAAATAAAAACACGCTTTCGATAAGTGAGTAATGAGAATGAGTAATATAACAGTGCGTAATGGGGTCGTTGCACGTGTCCGCATTTATCTGTTTATCCGTATTTTTTTTTAATGCCTCATCTTACCTGGCATCTACCTGGCATGGCCCGTAACGCACGAATTATCATTAGTTATACCTATATTATATTATTATTATAGCATCGTGCGTCACTGTAACGCGTAACGCGCGTCGCGACGATTTTCGGCCGATTATTAAAACGCGTCCGTCGACGAATTTACAATTTTTTTTTTTTTTTTGTTCATATCATGTATGCGGCCAGATTCCAATGCCGCCCATGTCGAACCAAAGCCCGCGACTTCAGTCTTCTGTGAAAAAGCATCAGTAGACGAGACATAATAATATGATATTATACTGTGATTTATCACGCACACATAATAGATACCTACTAAAATATATTGTATTATATATGAATGTAAGTATAAAATGTGCAAGACGCGAAAACATACCGACTTGTGCTCTATAGCTTGAAGTTGGATATCTGTAGCGTTTTTTCATTAACATGATTAACTAGCTGTCGTAAAAATAATACACAACAAACACAACAGGAAAACAGAAAAACTTGTGAGACCGTACCAGTTGGCCTGTTAACCAGTTGACCTACCTATCTTTTCGTTTTTTTTTTTTTTTTGAAAATCATCTAGCAAGACCTCCAAGTGGTCGTGGTAGCGTTCTTCGATACGGGTTGATTGCGAACTAAATATAGACAATGAAACAAAAATAACTTATAAATAACTAACCAAGAAAAAAATCTAATAAATAAATATGATCATTTATATAATGTGGACTTGTGCAACAAAATATGCCATTTTCGAGCCAACACATAGCTATTGGTTATTATAGTAATATAATAATCTACAAAATTTGTCATCTATATGGGCTATAGCAGTCGACCACATTATTTTGAACTTATATCGTCTCATACAACCCTATATACCTAATAGAATGATACGAACGCAATCATAAATCTATGCCTTATTATACTGTCGACACTGTGATTTTAATATTAATCAGGCTGTTTTAAAATACACCAGTAAAATATGTCATATACATTATTGATATGGTAATGATAATAATAATAATGCACGGTGTAGATGTGATAAATAATACATAAATTGACCATTTTGAATTAAGAATAAATAACAACCATTTATTAACCACTGCAACGTTCTATAGAGTACAATGATACCAAAATTGATGGTAAAAACTAAAAAGGACAAATAAAGGCTTATACAATAAAATTAATATTATTATAATTTTATTACTATAGGTGCCATACCTATACAGAGTGAAACCATTACGTCGAGTCATCACGTCCGCCAATAACTTTAACGGTCGTGAACAATATACCTCAGTATACTGCATTGAGTGTGTTGTTCGGGCTTTTGATATACGTGCAGGTACCGACAAAAATGTATACGGGGACAATTTTTTAAACTTTTTTCGGACAGATGAAACTATACAATGTACGAGGTCATCATGTGCACGCATAGCAGTTTCCGGTATTGAAATAAAATTCTCGTTCGTTATATTATAATATTATCTACGGCGCGAGTTGAACGACCGTCGACGTTTGTTCTCCATTGCGCGCTCAATATCATATATTACACATCGTTCATTATTTATCATTCTGGCCGAAATGTCGTCCGCGTTCTTAACAAAATCAACCTACTCGTGACGGACGGACACATCAATAGTTTTAATAGGTAATAATAATAATAATAATAGTACAATACATAAGCAACAGTCTTGGTTGTATGACGTGGTGGTTTATTTTGATATTTTTAGACAAAACGATTTTTTTTTTGCAACATCGTGATGATGATTCGAAAGAAAAAAAAACAAAACGCGATTCTGCTTGTGCAGGTAACTTGATGACTCTTTTGTACGGCTGCGACACTGCCAAAGCTGCGGCGGCAGTAGGTATACGTAGGTATCTATAATACGCGTATAATGTATTAATTATAATAATATATTCGTACAGACATTTAAACGTCGCGTCACGTTTAATATCACGACAGGTATAATATCTGTACCGAGAATCGCTCTCACACACACGCACATAATGTAGCCGGTCTGCAGCGGACGTTCGGTGGAGGTGGAAACGGTGGTGGCGATGATGGCCTTGGTCTCCTCGGTACGCGATTCACGCGATGTGTAACAGCAACATCGGTGGTAATAGAATGACGTGCAGTGGAAAATTCACGAGCATGACGAGAAACCAATCGCGGTTGAATGGGCAGGAAGGCAAAATTGATAGAAAAAAAAAATAAATACAAAAATACAACCATAACCTATTGCCGTGGTGCGTAATTTCTATTATATATAGGTACATACATAACACAATGCCACTGACCTACCGTCATTTACTTTTTTTCTTCCTTTTTTGACCGTGCGTTTTTTCTTAAACATTTTTTTACATGCCTATAATAATATGTATAGTTATATAGTAACATATATTCTCTATACTATACGTCATACAGGACATACACGTGACAGACACGTTGAAATCGACACTTTCCCATAGGTACCTGATATAATAATATCATGTATATAGGAACCACCATTTATACCACGCGTTTATCGTCGCCAATAATACGACGTGCGGTCGTCAACGCATCCCTGAACTTCTGCGATACAATATATAGTCAGTAGTATGTGCAGCACGACTTGTTATATTATGATCATAAATCTGTCATTGTATATTAGATATTATCAGATGTTTTAACGTTATGCCAATAATATATTTAAGAGTGACGCACGACGTTTATATGAATACCGAACTTGCCTTAAAATGTTCTAACTTACCTATAGACGAGCATTCGACTGTGTTTCGTTATGATAAACTTACTGATAATAAATTACAATTTGAAAAAATATGTTAATTAATTTAGAAGTCAGTACACATAGCCTTAATTCAAAATTTAAATCAGATATTCTATAGCGCAGTCTTTTTTTAAATGTTATAGGTATGCATGTCTTATTAAGATCTCTCTTAACATGGTCTTAATAAAAATTATTTTAAAAGGCTACCATTGAATTGGCTCCCAATTTTGGGTAAATATAAATTCGATCCTTGAATTGGCTCCTGAAAAATGTATATTTAAATTGGCTCCTTAAATTGTTAAATATTATTTTTTAACCAGGGATTCTCATATTATAGGCGTTTACTTTTACGATGTAAAATCCAAATATATTCAACTTTTTATATATATTATATAGTACTCAATCTGATACAAAAATTATTATAAGTATAGACCCCGAAAAATAGTCTAATATAATATTTTTGTTTAACTTTTTGATTTTTATGTATACATTTTATAATGACGCACTTTGCTAAAATACTGTCTGTTTTTTAAATTTTTTAAATTATATAATATACATCAATTTTATAATGACGCACTTCGGTAAAATATTTTCTGTTTTTTAAATTTTTTAATATAATTTTGTGTAACGAATTACGAATTATACGTACTTTAAATTATTAACATATTGGCAATCAATAAATTTTTGAAAAAAAAACGGTAGGGAGCCAATTCAACAGTAAATTCTTGGGAGCCAATTCAAAGGTACTTAGTAAGGGTAAAATATTGACTACCTGTATTGGGGTTGGGGAGCCAATTAAATTGCTCCGTTTTAAAAATCGCTCAAAATCTTTTTCAAATAACTCGAAAATAGGTATTTTGTAATAGGTTATTTTATTCATTAAGTGTTGAAAAAAAATAATAAATTTTGAAACCGATTCCATGTTGAATAATGAAAACTAATTTTTACTTTCAAAAATATACGGCATAATATTGGAATGGTTTTCAGTTTTCTACGCTTTAATAACTAAATAAAGGCTAATCCAATAGGTATATAATAGATTATAAAGAACAAATTACAAGTTGAAATTGTAAGTAATATTGCTCGAGATATTCCTAGGGAAACATTAATTTCGTTACAAAGATAACAATAAGTTAAAGATTACAAAAATATGCCATAAAATTGGCATAGTAGTTTATGATGAATAGATTCAAAAATATTTAATACAATTTTGATGAGTCAATGAGTGTCTTCTTTATTGCTTTCATTCCTTTAAAATTCAACCAATTTGAAAAGCGTTCATTATTTTCCATTTTATAATTCTCTGTTTTCTATATTTTCCTTATTATATGAATACTTCTATAAAGTGGACATTTTTTAATTTTTTTTTTTAGACTATGATTGAAAGGAGGGTAATTAACTTTCAAATTAATAAATTAATATATATTTATATTATATTATATGTATATGTTATAAAAGAATAAAATATTACACAAGTGGTCGTCATCGTGTAGGTATAAATAATCATTATAAAAATTCTATGAAGTATATAAAGTGCTCATCGTCCCCTGTAAAAAAAAAAAAAAATATTTGTCATTGCTTATAGATTGTTATTATATACAACATTATTAAATTATTAAATACAGTTACAATGTGTGCGTGGTTGACGCGATATACTCGTACGTTTCATATTTATAGTTTATGAATTATGGAAGTATTGCAATTTATGTAATTGCGTACAATATTTAAATATACCTATTGCTACACGAGTATGCTGGACGGTTGTACAATTTAAAACAATTTGTGGATCTGATCATGAACTTTGAAACTTGATTGAAAAAATGATTATTTATGAGTTATTACTAATTACATAGATATAAGTACACCGCATATATTACGCGGAAGAACATTGACAGACGGATGTGGCTGATATGTAGTTATAGTAGTGACGATTAGCCAATAAAATGAATAGGCGCCTGGTCACTAATGTGTGCTGCGGTCAAGCATCGCCCGACGTCACTATATAGCTCTCGTATCTCCCTGATGGGTGACCACCCGGGTTTTTAGTGACTAATCCTTGTCCCACGTACACGAATTTTCAATCAAGTACCAACCGTAACCACCCTATAAAATCCTAATGACAATAGTTGCCAATGCTGAAGTACAAAAAAAAAATATTGTTTTATAAAAAAAAAAAATGTTAAATTACTGTTATATAATATAATATTTACGCCTCTAAGCTAAACGTGTCTAATGATAGCGACAGTGGCCGCAATATTAGCGGTCGAGCGGACACATCAATAATAACTATTGTGATATTACTGTTTTTGCGATGTTCTATAGAAAATCGGTGTGCTAATGTTGTATATTTTTACGCTCTCGAATTGGTTTTTTTTTTTTTTTCAAATTCTCGATCATAGCGTATAAAAGCACACTAGCACACACACACACGCGCGTAATCGCACAAAAACAGGTTTTAAATCATAATAAGTGGTGGACGGGAAAATCTAAATCAATACACGAATGGCGGCTGCTGCGGCGGTCGTGTTCCTGAATGGAAGTGCACGAACGATCGTGACCGTCTTCCTCCGACCAGCGGTTTGTGGCCTCCAAAACTGTACGCAGCCTTCGTATTATAAATAATATACAATATAATGTGTGCGTGTGTGCACACTGCATACACACACTTCTATCGCCGGCTGTACTTTTTTTTCATTTTGGCTTCAAGTTCAATTGTACAGCCATGAACCATGATTATTTCTCGTGTACACACACACACACAACGATATATTTGTATTTGTACTACGCGTACACGCGGCCCCCGCCGTACATGATATAATATATGTACAGGGTGTGCGGTGAGGATTTACCCATTGCGATATATACTGAAATAATGATGAAATCGAAATTCTGGTTTTGTAATAAGACTCAAAGGGATAAGAACTACAATTATTTCATATTTTAATGTTTTGGTAAAAAAGTTAAAAAATATATTTTTTTTTATTTAATTATTGGAAAATTTTATTTCCATTAATTTCCCGATTTTTAATTTTTTTTTTTAGTTTCGAGAAAAATTGCGAAATATTTAACATCGTAATGTTATCAAACATGTGACCCGCCGTGCCGCGGTCATTCCCATACGGCCGGCCGAATACTTTCCACGTTCCTAATAGTTATAATCATATTTTATTTCTTCAAAACTAGAAAAAATATTAAATTCGGGAAATTAATGAAAATAAAATTTTGAAACGTCAATATTTTCAGAAAAATAAACTCTAAACAATGGCTAACTTTATTTTTATTGGAAATAATTAAATAAAAAATATATTTTTAAATTTTTTTATTAAAATAAATTTTAAAATGAAATAATAATTGTAGATCCTATCCCTGTGAATCTTATTATAAAACCGAAATGTTGATATCTCCATTATTTCGTGAGACACCGCATTGGGTGAATCCTCGCGGGACGCACCCTGTATATATTGTACATATAATATGTATTATATATGTATTCACTCACGACACGGAATAAGTGTAAATGAAAAATCGTATAGCTATTATGCACACAACGCGCCGCCGCCGATGCGAGGAGCGTGACTCGTCAGGAAACTTGTGACAAACTAGTTTCAATCTATTTTTTTATTCTAGCCATAGAGCTGCAAGCGTATATTTGCCCGCGCCCAGAGCGAATAACCTAAACAGCTTCATTATTACACACGCGTACATGGACCGCCACATCTCTCTCTCTCTCTCTATTCCTGTCATTCGCGACTCCTAATATGTTGCTATATACATGCACAGATCTATTCTCTGCAGTTCGCCTGAATATCTATATATGTTACACGCGTACTCGTATTACTTCTGTGTCACTGTATACACAATTAATAAATCCAACCAAGTTGTCGTTGCGTGTATCACTAATACACATACATATTATTATAATAGTACTATAAATAGTGTCATTATACTATTATGCGGTTGTCCAGAACTCGTGGTACCATTTCCATGATGCGTTTACGATACTTTATATTGACGCTCTACAAATATATATTGTGCACAATATGCACCGTTTAGTCGTAATAATGCATACGCTTGGAATTATTATTATATTTTATAGACACGATAGCTTCTATATCTCGTATTATTCAATACATATAATACTCCTTTTCCAACTACTATAATATGCGCACGCGTGTTTCAATTATTAACCTGTCGCGTTCAGACCTGTCGTCTATTTCACCTTCTGTGACCGGACTAACCGTCGCCGGAACGCTTTATACCAGTCACGAAGATTTTCACTTCCCAGAAAAGTCAACCGCTCTATATATACATATATATATATATATATATATATATATATATATATATTGTGAATATTATGATATATATTTTTACGTTTGAAAATACGGTTCCCGGGCTGGGTCGGATGTTATAACGTCGCCGCAACGACGGGCTTGACCAAATCAACGACATTGCTATTATTAATATTAAAACGTGAAAAGAAAAAAAGTAATAATAACGCACGAAATGCGGTTGGTTACGAAAAGTGGAAACATATATATACGTATAATATACATATACAGTCTTTATGTTTTGTTTTGCGGAAGCAAATATAATAATACTGGATACGATAATGGCGCCGAACGGCGAAATAAGGTTCGACCAAAGACGGTTGTTATTATGAGTTTCCCGCGACGGTTTTCCATTTTAATAGCGGACGACGAAAAGTCCGCATATTATATATATATATATATATATATATATATATATATATATATATATATATACAAAACTATAATGCGCGCGTTTCCCCCGCTGACCGACTTTTTTCATTTTTCTAATGGCCGTCTGCCGTTATAATTCATTAGAGAGGGTGAATTTAATAAATTACAAAAATAAATAATATTTATTATTATTATCGGGTTGGATTATTGTAAAAATCATTTGTGTTTGTTCGTGAATCAAGGTTTAAAATAAATCGATAGTATTGCTTCCGCGCAACAATAATGCCAATGCGTAAACAATATTATACACATATAACTATAAACTCTCTCCTGGGATTATTACTGAAGCAAGTATTCTTTACACAAAGTGAAACGGGCTTTACATGTAAAAGGTTTAAACAAATACGTACTTATTTATTTATAACAATATTATTTAGTCCATCGACTTATTTATTGCAAACGCATAAAGCTTCTTATCGAATTAACAGAACGTAGGTAATTATTAACAATTCTGTCAGCTAATACATATTTTTGTGATTGGATAGTCTTTGTTCAAAATTTACAATACTATCTGATGATAATATAAATCTGACAGTAAAAAGATCGCATTATCTTTCTTTAATGTTTCGACGAAATTCGATAGCCTAAAGCTGTTTTTCATTTTATTCAAAAGGGTGTGGTGGCAGCATAACGATATTGGACAAATGATTAATAAACTATATGGATTATTAACTTTAAAAAAAATGTGCTAATACACAACATAATATCCAGAAGATGGTCGTTTTAAAAACAGCCACTTACTTACAAGTAGTTATAACACATAGTTATGTCATTATAATATACGCGTGGAATCGATAGTAGACCATAATTTGCGCAATTTCAAAACATTATAACGAGTGCGATTGGCACTAGATTTTCGTGGGTCCCAGAAACATAATGGATTTAAAAAAATCTTAGATATGGATAAAGACAATTCGTCAGATTTTACTGTTATATTAGCTTTGGAAAATCTGCGCTTGTGGTAGTTGTATCATGAATCATAATAATTAATAACATACAAGATACAACACACATATAATGGTCTAATACTGTAATATTATATACAGACCCACCTTGAACTTGACCGTGTGCAGTATCATCGCCGCCTCTAAGGTATTGGTCTTGATAAATTTGTGTCCGGTTAAAAGTTGTTGTGCTCTCGAATTCTTCCGATGTGAATACGCCGCGGCACGTCATGTATACGATTTTGACACCGATTTACATATTATGCGATTGTGGTACTGCATGGACAGTATACCTAGGTACCTAACTTCATGTTTGTATATTTTAGATTAATATGTAATTTTCACGGCGTTGACATACAATATCATCACTGTAATATTTAGGTAAGTAGTGCATATTTCCGATGACTATTACATTCAACGCTATCGCAATATCGATTCGTACACGATAAATAGTAAATTGTATGTTGATTCGTCACATACCTCGACGAAATGACTTGGGGTCGAGAATATAACGACGTATAATTTTTTCACGTTGAAATTAGTGATTACACATTTATTTAGGTAAAGCTATTTATTGACGTTAGACTGGAAAAATCGAGAAGCTTCCCGGCATACGTATACCTATAGAGAAAAATTAAGGTTTATTGAAT
Source organism: Diuraphis noxia (assembly GCF_037042655.1). Taxonomy (NCBI): domain Eukaryota; kingdom Metazoa; phylum Arthropoda; class Insecta; order Hemiptera; family Aphididae; genus Diuraphis; species Diuraphis noxia. Next base: position 57,577,910 of record NW_028301712.1, read on the forward strand.
TAATTACCAAGTGTAGGTATATTATATAATGAAATAAGTAATGTATATCCACCAACATGTCACATTTATACACTTAAATTTTCACCATTCTATTGGATACCATTCAACGACGTAACGTACGTTTGTTAATAAAAACGAAAATAAAATAAACTCCTATTTGTAATTCGTATAGTGAAATCCAAAATATATATAAATATAATACATAATATTAAAACAGTGCTATAAAAAATTTTAAAATGTATATTTATATATATGGTACCTATACATATTACGCTATTATAATTTATATTATTATATTTTTATATATAGGTAGTTCACGCTTGTTATTCGAGAGGTTCAATATGTAGGTACTGACGATGTCGGGCAACCGATTTTACAATATTCTTATTAGTAGGTAGGTGGGTAGTTGCTAGGTATAAAAACATAATAATATTAATAATATATTATATTATAATATTATATTTATTCATACATACACGTGCAGAGTGGTGGTGTGTATACAAAACGTTTCGCGCGCGCTATACATACGTCGTTTCCAAACCAGTTTCTTTTTTATAATTTTATTCCTCGTCTTGTGATATTTTATTTATTTTTTATTACCTATTCAGTTTTCTCGTGCGTATAAACTATAAATATAATATATATATATATATATTTATATATATATTGAAAATGAGGGCAAACAACGGCGTTTCCCGTGGTGATGAGTCCGAGGCCTCTGTGTATAGGTATACCCAGAAGACGAGACGGATTGTGTTGGGCAAAGCAAGTAAACAATAATAATAACACAAATTTAAAAAAAATTGTTTTCATTCGGACGACTGGTGAAGAGCGTATTTCCTGTACGGAAAACAATATAATATTTTTCAAATTATAATATAATATTACACATCACTGTTTCAGTATACCTACCCATAGGGACTCAGTCTGCGAGCGACACAATAACAAACGACAATCCTCGACGGCATTTTACCGTTATCTGCTCTGTTTACTGCAGCTGTACAACAACAATATTAATTACACATTTAACATCATTAACATTTATAACAATATAATATTATAAACATAATTGCAGACTCGAAAATTCTTCAGTAAGATGTAGGTACCTATTTATCCGTATTTCATTAAACAAATAACCACCCGTGAAGTAGTGGTGACGGTAATTGTTATCGGTGGTCGTCGTCGTCGTCCGCTTAACGTCTCATAAAAGTGTAAAATAGTTAATTATTTTTATTTCAGTGGAGAAAATAAAACCTTTAACACGCCAAATTGTATTTTACGATAAGCTTAAGCGAATTCGGTCGTCTTAACAGTATAATGATATTATAGTCGCAACATTTTGTAAAAAACAGATGAATTCAAAATATCTACTCTGAGATGTTATTCATAACAATAAATTATATTTTTTCCTTCTAAATTCGATCTTTACAAATGTTATTAAAGCCAGAAATGAAAGTTAGTGTTTCAAGTACTATCCACAACATTTTATAATTACAGTAATATTTTATAAATTGTAGTAATTATATACAATATACATGTATAATTTAATTTTAAACACGTCAAATACGTATTTAATAATTTAAAAAATCAATTTAAATACATTTACTCTTTATCAGTATCTCTATAGAACTTTAATGCTGGATTGCATGAACAATCACTCAACGTTCGATGAAAAAATAGTGAACTAAAGATCGTAAACATTGGTCCAATACATTTTTTTTGCAACCCGGCATTTATCTCTATATAAAAAAAAAATTGTGGATTTTCGTTCTCATATCACAATATAATATACATATTCTTTATTGTTAAGCATGCGAAATGGCTTTATTTACTTAAATGTGTATAACGTTGATTCATCTCAAAACGATGTGTGCCTAACAGTTCGTATGACATAACTCGCAATAAGCCAACAATAATAAATAAAAATGATTTAGTTTTGTAAATCACCGTTTTCACCCTTTTTCTGTAAGCAAGGACCACTGATGGCCATTACAAAAATGAGAAAAAAAATGTATTATCGAGGGTAAGTCGCCCGCATACGCACACACAGTTTACCCTATAGAATACGTACAATAACAATATGATTTATTCAACATAACGTGAAATACTAACTTATCCTTAACATGAACCTTAATGCAGTCCAATGTTAATAACGCATGCATCTGTCTATACCGAGACGGATAAATACGTATATATTATGATATTATAACGTCGAGCGTGTCGTGGCTAAAAACGATATGACTTCGCTGTTTTCAATTATACTGATGATATTATAATCATGCATAATATCGTTGCGCGTGTGAAATAAATTTGATTTTTTGAATCAGTCTGTATATAGTGGAATATCCCGAGAAAAGCAGATGTATATATAATAGTAATAAACTCATTATAATCGTGATGGCATCAGTCCATCAACACTATATACGACGAGAAAAAAAATTTAACACAGCGTCGCCGAACTCGACGTCTCTGATGTGGACAATTGTGAAAGCTTTTCAAGTTCAGAAATCGCGTGTTTGACAGAAGAACCGCCGATTGACTTTTGCGCAACATATAGGCTGCACAACAATGGTAGCAATATATTATGTAAAATATTCTGCGAGCGAGTGACGTAATATTATGTCATAATATCTTGGTATGTTTTGTATACGTACGGGAAGAGCAGGAAGAAAATATGTTTATACGCACGAACGCACGTGATTCAAATTAGAATTGACGACATTTCTTCATCGAGTTAACACTATAAGTCTATAACTGTATTAATATTGCTTGAAAATATCTGTACTGTGTGTGCGTGAATACATGGAATTTGAATTGGTATAGGTACCTATAGGTATTGAGGACTAAAAAATATATTTACCCTGTAAAATGTATAGGTGGTATATTATCCACAGTAAAATATGTCGTAGGTAATGTTATCAAATTTAAAAATCATACTCCCCCGCAGCGTGTATGACAATAAAATATTATTTCTTGCATCTCCCCGACCTGCACGATCGTGTGCTATTGAATAACGTTGAATACAATTTACCTACCACAATAATTTATTTAAAATTACGAATTAATGGATCAAATCGCTGGCTCTGCACGTGATATATGAAAATTATTAGATTTAGACGTTGATACAGATTTTAATATATGTTATTCCTTAGAAATATTTCTAGTAGAAAAAATTTCTGCATTCAATTTTTACAGTCCATGTATTAATATATATATATATATTATATAAAGAAGGAAATATAAAATATATTAAGCGGTTGTTATGGTGATGAATGATGATGTTATTATATAGGTAATATAACGAACAGCGGTGCATTTTTCACAAGAGATTTGTGAAGGCTGCAGGTGTTTTCAACAGAGCCAATACGGTATATATTATAAATACCAAAATACCTTGGCACACAAAAAAATAAATCCCTTTTTTTCGAAGAGGGAGGGGTCGGAAATGATTACTAACCAGGCGGTCGTTCCTTAGAATTCTCTTGGTCAAATCTATAATCGGAATACCCGACAATCTATTAATGACATATAACATTTTTACATTTGTGTTTTTCTAACATTTTAATCACGCTGATTGTGGTGGAGGTAATTAGAGGGCGACGATCGATGTTTTGACCCAATTTAAATCGATTGGAAACGCACGACGTATATACGACGGCGGTGTGTAAATCATATTTTTACCGTGAATACGGTTCTGGTTTACCTATATGTTAATAAATATTATTATTATACAAGTATTTTATGCGCGTGTGTGTGTATACGACGGATGCTGCTGCAAGTAGTTGTTATAATAATAATAAAAATAATATTATGTATACCTAAACATAAATGTATAAATATATAATATTATAATACATGACGTTAAAACACATATGTCTCTCTCTCTCTCTCCCTCTTCTCTCTTCTCTTGTTCGACTATCTCGTTTCGGTTTACCTATATAATATTGTATTATAAATTAAAATAATATTATCGCATGCACCCATACTGCGACGACGTGAGATTCGATTCGCGACCGTATCGGACTTTCGATTATAGTATTATACGCAGTGTATACATATTCCTGCACTTAAATGTAATTTATAATATAATATTATATTACTATTAGACTTATATATTATTTATAGTCGTGGTTAATCGCGACAAAACTCTATAATATCGTCGTTAGTGTTCTGTTTAAATGTAAAAAATATCATAAATAATAAATTAATATAACAATAGTAATCCGTTCCACGAAAATTATATTCTTATTGTAATCACACAAACAATGATCGATTATATTGAATGCACTTTTCTGAACATCGAGTCCATCGCGAGATTTTCGCCACACCAACTGTCAGCAGCATCAACAATTATAATAGATTCGTTGTCGGTTTATATTTTTCTACTTTGGAGAAAATTTCTTTATTGTTTAAATTCGATATCTAAAATCTCTCCAAAAACCCAAGGGATATATCGTTAAAATAATTTCGCCACTTTTGTTTTATTTTTATTTGCCCATTCTCTCCGATACCCCCGTCGTTCTTTATGCAGACATCTGTCACAGTGATATTCAATCAGCTTACAAAACAAATATTCCAAAACGAGTTTTAAATTACATTAAAAATACTTCTCCAAGTATAATATATAAAGTTTCTTTCTCGTTTGTTATTCAAAATATTGGTGTATCTGTTGTACAGGTATAATATTAAACTATTAAACGCTCGATGAGACAAACCAATCAGAATGATTCAAATGATTTAGGTGTACACCTAAAATACAGTTAATGATTATTTTAAATACATTCGTTTTTCGATTGTATAATATTTTGAAGTGTATAGATTTAGTTAAACGTACTATATATTTTACTTAAAGTAAAAGGTCAAAGCAGTGTATAGGTATACTAATTAACCATTCCCAACATTAAAAACCATTTCAATTACGATATCATCTTAAGTTACGACTGATGAGTGTGTAGTGCAGTTAATCGTTACAATTTTTTACAAATGAGTTTACTATTCATTCGATATCATATCAGAACTCAGAACACTCGAAATGAATAATTAATTTTAATAAAAAAGGTGAAAATTGAAATAGTATGTAAGCGTATAAGACGAGTTCAATAATACTGTGTTCAATTAATTTGGGTTCATATAGTAAGTTTTTTACTTGTGATTAAAAATTATGGTTCCTGAAAACAAATTGTGATAATTTATTATTATTATTTTATTTTTTTTTTAATAGCTCATTTCTCTGCATGGGTGGATTGCAATTATTTTTAACTCGTTTTTATTGACCTAATATTACACACACATACATATATATAATATCATTATATCATTATATTTTGAAAATATATTCGAACCAATAAGCCGTATTGTAATGCAATAGTATTGACTATTGACAAATAACAGTCACTGCAGCCACCGTCGACCCGTTTGGCCGCTGGGACGATCTGGAATTGAATAGCAACGAACAGAGAAAAACGCAGGCGCACGCACTGAAAATCCATTCATTGCAATTTTCTATAGGATCGGTCGGAGCGACGAATACAATGCGTCAGTTGAAACGGTAAAAGGCCTCAGTGAACCGGATAAGTTAGGAGGAAAAAACTATTCGTTGGTTTCGAGCCGGGTAGGGGCTACAAGGGCGCCGCTTGTGCTTTGTGCTGTTACCACCACGCCATAGATGTGCAACGCATATATATATATATTTATAATAACAATAATAATAATAAAATGTATGTTTATATGGTATATACGAGCAGTCGATTCAGCACGATGATTCGTCGTGGGTTCAAATGCCATAGAAACAACTGTCGGCAGGAGGCGAGTGGCGATGACGAGAAGGCGAGGGGAACTATATACTAAACACCAGATGTTTAAATGGATATTCGGTTCAGACTGTTCAGAGGCGCTAACTGCAGCGGTAGCAGCGGCAGCAGCAGCAAAGCATTCGGTCGGTACCACCTCTAAAGCATTACAAAAAAAATAATAATAATAAAATAGTGATTGAAGGGGAAAACTCTAAATCCGTTTAAGCAATGGGCGTTTCGTGTTCGTGTGCTCAAAACGTCAGGGAAAAAACCTCGATAAAAAGGTTATAATTTTCTTTGGTGGAAAAAAAAAACATAACATAATATGCCGTGTAACGTCGCGCTGAGCTGTAGCCGGTAAGCCACCTCCGGGGGAGCTTGATATAATATCTGACGTGTCGAATATATCTCGTGATAATTGATAATATTTCTTCCTAGGTGGTTTCTTGTGCAACGACGTGACGTTACGATAATATATATAAAATATTTTTTCCGTGTAAACGCAATATTTAAACGCACGCATTACAAATTTACGGTATGACTGCGGGACAAGGCGACCCCAAAAGTCGATGGCGCTCGCTCTGATTACTTTACCTTTTGGTAACCAATGTTATAAACTTTTACGCTAAAATAAGATACTATTGAAAAACATTAATTTTGTAATTTCTTGTTACTTTTGTACGACTGTCTGAACACAATCGGTTGCAAATATTATTCGTGTATGATTTACGTATTTATGTATGAATCTATGTTTATGATGGATAATCATAATAAATTAATAAATAATAATATCATGATACATGTAGATAACGACTAGGTACCGAAATATAATTATTTATCATAAACCTTACGCTATCTGTATCAACAAAATATAGAATTTTGAGTTTGTATACCTGCCTATACCTACATTGACTTCTGCAGTGTGAAAATGATTCACTGATATTTTATACGACAATGTTGTGTATGTCTTTCTTAATTGTCTTATATAATTATTATTTTAGTTACCGTTAAAAACTGATTATTCTTTACGCGAAGACACTATTACGATAAAGCCTTATAATATGACATCGACTCGAATTGTTACAATATATTAAAACTATATTATACAGTACAGTATAAAATAAATGTGACGCGATGATATAGTTATATATAAAGCAATTCGTATTCGCGGAGGCATCAGGTGATTGCTTGTGCAGGTCAAAGACACGGGACCTTGGGAGATGATGACCGATCTCGAACGTAATTGCCTGGAACGTATTTTCCGTACAACCATAATTCCTACTTTGGTCACATTGAAAAGTATTTTTATGGTAAGAATAGAGTACCTATACACGGTATTTACCATGTACGTTGGTATTATATTTTCTTAACTTTTGGAAATGACGATAACTTTATAATACATTTTACTTCCTATAGGCATGTGTATTATTGTTGTCATGGTCAATCGTTTGCGTGTGTTTGCAATAATAATATGCTTTAAATCTAAGTTTATAGGTCGTGTACTCGTGTGTAGAAAATAATTACGTGTTTTGTGTTTGTAGAAACGTAGGTAACAGTAAATCGGTTTGTGACGAAAAGCTAAAAAAAAAATACTAATAATATTATTGTGGATACATCACGAATTCACGACGGGCACTATAATCGCATGACAATTATTATTATTAAAATGTGTTTTCGATAACGTCAACGCTCTGAAAACACTGAAAAAAACATTAACATCTGTTGTTTGGATACAATTTCAATTCGAAAACATATCGATCACTATTATATGTATAATATCTACTCATATATTGTATTACATGTAGGTACCGTTTAAAACCATTAACTATGTTTGACCTGTTTACATGTAAAAAGGAAAAGGTGAATTTTTATCGCATTTTATTCGGCGACATGTACTCGCTTAACGGCCGTGGAAAATTACGCCAAGTTTTCCCGTCGTCACGCAGTATTTTAGACTGTAAAACACGTTTCTCGTGTACCACCAGCTATATTATTCGAACGATGCTCTGATGTGTCAGTTTTACTCGGCGAATTAACTTTTAATTCTATACAACACACGGTGAATTCTTATATACGTGACGTGAATGCACTATACACACGCGGACGTGTATTGTAGTCAACTATATCTAATCAATCAATACATTTTCATACAATGTATGGCTACAAACTCTGTTTAAGCGTTTAAAATATATGCATAATGACATGAGTTTTTTAAATAAACGATTAAATAGTGTATACCCATCGGCCATCATTGTAATTCATTATATATCTACCTTTATATCGTGCGGACAAATTTGTTTAAAAATAATATTTTATTTTCGTTTCAATATTTGATTATAAATATTTTTTGATATAATTTTATGAAATTAAAAAAAAAAAAATCATTTCAATCAGGAACTGTCATACATCATTAGTTTGTAGGATCTCATCATTACAACTTCTCTTCTTCACTCAGAGTTGTAAGGTTGTAGACTGTACCTACATCTTATAAAAGCACCTCTATGACGTTGTCTTTTATAGAAGTTTCGCGAACAGATAGCTAAAAAAGAAAATGAAAAATATAGCACGATGACACCTCTTGCTTGTAAATACCACATTTGAACTGCTATCGTCAGAGGATACCTATACCACGATCGCTTAACCTAACATTAAGTGGTATATAACATAGCTGTAGTAGAAGTCGCAAATTATCCGCGTATACGGTCCGTAAATAATATAACAAAAATCAGAAGCGTTTAATGGCGATATAAATATACATACCTGCGGCTGTTATATGTATACCATGTATAATATACGACTCTGGCGTGAGGAAAACCGATCGAACACGCGATGATTATATTAATAATTAATATTATATGCACTCATCGTATATGGTCGAGGTAGTATAATTAAATATTATAAGTAGGTACACCCCGCTCACGCCGACCATTCGTAACCGAGAATATGCGCTAAGCAGCTACTTATTCCTATCATATTATTAATATGATTATATAACTCATTCAATTATACGTTCTTAAAAAACGATTTAAATAGATAATTTATTATTTTTATAACTAGTTTTAAATTATTTTAATTTTTTTCAACGCCGATCAATAATTGTATTTTAGTCTCTACGTAAATAAAATCCATCGGTCTTTACTGCATTTAACACTATTATCGTCCAACATTAATTATTATTATTATATTTCACCTCTAAAATAATACACTCGAAACACTATTAACCATAATATAAGATATAACGAAATAATATATCATAGAAAATGTAATATATATTATTAGGTATGTAACGTACGAGCGCGATAAAAACACAATCGATAGAGTTATGCGTTCGTTTGGCTTATTTTTTTCCTAACAGACATCATCATAATCACTATAATATGAAGAATCATCATTCTCATGAATCACCGAATTTCAGGTTAGGTTAGGTTTAAGCAACAAAATTAATAGACAGCGCCGTTGTCCGTTGCACGGTTGTAATGTATACAATATACATGGTACCTATACATTATTTATTATCATGCATACTATGTAGATGAGGCACCATCAACGCCAACCTGTGCCTACGTATATATTTTTTTAAATCGGTCACGGCAGGGATCACAGAAACTTTGCTGAATGACCCCGAACGGGAACGATCGAACTCCGTAAGTCTACATCACGATACGGCTTTCGGGTTTCTATTATGCGAGTATTACATTATATTGTTATAGACACCGAAAACGTATTGTGAAATTTTAAATTATATACATATACCATATTACCATTAAACCGTTCCGTACGAATGGGCTGTGGACTATCACACAGGTCATATTATGTATAATAATATGTACTATATATGTATATGTATAGAATTATCATTATATTATATTTTGAACAGTATAATATAGGTACATTGTACATATATAAACGAATGAATGTGTATATTGTGTGTACCAAACTTTTTTTTTTCTTTTAACGAACCTGCTCTTTCTGAGATACTTCGAATTTACATTTATTATGTTGAAAAGCAATTTTTTTCCTATTATACAACATTAATATCCTCCCGAACGGTACAGAAACCATATAAATGACGACCTATACAAAGCAGTAAAACCTGTGTCTACGGTGAAATTGTACTCAGCCGAAAATACACTCGTAAATTATTTTCGACGTTTTTCTTTAAACGTCCACTCCCAAGTAATTAACCTTGTAAACCAACCTTTTTTGTTCGAAATGTTATATGGAAAAAATTTGGTTGTATTGTTGAAATATATATGAATATAGGACAGTACTATATATTTGGCGATAGTTTCAAGGTAAAATGAATTATAGCGTCCGCTATACAGAAGATTTTGACGAGAGAAAAATTCATTGGGTATTTATGTCAAATATAGCTAACCTAACCTATTTACTAGGAAAAATATACTATAGTTTGTTTTTTTCAGAGGACGAGAACACCTTTCAGTTATGACGAGTTTGATTACACGAATTAATATTATTTATAAAATAATGGTTTAAAATATTATGTAAACATTTTTTTTAAATCAATTGTTTAATACTAAATACTTTGTTAACAATAATCGTATATTATAGCCACATGTTTCATAAAATAAAATTACTATATTCAAACGATTTTGTTATTGTTTAGAGTTTTCGCTGCAGTGGAATATTAATACTAAAATTCGGTTTCAAATTTTACTCGAGGAAGCATAACATAAATATTACAATAATGCAATATTGACCATAACTATAACTATAGTTTGAAACCGTTTTGCAAATAAAATAATAAATCATTGCTTTAAAATTTGAAACCAACTGCTAAGGTATTCCAAATCAATTATTATAGCGCATATTATATTATCGTATTTAACAATAATTTATTTTTAAAAATATATTTACAATCTATACGAGACAAAGACATAATGAATAAGTGTGGTGACATCCATAATTTGATATATGCAATATAAATTATAACATTAATAGGAAGGCTCCCAGCAGTGCCACTTGACCAGAAATAAAACATTAAATACAAAAATATTATTTACTTAACACAATTTAAATTTGTTTATAGGTACATAATAAAATGATAATACTGACATAATTCTTTCACTTGTGCTAATTCAAAAATATTTAGTATCTTTTTATTCAGTTTGTTGGTTTTTGCTTTAGACATGTAGATAAAATATTATAATATTTTTTATATACTTTGTCGATATTACAATTTGTACAATGGCTTTTGATGTAACGATTATTACGTAAAATACGTGGTTTCAATCACAATGCTCGCACAATTGTTATTTAGTCATTTGGTATATACATATAAAAAATGACTGAGCGTGGGAGAAATTTTACAAAAATACGTATCGACTTTAAATGGGATTTTTAATCAAAGTGACTGACAATCTTTCCCCTGTATAATTGAATGGCTTTACATGACAACACAAAGAATGCTACGCGTGGTGCAAACGCAAATTGATTTTAGTTTAATATCCCATAAGGGGAGAATAACAAAAAAAACCGTTCAAAATTGTATTGTGTACCAAAAACCTGGACTAAAATCAATGCATTTTTGCATTGAAAACATCATCTGCATTAAAAAAAAATAAATAAAAAAAAAGAGAATGAAAAAGCCACTTTTAACTTTTAAGGCCATTTGAGCGTGAACGAGTATAATTATTTAAATTACCTCGTTTTCGCGTATACGCATAATTCACACGTGCCGACATATTCTCTTCATTGTAATAATAGTTTATTTTAAGTTTTACGTTATCTACAGATTGCCAAAAACTAGTAGAATTTAAACGTGAGCTCGACCTAGCATAAAAAATGTCGAAACCGCTGATTAACATCGAAATATTGCATTATCGTATTTGTGGCTGAAATTCGAGGAATCCAACTATGTCATTATCTGCCGACCAGTTATTATACATATATAAACTATACATAAATACATAATATATACATAAAGGGCGTATCACGCTGAGTTGACAATTATTTACGTTTAATCAATAATATAATGGCCAAATCTACGCACCGCGGGAAATTGTCAGATCCATTTCATCGACATGCACAGGTTACACGGTATTTCCTCAAACAGGGCCCGAACAGTTAAACTGGGTCATTGCGTAAGGGCGGTAAAAATAACGATGTCGCATGGGCCCACAAAACGTATACATTGCATTTATGTATTGAATATCGACGATATTGTACCGATATGGCGCATTTACAATCGAAACACTCCGGCCAATTTGACTTGAATGTACCTTATGTAATGTGTATACTAATAACGTGTAAAACCATCTAATGGGTTATCCAAAAAATTTCCAACTGCCACTACTATATGGGTACACTATATATACGCATATAGTCTCGCTCTTGGCAATCGCGGGTCGACTAAAATCAGATAGAATATTAGATACCGTACTGGAACGCGGGTACCGGAAATAGAACGAATACAGCTCGACTCATCGGTTATAATGAAAATATTATATTTTACTATACAGAGTGTAACCAGTGTCGGCCTAGCCATGGCCGCTAGGCCGCGAACGCATCCGGGGCCCCCTGGCCGTATTTGTGTCGAGGGGCCCCGATATTACTAAATATATATAATATTTCACTACTTATAAGCATTTTTTTATCATTTTTATTTAATAATATGTTTGGGGGGCCTTATGAAGAAATGCATCCGGGGCCCTTTAAGTACCAGGCCGATACTGGGTGTAACAGAAAGACCAGACCAAAAAAATAATATGCTAATTCATCTTATGATAAAAATTGTTGATATTATATTAGTAAATATATATTCATGTCAGCAAATTCTCAAAAATCATTATTTTAAAAAAAGTTATTGCGTTTCAAATTAATTTAATCCAAAAAAATATTGAATTTCAAAAAAATTCTAAAAAATTATCTTTTTGACTCAGATAAATCTTTTTATCATCAAAATTGTTTTTTGAAATAAGATTCACAAATAGATAATTTTAAATTTATCGAAACGATGTTTTATTAAATTAAACTTTTTTTTATTTTCAATACTAAAAAATAAACATAAAAAAGTGAAATCTATATGTTACACCTTGTATATAATAATATATAGGTACGAGACGTATACATCGATTTACCAGTTACTGTGGTATACCGTCTTGTATTCGTTTTAATGTTATTAAATAAAACAAAAAAACGTCGTGATGACATAATTCCCCCCACGGGTGGCTCAACGCTCAGTCGTCGTTCAAGGTCCACTAGTTTGTGCAGTAAAGTTACGCTGCCACAACTCTCTTCTCCGGCCGCGTAACGATCAGCCCCTACGCCTTACACTATTTTAATCGTCTGGACGACCCGTCATAAGCACAATGACATCATCAACAAACAATCGACTTGACGTACCTAGCGCACTCGCACAGTGATAAGATAAATGATTGTATTGTATAATAACGCTATAATAGTCTATAGGGTACCTGATGGGTGATTATATAGGTATTATTTAAATGTGCACAGAGACTGTTTTTTCGAGTCGCACGCGTGCACTATGACGCTGCATTTGTTGTCGAACATAACGAGAAATGAACTATTATAGTGATAATAATAATAATATGATGTGTGCAATACAATGCATACTGCTGTAGAGTGCAGTTTATGTATAATAATCAGATCAAATCTAAACCCAAGCATCAGTGACGAGTATTCAATTTATCACGAGTACCATTATCGTAAACGCGTGACTCAAAGAATGGTAAGGGAGAAATTATACAACCCCATCGCGTATATTATATAAAGTATATATTATATATCAGGAATGGGTACGCTGAGTCTGTGTAGAAAATCTCGGTGCGCGATGTCGGCGAAGAGGGGTCTAAAATCTCACTCAATATAGATGGGAAGAGTATAACATGGTAACATCACAATCCCTAATAATATGAATTATGACATGACGTACAAACTCGCAGAGTTCGAATTTTCGGAACTTACATATTATTATCTCGCCGGAGGAAATGCGTGTTTGCGCTATGCTATAACAAAAATATATATTTTGAAAATTCAAATCCGTATAAAACCGTCATCGGTTTTTCAACTGACTCGAAAGTAACAGACTCAACTCGTATATACGTATACGATCGACTTAAATTAATTTAACGAACCTACATTAAACACTACCATCATAAAGACTTAGGCAGTCGAGCGAGTGACAGCACGACTACGTGTTGCAGATTAGGAATAAACATCACCGAGCAAAAGCCTGTGACTAGGCCAACTATAGTCACGTCCTCACGCACTATATTTTCCGTCCCAACAATCATTAAACTTTGGCCAAGTTTTTTTTTTTTTTGATATATATACAAATTATATCTCTTTTATTATAATAATATAAAAATATTAATATCATAATATTATACCTTATTAAACTACGGCAATACTAAAGCTCCCTACTACGCACCACTGATCGACCGGTCGTCGTCTCCGTGGATCGAAGCAAAGACTCTCGTCTTTTTTCCACGATCTGTCTCCGAGCGGTCACGGTCGACGACCGACATTGAGTGAGTGCGTCGCGTATATGTACAATAAATAATAATATAGGTAAGCGCAACAATCGTCGTCGTCGAGGAAAAGGGGTTATAATAGGAGACCTGTCGTGACCACGTCCCCCTCTATACTTGCACACACACACCCTTAACCTCGCGGCTTCTCGTCTGCGGGCTATTCTACGCGAGTGCAGACGACCACGATCGGGTCAAGTCAGATTATACAACGACGTACCTATATTACCTATATAGTACCTATTATAAAACAAAACGGCTCTAAACGTGTTCGGCATCGTTCTCGCCGTCGCATAAACGACGTATACCGTATGGCGTTTACGTAATATTATTATTATTATTGTGTTATGTCTGTATTATCCGTTCGTATGCGGAGAGGTTAAACTATAACATAATAATAGTATATACTACACCATGCGTTTATAGTACGACCTGTCAACCTATCGGTTTATGTGTTTTTGGTATCTTATTAATCGATCCGGAGCAATTGAATTGGCTCCCCAATACAGGTAGTCAATATTTTACCCTTACTTAGTACTTTTGAATTGGCTCCCAAGAATTTACTGTTGAATTCGCTCCCTACCGTTTTTTTTTTCAAAAATTAATTGATTGCCAATATGTTAATAATTTAAAGTACGTATAATTCGTAATTCGTTACACAAAATTATATTAAAAAAATTAAAAAACAGAAAATATTTTACCGAAGTGCGTCATTATAAAATTTATGTATATTATATAATTTAAAAAATTTAAAAAACAGACAGTATTTTAGCAAAGTGCGTCATTATAAAATGTATACATAAAAATCAAAAAGTTAAACAAAAATATTATATTAGACTATTTTTCGGGGTCTATACTTATAATAATTTTTGTATCAGATTGAGTACTATATAATATATATAAAAAGTTGAATATATTTGGATTTTACATCGTAAAAGTAAACGCCTATAATATGAGAATCCCTGGTTAAAAAATAATATTTAACAATTTAAGGAGCCAATTTAAATATACATTTTTCAGGAGCCAATTCAAGGATCGAATTTATATTTACCCAAAATTGGGAGCTAATTCAATGGTAGCCAATCGATCAAAATCAATTGGAATCAATATCACTGGAAGTCGTAGTTATCCTCTACTGTAGTACGCGGAAATAGTATATGCTACGTAGCTGTACGAATTAACTTTATATAAACGGTCCTTTGAAAATTTATGTTGTGGGATTGACTCAGCAGTAACTATAATAATGTTTATACTATTATACAATAAGTTCATGTCAAATGTCAATTACAACGATCGACGTGATGATATTGAACGTCACAATAGTTTTTTATCATAATAATTAATATTGTATTATAAATCCCAATTATTTACCATCATTATTTTTTATCACGTGCCAATTCGAAGCATATCTTAACCCATATCGAAATTAACAATGGGCAATAATTAGTAGAATATGAGTATATTACTTATATAATGAATTTTATTAAGAATCTCAAAATGTATGTATCTTATGTTTTCATACTCAATATAGGTACGTAGTACGTACATTTTGAAAAAGTTACCTAATATACATTTATTTTATCAGTATAAAGTGAAAACGTATGAAATGCCACTATAGTACTCAAAAAAGATTGCAAACATAACATTTTACGAATTAGTATTATTAGTACTTATAATTAATTAGTTATCTGCATTCAATGAATAATTTATTTCGTTCGATTAACTTGATTAACGATAGCTGGTAATGTTTTATATATAGATATCAATAACAGGAAATTGTTAAGCAAAATAAAACGCCATAGATCATTGATTAAGATAAATCATATTGCATAAATTCATAATATATATTTTTAAACCCAAGAAGGTCACATTATTTAAAAAATCTTGTACTTATACTAAGTATTTAAATGAAAATTATATGTTTATATAATCTCAATTCAAGTGGAATAATATATATCGTTAATAACATAATATAGGTAGTATATAATATACACACGTCATCCATATGTAATTTGATATTCATCATTAGTGCAGTGTAGTCAATATCAAAAGTTACAACTAATGTTAAGTTACAGCCAGACATACCGGCGAATACCGATCAAATTGTTTTAGTGATTAAGATCTCACACCTAGAAAATTATGAAAATACTAAAACTGATTTTTATGCAATTCGCATAAAAACTTATACAAATAAGATAATTCCATACATTTATTTAAATGTAGATCATCAAATAATATACATTTTAATATTGAAATATTTTATATTTCATGTAAAAAAAAAAAAAATTAGCACTTATGAAAATTTCTTATCCATAATTGGTAAGTATACTAATGGCCATAGACGCAAAGCCCTATTTATTTAAATAAAAATAAAGTTTTTTATAAAAATAATTTAAAAAAATATATAATTTTCATAATTTCAACGATTTATACCTATCTTATCTAATACTCGTATCTATGTTAAATATAAACGTATTTCTATAGTTACCTATTCAAACAAAATTGTAATACACTTGCTGACCGAGTGCAGATCCAACGAGGAAGAATGTAAAAAGCATAACATACCTTCCAACCTGTACGAAATTATCGGTCCCGACTGCCTACCAGAAACCATCATATCTTTCCTTAAGGCATTAAATTTAGAAAAAAGCATATAATAATTAATAGTAATAAGTCACTAATATTGTATAAACTGTTTTTTTTTTCTTTCTATTCTATGTAAATATTTATAAGTATATAATTGTATAAAACTCAAAGCTAATGGCCTATGCTGCCGAAGCTGTAACGTTCAATAAAAAAAAAAAAAAAAAAATTGTAATAATTATCTTTAAAAAGTGATTTCTTCAAAAAAAATAATTAGAAAATTGTTTACTTCTGGCAAAATATTTATGGAATTACCCTCAACTTTGAATTGCAACAAAAAAACAAAATAAATTTTTTCAAAAACTGGATTTTTTTATTTTTCCTAATTATTTCAAAAAGTACAGTGAATATTAGATTCTGAGTGGAGCGATGAATGTATTGATTTTACCACGATGTGTGTGTGTTTTTTATGTGTCTGTAATCACGTTTTCAGGCAGTAAAAATGCTTCGGTTTTTGACTTCAGTACCTCGTTCGATCAGAAAGTGAATCTAGTTGGTACTTTGGGGGGTAAAAGAGAAATTCTTAATACTTTTCTAAATAATCGAGAAAAACAAACTAAAAATTAAGGGAAAAACGGGAAATTTTAAGCACACTCATTTTTCGACAAAATCGATTTTGGTTTTTGATGTAACTTTAAATCGAATGACCATAGATACATGAAATTTTCACCGAATGTTTATAAAAGTATATTCTATCCACCATGCAATTTTCAAACTTTCGACTTAAGTTAAACTAATCATAGGCATTTGAAATTTTCGATCATTATTAGTTTTTTTAAAATTAATATCGATAAAAATTTATTTGTTAGGCATAAAAGCTTGAAAATTTAATACAAGGCTCTCAACATATTGTTACAATAGCAGTTGAAAAATAAAAAAAATTCAGTCACAATTTTTTTTTATAAGCATTCAAAGTTTGAATTTTGACAAAATACCTAAAAATCACGAAAATTCACAAATTATTTTAAGCTAGAAATTCATAAAACATTTTCTTTTTAAATCTAAGATTTCAAAATTTAATACAAGATTTCTTACAAGTTTTTCAATCTTTATCACAAATAAAAATTCCACCGGAAATTCAAATTAAATTTTTATGAGCATTTGAAATTTAAATTTTTACATTGGATTTTCACTTTTTGCGATTTCCTTATTTTGGTGTAACTCTAAAACAAATGACCGCAGATACTTGAAATTTTGACTGAATGTTTATATAGGCATTTTATATATTTTATAAAACTTTCAAAATATTTAGATTTGTTTTGAGCTGTTTACTGACATTTTAATTTTTCAATTTTTTTAGTTTTTTTTTCTATAAATATCGATAAAAATTTATTTATTCTGTAGAAAAGCTTGAAAATTTAATACAAGGCTTTTACACATTGTAACAATAGCAGTTAAAAAATATTAAAAATTCGTAGGCATGATTTTTTTTATAAGCCTTTAAAGTTGAAATTTTGACTAAATACGTAAAAATTACGGGAATGTTCAAATTATCTTATATAGAAATTTTTAAAAGTATTTCTTTTTAATTCTAAGATTTAAAAATTTAATACAAGACTCCTAACATATTTTTACAAGAGCAGTTGCAAAATAAAAGGAATACATAGTCACAATTTTTATTTATAAGCATTTAAAGTTCAAATTTTGACAACTGCTAGAAATTCATAAAAAAATTTCCTTTTATATCTAAGAATTTTAAATTTTATATAATGCTCCTAATATATTTTTACAATAGCAGGTGAAATATAAAAGAAATATATTGGCACAATTTTTTTTTAGAAGCATTCAAAGTTTGAATTTTAACAACATATGTAAAAATCACGAAAATCACGAAAATTCGCAAATTATTTTAAACTAGAAATTATTAAAAAATTTTCTTTTTAAATCTAAGATTTGAAAATTTTTAATAATCTATAATATATCCTAGACAGATAAACGATAAACCGTCTTCGTTCAGAATCGTTTTTCGTATACAATGATATAATATCATTGGATTTAAATTTAATTCCATCCATTACAGTAACCCACTTGTAACCTACTGTACAGCAGAGCGACATCCACGACTTACCCGCCTTTTTTAATTTTGCTCCCAAAAATTACCAACTTAATCTTATTTGATACCAAAAATCTTCTTCCGACGATGAAAATTGAAACATTCTTTCTGTCTCAGTGGTGATAGACAAAAATAAAATACACATCTTATTGTTAAATCACTCCATTCATAGGCTCATAGCTCACCCGCTCACAATCTAAGATGAATGATCGTATAGTACTTACAATATAAATATATTTTACATAATTATATTTTTCATTATATATACAGGTGTCCCGTGAGGACTTACCAATTACCGTAGAGTGGGATTCGCCGCCCGGATAAAAACTATAGTTTGTTGCCGTTTATCTTTAAACCAAAAAAATTATTAAAAATCGCGAGATTAATGAAAATAAAATGTTGATAGGTCAACATTTTCAGAAAAATAAACTCTATAAAATACCTATCTTTATTTTTTTTTAAATAAAAAATAAAAAATATTTATTTTTACTTTTTTTATCAAAAAATGTGATGTAATTTAATTTAAAAATAATATACATTTAGCCTTTGTCTACGTGAATCTAATATAAAAAAAAGATTTATGATGATTATATATTATCTCAGGAGATATCGCAATGGGTAAATCCTCGCGGGACACTTGTACTTATATATTATATATTTGTATACTAGGAACCTATAATATAAATAATAATATCAGAACAACTTAAAATAATTGTATTTTCAATTACAATATAACTGAATGAAAACATAATATTATAGTAGGTAACTTACCCTAACCTAATCTACTACTTTACACCGATTTTAGCACAATAACAATATTCATTATCATAGCGTATTAATACTATTAATAAATAAAACAATCAACATACGTAATTAAATACTATTAGTTTATTAGATTAAAACATACTATTTGGCATATAATTTAATAATAATGACAATATTATACATAAATTAAGAAATAATGATCAGCTATCATATATGGTGATCATACAATTATAGTCTTGTTAAAGTACAATGTTAAAATTATTAGATTTCAGATATTATTCGTAGCTACCTTATTATAATATTCAGTTTACATTATCATATTATATTACAATTTACGATTCGGCGATAGCCCTTACGTGTTACTATAGTTTTTACTACCTATATGCTCATGTTTATTGTTAGACGTGTTTTTTTTATTTCAAATTTAAAAAATAGAATTTTAATAATTTACATAGAATACTAGTGGCCACTTGTCCAAGGAATCTATGTTTTGCTTATAACATTATGAACGATATCATTTAGTGATCAAAAGGTCATTTTATTTTATTTAAATTGTTGGCACTTTTGCATATCATATATAGGTATTTTGTAAATCATCAATGTTTCATTGTTTCCATTCGTTTTTTAAATTTAACTTGATATGAGTATCTTTAAAAACATATTAAGGTATATCTACTTAATAATTAAAAATATTTTACAGACCATTTTACGAACAATAATTGTCAGTTATCGGCATGCACTCGTATGGTGCTATAGCTATATAATACTATTATTAAAATAAATATAGTAAAAATATACTTGAAAGTTAATCTAATCGAGTTTAACCTATTCAATAGTATTGTATAGACCAGCCCGTGTGCATTATATGATATGATATGATATAATAAGAAGTGCGATGTTTCGGTCGGGTTATCTCCCGGTTTATTTACTCGAATAATCATAAATATTATAATATTATATAATAACATACATAAATATTATCCTAATAACACCACGATAATATTGTTATTATCGTTCAAAAGTGCACACGCATGAGTGTAGGCACAAACGCGCAATGTACCTATAGATATTATATACCAAACAAACGGTCCCTGCAGAGGTCCCACAGATAACTCCCTGAGAGAGATTTGAATTTTTAATTACATTATACTGAAGAATAGATGATGTGTTTTTGTGAAAAATATAAACAGATTTTCGACGATTATTTTGAACCTGTAAGACCACGGCCGACTGCAGCCAAACGCCAACCACAATATCACTGACCGCCAGACCACTATAAACAGCTACACTGCAGCCCAATAATATTCTACTGTACTGCACGATTGTCGTTACTATTTAACACAATCCTAGAATACTTGTAATACTGCGATTACTAATAATAAAGCGCAAGCTCTCCGCGTGATGGAGAAATTTACGGTTTTATAGTGTTTCCGACGAAATTTCAGTTTGGAAAAGGCTTAGGAGCGGTCCACGACCTACCGCCCGAGCACGTATACGTATATTAAACTTTAACGGTGCGTCGTGCGCGCGGCGAGAAAGAGAGAGAGTGACGGAGAGGACTGAAAAAAAGGGTGTGAACCTATATAAATTTATCCGCCGTAAGACGTCGGCGTGCGGTTTTAGTAATTTTGCCGTCAGTATATAACGGCGGTGTATTTTATGCAGGCTTTAAAATTAAACCCTAAACGAAATTAAATACTAAATAAATAATCGTTATACCGTGGAAAATTACGATGGGTATACGTTGGTACATACAACTATTCCACCTACACATACACAAACACACGTGTGTGTACATCATTTAGTACAATAAATACCTATGTATACAACACTTTCCCATTCTATACATAGGTAGGTATTACCTATAATATTATATGTATATCGAATATGTGTGTGTGTTTTCGTTCCGGGGACGAATTTTTACGTGACGTCCGGCCCGACCGCACTAATCGTGCATTTTTAATTTTATTATTATTGTTGTATGCGCGTGCGTTACATATTATATATATTGTTTAAATTATACGGCAATTGGACGGATGCGTTGCGACCGAAGCTACATGTTACCGACCAGACAAGACTTACGAACGCCCGACGCTTTTTATTATAAGCGTATTATATTATATACGAACGTTGTTGTACAGGTTACAGTAAGGTTCAAAAGTCTAAACAGTGTTATGTAGTATGGGCTAGCCCGCTAGCGTTGAGTTTACGAGCAAAATATAATAATATGTGCACTTCAATTAAATATTTTGTTAAGTACTGTATCAAACGACGCACTAGCACTATAGCCTAATATGGAATATGGATATTTAAGTAATTAGGTACTGGCGACCAAGAAAAAAATAACAATTTACGTCTGTTCCAACAATAATAAGAAAAAAATGCTTTACACGATGCATTACGTATAATGTTTTATTATCTCGTTCTTGTAATATCGCTGCCATTTATAGGTCACAATAATTAGCATTCACCGACTATCGCGTCTATGATAGAGTGTAAACACGCGTTATGAACAACTAGCCTAGTGTATTTGCGTTGGAACCATATTGCTATCTGGTCCCATGTTTTAATTAAAATACACACAATGCACACACATACAATGCACACAAATGACATTTATCGAAAATTAGACAATACTCATATTATTGTCTTATCATGAAATGAATAATGTGTAACTGCGTTAATCGAAATCCTATTGTTAAAATAATTATTATTTAATCCAAGGACGCGTCTCGCGTAAACAATATTATATTTACAGAGCGCGTTACGATATTTCATCTGTCATAATATTATTATCATTATATTGGTTGCGATAAAACAAATAATTATTCATAACTCAAATAAGCGACGTTTAAAAATATCACAATATTGCGCATGACGAGTGCCGCTGACTTTTAAACAGGTCCCACATGACTAGTTTATTGAGCGAATATTTTTCAACAATTGAGCTTTATGAGTACGAATAAAGTAGTTAATCGTTAATATTTTACAAATTTAAATTCTGATAGGAAACTGAATTGACAGTTGTGCAATATAGTTTTTTTCCAAATAAAATACAAAAAGCGAGAGTGAATTTGACACAACATTACTCAACACCGGTTTTTGACAATATAGATTTCGTTTTATTTTCGTTATTTAAAAAAAAAAAAATACTGTAAATACTTTAGATCGTCATCAAATATTTACGAGGATATTACCATTTTCTAGAAAAGGTACAATTTTTCAAAAATATTTTGAGAATTTTATATATCCTGAGAAATCCATAAAAATATCCAAATTTAACTTTTGATGTACTTTGAAGTCTGGAACAGATCATTTGTCTATTTTATTGATATAGGGTGTCCGCAGAGAGAAAAACTATCAACGGCCATCAAACGATTCCGAATAAATAATATTAGCGAGCGTTACTATATTATTTAATATTGCGACAAACCGCTATCCTGTTATCAGGTCGAACCAAGCAAGACGAGTGGGCTATAACGACCACTGGACTTTATATCCTGTTCTAATTTTTTTTCGTAACGCAACGCACTAATGATCTAATGACTATTGATATAAACAGATTTTATCAGTTTTCTGCCGTCGTTTCGATTGAATCATCGCAAATCGTTGACCATATTATTATGCTTATTATTCTATCAAATTTGTATGTATTAAAATTTGTGACTGCAACGTAATATGCACGTTATACTGTCATTAATCGAGTTGTTAGGGCAAAAATGCTGCGAAATCCCCTGATGGTCGAATTTAGCGTTGAGCTAAGAGCTTTTACGCCACCCGGGGCAGGTTTCTAACAGCTGTGAGGAGCCTTTACTGTCAGAGATGTCGACTTCTCCTTATTATTTATATTGAACTCGCACACGACTGTCCCTCGACCCCTTTGGCGAGGGATCGCACGTTGCAAATGATTTTCACCAGATTGTTGTTGCGTGCGTCGACCGGGCGGCTAGCGTTGATTGATGGACGCAAAAGCGGCGTACAATATCCCAGCTATTAGGCTGTTTTGGTGGTCGTCCAAAGAACGGAAACAAAAAAGAAAAGAAAAAAGTTATAAGAGTGCTAATGCTATCGGGCGAATAGCCAGTGTACGCACTTCCATCTCTCACGCGTGCGCAGTCGAACGAGGAATACGCATGTACATGTGTATAATATATTATATTATTATCCGCCACAAAAAAAGTCTCACGGGAATGTTATTCTTGTCTAATGAACTTTTATCCAGATACGAGTAGGCAGTAATAACGTTAAACGTCTACGAATCGAGGGCGCTACATGTTTACTGGATGAAAAAAATATTTTGTTTCTCCAGAGCATTAGATATGCAAAGCACGTATGAAATTTACTTTCGTACGCGTGCGCAGTTTTCGTCGGTTTCGATGTCAAAAAATCAAACTGAAACATTTGAATCGAACGTTTCGACCAAACATGTTTTTATGTGATAGGTTACTGAAGTAATACACTTGAACCGAAACCATGTTTAAGATAAATCCACCAATTTAATAATTGCATTTTGTTTAGACGATAAACATTTTACAAAATATATAATTCATAACATATTATAAAAGTTATGGGTATTATTAAAATCAAGAAATATTGTTATAATTTTTTAGTAATATATACGGTGTAACAATAATATCTACATATTGGTACAGCAAAAATAAAACTTAAAATGTTAAGGCCTGCATATATGAAGCAAAAAATTGCATCCCTTTAAAATGAGCCACCCGTGGGCAATTCCCCCCCCCCCCCGCCAACCATTAAATTCTACCTTGTGTGTGCGTAGCATATGTAATATTATAATATTCAAGTCGACCCGGTTTACTAGCCACACAAACCTTCGCGCGTATACGCGAGAGAAAACTATTTGTACGAATGAATAATATATTAGCTTAAAGTTTTATAATGCTCGTCAAGAGTTTAAATAGGATACTTAACTTTAGTTTTCCAAGGTTGTACTCATTTTCCATAAACATATTTAAAGGACTGAAATAAGCTATTAAAATTCAGACCGGAGTTTCAATTACTAATTCATAGCTGGACAAGCGTTAAAAACACACAAAAAAACTTTGACGGGATGCAGGATAAGCGAGAACACACACTTAATCTAATTATTGCTTCTTTTTTTTTTTAAGTGCGAGTGTGTAGCATATCCAAATGTTTATAAATTATAAATTATGATGCACGTGTGTTTGAACATCGGAAAACAAACAGAAGAAGTTTATAGACAATAATAATATAATCGAGACGGAATCCACTAGTCGTACGTAATAAACATGATGGGTAGAGAATTATAAGCCTCTTAATTTCTATATTGATCTCAAGTCTATAAACGCTTAACAGCAGATGTAACACTAATCGATATATCGATTGCACGAGATATTTAAGTAAAAATCACATTATGATAATATATGGGCTGTGGCTGTTGTCCCATTAGTTAATCGCTAAATATTGGAGACGTATTAGATTTAATCAAACACCCGACACTCATTGTATATTCCTAAAAACCCCAATTATTTTTTAGTATAGTAACTGCATAAAACCATACCAGTCTCTAATTTGACGTTCAACGTTTAATCGCATTTACCTCGAAAGCGCACGTACTTTGTTTTAATTTTTTATTGTTATCGCACATACATAGTAGCACGAACAAAATAATATGTAACATGACATAAAATGTTTCGAGTTAGTAGAGTACCTATTATAATATACAAAATTATTACCTAGTATATTATTCTATAGATTATAATGGTGAGGGATTGGCACCCCGGATTAAACATTTTTACATTTCGTCATTCCAATATTCCAGAATATCAGTAACTTGGTAACCAAATACAAATAATAAGTAAATTTGTAACACAAGTATAGTCTTCCTCCAGTAACACTTTATTGGTACCAGAATGGTCCAGAATTGAATCTAAATAATTGCATATTGTAAAGTATTATACATATTTATAGTACAACATCATTCGCGTTATGCGCTTATAAACTATAATAGTTCCAATGACATAGAACATAATCGCAATGTTGCCTGTGTATTAAACACGACGTACCTTATAGACATTGTGTATTGACTATTGGCAAATACCATTTTCATTTCATAAAATATTAAAGTAGGTATCTAATTTTTTTTTTTCTGTAATACATTTACAAAACAAAAACATATTGTCGCTGTAGAACCGTACAGAAATTCACGTCACGTATACAGGGTTGATTTTATTATAGCTTTTGGCCCGGTTTACTTTGGCGCGTATAATGTCGTCGTCTTGATTGTAAAAAACTATCAAGACGACGACGATAGATCACCAAAAGTTCGTTCCGATGAGGAATATGCACCATAAGCTATAACTTAACGGTCGATGTATATACATGGTATAACATTTACGTTCATATTAAAATAATATAAGTAAATTCGATATTAACGACGTTTAATTATAAACGCTCGGAAAGTCGTCTAAGCACGAGCGCGTATGTGTGTGTGAGCATGGTTGTGTGTGCGTGTGTTCAAATGACTTTATAATGGGAAATAATGTTTTTATAAGCGTCTCGTGCCGATGCATGCGAACGAGATAATTTTCCCGGGCGGCTATACACATTGGCGGCAGCGTAATTAAATCGGACGTAACATCTGCACGTGATTGATGAATGCGCTAGATTCGACGGTGACGACGACGACAAAATCGAAAGACTCTCAGTCCACGCGAGCATAATAATAAAGTGATGTCAATAATATTACAATTAATTCAATATTTATAATATTATAATAATACTATACCAATAGTTGTAAATCTAAGATTGTAAAGTTGTTCGGTGCATCGGGACTCGCCTTTACGTGTGAAAAACGATTTTTTTTATCTGTTTGACCCCAAATCTCCTTCTCAATTTAGAAATCATTTTTTTTTTTTTTTTTTTATAAAACCAACACGCTTTGAACGCAGTCATCGTTTACGACGACCTTGGCTCTATTTTATTCTACGACATTGTATTGACCACAAGCATCTCGAATGCAAGTCAAAAATATTTTGGCTATAAAATAAATATGAAACACATACTACGCATATTGTATAAAATCTAACATACCTAGTATTATGTTCTTATATATAACACTATTTCCGCGTATTATTATTACAACTAACGCTAATAGTCACTATTGCGTCACGCTCGTAACGTGCGTACGTAAATATTGATAACACTGCTGTACGCGTGTGTCGACCATTTTACTGTTATCAAGTATACTAATATTATGTTTTAGAATTATGTCACTCAAAACAAATACGTACGATGCGATTACGGCTTGATTATTAAATGGTTTCCTTTTTTTTTTGTATTATCATTGTTAAAATAGTTTGATAGTATCAAATATTAGTACAAATATTTGAACAAAACCTTTTTGGTTATTATTTTCCCAGGCTCGTTACATTGTATTACATTAGGTCAAAATGTACATATATATATGTGTGTGTGTGTGTAGGAAAAACAATACTATTTGTACATCACATATAACGTAATTTAAATTTAATACGCGTAGTAATAAAGTGATATTATCTTAATGAAATAAACGCAATCGCTAATTTTCTTATGTTCAGAATAAGGGGAAAAGTAATGATTTATGTATTTCGGTTAGTTCTACAGAAAAATCGGTTTACTAGATCGTTATCAGCAAATTGAATTCTTTCATCTTATACATAGCAATAGGATCCTTTTGTACGCCTGAAACCATTCAAGATTTCAATAAAACAGAATGGCGCCACGACAATGACTGTCTTTTGAATCATTTTTCAGTTCTCTGTGTCGGTAATCGGATATTCAGGTAAAAGGTACACAAGTTGTCTGCAGAATCTGCGTGCCTAAATTAATCCGACCCGACTTAGCCGGAAACGAGTTCTGTAAACACGGTCTGCTAGTTTGGATTTAAGCTCGTGAACATTACAGCATAAAATTAAAAAGCGTTATAGTGACCCTCTTGATGGATTAGCTATACGCATCACCTTCGGTTTGGAAATTTTTTATGAATAATATCTCTGTTTAATTGTTAGATTTCCCGAATAAGAAACATTATATGTGTTCATATACTAATATCATAGTTACATATTATTATATTTGAATAATAAAATTTTTTCAATACCAAATTATTTTCTTCTATTCACATTGATATTAAGTGCAACAATGCATAAGAACGTGGAATTATCAATACGTGCTGTAATTGTAGTTACAAGATCAATAATATACACACAAATGTTAAAATTGACTATTTTTTTAAATATAATGTTTTTTATATTGTTTATCTATAATTTGTCTAATAATATAGGGTATATTAATAAACTAACCCAAATTAAAGATTAAATTATTGAAACTTATAATTTAAGATTTCATGATATTGCCAATATTGGCCATAAGTGATTACATTATAATTATATGGATATAAAGTTTGTTTTGTAACCTATTTATTTAATTTTGTACTTTTCATTTATGATGAAATTGAATAGGTATCAACAACTTAGCTACTTGGTTCAATCAATATTAATGATGTCCTTGTAGATAAATTTTAGTGATAAATATCAAAATCTAATAAAATATTGTATTAATCCCACATAAAATAATATGATGCAAATCAATATATTTATGTACCTATATCATATCATTATATCGAATATACTAATATTATATTTATTATGATTTATTTCAAGTCTTACGACTAAAATATACGGTTGTTTTTAAAAACATTGTTTTATAATTTCGAATCTGATTTGTAAAAACAGAACATTTTAGTAACACGAAACATAGTATTTTCTAAAACCTATTACAATGTTAATCAGTGACCAACATCTTTGTAATTGTCCTGCGTTGTTAATTGACTTGAATAAATTAACTAGCTAAAAACAAGACGGAAATTACTTACAAGACTATGAGAAAAAGGTAATTTTTAAAACAAAAAAAAAAAAAAAAAAATAAGAAGAAGAAAGACCCTTTAAAAAAACAACCTCAAGAATTACGATTTATATTTTATATTTTTTCCACCCATACTCGAAATAATGTGTTTACCCTCTAAGAAAGGCGAGGAAATCCGGTTTTTAATGTTATCCTTCGTATACGGCTGACGAACAGCTGACTCATTTGGGCGTATTCGATTTATAAGGAGATTTTAGGTTACCTATATTTACTCGACTTTGGACTCGTACCTATATAATATATAATGGCTTTAAAAAGGTACACCATCACAGCATCTCGTAGAATAACAAATAATATATTATATTATTACAGTAATGCAAACAGATAAAATATTGAAAACGCTTCATAACTGTCTTAAGTCCATCGATGATTGCTATATTAAAATTATTGTTCGAATTGTATTTCGTACAATATTGAACGGAAAAAAATAATAAACAAAAGAACCCAAACACTACAGTGCAATTCTGAGAAACTTCCTCCACCCGCGGTACAGAAACGATGACATGTATATATTGCTGCGGCTCGAACCAGATGTTCCATCCCTCTAAGTCCTTTGAGAATCCTTATTTTTTTTTCGAAGAATTCTGTTTACGTTGCTCTTATGTTCCAACTCGCGACGAAAATCACACACGCACACTATAATATAATGCACAGATACTGTTTGTGTGTTGTGTATGTGTGCGACTGAGTGTACAATTTAGATTTAAAACGTTTTTAAGGACATACAAACACATTAGTTTATGAAATATTGTAGTGTCTCGTTTTCCTAATGTGTGCTTCAGATACAGAGTTTCTTTTTAAAACGCGATATAGTTTTCATTTTTTGGTAGTAGTCCAATACGTGAATCAACGTTTTAGTGATCTACCTAACCTATAGCCAAATAAATAACCGCGTATAGTGTATATAGTAGCGTATTATTTTTAAAATACATTTATATATTATTATAATGTGCGCATGTATTATTCGTGCATGTCAAAAACCGTTTCCTAAAACTTCATACAAACTGCAAACGCATAATAATTTTTCTTTTTTATAACTCGTATCGCACATAAACATTATTGTATCTGCAGTGCTGCACGGTAGACTAGCGTTCAACGTTTGTTTATTTCCATTAATTTTTTTTTTGATTTTTTATTTTACCCGCTCGATTATATTTCTAAAAATACAATTATATTGGAAACGCAGATGTTGGGATTATAATTCACATTGAAATCTCGATAATTCGCGTTTTAAAAAAAGAAAACAATCCGTATACGCGTTGTCTGAAGCATCGAAAAAAGACTGTGCATAATATAGATACGAGAATACAATTAGATACAATAAATTATTGCTATAGTTATCGCATTATATTTCTGTTTATAGTGTCGCTATTAAATTATCACTATAATATAAATATCACAGAGACCATTTGGAAAACTCAATATTTCCAATCAACAGCATCTTCTATGTATAATGCCAAGTATGCATTACAATTTTTTCTCAATGACAATGTTGTTCTCACGTTGGCAGTTGGTTTTCCCTCCCTATATTTTAATACTTGAAAATTTAACTGCGAGTAATCAAATCGATTCGCTCGTTATTCGCTACCACGGAGCATTGAGGTATTTAATTATAATACTAAATCTAGGCGCATGTTTATTTAATCAATCGTAACTATTTTTCAAACCCAAGTTTTGTGTAAACACACCACGCACGCATTACGAGTTTTCCACTGGGATTGCCTGTGGGCTCATTATATTTCATCAAACAGGCCAAAACAAAGTTTTTTTCCTTGAAATTCGGTTGGTTTTCCGGCATGACGTGTGTGTGTGTTTGAGGGGGGGGGTGATGGTGCAGTGACGGTTAGGAGTAGAGCGGTGCTGCTGACGAGAGTCGTGTTTTCGAATCGTTAAAATCGAACCATAACGACAGTTAATAATATATAGCGTTTATGGATCGCAAATTAAACGGAAGTGTTTGGAAGAAAGAACCAAACGAAAGAAAAAGTAATAAGAAAATTGTAGTCTTGTCGGTTTGATAAATGACTTAAGCAAAGCGTATATACAGTAACATATTCTATGCGCCTATAACTGTGAGTTGACATAGTATTTACAATAGGTAGAGGCAAAATCGAAATTACACAGACACTATAGCTGAAACGTTATTAATTATTCTATATTATACTAAAGTAAAGTAATTGCGTTTTAATTCGATTCGTGTGTAAAAGTGTTTTTGTTCCTCTGTTAACAATAATCAGGTGGGTTATACTAAGTATACTTATAATTTCCTACCCTCGGTATACCATACATAGGAATTTTCGCGTATACGTGCAATGTGCATATATTATATATTTGCATAATCATCTCATAATAACGAAAACGTTAGCGTACAAACCAACATAAAACGAAGTCTCGCTTTCCGTAACATGCGTTTTTTTTTTATTGAAACTCATTTTTTTCAAACGAAAGATTTACATTTTCACATGTGGTTTTTAATCAAAAGCTTTATTTTTAGATCAAAATTTAATTAGGTAATAATTCACTCATTTAATTACTACGGGTTGCCATCAAGTTTAAATATATGAATATTAATATGCCTACGTATATGGTATATTGACATAATATAGATTATAAAATATTATATTGTACATTCATTTTGCATGCATTATATGCACTTATTATAGTTAATATACACATGAAAATAACACGTTGTGAAAACATTACAAATCTTAATGACCGCATATAGACATAGTAGGTATACATAAATTACGTACCTTGTGCTACACTATGTAAGTAGGTACCAGTTATATATGTCAATAGATTATAGAAAATAGTATGAATACAAATATAATATGTGCCTAATATAATAATACAATTAATGTATATTTTATATATTTTTACAGAGTTATTTACTCGTACTTGTCCATGTAACCATTACTGTCTTAATATGCAGTGTTTTGGAGTCTGTTTAATTATCATTGTTCGAGTACAGACGCATTTTTAATATATTATGGCTCTTATTTTTTCTCATTTTCGTATTTTTCTTTTACAAAACAATTTTAAAATAACCTACTTTATTCGTGCATTAATATTCATTCATAATAAAGAAAAAATGCAATTCTAAAAATGAGTGAAATAGTGTAACTGCTAATGGCCAAGACGCGAATAAAACGAGGTACAATAAAACAATTGATTAAAAATAACTTCAACAAATAGAGTCGTTGCATTAAAAATTTAAATTGTAATTTTTTTATTTTTATTTTATTTTTATAAAACTCATTATACTTATAAGAATAAATGAGAGCATGGAAAAAGTTTCTCGATAAAAAAACATTCTATTTTTTCAAATTGTACTTATTAATTTTTATTTGCATTTATTACTGCAGTAATACAACATTTAATTTCGGAATGTTATGATCATTACATATTATAAATATATAATATATATTATGTTATATCTTTAGATATTCTGAAAATGAAAAAAAAATTATCATAAATCGCTTATAATGTTACAGACGTTGTTTCTATGCTTTTTGCATTTTTCTATAATAACGGCATTTACTTATTATTTGTTGAATTTGAAAGTTAGGGTAATTATTGTTGATAGAAATCAAAATTTATCATATGGTTAAATTGCACAATACATAATTTATTGCATTGGTAATGGATAAAAAAATAATTAACGTCTGTCATTAATACTTTTATATTTAAAAAAATAATATTTAACGACAGGAAACATTAGATATTGATATTCGGCAATAATTATTACAAAAATAATAAATATTTCGAACAACCTTAAGAAAACAAATTGACTTTTGTATATATTGGTATACATGTATGTATGAATAGAACAGGCAATATACACTATTCCAGTACATAAAGAACATTTTCTGCAATCAGAATTAAATTAACTTATTTCTAGTATCATATTGTTATTATTGTATCGGTTTGTACTTTATATTTGATTATATATATGTTTTTTGGTTTTTAATAAAAAAAGGTTTTCATTTATTTTTGTATGGCGAATATACAGCTTTAAGGGTTTAATTTATAATACATATCTAAAGCAATTCAACTGTTAACCAAAACTCAATTGTTTTGTATGACATTCAGTTTACTTCACACAAAATTAGATGTCAAAAACAATAAAATACCTACATTGATAATGACTATCAATTATATTTTTTTTCTCTAATAATACCTACAATTCTACATATTTCCAATCCGTTAAAGTAATCCTCATGAAATTGTATTTATTTTTTTCCGTGATAAATGTGTATCTCTGAATATTTAGCTCAACAATATTTTTATAAAAAAAAAACACACCCACACGTATGACACATGGATAAAAGTTAAATAGAACTCCTTTCAAGTTGGGTTATCAGCAGTGTAGTGAAAATTATTTCTTAGTAATATTAGAGCATGGCACATTTTAATTAAAACGAAAACAATATTGTTTGTCCATGTGCTCTCCGCATATTCGCACATGCTATTCTCTCGTTTTTTACCTATTTTTTATTATAATTATTATTTTTACACTTCCTCTTCCTTTAGATTAATGTCATAGCGACAATGAAAGAAAACAATACACGGAAAACAGAAGGTTAACTAAAAATAAAAGGAAATAAATAGAAACCCCGAGTTTGTAACAAAAGAAAACATTTTTTCGAGGAATTTTTTATGCTGTGAGTGTATGGGTTTTGTTTATTCTGATAAAATTTAATTAAACGCGTTTTTAAAAGAGAAAACTATTTTTTTTAATCGAACTCCTAAAGAGTGTCGAACAGCAGTGGATATTTTATTTACTGTTTTTAATTTGGGGCAAGTTAAACAGTGAACAAAATATTATTAAATGCTTCAATTTTCTCAAAATGTTTAAATACTCTTTCAAATATTCATACTAAGATTTTTTAAATTTGATATAAGGTTACTCATAAGTTGTTATAATTTTAAAAAATTTATCACTTTCCACAAATAATTTTTATGAGCGTCTAAAACTTAAATTCAACAAAATTGGAATATTTTCTCGTAAAATAATGATTTCTCATCAAGCTGTTTTCTTATTTCATGGTAATTAAGTATTATTAAAATGTACCTATATTATCCGTAGATACTAGAAATGTCCACCGAAATATGTTGTTATTTAATATTTTCAATGCACTGTATGGTTTAACATTGACTAAAGTTTTATATTATAATTTATAATACCTGTATTATATAATATAATGTTGAATGTTGTACCTATACTATATTATTTTTTATAAATAATTGTAACTGTTCGTATTTTTCATATTTTTAAAATTGAATCCACATAAGTGGCTACATGGTGTCTTATGGTCTCATTTATTAGTTTATATATCTAATTATGCCGAGTGGAATTTAGTTTATAGGTGTATATTGTGTATGTGTGTACTCAGTGCACACTATACGTACACGTAAAGACTAAATTATCCGAGTATAGTCGGCTACGACATTTTTCCAGTACTTACTCCGGTTATCTGGATATAAATTTAAGACACGTCTCTTAGGGACGTCCCTTAGGACGATGGCACCTATAATGATGTCTGAGACCGTCTATGATAATTAATTGTACTATCCACACAGATATTAAATTAAATTTTGTATGTATAAACGCGCTATAACCAATTAATAACTATACTTTTTTTTTTCCGTTATAAATCACCAT
The DNA here is from genome assembly GCF_037042655.1 of Diuraphis noxia. NCBI lineage: Eukaryota > Metazoa > Arthropoda > Insecta > Hemiptera > Aphididae > Diuraphis > Diuraphis noxia. Next base: position 57,612,287 of record NW_028301712.1, read on the forward strand.
ATGGGAGCCGTACTGTTTTCACATTGCTTAGCCCCAAATTAATAACTATACTAGCTAAGTCGATGTTCACATCACATTAGACATAGGTAGTATGCAATGTAACATAGGTAATTTTTTCGGTAACTGTATATACGCCTTGGAAATCGAAGACGATTGAATTATAAAATATTATTCATAACAAAACATGACGTATTTAATATAGTTAATAAATATTTTCATACCACGCAGTATTGCAGTAATGCAATATTATGCGGTTACGAATCATTCCGATATGATAATACTAGGTATATGTATATGGTCTGAAAAAGACGTCGGAGGACTAACACGCCAAACGGTTGTGCGAAACCGTGTTTCGACGCCGCCCATCACGCATCGCGATGTATAGAAATTAAATTATATATAATATATTCTGCACAATCGTGGAGATACATTTTGGCCGGGGGGTTTTGACGAAACTCATTAGCACAGGTCAAGTTTGACGCACATGTCAAACATGGTCCCGGGCAACGATGGACCGGTTGCACTTCAATAATATACGTGACTAGTAATTATTGTTATTACATATTATATTATACAACCGTTTCCCTTTACACCACTGCCACCATCTGCCCGAAGTCGCCTCATGTGTGCGCTCACATACACACACACACACACACACATACACATATATTATATATTATGTACAATAAACGAGTATTGTGCGTGTGTGTGTATATAACTATCGTCAGGTGGAGGCGGTTGTAGGCATCTGTGCGGGGAAAGGGACGCGACGGTGAGGTAGGTTCATAGTATCGGGTTCGTAATGTTCGTATATATGTGTTCAAGTCTCCAGGACCACATGCCGAGCCGGACCCCTCATCGTTTTTAAAAACCTCTGCCCAAGGACCCTTTTCCCCCTTTCCGTCATCATCTCTCCGTCGTATTTTTAATATTATATATACCTATCTCGTATTATACTATACGTATACATGATAGCTAGCTGTAGTATGCTCGGGACGCGGCGTTGCCACTCCGTCAGTCTCACCGCATCGCACGTCACGTCCACACAGGTAAATATATACGCTGTACGTTATACAATATATATATATATGTATATATACAAAACAATAAACATGTATATAGGTATCCAATTCACGGGTAGGTAACGTCGCGTGTAACGCACTCCGTTACCGCGTAATAGTGTGCAAGCTTATGTATTTGGGTATAATCGAATTATTATTATTGTTATTACCCTGACGTGAGGTTTTGAAAACGCAAAAAACCTGATGTCAGTGGTTCATCTACGCTCGTCTCAGAAAACGTAATCGTTCGATAAATTACTACCTATACGTCACATGCTATATAATAATACTTTATAAGTAAATACATACCTGTTACATCGCGAATTATTCTACTCACTGCAAGCGTCGTTCGCTACGGAAATGATAAAATAAAAATAAATAATATTAGACGCGTTTATGTCAGTCATCTGAAACGTCACTGTCGGTATGGCTACGTATGTATCTAGTATCTACGTATATGTATGTACCTAATAAGTATTATTAAGGTCAAGTAGGTACGTCCCTAAACTTGCGATTTTGCTGTTGTGTCGTGGCAAAAAAATTGTCGGAATATTATTGGTACGTTTTCAAAACAATTAATTTAATGTTCGCGCTTCGCACGTATAGGTACCACAGTATAATATAATGATATCATAAATGCACGATGCCATTCTATGAGCATTCACTTGTGATGCGAACACTATACCTATTTAGAGTCTAGATTTTAGACAACGCTAACTATTCATAGTTGTTTGGAAATATTATGTATTATATTGTATTAATACGAGTTATATTATCAAAATACCAGACGTTTTATCATAATGAATTCGCAGTCAGGATTTTGTTTGATTTCACAATTTATATACAATTATATTGTAACTCAATTTTTGGTTAAAACTAGATGCTGTATAATATATTTATGTATTTTTTAATGTAGTTGATAGTAAGACAATATAAACTTGCGATTGCAAAAAACCTAATACAGCAAGATCAATTAACGTCAAAATATCGCATATACGAGCATATAATATATTATTATTATGCTTACATAAATTATATTTATAATTTAATTATTTTAACAGATTTTGTTTAAAAAAACATCAAGGGAAATGTAACCAGAATTGTTCTTGAAGATGATTCATTTTTTTTTTAGAAAATGTTTAATTATCGTATTCATTAATTACACACTTATCAACGTCTACGTCGAGTCTGATAATTCAGTTAATTAGATAATAAAGTAGCATCCATTTATTCGATTCGAGAAAAAAACGTAGAACCAGTGGACATAATAATTTATATATCTACAACATTTGTGTTAGTTATATATTAAATATAAGATATTATAATAATATTGTAAACCTAACGTTTTATTGTAATCGTCGATATATTATAGGCACGACTTCAATAGTTCAGTAGGTTAGATAATTATTTTACTTTACATAATATGGTATGACGTATAATTAGATATAACATCATTTCGGAGATGCCATTAAATATTGTAATATATTAAAATATGAAAATTGATAAAATTATTCATCTGCTGGTCCGGGAGTATATTTTGTAGCACGACTCATATCATGAAAAATTTAATTATATCGTCAGACGAACCAAACAGCAGCCCGTTTCTCCGCGAATGATTTATTATATTAATCATGCCCAGTTGCACATGCCCGTATATGGTTTTATGTAAATAAGGAAGCGTGAATATTGTATCATGCAGGGCGGTTTGAATGACACAATATACAAATTAAAATATTAATTTTTCGGTTCGACATGGGGCATTTTTCCGACGACACTACGACGTTTCTTATTCATTTTTCGAAATCACCGCAGTGAATTAGTTAACTATCTGTTATTATTTTGTGGGTTAATAAAAAATATTTTTCAACTTATTTTCAAAAAATTGATGATAACCGCGGTATATTATGTGTGTAACTACTGATAATAACGATAGTAATCTTAGTGATCTCGTCCGATTCCCATTATGTACCCTCGTCGCTATGTTGTAGGTACACTGCGGCGTGCCACCGTCATTTGTAGGAGACCGTTTCTAATGGACAAATGAAAGTATATATACGTATGGAATAATATGATAATAACAACGCAATAAGAATATTATGCTCGAGGCTGTTGATTAATATTCGAAATTACTCAATTAAAACTTGGCGGGTCTACGTCGTCGTCGCGGCCGCTGTGAGATCTATATGCACCGGACGTCTGCTTGGCCGAATAATAAAATTACTTAAATAAACACGCGCAGTTACAGTTTGGGTTTGGCGTGCGGGCAAATCGAAACGAATGTAATCGGCCGTGTTTCGCTAAAATATGATATTACACTTTGTATTATTATTGTGTTCGTAATTTAAATTTTAATTCTACGAGTTCTGCTCTCGGACCTGCAGCAACTCCTTAATACCCAGCTCCCATGTATACCTATATTATTATAATTTATAAAAGTTGATTATTTTAACATCGAACTGCACTCATTGTTTCAACGAGTTATAAGTTTTTCTTTAAATACTTACCTAATATCGTACGAATATTGTATAGTTTTGTTTATATCAATATACTGAATCAAAAATATAGGTAAATTCGATAAGCCAATAATATAATGAGATACATGTTTTAATGTATATCATTATTGAAGGGATGAAAAAGAACAGACAAATTTTACCGTTAGGGTCTCGAACGTACAGACTGCATGGATAATGATAGGTAAGTATCTATAGGTATATAATATATATGATAATAAATACCTATTAATATAAGATTTAGTTGAAATTACCTGTTGGACAAGGTATCTCTACGGCTCTATCTACAATAGGTATACGACGTCATACAACAAAGTGTACCCACGCTGTTGGCTGTTGCTATATATATATTATGTAATCTGGGCATATTATATAAAATATAATGGTTGAAAAAAAAATAATACCCGGAACGAAAATTTACGAGAAATTATATTTTTGAACTTTAATAATATAAGATATCCCTGGTATATCCGAACAAGTCTTAATTATATATTTTCTCGGTGTATGTTATGTTGTGTACATATACTTTTTTTTTATCTCGTTGAAAACCTTTATGTACTATTACTTCCGGTAATTTATTAATAGTATAAGATGCCTGTATGCCTCTCATTCCCAAGTACAAAATGTGAAAACAATCGAAGAAAATGTAACCTTATCATGGTTATGCACGCCGTATATGCCAGAGCGAAAGACGCGAATTGAAACGTGTTCGAATTCTGCGGTTTGCGATGCGAAACGTGTCACCGAAATAACTTCCGGGAATTATAAACAACGTCGACCGTCACCAGTGTTTTATATCGGTAACTTATGAAGACGGTCACACGCATACATAATAAATGGTTCTTCAAATACAATCGTGTTCGGCACTATTTGATTTTTTCACCAAACACTTGTTTATAGTGTTTATGCATTCTCTCTATATATGATAAAAAATGCACACCCAACTTAGCATAAAAAGGTAACGTTTTCGGCATTTTTAAAGTAACGAAATGACGTCGTCAATACCGTCTAGTGATTAATAATAATTATACGCATGATCGACGAAAAAAAGCGAAAAAATAAAATAAAGTTAGATTTTAGTTTATCGTATGCACATTCCGAAGTAATACGGAATAAACGCCGTTAATATCGAACATTCCAAATTTGAAAATATTATAAAAATAATGTATAACGTCTATGTTTTGTGTAAAAACATTGTTCACTTCTAATTTTAATCGGTACTTAAAGATAAAAAATTAAGTATAAAACACCGGACGGCACCTAATAAAAATAAATGTATAATATATAATATACGCATAATGCATTAATTGTGCCATATTATACATCTCAGGTACTGTTCATTCAATTTTTTTTTATCCCCGTAAACTTGAATACTTACTCATGTTTGGCATTTGAATGTGGCCACCACGATAGTATATTTAAATATTGTGTGTTTATAGTTTATGCCTACTTAATATTTATTATTATTATTATAGATTTATATATATATATATATATAAAGGAATTTGTCCTCCAGAGGGATCACCATAGAGCCCTAACCACAGGGCAGATCTGCTTGAAATTTTCAGGATGGATTAATATTATAACTTCACCGTGCTTTAAGAAGGGATTTTTGGAAATTCAACCCCTAAATTTACAATTAAGTGGTTGTAAGTATACAACAGTGGCTCCATCCATCAAGCAATATCTAATATTATAAATATAATAATTATTTATTAAGATTATTAAATGATTATTATTATTATTATTATTATTATTATCATTATTATTATTATTATTGATTACTGGTTTTAATATATAATAAAATATATTAAATATTATAATAATAATAACTAGACAATATTTAATCTTACCAGATAACAACAATTGATAACCCGGCAACGATGGATAATTTAGCTAGTAGCAACATAATTTATAGACTGTCGAAATCGTCGTGACCGAACAATTTGTGTTACTACCTGCATACAAATATAAATGCATTAATTTTATGTTTACTATAATACATTATATGCATGGAACCAAGGTAGATAGTTTAGCATAATATAATAATAGACCATATAGATATATATCTAGTATAATATGTGAGTATCTATTATAATTTATAGTTGTACAGGCGAAATACAATTATTTTTAGTGAATTGTATTGATGTCTTTACTACAACACCTATGCCTACTTCTGTCATTGTTTATATTATAATAACATAATTTATGATGTGTTGCAAGGAATATTGTGTAATATATTACTCTAAATGGTGAAATAGTAAGAAAGAAATGATTTTTATTCGTTTTGCTGTTTTGCCGTGCGCAAATTTCGCCGTCCGAATATCTCTCTGCGTACCTCTCCATTATTTATTATAAGTAAAGTAGGAATATGCGTAGGTAGGTACATGTTCGCGGGAAACTTTTATTTTGAAATATTATGTACGCGCCGCCGTGTGTCGACGGGCTCATTGTGTCTTTTATGCATTTTATTATTCACCCTTTTCCGCAGTGGGGTTGAGGACAACGAAATTTCACCACCTCGACAATTTTCACGCTTTCTCCGTTATTTACGAGCGGCCCACCCCCGTAAACGAGCGTATTCTGTATGCTAAGCTCATATGCATATTAATATTATATCAAATATTATGTATATATGTATAACGAAACGTTTAATAGCGGTTCAATTCTACCATATATATATACACAATAATGGCGGACAATTTAAACGTAAATAGCAATCAAAGTTCGAAGAGTGAGTCTGTATAATATTACCTATATACGGCTGCATAGGTATAATATTATTATATTCGTGGATGAATCGTCAAATCATTATTTTTGTTATTATTGGCAGTTTCGTAGTGATGTAGATATTACGTGTGTGGATATAATATGGAAGTATGTGAAATATATGTATATATAAACAGGTAGGTACATGGTGTACGAAATATTTGTGAAACGCCAGAGTAAAAAAAAAACAATATTCGTGGTCGAAAGGGTGAATACATTATACCTACGCTATTATGATCACGGCGCATCGAGAAACGGCCATTTTCGAGCGCTGCGGGGCTCTTCTTTTGAGTTTAGATTTAAAATCCGAAATAGTTTCAAGGGCTTTTGAATAATCACGTTGCAACAAAAAATAAATATATTTGACGTACATTCAAATGATATGTTTATAGAAAAATTCGGATTTCGTCGAACGGTGGTCATGTACCTATTATAATAATGTTATAATATATACTGCAATCCAGAACACTGCACTTTGACATATTATTATTATTATTAATATAATTACTTGTCAGTGCAAATTGGAGTTTTGAAAAATAATCGTTATATTATATATCGACATATCGTTATATGTATCATCGTCGACGTAAATTCGGTTCTCTCCGATCGCGAATAGGTATTATAGGGTGCTGTATCGGACGGGAAGCTATGCAGCTACCGAAATTATGATATAATAATATAATTTTATACCACATTTTAATATATTCCTCGTGTGTCTAATCAGTGGTGGCCAACGGATGAATCACTGTGGCTAAAAAAATTGTACACTACCTCAATAACATAATACTATAGGTAGTAGTATAGTTGTAATACTGTCGTCTGTATGTGTATTATTGTGTGTGTCAGACGATTGTCAAAATTCATCCGCCCGGAACGTTTCAAAACCACCCGGGGCAAACGCACCAGTGGGTCGACCGGAGGTGTTTATTTTTATATTTTTTTTCGCAGAATTTTAGTTTCGGTAGGAGAAAAGTGGGGAGACGGTAGAACAACAGCTCGACGACCCAACCACCCTCCCCACCAGACCAAGCTATACCGCCATCGTTGCAGCAGTGTCGGACAAATCGTTTCCCAAAACGAGATAATATTTCGACTATTATTATTTCGTTGTCCTCGTTTTGTTTTTGTTTCAAAGGCCAACATTGCATGATCCGGCAGGTGATCAGCGTTTGGCCGTCCCTGAGAATTTTCCATTTGTTTTCATTCCTTCGTTCGTCACGATACTCACTCTTCCATATCAAACTCATATGTGACACATTATAGCACATCGCATATTATGAGAACTATGGGCATAAGAAAATCGGCATAGTGTAGGTGTACGAGAACCGACGTACACAATAAGCAATAATACAATAATAAGGAGAGATCGGTTTCCAAATTAAAAATAGTATTTTATTCATATCAAACGGAAAGTGTATAGGCCGTATATAGAGTAACGAATATAAAACATTATAACGTTATTATGACGTTATATATTATTAACATGTCATAGTTATAATTTATAGTTATCGACTGTATACTATGTACATACTAGTCATATAGTATGTGGTATATATTTTTTTATTCGAGTGCACGAATGCGTCGTCCCCTCTCCGGCCCACGAAATGTCAAGCTAACTATTTTTCATAGTCAATATAATAGACCGTCTAAAGTTTTTGTGACCAGCATTTTAGACTAATAGTAAATACCTATTACCTAACACAGAACAAAATCACAACTAAAATAATATACATGTGGCATTGTGGTCACATAGAAGGCTGGATCAATGTCCGAATAGGTGATGCAGTTGAACTGCACGCATACTGTTTTCGTTAACAAAATTTTCGAATTGATATAGGATTCAAAACAAAAAAAATAGTTATTTCTAGTCATATATCGTTAGGTTTTAATCATTATAGCCACACCACAACCGTTAATTTTGTTATATTGTTATATTACTATTGAAGCAATTTAAGCGCAAATAATACTGATTTAATATTTATGATACGATAATGATGACATATCAATACTGACATCGGTATATAACAGTAAAAGGTTATATGTCTCATTGTACCTATCGATTATTTTAAAAATATTACTTTTTAGCAGTCATAAATTATTAATGAATTCAACATCATTATTTTCATTACAAATAGAAAAAAAAATTAAAAAACGCTCTTATATTTACGAGTCAGCTCTGAATGACTCAACGGATTTAACCATACAATGAAACATGCACGTATACGCGTATACCTAACCGTAAATTACTATCATAGAATGAAAACGTAGTAATAATTACAAAATATCATAACACATTTTAACGGAACAGACAATTATGACTAATCTTACGATACGAGATAATTATCAGTGTGCTTTGTCATGATTTTTTTCAAATTTCTAAAATCGGACTTGAATACTAATATCGTAACGAACACGCGTCACAGTGAATAAGATTATGTGATCTAGAGTCGTTAGTAAGCGTTCATACAAAACGTAATAACAGTTTTACAATTAGGACAGTTAAAACGTATTCACATTAGTGTGTAATTATTATTTTGTAGCTGCTATAATATGCTCAATTATAAAGAAACTGATTAAAAAGCTTTTTCTTAAGTTTAATTGATCGTCTTTATTTTTTATCTTATAAGTTTTTTTTTTTAATAAATCAACTACGACAACGTGAAAACAGAACAAAAAATCCAAGATTAATTGTATTTAATTACTATCACTCGGTAAAAAACTGAATAAAAAAATATCACGTGGCGTACGTTCTAATATAATATACTACGACAACAGTTGTTTTACTTTAAATTTAAATTTTAAAATATATAAGTATTGGATTCCTGACAGTATATGACGATTGTGACTTTTCACTGGATATATTTAATATTTATATTCCTTAATATACCTATGTTCTCTTATATGCCAAATCTTCTATAAAACAGTAAAAGTAAATCTTTTAATCCTTCGTGACGTTTCGGTTACTATAATAGACATACAAGACCTGTATGGACCAATATTATTCGAAGAAAAAAAAGTTACTCTTTATTATTACTAAATATTTTACTTATGTTATTAAGTTTTCCATTAGGATAAATTTCTGGCACGCATTTAAAACAATCATTTGTACCATATTAAATTTCTCTCAAACTATATACACTTTCAATAAATAATATGAAATATATCAATGAATGATGTATTTTATAATGCGAAATCGCTAACAAATTTAACAGACATATTTAAACCGATATTCGTGGCTGAAATTATTTACAATCAGACAAGTGACGATTGATTTATCGTCAACTGTAATGAGTTGGCGGCGGCGACTATGGTGATTTAAAACAGCACGTTTCGATGTTTGTTATTTACTCATATATAATTAATATATCTGTTAAAGATAATAATTTTCTGGCTTAGTTATACGTTTGTTAATATGAAAAAATGAATTAAAAAACTGACCAAATGACTAATTTGATAAGTACCTACTTGAAATCTCAAGAGGGCATGAGTAGTATGAGATATAACCAAAAGGAAAAATTAATGCACATAAAATTAGTGATTACGAATTTTAGTGGTGATAATATCACAAGTTCGCGCAGTTAAAATATAACACGTCATTGACATTGATTAAATCCTATTGCTATTATTAACGCGCTGAAAAAAATATAATATTAATATCGTCAATCGTGCGTAGATCAAAATATTAATAAGTATTCCTTCAACGCATCCGGCAGATATAATATTTTACAAATAACTACATAAGTAGTCTAGTTAGGTATTGTAAACCCACGTTTTTAATGTTATGCCGAAATTATAACTATGAACTATATGCGTACAATTATTATCGTCGATCGATTCCGTCAACCTTATTATTGGATCGATGACGAAAAACACGTCGGTTGAAAATCATATTTTGGTACACGTTTATCGTACATAGACGGATCAAAAAAGACCATCGGATCGCTCTACCCGCGGCCCTCATTGATTGTATTACATCGACGTACCTACTATATTATGTCGTGCGAATACGCGGTTTTCGATCTACTCTGAACCTGCAAGTGATACGAACTTGAGTGATACCTACCGATGTTATGTTCGGAAACAGTAAAAAATGTAACAATACGCTAACGTACTCCTAAAAATCGTTCTTTATATCATAACGTGTAATCCAGCATAGTTTTTTTTTTTTATTATTATTATTATTCCGTGGTTAAATAGTTGGAGTAGACCCAATATTATACGCAGTATACACACGCACAAACGAATATAATATGTTTTAATACGCGTATTATCCAATTATAAAACGATTGGCAATATAATAATGTTTCCCTATAGTAGTACCGCCGTAATTACTTTTTATTGACTGTAATAAAACACTGACTGACGTATCAACTGCTGAGACCTCGACCGCTGACGACGCCGTCGCGGCCATCGTGTGTGGGTTTGTGCTAGCAGCAGTTAAATACGATGGCAAACGCTGTATTTTTTACAACCGGGCTATATAAAATTATGTAGAAAACGATTTTGGTCTGTGAACGATATTATATTGTGCTTCGTTATTACAGTGCACACGATAACAATAATGCGAGTACGCTGCAGCGTAATGACCACGATCGTCATTAACGTTACAACTCATATATATATATATTTGTATTTGGTACATCATTATTCTAATAATATTAAGTATTATTGTGGAATTGAACAGCTATATAAGATGTTTCGAAAAGGCTGAGCCAATCCGGGTATGACCGGGCTTTTGCAATTTTTCTAAGTACGTATTTGACCTTTGGCGATATTATTATTATAAATTATTAGATTCGATTGTTCGGTCAGTCGTCTCGATGTCGTGTCAATGATAATATGTAATAGGTATATATATAACGAAACCCATGGACTTTAAGTGAGGTACATAATATTTTGGCGTGTACAAAGTATTTTCATGTTTCTACAGCATTACTGCAATACTGCTTTTTACATTATATTTACTGCGTTTTAATAATAATTTGAATGTACATAATTAAAATTGAACATAAAAATATATAAATATATAATTTTTGGTCGACAATATACAAAAGAAAATGTTTATTTTTAAAATGTAATCATAATACGTGTCTACTACCTATATATGTATGTGCTAGGTATATGTATACTATTTTAGGTTTAGATTTTATTTTGAAAATTTAAAAATATTTTTAATTAATCAACTACCGTGCTTTCTTGTTTTCTCAAATATTTATGTACAAACTGTTTGGTACTACTTTTCTTGTTAATTATATCATAAAGTTATGGCAACAAAATTATAAACATCCGTCGTCGTCGTTCCTCATCCTCCACTAAAGAGTAAAGATAAGACGATTGTTTATTTATATTTAATTTTTTTATTTAACAACCCCCTCGTGACTGAACATATCTTGGATCACGTCCAACCGCTCGTGTACACACTAACGCGTTCGGGCGTGATAACCGATATTTATATGCGAAATACGTGTCGGCGGCGGTACAGAACACAAACACACATTTAATTGAACACAAGACATTATTTTAAACGATTTATCGGTTCTGGTCGTCGTCGTCGTCGTCGTCGTTCCTCGTTCACCGCCTGCTCTTTATCGGTGGACAAGTCCAACGAGTCCGCCCGCCGGAGACTAGCAGGCTAGCTTACCACCTAATCTAACGTGGTATAACTGGTATGACAGCCAAACGTGGTTTACAAACAAATAAAAACGGATGTTTGTCAGAAATATCTCGTCCGAAACGACGTCTATATCAATCGAAAATGTGTGTCCCGAGACTCGTGTGTCATGGTGGCCCATACAAGACAGTACTAATAGAAACATATTATAAATCCTACTTACAGTTGACCTTGCATCGCAATCTTATGTTTACATCGATCCGTTTTAGCGCTCTGTTTTTGAATAAAAAATAACACGGGTCGGTGTTTTCGTGTCATATAATTCTTTTATAATTTTAGTGACACACGTTATTTATCGAGAGTTGTGCATTTGATACGAAAAAACCCTATTCATGTAAATCATCAAATTTTATGTGTTTATAATCTAAAATATAATGTTACAATCATCGCTACTCCCGGAGAACTTTAAGATTTGAACTCAGAAAACCTGATTTTCGCCCACTATATGGTATGTTTGAATATTATATATTTCGTTGCTAATGGTTGCTGCCATTGTAAGGTGTATTATATTATGTTATGTTCCTTCGAATTTTGATCATGTTCATTAAATAATATAGTAAAGCTATAATTTATAGCCCCGGTTTATTTTGATGCCTACGTTCATTTCGAATTTATTTAAACAATTTTTAACAAAAACTTATTATAATTGGATAATATATATATACGAGTATAGTGATTATAAAATAACATTATGAAGTATAATATATTATTTATTCTTACTTAAAATATATCTCGTGGTTATATTTTCTTTGAGTGAGCCAAATTTCTATCGAGTTCTCAATATTCGCGTCCTAGTTCACATTATAAAGTGTCCCCGATAGGGCTATAGTTTTACACATTTACTACGGTAGTGGACGACTCCCACGCCATTAACTATAGTCTAAAAGTTCTGGCCTCTGGGTTACCAGAGATATATTTTATAACCAAGTTTTTGTATCTGGTATTATTAGTAATCGTGTTTTTAGCGTGAACCTTAGAACCATTTAGTTTACCAAAATCAGGTCTTTCAAAACCTATATACAAAAAACCATACATCCTATATCGTCCATTTATAGGCACAAAACCCAATTCAATATAATAGTGCTTCCATGCAATTTTGTATATAGATCGAACCATTTCTAATTTCCCTTATACTTTTCATTCGTTAACTCGATGGTTTTCAATAGTTAATCACTATATAGTCTCGTTTTTTTCTTAACCACAAAAAACATTTCTTCTTTTGTGCTCAAACTTCAAAGTCTGAGACTACTGCAATATGAACTTTATATAATTACTTTGATATCATCAAATTAAAGATACGATTTTAAATAATTTAATGATTTTGTAAAATATTATATTTTTTACAACATAAATTCATTTTTCAAAATAATCATCGAATCACTAACTACTAATCAGTTCCTTACAATTTGCGTAATATTCTGTTAATATTAACTGCAAAGTACTGTAAATTATTAGTGAGTCTAATAATAACACGTCACATAAGTAATTTTAGTATAATACCTAGAAAAATATAAAAACAATTTAAAAATTAAATTAATGGCAATGAAAAATGAATCCATAAAATTGTATTAAGGTAATTAATACGTTTAGCTTTGACAATATTTTATTATATTTTGATAGACTTGCTTTGACTTTAAATCCGTCCATGTTGAGTAATTAATCTAATAGTACTTGTATAAGGTTCAAGCTTAAAACCTCACTATACGATGTTTAAGCAATAATTAATACCCTGCAGAAAATCTTGTGCACGAATACTATCTTAGATTGAAAATCAAATTAATATTCGTTTACCGGTAATATTATAATTATTCATGTCTCCTCTAAAATTATAATCGTTACAATAATATTCTTATATAGATATTTAGTATACTTACTATCTCTTGATCTTTGTTTAATTTATTTTTATCATTAACAAAATTACTATCACATTTTTTATGGCATTTTGTTCTGAGAACCTAGTTTTTTTTTATTGTCATAAAAATAAATTACACACATATAATTTTATATCCATATATACAATAAATCAGTACAAGTCATATTCTAACAATATTATTAACACTACAAGTATTTACACCTCGTGTATACTCGTTAACTTATTTTAACGTAAAATGACAATTTTAAACAGCATTTCGTGCGTAATTAATCTGCCTCACTCTCCCTATATAAGGCTTTCGCCTTCGCAAAAGTAAGCAGTTTACTAACAAATTTTCAATTTCCTCAAAGCCGAATCATGTCACGCGTTTACTCGTTAGGTTCAAATGTACAGAAATGATTTAAAAAATACGAAATTAAAATTCAATATGATGTTTGATAGTTCTTATTTTTAATTTTCTGCACTCATAGTCTTAGCGCAATATATATTATACCTGCGATATAAGTATATCTGGTCAATTGCGCAAACTAGAGTTCTAAAATATTCGTATATCTATAATGTAAACGGACGATTATATAATAATATATAGTTTTAAGAATTTACGCCATTATAGGTCAGAACGAAATTGTTGATTTTTTCAACTTTTTTTCTTTATATTCCATTAAAGTCTGTTCGTTCAATGACCTCATAGACAGAGATAAACACTCACTATAATGATTTATAATTTATAATGTGTATAGTAATATAATAATTATTGTGCTATCGTGTATATAGTTTACGATGTAAATAACGTCTGTCTGATAAAAAGCTTCATAACGAATAAAAAAACAGAACAGCTATACGCGTTAATATCACAAAAACGTGTACTGCTGCATAGTGCATATTGGTCAAATATTGGCGCGTTTATGCACATGTGATTTTATAGATTATCATTTTTTTTTTTTTTTTGCACGGCTATAGCTTCAACAAATTGAGATAATATTATAATATTATTCTTACAAGGTTACACGGAAAACTTATATTTAAATATTAAATAATATAGGTATAAAAGATAAAACACAATAAGTCTTGGTGATTCTGTACACGCAATGACAAAATACATCTTGATGCAAAGTGTTATAATTTTATAATATATTGTGTACATTATTATATTACGAGTATTTTTAAATATAAAATTTGTGCGGATTTGTGTGCTAAATAAATCTGTGGATAAATAACATTGGAAAAGAAAATTTTAGACTTAGTAATTATATGATAAATTACATAGTATTAATGGTATTTAATAATAAACTGTGAAAGATTAAGTGATATCAATAAAAACATTTTTTAATTGTTTTTGACTTTTTGTGCATTCTAGTTTAGAAGCAAAACAATGTCATCCTAGTTTTTTTCAAAATCGAAGTGGTCAGTGCCTTATCGAAATTTCGTTGAATGGCATATTATGATGGTAAAACAATTTGGTAAACATTGCATCTTATGATATGGCATAGAGCATCGGGAACTAAGGTATGTTTCCAAACGCCATATAAATTAACATTAAATGTTATGTAGGTATTGCAGACTTCTGCATTTGTATATTTGAATTATTTTATTCACCAAATATTTCAAAATTTTAAATTCCATTATATTTAATTTAAATTTCTATTTATTTGATTTTTATTTCAATTATAAAATAATTAAACAATGTACAAAAATAATACTTAATTTTTTTTTTTTATGACAAGTAGCTATCTAACATTGTATTAAACTCAATGTGTGGCCATCATATTTCATCAGTATATAGGTGTGTTCAACAGCTTTTCCTAATTCACTTCTTTTTTTTTTTTTAACAAAATATGCAATAAGGAGTATGCAGTTTATGTGCACTAGCAACGAAGTTTAAAATATGTAAAAATATTCCAAATAAAATAGCATGTATTTAAAATAGTTGTACTTTGAATCACGAATTAGATTTGTATCATATTAATTATGTGATTTCTGATTTGAACTAATCGACATGGAAATCACGAAACTTGCAACCGCGATTGTACGTAAATATACTATTATTATTATCGATCACAACATTACGGGTTGAACATCGATCTGATCGATCCGTTGTATACTTGTTAATATAATAATTCCGAACGTTTTTTTGAACAAATAATATAAACGTTATGTGATGTAATGCTGTGTAAAGGAATGCTATTAAACGGCCACAAAATGCTGTTAAAAATACGAATATAATATTTTATAGTATATCATTATATACATATTATACCGGCCGAGGTGATTAACACTGTGTGGTCTGTATGACAAGAATTATTAACGTGGTGTGGTCGTCAGATAATAAGCGGATTTTAGGATTTGGCCATTGAATAATCAGTATTGTTGTGCGTGGATCTGTGAAAATACCGAATTAATGTAAAATTGGATTTTTATTTTTCGTATAGTTTTATTATTAATGTTCCTGTGTGAGTGTGTACATGTGTGTGTGTGTGTGTGTGTGTGAATTATGTAGTGAAGAGGCATTTTAGCACACGCAAACGTCCTTGGCACGGTTATGAAAATAGATAGACCGAAAACGTTTGGTATAAATTTTTCGCGTGTTATTGTAATACATTGATTACACAATATAGGTATATCGCGTATTCGCGTACATATTATTGCGTGGAGTGTAATAATAGTAATAATATATGTAAACGCGCATTATCCATACATTCAGCTATTTTTTCACTATGTCAAGTTGATAGTTCTTTATAACTATGACGTTTACGACTGAAGCAGTTGGATGATATGTTTTTTGTGTAAAAAATCGATTTTTACACACTTTTCTTAAGGTCGCTTTCACGTCTATTTGTCTGTTTGTTTGTCTGTAATCAAATCTTGCGCGCTCGATTTTAGGCACTTTTTGACGATGAAAAATTCTGAAAATTGGTATAGACCTTGGTCTTGGATGACAATACAATAATCCGTTGTCATTTTGGGACACGGACCTCCAGGTAGTCGTTGACGGGTGTGCAAAGTCAGTACAAAGACTGTACAGCTCAAGCTGCAGATCCCCGTATAGCAACGGATTGTCCCCACGACGTCGCCGTAAAAACCCCGTTTCCACTGTGTGCTTCTGCAGTGATACAGCTTTGTTTCATAAATATTTTTTAAACGTTTGATAAAAAAATTTACTTTTAACTAAAAAGTAGAAAATAAAAAATAAAAATAAATTTTTCCTAAAACACACTTTTCTAAAAAAACATTTAAAAAAAATTATATTTAAAAAAATAATGAAAAAATTACTGATGAAAAATTTAAAAGTGTGTGGTGCTCTTACACTTGACATATTATACTACCAGTCGCTATCTTATAAACCGGATTGAACAAAGAAGTGTATGTGAGACTTAGCTCGGCTTTAAATGTTTTGTATGCTGCACCACACACTTTTACATTTTTCATCAGTAAATTTTTTATTGTTTTTTTAAATATAATTTTTTTTAAATGTTTTTTTAAAAAAGTGTGTTAAAAAAAATATTTTTTATTTTTTTTATTTCGACTTCGAACATTTTTAAATACGGGCTTGTACTTAATATGCAGCCTATACGGAAGTATAATAATATAAGAGTACTTATTGTAGAGTTGTTGTTTAACGCTTATTTTTCTTCTGTCTTTTATCACGTTCGTGGCATATGGCGTAAATTTTATTTATACAAGACTACCGTAACAAGTATAAAGCGTATATGGACCGAAACCGTTTACAATACACATTTAGACGCACCCAAATAACTAAATACGAGTTTTGATGGACACTTCATACATTATAATTTATAATGTGATTATTAATTTTGTGTAGGAACCTAAATTACAAACAATATGTTACATTGATTCTCGTTCAAGTCGATATTATGACTACCCAGTGTAGTTTACGACACAATATATTAATATAATATACAGTGAAACTTCCATATTACGACATCGCAATAGAAACAATATTATGATGTTCAATATGAAGATATTCGTTGATTAGATTAAAAGTAATGTTATATAAGTTATAAATAAATGCGTACAAATTTATGGAATCAAATACATATAAAAACTAATCACATGTTTAATCAATATAGTTAACATTTTTAGATTTTTTAGTCGTGACTAAAAAAAGAAGTTTTTCAGAAGAGGTTTTTTGCAAATATTGTTTAGTTTAAAAAAAATCACATCCTAAGAGTATTTATTTGTTGTCTTAATCCATTTTTGCAGTTAAAACACATAATATTAAAAATATCTTTTTAATTGACTGTCAGTGGCCAGCTTTATTCTTTAGATGATTTAAAATGAAGATAGAAAATGTTTGTCAGTAAATATAAACTAAATTAAATACTATAGTTCTTTTCTATAATCATATTTATTTCTGCTGCACGTTGAATTGTTTAATATTTGGTTGAATGTTAATTATAAAATAAAGTACATTGCAGCTCATACTTATTGCTACGGCTATAAACCATTACACATAATTTGGCTGATGATGAGTAGTGGCACCATGAATATACATAAATAATTTAATAATAATATTGAATATGTCCGTAATGATATCGTATACCAATTTTTGTGACTATAGAAATTAAATGCGTGATGTATAGAATAATGTACCTGTTTTAAAAATGATACAATAATGTACGACTTGTGACGTACGATTGCTTCAGTGTGCGTATAAGCTACGTCTGTTTGCACTGAAAAAAATTATTAAAATATGCGCGAGTCCGTTCTGAGATAAAAATCGAATAAAGTTAAAAAAATACAAAACAACAAAAATCCTCTCTCGTGATCGACCGTGTGATTCGGCACGCATACAGGCGCATGTACATCACGACGAGTAATGACCAAACGTACCTATATATAATATCGTATATTATGTATTGTATTATTATATTTTTACAAGGTGCGCGGGTATATCGATTTAATAATATTAATTGCCGGTTAATGGCTTCGGGATAAAACAAAAAAAAAATTCCTCCGAAGACCTCGATCTAACCTTTATAATATTATTATCATTATTATTTTTTTTCCCCGAGAACTATTTTTGAATTGGCTTGGGTAGGTCGTCGTCGTATCGAGTGACAGGTGAATTCATGGGTCTAGGTTTTCGATTCCTGGTCGCCGCCGCGTGTTAACGAACACATAAATTTTGCTTATACATATTATACCGTTTCCCCACTCATTTGTAGCGACGTCGTCGTCCCTCTTCTCTCTTCTCGCCATCACCAATATTCACCATCGTTGTCGAAAACCTAGCCCCCTGCCACACGCCGTCTTCTACGTCGTAGTGTGGTTAATGAAGCTGAGCAATAATTTTTTTTACCTCTCTCCTTCGCCTCCGCCACCGCTGCCTTCGATACCCAACCGGGACCTTTTGGCTCTGTGAAATATGGCCGTCAGAGTATTTGATTTCATGAGACGTGGACCTTTTGCATAACACACGCCGCATGTTCTGATGAACACATTTTTGCAATGAAGTTTTACTGCGCGTCCGTTTCGTGATCCATAAGCAAAGTGATTTTACAACTCACGAAAATGTTAAAAACTCCTACCCTTCATATATAGAAATAAATATATCATACAATTATTATTTAAAAATATGTTTATCCCGCTCAAACAAATTCCTTAACAAATCATTTTTATTTTTTAGATCTTATGATAATCATTTTGTTTTAAGTCTAGCCGTCTTATTACAAAGATATTAGTTTATGTTTTGATTATAAACTATCAGAGAGATTATATTTTCCTGTTATTAGAGTTATTTTTTGTTCGTAATTGTGATTCTGATATGTTTCTTTATGAATAAACTATGACTAACTATAGAGAAAAAATTACGAATTACCTTTTATTGAACAATTACAGCAAACCACTCAACGAAAAAATCATCGTTGATTTCAAAAACTTGAGATCAAATTTAATGAATATAAATAAATCCCCAATGGCTAATATGATGTAAGCAATTTACATGCAGTGATATATTTTTAACGAATAAAGCAATATAATAAGAATTTTTTTTTTTCAAAAGAATTTCGTTCGGACTTTTGGCGTAATCTTAATGTCTTATAACGAACGCAAACGCTTTGATTTATCAAAAGACAGGGTTTGTGCACGAGTTTTGTCGTTCATCTTTGACAATTTGACAATTTTATAAATTCTAGTATAAGACTTTATTCAAACACTGTTTACGTCTATAGCAATAAGTCATTATATCTTTCCGAAAGCAAAATCTTTTCACAATTGAATTTCATAGGTACATTTACTTAAAATAAGGTAGTAATTTAAAGATTATAGGTTATATAGGCTGTTTTCATTTTATTTTATTATAATTTATAACTCAAAATAAACCTACATACCTATAATATCTATATTCCAAACAGTATTTATAATTATTTTTATCTTTTACTTTCAAATATTGATTTTCTGGAATTTTAGATAAAATATTCAGATATATATGTTCTGGCCAATACATATTTTAATATTTGGGTCAATAAAATGTAACTTATAACTTATATTATGCATACGTAAATATGTTCAGTTTATAAAAGCAATAAACTAATATAATATTTAGTATACATTATGATACAGTTTCCTTATAATTATTACCTACGTGTTTTTATTTCTAATTGGACTTCTCTCAAATCTTGCAAGCACATTAACTACGATTAAGATCCGGTAAAATGAAAAATTAACTTCACAAACAATTGATTGGATACAATTTTTTATTCATGAACTGTATTTAAATCTAAACATGTAGAATAGGTACTAAAAATTCGGTTCTTGATTTGGTCCATATATTTTATAAAAAACTAACTTAATACACAATATACATAAAATTATGTTAAATGTTAATAATTCTATATAGACTACCTACTCTCACTTGTTAACATTATTTTAGACTTCTAAACATATACTTAACTAAAAAAATACCTGCTACTAATATAATGTTTTTAAATAAATTAATCTGTATTCAATATAAATGTATAATATGCAGTAAGTATACCGAAATCGTAATATTAAATATCAAAAAAAAATTATTGTTAAATTATCGATATTATAAAAAGTTGTTGAAGATTTTTACTTGTAATTCCTTTAAACACATCATTTAGAACGTCATCGAAATCAATATTTTGTATTATATATACACGCATACACTTAAAATCTGCAGATCATATTATATTCAACTTTGTAAAAATAGTTTCGTACATTTTAAAATAATCATAGTATGTCGTAGTCGAAATTATATTTCAAGGATTTCAGTAAAACCTAACTATACTTAACTCATAAATGTATTAATATTATACGTGATGAAGACTAGAATATTATAGTAGAAATATTGAAAAATTCCCTTTTTTTGTACATAAATGCTTTTTCCCTGTACCTGAAATACCAGATTTAGTAATCAAAGTTATAGTAGGCACTTACCTGTTTATCATATAATATTTTGTAGTTTTAAATAATTCTAAATTACTTCCAAAGTAGAACGTTAATAATGTACTTATTATGTCTTAATATTTATATCGTATTATTATTGTATATAATATAAGATGTGTATACCATGTTTTAATGAAGGTGAGATCAATTATTAAAAGTTCGACTTGACGTCAATGATCGAACGCCATATTGTGTAAACGCTACCGTGACCGCTTCTTAGTCAGTTCAGTCATGGATAATTTTTTGAAAATTAAACCATTTCTTCCGACGCGTAAACACGATAATATAGGTACACTGCACGAAGTGGTTGGCAGATACCTGCAGCTGTGTAAAATGTATTATTATTTATTGTTTACACGTACAATTTCCACGTACCTATACAACGTGGGCATATTCTCTGCGTGCGCGGTCGTCCGAAACCTATATTTTGATGAATAATATTCATAGAACTCGTCCGGTGTTATTATGTCCGCTCTTCGAACGGATATTACTAGGTATGCTAAATAAAAATATTAATAATACCTAATATAATATACTCCGTGACCGAGTACATAATATGGGTTGGTGTACGACTTCTATGCCGGAACATTGTTATGCCACACTCTACTGTACTAAAGTAATGGTTATTATACGGGATATGTACCTATGTATAAATTATATGGGACATTTCGTTGAACAGTGAACGCTCAACATCATTAATTCGGTCAATTTTGGGGTTTAACACTGAATTTTGAAACAAAATCTGATCGTTTCAAAGCAACAATGTATTAGGATTAGATATTTTGAATTAACAATCTTGTTTTTGATTTCATAAACAGGATTAAAATAGTTTTTCGAAAATGCCAACGTATAACATACACCAATTACCTAAGTAATAGTTTTTAATCAATAATATTCACATTTAAAATGTTATAATTAGATTATAGTAAAGTGGATACAGCCGAAATGTGTGCACTTATAAGTACTTCAAACTAAATTAAAGAAATATCGTGAAAACACAACGATTGACCGAGATAACGAGTGTTTGCTGCCATTAAAATAATTATCTTGTAAAAGCACGAACGGCGTGAAAATATCTCGCGAATAGCCATTCGCCATATTTCATATCGACGATAATCGAACGAAAACGATTTTGAAAAACCTGTTCTGAACCCAAAATCTTTCAAAATATTATCGTCAAAGATGTGAGTCCTAGCTGTGCTACAGTAACGCGTATACGTCTGCAGTAAACTCGTCGATCATTTATTTTTCACCCGATCGCCGGTACACGTCGGACCGAATCTATTAAATCACCAACGTCTTTTTTTCACACACACCCACACATACACACCCGAACGAGCATCGCGATCGTTATGCGACCGTAAACGACGTATTGGATTACAGTGCAGCACGTAACGCGGTCGAATTCGAAAGCGATTCGAGATGACCAACAACGACGCACATTTCGAAATGGCTACCGAAAAACGTCCACCTTGGTGGAGTTGTAATAATAATATGATAGGCAAACGAATGACCGTGGCCCACGTGGTAAATAATACCACACAATACGTCTTGGGCCATGTGTTCATGCGTGTACTCGTAGTGTCGTAAAACCAAGCATATACGACGACGACGGTGAGATGTGAAAGACTCGCGGTTTTCCTGACAAATGTGCGGCCACGTTCGGTAAACCTACGTATTTCAGCACAACAATATAGTATTTTAATATTACCGACGAAATTGTGTTTCTTACAAAACATCAGTAATTATAATAATATAATATAAAATATTATTTTACAAAAATGTATCCGCATGATGCATGGGAACTATAAAAAGATTATTCTACGGCCACGCGGGCGGCAACCGTTAATGATTTCGTTTCATCGGCCATTTTGGAGGGAGGTTAGCTGATGGGTTTCGATGGAGTCCAAACCCAGGGGAGGTTGTGGAGGCCACAATCCCATAAAAAAAAGTTAATTGAAAAAATGTGCTGAAATGTTTGTGCAAATAAATGGCGCACGAAAGTACTATACATATGTGCAATGTATACCTATACATGAGGGTAATATGTCTGGGATATGATCATTATTATAAACGTCGTCTGTTTTACACAAAATATTGCAATATTGCGCATATGTTTTATGGTATTAAAATAGTAATATAGGGTAAAGCATTGATTACATTAACATATATTTAATCAATGCGCATAGTGTAATAATAATTACAGCTTAAACCTTTTTAAATATCGGTAGAGACCTGAAATCTGCTATAACCTATATACTATTATTTAGATTCACTATAAGCTACAATGGTCCCAGGGATAACTGTAACTATAGGTTAAGTATCACCCGCGCACTGTCATTGCAGTCATATATACGTATTCCGCTTCGAATAATACCGATGTCGATTTCGATCGGTCAGCATGCTATTCACATACTACATTTTTTTTTTTTTAATATGAATATTGAAGTATATCCGTGAATAATACCAATAAGAAAAAACAGCGTTTGACCGCGGCCATGTCTGTTGCGTAGTGAGTAATGAATAATGATCAAGTACATAATATATTATTTGCGTTTTGCGTATGCCATTATTATGAGGTGTAAGACGATACACTACTACAAATACCAAGGTACATGTACATACAGCTCATATCTATCGCGGTATCCAGTTCGACCGTCCAGATTCGGACATGTTTGCATTTAACGTGCCGCTCGTGTCATGCACTCCGATGCGCTGACGTTAAATCGTTGTAATATTAAATTTAAAATCGCATTTATCGACCGGCCGTAAACCACGGAGGTGACCTCAAAAACAAGATGAAACAACACCTTCGGAACGAGTTCCGTCAAAATCGCTGTCCGTGCACCGTACTTGCGGTCATCTCGGCATTATGTTTTTTTTTTCTTGGCGACTGCCGAGTGGTCTCAAAATTACATTTATATGTACCTACCGCATATTATATACATTCGTACAACGCGTATATTTTATTATATACTTAGCGTCGCTTTAACGTGTAGGAATGTGCACGACTGACTTATTTCTATTGCCATTCGTCCGTGTTGGATGCGCAGCGATGTGTTTATAATATGTTATTATTATCGTTATTATTATTATTATTATTATTGTAGCACCGAGAATAATGTTGAGATGAGCAGATATTTCAATTTCAATAGGCTCGCTCGGACCATAATGTTTTCGAGCACGCGCTCCGCTTGTATGTTATATACTTCGCGTCTTTATATAATATATACGTGCATATAGATATATGGAAAACACTGCGGTACGGATTTCCGTTTTCTCACGACCAATCGGCTTCATATCTTTGTACCTACCTACGATAATAATATTAAGCTCGTGATGTTGTACGACGGTAATAATATGTAATAATAATTAACGCGTGCTTCAGTGGTATTGCGGAATCAATGCAGCGGACGTCGTCACATGCACGCGTCAGGCTCAGCGAAGTGTAGTAGTGCGCCCATACTAATGCCAACCCCTTATAATTGTTATTATCATATTATTAATGACTTAAGTCGTATGTGCATATACGGGACACACATTAAAGTTCGTTTGAAAATATTAAAATAATAATAATAATAATACTATAGTCGTAAGTCCGAACCACCGAGCGAAAACGATGTATACTTCGCGACCGCGACCGTCTCTGGCTAGAAGTTTTCGTAGTACGACGATCTTCCATTTGCCCACATAATATATTATTATTGTACGCATATTGTACCTACTTTCCGAGCGGCTACAAGGTTTTATTTTTTTATATTGTATTTATATAAGCTTTACGCGTATTATATTCTGCCCACGTCCGACAAAAATACATTGTCGATTAGCATAATCAATTATTTATTCAAACAAAATTAAAATGAAGTTTGTTATTTACACGGAATCCTGTAAATTATTGCGGAGGAAGGACGCGGTGTATAGAAAATTAAAACTGTGTATTATTCGACATAATATTATATAATGTTGTGCTGCAGTGGTGTATATGTATTTGACGTGTGCGTATCACAATACAAATATTATATAAGCTCTAAAATGTATTGACTTGTAGTCTACATCATTTTAATAAGGTACATCCAATGTTATATGTTTTTATTATTTACTCAATAATTTTATTTTATTAGTACATATACTAGTGTATACACTTATATACAGGGTGATTTTTTTATCATGAACCACTCATTATTTCAAAAAGTATCAATGTTTTTGAAAATAATTTTTTATAGTTTCATGTTGTTAAAAAAACAACGTTTTTATTTAAAAATTATGTTTTTTAATATTTTTTATCCTTATATATTTTTTAAGTTTTTTAGTTTTTTGAATGACAACCTAGAGTTTTAATTTTATATTCCAAAGCAGAATATTTTTCTAAGTATTTTGATACGTAAAAATCGAATTTTGGACGAGTAGTTTATGAGTTATAAGTATTTAAAGTTTAGATTGGACAGATTGGTAGAGTGGAGTGGTACAGGGTTACCCCGCAAAATGTTTTTCCACTACTCCACTTCTCTAAACTTTAAATACTTATAACTCATAAACTACTCGTCCAAAATTCGATTTTTACGTATCAAAATACTTAGAAAAATATTCTGCTTTGGAATATGAAATTAAAACTCTAGGTTGTCATTCAAAAAAGTAAAAAACTTAAAAAATTATAAGGATAAAAAATATTAAAAAACATATTTTTTTAATAAAAACGTTGTTTTTTTAACAACATGAAACTTTGTAAAAAAATATTTTCAAAAACATTGATACTTTTTGAAATAATGAGTGGTTCATGATAAAAAAAGCACCCTGTATATTATCAATTTTAAATTAGAATCGTTAAATATAAGTTGGGTATATCTAAACAAAATAGCAACTTTTAAGTTAAGGTACTATTCTAAATAAACTTAACTAACAAAACATTTTTAAAAATGCCTAGTATACGTTTCAAACTTTAGTTCTATATAGCGGCTAAGTAGATAAATGATAAATACGCTGTTATTGATATTCATTATTAGAGCACTTTAGGCAATCTTCAGATCAGGTATATAAATACGATGTTATTCGTGTTAGAATAAATTTTGCCTTTCTTAATACCTGTTGTTTTTACTTAATATATTATGTTGACATCGGCCAAATTGCCAATTTACAAAAAATCATTATAAACTAAAATCAACACATTGTTTTTATTATAATTTTAATACAATCAACAATAAGACTAAAAGCTAGACCATAGAAACAGAAAACTGAGAAAACATTTGTCAACTAGGATTGTTTATTTTAACCGGAAGCATAATCCTCGTAATGTTATACGAGGGATAATAATTTTATTTTTTTTGAGCGTCGGTAAGATGATGCTGTTCTAGTGTTCAACAGTGAATATCTCAAAATTCCAAGTTTTAAAATTGATATTTTTAGATAAATTTTATTCCAAATGCATCTTTATCCATTCTATTTACAGTCAATAGCATTGCCGAAGTTAGCTGTATTTAACAGGGTGAATTAAATAGCTATATTATATATTAATATAGAAACAAATTTCAAAGTTACATATTATGATAAATAATTCATATATGATTTATATATATTGATGTTTTAGAATAACAATATGATTCATATAATATATATTTTTTTTAAACAATCTTAATATTAGAAATAATTAAAACTTTGCATACTTTGTCAACGATCAATGTATATACAACAAAGGAATGTTTTACTAGATTTCTTCACTATTTTACATACCTAAACAAATTATTAAGTACAGTTTAATTTGAAAATATATTATTATAAACAACTTTAATTAAGTTAATCGCTATAGGACATTTAGTTATTGTTATTTTGTATTAAAAATCATAATTACATTGTCATTAATTTTTAGATAAACAAAAACATTAAGTTCAAAATGGTTTAAAATAATATGATTATCCTTGTTAAAAACCAGACTCGTTAAGATAAAATTTTTAATTATAAAAAAAAAAAGTACCCGATTAAATGAAAAGCGAATTTCTTAAATGGCTTTAAAACTTGCCTAAAACTTTATAACTAGTTTATGTTTAGTTTTGTAATTTAACAAAATTAAATTGTTAACCTGATAACTGTAGATTTTTTGGTGTACTCCGAGTTTGTTCTGTATTAAATACTTTATAGTAGATTTTATAAAACAACGGTCAGAATTATTTTTATTTATACTCGTATTATGATTTGATTTATAATATTGATCTTCGTTTTAATAAAATTACAGTACTATACCAAATCAAACACTATTTTTTAAAACATCATCACACTCTTTGGCCCATCATTGACAGAGAAACAACGTCTATATGCTTTGATGAAAAAGTGGGCTTAGAGCTTCTATCTCGGTGTTTTGTTCGAGGGAAAGATTACAAACTCTGTGAAAAAAATAAATGATTAAACATAGATTTTGCAGTTTCTCTAAAGATTTTAAGTACTATATTTCTTGCCGGGGCTCCCGCGGGAATATTACAGTGTCTAGTTAAGAAAAAAAACTGACAAATAGAACCATTATGCGTCTAAATTGTACATTTTAAGATGAAGAAATCTGTGTGGTGTTCACACCAATATAATCAAACCCCTCGTAATAAAAATCCAGAAAAACTATTTATTTTTTTTTTGTATCGAATATAGTTTCAATAAAATGAAATGCTTTAAGTCAATTTCATCAGTAAAATATCAATCAAGTGTATTTATTTAAGATAACAAGTTAAAATATACACTATTTGTTTTAGTAATTTGGTTTAAAAATAACTTGACACTTCTAAATGACATTCAATCATCATTAATTGATTATAATAATTTAAATTAAAATAAAATTTTGAAACAAACTTCAGAAAAAAACATAAACATAATACATACTAAAATTGTAAATAAAAAATATCGAAAATAATTTTAAACTACACTTAGGTATAAAACGATAAGAATTTGAAAATATTATTTTTTTAAGATAAATGATAAATATTTGTTGGATTTATATAAAATTATCTGTATCTTTACATTTTAAATATTCAAATGTAATTATAAATTTAAGTCAATGTAAAATTGTCTTGTTAATGAGTCATGACGTGAATAATTTCTTTAGATGGTTACTTTTTGACAAAATGTATTTGTGTAAATATAAAATATAACGTAAAAAGAGAAAAAACTGAAGTCAAAGGATTACAGAGATTTTGTATTTATTTTTATTTTTATTTTTATATGGGATACGCGTGGATATTCGACTGAAGGACATATTAAGACTGACAGTCAAATAGTCGAATATTTTTTAACCGACAAGGTCACGTGACAAAAAGCCAACAATAATTATCACGTTGGATGTTATCGTATAACTATTGAGGAAATGAGAAAAATCAACAACACGTGTTGGACGAGATAAATTATAATGAATACAAATTGTCTACTAATACAGTTTTACGTTAAAATAGAAAATTTATTTCGATGCTAAAATTTAAATTATTTCTTCTGTAACAGCTGTAGGCCAATATAAAATACAAAATACCATAATGCATAAGTCAAAATCCATTTAAAACTATTCTTAATGTTTACGAAACCGATACATGACCAAACATAACACGAGAAATTACTTATTTTTATATATTTATTTTAAACCATAATTTTTTTTTTTTATTTCATTTAATTTGTATTGATAAAATATTTACAATACGTTTTACCATGATTTTAATATTAGTGTATAAATTATATTAAAATTTGTCTCAGTACCTATAACATTAAGTTTTTCAGTTTTTCTTATTATTAGCTATTACTGAAATATAATATGTCCTAAATAGCTATTTTTTTAAATTTTGTTCTTATCTTAGTATAAGACATTTTTTTTAAATCGGCCAATTTAAGACAACGATTCATTGCCAGGCATTTTAAATAAAAATACGATATATTTGGGGGTACAGAACTATGATATGTTTGAGCACTTTGAGCACTTGCTATTTTTTTCTGATGATGTATAAGCACTATAAGCTTGCAGCACGTTTGTCCATTGTCGACTATTATGTAGCATAGTCTATACTCTATAAAACATATACAATATACGTTTATGAATTAGGTATCGTACATTATTTTGATCATGAATAAAATTAAATAGTAGTGATAATGAAGCTGACGATGTTACGAACTTTAGCAAAGGTAAACGGAAAAACTCCACGTAGGTACTCCTATATGTATAGCTATGAGACGGATTTATTTCAATGATTCTAGAGGCAATTGAAATCAAAAAATTCCAAAAATCCATCTGTAATTTCGAATTTCGAATTTCATTTTTATTTTAACGTTTCTCATTTATCTTATATATATATATTTCTTTATATATGATTAATTAATAACTAAGAAATAAATTGTTGATCTCCAATTGGTAGACCTTTACGTTATTTGGACCTATTGCAGAGTGTCGATAAAAGTCCATCGGCCAAAATTCCTTTTGTATATGCCCGTTATATGACTGTTATGTAGTTCAGTTTTTAATTGATATAGGAAACCACAAACTAATACTATATCAGGGAGTGGATATAAAAGGTGTTGAAATCCGCTTGATAATATTTCAAAAATTGTTTAATGTTTATATTTATTAATTTACATAAAAATGTAATAATTTATAGATTCTATAACAATACGTCATACGCGCATGGATTATCGGGGATCAGTAATTATCACTTTTGAAAGCTACGATTATTTAGTCAATTCGTGGGCTATCGGCACATATTTTGTGTACAATCCACTCTTTTTTCATTCTTAGACACACCCCTGTATTATATTAGAACTAAGTAAGAAATCATATATTTATCCGTATTATATAATATTGTACTTTATAGAGAATTATATATACTCGATATATTGCCCATAATCACAACCAATATTCCTCTCAGCGTTTTATTCTTGTAAATTCATAAAATTAATATTATTTATTAACAAATCTTTCAATAATAGCTCTTTCCTTTTTCATAAACGTACTGCCTTGTATTTAAGCTTTATCGAACCACTCGTCAATAAAGTTCATACTATTACTTATCCCATGGCATAATCTCACTATGCAGACGCACAAGTGCGTTCTTTACAAAAGTGTGAAAAACGTATCAGAAAGTCAACCCACCAGGAACATATTACCCGAGAGCAAATGATTGATAAAATTTCGTCGATTCTTCTCTACATAAACACAAGAGTCTACGGTCGACGTGCTCGCACGTGATTCTGTCAGACGAGTGTTAAATTAGACTTACAGCTGTTTATTCGTTGTATATGCTCAGTTAGTTGTGTTCAAAATATTATACAGTTACATTTCAAATAGTTATTTTAACAAGACCACCCAACTATCCTAAAACTATCCGTGAATATATTTTAATTTATAATTGAAATTTTGGTAAGCAATAAAGCGAACATTTTTTGTTTAACATCTCACACTAACGTATATTTATATGCAGTTATGTTCCTAATTTCATCAGTTAGTATAAATTAATTAATTTACCCTTTTTGTATATCATTAATTTACAAGTGGAAGATTTCGACGTGTGCTTTTATATTATGAAAAACGTGCTGTTTACGATTATATTTTAATATTATATTAACTACTAATATATTGTAATATTATGTCATTCAGTTGTACTGGTCTTCGATCGACTATAATAATAATAATAATAATAATAGGTACATACGAAAGACGAAAAAACTAAAAAGACATATTTGAGTTTAGTTATTCCGTCGCAGATGATGTTTAAAATGATCCACGGTAATATACCTACTGGCTACTGTATATAATAAAATATATACAAACTACCTAATACCTGCAACGGCTGCAACGAATTGTATTTAATACGTTATCAATATTATATATGGCCACGTATTAAACATTATATATATATATAGCTGATTTCCTTCCACCGCAGCGAACATCTGCTCTGTATAATGTGCTCAAAGATCTTAGCACTATATAGTGAACGCAAGATACAAAATGACTCGCAATGCAACGAAATATAGGGTTTAATAACACTGTCGACTTATACGCTGCAGCTCATTTATTTAGCAACCCGTAAGCTTCGGCCTCGTACGTGCTTGCAGTTTTAGTCTAAACATTAATATTTTTGGCCAAGTTTCCTCCTGAATGTTTCACGCGTTATGTCAAAAAACTTTTAGACGTCGTCGTCATCAAGGGTTGGTATATATTATAATTTATAAACACGCCACATAAATCCAGTCCCCGTCCCGTCCTTATCCACTAGCCATACAAGCACTTGTAGTACTTCTGGTACACATTTACGTAGTTCGAAACTGAAATTCACATAGCATACCCATCAATTAAAAAAATTGGTGGAAATTACAGACATCTTCACCTCATAATAATCGCACTGAAAGTGACTATTTATAACTGCATAGAATGTGTGTGTGTGTAAAATAACTGATTTAACTATATGTCTACGAAATTAGATAAAATATAATAATATACGTTAAGTACATAGTTCAAATTTAAAAAATAACTAAAATCTATATTCTTCGTTTAAATATCAAATTTTATCCAAATTCTTTAAATGTTAAAAATATAAAATTCATATATTTTTTGATATTTTGATTCCAATTACTATACTAACTGATATAAGGAACCAAACATTAATTTTTAAACTTTTTGACCTAGTGAAATTATTATTACTTATCGCTATTTATAAGTAAAAATCTGAACAATTTCAAACGTCAAAAACAGTCAAAATATTTTAAAACTTATGCCATGTATGAAATTTTCAAATGTCTATGATTATTTTTTTTCGAGTTACTATAAAAAACGAAAATGTTGACGATTATTGATTTTGTATAAAAATTAGAGTTTTTATTTATTCTCTTTTATTGTTCCCGATATTATATCGAAAAATATTGTCGATTTTCCATTTAGACCTCATAAATGTACTACTAAACCCACATCCTTTTTAATCATAAACCACCAATTGAGTTGATAATTAAAGAATTTTTTCTATTATATATCGTATATTCAAACACAAAAAATGTACATCATCGTAAAAACAATACTTTCATCGCTCCAATCAGAATTAAAAAAATCAACAATCATAACGCTGTAGTGATAGAAAAATTATGTTTCACAGAATTAAATCATGAAATGTAGTATTTTATTTAACATGTGCCCATCAGAAACAGTCATATTTTATGCATGAAGACGTTTTTGAATAAAATCCATTGGCTTCCTTCCACATTCCTAACAATCCACACGGAAGTTTCAACTGGAGTGGTGATATCTTTCGTTTCATCTAAATCTTTACATGAGCTTGAAATTTTAACGATGGATAGTTAGTTCTGTCAACATTGTTTATAATAAATCACAGCTACAGAGTGTTGATTTTTTTCGTTCATATAACTTTGAAGCAAGTTTAGACTAACTCACTGATTTTACGTACATGAATACGTTTAAACTCAAAACTGCAATATTACATGTGGTATTATCTGTTGTAGCTAATATTTTCATCTTTGAATTTGATCCTATTACCATTATCCTAGCTACCTATTAAAATTAAAATTTTAAATTTCTTTTCAGATCATTCAACTCTAACATTTAATTGAATTGATATTTATTAGAAATTATGTTCATAAAAGTGAAACCATAATAACATATTATTTGATTTGTTTTGTTTCTAATAAACCATTAATAGCAATTAACACAAAAGTATAGCAACTAAAATACTTTATACCTATGTGTTGTTAAAATATAACACAAAAAATCAAAATGTCAGATTTCATAAGTAATAAAAACTCGTTTTATACAGACGTTATACTTCTGACTAACTTTAAGCCTAATATATTATATGGATAGGTGGTTAACTTATATTTTGGTGATATACGACAGTTAATTTATAGTGGTTAGGCATATGTTCGGAAAACGCATATTATATTATTTTAATGTATTAAAAACTTTAAACATCTGAAGAGAAGTGATGAAAGCAATTATTAGATTTCGTGGTTTTAAGACCAATATGAACCGCGAAATAATTTAAGCCACCGATGCAGAGTTTTCTTATAGGGAGCATTACTTTGTAAAGTTCATTAGTAGTTGATCATTATTAAAACTGCTAATACAAGGTCATATGAAATACAGATTAGATAATAAACCTTATATATATTTACCTACATATAATTATAATTATTTTATTTTAACATTAAATACGTTTTTTGATATTGATGACTGATGTAGTTAAATTATTGTTAGAAATATTAATAGTTTTTATCATTTCAAAAGCAACTAATATAATATAGTATAATATACTATAGTTATTCAATTTTTTTGTCGATCATACAAATACGTCGGGACCATACCGCTAACTATTTGTGGAGATTACATTAACAGCAAAATAGTCCAAATATTAACTTCAGTTAAATATATACCTTTAATGTTTATATTAATATCTAAGTTAAATAGGTATATTAAAATAACAGTAAAATTATAGTAGGACCAAAAAACCATTTATCTTTTAAGTTTTAATACAATCTAGATACCAGCACATGTGTTTCATTTATTCAAACAATTTTCTTTTACCGTTCTCATGCAATTAAATAATATTGCTAATAATTTTGAAGAAAATACTGTTTTTTCTTTATAGATACTATTTTGTATTTTTTAAACTGTTTTTGAGTGCTATAGTTATTAGTTATTACTCCACGAAACGTGCACTCCACTAAACCATAACCAAGATAATTGTTTTGTTTCATAAATATATAGCCAAATAAAAACCAAAAATATGGCTGTACAGTGTTCTTATAATATATTGAATATTGTTACACCTACTCGATTGACTATTGCCATTGTTCATGTAAAAACTATATTTACAATCAATGCTATTGCCCATAGTTGCTTTATACCAGGGACCAAAGACAAAGATAACAATTTTAAGTGTTGAATTATAATTTATAAAGACAGCAACTACATTATTATGTCACTATATGTCAGTATGCCATTAGTTCTGAAAACGTTTTTCTTTGTAATTACTAATTAATGTTATCTATCTAGGTCTGACCATTTTTCCCGTTAAAAATGTACGAAAGCAGTCCAATATAAGTAACAACTATAAAATATATACCTACATATACCAAGAAATATATAAAAAATATAATTATTTAAGTACCTACATATTTCATGTAACTACCTTAATTGACTATTTTTGTTTTAAGAACCTAGGTACAAATGTGTGTATAAAATATGATTTCAATTTTCTCTTTTAGATTAAGAAATAGATACTTATACGAAATTTTTCTCCTCAAAGGCGTTATAAAACACATTTTCGAGAAGTGCAAAAAAATTATTAGGTACAATATTTTACGTTGCTACTCCTTTAAATAAGAAATCAATCCCAGCAAGAATCGTAAATATAAATATATCATTATTCATTATACCTACTAATTTAAACATGTAATTAAATCGCACAGAGATACAAATATTTAACGTTTCGATGGATATAAAGAAAAAAAAATCAAAATGAAAAGATTCAAATCCCTGCGTGAGCGACGGGACACGTAATGCGAATTCCGTTCTATCACGGCGAGAACAAGACACGCGACTCGTGTGAAAACGGAATAGGAATAATAATAATGGCATTGGTCACTATAATATATAATAGTGTATTGTAGCCCAAGCGAACCGCGTAATAATAATTTTACACATATCGCACGTTTCTATTTTTACGCGGGATTCGCTGCGTAAAATATTATGCTACTACGACAATAATAATATTACGCGGCTAATGGACCGTCGCGTAGTCGTAGTATTGTACACACATACACGTTCAAATATCATATTATTATTATTATTATTATTATTGTGCAACGACGGTCAGTGTGTTGGCTAATAATAGTAGAAGGAAAAGAGGTTGTACGGACATTGTGCATACATTATAATAATAAATTATATTGTACGCAAGTGTGTAGACGTCAGTATCAAAGGTCGTTTCAGGGCCATTCCGCCTCTGCCGGCGGTCTCCACCCGTTTTCCGCGGGTCGTATACGACGTATACATAGAATACTTATAGCATATTATTATATAACTTTGCTACGGAGTATATTACGCTCGCGCGCGACGTGTATTATTGTTATAGTATCGCGTTCAAAAATAGACGGAAGGTTAAGGCGGAAGTCCGCGTAAATTTCGAGAGCGACCTCCAGAGAAGCGCGCGAGTGACCATGTGTCACCGCATTTTTACGACGACAATGATGGTAATTTTGTCTCGATCATTAATCGCCGACTGGGTGGGACTGACGGCTTAAACGACCGAATTTTGTCACTCGTTAAAATAAGCCAAGGCACTCGTGTGATTTTTACCGCAATAGTATACGGTATGCAAATAGTTTTGTTAAAATTTTTTCTTAAATTTAAAATACAAGCATCTCCATGCAGTCACCAGTCACATATATCTCAATCAAAGGCCAACCTAGTCGAACGGTGTAGTGTACAGGGTGCAATACTAAACGGTCTAGATAAACGTATTATAGTTGCGCATGCATGACATATCACCTATATTATAAAGAGTACCTGAGTGCAGGGGTTAAAGTGGGGGGGGGGGGGGGGGGGGTGACGCAGCAGGACTCAGTCCCCTTACCTCTGACGGCGGTTAAAAAGCGTCCCCTTTAACAAATTAGGATTTCATACATTAGACATTATACCTAAAATTAAATATGGAACGTTTAAAACTTTGTGGAGACATTAGTCCCCTCTAGATTTTTCCCCACTTTAACCTCTGCCTGAGTGTATAATTATCGACGAACATTCCTGGTTAGGTTTGGTTAGATAATGGCGACGAAATTACCGACGTCCGGACGTTCGGTAATAGATTCTCGGTTTCCGTAGCAACGACAATTTGATGCGCGTATTGAATTGTGTTTATTGCATTTATGTCTGGCCACGAGTAGCGTCCATCAGTATATAGTTGTAAGTAATACCTACTGCAACCTTAGTCCTTACCCGACGGTTATTTTATGGTTATACACTTTAAACGTAACTATATATATATAACAATATACCTACTGCGTTAACTCGGACTTGTGTTATATTTTCTGGACCAGCCGACCGCGGTGGTGTCGTTATATTGACCTGTACGGCGGCTATATACCTACCGAGTTTTAACTCGAGATTACCTATATATATATATATATATATATATATATATATATATGTAGGGACACTGCAGAGAAACGGTTAGGCACACGAGCGCTTATTACCCGATCGATTTTAATCCGATTTCGTCCGAAATTGTTGTTGGGAATCGGTAGAGTTTCATTTGATTATCAATTTCACGCGCGCCCGCACGCACGGACGCCGAGAGTTCAAATCCTTTTTACCGGCTCGCACTTAAATCAATTAGCACGCGCGTTCCGCAAACGCGTTTTAACGATTTTATAATATATTTATATACACGACGAGTCCCCGGCGCATTACGCAGGGACTGCAATATTTTGCATTACGGTATAAACGGTTTATACCACCGGCGACGGCGACACCATCACCCTGACAGTCTGCACACTCGGTCGTTTTGGGTCGGCGCATGTTCAAACCCGCGGGTCCATTATAAGCGTAGTAATAGTAGTAGTAGTGGTAGTATGGTATTATTTTTTGCTTCGTTAATAAATTAATATGCGCAGTTTGGCTGTTTATTCTTTAAATAAAATTAGTTTTTTTGATCCAACGAACTTTTGCGTAAAAATAATACGATATTGTACCGCGACAGCTGCAGCAACAGCAGCAGCGGCTATATTTTTATAGCGACGCGGGGTTTTTGATCGGCTTTTTTTATTCCTTTTATCATTAATACGGACTTAAAAATTTAAATAAAATTACACATGGTAAAGCGATGAAAAACGAATAAAAATGCTTTTAATTCGGGTTTTCACCCGAAAATTATGTATAGGTACACAATATTATTTACTCAGGCGCCGTGGCATCGACTATATTGCAGTAGGTACTGCTCGTTTAATAGTACCCATTATCCAAGTTGTTCAAAAATTGATAACATATTTTTAACCACAGTGAATTATATTATCATGCATTACGCACTAGATGGATCGAATTATTTCGTTTACACATTTTTTTTTCATTTCAAAAGCAAACATAATGCCGCGACCAAGTTAAATAATAACGATCGTCTTCTGCGCCTCATTACGTAAAATAAATATTTATGTATATAATATAATAAGTACCTACGCCATGGAAAAATATGTACAATATAACTGCCAATATACTACAGTCCTCTCATAGCAATATATGCATGCACATTGAGTTTGTTTAAGGAATGGATTCTCCGCTTTCAAAATAAACAAGAAGATTGCAGAACCAGACCCAGAAACCCTAACGTAATGGATGATTTCTTCGAGAAACTCACTCACATTACTTAAAAAACAAAAAATGATTTCAAAATATTGACACAGAATCATTAATAGTAGACAAATATATTTTATTTATAAGACATATAATTTAAACTGAGATGAAAATGTATATATTGGTATTCATAGACATGTATTCAGGTCAATATTCTATATTTTATATTTATTATATATTTATATTTTTTAAATATCTACCCACAGGCCACAGATACTATACTCTTACATTATTCTGTTGTCATCTCCTGCCCGGTACGCACTGTACACATCACACAGAGAAATTGTATATATAGGTATAAAGTGTGTATAGATCATTGACAATTCGACTTTTCTCGAAAGTACCATATATAATATATAATATTACGGTGCGTTCCCTTAGCAAAGATTGAGATCGTCCCGCGAGACGCTTACATAATATAATATGTAAATAATAAAACGAGGTCAGTTCGTTTCGATTCAGTTGGAGAACAACGTTGGTGAACCAAATGCGTGAATGTCCTCCGAGTACCGACCGTCAAATATAAAATTACTTTCGGACTTTTCGGTTAGTTTGAGATAAGTATAGCTGTACCTATACCTAAAACTACAACAGAAGAATAGTATTAATATACTACGAATTGAGTA
Source organism: Diuraphis noxia (assembly GCF_037042655.1). Classification (NCBI taxonomy): domain Eukaryota; kingdom Metazoa; phylum Arthropoda; class Insecta; order Hemiptera; family Aphididae; genus Diuraphis; species Diuraphis noxia. Next base: position 57,650,582 of record NW_028301712.1, read on the forward strand.
AAATCAATGAACTTTTTTCACCCAATCAAAGTGTAGATTAGTAAATATTAAATAAATACGGACGAAAATATTATACTCGACGTGTTTACTTGAGACACTGCTAGAGTATAGATCAATTAAAAAAATTCGAAAAAAAAACCTATATAAAAACAATAATAATTAATGAACAAAATCAAACACGAACGAAAATATTATATTGGGGAATAACTAAAAGAAAGCGTAACGATCGTTCGCCCATTTCTATAAAATTCAAATATGTTTCTAGTAGGTTTATTGTACCTAATATTATATAATAATATATACTATTACATTGCTTCGAGCGAGCGTTCATCGTCTTGCACCATATTTGACATAAATATCTCACTTTTTTTTTATGTTATAATGGTTAACACTCTGTACTGAACGACGCGCGTACATCCGAATCTCACGTGTACCCGACGCGCAAAACATTAAAATTAAATATTGTACTTAATATGCGACTACATCCAATCAGGTATGCCACACTCGAAAATTCCCAAGGTACCTAACATAGCAGCATGATGTATATACTATATAATTAGTATTTATAATATATATAAATACAAATTTAAGTGGTACATGTGATGATAATCGCGAGTGTATATAAAATAACATTACAACAAAATGTACGTGATCGTTGTATGGTTATACAACCGCATGCAGATTTGTCTGTCTATTGACTCTGCATATAAAGCGTGTCGATCTCGTGTGTTTTTCGGTACGTCAAACAACCTACAACCCTCTACACATCCTCTATAATATAGCGTTCGACATGAACGCCAAAAACTTGTTAAAAGTACGCCCGCTCGGTTGAAACGCTAAAAATTATAGAAGCCAACTCTGGTGCAGCAGCTACGGCCGCCTACGACACTGTACCGTTGGCAGCCCGCCCGTATATACCTAACCAATAACCATATACATAGTATTATATATTTATATAATAGGTAGGCACCACTGCACGGTGACGGAGCATATACAATATGCATATGTATATACATATATATATATATATATATATATATATATATATATATGTTATATGGATTGAATCCTGCGTGTATAGCAGTTTAGGGTAAACACAAACATGATTATTCGTCCGCCATGAGTATATATACTTAACCGTCGGTGTGTGTATGCAAATTTGCATACCGAAATCAATAAAGCACTCGTAACACTTTCACACACGCACTCATCATGTGCCACTATATACATCAACTATACCTATTGTATATAGTATAGACTATAGGTATTATATATACTATACTTCTATACTATATATTATAATAATATATCATATCCTATTCGGTGAATGACATCGTATGGTTTTTGTTTCGGACTAAACGGCCGGGAGCTTACAAATTCGTACGCACAACCATATTATTTTATTCGCGTTAAAATTCAGTAAATTGTGTGCGTACATATATAGACGAAAATTTCCCACGAGCTATGAGTATTGTTGTTAGCAGCAGTGATGCAATATAATATTGTCCGGACGAGCTCTCAGTGACAATGATAATTGTAACAAATTAAAATAGCAACAAGCATAATAATAATTGTAGTATATGGGTGGGCTACAACAGCTGGAGTGAGTTTTCATCCTGTCCACGAGAAGGCACCGAGAGGAACGAAGATTGTGCTTCCGGTTTAACAAGACAGAGAAATAATTTCCCGCGTCCCTGTATATATGTTTATATCCATGTATTCTATTCTAAATAAAAACGGTATTCATTATAACGACCGCGACGCTGCCTACTCATGCGGACGTAAAATTTGACGACGACGGTCTTTCGAGAGAGGAACCGTGATAATTATACGTATTATTGTGTAGGAATATATATCTGAAACATGGTTGAAACCGTTTGTCACCTAAATTATAATGACAACGTGGAGTCAAAAGAGTCAAACACACAACGGAAAAAAACATCCCCGCATGCGTATACTTGGCGCGTATCGCCGTCGTAGACATATTTATATAAAGAATGCATCGAAGTGTCGTCGCATATATATATATATATATATATATATATATATATATACATCTATATAAGCAATCTTCCAGAGACGTCTAAAAATTGTTTCTCGTACACGAATAAGAGTTCTAATCTCTCCCCCAGGACCCTGTGCGCAGCATCATACTCGTTCCATGATTGATTCTCAAAAGAACGTTGCTTAAAAAAAAAAAACTCTGGAAATACTTATCTCGGAAAGTTGAAAGGCAATCTATCGTTTGAAATCTTCGTTTGGCGTTTGTTCAAAATCTCTTAATTACGAGTACCTACCTACTTGCATAGTTGTGTGTGCCTTAGACGATTAACAGTTTTATTTAAATTTTTCAGTTACACGATTTCATGTAAAAATTCATATTTAATCCTCGTTTAAAATTCGGTAAACTGAATGGTATAACATTAAAAAAAATGTTTTACCTAGAAAATATTACCTACTTAACCAAATAAATAGTATACATTTGTCAAAAATTAAAAAATTGTTATAAAATAAAGTTGAGAGGCTTAAGTTTTAAGCAGTCGTTTTTAATAAACAATTCAATAACAAACATCAACAGTTATTTCAAAGAATACTCGTACATTACAATTGTTTTAATCGTTATTCGTATATTATTTAATTATCACTTAAAATTGTTTTTATAATTAATTTGTTTTATATAACCACTTAATTAAAATAACTAAGATTAGGAAAAGAAAATCGAGAATTTAAAATATCAAATATAATATCAAATAATTAGATTAGTTTGGTATGTTTTCATCATTAATAAAAGTTCTTCAATATCTTTTAAAAGTTTGTGACGCTTCTGAGTACACTAAAGTGAAATACTTTGTAAACCTTGAACAAAAGTTAGCGTTTTCAAACCATAGAAATAGTATTTAACTTGTCAAAAACTACTACCGTCATGAGACCTTAGATATATTACTACTTAGGGGTTTTCTGAAATTAAAATTCGGTAATGAACACTTTAAAGAGAAGTTGTTATTATCATAACTTACTATAATTCACAGCTTAAACCTTTAAACACAAAATTAAATATATACATAGTATATTTGCCATCCATATATGATCAGATTTACACAATATTGTCTTAAGAATAAAATAAAAATCTAAGTGGTTTTCGTTGTAGTGGTGAGGGGGGAGTGGACACTGTTGATGTCATATTGATTTTGACGAATTTCATACTGTCCTCCGGGACTTGCGATTTTTTGGAGGGTTTGACGGCAAATCCTAAAGGTTGCTAAAAATAGAGAGGGTAACTGAAAAGGGGGAAAAAGCCATCGAAAAAAAAATATATATATGTATATACAGGTATGTATAAAAAAACCATAAACTGTACTGCCATTAAAAAGGTCCTCTAGAGGCATCGCTGTACGCACTCACACACACATCGTAGAAAAAGGGAGCATTACTTATGAATTAATCAGGCGGTAAACCCGAGGTCCCCCTTGTGCGCATTATTATTCTTATATACCGTTGTGGCGTGTGTGCGTGCCTGTTTGCGAGTACAAGAGTAAAAATAATAAGGATTACATACGTTTTTCAAAGGTGTTTTCCAAAAATCCGTCTGCAGGAGACGGCCGATCGATTGAATTATTATATATGGTTATCTTCACCATCTTCTTAGATAGGTGAGGTAGGTACCTATATGGCCATACGGCATACAGTGTATATAATAAGCTTCCCGACACCCACTGAAATTATTTCTATGGAAATAACCTTGTGGGGGGGGAGGAGAGACACACATGAAACTAAGTGACGAAAATAATAGACGTTGACATCGATTTCACTTGTCGCTTATTAAACTGCAGTGAAATTTATTCCAGTGTATAAGAACAAATATAGACAATCAGTTTTAGACTATCATATAAACTTTACAAAAACGCAATATATTGTTGTCAGTATCAGTGGAATCTACATCCTACGTTATTTAAAAAAATATGGAAGAAGCTGATACGCTAAAGAAGCCAAACGGTTATGCAATTTTCACCCAAATGATTTGACCATATATACACATACCTACCTATTGAAAATAATTTATATATTATGTAAGTGTACTTATTATTCTACTGTACTTATTAATAAATAGTTCAGATTAAATAGACACATCTAATAACAAATATATACATGAACACATAGCTATACCAACAACCAACATATTGATTAATTTAATTATTTATTTATTAATTAAAAGGGTACATGATAAATTAATAATATGTAATAATAATGATGACGACACAATCCGATATTAATGCTTCCTTTTGAAGTAAATCACCTTTAGAATTTCACAAATTATTTTGTATACGAAGTAGAAATGTAAACTTGTTACAATGAAAGCACATATAAGGGGTGTTATAGAGCAAGAGGCTATTGTATTTCTGGATGCATCTGAATTGGTTCAGATACCTTAAAAATTACATCCAAATTGTTTAAAATAAAGATCTCTAGTTATTAATACGTCGCTTTTGACTTTTTGTAACATTATAGATACCTACCTACATATATTTGTACATTAAGATTTTTAGAAAGATTAATTCTTTTATAAATATTCATTATTTTGATACATAAAATGGACAAAGAACATTGCATGAATATTACTGTTCAACTGTTACAGTCTGGAGAATCGTAGATTATAATATAGATAACGAGTATAATATAGGGAAAACAATTAATAATTATTTATAAAAAGACCTAGGTACCTATCAAATATTCTACCCTGTTCAGTAAAAAATGATATAATGCCGTTAAAACTTACTGCCGCTAAATATTTTTTTTTTTTTAAAGAATAATTTATATTAACGATTTTTTATTTATTTATTTATCCATATATTTATTCACACGCGTTTTGCCAACGAATATCATCGTTATTATTTCCGTTTGACGTGCGCGTTCGTAAGAATAAAATATAAAATGAAATATTAATAATATTGTGTTTTATTACTTCGTCGTTACCTGACTAATATAATTTTCGTCATTCGAAGATGAAAACAATAATTATGGTTACAGCGCACAACGCGGAGATATCGAAAAAGCTGAACAGCGAAAACCGTTCATTGAAGAGGCCGAGACACTTAGACTGATGCACCTAAAAGAGTATCCGGACTATAAAAATACAGACCACGCAAGAGAACAGTAGTAGTAACACGAACTCGTCCGGAGCGGCCACGATCGCCAAGACCACCACGTCGGCCGCGGCTCAGTCAAAGTCCGGAAGAACATGTGCAAAAAGTTTGGCAACGCTTGGACGACCGTGCCTAGCCGCGTCGCGTGTACACTTAACGCAGGGACAGTGCAACTGCTGGATAAAAGGAACACACCACTACCAGCGGTGTTGCCGGTGTTGGTCCAAGACAACACCACTTCATCGTCTTCGTCGTCGTCAAAGACCATTCTCCGGCGCAACGGTATCATACAGGTGAACAGGATGAGCCCGGTGAACACGGATCGGCTCAAATATCACTTCACGATCGATACGGCCAAGGGCAAAAACAGTTCCAAGGATGCGACCGAGGTGCGCGTGCCCGCCTCGGTAAACGCCAAGGTGCCGACCAGCCCGACGCGTGCGACTCTCCAAACTCGCCGGAAAGCGCCACGTTATGAGACGAATCGCCGCTGACATGTTTCGACGTCGTCAAGCCGCTCAATATAAAGTTGCTCAACCCGCTCAACACATCGGCCACAATCACAGTGTTGGCCGACGTAGACGACGATGACAACGAGGACGGCGACAACAACTGGGGCACCGCCAACGCCAACGCAATGTTGCTCAGTCCCGGTTCGGCCGCGTAGCTCATGTCCGCCCGACAGATAGACCAGCAACTCCATCAACAGCACAATCACCTAAACAATCAGTCGTCGGCCGATCTGCTCGCCCGAAGCCCGATGAAAGGCGATCGCCTGCTGATCAATGCCGAACCATCGCATCCGTCGCCGTATATATAGATCTTCGTATTTCGTCAAACAGGATCAGATTTTTTTATATCGAATACACTAGTGCAGTTATATTTATATTATACACTTAAAAAGGATTAATGCGCTCATCATTTTGAATGTTTGGTATATGAGAAGACATATATTATTATTCATATTAACAACAATGAATTACGAAATTCAAATAACTAATATATTAATCGAGTAACAAAATTATATTTACATTTAAATGACGTTCGTCAATCCACTAGTTTGTTTTCGTATAATATAATTTAATTAAATTTCATTGTGTTAACATAAAATACGCTAAATCCATGATCTGCAAAAGCTGAAATTAAATCGCAAAAAGAGTTAAATGATATTTTGTTGAAAAAATATTTTAGCCTGAAACTATAGCTTTTTGTACTATAAATCCAATTGCGTTATCGAATTTCAAATACGCAGCGGTTGATTTACATTTTGTTATGTATTTGATCTCATTGTCAGTTGATTCTATTTAATTTAAATTTGTAATATATTATTTGGCGTTTCCTGGATAGATATTTCTGTTAGTTAATATAGGTATAATATCTTGAAACATTGGTTGATTGTTAGAGCATAATATAACTGCACGACTATATTAAAATTAGAATCAATAATGAATGTATATTATAATCATCAAACTTATATATATATATATGTACATTATAACATTATTTTAACCCTGATGAATTGTGTTTATATATTCAATTAAATTTGATATATAAATTTTCCCTTCTATTCACATAGCTAGTGGTTGTTAGGTATTATCAATTGAACTGTTATAATTGCATCACTATCCCAAAGTATATAAGCACCTAAAACGGTAGTCACTGCAGCGTCTGTATAACAATAAAACTACTCTTCACTGTGATCCGGTGGACATAATACAGCACTATAAATTTCAACTTTGATATTATAAGTATTTTTATACAACATTTAATTTTTGTTTAAGCTACCAATATCATTACCAATCAAGATACACACTAATAAATAGCTGAGTTTATCATAGTGCGCTACTGCAGATCGAAATACATTAAAGCAATAGTATATAGCTTAATAAAATAAGTTTATATAGTATTGATATATATATAGCCACACTTAAAAATACTAGTATTTAATAATTAAATATCGTAAAAAAATATATTAACTTATGAAATATAATATATACACAGCTAAGAAGATAACATTTTTAATAACTATTATTTTAATAACACTAGAAATCGGGTTATTTATTTGGATTATGTTAGGTTTATTGGATTATTTTTCAAAGATAAATCTTTTAACATGGCATTAAAAAATTTAAAGTTTATTCAAATCAGTTTTTTATATGATGAAATCTGCTTTAAATTTAATATGAAGCACACCATCTGACCAGTAGTCTACTCAATGCTTGCTTATAAAGATAATTTTTTTTAACTTGAATATTAAACTTTTTATATGGTTCAGAGATATATAAAATAAATTTCATATTCATATTTTATAATATTCTAGAACGGTAAAAACTAAAAAATGTTTTATGTATATATTTTAAAATATTAATATATACTTCAACTGCGAAGGTAAGAATGTCACATTGTATAGGAATAGACAATTAATATAGATGAATATTAACAATATAATGCAAATAACAGTAAAAGTAATATTACATTTAAACCAATACATTAAACTTTTTTGCACTTTCAACAAACAAATATTATAGGATTGAATTCAAACATTTGAACAAAATAGAATTTAGATGCAACAAATGTGTGTAAATTATCATATTAAATTATTGTAAGTCTTTACTCTTGCACTAAGTAAACACTTTAACGTAAAAAATAGCATTGTGTTATTGAAAACTTTAATTGAAATACCGAAAAAAATTATTTTTTAGTTAAATATAATAAAAGATTATACGAAAATACAATTGGTAAATTGAAGATAAAAATGTTTAAAGCTAATTCAATAATAAAATAAATTGCTTATTAATTAAACTATTGAGTAAAATCAAATCAAATGTAATTAGACTATTTAATTCAATTCAACAATTCGATTTTACATTTACCAACTTAAATAAACTGACATAAATTTGATTAATATTTATAAATATTATAAAAAACTCATACAATTTAGGAGGATTTTTTCTGTTAAGTTAAATCAACTTAAAGGTACATGTCATTTATTTAGAAAAATCACTGATGTTAACAATAAATGATATAGATTATAGATTACTATTTAATTATATATTTTACGATTGATATTAAATACAAAAAATGTATTTTATTTTTAATCAGTTAACTAAAATCAACAAACCCGATTTTATCAATAATTGTCATTTGTAACAAATTGTAATAATTGTTTATTACTCAATAACATTAAAAATATTGGTTGATACTCATAATAGTGGTCATGTTTAAAGACATAATAATATAGTGCGTAAAATATTTTAGTTTAATGAGATAAGAATTGTTAAATTCTGTTGTTATGAAAGTTAACTCTGGAATAATTTATAAAATATTTACAGCTTACTGTTCGTATGATAATGAAATAAAAATAAAATAAAATCATGTTATATAAATAATAATAAATAATGTTTTTCTGATCACAAATTGCAGCGTTAAATAATAATACAGTATATATGTACTAAATGTCTAAAGACTAAATGTAATAATAGTTCAATGACTTGAGTATCTGGTAACAAAATTTTAACGATAAATTGTTGATTTCATGTGATTTTTTACTTTTAACTCTGTACTTCGTAATTTTAAGATATATTACAATACAAGTAATAGTCATTATATCAACAAGATAAATAATTAAGTAATGCAACAGATATAATGTAACCAGGCGCTTTGTATAGGCAATTCTTATATATTTCAGAATTATTAAACTGGCACTCCGTGTATCGCCGGAACAACTCAGATACGTTTATATCGAGTCTATACTTATGTTTTTAATTATTATTTGCGTATACTGTATAATATTAATAATTGTTTTATGATTATTTTAATCATTTATATACGCTAGGTTATATTATAATGGTCGTGTTACAACAATGTAGATACCCATGCAAACGATTGTTTGAAAAAAGCGATACTATAAGACACATATGATATACCTAAACCTAATAAATCGCTCACAATAATAATTAATAACACCAATTTGTCGAAAACAACACATTTATTAAACCACATATTGATTGAAAAATAATATTATTAGGCCAACAAATCGTGTCAGGCAGTATATTAAACGTCAATCGAATGGTTTGTCGGTTAACGTAACATGCACGTCAATGGGAGTAGATACTGCAAGTGTGATTAAATCCCCACTATCGATTTTTAGGATGACAAAACTTGTCGAACATCGCTTTTTTTTATCGACACTCGACTTGTAGCTACGTACCTCTGTAATATTATAGTTATTTATAGGAACAAAGTAACCGTGGCGTGGTTAACCGTACATAATCGGTATATATATAAAGGCTAGGAACTTATAGGGGGTGGTACCTACCACGCTCTCACTGGAAGGGAAAATATTTCTTTTTTTATCTACAAAAATTTTATGAAATTCCAGCTGGGCGTTTTTTCCGGTCAAACAAATAGATGTTTCTTTCCCGTTTATTTGTTTGAAAAAAATTCCTGAACTGAAATAATATCGTTATCAATGAAACTAATACAGTAATGCAGTATATAATATAAAGGTTAGGTAGATAATGAATATTTAAATCAACGAGTTAGTTGTCAGGGAGATGACGATAAAGGTAATCGAAATATCGAATTAAAAATAAGGCGTAATCCCCATGTATATAGTATATACCATATGAGAGGTCACGTTTTCAAAAAATATTTTATGATATAATAACATTATTTATAAGTTTAAAATATAGGTATTATAAATATATAATAGACTGCAGTACAGTAAAATATGGTATTGGCGAACATTTTTTCTCTCGCAAATTTGATGACCGGAAATCGCTATTATACCATCAGTAATAATGATTAAGAAGGCAGAGAGCCAGTGAAATTGGAGAAAAAAAAGCAACAAAAATGTTCGCGACAAATACAGTGAAATACGCAAGCGAGCAAGACGTGATCGCACGACGACGGTGGCGTACCGTAGTGAGGCTCGCTTCCGCCGTGTGGCGTTGCCCTAATAATAATATCGTCGGCAGCTACGGCGGCGGGCGCTAGTGGCGGGAGAACACGTCTTGGCGGTGACGGTGACGAGGGGACGCGGAGGGGAACGACGGTATTATAGTGGCCGTCGAATGCCGTAACCGGCGTCAGTATACCACGCTCACTCGTCCAGTTAGGTCCCGTGCGTCAGGCTTGTTGGTATATGCGCACGCACACGCACACGCACACGCACACTCACACTTACACACGCGCAATCGTTGCAGTTCTCGCCGTCAGGTACGACATGGTCGACATCGTGCGCCACGGCCGCCGACCGGAGGCAGCAGCACAAGCGTTGTGGTGAACGCGCCCCCCGCGACACTCTGTGAAGACGACCGCCGTCAGTCGCCACTCATTCGACGCTGTCGTGTCGTGCTCGTCCAGTCAGTGTGCGATCGTCCGCCTTTGCCGACGGTACTCGACCGTTGTAGTTGTTATTGTTGTTGTTGTGGTCGTGTCAGTGTTTGCTCACCGCTCGCGACAACTGCACGAGCGCAGAAATCACGCGCACCACAAGTCGTCGCTCCGTTTGATAATTTTTTTTCGCCGGTCGCCATCTACCGTCATCGTCGATAAAAATTATTTCAATTATTTTTACGCGACGACTTTTTGAAAAAAGGGGAAAAAAATTTTTTTCCTTCACCTCGCTCGAGCGTGTGTAGACTTTGAATTTTTTTTTTGTGCGTTTTCGATCACGTGCGCCGTTTTCTTTGGATCACAACGATAAATATTATTCCAACACAATACACCTAAAATAATAATAATAAAAAAAAAACATTTGCAACATGGTGCCTAAACAAGAGACGATTCGCATCATCGACTCGTCGGATAACAAGTTGGCCCTTCCGATGTTCGGCTCACAACTGGTCGACGAAAACTCGACGACGCCGTACTCCGACGCAACACAGGTGCGTGTCATCTCTTCGATAATAAATAATTTTGTATCCCCAAGCTAAAATAATTTTCAGTAACTTCTCCCCGAATCAAAATAATTATTTTTACTTTGAAAAAATTAATAAACTTGAGCGTAGTGGTATAACTTCGTGCGTGTTTTTACGTGTGCCAGGATCACGCATTAATATTTTGCCAAAATTCGTTAGTACCTATAACTCTTGATTTTTATCGCACGATAAAATAATAATAATAATAACAACACTAAAATATTTTAATTCCTTCTTGATCAGTTGATCATAATACTAATAATAATAATAATAATAATAATAGAAAAAAACAAACAATATTTACAAAATGTTATCTTAATTCTCCGAGTTTCGTGAAGCTTAAAATCAAATTTATGACCCAATTTTCCCGTCGACTCGCGCGAAATACGTTTGGACGAACGTTTACGCGGCTGTTATCTTATCTGCTCACCGCTCTGCCCGACATCGTTGTGATCTATGAAATCATATTTCAGCTAAATATTTTGGAAAATAACGCATTGTTTATTTTTACTATAACCGAAATTAACAAGTGAAGTTTTGTTTCTATCTTGCACTTTTCACCCATGTCCCAAACTAATGTTTTCTGGAAATTCCATAATATTTGTTTAGACTTTAGAAGTATGTGCATCAGTTGTTGCACGTTGCGCGAAATCAAATAACGACTAGGTTCTTTTTAAATGGTAATTTTTTTTTAGTGTCATTCTACGAGTTTTTAAAATGAACACTGAAAATAATTATATTTTCCAATATATAATATCTGTCTGTTAGCTCATTTAAATAAATCACAAAAAAAAATATTTATCGATTTTTTCAGAAGTATCCGTGTTATAATACAATTAGTTTTTAAAATATCAAATATAAGCATTGGAAGCAATAAATTGCAACGATAATAATTCTTACTAATAAAACCAATCCATACGAATAATGAACAATTTAATTTTAATCATTTTCAATAAAAACAAATTGCAGTAATAAAAATCATAAGTTACCTATTACGTTTTAATTTTAATACACCAAACTACCTAATATTTATACTGAAAAAATATATTGGTACTTAAAATGTAGGTACCTACTTTTTATTAATTATATTAATAAATTCTGATCTGCTGTTTATATCCAACTTACACAATTTTGTCGCGATATATAATTTTATTCCATTACGACCTACCTACTATATTTTTCCATGTGTAGCAAGTGTAAACATTTACCCGGAAACAAATTTGTTAACGCCGGTGTACAGTTCTGTCCATGAGTGTTAAAATATTTAATCAAAAGACCTTGGTTCTATGCCGTATATGGCAAAACTCTTTACCCGGCAGTTACATTAAAACAAAAAAAAAACAAAAATCAAGATAAAATTAATTTTTTTCAACTATAATTTCAGATAATATCGCCAAGAATACAAAATATCACGCTTTTATAATATCTGTATTTTTTTATTTATAGTTGAAAAATCAAAGGCCCGTCTAACTATTATTGCATTATCTTGTACATCATCCAATTTTGTTCGTTTTTTTTTTTTGTATTAACTGATTATCGAGTGCAATTCGAAATCATAATCTCAATAATTTAATTTCGTCATGATAATATGGTAAACAAAATAATTTGTCCAAACTAAAAATATATATTAAAATCTCGATTAAAATTAAGTAGGTATATACAATTATTGAAATATGATCGTATTTCCGGTTATAGTGTTTGTGACGAATTTGCCAAAACACCATTCAATGTTTAATGTATGGGATGAAATTTTGTTATTCATTTTTTAAGATTATCATCAATTCTCGTTATCGAGTACGTACATCACGTACACCGGTAATAGAAGTCTGAGCAAGGTGTGTGCGAGTGCGTATCGCGGTCGGAGCACGTACGAAATACGTATTTTTTTTCTTCCCGATATTTGCCGGAAGATACTCGTAGAAGAAGATTCCTCCCAATTGTAGTTCTCTCCTCCTGACGTGAATCCGAAAAAAAATTATTTTACAAATTCAATCCTCTATATTCTATAATAATATTGGCCGAGGCCCAAGGGACTCGTGATCATTCGTTTCCATTGAAAGAGATAAAATTCCGACCGACGTAATCTTAATATTATTACACTACGTTTTTACTACAACAGATTAGGCCGCGGAAGTCGTGTGATGATGTAAATATTAATATGTTTTATTTTTACCTCTGGTCGAGTTAAAAAATTGAGCTTTGCTAGGGAATAGGTACCGCGGCGGCGAACTTTGATGATGATGAAGGCGAGGAGGTCGCGGGTGCATAGATAGACAGGTGGTTGCCCCGTCCGAAGGTTGTTGTGTAGATATTATGTATGTGTGTGTGCGCGCGCAATGAGTCATTCGCCTTTTCCGCGTGACCGTCGTCGGTGGCGGGAGGGGAAGCGCTCCGTGAGGTTGCGGGCGTACTAGCGAGCGCGCCTCGTTAATGACCTTGAGTTGTTACACAACACCGCGCCGCGATCCCACCAACCGGCCGATCGCTCGCACTACGCCTTGACAGTGAAAGTAACCACTGCCGCCGGGTACCGAGCGCCGCGCGCATGCGGGAGCACCGTGCACATAATATTGGCAATGTTGTTGTTGTTATTATTATTATTATTTATTTATTTTCAATTATAATTGCTGTAAGCGCTCTGTCATACTATTTTTGCCGGTCACAATCTTTCTTCCACTACGATGTTGAAAATTATTACAGAGGCATCATATTATATTCATGGTATTGCTCATATTGTCAGGGGGAGGGAGTTACAACCCAGCTCGGGTGGCCAACCAGAGACCGGCCAGGTCTCGCAGCCAGCTTCTCTTAAAAATATAATAAGGTTTAATTTAAATATACAACGTATGAATAGTGATAATTTAATACTTACCCATACTTAAAATAATATTCTCAGTATTTATTACGTCGCTTTTGACTTGTTATGAGCATTAGGTACATGTATTTGTATACTTGAGATTTTAGACAGATTATTTGCTTTATAAATGTTTCATTATTTCGATAATAGTGTCGAAAAACATTATGTATCATTGTTCAACTGTTACAGTCTGAAGAATCGTAGATAATAGGCAGAACATTTATTAATTATTTATATAAAGTCCTATCAAACATTTTTCCTTTTCAGTAAAAACTGAAATAATGTTATACTTACTGCCGCTCAATATTTTTTTTTTTAAAGAATTTTTTATATTAACGATTTTTTATTTATTTATTTATTCATATATTTATTCACACGCGTTTTGCCAACGAATATTATCGTTATTATTGCCGTTTGACGTGCGCGTTCGTAAGAATAAAATATAAAATGAGATATTAATAATATTGTGTTTTAATACTTCGTCGTTATCTGACTAACATAATTTTCGTCATTCGAAGATGAAAACAATAATTATGGTTACAGAGGAAAATGTGACCAATTTTTACTAATCGTGTGATTTTTTTTTTCTTTCTCTCTTGTTACAGACGAAAAAGAATAATCCGAATCACATCAAACGACCAATGAACGCGTTTATGGTGTGGTCACAGATTGAGAGACGCAAGATATGCAATGATCAACCGGACATGCACAACGCGGAGATATCGAAAAAGCTCGGTATGCTGTGGAAAAAGCTGACCGATGAACAGCGAAAACCGTTCATTGAAGAGGCCGAGACACTTAGACTGATGCACCTAAAAGAGTATCCGGACTATAAATACAGACCACGCAAGAGAACGCCAAAGAACAGTAGTAGTAACACGAACTCGTCCGGAGCGGCCACAATCGCCAAGACCACCACGTCGGCCGCGGCTCAGTCAAAGTTCCGGAAGAACATGTGCAAAAAGTTTGGCAACGCTTTGACGACCGTGCCTAGCCGCGTCGCGTGTACACTTAACGCGGGGACAGTGCAACTGCTGGATAAAAGGAACACACCACTACCAGCGGTGTTGCCGGTGTTGGTCCAAGACAACACCACTTCATCGTCTTCGTCGTCGTCAAAGACCATTCTCCGGCGCAACGGTATCATACAGGTGAACAGGATGAGCCCGGTGAACACAGATCGGCTCAAATATCACTTCACGATCGATACGGCCAAGGGCAAAAACAGTTCCAAGGATGCGACCGAGGTGCGCGTGCCCGCCTCAGTAAACGCCAAGGTGCCGACCAGCCCGACGTGCGACACTCCAAACTCGCCGGAGAGCGCCACGTTCTACGACGAATCGCCGCTGACATGTTTCGACGTCGTCAAGCCGCTCAAAATAAAGTTGCTCAACCCGCTCAACACATCGGCCACAATCACAGTGTTGGCCGACGTAGACGACGATGACAACGAGGACGGCGACAACAACTGCGGCACCGCCAACGCCAACGCAATGTTGCTCAGTCCCGGTTCGGCCGCGTCGCTCATGTCCGCCCGACAGATAGACCAGCAGCTCCACCAACACCACCACCAACAGCACAATCACCTAAACAATCAGTCGTCGGCCGATCTGCTCGCCCGAAGCCTGATGAAGGACGATCACCTGCTGCTCAATGCCGAACCATCGCATCCGTCGCCGTCCTCGTTGTCTACCGTCGCTCAGTCTTCGTATTTCTCCGTCAAACAGGAACCGATGGACTGCGAGTCGGAGACGGCTGCGCTGGGCCGCGTCGGCGAGAATCCATCGCTGGCTGACCTCGAGTGCCTGGACGACCTTATACAGATGCCGTCCGACTTCAAGATGGACATCGACTGCCTGTCATCCGACATAGACAACGGCTCTGTCCGGCCGAGCTCGCACCTCGAGTTCTCGTGCCCGTCTGATATGACCGACATACTCTCCCACATGGGCGTGACCGCTGACTGGGAGGACGTGCGAGGCATCATCAACGACTGCTAGATGCCTCGGGGCAAATGAGGAGAAGAACGCACCCCTACCGCTAGCCCCCAAAACCGCTCCTCCCCACCGCCACAACCGCCGCCGTCGTCGTTCACCTGTTTTGACCGCCGCCACTACTACCCAAAAACACACAAACACAAAAAATATCTAAACGTATAAATACATAAACATCAAGTTTTCTGCTGTGATTGGTTATAATTTTTAAGTTAATTTATTCGTTTTATTACGTTTTCCTCTTTTTGTCGTATTATATTTTGTTATATTTATTCTACCTATACGTACGCGTGCAAGTATGTGTAAGTATTGTGTGCGCGTAAATATTATATATATTTATATGAAAATCTATACACCGTGGTTAAAAAAAAAACAATACTCATATAAAACCGACGTGCTTGCGTTTGGAGTAATAAATCACACACATGTAAGTTTTTTATGTCCGTTTGTTTTTGTATACGTCTTGTAGGTATATATATATATGTTATATTATGTATATTTGCGTAAAATTATATTATTATTATTACTACTACTACCACCACTGCAGTTGTTGCCATTATTATGTTTTATACATTCGTATACACACACAGTATTGGTTGGCGGCAGACGACAATCAGAATTAATTTCACTCTTATCGTGTCAACATTATATAATAATACGACTTTCTTATGTTGTCGTATGATACGTGTCGAATATTTCATTGTAAATTTATATACAACATATATATAGATATATTAAACATAAAAACGACGTGACTTTTTTAAATATTTATTTCGCTCGTAAAATTCGTCAAAAATTGTGATGTATCGACGTTTATTTTTTAAGTTTGTCGTGTATTTCGTAAAAAATAATAATAATGATATTATATTATATGTATTTTGGTTTACTTCTGAATCGCTTTCTAAATTTTTTTTGAACACGACTAACGTAATATTGTAAAAATATTATATTGTATGCTAGTAACTAGAGCCTCTGTAGACAATAATGATAATAATATTCGCTTCATAATCTTTAAATTTTTTTTTATACTCCAAGTGTGAACATTTTGTTTAGGTGTTTTTTATATATTCATATATAGCATATTATATTTTAATCATTATCACGTTGTACTATAAAAAATAATTATACTGTTGCTTAAGTGTTGTTAAGTATAGGGTGCTTCCATTTGTATCAACATTATGAAAATTGAAAAAAGCAAAAAAAAAATATAATAATATATATATATGTGGAGAAGTATATATACATATATATATATATATTATATACGCTTACGCGTGTGTGTATAATATGTATGTTTATGTGTGTATATTATATAGGTATTATGAAAATCTTGTGTCCGAATTAGAAAAAGGAATTTTCTCAACGTCATATTTTTTTTTTATGCTTTGGCTAGATACTTACACATCATAAGCATATTTTGATTTACCTATATTTTTTATTCAAATTCAAAAGTTAAAAAAAATGACCATTAACGATAATTCGATTTTTACCTGTAACTATAACACATCGTGTAAAATAAAATACCATGTACATAAATGAAGAGTAACGAGGGCGAGCGATACGGTGGTGTTTGTATCATTTTTACCATTTGAATCCCACGAGTCATTTTGTACTAATTAAAACCCCTAAAATTTATTATATGATCTCATACAAACAAAAAAAAATAATTTTTTTTTTATATAATTTAAATATATAACTTCCACAACTTTTCTGAACGTAATTAATAACACACGATGAATACTTGTTCGACAAAACATTTTTAGATTGTTTTGTTATGAATAAATTATTTTTTTTCCTAATATTTGTTCTTAAATAATATTTTAAAGTGCAAGGATATTATAAACTATAATATAAAGTCATGTTTAATCATATATATATATATTTTTTTTTTTTTAATACATATATAAACTGTATAACATATTATATATATGTACCAGGTACATATATATATATTATGGATATACATATATATGAAGGTATTTACGAAAAATAAAAAATAATAATAAAAAAACGAAAAAAAAATACAAGGTCTAATATTATACATTATATTATTATTCACCTTATTATTATTATTATATTATTATTATTACTATTATATTGTTTTCTATATATATGTATTAGCGTTATAAGTACATATGATTAAACCTCCCCTCCCCTACTTTCTGATTTCGATTTTATATACTTATATATTAGTTGGTTTATTATTATTAAAATACATAATATTATGTACATAATGACGTGTACGATGTGAATGTGTTGTATATAGATTTACTCATTGTACATTATTACAGGTAGACTTTACGGTACTATACCTATATATTGTTCGCAAGTAAATCGGTATAATGATGTTAAGAAGTTTTAACACTATTTTTTTTATTATTATTATTATTTGTGCATCGCGTTATTTTATATAAATACAAAAAACAAACGCGCGCGCTTGTACAAAAATACATTATAAAAGTATAATCTTTTTTTATATCTTAAAATTATATTTATATAATTGTTAATCAATTGTGTTTTTTTTTAAACCCGACTTTCCTACTAGATTAATCTTTCGTAAAACTATTTTACGATCTCAAAAAAAAAAAAAAAAACTCGCAGTTACTGAATAGAGTGAACCGATGACGATACAATGTCAACGAATGCAAAATCAAATTTTATTCCGAAAAGAACACAAAATGTGATGCTGTCGATTAAAACAACACCTCAATGTGTGGCGACGACAGCCATTAAATTCAGTTTACGTGTTAACATGTTTTATTTCATTGTTATACAACAGTGATAATAAATAAAAATAATTCGTGGTAAATAAAAAAATCTGGCGTGATGCCTCACATTGTTAAGTCACACCCAAACCAAAACTCGTATATGGTATAATCGGAGCTGTGTTTTAACAATATTTTCCATACTGATATTTGTCAAAATTAAATCTTTATATATGTATATACGTATAGTATAGTAACCTGCTAAAAATCTGCCTCGTTTTCCTGTATATAGGTCATTATAGGTGTATCAGGCGGTGTTTTATAATAATTTAGTTTAAATCTGCCCATTTAGGACACTTTTGGGGACCATCAAACGTGTCCGTTAAATAAGGGTTTATGGTCAGTGTTGGCGTTTAGGGGAGGGGACAAAGCGGGTCATTTGTCCGGGGTTTCGCGCTTAAAGTTTACATTGAAAAATATTTTATATGGAAATCGTATAGGCTTAGGTGACTTTGGTTATTGGTAAAGTTTTGACCAGATCCTCGTAAAAGATGGCGCCGTCTCTGTTTCTGGTCATGCCAATATTTTTGCCGGGACCTTTTTATTTTGTCCATTATGATAGGAGTCGTTGTATTATATTTTTTTACATACTATAGGTAAATACTATTATGTACGTTGATCGGAAAATAATAACTATTTTTTATAAATTATTAATTTACCATTAAATATAATAATAATAATCATTTAGCCGTTGTATAATCAGAAGTACTTGCATATTATTATTATTATAATTATTTTAAACGGCGTAGTTGGCGTGCCTATTCGAAAGTGCCAGATCGACAATAATAACATGTATACAATATTTTTGCTGCGTACAATGTTTTTGGTAAGCGTACAAAGTTGTAACACATAATTACTTAAACGCGGTACATATTATTTATTTATATACTATAAAATAGTATAAATATATATATATATACATTAATCTAAAACTATTATTGAACGCGTGCAGCATTAACATTACGCGTGACTGCGACGTGTTTGTTATTAATTATTGTTTAGATGGCCGTTGCCGCGTGTGTCGATTTCGAATTTATTATTTTTGTTTTCCGTTTTAATGACGACGTTTGTATTACCTTATACTAATATAATATTATTATCTTATACGTAATATTATAATATTGTATAATGCTGTGTTGTCTGCGTGTGCTGCCGTCGAGGAGTACCCACCCTGCATATTCGGAGACGCGACGGCGTCGCATTCCGTGTAAATGTAAATCACTCGTTCGTGCCAAAAGGAAAAGAAAAAAAAATCGCGTACATACGTAATAAAATAATATATTGTAATGCGCAGTCGAGTAAATCATTATGCACGCGTGCGGAGGGCGGCGACGGGATTGTTTTTAATCGTTATTTTTAATAAACCGGAATATTACGATGATATAACTTGAACTGAAAAATAGGGAAGCTATAATATGTAGGTCCACTTCAGTGCCTGAATATATTTTATGGTGTCTAATTATTCTAAAGTAGCCCACTCATTAGTTCCAATACTATAACGTATTTTTAATATTTTGTCACAAACCGATTATTTCTATTTATTATAAATAAAATGAGTAAAATATAAAAAAAGCTTATTTTTTTACGTTTATGATTTTAAAAAATCGATGATAATCATTTTTATTCCATATTCTTCATAAGCAAAATATTTCATGGTGTATTCGATGTATTGAAATCAAATTTTGAACTACTTTAAAACTGGGAACCGATTTATGCTAACTTAAACACTCATATAAAAATATAAATAAGCTTTTTAAAAAAATAAAAACCATTTTAATATACTATAAAATAAAAATATATGCAATTAGTATAATTCGAACATTTAAAATGTATTTTCTCCAAAGTACCTACACTTAGTCAATAATAACTATATTAATAACTACCAATCATAACGTTATGGTTATTATTGCTGTTAATAATTGTAGATAGTCTACTTTATAATACGCTTGGAATTTGTTTCTAGATTTTAAAATAACCTACACACCAGCGTAACTATATTATACGACTAATATTAGAGGGTAAAAATAAAAATATCTGTATTACAATAATATGTATAAAAAAATAAAATAAAATTGCTATTATTTTAATCGTCAACACTTATTGTCAGATTTCGAATAGCTGATTCTAATTATATATAATATACATAGTTACATAGGTATATAATATATATATATACATATATATGTAGATACATTTACATAAACTCGTTTGCTAAACTGTCGAGTTATAAGTTAATTTAAACTTAATATATGAGTAGAGTGAAGTGACAGATGAACCCAATGTACCATAACCTATTATTGTTGAATTCTAATTCAACATAATATTACACTTTACAGATTACACAGTAGTGACCTATGCAATGACGAGGTACATTTGAAATCAAAAATACCACTGAATAACTTCGGTTTTTAAATTATAAAATATGCTTAACATTATATTTAATAAGTAGGTGGTTACTATATAAAAGAAAATTTTATATAAAGAAATAACTCTTTAAAAAATGTATCAATACAAATTAACATGCTGCACTCGATATTTTTTCCTATGCACGGAAAAAAGTTGAACCATATACAAATAGTTTTTAAACAATGATCTTAAAAAAATTTAATAAGGTTGGTATGGTAACGTAATCAACGATTGATTTCTACTGGGGTGATCTTGGTTCTGCAACGCGAATTCATAAAGTTATGATATTAATTTAATTTAATCTTTGTTTTTTTTTTATTTTTTGTTTTGACAACCGTAATAGGTTAGAAACTAAAGACGTATCCAGCCCAATATGTATGTTAAAATATGTACCTTTATTAAGATGTTAAAAAAAAGCTATTTAATATAAGTACCTACCAATAGTATTATTTATTATGTATTAAATAATAAAATTTAACTTGGGGCTCTCCAATATAAGTATCTATATAAATAAAAACAATTTGTATAGCGACATATGTATATACACATCTGTTACTACGTCTATAAGCGCATATAATTATATAAAGAACGGATAATCTCCGATAGTAAAATTTTTATTATGATACAGGCGAAAATTTAGATAAAAGCTTCAAAAAAATTTTAATGAAAAAAAAACAAAATTAAAAAAATTATATACTGTATCCACGAAAATCTGTTACCTACTTTACATAAGTACACGACACACACATTTTAGGTGCTGCTGATGTGTATCGGAAGATTTAAACCTAAATTCGATTTTCCAATAATTTGGGGCTGTGTAGATTATAATATATTATTATTAAGTATAATATCTAATGAGATGACATTGAATTGTGGATACGTGATGGAGTGGATTGGCATCACTTCAGGACTTTTGTTAATAATTTTTGTGATGGAAATCAAATGCCAAAAATTTCATTTTGAATCACATCATTGAGAAACTAACCAGTTGACTTGTTTTCGTGGTACGTGCAAATTAAAAGTTGCTTACGCATAATTTGTTGTGGTACCACGTGGAATGAACTTCTGAAGGTTGAAACCTCGTGCAGTGCATTAAAAATTACAAACGTAGCCCTTCTGACACGCACAAAAAACTAAAGTTTTTAATTTTTTTTCGCGTTGCTAATTGCTATTGTAGTTAAGTATGTATGTTAATCTATATACATATTGCCCTCGTCACTGGTTGTGTAGTGTAGACAGTGTTCACGAAAAAATATCAAAATGAAAACTGGAGCTTTTCGACTTTCGTATGGAGTTGAAGGGTCGGTTGCGCTGCGCCGGACAGCGTCAATTCAATAAGCGGTTCATAACAATTAGGTTCGTTATACGTATAAAAAATATTTATTATTCCATTATGCATATGAGTAGGTGTGGCATTCATATATACATAATATGTATATAACTAATATGAAATATAAATATAATATGATATACCAAATGGCGTATTAAAATACATTTACAATTTATAAATACATGCTATAAATATATATAATGTATATAAATACGTCGAATGTGCAATGTGCCAATAATGTGCAACCGATAAAAAAAAAAAATGCACCGATTGTATAATAATATTTGATATTTTATCGGGCTTAGTAGGTATATATTATATAATAGATACGTTATAGATATTTATTACTATATATACCTATGTAAAAA
Source organism: Diuraphis noxia (assembly GCF_037042655.1). Classification (NCBI taxonomy): domain Eukaryota; kingdom Metazoa; phylum Arthropoda; class Insecta; order Hemiptera; family Aphididae; genus Diuraphis; species Diuraphis noxia. The sequence goes on from NW_028301712.1 coordinate 57,673,367, forward strand.
TCATCTTCCGCGGGCGCAACGTCAATTGATTTATCTCTGCGCACGTGCTCTTATATATCATGTGTAGCCATATAAGTGGTACCTAAAAGTAATATATTATACGTATACAGCTCAGTCCCGAGCTAAAGCGCCTAAAAAATTTGAAAAATACCACAAACCACCATTTACATTTTTAAACATAATAATACTATATTATGTATAGAGCATAACATACTTACGTTATAGACTATAACTTATAGCTTAGTCCCGTGTGTGATCAGCTAGTAGGTTCAAAGATTTTAAACTTTAATATTATACCCACACATCGTGTGATGCGTATACGTGTGAAATATTTTTGCTATTAATAACCTATACACATTTGGTGATAATATCTATCGACTATCGTAGACATCATCTCGCGTATTATTATGCGTTTTATGATTGTAAAACGTTGTTCGAGAGCATGATTAAAGATAATGCTGGTTAGACGACGAAATGTGATAACGTGACCTTTAAACAGATCTGTAATCTGAATTGTATGCCAGAACTGGCCATGGGCGCTCCAAACGAAAAAATTATGTACTAATACTAGCTGATCCCGAATTCCCGCGCACATTGTTGCCGGTAAAAAAATTGTCATTGACGATTGTTCAACTCCTTTTGGGTGCTCTCAAAACTTTAGAGTTTAGAATATAGATAATAACTAAATACCAGAGTAACAGACAACTTGCCGTAATGACTAGTGAGTTGGTCAGTTTATTAACAACAATAATTTACAAGTATAACATAATATTTTAAAATTACAAATATTTAATTTAGGTTATTTCTGTTAATTACCTATCTTGGTAATTTAAGTTTTTAGATGGACTTTTTTTTGTTTCGTGTATTTTTAATTTTTTTTAATTTTGCATATAACTGTATTATCTCATACGCATTGTGATATATATCGTGCTTAAAACTTAATTCAAAAACTCGGGTAAATTCAAAAAATAAATAATAATAATATCTATATAGTTCATTAAATGCACACTGGCAGCGCCATGCTTTAATTCTATAGCTGGTGCTGATATGGTGATTCAGTTTGCTAGTCACAAAAAAATCAATTATCTCTATTCGTCGTCCAACCAGATTATCCTAAATCATGTTCGAGAGTCAAGTAAAAAATATCCGTAAACTCGAGTGAATACGCATTGTCCTTACAAATCTTATTATACATAATATATTCGTAGGTACTATAATAGTATGTTATTGTACATATAAAGTCGGTTGTTCAACCATATACTATACAGGTTATTTTTGATGATTGATGATGATCTTCTCCGCGTAAAAGTGGAGGAGGCACTTTAAGTGTATGAGACTTGTCGCTACCACGCGAGGCGATGATATTAAATAAAATGACACCGTTCAGTAAATTTTACATTTCGAGCATTGGTAAAAAATAATAATAACACTGCAGCGGGAGGTTAAGCCTTATAAATTTTAATTATATACATCTCGTGTGGTGGGGAAGTTGACAGATTTCAAGAAAAGACCCTCCATGATAAAAATAGTTCTTACGTCTCTAGATATACATATACCAAACACTAAGTTATTATTAATTAAATCTATAACAAGCCAATAAGGTGATTCACGTTTAAAACACTTGAATAGTAGAAAAATGCTATGACTATTTGGAGATAAGTTTAGATAACGAAAATCTTAACAATAGCCCCATACACGCTATTATTAGTTATCTATTTTTGATTTGAATGGAATTTTTAATTAGTCTTAAACAAAATATGCAATGCATGATACGTTTCTATATTATAATAGACAGAATACTCATTACTACAGTGTGTTATGACTTTATGACTTATGAGTATGACTGATATCAGTGCAAGCCAATATTTTTATTAAGTTTTAAATGTTACAGCTATTATATCGAATAAACATTGTTCATATTACTTATATTAGTTATATTTACATATTGACATAAGTTTCCAGACATTCATTGTAGCTACTTTTTAAAACACAAAATATCCGTGCCAATATCAATTATTTTACAAATATAGTTGTAATTGTAAACAATATTGATACTAATATAACATTTACTTTTAAACAATAACATTTTCAAAATATTTAAATTGACGATAATAGCTATTCGAATTAGAATTTTTTAGTTATTTACGTCTTACGTTTGAATATTTAATAACCTTTTTAATAACCTGCGTTGAGAAGACGAAACAGTAGCATTTTGTTGTTTCCGTCTTACAAGTGCGTAACAGCAAATTTACGCTTAGCAAATCATATACAGCTTCGTTAGTTTAAAAATTAAAGAGAATCGACTTCTTATGAAATTTGATGATAAGGACATAATCTGTGTTTGTATTTGGATTTTTTACGATAGTTTGATTTTTTACTAACTTTTGCGCATATATTATAACATAAATTAAACATGCTCATAACACACTTAAAACTGAATTATCGTTAAAAAATCCACTTACAAACACAGTCCATAGATATTAGATAATGTTATTAGTTTATTTCCATCGAGTTTCATAAGAGGTCGATTCACTCTAATTGTTTAACTAACGAAGCTACGCGGGATCTGTTGAGCGGCTGAGCCTAAATTTGTTGTTGCGCACTTGTAAGACGGAGACAACATATTATGCCAATGTAACGTCCTCTTAATGTTCAATAATGTAGCAATAATACAAAGTTCCTCTAAAGTTGTCTACGCATTTTAAAAATATCAAAAATACGTAACCACAATTTTTTATAAAAATCGTGTAAAATTTAAATTGTCTATCTTGTTCGCCCAGAATCGTTTTTATTTTACATGATCATATCAGTCAAAAACTCGAAAAATACGACACATCAAAGCTAATTCCTCGGTGTTTACACTTTTTAATGAACCAACAGGCAACAATAAAATAATAACTCAAATAAGATATGTAAAAAGTTAATACCTTTTTAAATGATGAAAAATGTGTTAAAATAATGCAAATATATCATAAATATTCAAATATTATTATTCACGCGTTATTATTATTCCTAACTCTCACAGTCTCGCGTGTAGGTAAGTCCATAAAGAAAAACAAACTACATTTGCGGTAGTTGCAGACGTGATTCTAAGAAACGAAAGACACCGTGTCCCACGTGCATCCGGCTAGTTGCGGCTAGTACCTACGACCGAATTCTATTCTGGCCATGCTGTTCCGCAGCAGTGCAGTGCAGTGTACGATGCGGGGCGAAAATGCGAAATACAGGCTAGGTATTTTGTTTTTTCGCCGCACTCGCCGGATTCACGTAGGACACGGTGTAAGCCTAAAAAATTAATTGTTAATAAATTATAAATAAAAATATTATCTACTTGAGACGAAAACATTAACGAATTAACAAATTAATAAATAACAATATAAAAAAAAAAATAAAAAGTATTTAAAAATACAATAAAAATACAGTTTGTTTAGAATGTAATATGATATAATATGTAAAATGAAATTAGGTTGTATCTAATTGTTTATGAGAATCGGTTTCACATATAGGAGAATAAAATACGCTAATAAATGGCATAAATCTATTCCCTGCAGCCGTACACGTTACAACGTTCATATATACGTATAGCCGTATAAGTGCTGTTTCTTGAAAAATTGAAATCGAAAATTTCAAGAATTTCAAGTAAGATTTTCAACTATTGTATGGAGATCTATCGTCAAACACTGTACTTATACAGAATACAATTATTTCGGAAAATTGTTGGAGATGTGTGTGTGTGTGTGTAAATGTTATTGTATGTAGTCATTACGGCCACGCGTTATCGAAAACAATATTGTGAAACGAACCCGTTTACATGTTTTTGCTGAGCACGCGAAATACGTAATTTGCTACCACGCTGTCTGAAGATTAAAAAAAATACATCAGCCCCCTATAGTCATAATATAAACAATAAACATACACAAGATATTATACAAAATAATGTTTTTTATTTTTTTAGGTACACATTTTTATTTTAGACACGCCTATCGCTTATAAGAATAGATATTTTTTCGCTAATTTAATATTAGCATTAACTATTTTTGTTACTATTTTTTCAAAAGTTAGGTCACTGCAAGGATTCAGACAGACACTGCAGCGTGGTTGCATGCACTTAAATCATCGCGTCCAGATTTTCTACATCTTGTCTTTGCAATTTTATATAGCTGACACATAAAAATTGCGCACTTTATCTACCCGATCAATACAAGTGTTCGCGGGGGAGGAAAACGTAAAATCATAATATACAATTTATGCACTAAAAAGCTAAAAATGCGCGATAATGCCGAATAGTATGTGGGAAGCAAGACCGCTCTGCCAACGTTGATATAGATATATTAGCTAACTCTCCCATCCCCTCTCCTTTTGGAAATTGTAATGGATTTCCACCAATGATGTCCTGCACCTACATAAATACGTCATTGCAGAACGTTGTATACACTATATCAGAGGTTCTCAAGCTTTTTTGGTTCACGGCACATATAATTATACGTCACAAGTTTTCGCGGCACACTCAGCACAAATGTAATGAAATAAATTACTGTTTTCAATATTTTTACCAGATTAATTACAAATATCAGAAACTTGTAGCGGCACACCTAGTCGATCTCATCTCGGTACAGTATTGTGCCGCGGCACGCCGGTTGAGAACCACACTGCACTATATAGATTATAACCTATATATCTAATAATAATATAACCCCGCGAAAGAGAAGAGGTGGAGGGCAAAATTCCGTTTCCGGCATGTATAAAATAACGAAAATACCAAATACCTATAGTATCTAGTTTGGGATGCTTTGATGGTTTTCTGGCACCACACACACACACACACACACACACACACACACACACACACACACACACACAGAGGTAGATTCGCCGACACGTGTACCAAATGTTGTATTATACGCGCACACACGTCACCGGTTGAATATAATATCATCATAATATTTTTGTCGAGACATATCATCATTATGTTGTTATATCATTGTAAGCAATTTATTTTTCACGAATCACAAATTTTTTTTTCGAATTTCGTGATGTTAAACACTCGTTATACACGCTTTCGACGTATATTATTATAGAAGCGCTTGAGGCACCTTTGTAAGTAGATACCGCGAGTTTCATTACGATTGGCGATCCCACCGGACCGAAACCGTATTGTACGTTTTAATATCGCAGTTGCGTGTACGATTTTGCCTCACGCGCGTCACTGACACTATAGACAATATTATCACGTATGCAGTACAACAGGTTCCATATGGTAATGTATACAGCGTGTCTTCAGAATATTTTGTCCCCGGTATAACTTTTTTCCGGTTAAATCTTTTTGAAATTTGAATCTGAAACATTAATTATAATTACTGTACACGTGATCCGTGATTACTATATGATTTATAGCGTTTAGGTTGATTTAAGTTCAATATATGAAAATATTATGATTTTCATTTTCGTATCTATATATATATATTTGACTTAAAAATGTAATAAAATCTGTACAATTCATGGAGTTATATAACTTATAATTTATGCAAATATTTTTAAAATGAATTGATTAATTTTCATATATATATAGTATTCAAGTGATGGTGATGGTATTTTACATTATTACTACAGTTTAGGGAGTTTTTTTACAATGCATAATAATATATATTATCATTTATCATACTATACATGTTATGGGCTAGTATTTACGATAGTAAGCACTCGAGCCAATGTTTTACTTTCGATGGGTGGTTTTTCAAACTTTGAAAAAGTCACTCTAAAAACGGCTTTAAATAGTCCACACAATGTAATATGCCTAGTTATAGTTTGATCTATTGAGTTTGAGTAGGTATAGGTACTATGAATTTATAACGCAAAACACCGGCCAGACTTAGATTTAACCGGCCATTAACATTGTACTTATTATATTATATTTGACTTAATTAATAATTAAGTAGAAGAAGCAGGGTAATGTACGACAGTCATCACGTGTCACCATTGGATCTGCTATACACGAAGACGTGAGAAATCTCTGAACTGATGGAACTGTCGGAAAATTCTCGGCCATATATTATTATTATTATTATAAGCCGGTTAACTTTCGATCAGATCGCGAAAAAAACGTTCATAAACTCTTATTGAGATCAAACAAACTACTCTCTACGTATATTATAGCTAGATTATTCGTCATCATTATAGTTTACGCGCGTGCGCGTCTCTGTGTCTGCGTGTGCTTTCCTACGTAAAAACACAATCAAAATGATCCGTTTCCTATGTAGATAACGCTGCGTTCGCGTAAAAACTAAAACGTTTTATGCTGATGTGAACCGACGACCGGCAGTATCGGTAGCATAGACGTTATCGCAACATTAAAATAATATTTATATTATATTATAATATTGTAACGTTCACTTGAATAATTAACGAATGCATTCGGTTACACTGAATACAGCAGACGACGGAGTGCCACTGTTGTAGGCGTGAACAGTTTACGGACATTATTTTTAACGATTACAGTTGCACATTTTGAGTTTATCATAATACTTTATCAGACTTATCTTGTTTTACAGGTATTTTGTGTATACGGCGTGTAATCATCGAGACTGTATTTCCCAGGAGCACAAATAAGTATGCCATAGTTTGCAATTAAAACAATTTTTTATGAGTTAAAAAACATGACATAATATACTTTATCATTGGGTAGGTATATTATTATAAATTATTATATTGAGATTTGGAGATTTGAGAGGACATCGACCGTATAGTAACGTATATCCATATATATTATATTATATACTTCTCAGAATCACGATACATTACGTTCGAGTATCAATAAGGTTTTGTTATATTTAACACATTTTGAGTTAACTTACCCAAAACAATTAACTAAAAAATAAAAACATCAATCCCATAAATCTCGTCGTTTTTAATACTTTAAAACTTTATTTATATATTATAACCATTATATGAAATAATATAGTATAATTCTTAATACAATTTAAAAACGGTCATTTCTCATATATTGAAAAAATAATAGATTACCTATAGATATCCATAAAAAAACTAATGATAGAACACAGATTTTATGTTTTATTTTTGATTGATTATAGAACAATTAACTGTTTAATATTCAACTGCATAACTGTATCGATACAACTATTATTGCATCATCTTAAACCGTAACCCCCATTTTCTTCTGCTAACATGAGCTTTAGAGTGACTATTGAACATTTCAATACATGGGCAAAGTAACACAATTGTTTCAAGACTGTATAGATGTAAGATATATCGTATATGTAAAATTTTGTTTGTTAATAGCTAGTTTAAAATAAATATTTTCAAAAATTATTAAAAATTCTGAAATTTTAAATAATAATTGTCTAATGTTAAATTGACCACTCGGTATACCCATATATCATACTATCATAATTCATAGTGTAACTACGTAGGTATAATATATTAAGTTACACTTGATATAGCAATACTGTTATAGGTATTATACTTATTATTATTGTTGTCATGGCTAGGTTTTACAATATTATTCTCTCATTTTGAAATACATAAATATAATATAAAAGCTTGCCTGCACTTGTACAATATTGTGCATTAACACTAGGTATAATATTATAATATAAGTATTATATTTACTACACTAGGTACGTAGTTAGGTATAGGTATAACCTAAGAGACAAAATATATTATCATTCGTAATTAATTATAAGTAAAATATTTTATAATAGATAACTATATTATTACTACTATTATACTATACCTACGTATAGTAGATAATATAATATAGTTATCTATTATAAAATATTTTACTTATAATTAATTACGAATGATAATATATTTTGTCTCTTAGCTTATACCTATACCTAATATACATATATAACTGAAAACTGTAATACGATTATTTTTTCTTCTATTATTTTATTTAAAATGGTTCTATGTCGGAATAGTATGTTAAAAGTATATATTATTAAAAACAGTACGCTCAATTGACTGGCATTGAAATGAATAACGGTAAATGATGTTTTTTCTCTTTGGATTTCATTCTGGTTCAATATACCCTAACATTTTGTCCTTGAACTTATGCAACTGCACAATATATTATATATAGGTATCTAGTATACATAATATAACACAATGCTCTGTAAAGTGCATAATTCCACTGTAATACTGTATACTTTATACTTATATAATATGGTATATTGATACAGTCATATAAAGTAATACAATGACAGATGTAATAAATTATCAAATATCGTGTATACAGTCATGAGCTGTAGAGTACGTTCTGAATTTAAAATTCGAATAAAAAAAAAAAAACAATATAATTATGATAAGCTCTAATCAAATTATATTTGTATTTCGTAGTTGTTTTACACTTGCAGTATTATCGATACTACAGTCTCATCCACATGGCGTGTAATGTGTAAATACTAAATGGTGTATATATATATACGGTATGACCTTTAGAAATATTAAAATTTTATTATCGTATATAATTAAAAGTTAAATCATACAGAAATTAACAAAAATTTACCTAATTAAATAGTGTTGAACATTTAAAGTTATTCCGTTGTTAGTTAACCCAATTTTTGTTGCTTTTATTTATTTTATAACATACAGAGTGTGTCGCGTCACGATTTACATTTTGTATTCGGTTTAGAGTTTCCGGGATCACTGTTATACATTATTGTCCCCTTGTGCACATTCGTCCATTTGTAAAACTGTTTTCAGATGGATTGAAAAAATTTACATCGTAGGTACACTTTTCGTCGTCGTCGTCAGTTTTAGTCGTGCGTGGCATCTGGTCAGTTAAAAATTAGTTTATTAACAACATTTCTTTGTATGGAAATATCGGATGCAAACTAGTGCACGTTCACAATAAATATTACGTCGTTACTTTTTGTAGATTCTTTATCGAATATAAAGTAGGTATTGTGAATTCTACACGTATACGATTTCTTACAAAGATGGCTGGACCGATTTTTCTAAAAACTTTTTCACAAAATCTTTTATGTTTTTTTACTTATGGATATTCTCTATAGTCTAGTTTGAATAGGGATCTCTGTTTTGGGGGTGGTAGGCCATTAGTTTTTAGCATATGCGTTTGCAAATCTGTCTTATCGTTTCGTATAACTGATCAATGTTTGTACATATATTTACAAAATAAATTAATAATACAATGTAGAATGTATTATTTGGAAAAGCTTATACCTATTTGTTTAATTTATTTTATATAATATGCAAGATATTTATAGAAAATATTTTTAATAACTTAAATAAAATATTATTCATAAATCTAAACAAAATTAAAATCTATATTGCAGTCTTTAGATTTGTTATACCACATATTGTAGTTTTATTTTGTTATCATTCATCCACCTATCTTCATGAAATATACACTTTATGTCAAAATAATATAAGTATCAAACTAATAAGTGATAAGTAATATGCATCAATAACGTTACCAAGTCAGAAAGTATCCACGGAGTTGAATTTTATCTGTTATATGTATAATTTTTCCTTATTTACATATTTAAATCTATTCTTAATTTTTTATATAAAAGCTTCAACCAATCACAATATTATCTTATCTTAATTCTTATTATAATAAAGGTACATCAGATAAAAGCTACTATATTTTCGTTCATTATAGGTACTATAAATTATTTTGAAGTTTTAATAGAAGATAAATATTTCAAACAAAATAATATAATAACATTACATGTATAATGTAATGTGTTTTTGTTCTAAGTTTAAAATATTGTATGTAGAATAAAAAAAAAATTTAATTAATAACTTTATATAAATATTTACAACAGTTGAAAACAATATATTAAAATTTCATGAAGTCGTTAATAAACCTGCATAAAATCTACCTCAATAGATCAATATAATATGATAGTATAATATTATACATTCATACCCTCCGACTTTGCTTATAAAAAGCTTTGTCAACTATTAAGCATCACTATTACAATGCGTACATTATTGTTATTCTGTAAAATCGCATCTCATATAGTGTAAAATCGACACTGCGTGGCAAAACGCGTTTGTGAATAAATTAATTATAATATGGCATGGATGTCAATCGATATCCGTTAAAAAATTTAAATATACCAGCAGGGAACGCTTAATTTATTACGACTTTTTTTTTTGTACGTTTTGCATTTTTATTTATATTTTTAATAATGTATTGTTGACGATGATGATGATGATGGTGACGACGGTTATGTCACGTTTATGTGATTATATTTCATAACAATCATAACTATACATAATAACAGACTATTGCAATAATGCACTAAAATAGTCTAGGTAAGTATTAATATACATAATATTATATTATGTGTATTTAAGTCTAATATAATAAATTACTATATTATAGGTAAAGTAGGTAGATAAACATATGCACGTCTTCTAAAATTACACGAAAAGACCTTGCTCTGACCATTATATAACATATTAACATCGAATACAATTTTCTCTTTTACAGAATTTAAATATACAAACGTATAATACCATCGATCGCAGACTCGGATCATTCGGTAAAATAGCTTTTATGTTGCAACGAGAGGCGAGTCAATATCAATAAATTTTTTTTTTTAAGAGCATTATTTTAAATGCATTCCTATCAATACTGCACTAACTCGTGCCTTAGAATAATATACAATTTATTTGAATATTGCGTATAGGATAAGTGATTTCACACGTTCTTCTTTTACTTTCAAATCATGCATTAAAAATAAATGCGTTTTAAATTTGCATATAATGTATAATAAAAATCTAATAAAAAAATCGTACTGCTCTACATATCCTATATACTGCAAAGTTAGGTATGTTCTAAGACTCTAAGTATACAATATGATCAATAACTACGATAATATAAATTGTACATATTGGTAAGTACCTATATGAATCACTATATAGTATATATGTATATGTAGGTACAAATATAACTTTATGGCGATACTTTGAACTATTAGACTTGTTTTTCGTACAACAATAACGAATCTTCACTTCGATATTACCTAATATGCTCATACCATTATCAGCAACTATACTCCACGAATACTTCGTAGAACATTTTTTACATGAATTTAAAATAATATTTTTACTATTGAAATAATACGCTGAAAGATTTATTATTTTGAATAATAACATATTATATATATAGATATTGCTTTATTTCATTGTCTGAACAGCAGTAGACTTTCGGAGTATATCTCAATTTATAAAACCAAATTTAAAACAAGTAAATAGTTAATTATCTGTTTTTATATTTATGTGTAATATATTTATATATATATATAAGCAGAGTAGCGAGAACTGATATTTTGTGGAGTATCCTGAAAGGAACCCTTGTATTTGTGGAATCGTACCACTCGGCACTCTACCGAAATAAATTTTAAATATTTTTAGCCTATTTGTAACTAGTTTACTTCCCATTCGAAATAAAAATGTTATTTTGTAATATCTTCAAATTGTTTAAAGAAAATGGTTTAAAAAATGTTAAGTTTTCAAAATAATTTAGCGACATGTTAAAAAACATCATGTAGACATATTCTGCAATCTTATCGCATCACCTGCATTAAATAATTAATTTAATACAATAAGACATTATACCTACGTTTTGAAAAACTTGGTCCTTTTTCAAAATTAATGACAATAGTTATTACGTTAGTGGGACGTGATTGGTTAAATATATAAGTACAGAAGCTATAGTTAAAGCTTTGGGAATGATAAACATAATATAATGTCTTTGCTTAAAAACAATAAGTATAAGCACATATTATATACAGCAAACATAAATCCGAAACAATATAATATGATATTATATTCAGGTATATTGAAGAATTTCACCGAAATGGCCGTCAGTGTTGGCGGCTCTGTAGCCAAAACGATTTACGATATGTCCTATAAACGCTGAGAAAACACGTGTAAATATAAATCACGAGGTATATAGACCCAATTATTATGGAAAGTTATACCTGTATACATATATAATAGTATAATATGTAGTATGTACAACAGATATACGTGTCGTACACGTGTGTTGAGTAATAACCGCAGCAGCCATTTCATAACCACAAACCGGGTATAAGATTTGAAAGAAAAAAGTTAAACGCAGACATGTAAGACACGCGGGGGCGACAGGTATATATTATATATAAATAGTAAATTAATGTATATATAATATAAAAATGAAATCGTGAGCTCGTAATGCAATGCTTCCCACACCACTGTTTTATACAGGTATACACTTTGAATGTGCGCATATTATAATAGTACGGCATAATATGCATGTCTGTACCTATTATAAACATGTAAATGCCATTCGATTATTATCGTATAGCAATTGTTATATTACACGTGTGTCTGTGAGTGTATGTGTGTGTGTGTATGTGAATATGTATGTGTGAACATTGTATGTATCAGTGCACCGATATGGAGGCCAAAGAGTCAACAATCTCAGCCGATCGCTCTCATTAGCCAGAGGTCGACCTTTACGTGTCATAGTTTTTAGGAAACGTTAAAAAGTGATCAGTTTCGTTAGATTCCACGACATTTGTGCAAGGCCACCCACGGGGGGCCCGAGGAGGGCCACGCCCCCCTCCGCTAATTTAAATAATACCTAATTTTTATTGCATTTATTTGCATTTTATATAGCAGTCTTGGAGGGCGATAAGGAGGACTGATAACTGATAAGGTGACACAAAATTGTTCGTCAGTTTTCAACATCACTAGGTAGGTATTCGGTATTTGGTTTATTTGTTTTAATCATGGTTGTAGGTCCATATCATATCAACTCAATGGTCCATATACAATTGTGGTTTTAATTGATAACGTCATAGTGATAACTGTTTTATACTTTTATGTTGTTTTAATTTAATATTGTTATTATTTTGTTAACAATTACCTAACAAGACGTGATGTATTAGTGATTCATTTATTTAATTAGAAGTGCTGAATGTTACTCAGTATTAGCTGACGAAACTGTGGATGTAGGTACAAGGTGTAGAGCAGCTGCTAATTTGTTTAAGATACCTATGTATTTTATGAGAATAGTCAACCGGTTTTGAAAGAAGATTTTGTTGGATTTATTGCTTTAGATAAATTAGATGCTGCAAGCATAGCTTATAAAATATTATCAAGTTTGGAAAGTTGGGCAAGGATACGGTGGTGCGAGTACTAAGGCTGGTCATATAAATGGTGTTCAAAAAAGAATAAAAGATTTACATAAAACAGCAGTCTACGTCCATTGTGCAAGTCATCGTCTAAATTTAGTTTTAAATGAATTGAATTCCAGTTCAAGTATCCGCAATATCATTGGTGTGATAAAAGAAACAATTATTATTTTTAAAGCAAATTTTTCACGCCAATAAACTACTCCTAGTTTTACTAAATTATGTGTCATCACTCATCAGGTGGTCAGCTGAATCACATAAAGCGCTAAGAAAATTCTGTGAAAATTTTCTTTTGATTGTTGAAGCTTTAGAATACCTTAAAATAAATGGAAATAAATACACATCTTTAAAGGCTATGTATTTTTTAAACTCTGTTACTACTTTACAATTTATTATTTGCCTTAAAATAATTGCAAAATATTCTGCAATCATACAACCTGTTACAAACATTTTACAGGGAGTTGATTGTGATGTACTAAATGCTAATGAACATATTAAAAAACTCATAAAACATATTACTAATGATAGATTTAAAAGTGATGAAATATTCTGAGCTTAATGGATGATGTAAATAAATACTTAATTGAACTTGGCATTGAATTAAAAACTCTAAGGATGGAGTCAAAACAAACACTGAGAAATAATATACCTCTTCATCTGATTCGATAGATTACTACAGAAAATCAATTTTCATTTCATACTTGGATTCATTAATTACTTTATTAAACGACAGATTTGCAAAAGATTTTGAAAAATTTGAAGTTTTCTTAATCAATCCAAAATATATGAAAAGTATAAAAATATAAGAATTTATCACTAAATTGAAAAATATTAAGTCATTTTATGGAGATTTGGTAGATAATATATTAGTAGAAGGTCTTATTTGGTATAGAGACTGGAGTGAAAAAGAAATTAAAGATAATACAGATTTTGTCGAACTTTTAGATGAAACATTTTTTCCATCCATAAAAAATTGTATTTTAATAGCAATAATCTTACCATCAACTACTTGTGGTGTTAAAAAGTCATTTAGGTATGTATAATTTATTAATCTGCTTTTATAGTGCTTCTTCTTAGACATTTTTATTTTTGGTTTATATTATAGCTCCCTTAAAAAATTGAAAACTTGGCTTCGAAGTAGTATGACACAACTCCGCTTGAACGGCTTAGCACTTATGTACATTAATGGTGATATTTTAAAAAGTCAACAATCTGACGTTGTTGAAGATACAACTAAGCTTTACTGCATGGAACCACGGCGTGTTCAATTTTTATTTGACGATAATGATCAATGAGTTATGAATTATTTATTATTAATTATTTTGTTTCATTTTTTATCATACAGGCTTATTTATAACAACAAAATAATATTATACATATATATATATATGTATATACTTACTATATTATAATTTATAATAAATAAATAATTTTTTTTTTTTACGATGTGATATAAAAACAGAATTTATGGAAAGTGTATTATTTTTTCGCTGGTCTCCCCGAGAAAAATATCTGCGGGCGGCCTTGCATTTGTGTGTGTTGTGTATAAGTATAGACGTATAATATTATGAATATTATGATATTCTATTATATTATTAATAGTAATACAACTATTGACTAGCAACGTGTTGTGTCACGTCGTTAAAACCAGTCGGAGCGCGATGTGATTTTACCACGTGAACGCACTACTAAATAGAAAATATAATATTGTGCGCAGTGCGGGTAAAATAATAACAAATAACTTTCGTAATCGCGTTTATCGATACAAAATATGGTGAGGGGAGGGGTTGGTTGAGAGGGATAATTGGACACAAATACTGAAATACAGGCCATCCAGGTATACTAGCACTGCAACTGTGTATTATAGAAGTTGTATAGGAACAGTATGATTACTATTATCATTATTATTATGAACTCGCGTGCATTATTTAATATTATATAATAAGAGACGTTCTGCAGAGTGGAAAGCACTAAACAATTATAACATGTAACATAATTTAAGTTTAGACATGCCACCGACACTTTTCAGAAAACCATATATGCATGTATAATATCATACATATTTACATCATATTACCTACATATAACGCTTTCGAACAGACGGCGACTAGGTTCGAGAAAGTGTTTCCAAAACATTTTGTTTACCGCATTCGATATTCATTGGCGTTTTGTGATAAAGAATAACAAATACATATTGATACTACTTAGATACTACTTCATAGATAGGTATTAAAATAAAGTAATCTATACCATTTCGTTGTGTGTACATGTACAGAGTGCACTCATCATAAAGATGTCTTAAAAGTTAAAATAGAGTCTCGATTCAATGTTAGATCACTACGAGGTCTAAAATGACATATTATTTACAATAAAATGAATGTTAAGTTTGTTTCAAGTAGAAAATTAATATTAATTCCGAGTGCCTGCAACATGGCATAATATATTATTATTACATTACATCTCCTGTTTCAATTCTTAGAAGAATATTATCTATATAACCGACAACCGTATGCAGTATTATTATTAATTTCGCGATTTGTTTTAGAAACTACATTATATTTTGGGCAATGCACAAAAATTATAAATTTTCAAATAAAATTCTATATAAGTTTATATTAATTCACTAACGTCAAAAAATCTTAAAACACCGGTTATACGGTATAGAACTATACTGTATAGGTATAAAGTAGTATTATGATGCTTCACACAAACGGACATTTAGATTTTATGTTCTTGTATACAAATTCGGAAAAAAAACAATAATAATTATATTTTTTTTTCGATAACCAGTTTAGCATTTGCGGAAATCCAAAAGAAGTGACGTATGATGTTTTTACATTAAAAATATTCCAGTAGAATGTTATTGTAATGGGATGAACAAAAAATTGAAAAAACTTTCGACCGACAAACAGACGTATGTCAAAAATAATATTCCGTCAAGTTCTATATACATTCAATCTGGATTAGTTTGGGTTAGATGTAAGCCGTTAGGCGAATTTGACGAAAATGTCGATTTCGCTATGAATATAAGTCGTTTGTGGGTGTTTATTTATTATTAAAAAAATTCAACTACTTACCATAACTTTACGAAGTAGTTTATCGTTGAATTATTTCTCTGCGAAAAAATGCATCCAATGTTTTCATTTTGTTGTTATGAAACTAATTTTTTTTACCAAATACAATGTACCTAATGATTTTTAATTATTTTTCAACAAGTAAGTAGGTACAGTAAGAGTAAAAATATTACTTTACTATAAATTAAAACGTCAAACATTACATAATTAATTTTTACTATTACATAACAAGTGTTGAGCAGTGAGACCTAAGAAATTAAGTTAGAGTTAGAATTTTTATGATTTGATGTATTTCGACGATATTTTTATTTGAATAAATGCTGTACATAGCAGTGGGTATAAAATGAGGACGAAGTTTTTTTCATTTATGTTTATTTTAACTTATATACTACTTAATATACTTACCTAAACGTCCTAAACCTAAGTACCTAATATTGCGATATTTAAGAATGTTTTTGATTATTGACATTTATTAATACAATTGCGACTTGCGAGTGGTAACCGATTCACACTTCATAATGACATAATCGACACAGTATAGCTGAAATCAAATCATAATTAAGTAGTAAACTAGTAACTAAGTAATTATGTAAATTACGTAATATTATAGAAGTTATATTTATATTAGTTGTACAGGATCAAATTTAATTATAGACCCGAAAAGTCAGTCATTCAATGTGCTACTACACACATATAGTGTATCGTACCTAAAATAGATTATATTATTGAATAGAGATACAGGAAAATTATACAAGGTGATTATTTTTATACAAACCAACCAATTCGATAAGGTGTCGCCATTCTGTAACCACTAACCAGGAAGTCTACATTATAACTTTGAACTGATTTAATTTTTGTGTGACCATTTGTAACCACAATATTTCAAATTGAGACATATCGATCGATGTACATATCAATATTTATAAAAATATTATGTAATTTCTAAAATTACAAAATTACAAAATAAGTTGTCTAGAGTCTAGGCTCTATGTATGTTACATACATAAATTCAGAAACATGTGCAAAGTATGAATAGAATTTTAATCACATGATTTCATCAGAATTGAAGACCGAGATTCCTGTGAAAATCGGTTATACGTACAATAAATAATATTAATATAATAATGATTAATTATTTATGTGTATATTGTGTATAATATTATAAATTTAAATAATTATAGCATTATTATGTGACGCAAAATCAATAAATATCAAATATCGATATTTCCTATTATATCGCTGTAGTTTAGATAGTAGATAATGCATCCATGTATGGATATGTATGATGTATGTCCACGTATTTATCCAAAATAATACTATATGAGTACATGTTATATACATCTTAACACACACGCTAACGAATATCTCGCTCCGCTGACCACCACATGTGTGATTTCATTGGTTTGTTATCGTGTATCGATTAATATATTATGAATATAATAACCTTCTAAATATAGCTGATATAAAAGTCCGTCACTATTGAAATCTTGTGCAAAGGTTTTAGCTTAAAAAATTCAAATAATAATTTCAGAAAAGATCTCGTGAGAAAAACTTGGTGATCAGCTATATAGTCACTCGCTTATCATTAATATCCCACGCACCCCTTACTCCCTAGAGTAATTAACTTAAAATTTAAAAATCACATTTTTTTTTATTTATCAACAAATTAACTCTGTGTCGATAGATTTAATAGATTTATACAGATCCAGGACAATGATCTTCGTCAGCCTAAAATTATCATTTTATTTAATAATATTGTTTCGAATTTCAGAAATTGTATACTCTTTTTTGGTTTATGTTAGTGCCTAAGCACTACTGAACGTCCCAGCAAGCAAGCTGCCTGTTTTAAAATATTAAATAACAGTAAATGAATTATATTAAAATAAATATAATAAAAAAAAAGATTTATTAATTATTATTATATTATTATAAAAATGTTTTATTTTAAATGGTTTTATTTTATTTTTATTATATCGTGTTAAATCAATAAATATTATATACATATAGTTATATAAATAAACGATTCCATATATTACCATTTTTTTTCTAGTGCTCATTATGTAAAAGTAAAACAACACGTTCTTTTTCTAATTATTCGAATCAAACGTTGCAATGTTGTAATATACAAATAAATGCCAATTATTTGGGTATAATCGTAGGTATTAAATAACACATTAATAAAAGGCAAATTAATAAAAAAAAAAACACACACATTTTTAAAAGATCCTATGATAGCACAACATTTATAGTATAAATTACACAAATTCGCATATTCTTTGACTGGCTATAAAAAAGCAACTGAACATAATTATTTCCAACATATATATTAGGAATTTTAAAATATTATTTTTCATGATGCACAGTTACGAACTTATAAAAATATAAATCAACCAAATACCTAAATTTACTTTTGTTTTCTAATGTCCTGAGTTACACTAAACAATAATCGAATTTGAGGTGATCGATTTGCGTACATAATTGATAAATTCAATCAGATATTTTTAAGATTTAACCTATTAAATGTATTTATCTATAGCAAGAATGGCGAACGTTTTGATAGCTGCGTGTCAAATCAAAATGTTTAGTTTGATTTTATTTGCCTCGCGTGTCAGAAGCTTTTCAGACCTTTTTTTTGCTTAAAAAATAATTCAATTAAACATAGAAACATGATTTTATTTGTTGTTAAGTATATAATATATTTAAACTCAACAGCATTTACTATTTACTATTACATATTAAAATAAATACATATTTTTTTTAATTACAAAAATTAGTTTTTAATGAGAAATCTGTTGCTGCATTTTTCCAGCTAGGATTGTGATTTAGAGATTTTAATTGAATACATGTTGCAATAATATCTGTGATTTTTACGATAGTTACAATAATAAGTTCAAGTTAATTTCAAATTATCAGTAATTTTTTTTAAAGTGAAGCAAAAATTATAAATTATATTTAAATTGACGTGTCAGTGAAATAATGCGCGAGTGTCACAGAGCGACACGCGTGACATATTATGTTCGCCATCCCTGATCTATAATCTACAAATATTATACAGTGAGTTCCATTTAATGTGATCATATTGGTGCAGGTAATTTTGATTATATTGACATATTGATTACGTAAAAACTTATTTTTTTTATTATTATACTTAAAAATTGAATAAAGACAACATACATTAGAGATTTATTCTTACCTAGTTCTAAGAAATAAGTGTAAAATAAAGAAAATAAACTATCAATAGTATCTATAAATTTCAAGTGAGCGTAACCTAATTTAATATATGTATTATAACCCAAACATTAAAATAAATAGTATTATGTAAGGAACTAAGGACTGCAATGTTAAGATTATTATCAGTTCTGATTTTTACTGACTAGATCTACAAAATCTATAGAAGTATTCATACAATTTTAAAGAAAAAAAATTTTAAGTGACTCAATCATCCTATGGTACATTTAGAGATACAAATAGATGGTAATTAAAGATCAAAATTTTAAACTAAGGTATGATATTCGGTTAAGGATTTTATTTTTATTTTTATTCCAATAAACTGTATTTGGTCAAGTGTATTAAAAGCCAGTATACTTGATCACTGCATTAAGTAGAGCACACTGAATAGGTACTTCAAAAATCGTGAAGCTTGTGTATGGGCATTGGTAATATCCTGCAAGTTATCACATTAACTATACTTTCGAGAGTAATTAATATATATATATTTATGCACCCATCGTGCATAAATGACCTAGACGACGAACAATATAACACGCACAGCAATAAAACAAAAATATACTGTGACACCTAACTACCTAAGGGCAAATTCGTTAATTGGGTCCTACTGTAGTCTGCGTGGGTTAAATATGTCCGTCGCGTGTGGCGGGGAAACCATTAAAAAAATAAATCGGTGACCGATAAGTGGGAGAGTGGACGTATGTATGCCATAAAGTTCAGTGTGACTTTTACTGCTGCTGCCTGCATCGTTGTCCCTCGAGTCGTCGCGCCTAGGCAATAGTGTATGTATATACATAATATTGTATGTGTGTGTGTTTATGTTTATGATACATATAACGGCGGAGTCGTTAAAAAATATAGATTTAAAAAAAAAACCAAAATTTAAATGTCCGGTGGACGGAAGGGAGGGGAGAGAAGATATGAAAAGTCTACGGCAACAGAAAACTATAGAATTATTATACGTCGTATATAATAATCGGTCGCCGCCGGTGGAAGGAATATACATAGGTATACCGTGTTTGACATGCGATTTAAATTTTTTCGCGCTGGATGGCTATAAATAATGATCGCGACGAGGTCGGTCAATTAAAAACATTGTTTATCGACAATCTTAGAGGCGCGATCGTCTGTGTGTGTGTATCGGATGACGCACTTCAAGTAGATGGATGTAGCTCGCAGTTGACCCGTCATTACTCGTTTGACATTATATAATCATTATTGTACACAATACGGTACGTGCGTGGTGATGACTGTAGGCGCGAGACCTCGCCGAGGAGACGATGACCTCTGTTGGTGCAAACAACAGATTTTTTTTGTAGAAATGTTAATTACGGAATATCGAATAATACCTATATTACAAACAGAGAAATATATAGGTAAATATAAGTATGTATCGATTGTATCCATGTAAAATACTGTCAATATAATCGCGTATAAATTATTATTTATTCTGTTATGATATAATATTATAATCTATGGACTATTATACACATTTTATACAGAAGAATAACGGACCAAAGTGGTTAGGTATGGAAGGCTCGATGTATAAGGATTTAAGGCGTAGACAAAATTTACTATATCTGTCTTCGCTATTTTTTTCTTAGGCTCGGCGACAATATTCAAACATGAAAGGGTTTTTTTGGGGAAC
This sequence comes from Diuraphis noxia, assembly GCF_037042655.1. Classification (NCBI taxonomy): domain Eukaryota; kingdom Metazoa; phylum Arthropoda; class Insecta; order Hemiptera; family Aphididae; genus Diuraphis; species Diuraphis noxia. The sequence continues at coordinate 57,694,492 of NW_028301712.1, forward strand.
AGACTACAAACTTTCTACAAACTGAGCTCTCTGAATAGCATACCCCTCCAAATATCAAATAAAATTTCAGTGAAGGAGAGTGTTTGGTATTTAGAGGCTTCACTGTATTGTGGTCATCACTCGGAGGCTGGGTCAAGTCAAGTTTAAGTTTAAGTTTGTTTCTTAGAATTACAACAATTTAACTTATACATTAGCACATAACTTATACGCTCGGTATACATATAAATCATATAACAGGGGTGTATTTATGGGGGTGGCTGAGGGGGCTTCAGCCCCCCCCCCCCCCCCGAAATCCAGGAATTGTTTAAATTGTCTAAATTTTCTAACTCACATATAGGCTGAATTGGGAATTTCAGTTGGAGAAAATACCACAGCCCCCCCCCCCCAAAAAAAAAAAAATCTAAATACGCCCCTGTCATATAATATTAAATACCATACTTGTTGAACTAACGTAAAAAATTTTTTCCGATTAGAAACTAATGCTTTTTTTAGGAAATGTCCTGTCCATTATAACTAAAAATTATTATACACTACATTATTGAGTTCAGTCATAGACGTTTCAAAGGACTATTAATATTAGATACACAATCATTACAATTTACACGAATTCAGCGATAAACTTCCAACGTAAATAACGCAATTAAAATTGTGTAGGTAGGTACTTATATTTTAAGTAAAACATTATATAAGTCTTTAAAATTTAAAAAGCATGTAAAATATAATTGGTATTTAAAGATGAATATTAAAGTAAATATCGATTAAACATTTTAAAAAATATTCAGTAAAAATAGGTTAAAAATCCAAAAATATATTTATCAATTATCGTTTTACGCGATTAGTTGTAACGGCCTGTAAGTATATATTATATTTTCTCTCTTTCACCTGTCAAATATATATATATTAATATATCAAACATTTCCTGAGGGTCTTAGAAATAGTTAAAGATAGTATAAATAATAAGTAGGTAATCATAGTAGTTTCAAATTCACACTAAAATAGCTTTTTCAGAGCATTTATTTATTTTTAGGTGCCTAAGCTAACCATTAACACTATAAAGTTAAAATAAATTAGTTCATTAATGAACGCGTCTGTACCGAAATAATAACCTTGTGTGTGTGCGTTTTCCAATCTAGTTGAAATTGTTGAAGCCTTCTAGTGTTTACATTTAACAATTATTTGCTGGAATTCAAAATCAGACGGCTGCATACTGTTTACGATTTAGGTCAATATTACATCATCACATTACAAATTAGCTATATAGACACAACACATAAATAGTCAAAATTAAAATTAAAGGAATACAGAAAGCACAATAATAATTGTAACTATAAGAATAAAAATCGATCCACTACAACTGATATGATATGGAATGCCTAACTTATGTAAAATAATGTAGTATAGTGTCTGGCGAAGAAAAGAATATTTATTATTTAATAAAGCAAAAGTTGTTGGTGAAGCTCTGCTGAACAGTTGGTGAAAAATGGGTCAATGAAATGGTTGGTGTTAATATTCAATTTTTGTATACGAAAGCCGATTTTGAATGGATACAGTGTCTAAGATATTTTATTTTATGACTACCATATTATTATTATTATAACAATAATATTATGTTATAATACAGTAGTCGGTAAGTTTAATTAATATTATTAATATTAACTGTACAAATTAATTTAAAAGTTTCGAGTAGGTACCCACAAATAACATTTTTAAATTATAAAACTAAAATCGTTATTCTTCATTTAAATATATAATTCTGTCCTAGATAAACTTAAATCACTATTTAAAAAATCGTGTTTATAATAGATTTTTTGATTTTTTTTTACAGCATTAAATGTCAATGTACCAAACTTGTTTTGAGTTTTAAGTCCTTACTAATTGAACATTTTGTAAATTTTGTCGGAATTTAAACTTTTATGCTTATTAACAAAATCTTGTCTAAGTATTTTTAATATTTTTAAACTGATATCAAAACAGTGTAACAATGTGTATAGAGTTTTTCATTAAATTTTCAAGAATTTTGACAAACAAATAGAATTTTATTTACAATTTTAGAAAAAACACAATTATTATAAAATAAATACTTTATGACGTGAACTTTAAGTATCGACGAATATTTGTTTTTGAATTGCAACAAAATAAGAAAATCTCTCCATGAGAAAAAAAGTGAATATCCAATGTTTAAAACCAACTGACTAAGTGGCGTTTACATACAAATTTAAATTGACTTACAGGAAGACATTTTTTTTTTTTTTTTGATAAAAATAGATAAACTTATGAGGAATCTTATATTAAATTTTCAAATCTTAGATATAAAAAGATCATACATTTTTATGAATTTATAACCCAAAATAATTTCAAACTTCCGTGATTTTTACGAATTTTGTGAAGCTTACTTCAGACGCTCATACAAAATTATTGTAAATACACTCAACTTTTTTTTTAATTCCCACTAACAACAACTTTCAAGGAACCTTTCATTACGTACTAACATTTTTAAACAATAAGGGAAAACAATTTTAACGACATTAAAAACAAAAAAAACTAAAAAAATAATCGAAAATATCATGTGCCAATAAATAGTTCAGCATTTGAGTTAAAATATTTTGAACATTTTATAGTGTATAAAAAATTTCATGTAAATTCATGAAGGTCAATTTTTAACGTTACACCAAAATCCTAAATCGTATTTGTCGAAAACCGATTTTCTGTAAATTTCTCGTTTTCCCCGAATTTTTTATTTTTCAGACGCTTTTGGAAACCACTGATAATTTTGACCTCCCGATGAATCAACTAGATATTTCCCATGGGAAAATATACTGAAATTGAAAATCGAAGCATTATTTCGACTGCTTATCGTGTACACAAAAAAAAAATTCACATCATTGTAAAATCAAAATATTCATCGCTCCGCTCAGAATCTAAAATCAAATTGATTATTATTTACTATAGAATACATGTGACATTATGACATATAATATGTTGACATGTTGGTTATAAGCTGAAAAGTTTTAAAAATAAAAATAATAATCGAAACTATTATAAAACTATTTTCCATCTAAAACAATCAATGTCCTTGACCCTTCGAAAAACAATCAAACAACATTGAGCTTGAGCCCTATAACACGACCTGTAATGATTTCATTAGGAAGAAATAATACAATTAAAACATTATCGAACGTCCTGTATATAAAGTGTAGTTGGTACCTAATTTGAATGTTTCGAAACAGATTTATTACTGTTTTTTTTATTATTATTATTCTATGCATATCGTTCTTGTCCGTTCGATATTTCGCAAATGGACAGACGGATTTTTTCTCGTTGATTTCCGAGACCTTGGCTTATTCGAATTTTCCCATTGCATGTACAACTATATAGTCGATCGTGCATTGTCTTTCATCCAGACTTTCGAAACTATCACAAAAAAGTTATTGAGGGATCGTTTTAGCATGTCATTTTGTGGTCGGGGTCAAAGCGACGTCGTAAAATTTAAGATCGAAATTAAATTACTTATTCAATATTATGTTAATGTATATTGTTAAAAATGATGATGTAAATCGTGCAAACGACAATACATTGGATATAATAATAAACTGGTATATGAATATATTAAATTATGCCTACAGCGTAACATCCACTTTCAGTATATAAATGAGGTAATTTATTGGACAAATGTTTGTTTGTAGGTACCCTCTGCAATTGTATAAAATATCGTCTTAATAGTTACCTACTATTGCTGAATTTTACACAATAATTAGATCATAATTTTCGAACATTGGAAGTTAAATGTATTCTCATGGTCTGGTCTGATAGTTGATAATATTGACATACCTATAGCTATTTGGCCCATAATATAATACATTTACAATATTTATATAAATATTATATTTTCGTTACTCAATAGATTTCCCACTGAATTAATTCCTCCATAAAACATAGTATAGTACTATCATTTTAATAAAAGAGTAAAATTATTGAATTAACTTCAATAAAAAAAATTAAAAGTTGGGTTTTACAGGATCACAAAAAATTCATTTTGTGCCTTTTGTATAATAATTCCATTATGTGTATATTCAATATTGTAATTTTTTTAAATTGTATATACCAATATCAATCGTATATTATACATTATATGATCATTAAACTCTCGTATTGATACAAATTATATTATTTATAGCATTTGCGTAAAAACGATAAATGAATAAAAAACGTGTGCTATAATAGAATTGACCACAAGAATAGTATAACTCAATAGTGGAGGTGAATCTTTATATCAAAAATAAAACTAATTAATAAAAACCAAAAAGAAATACGATTCCAAACTTTCAAATGATAATATAATAATAAAAAAATGTTACCAACATTGGACAGTGAAAAAACATTTATACCAGCTAGTGCAGATGGTGTAGAGCAGAATCATAAGTCGGTTTTTTGTTAAAATTTAGCTTCATCGAAGCCCTCACTTTGCCCTATAGCATCCTCTTAAAACAACTAAGGTTTGCTCGACGCCGTCCTACCGATGAAATTGTAATGTTCTATGATACGATTCATAGTTTACACTTTCCAAGTTCATCTTATTTTTGTGGTGAATTTGTGACATGACCTCGTGATCATCCTGTAGTATATTATATATAATAATATATATATAACAAATATATTAATCAACGTGGCAATTACGTTTACTTATCTGCATACCTACGTTGAACGTGCATGCCCCATGCGCACCGCATGAACTCGAAAGTGAGTCTTCGAAAAACCACAGAGATAAAACTTTATATTTTGTCTATATGACGTATTAAGAACTGAACGGACGGATGTCGTTTGGACGTCGCATGTATCAAAAATATGTTTTCTTAAAATGCACGTCGTCAAAAATTCCCATATAAACGACCGTATACCACATTATATACTCATCTTTATGTATATATATAGTACATATATACACAGCTACAACCTATATACACGTAATATTATATCAGCGGGTACCCGTACCAATGTTGTACCAGTGGTGTACGCGAAGGGTGTATACAAAAATGATAAACACCGACGTGACGTTTTGATTTATTTACGGGCGGCAACCGAGACGGTGTGTTTTATTTTATTTTTCTCTCGATACACCGGAAGACCTTCACCCCGTCGCACGCACAATACGTATAATAATAAGGGACCGCTGCCGTCTCGAGTCGTACAGATATTATAGTCCGTGTATGTGGGCGTGCGTGCGTAAGTATATTTGTGTGTCTGTGTCTGTGTGTGTGTGTATGTGTGATAATGTATACGATATACGAGTTTTTGTGGTCGGGGGAGGCCATGACCGGGCGCTCTCGCCAGACTCGTTCCAAGGTCTTCTCTTCCCCACCTGTCACTACCAGATTCCGCCCTGAGACTTGGAAGTTGTGCGTGTGCGTGCGTTTGAGAGACCGGTTCGAGCCCGGAGATAGGCCACAAGTCACATATTATTTTGATATGGATTATTTACCCAAGTTTTTCAACGGTACCTAAACGAAAATTTATAAAAATGTCTGAAGACTATACCGTCGTTCAATTTATTATGAAATGCTAATACGACACTCGAAGTGTCCGACTAGAAACTATTAAGTACATTATACCTATTATCTATAGGTACCTATATATAAATTATAATGATGTTATTTTTGCTTATATATTTATTTTTACATCGTGGTAGTAACTGTAATATGCAGCTATAGGTATAGAAATAAAGAGAAAATTAGCATTTCTTTATTTTCGTGGTAATGTGCATGTTTTTTAGTTGTAATCATTTGGCGACTTTGGCGTCAAAAAAATGTAATGTTCAATTAAATCAGATGAACGCTAAAAACAAAATGTGAGGTACTGATGAGCATTCATTAAATTAAATTATGATAAATTAGTAAGCAACCAGAAAAACTTACAAAAAGAATGATTTATTGCTACGAAACGAATCGAAAGTTAGTTAATTAAATATTATTTTTAATCAAATCGACTGCCGGTGTGCCTATAAATGCCTATACATCAACTGAAACGAATTTTAAAACTCAACAAATATGACCATAGTCCATAACATTATAATGAGTAGGTAACGTTCATAAAAACCTTTTTAGTCACAATATGTTTGGCACTTTTTAATTTATATAATATATTCAGTATCCCTAATATAATATTTTGTACATATTTAGTTGATCACTTGATATATTCATCGCATCGTTGTGGGGAAATTAAATTCAGTTAAATTTATGTTGTCATATTATTTTATTTTTCGTATGATAAATTTGACTTAGTGTTTTTAAACTAAAAATTAAAGCTTATAAATTATTTTTGGCCATTTGTTCGTCAAGTCAGTTTATCAATGTTCTATTATGCATAATGCAGTGCATGCAGTTTTATAAAAGGATTTCAATAATAATTAATAAATAATAATACATCGAATCAGGTACATATTAGATTAAGTTGACCTACTGAATGATACGTTTTTTATTTGTTTCCATCCGTAATTAATGTTAGACTTCCTGATTTCCGCGAGAAGAATAAATCATATTATATTATACAAAATAAAATAAAACGTAGGTATACTTCTTTCATCAAGAAGACTATGCAAAGAGATGATTCTCATTATCCTCTAAAAACTATTTAATTTAATTTTAATTTCCATATTATTAATAAGTATGCAAATTCGTTGTAGCAAAATTAAATTACATACATGTTTATACGTTATATACATAGCATATATATTTATATATATATATATATATATATTAGGGCGTTACCTATATATTTTTACCAGATAAAATTAGCTTGTGCTTATTATTCTAATTTATCTGTGAAAATTTTCGGGCCGAGTTTACAGCAGAAAAGGTTGTCGATCGTAGGCCCTCGACCATCGAATCCTATGACGAAAATGTTTTTTCCTAAAGCGTCGCGGCCTTCAGACACATTTCTCGGAATCTAACAGTCTCGCCGCAGTTATCGCGTGTATTCGCCGCCGATCGCCTTTCAAGGGGCACAGGTAAAAGTCGTCCTCCGTAATATCGTTAAACATTATTTCTGTGGTTCCTGGACTCGAATCCGTTATCGGAACGCGTTCAGAGAAAATGATTTCTGAAAACTTACTGAATCTGATCGGCTTCTAAAATACGATCACGACATTGTTGTCAGTTGTTATTGGGCAGCTAATCAAATTCCCCGCCACAACACACTGGTGTCGACGATGCGATACTAATGTATATAATCTGAGAGAACAAGACAATTTTATTCTTTCATTATATTATAATAACATTATGACTGTTGTATTAAGCAGCTTGGAGCGTAATTCGATTTCAGAAAAAAACATAGATTGAGCGCGTCGGCAAATAAGAACACGAATTGAGTCGCTCGAGAGTCGAGAAGCAACTTCAGTGTTTTTGAGAAAAAAAAAATGTGATAAAATAATCAACACGGTTCGTTTAGTTTTCGCTTAGTCATTGCTACAGCAGCAGTACGAGTTTTTATAATGACACAAATATGGAATATTATCTCGTATTTCCACATCTATATATACCACCGAGATAAATGTACACACGATAATAATATTTATCCCGGACCGTAATATTTGACGTCCTAGGTGCAGCGTGTGTTTTAGTTTTTAGACGTGCCATATTACAAGCTTCGATAATATTTCATGGGAAATCCCGAATGTCCCATTTTCTTAAATTTGACATTTCCGAGTAACACATTTCATAATAATTGTTAATGACTGTTGATCGTACTTGCTTGACGTAGCTTAATATACAATATTTAATGAAATGATAACACGCATGTCGCATTATCGTCGAGAATAATGTACTTGAAAGTTGGACCACGTGGCAAGTATCGTGATTCTCGGACTCGTGGTAGGTATCGTCATATTATTTTGGTGAATCGATACGAATGAAAAATGTTCAATGTATAAAATGAGTAATGACCTAGAAATGATATTATTTCGTTGACTCGTGCTGCACAATCGCAGCGCTAGACAATTTTATTTACAATTCACGTGGCATTTGAACACTGGGAATGTCTATAGATCGCAACAATTTATTGAATTAATTGAATTGTTGTTATTGAGTTTTTTATTATTTATGTCTTACAAACCGTCTCGGCTAGTGTGAGCAATAATTTCACTTCATAAAATCGGTAATACAATGTTAAATTAATATTATCCACTCTGTTGATATGACCCAAAAACGCAATGATAAATTGTTTGTCAATGTTAATATTATAATAATTATTGAATATTATTATGTTATTTACAGGAAATCCGAAATACTAATATTCTGTCGTAACAAATCATCAGTCATCGAATAATCAGTGTAATGAACGTATCTTATGGGAATTTATGGTCTCCTCTGGAAGTCAGTAGAATTATTAATTATTTTTATAAACCATTAAAAATGACAACTTATTGTCTGGTAAAATGCTACTATTTGTAAATTTCTTTTAATTTGTGTTCTTTTCTCAAAACCAAACATGCAGTCATATTGTATTGTTTTTCTGTCGTTCAAGTTATTATTTAATCTGTTTTTAGCAGTTTGTGAAACGTATATATTGTACCAACTACAAAGTATGTACATGCAATATATACATTTATACAAAACAAAATATGAATTTAATTTACAACAATGTTTTGACTTCAACACTCGTAGCTATTGAAAATAATATTTTTATGTACAACTCGTATACGTCGTCGAGTCGTGAAAATATTATTCTCAGGGTCTTGTAAATAATTTTGTACGCACTTCCGAAAATATCGTATTAACGTACACGGGAGTCGTTAAAATATAATTAAATATAATATTATTTTTAAAAATAATTGTTATAAAACCATAATATGAAATACTTGCGTTTCGCACTTGACATTGGTCACTGACACAACACGAAACTATTTTTAAATTAGCCGCACCGAAATTCGGCTGACTTTCGTCCGCCCGCGCGCGCGTGCCAATTGATAATCCAAGGTTGACGTATTATTTTTAAAACTCACGATTGACCCGAATAATCTGGTATTTCGTGAAAAACTCCAGGCAGTGACATCAAAAAAATTGGATTTCAGATTTCCACCGCGCACCATACACGTTGGACTTGTCAAACGACCTGTCTCCAGTTTATGGGAAAACTAAAGATAAACTCAGAAACATACAGAGTCAGTACAGTGGTCAGTGACACATCGACGCCCAACCCCTTTCGAAACATGTAAATCTGCATTCCGTGGTCAATGATTTTTACTCTCTTTCGTAGTTCAGTCCCTCTCAAAATCTTTCTACCGCAACCGGGTATAGGCCTATCTCCTTCGTGATCAATGTAAATCGTGTTGTACAAATAAAATATCATATAACATTATTATTATCACGTGGGTCGTCCCGCAGACTGCGCAGAGGTAACTGGACGGCTGGACGCGCAAGTCAAAACCATCATCGTCCGACGAACCGTTCGGTCATCAATCAATCGTCCCCACCACTGTTCGACCACGCAGTCACTCATTTTTCCTTCCTGTGTAGGTGTCCCGACGCATGTGTTTGTCGTTTGTGTATGAGAGAGTACAAAATATTGTAATATACATACAATACATCATAATATGTATATATTATGACGTTGATACATATATTAATATCTATTATGTACGAGTGTGTAAGGTCAATGGGGTAGTGGCATATTTCGACTAGTTATGTTTTGTCGAGATCGAGTCCAAACGTTTCGATTTCAATAAGACAAAAACAATTGTTTGAATAATGATTTATATAGATAATATGCGGGTCATAAATGTGATATGTATTTAAATATATTGGTAATAATAACTTATTAAACCAATACACTATTTTTGTGATAAAATAAATAAACAACGGACTACGAAGTCAACCTAGAGAACATACACTATTCTTATTTAAATTCATGACGTGATGTAAATAATACAATTAATTAATAAATGTAATTAATACAATTGCATTTTATATAATTATGATATTTTATTACTATCATCCTTGGTGTTATAACAAAATTAGTATTATTGTAATCGACAAAAAAGATTTAGGTAGGTTTAATAAAATAACTTAGTAACTTAGTATTCCAAAATTGATAATTTTACTCCTTCGTTGATAAGAAAAAGAGTAAATATTTAAATGTCCCGATACTTATTAGAGTAACGATTTAAGTCATAGATATAAAATAAATGTATAAGCCACTGTTATGTTTTCTCAAATGTGGTCGAATTCTCATAGATGCAGACGAATTATCATTTATTCGCTACCATCCATTGTATTGAATATTTTGATAATGAGTTTTTTTGGTGAAATATTAAAAAAAACATTAATAAATATTATATTATATTGTACTATAATTAAGTCTAATAACTAATAAGTAAAAATATTGAAAAATGATCCAAAAGTAATAATTTAATATTTTAACTCTTGGAAAAGAATGCGCATGAGTGATAAAATAATCGTCGCATATTTATCATATTATATTTTATCAGCTGCACTTTAATAGATTTGATATCAATTGCGTATGATAATAGCGGGTATAGCAATCGTGCGCCTGAACGCATTATATAAATTGCGCGCATGCGCATTTATTCCAATTCCTTTAAGTTGTGTTGGCTTCAAATATTTGTACTGTTGCAGTTAGACTCTATCCATTGTAAATTATTATTTAAGGATTAGACTGATAGCCAATCCATTTTTATATTATCTATAGTTAAGTTCCCGATTCAGGCTAATATTTGCGGCACCGACTTAAAAAATCTAAAAAAAATCGACGATCTTGTGTTCTTGTTCGAGCACGCCTTACTACTTAGTACTTACTGTTTTACCAACCCACTGTTGACTATAAAGCAATAAAAGCTCACTAGAAAATAATATTCTATTTCGTGTTCTATAATCAGCACTTATTTTAGCTAAACTTACACGTTACACCTGTCACCACGTATACCTATGTACGATGTACCTCGTTAATTGTTATACCACACAATATTAATATTGTTTTATAAGCACTAAACATATGATTTACAGATTAATATTTTCAAACACATGTTCATGATAACGAAAATGTATTTTGAATATTATTGTTTTAATCGACTATTTTATTTTTAGAGTTATTCATGTCTATTTTTCAAAGTAAATTTATGATTTATGTTTTATTAAAACTTTTATCGTCTATGTATATATGAAAATATCACATTCACCAAATTGCAATCTGTTGTATTTCATTGTACAATTTAACATCAATTTAGAACAGCCAGCAACTGGGTTGAGTTGGGTACCTTTACAGGCTACAATACGTACATTATAGTATCACAAAATATGTCAACGTGAAATAAAATTTATTGAATTCATTGTATCATAATTCAAATGTGACATATAAACGAAAAATATAAATTTACAAATTTTGTAACATATTTTATTAAAATATTATTTAATATCAATAAAATACTAAGTGATATCATCTAGATTTAATCAATAATTTTACTATAAATATAATAATAGTAATTAATTTATAGCATGGTTGAAATTAACTTTAGTTAATTAATCAAGATTTCTAGGAATTGGTTTATTCATAAATAAATGTTTCAATGACCTAAACCGAGGTCCAACACGTTCAAAATTCGTGTTCGGATATAAACAAAATTTTATTGACAGTTCAATTTGAGTGTTCATTTATAGTTTTATAAAAATATACAAAAATGTTAAATATTATGATAGATATTTTAATCTATGGCGTATTATACTTTAATTATATGATAAATTTATTTATTATTGTTACCACCTTGTAGGTTTGTTTTTTAGGTTACATATTTTGGTCTTTGGCCAACTCCATAATTTAATGAAAAAATGCGAATGTTGTCAGTTTAAATCGCTTCTTGCGGAATACCATTTGGAAATGCGCATATGACTTTAGTAATGAGTTACCGACGAATGATAATGAATTGCTAAAATAATAATCATACCTATAACCCGTATTTTTTTATAGAAGACTTGAAAATAGTAAAAACTGAACAAATATTCTATCATTTATTGATTAATAACTATTAGTTTTAAAATTTATTGTAATTATTACAATTTTTAAAGACTTTCCGACACGGAACAAAAAAATTGAACCGGTTTGTGTATTAATAATTATTATTTGTGTTATAAATATTAAATGCTTAGCAGTTCAGCTATATTAGTATAATTTTGCATGGATTTTTCGTTTAATATTGAATATTCAAATGAATGTCTTATTTACAATCTAACATTGTATAATAAATAAATGTGATAAGTACCTACTGATCATTTTATAAATAGTGATAGACAGTGGCGTATTTTGGGGGGGGGGGGGGGGGTGTCCTCCATGTCTTGACACCCCCCGACATTTAAAAAAAACCTAATATATTGGTCATTAGTGTTGTCACTTATTTTATAGTATACTATTTTTATCAAATGTAAAACTTCTTGTCAATTCCTAACATATTAATTTGTTAAAAAATTAATTCAATGTCTTTTTACATTAGTAAATAATACTAAACATTTTGTTTTTGAGGTTCAATAAATGTTGACACCCCCCGAGAAATCAACCTAAATACGCCACTGGTGATAGAGATAGCTTGATAGGCGTTAGTGTAGAAAGCGTTCAAAAACGGCACCTCCTTTGAGTTATTTTCTTCACGATGCGTTCATTCAAAACGATAACATGCATTTGTAATTATTCATTATTAAACATCATAATGTAACGTTTGGTACCACAAATTTTAGTTAATATTTAGTTCAACTTTAATAAAAAATATATTAGTACAATCAGTATATTAGAATAGAATAGTTTAAAATAGTTAGTTATTTTATTTTATCAAGAATAACATTAGTTTAATAATTACTAAGTGAAAACCGCAGTAAAATTATTAATATTAAAATGTGCTACATGGAATTAGTATCATGAATAATTGACTACAGTAATTTGAACGACACATACGATTTAAAAAATATCAATAATATAAAAGTTGAACTATGAATACTTGCAACATAAAATTATCGAGACCAGAAAAATATTTATTCGCCAATCTATTATTTATTACATTTTTATAATATTAAGATGATGCCATACTCGTATATTTTGTCTCCGTTGTACAAGTGCGTAGCATACCAAATTGCTCAACAGATCACGTTTAGCTCCATTAGTTTAAAATTCACAGTGAATTGACCTATTATAAAAATTAAAGTCAAGATTACTATCTAGGCCATCTAGGGCATATCATGGGCTTTTTAGTATATTTTAGTTTTAAAGCGAGTTATAAGTATTTTATTATTGTAAATTGTTTGTATATCTTAAAATACTCATAACTTGCTTTAAAATTAAAATATAATAAAAAGCTCATGAGAATCCTTCCATAGTAATTTTGCCTTTAATTTTTATAATAGTCCAATTCACTCTAAATTATAAACTAACGGAACTAATAAATGTAATAAAATAATAAATATTTCGCAGAAAGTGGTTAAAAAATCGTATAATTAAGTTTTCAAACAGATTCACATAACAAACTCTATTCTCTTATCAAAGTCTTAATTAATATTGTTGGATACTTGTACATTGATTTTTTATGACTGTTGTTGAATTTCTTAACAATTTATAATATATCTTAGTAATGCAAAGTTTTATTTCTGGAACTAGACGGGTTGGGCCAAAGATAAAAATAGAATCAGATTTAAAAATAATTTTAAAACAATAACAGATCATAATCATAACTCTTAATACCCGTTTCTATTTATAATATTATTTTAAATACCTGATTCGGTGGTTTTAGCTATAATGCCGTGCCTTTTTTTATGTTGTTGAGTGGTTTTTGTATTTATTTGTTGGAGACGACAAACAGTATAGTTACGTTTGCTTTTACAGAAAATAAAAATGTAAAAATGTTCACAGCGTATTAAAATATATTATCATTTAGCGTGTTATCCATGGAAAACGTCGATACGCGACTGTAATAATAATTTTCCTTCACCGCCCACCGTATGAGTGTGTGTGTGTGTGTGTTGGTTTGTGAAAACAAACAAAACTATACAACACATTATATTATACGTGGCATATTTCGGTTTGTTTCGATGTCGATTGAAATGCTATTAATATTAGTCATTTCGTATTTGGTGTACTTATTGTTGTTACAACGGCAGTGCACGTGCACGTGTTCTTGACGAAATCGTATTTTAAAAACATAATTTTTTTTCCTCATGTGATATAAATTTCGTGTTAACGTAAAACACACATGGTAGGCCCAACGGTTTACACCATTCCAGTATACTCCATCTCCATGATGATATATTATTTTAAACCGTGGACGAACGAACGAATATTGTTTCAAGAGCCGTTGAACCACGCGCGCACGCCGGGAGGTACACGACCGCGACGGGCGAAAGTTGAGGATCGGCGGCTGCAGGTTCTTGGCGAAAAACCCGAGTGCGGGTCGTTGATCTCGCCGGGACGAAGTGTTGAGTAAAAAATAAAATAAAAAAAACATTGTTTTGGTCGGTGATTTATCGACGGCAAACTGTGTTTAAACGTCGTGTTTTCGGTCGTCAACCGGCCGTATAACAATAATTACAGGCGCACGTGATGTGTCGCGCGAGCATCATACAATATTACATAACGTTACATAGTCACCTGTAATAGACTATAACGTATTTTCCAGGCCGTTAATTTGTCTGACGAGGGAACTGTGTTTTAATAGCTGATGACTTTTTTGAAAGTTCACAGTTTTGTTTTTCACAATGTGTGCAATATTATTTAATGTATAGGAATAAATTATGATGTATATTCATTGATGATAATAACGATGAGCTAATCGACTCGGCTGAGAACTTTCACAGTCTTCTCGTCGGTAGCAGTGTCTCTTATCATTATCTTAACAAATTGTTATTATAATCATTCATAATATTATCATTTAGTAAAAATACTAGACATATTATACTCTTCGGGAGTGCTGGATTATTAGAATTCCGCGCTCGCGTGTGGAAGATTGTTCTTGGAGTTTGTTATAATATTAAATTATACTGACTGATATCTGATAAAAAAAAAAAAAAAGTTTTCGTGTAAGGTCTCGGTATATACGGTGAAATACTTCTTCTATTTATTTTTGTTTATATAAAAATAATCTATAATATATGAGTTGCTAATGATATATATTATTGTACATCGCGTCAACATAGACGTCGACCGATGTTTGTAACACTACGGTGATGGTGTCATAATAATAATAATATTGTGTTTGTCGTGCTTTTATTTTAGTTCTTTTTTTCATTACATAGACAATTTAGATCGCACTACGTTATTACGGGCGAGTACTTTTTTTAATGACTCACGCCAAAAAAAATATTATGGAACGCGAGTTGATTGCAAAGTTGATTTTCAAAGCACATTAAGCAAATTAAATTTATGTGTTGTTTTTAAGGTCTTATGGATTATACTATTATATATATATGACGACACTTTTTTTTTAAAGATTTCGACCAAATTTTTTAACGAAACATTAAAAATGCAGTAAAGTCTGGTTATGTTAAAACTATAATGGGGAATAGAAAAAGTTCGAGGTATAGAGTCTTACTGTAATGGTAATGATTCCAAGGATATTACAATTGGGTTCGAGATCACAAAAATTTCAAGAATCGATGTTTAGAATATTACGAGTCTACAGTAGGTATATCATTTTTGCCCGGCTCATTTTTTATTAATCAATATATATTAATTTGTACTGTGACGACATAATAATAATTACATTTTATAAACAGTTATGAGTTTATGACTAACGACATCAGCTTAAGTTCAGAGTCCATAAAATGTGTACCAACTGTTATAATAGTATGAGTATAGTATAATATAATATTATATTATATTACGCTGTCTTTTTAATTTATTAACATTATGAGGTATAAAAGCTTACAAGAAGAATCAAATCACTGGAAATTTCATTATAGCTACGTCGTCGTTAGTATATTTCAATCATAAACTGATTGTGACATTTGACAATACACTTGAAATGAAGACACTGAACCAATGCTATTTTTCTAAATTTAATTGATCATGGAAAGTTTAACATCGTGTTAATTTGAATTTAAATAATTGAAAATTTGAAATTGAAAATACAAATTGAATAAACGTTTAATTATATTAGAAAGTTGAATTCATACAAACATTTAAATCCTAATTTGAAGTTCTCATGTTTATGGGAATTTATTATAGTTCAAAAAACTTTTGGAACAATTTTGGTCATTATATGTTCTGGAATTTTATTTAATCAAAGAAAAAATAATATTTATAGTATGAAAAAGTATTATAACTCATAATATATTTTATTGAATACTATAACATAATAACATATTTTTTTAAATATTATCAGTGTAATAATATAATAGATATAACTATCTTATCATTTAATGTTATGTAAAAATATACAACAACTATAAATTACAATACATATTATATATTAAAATTAACATAATATTTGATAGTACCGTCTACTCTCTAGTTTTAAATTATCACTATATCAATAGCACTACTACCATACGTTTCCTGGTAAATTAAATGAAATAAATCATATATAATAATTAATAAGTATTAACACTGTTATTAAAATATAACATTTGTATGGTAAATATTTAATCAGAATTGTTGTTGAACATCAGTTACCTGTTAGATATTAAGTAAGTATAGAAAACGTAATTTTTGTATTAATTCTTCTACCTATTAAATGAAAACTAATATAATATTATAGTAAATAAATTTAGATTTTTTTAAGAACTATATTTTAAACACGTCTTATTTAGGAAAGTATGAACTTTCTTGGATATTTTAAAAGATATAATCTTAAAATTGTATTTTGGCCTATATATATATTATATATCTTAAATTTAAAAAAAAAGTAATACACAATGTGTGAATGTTCACGTTGTTAAAATAATCCTCCTGTACATATAATATAATATAATGTTGTTAAACTAAGTTATCTCAAAGGTCTACCATTTTTAACTTTTTAAGTGTGAAGGCCGAGAGTAATCGACTAGCTAATCATATTATATTAATGGTTATCGAATAAATAAGTTTTCACAGCTGTATTATTAATTATGGTATTCAGCAATAAAAATTAAACTGGATTATGGTTTTTACATTTGACAAGAAATCAATGACATATTTCTGAAATCATAAAGTGTATCGAACTAAAATCAAAATGATTGCCGAGTGATGGCAAACGAACAATACTTTAGAATAACATAAAATTTATATAGATCAATGGTAACAAAAAACGCGAATTTGCTTTTACACTGAATGTTAATATATATTATTATGTTTTCGTCAAAAAATAACTAACAGAATATATTAACATTGTAATCATTATATTTAAGGATTAACATTTGACGGTGATGACTGATGAGTGATAACATATTATAATTGCATAGTGTTGCTAAACATAATTAAGTAAAAGGTCTCGTGTTATCGTGTACCTATGACCTATCAACGAAATGGGAAAAACACAAACGATAATATATATTATATTGACATGCATCAATAATATTAGGTGTCCAGGTCTAGGTATGCATTAAGTATAGACGTTTATTTTACTCGGTTATGACTAACCAGTTATTACTTATTAGTTTGACTACTTATTATGAGTTGCGATGATGAATATGTTTTATATAGTTTGTATTTTGATAAATGAACTATAATAAAAAAAATTTAAATATATACAATATATAATTTACTATCTGTTTAAAATGTCTAAATTTTCTTTAATATACATAATGTACGATACGGTTATATTATAATTTAAGAGGACGCTTCACCCACTTCTGTCTCACAAACACACTAAATGGCAAATTTATGTTGATCAAAACCGTTTGAGTGTCATTACTTTAATATTCCTGAGAATTGATCTATATTATAAAACTTCAATTTAAGAACAATAATTGTGTTAGTACGTTGATTTTTTTGAGATTTTTAATTTTGAAGCGAATTATGAGCACTGTTGCACAAGTAATCATTTTTAAGTCTGAGACAACACTTTAAATAAATTAAATACGTTCTCTTAACAGATATCTCATAATAAATACCTTCCGAAAAAAAAAAAACGAAAAATGTCTGCAGTTATTCATAAAACTATAAAAGTTTGTATAACCATAAGACGTGTATAGTATTTAATAGTATTGGTTATTTATATGGTGTACACATACCTACACCAAACTATACAGAGTAATCCAGAAGGTCCTAATCCCTAGTCGAGTCTATTTTTGATCAAATCAATGAGTATATCTTTTATACAATAACCTTAAAACTAAATAAATTGGATTAGGAACACATCTCATAAAAACAATACTAAAGAGTTCTGTTGTAAATCGTTTAGATTGGAGGCATTGGAGCCATGTATGATGTAATGATTAAATTTGGATATGAGTTTCTAAACCTGCAGTTACATACATTCTTAAACCTTTCAAGTGTTGATTAATAATTCGAGTGTTAAAAAACGTAATATTGCATGGCTAGTCTCTCATCAATATAAGAAATTATTGCTAAAACTCTCTGAAAATTGAAACAGAATTTTTTGGCGTTATTTGTTTAAACATACAGGAATTATACGTGGTGGTATAATAAATACGAGAGTTTTGGGAAATGTTTTCATTCAGTTGCAAATACCTAAAATTAATTATTGATTAAGAGCGACTTACTTTTTCAAATGGAATATCAAAACAAATATTAAAAGTAATATTATATATACTAGTTGTGATAGTAGTATAAGAGTTGTGATTTCTTCTTCTTATTATTTTTTGTACCAAATGTTATTCGTGTATATGTTATTCGTCTTATTTGCACGTGCAATTTTTCCTAATTTGACTAATAATAAAAATTAAAACAGATTTGAAAACCCAAATCAAGGAACGCATATTTCTTAAATGGCAAATGCATTGGCTCTATCAGAACACTAAACTAAGAAGAATAAAAAACACTATCTTCAGCTGGGCTAATCTCCCCCCCCCCCCCCGAATAGAAGGGATAAGATAATCATATACAGAGTTCGCGTAGGCTACACCCGTCTTACACATGAATACCTACCTCATGAAAAATAATGAAAAACCACTGAGCATTTCTTATGGAACTGAACTAACAGTCCGCCACATAATCATGGAATGCCGCCAATTTACGGATGAACGAAGAAATTCAAACATACCCATCTGATGTCAAATATGTTCAATAATGAAGAAAAGTTAAAATATATAAAAAAAATTAATGATAATAATTGCGAGTTTGCAGGTTTTTATATATTATAGTATAGTTATAAGCAATTTGAGGTTATTTATTTTGATATCTATTTAAAAAAGTTCTTAGAGTTGATGTTTGTGAAACGTCAAATCTACTTTTTCGCAGCAAAGTTTAGAGCCGTTAACTTTGAAAACATATTGTTATCAATAATGTCGTAGGCTATTATTTTAACGTGACTAAGCTTTTCAATTTCAGCGTGAAGATGGATGTATAATTTACTGCGTAGTACAGTCGATACAAGTTCATTTGTAACCCCATACCGGTGAAGTTATCAGTAAGTGTAACCCAAACAAGTCGTGGAGTACTGACGTATGTTTCGGTTGCGTCTCACCGGGTTGTATATATTACTATACGTATATTAGGTAGGTATATTGTTTGCATATTCATTAATAAAGTCTGTACCCAGTGTTATAATAAAAAAGTCTTTCACAGATTATTTGCTTATAATTAATATCAATTTTAAAATATTTTGTGGCAATTATTGTTAGTTTGTGGATATAATATTTGGTGGGTAACAACACAATAATATAACAAATATACGAAGGGCCCAGGGTGTTATCTTTATTTGCGTCGTCGCAATATCTACCTGTCTCGTACTGCACCTATATCTACTTTTCTAGGTAACATAAAATACAAGAAATTTAAACACTCCAGTGGCTAGAATAACCTAAACTTGGTATAAAATGGCCAAATAGAAAATAGAAAAATATTTTTGAAGCTTATATTATTTTAATCACAATCAACTGGTGTGATGTCAATCTTAATCCGATAAAGTATACTTACATTATTGAACTTGAACGAATTTAATTATTTAACTGTCACAGGTGTTTGGTTTTTCGAAAATCTATTTACGTCAAGCGTTTTCTTATTATTTAAATATTAGCAAAAAATACAAACAGAGACCTCACGTCATCCCTGCAGTGGACGAGGGTGCCTTATTAATGACGAAAACTTAATAATTACTCTACACGGATAATTACGTAATTGAAAAATAATTATATTTTTGACTAAAATATATACAACGTCATCGTTTTTATTATTATTTGATAATTTAACAACATGCACAAGTGTACTTAATATTGTTGTACGAATAGACGTTGGAGATGAGAGATTCGTGATGGTCCAGTCATAAAGTATAGTGATGGGAGATAGAATATAGAAGGGCTATATAAACTCGATACTATTCATACTATAAATACGTAGTCGTGCTGTGTTACAGTGTCGTATATTACACTTACATAGGGACGTATAGGCGCGTAGCTAGATATTTCATCTAAAAAGAAGGGGGGGGGGTAAATTCCTAAGTGAATTTTTACATTTTTCCTAAATCTAAAATGTTCTTAAACGTTATACGCCTCTGCACCTACACTTTACTCTGAGTAATATTACCATAAGATTTTGGTGGGAACGAAGTGGTTCACGCTAGTCGTATGTTCTATTATTTTTTTATTTTATGTCGATATATTTTAATATTTCAGACTTCAGTTTTGCAGGCGGTGATCACGTAGTTTTCCGTATTGTATTATATCGTTTTATATCCGTTATATCGTATTATTATTCCAATATATTTATAAAAGTGATCTAATCGATATCGTTCGTCGCACTTATTTCGCAGTTCCACAGTGGCACTTAAAAAAAAAAAAAAAATAATTTTAAACCTCTACCCGCCTGATTTGGCGATGGCGGTGGAATTTCGAGCGGCTCGCACGCGCTCGACTTTCACCGCGGCCGTGCGCCCGAGCGGCGTACACGCGCACAATGCACACGTGTGCGTGCGCGTATATAATATTAACGTCCGACGACGCTACTTGGCACGCACCAACACCGTCAGCCCTTCCCCGCCACCATGCCAAAGTGCGTAATTGTATAAGTATAATAATAATATTATATTATTGTCAAACCGATTCGTATATTATTAATACAATTATAGGTGAGTTAAAGAAAGCATGATAGTATGATAGTACCTATTTCAAACATAGTGAATCCAAATGGACATTATCTAAAAGTCATTACTATAATCATTTAACAACGATAGTAATGTAGTTCATTTATTCTCTTCAAGTATGAAGTATAGACTTAATTTTACAGTTTATTCATATGTTTATAAATAATACGTAGTTATCAATTAACATCTAGTAACTAAGTCTGCAAATGGTACATTAGTAGGATTGTTAGCACGAACGTTTTGTAAGTATTTGATTAACATTTTGTGTATCATAAACATAATATTACACACGTGTATTTTTTGTCTTTTAATTACATAAAACATTATTGACATTATTACTATAAAATAAACAGTTATTTTTTTTAGATTTTGTATTTAAGATAATATATAGGTAGATACTATATCGACTAAATTTCATTTTAAATCGATTTTTAAAATGATATTGCGATATTTTTTTTTGCTTTATGATGATGTAGCCACTACACTAGACAGGTTATGTATAGTATAACGTATGCTGGTTTATATTTCTGGTGTGGGAGCAAAATCTGATTTGTGCAAAAAATCTTAAGTCGATAAAGGTTTCATTTAAAAAAGATAGGGTGCACTTGAAATTGCAGTGAAGTGAGGGTATCTATCACCTAGTATTGTGATTCAATCGCTGTATAGGTAGGTTAATTGTTTTATACGATTTGTTGGATTCTTTATATCGACTTTAAATTAATGTAATACTGCGAGTGTACTTCATATATTTCATTACCATTTCATAATGTTTTTCAGCTTGTATTTTTTACGTGGTCTATAAATATGTTTACCGTTTTTCTGCGTCAGTTTAAATGACACACCAGACAATAATTGAATAATATATCGGTAGTACAAAATGAATTTATGACTTTATGAATTACATCAAGTTTTAAATTCACAAATCAATCTAAACTCACGTATAATATAATATAGTGGACTGTGTGTCTGTGTCAAACATATATATATATATATATATATATATATATATAGGGTAGGTTCAGTACTCTCGTATAAGTAAAAATTAATGGAATTTTCTTTGACCGTTTTCTGACCTTTTCGCCATACGCAGAACTTTTGTCAACGGTCACGACACATGCGATTCGATTACATCTCTTATCCGGTTTTCAGATCGTTTCAGTCTTGTGACCGGTCAAGTTTTCCGCAATGCCGTTGCGAATTCCATGTGACCATACACAGTTTCACCAATTATGTTGTTCACCGCACGGGCACGTCATGTACAGTCGTCCTCGCCACTTTAAAAAGTATGTTTATTCAACTGACCCACTGTTGGATTGCTAAAACCGTTGGTCGATGTGAGTCTACCGAGTTTGAACTTTCCCAGGGTGTAACTATTTGATACGTTTTCAGAACTTCGTTACTATGTCGGATTTGATAATTAAGTTTTGTCTAGTACTCTAGTGCATAGAACGGGTTACGCTTCAATTATGTTTGGTGTTTTAAACTTTTCAAAATATTCACAGTTGGCTATAATTGTTAATTATTGTTTAGGTGCTATAAAAGTATTAAAAGATCATTGTCTGTAAAACATTAAAATTGATTTAATGGTAGATTCAAATACAATCTGCTATATTTTTATTTATTTATTGTTAAATATGTGAGTGAAAAGAAGCAGCTAATATTTTAATATAAATATTTAGTGTAATATTACTTTATTGTTATCCTTCAAGATTCTTTAATACTTTGTAATTGTTGTTTGTGATGGGGTATTTCTATTTTTTTTTTTTTTGCTTTTGTAACTGGTTACAAGATTCCTATTTAAGTATTTGGTATCCAATTATTAATTTGAATAGGTACCTACATTTTTAAAATATATCCTTTAAACATTCCTAGAGAGATGGTTCAATGACTGTATCTTTATAATATATGGATAGTCATTTGAGCGGAATGACAGTTTGATAAATATATTATCATTAATATTCACTTTCGAACCACCAAGGTCAACAATATAGAGGAAGTTTAACATAGTAAAAAGTAAATAGTAACACTATTTCGCGCATGTATGTATGAATATATTTAAATTATCGTTATTTGTGTAGAATAATAAGTTTTAATGGATGTCGTACCTAATTATTAAATCTTAATGCTCATGATAAAAAGGGTATTTTCCTCAAATTAAAATTGAGTGAATACCCGATGTCCACTGTATTATTTCAGTATACATATTTCTCGCTAAATCTGTAAATGAGTTCATATCTAATTTGTACAGCATAATTTAAAGTTGCAATTTATTATTACAATTATATGTCTTATTAAACGTAATAATTTATAATTTTTAATGTTTTCATTAAAACTTTACCAAGTATATAAATTTGTTAAAATTAAATATAATAACAAGAGTAATTTTCCGAAGCGTCTATAAAACTTGTAGTTTAACGACTATAACGTATGCTGTAATAGATATAAGCAAAATAAAGGCATATGCGTAAGTAATAAGTATATTATTATAGCACTTTTGGAATTGATCTCCAGTATACAGTATATTCAGTGGTCAATGACATTGTTAAATTTAAACGCTTTATTCTGAATCAATCTCTATATTTGAATCTTAAGCGACAGGAATTTAAAATTAAAAAATTCTTTGGGTTTTACATTGAATACACTGAAAAGTAATATTACTTATTGAGTGAAAATAACTGATCTAAAAGTTAGACAAAAGGAAAGAATAATATTTTTTTTGACTTGTGTCGATCATGATCATCCAATAAATTATTTGTTTATCACAACAATTCTATTAAATACCAGACTAAGTTCTAATAAAATAATTCTCAAATGAGATTTGTAGCCTATACTAGATTGATAGTGTATCTTTATACAATAAACGTGTACTGTATAATTTAATTATTAATAATTTATAGTAAATAAATTATACATAAATTAACGTTTAAATTTTATGCTATAAAGATCCTATTAATATGATTTTTACCCAACTTTAAATTTATAATTAAGTATTTGGTATGATAATCTAAAATAATAAAAGTACAAATTAACAATTAATACTACATGGATTCAAGTTTAATCTCGCTTTATTTAAATGTTATTATAGGTCATGACTTATGGTATAGAGTATTAAGCATAAAGACAAGGTTCACACAAAATCAAATTATAATACGTCATTATGTTAATAAGTAATAACTATTATAGCTAACGATAATGTGTTTTATCAAACGTGGAAAATGATTAATTAATATAAGTTTAAAAATTTAATAATACAAATTTAATCCATAATTGAAAATTGGCAGTGCTTTAATTCCTATAATTTTATTATGTTTTTATGCATATCAACTTGTTTGGTAATTATTTGAATTCATTTTTAGTATATAAACGATTGTAACAGTAATTTTTGGAAAAGGATAAGAGGACTGCAAAACCTTCTCAATCCATTACTCCTAAATCCATTGAGTGTATTTATAATTAAATATTATATATACAATAAATATGTAAGACATAAACCTAATCACCAATAGGTTATCTATCTGTTTTTTGTGAGTCTGGTTATATTAGGTAAACTATTCTCATTGAATTTTGTGAAACTGAAGTAAGTTTGTTAGATAGTTTGATTAATTCAATGTACACTTAAATGTAAAAATGATAATTGTAGTTGTACGAAAAATGTTGATGCTTATGATTATTATTAATTATTATTATTATTATTAATTAATTATTATTAATTAATTATAAACACATTTGATAATATTATAATTTATTGGTATAGGTAATGTTATATATACATAACTTGAAAATTTGATTCAAGGTCCCTCTTAAGTTTTTATGATAGTTATACAAATTTATTAAAGATAGGTTAATAATATGATTATTTTTCGATAAGAACATTTAAAGTTTAAATTTTTAAAAAAACTCATCAAAATCTAGACAATTTGCAAATTGTTTTATGGTCAAAAATTTCAAAAATTTTAAATTATTATAGCTAAGGATTGAAAATGTAAAACAACGTTTCTCATAAGTTCATGATGTAACTGAAAAATCTAAAATATATATAAACACAGTTTTTATAAATAATATTTTAAATTAGAAGAATAACGATTTTGTTTATTTTTGATGTTATTAAATTAGTTAAAAACATTATTTGTGGGTACTTTAATCTAGTTAAGTATAATGTTACATATTTTTATACACACACACGACACACGTATCTTATATATTATACCTAGCCTAAGGAAGAAAATATGTTCAGGTCAAAGTTGGTAAAAAAAAATGTATATTGAATTTTAACTCAAAATATAGATATAACG